>NW_028270149.1:58702557-63502557 GCF_037043375.1 Chiloscyllium plagiosum
CCTAATTTCTGACTGCAGAACCTCATCTCTCTTCATGCTCAATCATTGGGACCAATGTGGACCACAAACTCTGGCTATTCACCTTTGTGCAGAAAATTATCCTTTATCCTCTCTTACATCCTTGACATTGTCACCAGGGAGGCAACATACCATGATGAAGTCACATTGGTCACAGAAACACCTGTCTGTCTCCCTCATGAATCTCATATCATTACCACTGCTCCTTTCTACTTCACCTCTACTATACAGTCGAGCCACTTGCAATGCCAGAAGCTTGGATCTAACTGTACTCCCTAACCATAACTTGAATTTCAATCAAAAATTTAAAATTTTCAAGAAATAATGCTTCTAACATAGAGGCATATGCTTTCCCTTTCTGAACAAGTTTCATTCCCTTTAGTGTTACAGACCTTCTAATTATCTCCGCTTTGACTTATTTTGCTAACCAATCTGGTCAGAGATGTTATTACACATCTTTGGAGCAGGTGGGACTTGAACCCAGGTCTCCCGGTCCAGGGTAGGGTCAATACCCATGCCTCTGTATTTTATGCAATAGCCTACTGTGGGGGACCTTATTAAATGCCTTACTGAAATCCATATACACCACATCAACCGCTTTACCCTCATCCACCTGTTTGGTCACCATCTCTAAGAACTCAATAAGATTTGCGAGGCATGACCTACCCTTCACAAAACCGTGTTGACTATCCCTAATCAACTTATTCCTTTCTAGATGATTATGAATCCTATCTCTTTCCAATACTTTTCCCACAACCAAAGTAAGGCTCGTTGGTCTATAGTTACCAGGATTGTCTCTACTCCCCTTATTGAACAAGGCAACAATATTTGCCATCTCACCAGTCTTCTGGCACTATTCCTGTAGACAATGATGACATAAAGATCAAAGCCAAAGGCCCTGCAATCTCCACCCCGGCTTCCCAGAGAATATTAGGATAAATCCCAACCAGCCCAGGGGACTTATCTATTTTTGCACTTTCCAGATTTGCAAACACTACCTCCTTATGCATTTCAATCCCATCTAGTCTAGTAGCCTGTGTCTCAGTATTCTCCTTGACAACATTGTCTTTTTCTAGTGTGAATACTGACAAAAAGTATTCATTTAGTGCTTACCCTATCTCCTCTGACTCCATGCACAACCTCCCACTACTATCCTTGATTGCCTAGTCTTACTCCAGTTATGGTGGCTCAGTGGTTAGCACTGCTGCCTCACAGCACCAGGGACCTGGGTTCGATTTGCCACCTGTCTGTGTAGAGTTTGCACATTCTCCCTGTGTCTGCATGGGTTTCCTCGGTGGTCTGGTTTCCTCCCAAAGTCCAAAGATGTGCAGGTCAGATGAATTGGCCATGCTAAATTGCCCATAGTGTTAGATGCATTAGTCAGGGGCAAATATAGGATTGGGGAATGGATCTGGGTGGGTTACTCTTTGGAGGGTTGGTGTGGACATGTCGGGCCAAGTGGCCTGTTTCCATACTATAGGAAATTAATCTAATAATTCTTTTATTCCTGATATACCAATAGAAAGCTTTAGGGTTTTTCTTGACCCTATCCGCCAACGACTTCTCACGTCCCCTCCTGGCTCTCGCTTTAGGTCTTTCCTGTCTAATGTATACCTCTCAAGCTCCCTAAATGAGCCATCACATCTCATCCTAACATAAGCCGCCTTCTTCCTCTTGACAAGAGATTCAACTTCCTTAGTAAACCACGGCTCCTGCTCACAAAAACTTCCTCCCCGCCTGACCAGTACATACGCATCAAGGATCTGCAGTAGCAGTTCCTTGAATAAGATCTGCATTTCAATTGTGCCCATCCCCTGCAGTTTCCTTCCCCATCCTAAATCCTGTCTAATTGCATCATAATGGCCTTTTTCCCCCAGCTATAGCTCTTATATTGTGGTATATACCTATCCCTTTCCATCACTAAAGTAAACATAACCAAATTGTGGTCACTATCACCAAAGTGCTCACCTACCTCTAAATCTAACACCTGCTTGGGTTCATTACCCAGTACCAAATCTAATGTGGCCTTGCTCCTTTTTGGCTTGTTTACACATTTTGTCAGAAAATCCACCTGCACACATTGGACAAAAACTGACCCATTTAAGTACTTGAACTATAGTATTCCTAGTGTATATTTGAAAAGTTAAAGTCCCCATAACAACAACCCTGCCACTCGCTCCTATCTAGGATCATCTTTGCTATCGTATCCTCTACATCTCTGGAACTATTCGGAGGCCTATAGAAAACTCCCAACAGGATGACCTCTCCTTTCCTGTTTCTAATCTCCGCCCAAACTACCTCAGTAGACGAGTCCTCAAACGTCCTTTCTGCAACTGTAATACTGTCCTTGATTAACAGTGCCAACCCACCTCCACCATTTTCTCTGTTCTTAGTGAATCCCAGAACCTGCAATAACCATTCCTGTCCGTGCTCTACCCTTGTCTCCAAAATGGCCACAACATCGAAATCCCAGGTACCTACCCATGCTGCAAGTTAAACCACCTTATTCCGGATGCTGCTGGCGTTGATATAGACATACTTCAAACCAGCTTCTTGCTTACCGGTGCCGCCTTGTGACCTTGAAACCTTATTTCTAACCTCTACTCTCAATCTCCTGTGTACTCGAACTACAACTTAGGTTCCCATCCCCCTGCTGAATTAGTTTAAATCCACTGAAGAGCATTAGCAAATCTCCCCCCAGGATATTGGTTCCCCTCTGGTTCAGGTGAAGACAATCCGGTTTGTAGAGGTCCCACCTACTCAAAAAAGAGCCCCAATTATCCAGGAATCCAAAACCCTCCCTCCTGCACCATCCCTGTAGCCATGTGTTCAACTCCCCTTTCTCCCTATTCCTCGCCTCGCTAGCATGTGGCACGGGCAACAAACCAGAGATAACAACTCTAGCTCTAAGAATGCACCCTAGTTCCCTGAATTTCTGCCTTAAATCCCCGTCTCTCTTCCTACCTATGTCATTGGTGCCTATGTGGACTACTCCCCTTCCCCATTAAGGATCCCAAAAACACGATCCAAGACATCATGAACCCTGGCACCTGGGAGGCAACACCAGCCATGAGTCCCTCTCGATCCCACAGAACCTCCAATCTGTCTCCAATGACTAATGCTCTGCTCCTCTTCTCCCCCCCCCCCCCCCCCCCCCTTCCCTTCTGAGCAACAGGGACAGACTCTGTGCCCCATTGCTTACCCCTGGTAAGTCATTCGCCCCCAATAGTATCCAAAACAGTATACTTGTTGAGGGGAATAGCCACAGGGGATGCCTGCACTGCCTGTCCATTCCCTTTCCATTCCCTGACAGTAACCCATCTACCTTCTTTTACCTGAGGTGTGATTACCTCTCTGTAACTCCTCTCAATAATCCCTTCTGCCTCCCGAATGATCCAGCTCCAGTTCCCTAACGCAGTTTTTGAAATTGAAACATTGTCCCCAATCTTCACTGATTGTGGCCTGAGAGTCAGGAAACTGAGGATCCAGTTGCAGAGACTGGGACTTAGTCCGAGATCAGCAAGTTTATTAATCAGTCTCAAGGGGATATTAGTGTTGAAGGCTGAAGTGTAATCAATGAGTAGCTATTCTTGGTGTCAAGATGTTCTGGGGAGGAGTGAAGGGCAAGTGATATGGTATTTGACATGGATCTGTTGGTCCAATAGGCAAATTGAAGTGGGTCAAGAGTAGTGGGGAGGCTGGAGTTGATTAATGCCATGACCATCCATGCTGCATGCTGCAAAGAAACTGGTCACCTTACCAGTCAGGTGCACAGAACCTTTTTTTTTTGGATAGAGGAGGAGGATGGGTGGGAGACACTACCTGAGTAGTGTTTCACGTAAAGCAACCTCACTCACCCAGCAGTCCCATGTCATTCCTGCTCAGTGTGCGCTCCACCTATACATGAGGTAAGTTTTTATATATTCCAAATTTACCTTCCCGTCGGGCCTCTGAGCCTCGCTGTTGCTCCTCCCACTCCAACTGCCTCTGAGAAATTGAAGCCTTTCACTTTCTAAATGTAGAGTTTAAGCTTCTTGAGTGGTTTCTCAAAGCCTCATTTTTCTATACTGATGATCAACCTTTGGCCTTTTTGTATCCTCTCTGACGCCTACATTTTTTTATAATATAACAAGAATTACATCTTCAAATTTAGTGTAATTCGTACATTAAAGACTGCATAATGTTCGATGGCTTGTGATATCATGTTTGATATGTTTAATTGCAATAATCTTTGCCATGATTTTTTTAAACTTTCTTTAGGTGAAGAAGCAACTGAATATTTAATTTCTATGAGGCCATCTAATTTGAAGATGCTTCTGCACCATATTCTGAGTGGAAAGGAATTTAAAGTCGAGAAAAATGGTTGTTTTCTAAACTTTATTTAATTTTTGACAAAAATATGCGCATATTTATAATATTGATGAAATATACTGACCGAAGTATAATTAAGTGCACAGGAATGTCATCTATCAATGAAGGGTATTTCACAAAGTGGTTTATGACATAATTTGACGTTTTCATCAATTTGAACATCAGTTCAGATATTCAGGAAAAAATACAAATTTGATTTGGTTAAATGTCAGAATTTCAGATATCTTTTGTGCTCACTAGTGTCCAAGATTGAACTTAATGTGATATATTTCATTGTGAGGACATTATAAAATATAAAAGAAAAAATCTATACCTTGCCGTTATAACGTCTTGATAAGATCTCATATGGAATAGAAGCTGGTTTTGATCCTCTGTGTATAATTCTGGAACAGTTTCAGAGGAGGGCCACTTGTTTTCTAGCTAGTTTCTAGCCAGTCTTGCAGAGAGATGGAACTTTTTATTAAGGAGAAGTACCGATTTCCAGGGAATATATTGAGGTCTTCAGAATTATTAAGTTGTTTAGATTCTGTTTGTGTAGGTAGGTTACTTGAGCACAGCTACATTATTTTTGCTGTTTCCATTAATAAGTATGAGTTCAATAACGGAGAACCCTTTAGTGAATTCTGTCCTGTAGTGAAAGGATGAAAATGGGGGCATGGTTGGAGAGGCAGTGGCAGAATTTTATTCAAGCGTCAATCATCTCATGTGTCAGCTAGTGAACAAGTGAGGGATCCACGTTGCCTCTTTTCATGAAGGTCTATCCAACCATGAGCCAATGGTGAGGCATGTAGTGAGCTTTTTGGCCATTCAAGCTGACAGCTCGTGCTCTGGGGAGGCAGTGGTTGGTAGGAAAAGCACCTACTGAAGTGGGATTGCAGAATGAACTGGGCCACAGCTAAGTGATGTGGTGGGGTTAGCCAGGAGAGAGCTACAGCAGTATGGCAAAAAGAGTGTGGGGTGACTCTCTGAGGTTCCATAACATACTTCCCCACCATCACCTTGCCTTCCCACTATCCAGTCTCTCAATCAGCTGTTAGTTGGCTCTGATTGAGGGGCCCTCCCTAGAGGTGACAAGCTGGCTACACAGTTATAAGCATACCAGCAGTGCGATGAGGCCCTCAAGTAGTCATTAATTTGTCACTTAAGGGGCTCGTTTGTGATGTGTGCACATGGTCCATGTGTTTTCCTGCTCAGAATTAATTCTAGAGTCTGGGAAGAGAGTCAGGTATGCCACCTCCCCCTTCCTGCTTCTAAGTTCACCATCAAAAACAGCATTAGATTCACACCACTTTTGGGAGTAAAAATGGAATATTGAAGTTGTTGGGCAAATAGTAGCCTGACAGAATAATATGTCTCAAACATAATATTCCCTGCCTTGTAAACAGGAGAGCTCATTGATGGGGAAATAGTTCAAGGCAAATTTAAATATGAACGTTGAAAATTGGAATTTAAAACTTTTCCCTCAGTCTTAAATGTGATTTGAAAAAGAGCAATATGCAGGCTGTGCTCTGACAGGAATTTGAAGAATGGTGGTCCAACAAAGGCATCCCAAACAAGCTCAACAGCTTACAAATCCTGGTGATAAGTCTTTAACAGAGAATAAAAATGTACATCAAAGGTTCACTCACAAAATGTACATCAAAGGTTCACTCACAAAATGTTTGAGAGTAAAGATGAACATCATACATTGAACATATTCCTAGAATGTCTCATTTAACGATCACAAAACAGATACAAAATTGAAATTTACAGGGGTAAAAGCTGGAGAAATTAATCACAGTAACAACATATGCTGATAAAGCGCATTTACAAATATGTAAACTGAAAATTGAGATACAAGATGAAAATAGATAGAAATCAATCAACACCATTATATACAGCTTATTGGCATTAGAGTAAGACTTTTCAGAAGATATGTGGTTTCACAAAAATAATCATGTTGCAGGAAGTAAGTGTCTTCCTTTCAGGAATATGAAAAACTTTTTAGTGTCTACATATTTGGATGTAATTGAGAATTCAGTTCTATTAGAACAAATTTCCAGAGTAGAGGTAGTTTTTTTTGTGCTTTGGTAGATGATAGATGAGTTACTTTTCAGTCTACATAATCATCTTGAGTTTTTTATTCTCTTGTTATGCATGAAATTTGTTATGAGCCCAGCTGATGTTATTACTGGACAAGTCTGATCCCGGACAGAAATCTGGCTCAATAGATCATGTTTTGTTTTGGTTTCAGTAACGTAATTGCTCTCTGAAACATGTGCATGCAATGTTGAGGATTTGATTTTAATAATAGAACAGATGTTTGGGAGAAGATTTGTAGTTTGGGTGCTCGTTGTTGTGGTTCTGTTTGCCGAACTGGGAATTTGTGTTGCAGACGTTTCGTCCCCTGTCTAGGTGACCTCCTCAGTGCTTGGGAGCCTTCTGTGAAGCGCTTCTGTGATGTTTCCTCTGGCATTTATAGTGATTTGTATCTGCCGCTTCCGGTTGTCAGTTCCAGCTGCCCGCTGCAGTGGCCGGTATATTGGGTCCAGGTCGATGTGCTTGTTGATTGAATCAGTGGATGAGTGCCATGCCTCTCGGAATTCCCTGGCTGTTCTCTGTTTGGCTTGTCCTGTAATAGTAGTGTTGACCCAGTCGAACTCATGTTGCTTGTCATGTGAGTGTGTGGCTTCTAAGGATAGCTGGTCATGTCGTTTCGTGGCTAGTTGGTGTTCATGGATGCGAATCGTTAGCTGTCTTCCTGTTTGTCCTATGTAGTGTTTTGTGCAGTCCTTGCATGGGATTTTGTACACTACATTGGTTTTGCTCATGCTGGGTATCAGGTCCTTCGTCCTGGTGAGTTGTTGTCTGAGAGTGGCTGTTGGTTTGTGTGCTGTTATGAGTCCTAGTGGTCGCAGTAGTCTGGCTGTCAGTTCAGAAATGCTCTTGATGTATGGTAGTGTGGCTAGTCCTTTGGGTTGTGGCATGTCCTACCTTCCGTTGTCTTTCCCTTAGGCATCTGTTGATGAAATTTCAGGGGGTATCAGTTTTTGGCGAATACATTGTATAGGTATTCTTCTTCCTCTTTTTGCAGTTCTGGTGTACTGTAGTGTGTTGTGGCCCTTTTGAATAGTGTCTTGATGCAACTTCTTTTGTGTGTGTTGGAGTGGTAGCGGCAGATACAAATCACTATAAATGCCGGAGGAAACATCACAGAAGCGCTTCACAGGAGTCTCCCAAGAACTGAGGATGTCACCTAGACAGGGGACGAAACGTCTGCAACACAAATTCCCAGCTCAGCGAACAGAACCACAACAATAGAACAGAAGTTTATTAACCAAACAAAATGAAGATAAAATAGAATAAACCAAACTCTTTACATAAAATACATATTTGGAGATTTGTAAATGCATAGTAGAAATCACATCTCATAAATTAACTTGGAGGCAATGGCTAGTAGTATCATTACTGGACTATTAATTCCGAGATCCAAGAAATGTTCTGGGAATCCAAGTTCAAATTCTGCCATGGCAGATGGTGAAATTTGAATTCAATAAAAATCTGCTATTAAAAGGCTAATGACCACAAAATCATTATTGTTTGTCATGCATGTTCTTCATGGAAGGTAAATGCCAGAATTAGCTGGTTTAGCCTGCGTGTGACTCCAGACCCACAGCAATGTCATTGACTCTTAACTGTCATCTGGACAATTTGGGTTGGGCAATAACTGCTAGTCTAGCCAGTGACACCTACAATCCTGTGAATTAATAAAAAATATTCCAAAACACTCCTTTACAGATCCTAAAACACACCTTAACATTACCCAAAAAAATGCCCGTATTGTACCCACACCAGAGAAAAGCTTATTATGACAACTTGATGGATTTAAGTTAACTGTGACCTTAAGTTTACAGACTAGAAGATCTGTTTTGCTGGAGCTTTTTGGCATTTGTGTATAAGTGTTCTCTGCATTCTTCAGGTTTTACAAATTAGATTAGATTAGATTACTTACAATGCGAAAACAGGCCCTTCGGCCCAACAAGTCCACACCAAAGAGCAACCCACCCAGACCCATTCTCCTACATTTATCCAAACATTTTGGTCTGGGAATATTACCAAATTTCTTCCTCTAAGGAAATCAATTTTTGCTGTCGTCTCTTAGGAGAGCTGTTTATTACGTCCATTTTCATCCAAGGACTTGTGAACTGCCCTAAATGGAAAATCAAAAACTTTTTTTCCTCTAAGTTATGAGCATTTTCCTGTAGCTTAAAATATTCCATAATGTTCTAAGAGAAACCTGATACACAAATTTTTTGTACCTTGTTTGGCTGTGAACCATCCTAATGTGCGTACAAAACTCATTGGCTCTGAAAGTTAACTGTTTCAAAATAACCTAAAGAAATAACCGAGGCTACATAAATGCCAACAAGTTGATCTTCAGACACACAAAAACCGATATATGATTAATTCATAAATCCAAACTTAAATGAGGTTAAAATATGTATAAATCTTAGTTTACACCATAACACAAAGATTGTTGGTGTTTATAAGCTAGCAGGAACCATTAAGGACACTCAACTACTTCATCCTTGTATACAGTTATGAAGTGAAGAAAAGAATCAAGAAAATGAAAACAATTGGAAGTTGGAGAGGCCAGGTAGCTGGACAAACTAGGTTATATTTAGGGGTGGACTGGAAATGTTTTGTTCATTTTTTGCTTTGGAGGAATAAATACTGCTGTGCAACTAATATTGAAGTTTAAAGGGGTGGCAGGATGGCTCAGTGGTTAGCACTGCTGCCTCACAGCGCCAGGCACCCG
Source organism: Chiloscyllium plagiosum (assembly GCF_037043375.1). NCBI lineage: Eukaryota > Metazoa > Chordata > Chondrichthyes > Orectolobiformes > Hemiscylliidae > Chiloscyllium > Chiloscyllium plagiosum. The sequence goes on from NW_028270149.1 coordinate 58,711,745, forward strand.
GGTTCAATTCCAACTTCAGGTTACTCTTTGGAGGGTTGGTGTGGACTTGTTGGGATTCTATTCTATTAATTTCCAGTGGTAGGATTGTATTTTGGTAATATTGCCTTGGCATTATTTGAAGAATTATTAACCAATTTAAAATAAACAATTAAATGTCTATATTAGTGCATTAATAACTGCAGGTCAATTTAAACTATTTGTCATTTTGTTTTGAGGAGCAACTTCATGCATCAAATCATACTCTACTATTCAGCAGTCTATCATCTTATGTTGGTTGAAATGTCTTAAGAATGAAATCCATGTATGTGAAGAAGTTTTTATTTTGTTTATATTTCACCTTCGTGCCTCAGTGAGACGTTTTTAAATTCATTGAAGGGATCTAGGTGTCAGTGGCAAGGCCACCATTTATTGCCCTGGAAAAGATGTAAATGAACTGTTTTCTTGAACCTCTGCAGTTCTGGGTTTAGGGATACCTACACAATATTTTAAAAGCCCAGTCTTATTTCCTGTAACTCAGTTTGAAGTTGGGTTCCAACCTATTTTCAGATGCAACCGTTATCCAATAAGTATAATTTATTTATCTTTTTTAACTGTGACCATTTTATTTGTCTACCTATAGTTGATCATTCTACTTGGAAACATGTTTCAATTCATGATGTCGATCATACAGGGGCGACAAAAAGTGAGAGAGCTGGAATTAGCCAGTTGAAGGTTGAAATGAAGCAGGTGAGCAGCTCACTTCTCTGATGTACATCTTGCATATATGTATACATAAGCATTTCTAAATGCTGTTAAAAGATAAAAGTGATTGCCCATTGTCAAATAGATAAGATTCAGCCTTGGTGTGGTTAATTTGCCATTTGCAAATGGGGTGCACTGCATTGGCACTTGTAGGCACAAACGTTTATACATTCACAAGGGTGCTTGGTGTAGTTTCTGTTCCTATCACCTGTTGGAAAATGCAAGGACTTGATAATTTCTTTTTGCCAGTTATCACTGAAGAATGGTGTTCTAGTGACAAAACCTTTGGCGTCATCCTTAGCATAAATGATTTGTCCAGATTTTGTGCTAACAGCCAATAGGATGTCCTGTTTGTTGCGAAGAAATCGAGCTGCATCATACAACATCCACTGGTGTGGAGTTAAAAGTGGCATCTGAAAATTTCTTTCCTTGTTGCTGTGTTCTGCTACAAGCTTCACCTAAGCCAATATTTTGCAGAGAGACTCAGCATTAAAATGCATACCCACTAAATATCCAGTGAAGTTGCCAGAAAAAAAAAGTTGCTTGAAGAAGAAAAAACAAAGATTTATTACTGCATAATGTTGACCAATGTTAATTTCCTGTATGATAGTGAATTATATTTAAAAGATTGTTAACCTCACTTACCCATTTGTGATGAACAAAAAACAAAGCCTGAGCCGATCCAAATGTACTGTCTAAACCTGTTGGTCAATTCCTAAGCATCTGTATCCGTCTGCTCCCCACCTACTCATGCATTTGTCCAGACGCATCTTAAATAAATCTGCTATGCCTGCCTCTACCACCTCTGCTGGCAATGCATTCCAAACGCCCACCACCCTCTGTGTGAAGTACTTGCCACGTGTATCCCCCTTAAACTTTCCACCTCTCACCTTGAAAGCATGACCTCTCGTTATTGAATTCTTTACCCTGGGAAAAAGCTTGTCTCTATCCACTCTGTCTATACACTTCATGATTTTGTAAACCTCAATCAGGTCCCCTTCAATCTCCTTTTTTCTAATGAAAATAAACCCAACCTACTCGACCTTTCTTTATAGCCAGCACCTTCCATTCCAGGCAACATCCTCGCAAACCTTCTCTGCACCCTCTCCAAAGCGTCCACATCCTTTTGGTAATATGGCGACCAGAACTGTACACAGTATTCGAAATGCGGCCGAACCAATGTCTTGTACAATTTTAACATGATTTGCCAGCTCTTATACTCAATACCCCGTTCAATGAAGGCAAGCATACTATATGCCTTCTTGACCACTCTATCCACCTGTGCAGCAACCTTCAGGGTACAATGGACCTGTACTCCCAGATCTCTCTGCCCATCAACTTTTCCCAAGGCTCTTCCGTTCATTATATAATTCACTCCAGAATTAGCCTTGCCTAAATGCATCACCTCACATTTGTCTGGATTGAAAACCATCTGCCACTTTTCCATCCAACTCTCCAGTCTACCTATATCTTCCTGTATTCTCTGACAGTCCCTGATGCTTTCTGCTACTCCACCAATCTTCGTGTCATCTGCAAACTTGCTGATCATACCAACAGTGCCCTCTTCCAGATCATTTATGTATATTGCAAACAACAGTGGCCCCAACACTGACCACTGGTCACCTTTCTCCATTTCGAGAAACTCCCTTCAACTAATACTGTGTCTCCTGTTGCTCAACCAGTTCTTTACCACCTAGCTAGAACACCTTGCACACCATGTGACTTCACTTTCTCCATTAGTCTGCCCTGGGGAACCTTCTCAAATGCCTTACTAAAGTCCATGTATATGACATCAACAGCCCTTCCTTCATCTATCAACTTGGTCACTTCCGCAAAGAACTCTATTAAGTTGGTAAGGCATGATCTCCCCTACACAAAACCATGTTGTCTATCACTGATAAGCCCATTTCTTTCTAAATATACATAGATCCTATCCCTCAGTACCTTCTCCAGCAACTTTCCCACCACTGGCATCAAGCTCACTGGTCTGTAGTTACCCAGAATATCCCTACTACCCTTCTTGTACAGGGGGACAACATGAGCAACCCTCCAGTCCTCCGGCATCTCATCTGTATTTAAGGTGACTGCTGAGATAGGACTGAAAACTGAGTATTGAGTGATTGTGGTCGGCAGGATTGGTTTGGCTTGTGTGGAAAGGTGGACAGTATGGTGCATTTAGGATATGGCTACCAGGTGGGCCATTAGAATGCCATCCTAAAGAGCATTATGTTTTACTGTTGGCTTAATGTTCGTTAATATTCTTTCTCATCCTCTGAAGAGGTATTGAGCTATGTGCCTTTAACTTCTGAAAGAGATACTTACTATTTACCTGCAGTTGGCAGGTCACAGATATTTCACACAGGTGACCAATAACTGCTGTTTTTTAAGAGCAGACAGCTGTGTAGACTTTGTTACAGGAAGGCCAGTCGAATGAGGAACCTCTGATACTTCTACACTATGTTGTGTAGAATACAGCAGCCCTCGTTCTTGGGAGCATGGCTGGTGTATATCGAAGGACGTCTCCAGATTTGCCAAGCACAGCTTCCGCATTCTAATTATTTGTTTGTTATTTAATATACTTGTTAACTAGGTTTAACTATTAAAACCAATAGCTTCTGTGCCTCACTGTTCAGATGCATAACTGTCATCACCCATCTTTCAAGTAGATGGTCCTCGTTTTCAAGTAACTAGCCAGTTAGTGCATTCTGAGTATGAAAAGGTCATGGAGGGTTGGATTGGAAAAACATGTCCTCCCTGGAAATCTTGGACCAGCATTTTATTTTTCGTGCTTTCAAACATGACAGGGTCATGACCTTGTAACTTGATTTTTGGTGTGTGCACTCAATGTTGCCTTTCAGCCATGGGAATGAGTAAGACCCTCGAACCAAAGCATTGCTCGTTCTGGCTGGCATCATCACTGTGTTACGACACAGTGTAAACCTCTCTGCTAATTTAAACCAGCCACACAGAAAAGATTCACTCTCTGCTGTAATCTGTTCAAATTCAAGAGGCAAAGAGCTATCCCAGAGATCTCAATTTAAAGTAAAAATTAACAGCTTTGTTCTTAAGACAACATTAAAACCAGCAACTATTTACTTCTTTCTCTTAAACCTATCTTTTACCTCCCACTCTACAATACTAGTCTGATTTTTTTTTTTTAAATCCCTATTAAGATTTACAAAAAAAAAGCTTCAAAACCAGTCAGCTTCGCTCATTCTCCTTTATAGATTTTCCTCTGTAGATTCTCTCCAGGTTGTCCCCAATGTTCTACTGCTCAAACTCCCCACAGACAAGTACCTTTCAGAGAGCTCTTCAACTAGGAGTCTGCATTTGTTGGTCTTTGGCATTTCTCCTGCTAACTGTTCAAAATGTCTGGTTTTATACCCAAAAACATCTGCTTGTTTTATTGGTTTTAATATTATCAAAATACTAAATTCAAATTTGATTGGATTTTGGTAGTTGGGGCATAACTTAAACTGATTGACCAAATTTGAATTTGTCTTTGTTTCATGGCAACCAGTTGCTGCTATTTGTTTCGACCAAGTGTTACATTGTCAGCTTGCTCAGGATTCTGTACTTTGTCAGACCTTGCTAGCTTTCCAACTGTTAAAAATATAGCACACCTCCATAACAATTGTGAAAGTGTTTGTAATTAATTGCCCTGGCAAACATGATATTTATCACCTTTGTGATGCATTTGTGCATGGCTGACTGAGAATTCCTGTTATGTCTGTTGCACGTCCCTCGAAGGAGCCTGGAAGAAATGTTGTACAGATCATTCCGCTGTAACGTGCGTTTCGTTAATGCGAATTTGCTGTAATGCATTTGAAAAACTGGGGACACTTTCTAAAACGCAAACTTTTAAAATGCGTGTTGGTTATAAAGTAATTACATTGTCAACACTTTAAGCGCTGTTTCTAAAGTGCGATTTTTCTATAATGCATGATTGCACAGGAATGCAACCATTGCGTTACAGAAGGACTACCTGTATATGACAGATATAAAGTGGAAATGGACAAACCTCCAACTCAGTGAAAGTGACAGGCATGTGTTGAAAATCCCCTCAGGCAATAGATATTGCCTTCACAGGAATGAAAGTTAGTTCTCAAGTATTATGGGCAAAATACTTTCACTTAGGCATGGAGGGAAGGTGTGAGATTTCATTACTTATAGGGATTTCTTGTCTGTCATTTGTTCAGCCCCCTTGTTTGCTGCTGTGCTGTTCCTAGAATTCAATGACTAGTTGCAGCAAGCTTGCGAAATCCGTTCAATGACTGTTATATTTGAAAATCCCAATTTTTAAAAAACTGTTAACCACTTTCTAACATGTTTAATTTGGCAACCTGCCTTTCCCAAGTGGTTTTCTTGCATATAACTGAATATGATGCAGTTAAATTTAAAAATTCCAATAGTTTTCCAATGTAGTACCAATGTGTGTCTTTAATCAACTAATTGTCTCCCATAACCTCCCACTCTTTGAAGTTGAAGTTTCACCCAGCTCCCAGGTTTCCCGTAAATGACACAATGCTGAAATGAATTTCTAATTACTGTAAGTTGGTCCACCGAAGCTGTGTAAAGTGTTTGAACAGCTGGGAAGCATGATGAGTGCTGTCTAATTTAAAATCTGAGTCACAATCTCTGATAGTGATAGATGAAGGTGGGGAATTACTGTAAAATCACTCATAGCTATCATTCAGTTATTGGTTCTATGTTATTAAAGCACAATTAGTATTTTTGTCCAAAAGATCTCTGCAATATCCTGATAGAACTTGTTTTGCATTGGCAGCACAGTTTTGGTTATTGATTATGACTGACTTTAATTTCACTTCCCTCTACCACACTCAGTATTTGATTTCAACAGAGAAGAGACTGCCTGCAGTTTACCACAAGTATTTTCAACCAGAGAAGATTCGAGGTTATACACATGAAAATGACAGTGATTTATATAACAGGATGATAACATTATGTGCTATATCCTTATTTATGTGAGGAAAGAGATTAAAATATCATGCATGGATGCGGGAAACACATAATATGTACGTGTTTTGGCAGTCTGACAGCTGTGGAGTTGAGATAGCAATGATGCTGCCATTTTATAAAATTATATTGCACCATGACAGTGTCTCACTCAATGTGTAGATTTCTTGTGACTAAATATCTGGTATTTTTTTCCCTGTTTGTAGATGGATTCACGTAGATTTTCTGCTGGTGTAACGAATAAGGAGGTGACATGTTTGTAGCTGGAACTATAGCTTCCACAACTTTAATTTCTTTTTTTAATCTGCCTCAACATCTAACTACTTCTCCACAAAGCATTAAACACTGTGCATTGCTTTGAAGATGCAACTTAACCATCAGTTCAAAGTTTTTAATTAAAACAATAGTGCATCACAGACAGTGTTCTCTGTTACAAGACATGTAATTGTTGCATGCAATGATTTGGTTGCACTTTTATCTGATTGCACGCATTCCATGTTTTAATCTTTCTCCCTCCTATTTAACTTAATTTTTCACCATTCTCCCTCAGTATCACCAACTTATTCATCAGAGAGCAACAAAATAACTTCCCTTCACGCTTTCCCATTCATTCTTAAACTCTTTCGTTATCTTGGAAGCACTTGGAAAACAGTGGCGGGATTGGATAGAGTCAAAAACAAAAACAGAAATTGCTGGAAAAGCTCAGCAGGTCTGGCAGTATCTTAGCAGAGAAATCTAATTTGTCTGAAGTGACTAATTTTGGTTCGAAAGGGAGGCTTGTGAAGTAGGATGGCCGATAGCAGTTAACATGTAAGAATCGTTCTCTCTCTCTGCAGTTGAAACTAGATAGGTTATGAGTCTCTCTCGCACCTTCCTGGAATGCTTGGAACCCCTCAAGAATCAGCATCTGACAATAGGTTTTAAGAGGCCTTTGAGGGTGCTTAATTAGTTATGTAATACTTTCAGAAAGGTAGCCCTATTACTGCACTTCCTTCCAATCTTGCCTTTTTGAAAGTAGTTCAGAAACAGGATGGTGCTGGCAAATAACACTTTGGTCAGTGGTGCATATTTCCACATGCTCCTGTCTCACTGCTCGTCCCCATCGTGTCCAAAAACCCTAGCCCACTGTCATTTATTTTATTGTTATTTTGTGCATAAATGTTGGTGACGATATTTACCTACATTACAGTGATGTCTATACTTCAGAAATTCACTGTTAGTTGTGAAGTGTTTTGGAATACCCTGACGATGCAAAAGATACCATATAAATGCAAGCTAATTATTTTCCTTTTTTTTGGTAAGCACAATAAATTATTCTATCAGAACCTTTGAGCATAACTTGACCCTTTGATTAAGTTGTTGCCATGCAGAGAGAAAAAGGAGTTGAAGTCTGAAACAAAATAGGAAATAATAAATATGCAGTAAAGATTGTTCAGCATATAAAGAAAATTGAATCAGTGTTTCAAGTGAGGCCTGATATAATCCTAACAGAAACCTAATCATTTGCAGGTTTACAGGTATTTCTGTCCTAATGACATTTTTAACCATGGATTTTAATTTTGCTTTTTGCATGAAGTCACAAAAATGAACTGACCACTTTCCTCATAATTTTCATACCTTCAATATTTGAAGTCACTAACTTTCAATTTGCTTTGACAGGCCAGAAAACAGCAAAATTATTTTATATATTCTGGTATGTTCTTTAACCTAACATATATTGTTTCCCATCCTTGTAGACGGGATCCCAGATGACATCTGAAATTATGCCTGGTGAAATGCAAGAGGTAACAACTATTAATATTAGTAATATTGTATAACATTTATTAATTCTTTTGGTAATTAAGTTGTTACTCAGTTGCGTCTTCTCAATCTGTCAGAATCATTGTGCATTAACTGCATTATACATCGAGTTGATATCTGCATGCCTTACCTCAAATCAAAAAAATGTATTAAATAGCATTGTCAGACCCGAGGTAGAAATACGCTCTGACAACTGAGCATGGTCTGCTGCTTGTAAGAATGCTTCTGCAAAATAATTTTACATGGTTTCTGTGATATAATGAGATTCATATAAATAATGATGATGTAACTAAGTCAGACATAAGTAAGACAGAAGACAGCAGTCTAAAATGAGCATGTGAAGAGAGACGCTACAGACACTACATTCAAATATAAATAACTACTGTAACCAACATGGAGATTGCACGTGCACACACACCTTTTTTGTGGGCATCAACAATTGTAAAGGTAGTGCCTATATTTAATCTTCTCAGCTCCCAGATGCTGCTTCCTGTTATTTTTGTGGGAACTGGACACCTTTCTTTTTGATTGTCAGAAAGAGAATTCTCAATTTGTGGTCATGATTGCATTCTTAGTTTCAGATTTCTGATCTTCTGAAGTGAGAGAGCTTCTTGAAATAGCAACTTGTTTGTATTTTTTTATCTGCTGAGTTCAATGTGACCAGGCTTGATGCAAGTAGGTGATAGTTTCATCTTCAAAATGATTCTCATGAAGATGTAGATCTGATAGGAAATGAAAACTTTTCATGCCTCTGGGGAGAACTGGTTTTGTTTCATTTTTGGGGAAGTTGTTACTTTCAGCTCAGGGTGTCTATTTTCTCATCCACATTAGCTTCATGAAACTTGGCCAACCTCTATGTGGCTGGGCGATACCTGTGGCCATCTTAAATCAGTATTATAAATGCTGACATTTTTCACAGACTTGTTCCTTCCAAACCCTAAACCTAACCCTAACCCTTGCAGGGATGTTCTATGGCAAGGGAGTTTTGAAAGAAGTGCTTTTTTAATGTTCTTTTTGACCTATACCAGCTATTTAGCAGAATAGGAGTTCTTTTTACTGGGAAAAGGGATTATGAAAGTACAAAAAACAGACTGCTAGAAAGTTGTGATGTGGAGGTGCCAATGTTGGACTGGGATGGACAAAGTTAAAAATCACACAACATCAGGTTATAGTCCAACAGGTTTATTTGCAAGTACTACCTTTCAGACTGCTGCTCCTTCATCAGGTAACTAGTGGGGCAGGATCATAAGATACAGAATTTATAGCAAAAGATCTCATTTAGAATGATATATTGAACAAACCTAGATCACTGTTAAGTCTTTCATTTTTTGGAATGGGTTGTGGTTTCGGTTCATTAATGTGTAAATCCCAGAACTTCTTTTAGGTCGCATTCTTGAGATACTTAAAGTTTTATTGAAAAGAGGGTGACACCTCAGCTCAGACAATGTATTAAAGGTGTGAGGTTAGAGTCTGTCTGATACCAACCTTGAGTCAGAATGGTTCTACTTCCAAAGTAGGAATTTATAAAATGTTATATGGATTGACTGCCTGCAGGTTGTGTGCTTTTTGAGCAAAAGTAGAATGTATCTGCAAATGCAAATTCACCCTATAGACATGTGTGTGTGTGTGTAAGTGTGTGTGTAAGTGTGTGTGTAAGTGTGTGACAGAGTAGTGTGTTTGTGTGCTTGGTCGAGTGTGTGTGTGTGTGAGTGTAGTGGAGTATAAGCCTGTGAGAGGGTGTGTGTGTGGGTATGAATGCAGGGAGTATAGGTGTGTGTCTGAAAGAGAGCGTGTGTGCGGTTTGCGTAAGTGTGTGAATATGTAAGAGAATGTGTGTATGTGAGAGAGTGAGTGTGTATAGTGTAGTGGGGTCACCTGCAGTGTGACATGAGCCCAAGGTCCCAGTTGAGGCCGTCCTCATGGGTATCGAACTTGGCTATCAGCTTCTGCTCGTCCATTCTGTGTTGTTGCATATCCCCTTGGAGGATGGTCACCCGAAGATCCGAAGCTGAATGTCCCTGACTGCTGAAGGGAGGGAATACCTCTGCCTGGCGATTATTGCACGGTGTCCATTCATCTGTTGTCATAGCGTTTGTTTGGTCTCACCAGTGCACCATGCCTTGGGGCATTCTTGCCTGCGGCGTATGAGAAAGACAACGTTGGCCGAGTCACAGGAGTACCTGCCGTGTACATGGTGGGTGCTGTCTCCACGTGTAATGGTGGTATCCATGTTGACACTCTGACACATCTTGCAATAGTTGCCTTGACAGGGTTGTACAGTGTGGTCGATATTGTCCTGAAGGCTGATCAGTTTGCTGTAAACAACAGTATGTTTAAGGTTTGGCGGTTGTTTAAATGTGAGAAGCGGAGGTGTAGGAGAGGTCTTGGCAAGGTGCTCATCCTCATCAATAATGTGTTGCAGGCTGCAACGAATATGGCATAGTTTCTCCACTCTCGGAAAGTATTGGACAATAAAGGGTTTTCTCTCTCTCACTCTCACTCTCACTCTCACACTCACTCACTCTCACTCACTCTCACTCACTCACTCACTCTCACTCACTCACTCACTCACACTCTCTCTCACTCACTCACACTCTCACTCACTCACACTCTCACTCACTCACACTCTCACTCACACACTCTCTCTCACTCTCACTCTCACACTCTCACTCTCTCTCACACACACTCACTCTCTCTCTCACACACTCACTCTCTCTCTCACTCTCTCTCTCTCTCTCTCTCTCTCTCTCTCACACACTCTCTCTCTCTCTCTCTCTCTCACACTCTCTCTCTCTCTCTCTCTCTCTCTCTCTTTCTCCCCCTCACATGCACATGCAAACATGCGCGCACACAAAGACATACAAGTCTATAGGGTGAATTTGCATTTGCAGAATTCTATTGGCATATATATTCTACTTTTCATTCAATCCATAAAACATTTTATAAATTCCTACTTTGAAAATAGAACCAGTCTGACTCAAGATTGGGATACAGACAGACTCTAACCTTACATAATACATTGTCTGAGCTGAGATGTCACCTTTTTTATTTATAAAGCCTTAACCTATCTCAAGAATGTGATTAAAAGAAGTTCTGGGATTTACATATTAATGAACTGAAACCTTCAACTCATTCCAAAAGATGTCTGACTTAACAGTGATCTAGGTTTGTTCAATATATCGTTTTAATTGCATCGCACTGTGATCTTTTGCTATGAATTCTGTGTCTTATGATCTTGCCCCACTAGTTGAAGGCACAGTGCTCTGAAAGGTAGTACTTCCAGGTTGGACTACAACCTGGTGTTGTGTGCTTTTTAACTCTTAAGAAGTTGAACAATGCAGGCTAAGTATCATCGACAAATAATGAAGACTCGGTTTCAAGGTACTTTGCACCAGTCACATGCATTGCTCCACAGACTGTTTTGATATGCTACTATTCATAGGAATTGACAGATAAATACCATGAATTTTATCATGGTGTAAGATGGGAAACATTTTGGTAACCATTTTATTTTTATAAATGCATAAAGTATTTGTATGATGTAGCAGATTAAAGTATTTAATTTGCAATGCATAATTAAACTTGCTATTTCTATGAATAAATTTAATTATCACAACTTGATGATTACATCATAATTTAGTTACATTTGCCTTTGGCTACTGATTATTGTGAGCAATCTCGTGTTTGTGTGATGATGAAAGCTAAAACATTGAGCAGCCTAAACTGCTTTACTTTATCTTAAAATATACTGGAACATTCTTTGTAAGCACATAACAAAATGTTCCATAAGTTACAGCAGATAAGAAAGCTCTCCAATGTGGCTGAGACTTTCACCAGTATTCAGTTGGAGGATAGTGATTTCGTTGATGCACGCTTTGGACAATGGCTGCGGCGAAGGCGCATTGATGGCGCACTCAACAGAGTCCCAGTTGGTTTTTATCAGCGAGTCTGGAAAATCTTACAGAAGGTCAGTGTATTTATCAGTGCTTCAGTAGAATTGTTTTTTTAGAAAAAATTATTTTCTAAATTCATTTTTGAAAAGAGAAAATCTGTCATAATGGATTTGGTTTATGCAGTGTCGAGGATTGGCTTTTAAAGGTAATGTTCTCCAATCAACTACAACGGAAGAGGTAAACCACATCTGTTTTATATTAGCCTTCAATGGTATAGTTTGTCTCAATGATCTATATTATCCTATATTATCCAAACATGCCAATTTAGTCTGAAAACAAAAATGCAAAAGAATTAACTGTATGCATAGAGAGAGAGAATCAAAGTTATAATTTTGGTTTGATGAATTTTCATCAGAATTGAAAAATGTTTGGGATATGAAGCTGTTTTATTCCAATTTTTAAAGACTTCCATAAACATTGATTTTCCACTGTTGCAGGTAATGCCGATGCTCACCATTTGCGCACCCACCATCACAATTAATATAAAATTAATTAGAGGCTTTGAGCACTTACAGTGTGAGGGAAAAGAGGAGGGGAGACAAGAACAAAAGAGATCGTCTGTGTTAGGGTGGAAGATAGGAGAGACAAAATGATAGAAGCGATTGATGATGCAAGATTGTAATGGAGCAAGAAAAGATGGGTGTGGAGGAGTAGTAAATGGCAATTTCTGATCATTACCATTGACTACTGTCTGAAAAAAGGTTATGGTTATGATTTAAAATATTGTTGACCTCTACATTCAATTGATAAGAATGTATAGTGTCAAATACAAAAGATGAAATACTGTTCCTCAAGCTTCCATTTAATTTCCATGACAATTTAATGCCATAAATATTTCACATTATGAGCAGTTTTGTGCAGTGGTTTTGTATTTTGCAAGTTTCAGACACAATATAAACAAACGTGTTATCTCGCCTAACATGGGTTAGCCACACGGCACGGTGGCTCAGTGGTTAGCACTGCTTCCTCACAGCACTAGGGACCTGGGTTCAATTCCAGTCTTGGGCAACTGTCTGTGTTCAGTTTGCACATTCTTCCCGAGTCTGCGTGGGTTTCCTCCCACAATCCAAAGATGTGCAGGTTAGGTGGATTGACCATGCTAAATTGCCTATAGTTTCTGGGGATGAGTAGGTTAGGTGCATTAGTTGGGGGGGTAAATAGAGTAATAGGTAACGGAATGGGTCTGGGTAGGTTACTTTTCAGAGGGTCAGTGTAGACTTGTTGGGCTGAATGGCCTTTTCCACAATGTAGGGTTTCTATGATAATGAAATAGGTATATTTGTTATCTTTTTGAATGTACTCAGACAGATGAGTTGTTGACATAGAGTCATAGAGATTTACAGCGCAGAAACAGAGCCTTCAGTTCAACTGTCTGTTTCTGAGCAGACATACACTTGTGTGTAAGGGACCTGCAGCATTGCTGAAGCTTTCCCCAACCACCCCCCCAAACCATCAGTTCAATGGGATTGACACAGCGAGCACATGCTAAGTCCACTCCCTGTTCAGGAGATTAGGCAGCAGCGTACCGCGCATGAGCCCCTGCCCCCCAACCCCGTCCAAATCTGCCACCCGGCAGCCCTACGTCCTGTCAACCACCCCCTGCGCCAGGGCAGCCGGACTGGACACCAACAGCAAGACTGCTGCTGCCTTTGGGGGGGGGGGGGGGATGAGTCTCGCAATAGTGCACACGCAGCTTTTTACTGGAACTTTTTGACAAGTTCCACCTTTGCACTGAAAAGAACAATGTTGGAGAAATTATCTGGAGAAGGGGAGTTTAGGGTACACCCCTGTGTAGAACTCCAGGGACAGTGTAGGGAGAGAGCGAGAGAGAGATCAGTCATTTGGAGATGATGCCTGGGCTCCTATCCATCGATGTCTAGGACTCTTCTTGGCAACATTTCAGTAAACTGAGTTCATTTTTAATCATTGTTAACAAAAGACACGATTGGTGTTGGAACTGCCTCTTTGATGTAATGTTTCTATTGGAACCGGAGATCATCTTCGGATAATCCGAAATTCAGATAATTGACATTTGGATAATTGAGGTTCCTCTGTACCTGCAACTCCATTTTCAAAGAACTATGAACCTGCACTCCAAGGTCTCTTTGTTCATCAACATTTCAGGACCTTACCATTAGGTATATAAGTCCTGCCCTGATTTGCCTTTCCAAAACGCAGCACCTCCCATTTATCTAAATTAAACTCCATCTGCCACTCCTCAGCCCATTGGCCCATTGTAAATGGAAAGTGAAATGCAAGACATAATTTATCTGACAATTCCAATACTAGAATGGAAAACGTCAGCTATCTTTTAAATTGAATTTAGCCTAGCATTGCTTGAGTTTAACTTGTTACTAGTCCAAAAATGACCATCTTAAAGCAAATTGGGTTGTGGCTGCTCAAAAGTTACTTTGAAAGGAAACTTGCATTCAAGAGTGGACATGGTAGAGAGGAACCTCGATTATCCGAAGAACACGGGCGAGAAGTGTTTCGTTTGGTTGATCAATGCCGGACAACATAGTTAGCCACGCATCGGGACCTTGCGATCTTGTGCAGATCGTCTGAAATTCGGTTAATCGAATGCCAAGTAATCGAGGTTCCTCTGTACTGGGATGATTACCTTTATATACTGGTGTACTTTAAAGTAATGGTTAACCTTGTGTAGAAATTGACCCCTAACTTTTAGCTATAATGATTCAGTTTTCAAAAATTTTGTAGATATGTCAACCCATAACTTATGGCCAAAATATCCAAATTTGTTATGTTTACAAATGGGTCACTGCTGAAGTCAAACTTACCCTGATACAAATCTACTCATTGATCAGATTACAGAAGAGCACACCATTGAAGGTGGCAGCTCAACTCCTCATATCTGCACATGTCAGTACATAATATCAAGGCTGCGAGCTCACTATGGCCTACAGCATTCCCATCAACTCCCCTCTAGTGGTGTAAAGGAGGAATAGATCAGTTCAAACATAAAGTTACAAAAATAGGAAGTGCTGGAAAGACTCAGCAGATCTGGCATTTGTGGCGATAATGCAGAGTTATTATTTCAAGACTGTTAAACTTCTTAAGAACTGATAGCAGCTAGGAGAAAGTAGAAAGATGGTGAAGATTAAGTAGGGATGTATTGAGTGGATAGGTGGAGACAGAGCCCAGAGGGAGGGAGATATGAAAAAGGTAGGCAGACAGTGGGATTGTTGATAGTAAACCTGGACAAAAGAGAAACTGAGAAAGTAATAAAGGAGTGAGAATGGATTGGCTTTGCTGAAAACAACCCATGTCATGACAGGACCAGAATGTGGAGTGGTAAAAAAAGACATGGAAGAACATGATCAGGCTCTAAAGTTATTGAACTCAAATGTTGAGTCCTCGAGGCTACATGATCCCCAAGTGGAAAATAAAATGGTGTTGAGACCAAATCAGAAATTGCTGGCAAAGCTCAGCAGATCGGGCATCGTGATTAGATTAGATTCCCTACAGTGTGGTAACAGGCCCTTCGGCCTAACAAGTCCACATCGACCCTCCGAAGAGCAACCCACCCAGACCCATTCCCCTACAGTTACCCTGACTAATGCACCTAACATTACGGGCAATTTAGCATGGCCAATTCACCTGACCTGCACATCTTTGGATTGTGGGAGGAAACCGGAGCAAACCCACGCAGACACAGGGAGAATGTGCAAACTCCACACAGACAGTTGCCCGAGAGGGGAATTGAACCCGGGTCTCTGGTGCTGTGAGGCAGCAGTGCTAACCACTGTGCCACCGTGCCGGTGAGGAGAAATCAGAGTTAACATTTCCTCAGAATAGTTCTCTCCACAAATGCTTTTCCAGCAACTTCTGTTCTTGTTTCTGATTCACAACATCCACAGTTCTTTTGGTTTTTATTTTATTGTTCTTTGAGCTGGAGCTGAGGCTCGCTGGAATGCTGTAACAGTCCCGTGACAGAAATGTTGGTGTGGAAACACAGTTGTGTGTTCAAGTGGCAGGCAACTGGGAGCTCAAGGTCATTATTATGGACAGATCTTCAGCATCTGGTATTCTTTATTTTATCAAACTTAAAGTTGTTGAGATTGTAAATTTTCAAATCATTTTGCAGCAGTGAGAGAATCTAAGATATCTGCTAAAACCATTGGAAATTGAAGGAATCTCACTACACAGCTTATGTAGGTGCTCAAGAATAAATGTGCAAACATCAGGAAGCCGAGCATGTGGCAGCGATCTGAGGGAAGGAAAGTTGCCAGAATGGACACGGTACTCCAGATATTGTCTGAATCCTCAGCCTGAAACCAGCAAGAAAATTAGCCAGCCCTAGATGGTGCACCAGGTTTAGGAAGAAAAGTACATTTTCACTGTGACAAAAGTCCAAAGTCCAGCATCTCCCAGCAGAGCTTCATGACAGTATTTTCTGCAGCAGTCAGTTTGGTTCTCAGCTGCATCATGAATCATGGAATGGTTATAGAAGCGCCCATTCGACCTGTTGAAAATACATAAACTGTAAGCAAAGCAGTTTTTCCAATCCCATTCTCCTGCCTTTTCCCCATAACCTCTCACTTTTTTAGAAAAAAACAATCTTCAGGTCATCATCCAATTCTCTTTTTGAAAAGTAAAATTGAATCCGCCTCCAGCATCATCTTGGAGTGCATTTCAAATTCTAACTACTGACTACATGTGCATAAATAAAGTTTCCTCATGTTACCATTGGTTCTCTTGCCAATCATCTTAAATCTAAACCCTCAGGTCTTGAACCTCTTTGTCAAAGGGAATGTTTCCCTCTTTCTGCACTGCCAAGACACTTCATAATTTTGAATACATCTGTTACATCTCCTCTAAACCTTCTGTTGTTGAATAAGAGCAGCACAGCTTCTCCTATCTATTCAAAACTAAATTAATTCACCCCAAACCAAACTTGTAAATCTTTTCGGAATCTTTTCAAAGCTTTCTTTAATTTTTAACTGAAATTGAACACCGTACTGCAATTGAGGCTGAACAAATGATTTGTAAAGGTTCAACATAATGCTTCGACTTTTATTCTATACACCTCAATTTTTAAAGTCAAGGTCCTAAATGCATTTTTAATCACTTTCTGAACTTCTCCTGCTGCATTTTGCAATTTGTGTACATATACACCTGACCTCTGTTCCTGCACCTAATTTAGAATTGTACTCTTCAGTTTATCGTGCCCTCCACTCATGCTTCTTACCCAACTAAAACACATCTCTTCACTCCTATGCATTAAATTTAATCGCCTTTTGTCTGCTTATTCTATCAGTCTTTGTCCTGTTGAAGTCTTCCACTAAGCTTAAAATTCACAATTCATCAAAGTTTGTGTTTCTATCAAATATTGAAATTGTGCTTTGTATGTATTCAAATATAAATCATGACTATATTATAAAGAAAAGCAATGATCCTTCTACTGCCCACTGCAGAACACTAATCGAATCTTTTGGAAGTCCATAAAAACATTGTAACATTGTCCTCACGAACCTTCCATTAAGTAATGGTGTCAGAGGTAAGATATTGGCATGGATAGAAAACTGGTTGGTAGACAGGAAGCAAAGAGTTGGAATAAACAGATCCTTTTCAGAATGGCAGGCAGTGATGAATGGGGTGCCACAGGGTTCAGGACTGGGACCTCAACTATTCACAATATACATTGACGATTTGGATAAAAGAATTGAATGCCGTATCTCCAAGTTTGCAGATGGTCGGCAGTGTGTGTTGTGAAGAGGCTGCAGGGTCACTTGGACAGACAGGCTGAGTGGGCAAATACTTGGCAAATGCAATATAAAGTGGATGAATGTGAGGATATGCATTTTGGTCACAAAAACAGGAAGGCAGATTATTACCTGAATGGTGGCAGTTTAGGAAAAGGTGAGGTACAACGAAACCTGGGTGTCATGGTTGAATAGTCACTGAAAGTTGGCATGCAGGTGCAGCAGTGAGGAAAGCTAATGGCATGTGCTCCTTCATAGTGAGAGGATTTGAGTATCAGAGTGGGGATGTCTTGATACAGGTCCTTGGTGAGGCCACACCTTGAGTATTGTGTGCTGTTTTGGTCTCCTAGTCTGAGGAAGGACATTCTTGCTATTGAGGGAGTCCAGCGAAGGTCACCAGAATTTAGAAGAATGAGGGCGGCATCTACTAGAAACATATAAAATCCTGATGGGACTGGGCAGGCTAGATGTGGAAAAAAATATTCATAATGTTGGGGATATCCAGATGGGTCACAGTCTAAGAATGAGTGGTAAGCCATTCACATCTGTGATGAAGAAGAATTCCTTCACTTAGGCTTGTGAACCTGTGGAATTCTCTCCCATAGGAAGCTGTTGGGGCCAGTTCAATAGATATATTCTAGAGGGAGCTGGACATGGCCTTTGCAGATAAACAGATGAAGGGATGTGAGGAGAGAATGGGAATTGGATACTGAAATAGCATGATCAGCCATGATCATTTTGAATGCTGGTGCAGGCTCAAAGGGCCAGATGGTCTACTCCTGCACATATTTCCTTTGTTATGTCATCAAAAAGATCTGATATTTCTTTTTAATAGATTCTATGATGAACTTTTGATTTATTTGAACTGCACTTCTGTCTGAATAGATGACACCCGGTGAAATAAAATTTGCTGTTCAGGTAGAGACGTTCCTGAACAGTGTGCCACAGCCAGAATATCGGCAGCTTCTTGTGGAAACTATCCTTGTCCTCACAATGCTGGCTGATACAGAAGTACAAACTATTGGTGAAATAATCTACGTTGATCGCATTGCACACATGGCAAATAATTTATTTATTGAAGAACAGGTAAAATTTCAATTTTATACTTAATACACACATTTCTTCTTTCCTGTCCCTACCTCCTCTTGGCTGACTAGAATGTTTGGAGGGAGGATCTGGTAATATACGAAAGTCACTTTGTATTAAATTATTGGGATCATTTCATGATGTCTATTCTCATCTCTCCCATTCTTTTTCTAATTCTCCAACAATCCCTAAATAGAGTAACACTGGATATTTGTCAGACTGCATAGTATGTTGTAGAGTCTTTGTGGCTGAATTTAACTCTCCCCTGCTGGCAGTAATTAAAGCAGGAGCAATTTAGGTAGTGGGTGGACCAGCTGGATTCATCTGCCCTCACCACAATTCTTCTGGCAGCAGAAAAGCCCTTTGATGGCAGGCCTGTCGGTGAAATTTTTAAATGGGCAATTAATTCCTATATAAAGGCCTCATCTCTGTCACCGGGATTTAACCAATGGTGGGAAAATCCTAGGACAGGTTGCCAACCTGATGGGTCTCCATGTGCAGTTGGATAGAGATCTGAGGTTACCTCCTAGGACTCCCCCTTTCCTATCTGAGATCCCTGTCTCACACTATCTCTCGCTTTCAGCCTTCTACGTTCTGCCTGGTTAGTACCCTACCCCTGAAGAAGGCCTGTGCCCGAAACGTCGAATCTCCTGTTCCCTGGATGCTGCCTGACCTGCTGTGCTGTTCCAGCAATAAAGTTTCAACTTTGATCTCCAGCATCTGCAGACCTCACTTTCTCCTAGTACCCTACCCCCACCACCTTGCTCCCCCAACTTCCCTGCAATTACCCCTCTCACAGGATCCTGTGATATTCCCTTTTAAAGATTCCTATAGCAGTTGTGGCCATCAATCCCACTGGTATTGTCTGCACTGGAGTACTGCCAGCTTCTAATTCACCAGTAGCTATCTTCTATTCCTGACAAGTCCTGCCACCAGTTTAATACTGGGGCTGATTAATCACGTGTCTGCAGTACAATTGTTTTCCTGTGCTGACCTTTTAATCTTGGGGGTGGTACTGACCTTATTTACATCCAGCCCATGTTTTCTATTTTCCCACACAACTCCAGAATCACCTTGAACCTTAGCTTTGAAGTTAACTTTATTAATTAGTATATTAAATAATTCTATTTCTCACTTTATCAATAGAGCGCTTTGGGTGCTGAAGGTATCATGCTGGAAAAGGATCCTGCAAATGGAATTTGCAAGTTGCTATATGACAGTGCTCCAAGTGGTCGTTTTGGTTCCATGACCTATCTTTTGAAGGCTGTAGCCATGTATGTGGATGAATTCTTACCTGAAAGCGGATGCACAATGCAGTAAACTGATCAAGTTTATTGATGTAATCTAAATCACAGATTGTACACAGATGCCATGTCCAAGGCCTACAATGCACAACATTGAATTTGGATGTTACTAGGACTAATAATCCAAAAGCTGTGAAGTCCATGTTGCATCATTTATAATTGCCAAGAAGAAATTACTAAATGAAATTCTTAAATCAAGTGCACATTTCTATTTCCTTCCAACAGAAAATGCCAAGATCTGAAATGACTTTCATAAATCTTTTTAATATAACAGGAAATACAGATAAATTGCATAACTAAATAAGGCAAATGTTTACACATGACTAAAAGCATGTTATTTATTGCATACTCTTGGGCTAGAAGGTCATTTAATGCAACTTATTGTTAAAGTATATAGCCCTGTATAAACTCCTTTTAAAACAAAACTACTGTGATATGTGTTGAGAAAACTATATTTTTTATTGAAGCTGTTTTAATTCTATTAGCAAAATAATAAGTTATATGATATATGCAAACACCTCTTCTGCCCATGCTGATGTGACCTGTTGCATGACATTCAGCACACATACTAAGATTATACAGATCTGATGAAGCTAACCTCAGGATTCAATAATTTTAAAATATTGATTTTTTTTTTTCTCATCCTGAAGCAAAATTTTAGACACCCAAGCGTTTGATTTATATTTTCCTTTTATATATCTTTTAAAAAGAAATTTACACTTCGGCAGTAATGATCAAGGTAATGTTACTGCCTTATCTTGAGTATTCTATAAGAAACTTAATTTTCAAAGTACATTTTAGTTAAAGAAAAAATAAAGAGGAGAAATATTTGTCTATTTTGATGACATGTTTGCTATTTTGGCAACCTGCTTAACAGTTTGCTTTTAGTTGAGCTATTTAATGTGCCTTCATCAGTTCAACACAAAAGCATTCAAGCCTGATGAACTTTAAAATGGTTTGCAACTGCAATCATTATGCTGCTCAATTATAGGATATTGTATGTGTAATGCAACAACTTTTAGAGGCTGGTACTTCAAGGTTTAAACGAACATTGTAGGGACGTGTTATAAAATCATTAAGCTAAGAATATGTGCTTAATGTTTTAAATGATGCTTATGAAGATGTCATATTCTGATCTCTAATATTGCCTTAAACTGTATCAGATACGAAAAAGATCAGTCACTCATCACTTTAATGTTCTTCCCAACATCATCAAAAATCCTGGACTGTTTGGTTTATAAAAGCTTTTATTAAAACTATGAATTCAATATGAAATTGTTTATAAATGTGTTTTGTTAATATTTGATAGTTTTATTTTATTTGAACAAGTATTGTGACAATACCTCCAAACCACTCAGCATCCAGACTTGGGAATATAATCATCATTCCTTAAGGGTTCCTCTGTCAAAATCCTGGAACTTCCTCCCTTATGGTAATATAGGTCAACCTACACTAAATTGAACTTATAGTTCATGAATGCAGCTCACCAACTCCTTCTCAAGGGCAACTGGAGATTAACAAATGCTGGCCTAACAAGTGACGTCCTCCGATTCTGGGGGAAAAATTGCAGATTGGCTGACTGCTTTCCAGAACAATTCCACTCTGTCTGCTTCAGAGCTCCTGGACGTCTGTCATTTTGATTCTCCATCTTGCCTGCATTTGGACATTTTATAACATAATGCAACGACTGGTAGAGGATAGTACTTCAAAGTTTAAATGAGTATTGTAGGGAAATGGTGTAAAATTGCTGGGCAATTGAGAGGTCTTCTCCAGCGAGGCTCGATGCGAGTTTTAGCAACATCACTTCATCTTTCAATCAGGCACTTTGCATTAACAGTTTTTAGTTGAAATTAATCATGAATCCAGTTTCCCATTTTATTCTTGCCTGTTTTGTGGGTTTATTTTTAAAATCCTTGAACCAGCAATGCATACATTCAGTATCTGCAATTCTTTGTTTAAACAATCTGGGAAAAAACACATTGCTGGAGAAACTCAACATATCTGCCATAATCTGTGGAAAGAAAACATTTCAAGACTAGTGATTCTGTAGACCAACTTTCGCCTAGCTACTATGTGCTGCAGATGGGAGAAATGAAGATGGAGCCAAGAGAGAGCGAGAAATAGGAGCAGAATTTCAAGTTGACAATTTTTTTTATTCGTTTCTTTTCCTGCTCTATTTCCATTCAGTTTGGTTCTGTATTATTAACTTGTCATTTAACCTTTCTTTACGTGCCCGAAATTCCTTGTCTTATATTACACTGCAGTTTTATCCATTAACTTTTATAAAAACATTCAAATATCTTTTTGAGATAATATTCCAGGCTTCCACACTTTGTTCTCACATTGGTGCTTTTGACATATTCTTCGTTTATTGATGCCTACCAGCTCCGTTTCCTTTCGGGATTTAAACATTATTATCCTGAAAATAAGTATAGGCGAATGTAAAACATGACTAATACTCCTCACGAAGCATATGATCCATTGGTCTTTCAGAGACCTCTACGCGTGAAGAGTTCCTTCACCTTCATTGCCACATCAAGACCTGATACTGAAAGAACAGGCCTGTGGCACGGCTCCGGCCGGGGGAGCGGTTTGGCGGTGGCACGGCTCCGGCCGGGGGAGCGGTTTGGCGGTGGCACGGCTCCGGCCGGGGGAGCGGTTTGGCGGTGGCACGGCTCCGGCCGGGGGAGCGGTTTGGCGGTGGCACGGCGCCGGCCGGGGGAGCGGTTTGGCGGTGGCACGGCGCCGGCCGGGGGAGCGGTTTGGCGGTGGCACGGCGCCGGCTGGTGGCGGAGCAGCTTCTCGTTTGGAGATGGAGCCGGATTTGGATTCAGATTCACCCGTCACTAAAACCAATGTCTCCTACATCTACACTCCCGGCTACATCGAGAGATGCGACTCCCTTTCCAAAGTCACCAGCCGGGTAAGGCTGCAGCTGCAGGCCCCACCGGCTCCTCATGGCACTCGAGGGACGAGACTACCCCACTCCACACACACGATTGTCCGGAACCTCGACAATTCAGAGGACAGCACGGAGACAAACCCTTCAGTCTAACCAGTCCATGTCGAACATAATCCCAAACTAAACTAGTCCCGCCTGTCTGATCCTAGCCCATATCCCTGTAAACCTTTTCTGACTGCTATCCATCCAAATGTCTTTTAAACGTTGTAATTGTAACTGCATCCACCACTTTGAGGAAGTTCATTCCACACCTGAACCACCTTCTGTGTAAAAGATTTGGCTCATGTCTTTTTTAAAATCTCCTCTTACCTTAAAAATATGTCCCCTAGTCATGAAATTCCTGTCCCAGGGAAATGGTAGCGACCATTAATTCTATCTATACCTCATTATTTTATAAACTTCTATCAGGTTGTCTCTCAACCTCTAATGAAAAAAGTTCCAGCCTTTCTTTGTAACTCACACTTTCCATACCCAGCAACATCCTGGTAAATCTCTCCTGAATTCTCACCCTGCCTCTATTTCTGATGAAGGGCTTTTGCCTGAAACTTTGATTTTCCTGGTCCTCAGATGCTGTCTGACCTGCTGTGCTTTTTCAGCACCAGTCTAATCTAGACTCTGGTTTCCAGCATCTGCAGTCCTTGTTTTTACCTCTCCAACTTAATAATATCCTTCCTATAACTGGGCGACCAGAACTGGACACAGTATTTAAAAAAAAAGCCTCACTTATACAATCTCAACATAACATCCCAACTTGTATACTCAAAGGACAGAGCAATAAAGGCAAGTGTGCCAAATGCCATTTTAACCATCCTGTCTACGTGTAATGCAAACATCCACTTTACTAACACCTTCCACCCCGACCTCAAATTTATCTGGATCGTCTCAGACTCCTCCCTCCCTTTCCTAGACTCTTAACCTACTTTAAAGAATTATGTACCCGCACCCCTAGGTTCCTCTGTTCTACAGTACTACTCAAGGCCCTACCATTAATTGTTTGTTGTACCAAAATGCAATATCACTCATTTACTCAGATTGAACTCCATCTGCCATTTTTCAGCCTAGATCAAGATCGTTTTGTTCTCATAGAAAACCTTCACTGTCTATCATGACACCACAAATGGTAGCATCCACAAATTTACTAACCATGCCTTCTATATTCTCATCTCATTATATAAATGACAAACAAATGAGGACCAGAATCAATCCCTGTGGAACATTTCTGTTCACAGGCCTTCAATCTGAAAAGTAACCCTCCACCATTACTCTCTGTCTCCTTCTGTTAAGCCAATTATGTATCTAATTGGCAAGCTCACCCTGAATCCCATGTGACTTGGATCAAAGAGACCTTTCCACAGATCACTGAAGGCAACAGGACAGGGTAGTGAAGGAGGCATATGGGAAACAGCTTTATTAAGATATTGAATACAAGAATAGGTAGGTTGTGATGGAGCTGTGTATAATGCCAGGTCTGAACTGGAGTACTGATCAAATGATTGTGATTTAATGTATTAATATCTACAGGATAAGATGTGGTTAGAGCCATTGCCTAAAATGTTGGAGATGTTGGGTTAATTATTCTGCCGGGGTAATTGGGTAAGTGGCTGTGTTTGTTTGAAGGTCTGAAACCTAGCTCCAGTGAGGAATTGATCAAGTTCACACCATAATTGATATAGAGACACGTTTCCGCTTGGAGCTAATAGACACTGGAGTGTATGTAGATTAAATTCAGACTGATTTAGGTACTCGTGGCAGTTGGCTATGGAGTTTGTTATTTGTCATAAGGGGGAGATTTTTTTAAATTTCAAAAATATACTTTATTCATAAAATTCTTATTTTTTTTTCATGCCATTCTTATGCACACATTGCATATCTTTACATACAGAGATCAAAATTAATCATTTGTATATACAAGTCTGTACATTCATCCAGCTATTCTGCTGACGCATCAGCAGAGTCCAATTACTGGGTGGGCCCTCTGTTATTTGTCATAAGGGGGAAATGTTTTCTGCAAAGGCATTCCGCAGAACTAGAGGGAAATGAAATGTCACAATTGCTGGCACCCAAGGTATGGCAGATGCTAAATTCATTGACATTGGATCGAATATTGAAAGCCATAGGAGAAAGAGGAGGGGTGGCCTTTTACTGGAGAAAGGCAGTTGAGGTCATCTCGTTATGCTGCAGGGGTGTTTTTCTGTTCATTGTTATCTGCCTCCAACTGCAATTTCTCCTCATTTACTAACTGCTAATACTCCTCCCTGACGAGCTGGTTCTTTCCAGGAAAATGAGATGTTGTTCTTCCAGCTTGCGCTGAGCTTGGCTGAAACACTGTAGCAAGCCTGTGACAGAGATGTTGGTCAGGCAACAGGGTGGTGTGTTAAAAGTGGCAGGCAACTGAAAGGTCAGGGTCTTTTTTGCAGGCAAAACTTAGATGTTCTGTGAAGTGGTTACCCAGTCTATGCTTTGTTTCCCCAATGTAGAGAAGACCACCTCATTTTCCACTTGGGACCTTGCAGCCCTTCAGACTCAATATCATGTTCAATAATTTTAAGGCCTGAATTCTCCCATGTCCTCGTCCCCTACCCCACACACCTGGCCTTATCTCATAGTCTGCCATTACACCCTAACTATTGTTAGCCACTAACAGTCTCCATTAACAGCTATTCACCCTCCTAGCTAGATCATTATCCATTCCTTTGTCTGTCTAACTGTGCTCACTCTTTGGGCTCCAGCCCACCTACTGTTGTTCCTTTTCCCCTTAACCCCCCCACCCCCCTATTTTCTGCATAAAAACCTACATTTCCAAGCTACCGTCAGTTCTGGGAAAGGATCATCAGATCCTAAACATTAACTCTGATTTCTTTTCACAGGTGCTGCCAGACCTGCTGAGCTTTTCCAGTGACTTCTGTTTTAGTTTCTGATCTACAGCATTTGCAGTTCTTTTAGTTTTTATATTTTAGTACATTACTGGCCTTCTTTTGCCATCTCCTAACTAATCTTTTTTTTTCTTCTAGGCTAGTATGGTCCATACTTTGATTGCTTCTTATGGGTTGCTGAAATATATGAGGTACAGCCATTTTTCTTACCAAAACTATCTGATGAGGCATCAACTTCACGTTTTTAATATGGTTGCCTGCTGCTGCCAACCAGACAGTTGTGTGTGCCCTCTCGACAGTCACTCCATCCATCAGTACAAGAGCAGTTTTTTTCCCAATACTGACATTGTGTACTTGTTGCTCACTTCCACTTGTCACCCACCTCCCTTTCTCTCACTGCGTCATACTTGCTGCCCTTATTTTGAGTCAAATTTCCTACTCAGCACCCCCCTTGATTAGATTAGATTAGATTAGATTAGGTTCTCTACAGTGTGGAAACAGGTCCTTTGGCCCAACAAGTCCACACCAACCCTCTGAAGAGTAACCAACCAGACCCATTCCCCTACCCTATATTTACCCCTGACTAATACACCTAACACTAGGGGCAAATTAGTATAGCCAGTTCACCTGACCTGCACATCTTTGGATTGTGGGAGGAAACCGGAGCACCCGGGGAAAACCCATGCAGACACGAAGGAAATGTGTAAACTCCACACAGACAATGGCCTGAGGCAGGAATTGAACCGGGGTCCCTGGCACTGTGGGGCTGCAGTGCTAACCACTGAGCCACTATGCTGCCCGTCTTGCAATCTTAATGCCCCTCTCCAAACCCTCATCAAGCTACTCACCAGTCCTCCCCTGAGCCCATGGCTGTCCACTTTCTGCCTCCTGCTTGCTTTCCCTGTCCCAAATCGTGACCAGCAGGGACTCTCAAAGTGCAGTGAGTGGAGGAATCACAATGATATTAGAAGTGGGAGAAACTGTGAGCACCAGCAGGTGGCATGATTGCCAAGTGGACCACTTCTTATTTTTCTAGCAGTGGAATTAGATTACTTACAGTGTGGAAACAGGCCCTTTGGCCCAACAAGTCCACACCAACCCTCCGAAGAGCAACCCACCCAGACCCATTCCCCTACATCTACCCCTTCACCTAACGCTACAGGCATTTTAGCATGGCCAACTCACCTAACCTGCACATTTTCGGACTGTGGGAGGAAACCGGAGCACCCGGAGGAAACCCACGCAGACACGGGGAGAAATTAGTGTTGTGATATTTCTAGCCCTGTCACCCTTGGCTCCACATCTCTTAATCTCTGAACAAACAAAAGTATTTCACTCTAAAAATTATTAATTGAGCTAACATTTGTTGCTTTTTATTAACAAATTTGTTCAATCTTCTGTTTGTTGAAGTTCTTTGATGACATGGTTCTATTTTAAGATTGTGCACCTTTGTCCTAAACTCTCCCACCAGTGGAAAATGTTTCTCTCTATCCATCAATTTCTTTAAAAATCCTAAAACCTCATTGAAACCTTTGCTTAACTTTCTGTATTCCAGAGGTTACTGGTGTAATGTAATCATGCATAATGGACATGATTTGGAGATGCCGGTGTTGGACTGGGGTGCACAAAGTTAAAAATCACACAACACAAGGTTATAGTCCAACAGGTTTAATTGGAAGCACACTAGCTTTTGGAGTGCTGCTTCTTCATCAGGTGGTTGAGATGGCAGAATTTTGATCTAGTGGATTTCATTTGAATTCTACATTGAGTATCTATTCCCAGAGTGATCCCAGTGCTGGTTTTAAAATACAAAGAAGTACGAAAAGGGAAGCAAGAAATATACAGATTTAAGAGTATGCATTTCTTAAGGGTTGCTTGTTCCATAGTGATTGCTAAATTGATAACCAGTTTCCCAATTCCTTCTCAGTTCTCCAGAGGCTGTAATATGTTTCATAGATGCTGACTGTGTTTTGTTTTACAAATGATAAACAAAGAAAAAAGACCCTCTGATCAATTCTGCCTCTTACACAACTATGATACTATGTACATCACAAATGAGCATACTTCGCCACCCTGACCAAAAACCATATGATCTCCTGAGTGAATCAGAGAGTGTCGTGCTGGGAAAGCACAGTTGATGAGGCAGCATCCGAGGAGTAAGAGAGTCATCATTTCAAGGATAAGCTCTTCATCAGGTTCCTATTCCAGCACTCCACTCTTTGATTCTGATCTCCAAAATCTGCAGTCCTCACTTTCTCCTGAGAGAGGATAACAAACAAGTACAAACCCAGTGCTAACCTTGTGTAGGAGGAGATTTCTGCATAAGCCAGAAGGAGGTCCAATTGTCCTTGAATGAAGTCAATTAATCAGCATTTGTGCTTATTTTATCCCCAGCACCCATGGTGTGTGTGTGCAGGTGTGAGACACAGTGAAAGACACAAAGTGCACCAATCTTTATTCAATTTCCACCACCAGGAAGATAGGAAAACACCTGGGTGGCCAGTGACAAACACTGCCCTTCACATCAAAGGGCAGTGCTGTGTGATCAAAACAGTGAAGGGGAGGGTAGGGACTAAATCAAAATAGAGTTGGAGGGAGAAATGATGCACTCCACTCCCTGCGGCGCCCACCTCTCCCTGAACAACTCCAGGGTGTTGGTGGACACCGCGTGCTCCTTCTCCAAGGACACCCGGGCTCTAACGTAACCGCGGAAGAGGGGCAGGCAATCAGCATTTGTGGCATTAGCCTCTTACAGATGTTTACAATTCCAGAGGAAAAGAGCTGTCTTTTGTGGCTAATTACAACTTAAATCATGACCTGTGATCTATTGTATTTAATCAGAACAAATAGTCAAGTTTAGACAACAGCATATTCTTTCCTATCATCCTTTCAAGCTTGTTCAGTTTGCCCTTATATTTGCTGTTCTCTAAAGGATAGTGCCCAAGTTTTTTTTAAAAACTAATCTTGATAAATAACAAAATATTGCGGATGTTAAAAATCTAAAATAACTCAGCAAATCTAGTATTAAGTGGTGAAAGAATTAACATTTAGGTCTTTGATTTTTCACCAGATCTTTCAAGATCCATATGTGAGAATACTCAAGTATTTCACATTCTGTAAGGCTTTTCACTGAAGGGTGCATTTGCATTTAACATTCACATACACCGCACTGCATTTAATCATGTGAAACATCCTTTGCCAATCATGAGTTTAATCTGTTGTTTAAAACTTACATGTTTTGACATGCACCTGAATAGGCAAAGGAAACTAACCCTTACAATTTCTAAAGAAACTAAGATTGAAAATTAGAACTTCTGAGGAATCTGAAATGTCTGTAATCCTATAAAAGGGCACAAAGCTACTAGACCTCAGATGAAGTTTCCAGATTGCAATACAGGCTGATTAAAGAAGATAGGCCAGATCCAGAAGTAGAGAACAGGGATGTACATGTTGCTGCAGCTTTTTCTGTTTCTTGAAGCTATTGTTTGATGAAGCAACATTATCCAGACTGTCATAAGCAGAGTTTGTGAGAAGAATTGTGGAGTCATGTGCCTTTGTTTTGGTGAAGATCGAGCCATGGTTGTGTTGTGTGCTGCTGGGGATTGGGCATCGGGATAAATCCTATAAGCTAATTTTTTTTCATGAAGTCAGAGTTTTGAAGAACTTTATCAATGAAATTTATGACTTTTAGGTCAATTGGTCTGCTGAGCCAATTTGTAAGATCTGTTTTGGTTTATGATGTAATTTATAGCTTATAATTAAGTAAACATTATCTATTAATTCATGTTTAACTTGTGTTGATTCTGTATTTTTAATATGGGTGGTTATCTAAGACAGTTTTCAATGTTTGCACTTGTATAATAAAAAGTAGTTTAGCTTCAACTGTGGAATCTTGTGGCTTTGTTCTTTCAATAATGACTAAGATTTCTCTTTTTTTAAAAGAGAAATGTTATCAGCATTCATTTTGACTGATCATAACAAATCCTCCAATACATCAAGCTTCATCTGCAGTCTAATGCTCTGAGTTCTGAATACAACAAACATTATATTAACCAGCGCCCATGAGTCCAGGAATGTACCAGTTGATCAAGAGGTCCATGCTATCGATGTGAAAAAACACACTAAGTAATAAAAACATAATGCAAGAGGTATATATATCACTCTTATACTTTATTTACAACATAAATAACACAAATAATACTGCAACATTTCCTTAAATAAAAGTTAATGTTAGCGAGCTTTCTCACTCACACCCACAACTGACTACTCTGACATTGCAGAGATCACCTCAATACAGTAAACTTGTGATACCTGAGGTGTGTAATTTATCAAGAATGCTGGTTCATAAGCTGCCGGTTAAAACTAAGTTTGTTTTATAATATGCTTTTGCATATCATTCTTTCAACTTTTCAATATAGATCATTAATAATTGTCAGCAGTAGTCCTAATGCTCATCTCTACTGGACATAACTTAGTGTCCAGATTCCAAAATTTTTCAACTCCCATTTTTCAACTCCTGTCTACCTACTTTGTTTTAGTCACTTCTGAATCCAAAGTAATGTATTGCCACTAACACCAGAAGCCTCCCATCTCATAGAGAAACCACTTTTCAGTATCCTGTCAAAGGCTCGAAGGAGATAATGTTTACTGGGTATCGGCATCCAACATATTTTGGTGACATCATCAAATAATTAAATTTGAGGCCAGGACCCTTTCTTGAAACTATGTTGGATGCCCATACTATATCCCTTGCTCTCATTGAAGTCATAATGATTCTTTCACGCATCTAACCTATTAGTCACATCGAACTGATGGACTTGTAGTTTGCCAGGTCTGTTTTCTTTCCTTTTTTTAACAATTTAAAAAAAGTCCTTCCTTTCCATAGAAACTATCCCAGATTGCAGTGAACTTAAAAAAAAAAGAACAGGACATGTGCTGTGTATCGATCTTCCTGTGGACCCACTGGTGGATATCCTCTGTTCAGTTTCTCTCTGCAGAATCAAAATGTGTGGTGCTGGAAAAGCACAGCTGCTCAGGCAGCATCTGAGGAGAGTTAATATTTTGATCATAAGCCTTTCAGCAGGGATGGCTGTGCTTTTCCAGCACCACACTTTTTGATTCTGATCTCCAGCATCAGCATTCCTCACTTTCTCCTAGTTTCTCTCTGCAGTATACAACACCGTAGGAAGGATGTGATTGCTTGAGGAAGGCTGCAGAAGAGATTCATCAGAATGTTGCCTGGGCCAGTGTGATTTAGCTATGAAGAGATGCTAGATAGGCTATGGCTGTTCTAAGATGTGTAAATAGGAAGAAACACTTCCCTTTATCAGGGTGAACTGTTTAGAGGGATTTTAGGAAAAAAGATTTTGACCCAGAGGGTTTCTAGAACACTGTACCTAAAGGGATGAAAGAGGCAAGAACCCTCAAGTAATTCAAGAACTATTTAGATGAATACTTGAAGTTCTCTGGTCTACAAGGCTATAGGCCAAATGCTAGGAAATGAGATTAGAATTGATGGATGTTTGAGGGCCAGCAGACATGATGGGCTGAAGGGCCGTTCTCCCTGCTGTAAGAATTCTATGACTGTTATCTATTTTCAGGTCCTTAATTCATCCTTAAGCAATAAAGTACTCCAGTTCTATAATAATTCTGACTTTATAATGAGTATTATCTTTCAATTCGAATGGTTGACCAACATCTTCAATAAAGACCAATGCAAAATACCCAGCTAATATTTCCAATGAGTGTTTACTAGATGTCCTTGAGCATCCTTCAGTGGCTCAATGCAGTCTTTCACAGTTCTATAACTTCATATAACTAAAACACTGATCTGAAAACTGGCTTTGTTTTCTTTGGCTTTTCCTTGTGCTTTACACTATTTTGTTGAGTATTCAATGCCTTTATTTTGTAGTACGTTTTTGCATTTTTTTTGTCATTGTACATGACAATAACTACCTTGTCTTTTTCTTATCTTGCCTCATTTGACTTTTGTATATACTTGTTCTCCACATTTTTTCATCATGTTCTTTAAAATGGTCAAATTGTATTCTGCGCAAGTTTCACCTCCATTCAGTGGGGTGATTCGTTTAAACTGTTTCAACTAGGTGACCATTTTAACAAAGTCTAGCCTTGTAGATTTACATCACTTGCTTGTATTGCTTTTTGAAATTAGATTTTTTTTAACGTACTTGTCTGTACTTGATGTGTGAACCTAGATAGTGAGCATTGGCGGGGGAATAAACATTTGTGTTTGTAGCAAATTATTTGGTGTAAGATTAAGTGAGGATCATAGCTAACTGTTTTGTTATCCTTGGGGCATTGGTACCAATTGCAGCGCTTAGTAAGATCAATTAATTCAGCACAGAGCTGCGTTGTTAACAAAGCTGTTTGTCATTGGTAATGAAAGGCTCATACCTCTGAGCTAGAAGGCCCAGGTTCATGTCCCACCTACTCTTGAGGTGTGTAATAATATCTTTGAACAGGTTGATCTAAAAAAACACACTAGTATTTGTGTTTACCCATCGAGTACTGAGTTCGGTTAAGCATATTCTATAAAAATATAACAGCTTTAATGGTATGCACTGATTTATTTAGATTACACAAATAGCTGAGTGTTTTGTTTAGGTGCTCTGTTTAGTGTCATCGTTTGGTTGACCATAGTAATTATGCTGCAGTTTCAAAATGTTGAGTACCTGTTAAGTACCTGATGTGTGTATTAACCAGTCTAGATACTATAGACATGGAGACTCGGGGACAAACACCAGGAGCCAATTCATATTTTAGAGAACAACAATTGGATTCCAGTATAATTGTTTCAGAAGATGTAAAATTAGTAAAGTTGATGTTTTAAAGGAAACAAAAATACTGCACCTACTCAGTTTATCAGGAGGTGCATAGCAGGAAGAACAAATGGGGAGTTCTGCGAGAGGGTGAAGGTCAGGAGAGATAAGATAATAAAAATTCCGTGACCCAAAGCAAAAGAGGTGAAATGAGTGCCAAAATGAGGTCTAATTGGCTACTTTAAAACTGTCTGAATGTGACATGAAGAGCTAAAGGAAGAAACTAGACAAAAAACAACCCTGCAAAACAAAAGAACAAATGCTCAGGAATTTGGTGAAAGCAGAGATAACAATCTAAAATTATTGTACTCTTTAGAGTGCAGAAGGCTGAAGATTGTTAAGTTGAAAATACTGTTCCTTAGCTTGCATCAGTTTATTGTCTCAGGCCATGGATAGAAAGGTCAGAATGGGAGCAAGTTGGAGAAGTAAAATGTCAAACCACCAGAAGCTTGGGGTCATACTTGTAATGACATTCAAAATATTGCAGAAAGGGGTTACCCAGCCTACCTTTTGTCTCAATGTAGAGTACACCATGTTATGGAGAAAGTGAGGTCTGCAGATCCTGGAGATCAGAGCTGAAAATGTGTTGCTGGAAAAGCGCAGCAGGTCAGGCAGCATCCAGGGAACAGGAGAATCGACGTTTCGGGCATAAGACCGAAGAAGGGCTTATGCACGAAATGTCGATTCTCCTGTTCCCTGGATGCTGCCTGACCTGCTGCGCTTTTCCAGCAACACATTTTCAGCTACACCATGTTATGACCAGTGAACACAGTATATAAATTGAATCATAGCTAAATAAATCACTGTTTCACGTGAAGGGGGTGTATGGTGCTTTGGATTGTGGGCAGGATGGATTGAAAGGACACAAATATGCTTGCTTCTGATATTTTTATTATTTACAACAGGATTGTTGAACCCCGAGTGGCTTCTATGGAAGAAATGGCAATGTTCCATACAGATGCCTACCTGGAGCATTTGCAGAAAATCAGTGAGGATGGTGATGATGATGACCCTGAGTCTGCAGAGTATGGACTAGGTAAACATTCTAATTTGTCTGTTTTGAATATTTATGTTTTTTTCTCCTTTTATTTGTGATTGTGTTCTTCAAAATAATTGTCACCATTGTTTGCAATACCTCAAATGAAGGGTTAAATGCTTTCAAATCACAGTAGTTCACTGCAATTGCATGGATATGCGTTTCTTGCCTTAGCCACACCTGTGACTTCTTAAATTGTACTGCCAACTTAATAAAGAACAAAAACAGAAGTTGCTGGAAAAGCTCAGCAGATCTGGCAGCATCTGTGAAGAGAAATCAAAATTAATGTTTTGAGTCTGGTGACCCTTAAACGAAAACAGAAGGGTCACCAGACCCAAAACATGAACTTTGATTGCTCATCACAGATGTTGCCAGACCTGCTGAGCTTTTCCAGCGATTTGTGTTTTTGTTTCTGATCTAAAGCCTCAGCAGTTTTTTTGGTTTTTAATAAAGAACAATGCTGAATTAATTTATGATGGCGGTAATCAGACATTTGAGATTGCTGAGTTCCTTCATTTAGAAAACCTGTCAGTGGGAGAGAGGAGAAATTTGATACTGGTACTCTGGTTTGGATTATGAAACACTAAAAGTAAAGTTGCCATAGTCCTGCTGGACCATAGGGCTGCGCTCTCTTTAAAAAGATGACTGCTGGTGGTTTAACCTGAAGGTCTCCATGCCACAGGCAAGGCGAGAGGTTGAGAAGGAGTGTCCTTCATGGTGAATTGAACCCACGCTATTTGTATTGCTCTGTGTTGCAAGCCAGCATCCAGACAACTGAGCTAAGGATAAGGGTAAAATGACAACATTGTAATCCACTATTCAAAATCAATGAGGTATTCAATTAGTGTAAGTTCTGGCATTGCATTTGTTTCTAAAAATATTCTTGTCGGCTTTGTTCGACTAGTCATCAACTTGTACAAAGTGAGAAGAGTTACCAGTCCCAAAGCTCCATCTTAACCATTTTGAAATTAATCTTCAGTATTTGTATTAGACTCTTCTAACCAGCGCTCCCAACACTTAGTCTATGCTTGATAGGTTGCCACTGCGAAGCAGTGCAGAAATATTGAGTTTTAAAACAAGTAATCACAGGATTGCACTCATTATAATGTTGTGATGGTATTCTTCTCCTACATTTCCTTCATTCTGTAATTTCAATGCCACATGAAAGTGAGTCTTTATGAAAGCAGTAGTTCATTGTTTTCCCTGAAATTCTCCGTATTTTTAAAAATCTATTGTGCTGCTTCTCCTGAGTGATGATATGGCTACTGTGAGTGCGGAGTTAATAATTGTTTTACCACATTGCAATATCACACAAGTGTTATGGAACAGAAAGAGGCCATTTGACCCATTGTGTGTGCATTGCTGTCCAAATGAGCATGATGACCTCTTGCTGAATGGGACAGACAGTGGACCAGCGGGCCTTTTGTAAAAAATTTTCTGTCTGTTTTATAAATGTATATTATTTATGTCATTGCTGTGCAGTCCTTTCCTTTGATTAAGCCCATATGTTTTAAGAATTGCATTCAGATAAACACAATGCTTTTGCCAGGAATTGTTTTGTTTGTACCCAGTTTTCCGTAAACTGTAGATTGTGTGAAGAATTATTAATTTTCTTTGTCCACAATGTATAACTTATTCAAGAATTTGGTCTGCAACCAGAGTAAAAAATACTGATTAGAAATAAGATTTACACAAGTAATTAGATTTAAATGTGTTATGATGTTGTATAAAGTGCATATAGAAGTTATCTAATGTGTAGAATTTGTATCCATTTGCAATGAAATCCATTCAGCAGGTTGCAGAGGTGTTATTGCTGTTTTTCTAATAGTCATGTACAGTTTATACTTGGAAATGAAAAGCCAATCAAATATTGATCTCCTCAACCTCTGAGTTAAAAAAATCCTTTTGAACTTTAGTGCTCAGGGAACTCATTAATGTCAGTGCCATCATGCGTCACAGGGAGCTGCTTTCTCATGTTTTTTTTGTTTAGTCTTGGATTTTAAAAACCAAGTGATAATCCTAAACCTATTCAAATCATTAGTTAACTGGAACATTGCAGCTAGTGTTGTGTACCATTCCTCAGGGAAATTAAGGGTGCAGAGAAACTGTAAAATTGTTTATTGAGATGATGCCAAAAATGGAAGTCTTCATTTACAAGAACTGACAAAATTGTGCTCCCTTTAATTAATCAGTGCTGGGACCACAACTGTTTATAATATATATTAATGATGTGATGGAAGGAAACAAATGTACTTGAGCTAAATTTAAAGATGACACAAAAATAGGTGGGAAGGTAAGTTTAACGTTTACATAGAGATATTGATGGACAAAAAGTTGCCAAATGGAGTATATTATGGGGGCAAAATGCAAAGTTATTCATTTTGGAAGGGAGAACAAAAGAACAGTATTATTTAAATGGAGAAAAACTGAAGAAAGTTGCCACACAAAGGGGCGTGGGGATACTTGTGCATGAAACACTGGAAGTTAGCACACAAGTGCAGTAGGGTTGGAATATAAAAGCACTGTTGTGCTACTGAGACTTTATAAAGCTCTGGTTAGGCCCCATTTAGAGTACTGTGTCCAGTTTTGGTCCCCACACCTCAGGAAGGATATATTGGCACTGGAGCGTGTCCAGCGGAGATTCACACAGATGATCCCTGGAATGGTAGGTCTAACGTACGATGAATGGCTGAGGATCCTGGGATTGTATTCATTGGAATTTAGAAGATTAAGGGGCGATCTAATAGAAACTTACAAGATAATACATGGCTTGGAAAGGGTGGAGGCTAGGAAATTGCTTCCGTTAGGCGAGGAGGCTAGGACCCGTGGACACAGCCTTAGAATTAGAGGGGGTAAATCCAGGACAGAAATGCGGTGACATTTCTTCAGCCAGAGAGTGCTGGGCCTGTGGAATTCATTGCCACAGAGTGCAGTGGAGGCCGGGACGCTAAATGTCTTCAAGGCAGAGATTAATAAGTTCTTGATGTCACAAGAAATTAAGGGCTACGGGGAGAATGCGGGTAAGTGGAGATGAAATGCCCATCAGCCATGATTGAATGGCGGAGTGGACTCGATGGGCCAAATGGCCTTACTTCCACTCCTATGTCTTATGGTCTTATAGTAAGGTTAGGATTTAGCTAGAGTACATTTGTTTCCTTGCATCAAATCATTAATATATATTATAAACAGTTGTGCAATCAGGAAGGTTAATGGAATGTTGGACTGAAAACAAAAAATGCTAGAGATCAAGTGGGTCAGACAGCATCCATGGAGAGAGAGCAAGCTAATGTTTCGAGTCTAGATGACTCTTCATCAGAGCTGAAATGAAGTGTGAAGGGTGTAGCATTTATGAGCAGTTGGGGGTGGGGGCTGTAGAGTGCTGGTGGAGAAAAGATGTTGATAGTTCAGATGAAATGATCAGAATGTAAAAATGGTAGAACAATAGTGTGTCTAACTGCCAGACTTGAAAGAGAAGACAGTCCCACTGGGGTGGGAGGAGGGGGGGAAAGCATATGGTGTCAAAAAATGTAACAAGTAAAGATAAAACAAGCAAAGAAATAGGAGAATGTAGTGAGTAAAGATAAAAGAAAGGAAAGAAATGAGAGTTGGTTCACAATTTGAAGATGTTGAACTTAATATTAAGTCCAGAAAGCTGTAAACTGTAATGAAATGTTGGCACTTATTTTCAAGGTAGGGAGGTCATACTGCAATTGTATAAAGTGCTGGTGAGACCACATCTGGAGTATGGTGAGCAGTTTTAGTCCGGTTAATGGAAAGATATTATTTCGTTGGAGTATTTCAGAGAAGGTTCACTAGCATGATCCCTGGTATGGAGCGTTATCAGGACAGGCTAAACATATTGGGACTCTATTCACTGGAGTTTAGAAGAATGAGAGGTGATCTGATTCAAACATATAAGATTCGTAAGGGGTTTGTTGGGTAACCGCTGAGAGGATGTTTCCTCTCTTGGAAGAGTCCTGAACCAGACAGTATAGTCTCAGAATAAAGGGGCGGCAATTTAGACCGAGATGAGGAAGAGTTTCTTTTCTCAGAGGGTTGAGTCTTTGGAACTCCTTGCCACAGACAGCTGTGGTGGCAGAGCCATGTGTGTATTTAAGGATGAGATAAACAGATTCCTGATTAGTAAGAGAATCAAATGTTTTGGGGAAAACGCAGGAAAATGGGCGTGAGGAATGTCAGATCAGTCATGATCCTATTGCATTGCAGAGCAGGCTTGAGGGACCGAACAGCCTACTCCTGCTCCTATTTTTTTATTATCTTAAACTTAGGAGGAGTTCCACTAAAAATGTTCTGAATTCCACAGACTATTTAGTTAGATGGTAGCTGGAGGGTATAAGTTGAAGAACATTGTCAAACAAATGCTGGAATTGATTTGAAAAAAATATTTTCATGCAGTCATATGGATATAGTGAACTCCGTCTGAAATGGTAAGGGACACTGAGTATACAATAAAGCAATATCTGTGGAGAAAGAAAACAGGCATTGGGATGGGGCTAAACTACATCTTTGTTTAAGGGCTTTGTCCGATTGGCTGAATAATTTGTCTTCTGAGCTGCAATATATTTGTTTCAATATCTGTGCTTCTGTGTGAATATTCGTAAAGCATTTTCCAGCACAGATATGATGGATAGAATGGCTTCCTTCTGTAACAGTGTCACATTTCTGTAATTCTGAGTTCTCCTGTAAGGCAGGTTGATTTTGTCCTTGAATGAAAATATTCTCAAATCAGAGATTATGTGTGCAATGTGTGAACAAGTACTTTACTTTGAAAGTAATGCTTCGAAATGACATTGAAATAGTGCAAGAGTACTTCCTACATACTCATCTATAAAATGTGGTCCGACTCTTTCACTCAGATCAAAACCAACCTTGACCTGAGGTCTGGAAAATTTGGAAGATAGTACTTAGTCACCCCGAATAATCAAACACTTGCACATGGTGAAAATATAGGCTAATAGTATATTTTTGAAATTATCAATATCAACAAATGTGTAGACAAGAAATTGCATTGTATAAATTGATTTCTGCCCCCTTCTGCTGCACTACCCCATTTTCACAATGTCTCTGGAGATTTGGTACTCAAGAAGTTAACCTTGTCAAACTGCAGTACCTGAAAGCTGGCTGACTTCGAGAGTATATCCCTACTGGTTTCTTTATGCTTATGAGTTTCTGAAAAGCTCTGTGTCTCCTATTTGTCTCATTGCTGGAACTGCAGGGTTTTCTCTGTTGCTAGGTGTTACACAACCCCACACTGTGCCTTGCAATACTCCATAAATAAGGATTAGTGTCAGTCAGGTTGTCTGCAAGCTGGCGCAATTTCAGCATAGAGGAATTTCAGCTCACAGAACACTCATTATCTTTCACTTAAACCTGATCTAACAATGCACCTTCTGTGGACGCATTACCAGCCAATATTGGGAAAAGAAAAGGGCCAACCAGGCTGGTGTTTCCAACCCAAAATCCTCTGCACTCCAGTTCCCATTTAGCTTTGGAAGGGTTGAAAGAAACAAAAACTTTTCTGTCGCTTCTTGCAGAACAGATTCAGATCATCTGTAGAAATTAAGGTTTCATGCTCTGTTTTTGAATGAGGCAGCTGTGTGTGAGCTGTCTACATTTGGATGTAACTCTGCAGTATTGTTTGAACCCTTCCTTATTCAGAATAATCTGACACATACTGGCATGTAATTCACCTCTTATTGAAACTGCAATTTCCCTTTGTTTTTCCACATTGTTGTAAATCATTCTGGGCTGAAATGCATCAGATGTCTGTTTCTAATGCTGGGCTGTATGGCAACGGTCAACAACAGAGAAAGCCACATAACCTAAAGTGACTGATCCTCCCATTGCTCATAATGTCTTCTGAAATGCTGCCTAAAACCATATGGTTGTTAGGCCAAAAAATTACAAGCTTTACTTGCCTTCAAAAAAAGCTTAAAAAGATTAACCTATTAGTTTATAAGTCCACAGGTATTGTGTGTTCAAGAAAGTTTGAGAGGTTTGCATTTTGGCAGAATATTGCATCGAAGTTGAAACTGTTATGAGGCATTAGCTCATGTTTTGAATCTGAAAAAAGTCAGTTGTTTCAAGCTGAGTTATGTTAGTAGCTCTTTAATGCAAAGCAACTTCATGCATTCCATATGACAACTGTTATTGTGCAAAAGTGATTTGGATTTGACTTGCACTCGATTTTATTCAATTTCCATGTGTTCCTCGTGTGGAAGGGGAAATGGAAGAATAAGTTATGTTGCGATGGGAAATTGAAATGTTCTGATTTGGTACATGTTGTATGATCGTCCCATTGGTTAAATGAAGCACAGAAGAAACCTAGAAGCACAGAAAATGGTATATAATATTGAAAAGGCTGAAAAAAGAGGTAGATGTGACTTTCTTGACAGCTCAATGAATTTATGTAGTAAATAGTAAATCTGTACAGCGTGTAATTCAATGATAAGTCTGTATTAACTAATAACTATTAGATTAACTAATTTCAGCACATACAATGGTAGAGATGCTAAATTTGCTTCAATATCCATGGGTTAGTAAAGGGAAAATGATTAAGGCCTCATTGCTGCTTGTCTGAGAGTGCAGATGTTGATTGAAGGCAGAATTAGACATCATTGTGATTTTTTTTTCTGCCACTGCACAGCAATGCATTTTCAAAGTTCATGCTGTAGTACTAGCCACTTGATTGAAGAACTTTAACACAAGCAGTAGCTGTGGAATCGTGCCCCACAAAGGACCCAACACTCAGGAAAGTGTGGAAATGGTGGGTGCTGGAGAAGGGAAAATAACTTAAAGAAAGATGAAATAAAGCTGTCCAGTGATGAGATCATGTGCGATCGGTTGCCCTCTGCAATTGCCTTGGTTCATTTAGTTGATTATTTATTTTGATTTCTATATTTTTCAGGTTATGACTGTCCTGCAACAGAGGGGGTGTTTGATTATGCTGCAGCAGTAGCGGGAGCCACTCTCACAGCTGCGCAGTGTTTAATTGACAAAAAATGTAAGGTGGCAATAAACTGGCCTGGGGGATGGCATCATGCAAAGAAGTGAGTACCTGGAAAATAATTTCTTCACTCAGCTTAATAAAATTAAGAATTTTAAGTATTTTGAAATAATATTCAGTAATTTGAATTCTCTTTTGTATCTATTAATGCAATCATTAAAGTTTTTAATTGAAGGCTTTGGTCTTTCCCAAAAGCCTGGGCACAGACCTGATAATTTGAGTTAGAGTTATGATGCTATCTTCTCTATTTGGTTTGTTTAGTCAGAATGTAGTCAATGTGCCTAATTTCCTAGGATTCGTCTGTATTCAACCACATTATTTTTTGTTATGGTCTGAAACTTTATTTCCAGTAGCTTTGCTTAAAATAATTTTGGAACAAGCTATATTCAAATAAAATGTGCAAGTTCTGTTTAAGATCTTGTATACTTGAGAGGAAGAAAAGTGACACTGATGTTTTTGGTAGGTGTGTTAACATGTTTAGTCTTTTTCGCGTGGTCTAAACTTAATTTTTTATTTAAGGCAGGGCAATATGTAGATGAGTTAAAAAGAGATATGTCAAGAGATATGTCAGAACTGACAAAATAAATGCTTTCTTCATTAATGTTACTTCAGTTTTCAAAATGGAAGTTTAATATTGAAACCAGTTCATTGTCTTGCCAACGTTTTCTTTTGGCAAAATAAATCAGTACTTATCACTTAAACAAATCTTGATTTCTAGCGTTCATGAGGATGAGAAAAAAACACAGAGAAATAGAATGGTGATTTGAAAGAAAAAGGGTATTGGGTCAGTACCATTTTCCTCAATTCCTCCTACATTAATCCAAGCATGTAACATTTAAACATACTGAACATTCCAACCAGAGTCACTGTTCACCACTGCTGAATACTGGAATATCTGAACATTATTGGCAATTGTTACCTTTTAAATTTAGTGCCTTGTTAACATCTGGCTGAAAAGCTACAGAGGAAAGGAGGAAGACAAAGAGGAGAGTGTGGAGATGAGAGAGGGAGGAATGTATTCTCAGACTTAGATAGCCTTTACAATTTTTTTACTTTACTCCATTATGAAGTTTCTAGAGGGTACTGTCGTGATTGTAATGAGGTCAGCCAGATGGACCTCCTAGAATGTGTTCTCTGATTGGGGCTGTTAATCTGGTCCAATCAGGGACCCTGGCTGACAGATCAGGAGTTTCAGACATCCTGATATCTGAGAGCTGTCTCTGAGGGAGCTGGATCAGTATCAAGGCTCTCCACGTGTTTTGAAAAAAAGGTGACTTGGTGACAGGATACCAGCCTGTGTGGAATTATTTCAGTGATGATGAGAGAAGAGCATGTTCCTGAAGAAATACACTCGCAACAGTTGTCTTTTAGTTGGGGTAAGCATTTCTGGCATCATGCCGTTATTTGAGAAGCTTTATTCATTTGATCCTGTCATTGAAGACTGGACCCAGTATGTGAAATTAATGCATTATTGTTTCCAGGCAAATGACATTGAGGTGAAAAGCAATGAGTAATTCTTCTGACTACTATGAATCCATAGCTTCTTTTGGTTATTGAAAGCCTAATTTTCACTGTGGCACCAGATACTAAAAGGGTTGATGGATTTAGATAAGGTAATTACGACTCTAAGCTGCCTGTAATTCTTAGACGCTATTAGTTTTGTATGGCAGTTCGGGAACCAAGGAATCCACATTGGGATTTTTGGCTAGGTTAAGATGACAGGCAGAGGAATGTGACTTCAGTTTAACTCTTAATGAGATGCTGATTGATCGTTTGGTATGTGGGATTAATAATGTAACCATGCAACCCAACTGGACTTCCAACAGGTGCTACAACTAGCTTTATCATTGGAAAATGTGGCAGGCAGAATGTATGAGGCACAGCCTATTCCACTACCTGTGAACACCTTCACCAGTCTGGCTGAGGTTGGGGAACATCACTCGAGTGAAGGCAATTGCATAGCCTCAGCCAGAACATATCCTGAACAGAGGGGCTCTAGGTCAATCCACAGCCAAATCCCAAAACAAAGCTAAGTCTCGGTGAAACAGTTAACATTTTCTTCAGGATCCGTGAAGTGGCAAGCCATTGTAGTTGCTGCTGGTATGCAGACTCAATACAGCAGAAGAGTCCCAAAAAACTTAAATGAAGTAAAGAAACTCATAGGCCAGTATCCAGGAGAGTGCACACCCTGGAACATCCCCCCTACATCTGGATCGGAGCAGTTAAATTGCTGAGCAACATCTAAATCAGAACCAACCAAAATAACTGTCTGGTTAAATGGTCAACCAGTTCTAATGGAGGTCGATCATGGTGTAGCCATTACTTTGATCATAGAACCTGTCTTTAACAAAATCCACTCTGGACTCCAGCCTTTACGTTTGAGCAAGACCTCGGCTGGACTGTGAACCTGTCCTGGGGAGCCTTTATGGATTAAAGTACAACTTCACATCCGGTCTCTCATGAGCAGCAGCTGGTTCAGTTATTACTAAATATAGTAAAAGGTCAGGGCAAAAGCTTAATGGGCAAAATTGGTTCAGGAAGATACTCAACACAGATGCATTGAGCAGCCTCCCTCTGGCAGATACACTACTGGTGGTACTGCCACTGAAAGAGTCCATAATGATTTTACATTTTCTGGATACACGTCTAGCCACAGCTGACATAACAGACTTTGGACACAGAAAGATCCTGTCCTAGCAAAACTGAAACAGCTGGAGCTGATGGGGAAAACCAAAGGACTACCACAATCAGAATTTAAACCTTTTTGGACCTGGAGAGACCAGGTCACAATAGATAATGGCATATCATTTTAGGAAGCAAGGTAATTCTCCAGAGTAAAGGTTGCTGCAAAAATACTAGCTGAATTGAAGATGTTACTGAGAAATATGTCTGGTGACCATGCTTGGATGTAGACATAGCCGTATTGGTGGGGCAGTACCCAGAGTGCCAACAAGGGCAAAAATTACCACGAGAAGCTCCCCAAATTTGTGGGAATGGTCATATAAACCCTGGTCTCGGTTGCATAGAACATTACAGTGCAATACAGGCCCTTCGGCTCTTGATGTTGCCCCGACCTGTGAAACCATTCTGAAGCCCATCTAATCTACGTTATTCTATTTTCATCCATATGTTTATCCACTGACCATTTAAATCCCCTTAAAGTTGGCGAGTCTACTACTGTTGCAGGCAGGGCGCTCCATGCCCTGACTGCTCTCTGAGTAAAGAAACTACCTCTGACATCTGTCCTATATCTATTACCCCTCAACTTAAAAGTATGTCCGCTCGTACTAGCCATCACTATCTGAGGAAAAAGGCTCTCACTGTCCACCCTATCTAACCCTCTGATTATCTTATGTCTCAATTAAGTCACCTCTCGATCCTTTTCTCTATAACGAAAACAGCCTCAAGACCCTCAGTCTTTCTTCATAAGACCTTCCCTCCATACCAGGCAACATCTTAGTAAATCTCCTCTGAACCCTTTCCAAAGCTTCTGCATCCTTCCATAATGTGGTGACCAGAAATATACGCAATACTCCAAATGCGGCCGCACCAGAGTTTTGTACAGCTGCAACATGACCTCGTGGTACCGAAGCTCAATCTCTC
The DNA here is from genome assembly GCF_037043375.1 of Chiloscyllium plagiosum. Lineage (NCBI taxonomy): Eukaryota > Metazoa > Chordata > Chondrichthyes > Orectolobiformes > Hemiscylliidae > Chiloscyllium > Chiloscyllium plagiosum. The sequence continues at coordinate 58,755,669 of NW_028270149.1, forward strand.
TACCAATAAAAGCTAACACACCATATGCCTTCTTAACAACCCTATCAACCTGGGTGGCAACTTTCGGGGATCTATGTACATGGGCACCAAGATCTCTCTGCTCTTCTACACCACCAAGAATTTTAACATTAGCCCATACTCTTCTCTCCTTTTGCTGTTTCCAAAGTGAATCACTTCACATTTTTCTGCATTAAACTCCATTTGCCACCTCGCAGCCCAGCTCTGCAGCTTATCTATGTCCCTCTGTAACCTGTAGCATCCTTTGGCACTACAGGTGCCAAACTCCACCGACCTTAGTGTCATCTGCAAATTTACTAACCCATCCTCCTATGCCCTCATCCAGGTCATTTATAAAAATGGCAAACAGCAGTGGCTCCAAAACTAATCCTTGCGGTACACCACTAGTAACTGAACTCTAGGATGAACATTTGAATTAACCACCACCCTCTGTCTTTCAGCTAGCCAATTTCTGATCAAAACCACTAAATCACCCTCAATCCCATGCCTCTGTATTTTGTGCAATAGCCGACTGTGGGGAACCTTATCAAATGCCTTACTGAAATCCATATACACCTCATCAACTGGTTTACCCTCATCCACCTGTTTGGTCACCTTCTGAATGAACTTAATAAGGATTGTGAGGCACAACCTACCCTTCACAAAACCGTGTTGACTATCCCTAATCAACTTATTCCTTTCTAGATGATGATAAATCCTATCTCTTATAACCTTTTCCAGGGAATGGCTGTATAAACCCTGGACTCAGTTTCATGATGACTAAGCACATGCTTTCATGGGCTCAATGTTCTTAGTCACTGTGGATGTCCATTCAAGATCCTGGGCGTGCAGAATGTTTATTTGTCAAACAATAGAAAAACTGTGCACATCTTTTGTAATGCACAGACTCCCAGATGTACTGGTCACAAATAACAGGCCATCATTCACCAGCAGGGAATTTGAGCATTTCTTAAAGTTGAATGGTATTCGACATATAAGGACAGATCCACGCCATCCATCATCCCATGGTCTGACAGAAACAGCAGCCCAAACTTTGACAACAGGCTTAAATAAACAGCCTACAGCTTCACTGAATACCAAACTGTCCAAACTCGGTTCCTGTTTGATTCTAAGACCACCCCCATGCAATTACAGGGATAGCTCCAGCAGAGTTGCTAAAATGGGGAGAAGACTCTGCACCAGGCTAAATTTGATCTTAGTGGATCCAGTGGGAGAAGTAGTGAAACAGCATCAGGGGCACCAGTGCTGGGCACAAGACTCTCCATGTGAGAGATACAGTTTACTTCAGAGGACAAAGTTTAGGAACCACGGAATGGCCTTGAATGGGTAAAAGGCATGGTTGATGCAAAGTCAGGTCCAGTGATGTATAAAGTTCAGGTAGGTATGACAGTCCTGAACAAGCACGTGCACCATTTGAAAGCTGCTAAATCGCAAAAAGTGTGAGAGCAAAATGTGCCCAGCTCATCAACAGCCTTTCTGACCGTTCCGGGACCCATTGGTTTTCGTGTCCATCAAGCATTGAAGGTATCTTGGAATCTAAGATGGACACAATGGATCGTGCCACCTCAGCATCTTTGCCGCCTGAAGAAAAGTATGAATTTCTTTCACGACACTTCAGGTGCAAGAGACAAGCTACTGTACGTTACATGCCACCCATATCAGAGGCAGAAGTGGAGAAACCTGACCAATGATAAAACACGGCAGGAGGAGCTACAAAAAAAACAAATCAGCCTATATCCTCAGACTCGGAGGGGGAGAGATGTAGAGATTGTAACAAGATCAGCCAGGTGGACCTCATAGAATACAAGTTCCCTGATTGTGGCTGTTAATCTGGTCCAGTCAGGGAGCACTGACTGATAGATAAGAACAAGAGTGTCAGACATCCTATTCACTCTGAGAGCTGGCTCTGAGTGAGCTGTTTCAAGGACTCTCCGTGAGTAAATAAAGGGTGACTTGGTGAAGGGATACCGGCCTGTCTGGAGTTATTTCAGATACATTCAGTGTGTTTGAGATTTGATCTGAGTGGGAGAGTGAGGTGGTTAATGCATCAGCACAGAGGGCAATAGTGGGAAAGAAATATCTTTGGGAAGGACAGTGGGTGTCAGAGCATTTTTTTTGTCTCAGATGAAAAAAACAATGTTTGCAGCAACATCACTGGACTGCTGCCATATTATTTAGCCTGCTGATTGCTGTTTTCTAATGGGACCTTACTCCTGTTTCTGGATAACACTGCTTATTTTACCAAATCTAATGAATGTTCGTTTCAAAAAGGCCAAGTTCAGAGCACTGCATATTTAAATGTCCTATTCAGCTGCAAGAAGCCAAAACCTGGGGCCCACCAGTATCTTTTATTTTCTTCTTTGACTTTTTTTTTAAATTGGGCATTTTGTTTTGATATCTTATTTTCTGTTGTGGTTTTGGTCATACTTCTACACCAACTATCCTAGATTTCTGCTGTAATTTGGAATTGTAGTTGTAACCCTACCACCTCTGGTGGCATTCTAATATAGCTGTCTGGTCTAGCTCCCCCATTATTGGTTGTATAGGATACCTGAGGCAATCAGGAGAAAGTCTTTTAAAATGTAAATTACATTTTGTTTCATAGAAACTTTATTTCACAGAAGGAGACTATTCAGCCACCCCCTGTGCCACCTCATTTATCAAACTGTTCAATTATTCAAACTTTAAATTTCTTTCTCATAGCTGTGCAGTTTTCTCCAAGTCATGTATCTATCCAGTTTCCATAAGACCATAAGACATAGGAGTGGAAGTAAGCCCGTTCGGCCCATCGAATCCACTCCGCCATTTAATCATGGCTGATGGGCATTTCAACTCCACTTACCCACTTTCTCCCCATAGCCCTTAATTCCTTGCAAGATCAAGAATGATCAATCTCTGCCTTGAAGACATTTAATGTCCTGGCCTTCACTGCGCTCCGAGGCAATGAATTCCACAGGCCCACCACTCTCTGGCTGAGAAAATGTCTCCTAATTTCCGTTCTAAATTGACCCCCCCTTCAATTCTAAGGCTGTACCCATGGGTCCTAGTCTCCCCGCCTAACAGAAACAACTTCTCAGCATCCACTCTTTCTAAGCCACGCGATAGCTTGTAAGTTTCTATTAAATATCCCCTCAACCTTCTAAACTGTAATGAATACAATCCCAGGATCCTCGGCCGTTCATCCTATGTTAGGCCTTCCATTCCAGGGATCATCCGTGTGAACCTCCACTGGACATGCTCCAGTGCCAGTATGTCCTTCCTGAGGTGTGGGGTCCAAAGGTGGACACAATATTCTAAATGGAGCCTAACTAGAGCTATATAAAGTCTCAGAAGCACATCGTTGATTTTATATTCCAACCCTCTTGAGATAAATGACAAGATTACATTCGCTTTCTTAATCATGGACTCAACCTGCAAGTTAACCTTTAGAGAATTCTGGACTAATACTCCCAGATCCCTTTGTACTTTGGCTTTATGAATTTTCACACCATTTAGAAAATAGTCCATGCCTGTATTCTTTTTTTCCAAAGTGCAAGACCTGTCATCTGTTCACATTGAATTTCATCAGCCATTTCCTGGATCACTCTCCTAAACTGTCTAAATCTTTCTGCAGCCTCCCCACCTCCTCAGTACTACCTGCCTGTCCACCAAACTTTGTATCATCAGCAAACTTCACCAGCATGTCCCCAGTCTCTTCATTCAGATCATTAATATATAAAGCAAACAGCTGCAGCCCCAACACTGAACCCTGCAGGACACTACTTGTCACTGGCTGTCATTCTATCCCAACACTCTGCCTTCTGTCAGATAGCCAATCCTCAATTCGTGCCAGTAGCTCACCTTGAGCACCATGGGCCCTCACCTTACTCAGCAGCCTCTCGTGAGGCACCTTATCAAAGGCCTTTTGGAAGTCTAGATAGATAACATCCACAGGGTTTCCCTGGTCTAACCTACTTGTTACCTCTTCATAGAATTCTAACAGGTTTGTCAGGCACGACCTCCCCTTACTAAATCCATGCTGACTTGTTCAAATCCGACCCTGTACTTCCAAGAATTTAGAAATCTCATCCTTAACGATGGATTCTAGAATTTTACCAGCAATCAAAGTTAGGCTAATTGGCCTATAATTTTCCATCTTTTGACTTGATCCTTTCTTGAACAAGTGGGTTACAACAGCGATTTTACAATCATCTGGGACTTTCCCTGACTCCAGTGACTTTTGAAAGATCACAACCAATGCCTCCGCTATTTCCTCAGCCATCTCCCACAGAACTCTAAGATGTAGCCTATTGGGGCCAGGCGATTTATCGATTTTTAGACCTTTTAGCTTTTCTAGCACTTTCTCTTTTGTAATGGCTACCATACTTAACTCTGCCCCCTGACTCTCCTTAATTGTTGGGATATTACTCATGTCTTCCACTGTGAAGACTGTCGCAAAGTACTTATTAAGTTCTTCAACTAATTCCTTACTTTCCATCACTGGCCTTGCTGCATCAATTTGGAGTGGCCCAATTTCTACTTTTGCCTCTCATTTGTTTCTTATGTATTGAAATAAACTTTTACTATCATTTCTAATATTGCTGGCTAGCCTACCTTCATATATGATCCTCTCCTTCCTTACCTCTCTCTTTGTTATCCTCTGTTATTGTAGTGTTCCCAATCTTCTGATTTCCCAGTGCTCTTGGCCACTTTATAGGCTCTCTCTTTTTCTTTGATACATTTCCTGACTTCCTTTGTCAGCCACGGCTGTCTAATCCCCCCCGGAAAATCTTTCTTTTCTTTGGAATGAACCTCTGTACTATGTCCTCAATTACACCCAGAAACTCCTGCCATTGTTGCTCTACTGTTTTCTCCGCTAGGCTGTGCCTCCAGTTGATGTTCGTCAGTTCCTCTCTCATGCCCCTGTAATTACCTTTATTTAACTGTAACACCATTACATCCGATTTTGCCTTCTCTCTTTCAAACTGCAGACTGAACTCTACCATATTATGATCGCTGCCTCCTCAGTGTTCCTTTACTTTGAGATCTTTAATACAGTCTGGCTAATTACATAGCACTAAGTCCAGAATAGCCTGCTCTCTTGTGGGCTCCATCACAAGGTGTTTCAAAAAGCCATCCTGTAAACATTCCATGATTTCCCTTTCTTTGCATCCACCGGCAACATTATTCACCCAGTCCACCTATACATTGAAGTCTCCCACGATCACAGTGACCTTGCCTTTCTCACATGGCCTATCTATTTCCTGGTATATCTTGCACCCCTGGTCCTGACCACTGTTCGGAGGTCTGTACGTAACTCCTATTATGGTTTTTTTGCCTTTGTGGTCCCTCAACTCCACCCACACAGACTCCACTTCATCTGACCCTATGTCATTCAGTGCCATAGATTTAATTTTATTCCTAACTAACAAAGCAACCCCACCCCCTCTGCTCATCTCCCTATCTTTTTGATAAGTTGTAAATCCTTGGATGTTTAATTGCCAGTCCTGAACTCCCTGAGACCACGTCTCTGTGGTGCCTACCCCATCATAATCATTCACGATGATTTGTGCTGTTAATTCAGCTACTTTGTTACGAAGACTGCGAGCATTCAGGTAAAGTGCCTAAATGCTAATTTTCTTATCCTCATGATTTCCAACATCTCTCATAACATGTCTTAAGTTATCCTTCCTTTTTGCTTCATTCCTAGTCTGCCTTGAACTTAAACCCTGCATACATGCCTAACCTGCTGCTTATCTTTCTACTTGACTCTATACTCCCTGTTGCTTTCCCTTTCCCTTCCCCCTGACTCACTGGTTTAAAGTCATAGTGACCACCCTATTTATCCTTTCAGCTAGAACACTGGGTCCAGATTGATTCAGGTGGAGACCGTCCCATCGGTACAGATCTCCCCGGTTCCAAAACTGATGCCAATGTCCCATGAAATGGAAACCTTCTTTCCCACACCAATCTCTTAGCCATGTGTTTACCTCCCTAATTTTCTTATCCTTATGCCAATTAGCACGTGGCTCAGGCAGTAATCCAGAGATTATGACCCTCGAAGACCTGTTTTTCAATTTCCTTTCTAACACTTGATAATCCCCAAACAGGTCCTCCTTCCTAGCCTTGCCTATGTTGTTAGTGCCAACGTGGACCACAACTGGATCTTCTCCCTCCCACTCCAATATCCTTTCAAGCACCAGGCAGGCAACACACCATGTGGGACTCCCGATCTGGCTCGCGAAGGATACTATCTGTCCCCTTAATTATAGAATCCCCTATAACAACTACTTGTCTTTTTGCTCTCCCCTCTTGAATGGCCTTCTGCACCAGCTGATATGATTTCTGCTTCCAACATCCTTATAGGCAGTGTAATCCAGATCATCATACTTGCTGCGTGAAAATAGTTTCATGATATCAGCTCAGACCTTTTTGCCCATTGTCCACAGATGTGTCCTCTAATTACTGATCCTTCAGCAAGTAGAAATGGTTTCTCCTTATTTACTCTCAATAAAAGCTTCATGAATTTCATTGGCTGTATCACATCTGCCATAAGTCACATCTCTGCTCCAATGAGAGCAATTTCTTCAATCTCTCTTTGTAACTGAATTTTTTGTTCTTTGTAAGATTCTGACAAATCTCCTCCAAGGTTTATAGTGCATAGAATTAATTACCAAACTTAAATGGGAGGGCTGCCGTGAATGGACCCTGAAAGGAACAACCGAAGTAACAGAGGGGAGCAGGAAGAGAAACCATTGCAAATGGGACAAAATGTTGAATGAAATAATCCCAAATGGTCTGATTTTAAAAAGATCACAGGAACAGAGACCCCTAAATGTTCACAAGTCATTAAGGAAGGCACGACAAGTTGATAAGGCTTTTAAGAAAGCACATGGGATCCTTGGCTTTATAAAGCAAGGAAACCAATGCTAAAGTTTTCACAAATCCTATTTCTCATTTATGTGCTTCCCTTTAGCTAATATTATCCAAAAGCTCAGCATTAGTTTTCAAAGGTATGCTGATGACATCCAACTCAAACACACCTCTATCTCTCTCAACTCCTCCACAATTGCCAAATTTATCAGCCTCCTTATTCAATGTCCAATGTAGGATGAGCAAAACATTTGTTGCAGTTAAATGTTACGAAAAATAATGAAGGTATTGTCTTTGGTTCCCGCCCCAAACTCCATTCCCTAGCCATTCATTCAATCTCTCACCTGGCTACAGTTGGAGATTAAATGCATCTGTTTGCAACATTGGTTTACATTTGTCCCTGAAATGAACTTTTATTCTCATACTCATGCCATCACGCGGGCCATCTATTTCCACCTCTAATATCAAACAACAGCCTGAGATGGTGTCTGAGGCCATGTGTATGAGAGATTGCAATCATCACTCCTGCCTTTGTTACCTCTATATCTGACTGTTTCAATGCACTCCAGGCTGGTGCCTCAGGCCTTTCAACACCTGTGCTGTTGTCAATGTCCTTTAAAGAGAAGGACAACAGCAACTTAGTGCTCTTAGTATATATGATTGTCCAAAGCATCACTTGGAGTGCAACCCAATAATCCAGGGAGGAAGGAGCTTTAATCTCCCAGCAGAAGTGGAGCAAGGTCAAGTTAGATGCTTGTTTTACATTTGCCTGCCTTGTGTAAAGGGCTCATTTCTCCAGAATCTTATGGTGTCCTGCTCTGTTAGCGGCGTTTTTGTGAAACTGATGAAAGCAAGGTAGAGAGCCCTTGTAGCTGGCGTATGGAGATGGTCATGTCCACGCTGTGCTCTAGAGTCTTTGCAGTATGATTCTTAACAATTGCTGTCCTGGCAATGCTGAGGATTAACATCTCCTGGAGTTGTTGCATCTCCACTATTTATTTTGTTTTTGTGTAACTTGATTATTATATTGTGCAGGAGAAAGTGAGGTCTGCAGATGCTGGAGATCAGAGATGGAAATGTGTTGCTGGAAAAGTGTTTCCGACGCCCCTCCCCCAAGTCCCTCCTCCCTATCTTTTATCTTAGCCTGCTGGACCAACTTTCCTCATTCCTGAAGAAGGGCTAATGCCCGAAACGTCGATTCTCCTGTTCCCTAGATGCTCCCTGACCTGCTGCGCTTTTCCAGCAACACATTTCCATCTATTATATTGTGCATGTCATTGTGGAATGGATGTTATCCTGCAACAAAGAAGGCAGAGGTCATGATGGTGTGAATGTAAGTGAGACTTTAAACACTTAAGCAGTTTACCTGGAATTCTATCCTTGCTGAATCCTTTCTGCTTGTAAGGAATCGATGGCAAGAGTTCTGTGCTTACTCAACTATGATAGCAAATTGTAAGAGAGCATCAAGCAGCCAAGAGATGTCTCACAGAAATAGTGTTCACTGAGTGTTTAAACTATCAGAACATCAGTTTGCTTCCACCTAAACTTGTGAATTGTATTTGATCCATTCCTAACAAAAAAGTACTGTCGTTTTATGATACTATTTTCAGCATTTTGAGTGAAAAATGGAATGAAATAGGACCATGTCCCAGCCTCACTTTGGTACTTTATTCTCCATGGTCCTAACCATTGCCTTTTCTGCAAATATGAGGACATATACCTCCATACTGGATCAGATGGCAAGCTCTACAATCTGTCTAATTTGAAAGTGAAGACAAAAATATAGTAAATCTTAATCTGAGAACTCTGCTGTATGGATGAAGTTGTGTTAATCACTTATACAGAAACCCAGTTGTAAAGATTTATGGAATGTCTATCCCATGTCTGTGACCTGTTTTCACTGACTAAAAGTATGAAAGCCATGGTTATGGACAGTTTGTTAAATCTTTGCCCTCCATCTTTGCAAGTGACATTCTCCTGGAATTGGTTTTTGAAGTCAGCTATCTTAAGTCTGCAGTGTCCGACAATCTCACTCGATGCACAATGCAACACATGCATAGAAAAATCAGCTGCCAGGCCTATGTTATTAGCCCTCGTTGTACAGCTGTGAAGTACGGACAACTTACAACTATCAAGAATGAAGCTCAGCATTTTTCACCTTCAGTGTCTCTTGACATTCTCAGCATCTCAAGGAATGACAAAATCATGAATGTGACAGACAATTTAAAAGCAAATCTCTGAATATGCTAGCAGTCATCAAACTGCATTTTTGTTTGAGCCTTAGCAATGATACTGTGATTTGAATGTTAGAAGACCTGTGATATAAGAGAAAAGTTATTTGTGGAAATGTTGAACCTTCTGTGTCTTTTAGTTTAATCTTTATTTAGTGTTCATTGTCCAGTGTGGTAGGATAAACTGTTTCAATCTGGTTAATGTTCCATCAATTAATCGGACAAAATACATAACTGCAGACATAGTTAATTTGGAATTTTCATTAATTGCAGAATTTTGTTCGCCCAGTTTCCATGTTATTAGTCCAACCAAACAATTTTTATCTTTCATACCTTTTGAACTAACAATGTTACCAGTAAATTCTCACTTAAAGTTGTGGCTGCATTCCTGAAATTTCCATCTTTAAATGTAACAAAATTAAGAGAAGCATTGATTCTCAATAATAAAACTAGGTTTTTGTAAGACCTACCTTCTCAGAAAAAAAATTAAAAAGCATATCTGCTAGGTTGCAATATTTTATATTGCTAAATTCCTACTTAGTAAATGATGTAATTTTAAAAATTTAAAAATGTGAAAGAAAAATTTTGACTTGGTACTCAAGTATAGGTACCACCCCTCCCACCATCAACCCTATTTCCCAGACTTGTTGCTCCCTAATCCTCTTACTTTGCAATCCCTCCCCAAGCCCTAACCTCTGATTTGTAGCCTCCTCCCCATATCCTGACCTTCAGATTATGATCTCTTTCCCGCTCTGCCAAAGAAACCTCACTGCGTTATGTTTTTTAAAAATGGTACTGCTTGCCACTTCCCTCACTCAGCTGGTGATCCAGAATCCCAGAGATTCTACAGTCATGGGTTTGAATCCCACCATGGCAGAAGCAGAGTAGCCAGAAGGGAGTGCATCACAGGAAGTACAATAGGATGAGAGGTAGATTATCACTGAAAAAGCAGACAAATATTGGGATGCCTGGCCTCTGAAAAAGAGATTTGGGGAGGTGGGGGAAGAATGGGTGAATGGATTGAAAAACTAAGGCAAGAAGTAGGAACCTGAAGCAATGAATGAAGTAGTAAAGAATAAACACTCAGTGACAGAAGTTTGAAAAGATTGATTTCAATAATATCACAATATCAGAATCATATATCTTAATGCTCTCACTGCAGCATGCAGTCTGTCAAATTTATTCCATCTGTCATGATCTGGCTATACTGTGGAAGCCAATTTCCTCATGCTCTTGGCAGCCATTGCTTTTGATCTTCACACAGACCTGTCAACATTTGCTTAAGAGTGGGAAAATGTTGCGAACCGAGCAGACTGATGATTCAACTTGTTCAATGGTCATAAAGTGGATCTTGAACTCAAAGTTCTGGTTCAGAAGCAGGGGTATGACTTACCAAGATAGATTTCCTCCTACAAAGACCACCTTCCATAGCAGTTAGCCTTTACTTAACCTTGGCATTACCTGTTCATCACATGCTTTAAGTGTTTCAAGAGAATCCCACTTAGATGCCTAAGCTGTTTTTTAAAGTTGCATGTGAAATACAGCATATAGATAAGGGGGGATTGTCTGTTTAATATTTTGTAGAAAATGTGAGTAGGGCTTCATTTATGTCCATAAAAGATACTTATTTTCAAGATTTGAAAGTAAATTTTGAGCTTTGAGAAGTAAGAATTAGTGTTGAAAAATGCAACATCTTTTCATCAACAGCAATTTGTGTATTTATTGGTATTCAGCATGCAAGGAGTAATTTCTCTGAGCATTAAACAAGGCATTGAGCAGAAGAGGAGTCTTTGAGGACAAAGAGCAGTGAAAGAAAATACTTTTTTGGAAATTTTTTAAAGTGGTTAGGAAGTTGATAAGATGTTGAAATCAAAGATAAAGAATAGTAGTGGGCATTGGCTTCGAAGGAACAGCTACCATTACAGGAATAGTGACAAAACAGTATAGGGGATTAAAGTTAAATGAGCAGGGATACAGTGACATGGTATGATTGAAGACAATAGCTGAGGTAGGCTGAGTAAGACTTTCTCAGTTATGTAAAATTGGAGGTAGCGATTATCAAGGAGGTTATTAGCAAAAATGAGTGTTAAGATAATGAACCTGTGGAATAGGATATCTACAGTGAGGTGGTGGAGCAAGCCCACTTAGTTCTGAGGTGGTCTCTGGCTTGGACAGGGTGTGGGGAAGGACAGTTGACAATCTGTTTAATTCAAAATTAAGATTTTGTATCTTGGATTAGTTGACATGGTAACTGGAGGTTGGAGACCACACATTTTCTGATAGGAAACTAGAAATATTACTTAACCATTATTGAGCTGAATAAAAGTTTGACTTGTTCAGTTTTGAAGTGGTAGCTACAACACATTGTCATTGAACTATATGAAATTGATTTCATATCTATAGCATAAAAATGATGAGCAGTGTGTTTGGGATGATTCCTTAATATGAAGGAGAAAACTGGGTTTGGAGAACAGAATTTTGGAAATGAAGTGTTTTAATTGTGATGAAAATGAGATAGTAATTTGATGGAGATGAATGGGTGAGATGGATGAATTGGTCATGGTGTTGGTAACAACAAAGATGTCAAAAAAGACTGAAAAAGATATTACCCTGTAATTAAAGTCACTGCTCAGTCTGCCTTGATAACAATGTTGCTAATATCCAAGCAACATTGTTAGTCTTGACCCTCCTTGATTAGCTACTGAAACTATATTTCAGTAAGATCTCAAAATCTTAAAGCTACAGGTCTTTTCATCTTGTCTATAATATTTCCAAGTGTTTAGTCATTCAAAGTAGTGTCAAAAAGACAGATATTGTTAATAGAATAATAGAACTTTTAAAAAAGAAACAGATAAAGAAAGTAATATAACTTATAACAAATGTGTAATTTAATTAGTTGATTATTTTTCAAGTCTAATCACTTAAGAATTCCATTTGTATTGACTGGGGACTTTAATGTTATGATGTATAATTTTTTTAATGTTGTGTATGTGTCAGAACAGTGACAGAAACAGATACTCAAAGGCCATTTTTTAGTTTGAAGGTGTAGAAGTACAGAATTTGGAGGATGGAATTCAGGTCGCAGATCAGTCATGACAAATTGAATGGCCTATTCCACTGCCTGTTAATTTTTACTGTTCTTATAATGGAGTACTTCTTTCATGTAAACAATTGTGGACTGGAAAAGTGCTTGAATTGGCTTTTTAGGTTTTGTGTATTGTTGAATTCTACCTTTAAGTACTTGTAAGATGTTAAGAGCATGCTAGATAACCTAGTGAAAAAAAAACAAAAGAACTACGGATACTATAAATCAAAGACAAAAAATAGAAATTGCTGGAAAAAACTCAGCAATCTGGCAAGATCTGTGGACAGGAATCAAAGTTAATATTTCAGGTCAATTGACTCTTCCTCAGAGCTATTTTTGTCTTTGGATACCTAGTCCTGTGGCCAATTGGTATTGAATGGTTTCATAGGGAGGTAGGATCTGAAAAGAATTGACAATATTAACTCAATAATCATTAGTCAATGTCTTTAATTTGTTACCACAGCATGGTTACTGGAAATTTACAAAATCAAGTGTCATAACTACATGGCTATGGATTAAGAGTTGCCAAGTGAGATTAGGCTGAGTGGTTACTTGTCAGTTTGCATAGACATGATAGGCCACATGGCCTCCCTATGTTAAAAGAAAGCTATGATCTCTGACACTTTATCTCTCTTTTTCTTTTATTCCATTTCTCATTTACTGGAGGGAAAATAGAATAATTACTTTTAAAAGTTGCTTTCAACCTTCCAGCAGATGGCTGAAGAGTCGCAATGGCAGGAATATGCAATCAAGTTGTTTCTCACAGTCATCGGGGGCTATGTGCATGATACAGGACAGAAAAGGGTCAGAAAATATTGGTGGTGATAGGTGGAACAGAAGAAAAAGAGAGATAAGTGTCAGAGATCATAATTTTTTTTTTAACATAGGGAGGCCATGTGGCTCATCATGTCTATGCAAGCTGACAACCATTCAGCCTAATCTCACTTGGCAACTCGTAATCCATAACCATGTCAGTTATGGCACTTGATTTTGTAAACTCTCCAGTAATCATGCTGTAGTAACAATTCAAATACATGGTTTAATGATTATTGAGTTAAACTTATTAGTTCTTTTCAAAAGTTAATCTTATCAATTTTGTTATCATCCAATATGGCTATATTACTCACACTGGAAGCTAATTTGGATGAACACAAAATCAGTCACATCATCAGCAAAGAGGATGGATGAGGGCAAAGCGGTAGATGTGATCTATATGGGCTTCAGTAAGGAGTTCGGCAAGGTACCTCATGGGAGGTTGGTTAGCAAGGTTAGATCTCATGGAATACAGGGAGAACTAGCCATTTGGATACAGAACTGGCTCAAAGTAGAAGACAGAGGGTGGTGGTGGAGGGTTGCTTTTCAGACTTATGACCTGTGACCAGTGATATGCTACAAAAATCGGTGCTGAGTCCACGACTTTTCATCATTTATCTAAATGTTTTGGATGTGGACGTAGAAAGTATAGTTAGTAAGTTTGCAGATGACACCAAAATTGGAGGTGTAGTGGGCAGCAAAGAAGGTTACCTCAGTACACCAGGACCTTGATCATGGGCCAATGGACTGAGGAGTGGCAGATGGAGTTTAATTTAGATAAATGCAAGGTGCTGCATTTTGGAAAAGCAAATCAGAGCACTTAATGGTAAGGTCCTGTGGAGTATTGCTGAACAAAGGGACCTTGGAGTGCAGGTTCATAGTTCCTTGAAAGTGGAGTCACAGGTAGATAGGATAGTGAAGAAGGCATTTGGTATGCTTTTCTTTATTGGTCAGAGTATTGAGTACAGGAGTTGGGAGGTCATGTTGCAGTTGTACAAGACATTGGTTAGGCCACTTTTAGAATATTGTGTGCAGTTCTGGCCTCCTTCTTATCGGAAGGATGTTGTGAAGCTTAAAAGGGTTCAGAAAAGATTGACAAGGATGTTGCCAGGGTGGGAGGATTTGAGTTAAGGGAGTGGCTGAATAGGCTGCGGCTGTTTTCACTGGAGCGTCGGAGGCTGAGGGGTGACCTTATAGAAGTTCATAAAATCATGAGGGGCATGGATAGGATAAATAGAAAAGGTGTTTTCCCTGGGTGGGGAGTCCAGAACTGACAGCATAGGTTTAGGGTGAGAGGGGAAAGATATAAAAGGGACCTAAGAGGCACCGTTTTCACACACAGGGTGGTGCATGAATGGAATGAGTTGCCAGAGGAAGTGGTGAAGATTGGTACAAATTCAGCATTTTAAAGGCATTTGGATGGGTACATGAACAGGAAGGGTTTAGAGGGATTTGGGCCAGGTGCTGGCAAATGGGACTAGATCAGGTTAGGATATCTGGTCAGCATGGATGAGTTGGACCGAAGGGTCTTGTTTCCGTGCTATATGTCCTTGTAACTCTATGACTGTAATTTCAAGTTGCATTGTATTTTCTGAAAATGAACTTCATTCTGCTGTAACAGACTAAACATCTGAATGCCAGCTATTCACGACATTCCACCAAATGTTAAATATTTTTGAACAACTTGTTCAGGCATGTTATGACCCACCTCTGGAGCAGGTGGCAAGTGAACTTGGGCTTTCTGACTCAAAGGTAGCGCATCATCAAAACCTCTCTGCCTAATATTTTTAACCAACCTGTTCAGACACATTGTGGCACTTCTAGGCAGGTGACACTTGAACCTGGGCCTTCTGGCTTAGGGGTACGAACACTAAATGCCATATTTATTTATACATGCAATTGGCTCTTACCCCCAAAGGCACCTGGGCTCATACTTAAATATTTTGACAGAAGGTCCATCTTCATTGAGAGCTGTTGAGTATTTTCAGTTTGCTTGAATATACTTTATGACATCAGTTGAAGACAAATTTTAAAAAATGAAAGGTTTCCGTGTGCTTAAATATGTATTATACCTAGTGTGCGTGAATGTTTGTTTGACAGCAAAAACATGGAACACACAATATCCTGCCAGTTTGTATGATTTACATTTGTTTGCATTCCAGAATATTAATGCAGTCAGCAAGAAATTGGCATGGATATAGCTTGTGCACTTTTTAATTACATTGCGAAAGGAAATATCAACCATGGATGGTCCAGGATGACATCCTTTGGAAATAGTGATGAAAGTTTTCATCACTTGTGTTCATGTACCACATCCAGGTCATTTTGCGTTAATGCGACAGTTGTGTTCCTTTGCAACCTGTTGCTATAGAAAATCACTATATGGCAAACTGCTATAGAAAATCGCTATATCTGTTCAGTAGAAAGTTTGTGTTATACAAACAGCGTCCACAATTCATCAATTGCGTTATGGACAATTCATGTTGACAAATCATGCGTTATACCAGAATGTCCTGTAACATCTAGGGTTTCCTCACTACAGTTTATCAGGACTCTTAGTTTTAATGCAAATATGAGCATATTTTAGTTTGTGGAAACAATTTGGTTAAAACTTTATTGCTGGAACAGCACAGCAGGTCAGGCAGCATCCAGGGAACAGGAGATTCGACGTTTCGGGCACAGGCCCTTCTTCGGCCTGTGCCCGAAACGTCGAATCTCCTGTTCCCTGGATGCTGCCTGACCTGCTGTGCTGTTCCAGCAATAAAGTTTCAACTTTGATCTCCAGCATCTGCAGACCTCACTTTCTCCTCGAAACAATTTGGTTACCACCACAATCACCATCTTAAGTATCTGCCCTCTCCATTGCTGGTACATTCAATGAATTCATTCTGCATTGTATACTGTCTATATAGTGCATAACAACTTGCAATGGTTTCTTTGACAGCACCTTTCAATCTAAAGTATGCTTCAGTATTTTTTAAATGTGGAAATTATTTGTTAGTGAACAGACACTTCAAAAACTTCTATAAAATAACTTAAAAGGGCCTATTTGTATACAATTTATGTGGGAAATTTCAGGTTGTTGCCCAGTTATGCAGCTTAGATGGAACTTTGTTCCAAACCCACGAGTTCTATCACCGAGAAGAAGGGCACCTAGCATGAAGAAAATTCCTCACCAAGTCACATTTCTGACTTTGACTTGTAAATTAATTGCAATTCCTTCATCATCTGTAGGTCAAAATCCTGGCATTCCCTACTCATCAGCACCATGAGCGGACCAACAAGAGTTTCAGCAGCTCAGGAGAGTGGCTCATCTCCAGCTTTTCAAGGGCAATTAGTGATTGACAAAATTGCCAGTGTGCAGCCATGTCCCAGGAAGTAACTTTTAAAAGTTAATTCTACAGGGAGAAAAACCATCATGTTCTCATTGTCTGTTTGTCTTTTTTTCTGAAGAGATGAAGCATCAGGGTTTTGTTATCTGAATGATGCTGTGCTTGGCATTTTAAAACTGCGAAAGAAGTTTGATCGAGTTTTATACATAGATCTGGATCTACACCATGGCGATGGTAAGATTGAATGTTTGATTTCATCTTTATAACTTTCATCAAGATATTGTAATTAAGGAATTAGAGAATCTCCTATAACATTGCTGATGGCAAGTTCAAGGAAATGCTATTTTATAAGGGCAGGAGCGTTACTATTCTTGCATCATACTTGTCTCATATGTAAGCTGTGTGTAATCCAGTATTAATAATTTAATTCCTTCAGAATTACTACAGAATTTAATTCCTCCACCCTGTTGGAATCAGTTCGAAGTTCACTTTGCTTCAGACCTGGGATTAAACTAAAAGTCAGAACAGCGTGGCTAGAAATGACTGACGTAAATGTGGCAGTGTGACACCTGACATAAGGCAGATACATTTGAAAAATTATTTGCAATAGGAATGGATTTTTAAAAAATTCACTCATGAGATGTGTGTGTGGCTGGCTGGCCTGCATTTTCTTGCTTGTCCCTAGTCGCCTTTGAGAAGGTGGTAGTGAGTTGCCTTTGTGAACCACTGCGGTCCACATCCTGTAGGTTGACCCACAATGCCCTTAGTGAGGGAATTCCAGTATTTTGACCCAGTGGTAGTGAAGGAATGGCAATATATTTCCAAGTCAGGATGGTGAGTGGCTTGGAAGGGAATTGCAAATGGTGGTGTTCCCATGTATCTGCTGCCCTTGTCTTTCTAAATGGAAGTTGTTGTAGGTTTAGAAGGTGCTGTCTAAAGATCTTTGGTGAATTTCTGGTCAGAGGCATTCAGCCCCTTGAACGTCCTCACCATTCAGTAAGATCATGGCTGATCTGATTGTGACCTTGACTCCATTTTTCTGCCTGACCAAATAATCCTGGACCACTTTGCAGATCAAAAATCTATATAATGCAGCTTTGAATATCTTAAATGACCCAGCCTCAAGTGTTCTTTGGAGAAGAGATTTCAAAAACTAATTGTCCTCGGAAGAAAAAAATTCCTTCTCATCTGTATCTTTAACACATATTTTTTGTTACTCTTTGCTCTAAATGTCCTTGGAGGGGAAGCAATCTCTCAGCTCCTACCTTGTGAAACCTTCTCAGACCTTGCATGTTTCACTCCAATTATCTCTCATTCTTCTCATCTCCAGTTGTGTTACATCATGCATATGCACAAATTTGCTATCTGCAAAGTTTGACTACCTTTTGTCTTTTAAACATTTACTCTGAATGGATTTCTGTATATGTCACTCTAACTGCATCATCTGATCAGCTGGCATCTATTAATCTAGGAGATGATATACCGTGCCCAAGGTGTATGTGACTTTTGGATTCAATATACCCTGCATGGGCCAGAGGATTTGTGAATGGAGGTTTCTTCTGCAGCTCACACAGGTGAATAGCTTTGTTTCAGGGTCAACTGATATTATTCCTTCGACTCTCTTCTCCACCATCTGGCCATTTCTTTTGTCCTCACACTTCCAAACCCTCCTTGGCTGCTTGTCTCCAGACACTCCAGTCAGCGGCAAAGGTTTCCTTTGCATCAAATCTGATCCCAGTCAACTTGATGTTGCAGTTTTCCTTGTATTGCATGCATGGGCGACTTGTTGTTCTTGAGTCAATGGCAAGGTCACCATAGAGATGGAACTGTCATTCATTTTGCTCTTATAACTTAACCAACAGAGTTGCTGTTGACTTGAGGACAAGCGTGCTGGGAATCCCTGCACACTGCTCTCACCGGCTTCCCGGAAAGTAGTGATTTTAAAGCATTTTTGCATCTTCGAATAATTTATAATATCCAAATAGGGGTTTAAATAAATTTAATTGTGTATTTCACAATTTCATTACATTATGTATTGAATTATCTTTTAATTCTTTCAATGAAGCTTTTATTTGACAGCATCAGTTTGGCGCTAATAAAGACTGCACTGTCATTGCTGGGGAAGCTCAGCAGACCTGGCAGCATCTGTGGAGAGAAAACAGTGTTAACGTTTCAAATCCAGTGATCCTTTTTCAGACTGGACTTGAAATGTTAACTTTGTTTTCTCTCCACAGATGCTGTCAGACATGCTGAGTTTCTCCAGTAATTTATGTTTTTGTTTCAGATTTCCAGCATTCGCAGTTCTTTGTTTTATGAAATGAATAATGTGAGTTTATTGCAAGTATACTATAATCATTATTTGGTGCAGTGATTTGTCTATGAACACATGGTTGGAAGGCTGAGGTTGTGGGATTGCTTGAGGTTTGGAGTTCTGTTGTCTGTGTCAATCAGGTGTCCACTTTGAGATGATTGTCCACATGGTGCTCCTTGGGGAACCTGGGACCACCAGGCATGTTGTGTTAAAGAGGGATGAACTGAGGCAGATCAGAAACAAAGCACATCACACGTATACTATCTTAGGATTTCACTTCATAGAGTTACACAGCATGGAGCAGACCCTCATCCATTCCAACCAGGTTTCTTAAACTGAACTAATCCCCTTTCCTGTATTTGGCTCATATCTCTTTAAACCCTTCCTATCCATGTACCCTGTTCAAATGTCTTTTGAATGTTGTAATTGGACTCGCCTCTACCACTTGCTCTGACAGTTCATTCCAACTGTGAATAGATACAACAGTGCATCCTGACTGATACATGAAATGCATTGTTTTAGGGCTCTGTTCCTACTTCTGAGCCAGAAAGTACAAATTCAAATCCCCTCTGGTCTCGAGGTGTGTCATGTCCCTCTGGATAGGTTGATTGGAAATATCTATTCTCTTAATTATGGGGGACTTTAAACTTTAGATGAAGTTGATAAGTTAATGTGGCAAAGTAGTTTGGAGATCAAGATGATTAAGAGAGTTCTTATAAGAATACATCACACCAACCAGGGAAAAGATTATATTAGATTTGGTGTTGTGTAATGAGATAGGATTAATTTATCATTTCACAGTAAGGGATACCCTGGATCCCTTTTATTATTATATGATACAATTGCACGTTCAATTTGAGAAAGATGTAATAAGTCTAAAAATGTGCAAAATGTAAATAAAGTCAAATAAAATTTAAAATCACACAACACCAGGTCAAATACATCGTTTTCAGTGGCAATTTGGCTAAGGTAGATTGGGAACTTTGCTTATCTAATGTTATAACCTTTAATCTATGATGAATATTGAAGATATTAAGTAAGTGACCTTTTCCCAAATCTTTAACAGTGCTAGTGTACAACTGATTTCTCGTAGATACTGAGCATTGGCCTGAAGTCATTGTTTGCAATTTTTCTCCTCTTGTCAGAGAGCGATCTGGCCTCCCTCAATGTATTATGGCTGAGATAAGTGTGTTACTTTGTGAACAGAAGCTAGAAAGAAATTAACAGACTACATGTCATTAATATAATGCATTATATGTATGCTAATAGTCATTTTTGAACAATTTGGCAGTTTGCATCAGCAAAATTGCGGAACGTGTTCTTACAGTCAGTGCACCAGTAAAGTATGCATGCCACAATCTGTGGTCATCTTTGTCATATTTTTCATTCTCTCTAGGTGTAGAAGATGCATTCAGTTTTACATCTAAAGTCATGACTGTATCTTTTCACAAATATTCTCCTGGATTCTTCCCAGGTAAGTCTGCTGTCACTTCAATTTTTCTTCTTGATAAGAGCATTGGTTCAGAGTTATTTAACGATTTCTTGTGACTGTTTCTCAAGGAACAGGTGATGTGGCAGATGTTGGAATGGGGAAAGGAAGATATTATACTGTGAATGTGCCTTTGCAGGATGGCATTCAAGATGACCTTTATTACCAAATATGTGAAAGGTAGGAATTACTGTAAAATTCTGATTCTGAACAATATACAATTACTTTCTTATAAAATATTATGCTTGAATTGGGGTGCCCAAAATTTCACCCATAATCAGGGGCTTTATTGCCCATAACCCACCACATCATGAATTTCTGATATGTCCCATGTCAATGCAGAAGATACCAAGTCTAAGTCAGTTGTCTTCCAGCAAAGGAAGAAGAATCACAAGGCAATTTTCTGCAGCTACTAATATGTTATCTATCTGAGTGTTTTAGGCAATGATAATCTTGCCACCTGTCAGTGATCTTATCAATTAATGTTGATTTATGTGCAGTTATGGTGTTTTGGAATTGCATTGCAATTACCTCGTCTTATTTTGATTGCCATCCTTTCTGTCAGTAAAGAAGACTTCAAGTTGATTAATCTGGAATGGATTTTTACCTTGGTTGCAGGGGTGGACAGAGCACTCATTAGGTTTTATGACTTAATTGCAATAAGGACCATTTCAAAGATGAAGCAGTCAGATCATATAGTCAGCCTTGTGAAGTGAATGGGTTGTCATCACTCTTGTTGCAGACAGTGGCCTAGGGTATTATCGCTAGACTATTGATCTAGAAACTCAGCTAATGTTCTGGGGACCAGAGTTTGAATCCTGCTGTGGCAGATGGTGGAATTTTAGTTCAGTTTTTAAAAATGTGGAATTAAGAATTTACTGATGACCATAAAACTATTGTCGGAAAAACCTATCTGATTCACTAATGTCATTTAGAGAAGGAAATCTGCCATCCTTACCTGGTCTAATCTACATGTGACTCCAGACATGTGGCCTTGCGAGCCACTCAGTTGAATCGATTGCTACAAAGTCTCAAAAAAGAAATGAAAATAGACGGACCAGCTGGCATCGACTTAGGCACCGGAAAAGACAACAGTAGAAACAGTCCTGTCATCCCTGCAAACTCCTCTTTACTCACATATGGGGGCTTATGCCAAAATTCAGAGAACTGACTCACAACCTGACATTTTCTGTAAGCTGTGATTCCATGAGTATAACTATGTCCTCGATACCACCATCACATTACCTCGATATGAGTTCACAGATGTTTGAATAACACTGACCGTTGCTGAGTTCATGTTTATATGTGAACATTGATAAACTGTTGCTGAGGATTGCGGAGATTTCACAAAGTTAGAATTGTGGAAGATCAGGACAAAATGCCAGCAGAAATGTTGTAGTGCAGCAGAACGGAAGAGGCGAGTGAAACAGTTGAGTGAATGTGAGTGAAATTTGTGCTTGGCCTGAATCCCGCATTTACAAGAAAGTGTTAGTTTACCTCATGGCTGTACAAATATGTTGCCATGCATAATGCACCAATCACAAAACATAATTATAAGGATTACTGGATTTCCTGCAAGTTTTATGTGGAAAGCCATATTATACACTGTTTGAACAGAGGCATTACGCAGTAACAGGCATTGAATTATGCTGCACACTCCTGCAGGTTTTGCCAGACACAAAGTCCAATTCAGTTGAAACATGTAGCATGCATATCACCTCAGTAGTAATGACAGCTCATTCATCATCTCATCCTTGTGCACTTCCATGGGTCCCATGACCTCAAATAGAATCATTAAATTCAAAATCCTTGTCCACATTTGCAGATGCTTTCATGACTCATCTCTTGTTCTCTTATTATAAATTTCCTGAGGATCTCTGTTTATCACATTCTGAGCACCTGCTCCTCCATTCTTAGGATTATCTACAGCCAACTCTGCTCTACTTTCTGGAGTTCTCACTCCAATTCTTTTTACCATGTTAATTCTGTCTTCAGCTGTAAAATGTATCTTTTCAACTGTGCACATAGATGTCTGTCTTTATGCAACTGGTTTTATACAACAACTGTTGCTTCTCTGTGGAGTGTTTTAGGATTGATTTCAGAGCAAAAGACACTTCTCTGAATTATTGCTGCCAAATTGGAGCAGTGTTTAAACTAACCTAACCTTTTTCAAGCTCCAAAGTCTAATTACAGTACTATAATTAATGATTAATTTTGTGTGATGGAAATATAATTTGGCAGTTGCGTGTAAATAGCTGGGTTTGGGTCATAAGATAATAAGAATAAATGTTTCTTTAATGTAAAGTTTGACAGTTTAAAATACAACAGCTGGAATGTGACAAATAAATTGCAGGACTATATAAAACAAAAGTATAATTTACCAAGTGTTTTCAAAAACTAAAAATATTTAAATTTGTCTTGCATGGAATGCTTACTTTATTTCAGTCAAAAATGTTATGTTATTGTGTTGTGTTGACAATTTTATTGAGGATTCAAGGTATTTTCATTTATAACAGTTGTTATGATAGTCTCACCACTGACTGTCCTTTTATAAAAAGCATGTTGTGACCTTAAAGCTTAGGGTTTGCATTGAGAAGTGATGAAGGGTAAAGCCTCCGAGTTTTGCTAATTGTGAGCTTTTAGATCTCAGTTGGTATATTATGGTGTGATATCTAACAAAGAGTGAGACAGATTAGTTCCTTTTGTACATACAACATTGAAAGATGAAGAATACTACAATTGTTACAATTCCATTTAAAATTGATTTGCCAATGGATACTCATGCTTAATATTTTCTGGTTAAATCACTTAAATTAAAACAATGCTCAGTAATTGAATGGTACTTTTCTCAAAGCTAATTTAAATATATGTTTCTTTAATCAAAATGAAAGGTGAAAATTGTTTTGTATATGTATTTCTCATGTATGATTCCAGATTACTTTTAGATGTATTATGATCCTTCCGGCATGTTGAATCATATAACCATTGTCAATTATATGATGGAAAAAAGGCCATTTAATCTGCTGAGTCCATTCCAACACAGGTGAGGCCATCCAGCTAAGTTTCAGTTTCCACCTTTTGATCGATGGCCTTGTCGATTGAAGCAGCTCAGTTACTTTTTAAATGTTACAATAATTTTGGCCTCTCCCACTCCATCAGAACTGAGTTCCACTTCCCCAGCAAGCTCTCAGTGAAAAGAAATTCTGCTTGAATCATCTGTAAACCTTCGATCTCTTACCCGAAATCTAGTAATGGACCTTTCAACCAAAGGCAATAGAGTCTTCCTATCCTCTCAATGTGGAGCCCTTGCAATTCATTCCCCATTCTAAATTGGACCCTTATTGCTGTCTTTCATTTCTGCTGCACCAAAGTCTGGAACTCTCTGTCTAATAGTGTGTGTATACCAGAAACACTACAGCACATCAAGAAGGCAGTCCACTGTCTCCTTCTGAAAGGATGGGCAATAAATGGTGACTTTGCTGGCAATGTTCACATCCCGTGAATGAATATAAGCAAAATGTTATGTCTGGATCTGGTCAGACTCTTCTCAAACACAGCATTCAGTTCTGTTTAGACTCACCCTGAACACTGGTTCCAGATCTGATCAAGCCTATCCCAGTGCTGCATCCAGTTCAGATGAGACTAACCTTGAGCACTGTGTCCAGCTCTGCTCACAGAGACACAGGTACTTTATTACTGGAGACAAAACTAGGCACAACCATGGAGCTAAAGTCTAATGACAGGAGTTATGAGGAAAGACTGGAGAAACTTGTGCTTGTCCACTGGGAAAGGCAGCACATAAGTGCTGATCTTGAAAGAGTATCCCGTAGAACTTTGGATGGAAAAAATTGGGGTAATGGGTTAATTCTCTGTCTGTCACTGTGACAAGGGATGTTCAGCAGGTTATATATACTGGAGTCTCAGTTTTTCACCATCAATGCTAAGAGGCATACTTCGATTATATGGATGGAAGCAGAGTGTTATAAAAGAATGAAGAAGTTAGGTGAATGGATAAAACTATAGCAGATACAGTTTAACATGGAGAACTATGAAGTTCTATTTTGGATTTGAAAGATATGAGTCAGACTATTTTCTCTATTTGAAACGGCTGACCAAAAACTACGGAAGAAGCAAAGGGATTTAGGTGTACAGGTG
This sequence comes from Chiloscyllium plagiosum, assembly GCF_037043375.1. Lineage (NCBI taxonomy): Eukaryota > Metazoa > Chordata > Chondrichthyes > Orectolobiformes > Hemiscylliidae > Chiloscyllium > Chiloscyllium plagiosum. The sequence continues at coordinate 58,779,955 of NW_028270149.1, forward strand.
TACACTAAAAGCTACTGCAAAGCTACGAAAAGAATTAGAAACATATAATAAATGTAGGTCTTTATCTCATGGACAGGGCAGAAGCGGGTGCTGCAGATGCTGGAGATTAGAGTTAAGATAAGGAGCGTTGGAGGATGAAGGGTGATAGGGATAGTCAACATGGCTTTGTGCGTGGGAAATCATGTCTCACAAACTTGATTGAGTTTTTTGAAGAAGTAACAAAGAGGATTGATGAGGGCAGAGCAGTAGATGTGATCTATATGGACTTCAGTAAGGCGTTCGACAAGGTTCCCCATGGGAGACTGATTAGCAAGATTAGATCTCATGGAATACAGGGAGAACTAGCCATTTGGATACAGAACTAGCTCAAACGTAGAAGACAGAGGGTGGTGGTGGAGGGTTGTTTTTCAGACTGGAGGCCTGTGACCTCGGTGCTGGGTCCTCTACTTTTTGTCATTTACATAAATGATTTGGATGTGAGCATAAGAGGTACAGTTAGTAAGTTTGCAGATGACACCAATATTGGAGGTGTAGTGGACAGCAAAGAGGATTACCTCAGATTACAACAGGATCTGGACCAGATGGGCCAATGGGCTGAGAAGTGGCAGATGGAGTTTAATTCAGATAAATGTGAGGTGCTGCATTTTGGGAAAGCAAATCTTAGCGGGACTAATACGCTTAATGGTAAGGTGCTAAGGAGTGTTGCTGAACAAAGAGACGTTGGAGTGCACATTCATAGCTCCTTGAAAGTGGAGCCGCAGGTAGATAGGATAGTGAAGAAGGTGTTTGGTATGCTTTTCTTTATTGGTCAGAGTATTGAGTGCAGGAGTTGGGAGGTCATGTTGAGGACATTGGTTAGGCCACTATTGGAATATTGCGTGCAATTCTGGTCTCCTTCCTATCGGAAAGATGTTGTGAAACTTGAAAGGGTTCAGAAAAGATTTACAAGGATGTTGCTGGGATGGGAGGTTTTAGTTATAAGGAGAGGCTGAATAGGCTGGGGCTTTTTTTCCCCTGGAATGTCAGAGGCTGAGGGGTGACCTCAGAGGCATAAAGTCATGAGGTGCATGGATAGGGTGAAAAGCCAAGGTCTTTTTCTCAGGGTAGGGGAGATCAAAACTAGAGGGTCGCTCTGCAGCCATTGTGGTTGTAGATGGAGTCGTAGAATCATAAAGTTATACCGTGTGGAAACAGACCCTTCAGTCCAAATTCAAATTTCAGTCCAAATTCTAATTTCAGGTTTCTTTTCTCCCAATTCTAAATGTCAGATAATCACTGGTGACCTGCGGTGATCAGATATCCTAATATAATCCCATGTCACTTTAGACCCTTCCAATTCACGTCCCCATCCAAATGCTTTTTTAAATGTTGGCATTGTACCCACCTCCACCATTTCCTCTTGCAGCTCATTCCATGCATGCATTGTCCTCTGTATGAAAACAATTGCCCCGCAGGTTCCTTTTAGAACTTTGTCCTTTCACCTTAAACCTATGCCCTCTAGTTTTGACATAGATTCATAGAGATGTACAGCACGGAAACAGACCCTCCTGGTCCAACTCACCCATGCCGACCAGATATCCCAACCCAATCTAATCCCATCTGCCAGCACCTGGCCCATATCCCTCCAAACCTTTCCTATTCATATACCCATCCAGATGCTTTTTAAATGTTGCAATTATAGTAGATGCTCCTGAAAAAAGCAGAAAATAGTATAAAATTGTTATAAATGGGTTGCCTTACTTTACCTGAAGAAATTTAGTGAGAGTTCCGGACCAAAAGTATTTGGTCAAAATCTTGAAGGGGTCCTTTGAAGCTGAAAAAAGTTTAAACTCGTTGGTAGGAAAGCTTCAGCAAGAGACTATCAGATTTGCAAGTCTAGGAATTGAAGCCAAAGTTTTAAAGTCCTATAGGAGACGTAGAGAAGGGAATTCTCTCTGGTATGAGTTCTGTAAAGCAGTTCATTTGGTATTAATTGGATTATATCTTTATTGGGGTTAAACAGGTTAAATACAGAGGAACTTAGATTATCCGATTATCAGAACCAACAGGAAGCAAAGAAATTAAACATTCAATTTAGAAACATAATGCGGGAAGGTCAAAATTACTGGAAGTGGTGGGATGGAAAAGTAAATAAACTGCTCAGTGTCATTATTAGTTTGAAGACCTCGAGGATCACATTTATATTCTGGAAAAAAGGATGCATACAGCCCAACCATTAACACAGACATGATTAAAACCTAAATATTAATTAAGAAAGCTTCACAGTAAAACAATGGAATTTATCCTTTATAGTTTCTGCCATTAAAACTTGTTAGCCCTTGCTAAAAGGGTTGAGGGGAATAATTTCAGAAAATAGTGGAAGCTGGGTGAAGTGAATGAACGCATCTATTAGTTAAACTACATTGACAATCAATAGACATTCCTGAACTACTTGAAAATATATAATGTTAATAATGCTTACCCAAATTTGTGTACTTATTGTGTACTAGACAACTTAAGTGTTGTGTCTTGAAAGCTACTTTTTAAATATTCTAATTACATGGCTCTTCTACTGAGATCTGTGTTTTATTAATTTTATGATATGAATGTGAGGGGATACTTCACAATGATGGGTCTCTTTGCAAGTTTGTCTGGGTCTCATCGCAACAGTCTCTGGATCACATCATTGTTGCATAGCCAATGGGTAGTGCGTCCAAGCTCGAGATCAGTTTTTTAAAAAGGGTTTATCTTATCTCAAAAAAACAGATCACCATCAAGAACAAAGCCTAGAAATTACTGTTGGCAACTTGGAATGTGGGCTTTTTTTTTACTGTAGAATATATGATGTTTTTCACGAAACCAAGAAATGCAGATACTGAAAATCTAGAACAAAAACAGAAATTGCTGGAAAAATCCAGTAGGTCTGGCAGCATCTATGGAGAGAAAACAAGAGTCAACATTTCAGGTCCAGTGACCTTTCATTAGAACTGTTCTGAAGAAGAATCACTGAACCTGAATCTTTAACACTGCTTTCTCTCCCCAGATGCTGCCAGACCTGCTGGGTTTCTCCAGCAAATCCAATTTTTGGTTGATATTAATAATGTTTACTTAACATGAATTGTGATAACGTTATGCATGCTGTTTATTGCAAATCGTAATTTGTAGTTTAACTGATCAACTGATACGGGGTGAAAAATAAAGCAGTTGCAATTATTTTAAATAACTTGATCTTATTGACTGTAATGGTGAATGAAAAGAGATTTCCTTTTCGTTATGCTAACATTGTAAATGGTGGCTTGAATTGAGAAAACCAATAAATTGGCCTTTCTCAAATGTACATTTTAAGTTTTACAGCTGCTATGGGTAGCCTAGCAATATCTAGAAGTGTCTATACCCATTAGTGATCTCTTGAGTTCCTATTACTTTAATGCTGATTTTATATCAGCCATTAGATGTTAGTATGTTACTGTTGAATGAAGTCAGCCACAATAAATATTGCAGCACTTTGCACATTGACCTGGCATAAAAACTGTAACTTTTCAGGAACTGCTTTCATATCATAAGCTTCGAGGTACTGCAATGTTAACAAAGTTAATGTACAACACTCCAAGAGACACATTTAATTTAATTCAGTAATTGTTTATATTTGATTGCAAGAATGTAGTCTGTTCAAAAGTGTGTGCTTTCAGTCAAAAAGATAAGTCTCAGTAATATATAGAACATAGAACATTACAGCACAGTGCAGGCCCTTCATCCCTTGATGTTGCACCACCTGTGAAACCAACTTGAAGCCCATCTAATCTACACTATTCCATTTTCATCCATATATTTATCCAATGACTATTTAAATTCCCTTAAAGTTGGTGAGTCTACTACAGTTGCAGGCAGGGCGCTCCATGCTCCTCCTACTCTCTGAGTAAAGAAACTACCTCTGACATCTGTCCTATATCTATCACCCCTCAACTTAAAGCTATATCCCCTTGTACTAGCTATCACTATCCGAGGAAAAAGGCTCTCACTGTCCACCCTGTCTAACCCTCTGATTATCTTATGTCTCAATTAAGTCACCTCTCAACCTTCTTCTCTCTAACGATAAAAGCCTCAAGTCCTTCATCCATACCAGGCAACATCTTAGTAAATCTCCTCTGAACCCTTTCCAAAGCTTCCACATCCTTCCTCTAATGAGGTAACGAGAACTGTATGCAATAATCCAAGTGTAGCCGCACCAGAGATTTGTACAGCTGCAACATGATCTCGTGGCACCGAAACTCAGTCTCTCTCCCAATAAAAGCGAACACACCATATCCCTTCTTAACAACCTATCAACCTGGCTGCTCATCTACACTACCAAGAATCTTACCATTAGTCGAGTACTCTTTATTCCTGTTGCTCCTTCCAAAGTGAACCACTCAAACTTTTCTGCATTAAACTCTATTTGCCATCTCTCAGCCCTGCTCTGCAGCTTATCCATTTCCTTCTGTAACCTGTAGCATTCTTGAGCACTATGCACAACTCTACCGACCTTAGTGTCATCCGCAAATTTCCTAAGCATCCTTCTATGCCGTCATCCAGGTCATTTATAAAAGTGGCAAACAGCAGTGCCCCCAAAACTGATCCTTGCAGCACACCAGTAGTAACTGAACTCCCGCATGAACATTTCTCATCAACCACCACCCTCTGTCTTCTTTCAGCTAGCCAATTTCTGATCAAAACCAATAAATCACCCTCAATCCCATACCTCTATATTTTGTGCAATACCGTGGGGAACCTTATCAAATGCCTTACTGAAATCCATATACACCACATCAACTGGTTTACCCTCATCCAACTGTTTGGTCACCTTCTCAATAAGTTCAGTAAGGTTTGTGAGGCACAACCTATCCTTCACAAAACTGTGTTGACTATCCCTAATCAGCTTATTCCTTCCTACACGATTATAAGTCCTGTCTCTTATAACCTTTTCCAACATTTTACCCACAACCAAAGCAAGGCTCACTGCTCTATAATTACCAGGGTTGTCTCTACTCCCCTTTTTGAACAAGGGGACAACATTTGCTATCCTCCAGTCTTCTGGCACTATTCCTGTAGACAATGACAACCTAAAGATCAAAGCTAAAGGCTTGGCAATCTTCTCCCTGGCTTCCCAGAGAATCTTGGATAAACCCCATCTGACCCACACTTTCCAGAATTGCTAATATCTCCTCCTTGTGAACCTCAGTCCCACATAATCTAGTAGCCTGTATCTCAGTATTCTCCTCGACAACATTGTCTTTTCCCAGTGTGAATACTGATGAAAAATATTAATTTAGCGTTCCTCCTATCTCCTCGGAATCTACACACATATTGTTTGATATTCACTTTGAACGTTTTGGAATTGTTTGAACACAGCATCCAATCAAATCATGAAATGTTGTGAAGAATACTGATTTCTGCTTCAATATCCTTTTTCTTTATTTCCGTCAGTTTTATTTTCAATAGTTTTGCTTAACCAGTGAGCGATGATTACATACTGGCCTTTGAAAGTCTTTGAGTGTAAAAGTGTTGTAAACTAAAAAAATGAGTGAACATAGACCACATTAAACAGAACTGAAACAAATCACATCGGTGCTTCTGAGATCAGTGTCAGGACCAACAAGATATTGGTCCAAGCTTGAACTTGCCAACTGAGCCACCAGTTCAGCTAAGCAGTTGCAAATTGTCATTATGCTGTTGAATGCATACAGGGCAAATTCAGTACATCTTTTCAATCCATTGTCACTGACACTGTTGCTTCAGTGACATTCATTAAATTTTCCCCTTTCTTAAGTCTTTATTCTGAATAATTTGCTGATAAGTAAATTCTGGGCCCTTATATGTAATGGAAGGTGGATGCTGGATGGGAAGAGTCAGTTTTCACGTCTTCCAATGTGTGACATATAGAACAGCAAGTGAAGAATCCTGCATAAATGCTAGTGCAGTAGGAACTAGAATATTGAATTATTTCACTGGATTTCAGAGGATGATAAATGTAATTGTTTATCCCATCTTGACTGAGAATTAGGTTCTAAATTAAATGAAACTATTAGTATCCATTGTTGATCCTATTATTGTTTGAGCTAGATTCTCAGTTAAGAGGACATCTCATGAACTACAAATTGCAGTTAAAAAATCATTTTCATGGTAGCTAATGTTTCACAAAGTTAATCTGTTTGCTAAGAACACTAAAATTCAACAAAATTATCTGGGATGTCACTATGTGTGAGTGGACTATTTGTGAAGCACATAAGAAACTATTCATGGCAGAGGTCATCTCCAGCTGAAGCAATAGACAAGGCTACTATCTTGAAACTACAGACCTCAGTGCAGGCTGAAGTGATAAATCTCCTCAAAGGAGGGAGTGAGTGAGTGAAAGTGCATGTTCTTGCTGGGATAGCATCTTGAGTAATGCAGTATGTTAGACATTAACATTCTTACCACAGAGGGTTAAGACATGCATATGTGTTGAGTGAATTGTTATCTCAGCTGTGATATTGTTTTTGAAATGTGTAGTGGAAGCTAAGAACTTCCACAGGTGGAACAAGGGTTATAGTTGAATTCATCTTGTATATCAGCCAGTGATCAGTTTGAGTAAAATAAATGGTAATCCTAATGCTGGATAGAGCATGAAAACCAAATGAGAAGTGTTGGGGGAATCAATTTTTCAAGTGGCAATGGTATCCTCATCTACAGAAAAAAATAGAAATTCGAACAGACTATGAATATTCAACAGAGCTTTGGAATGGGGAAGAACAGAATTCAGACATGTTTCCCAATTTTTCCATCCAATACATGAGCTATACTTAATTAGAAAATCGGGTAAAAATCTGTTGCACTAAATCTGCAATATTTAGCCCCCCAGTAAATTGTGACAGATTTGTCAATGGCACAGTGAGCAAAACAATTCAAGCATATGAACCAAAAGTAAATTACACATGCGCTTACTGAAAATACGAAGTCTGAATTTGCACATTCTGTTACTAGTGATCATAAAAACTGTCTGTGTGAAGCATGAAGGTTTGGGAGGGTAGGAATCCTTGAAAAAAGTGAAAAGAGTGCTGTATAGCTTCAAACGTGAGGTTAAAGCTTGCGTTTAGGGAGAACTTTCAACCTTTCCCCCGGAATGGCATTTGTTCATTCAGTAAATTTTCTTCAACAAAAGGGAACATTTTTTAAAGCCTTTTCAGTGTCTTCTGAGAGTTTCCTGTGGTTTGTGATTTAATCAGTGGGGCCCCCCGCCTGCTGTAGAATTATTCACAAAAATGGATTCTCTTCTCTCTCCCAGCCTAATCTGCTTTTAATTTGGTATGGATTTGTTTTCAATATGATCTGTGTTAGCTATTGAATGTAAATGATTGCAGTTATTACAGAAGATGCATTATTTTAATCTGTCTACAAGAGAAATTATATTCTGATGAATGTACAAGCTATCGAAAATTGTGATGAAAGACAGAAATCTCGCCTCAGTTATTCTCTTGGGTCATATTACTAATCTCTGTCCCCACCCCATTGACTTTAACAAAATGCAGGCCATTTCTCATGATATGTCTAAATTCTTATTGATTAGACCAACTGGACAGCATTACTTGCAAACAAACTAAAAGAATGCTTTTTGAAGTTGTGTAAGAGTTAGTCTATTTGGTGTTATGTGTGGTAGGATGTGTCCTCATTGCTCATTGCATTCACATATGTATGGACTACCCAAGATGCACAAAAGTGATGTCTCTTTATGCCGTACCTTGTTTCACATTTCATGAACTGGTCGAATGCATAGATTTTATGCATAGAATTTCTGCAACTGGTTTGAACACGTTTTTCACATATAGTAAAGGATTCCTTCACATTTGTAAAGAACATACACAGCTTGCGTATTGATAGCAATGTAGTGTCCACGTGTTTATTTGTCATTACTAACCTATACACTTAAGGAAGCCAAATACTTCTGCACTGCAGTTCTAAATCATGATGATCTAAACCTGGTATCATTGTGTGATTAGTATTAATTGAACTTTTGAACTCAACAAACTAGTAGGCAGTTGAGTTCAATTTTAGCAACACCATATAGCACCAATTACATTGGAGTTGGCATGGGATCTCCATTAGGCCCAGCTCCCCTCTCAAACATCTTTGTTGCATTCCATGACAAATGAATCAATGATTGATGTCTAACCACCTATTCCTTGCATATTTCCAATGTGTAGATGATACAGTTGTTATATTTGAATTTACAGCTGCATGTAAGAACTACCTTATAAGTCTGAATGGGCTTCATCCTGCACTCGAACTCACCCTTGAAATTCCTTGGCATCCTGGTCAACTAATCAACTAGGGGTCTCTCCTACTGTCAACTGCAAACCTACAGTCATAGGTTATTATACACATTGGGATTCCAGTAGTTCCATGTGAATTGCCATATAAAATTGACCTTTCAGACTCAAAAAGGTAAAGTTGCCATTGTCCTAGTGGAGCAGAAGCTGCCCTCTCATTACAGAGAGATGGCTGGTGATGGTTTAAGCTGAGAGTCAAGGCTGAAAAGACATGATCTTCATGGAAACCTCATAAAGTGACAAAAGTGGAATTTTCCACTAATGAGGTGATGGTGTAATGCCAAATATGTAGGCTATGTCCCAAAGATTGGCAAATCAGATCAAACAGCATATTCCTTCTGCTGTTTGAAACAAGCATGTACTTGAAGCTACATATATCTATTCATCGGCTACTGTTCCTTGCAGGCACGAAGAACATGTACACACAACAAAACAGGTGATAGCCATTCTCTTGTTCATTTCTCACTGCAATGCCTTGTTCAAAATTTTAAAAACTTGGTAGTTAACTGCTGTCATTATTACCTGATACTTCTCCAAGTTTCATGTCCCTGAAGCAGAGTCCACTTGTCTACCAATCAACATATTCCTCTCATGCAGTATCAATGTTTTTTTTCCTTTACTTTGCTATTTCTTGCTAATTGTCCTGAAAAGTACAACATGTAAAGTTTCAAAAAAATGTCTCTTTCTCCAGCAGTATCTATTAATGGTCATTTTTCAATTTGATACTTCTCAGCAATGAGCCTACATAATCATTGAATCTATACAAATGTTATTATAGTTGCCTTGCCTTGAACTATCAGACTTTGTATTTGCACAGCGCTTTATGTTCATGACTTTGTCTAATCATTTAACTGTCATGCTGTCAGCACAGATAATTACTTCCAGCAAGTTATCACACTGACATTCAAATACAATATGCACAGTCGACAGAATCTTTCAAAATATTTTGTTTGGTTAATAGGATTTCCTATTAGCAAGACTCATGCTTTCAGATTTTAAGTTAGTTTTGTGGAATATTGAGCGATAAGTTGAAAAAACGTTTTTTGAATGTCATGAAAAGTTTGTTCCGACAAGAGAACTCATAAAAAGATTTTGCATCTTTAGTACGGTATTCATTATGATCTTGTAATGTTAAACTTTGAGGTCCCTCACAAACACTAGGTGCCAGCTTGGGGATGGTAGGCTTACTGCAGTTAACCATTTAAAGGAAAAAATGTCATCATCACAATCAGACATGATTTTGACTTTTTTTTATTATTTATATCTATTTATACCTGTGCACACTTGGGAAGACTGTTTTTGTAAAGATGAGTTTATACGTTAGACAATATAATCTGAACAGATCAGTTGCTTAGTTCTTGAAGTAATAAAGTGTAAATGCTATTTGTGTGATCGGTCAGTTGACTTTTGGATTTTCTTAAGTGGAAATCATTTACTTGAAAGGAGTGGAACAAAAGTGAAAATCAAGTGGAAAATCTTTGGCTACTCTGACAAAACTTCCTGTCAATAAATTCAAAAGTTGAATGGTGGATTACTTAGATAGGCTTGCATGCCTTCCTTTTGGTTACAAAAAGAGCAAAATGTGATGGATAAGTTACGATTCAATAAGATATAACCTTGGTTTTAGACTGACCAATTTTTATGCATCTTAAGGATGCATCTCTGGCTAGGTCATTATTGCTTGCTGATTCCTATGGGTCCTTGGGTAATAGGATTGATTAAGAAAGTATTGATTATAGTGCTCCTTAGATGCCAACTGCAGTAATTATCTGTTATCCAGTCATATTTATTTACTTTGTCTTCTCAATAGTGTCTTAAAAGAAGTGTATGCATCATTCAATCCTGAAGCAGTGGTCTGCCAGCTAGGAGCAGATACTATTGCTGGAGACCCAATGTGTTCCTTTAATATGACACCAGTTGGAGTGGGAAAGTGCCTGCGTTACATTCTGAACTGGGAATTGCCGACTCTGGTCTTGGGAGGAGGTGAGTCCAATTGTCCTTTGTTGCAACATTTTCAATAAATGCAGAGGCATAAACGTTATGGAATGTATTGGCATTGATACATATGTTTTGATGTGTTTTAAAAATGATTCAACATAGTTTTACATTTGGGAGTTCTTTTTATATCTATGTATGATATTTAAAAGCAAAATTCCTTCATAATACCTGTAAATAAATGCATGACAAAGTATGGAACTGAAGGAAACTAGCCAGGAAGGCTCAGTATCCAACTGTTCCAGCTTGTGCTATATTGACTTATCTGATTCTCATTGAAGCAATGGTGGAACTTTTGCAAACTTGGTCAGAGTCCTTGAGTGAGGTAAATAAGGTACATAGGGGGATACTAGTCTTCATTCTTAGCAGTGATGTGTTCTGAGTAATATGTGGGTTTTGGATTACGGGAGGATTTGAGTTCATCAATGATACAGTCAAGATTAAATGAATAAATGATTTTGTCTTGGTATGAAATTTGAGTTCCGATCCATCCAACATTAATGGATGTAACCTGATAAGGCAATCAATAATGTTATTGAGTCAAATTAGCGTGTAGGATCTAGAAAAGAACTGGTGCTCATGATCCAAGTATTATACCTTGAACACATTGTGCCAGCTCAGGAGAAACTGTTGCTAATGTTACCGACAGAGAAGGAGACATAAACTGAATTCCTTTACTTTTCTTCTCTTTCGTCTGTAAGCAGAGTTATTTGAAATTGTTTTTTTTTTTCTGTTTTGAAATTGACTGTGGCATGTTTCCCCCAAACTATACATTTGGAAGACTGGACTCAAAATAAGCTTGCTTCTGAGTTCTGAGTTCTGAGTTCACTCAAAAGTATGCTTTTATTGGTCCATTCAAACTGGAGGTTTTCACACACATACTCAAGCATAAGGGGAAAGGAAAAAAATGGAAACAGTTTACAATTAAAAATCTCTTTTAAAAAGGGAATTAAAGATATGGGTGTTAATTTGCATGATTTTTTTGTGTCCTTTGAAGATTATTTACTGTCTGTAGGAAGCTGTTTTCGGGTGTCTGCGTTAGCTGAAGTTGCAGTACTCCTTTTATAATTTATGTAAGGCCAAGCAGAATGATGTTGGTGTACAAACCGGTCCCCATGTAATTAAGCAAAGAAGATGCTGGCCAATTCAATTTCTGTTTCACTTATATCCAGAGATGGAAAGAAATAAAGTCTTTTCTTGCCCTCTTTCATCAGTCTTTTTTCAGCCTTTTTAGATCTAGGTCACTTGCACTTTATTGTCTCAATATAGACAGATTATTTCAGCCTTTTTGGATGTTCAGGGCTTCAACTGTCTGAATCTTAACAGAACCTTTCTGGTTCCTTTTTGGATTTATATTCTTGTTGTCTGCTACGGATTATCTGGGCACAGGGCCTGGGATTTTACCAAACCGTTTTTCATTGATGTAGCAAATTTCCTGTCTCTTTTCATTCTCTCTTTGGGCTTCTAGTTTTTATTCAGTACCTTTTGCTGAAAAATTTGTTTTTGCTCCTTTTAATTAGAAATTTTTGGCTGTGATAATTAATCTGGGTAAGGTAGTTTGAGGTTCTGACTTCTGTCTGTTCTAAATATGAACCGAGGCACAGATATTGGGTAAGAATCCTGTTTTGCCACACTGGGTACTTACATCTGTATTCTCCAAGCCATAAACCTCAGCTGTCTAATGTTCAGAGAGGCTAATGTTTCACAGGTTAAGTTTGTCTTTTCTATGCAAGTCTCTGTATTGAAATTTGTCACAAATTAAGGAAATTTACTGCAGTGCTGTTTCTTGGTTTAATGATCGTTTAAACCACTGAATCTTTTTTCTTCGCTTCCAATTGGATTATAAGGTTCAATTCAGTTTGGTTTCTGAGATTTGGATCTTGTGTCAAATTTTGGATCATTTTGCAATGGTTTGACCTTGGACTTGAGACTCCAATTTCTGTTGTTGACAGGGAGAGGGAGCTAATTTAATTATCTTGTATTTCTCCCCTTTGGTCTGTAACCAGAAGATTTTTGTATTACTTAAAAATTGTTTTCCTGTAGAAATGAGCTGTGACATGTTTCCCCAGAGCCTCCTGGAGTTTTGTTGTGTCACCAGTTAGATCCTTAGCAGACTTTGATGTTAACAATAGACTAGTTTTTTTTTCTCAGTCTGAGGCAAGGGTTAAGAAATGTTAATTTAAGCTAAAACTAGAGGAATTTTGATCATGTAACAGGTCCATTAAAGAGTGACTTACAATTTAACAATTGATGCCTGTGTCTCTGGCCAGTGGGTCCGGTATTCAACCATGGAGGTAAATGGGATTATTAGTACCTCAACAAGTACAATGAGGTTAAACCTTTCTGCTCCTGATCAAAACCCACTGTCTATTGTAGCAGCCAGTTGCTGAACTGTTTTTGCCACTTCAGACATGAGTTTTTCAATAGCTCTTTGCCAGACCCTTTAGGTCTGCCTACTGTGCTTTTGTGTTTGCTGACTGCAATATCCAATCAATGTAAGAGTGAGAAATTCCAAAAGGATAGTGCACTTTGTTCTAGAAATTGCTGATTGGAACTTTCCATACATTGTAGTCAACTTGTATCATCGGCATTCTGGATCAGTGGTGCTGGAAGAGCACAGCAATTCAGGCAGCATCCGACGAGCAGCAAAATCGACGTTTCGGGCAAAAGCCCTATGTATCATCGGCAGCCATGTTTTGGTACAGCCAAATCCTTTTCAAAATTTAAACAAGATTATATAGCTTTTTAAAGCAGTTCATGACTTGAGTTTCATATCTTGTGGAAATGGCCCATTGCTACAGGAAAAACAAAAGGTGAAAGAATTGGAAATCTTCACAATCACCATGACATCAAGCATTTCTTAATATAACAGTGTTTAGCAGTATTAGAATGAGACAATAGTGAATAACATGGTCACTGTGTCTTCTGACTTTCTAGTCAAATAAATTATTTTCATTTGGTTTGCTTTTCTGGTGGAGACAGGAGGCTATAACCATGCAAACACAGCCCGGTGTTGGACATATCTGACTGCCATTATCCTTGGAAAAACACTGTCCTCAGAGATTCCTGATCATGAGGTAAGGCTACAACAGGCTTCTTTTTCTTACTATCTGCTGAGTCATTCTGACTAATCAAACCTGGGATTTTGACTCTGAATACTGTTTTGTAGTCAAGTGGCAGTGCAACAATAATGCACTGTTTCTCCATTTCTCTCAGAATGATAGGCTTGCTCTAAACTGACATAGCTGCATTTGTTTGACTATAAGTAAAGCATTTAGCCATTCTTTAATAATTACTGACGCTTTACTTTCAGGCTTTCTACAACATTTTGACCTTGCTTTTTCTTGATATGACTAGAATTACATAGACTGTAATTCTTTCGAACATTGCATATTTACTATTAGAGTCATAGAGATGTACAGCACAGAAACGGATCCTTCAGTCCACGCCGACCAGATATCCCAACCCAATCTAGTCCCACCTGCCAGTAACCAGTTTGTATCCCTCCAAACCCTTCCTATTCATATACCCATCCAGATGCCTTTTAAATGTTACAATTGTTGCAATCCACCACTTCCTCTGGCAGCCCATTCCACACACTCACCACCCTCGCCTGTTCAACCTCTCCCTGTAGCTCAAATCCTCCAACCCTGGCAACATCCTTGTAAATCTTTTCTGAACTATTGGTGATACATTGATATCATATAAATACAGTTTCATACTTGTCTTACCATTTCTTTTCCCCAAATTTTCTTGTTTCTTGATACAATGAGCAAAACTACTTACTATGAAAAATAAAAGATTTGGTTGTCTGACATTTAAGGGGCAGCTTATACCACAGTTGGACACCCCAACTCATGATCCCAGTTCATTACCGAAAGCTCTACCTGCACTAGTGTTACAATTTTTTTTCAGTTACATCATACTTTTTCATACATCTGGGTTCATTGTCACTGCACTAAATCAGAACATTGAACTATACGCACAATTTTGTTGTGCATAGAAAGAGCTCTGGATCTTGACCGTTCTCTTGTATTAAAGGTCAACAATACCCTAAGTGTAAGATTAAACATTATGTTTCAGATTCAAGTGTGCACGTGGCTGAATTTAAGTAAGTCTGGGCAAAAATGGTTGAGGCCTGCCTTTTTGCCATTATGACAGTTGACACCTTTGAGTGGAAGAAAGTGAGGACTGCAGTTGCTGGAGAGTCAGAGTTAAAAAATGTGGCACTGGAAAGGCACAACAGGCCAGGCAGCATCTCAGGAGCAGGAGAGTTGACATTTCGGACATAAGTCCTTCATCAGGATCTCTCAAAATTATAACTTCTTTGCCTTCTCCCCCGTTCTTCCTGAGTAAACTTTACCGACAGAGGCAAAGTATTGAAAGAGATCGGGAACCAACATCAGTACCCAGCCCCTGCCTAGGCTGTGCACTCTCCTGCGCTTCCTCGACCTTGCTTGGGGTTTTCTGCACTACTTTCACTAATGCCACTGGCTTAGCCTCTTGTCCCACATCTTTTCCCATAGTGTCTTTCTTTAACAAACAGCACTGTGACTTTACGTGTCCCACCTTTTGGCAGTGAAGACACCTTTTCCAAGTGCCTTCCTAAATCACTGGCACTATAATTTTCTGTGTCCCACTCCATTGCAATGAAAACACCTGAGGCCTTTCACCTCCTTTTCACCCTCTTGGGCTTCTTTTTCCACCTATGGTAAACTATTACCAGTGTTCTCTACTGTTTGTTTTGTAGTGTAGGATCTCCTTTTCTCCCAATTTCTATCCCTCACAGGATGAAATTCTTGCCGGAAGCTAAAATTTGCCTTATACACCAATGTATTTTCATCTGCCATCTCTACTGCTCTTCTCGGCCTCTTGAACTTTCTGTTCATCCACATGAATTCTTATCATCTCTGGAAGTGAGTTTTTAAACTCCTCCAGCAGAATAACCTCTGTCAGACCCTCATATGTCTTATCTATTTTTAAGGCCCTCACCCATCTATCAAAGTGACTATGTTTAATTCTTTCTAACTCAACCTAAGTCTGACCTGGTTCCTTCTTTATGTTTCTCCCCTTTCCCTTAACTGCTTATTACCTGCCTCCAGCTCTATAACAATATACTGTTCAAACAAAACACTTATTATAATTACATCAACTTAATTTCAAAACCATACAGCGGCTGTCGTCCTCAGTATCTGTCTTTCAGCTAAAGATCTCCTGGGGTCATCATCTGTCTTTTTACTGTGAAGGTGTTTCATATGAAAGCAGTACCTTTGATAGAGAGTGTTTCAATGTCTTGGCTCTCAATTGCAGTTACTCTGTCTGATTTTCAAAATGCCTCCCTTTTTTAATATTCCCAACATCAGATTGTCTCATTGGTTCGATGTTAGTAAAACAATAAATTCAAATTCAGTTGTGTTTTAATATCATGGGGCATAATTTAAACTCAGGTATCTATTTCGCAGCCGAATGATACATTTTTCAATTTTCTAGGACACTCTGAGACTGTTATTTAGTCATATGACACAGGTGCTTGTAAGCTCTCAGTGCAGAACAGCATTCACTCTGTCTTAAAGGTACAGTACACGCTTTCAACTTCATAAAAATATGCATCACAGTAGGTATGACCTGATAAAGATGGCAGATTATGTTCTCCATATATTAGTGAACCAGATCGGCTACTTAAGACAAGCTTGTAGATTGTGCCCTCCATTTAACATAGAACATTACAGCGCAGTACAGGCTCTTCGGCCCTCGATGTTGCGCCGCCCTGTCATACTAATCTGAAGCCCATCCCATCTACACTATTCCATGTACGTCCATATGCCTGTCCAATGACGACTTAAATGCACTTAAACTTGGCGAATCTACTACCGTTGCAGGCAAAGCAATCCATACCCTTACTACTCTCTGAGTAAAGAAACTACCTCTGACATCTGTCTTATACCTATCTCTCCTCACTTTAAAGTTGTGTCCCCTCGCGTTTGCCGTTCCCATACGTGGAAAAAGGCTCTCCCTGTCCACCCTATCTAACCCTCTGATTATCTTGTATGTCTCTATTAAGTCACCTCTCAATCTTCTTCTCTCTAATGAGAACAGCCTCAAGGCCCTCAGCCTTTCCTCATAACACATTCCTTCCATACAAGGCAACATTCTAGTAAATCTCCTCTGCACTCTTTCCAAAGCTTCCACATCCTTCTTATAATGCGGTGACCAGACCTGTACACAATACACCAAGTGTGGCCGTACCAGAGCTTTGTACAGCTGCAGCATAACCTCCTGGTTCCAGAACTCAATCCCTCTATTAATAAAGGTCAAAACACTGTATGCCTTCTTAACAACACTGTCAATCTGGGTGGCAACTTTCAGGGATCTGTCTACATGGACATTGAGATCTCTCTGCTCATCTGCATTCCCAAGAATCTTACCATTAGCCCAGTACTTTGCATTCCGATTACTCCGTCCAAAGTGCATCACCTCACATTTGTCCACATTAAACTCCATTTGCCACCTCTCAGCCCAGCTCTGCATCCTACCTATATCTCTCTGCAACCTACTACATCCTTCGTCACTATCCACAACTCCACCGACCTTAATGTCGTCTGCAAATTTACTAACCCACCCTTCTAAGCCCTCATCCAGGTCATTTATAAAAATGACAAACAGCAGTGGACCCAACATCGATCCTTGCGGTACGCCGCTAGTAACTGGACACCAAGCTGAACATGTTCCATCAACTACAATCCTCTGTTTTCTTTCAGCAGGCCAATTACTGATCCAGACTGCTATGTCTCCCACAATCCCATTCCTCCGCATTTTGTACAATAGCCTACTGTGGGAAACCTTATCGAACGCCTTGCTGAAATCCATATACACCATATCAACTGGTTTGGTCACTTTGTCAAAAAAGTCAATAAGTTTCGTTAGGCATGACCTACCCTTCATAAAACCGTGCTGACTGTCCCTGATCATACTAGCGCTTTAGTTGGGGTGGTTTTTGCTCAGTTGGCTGGGTGGCAGGTTTGCCCTGCAGAGTAATGCCAATAGTGCAATTTCAATTCCCATACTGACAGACATCACCTTGAAGGTCCCACTTTCTCAACTTTGTCCTTCATCTGAGACATAGTGACCCTCATGTTAAACTCATTACCAACCATTTCTTTAATAAGAGGGCAGCTGTATGGCCCTTTGGGACAATGGTAATTTTACATGCACTTCAATCCAAATTTATTAAATTTGGATTTAAACTTAAATTTATATTCCATGTGCATGTACTCTGCTCAATAAAGCTGCAGGTGATTCAATGCCATTACTAATCCAATTGCTTTCATAGTATTTTACAGAATATGGGCCTGATTACGTACTGGAAATCACCCGAAGCTGTCGGACTGACCAGAATGATCCCCACCGGATTGAGCAGATACTTAGCATGATCCGAGGTAAGGAAGGTATAGTGTCTTGAAATTTGGATAAGCATGTGAACCTATGCCAGACAGCAGACTGTGTGTGTGTGTGTGTATGAGCAGTACTGCAACAATCTGCCCTGGAAACTGCAAGAGAGCAACCCATACTAGATTTAATAATAAATAATGAGCCAGATTTAATTAACACCCTAAAGATGTTAGGTGTTTCCAGTAGTGATCTTAGTATGATCAAGTAAATTGACAAGTTTGAAACGGGGAAGAAAAGTGAAACAGCTGGAAAGGTCTAGTATTTAGGTGCAGTTGACTTCAGCAGGATAAAACAAAGGTGGTCTACTAAACTCGGTAAATCTGATTCTGAGAAAAGTGACAGAAGACCAGCTGTGGCATTCAAAATAGTTTTACCATGCTAATGTTTATTACTAAGGCGTAGGGGCTCTAACCTGCCAAAAATAAATTCATGGAAGACTGAACAGGGTTGAAATCACAATAACAGTAATAGAAACATAATTCCCAAAACTTCATGCTTTACACCCTATACTGAAACAGCTCTTATCAAAGTTACAAATGATATCCTATGTCAAGGTGAAAGATAAAAGATTCTTATATAGTCAGTCTGTAAGCTTTGACAAAGTTGGCAGCACCATTTTCCTTAACACTGTGCCTAAACTTAGCAGACTGCTTTTTTGGCATCCAGTACTGGTTGAGCAGAAATTTCCTCCACCTAAATATAGAGAAAACAAAAACCATCACACTTAGTCCTTGCTATAATTCTGTTCATTAATCACCAACTTGATCCAACCCCTAGGAATTGGCTTGATATACGAAACATGTTATTCGCAATCTTGATGTCATTTTTGACCTTGAAATGAGGTTCTAATATAAATCAGCAAGCCCACCTATTTCCAACTCTATAAAGTTACCTTCAGGAGCCTTGCCTTAGCTATCTGTTGTTGAAACTTTCATCATGCCTTTGTTACCGCCAAGCTTGATGTTTCTATCATGTTGCTGGCTGGCCTTCCACATTTCATCCTGCATAAATTTGAGATAATTTAAGACTCAGCTCTCATTTGGGCCAAGTCCCATTTTCTCCTCATCTCTATGCTCACTGACCTATGTTGACTGCCAGGTAAGCAACACCTTCCTTTTAAAATTCTCATCCTTGTTTTCAAATCGCTTTGTCGCCTCTCCCCTTCCAATTTTGTTTATGGGAATTCATGTGTAGCAGGCTGGGCCAATGTTTATTATCTGTCCCAAATTGCCCAAGGGGAAGTTAAGAATCAACCACACTGCTGTGAGCTTGAAGTCACACATAGGCCAGACTGGGTAAGGATGACAGATTTTCTTTCTCAAAGGACAGATGGGATTTTAGGATTATCGACAATGGATATACGTCAAAAAGTGTGGCACTGGAAAAGCTCAGGAATCCTGATGAAGGCTTATACCCGAAACTTTGACTCTCCTGCTCCTTGAATGCTCCTTTTCCAGCACCAAACTTTTCGACTCTGGCTCTCCAGCATGTGCAGTCCTCACTTTCTGACAGTGGTTATATGGCATGGTTAAGCTAGCTTTTCTTATTCCAGACTTTTATTGGGTTGAAATTTCATCATTTGCTGTGATGGTTCCTTAGAATATTAGCCAGGGTTTGGATTACTAGCTGAATGACATTATAAGTACACATTTTCTTCCTTTCTGTAATGCCATCCAATCCTGCAAATGTCCGCGATAATGATACTTCTAAAATTGCAGCAACTTTGAATATTCCAGTTTTGTTCATCATTGGCCACTGTTTCAGCTGTCAATGCCCTGAGCTCTAAAATTCACTCTGTGAACCTTTTTAGCTGGCCTTCCTCCATTTGATGCTCCTTAAAATTATCTAATTGGCCTTAATTCCTTTAGTGGCTTTGTACTAAATTTTTCTTTCTAACTCTGCTGTCGAGGAAGTTTAATTTTATTAGAATTTATAAACGAATAACATTATAAAAGAGGCGTGCAAAATCCAAACAAACAGGAGACATGCGCAGAATAGAAAATGGGGCAGTAAATTTTAAAAGACTAAAAAAAATGATAATAAGAGTATGGAAATAAACTTGTAAGGAATATCAAATTTATGCTAATGAAGAAAATAATGCTAGGAAATTTATGTAACTGCTGGTGGACATGAAATTGGATGACATGGTTGCCTACGACCCTCCACTAGAGTTTTGCTAGTGACTGGGTAAATAGTGGGCTGCCTGCCCACCCCATGGACTAATTAATAGCCATTTAAACACCAACTGCAGACTGTCAAGTAATTGTTAGCAACCTGATCACATATTTAAGTAGGATTATGCTCCTATTTTGACTCTCTGTATCAAACAGAACCCTCCCCCACTCCCCAACAACACAAATATTTGTCACTGCTTTCCCATCCCACATCACCCCTTGCCAGAGAGAACCAACATGGATATGGTAAAAGATTGGTAATAGGAATTGAAGGCAAGTTATTGACCTAGCTAGGAAATTGACTGAATGATATGAGAAAGTAGGGTTTCTGACTAAGAACTCTACATTGCTGCATCTGACTTTGGCATTCCACTGGGATTTGTGTTCGGGTCTCAAGTGTTATATGGGTGACACGGTGGCTCAGTGGTTAGCACTGCTGCCTCACAGTGACAGGAAGCTGGATTCAATTCCAGCCTCAGGCTGTTATGGACTAGGCCAGACCCCTCAAAACCTCTTTAAGCAGGTTGCTCAGACCGTAACTTTGCTATTTGTTTAGCTCAGTGTATAGTGGATATTCCCGGTGTAAGTTAGCTGGGTCGACTGCCAAGTTTTAAACAAACAAAATTTATTTACAAAGTTATGAAAGGAAACACAAAGAACAGAAAATAGAATACCCGATAACTTATCCTATCCAAGCCCAACTTAATGATGAAGTTCTGAAAATACATGCAACAGTTCCAATACAGTCATCCCTTAACACAAACAGTAAAACATGGTACAGCAACTTACAGTTTGCACGGCGAGAGAGAAGTCAGCAGCCTGTTTCACACACATCCCCTGCTGCAACTGGACCAGAAAGCTGTAGCTGCCTGGACTGGCCATTCCCCTTTCATT
Source organism: Chiloscyllium plagiosum (assembly GCF_037043375.1). Lineage (NCBI taxonomy): Eukaryota > Metazoa > Chordata > Chondrichthyes > Orectolobiformes > Hemiscylliidae > Chiloscyllium > Chiloscyllium plagiosum. The sequence goes on from NW_028270149.1 coordinate 58,800,788, forward strand.
ATATGTTATTTAGATTAGATTAGATTAGATTACTTACAGTGTGGAAACAGGCCCTTGGCCCAACCAGTCCACACCGACCCGCTGAAGCGCAACCCACCCATTCCCCTACATTTACCCCTTTACCTACGGGCAATTCAGCATGGCCAATTCACCTGACCTGCACATCTTTGGACTGTGGGAGGAAACCGGAGCACCCGGAGGAAACCCACGCCAACACGGGGAGAATGTGCAAACTCCACACAGTCAGTCGCCTGAGTCAGGAATTGAACCCGGGTCTCTGGTGCTGTGAGGCAGCAGTGCTAACCACTGTGCCACCGTGCCGCCCCGTGTGCCACCGTGCCGCCCATATAACACTTGAGATTTCTAAAACACGAAAGCCTTTGGCCTGCGGTATCATCTGTTTAGGGGTAAACAAAAAGGGCCCCAATAAACCATTCATCTCTGCACCAACTCGGCTGTTTCAGAGCCTGGGCTATTTTATGACTCCTCTGAAAAACAATTAAGGACACAATAACTTTGAGGAAAGGAAACAGCTTTGAGAAAAGGACCAGCTTTGTGACAGGGCGACTGTCTGTGTGGAGTTTGCACATTCTCCATGTGTCTGCGTGGGTTTCCTCCTGCTGCTCTGGTTTCCTCCCACAATCCGGAGATGTGCAGGTTGGATTAACTGCCCATGCTAAATTGCCCATAGTGTTCAGCGATGTGTAGGTTAGGTGCATTAGTCAGGGGTAAATGTAGAGTAATAGAGTAGGGGAGTGGGTCTGGGTAGGTTACTCTTCGGAGGATCCATGTGGTTTTGTTGGGCTGAAAGACCTGATTCCATGCTGTAGGGATTCGGTGATAATTATTCATGACTTTGGGCTAGAAAGTCATGTGTCCAAGTTTTCTAATTACATATAGATAGACGGCAATGTATGTAGTGTTGATGAAGCATTACATTGGAACTTATAATTATTAATAAATAGTGAGTAGGCAAAATGGGCTCTCTTGTGTTGCAGTGGTAGTGTCCGTACCACTGGACCGAGTGGCCCAGGTTCAAGTCCCACCTGCTTCAGAGGTGTGTAATAACATCTCTGAACAGGTTGATTCGAAAAGTAGGCTAAGTAAAAAGACCTATAGACAAGTGTGAGGAATCCACTTTAGACCAGAAATGTAGAGCAATGGGCTTTCTAAATGGTTAAAGCTGGAAGTAGTGGCAGCCGTGTGAATAGTTCATTAAAATATTGTCAGTAGATACAAAAAAATTTGAAAAGGTGAATGGAATACTGGACTTTATGTGAGAAGATTGGAGTTTTCAAGACTTGCTACCCCTGAGGTCTCTTTTATATCTTTCCCCTGTCAGCCTAAACCTACGCCCTCTAGTTCTAGACACCCCCACCCCAGGAAAAAGACTTTGTCTATTTACCCTATCCATTCCCCTCATGATTTTATAAACCTCCAAAAGGTCACCCCTCAGCCTCTGACACTCCAGGGAAAACAGCCCCAGCCTATTCAACTTCTCCCTATAGCTCAAATCCTTCAACTCTGGCAACATCCATGTAAATCTTTTCTGAACCCTTTCAAGTTTCACAACATTCTTCCAATAGGAAGGAGACCAGAATTGCATGCAATCAACAGTGACCTAACCAATGTCTTGTACAGCTGCAACATGACCTCCCAATTCCTGTATTCAGTACTCTGACCAATAAAGGAAAGCATACTAAACGCCGCCTTCGCTATCCTATCTATCTGCAACTCCACTTTCAAGGAGCTATGAACCTGCACTCCATGGTCTCTTTGTTCAGCAACACTCCCGAGAACCTTACCATTAAGTGTATACATCCTGCTAAGATTTGCTTTCCCAAAATGCAGCACCTCACATTTATCTAAATTAAACTCCATCTGCCACTTCTCAGCCATTGGCCCATCTGATCAAGATCCTGTTGTAATCTGAGGTAACCCTCTTCACTGTCCACTACACCTCCAATTTTGGTGTCATCAGCAAACTTACTAACTATACCTCTTATGCTCACATCCAAATCATTTATGTAAATGATGAAAAGTAGTGGACCCAGCACTGATCTTTGTGGCACTCCACTGGTCACAGGCCTCCAGGCTGAAAAACAACCCTCCACCACCACCCTCTGTTTTCTACCTTTGAGCCCGTTCTGTATCCAAATGGCGAGTTCTGTCTGTATTCCATCAGATCTAACCTTGCTCACCAGTCTCCCATGGGGAACCTTGTTGAACATCTTACTGAAGTCCATGTAGATCACATCTACCGCTCTGCCCTCATCAATCCTCTTGGTTACTTCAATTGGTTTGCAAGAGGCATAGGTTAGCTGTTTCACTTATGAAAAGTCTCTGACATATCCAATTCAAGGTCACAACTTGCAGCATCTGCTAAAGGAAAGTCAGGTGATTTTTCTTTGCTTTTAAGTGGCTTACTGCTGAGAATCGAGAGCTTTTGGCTGCTGCAGATCTGTTGGTTTCTGTCCTGGTCTGACTAGGTTCTCTCCACCTTGCTCACAGGCCAAGCTGTTCAGCTAAACAATCACCTTGCTATTGTCGGCAGAGGATCTTTGTCATTGATAAATGTACCCGAGTTCACAATCCAGTTAGTTTCACTTGTGAGCAACCCCTTTGCTCCAGTTCCTCCTCATGTTGTTGAAACCCACAGTTACACAGAGTTCAAAAAAGGTATCAAATTCCTGACTTTTAAAGCCATTCTTTCTCATTTCAGTCCACAGTTTTAAAAAGCACAAACATTTAAAAAGACAAGCTTTTACAAATGCAAAAGCTTGGTTAGACTTACCTGAAGTACTATGTTAATTCTGAACAACACCTTTTGGGAAAGGTACATTGGTCTTGGAGTGAATGCAACATAAATTTACTGCAACAAAGCCTGGATTCTATTTTCACTGCTGAAGGAATCTAGGACAAGAGGACATAGACTGAAAATCTGAATTCAGAAAGACTTATACATGCAAAGGCAGGTTGACGTTTGTAGATGGCAATTGATAATTTTAATTCTAAGATTGATAAGTTTCTGATAATCAAAGGAGCAAAAGTGGGGAAATAAGTGTACTGGGCAGGACACAGCATCTTGCACATATGCACTCTTGTTGCTTTTGGGAGGCATATACAATATCATGCATTCAATTACTTATGCAAATCTAAGGCTTGAAATCTTCAGGCATTACTGGGCATTGCGAATTCAGTAAGATTGCACCAATGTTGACTTCTTTAAATCCATGCAGTGCAATCTTTTCAAGTTACTACTAAATAATATCAGCCAATAACAAATTCATGTGCGTTTTGTTAAAGGACAATAATCTGATGCACTGAAATTTGTCAGACATTTTTTTAACATTGGAAATGGAAACTTAAGGCCTGCTGTGTCCCCCCAACATGGACAACAAGCACAAAAAGCATTGAGACCTTGCATGCAAACAGTTCACGTGCCTCATTAAATATCTAATTTATGAAGCTCCTCCAAAATGTAATAGATGCAATGAGCATCTCCTCAACTTCAGCGTCTCATTTTGGACCTTCTGGTGATGGGCAATCCCTGTTTAAGAAAGAATTGGCCCTGACACCTTTGATCTGAACCACCTGTGTCTAATGCAACTGATCTCCATACTGGAAAATCCCTCAGTATTTAACAAACTATCATCTTTCAACATTCTAGTTTCATGAGCAGCAGAAAATTATTTAATGTGCGGAATATGTGTGTTATCTGGCAATATTATACATTGCTTCACAGAAGGATGAAGCATAATAACACTGCTTGTATTAGTGACAAGTGAACAACGGTAGATTTTTGATTCTCAGGTAAAAATAAATTATAATGCAAAAATATATTTTTGTGAAATTGTAATTCTGGTTACAGCCAAGCATAAGGCAAATTTGTCTCCAAGAACACGATGCAAGATGCAGACTAAGCACAGGAAACGTGCTTGTATAAAATGTCAACTAGTCACAAGAAAACGTGTTTCTGCAGGCACCAGGTGCTCGATATCCGAATCATTCCAAATGCAGAAGCAGAAATCTGTGATGTCTATGTGATGTAATAAAACTGTAATTTTGTTTTAGTTATGACACATGGATGCGGTTACAACCTTTAAAGAATTATGTAAATTTAAAATACTAAGATTTTCAGAATGAAATCTTGTTCATTATCACCTTACTATTTCAGAAGTTATCTAATTAGGACTTACCGATAATTTGATGAATTGAAAAAAAAATTGTATTAATTGTCATTGACTATGTTATAAGGTTTTCAGTTTATACATTCGTTAAAAATTTGTAGTGGGTAACTTGGATATTTGCTGGATTGAAACTGGCAGGAATGCATTTGAACAGGGCAGTTTAAAATATTAAAACATTGCTGGTACATGCACACTGGTAAATGGAAATGGGAATTTACATTAATTTTATTTTGGCACTGCAGCAGTAAACCTGATCTTTGTCTTTCAGTAATACAGAAACAGTCCTTCTAAAGGAGATCCTTTCATGAGTGTTTGGTTTAATGTTCACAGAGACCACCTATTTCTGCAGAATGAGAATTTTCTAGATTTAATAAATTGAGGATTTGACCACATTTGTTTTGTATTTTTCTGCATAAAATTTGCAATTAACCTGAGATTGTCACAGTGCTATGAATCAGAAAAGGCAAAAGTTTTTTTGTGTGTTTTTTTCCAGGAAATCTGAAGAATGTAATTTAGTAAGTGGTGGGAGTGAACAGAACACTAGAGAAGCCTTTTAACTGAATGCAGTCTGTGGCTGTTGTAGCTGCAGGGGAAACTTGGATGAAATTACTCGCAAGTTCCAGGACAACAGATGTTCATTGAGATTTGAGGCTGCAGTTAACCCTTTCTTATTCAACTGCATAGGACAGACCATCGGATGCTTAAGGATTGCAGTAACCTGTTGTTTTGTGTTTTCATTAACATAATTATGTTGTAAATATGTTTTTAATTCATTTTTTGTTGCTGCTTTGAAAAACACCCTGTAGTGGAGTTGCGGTTGGTTTTGTAGTTGGTTGAAGAGCCTGCCAATTTTATACAAAAACAGAAAGTGCTGGCAAACCTCAGCAGGTCTGGCAGTATCCGTGGAAAAAAAGCCGAGTTAACATTTCGGGTCCAGTGACCTTTCAGAAGGATTCTGAAGAAGAGTCACTGGACACAAACTCTTCTTTCTCTCCACAGATGATGCCACACCTGCTGAGTTTATACAGCAATTTCTGTTTTTGTTTCTGATTTCCAGTATCTCCAGTTCTTTGATTTTTCTGCAAATATTATATACTGGGACTCAAATAGCATTTTGCTTTCTGCCCCTAGATATGGAGTTTTACTGACTTTGTGCAGTAATTTTTGTTTAATCAAAGTAGTCTGCAATGAATTGTAGAAAGAAATTATTACATTTTATATACTAAACCTATGAAGCAATATAATGCTCACGTGCACTGCTTTTTACGAAAGGACCTGGATTTATGTTCCATGTTCTTCACCTACACCTGGCAGTTTTCTTGGCTGAATTTTCAGAGGAAAGGAAAACAAATGCTTCTTTCAAAGTCAAGGCTTCACAAGGTGGATGAAGTGAAGTTGGATCTATTTTCTCCAGAGCTAGCCAAAGAGTCTCTTTTAACTCTGTTAACAAAATGCTGGATGAAGCTTGTGTGTTTTTTTAAAGCTACAGTGCACACCACATGGAGAAGAGGGATGGTGCGGAAAATCATATTTAAATTAGAGTGGGGAAATCAGCAAAAAGTTTCAAACAAAATATTAGGAAGATAGTCACTCACTGTAGCAACTTATTTAATTTGATTCTTAATTCCTTATTAAAACGAAAGGAGACAATGCTGGAGAAACTCAACAAGTCTATCAGAGTGCCAGTTCTGAAAAGAGTTATATGCTGCCAGATTACCTAGGTTTCACCAACATTTTCTCCTCCTCTTATAATAAGGAATTAAGGATCAACTTAAACAACTTGCTACAATGAGTGGCTATCTTCCTAACATTTTGTTGAAACATGTTGTTGATTTCCCCACTCTAAATAAGACTTTCTGCACCATCCTCCTCCTCTGTGTGGTATGCACTGTAGCTTTAAGAAAAGACAGGCTTCATCCAAAATGTGGCAGCATATAACTCTTTTCAAAACTGGCATTCTGATAGGCATATTGTGTTTCTCCAACATTTTCTCTTTTTATTTTCAGATTTCCAGCATCAGCAGTATCGTGCTGTTAAATGTTTAAATCCGTACTGTTTGTTGTTTTTTTTTAACTGCAAGGGTTTTCTGTGGAATCTCATTTAAGTCCAAGTTTATATGGATTTTTCATGGTGGTTTTCATCATTTTCCCTTGGGGCCCCACTGGCAGTCACTATGTGATGGAATGGACCTTAGCCCTCCTGCTGTCCTAAGAAAACTTCCCGTTTGCAGATGTTTGGACTGGCAATACCTTTGACAAACAGTTTGCAAATTTGGATTGATTTCTATTTCCAACTCAGAAAACATCAGTGAAAATAAATTGCTCTGGTGTTTGAGATAAAAGACAAAATTCAGAGTAACAGCTGTATCTACAAAAAGATGAATGGCATTTTTTTTTCCTTTTTGAAATATTCAGAATGAGGACAGCTGCCACTAATTATGTGTTTTTTTGGATTGATAAATATACTCGTCAAATGAACACTTTCAATCTTAACTTTACAACATGAGTTCCCAACCTGTAGCCCAAGGGTCATATGCAACCCCAGCAGTTACCAGTTTTGCTTTCTGTTCACCATATTTGCCTTTATATCATTTGTAGTTTGAACATGTTTTTCTCTGTTATTAAGTCACTGGTGAAAAATCCTCAACTAGAACTATAAGAACTATTAGGACTAATACCTTGACATGCATAAAGTTAATGGAAAAGTGGTAAATAAGCTTAATCTGTGACCTGTAAGGACAAAAGCTTGGAAATTCCTCTGCAGTAGGATAACTGGCAGTTTCATTTAAATATCTTCAAAAAGTGAATATCAATATTGGTTACCTAATTGTTTTGTCATTAAAAGTTATGAGTTTTTTTCCAATTTTAAATGTATTTGTTTCAATGTTGAGTGCTGTTGAGGGATATGAGGACTTAAGTGATAATGCTACTGAACCCAGTACCATGAAGGAGCTGAATTCATACCAAAAGTGGCACTGTAACATGATTTGCTGAGTCTAGATCTAACAGAGCACAGATGTCAGTGAACTCTTACCACCTGCATCTCAGGCAGCCTTTGTAAAATAAAAATTTAGTTTCCAGTATTTACTGAGGTTGGCAGCTAAGAAGACCTACTTTGTGTTTCTTCTCCTTATGCAATTTTAGAGAATTCCAGCAAGGTGACTTTCTCTGTTTCTAGTTTGGCTCCCTGTGAGTTGGAAACTAGTTCTGATGCCATGATAGTGGGTCTGGATGCAGCATAAAACAAATGAAAAGAACGGAGTACTGGCAAGCAAGTGTTATTGAGTCTGACAAAACTAGGGAGCTGAATTGACCAATAGATGTACCATTCTAACTGGTGGTATTGAACCTAGTAATCTAAGACCTTTGCCTGGCATACAGTTAAAATAACATGATTGCTAGATAATATCTGTTTTGGTTGACATAAGTTCGAATTCATTACATATCAAGCATCATCAGTTTCTGCTAAAGGATATGCTTATATAGTCATGACCAGTTCTCTGTTTAACATTTTTAGCTGTTCGTTCATATACATAAAGGAAATTATTGCAAGTGTTTTACCATTTGTCCATATCACTGGCATCAGAACACAGTTTGAATAAAACAAAAACAAATTGAAACAAAATTCAAAAATTATAATGGTTAAAAAGAAGCTTTGCTGGTGTATTGGAATATGGGTATATGCCACTTCTACTGGTATAAAGCACAACAAAAAGACATGTATACTTGGAAAATATTGAAAAAGTTACTTTTTATAATGTGTGCCTTATCAGTTTATCTGTACTTCTCTCACAAGCTTCTTTTGGGGTGAAGTGACCATTGATTTAGGCAAGCTTGGCAACAACCCACAAACCCATGAGATGATCAGTTGTGTTTTTGATGGTGTTGGCTGAGGATATCCAAGATAAAATTAAAACCAAAAGATTAGGATTAACCTGAGCACAGAGAAAAATAAGAGTGTGAGAGAGAGCAGTAAAGAGGACACAAGAAACCAGCAAAAACATCAAATGTGCAAAATCGAAAGCCAAGAGTAGTAAGAAGGCAGCAAGTGACAAGATAATGAAGAAGTTTAAAGCAAAACTATCACGAAAGAAACAGTTGTGGAGGAGCTGGCACTGTGAATTTCTACACCACCTTTCCCATATATTCATAATTTAGCAGACTCTGTGTCTATCTATAAAATGATTTTCCACTTATCAAAGCATTCCTATAAAAAGTCATTGTGTTTGTTATATTGAAAACCATTGTCTTGTGTGAGGATTATCAAAGTTCATCTGCAGGGGCTAATAAAGAAAAGGCACACATCATTTGTAACTAATCCATTCATTCACCAGCATGTTGTTGCAATTGCTTGTTTTTAACATCCTTTGAGACCAAATCCTTTCCAAGTGTATTTTAAACATGGGGTTTTATCTATACATCAGCCTAATTAAATAGTTTTCTGGCATTTTTACTGATGTTAAAGAGTCAATGTCTAACAATGTTTTGTACTTATTCCTGTTACTGTTTCTTACTTTGACAGTTTTTTTGTGGTGGCCAGAAAAGTATGTGGTTATTAATAAATGGAATTGAAAATGCAATTCTTTGTGCTTTCAGACAGTGTTCCTTTGATAGTGTTTGTAAAAGCTGTTTCAGTATACTCATGACCAGGGCTTTGTTTGATCATTTTCTTTAGCCCCTTTTATATCCACTTTTAAAATCACTACAAATGTTTTACCACTGAACCATACCACTGAAAAGGAGTAACACATGAATTCTTCTGTGTACTGAATATCTTTTAGATATTAGACACCTATTAACTACCAAAAAAACATACTATTTCTTTCCATGGCAGAGTAATATAAAAAAAATTCTTCCTGTAATACTAAACGTACATTACTATGTAAATTCATGAAAGTTGTATGGAGCATCATTTTAAAGGCTGAGATTATGCATGCTATGACTCTCCTTTTCTGCAGCACCTTTGTGAGTGCAAATCCAAGAAAACAGCCGACAGGAAAATAATTAGCCAGTCACCCCAATAAGAGTTTCCTCACTTAATGTTAGCTATAGATCTGCTTCTGCTCATGTGCTTCATACCTCCTAACCATTGACAACAATGTTGTCTTGTTGTTGTTGTCTCTATTTGTACCTCCCCCCCACCCCCCCCCCCCCCCCCCCTATGTGTGCACACACAGCATGCCACATTATTCCTTTCATTTCAATCAACTTTACTTTTCTGAGATGTGGCACATTCTCTCCTTACTTGGTATTATTTAAATGGGTCCCAATTAGCTTTTGTGTCACCGAAGCCACCATGACTTAATCAATGACAATGAGAGGCTATAATGTCATTTGGGACATGACAGTCAATTCAGAACATATTCAATTTACACAACTGGCAAATTTACAGTAACTGGATAATTACAATTCTGAAAAAGATTGATTGATTTTCCCACCAATTACCATGGAACTCTTATCGTTAATAGCACCTCAGCTACAATGCTCTGATTAAGAACAGCGAAGTACCTGAAGATGAAAATTCCTGATCTGGGTAGTTACATTCAGTTAGAGTAGTAAAAACAATATTTCCTGATTGTTGTCAAATGACTTGAGGTATTTTGTTTGCATGAACATTTAAGAACTGTAGGCATTATCACTCCAGAGATGTGACACAATATGTCTGAACAGGTTGATTAAAGCTGTCTAAGGATGAGCACTAGAGGTGTGGTGGCACAGCGGTAGCTGCAAACTGAGTCAGGAGATCTGGGTTAAAATCTCACCTGCTTCAGACATGTGTAATAATAACTGAACACAAGAGGCACGATGAATGATATCTAAACAATTTGAGTTCCAAGAATTCTGTGGACTTTGCAAAGTATGTGACAAGAACTATGTGAAACATTGGTAGTGCTCCTATCTCTGAATCAGGATCCCCAGGTTCAAGTCCTACCTGCTCCAAATGTGTATCATAATGTGTCTGATTGATTAAGAAATTTGATAGATAATTGATGAGGCCACACTTGGAGTATTGTGTTCAGTTTGGTCACTTTGCTATAGGAATGATGTTACTAAACTGGAAAGAGTGCAGACAAAATTTACAAGGATGTTGTCAGGACCCTAGGATCTGAGTTATAGGGAGAAATTGGACAAGTGGGGACTTTTTTCTTTAGAGAGTAGGAGACTGAGGGGGCATCTTATAAAAGTTTAAAAGATTATGAGAGGCATGGATAGGGTGAATGCACTCAGTCCTTTTCCCAGGGTTGGGGAATTGAGGTCTAGAGAGCGGCATTTTAAGGTTAGAGGAGAAACAGTAAAAGGGACCCTTAGGGGCAATGTTTTTACACAGTTTTTTTACACTGAATAAGCTGCCAGTGGAAGTGGTTGAAGCAGGTACATTAACAACACTTGAAAGGCATTTTGGCAAATATATGCATGGGAAAGGTTCAGAAGGATATGGGCCAAGTGCAGGGTAATAGCGTTAGCATTGATGGACATTTTGGTTGACATGGACCAGTTTGGGCCAAAAGGCCTGTCCCTGTGCTGTTGGACTCTATGAATCTAACAGCAGAGAAGGAACAGAGAAGACTGAGGGGATGACATGATTGAGGTATACAAAATTGTGAGAGGTATAAATAAAGTAGACAAAGGGAACCTGTTTACCTTGGCAGAGTGTTTAAAAACCCATGCTCATAGATTCAAGCTACGTGGCAGAAAGATTAGAGGGGATGGGAGGAAGTTTTTTTTTAATGCAGAGGGCGGTGGATGTCTGGAATTCACTGCCTGAGTTGGTGGTGGAGTCAGAGACCGTAAAAGTATTTTTTTTAAGTACCTGGATCTGCATCTTAAGTGCTGTAAGCTGCAGAGCTATAGGCCATATGCAAGAAGATGGTTACAACTTTTATGAAGGTTTGTAGCTCGGGTTGTGGTTCGGGTTGTAAGTTTGCTTGCTGAGCTGAAAGGTTTGTTCTCAGGCATTTCATCACCATGCTAGGTAACATTATCAGTGAGCCTTTGGTGAAGCGCTGGTGTTCTGTCACGTTTTCTACTTATGTGTCTTGGTCTGCTTTGGTGGGTGATATCACTTCTGGTTCTTTTTCTGAGAGGTTGTGTTTGTTGATGGAGTTCCGCTTTTAATGTCAGGCCTATAGGAATTCCTGTGCATGTCTCTCTTTAACCTGTCCCAGGATGGATGTATTGTCCCAGTCGAACTGGTGTCCCTCATTGTCTGCGTGTAGGAATACTATTGATAGTGGGTCATGTCTTTTGGTTGTCAAAGACAACTAACCTAAACAAGAAGACACAACATGCCCAGAGACGGTATCCACACTACTATACATTAAAGACATCTCAGAGATGACTACCAGACTACTCCAGCCCCTAGGCATCATGGTAGCTTACAAACCTACCAACAGACTAAAACAACTCTTGATGAATCTAAAGGACCCTGTACCAACAATAGACAATAGGTGCAGGAGTCGGCCATTCTGCCCTTCTAGCCTGCACCACCATTCAGTATGATCATGGCTGATCATCCTTAATCAGTATCCTGTTCCTGCCTTATCTCCACAATCCTTGAGAGCTCTATCCAACTCTTTCTTAAATGAATCCAGAGACTGGGCCTCCACTGCCCTCTGGGGCAGAGCATTCCACACAGCCACCACTCTCTGGGTGAAGAAGTTTCTCCTCATCTCTATCCTAAATGATCTACCCCTTATTTTTAAGCTGTGTCCTCTGGTTCGGCACTCGCCCATCAGCGGAAACATGTTTCCTGCCTCCAGAGTGTCCAAACTTATATGTCTCAATCAGATCCCCTCTCACTCTTCTAATCTCAAGGGTATACAAGCCCTGTCGCTCCAGTATTTCAGTGTAAGGTAATCCCGCCATTCCAGGAATTGACCTCATGAACCTGCGCTGCACTCCCTCAATAGCCAGAATGTCTTTCCTCAAATTTGGAGACCAGAACTGCACACAGTACTCCAGGTGTGGTCTCACCAGGGCCCTGTACAGCTGCAGAATAACCTCTTTGCTTCTATACTCAATCCCTCATGTTATGAAGGCCAGCAAACTATTAGCCTTCTTCACTACCTGCTGTACCTGCATGCTTATCTTCATTGACTGGTATACAAGAACACCCAGATCTCTCTGTACTGCCCCTTTACCTAATTGATTCCATTTCGGTAGTAATCTGCCTTCCTCTTCTTGCCATCAAAGTGGATAACCATACATTTATCCACTGCACCTGCCATGCATCTGACCACTCACCTAACTTGTCCAGATCACCCTGTAATCTCCCAACATCCTCATCACATTTCACCCTGCCACCCATCTTAGTATCATCAGCAAATTTGCTAATGTTATTACTAATACCATCTTCTATATCATTAACACATATTGTAAAAAGCTGCGGTCCCAGCACTGATCCCTGCGGTACCCCACTGGTCACTGCCTGCCATTCTGAAATGGAGCCGTTTATCACTACTCTTTGTTTCCTATCAGCCAACCAACTTTCAATCCAAGTTCATACTTTGCCCACAATTACATGCGCCCTAATTTTGCTCACTAACCTCCTATGTGGGGCTTTATCAAAGGCTTTCTGAAAGTCCAGGTACACTACATTTACTGGATCTCCCTCGTCCATCTTCAGAGTTACATCCTCAAAAAATTCTAGAAGATTAGTCAAGTATGATTTCCCCTTCATAAATCCATGCTGACTCTGACCTCTCCTGTTACTACTATCCAGATGTGTCGTAATTTCATCCTTTATAATAGACTCCAGCATCTTTCCCACCACTGAGGTCAGACTAACTGGTCTATAATTTCCTGCTTTCTCTCTCCCACCTTTCTTAAAAAGTGGTACAACATTAGCCATCCTCCAATCCGCAGGAACTGATCCTGAATCTATTGAACTCTAGAAAATAATCACCAAGAACAAACATCATATGCAAAATGCCCTGCAAGGACTGCAACAAGCATTACATTGGACAGACAGGCAGGAAACTAGCCACCAGGATACATGAGCACCAAAAGACACAACCAACTATCACTGGTATCCTTACACACAGACAACAAGGGACATCAATTCGACTGGGACAATACATCCATGCTGGGACAGGTGAAATAAAGATACGCATGGGAATTCTTAGAGGCCTGGCATTCAAACTGAAACTCCATCAATAAGCATATCAATCTGGTCCCCATTTATCAACCTCTCAGAAAAAGAACCAGAAATGATATCACCCATCACAACAGACCAAGACACATTAAAAGCAAGTGGGACAGTACACCAGCACTTCAACAGAGCCTCACCGATGATGACACCTAGCATGGTGATGAAACGTCCGAGAAAAAAACCTTACAGCTCAGTGAGCAAACTTACAACCTGTAGAAAGATGGCATTAGAAATGGCATTTGGGCGTCTTTGGGTCAGCCATGGTCAAGCTGGGCCAAATGGCCCCTTCTGTGCTACTTCATTTCTATGGTTCTAATGCATAAGCCAGAAAAATGCCGGAATACTCTCCAGTTACCTGAATGAGTTTAACTCTAACAACATGCAACAAGCTTTAAAGCACCCTGAACAAAACAGCCCACTAAACTGGCACCCCATCCACCACCTTTAATGTTCACTCCCTCTGCACTGGCTTCCAGTTGTAGCAGCATGTACAGTTTACAACTGAACTATAGCAATTCACTGAGATCTGAAAATGTGTTGCTGGAAAAGCGCAGCAGTTCAGGCAGCATCCAAGGCTTTTGCTGCCTGACCTGCTGCGCTTTTCCAGCAACACATTTTCAGCTCTGATCTCCAGCATCTGCAGTCCTCACTTTCTCCAATTCAAGGAGATTCCTTACACAACACCATGAGGACCTCTACCACCTAAATGCAAATTTTCCTCCAAGCTTTCCACCACCCTGACTTGGATCTATATCACCATTCCAACACTGTCAATGGATCAAAATCTTTTAATTCTTTTCTAACAGTAAGTCCTTCCAGTGGATGTACCCTACACCAAATAGACTACTGTGTTTCAGGAAGCCTGCTCAACACCACCTTCTCAAGCATACTTAGAGACTGGCGACAAATGTTGGTCTTGCTAGCTATTAAATTCAGGAATTAATGAAATAAAATGATTTCTCACAAACATGGTGTCCAATACTGCTGGAACTCAGCTGTTGAGCACTGGCTCAATAACCAAAGCACTATTCTTGAACTTCAAACCCATGGTGTCAGTCAAGGAACTGCAATATAGCTTGAAAGTTCTCCCCAAAACTTGCACTTATGTTGGTGGTTAAATGGCAGCAGCCATGAATATCTTTAGCTTTTTTTAAATGAAGCCTGTCTTTATTCTCCAATGGGTATTTGTCAGCTTTAATTCACAACTGACTCCTAAACATGATAACTATTTTAATATATGTAGCACCCTTCACTTCAAAATTAGAAAATAGTTCTGACCAATCTGTACAAGCTTAAATTAATTGCTCAAATTTATGTACAGATAAAGGAATATATCGAGGCAGGAAACACCGCAATATACGAAACCAGTACAGTTAAGGTGTAGGGAATGGGTCAGGGTGGGTTAGTCTTCAGAGGGGCGGTGTGGACTTGTTGGGTCGAAGAGCCTGTTTACACACGATAGGGATTCTATAAATAAAAGTAAATACACAGGGGTCATTTCATCCTTTTCACAATGTCTGATATACAGCTAATCCTCTGGGTCAAATCTGCATGCTTATCTCTTACTGATGATCAGAATTCACTTGCCAACCAGTGAGCACTGTCCTCTCAGACAGTATAACTATTGATTTTCCTTTGAATTGGTATCCTTCTAAATTGTCCTGATGAGTGTAATATGAAAAGCTTTGATAAAATGTGTCATTTCTCAGCAATCATATAGTCCTATAGGATGAGATTCTTTCATGTAAATTATTTTTGAATAAACGGCAAGGAGATATGTTAACAGTCTTTACGCTTCAGTAGAGATTTTGACAGCTTGAAAGCCTACAATATACCATGCACTATAGTCTCTGGATCTGAACACATTTGCAATTTTGTAAGAACCATCTATCAGTCTCCATTTTAAGAGATATCATGGATTGTTGTCAGGCAGTTGACAGTTTCCATTTTAGAAGTAGCTATTTTTAAAAGTGGGGAAACAAAAAAAATAGTCAATCTTGAGCTTGTTGCACCAAGATTCCTGATGATCTCCATTCCTGATGAAGGGCTTTTGCCCAAAACATCGATTTTCCTGCTCCTCACATGCTGCCTGACCTGCTGTGCTTTTCCAGCATCACTCTAATCTAGACTCTGGTTTCCAGCATCTGCAGTCCTCACTTTTGCTGGCTACAGTAGAATGTGGAATCAACATCATTTTCTTGATATATGATGACTATTTACCTGGTAACTCCATTGACTGACCATGGCTGAACCAAAGCAAAAGACAATACTTGATGTAAGTATGTGTTTTCAGAGGTTCCTATTATCACTTCCCACATGGCGAGCAATAAAAGTGGTTGAGAAAAATTTACATTAGATCATTAGAATTAGAGGTATCCCATCCAAATGGACTTTCCTGGCTGTTCTGCCTTTGTAATTTAGCTATCCTCCAACTCACCGGCAATGTTCCAGGTTTGTATAAAATTCAGCATTGACTGCACCACAAATAATCTGAGCAGCCGAATGTATGATCCCGATCTGCAACAGCAACTTCTCTCAGAAAGGGCAATCCGAGAGATGAGACGGGATAACTCTGGAAGAATCCAGACGAATTGCAGGAGTTCATTTGAGCACTCAAACATCAACAGATTGAGCACTCTTAAACTGGAAGATTCTGGAGAAGTTTAAGTCTGAGGACATATCATCCTGCCACCGACAGGAAAGGAGCTAGATGGAGTTCTTTCATGTGCTATTGTCAATTTTTATTTTTATTTATTATGTGTAAATGAACTTTTCAAAGAATAGGTATTCCAAATAAGCAATATTGATAAATGTTTCAAAACAAGAGAAATCGATTATTTTGTGAGCTCACTTTATCACCGCTGCCTGTAGAAATATATTTTGCTCACACTGTGACACATATATGCTTGAATATTGATTAGCAGATTAAGTGAGTGATAGCTGGACAGATGTGAACTTGTTAGATGAAAATTGAGAGATAACAGCAAGTAAACCTGTAATTACACTTAAAAATAGCATAAGACACAAAAGCAAAGAGACTAATAATAGAATCCCTACAGTGTGGAAAGAGGCCTTTCAGCCCAACAACTCCACACCGACCCTCCGAACAGTAAACCACCCAGACCCATTCCCCTACCCTATTTTCCTATATGTACCCCTGACTAATGCACCTAACCTACACATTCCTGAACACTATGAGCAATTTAGCATGGCCAATTCACCGAACCTGCACACCTTTGGATGCTAATCCATGCTGCTCATGGGTTGGCAACTTATGTAACAGAGAAAGCATGACAGGTAAATCCTGTTCTTAGCTTACACCCATCTTTACATTTGCAGTTTTCAGCTTGGTTCATTGGATAGGAACCTAGTGTAGGAATATTGCTTTACTCATACCAAACCCTTGGTGTGGATGTCATTTATCGACTTCCAGTTTTTTGTACTTTTTTTTCACAACTATACTACTATTTTACTTTCCCTCTGATAGGGCTTGACAAATTGTGAAAGAGTGAAGCTGACAGGAACATTCCCTCTGGCCGGAGAAGTGATTTGGAATGCAAAGCACTGGATAGAGTGGCATTGAAAAGTGTTTAATGGGTGGTCTTCAAATTGTCCTGAGCACTGAGATAGAGTGTTATAAGCTGCTACTTTTGTGCAAAAAGCCTGAACATCTGCCCTTTAGATGAATGGAGATGGATTGTTACAAAACATGGAGAAATTTCTGGTACACTCAACATGGACTAATCACTGTCTTAGATTGTTTCAGAATATTACTTGATTGGTGATTTGTTTTACACTGATTCATGTAGTAATTCAAATGAAGCATCTCAGAAACTAAAGGAAAATATTGGAAATGTGAAATAAGAGCAGAAATGGCTGAAAAACACCCATTAGGCAACATCCTTGCAGAGCGGAAAACAAAGTTAGCATTTCAGATCCAGTGACTCTTCTTCAGAACTGAAGGGGATTGGAATATGATTTTTTGTTTAACAAAGCTGTTGGAATGGGAGAGAGGGGGCAGGTGGAACAGATAGTAGCAGTCCTGAGAACAAAAGACAAAGGTAAAGGAGCATTCTAGCAATAAAATAGGTATTAATGACAGGTGAAATAGAAAATAGGTCAGCTTTGCTGAGAGCAAACCTATGCCATCAGGAATCTGTTGGACGGGAGGTTACTCAAAGTGGACGATGGTGTTCATGCTCTGAAGCTGTTGGACTCAATGTTGCATCCCAAAAGCTGCAAAATGCCTAATTCCTCCGTGTTGCATTGGGCTTCATTGGAACACTGCAGCAGGCATAGAATGGAAATGTTAGTATGACAGTACGATGGTGTGTTTCAATGGCAAGCAACTGGAAGGTTTATGTCATTCTTCTGGATAGATTGGAGACATTCCCAAAGTGGTTGTCCGAATTGCTTTTGGTCTCACCAATGTTGAGGAGATTGTATTGTGACAGCAAATATGTCAACTAGATTGAAAGTAGCACAAGTACACATGCTGTGTGTTTGGACAGTGAGGAAAGAGTAAAACAGTTAGTGTTACATCTTCTGCAATTGCAAGAGAAGCTGCTATGGGAGTGTGAGGAAGTGTTAGGAGTGACAGAAGAATGGACCATACTGTCTGGTCCATCTCCAACTCTTTAACTCTACCCTTCCTTTACTCATTTGTTTCCATTTCGAGGACTGCATTGCCCACCAATATCTATTAAAAACCAATTGATTTCTACAGTTAATTGGACTATATGTTCTCACACCCCGTTTCCTGCAAGGACTTCATTCTATTCTCCCTCTACACATTAAAAGAACTGTCAGAATGGATTGGAGATGCCGGTGTTGGACTGGGGTGTACGAAGTTAAAGATCACACAATGCCAGGTTATAGTCCAACAGGTTTAATTGGAAGCACACTAGCTTTCGGAGCGACGCTCCTTCACTAACACCTGATGAAGGAGCATCGCTCCAAAAGCTAGTGTGCTTCCAATTAAACCTGTTGGACTATAACCTGGTGTTGTGTGATCTTTAACTTTGTCAGAATGGAAGTATGGTACTGCATTTCTGAGGGCACCATGAGCAGAACCTCCTCTCAGAAATAGAGCCACTTATTTTGTAATACAGTGCCAGATGGGCAATTTGCAGGATATTGCCACTCCCTGTCAATTCTGACCCTATTTTGGCCAATTTCAGCAGATAACTCTGAATTATTTGTTTTGAATGGAGACTTCCCTCCATCATAAGGTCAGAAGTGGGGATGCTCACCAATGTCTGCACAATATTTAACACCATTTGCAATTCCCCAGAACAAAGCAGTCTTTGTTCAAATGCAACAAGATCTGGACAATATCCAGGCTTGGGCTGACAAGTGACAAATCACATACATGCCACACAAATGCCATGCAATGACCATTACCAATAAGAGACAATCTAACCATTGCCCCTTGATATTCAATGGTATTACCATCACTCAGTCCCCCACTATTATCAATCTGGGGGTTACCATTGACCAGAAACTTAACTGGACTTGCCATGTAAGCACAGTTAGAGGCAAAAAAAATGCTGATGCTGGAATCCATGGTAGACAAGCACCCCTGCTTATCTACATAAGTACAGTGGCTACAAGAGCAGATCAGAGGTTAGGAATACTGCAGCCAATAACTCACTGCCTGACTCCCTAAAGCCTGTCCACCATCTACAAGGTACAAGTCAGGTGTGTGATGGAATACTCCCCACTTGCCTGGATGGGTGCAGCTCTAACAACATTCAAGAAGCTTGACACCATCCAGGACAAAGCAGCTCGCATCCATGGGCATCCACTCCCTCCACCACCAACACTCAGTAGCAGCAGTGTGTGCTATCAGCAAGTTGCACAGCAAAAATTCACCAAAGATCCTTAGATAGCACTTTCCAAACCTACAACCACTTCCACCTAGAAGGACAGGCGCAACAGATACATGGGCACACCACCACCTCATTCCCCTCCAAGTCACTCCTGACTTGAAAGTATATTGCAGTTCCTTCACTGTCACAAACTATGGTAAGTGGACGGGAGCGGTTCAAGGAGTCAGCTCACTGTCATCTTCTCAGGGGCAACTAGGGACAAGCAAACGAGGGACAGCCAGTATTGTCCACATCCCAAGAGGGAATAAAAAAATTTTTGGAAGAATTCTTCAGGGAAAACAGAAATCAGTTTCTCGTGCAATTCCTCCCAAATGTGGTACAATGTGGGTACCACATGGTCATCTCCAATCTAGGCTGGTCTAAGGAGTGTCTGAGCTGAAAATGTGTTGCTGGAAAAGCGCAGCAGGTCAGGCAGCATCCAAGAGCTTCCTGAAGAAGGGTTTATGCCCGAAACGTCGATTCTCCTGTTCCCTGGATGCTGCCTGACCTGCTGCGCTTTTCCAGCAACACATTTTCAGCTCTGATCTCCAGCATCTGCAGTCCTCACTTTCTCCTTAAGGAGTGTCTGAACACGGGAAATCCGGGTATGTTCTTGTTCAGCCACTCGCAAGCGGAGTTACTGAGTATGCACCTTGGGGATTTGGGATGTTGTCCTCGAGACTTCCCTTCGAGACTTCCCCTCGAGGACAGGCGATCGCTCTAGCTAATAATAAGTGAGTTTGATTTCATTGGAGGAAAAGCTCCCTCCAAGGACAGGGGGCGATCCAGTCCAGGTTTTAGCAGCCGCACGTTGTGTGGCTCTGAGTGCTGGTGGGTCTCAGTGACGGCCGGACAGCACAGGAAAAAAAACCTTTCATTTCAAGTGGGGATTTACAGGGAGAACGCTGTACACACTGGGCTCAGCACGGTCAGGCGTGCATCGTTCACATTGGGAACAGTCCCCAAATCCTGACAACTCCATCTCTAGGGGAATCCTACCGCTAGAAGTCACCGTCTTGGATCCGGAATACCCCGCTTTAACAACAGTGAGGCGACCCCACAAGTTCCGGAGCCTCCTGTTGGGCACGGGGCTGGTGTGGTCCTGCACACCCTACTTTAGATCGACAGATTGACCTTTACTGAAGCAATCGGAGACACTGGCTCGGGGAACCAACCTTGGAGAAGGTCAGACTGTGGGTGAGATTCCACCCCCCCCCCCTCCCCAATATCGGGCGTCAATTAGAACTAAGTGCAATCTAGAGAAGGTTAGAAAGCGTGGGAAAGCCACTCTCCCACTTTGAAGGAGCTTGGCCGTTCAGCAGTCTTCTGTAGGAGCCGCTTTCTGCACGGTGCTTTGGAAGTTCATGTTCCCCGGAGAGGACGGTCTAATCCCATCTCACCGGCGACCCCTCCCCTCCCCTCCCGGAGCTCTCGATCCAATTCTGCACGTTTACAGAAACCGTCTTTAGGAAAACAGGGCTCCGCGTTCATACCAAACCCCAAAACCCAACAGTCTCCTGGGACAGTGGTCCGTTCAAGTATACCCACGTGGCATTCTTGTGATATTTCCCAACTGCGGGTGAAGGTGGCCCACATCTGATGTTTAAAGGGCATTCCGTTCGACACCACAGGTGTTTCCTTCGTTAAAGCAGAACATACAGGGGCAGTTCAAATCTACGCACGAAATACATCGTTATCCTTAACTCCTGTGGCATCCGTGTCCAATATTTGTACAAACACATAATGGCAAACATGAGCCGTCAATATCGGGGAAATATATTGGGGGCTTGTTCCAAAAATGGAAATGTTCCTTTGACGCGTGCGTTTTACGCTTTAAGAAGTGGCAGGCCATTTGCAACATGCTGTGCTTGGAGTGTCGTGCACTGCGGGAATGAGTTCTCAAGGCGGGGGGAGAAACACAAGCATCATTACAAAATGAGTCAAGTTTCCGGTATCACAGCAAACACGAGGTGTGAATGCCAGATATTTGAATTCTAGAAGGCGTGAAACAAAAATGAGAATGAAAGTGTTGCCGCAGGAATAAACATATTTTCAAAGTCCACATAGAGTCATAGAGATGTACAGCATGGAAATCCTTCGGTCCAACCCAGCCATGCCGACCAGATATCCCAACCCAATCTAGTCCCACTTGCCAGCACCCGGTCCATATCCCTCCAAACCCTTCCTATTCATATACCCATCCAAATGCCTCTTAAATGTTGCAATTGTACCAGCCTCCACCACATCCTCTGGCAGCTCATTCCATACACGTAGCACCCTCTGCGTGAAAAAGTTTTCCCTTAGGTTTAGATTAGATTAGATTAGATTAGATTACTTTACAGTGTGGAAACAGGCCATTCGGCCCAACAAGTCCACACCGACCCGCCGAAGCGCACCCACCCAGACCCATTCCCCTACAGTTACCCCTGCACCTAACACTACAGGCAATTTAGCGTGGCCAATTCACCTAATCTCTTTTATATCTTTCCCCTGTCACCCTAAACCTATGCCCTCTAATTCTGGACACCCTCACGCCAGGGAAAAGACTTTGTCTATTGATCCTGTCAACAGTAATTTGTTTTCCACCGTTGTATTGCATACCCCATTTACAAATCGAAAGTCGATATGGTCCCTCTGAGGGGTTAAAGGGATGAAAAACCCCTGCCCCCAACTGATATCCAGATTACCCCTGGATTCTGCTGAGCTAAATATTTGTAAAACCCAAGAGGGGCGAGGGTTAGAACTCTGAGTAATTAATGACTGGTCCACTGGACTTTGGTTTACAGCGACCCAGTACATTTTGATCACAGAGGATTTTCAGGGATTTGAGAGGTTTTGTGCTGGAGGGTATAGCAGTGTTCTCGGTGGAGAGGGAATCTCCGCCTGTACAGCCTGGATAAAGGCAGTGACCGGGGAGGCTCTGAGATGTAGGCAGTCATATGGGGTTTATACATGCTATCGATGCTGCAAAAACAAGTCTCTGTTTAAATCCAGCCAGGGATCAAAGAGCAGGGGCCACCGAGTTAAATAAGAGGGAGAACGTTCTTTGAAAATGACGGATGTTCGGAACAGCAGCGGGAGCAGGAACCCGATCAGAATGCCCTCGGTAAAACTACCGAGCGTCAGCGACCTTTTCTGACCCCACGCTTCTGTTGTGAACAAAGCGGTCAAAGTTTGTCTCAATGAGAACGGTCTTCAATGTTTCTTTAGTTAGATTAGGCGCGGTTGTCTTTAGGAATTCTATTTAAATTTGATTTCAGTTGACAGGGGGGTTCTGAACCAGCCTGGGGAGACTGCGGACATCCTGAACAATATCTTTTAAAATGTTTCCTACATTTACGTGTATAAACGGAGAGTGTCTGTGTGTTTGGGGGATTGAAGGGGTGGGGGACAGGTGATAAGTAAGTTTGTGGATGACGCAAAGATTGGCCGGGTGGTTGACAGTGAGGAGGAAGGCGTTAGGTTACAGGAGGATATAAACCCATTGATAAGATTGGAATTTAACCCCGATAAGTGCAAGGTGATGCATTCTTGAAGCAGTAACACAGATCCCTGAAGGCGGTAGATTAATAGAGTTTTACTTTGAGAAGGCATATGGGATATTTTATCAGTTGTGGCATAGATAATAACAACAGAAGCGGGATTATGTTGGAGCTCCACAGAACTTTGGTTCAGCCACAGCTAACGTACTGTGTGCAGTTCTGTTCACCGCCCTATGGGAAGGATGACATTACACTGGGGAAGTACAGAGCTTTACTAAGATTTTGTCTGGGATGGAGCAGTGTAGCAATGAACAAAGGCTGGACAAGCTCGGGTTTGCTTTGGCGCCGAGAATGCTGAAAGGGATCTGAGTGAGGTGTATAAAATTATGAGGGGCATGGACAGGGTGGATAGGAAGCAGGGACTCCATTTTACAGTGAAAGGCAGGAGGTTCAGGAATGATTTGAGGAAAATGTTTTCACCCAGAGGGTACACTGCTTGGAAGTGTGGTTGAGGCGGAAAACCTCACAACCTTTAAAAAGTACTTGATGAGCACTTGAAATATCACAACATTCAAGGCGATGGGACAAGTGCTGGAAAGTGGGGATCGTGTAGATTTAAAATATTTTTTTATCAGTGCAGACTCAATGGGCCAAAGGACCTCTTCTGTACGGCATGATTTTATGAAATGTTACGTGATCACAAAGCAATCCTCTGGTCCCAGTTGCTTCATTGTTTATAAACGGATCAGCACGGACTGAGGCGTTCTAAGGGTCACTCGATCCAAAACGTTAACTCTGATTTCTCTCCACAGATGCTGCCAGACCTGGGCTTTTCCAGTGATTTCTGTTTTTGTTCCATCATGGACTGTCAGCTTTTTCCCTGATTATAATTGAATCAACTGGAACTGACATCCAGGATGTTAACTGGATGTCAGACAAATATTACACAACACCAGGTTGTAGTCCAACAGGTTTACAGGCACTCCAAATGGTGCTTCCAAATAAACCCGTTGGTCGGTAACCTGGTGTTGTGTAATATTTGTCTAACACCTGCTCCTCCACATCATAAACTGGGAAGGAATGTGAATCACTCTGATGCCAATTCCGATAACAGTACTTTAATGTTGCCACTTAGCCAATCGAATAGTGACCACGTAACAGGTATACATTGAGAGAAAAAGTTCTGTGGCACAGTGGTAATGTCCCTACCTCTGAGCCAGGAAGCCCAGATTCGCACACCACCTACTACAAACAAGTATATTAACCCCTCTGAACAGGTCAATTGGAAAATGTCTGTATTGAGGGTTCCAGAGATGTTGGTGTGTAAGTTTGTGTTTGAGAGTCTGTCCTTGGGTCGTTGCTAATGTCAGGTTGTTTTGCCCTCAGGTCCCCGGCTGCGTTCTCGGGTGGACCCCGGACTGAAGGAAGCTGAAGCGGTCACTATGCGGCACTATGGAGGCTCGGTAGCTCGGAGCAGCAGTGGACAGGGACGGCTCACCCCTTGGTGCGGGGCCCAGCAGCAACAGCAGCAGCAGCAGCTGGCACTGCACGGCCCACAACTGCTGGCCAGCCTGCAGCTACAGAAACTCACCAGCCAGTACGAGAGCCCGGCTGCAGCGGCGGCGGCTCCTGCTGCAGCTCCCGGGGACAGCCAGGCTCCAACTGCTGCTCCAAGCCCAGGGCAGGCGAGCCCCGCCACACCGGGCATCATTGACACGGACCTCATCGATGAGGACTCACTCATGAGCCTGGTGCTGGAGCTGGGCTTGGACCGAGTGGACGAGCTGCCGGAACTCTGGCTGGGACACAACGAGTTTGACTTCAGCTCCGAGGTGACGCCGGTCAGTGGGAGCAGCTTGGTCAGATGGACTAATCTGATATCTACCGATTAAAACAGATGGGAGCTGAGTGGGGCGTGAGAATCCAGTGTTCAGTCACCTCCTGGAATAATAGCGTCTACTCAGATAGTGGACTGGCTTTTTATTTTGCAAAGTCTGATGTCTCTATCATCAAGCAAGAGTCAAGGCTTCCACATTGACGTGGACACACTGCCGCCTACGGGACACTACTGAGATTCACTTCATTGAATTTTCTCATCAACCTGTTCAGAGATGTGATTCCGGTCCAGAGGTAGGGACACTACCACCGCACCACAGGACAGTCTCCATGACGTTTATAATTACACACTTGGAACTTAATTTGAAGCACAAACCTCGTTTGATGTGCCTTAAAAAAGTTAACTGTTGTTTTCAACTGAAAACAGTTCATCTGGGTCATAGACATGCTGTTAACATCACACCAGGAATCTCCCACTTTTCCTGATCTTGACGGCAGTTTGGGATTCTAAACTCTCCAGTAGGACACTCTTTTGAGAAAACAAAAGGGAAATGCCAGATGACTCCTTCGACAAGTTGTAGGAGTGGATATATTTCATTTGCCAGCCTGGGAGACGCAATGTAACCAGTCCCTGCTCCCTTACATCAAATGGCACATATTTTTATTTAACTTGAACTCCTAATCAGACATAAACTTGATGTGGTTCCATCAAGTTCAGGAAAGCAGGTCAGTACACAGGGACAAAAAGACTGTGCCTGTTTCAGATTCCACTCAACCAGGTCCCTCACTTT
Source organism: Chiloscyllium plagiosum (assembly GCF_037043375.1). Taxonomy (NCBI): domain Eukaryota; kingdom Metazoa; phylum Chordata; class Chondrichthyes; order Orectolobiformes; family Hemiscylliidae; genus Chiloscyllium; species Chiloscyllium plagiosum. The sequence continues at coordinate 58,826,107 of NW_028270149.1, forward strand.
ATCAATGAGGCAACAACAGCCCAACTACATGTCAATTGTTGTATTCCACTCACTGAAGCTTGTTATAGACCTACAGTGACACTGAAGATTAGATTGCTTATCAGTCATAGAGACAGAGAGATGTACAGCACTGAAACAGACCCTTTGGTCCAACTTGTCCATGCCGACCAGATATCCTAACCTAAAATAGTCCCATTTACCAGCACTAGGCCCATATCCCTCTAAACTCGTCCTATTCATATACCCATCCAGCTGGCTTTTAAATGCTGCAATTGTACTAGCCTCCACCACTTCCTTTGATAGTTCATTCCATATACGCACCATCCTCTGTGTGGAAAATTTGCCCTTTTGGTCCCTTTTAAAATTTTCTCATCTCACTCTAAACCTGTGCCCTCTAGTTCTGGACACCCCCACCCCAGGGAAAAGACCATATCTATTTATTCTATCTGAGCCCCTCATGATTTTATAAAACTCTATAAGGTCACCCCACAGCCTCTGAAGCTCCAGGGAAAACAGCCCTAGCCTGTTCAACCTCTCCCTATAGTTCAAATCCTCCAACCCTGGCAACATCCTTGTAAATCTTTTCTGAACCCTTTCAAGTTTCACAACATCTTTCCGAAAGGAAGGAGACCAGAATTGCACACCATATTCCAAAAGTGGCCCAAACAATATCCTGTACAGCCACAACATGACCTCTCAGCTCCTATACTCAATGGTCCGACCATTAAAGGAAAGTATACCAAATGCCTTCTTCACTATCCTTTCAACATGCGACTCTACTTTCAAGGAACTATGAACCTGTACTCCAAAGTGTCTATGTTCAGCAACACTCCCACAACCTTCCCATTAAGTGTATAAGTCTTGCTCTGATTTGATTTTCCAAAATGCAGCACCTCACATTTATCTAAATTAAACTCAGTCTGCCACTCCTCAGCCCATTGGCCCATCTGATCAAAATCCCATTGTACTCTGAGGTAACCTTCTTTGCTGTCCACAACACCTCCAATTTTGGTGTCATCTGCAAACTTACTAACTATATCTGCTATGTTCACATCCAAATCATTTATATAAATGACAAAATGCCCAGTGGGCCCAGCACTGATCCTTGTGGGACACCACTGGTCACAGGCCTTCAGTCTGAAAAGCAACCGTTCAGCACAATCCTCAGTCTTCTACCTCTGAGCCAGTTCTGTATCCAAATGGCTAATTCTCCCTGTATTCCATGAGACCCTACCTTGCTAATCAGTTTCCCATGAGGAACCTTGTCGAATGCCTTACTGAAGTCCATATAGATCATCTACCGTTCTGCCCTCATCAATCCTCTTTGTTATTTCTTCAAAAAAACTCAATCAAATTTGTGAGACATGATTCCTCACACATAAAACCATGCTGTCTATCCCTAATCAATCCTTGCCTTTCTAAATACATGGATCCTGTCCCAGAGGATTCCCTCCAACAACTAGCCCACCTCCGGTGTCAGGCTCATTGGTTTATAGTTCCCTGGCTTTTCCTTACTACCTTTCTTAAATAGTAGCACCACGTTAGCCAACCTCCATTTGGCACCTCACCTGTGACTATCAATGATACAAATTTCTCAGCAAGAGGCCCAGCAATCACTTCCCTAGCTTTTCACAGAGTTCTATGGTACATCTGATGAGGTCCTGGGGACTTATCCACTTTTATGCCTTTCAAGACATCCAGCACGTCTTCCTCTCTAATATGGAGATTTTCCTTTTGAACCAAAATTGGAATTGTCTACAGCTGAATTCAGAAAAGAGAAAAATAAAAACATAGAATTGTTAAGTAGAATGGAAAGTGAAGATGAGAATAAAATTCTATAAAATAATGTGAACAATGAACCTGAGTAATTGAGTAAGTTCAGTGTTATCAAACAGTTAGAGTTGGGAGATGGGGGATTGGTGTGCTGGCACTTAAAAATAACATGTAATTGTATTCAGCGGGTGATTAAGATCTGATAAGAACTTCCAAGAAAGATGTGGACACTGATTGAATCTCAGTTTAGCAAAGGAAACTGGATAGGCACCCAAAATAAAACATTATTGCAGGGCCACAAAGAGAGGACTGTGGAGTGGGACTCATTCAATTGTTCTTACAGAGCTGGCACAGATTTAATGGACTGAATGCCCTCTTGTCTAGTAACCATACTATAACTTTTCCAATTGATTTAGTGCAAAAAAAATGTAATGGGAAACTGTTTTCTTGAAATACTCAGAAATGATGAGTCAATTCAGAAGTTCAGATTTGATTTATTGTCACGTGTACTTAGGTATAGTGAAAAGCTTTGTTTCTGAACAGTGCAAGCAGATCATAGTAAGCAAGGACATGCAGATTATAGGCATACAGGTTACACTGCACAGGAGGTGCATGAGGCAAGATCGGCATTAACAAGATCACCTAAGTATGGTATCATTGTAGCAGAAATAACTTCTAGCTCTTCCCTCCCATGGGGCTTAAGAGCAGCCCCACCCAAATAAAGATAGAAAGTTTCTCTTTCCATTCCCAGATTTAAATTTGAGTATGTTCCCATGAATTTAATAATAAAAATAGAAAATATTGGAAATACCTAGCAGGTCAGGCAGTCATCACTTGCAGTGAGAAACAGATTTATTCTTTAAGACATGGTAACCTATCATCAAAACAATTCTGTTAAAGGGTCTCAGATATGAAATATGAAACCAATTTCTTTCCACAGATCCTGCCTGACACAAGAATTATTTCTAACATTTTCTGTTTCTCTATCAGATTTCCATCCTCTCCAGTATTTTGATTTTGTATTAGTTTTTAATTCATAGTAGTTTGGGCTTAAGTGACTGTACACACTGCTCCACCCTGTTGTCCACTGTTGGGATTTTGCAGAGATTCAAAATAGATATAAAGTAAGAAAAAATGCAGAAAAAGCGTCCTTGGTGTAATGCAGAATGATTTCGAAACAATTCCAAAAGTTTGAAGAAAATTCTGCAAATTCTAAAGACTAGTTTACAATACAAAATAGATTTGTAATGACCACATCAAAGGTGGAATATTATTTTATACAATTTAATGTTGTCAACACAGACCTATTTGTGGGGCCATTTGCTGTTGTACCACTAATATGCACATTTGTTGAATGCACATGCTTAAAATAACCTGACTTAAAGCTGTGGTACTTTTTACTTATTCTGGATGAAATGTCAAAGAACTGTTTAAAATGTTCCAAAATTATTTTACCAGCACTGCTTCTTAATAAACATACAATCTGTCTTAAAAGAATGAAGAGTGTGAACCATCTCATTTGGCAGTGTTAACCATAAGATGTGCATTTTTAAGGATAATACTTCATGGTTCTGACTGTGACTTCTGGAACATATGTTGTCATGGGATATGGGTAATTGTGTAAGAAAGTATACAAAAATGAATATTTCTTAGTCATCATTTTGATTTACTATTTCTCTTTCTTTATGGAAAGGATTTCACTTTGATATGTTGTGGCAGTGCAGTCCTATGGGCTTCACATTGCCAACCAATTCAGGGCCATTCTGGAAAAGGTAGGGTCAGTGGCAGAGCTTTTCCATCCACAAATGGGGTAGCTAATTAAGACTGTGAAAGGGCCAATAAGATCATGGACCAGAGGCTGACTGGAATTTTCAAAGGTTCTGGCAATAGATCAAATGTCTGCTGACACTCCCTGATCTTCTTGCTAGAACTGAGCCACAGAACATAAAGAGGAAGGCTCCCCCTTCCACAACCTTGGTCCAATAGCCATGGCCATTTTTCATTTCAGTTCTCTTAAAAGTTACTGGGTTGGTGGGCAGTATTTCAAGAGAAAGGTGTTTCTTTCTCCCCTATCTACAACTATAATCTGTTCCTTCCATGCTGCATGGCCTCCTATTGGTCTTCTAGCTGCAAGAGCCAAACTACCTTCCTTAGTTACTCTGTGAGCTAGCCCTTTGGCTACTAATTTAACCAGAAAGGCAATATTACTGTTGGGTGACTTCCTGACATCATACAGGGTCAGGATCTGCATTCGATCCCAAAGTCAGGAGTCATGAGGTTATAGAGTCATAGAGACGTACAGCATGGAAACAGACCCTTCGGTCTAACCCGTCCATGCCGACCAGATATTCCAACCCAATCTAGTCCCACCTGCCAGCAGCTGGCCCATATGCCTATCCTGAGTCCTGACCCAAGATGCAAAATTCTACTGTATATCTTGTATTTATCTTTTCATTTTTATTTTCTCACGTTCATCATGTGTTATGTGACCTTTTTGTTGCCGTGTCCCATCTCTGTTTTTTTGCCTCATTTTGTTTTATTTAATTTAATTACTTTGATGTATATTATCAAGTTTATCTCACTGTTACTATGCTGTTTAACAAAAAATAACCTTTATGATAATTCTGATGCCTCATTACATTTAAAATGTCAATTCCCATTAATTCTTAAGAACTTTGCCCTATTAGCTGGGATGCTGGTTGATAAAGTCTCAGTCTGCAAATTGTGATGAATTCTCCTTTTGTTTAATATAATTTATGCCATAAGCATTCTGTAACAATGATAACATTCCTCATGAAATATGTCTGCCCACCAACCCAATAACTTTTTAAGAGAACTAAAATGAAGTCAAAAAATTTCAAGGATATGCCACAAATGATGGATTGCAGTTTCCAAGAATTCTAAAGAACATAGTCCCAGGAAAGGAAGACAGGCCAGCTGAACAATCATTGATGTTGTCCATGTGGAGTAGATTTTGAGGGAGTTTCAGGGCAAGGTCATCAAAAATGAATAATCATAATCCCTTAATTGTGAAGTCATAATCAGATTTGGTGACCCACAATATCACTAACAAGAGCAGAGGAGACAGAAATCCATGGGACCTGTTTCATTGTATTTGCAATTTGATGCATTCTATAGGGTGTTCAACCATCATTTGTCAATTCCCCATATTTGCTTCATGTTTTAAGTTTGTAATGTTAGAAGACTCCATCACAGTTTGAAGCTTTTTTTGTCTATAACTATTGTGTATTTAACTTTTATTTGTAATAAAGAAGTTATTCTTTGCTGACAAAAGAGATACTTCGCTGAATCGTTTCTAATTCTAAACAAGTTACAATGTAAAACCTATATACTTGACCACATTGACGCTGATTAAATTTGAAATTTGTTACAACCAGTGGAGCAGTGATTCTCGAAAGGAATCTGCATACAACTCCAACCTCATTACTCCCAAAATTGTCAAATTTCTAACATGGAGCTGGCAGCTATGTTTTGCCATTAGAAAATATTGGAGGGTGAATCAAATGTATGGAATTCCTACATCCTGATTCCAAAGTGATATACTTTATGAGCTGTTTACCTTTACTGGGGATTAACTTGGAAAAACGAAAAAGATAAGATACATTTCAAATAGCTAAATCAAAACAACTTCACTTCACATCCACTGTTTATGGTGGTTATCATGGTCAAGTCATCAAACCAAGTCATCCAGTAGTACAGTGCTACATTGACAGCACAAACTACACAATCATATACGGCATAAAGTGAATAAGCAGTGCAAAACACACTAGTTACAATGTAACAGAAGAATGATGAATAATAGACATTTTTCCAGCAGCAATATGAAAGAATTTCATATGGGAAAGAGTCCGATTATACATATGTTAAAGAGCCTGATGGCTTGGGGGAAGAAACTGTTGCACAGTCAGGCAGTGTGAGACTGTATGCTCTGGTATCTTCTGCCAGTGAAAGATGTGTGGGGTCTTCCACAATGCTTTTTGCCTTTCAGGTGCAGCGTGTTGTGTAAATAGAGTCATAGAGATGTACAGCATGGAAATAGACCCTTCGGTCCAACCCGTCCATGCCGATCAGATATCCCAACCCAATCTAGTCCCACCTGCCAGCATCCAGCCCATATCCCTCTAAACCCTTCCTATTCATATATCCATCCAAAAGCCTCTTAAATGTTGCAATTGTACCAGCCTCCACTACTTTCTCTGGCAGCTCATTCCATACACATACCACTCTCTGTGTGTAAAAGTTGCCCCATAGGTCTCTTTTATATCTTTCCCCTCTCACCGTAAACCTATGCTCTCTAGTTCTGGACTCCTTGACCCCAGGGAAAAGATTTGCCTATTTATCCTATCCATACCCCTACAAATTTTGTGAACCTCTATAAGGTCACCCCTCAGCCTCCGATGCTCCAGGGAAAACAGCCCCAGCCTGTTCAGCCGCTCTCGATAGCTCAAATCCTCCAACCCTGGCAACATCCTTGGAAATCTTTTCTGAACCCTTTCAAATTTCACAACATTTTTCGAAAAGGAAGGAGACAAGAATTGCACGCAATATTCCAACAGTGGCCTAACCAATGTCCTGTACAGCTGCAACATGACCTCCCAACTCCTGTACTCAATACTCTGACCAATAAAGGAAAGCATACAAAATGCCTTCTTCGCTATCCTATCTACCTGCGACTCTACTTTCAAGGAGCTATTAACCTACATTCAGCAACACTCCCTAAGATCTTACCATTAAGTGTATAAGTTCTGCTAAGATTTGCTTTCCCTCGCATTTATCTGAATTAAACTCCGTCTGCCACTTCTCAGCCCATTGGCCCATCCGGTCCAGATCCTGTTGTAATCTGAGGTAACCCTTTTTACTGTCCACTACATGTCCAATATTGTTGTCATCTGCAAACTTACTAACTGTACCTCTTACGCTCGCATCCAAATCATTTATGTAAATGACAAAAGGTAGAGGACCCAGCACTGATCCTTGTGGCACTCCACTGGTCACAGGCCTCCAGTCTGAAAAACAACCCTCCACCACCACCCTCTGTCTTCTACCTTTGAGCCAGTTCTGTATCCAAATGGCTAGTTCTCCCTGTATTCCATGAGATCTAACATTGCTAACCAGTCTCCCATGGGAAACCTTGTCAAACGCCTTACTGAAGTCCATATAGATCACATCTACCGCTCTGCCCTCATCGATCCTCTTTGTTACTTCCTCAAGAAACTCAATCAAGTTTGTGAGACATGATTTCCCACACACAAAGCCATGTTGACTCTCCCTAATCAGTCCTTGCCTTCCAAATACATGTACATCCTGTCCCTTAGGATTCTCTCCAACAGCTTACCCACCAATGACATCAGGCTCACTGGTCTATAGTTCCTTGGCTTGTCCTTACCACCCTTCTTAAACAGTGGAACCATGTTAGCCAACTTCCAGTCTTCCGGCACCTCACCTGTGACGATCAATTATACAAATATCTCAGCAAGAGGCCCAGCAATCACTTCTCTAGCTTCCCACAGAGTTCTCGGGTACACCTGATCAGGTCTTGTGGATTTATCCACCTTTACCCGTTTTAAGACAGCTAGCACTTCCTCCTCAGTAATATGGACATTTTGCAAAATGTCACCATCTATTTCCCTACAGTCTATATCTTCCATATCCTTTTCCACAGTAAATACTGATGCAAAAAACTCATTTAGTATCTCCCCCATTTTCTGTGGCTCCTCACAAAGGCCGCCTTGCTGATCTTTGAGGGGCCCTATTCTCTCCCTAGTTACCCTTTTGTCCTTAATGTATTTGTAAAAACCCTTTGGATTCTCCTTAATTCTATTTGCCAAAGCTATCTCATGTCCCCTTTTTGCCCTCCTGATTTACGTCTTAAGTATACTGCTACTTCCTTTATACTCTTCTAAGGGTTCACTCGATCTATCCTCTCTATACCTTACATATGCTTCCTTCTTTTTCTTAACCAAACCCTCAATTTCTTCAATCATCCAGCATTCCCTATACCTACCAGCCTTTCCTTTCACCCTGACAGGAATATACTTTCTCTGGATTCTTGTTATCTCATTTCTGAAGGTTACCCATTTTCCAGCCATCCCTTTACCTGTGAACATCTGCCCCCAATCAGCTTTCGAAAGTTCTTGCCTAATACTGTTAAAACTGGCCTTTCTCCAATTTAGAACTTCAACTTTTAGATCTGGTCTATCCTTTTCCATCATTATTTTAAATCTAATAGAATTTTGGTTGCTGGCCCCAAAGTGCTCCCCCACTGACACCTCAGTCACCTGCCCTGCCTTATTTCCCAAGAGTAGGTCAAGTCTTGCACCTACTCTAGTAGGTACATCCACATACTGAATCAGAAAATTGTCTTGTACACACTTCACAAACTCCTCTCCAACTAAACCCTTAACACTATGGCAGTCCCAGTCTATGTTTGGAAAGTTAAAATCCCTACCATAACATCCCTATCATTCTTACAGATAGCTGAGATCTCCTTACAAGTTGGGGGCGGAGGAGGGGGGTGGTATGCTTTCCTCAGCCTGTACAGAAAGTAGAGATGCTGCTGGGCTTTCTTGGCCATGGAGCTGGTTTTGAGAGTCCAGGTGAGATTCTCTGCCAGGTGTATGCCAAGAAATTTAGTGCTGTTCACAATTTCCACGGGGGAGCTGTCAATGCCCAGCGGAGAGCGGTTGCTCCCATGAGATAGAGACTACTGGTGCTATCTTAACCTGAGGGTCACTAATCAAAAGTGTTACTGGGATTTTGTGTAATTACATTCAGGCCTTGAAATGACACAGTAAGATTCTTAAATACAAATGCTTTATGCATTCACCAAAATTCCACATATGTTCTAGTTTAAGGAAATTTTCTATATTTCAGTCAATGTTTTATCCACACCTAAGGTTTATGCTAAAATGTAAATGACAGTAAATTACAAGTTAAAGTCATGTTTGGACTGGGCAGTGGTCTGATCAAAGTATATCTTGATTGTTGTATCCAGATCTAGTTATCAGGGCACAATGGTGACATTCAAACTGTGGAGGTGCTGCTGTGAATAGCCACAAGACTGATCACCAACACTAGAAAAGGTATGTGATAAAAGCATGATGAAAATGGGGCTTTTTGGCCTTGAAAGGAGGCCGTATAGTAATCTTGCAAAGAAATAGAAGAAAATAATTTTAATGTATAACTTCAAATCAAATCATAGAAATTGCATGTATAAGTTGCACCAAAGGCTTGTTCAACCTGTCATCAGCGTCGAAAAATGTGGCACTGGAAAAGCACAGCAGGTCAGGCGGTATCCGAGGAGCAGGAGAGTTGACAATTCGGGCATAAGCCCTTCATCAGGAATGTGGGTGGGGGAAAGCAGGCTGAGAGATAAATAGGAGGGCGGGGTGGGGATTGTGGGAATGTAGCTGGGAAGGCGCTAGGTAGATGCAGGTGGGGGATGCTGATGATAGGTCAGAGGGGAGGGTGGAGCAAATAGGTGGGAAGGAAGATGGACATGTAGGACAGTTCAAGAGGGCAGTGCCGAGTTGGAGGCTTGGATCTGGGATGAGGTGGGGGAGGGGAGATTAGGAAACCGGTGAAGTTGACATTGATGCTGTGTGATTGAAGGGTCCCAAGGCGGAAGATGAGGCGTTCTTCCTCCTGTTGTCAGGTGGCTTGGATTTAGCAGTGGAGGAGGCCCAGGATTTGTACGTGTTTGGTAGAGTGGAAGGGGGAGTTGAAGTGGTTGGCCACAGGGTGGTGTGGTTGTTTGGTGCATGTGTCCCAGAGATGTTCCCTGAAACATTCGCGAGTTGGCCCCCTGTCTCCCCAATGCAAAGGAGACCACATTGTGTCAAAGAGATGTACAGCACAGCCAAGAGCAATGGATATAGTAGATGAGGTGTTTGGATGTGCAGGAAAATCTTGCCTGGATGTAAAAAGATCCTCTGGGGCCTTGGATGGAGGTGAGGTGGGGGGAGGGAAATAGATCTCTGGTGGTGGGATCTGATTGTAGGTGGCAGAAATGATGAAAGATAACGCGCTGCATCTGGAGATCAGTGGGGTGGAAGGTGATAACCGGGGGGGCTCTATCTTTGTTGCGTTTGGAGGGGTGGGGCTCAAGGGCAGAGGTGCAGGAAGTGGAGGAGATGTGCTGGAGGACATATTGATCACATGGGAGGGGAAATTGCAGTTCTTGAACTCGGAGGCCATCCAGGAAGTCGTGGAGTGGAATTGCTCCTCCTGGGCGACGATATGGTGGAGGTGGAAAAATTGGGAGTGAGGGATCGTGTCTTTACAGGACAGGGGTTGCGTGTAATCTAGATAGCTGTGTGAGTCGGTGGGTTTGAAATAGATGTCCGGAGATGGAGACGGAGAGATCTGTGAAGGGAAGGGAGGTGTGTGAAATGGTCCAGATGATCATAAGGTCAGGATGGTGTTGGTGAAGTTGATGAACTGTCCAAATTCCTAGTGGGAGCACGAGGTGATGCCGATATAGTCATCGATGTAGCGGAGGATGATGCCAGTGTAACTGCTGAAGATGGACTGTCCCACTTATCCGACAAAAAGACAGGCATAGCTGGGGCCCATGGGGGTGTCCATAGCTACCCCTTTGGTCTGAAGGAAGTGGGATTATTTGAAGGAGAAGTTGTTGAGGGTGAGGACCCGTTCCACCAATCGAATGAGGATGTCGGTGGAAGGGTACTGGTTGGGTTGGCAGGAGAGGAAGAAACTGAGGCCTTGGAGACCTTTGCCATGGCGGATGGACATATACAGGAACTGGATATCCATGGTGAAGATGAGGCTTTGTAGGCCAGGGTGACAAAAATCATAGAGGAGGTGGATGGCGTCTCAAATGCATCAGCCACCACAATTATTAATCACGATAACTCTTGTGATTGAATTGGAAGAAATACTTGTTATAAAGAAAAAAAAGGCAGCCAATATCATGAAGATTTGTTGGAATATTCTTCCTGACTCTTCAAGATAATCAAGCAAGCTCGAGAAGACGGCTGTTACTCATGATTCAGCATTCAGTGTTCTCCTGACGGACAAAAATATATCCATCACTCTCTCAAAAATTATAAGACTGAACTGATCAACTATCTTCTTTGATAGGCTATTCCAAATACCCTGTCCCATGTTTGGAGAAATTATATTTTAAAATGTGTTTGGATATTCTTAAGAGAATGTTGTATCAAGAGGACTTAACAGACATCATTTATTTGGATTTTTGAAATGTTTTTAATAAAATACAACATGAGGAATCGCACAGAACAACAAAATCTCTTCATGTGGGGAGGCAATGGAAGAATGCATTAACTAAGATATTTAGTAGAAGGTAGTTTAAATATGGAATATGTTCCTAAAGGTCACCAGTCCTGTGAGGGGTTCCTCAAGTATCGCTGATTGTTTCCTTTTGTTAAACACATTCATTCATGATCTGGAGGGTGACATAGATAACTCTAATTTTCTTTGTGGATAAATCCCTATTAGTATTGCGGTTATATGCTAAATGTTCTATAATCATGCCAATAAAATGAAGGATGGTTTAGAAGAACTAGATGGTCCAATGTTCACTTCTCCAAATCAATTACTATGGGCTGAATTTTAACTGCCAAAAATGTGTTGGGGCCAAGAGAAATGTTAGAATTTAAAAAACCAAACCCCAATCCACCCATTTCTGATCTTGATGGAGGTGAGGCAAGGGGCAAGCAACCAACATGGTCCCACTAGGCAGGCTGGCACTTAATTTGCTGTAATGTGGTTGGCAGCCTTGGATTTAATCTAATTTGCACTTTGTAACTGGGTTTCCCAGGCCTTGAATATCCCAGCAGCTGAACAGAGACAAGAGCAGTTTTAGGGAAAGGTGTCTTAACAGAAAAGCTTGTGAACCAGGAGTGCTTCATCTTCTAAATACCAAGATCCCCGCATACAAAAACACTGCGATTGAGAATCAGATTTGTCAATGACAAAAGGTACAAGCTGTAGAATTACAATGCAAGTTCAAAATTGGAAAAGACAAAGTTAATTTCAGGAACAATGATCAGTAGATCAGATTCTCTATCAACTAGCATCACCTGTTCTCGAGTCATACAGAAGAGACAAAGGCCTTTTGGACTGACTCATCCATACCGACCAGGTTTCCCAAACTAAACTAGTCTTATTTGCCTGTGTTTGGTTCAAATCCCTGTAAATCTTTCCTATTCATGTACCTGTCCAAATGTATTTTAAATACTAAAACTGTACCTGCATCCATCCCTTCCTCTAGCAGTTTGTTCTACATACAAACTGTCTTCTGAGAGAAACAGTTACCACTCGGTTCATTTTCAAATCTTTCACCTGAAAATTATGCCCTCCAGTTTTGAAATCTCCTACCCTAGGGTGAAAAAAAGCCTTTGCTATTCATCTTATCTATTTCCCTCATGATTTTATAAACCTCTATAGGATCACCCCTCAACCTCCTACACTCCAGTGTAAAATGTCCCAGTCCATCCAGTCTCTCATAACTCAAATCCTTCAGGCCCAGTAACATCCTTGTTAATTTTTTCTGCACCCTTTCCAATTTAATATCCTTCCTGTACCAGGACGACTGTACACAGCACTCCAAAAGTAGCCTCACTCACATCCTGTACAACCATTACACGATGCCTTGACTTGCTTTATTCCTGATGAAGGGCTTTTGCCTGAAATGTCGATTTCGCTGCTCCTTGGATGCTGCCTGAAACTGCTGTGCTCTTCCAGCACCACTGGGCAGCACGGTGGTTAGCACTGTTGCCTCACAGCGCCAGAGACCTGGGTTCAATTCCCGCCTCAGGCAACTGACTGTGTGGAGTTTGCACATTCTCCCCGTGTCTGTGTGGGTTTCCTCCGGGTGCTCGGGTTTCCTCCCACAGTCCAAAAATGTGCAGGTCAGGTGAATTGGCCATGCTAAATTGCCTGTAGTGTTAGGTAAGGGGTAAATGTAGGGGAATGGGTCTGGGTGGGTTGCGCTTCGGCGGGTCAGTGTGGACTTGTTGGGCCGAAGGGCCTGTTTCCACACTGTAAGTAATCTAATCTAATCCAGAATCCTATACTCAATGGTCTGGGCAATGAAGGCAAACGTACCAAACACCATCTTTACCACCCTGTCTACTTGTGATGCCACCTTCAAGGAACTATATACGTGGGTCTAAGTTTCTCTGTTTGACAACACTGCCCAAAGCCCTTCCATTAACTACATATATCCTGCCCTTGTTCATCTTACCAGTTCTGTAGGACCTACTCGTGGAAATTTCAACATGCAATACACTCCCTTTCCCATATTTTTGTAACCAGCAAACACTTTCAGCCCTTATAAATGTTCTCCCTAGTTGTTCATGGTGGTGTCCTCGAAAATAATCTTAAATTCCCGGAGGGCTGACGACTTTGACACAGGACAGTGTGTAAAATACAAACCTCTGAAGTACTGGAAAGAAACCACTTGCTGTTAAGTTACGAGGACACCAAAAAAAGTCAGAAATAGCTGGAAAAAAAAACAGCAAGTCTGGCAGCATCCGAGGAAAGAGGGAGAAACAACAGTCCTGCTTGGACGACCCTTCTCCACAAGAACATAGAGCGCAGGCGCGCCGCCGCCTGACCTCTGACCCGCAGCCTCGTTGCGCGCTGCATTGTGGGCAGTGGTCCTTTTCCTGCAGCTACAGCAATGGTGAGAATCAGCGGCTGGGGGAGCGCAGGGTGAATCTGACAACATCCACCGCGTAAAATGGAGAAACATCATCGATCCTGCCGCAATCCGTGTATACACGGACGGGGCATCGGGTCGCGGGATCATTTGTGCGAAGGGCGCGGAAAGTGTTTGGGTATTTTAGCAACAAGTGAGCGAGTGTCGGGACTAGTGGCAGCCATTAGAGTGGAGGCTGGAAAGCGGTTTACTGCCCGAGGCCCCGGCCCCCTTTAGCCTCGCCCCTCCTTTTCTTTTCCTGTCGTCGGAGGCAGCGGGCTCGGGTTGATTCTTGAGTAAAAGTTGCTGGAACTTGCCCCCGGTCTCATTTTGTGTCGGCGATGGAGGGCCAGGCCTCGAGACGCGCCGTCAACGGGCTGGAGTTCCAGCTTCACCCCGACCCGCGGGGTCGGCCTTCGGGTATCGTTTTTCAAATCTCCTCCTCCTGAGTTAGCCAGGCGAGTCGGTTTCGTCGCAGGGAAGGGAACCTCTGGAATCTCGGCTCAGATATCCGGAGACCGGAGGGTTGAGAGTTTCAGTTACAGCCACAGAAACTAAACGATTGTTTCCCATTGTTACAGGCCCGGGGTCCAAAAAAGCACCTGAAGCGCCTGGCGGCCCCCCGGCATTGGATGCTGGATAAACTGACTGGAGTATTCGTAAGTATTTCGCGGGCATTAAGTGAAATATTAATATTTGGACGTCTCGAGTGATGTGGATGAGTTCAGATGCAGTGAGATTTCTGTAGCCCCTAACTCACTCATTTTAATGCAGTTAGGACCATTGGGATTGCAGAAACTTTATTTTACTGAATGGCCAGTGTGCATTCGAGTTTTCCATACACGGTTATGCATATATAGCTGAGTAGATACTTGCAGCTTGTTATTGGTGTCTTAGTGTTTGCTGATTAAAGAACAGTTCAGTAGGTAGGATTAATGTATTTCAACTTTTTATTCCAGTTTGAAATGACAACAGTCATTTAGTTTACTTAGTTTACCGAGTTTCCAAGTGTCTGTCAAACTTATCTGAAATTTGATTCTTTGTGGTTGAATGTTTCTGGTGTATCAAGGTTAATGAGGGTCAGGTAATTACTTAAATACTGTTGAGGCTAAGGCAGACAAATTTTTGGTCTCAATTAATTGAGGGATATGAGGAACAGACAGGAAAGTGGAGTTGAAACCTAAGACCATGTTGAATGGTGGAGCAGAATGGAGAAGTCATACTCTTGTTTGCATTTTTTTGTTCTACTGTTTTCACCTGATTACGTTTTATGGTTTTTACTGCCCAATTTTCCCAGAATGAAGATCTAAGTAGGCCTTTTCCATTTTGATGTAGTTTGACAACTGAACGTTGGCAAGCATAGTAAATGAGTTTGTGGATCTATTTCACTATCCTATACAAGTCTATGATGCATATTGCTGGTAAAAGGGCTCCTGTGAATATTCTGGTTATTTTAAAAAAAACTTCCAAGTAAGTGAATGTACTGTTCATATGCATGTTTGCTAACCATGTTGATGAATTGTGTGCTGAGTGTGTAAACTGTATTTGCTTTGCTAGGCTCCCCGTCCATCTACAGGTCCCCACAAGCTCCGGGAGTGTCTCCCCCTCATCATTTTCCTCAGAAATCGTCTGAAGTACGCTTTGACTGGTGATGAGGTGAAGAAAATCTGTATGCAGAGATTCATCAAAATTGATGGCAAAGTCCGTACTGATGTGACTTACCCAACTGGATTCATGGGTCAGTGTGGAGACTTTCATTAATTGTAGTTCTGTAATGCTTGTTAAAGCTCAGTATCTATTGTGTGCCTTGTCTAAATTCGATATTACTCTCAGCGGTTTTCAGTTTTTTCAAGTAGAATACAAGGGAAGCATTGCTGTGTATTTTTCCTGGGAAATTATACACTTCCTGATGTAAAATTGGGTATGTTTAGCAAGTTTATCTCCAAACCGCATATCGTCCCTCATCTGGAATTATACCACTGATCATTCAAAGCAGAAATGTGGAACTCTGTCCCTAACAGTACTGTGGATATACCTGCATCAGATGAACTATTCCACAGCTTTTAATAGGCAATTACTGGTCGGAAACGGCTGATCTTGTCAGCAACACTTTCCTATGAAAGAATGAAAAAGAGATTTTGTTGAGACTTCAAGTTGAAATCAAGACAGGTAGAGTCGTGATCATAACCACCTAATGTATTTGGAATATGTGCTCATAAGTGCCAGTGAAGTGAAAATTGAGGTTCTGCTTATAAGCTTGCCCAGTTAACTAAATTCAATGATTCTGCTGCTTCCTAATTTCAGTAAGTGACTAGATGTTTTAGCTACTGCATTTCCACAACAAATTGCCTCTCAATTGATTCGGATGTTAGTGTTGTAACTACATGCTGTGTATCGTTGCTTGCCTTATGAGTTTGTTTTATTTATAGATGTGATCAGCATTGATAAAACAAGTGAACATTTCCGTCTGATCTATGACACCAAGGGTCGCTTTGCAGTGCACCGAATTACAGCTGAGGAGGCAAAGGTATTTGATCTGTCATATTCTCCTATACCTATTATTTAAATGGCACTTGTTTCTGCATCAGTTGACCTCTAATGTGCTCAAGAACAGCATGTATTTTTGTTTCTGCTGTCTTTTAATGAACTTGCTTTCTGTGCCTCCATATTCATATATTTGGTTGTGGCTGGCACAATGGTCATAATTCTGACCTATGCAGTTGAAGAGAGATTGCTTATTAACAGCACTTTGCATTAGGTTTGCTTATTGAGGCCCAGAATTTTAACTCATTGTTTATGGATGTTCGTCATGCACTTAGTGTCGTGTAGAGAAGTGAGGCCAATATCTGCAAGAACAGTGGACTGCTGTCCTCGCTGTCTCTTGCGTAGTTGAAAACTTGTATAGTTAGTATTTTTCTTAACGGCAATGAGATTAGCACCACGGGTGCAGACTTGGCAGTATTTGGAATAATGTCTTCGGAAGCTCTTTAAACATTAACCATACTACTAAAAAAAAATCTTTGTTTTGAGTCTGATTGTACTTTTCAGAACCTTGCTGCACTGACTGGTTAGAAGTAGGTAGTAACTATTTTATTTCATTTTTTTTTGTATTGGCTCACCAAGTGTGTTCTGCACATAGATATGATTAACTCATGGTAGTTGTGCCATGTAATTATTCTTACATTTTTGCATGTTTCTGGAGAGGACATAGCTTTTAGGTTTCTGTCATTGTGGATGTACTTCAGCATTGTCCAGGCTCACGCTCAAACCCTCATGACTGTCAGGTTTAAGGAACTTGGCTTCTGTTTGCGTTGACCATGTAGAGTAAAGAAGATAGCCATTTACTATGGAATGTCGCAGATGCAGACTTGTGCCTTGCCACCTAACAACGTATGCTATTGAACACTGCAACATGTTGTTCCATTGTTTAACTACGCAGTTGGTTGGTGCTTAAATGTAGTGTGATAGGAGTGAATCGGGTTCAACAAACTAAGGTGTGTTGCTCTTTGTTCCCCTTCCCACCTTTCTGGTATCTGCTACAATAAAATACTACTTTTGAGGTTGTGTGAGGTAAGATAACCTACATGAGGTTTCAGTAGCTGAAAGATGCTTAACTATGATTATATTCCTAGTAAGAAACGTCAACCTTTTTGAGCTGGATTTACACACAACAGCTGGTTAGATACTAAAGTGTAGACTGTTTTAAATGATAGAATTTAGTATCTTTAAAAACAACCTTAAAACTATCGAAGAGTTACAAACAGTTTAATTTGGTTTCCAGTATAAGCTGTGCAAAGTAAGAAAGATTCGAGTAGGCACCAAGGGAATTCCTCACCTGGTCACACATGATGCACGAACCATTCGCTATCCGGATCCTCTGATTAAGGTTAATGACACTGTGCAGATTGATCTGGATACTGGCAAAATCACAGACTTCATCAAGTTTGATACAGGTATGGGGATTATGATGGCAGTAAATTGAATGGTGTTCTTGTTCAATTAAGGTGTATATATTGTCAGATTATTTTCTGTCATAGAGGTCTGCTGCGCAAAAAAAGTCCTTCAGCCCGTGAAGTTAGCTTCAGTCTAAAACAAGCACATCGGCCAGTCGGTGCTTTCCAGCACTTGGCCAATACCCTTGTGTGCATTGACATTGGAAGTCCACAACTAACTACTTCTCGTATGAGGGTTTCTGCATGTACCACCCTTTCAGGCAGTGAGTCTTCAGATTTACACCAACCTTTCAGTGAAAGCATTTTTCCTCCCATTTCCTCTAAATCTCTTGACCTTATATTTATGCCCCCAGGTCATTGATCAAGAGGAAATATTCCTTCCTGTCTACCGTATTTATACTTCCATAATGTACATGTCAACTGTGTTCCCACCCCTGTCTCCTGTCCAAGGAAACAGCCTTAGTCTGTCCAATCCTTCATAACTAAAACTCTGCAGTATATCTGGTAAATCTCTACATCCTTCCCACTGTAGTCACATTCGTCTTGTAATGTGGATTCCAGAGCCATGCACAGTACTCAAGCTTTGGGATAATGAATGTTTTATATAGTACTAGCATAACCTCTCTCCTCTTAAACACTCTACTTCAGCTAATAAAGGCAAGAATCCCAAATGCCTTCTTAACCACTTTACCTGTCCTGCTACCTTGAGGGGCCAGAAAACATGAACACAAAATCCCTCTGATCCTTGATGCTCCTCAAGGTCCTACCAGTTGTTCTGTATTCCCTTGCATTGTTAGTCTCACTCAAGTGCTTCACCTCACATTTATCCAGGTTGAATTCTAAATTCCACTGATAAGCTCATCAGATCAACCCTTCTAAACTCACCCACAACTAAGGCTAGCCTCCTCGTTATTTACCATTCCCCCAATTTTTGTATCTTTTGCAAACTTACTGGCCAACTCTCCTCCATTCATGTCTAAATCATTTATATATACCACAAACCGCAAGCACCCCAACATGGATTCTATCAGGACCCCACATTACACAGACTCCAATCTGTCGCCCTCAGCCATGAAGCTTTGCTTCTTGCCACTTTGCCAATTTTGGATCCAATTTGACAGCTTCCCTTGGACCTCATGGGGTTTAACCTTCACTGCCAAGCTGTCATTTCATGCCTTATCAAAGTCTTGCTGAAGTCCAAGTAGACTATGTCAAATGTGTACACAACTGGTCATCTCTTCAAAAATTCAGTCAGTTTGGTCAGACATGACCCCCTCAACAAAACCACGCTGACTATTATTAATTAATCCCTGCCACTCTGAGTGCCGATCAATTCAATCTCTTAGAATTGCTTCCAATAGTTATACTGACTGGCCTGTAGTTCCCTTCCTGTCTTCTGGATAATAGCAACAAGTCCTGTACATCTGCTTTTTGGGGGAAACAATCAAGACTGAAATTGGTTTCAAATGGGCACATAGACATACATAATAGACATGACTATGCCAAAGGATTAAATATTGGCAGAGTTTTAAAAGTAAGTCTCCAAAACTTTCTGATAAGTCACATCTATTTAACTTGGTTGAGTTGCAGCTGGGTACAATTCTACGCTACAGGTAATTTTTTTTCAAATGTCTGAACTTGTAAGGGCAAAGTTAGAAAATGCAGAGTAAAACTAATGTTCAGTGACTTTGAAATTTTGGGTTAAATTAAAAATTTATATTCCGAGGGCTGCTCAGTTATAAACATCTAGACAAATTTTTTGACCTTTAAGAAATTAATAATCAATATTGAAATTTCAAGATGTTATTTGTTACATGGCTGCGCTTCACTGCAGGGCTATCTTTTTCTAACTTCTTGGTTTTTGAACTGGTCAGCAGTGTGCAGGCAGGCACATATGACCCCATGGTTAGAAACTGCAGAATATAAAGGGAAGACAAGGAATCCTGTCCCTCAGAGACTTTACCTTAGCCATGACTCTTGATCAATTTTCAACTAGTGTAAGCACAGGATCACTCATTAAACTGTTTCCTTCTATATAAAGTGGTCAAATTATATGTAGAGGACTGTGATTTGCTTACTTTTGTGTGTCTGTCAACCAGGCTTCAATATTTCCTGAAAAATACAGCCCATCTTCCACCTGTTAAGTGAATGCCTTCTTTTCACCATCTTGACTTTTGTGATATATTGGAAGAGGAAAAGAAGTTACAGTTGAATGTAATCCTTTCTGCCCCTGAAGTTTCCACACACAGACTAATCTACCAGGAGTGCTAAACAAAATCAACAACATGCTCTTGAGATGGTTTCCTCTTCCTGTTTAATTCCTAAGCATATGCATCTCCTGTTATTTTGAATTACAAATTAACAGATTACCTGCTTATGTTGTAATGGAGCCATGATAGTCTAGGAACTTTTTCAGGGCACAGGTATATGGGCACTGTAATTTTCAAAGACTGTTGATACTATGACTTAAATTATTTGTGTGTAAGATACATGGATTGCTTTTTTAAAAAAAATACCCTGCGTGAGTAATTTCTTGTGCCAAATGCTCTTGTGTTCTTTCTAAATTCCCATAGCCCTTTGATCTGTTACCATTTTTGCCTTTGCAGGTAACTTATGCATGGTGATAGGAGGTGCTAACTTGGGTCGTATTGGAGTAATCACTAATCGTGAGAGGCACCCTGGCTCTTTTGATGTTGTTCATGTAAAGGATGCTAACAGTAATAGCTTTGCTACCAGGCTTTCCAACATTTTTGTTATTGGAAAGGTGAGTATGAATCCTAGATCCATTTGGAATACATGTTTTTTTTTAAATTGTTTTAGCAGTTGGCAGATGTAACTTGAGTTAATCAGAATCAAAGTGATAGCTCTTGTAGAGAGTGATAATTTGCAATGAATTGCAACATTGTTATAAGCCTGTTATACATTCTTAATACAATATTAGAATTTGTTTATGTTCCTTGTTGAGTTTCGCTTCAGGGTTTCAATATCAAAATTCAAGGTTGACAGTCCAGTGCAGTGGTTAAACTCATCCAACTAAAGGACCTAGCTGGCTGCTAGGGTGCATGTAAGATTGCGTGGCAGAATTTGGAAGATTATCGAGCAAGTTCTTTAGTATCCTTGTTTAAATTATACCGTAATCAACACGACAGAAACATTGGCTGATGGTTATCATGTTTCTGTTTGTAGAAATTTGCTGAGTGTGTATTGGCTGCAGTTCCCTATATTATAGAATATTAAGTGTATATACGTCTTTCTCTGGATTTTGAGTGATTTGAGACATTCCATGGTTGTAAATTACTTACTTAAACGTATGTTATTTTTGCTTGGGTTCTGAGTTTCGGTTGTGTTTTAGCCTTTGGTTCCAAGTCAGTTGCAGATATTTTAGTGTTGATGTTAAACTAATATCATGTTTGCATCCTGTGAGTGAACAAAAAGATTCCTTGAATCTGTTCAAAGAGGAATTCCTGGTGTCCT
Organism: Chiloscyllium plagiosum; assembly: GCF_037043375.1. NCBI lineage: Eukaryota > Metazoa > Chordata > Chondrichthyes > Orectolobiformes > Hemiscylliidae > Chiloscyllium > Chiloscyllium plagiosum. The sequence continues at coordinate 58,847,014 of NW_028270149.1, forward strand.
GATCAACACTTGTGCTTTACTAACAGTAGAAAAGGGGCATGAAGTTTCTGCATGATAGTAGTGATTATGTTTCAGAAGTATTTCAATGGTAGTAAAGGACTTTGAGACATTCTGTGGTTGTTAGGACACGATAAGAAAATTTAAATTCTTCTATTTGAAAGTTAATTGATATGCTGCTTAAATTCAAGCAGCTCTGTTCTAGTTGTTTACTGCATTCTGGCTCATTTCATTTTGACGAATACCATTTATATCATTTGAACAAGTTAGTGACTTGTGAAATAAAAGCAGCTTTCCTGGAGAAGATTGAATCTGTTCCCGATATAGAATTTGTTGTGAAAGTGGTTTAAGTTGATGATTTTGTGCAGTTAATTAAAACCTCCAAAACCAGTTTTCAGTTGATGCAAACCAAAAATAAAGAAATATGTACTTATGAAATGTGCTCATAGCAGTTTCCATGGTTAATCTTATTTTCCAAACCAGGGAAGGAGAGGAGATGGTGAAAATTTTCGAAGGTGCTTGCAAACAAGTTATCATTGAGATGATATTAATAATAGAGCCAAAGGCTGCAGGAGAAAAGAAGGTCATCTGTTTACTATTAAATTTTCCTTCGCTACATTAATCAATTTTTTTTGTTGCCAGGGTAATAAGCCATGGGTTTCTCTGCCTCGTGGAAAGGGTATCCGCCTCACCATTGCTGAAGAGAGAGACAAAAGACTGGCTGCAAAGCAGAGTAGCAACTAAATGTTTGAGAACTGATCAGTAGTTGTACCATCCCTTGGCAACATTTAAAAAAAAGTTTTCTTTATAAACTATTGTGTCGGCATTTTTTTTCATTTTGTTTTGCTTCACTGCCCTCATTCAAACAACGCTCTCAGTAACGTATGCCTAAGGCATAGGTTTTGACTTTTCAGAATAGGGATTGTACTGCCGATAGAGGATTTACTTTAATAAAAGTGACAAACTAACTGAAAAATATTGCTGCGGATGCTGAGAACTGCAATTCTGTAGCACAGATTGCAGTAGATTTACAGTGAGAGGTAGTTAAAATTTTGCTTTCCCTTGTTTCAGTTAATCATAAACTGAGTGAGATTGAGCTTGATGGGGGAGGGAGGGCACAATAGCTCAGAGTTAGCACTGCTCTGTCACAGCACCAGCGACCTGGGTTTGATTCTAGCCTTGGGTGACTGTGTGGCATTTGCATGTTCTCCCCATGTTTGCATAGATTTCTGCCATGTGCAGTGGTTACCTGCCAAAATCAAAAGATGTGTAGATGAGGTGGATTGGCCATGGTAAATGTGGGATTACGCAGATAGGGTCAGTGGCTGGGTCTGGCTCAAATGCTCTTTGGAGGGTCAGTTACAACTTTATTTTCAGTGAGGGGAGAAGTCACTGGTTGGAACCTAGCCAATGCAAAGAGCCATTACATTCCTGGCACTTTGGGAATTGGTATGGCTATTTGGATTCTCCTGAGCACCTGGAAGGGTGCATCTTGAAATGGATGCAGAATTCTCAGAAATCAGGCTGTTAATGAACAGCAGCCTACCTAGGAGGACAGAGTGGTGAGTGTCCAGAAGCCAAAGAGGGACACATTGGGAGATATCAGCCTGAGCACAAGAATCTACAGGCAAAGGTGAAGTTATCTGTAGATAATAGTCAGTACCAAAAGTGACGGCAACCCTTAAGTGGATAGTGACAGATAATGTCCATTTGTGGATCTGAGGCATCTGTCCTCAAATACATCACACTGAAAACAGGTGCCCTGTTTATAACAATGGCTCATATTACACGTGATGGGGCTTAGAGTGTTAGTGATTTCGCTTTTTCCTGTACAATTTTTCCTATATAGTTCTGAATTGTTGTGATATGCTTCTTTCACTATAAAATGGCCCCACAGAGAAATGCGGAATAGGTGGAAAGGCAAGTGATAATGAGTGTAGAGGGCTGTGAACAGATTGTGAGTGCAAAACGGGATCCAAGATGGCAGCGATCTAAGAAGATTGCACTGCAGAGCTCTGCACTGCAGCACAAGTGGGACAAACCGTCAACCTGCCCAAGCCAGATCATCATGATATCTTGGGACTCCAGAAAGATCAGGGAGTCCTAAGAAACTTCTAAAAGTTAACTTACCTGGGGTTCCTGCCATCCAGAAATGACAAAAAAGGGAGGAGCATCTGAGGCCAGGTCTGTAGCTCAGTCTGCAGGATCCTTGGAGTCGATTACTTTCCAGTCCCTGGTGAATGAGCTCGTGAGATGCTGGGGAAACAGATTGAGGAGAAGCTAGCTCCAATCTCTCTTGTGCTGCAGAAGCATAAGCAGCAGCTGGAGAAGAGGACAGGTGAGGTGGAGCACAGGGTCACAGTGGTGGAAGCTGATGCGATATAAGTCCAGGAGATGCAGGTCCATAATTTGCACGACCAAGTCGATCTTGACAACAGGGCAGGGAAAAAAAAACATTTGGATCATCGGTCTGCCTAAGGGTAAGGAAGGTGAGTGGCCTGTGGAATTTGTTGAGGACTGGCTGCCAAAATGCCTTGACATGGAGGCTGGCATGAGAGGATTGAAGATAAGAGGGCTCACCGGGTTGCAGCGTGGAGATTGGTTTTGAGTAAATGTTCTTGTCCTTTCCTGGTTCGGTTCCATCGTTACCAGGATAAGGAGAGAATAATGGAAGCTTCTAGAGTCAAGGAGAAAGATTCAAAGGCTCTAATTTACGAGGGCTCTAAGATCATATTCTTTCAGGACTTCTCTGCGGTGGTGATGCAGAAATGAAAATCTTTAGGATGGTGTCAGAGAAGACAGAGCCCAGAATTCGGTACTCCCTGAGGTATCTGGCGTTGCTTCAGATTACCTTACATTGATCCATATGTCTCTTTGACACATCGGAGAAGGCAAGAGACTTTGTGGACAAATTAACCTAATTTGAACAATTTTTGTATGTATAAATAGTGTTGTTTGGGTATGTCTTTATCGTTTTGTAAAATAAACTGAGGTAGTTCGGTTGGATCTTTATTTTTTTTTCTATTGATAATTGGTTTAAACTATGTTTGGTGGCGGTTGAGATGTACATTTTCAATTTCTAAGTTAGGAAGTACCAAAGGATGGGTGGGGTATTTTTTTTAAATTTCTTTTTCATATTGGTATTCAATGCTGTGTTTACTCTTTTCTGCTTGTGTTTGTGGTGTGGCTCTAGCTGGGAGAAGTGAAGGTGGCTGGGATGGTTAGATGCCTACTTATGTGCAGATAGGTAGTTGCCCCCCCCCCCCCCCCCCCGGGCAGGGCGTGAATTCCCCTACTCGGTGCTGTTGGCGTTTATTATGTTAGTTTGTTTATTAGTTTTTGTTTTTAATTTTTAATAGTTTTGTGGGTTTGTTAAATGTGGTTTTAATTTGTTTTTAATATTTGGTGGATCATGTGCCACTAAGGCTCAGGGATTTGTGGTTCAGGTTCCTCCTCTCTGGAATTTAAATGTTATTGCAGAAGGTTATGGCTAATGACTTGATTAAATGGTGTACCTGGAATATCAAGGGAAGTCACTCACCAATTAAGAGCAAGAAGGTACTCTTGAGTCTTAGAAAGGTGGATATTGTTTTGTTACAGGAGACACATTGGATGACAAGGAGCACTGGAAATTACATCAGAATGGCTTTGACCGAGTTTATTTTTCATCATTTAATACCAGAGGTAGGGGAGTGCTATAGTGGTTAGGAAGAATCTCCCATTTAAATTGTTAGAATGTGTTTAAAGATGCACAGGAGGTTTGTCATTCCTAAAGCCTTGATAAATGGGGAAGAAAATGGTGTTTTAAATGTTTATTGCCCTCCCTTTAAATTTTTGGTAGATGCTTTTTCTAAACTGATAAGTCTTGAGTGCCAGCACATCATCACAGGGGGAGATTTTAACTGTCTCATGGATCCCACAGGAGACAGGTTGCCCAAAGGTCCCTGGAAACCCTCTGTAACAAATTAAACAGTTAGTGGATCTGTGTGGGGACGCTTGGAGGTGTCTCCATCCTATAGGCTGGGATTTTATATTTTTCTCCAATCTGCAGAGATGTCACACTAAGATTGATTTTTTTTTTCTGACCCCTGTGGTAACCCTGCATTTGGTGGCATCTTGTACGATTGGTAACATTATCATCTCTGATCATACTCCAGTGTACCTTATGGTTAAAATTAAGGATGTTACAGTGGGTTCAAGGCACTGGCAAAGGATAATATGTTTGTGGAGTGTTTCTCTAGGGAATTTCGGGCATTCCTAAGCATCAACATAGACTAGGTTGGTAGTTCATCTGTCCTCTGGGAAACAGAAATGCCTATGCCAGGTGATTAGTTATTTCCTATTCCGCCAGTAGGAAGCGATAGAAGGGTGAGCAGCAACTTCTTGAAGCATGGTTGAAGGCAGCCAAGAAGGCTTTGACAGACCCTCATTAGTCAAGCTACAAGAGGATTACGGCACTGCGGTTCTGCATTAAATTCTGTGCTCATGCAGATGGCAAAGAAGGTATTGGCTTTTGCAAAGCAAGGGTTATATGAGCCTGGTGACAAGCCAGGCAAATACTTAGTATATCTCACCAGGAAAAGGCATGTCCCTAAAGCCATTATGGCAATTACAGAAGGGTCTGGGATCCTAACGTGATTCTAAAAACATTAATGTGGCATTCCAGAGATTACTCTTAAATTATACCAATCTGAGGATTGAGGAGGAGCAGGCCAAAGTGGAATTTTTTTAGGAATCCGAAGCTACCAGGTGTGACTCCTGAATGCATTTCCTTTCTCAATGCCCCCTTATCGGAGCAAGAAGTGCAGGAAGCTGCGAGGCAGCTTCAGAGTGGAAAGGCACCCAATCCTGACAGACTTCCCAGTGAATTCTATAAGGTATTTATAACTATCAGGCCCGATGCTGAATATGTTTAATGATTCATACAGTCATGGTTATCTCCTACCATCTCTGAGAGAGGGCAATCTTTCACTCATCCTTAAAAAAGGGAAGGACCTGCAAGACTGTGCTTCCTACAGGCCCATTTCCCTCTTAAATGTGGACTTTAAAATTCTAAGACTCTTGCATTAAGCCTGGAGACGGTGTTACCTATTATTTTAATAAGAAAAAAAGTTTTTGGATTTTTATAAACCAAATTACAAAACTAATGCAAAATAGTGTAACCACGTTACAATATTTATATTGTTATTATAAAGAAAACAAACTTAATCTACTCTACAAACTACCAATACACTAGGTAAAGTATAAAAAAGAACTGTAATACAGAAAATAACTAACAAACAAAGATAATTAAACATTCAAAATAGAATTATGTCAAGTCCTAAGATAGCTTAATTTACATTTAATAAAGTTACAACACTCAATGCATTCTCATTGTAGCTCCTGATCGATGCGAGCAAAAATGAACAGATATGTATTTATATGGAATTCTTCCACTCGGGCCCTGAGCCAACAGACATTGTCCTCACGGCTAGACAAATTCCCTAGATAATATGGCTGATACATCTGCATCAATGTAGCTCAAAAAGGACCACCATGTTCTATTAAACAATTCCATTGTTTGCTGTACCATATTCGTAAGGACGTCCAGGGGAATGTGTTCCATAACTATCATATGCCAAATTGAGAGTCCGGGGGGATCTTTCCGCTACCCAGTTTACTAAGATGTTTTTCCTCGCACAAAAGGAGAGGATAGTAAACAGTTTCTTCCCATGTCCATCTAGAGAAGGAAAATTTGGGAAACCCAAAAGGAGAGACACCAGATCTAACCCAATCACCGTTCCTAAGATCTTTGCCAAGGTATTCACTGCGCTGTCCCAGTATCTGGGGATCTTATGGCATATCCACAACCAATGAGTGAGAGTACCAAGTTTTATTTTACATTTCAGGCACATTGGGGATGCTCCTATCTTAAACTTTGCAAGCTGCTCTGGTGCCATATGGGCCCTATGAAGTATCTTCAATTGAATAGCTCGAGTCCTATTAAAGATAGAGATCTTCCTGGCGTTTCCCCAGATGTCCTCCTCCACCCCTCAGATTTCCACGGCCAATTCTTGAGTCCAATTTATGTAGTAGTTTCATGTCCTTTGACACATTATTACCTAGTGAATGATAGAGAGTACTGACTGAGGGGACACACAGCCGAAGCACTCCCTTCTCCATATCCGATTTATAAGGATTGACCATCAATGTGGCATTTTTCTGTATGAAGTCTTGTACTTGAAAATATCGATAAAGGTCCTTGCTAGGTAACCCAAACTTTTGACGCAACTGTTCAAAGGACGTCATGACTTCCCCCATCGAACAGATCTCCCAAGCAGGAGATTCCTCTGGACTCCCAAAGTTTAAAGCCAGCATCTATCAAGCCTGGCTAAAATCCCAACATTCCCACTATAGGATTGAAGGGGGAGGTTTTTTTTGTAACTTACCCTCACCCTGTTGAATAATCCAAGCTTTGATTGTGTTTAGAACAATTGGGCTTTAATTTTTTTAATGCTGTGTGATCAAACAGTGAAGGGGAGGGCAGGGATTAAATCAACATTGAATTGGATAGGGAAATAATACACTCCACTCCCTGCGGCATCCACCTCTCCCTAAACAGCTCAAGGGTGTTGGTGGACACTGCGTGACAATTGGGCTTTTATTATTTTTTTCGAATCTTTATTTAATTTCCACCACCAGGAAGATAGGAAAACACCCGAGTGGCCAGTGACAAGCAGTGCCCTTCACATCAAAGGGCAGTGCTGTGTGATCAAAACAGTGAAGGGGAGGGTAGGGATTAAATCAAAATTGAATTGGATAGGGAAATAATACACTCCACTCCCTGCAGCACCCACCTCTCCCTAAACAGCTCAAGGGTGTTGGTGGACACCGCGTGACAATTGGGCTTTTACAATGATCCATGACAATTCTCATCTTATCCATAAACAATAGTTTGAAGTGGGGGCATTTTGCGTGGGAAGCCTTGATATCCAACCAAACTGATAGTGGATCACGAGAGGCCCAATCAGCCACGTGATAACAAGGAACTTAGTTGGTACTTCCTAAAATCCGAGAAATCTAAACTCTCCTTTCTTGTGGAAGCTGCAATTTATCTAGTTTGATTAGGGGCCTTCTATAATGCCAAGCAAAGGAACCGAACCAGCCATAAAGCCTACGCAGCGCTTGCCTAGGCAGTATCAAAGGAAGCATTCTCATAGGGTATAATAGGCGAGAGAGAACATTCATCTTGACCAGAGCTACTCTTCCCAGCCGGGATATCGGGAGATCTTCCCAGTGCCGAAGATCCTGCCTTATTTTCTCTAACAGATGCACTTGGTTATCTTTATATAACTGATCAAATGCCTGGGTAATAAAATGCCTAAGTAGAAAAAACCTCCCTGTGACCACCGAAAGGGAAAGCGATTTCCATCCGTGAAGTTTGGTATATTGGTAAGACCTCCCACCGGCATGGCTTCTGATTTCATAAAATTAATTTTGTACCCTGAAAACGTATTGAATAAATTAACCACTTGTATAAAGCAGGGCATGGATATCAATGGATCAGTTAAGAAAAGAAGGACAACATCAGCATAAAGAGTAAAGTCATGCTAGCCTGATCCTACCTCCGGGGCCATTATACTGGGGTCCATCCGGATAGCTTTCGCCAGCGGTTCAATCACTAGCGTAAATAATAGTGACAACCTCTGGCAATACTAAAACTATCTGATCTTATGCGATCAGTAAGCACTGCTGCTTTCGGGTCACTATATAGCACTGCGACCCATTTGGTTAAAAACCTCTCCTAGGCCAAACCGCTCCATGATATAAAAAAGGTACAGCCATTCCACCCGATTGAATGCCTTCTCTGCACCTAGGGAGACGACCAAGCCCGGTATCGCTCTTTGCTGGCAGACTTGTACCATATTTAGCACTCTTCAAATATTATTAGTAGATCTGTAACCCTTAATAAAGCCCGTCTGATCCTCTTTTATGATTAGATTAGATTAGATTAGATTACTTACAGTGTGGAAACAGGCCCTTCGGCCCAACAAGTCCACACCGCCCCGCCGAAGCGCAACCCACCCATACCCCTACATTTACCCCTTACCTAACATTACGGGCAATTTAGCATGGTCAATTCACCTAACCTGCACATCTTTGGACTGTGGGAGGAAACCGGAGCACCCAGAGGAAACCCACGCAGAGGCGGGAATTGAACCCGGGTCTCTGGCGCTGTGAGGCAGCAGTGCTAACCACTGTGCCACCGTGCCGCCCACAATGGCAATACCCTCTCCAGTCTTGGTGCCAGCATTTTTGACAGGATTTTAAAGTCCACATTTAGTAAGGCATTTGCCCGAAACGTCGATTTTCCTGTTCCTTGGATGCTGCCTGACCTGCTGTGCTTTTCCAGCACCATTCTGATCTAAACTCTGGTTTCCAGCATCTGCAATCCTCACTTTTGCCTGTACGAAGTACAGTCATCTGGGACTTTCCCTTTCTTGAGGAGGAGGAAGATATTTGCTTCTCTCAAGGAGGGTGGGAGACAACCCTGACTAAATGAATAGTTTATACATGTCTACCAGTGGTTCGGCCAGTTCCTCTATAAAGTCTTTATAGAACTCAGTCTGAAATCCATCTGGCCTGGGCGCTTTGCTGCTCTGGAGCTGCCTCACCGCCTCCTACACTTCCTGAGTTGTCAGGCGGGCATTCAGAAAAGACACCTGCTCCGAGATTACGCCCGACAGGTCCAGGTTATTAAAAAAGTACTACATCTTCCTCACTCTATCTTCACAGCTCAAAATAGAACTTTCTAAATACTGCATTGATCTTTTTAGGATCACAAGTAAAAGTACCAGCACTCTATCTAGTAGATGTAATAGATTGGGGCGCCTTCTTCTTTCTGGCAAGGTATGCTAGATACCTGCCTGGCTTGTCACCGTGCTCAAATAGTCTCTGCTTCGCAAAACCTATCTCCTTCTTTGCTGTTTGACTGAGTGTAGCATTCAAAGTAGCCCTGAGGGCTGTAATCTGCTGTAATTTAGTTATGGACGGCCTATCAACATACGCTGATACAGCTGCCTTCAGGTGAGCCTCGAGCAAGCATTGGTGTTTTCCCCTCTGTCGTTTCCGGGTCACAGAATATGAGATAATCAAGCCCCACATATAGGCCTTGGCAGTCTCCCACATCGATGAGTTTTTGCTAGCCGTACCTAAGTTGATATCCTAGAAAGTTTTAAATTCCTGCAAAAAGTATTCTATAAACTTACTATCTTTCAGTAGGAAAGGGTCCATATGCCAATGCCGGGAGTCAATCTCATCACCACCAGCCTTGACCTCCATATACCGATGCGTGGTTGGAAACAGCTATATTCCCTATTTTGCAGGACAGTATTGAATTCAAAAAGGTTGAAGGGATAAAAAACATATCAATTCTGGTATGGCACTTACGTGGGTTAGAATAAAAAGTAAAATCTCTACCCTCAGGGCGAAGACATCTCCATACATCTACCAGTTCTAACTCCTTAATCAAATCCACCAACTGCCTAGACTGCAGAGATATACCCACAGAACTCCTAGGTATCCTGTCCACCTCGGGGACAATGATACGGTTGAAATCTCCCCCTATAATCGTGTGACGTGCCCCAAAGGTCATCAATCTGGAAACCACATCTGTTATGAATTTAAAAGGATCTGCTGGGGGGCAATATACATTCAAAATCCTGTACTCCTCTCCATATATGAGAGCTTTGAGTATTATAAACCGCCCGGACTCATCCTTTATTTGGCTTAACATTTGAAATGGAAGATTCTTCCAGATAAGAATGGCCAACCCTCTACTTTTCGAATTGAAAGATGAGAAGAACACTTGACCAAATTCTCCCTGCTGCAGCTTCAAATGCTCCTTGTCAGTTAGGTGTGTCTCCTGTAAGAGGGCTACATCAACCTTCTCTTTTTTTAATCCTTGATAGAATCTTTTTCCTTTTAACTGGAGAGTGACTCCCTTTAACATTTAGGGTGTAGGTTTGCTCGCTGAGCTGTAGGTTTGATATCCAGACGTTTCGTTACCTGGCTAGGTAACATCATCAGTGGCGGCCTCCAAGTGAAGCGAAGCTGTTGTCTCCTGCTTTCTATTTATATCTTTCTCCTGGATGGGGTTCCCGGGGGTTGTGATGATGTCATTTCCTGTTCGCTTTCTGAGGGGATGATAGATGGCATCTAGATCTATGTGTTTGTTTATGGCGTTGTGGTTGGAGTGCCAGACCTCTAGGAATTCTCTGGCATGCCTTTGCTTAGCCTGTCCCAGGATAGATGTGTTGTCCCAGTCGAAATGGTGGCTTTTTTCATTCGTATGTAGGGCTACAAGGGAGACAGGGTCGTGTCTTTTTATGGCTAGCTGGTGTTCGTGTATCCTGGTGGCTAACTTTCTGCCTGTTTGTCTTATGTAGTGTTTGTGGCAGTCCTTGCATGGAATTTTGTAGATGACGTTGGTTTTGTCCATGGGATGTACTGGGTCTTTTAAGTTTGTTAGTTTTTGATGGAGAGTGTTGGTGGGTTTGCGTGCTACTAGGATTCCGAGGGGTTTTAGTAGTCTGGCTGTCATTTCCCTTTAACATTCCAGGTGCACCATTCAAACGAATGACTCGCCATGATCGTTCAGGAAAATCCGAGACCCCCCAGGAGGAAGAACCCCACTCATTGAGTAGAGACTGTAAACAATTCACATAAATTTAAAAATACAACCTTTAACACTGCTAAATCAAAACTACTAGAAACTACTCCTAAAAAATAACAACATAAAGCATAACTAAAAGGAGATTTTCCCCCTTGTCCCCAGAGGGCACTCCTACCATCCAATAAGACTCCTTCTAGCTGAGGCCATGCCCTTGCCCCAGACATTGCAAAGTAAGATAAACAGATACCAATATCTTATAACAAGGAAATTAAAAGTGGGTATCCAACCCATCCCTGCCACACTATTATTCTAGGCATTCTTCGCAAAGCAGCAACATAAAATAAAATATATGCAATTATTATCCCAACATATATTAGTGGAAAAATCCAAATCACCCCCCCGACAACCAAGTAAACCAGGTAGATTATAAATAAAGATAAGAAAAAGGAGAAGGTGGAAAAAGAGGAGTAAAATTAAATAATTGTCCATGTAATTCAGGCCAATCAGCCTTTTTAAGAGCATCCAAAAAATCTTTCCCTTTTCTGATGATCCTAAGTTATACACAGACCCTCCATGACTGAGCACAATGTTGCCAGATGTCTCATAGAATACTGAATATTCAGATCCCTCAGGCACTTCTTTACCTCATCAAACGCCTTCCTCTTGCATATCATGACCAGAGAGAAGTTCTGAAAGAGCATTATTTTTGATCCCTTGTACATCATAGCCTGGGCATCCTTCCCCAATGTTCTGAAGGCCTCCAGCAGCATTTGTTTGTCTCTGTAATGCTGGAGTCACACTAGGACTGGGCAGGGGCGCTGGTCAGATCCGGGCCTGCGCACAGTGACACCTATTATTAAAGAGGATCAGACGGGCTTCATTAAGGGTCACAGATCCTCCAATAATGTTAGGAGGCTGCTTGATGTAATTCAAGCATGTCAACAACAGTCAATACAGGGATTGGTGATTTCTCAAATGCAGAGAAGGCATTTGACTGAATTGAATGGCAGTTTCTTTTCTATACTCTGGAGCGGTTTGGTTTGGGCGAAGTCTTTATAAGATGGGTAAAGGTTCTCTACGGTGGCCCTCTCGCGGCAGTCATCACCAACGGGTACGATCAAGCAGTTCTGGATTGGCTATTCAAAGCCAATTTTATCCAATTATTGATAAAATTAAACAAGACCTTCAAAGATGGGAGACACTTCCGGTCTCATGGTTGGGTCAGATAGCGCTTATTAAGATGAATATTCTCCCCGTTTGCTATACCCTATATGGATGCTCCCCCTGACTTTCATTAAGCAAACACTCAGGCGGCTGAACAGCTGGTTAGCTCCTTTATTTGGCATTGTAAGCGGCCCCTCATTAAATTAGCTAAACTTCAACTGCCTCACAGTCTGGGGGGAGTGGACCTTCCGGACATTAAAAATTACCAATTAAGCTCGCTTTTGTCCTATTTGATTGATTGGGCTTGTGGGGATCGTCTTTCAATATGGCTAGATATCAAAGCCTCTCAGGCAAGGTGCCCCCTTACCAGTTTGCTGATTTTGGACAAAATGAGGACAGTTAGGGAATATTGCCATAACCCAATAGTCATCAATACTATTAAAGCATGGAGGGCAATTCAGCAGAGGGAAGGCAATATTGGCAAAACATCTTCATTTACGCCTTTAGTGGGTATGTCGGGTTTTCAACTGGGTGTGGTAGATTCAGGATTTAAATGTTGGTCAGCTAGGGGTTTATCTTGCGTGGGCGATTTATTTGAGGGAGACGTAATGATACCCTTCAATCAGTTAGTACGGACGTATGAGTTATCTAATAGAGACCTATTTTATTTTTTTTCAAGTTAGGGATTTTATTCAAAAAAAGACCACACTTTTGACTGATCTCTACAAATCCAACATAGAGAGGGATGTGCTAAGGGCTAAGAGTACACTTTCTGTCAGTACTTTATATCATCAATTTGGGGGGTGCCACCTCAGATGAGTTTGATCGACTCTGCAGGGCGTGGAAGATAGAAATAAGTGTTGAAGTTTCCTCAGAGGCATATTTGGGAGAATGCAAGCAAGATATCAATTTGCAATAGGACCCATGCTTTGCAGTTGAAGATTCTCCACAGGGTCCACTTAGCCCCGGACCAATGTCAAAATTTAAACCAGGGGTATCTTCAGCATGTCCCAAGTGCAAGGTCTGTACAGGCACTCTTACCCATTATCTTTGGTCTTGCGATAGGCTTCAAACGTATTGGAGTGCTGTTGGGGGTGCAATGGAGAGGATTTTGGGTGTAAGGGTGGAGAAGGACCCTATCTCTCTCCTTTTGGGCCTGCCCACTGTATTCCCTGTAGACACGCTATAGACACGTTCTGTGCAACAAAGAATATCTTGCTAAGTTGGATATCCAAAAACCCTCCTGAGCCTGTCGGGTTGATGGAAGGTTGTTATGGAGCATATTCCCCTGGATTTACTCACAAATATGGTACACCACAAAACTGAGAATTTTTATAAGACATGGCAGCCTGTTTTGGAATACCTGGACACAGATTTATCTGCCACACTAATAAGGGCTTTTATATAGCCATAACAATTGTGTTTTACTAGTCCAATATCTAGAAAGGAGGAACTGTGAGTGTATGAGTGTTTTGTTTGCCTGGGCTGAGTTATTACTGTTTATTAGTTTGTTGTTGGTCATTATTTATTTAGTTAGTTAAATAGCCAGTTGGTTGGTTGGTTGGGTTTTTTTTTAACTTTTTCTTGTGTAGTTTTGAATTGCATTGTTTTGTACTTGTAATATTAAAAAATCTATTTTTCCAATAAATATATATTTTTAAAAAATGGGTGCAAAACAAAAAGCTTGGCAAGTGAAATACAACATGGAGATGAGGTTATGCACTTCATAGAACATAGAACATAGAACAATACAGCGCAGTACAGGCCCTTTGGCCCTCGATGTTGCGCCGATCCAAGCCCACCTAACCTATACTAACCCACTATCCTCCATATACCTATCCAATGCCCGCTTAAATGCCCATAAAGAGGGAGAGTCCACCACTGCTACTGGCAGGGCATTCCATGAACTTACGACTCGCTGAGTGAAGAACCTACCCCTAACTTCAGTCCTATATCTACCCCCCCTTAATTTAAAGCTATGCCCCCTTGTAATACCCGACTCCATACGCGGGAAAAGGTTCACACTGTCAACCCTATCTAACCCCCTAATCATCTTGTACACCTCAATCAAGTCACCCCTAAACCTTCTTTTCTCTAATGAAAACAGCCCCAAGTGTCTCAGTCTTTCCTCATACGATCTTCCTTCCATACCAGGCAACATCCTGGTAAACCTCCTCTGCACCCGTTCCAGTGCCTCCACATCCTTCCTATAGTATGGAGACCAAAACTGTACACAATATTCCAGATGCGGCCGCACCAGAGTCTTATACAACTGCATCATGACCTCAGGACTCCGGAACTCAATTCCTCTACCAATAAAAGCCAGTACGCCATATGCCTTCCTCACCGCACTATTTACCTGGGTGGCAACTTTCAGAGATCTGTGTACATGGACACCAAGATCCCTCTGCTCATCCACACTACCAAGTATCCGACCATTAGCCCAATACCCCATCTTTTTGTTATTCTTCCCAAAGTGAATCACCTCACACTTAGCTACATTGAATTCCATTTGCCACCTTTCTGCCCAGCTCTGCAGCTTCTCTATATCCTGCTGTAACCTGCCACATCCTTCCTCACTGTCAACAACTCCTCCGACTTTCGTATCATCCGCAAACTTGCTCACCCAACCTTCTAACCCCTCTTCCAGGTCATTTATAAAAATGACAAACAGCAATGGTCCCAAAACAGATCCTTGCGGAACACCGCTAGTGACGGCACTCCATGAAGAAACTTTGCCATCAACTACTACCCTGTGTCTTCTTCCATCCAGCCAATTCCTAATCCAAACCTCCAACTCACCCTCAATGCCATATCTCCGTATTTTCTGTAGTAGCCTACCATGGGGAACCTTATCAAACGCCTTACTAAAATCCATATATACCACATCTACCGCTTTCCCCTCATCAACCTCCTTCGTCACCTTTTCAAAGAATTCAATAAGGTTTGTGAGGCACGACCTGCCCTTCACAAAACCATGCTGACTATCCTTGATCACATTATTCCTATCCAGATGTGCATAAATCCTATCCCTTACAATTCTCTCTAAGACTTTGCCCACAACAGAAGTGAGACTCACCGGCCTATAGTTACTAGGGTTATCCCTACTCCCCTTTTTGAACAAGGGAACCACATTTGCTATCCTCCAGTCTTCTGGCACTACTCCTGTAGACAAAGAGGACATAAAAATCAAGGCCAATGGCTCTGCAATCTCCTCCCTTGCTTCCCAGAGAATCCTAGGATAAATGCCATCAGGCCCAGGGGACTTATCTATTTTCGCCTTTTCCAGGATTTCCAACACCTCTTCTCTACATACCTCAAAGCCATCCATTCTACTTATTTGTGACTCAGTATTCACATCGACGACAATGCCCTGTTCCTGAGTAAATACTGAAGAAAAGTATTCATTCAGTGTCTCCCCAATCTCTTCCGCCTCCACACGCAACTTCCCACTACTATCCTTGACTGGACCTATTCCTACCCTAGTCATTCTTTTATTCCTAACATACCTATAGAAAGCCTTAGGGTTTTCCCTAATCCTACCGACTAAGGACCTTTCATGTCCCCTCCTTGCTGTTCTTAGCTCTCTCTTCAGGTCCTTCCTGGCTACCCTATAACTCTCAATCGCCACAATTGAACCTTCACGTCTCATCTTGAGATAGGCCGCCCTCTTCCATTTAACAAGGGATTCCAATTCCTTATTAAACCACGGCTCCCTCGCACGACCCTTTCCTCCCTGCCTGACAGGTACATAATTATCAAGGACACTCAATAGTTGCTCCTTGAACAAGCTCCACATATCATTTACACTCTTGCCTTGGAGTCTACTTTTCCAAGCCACACATCCTAAGTCATGCCTCACCGCATCATAATTTCCCTGACCCCAGCTATAACTCTTGCCCTGTAGTACACACTTATCCCTCTCCATCACGAGAGTAAAACTCACCGAATTATGGTCACTATCCCCAAAGTGCTCACCTACCTCTAATTCTAACACCTGGCCTGGTTCGTTACCCAGAACCAAATCCAGTATGGCCTCACCTCTTGTTGGCCTGTCTACATATTGTGTCAGGAAACTCTCCTGCACACATTGAACAAACACTGACCCATCTAACGAACTTGAGCTATAGCTTTCCCAATCAATATCAGGAAAGTTAAAGTCCCCCATAACAACCACCCTATTACTGTCACTCATCTCCTGAATCACCTTCCCTATCCTTTCTTCAATGATTCTAGGACTATTAGGAGGCCTGTAAAAGACTCCTAACAGGGTGACCTCACCTTTCCTATTCCTAACCTCAGCCCAAACTACCTCAGATGGCAAGTCCTCATCCATCGTCCTTTCCACCACTGTAATACTATCTTTGACAAGCAATGCCACACCTCCCCCTCTTTTACCCCCACCTCTGACCCTACTAAAACATTTAAATCCTGGTACCTGCAACAGCCAATCCTGTCCCTGTTTTTTTTAGATTTAGATTAGATTACAGTGTAGAAACAGGCCCTTCGGCCCAACAAGTCCACACCGACCCGCCGAAGCGAAACCCACCCATACCCCTACATTTACCCTTTACCTAACACTACGGGCAATTTAGTATGGCCAATTCACCTGACCCTGCACATCTTTGTGATGTGGGAGGAAACCGGAGCACCCGGAGGAAACCCACGCAGACACGGGGAGAACGTGCAAACTCCACACAGTCAGTCGCCTGAGGCGGGAATTGAACCCGGGTCTCTGGCGCTGTGAGGCAGCAGTGCTAACCACTGTTCTAGCCATGTCTCCGTAATAGCCACAACATCGAAGTCCCAGGTACCAACCCACGCTGCAAGTTCACCTAGCTTATTTCGTATACTTCTTGCATTGAAGTATACACACTTCAAGCCACACTTCAGCAGGAAGAATAGAGGAAATGAATATAATTTAATTGGAGAAAGATTGCAGAAGTGGGATTTGAGAGTGCTTATCCTTGAATCACAAAAAAGCTAAAGTCCAAGTTCAATGAGAAAAAAGAAAATGGAATGTTGGCTTTTACTTCAAAGGCAATGCAATATGAAAGGCAAGTTTTGCTAAAACCACAGAAGAACCTCGATTATCTGAATGACACAGGCAGAGAGTATTTTGTTTGAATAATCAAATGCCAGATAACACAGTTTAGCCAAGCATCGGGACCTTGTGTTATTGCCGTATAATCCAAAATTCGGATAATTGAATGCTGGATAATCGAGGTTCCTCTATATACAAGATGATAGTCAGACCTGGGCTGGATTATTATGAACTGTTTTGGGTTCCCAGTCTAAGGGAAGATACACTGCTATTGGAGGCAGTCGAGAGCGGTGCTCGAAAAGCACAGCAGGTCAGACAAGCATCTGAGGAGCAGGAGAATCGATGTTTTGGGCATAAGCCTTTTATCAGGAATCCTGGGGGTTGCATTAAGAGAGAGAGAGAGACTTGCTGAGATCCTTGTAGAGAGAGGAGGAGAACTTCAAAGTAGGCATCCCTAAAACGTATGTCTGAAACATCGACTTTTCCTGCTCCTCGGATGCTGCCTGAGTTGCTGTGTTTTTCCAGCATCGCATTCTCGACTCTAATCTCCAGCATCTGTAGTCCTCACTTTCTCCTAGTTGATATTGGAGGCAGTCCAGAGAGGATTCACCATGCTGACACCAGGTAAGGAAGGATACTCATATGAGGAGAGGTTAAGTGGGTTGGACCTGTACTTGTCAGAATAGAAGAATGCAAGGCAACCTAAATGAAACATATATGATTTTTAAGGAACTTGACAGGTAGGTGTGGAAAGGTTGTTTCTCCTTATCAAAGAAATCGGGGGCATAATCTTTAAATAAAGGTTGCATGTTTAGGAAATGAGGAATTCACCCAGTTTTGAATCTATGGAATTTGATACACAGGGCTGTTGCAGCTGAATCAGTTAGGAGACTGGAAAGGAACAGTTTAACAAAAAGTTAAAAAAGGCTTTGGGGGTGGGGGAGATGACATTGAACAGAGAAATGCCCTATGATATGATGAGATGGCCTGTGGTACTTTGGGACAGGATCCCTCATTGGTGGTAGGCTTTAGCACAAATTCTCCTTAAGGATAATAGTTCCAGTGATGGCTGCTTTGAATATCTGCAGCCTATCCCAGTTCCTACCTCCACCCGCTCTAGTTGAACAGAAAACCTATTTCCATATCAATTTACAACTTGGAAAAATCAAAATCTATTTCCCAGCAGAGGCCAGTTTCTGGTACAAAAGTGAGCCCAGCTGTAATATGCTGTCTCCAAGGGGGATGTCAGCTAGAGAGTATTGAACATCTGGTGAAACTGTTTGATTTCTAGTTTCCAAATATCTGGGAATTAATCACTACCAAAAATCTAAAAGGTTTAGCTTGATGTTTATTGATAAAAATGCCTATGATTTGGTGTGAATTTGTAGTTATGAAGGAATGACACTTGCCAACAGGGAGAGATGGAACTCTGGTTGAGAAGGAGAACAAGCTGATTTGCCTATTCTTGCACTTAACACCGAAGAATATGAAATGACAGTGCAGAATTATTGGGAAAACAGCCTGATCCGGAGTCCACAAAGTAGACTGGAATTTGGTGTAATTCCTTTCTAACTAATATAATTGTGAATGATGTCTGGTGATACAAAGTCAGAATTTGTCTAGTATGCAGAGACTGAACAAATTCTGTATTAAAACAAGTGTATTTTGATTGTGTTCAACATTTCAAAGTTTGGCTTTCATGTTTTCCAATGGTAATGATTCCATAGTTCAGGTTATGTGACAGGATTCCACATAATACCCTACTTCCAATTTTGTAACATTGCTAGACTGGCCTCTGTTATGATCCCAGGTGAAAACAAGGACTGCAGATGCTGGGAACCAGAGTCTAGATTAGAGTGGTGCTGGAAAAACACAGGAGGTCAGGCAGCATCCAAGGAGCAGGAAAATCGACATTTCGGGCAAAAGCCCTTCATCAGGAATAGAGGCAGGGTGTCTGCAGAGTGGAGAGATAAATGAGAGGGGGAGGTGGAGGTGGGGAGAAAGTAGCATAATGTACAATAGGTGAGTGGGGGTGGGGATGGAGGTGATAGGTCAGAGAGGAGGGTGGGGGAAGATAGCAAAGAGTACAATGGGTGAATGGGGGTGGGATGAAGGTGATAGGTCAGAGAGGAGGGTGGAGTGGATAGGTGGGAAGAAAATAGGCAGGTAGGACAGGTCATGAGGGTGGTGCTGGGCTGGAAGGTTGGAGCTAGGGTGAGGTGGGGGAAGGGGAAATGAGGAAACTGTTGAAGTCCACATTGATGCCCTGGGGTTGAAGTGTAATGAGGCGGAAGATGAGGCGTTCTTCCTCCAGGCATCGGGTGGTGAGGGAACTGCGGTGGAGGAGGCACAGGACCTGCATGTCCTCGGCAGAGTGGGAGGGGAAGTTGAAATGTTGGGCCACAGGGCAGTGGGGTTGATTGGTGTGGGTGTCCCAGAGATGTTCCCTAAAGCGCTCTGCTTTAGAGGACACTGCATCAGGAGCAACAGATACGATAAATGACATTTGTGGATGTGCAGGTAAAACTTTGATGGATGTGGAAGGCTCTTTTGGGGCCTTAGATGGAGGTGAGGGGGGACGTGTGGGCGCAGGTTTTGCAATTCCTGCTGTGGCAGGGGAGGGTGCCAGGAGGGGAGGGTGGGTTGTTGAGGGGTGTGGACCTGACCAGGTAGTCACGGAGGGAACGGTCTTTCCGGAAAGCGGAAATGGGTGGGGAGGGAAATATATCCCTGGTAGTGGGATCCGTTTGGAGGTGACGGAAATGTCTTCGGATAATGTGGTTTGTGCGAAGGTTGGTAAGGTGGAAGGTGAGCACCAGGGGGGTTCTGTCCTTGTTACGGTTGGAGGGTGGGGTTTGAGTGCGAAGGTGCGGGACGTGGATGAGATGCGTTGGAGGGCATCTTTAACCACGTGGGAAGGGAAATTGCGGTCTCTAAAGAAGGAGGGCATCTGGTGTGTTCTGTGGTGGAACTGGTCCTCCTGGGAGCAGATACGGTGGAGGCGGAGGAATCGGGAATACGGGATGTCATTTTTGCAGGAGGTAGGGTGAGAAGAGTTGTAATCCAGGTAGCTGTGGGAGTCAGTGGGGTTGTAAAAAATGTCAGTGTCAAGTCGGTCGTCATTAATGGAAATGGAGAGGTCCAGGAAGGGTAGGGAGGTGTCAGAGATGGTCCAGGTGAATTTAAGGTCGGGGAGGAATGTGTTGGTGAAGTTGATGAATTGCTCAACCTCCTCACGAGAGCACAAGGTGGCACCAATGTAGTCATCAATGTAGCAGAGGAAGAGGTGGGGAGCGGTACCAATGTATGGACTCTTCTGCGTAGCCAACAAAGAGACAGGCATAGCTGGGGCCCATACAGGTGCCCATGGCTACCCGTTTGGTCTGGTGGAAGTGGGAGGATTCGAAGGGGAAATTGTTAAGGGTGAGGACCAGTTCAGCCAATCGAATGAGAGTGTCAGTGGAAGGGTACTGTTGGGGATGTTGGGACAGGAAGAAACGGAAAGCTTGGAGGCCCTGGTCATGGCGGATGGAGGTGTAGAAGGATTGCATATCCATGGTGAAGATGAGGTGATGGGGGCCGGGGAAATGGAACTCTTGGAGGAGGTGGAGGGCGTGGGTGGTGTCTCGAACATATGTGGGGAGTTCCTGGACTGGGGGGGATAGGACAGTATCAAGGTGGGCAGAGATGAGTTCGGTGGGGCAGGAGCATCCTGAGACAATGGGTAGGCCAGGGTGGTCAGGCTTGTGGATCTTGGGAAGGAGGTAGAAACAGGCAGTGCGGGGTTCCCAGACTATGAGGTTGGAAGCTGTGGGTAGGAGATCCCCTGAGGTGATGAGGTTCTGTATGGTCTGGGAGATGACGGTTTGGTGATGGGGGGGTGGGGTCATGGTCAAGGTAGCGGTAGGAGGAGGTGTCTTCGGGTTGGCGTCTGGTTCAGCGGTGTAGAGATCAGTGCACCAAACTACCACTGCACCCCGTTTATCTGCTGGTTTGATGGTGAGGTTGGGATTGGAGCAGAAGGAGTGGAGGGCTGCATCCATCCCCACCCCCACTCACCTACTGTACTCTATGCTACTTGCTCCCCACCCCACCCCCTCTCATTTATCTCTCCACTCTGCAGGCACCCTGCCTCTATTCCTGATGAAGAGCTTTTGCCCGAAACGTCGATTTTCCTGCTCCTTGGATGCTGCCTGACCTGCTGTGCTTTTCTAGCACCACTCTATCTAGACTCTGTGTTATGATCCCAGCTGATGCAAATACTGGATAAGTTGGAGCCTAGATTGAAGCCTTGCTTGATGGATTAGAATTTTAGGGTTTTTTGTTGATAACTGTGAGACTGCCAACATTCTTTAACAAAAAAGTATAATTTATTATGCAAAAGAAGAGATATAATCACTTAAAAGTCTACATTATATTAAAACTTCTCCTTGCCACTATTTTCTATTTGAAATTCAGTCATATACTTACATTAAATGTAAGAACTTCCATAACAATTATTCTCTATACAAGCCCATTTTGATCATTTCATTCAATTTCAGTTATTTTTCTTAATGACAAAGAAGCTGTTGCAGCTTTGTACTTGCCAGAGATATGACTGTTTTGTAAATTGTATGGTTGTAACATTAAAATGACAGGATTAAGGTCAATATAAGTAAGTCTCTTCAGAGTTGTCAATGTAAATTTCAAATATGTCTAAAGCTGAGTGAAGACTATGTTTAAACATTTTTGGCCACTTCCCAGCTATTTTTTCAAATGAGGTGAAATATTTTTCAACTTCAACTTAAGTAAATTTACACACTAACAAATGATTTCTAGATAAATAGTTCCTTGTTGGAAACAGAATAATCCACATCCGCTATCACCTCTTCATTCATCCTTTACTTATAATGTTTTCTTCAGTGGAGTCATGTTGTTAATTAATTTTCCTTTCCATTGCTTTTTGTATCTCTTTCTCATCTTTTCAATTCAAGCTTTCGTATCTTCAATTCTCTTCCTTTCTCCCTCTTTTCTATTGTTCTTTTATTCTCTTTCCATTGTACTTCTCTTTTCATTCCAATTTAAGTTTTAACTTCCTTTTCTCTTTCTTCCTCTGACAGTTTTTTGTTTCTAACTATATCTTAGCTAATTCTAGCAATAACATCTCAATTTCAACTGCCCTCTTTTTAAGTTAATTTTAGGTAATCACTTGAAGGGCGTCCCATCTTTTTAAGATCTTGTTTTTGTTTTGAGCTTCAAGTTATTTACTAATTCTATGCTGTCCAATGTTTCAAATAACATAGTCTTCCATTTCTTGTCTTACCAACATTTAAAGCCATTTGGAAGTCCAGCTTATTTAATATACTTGACAGCAATTCTTGTTTTTATGTCTGATACCTTCAGGTATTCATTACTTTAAAAGGTTTGTAGGTCCTTCTTCAATGGAATTCCATTCTGCCAAGAGCCTCCATTTTGTTCTGATCCCAGCTGTGGGTAATAGTGGATAATTCAGATCCCAGAGTATACTTAATAGGTCACAAATGTAATTATTGTACTTAGATATCATGGAGATTAGTCACTGAATATATCCACACAAGGCTGCCTTAATATTCTTTGATAAAAGAACACAGGTTTATTACGCAAAGAGGAAAAGTAGCAAACAAGGCTATATATACGGTTTAGAAATAACATATTATGATAAGAAAAATAAATAATTCAATCTTTGCCCCAGCAATATCCTTTTTAGAGACTCAATCCCAATGTTGCATCACTCCTATTCAAACTATGTAGTTCTTACTTAACTGACACTTTTCAGTTTTAACGGCCAAAAACTTCTTTCCATCGCTGATAGCCAACTTTCGTTCTAGTTCTAAGAGGTTGGAGACTTCACAAATTAAAACCCTTCCACTTAAGTGAAACTATTCTACTTAACTGAAATCCTATTTGGAACTGAACTAAGAAACATCCCATCTTTTTTTCTTAGTAGGTCATAAAAGTTCCGTTTTGTAAGCACTTCATGAATTAATACTGCAGGTGTCCTCCTGAGCACATTATTGAAGTCTCACATTTGGAAATTATGTATATACTTTGCTGTTCTGAAGATTTTTTGACATCTTTAAAAATAATGTTTACCTTTAGGAATAGTGTTAGAAACAAGTTTAATAAAATTTAGACGAGACCACCAAAACTGGAAACAAGACAATTTATTCTACGATTTTGCAAGAAAGGGCATCAAATGCAGAAGCAAATGAGCAATGAACATTCAAACTAGTACAGAGTTATACTTTTGAACTGCGTGAGGTCATCTCTCCCGACTTCTACATTACCCAATCTTTCTTAGTATTCTGCCACTGTCCAGCTGTGCTCCGCCCTTATTGCCCCCTTCTCTCCAAGTTGGCAACCTTTCCCTCTGTAAGTGCTGACATAAGGCTAAGCTTGTATCTTGATGTTCCTTTTACTTTGCTTGTAACATCTTCCATTGTCCATAGGTACATTCCATTCGTGAACATACGTTTTAACAATGTATCTTTTATCGTGCTTAGTTTATGCGTTTCAGCTATCTCAGCTATTTTGCTGAGACTATTATTTAAAACATTATGATGAAAGAAATTATTTGCTTTAATAGTTCTGCACTAAAGTTAGTACTCAATTATCCATAATTATACATTAAAGATAAAGATACATTTCCCTAATGTTTGCCTAGCTGATATTTTCCTTGTCCCCCTTCTCTGCACATACACTCTCTTGCTTTTCCATTTCTGCAAAAACAACACACTTCCCTATTTCTTACAATTCCCCCATTTCTTTTTTTTTTACCATTTGTTGTTTTTGCAATTTTATTTTCTGCCCTCTTTTCAGTCTATGGTGCAGAGGTTCACAATCTTGCCATTTCTGTCCTTCTAAGTCTGTCTTTCTCAAACTCTAGGAGTAATCTCTACTCTCTCTTTTTTGCGCTTGTGCTATCGTCATGACCATTATTGATTGTTGTCCTCCCAAAGACATTACCAACTTAGTCATTATCCACTTTAACACATTAAATCCTATCAGTGGATTTACAATTATTAGTAATACATAAATGCCTAAATTAACTAACCATTTTCCCCAACCGGTCAGTCTCCAGTCACCCCATCCCCATCCTTCGTCTTTTCGGAGTTCATCCCCAATTTCTCTTAGATTGATTATCTTTTTCTTTATTATTTCCGCCTTATCTTCCACTATGGAAAAGGTGTCTGGGATGAAGGTGCAGCATTCCTTACCAATCAGAGCACAGGTTCCCCCTTTTTCGGCCAAAAGATAGTCTAAAGCCATTCAATTCTGTAAAGCTGTCAGTCTTGTGGCAATCATTTCGGTGGTTATGGCCGATATCTGGGATTGAGTTTCTCCCATCGCGCCAGTGGTATAATTAATTAAATTTTCAATGGCAGCCGCCAGTCTCTGTATTTCCACCCCTGCCCTTGTAGTGCCGTAGTTTGGGAATAGTGTCCACAACAGACGGTCTCCTTCAGAGACCTCTTGGATCTTATGTCTTATTCCCCCTTCCTTTCTCAGGTTGGGCTCATGTTTTTCTATTCGGAGGTGAGGGATTATATAAGCGAGGTAACAGCAGCCACTCCAGCCTTTCTGGTCTTGAGGCAGTGTCTCATCAATTTCATAACATGCATGTATTTCTACACATTCAGTCATGCGAATATATTTTTCCCCGGGAATAAATGGATAGCCTTCAGACCGCATACTCAATATGTTCCATTTAATATTCGAGGAGTGGTCGTGGCCGTAGCTTGGCTGGTATAGATGCAAGATGATCTTCCTAATTGGAAAGGTGCGGCGTCATTCTGATTACAAAAACAGGTGGTATTCACTGCTCCTTTCGGTGGGGAAATTCTAAGGCTATCGATACCACCCAGAGTTTTCGGGGCTGGTCTGGGGAACCATCTCGCAAAGTTATATTCACCCCTGTCAGATCTCCACATTGTATCATTTGAGCCCGAGTCAAATTGTTGTAGATCGTACACTTCTCTTTTGGTGAGCGGTATTACCGAGGTGGGGATTCCAGATTCGCCATGGTATGGGACTTCTGCACAGACCCAACAGTCGGCAAGTCCCTCTCGTTTAACATAATTTTGGCATAGTGTAGTGAAGTGATTTTTCCCGCTTCCTTGAACAGTTAGTACTACTAACGTCACAATACTATACCAGTACCCGCCCATCTCTGACACCTGCCTACCGTCCTGTCTATCTGTCTTAATCTTTTAGGTGCCAGGGAGAGGTGAGTCCACACAGCCCTTACAATTAATAACAATATATATATTATCAAACGTTAAAAGAGTGAAAGAGTCTTTTATCTCAGTTCATTCCTTCTTTCTCAGCGTAACTTTCAGAGTTGTCTGTAGGATGAGCGTGCCTCTCCGCCAATGGGGTGTTCACAGGACCCTTGACGCGAGTGTGATGACTCCACCCTTTCTCAGCAGTTCGGATAGCTGTCTCAGTAGTCAGGAGGGTTAGGAATGGTCCAAACTCGGGTGGAGTTTGGTATCTTTCCAAATCTTGATCAGGACCCAATCACCCGGCTGTATACGGTGTGCTGCAAATTCGAGCGGCGATGTATGTACCAACAAGCCTTTATTTCTAAGAATAAATAATGAAGAGCCAAGTACTACAATATAATTTTTCAAAAACTTATCATTAAACTCAGCTGTAGGCACTTCTCCTTTCCCTCCAAGAAATGGTAGCCCAAACATCATTTCATAAGGAGAAAGGCCGATATCGCGCCTTGGAGCAGTCCGAATGCGTAATTGCACAATAGGTAAACATTTGGTCCATGGTAACCGCGTCTCTAGGACTAGTTTAGATAATTGCTTGTTTATGGTCTGATTCATTCGTTCCACCCGCCCAGAGGAATGTGGGTGCTAAGAAGTGTGGAACTCCCAAGAGATTTCTAATCTTGCCATTACTTCTTGCAAGATATTAGAAGTGAAATGGTTACCTTGGTCTGAGCTTATATTTTCCACTATTCCATATCGTGGGATGATTATGTTCGAGGAGGGTTTTCACCACTCCTTTTGAGGTGGCTGATGACATTGGGAAAGCTTCCACCCACCCGGTTAAATGGTCTACTAGTACTAACAGGCACTTCTGTTTTCCCACTGGGGGTGGTTAGGTGTAATCCACCTGTATACTTTGGAAGGGTCTCAACCCTGGGTTTCTTCCTCCTTTGAGCTCTTCCCTTGCCATTTTCTTATTGATCTTTTGACAAGTTATACAACCTGCACATATCTGTTTCGCCAACGTATATATTCCCTTACATCCATATTTTCTTAATACTGTGTCACACATGGCTTGGGAACCCCAATGACTACCCTGGTGTACGGTGGCTAAGATGTTTCTCATGACTGATTTACTCAGTAATTCCCTCCCATCCGGGAGGATCCACTTTCCTTCAGTTGTCTTAGGGGCTCCTATTTCTTGGAACTCTTTTTCCTCTTCTTCTGTGTATATGGGGTTCACGGGAGAAGAGTCAACTAAGGGTGTAAGAATCTGTATCCTTATTACTGTATGGTTCATAGCTGCCTCTTTGGCTATCTCATCTGCTAGCCGGTTTCCCTTTGCTTCTAGAGTGTTCCCCTTCTGGTGTCCAGGTACATGGACTATAGCTATTTTCCGGGGTAATTTCAAACTTTTCAATACTTGTGCTATTAGCTCTTCATGTATTAATTCTTTTCCTCGACTATTGATCAGTCCCTGTCCTTGCCATATCTTCCCGAAGGTATGGACTGCCCCATAGGCATACTTGGAGTCAGTGTAAATTGTCCCATCCTGTTTTTCTAAGTGTTTTAAAGCTTGGTTTAATGCGTACAATTCACAGGTCTGGGCTGACCATGTGCTGGGCAGCAGGTCTGCCTCCACTGTTTGGTTTTTGTTACCGTCCACTACTGCATATCCATTGTGTCTTTTTTCTTCCACTAATCTCGATGACCCATCTAAAAACAATCTATCTCCGTCATGAAAAGGTAGATCTCTCAGATCCTGTCTAATTTTGGTTTGATATTCTATGATATCTAAACAGTCGTGCTCTAATTCTTGTTTGTCAAGAGGTCCTGAAGGCTCATGAGGTCAAGAGGCTTATGCCCGAAACGTCGATTCTCCTGCTCCTTGAATGCTGCCTGACCTGCTGCACTTTTTCCAGCAACACATTTTCAGCTCTGTCAAGAGGTTCTCCCTTCCAAAGAAAGCTGGGTTTAGACAGGTATCCATTGCTAACACTAGGTCATCTTTCTCCATCAGGATGGCCTCGTATTTTAGAATTCGTGAATCTGTCAACCATCTTCCTGCTTTTTGGTTTAACACAGTTCTGACTTGATGGGGAGTGCTAACTACTAGAGCTCCTCCAAAAGTAAGTTTCCGGCTTTCTTCTAACAATATGGCAGTTGCTGCAACTGCCTGTATACATTCAGGCCATCCCCTTGAAACAGGGTCCAGGATTTTGGACAGGAAGGCTATGGGCTGTTTCTTTCCCCCTCCTTTCTGGGTTAACACTCCTAAGGCTGCTCCATTGTTTACTGTCACAAAAAGGTGAAATGGTTTCTCGAGGGAAAGGAGGGCCAATACTGGAGCTTGTGTTAGACTATGCTTCAACTCATGTAACCCTTCCTTTTCCTCTTCTGTCCAGTACAGTCCTTCATGTTCTGATTCTGTCAGTTTGTAATATAACCTCTTTGTTTTCTGGGCATAGGCTTCTATCCATAATCTGCAATAACCCATCAGCCCCAGGAACTTTTGTAATTCTCGTTTGGTGTTTGGGAGAGGCAGTTCTACTATCCCTCGAATTCTTTCGGGGTTAATACGTCTAGTTCCCTTGCTAATAAGGTGTCCTAAGTATTTCACCTCTTTTTCTGCAAATTGCAATTTATTCCTAGATACTCTTAAACCCTGTCGCTCTAGGAAATTCAACAATCCATTGGTGGCCGAACTTACATCATTTCTCTTTTGTCCTGACTCAAGTAGATCATCCACATATTGCAACAGTGACGTCTCCCGGGGCATTTTATATCGTTCTAGGACTTGTTCCAGTACTTGCCTGAATAAGTTAGGTGATTCTGTGAATCCCTGGGGAAGTACTGTCCATTGGAACTGTTGTTTTCTGCCTGTGTATGGGTTTTCCCATTCAAAAGCGAACATGTTGCAGCTCTCTGGGGCTAAGGGACAAGCCCAGAATGCATCTTTTAATCTATTACACTAAACCAGTGGTGGTTACACGGAATCCAACTAAAAAGGGTGTATGGATTGGGCACCACTGGGTGCCGTGTCCGGACCAGTCGGTTCACTAATCTGAGATCTTTTACCAGTCGGTAAGTTCCATCTGGTTTCCGGACAGGTAGTATTGGGGTATTAAAGGATGACATACATGGTTCTAATAGCCCTTCTTTTACTAGAGAGTCTATTACCATTTGTAAACCCTTGCGCCCCTCTAATGAAACTGGATATTGTTTTGGCCTTACTGTTTTATTCTCTTGGGACAGTGTAATTACGATGGGATTAACGTTTAAATGACCCGTGTTCCCGGTTCTTGCCCACACGTTAGGGTTTATCTGCTCTTCATCACTGGTCGTTAGTTTATTTATTGTTACAGTTATTGAACTATTCTCTACTCCAATCTTCAAGTTTAGCAAAATTATTAAATCCCTATCCAAGAGATTGCTTCCAACATCAGGAATATATAGTAGTTGTCCCGTCACTTCTTCATTATTTCCCCTTATTAGGGTCGGCTCGAAAATGGGCGCTAAGAATCCTTCGCC
Organism: Chiloscyllium plagiosum; assembly: GCF_037043375.1. NCBI lineage: Eukaryota > Metazoa > Chordata > Chondrichthyes > Orectolobiformes > Hemiscylliidae > Chiloscyllium > Chiloscyllium plagiosum. The sequence continues at coordinate 58,875,644 of NW_028270149.1, forward strand.
TTTTACTCCAGAAACTCTGAGACTCTTATTAGTTAATTTAACACCGCTAGGTCTAAAACTTAGGGATGACCGCGCCACTCCCGTATCTACTAAAAACACTGCCTCCTCCCCTTCAGGTCCCACCTTTAGATTTATCAAGGGTTCCCGGTGGGTCTGAGGAGGAAGGAACCCCTGACTCCCCTATTCTTCATCAAAAGTCATCAATGATACTGCTTCTCTTTGTCGTCCTAACTTTGGACATTGCCTTTTAAAATGTCCTGTTTTTCCACAGTAATAACATCCTGCCAGTTGCTTTCTTCCCCTACCATCTGTTCTCTGTCTCTCTTGTTCTCCCCTGTTGTTCTCTGATTCTAACTTTCTCGCCGTAATTTCCTCAACCGCTGCAATCATTATTTTAGCTTTCTGTTTTTGTTTCTCGTCTTCTCTTTTCACATACACTTTCTGTGCCTTACGTAACAAATCTTCCATCTGTTTTTCACTCCATCCTTCTAATTTCCGTAACTTCTTTTGTATATCCGGCCATGATTTAGTCACAAACTGGACCTTGAAGAGTCCCTGTGCTACCGGATCATCGGGATTTATTCCTGAATATTTTCTAGTGGCTTCTTTTAGTCTCTGTAAAAAGGCTGACGGGGCTTCCTCCTTCTCCTTTCTTACTTCAATGGCTTTAAAAAAATTCTGAGATTTAGGTTCTGCTTCTCTAATACCCAAAATTACCATTTCTCGAAAGTCTCTCATTTCTCCTCTATCGTGTTCATCCATGCCCTGCCAACAAGGGTCCACATTGGGAAATTTGTTTTCTGCTGGTATTACTCCTTCACCCACCGGGTGTCTCTTTTCCCATTCCCTCAGGGCAGCTCTTCTGATCATACCCCTTTCTTCCCCTGAGAATATCATCCCCAGAATGCTCATCAGCTCGCCCCATGTATACAAATTTGGCCCCAAGAATTGGTCCAACTGTTCCGCCAATCCTATGGGATCTTCAATCAAACTTTTCATTTTTTTTAAAGAAACTAACTTCACTGCTAGTTAGTGGTGCATTGACATATCCGATTTCGGCGTTACCAACGGGTACTTCTCTAAGGGGATATATTTGTGCTGCTGCCCCGCCTCTGTCCCCCTCTTCCCTCCTTTTCACTGCTGATCTAATCTTAATCTTCCCCCGGACCTTTTTCAAGTTCTTGTACTGGGGAGGGCGCTGTGGGAGAGGGAAAAGACGACAACAGACCATTACTGTTGTTGTCGTAAGGGTGGGGGGTAAACTTGACAAATGATCCCAACGGGAAACCTTTGTTTCCTCATCACCTTCTTCTGACTTTTTAAAAACAAGGATTTTCGGACTCCCTATCCAACAGGCGGCATAGTCAAATTCTTTATGGGAGTATTTTTGCTTCTCATTTACATATATATTTAAATCTTGACATAGCCAATCTTCATCTGACCTATACTGAGGCCAAAATATACTTGGAGTTTTAATGTTTTCCTTCGTCCAGACAAAACAACAAAAGTTTATCATTTCTTTTTTATCCTTTCCTCGCGTCAGAGGATTGTACTTCCAATTACTTAACATTTTTCCTAAAAGACTGTCCATTGGGATGTGGTCCTCGGACGTCCCTCCAATGTCTCCTTCTAAATTTAAATCACTATTTTTATTCTCCATTTCAATACTCGGCCATTTCTTTATGTAATTTAGTTAACCTTACTGAGGTCCGGTGTCACCTTCTTCCACACCCACTTCAGGGTCCTGACATTCATGTGGGAGATTTCCCCTCTTAACAACTGATCTAAGGCTGGGTGATCGAATCAGGTAGACACCTTACTCATCAGATTAATCTAGCCAATTAAATACTTTATTTTATATGTTTCCAATTTCCCCGTATTTCTCGTATGTCCTGTACTTCTCGTACGTCCCCGACCACCAAGGCAATACTTAAAGGTCCATTTTCTTACCTTGGTCTGTGCACAAGAGTTACTTGGTCGAATCAGCACGCCCTGTACCACGGCAATACCTGGCAACCACTACCGTTGCCTATCCCGGTCGCTTACTCGACCAAACCTCCCACTGCGTGTCAGCGTGCCCTGTCCTGCAATGTATCCAACTGGTAGCAATTACTGTTGCCCACCCTGGTCGACTGGATTCACCTAACCCGGTCGCCCAGAACCCCGGTTCCCCGGGTCCCCAGATATACTGCAGCGCGTCCTGTCCCGCAGTGATTCCCCGGATATATCCAACTGGCAGCAATTACTGTAGCCTACTCTGGTCGACTGGATTCACCTACCCTGGTGGACCAGAACCCCAGTTCCCCAGACATATCCGACTGGCAGCAAATACCGCTGCCTACCCCGGTCGCCTGGATAAATCTTTTAAGACCTTTCTTACCCGGGTCTTGTGTACACAAGAGTCACCCGACCGAACCCGCCGTGTCTGCCCGTCTTGTTTCCAGGGTTCTCAGTCTGGATCACGCTCGCCCAAAGTCGCTGCGGCAAGGAGGGAAACTAGAGACCGCCGAAATCAGCAAGGTGCACCTTCTCCGTTTTCCCAAAAATGCCGAGCGACTGAAGCTTGGGATCCCAAATCTGTTAGAAGCAAGTTTAATAAAATTTAGATGAGACCACCAAAACTGGAAACAAGACAATTTATTCTATGATCTTGCAAGAAAGGGCACCAAATGCAGAAGCAAATGAGCAATGAACATTCAAACTAGTACACAGTTATACTTTTGAGCTGTGTGAGGTCATCTCTCCCGACTCCTACATTACCCAATCTTTCTTAGTATTCTGCCACTGTCCAGCTGTGCTCCGCCCTTATTGCCCCCTTCTCTCCAAGTTGAGAACCTTTCCCTCTGTAAGTGCTGACATAAGGCTAAGCTTGTATCTTGATGTTCTTTTTACTTTGCTTGTAACATCTTCCATTGTCCATAGGTACATTCCATTCGTGAACATACGTTTTAACAATGTATCTTTTTCGTGCCTAATTTATGCGTTTCAGCTATCTCAGCTATTTTGCTGAGACTATTATTTAAAACATTATGACGAAAGAACTTATTTGCTTTAATAGTTCTGCACTAAAGTTAGTACTCAATTATCCATAATTATACATTAAAGATAAAGATACATTTCCCTAATGCTTGCTTAGCTGATATTTTCCTTGTCCCCCTTTTCTGCACATACACTCTCTTGCTTTTCTATTTCTTACAATAGGAATTGAAATCTCAGTTTAAAAATCCAAATTCCAAATGATATGTTATGTACAATTATTGCATCTGCTTCAACTGCTGATCCATACCTCTTACCTTTGGACTACTGCAAAGCATTCTTGGTCAGGCTTTCATTTTCCCTCACAGAAATTCAAGCTCATTTCAAGACTGCTAGCTGCAATCATAACTGACAGAAGGTCCTGTTTGCTCATCATCTCTGCATTTGCTGTTCTGCATTAGCTCTAGGTTGGTTAACACTTTGAAAGTGAATTACTCATTCTTGTTTTTGAATTCCACCATGCCTTTCCTGCTCAGCTCTATAAACTGCTCCAATTGTTAGTGATATTTGGATTTCTCCAACTCTGGCCACTTGTATGCTTCTAATTTTATTTGCTTCAGTGTGAATGGCCGCACCTTTAACTGTCAAATACTCAGTGTCTGGAATTCACTCTCTGAACCTTTCCAACTCTCAAACCCAAGCTTTTGGTTGTCTGACCTAAATATTTTGTGTGGATTGATTACTTAAAAAGTGTGCTTCCATCTGCATAAGAGCAGAGCTGAACATAGAATAGTACGGCACAGGAACAGGCCCTTTGTGCACCGTATCTATGGCAACCACAATGCCATTCTAATTTAATTCCATCTGCCTGCCCATGGTCCATAATCCTCAAATCCCTTCCTTTTCATGTGTCTGACTAAATGCCTCTTAAACATAGTTGCTTTTACCACTTCCCCAGACAGCTCATAACAGACAAAAGTGAGGACTGCAGATGCTGGAAATCAGAGTTAGATTAGAGTGGTGCTGGAAAAGCACAGTAGGTCAGGCGTCATCCGAGGAGCAGGAAAATTGATGTTTCGGGCAAAAGCCCTTCATCAGGAATCATGTACCTAACACTATGGGCAATTTAGCATGGCCAATTGACCTAGCCTGCACATCTTTGGATTGTGGGAGGAAACTCACGCAGACATGGGGAGAATGTGCAAACTTCACACAAACAGTCACCTGAGGTGGGAATTGAGCCTCAGTGAGGCAGCAGTGCTAACCACTGAGCCATTGTGCCCCCCCTTTCTTTGCCACCTTATATATTTGTGTTGGTTAATGATGGTATCTATCATTAAAGATCTCACCCACCTCCTCTGGCTCCATGCATAATTTCTCTCCTTTGTGCTTGAGTGAATTAATCTTTACTCTCGTACCCTTTTGCTCCACATATACGTATAAAATGCCATGGGATTCTCACTTATGTTACTTGTCAATAAGATTTCATGGCCCCTTTTAGCCTTCCTAATTCCTTGTTTAAGTTCTTTCCTCTTTCCTTTATATTCTTCAAGGAACTGGTCTGATTTCAGTCTGCAGAATCTTATAACAGCTTCCTTTTCCTTTTTACCAAATCTTTCAACATCTCTGGGTCAAAAAGTGTGGTGCTGGAAAAGTACAGGAGGCCAAGCGCATCCAAAAAGCAGGAGAGTCGCATTTCTGATGAAGGGCTTCTGCCTGAAACATCAACTCTCCTGGTCCTTAGATGCTGCCTGACCTGTTGTGCCTTTCCAGTACCACACATTTTGACTTTGACTCTCCAGCAACTGCAGTCCTCACTTTCTCCTGGTTTCAATATCACTTGTCATCCATAGTTCCTGAATCTTGCCATCCTTATCTTACATTCTCAGAAGACATGATGGTCTTGAATTCTGATCAACTGCCCTTTGAAAGGCTCTTACATGTCAGATGTTGATTTACCTTCAACCTAATTTCTCTAGTTCCTGCCTAATACTGTCGTAATTAGCTATCCCCCAATTTAGCACTTTCACCTGAAGACCGTAACTATATTAAAATTTTCAGAATTAGAATTGCTATTCCCAAAATGCTCTCCCACTGAAACTTTATGCACTTGGCCAAGTTCATTCCCCAGTATAAGGTTGGGTATGGCTCCTTCCCTCATATTGCTTCAAGAAACTCCCCTAAATGTACCAAACAAATGTACCTGCCCCATCTGAGCCCTTGGAACTAATAGACAACAACTCTGCTGTTTTTACATTTTTTTCCATCATCTGTTTACATATCTGTGCCTCTATTTCCCACTATATTATAACCCCATCAAAGTGACTGTGCCTTTCTTACTGCTGAGTTTGACCCCTATGGTCTTGATGAACCCTCCAAGGTGCCCTCCCTAATTACAGCTGTGACGTTGTCATTAATCAGTAATGTAACTCTCTTACTTCTTTTACATCCCTCTCTATCATGCCTGAAACGTCTAAACCAGAAATGTTGAGCTGCCAGTCCTTCCATTCTCTCAACCAATGACTGCAACATTGCTGTCTCACATATTAATCCAGATTCTAAACTCATCTGCCTTGCCTGGCATACTTAGAGTCATCCAGTCATGCAGCATGGAAACTGACACTTTGGTCCAACCACAAACCCAAACTAAACCAGTCCCATCTGCCTGCACTTGGCTCATATCCATCCAAACATTTAATAACTGTAAGAAATAAAGAAGTAAATCTTGAAATAAGCCTGAATTGCTGGTGCAGCTGCATGATCCATGTTACTCTCAATAAAATGAAAATACTTCTTGTATACTTCAGATTGCCAGTCCTCTGTGGTCATTAACCTGCCTGTTCACCTTATAATAATTGCTATAGTTATGATACTATAATCCTCTACCTTCTCTTCAATCACTCCCCCTGCTGATCTACTGCTCTGGTTCCTATGCTCTGCCATACAAGTTTGAACTCTTCTGAAATGGCAGTAGCAAACTTCCTTACAAGGAATTTGATGGCCATCCAGTCCAGGTGCAACCCATCTTTTTTGTACAGGTCTCACGTGCCCCGAATGCATTCTAATGATCCAGATATTTGACACCCTATTCCCATTCCAGCTCTTTAGCCATGTATTCAATTAAAGTCAGTGAGCAACTCCCTTTCCCTTCTACAGATATGTATTGTACTTAACCAGAGTCTACAACCTGAAACATTTCCTCATAGAACCCCGACAGTATAGATAGAGGCCATTTGGCCTATCAAATCTGCACCGATCCTCCAAACAGCATCCCAGACCCATCCTATCCCAACGAGCTCACATTTACCATGGCTAATACACCCAACTTACACAGTCCTGGACAGTGAGGGTTAATTTAGTCTGGGAAACCAGAGCACCCAACAGAAATTCACGCAGACACAGGGAGAATGTGCAAACTCCATACAGAGGCTGGAATTGAATTCAGTTCCCTGGTGCTGTAAGGCAGCAGTACTAACCACTGAGCCACCGTATTACCACTAAGCTGAATTTGTCTTCCAAGCTGATTTGCCGAGAGAGAGCCTGTGATTTGCAGGACAGAGAGAATGAGATTGGTGATGGGAATCTAGGAAGAGTTGCAAGTTGGAGTACTGGGGGAATGAAGTTCCTGAACATAGTTGATGAGGAATGTCTGGAACTTGTGAGGCAGGGGAAAGTTGGAACAGTGAAGAGAAACAATACAACAAAATGGTACAAATTTGAAAGGGCTGCAGTATCAGATTTGTTCTGTAAATGAACAAGTCTCTGTAGATGCAGTGATAAGTACAGTGGAGAAGACTATTAAGAATCTTACAAGTTCCTTGGCTTTGTTGTCATATTTTCAGTACAGAAATGAAGAAATTATGCTAAACCTTTACAGTCTTTTGTTGAAAGGTCCTTGTCAAAAAACTTTAAAGTTGTGTTTTTCTCTATGAAGATCTGTCAGATCTGCTGAGTATTTCCAGCTTTGGGTCAGTCTCTTTGCTGACTCTTGTCTGCTTTGCAAATATTTCCTGTGAGATTAAGAGTACAATGTGAATACATATTATTTTACATTAATACAGTGTGACTTTGTTAAATAATTGATTTACAGGCATTGAAAGGTTCCAGCTCTTGTGCTTTTGTCATGTGATGGTGTAAATAAAGCAACCTTTCGCAAATTATAAATAGGTGTACGCTTTACCTCTGTGCAACCTTCAATGTGTCTGGTACTAATCACTCCTGGCTGGAGTCTGGTTTTATACAGATTTGGGCTGCCACCCCACGGCATTTATTCAGTAGACAATAGACAATAGGTGCAGGAGTAGGCCATTCTGCCAGCACCACCATTCATTATGATCATGGCTGATCATCCTCAATCAGTATCCTGTTCCTGCCTTATCCCCATAACCCTTGATTCCACTATCCTTAAGAGCTCTATCCAACTCTTTCTTGAAAGTATCCAGAGACTTGGCCTCCACAGCCTTCTGGGGCAGAGCATTCCATACACCCACCACTCTCCGGGTGAAGAAGTTTCTCCTCAACTCTGTTCTAAGTGGCCTACCCCTTATTTTTAAACTGTGCCCTCTGGACTCACCCATCAGCAGAAACATGCTTCCTGCCTCCAGAGTGTCCAATCCTTTAATAATCTTATATGTCTCAATCAGATCCCCTTTCAGCCTTCTAAACTCAAGCGTATATAAGCCCAGTCGCTCCAATTTTTCAGCGTAAGATAGTCCCGCCATTCCGGGAATTGACCTCGTGAACCTACGCTGCACTCCCTCAATAGCCAGAATGTCTTTCCTCAAATTTGGAGACCAAAACTGCACACAGTATTCCAGGTGTGGTTTCACCAGGGCCCTGTATAGCTGCAGAAGGACCTCTTTGCTTCTATACTCAACTCGTCTTGTTAGGAAGGCCAGCATGCTATTAGCTTTCTTCACTGCCTGCTGTACCTGCATGCTTGCTTTCATTGACTGATATACAAGAACACCTAGATCTCGTTGTACTACCCCTTTACCTAACTTGACTCCATTTAGGTAGTAATCTGCCTTCCTGTTCTTGCCACCAAAGTGGATAACCACACATTTATCCACATTAAACTGTATCTGCCATGCATTCGTCCACTTACCTAGCCTGTCCAAGTCACCCTATATTCTCCTAACATCCTCCTCACATTTCACCCTGCCACCCAGCTTTGTGTCATCAGCAAATTTGCTAATATTACTTTTAATACCTTCATCTATATCATTAATGTACATTGTAAAAAGCTGCGATCCCAGCACTGATCCCTGTGGCACATCACTGGTCACCGCCTGCCATTGCGAAAGGGAGCCGTTTATCACTACTCTTTGTTTACTGTCAGCCAACCAATTTTCAATCCATGTCAGTATTTTGCCCCTAATGCCATGTGCCCTAATTTTACTCGCTAACCTCCTATATGGGACTTTATCAAAGGCATCCACTGGATCTCCCTTGTCCATCTTCAGAGTTACATCCTCAAAAAATTCCAGAAGATTAGTCAAGCATGATTTCCCCTTCATAAATCCATGCTGACTCTGACCTATCCTGTTACTGCTATCCAGATGTGTCATAATTTTGTCCTTTATAATTGCCTCCAGCATTTTTCCCACCACTGAGGTCAGACTAACTGGTCTATAATTCTGTTTTCTCTCTCCCTCCTTTCTTAAAAAGTAGGACAACATTAGCCAACCTCCAATCCGCAGGAACTGATCCTGAATCTATAGAACATTGGAAAATGATCACCAACGCATCCAAGATTTCTAGAGCCACCTCCTTCAGTACCCTGGGATGTAGACCGTCAGGTCCCGGGGACTTATCAGCCTTCAGACTTAACAGTCTCTCCAACACCATTTCCTGCCCAATATATATTCCCTTCAGTTCAGGTCCTTCAGCCACACATCTGGGAGATTGCTTGTGTCTTCCCCAATGAAGAGAGATCTAAAGTACCAATTCAACTCTTCTGCCATTTCTTTGTTCCCCGTAATAAATTCACTATTCACTCAGCAATGTCTTTAAATCCTCACTTTAACTTGAAGAATTAGTTCAGGTCTGTGTCAAACTGTCCTGTTCTTGGCAGTGTGAGAGAGGCCATGAAGATTTTGATAGGCTTAGTCAATATCCTGGCCAGAAAGGACGATCGTGCAGACTCCTGTTTAAAGATGGCGTCAGGGCCTGATTTACATGCTTAAAGTGGGAAAATGTGTCCTGCTTAAAAAGAGTGCGATCTTGGTGTGAGTCCCATTAATAATTTTAACTATTCCCTAGTTTCTGCAGAGGTAAAATTCCCTTCCCACCCATATATTGGCTTGAATATTCCTTTGGTGTGGCCTGGGGAATGTTCATTTCACAGATGCAAAACAGAAGGAAAGTAAAACAGGGTTTTGCTGCTGGCTAGAGGTTACAATAGTATATACAACCTGAATTATGTTCTCTTCATTAATTTACATTTGGACAAAAGTCTCCGATCTCCTTTTAAGGTTTGTGCTGTTATCACTGTCTGTCAAGAGATGAACAATGAGAACAAAATAAATTATTTTGACCCCCGCTTAGAAGGTTTGAACAGCAAGATTGTGCATGCAATGTGTGCGTTGGGAAAGATGAAATAGTATAGACTAGGAAAAGCAAACAGGAGAAAGTGAGGACAGCAGATGCTGGAGATCAGAGTCAAAATATGTGGTGCTGGAAAAGCACAGCTAGAGGAGCCAGGTAGATGGAGATGGGTAGGTGATGGTGATAGGTCGGAGCAGAGAGTGGAGATGGGTAGCTGATGGTGATAGGTTGGAGCAGAGAGTGGAGATGGGTAGGTGATGGTGATAGGTCGGAGCAGAGAGTGGAGCAGGTAGGTGCACCCTTCACCACCCCCCCACCTCCATCTACCCATCACATTCCCAGCTACCTTCCCCCTATCCCATCCCCCCTCCCATTTATCTCTCAAGTACCTTGGGCCTCCCCAGCATTCCTGATGAAGAGCTTATGCTTGAAACGTCAACTCTCCTGCTCTTCAGATGCTGCCTGACCAGCTGTGTTTTTCCAGCACCACACCTTTTGACTGGGAAGAACAAACAGGTGTGGCAATTTTCATTAGGAACTATTGTGTTGAGTAGCACAAATGATAAGGCATAAAATTTCTGTTTAATTTTACAAAAAGGATAAATTACTTGGTACACAGTGGCTTGCCATAATCATGTGACTTCTCTTGTCATCTGATGTAAAGAAAGATTTTGTGACGAAGCCATTTTCATACATCATGTGGCACAGTGTGTGAGATGAGTCTCCAAGAGATTGGTTCATAAAATCACAGACTTAGGGTCCTTGTCTGCGGTTGATTGAGGTGAGGAATGCTGAATAAAACTCTGGTGATTCTCTTGGGGGGAGCAGAAAAAATTCCACTGAGATTCACGGGGGAGCACTTAGCAGTTGGACTCAATGCTCTATTGGCAGAGGTTGGGATCACATTATCTCTTCTCAGAGCAGTCGTGGAGATAAAAAAGAAGGAAAGAAAATACCCTGAATCTCAGACTGAGGGAGGAGGGGAACAATGCGAAAGAAATCTATTCAACAGTGTTCATCTACACACTAATCCTGGACCAGTTGATAAAACTCTAATTGGATTGGGAAGTAGTGTAGCTATTTACTTTGGTGAAATGAGATAAGTAAAAGAGGCAAGCAAATTTTATTTGAAATGAAAACAGAAAACCAATTCCAACAGTACAATCTTAGTCTGAGAGCTTTTTTTTTGTTCTCGTTTGTCTGCTGCTCTTTGTTTTGTCTGTGTTTGTTATTCTTACAACTGTTGACTGTTTTTTCAGGAGGGTTTCACACAGGCATCCTGCAGGGACAAATCAGGCAAAGACTTGCTTCTCTTATAGCTATCTGATAATTCCTCTCTGGGAAAAAGAATGACCACTGTCCAGAAATGTTTTTATTTCTGATTTGTTGCAACAAATTAACAGTGGGTTTGCAGTCACAGTAAGTTGACTCTGTGATTTGCTGCTATCAGGTCTTTGCAGAAATGTAGAAGTCCTGCTTTGCTGGTGAAACGCAAAAACACAAATCTCATTGTGAATTGTTGGAATTTCTTTTTATAGGACCTCACAGCACTGATTGAGGTCATTTAGTCCACCATAAATCTTCTGACTCTTTGAAACAACTCAAATTAGTCCCACACCCAAGTTCATACCATGGATTCCTTCAGTAGTGTTGCAGGGGTATGACAGGGATAGATATTTTCCCCATTCCTTTCGTTCTTCATGATGGATTTCATTTGAGGAAGGTGATGGTGGGGGTACAGAGCCCACCAATCTTGAGATTAGTGGCCCCAAGTTTGGTCTACCCTTTAGTTGTGAGAAGACTAAGACAATAATAAACTAATGGCAATAAGGCCTCCCTTTCATCATCAGGAGACAGAATGACAAGAGCATTGGTCAGCTGCCCTAACTTGGAAGCACCATCTTCAGAGAAGAAGATGTAGACATTAATGCCCATACAAAAATCAGCAAAGCAACATTGTTCTTCCAGCAGCTCCATATCATCTGGGCATGCACTACCATCAACATAATAATAAATCTATAACTCTACATGTCCAATGTAGCACCAACTACAATCTATGCCAATGAGTCATGGAAGAGAACATCAAAGGTCTCATTTAATTTGGATATCAAAGGTTGCCTACGTAAGATCCTGAGCATCTCTTGGAAAGACTACATCATCTATGAGGAAGTGGGACCCTGGACTGGCCAGAGGCACTGACAAAATATCATGCTCTGAGACTAGCAGGGCACACATGTCATCTCCAGGATACACACCCCCAACTGGAGGTTGAATCTGCATTACTGGATGAGAAAGGAAGACAGGGTTGGCCAAAGAAGACCAGGTAAAGTACATCTAAGGAGGACTTTCACGAGTGTGACACTAGCAGAAACAATTGCATTGAATCAGGTCTGGTAGTGGAGTCTTTCTGCAAATTATCCCTGATGGGTACCACCAGAGGAATTAAATCTAAGGATGGAATCTTATGAAGGGTTTTGGTATGGCAAGATTTGTGGCAGAATTGGGTGAAATGATCATCTTGATGCCAAGATCATCTGGCTGCAACTTGGCCCATTTACACAAGTGGCCTGCTGGACTCTTGCCTGAGAGTGGCAGCTTCGCAATTGATGTTCATTAGAGCTAAACCCGACTTATCATGAGTTGTGGTCTTACTAAACTCATCACATAAATTAGCCATCAAGAAAACTCATCATGTGATTCAGAACAGGTTCTTGTTGGATTAAGATCGACACTTGCTCCAAACGATCTCCATGTTGTCCATGGTCAAATTGCATGCATACCAAGGCATTTCTCATGAGCACCAGCTACATGCACCCGAAAAGACTTACAAAGAAACATAGTAAGCCTGAGGTTTTGGGAGAACCTTAAAAATCATCATAGGATGACAAAAAGGAGAAAATATAGAATATGAAAGTAAATTAATCTGGAGGGTAAAAATAGATTATAAGATGTGCAGGTAAAATAAATATCGGACTCTTAAAAATGGAGACAAGAGGAACAATGTTGAACAAATATTTTGTGTCAATATCCACAGTAGAAGCCATTAGTTACATTCCAGAAATAGAGAGTGACTGGAGGACCAAAAGAGTCAGGAACTTTGTAGAAGTATAAAATCACACAACAGTAGGTCGTAGTTCAACTGGTTTATTTGGAAGTACAAGCACCATGCTTCCAAATAAACCTGTTGGACTTTAACCTGGTGTTGTGTGATGTTTAATTTTGTATATCCCAGTCCAATACCAGCATCTCCACATCATTTATATAAGTAGAGAAAGAAATATTACAGAAACCTAAGGGACAAAAAAAAGCAAAAGGTTCCCAGTACCAATGGTTTTAAAAAAGAAGCAAATGCAGAGTTGGTAAAGTCACTGGATATGATTTTCTAAGAATTGTTTGGATTCGAGAATGAGCTGAGGAGTTTTGATCTGATCAAATGTGATGCTTCTATTCACAAGACTGAGAAAAGGCAAGGAACTGTAGGCTAGTTAACCTGCCATCAATTGCCAGGACAAAGTCAGAATTTTTTTATTCATTCAGGATGAGGGCATCACTAGCTAGACAGGTATTCATTGCCCATCCCAGAGGGTAGTTAAGAGTTAACCACATTGCTGTGGGTCTGGAGTCACATGTTTGACCAGGCAAGGATGGCAGTTTACTTTCTTAAAAGACATGAGTGAAGCAGATGGAGTTTTCCCCCGAACAATCAAGAATGCATTTAATAAATCATTAGATTTTTAATTCCAGAATTTCTTTGAGTTCAAATTCTACATCTGCTGTGGTGGGAGTTGAATCTAGGTCCCAGAACATTACCTGAGTCTCTGGATTAACAAGCCACCGATAACACCACTAGATTAGATTCAATTCCCTACAGTATGGAAACAGGCCCTTCGGCCCAACAAGGAGAAAGTGAGGACTGCAGATGCTGGGGATCAGAGCTTAAAAATGTGTTGCTGGAAAAGCGCAGCAGGTCAGGCAGCATCAAAGGAACAGGAGAATGGACGTTTTAGGCATAAGCCCTTCTTCAGGAATGAGGAGGGTGTGCCAAGCAGGCTAAGATAAAAGGTAGGGAGGAGGGACTTGGGGGAGGGGAGTTGGGAATACGATATCTGGAAGGAGGTTAAGGTGAGGGTGATAGGCCAGAGAGGGGGTGGGGGCGGAGAGGTCAGGAAGAAGATTGCAGGTCAAGAAGGCGGTGCTGAGTCTGAGGGTTGGGACTGAGAAAAGGTGGGGGGAGGGGAAATGAGAAAGCTGGAGAAATCTGCATTCATCCCTTGTGGTTGGAGGGTTCCTTGGCGGAAATTAGGCGCTCTTCCTCCAGGCGTCGTATTGCCAAGGTCTGGCAATGGAGGAGGCCAAGGACCTGCATGTCCTTGGCAGAGTGGGAGGGGGAGTTAAAGTGTTCAGCCATGAGGCGGTTGGGTTGGTTGGTGCGGGTGTCCCAGAGGTGTTCTCTGAAACATTCCGCAAGAAGGCGGCCTGTCTCCCCAATGTATTGCAAGTAGCCTATATATTGGGGAGACAGGCCGCCTACTTGCGGAACGTTTCAGAGAACACCTCTGGGACACCCACACCAACCAACCCAACCGCCCCGTGGTTGAACACTTTAACTCCCCCTCCCACTCCGCCAAGGACATGCAGGTCCTTGGCCTCCTTCATCGCCAGACCATGGCAACACGACGCCTGGAGGAAGAGCGCCTCATCTTCTGCCTAGGAACCCTCCAACCACAAGGGATGAATGCAGATTTCTCCAGCTTTCTCATTTCCCCTCCCCCCACCTTATCTCAGTCCCAACCCTCAGACTCAGCATTGCCTTCTTGACCTTCAATCTTCTTCCCGACCTCTCCGTCCCCACCCCCTCTCCGGCCTATCACCCTCACCTTAACCTCCTTCCACCTATTGTATTCCCAACGCCCCTCCCCCAAGTCCCTCCTCCCTACCTTTTATCTTAGCCTGCTTGGCACACCCTCCTCATTCCTGAAGAAGGGCTTATGCCCGAAACGCCGATTCTCCTGTTCCTTTGATGCTGCCTGACCTGCTGCGCTTTTCCAGCAACACATTTTTAAGCTCCAACCTTCGGCCCAACAAGTCCACAGTCTGAAGAGTAATCCACCCAGACCCATTCCGCTACCTTATATTTACTAATGTAGCTAATACTATGGGCAATTCAGCATGACCCGTTCACCTGATCTGCACATCTTTGGATTGTGGGAGGAATTCAGGAGCACCCAGAGGAAACCCACGCAGACACGGGGAGAATGTGCAAACTCACACAGACAGTTGCCCAAGGTAGGAATCAAACCCAGGTCCCTGATGCTGTGAGGCTCCGGTGCTAACCACTGAGCCACCGTACCACATAGTCCTAACCGATCCAGTCCCTTGTTATATATCAGTCATATCATTCCCGGTAATCAGTCTGGTAAACCTTTGCTATAATCCCTCTGTTGCCAGAACATTTTTCCTCAGATAAAGAAACTGAAATCGCCCACAATACTCAAGGTGTGGTCTCACTGAGGTTCTGTGCAATTTCAGCAAGACATCTCTTCTCCTGTATTTGAAACATCTTCCCATGAAGGCCAACAAACCATTTGTTTTCTTCAGCATCTGTTGTACCTACATGCTCATTTTCAGTGATTGGTGTACAAGGATATACAGGTCTTGTTCTATCTCTTTCCTAAACTATCATCATTCAGATAATAATGTGCCTTTCTGTTTTCCCATCAACATGGATAACCTCACATTTATAAACATTATGCTTCATCTGCCCTGCATTTGCCTATGCACTCAACATTTTCAAACCACATTGAAGCATTTCTGCATCATCCTTATAGTTCACTCTCCCACCTAGCATTCTGTCATCTGTAAATGTGGATATTTAGTTCCTCCATTTAAATCATTTCCAAATATTGTCATTAACTGGTGTCCATGCACTGATCTCTTTGATGCCCCACTAAACATTAGCTGCCACTCAAAAAAAGATCTATTTATGCTTACTCTTTGTCTCCTATCTGCCTAGTTCTGAATCCATATCAGTATACCACCTCACTCCCATGTGCTTTGATCTTGTATATGGAAGCTCATTGAAAGCTGTCTAAAAGTCCAATTAAACCACATCTAATGGCTCCCCGATCAACTCTGAGTTACATACTATGATGGTTTGAGGCTTAAACTGCCTATGATAAATTGGGGAACATTACTTTAAGGCAAGGTAGTGGTTGGCAATGGCAAACATTTAAAGAATGTGTGGATGAACTACAATAATTGCTCATTCCTGTCTGGCACAAAAATAAAATGGGAAAGACAGCCTGACCATAGTTGACAAAGGAAATTAGGGACAGTATGTGATCCAAGGAAGGGCATACAAATTAGTTAAAAAGTGCAGCACCTCTCAGGATTGGAAGCAATTTAGATTTCATCAAAGGAGTTCAAAAGGACTGATTAAGAGAGGGAAAATAAAGCATTGCAAGGAGCATACAACTTAATTGTAAAAGCTTCTAGAGATACTTGAAAAACAAAAGATTAATGAAGTCAAATGTGGGTTCCTTATAGACCGAAGCTAGGGAAGTTATAATGGGAAACAGAGAAATGGCAGACCAATTAAATGCACATTTTGCTCTGAGTTCACAAAAGAGGACACAAGTGACATCCCTAAAGTGTTGTGAATACAACATGTGACAGGAAAGAACTGAAGGAAATCAGTATGACTACGAAAATGGTGTTGGGGAATTGATGGGATTAAAGGCCAGTAAATCCCCACAGTCCAATCATCAATGTTCCAGAGTACTTCAGGAAATGGCCCCAGAAATAATGGATGCATTTGGTGGTCATTTTTGAAGATGGAACAGTTTGTATGGAATGGAGGGTAGCTATAGTACTCCACTATTTTACTAGGCCATCCCCTCTCCCCTAAATCTACAGAAGACTTAAAAATGCAGAGTAGAGCCACAGTATGATCAGACAAAGCCGCCATGGTTTTATAAATTGAAAACAAAAGTTGCTGGAGATGACAATAGGTCAGCATCCACGGAGAGAAAGAAAGTTAACGTTTTGAGTCTAGATGATTCTTCATCAGAGCTGCTGTGAAGCATTAGCTTGCTTTCTGACCCACTGTGATCTCCAGCATTTTTGTGTTTTCAGTAAAATTCCAATATCTGTAGTAATTTGCTCCTACATGTATTTTATGAATAGGTGGTAATGTTTGATATATTTATTAGAGTGTTTTGAGGGTGCAGTATGTAAAGGGGAGACAGTATATGTAGTATATGTAGATTTGTAAAAGTCAATCAATAAGATAACACACAAACTGTTAGTATACAATTAGTGCTGGGGCAAGTTATTAGCATGGATGGTGAATTGGTTAACAGACAGTAAGCAGAATCAGGATAATGATGGAATTTTCAAATTTCCAGGCTGTGCAAGAATGGGCAGTGCTGGGATTTAGCTCTTTACAATCTATATTAATGATTTAGTTGAGTCAGGGAGCATTCAGTAGCTTTTTTGCCACAAACAATGCAAGTTATGGAACATTAAGTGGTGACGAATATTAGCTTGTTTTCAAGTTAGGCTTGTGCCAGTTTGCAAGCAGATCTCATTCTCGCATAGATATTTGGGAGACTCTCCCTTTAATTGCCCACTCAAGGACTGAATTATATATTCAGTCTCTACTGTATTTAACCTGATTACCACATGTATGGATCACAACTGCATTAATGGTCTTTATCAATATGTGAGGCCTATTTTGCACTGAGAATTAACAAATAAACAGTTTACACTGACCTGCCAAATTGAGTACTTTAGATGTGTAGTCTCTGTTTTAACATAGGATACATAGCAGGGCTGATAGACTATGGCTCAGCAAGGGTTCCAGCAGGGTTGAGATTAGGGGATGATGATCGTTTAGACTTTTTGGAGGCAGCTTTGATGCTGGATTTGAAGGAATGAGACTTTTAAACACTTTTCAACTATCCAATGAAAACAATTCAGGGATCCAGCTGAGATTCTGAAATTACACCATGGGTGCATCTCACAAAGAGAATGTCATTCCTGTTTAATGACCCTGTGTTAAAGTTATATCTGACAGACTGCCTGATCCATTGGAATGCTTGGGGTTCATTGCACATAGGTCCAGACAGGACAAGACACAAAAACTTTCTGCAAGCGTTAGGCATGCGATTATCAGACAAGGAGAAGGAATTATCCTGATTCTGCTTACTGTCTGTTAACCAATTCACCATCCAGGCTAATAACTTGCCCCAGCACTAATTGTATACTAACAGTTTGTGTGTTATCTTATTGATTGACTTTTACAAATCTACATATACTACATATACTGTCTCCCCTTTACATACTGCACCCTCAAAACACTCTAATAAATATATCAAACATCACCACCTATTCATAAAATCCATGTAGGAGCAAATTACTACAGATATTGGAATTTTACTACAGATATTGGATTTAATAATTAGTTTAGCCTTGGTTCAGAGGTAGCATACTGGTCTCTGAAGCTCCACTTCTGACATGAGCTAGTTGTGGTGGTGCCCTGTCATGTTGATGGAAAAGAATCAATGCTCACCAATAGAAGAACATTCTATGGGACCTTGCTGCAAACAAATTGACTGTTCTGTTCCCTGTGTTACAACAGTGAATCTAAATTGACAGTTAAGGGTATTCTGAGGTTGTGAAGCTCATTGTATAAATGTAGTTTCTTTTACTGAATCATAAGTACAGAAAAGGCCCTGCAGCCCATCTAATCTGTACTGCCAAAAATATACTACTAACCACACTAGGCCAATAGCCTTGAATGCTTTAACAGTCAAAGATGTTCTTCTAAGTACTGTTTAAAAGTTCTGACATTTCCCACCTCAACTACCCTCCCAGGTTGTGTATTCCATACCCCCACTGCCCTCAAAATGAAAATATTTTTCCCCAAATCCCCTCAAAATCACTTGTCTTCCATTTTAAAATTATGCCCTCTTGTTATTGACTCTTTCATTTTAGATTCAACAATGTGCAGGATCTCTTACTGTTCTGATGTTCATTGAGTGTTCTTGTTAGTCATAATGTGGAGGTGTTGGTATTGGGCTGGAGTAGACAAAGTCAGAAGTCACCTGACACGAGGCTATAGTCCAACAGTTTTATTTGATATCACAAGCATTTGGAGTGCTGCTCATTTGTCAAGTGAAGTGTAAGTGGAGATGAATGGGAAAGAACAATTTACAATTTTACTTAGGATATTAAGATGTGGATTACCTTGAGCCTGGCTTCTAAACAGGAATGCCATTTGATGCCAGGGTTCAGGCAGACTATGAGTCTGAACAAATTCACATTTTTGGTCAGAACTCATATAAAAAATCTTGGTACTAAAACATCCTTTTTCTGCTAGTTGTCCAAAGTGCAAAGTGAAAGAAGTTTAGATTTATTTGACATAATTCTTAGCAATAACAGGACCACGTGAGAATTTGGAAATCTCAGAGAAACAGAAATTAACATATTTAATTTAAAATATACAAAAAGGTTTAGCAACACATTTGCTTTGGTTCTGGTTTCAGATTCTTGTTTGCTTTTTGTCCATGGATGAAAGGTGGAAAAATTGCCACTTGTATTACATTATGGTGTAAATGTACTTGAAAGAAAAGCATAACCAGATAATGATTGTACCTTACCACAGTAATGCCAGATTTTGCAGCTAAAAATTAAAATCTGCCCTCTGATTTTTTTCGATAGTATTCTGCGTTAGTCATTCGCAATTGAAACACTCTTCTCATCTCCTGTGCTGTCCTATCCTCTTTTGACTTAGAATGTAACTAAAAATTAGAACTTTGATCAAGATGTTGCCGCTCAGTTTTACTGGAATGTATCCAAACTAATGTTGTCATGAAAATCATAGTTTGTGTAACCTGTGGGCCCTCAGTATACCTCAAAATCATTCCCATGCATCTCAATGCTATTCACAAACTGATTACCACAAAACTGTGGTCTTTATAATGATTTTCCAATATTATGAGTATAAAACCTTTAAAGGGGGAGCGGGGGTGGGGGGGTGAAATGTATCTCGCTAATTGTACTCCATATTGATGTTCAGAACGTACATGTGTCCTCTTGTATATCAGTTCTGTAGCTGGTTGCAGCAAAAAGAGATTATCTGATCTACCACTTCCCCCTTCTCTCTTTAAATGACAAAAAGGCATCTAACGTCCTTATTAATTATATTTAACAACTCTGCCTTAAGGCCTGGCGTTTTGTCACTGATGGTGCCTAAACTTTCCTCTTCACATTTTCTTTATCAGCACCTCTTGTAAAAATTTCTGTCTTCCCACAGGGCTCCTGTTTATTCAACTGTGCTAAATTTCACACTGAACCCCCAGGGATGCAGGCAGGCAAAAGGAATTATTCATGAACTCCTCTCTGAAAGAAGCTATAAACTCCCAGTTCTATAACTCTCTGAATTCAGAGCTAGCCAAAGATTAGCCTGCAGAGAGATAGAAAAATTTGCAATAGATGTGTTTCGCTTGCTGGAAAGTTTGAGAGGTTGTACGGTTTTAACAAAATCTGCTCAGAATTATGGAAGTGTCTTTGTTGTCAGCTCAGAGCCTCTGCTACAGAACAGTTCAAGACATCAGGCTCAAGCAAAACAAACAGATATGTGAAATGCCAGGGAGGTAAGGTGTATTTTTGGTCTTTTGAAAGGAAAGCCACTGGGGCTAGTTTCAGGGTCAGTTTTTGTTTCAATAATCTAAACTTTCTGTTCAACTTGAATGGAACTTGATTGTCAAGCTGCTTGCAATAAAAGCTCGCCTTAAAATGTCCTCACCTTTGAGCAACTTACCTTTTTTGCTTGATTGTTCAGCAGCAGGCAGTCAATTTCTAGATTTTAATGATAGTTTCTTGCTCCTCTTAAATCCAGCATTAATCTTTAACTTAACTTTTCTGTGCCAGTTATTTTAATGAAAAGTAATTTTTGGTCTAATTTTGGCCCCTTCTGATTTGAAGTCAAACATTTGTTTGTTGATGTATGTACGTAGCTGCTGACCACACTCTCATAAGTAATTCTAACACATTTAATGCGTCGGCTTAAGTAGAAATTGATGACGCATTATTTGGCCATATTTGGAATCACAGATGTGTCTGTCATGAACCTAATTCCCCATCCAGCAGGGGTCACTGTACAATGACTTTGACTGCATATTTTGTGTCTGGTGAAAATTATATTGGTATAGTCCTTTGTGATGAGTATTGTAAATCTGAGACCAACCTGGACTGTGGAGCCTGTCTGAGACCAGGCGTCATGCTTAACAAATTAGTCTTCAGGGAATTCCATGCAGGTTCTTGATTAAATCTTTCGAGCATGTATTTGAAACTTTGTTCAAAAGACAACCTGAGTGTTATTTTTTGGATTCAAAGAACAGCAAAATGAAAATTTAAGAAACATATCTTAGTTTGGAGTTTTAAATGGAGATGGTGAATTGCTACCTGATTCTGCAGCGCTTCTAGTTTTTAACTCCATTCACTTCAAATGACTTGTGGCATCTGCTTTGCACTATGTAAAATTATGATCTATCAAACTAATATTACCACTACCAAACCCTGGTTATTATTTTTCTAATGATCCAAGGATAGTGTAATGTTGTAATAGTGACCAGGGTAACAGCAAAGAAAAGGAGACTTTTTAAAAAAAGCTGCATTTTTATTTTTAAAAATTCTTAAGTTTTATATGAACACTGCTCCTCCTGTATTGTACACCTATAATTCTTTTTGAGAACTGCCACTTAAATGCCACTTAAATACATCTTCGTGCAGTTGTAGAGTGCCATATAAGAATGTTAAGGTGAGATTTCTGAATGGAGACACATAGCTGAATCTGTTTCTTGTCTTCCTCTTGCCTTATATGACAGTCATCTTTCTATCCATCTTCCAGTCATTCACCACTTTGGAGACCCTGGATAATGACAGCCAGAGATATAGACAGCCAGAGACTAGGAAGACAAAACTCAGTAAGTCATTATTTAGCCTCATGCTGGAAATAGGTATTCATATGGTTCGAAGCAAGAAAATAGATGATATTAAATACTTCAATGGATTGGATCTTAACAGTTGTACTTGTTAAGTTCTGAAGCAGTGGTAAATGTAGTAAGTATGTGTTGTTTATGATGCTCCATTACTATCTATGACAACTCTAGATTCCTGTTGCCAGCTTACTTTCTTTCTTTGTTTATTAAGCAAAGGGGGAGGCAATGGCCTAGTGGTATTATTGATCGATTATTAATCTGAAAACTCAGCTAATGTTCTGGGACCCGGGTTCAAATCCTGTCATGGCAGATAATGGAATTTGCATTTGATGAAAACTTTGGAATGAAGAATCTAATAATGACCATGAATCAATCATCAGGGAAAAAAAAGGGAAGAGAACTGCTGTCCTTACCTGGGCTGGCCTACATGTGACTCCAGACCCACAGCAATGTGGTTGATTCTTAACTGCCCTCTGGGCAATTAGGGATGGGCATTAAATGCTGGCCTAGCTAGTGACACCCTCATCCCTTGAATGAATCATTAAAAAAATGTAGAAGTTGCAAGGGTCATTTCAAAAATGCAAGTTGTGTTTTAAAACTGAAGCATCTGTGACAAAAGTGTAGTAGTACAGCAGTTTTGTGTGTGTATATGTATCAGGTACTCCATCCACCATCCATTAGATTGGCGAGTTATCCCTCTCACATATGCTACAATGGACATAGGTTTTGACATATCACTCTGAGGCAACATATTTCAATCTTGGTGTCCACTCCAATGTCTTTTGGGGAAGGCAATCTGCTATCTTTACTTGATCAGACCTACATGTGACTCCAGACTCTGGATAGCAAGGTGTTTAGCGCTTAGCTGCACTCTTAAATGATTGAGCAAACTGTTGAGTTCAAGGCCATTTAGAGATGGGTAGCAAGTGTTGGCCTTGCCAATGATGTCCCCATCCCCTTGAAAGAACAATGGGATTTAGTACACCCATTTTTTCCATTTTTCTATGTGTACCATTTTTCAGCCTGTGAGCCATTTACTAATCTATTTGTGAAAATTCAAATGATGCATTTCATCCCAATCCTGTGTAAACTAACTGCAGTCCTTCCATGTCTATAAAACACTCAGTCTTTGCACTTCCTGAGTGAAATAATCTATTCAGTGGAAATGTAATCTATAGTATACAAATTTGTTCGTTATTAGCTGTTTAAACGTTATTTGGGAGCTGTAGAAACTGGGTAAGGGGAATATTTTCTTTAAGTCAGCCGAATGCTCTGATAGACCAGAAATGGACAATTATAAGAGTTGATTCCTGTGAAATGATTATGGGAAGATGGGGTTGTAGATTTTTGATTTGGCATAAAATAAAGCTGGCATTCAGTTTGTTCACCTTCTGAAATCAGAGGAAATAAGAATGAGATTGTTTTGACTTGTGGCTGACTCACAGTCCAAGTTTTATGCCCAAGCAAAAGCTTGACAAACATATTAGCTTTTTTTCACCTAATACATTTTTCGACCATACAGACTGTTGTACTGAACATGCAAACTAACAACAAAAGAGATCTATTGGATTGCTAGCTCCAGTAATATTTCCTGTCAATTGTTGATTAGAATAAATATGAATTGTATCAATACCTTTTGTTCATTTAGATTCCCTACAGTGTGGAAACAGGCCATTAGGCCCAACAAGTCCACACTGACCCTCCAAAGATTAACCCACCCAGACCCATTTCCCTACCCTATATTTTTACCTGACTAATGCACCTAACACTACGGGCAATTTAGCATGGCCAATTCACCTAAACTGCACATCTTTAGACTGTGGCAGGAAACCAGGGCACCCAGAGGAAACCCATACAGACACAGGGAGAACATGTAAACTCCACACAGACTGTCACTTGAGGTTGGAATTGAACCTGGGTCCATAGCTAACCACTGAGCCACTCTACCACTCCAAGCCTGGCCTTTCATCAAATGTTTCAAACTACCCAAGGAGATAATAAAGTCTTGGCATTAACACTGGAGAACAGATTACTGAAAGGCCATCATTCCAGACCCAGGGAATAGTGTAGAATTCACACAAAACTACAGTCAGGTTTGTGATGTCTAATGCTGAGGAATCTTTAAGTTGTGCACAGCGTGAATGCTGTTTTATCTGTCATAGTTCAGTAAGGTCCGTCTCTAGACAGTGATACAAACAAATGCTATTCTGCCAGTTTGCTTATACACAGAGTAGCTGGGATGATGTTCCCAGTGTACATCGGTCTTATGATTTCAACAACTCATCTTATTTAAATGCCCAAGACATTGCCTCATTCTTTCTGTGGACATTGTGTCACAACACTACGGAAAATAAAATAGATGAAGCATGACCAGTAGCTTGACTGAAGTCCTGAAAGTGGGTTGTAGCTGTAACTCTGTCTAAAAATAACCACAGGACTGACTGAAAGAAAGCATTGCTTTTAAGTTTGTGAATCCTTTGAACAAATTCTGTTCTCTCCTTTCGTTTTAATGAATAGTTGTCGATTTATTTTAAGAAAATGCATTCTATGAGGTGAGAACTTAAACTCATGTTTACTGAGATGACTTACATCATCAGTAAAAAGAAAAGAAAGCTGTCTCAGAGTGTCTCAAAGTGAATGAAGTACTTTTGAAGTGGAGTCATTGTTATAATGTAGGAAAGCCAGCAACTAATCTTCCCACAAACAACAATGTGATAATGACCAGATAGACAGTTTTGTTGGTGTTGATTAAGGAATAAATATTGATTGAATCGATGGAGAGAACGCACCCACTCTACTTCACAGTAGAGTGCCATAATGTTTCTTGGGTGACCTGAGAGGGCAGATGGACGCTTGGTCAAACATTTTATTCAAAACTCACTTCCTGTGGAAAACAAACTCCATCAGAATCCTTCTCCTGATGAAGTGCCTACAACATGACCTCATCATAATAATCATCCTGTTCCACAAGAGGGACAAGTAGGAAACCTCATGACAATAGCCCCACTCCAGGCACTGCCATTAATATATAACATCTGAGCGAGGGGCCTCAAAGATGTCCTCATTGCCCGTGCCATGACTAGAGCTGACAAATGTTGGGCTGACCACCAACTAATCCACTCCACCATCTCCATCAACCTGGCCCCAAACTGGCAGAAAAAAACTCTGCCGCAGGAGGTTCAATGCTGATGAACTCAAAGACCTTGAGAAGGAAGACCAACTCAGGTGGCACCTCATAGCCAACCTGGTGATGACTAATGTGTCAGAGCCACAGAGTGCCCACTGTGTCTGGTCCACCCAGAAAGTCACATAGTCAGAATCTGCATGGAGATGCTTGGTCTCTCGGCCAGTTAACATCATGAATGATTCAATAAGAACAATCAGGATCTCCGAGGCTTCAAACACAAAGTGTTTCTCAACTGGCAGCTCCACGAAAGCTCAAGTGAGAGGAAACATGTCTACAGGCAAAAGCTTAAGCACACATAACAACAGGTTCAAGAACTGCTCCTTCCCCACTGTTACTAAACTTCTGAATGGACAACCTAAATTTCCAATCGAATGTTGATCTTGCTTTTGTGCACCTTCTTTGCAGCCGTGACTTGCATTCCTTGCTCTGTTCAATCACCCTATGATCTTTGTATGGTATGATCTGTCTGTGCTGCATGCAAAACAAAATTTTATGCTGTACTTAGGTACATGTGATAATAATAAATCAAATCAAATCACTGAAACACTCCACCCCATTACCTTGTACCTCCCAGCTGGAGTGGAGCTGACCTACAGGACAGCAGGAAATTGTTCAACCTTCCTCAGCTCCAGGCCAGAACCAAGACCACCCCAATCTCTGTCACCAAGCTGTAGTTCACAATCAACCCGAGGCCTAGCTACAAACCATCATCAATGCACTCACTCAGGGCTGTAAGAAAGTGGACTTCAGACATCTGGGAAACAAAGATTGCCTACCATCCTGCTCCTGACACGCACCAAAAATAAAGTAACCATTATCTCACCAGACCATAGGGCTGCTCGCATGCTAGAGAGAAATCACTGGTGGTGCTTTAGCCTGAAAGTCACCATAACTCAAGTAAGGGGAGAGGTTGAGAAGGAGAGTCCTTCATGGTAACCCCAGCCAGTATGGGAATTGAAATCATGCTGTTCACATCACTTTGCATTGCAAGTCAGCCAATCAACCAACCGGGCTAACCAACCCTCCCTGCCACACAGCATTGCCCCCGACCATTAAAACACACAATCTGCCCCTGGACAACATGGGTCATTTCCCATTCCTTGGGATCCTCCTCATGCAGACATTGACAATCAAATCTACCATTGACTCCAGTGCTCCAGTATAGCCTTCAGACGCCTGAGGAACAGAGTGTTTAAAGGAACAGAGACGTCAAACCCAGTACCTAGCTCATGGTCCACAGAGTCCCCACCCTCCTGTATGTATCAGAAACATGGACCATGCATAGCAGACATTCAAATCCTGGGAGACATATCATCAATGCTGCCTTCGCAAAATCCTGCAAATCCAGTAGCAGGATAGGCGTACTAATGTGAGTGCTCCTTCACAGGTCAGTATTCCCAGCATTGAGGCACTGGTCTTGCATGCCCGGCTGCGAATGGAGGGCCATATTGTCTGCCAGCCCAACACCATACTTTCTAAACAAACAAGCTCCACAATAGTAAGCATCACTAGGACACCCTGAAAGCCTCCCTAAACAAATGCACATTCACCAACCAAATCATTTGCCTTCAAACTGAAGGAGGAACATTGGCAAAGGTGCAAACTACTTTGGGTGTCACTGATTGCAGCACGTGGAGGCCGATCACAAGCAGCAGAAGAGGTTGCAGAATCCAGAACGTTCCACTCATCCAGCTCAGAATACACCAGCTGTCTCAGTTGGGGCAGAGTTTTGTGCATCCACGATCAGACTATTGTACTCTGGGCAGAACACCCCCTCCACCCCTCACTCTCCCCAACAACCTGCTAGGAGTAGAAGCAAGTCATTCTTGACCTTGTGGGACTGCCTAAGGAGAGGTGTGAACTTAGATTACATGCTGAACTCTCTCTGGAGTGGGAGAATACATTTTATTAAACCTAAATTGCTTTGTGTGATAACTCACATTTACTTTTTATAACTTTCTATTCTTGTGCAATTACATTAAACACCAATGAAATTTTCTGCAACAGTGATGGAATTGGCTGTGATACAGATTTGATATTGACTGAATGGATGTCAAGGTTAGCAAATTCACTGAGGGGGATATTCAATTCACATCCACTTGCATCCAGGATGCAGGTCATTCATACAGTCACCTCTGAGAGATCCAAAGCTTGCTTGATACAATTTCATAGAATCCCTACAGTATGGAAACAGATCATTTGGCCCAACAAGTCCACACAGACCCTCTGAAGAGTAACCTACCCAGACCCATTCCCTGACCACTCTACATTTACCCCTGACTAATGCATCCAACCCACACATCCTTGAACACAATGGGCAATTTAGCATGACCCATTCACGTAACCTGCACACGTAGGAAACCCACGAAGACACAGGGAGAATGTGCAAACTCCAAACAGACAGTTGCCCGAGGGTGGAATCAAACCCAGGTCCCTAGTGCTGTGAGGCAGCAGTGCTAACCACTGAGCCACCATGCCACCCATTTTTGGGAAGAGATGTCACAAAATACAGACAGTTTTGTGAACAGCTGAGCAATTCATTTCACTGAAAATGGCATAAGCAACTTAAGTCTGCAAATTTGGATCCTATGTCTACAGTAAGTCCCTGTTTGAAAAATTCAGGTTAAAAAGCAAAAGAGCATGAGTCATAGCTCATGGTCAGTATGCCAATACATCTTTGAGAGGCACGCATGTGATAGCATCAGTGTGTCGTAGCATGCAATGGAGCATATATAGATCTCATTAGCCATCTTATCCAACTAGCCATCTAGTTGGATAAGCTAGTGGAAGCATACTGCACTGTTGTAACTTCAAGACTTTCTGCTAGCCCAGACAATTATGTGCCTGTGAATGTGATATTTATGTATAATAGCAAGCTATAATACATGTACTTGGATTCATCAGCATTATAACATCCACATTCACCTTCCTATGTTACAAGTGTGATGATACAAGGTAAACTCTATTGCTTAATTTAAAACTAGCAAAAGCTTTATCTCATGCAGTAATCTGTGAAAATTCGAGAGGCCAAGAACTAGTTAAAGTAAAAATTTACAACTTTAATTCTTTAAGTATAACAGAGAATAATTAATTAACAACTATTTACAATTTCTTACTCTAACCTATCTGTTACTTTCCTTTCTATAATACTAGCCCGATAAAACCCCCGAGTACGATTTACAAAACAAAACTTTTTTTCTCAAAACCAGGCCACTTTCATTTTCGCTGAATTCCGGTCTTCTTTTCTTTATCTTAGGGATTTATGCTTCACGGGTCACTGATCGATAAAGGTACCTTTTAAGAGAGCTATTTTTCGGGCAGTCATTTTACATGCTGGCGGCTTGGCAGTTCTCCTCTCAACTGTTCAAGTTTCCTTGTCTTATACCCTCAAAGCATCGGATTGTGTCATGGGCTTTTAAGATTGTCAATACACTAAATTCAAACTGGGTTGGAGTTTGGTATTTTTTGGGGTATAATTTAAACTGATTGGCCTAATTTGAATCTATCTTGTCATTTCCAGGCAACCAGCTAATTGAGTTGTTCGAACATATGTTGCATTATATTTCTTTTCAGACCACTTGGTTCTGTCAGGTGGTTCTGCTGCTTTTAACTCTCTTAAAGGTACAGTACACTCACATCTTCATAACACAAGGGTTAACATAAACATTACCCCATAAACACTCTATTGGAGGCAAATTCATATCAGAGCTTGCACAGTCTACTTTAAAGGGACCGGCAAGAAGCTGACCTAAGGTCCAAGAAGAGGCCTAGGAGAAGCAGGAGTGGCTTATAAATGGAACAGACAGTGGAATAGAAATACACTTTTCTCCTTGCATCATGTTCACTCTGAGGTGACCCATTATAACTTCAATACTTTTGATCTTTAGAATACACATTCTTTGGAAAGCTCATGGCTAGAAATGTTCTACAGTTTCCAGCCCCTTGATGTACTAGAGCTGAAAGGTCTAATACAGTGATCTTTCCCCATTGCAGCTCCATGATGGCAGACCCAAACTTTATTGCATCCTTCAACACATAGTCTTGGAGCTTGGAATGTGTCAGTCAAGGGAAAAACCTTACATTAGATGACCAGCAAGTTTCAGGCAGACCAATAAGCATCATTCACTGAATTGATGGTCCTACAGACCCAGTTCATGTTTGTCTTGTTCTGCAGCCCTGGGAACAGCCCATGAATCACAGAGTTATAGAACATAGAAGAGTACAGCACACGATTGGGCCCTTTGGCCCACAATGAGGTGCCGAACATGTCGCAAAATTAAACTAATTCCATCTGCCTGCCCTTGGTCCATATCCCTCCATCCTTGCATCTTCATGTGCTAATCTAAAAGTCTCTTAAATGGCTCTTTCATATCTGTGTCTACCACCACACCATCCAACTCCTGCTACTCTCTGTGTAAAAAAGAATGGCCCCTCCTATCTCCTTTGAATTTTCCCCCCTCACCTTAAATGCATGCCCCTTTTAACTCTGGGTAAAAGATTCTGACTGTCAACCCTATCTATGAACTTCTATCTAGTCTCCCCTCAGCCTCTGCCACTCCAGAGAAAAGAACTCAAGTTTTCCTAGCCTCCCATTATAGCTCATACCTTCTAATCCAGGAGCATCCTGGTAAACCTATTCTCAACCCTCTCCATAGCCTCCACATCCTTCCTGTAATGTGGCGACCAGAATTGAATGCAAAACTCTAAGTGTGGCCTAACCAAAGCCTTATAAAGATGCAACATGACATTCTGGCTCTTGTACTCAGTTCCCCAACCAATAAAGGCAAGCATGCCATATGCCTTCTTTACCTCATGAGCCAACCATGAAGGACCATGTCAAAAGCCTAACTAAACTCCATGTAGATAATGTCAACTACTCTATCCTCATTGATAATGTTTGTCACCTCCTCGAAAAATTCAATCAAATTAGGAAGACATGACCTGCCCTGCACAAAGCTATGCTGATTGACCACTTTCAGGAAGCTATGGACTTGAACCCCAAGGTCCCTCTGTACATTAATCCTGTTCAGAGTTCTGCCATTTACGGTATACTTTTCCTTAACATTTAATCTCCCAAAGTGCAGCACCTCACACTTACTGAGATTAAACTCCATCTGCCATTTCTCCGCCCTAATCTGCAACTGATCTATATCCCGTTGTATCCTTTGATAACCTCCTACACCATCCATAACTCCACTGTGTTGTCTGCACACTTACTAATCCAACCATTTACATTTTCATCCAAGTCATTTATATATATCACACACAGCAGAGGTCCCAGTATGGATCCCTGTGAAACACTCCAGCCTGAAAAACACCCTTCTATCACTACCACTGCCTTCTATGGCCATGCCAGTTCTGAATCCACGTGGCCAAGGAACTGTGGATTTCATGCATTTTAATCTTCTGGATGAGCTAACCATGAGGGACCATGTCAAAAGCCTTACTAAAATCCATGTAGATAATGTCAACTACTCTACCCTCATTGATAACGTTTGTCACCTCCTCGAAAAATTCAATCAAATTAGGAAGACATGACCTGCCCTGCTCAAATCCATGCTGATTGTTCCTAATTAGGCCATGCTTATCCAAATGTATGTAAATCCTATCCACAAGAATTCTCTCCAATAGCTTCTCAACCGCTGATATGAGACTCAAAGGTCTATAGTTTCCTGGAATAATCCCTCAATTTCCTTTCTTGCCAGTCCTCCAGGGCCTCTCCAGTGCCTAGTGAGGATATAAAGATCTTGGTCAAGGCCTCAGCAATCTTCTCGCTTACCTCTCTCAATAACCTGGGTAGATACCATTGGACCCTCGGGATTTATCACCTTAATGCTCTTCAAGAGACCTAACACCACTTCTTTCTTGATCTCAAAATGCCCTAATATATTTGCATGCTCCACACAAATTTCACTATCCTTTATATCCTTCTCCTGCGTAAATACCGATGCAAAACATTCATTTAGGATCTCACTCACATCTTCTACCTCCAAGCACAAGTTCCTTCCTTCATTCTTGAGTGGTCCTACTTTCTCCCCAGTTATCCTCTTGTTTTTAATGTATGTCTAAAATGCCTTGGGATACTCTCCAACCCTACTTGCCAGGTTCATGGCCCCTTCGTGCTCTCCTAATTCCCTGCTTGGGTTACTTCCTGCTTTCTTTATATTCCTCGTAATGGACTTTTAGACATTTTATGAGTAAAGTATATTTTTGAGAAAGCAAGGCTCTTGAGAGTTACCAAAAGTACTCTGGTTCTTTGCCAACTTGTTTGAAATCCCTATGCCTCCCGTTCCCACACCAACAACCCAGAGATCTCCTTGACCATCTGGATGTACTGGTTGCTCATCATAAGATCTACCTGATTTTCTGCCTTTCCACAATCTGTTTGGCTCTCGCAATTTGATGGTGACACTTAAGTTCAGATCCCAAGTCGGCAAGAACTATAAAGTGAAGCAGTCAGTTTAAGGCCAAGGTCAAATTTTTCACCACCACTTGTGAAGAAATGATGAGCTGCTCCATAGGTTTCTTAGGTTGGTTTCAGGATATCAGCATTAGATGATCAGTTGGGTGACTGCGAGGTTAGAATGGAGGAAATAGCAATTGTTGCTGGGGTGGAATGTGGATGATGATCCAGTTAGATATACTTCTCAGTTATTTATTACTCCTGCACAGATCTCCTTCCTGTATCTGCACTTTCTCATTGACAATTACAACTGCTTATCACTCTTTAAATTGTTTGAGATGCTGACAGTCTCCAAGTAGGCCCTTTTATGACTCCACAAGTGTTTCCTCTAAGTTTCAATGGTCACATAATCATGCAACATTCAAAACGTCCTCATTAGGCTGTGCACAAATTAATCGTTTTAAATTGAACAGCCATGTGATAAACATTAAAGAGACCACAAGTTAAGTTAATTCCTAATGCATGCAAAAGTAATTACAGTACAGAGAACTTGGACCCCACTGGATTAACAAATGGTCATCCGTATCAACGTGCCTCTGTAAAGTTAAAGTCAGCATAGTCTTATCAGACCATAGGACTGCTCTCATTAGAGACAGACAACTGGTGATGGTTTAACTTGAGGGTCACCATACCTCAGGCAAGGGAGAGGTTGCAACAGAGAATTCTTCATGGTAACTTCAGCCAGTGCAGGAATTCAACGCACGCTGTTGGTGTCACTCTGCATTGCAAAGCAGCTGCCCAGCCAACTATATATTCAAGAAACTTAGCTAGTTCATTCATAAAATCATTAAATTGCTGTTTTTTTATTTCTTAAGAACATAAGTAAAAATAGAAAAAATGTTAAGTAGAGTTTTGTTTTTTTCTGTAGTTTTGACACTGTCTGTATTTTCTCTTTGCAGCCATTTCACATGGGACAAGTCTATCATGAGAGTGAGGCCATATCTTTATTCACTCACCCAGTCAGGTATGACCATACTCACTGTTACAAGTTTAGGTTTCATTTTAGGTTGTCTGTTGGATACAGCAATGCAAATCATTCCTATAAATTGCCCAAAGCTTTTACATTAAGTGGTGTGTCTGTACTTCGCTATGTGACTATACATTAGCATAAGAATGGTAACATCTTGTGATCCGAACTGTCTTTTTTTTAATGTGACCTCATGTGAACTTCTCTATTTCAAAAAGCAGACTTAAAATAAAGCCAATATAAATCATGAAGGTTTTATTTCACAAATGGCAAATGGGCATAGAAAGCAAATTTTGTTAATTTCAGCCAAACTCACTTTCTGCCTTGAATGTACATGAGAAAATAATACATCATACGTGGTTTTCAGCTAACCTATTGGTTTTATGTTCAGAATACTTCTAATTGCAAGAAATGACTGGCTGAATTTTTAATTTGCATTTCTGTTCCACAGTTCTCTGTTAAATACCTGCCCACCCATGTGTCCCTGTTGAGTGTTCCCATCCAATGTGTAGGATGGGTTATACTGGTTCCTCTCTAAGCGTGTCAACAAAACTATCACCTCTCTATTTGCAATTTTAATGTAAAGGAATATGTCCCTCTAATCCCAAGATAAATACTGGGAATCTTGGCCAAATGGTTAATAGATCTGGGATGAGGCAATGAAATGTTATGGTCTCAACTATAAATTCAATAAACTGTCACATCTGGAATAATTATGCCTTTAGCCTGGTATTTTTTGTCTTTTTTAAACATAACCTTTAAACATAAGTTAATGTGGCAAATTTTCTGTGATTTTTACTTTTACTAGTTGTGATTTATATTGAGAAATAAATTGTGTATCAGAATACTTCATCATGAGGATGAAAAAGAAAATACATGATCAAAGATCCCCAATTCCGTGACATGGAGAAGCAGAGAAAACATTGGTTAGGAAAGACACAAAGTGAACTTTAAAAATATAGTCACAATCTTTAAACAGTGGAGTCTCATGTCACAGAATCCGTGTAACAAATGGCTGGAGGAAGCTGTTGTTATGCTCTGGATGCTCAGAATTTGACACTATGGGATCTCTGACCTAATCCAATAGAATTGCTGGGAAATTTGAACTCGTGATTGGCAATCCTCCTGCTGAATGGAACACTCCAAAAAGGTCTTCACTCTGAGTTAGTCAGAGATGTTGGACAGATTTGATTTATTTGCCTGGATAGTTACTTAGGAAATGTTAAACAAGACAAAACCTAGCCATAAATATGCAACTGACCCCCAGTTGCTCCCACTGACATCACTGACCTCCTCTTTGATTATCTTTCCCAACATCCTGATTAACCCTGATCCCCTGATAGCACCCAAACTGACCTGGCCAGTACCCATCTGACCTGACTCCCTCTCAACCCTGACTCAGTTTGATCCGATCTGACTCCCCCATTTGCCCCCATGATCCGATTCCCCATGGTAGCTCCAGCTAACCCCTGACCTGACCCAACTCTCACTCAACCTGGCCTGACTAGCCCTTGCTGACATGACCCCACTGCACCCATTTCTCACACCCATCAGCCAACCCACCTCACTAACATACCATCATAATCAACTGCCACCCAACACCCCCACCAACCCACCCACCTGCCATTCTACCCACAAGCCATCCAGCCACCTAAACTTGCCACCTCCCTAACCTACCTGCCTGTTACTCACTTTATCCCCTTCTCCTCTGATCTTCCCCATTTTACCCCTTACACATTACCTTATATCATTACCTTCTCTCCATGTCTTTTCAAAGAAGCTGTGGGGCACTTAAACTCTTGACTTGAAGGAATATGCCAACTACAACTGTAAAATGGGGATGTGGCTTCTGTGTTATTTAATGCACGAGTCCCTCCGAGATTTATTACACAGAGTTAGTTTTGGAACATCACTCATTGGAAGATTACTCTGAAAATTGTTTTGATAGCATTCAATGGCAAGCCAAAGTCTGTTTTTGCAGAATTGAGGAGATTGAGAGTCGCCTGCAAATCTGGTGCAGAGTGGGCAATGCCAATATGACCATTTATGTACTGTTGGTCATTGGCAGAGTTTTCATTATAATACTCCTCTGTATCATTGCCTCTGAGGTCCTGTAGCTTTAATATAGAGACTCCACATTTTTGCAAGGAATTAATGACTTCAATGTTCTGGTTCCCAGTTAGGTGAACATTCCTTTGCTAAAATGTTTAAGACTGTTGCCTCTCTTTTTTTATAACTTCTCTCCCCTTTCAGATACTTTCACCATTTGCAGACCCTCATCCCCTTTCAATCCCTCTCATTAATCTTCAGCTGCCGTATTTTCCTCTCTCTGCACTGTGGCTAGGGCCTGGGTAGTTATCAATAGTAGGGGATAGACTACCTGTGAGTTTAAACAGAAGAGATACAGTCTTAGGTATTAGTAGGTAGATTACTAGGTAGCTTATTTTGTGATAGCAATAGACTATTAACTATTTACTCTAAGGAAAACTGTGTTTTGGAGCAGTGAAAAATGTGCAATTTCTTAATTTCTCCACAGACTGATGTGGCCCAGGAGCAAATGCTTTGACTACCTGTACAGTGAAGGGCAGGAGCTTTTGTCAGCATTCCCTGTGCAAGCTACAATCAGCTTCTACATAGAATCCGATACTGACGAGGAGGATGAAGAATTCAATGAGGAAGATGAATTAGAAGAAGAATCAGCTATAGAGGAAACTGTATTAGGGAAAATAACAGAACAGAAAAGTCAACAGTTATAATAAATGACAGACTAACACAAACCAACAACATATCCTGTTAAATCTCAATGGCTCAATTTAACAATTTAAATATTGCTGAAAAAGACACATTTTGTTAAAGCTATCTTTCTTGGACTTGTCAGGACATTCACAAGAATACCAATGTAAAGGAGAACAACATTTTATATAGTATAAGCAAATGCTGATTGGTTGGCAAATGGATTCTGTTTGGTAGAGATGTGTGGAGACTACACCAGATACAGGATGATTGACAATGAATTGCCTGAACTTTGTTGAAATTTATTTTATGATGTGGCAATGCTGGTGTTGGACTGCAGTGGACAAGGTCAGAAGGCACACAGGTTATAGTCCAACAGGTTTATTTGAAATCACAAGCTCCTTTGTCAGGTGAAGTGAATCAATTTTCCTGATGAAAGAGCAGTGTTATGAAAGCTTGTGATTTCAAATAAACCTGGTGGACTATACCTGATGTCGTGTGATTTCTGACCTTGAATTTCTATTAAACATTTTGACTTTGATTGGTTAAGGCATTGCCCTGAAGAACGAATCAGGAAATGTTGTGACCTGTTGTATTAAGTTGAGTAAGGTGCAGTGTGTGTACATGTGCTTTCTTTCTGTTAAGAATTGGACTCTGTATGGTAATATATATAGATTCTAATGCATACAAGTGCACCACATTGAGAACCAGACTAACAATCTTAAATTGGTTGTTAGTGTAATTTCTAGCACACTCGGGATAATTTGACAAATCTTGTCTAACTACTAAATTACACCTGATATTGGACACCTCTGTTTTGAGTTTGCAAGCATGGGCTAGACGGATAATCACATTGACTGCTGTGATTAGCCAAACACAATCAGCCAGACTTTGGGTCATATGAGCTGCATACCTAGCATCACAAGGATACTTAAAGTCAAAAGCCAATCACACAAGTGAGTAATATAGTATGATTTCCTGAGCCAGTATGACGATCAATATGTTGCCTGTATATCCCAAAGACTAGCAGGGCATGCACCTTTGGCTGTTCATACAACAAGGTACTGACCATACCCAACTGTCTATGCTCACAGGACTCTAAACACAGCACCTAACATTATAAGTGATTCTGTGATTTAAGTAACATTTATCCTGAATAATCCTGTCTGTTAAAAATTATGCTGATGATCAATTTAAAATTGTCAGTTGGGCTCATTGGATGATGTACTTCTGAATACTAGTGGCCACTAATATTGATACATAGGGTCTGTTTCTTACTGATAGGAAAAACAAGCACATACATTGCACTTGCTTCAACTTAGCAAACTAGGAGCCAGCTATTCACTGGTTCTTTCCTGAGGACAACCTGGTTTAAATTTAAACAAAGATTGACAGTAACTGTCAGTCATCATCAAAGTTAGTGTATTCTCTATGGCAATGCCTCTATCAATCAGTGTCCACTTGACAACCAATCAGCAGTCTCTTATCATACGGTATAAAATGTGCCCTTTTACATTATAAATTGTTCAATCGAGTGCAAGATGTAAAGCTTTGTAAGACAAATGTGCCTTTTAAAGCAATACTTAAGTTCTGTGCTACTAAATGACTATTTGTCCAGTTTAATTTATAAGTAATGCAAGATGTCAAGATGGATACATCTGTACATACTATTGGAGATATTTTATTATTAAATGGACTTTTTAACATAAAAAACACTTGTGTGTCTAAAAGCCTATCGAAGATACAAAAATAGAAAAGTGATCAGTAATTGTAAAACAGATATTAAACTTAGGTCAGTGAGAAGGCAAGAAAACTGGGTCAGTGTGGCAGTTAGAAAAGAACAGTCCTTGATCATAAACGTAAAGTGAACTGGTGCTAGTTAGAGCTAAATAATCAGGGGCATGTATGACAGATAGGAAAAACTCAGCCTCAGGCACTGAAAGTATATATGACATACTCAATGGGCAGGGTTTTGCCTCTCCTATGGGTTTGGAAATAAAGGTTGGCAAGAGCTATGAATCATCACGATGGCTAGTGTGCTGGTTTGCTGGTTTTATTCTGTGTTTGGTTTATTTTTGCAGAGATGAGGTGTGGAGGTTGCAAAGGGTTACCTACCTACACATGAACAATATTCTGTACAGATCATGAAGGAAGATAGAAGGCCAGTTAAAAGAGGATGCTGTCTGGCATTTTCCAGTTGACTTTGTGATTCTGCAGGCAGTGGAGACACGGTTAGTTGCTTATTGGTGGTCTTCCTCGGATAGGATTGAGTTTTCCGAACCAGGTCTTGAGGACCTTTCTCCATGTTTGAGGGTTTCAGCAAATGCTGTCCTGTACAGGGCCAACCCTCCCACTCCACCCAACCTCCCACTATTCTGGGATCAGTGGGCACCACTGGGACTAGAGTGTGTTATCAATCCAGAAAAAAACCTAGCATTTCCAAGCTAGCCCATATTTTTATGATTATTTGTAATTTATGGCCTGTGATTCTCAAAATAGGAGGCACTTTTGTTAATTTGACTTTAATTACGATGAGTCCTTGGCAATTAAAATGGTAGGAAGCTTTCAGCATACAGGTTTAGGAATAAAACAGAGTTTTACACAGATCTAAAGTCTCTTCCAGTTTATATCCAGCCAAGTTATATGAAGTGCCAGCTCTTCTCTTGTGCTGATCCTTCAATTCATTTCATTAGAAGTTTTACAGATAAAACAAATGTGTAAAAGCAATGAAATCACTCAAGCCTTTCTAAGAGGCATCGTGAGTGATGAGGTCTTCACACTGAGCTTTCTTTGGTAATTGGTATTGTTCTTCTGAAAAGTATCTTCTATCCTGTAAGGACTAAAGAACATTAAACAGACAAAACATGCAACCTTCCTCTTTTGGATTTGAGGATGACAAATGCAATGGGCCGGAGATGGATAATGGACATTTTCAGTCAATCAGATAGCATCAGCCTGAAATGTAACATATTAAATAGCCAGGGCTTATTTTCATATTGATGGAGAGTGGTTTAAGTTAATTAGAAAGTGCATTTTGGTGCTGGTGCAGATTAAAGCCAAGAGGGGTACTATTATGAAGATGTGGGTGTACTTTAAGAAAATTAAAAGCTAGCAGAACTATCTGACAGCATCAAGTGTTCTGAACAAGATACAATGTAACCTTTTTGTCCAGCAACTAGCGTAGCCTGGAGACAAAAAAAAATTCAAATTAGGCCAATCAGTTTAAATTATACCCTGAAAAATACCAAACCCCAGTCAAGTTTGAATTGAGTATATGGACAATATCAAAAACCAATGCTTTGGGGGTATAAGGCTGGGAAAAATTGAACAGTTGGGGGA
The DNA here is from genome assembly GCF_037043375.1 of Chiloscyllium plagiosum. Classification (NCBI taxonomy): domain Eukaryota; kingdom Metazoa; phylum Chordata; class Chondrichthyes; order Orectolobiformes; family Hemiscylliidae; genus Chiloscyllium; species Chiloscyllium plagiosum. Next base: position 58,913,863 of record NW_028270149.1, read on the forward strand.
GAACTGCCAAACCACCAACACATACAGACTGCCTGCAGAGTAGCTCTCTTAAAAGGTATCTTTATCAATCAGTAAGCTGTAAAGCAGAAATCCCTAAGAAGAAGAAAAGAAGACAGAGGAAAATATAAAGAGAAGATTCGACAGCTGGCTGGCTTTGAAATTTGAATTTCAGTAAATCTTAATGAGGGATTTTATCGGACTAGTATTATACAAGGGGAAGTAAAAGGTAGGTTAGAGGAAGGAGTTGTATATAGTTGTTAGTTAATTATTCTCTGTTATCCTTTAAAAAATAAAGTTGTTACTTTTACTTTAACTAGTTCTTGGCTACTCGAGTTTTCACAGATTACTGCATGGAATAAATCTTTCCTGTGTTGCAGGTTTAAATTAAGCAGGAGAGCTTACCCCGTGACATAACAGTATTGCATTGGCAAAGTTAGGAGTTGAATAAATCTAACATGCTTAAACTTCAGGTCTTCTTGCTCATCGTTCTTGCCCTGACCTTTTGCTACCCAAATCCAAAAGAAACTCTGCTCGTTCCACACATTCTTATATTTTCCTCTTCCTCAAATATTTAACTAATTTTCCCTAGAAAAGATACCTTGGTGACTGCAATAAAATATTGCTAATTTGACAACCCAGTAAATACAGAAATTTCCCCCAATCTCTGGATAGAGGATTGGTTGGCCGGCAGAAGGCTTAAAGGGGTCTTTTTCAGGATGGCAGCCAGTAACTAGTGAATTCCAGAGGGGTCTGTGTTGGCACCACAACTATTCACATTATACATTAATGATCTGGACAAAGGAACTGAGGGCATTGTTGCTAAGTTTGCAGATGACATATAGATAGGTGGAGAAGACATATAGTGTTGAGGAAGCAGGGAAACTGCAGAAGGACTTGGACAGGCGAGGAATTTGGGCAAAGAACTTGCCAATGGAATACAGTGTGGGAAAGTGTGAGGTTCTGCACTTTGGTAGGAAGAATAGAGGCATAGGTTATTATCTAAACAGAAAAAGGTTTCAGAAATCTGAAGCACATGGGGACTTGAGAATCCTAGTTTAGGATTCTTATATGATATACAAGCAAGTTCTGTTGTAAATATGGAGTCAAGTGCAACTGCAGCAATCATTTCAGGAGGGCTCAAATACAAGACAGGGATGTTCTGCTGAGGCTGCAAAAGACTCTGGTCTGACTGCATTTGGAATATTGTGAGCAGTTTTGGGTCCTATATCTAAGGCAGAATGTTGGAGACCATCCAGAGGAGGTTTAATAGAACATAGAACATTACAGCGCAGTAATGCCCTGCCCTTCGGCCCTCGATGTTGCGCCGACCTGTCATACAAATCTGAAGCCCATCTAACCTACACTATTCCATGTATGTTCATATGCTTATCCAATGACGACTTAAATGTACTTAAAGTTGGCGAATCTACTACCGTTGCAGGCAAAGCATTCCATACCCTTACTACTCTCTGAGTAAAGAAACTACCTCTGACATCTGTCCTATATCTATCCCCCCTCAATTTAAAGCTATGCCCCCTCGTGCTCGCCGTCACCATGCTTGGGAAAAGGCTCTCCCTGTCCACCCTATCTAACCCTCTTATATGTCTCTATTAAGTCACCTCTCAAACTTCTTCTCACTAAAAAAACAGCCTCAAGTCCCTCAGCCTTTCCTCATAAGATCTTCCCTCCATACCAGGCAACATTTGAGTAAATCTCCTCTGCACTCTTTCCAAAGCTTTCACATCCTTCTTATAATGCGGTGACCAGAACTGTACACAATATACCAAGTGTGGCCGCACCAGGGTTTTGTACAGCTGCAGCATAACCTCATGGTTCCGGAACTCGATCTCTCTATTAATAAAGGCCAAAACACTGTATACCTTCTTAAAAACCCTGTCAACCTGGGTGGCAACTTTCAAAGATCTGTGTACCTGGACACCGAGATCTCTCTGCTCATCTACACTACCAAGAATCTTACCATTAGCCCAGTACTTTGCATTCCGGTTACTCCGACCAAAGTGAATCACCTCACACTTGTCTGCATTAAGCTCCATTTGCCACCTCTCAGCCCAGCTCTGCAGCTTATCGATGTTTCTCTGTAACCTACAACATCCTTTGTCACTATCCACAACTCCACCGACCTTAGTGTCATCTGCAAATTTACTAACCCACCCTTGTACGCTCTCATCCAGGTCGTTTATAAAAATGACGAGCAGCAGTGGACCCAACACCGACCCTTGCAGTACACCACTAGTATTAGGACTCCAGGATGAACATTCCCATCAACCATCACCTTCTGTCTTCTTTCAGCAAGCCAATTACTGATCCAAACTGCTATATCTCTCACAATCCCATTCCTCTGCATTTTGTACAATAGCCCACTGTGGGGAACCTTATCGAACACCTTGCTGAAATCCATATACACCACATCAACCAGTTTACTCTCATCTACCTGTTTGGTCACCTTCTCAAAGAACTCAATAAGGTTTGTGAGGCATGACCTACCCTTCACAAAACCATGTTGACTATCCCTAATCAAATTATTCTTTTCTAGATGATAATAAATCCTATCTCTTATAACCTTTTCCAACACTTTACCAACAACTGAAGTAAGGCTCACTGGTCTTAATTACCAGGGTTGTCTCTACTCCCCTTCTTGAACAGGGAAACACATTTGCTATCCTCCAGTCTTCTGGCAGTATTCAAGTAGACAATGACAATTTAAAGATCAATGCCAAAGGCTCGGCAATCTCCTCCCTGGCTTCCCAGAGGATCCTAGGATAAATCCCATCTGGCCCAGGAGACTTATCTATTTTCACACTCTGCAGGATTTCTAATACCTCTTCCTTGTGAACCTCAATCCCACCTAGTCTAGTAGCCTGTATCTCAGTATTGTCCTCAACAACATTGTCATTTTCTAGAGTGAATACTGTCAAAAAATATTCATTTAGTCCTTCCCCTATCTCGTCTGACTCCACACACAAGTTCCCACTACTATCCTTGATTGGCCCTAATCTTACTCTCGTTATTCTTTTATTCCTTAAATACCTATAGAAAGCCTTAGGGTTTACCCTGATCCTATCTGCCAACAACTTCTCATGTCTCCTCCTGGCTCTTCTGAGCTCTCTCTTTAGGTCTTTCCTGGCTACCTTGTAACCCTCAAGTGCCCTAACTGAGCTTTCACATCTCATCCTAATATAAGCCTTCTTCTTCCTCTTGACCAGAGATTCCCTTCCTTCATAAACCGCAGCTACCACGCTCTACAGCTTCCTCCCTGCTTGACAGGTACATACTTATTTAGGACACACAGGAGCTTTTCCTTGAATAAGTTCCACATTTCTAACGTGCCCATCCTCTGCAGTTTCCTTCTCCATCCTATGCTTCCTAAATCTTGCCTAATCGCATTGTAATTGTCTTTCCCCCAGCTGTAACTCTTGCCCAGTGGTATACACCTATCCCTTTCTATCACTAAAGTAAACATAACAGAATTGTGATCGCTATCACCAAAGTGCTCACCTACTTCCAAGTCTAACACCTGGCCGGGCTCATTACCCAGTACCAAATCTAATATGGCTTCGCCCCTTGTTGGCCTGTCTACATACTGTGTCAGGAAGCCCTCCTGCACACACTGGACAAAAACTGACCCATCTATAGTACTCGTACTATAGTGTTCCCAGTGAATATTTGGAAAGTTGAAGACCCCATGAACACTACCCTGTCTCTCTCACTCTTATCGAGAATCATCTTTGCTATCCTTTCCTCTACATCTCTGGAACTATTTGGAGGCCTATAGAAAACTCCCAACAGGGTGACCTCTCCTTTCCTGTTTCTAGCCTCAGCCCATACTACCTCAGTTGGCGAGTGCCCAAACATCCTTTCTGCAACTGTAATACTGTCCTTGACCAACAATGCCACACCTTCCCCTCTTTTACCATCTTCTCTGTTCTTACTGAAACACCTAAATCCTGGAACCTGCAACAACCATTCCTATCCCTGCTCTATCCATGTCTCCGAAATGGCCACAACATCGAAGGTACCAACCCATGCTGCAAGTTCACCCACCTTATTCCGGATGCTCCTGGTGTTGAAGCCAACACACTTCAAACCAACTTCTTGCTTGCCGGTGCCATCTTGCGTCCCTGAAACTTGATTTTGGACCTCTCTACTCTCAACCTTTTCGATACTCAAACTATAATTTTGGTTCCCATCCCCCTGCTGGATTAGTATAAACCCACCCCAATAGCCTTAGCGAATTTCCCCCCCAAGATATTTGTACCCCTCTGGTTCAGATGAAGACCATCCTGCTTGTAGAGGTCCCACCTACCCCAGGAGAAGCCCTAATTATCCAAGAATCCAAAATCCTCCCTCCTGCACCATCCCTGTAACCACATGTTCAACTCCTCCTCCCTATTCCTCGCCTCACTAGCACATGGCATTGGCAACAAACCAGAGACAACAACTCTGTTCGTCCTAGTTATGAGCTTCCATCCTAGTTCTCTGAATTTCTGCCTTAAATCCCCATCTCTCTTCCTACCTATGTCGGTGGACCACGACTTGAGGCTGCTCCCCCTCCCCCTTAAGGATCCCAAAAACATGATCAGAGACATCATGAACCCTGGCACCTGGGAGGCAACACACCAACCGTGAGTCTCTCTCGTCCCCACAGAACCTCCTACCTGTCCCCCTAACTATGGAGTCCCCAATGATTACTGCTCTGCTCCTCTTCCCCCTTCCCTTCTGAGCAGCAGGGACAGACTCTGTGCCAGAGCCCTGTGCTCCCCCACTGCTTTCCCCTGGTAAGTCACCCCCCCCCCCCCAACAGTATCCAAAACGGTCTACTTATTGTTGAGGGGAATGGCCACAGGGGATCCCTGCACTACCTGCCGGTTCCCTTTCCGTCCCCTGACTGTAACCCATCTGCCTTCTTCTTGTAGCTGAGGAGTGGCTACCTCCCTGTAACTCCTCTCAATAACCCCCTCTGCCTCCCGAATGATCCGAAGTTCATCCAACTGTAACTCCAGTTCCTTAAAGCAGTTTTTGAGGAACTGGAGATGGGTGCACTTCCGCAGATGTAGTCAGCAGAGACACTAGCGGTGACGCTTATCTCCCACATTCTGCAGGAGGAACATTCAACTGCGCTAACCTCCATTCCAACTATTCTAAATTCCCAAAGAGACTGTTGAAAAATAAGGAATAAAAGATAAACTTGTTACCTTACCAATCTGGTGCACAGAACCTTTTTTTTGGTTAGAGGAGGAGGATGGGTGGGAGACACTACCCAAGTAGTGTTTCGGGTAATGCAACCACACAAATATATGACTTCCCAGAAGTTCTCCGCTCCTCCCTCGCACCTCTCGGCAAATGGATACAAGAATGATACCAGCGTTAAAGGGCTTGTCATATGAGGAGCAGTTGACGACTCTAGTTCTGTACCTTGATAGAGTTTAGAGGGATGAAGATGATCTTCTTGAAACTGACAGAAAGTTGAATGGCCTGGATAGAATGAATGTGGAGAAGATGTTTCCATTAGTAGGACAGAGTAGGACCCAGAGCCTCAGAGTGGAGGGATGGCTCTTTAGAACTGAGATGAGGAGGAATTTCTTCAGCCAGAGAGTGGTGAATCTGTGGAATTCATTGTCGTGGAAGTATGTGGAAGCCATATCATTGAGTACATTTAAGACAGAGATCAATAGGTTCTTGATTAGTAGTGGGAATCAAGGTTTTGGGGAAAAGGCAAGAGAATGGGATTGAGAAACATATCAGCCATGATCAAGTGGTGGAGTAGACTTGAAAGGCCGAATGGCCTAATTCTGCTCCTGTACCTATGGTCTTCTGATTTTTCTCCTCATTTCCTTGCCAATAGTTTAAAATTGATGACGAGCTGTTTCTGACTTTTAAACCAGAAAAAATAACCATTTTTTACTGTATCAAACCCTTCAAGATTTAAAAAATCCCTTCTCCACTCTAATGTAAATGTTCCTAGACTCTTTCCTGTCAGTTATTTAGCCCACTTGTCCAGAACTAAATTAAACAGTGATGTTAATGTGCGCATGGGAATGTGATTAAGCAACATTAAAAAACAATTTCCAGGTGAATAAGTATTATAAATTTATTTGACACTGAAATATTTACATGTTATTACTCCCCCGTGTGTAGAATATTATTCCTTAAACATCTTTCCAATGATGCTTTGCATATTTTATTATTTGGAACAGTCTTTAAATTCTGTAAGGACATCCAAAGTGGCTTTTGATATGTTTTAAAATTTCCTGTTGACACAGTACTACGACGGCTAAGTCATGTGGCAGAAAGAATTTTGCTATCCAATTGCCATTAGTCCCAACACATGCTGTAATTGTGTGAGAAGCAGGATGCTGTGCAGATGCTGATGAATCACACAAAAGTAAACACTTTCACTGTAACCATGGTGAAATGCTGCCTGCTGTCTAGGAATGATCTGTACACATAGGGCTAAGGAGACTGTATAAAAAGTAAACATTCAAGCTCATAATGCTTTGGAAAAGGTTTTATTTATAGAGTTTTTTTTAAAAGCTGTACATTGATTAGATTAGTTTTCTTTAAAAAATGTAAGAATAAAAAAAAGTTTCCTCTCAGAGTGATCTGTTGACCCCCACATTCTTCCCACATACACAGAAACAGCCCCAAATAGCCACAGAGTCAGACAAAGGCTATTAAATTAAATGGAAATAAGACATGTTAATTATTGTAAATTTTTGACCAGCTCAAACACCAGCAAATGATAAATTATATTTCTATCAGGCCACAGTTCAGTTTAGGGACAGAAGAGAGGTGAGTCTGAGATAGAAACATGTCTTGAGTTCTGACAGTTTCCTTTTGATAATCGAATTAATTGAACACCTATTAACCTTCATAAACAAGGAGCCCATCACACAAAAGAAGGACCAAAAACAAACACAGAGAATGCTGGAGAAACTCAGCAGGTCTGTGGAGAGAGAAATAGAGTTAATGTTCAAGTCTGAGATGACTTTTCTTGAGAAGGAAGACAAAACATTCTGAAGAAGAGGTGTACCGGACTTGAAATATTAGCTCTGTATTTCTCTTTCCACAGATGCTGCTAGACTTGCTGAGTTTCTCCAATGTTCTTTGTGTTTGTTTCAGATTTACAGCATCTGCAATGTTTTGACTTTATTAAACAAGGCAGTGAGTTTCTTGAAAAAGAAGATTTGGTTTTAATAACTGTCCAGTTTGTGTTTTATACAATTTCCAAAGAGGCTATTAAAAAAAAAGTTTGTTGATGTAAAATTGTATGAATATTAATCCTGGTTGTCAAGTTGACTTGAGATTGAAAAGCAAAGGCTAAGTATAGCCTAGCAAGAAAGTTAATAGATGGTATAGCCGTTTTGCGCCTGTAGCAGTTATTGCAGATATGAATCTTTGCACTAGTTGGCAATAAGTGAAAACAATAATTGTCAGGAATTTCTAACCATCCTCAATGTGAACAATTAAGAGCATCCTCTACCTGCCTCCCACCACTACCCGCCCCCACCCCTTAAAAATGAAATTCCAAGTAATACTGCTCTAATACTGATTGAATTCTGGCAATAAATTATCACCAAATGTCATAGTGGTGGGTATGTTCACTGAGCTGGGAGGTTGATTTGCAGACGTTTGGTCCTGTCTAGGTGACATCTTCAGTGCTTTGGACCCTCCTGTGAAGCGCTGCTGTACTGTGTCTTCTGGAATTTATTTGGTTCCATTCCTGCTGCTTCCAGTTCTGGTTGTTCATTGTAGGGGCAGGTATATTGGGTCTCGGTCTATGTGTTTGGCAACAAAGTCATTGGATGAGTGTCATGTTTCTAGAAATTCTCTGGCTGTCCTCTGTTTAGCTTGTCCTATAATCATTGTATTGTCCCAGTCAAATTTGTGGTCTTTGTCATCTGTGTGTATGGATACTAGGGACAACTGGTCATGGTGTTTAGTGGCTAGTTGGTGTCCATGGATGCGGATTGTTAGCTGTCTGCCTGTTTGCCCTATATAGTGTTTCCTGCAGTCTTTGCATGGAATCCTGTAAATTACATTAGTCTTGCACATGATGTGTATGGTGTATTTGGTTCTGGTGAGTTGTTGTCTGAGCGAGGCTGTCGGTGTATGGGTGTCATGAATCCCAGTGGGCGGAGAAGTCTGGCTTTTATTTCCAAGATGATTTTTTTTGTATAAGGTAGCGTGGTTTGTGTATTGAGTCGTGGCATGGACCTGTCGCGTTGTTTACCTGTTTGACATCTGGAGATGAAATTGCAGGGATATCTGTTCTTGGTGAAAACTCTGTAGAAGTGCTCTTCTTCCCTTTGTAGATTGGAGTGCTTCAGTGTATTATAGCCCTTTTGAACAGGGTTTGAATGCAGCTTCTCTTGTGTGTGTTCGGGTGGTTGCTGTCATAGTTCAGGATCTGGTCCATGTGTGTCGGGTTTTGCCGTACACTCTTGTAGTGTGGGATATCCCCGTAACTTCATCTGCAGATGCTTAACAGACAAACAACGCAACAAGGACATGCCATGACCTAACTCACTAACCACGCTACCTTATATAAAAAACATCTTGGAACTGACAGCCAGACTTCTCCACCTACTGGGATTCATTACAGCTCATAAACTGACAGGTACACTCAGACAACAACACACCAGAACAAAGGACCTATACCCATCATGTGCAAGACTAATGTAATTTACAAGATTCCATGCAGGAAACACTATATAGGACAAACAGGCAGACAACTAACAATCCGCATCCATGGACACCAACTAGCCACTAAACACCATGACCAGTTGTCCCTAGTATCCATACACACAGATGACAAAGACCACAAATTTGACTGGGACAATACAATGATTATAGGACAAGCTAAACAGAGGACAGCCAGAGAATTTCTAGAAGCATGGCACTCATCCACGGACTCCATCGACAAACACATAGACTGAGACCCAATATACCGATCACTACAACAAACTATTGGAACCGGCAACCGGAAGCAGCAGAAACGGAACCAAATAAATCCCAGAAGACACAGTACAGCAGCGCTTCACAGGAGGCTCCAAAGCACTGAAGGTGTCACCTAGACAAGGGACGGAATGTCTGCAAATCAACCTCCCAGCTCAGCGAACATACCCACCACTACGGCAACTGGCACCCAAGCTACAAATCTTTACACAAACCTTATCGCCAAATGTAATTCAGGTCGAGAAATAGAAAATAAAGGATAATGGGGAATGAATTGGTTCAAACAAAGCAGTGCAGATTCAGAGACTACTTGCCCCACAATTCTGCGTCTATTCCAATAACTGCATGTGCACACGTTCCAAACATACACTACCAGCCCCTGATTATTTAAGATGTGTTTAGTGGCTAGTTGGTGTCCATGGATGCGGATTGTTAGTTGTCTGCAGAGAATGTTTCTTGAAGTTGTAAACTATTAGTAAGGATGTAAATACAAGTGAGGTATGTGTTTGATCATTAATGTTGATATTAGTAGAGAGTAGAAGTGACTATGCCTGGAATGAATGATTACAAGTTAAAAATGCTACTTGCATTTATATTTCCTCCTAGTTGCTTTACTGATTTATGGTTGCATTTATCTTTTTCAATTCTGAAATGAGCTGCAAATGAGACATTGTGGAGCTTTCTGGGTTAGTTTAATATAGCTCACTCAATTTGTGGGTAAATTAGTCATTTGAACCAAACATCACCTTCAAAAGAGTTTAGCAGTCAGAATGCATTTTCTTCAGCATTCATCAAGGTCTTGGATGGCATGCTGCCATGTCCTGCACAGTGGAGAAACTTGGCATGATTCTGCAGGAATATTGAAAATCTGAAGTCACGTTCCTCAGCCTCAAATACCTAGGCAATCGTTTCTTAACTGAGTGTTGAGTTGTTACCTGACTCAAATGATGGAATTTTAACTGTAAATATTTATGATTATTCATATCTCATAGTAATTTGACTTCCTTAAGGTGAAGGGAATAAATGTTCCAGGTTGAAATAACCTTTGTAATTGTAGCAACCAGTAAATATCAAGCACAACTATAGATGATACAGAGTAGATGAACATTAAAATTGTCTCTCACTGATAGTTTGAAGCACTCTTGGGGCAAATGTAAGGATTAGATGCAATGTGCTATTCTCTCTTTGAAGTGCTACAAAGTCAAGTGTAAATGAGATAAAGTTTCTTCCATGCTGACACATAAATGTACTCTCAGAACAGTTATAACATGAATTATAAAGAAAAGCAGAAAGTGCTGGGGAAGCTTAGTAAATCTGACAGTATCTGTGCAGAAAGAAACAGAGTTATGTCTCATATTTGCCTTAAAATATCAATGCTATTTCTTTCTTTACATATGCTGCCAGACCCACTGAGTTTTTCAGCAGTGTCTGTTTTATTTCAGATCACCAGCATACACAGAAGTTTAACATGAGTTAGGGGCTGAATAAAACTCTGTTCTCTTAGTGACAACAATTAGTTTTACTGTAATCCTAAAATTATGGCTCTTCACCATTGTATCAATTCAATTTTTGACATCAGCTAAATTCAGAGATCCCTTGCTTGAGAATTGCATGTTATGGCAATTCCATATTTAATTCCAGGTGGTTTTGCAATGCAGAGTAGCATCCAATTCAAAATAGAATGACATTTTCCCAAATTCATTTTCTCAAGGTTCCTTATAGCTTTGATTTCATTGGTTGAGCTGAATTGAATGTTAATTCAATATATGAAAAGACAGTATCACCATGCTACCCCATAACAGGAAATATTAGATACTCAGTACAATCAGATCAACTTTCCCCTTCACTTAAAAAAAGTTATTCTTCCAAACAGTGAAGAAATTCTCTTAACGTTTTCTCTGCAATGTTGAAGAACCATTTGCTTTCAAATCTGTGAGTTAAACATTTGAACTTTGTTATTCCAGTGAGCATGAGATTGCACTTAATGCTCCTCAATAAGAATAATTATGATGAAAAAGAAAAGATATGGAATCAAAAGATAATTACATGAATTGATTCCTCTTAGTTTTGATATTCCAAGGATGTAAACACATTCCTGTACTACAGTCATAATGTTCTCTGTTGCAACTTCATGAATATTCTGTCTGCTCTGGAACCTCAGCTATTCATCTCTGAAAAGAATCCCCAACAGTAAGTATTTTGGTCCTCTTATATCTTCATAGATTCCTACATTTTACTGGAAGAAGATGTCCAAAATCAGACACAAGGAGATAATTTGCAAAATGACCAAATAAACAGAGCATTAAGCTGTTGCTACTTTCAATGCCACTTCATTTTGTACTATTCTGATTATATCAGGGAGTAATGCAAATGATAGATTGAGTTCCATTACTGTTCTAAAAATATTAACCTGATTATTTCTAGACCTTTCTTAATAAATTTTGACTTGGGGTCTGCACAGATGAATGATCACAGAATTTTAAGGAATAAACAGCAAACAGATATATTTCGGGAAAACCTGAATACCCAACTGGGCTGGCTTTACTAATATGATGCATAACTCACATATGGTTGACAGTTGTACAACACTCCAAAACAATTTTCAAGTCTCAAACCTCAAAGATATCCAATAACTTGTAATCTTGCAATGATAGTTTTGACAAAAATACCGTTGCAACAATTCTTCCTATTAAAGTTATCTTGATAATCTTCCTTTTAACAACATCAAATGGCTCCTTATAAGATCCAGTGTCAACATCATCACAAATATGCCTTCTAAGAAAATTCACCCAATTCGTTTGCAACACCCCCAAGACACTTCCTCATCTTCAATCTCCTAACCTGCCAAAGCCAATTTCTAACCTGCATCATCCCAAAGTAGCTTCAAAAGTTCATCCGTGTAATATCCCCAAAAAACCTTTTAATCTTACAACTTACAATAAACAAAGCACCCTCACATCTTCAGTCCTATAACATTCTTTTTAATTGCAACATTGGGTGGCTCAATGGTTAGCACTACTGCCTCACAGCACCATGGACCTGGGTTTAATTCTACCTTTGGGTGACTGTATGTGTGGAGTTTGCACATTCTCCCTGTGACTGCATGGTTTTCCTCTGGGTGCTCCAGTTTCTGCCCACAGTCCAAAGGTGGATTGGCCATACTAAATTGCACATAGCTTCCAGGGATGTGCAGACTAGGATGGGTTAGCCATGCAAAATGCAGGGTTACTGGGATAGGGTAGAGGGATGGGGATGCGGGTATGGGTGGGATGGTCTTTGGAGGGTTGGTATGGTCTGCTTCCACACCGTAGGAATTCTATGACCTGAAAAGTACCTTCTAATAGCCTTATAAATAAATCTGCTCATTCTTTCATAGAATCCCGAGTGTTGAAGCAGGCCATTTGGCCCATCGAGTCCTCACCACCCCTCTAAAGAGCATTCCACCCAGACCCACACCATCCTATCCTTGTAATCCCACATTTCCCATGGCTAACTCACCTAGCCTTCCCGTCGATATGGGCCATTTAACATGGCCAATTCACTGAATCTGCGCATCTTTGGACTGTGGGAGGAAACCCATGCAGACACGGGGAGAATGTGTAAACTCCACACAGACAATCACCCAAACTTGGAATTGAATCTGAGTCCCTGGCACTATGAGGCAGCAGTGCTAACCACTGAACCACCATGCCACCTTCGATCTAGTGAAATCCCCAAAGCATGTCTCAATCCTCAGTTTTACAACTAGCAAAGACATTTTTTAATTTTCAGTCTCATAATCTCCTTACTACACTTGCTAATTTTTCATCTTGCAACATTCTCGAAGCACCATCTCATCTCCAATCTGGTGTCCTTCAAACTGTAACTGTAGAAAAGTGTAGCATTGGAAAAGTATAGCAGGTCAGACAGCATCTGAGGAGCAGGACAGCCAACGTTTCGGGCATAAGTTCTTCATCAGGAATAATGAAGGGCTTAGGCGTAAGACGTCAACTCTCCTGCTCCTCAGATGCTGCCTGACCTGTGCTTTTCCAGTGCCACAATTTTTGACTTTGACTCTCCAGCATCTGCAGTCCTCACTTTCTCCATAAAACTATAAGATATAGGAGCAGAAGTAGGCCAATCAACCCACTACATCTGCCCTGCAATTCAATGAGATCCTGACTGATCGGATCATTCTCAACTCTACTTTCCTGCCTTTTCCCTATAACCCTTGATTGTTTTACTGATTAGAAGTCTATCTCAGCTCTGAATATACTTAATGACCCAGCCACTACAACCCTCTTTGTAAAGCATTCCAAGAGAACAAATTTCTCCTCTCCTTGCATTAAAAGAGTGACAATTTCTTCTGAGTTATACCTTCTTGTCCTAGACTCTGCCTCTAGGAAAACCAACCTTGTGTACCCTGGCAATTTCCCCAAGAATCTTGCATGGTTCAATCATGCTGAATCACCTTCCAATCATTCATGCCCTGCAACATCCCACATCGATACCCTCCAATCTTTAACTGTGTAACATTGCAGAAAATAAACCTTCAATTTTTAGTCTCCATTGTGACCTTCTATTTCATGAAATTGCAAAGAAATCTTCTAGTATTCAACTTCACAACTATCACAACAATATATTTTAGTATTGTGCTGCAATGAACTAAAGACATCTTCTGATACCCATTTTCACAATTCAAATCTTCAGTAACGCATTTCAAAATCACCTTCAAGCTTTCAGTTCTCTAACAATGTCTTCTGATTGCCTCACATCCTAAAGGTATTACCTAGTTTTTGTCCATCAACTTTGCAGTCTGCAAAATCTGAAAGACAATTTCTAAATGTTGATTTTACAATACCACAGACAACTCTTTATCTCTGCCACCCATTTCAAAGACACTAACTTATTCGCTGACCCTCACTAACCCTACCTGTTAGTCTTCAATTCACAGCATGTCACTACCACTTCCTATCTTTCCTTCCAACATTCTTTCTAACCTTCAGTTTCACAACACATTACACATTTTTATGTTCAGTTTTACAACAAGCAGAAAAAACCTCTAATTTCAATTCTTAATTGCCTAAAGTACACCTTTCTATGTTGCAAAATCCCAAGAGCACTCTCTAATTTAGTGAGTATCCTACCCATTGTACAGGTAACTTGTAATTTTCTGATACACAACATTTAGAAAAACACCTCCTAATCTTCAATCTTGCAACATCCTGAAGACACATTCTCATTTTCAAAATTTAAAGAAATACTTAATTCCTATATATTAAGAATATCTATTCTTTCTGACTAGGTACAAAAGTTCTAGAAATGTCTTTTTAGTCATGCCCTTTCTAATGCACTTTAGCCTACATGTGCTTCCAGACCCACAGCAATGTGATTGATCTTAACTGCCCTCTAGGCAATTAGGGATGGTCAATAAATGCTGGCCTAGACAGTGAAACCCTCATCCTATGAATGAATTTTTTAAAAAATTATCAATGGACACTAGAATTCTGCACTATATTGTGAAAGCCATTTTCATGTATAGATATTACATATTTTTGGTTTGTCTCTGATTGTATACCTTGAAAATCAGTTCTCATAAATGTTTGTGTCCATTTCACCAAATTCACAACATTATGTGAATTCTTTATAACTTGATGTATGCTGATTTATCCAATATGAAATTTCTCCTCAGCAAACCTATTTTTGATTTAGAATCTACATCAATCATTCACATGTTCACAAACTTACAAAGGGTTCCACACAGCAAATATCATGCAGCAGATATTGGACTCCTACTGCTATGCACATCTTTAAGCCCTGTACCACCTCTATAAAACTATGACATTTTTTGATCAAATCCCAAACTGTACATAGCAAATTAGAAAGTTTTTCTAGTTCCATAAACACTAGGAAACACCAATCTCAAACTCCAATATGGAAACTATGATAATTTGTTGTTCGCACAGCAAATTGTAAATCACAATCTCTGGACAATGGCATCTAATTTGCCCATATCAACAGCCATACTTATCACTCACATCAGACTCAACAATATACTAATGCAAGAAGTAAACAAATTCTATTACCTTTGAACTACTGTGAGAGACAGCCTGTCTTTTAATGAGTTTAACACACGCATTGACAAGGCAACCACCAACTTTGCCAAGAAACAAAACAGGCATGGGAAAACAACAAATTGACTCCAGAACCAAGATAAATATGTACAAGGTCTGTATCCTCTGCTCATTGTTGTATGCTAGCAAAACCTGGATAACTTTGACTCACCAAGTAACAAAGACTCAATAACTTCCAACTTTGTTCTGTATAACACTTTCTTGACATCACACAGTCACCAATGAAGCAACCCGTTCTGGGGCAAACACGTCATGCATCCTAGAACTAATCAAGCAAAGAAAGTTTCACTGGTTTGGTCACATCCCCAGGATATACGATACAGGGAGGTAGCTAATGCCAAGAGACCAGTGGGGTACCCAAGCTCCAAATCAACAGTACTATTCAAAGAGACTTGGAAATCCTCAACCCTTATTATGTCAAGTTGGAAATTATAACTATTGATACAAATGGTGACACAGGCAGAAGTTCATAAGCATGACATCATATGGTTTCTGAAGCTCTAAAGCATATGCCAATTCTGCAAACAGGACATTTAAGAAAGATCATCCCCCACCACCAGCAAGGTGCAACTTTATGCATGGCACTTGTGGCAGTCTTTGCCTTTCCAGAGTGAGCTTGTTCAGTCTTCAAACAAAATGCAACCTTATCTGTCTACACCCAAAGTTCTGGGGCTGTATTCCCACCACTTCTTGCAGATGTAAGGATCTCAATTACCCATGTTCACAACTCCTATCCTCTTGCCCCATAAATTTCTCCAGTGTATTTTAAGCTCAACAATTTCTTACTTTTATTTAGTGAAACAATATCTGAACAGCAATATTTACCAAGAAAGCACATTTATATTCAAACTGTAAGTAGCTTTTTGGAGACTCAGCTAATTAAAAGAAACAAGTTTCTCTGCTTTGGTTACTTCAGATTTGGATGCACTTGTTGCAATGGTTAACTAACTGTTGACCAGCGGAATCCCAAAGATATGGGTTCACTGAATAACTGAGGTCCCATTGAATCCAAGTTCTCTGTATTTCCTTTATGCACCCACAGAATCTAATGCTGTAAGGGGGTTATGCTTCCAAGCCTGACCATCAATGGAGGTGAGCTGGTTCCAGCAAGGGGACTAATTCAGATGTCTTCCATCACTCATGTGCCTTTCCATAGTTATCCGAAGGTTCACCTGAAAAAAACCCAGAAAAACACAAAAATAATAGCAAACCTAACCTGAACAGTTGTGGTACTATTGCTTTCTCTTCTTTAAGAATCATTTATCTGGAAGCTCTAACTGAAGAAACAGTAGGATATTGGAGTAACTTCATGAAAATTCAGGGCATGCAGGCTATTACAAACTCAGAAAGACTTGGAGCAAAAGTTACTGGTGCCCAGTACACATATTAATGATCAAATAGCAATGAGCAAGCACTCACACAGGCCAGAGATAAATTTAATAGGCAGATGGAGCAGATAAACTGCACTGACAAACCAGGGCTTAATATTAGAGACAAGAGACGCGCTGGGAAATCTCTCATAGACCATGGTGTGACAACAAGCATCGAACATTAACACAATGGGAAAAATTGAACAAACAAATCCAAGACTTCTAAAATCAGTAAGGGGTCCGGGCATTGAAGACTCTTTTGAAGCTCATGGAACAGTGAAAATGAGTGCTGTTTCCTCTGTCCAAAGGTGAAGTGCAGCTGATCGTGGCAATTCTTGTAGGGGAAGAGGTTGAAATGAGATATTAGAGAGAACTGAGAGGATGGGAAGAGTGAAGGAAGCCATGAGAATTGAACATTGAGGAGTAGAGGTATAAGTGCAAACTGAGGGTAGGAGTGATGTGGTAAGTACAGGCAGAAACTGAAATGGGTGAGAAGTGTCAGCATGAACATACTGGGAGAAAAATGTGAGCATCAAAGGGTTGGTGAGAGGAAATAGCAGTGTCACTATAACAACACTGTATCCATTTAAGAATCACTTGGATTTTGTTCTGCTTTGAAGAGGTTCGTCTGAGAGATAATACAGACATGGAAGGTAATAAACTGAGTGAAAAGCGAAATCGACAAATCACTTCCATTTAAACAGTGAGAAGTATATTAATTTAAATAAATTAAGTAGGGAAAAAGGATACCAGCCCAAAGCATTGTGCTCCCTCTTTAAAAGTGGATGTAAGATGGACCACCACCCTTCTTTTGTTAGTCAGCAGCTTCTGGGTTTACCCTTGTTAGAGTCTTAACCATTTACAATCCATACACGGTTGAAGGGTTGGATGTCTAGGAGCTAAATTTGCCAATGAAACCATGATGGGTAGGAAAGTAAGTTGTCGAAATGAAACTAAAAGTTTTCAAAGGGATATGAAAACATTGAGTGAGTGGGATTTGGCTGAGTTCAATGTGGGAAAATGTGAACCTGTATAATTTGGCTGGAGGAATAGAAAAGTAGCATATTATTGAAATAGAGAGAGATTGAAGAACCCTGAGGTACAGAGGGATCTGGATGTCCTAGTACATCATTCATAAACAAAAATCCATGAAGGTACAGCAAGGAAGGACAAATAATGGTGTTAATTGTAAGAGGAGTGGAATATAAAAGCAAGGAAGTTATATTGTAGCTATATAGGACTTTGATGAGACTACATCCATATATAGTTCTGATCTCCTTTGAAAAAGGATTTCACTGTATTAGATGTAGTTACAGAGATGTTTCACTCAAATCATTTCTGGAATGAAGGATTGAGGAAAGGTTGGATAGCCTGGACCTTTTCCCATTGGAGTTTAGAAAAAAAAACAAAAGGTGATCTGACTAAAACACTTGGATTCCTGAAAAAAAACTTGATAAAATGGATGCTTGTGTGAGAGACCAGAAATGGATGCTTGTGTGAGAGACCAGAAACCAGACACTAATTTCCCCATATCTTTATCTTAAACAAAAGACACCTCATTCTTAAATTTTATTTCAGGGGATTGTTTGTCTGCGACATTCTCCTCTCCAGACAGTAGTCGAGACTGGGTCATTTAATATATGTTTATCAGATATTTGATAAACGAAAGAGTCAAGGGCTACAGGTGGAGGACAGGAAGGTGGAGTTTATGTCACAATTAGATCAGCCATGATGTTAGAGAATGGCGAAACAGGCCCGAAGGGTCAAATGGCCTCATATTGTTCCAAAATCCCCTGCTTCTATTTTTTCCTCTGAATGGTTGGGAAGCCAGATGCAAGCTAATACAGCCAAGGTAAGCTTCATTCCTGGAGCAGTGTGGGAGTCTTCTCATTACCACCTGGAGTTAAAATTCAGGAGCATATTTATTGGTGTACCCGGAGTTCACTTCCACATGGAGGATCTATTACTTTCAAGAGGTTGGAAGGCTATTTAGATGTTTAGCCATCACAAAAAAAGCCTGACTTCATCCACACCTGACAGCTACAGATGTTTTCTACCAGAGACGTTTACATAACAGCAAGTATGGCAAGGCATCACAGATTTCTGCCCACACTAACCCAGTAACTTTGAAACCCGCTGTGGTTCCTGAATATTGCCTTGCTATCATATACTGATGATTAAATTTAACATCTCTCAGGTTTGAATAACTTAATCACTCATGAGACAGCAACCTGGCAAGCTCCTCAGTCACAAATTTAATGCATGTCCTGCATTAACTTTACATTCTCAAGCAGAGTTGAAGGACTTACCTCTGGGGGAAGAAGGAAATGAGTTTCTAAGTTGTTCCATTACATCCTCTATGTGCAGCACCATATCTTGGGATATACCAGCACTCTCTGACACATCTATGAAGAAATTAGGTAGACACTGATTAAGACTGATCACTTTCTCTATTGAAGTCATATAGACTTGGAGGATGAAACAAAATGTCATGTCAGGTCTGTCCTAATCTACAATTAGGATAATTCTGGGCAATAGGAATTGGATTGACTGAGAAAGCTAGGTTTAGAAAATGGCTGGAGACTGCTTGCAAGATGGCATGGAAAATGATAATATTGCATTTTTGTAGAGTCAAGAACAAATTTCCAGCTTGTCTGAAGCCACCTCAAACATTTCCTTGTACCTTCTCAGACTCTGTTGCCTGTCTGAGTGTGGGTGCTAAGCAATGTCCCCCCCCCCCCCTCAAACTGGAGAACTGTGATATGAAAATGACATCCAGTCTTTAAATGGCAGTGGTCTTGTGTCAGCAAGAATGGGCACACCTTCTTCTCATATTTGTTAAAATCAACCCTAATATACATCTTTATATGACCAAAACAAGTACAGTACTGAAATAATAAACCTTAGATAAAAGCCCAAATCTAATTGTTTTATGCCTGCCTTCAACTCTACTTGAATTTTTTTGAGGGGTCATTGATGATGAATAAAGGAGCATTTAAGAATGGTGTCCACATTGACTGTCAAAAGGTATTTAAGAAAATTGGAAACAAAATGCAAGTGCTTAGAATTTGAGGTGATCTTGAGACATGGGTCAGTAAAAAGTTGGGAGGTAGGAGACAAGGAGTGAGGATATAAGGAACAATTCAGCTTGGAGGTAGATACCAAGAGATGTTGGTTCTGGTACCTAATAACTTTTCCTGGCCCTTTTCATTCCCTGTGTCTTTCTTATAGTAAGCCATGTCACCACATCTGACATCTCTAGAGGATGGTCCAATGCGATGCTTCCACACTCACTTAAGCCTTTTTGATGCCTCAGCCTGAATGGTCACTTTTCTGCCAGTGTGTAATGCGTTTAGATGGAGCTAAAATATAGAGCTGATTGTTCTTCCTTCTAGTGGTTGAGAGTTATTATGATTATCATCTTTCTGACTGTTTATTAAGTGGCAACTCACCCCAACCAACTGTAAGAAACATTTTGCATGAACTGCCCATGCCAGTGCTATTTGTAATTTACATTTTCTGCTGATCAGCTAATATTTAGTACAAATCAATTATGGTACAATTTCTGTTGCACATGCAATTACTGAACTGACTTCCTGTAGTTGTATGCCTTAATATAACATTTGCATTCTCAAAGATGTCCAAAAACACATCATTCAAACATTCACCTCCTTTATCTGATATGAAGTTTGCTAGTGACCTAAGGCCTAGACTGATCCACTTTTCCAATACTTCTCATTATAGTTTGTCTTATTGTTTATCACTGTGAATATGTTAATCCTGGTCACTGCATTTATAAATTGTAACAGATAGACATTCTGACCTTTGTCTTCAGAGTCCTAGTAATACATCATATTAGAATCTGCAATCCCTCTTCAGTATCCAAGTCAGTTCCACCCAGACCCAGAAGTATTTTGCTTCTAGTTTTGCTCCTTGCTAGTGAGGAAATGCCAAAACCATACCTTACTTTTTCTTGGTGAAAGAAGTGACCTGAGTCCACATCTCCACCCCATTCTTCCACTGCTTGTATGACCCCAGTTCCAAAGACACTGGCGGATAATCATAGTTCATGATCCTGCAGCACAACCTAAACATTTCACCTTGAAAATCCACTGGGAGTTTGTTTCTGCAGAAACAAGGTTTAACCTCCACTTTTCTTGTCTTTCCACTTGAAGAGATTGAGGCTAATTTTCTGCTGCTATGTTTAATGGACTGGTATCCATATGCTGAATTAGGCAGCAAAAATCTTTAAGACATTTCTAAAGGATTTATTATAAATCTATAGTGTACACAAGCACCAGCCTCCAATTTTCCCTTTGGATCCTCTCCTCCTCTAGACATTAATCTCACCACTGACAAAAAATCCAGCTCTTTTATATTTTCTAATCAACCTGTTCAGGGATGTTATTACCTCTGGAATAGCCAGGACTTTGAACTCAGGATTTCTGGTTCAGAGA
This sequence comes from Chiloscyllium plagiosum, assembly GCF_037043375.1. NCBI lineage: Eukaryota > Metazoa > Chordata > Chondrichthyes > Orectolobiformes > Hemiscylliidae > Chiloscyllium > Chiloscyllium plagiosum. The sequence continues at coordinate 58,934,779 of NW_028270149.1, forward strand.
CAGGACTTTACAATCGTATAATGATATCCCTCAAAAGCCTAGGTCTGAAAAGTAAAGTCCATTGAACATCATCTACTCATAATTAATTCTGGAGCTTAAAAGGAGCTGCATTTCTAGCATTATTAATGTAGGCAGGAACAGGAACTTAAAAAGGACCACAATCAGATTTAGTGAGCTGGCAGAAGTGTAACATGTGGAATTCAGTATGGGGAACTGTGAGATTATCCATCTTGGATCTGAGAAGGGAAAAATAGAATATCTTCTCAATGGTGAGGCACTACAAGGGCTGCAAGGGATGGAGAAGCATAGGACTTTTGGGTATCCAGGTGCACAAAAAACAGCCAAAATAGCATAAAAAATGTTGGCTCTTATCTTGAAGGAATTGCAGAACAAAGATTGATGTTTAAGTTGTACAGAACTTTGATTAGGTTCCATTTGAAACACTCAGTTATGTTCTGGACATTAAACCTCAGGGAAGATATATTGGCCTTGGTGGAGGAACAGCCCAGATACACCAGAATGATATCACAACTTAAAGGGATCAAATAATAAGGGTAGGTTACACAAACCTAGTCAGTATACCCTTGAATTTATAAGGCTGAGGGGTGATCTAGTTGAAGTCTTTAAAATGCTAAAGGGGTTTGATCAGGTAGGCCAAGATAGACTATTTTCTCTGATGGGAAAGACTCGGAATAGGGAGACATAGTCTTACATATTTTGAGTTCAGAAATGCAATTAGTCAGCACAAAAGAAAGGGGATATCAGGAATTCTTGCTCCTAAACATTGCTTCTGGATCAAACAAAAGTGTTCAGACTTGAAATTAATAGATTTTTTTTTCTTGGCAAGGATATCAAAGGATAGAGAGAGAAAGAGGATAAAACAGAGTTGAAATATGAATCAGTCATGATCTTAGTGAGATCAAGGAGTTGAACGTTACTCCTGTTCCTATGATATTCAAACAAAACATTTTCACTTAATTCGAATTTTAAAAATCTGTTTCCACACAATGTGGATGTTGCTGGTAAAACTAAGATTTATTGCTTATCCTTAATTGCCCTTGAACTGAATGGTTTGCTCGTTTATTTCAGAAGACAGTTATGAATCAATAACAATGTTGTTGGTCTGGAGTCACACAGAAGCCAGACTAGATCAGGATGGTCCTTTCCTTAAAGACATAAGATCGTACCCTAAAGGACATAAGTAAACCAGTACAACAGTTGTTAATAACTGCCATGATCATGATGACTGAGATCTTTTTATTTCAAATCTGTAAATTGAATTTAAACACCACCAGCTACTGTATTGGAGTTTGAACTCCTGTCTCCAGGGTATTAACTTGGGGTCACCTGGATTGCTCATACAGCAACATTGCTACAATACCATCATCTCCCCTAAATGATGCTTTACTTGTTATTTTTCCATTTATGTCTTTTATAGAGTCATAGAGTCATAGAGATGTACAGCATGGAAACAGACTCTTCGGTCCAACTTATCCATGCTGACCAGATATCTCAACCCAATCTAGTCCCACCTGCCAGCACCCAGCCCATATCCCTCCAAACCCTTCCTATTTATATACCCATCCAAATGCCTCTTAAATGTTGCAATTGTACCAGCCTCTACCACTTCCCCTGGCAGCTCATTTCATATATGTATCACCCTCTGCGTGAAAAGGTTGCCCCTTAGGTCTCTTTATATCTTTCCCTTCTCACCCTAAACCTATGCCTTTGAGTTCTGGACTCCCCGACCCCAGGGAAAAGACTATCTATTTATCCTATCCATGCCCCTCATAATTTTGTAAACCTCTTTAAGGTCACCCCTCAGCTTCCGACACTCCAGGGAAAACAGCCCCAGCCTGTTCAGCCTCTCCCTATAGCTCAAATCGTCCAACCCTGGCAACATCCTTGTAAAACTTTTCTGCACCCTTTCAAGTTTCACAACATCTTTCTGATAGGAAGGAGACCAGAATTGCACGCAATATTCCAACAGTGGCCTAACCAATGTCCCGTACAGCCGCAACATGACATTCCAACTCCTGTACTCAATACTCTGACCAATAAAGGAAAGTATACCAAACGCCTTCTTCACTATTCTATCTACCTGTGATTCCACTTTCAAGGAGCTATGAACCTGCACTCTTTGTTCAGCAACACTCCCTTGGACCTTATCATTAAGTGTATAAGTCCTGCTAAGATTTGCTTTCCCAAAATGCAGCACCTCGCATCTATCTGAATTAAACTCCATCTACCACTTCTCAGCCCACTGGCCCATCTGGTCCAGATCCTGTTGTAATCTGAGGTAACTCTCTTTTCTGTCCACTACCCCTCCAATTTTGGTGTCATCTGCAAACTTACTAACTGTACCTCTTATGCTCGCATTCAAATCATTTGTGTAAATGACAAAAAGTAGAGGACCCAGCACCGATCCTTGTGGCACTCCACTGGTCACAGGCCTCCAATTTTTTAATATAACAGAATTGTAAAATTAGAAATTATTGTTGTTCAAAATATCAGAGAATGAATGTTTAATGTGCTTGAATCACATTCCTTACAATGGTTTAATATGGAACTCATATATTCTGAACTTTCAATAAGAATAGGGCTTGGAACAGGAAGCTGAGAGATGAAATAACAAAAGCAAAAGTAATTCCTTCATTCTTAATAACATCGCTATCATGTGGTAGCATGGTGTTCTCATCTAATCACTCTTTCCCACACAATAGTGTCTCTCCTCACAAACCTGCTTTCTCAGATTCCGGGCTGCTTCTGTCATGTTTTTCTTGCTGGTTGCTGTCAGAGTGATGGGAAGATGAGGAAGCAGAAGAGGCTGTTGATCCGTTTTTCTCAGAGTCTTGCTGTGGCTGTGAGTTGATAAGAGGAACACAGTTAGAAAAGTTCTGATGGCTTAGTGCTTGGACTGTGTTGAGGGGAGAGTTGTATTTTTACCAAAATGGGTAGTGGGAGCATCTCACAAGAAAAACTCACAAGAAGTAATTCATGAACGTCTGCAGACTCCCTTCATTGAATGACATTCGAACAAATGAATGAATGATTTATTGTCGTGCATTTTACAGTGAAATAAAATAAAATACAATTTGATTTGTTGCCATAATCTGGGACCATTTGATGATATAAGAGTAATAGAAAATGAAAAGATATAGTTTAAAGAGAAGTCCATCTACAAATGGGTTCTGAGTTGACTCAGAACTACCAGCACCCTGCCAGACCCAACTAACATCAAAGTTGCCGAACTGAATACTAGAACATTATTATGAATTGAAAAAGTAGACTCGGTATACAAGCAGTTAAGTGTTGTGACATTGTGGCTAGCGTCCCTGCCTCTGTGCAAGAAGCTCCAGTTTCAAGTCCCAACCCAGAACACTCTGATCAGGGTGTGTTTGTAACCTGGCTCAACAAGTTGAGTACGAAGCTGCCAATCCTTCCAACACATGCTAAAGGCAGGTGGTGAGAGTGGGAGAAATTCCTGGCCAGCTGTGTGATAGAAAGAAAGTTATAGATTCTACCATCATTACCATAGCTGCAGATTACAATGTGCAAAAACCTAAGTTCATGTTGTCACTCCAAGCCAGAGTCGCTGAGCTACAATATGTCACCATATAAACAATTATTATACATAAGCCCTGAAATAATTGACTGAATATTAATGTACAAATGCCTAATATGTTGCTATGAAATTACATTAATTATTTTACTCATGATATTAGTCAATTTTTACTAAGAAAATAATCTAACCATATTAACATGTATTCAATGTGTTATAAGTTGTGGAAGCTGTCTAATGTTATGGGGTGACAGGTGAGTGGGACTTGCTTCAGGATAAGATATAGACAGCAGTATTTTGGAACAGTTGAAGTCTATACAAAGTGGAAGATACAAGGTTGTTAAAGGGGGCCTATTTTGGTGCCGCGGTAGTGTCCCTAACCCTGAACCAAGAGACCTGGATACAAGTCCCACCTGCTCCAGAGGTTAGGTTGATTAGAAAAATATGTTAAACTTCAAAAGATGAGATTGTGAAATGGATGTTGTTTGTAGTCAGGTGGTGGGCAATAATTGGGAAAGCCTTGTGATCAAGTATGTAGGAGCAGCTAAAACAAGGAATATTTTATTGTGTGTCTCTGAAGATAAAAGCTTTTTAGTGAATTTAGACTAGGCGTCAGTATGCTATCCTTCATCTCCTAGCAGTCTGAGCTTATGCTGAAGTTGGGTAGGAGACCACTGCAATAATTGATTCTGGGAGTGAAGATTTCAAAAGCAAAAGGTTGTATGGAAGCAGAAAACATTATGGCATTAGAAGAGATCAGGCTATGAAATTGTAACTTAGGCTCAAACTACGATGCCCAGGATATGATCAGACGTTGGGGAAGGCAAGGTAGTGGCACTGGTGATTATTAGCAGACTATTGAATCCAGAAACTCAGCTAATGTTCTGCAAACCTGGTTCAAATTCTGCCACAGCAGATGGTGAAATTTTAATTCAATAAAAGAAAATTCTCTCAACTGCTTTCTGAAATGGGAGAAAGTGAGCACTGCAGATGTTGAAGATGAGTCAAAGACTGTGGTGCGGGAAAAGCACAACCAGTCAGGCAGCATCCGAAGAGCAGACGAATCGATTTTCAAGCCTAACTCATTCTTGATGAAGAGCTTATGATCGAAACGTCAATTCTCCTGCTCCTCGGATACTACCTGATTGGCTGTGCTTTTCTAGCACCACACTTTTTGACTCTGACTTCTGAAATGGCCTAGCAAGTCACTCAGCTTAAAGGCAGATAGGGACAGGTAATAAATGGTTGCCAGCTAGCAATGCCCATGTCCCAGGAATGCATTATAAAAAAAGGTTAAGCCTGATAAAGTGACCAGAGACTAAAATGGAACAGGGAGATTAGGGTTTGGAATTTATGGTGAGAGCCAAAGATAATGCCTTCAGTTTTCCCAGTGTTTAACTAGACAATGATGGTTGATTCAAAGTTAATTACTGGGAAAAGTAATGGATTGATACAGCTGGATGTTATCAACATCCATGGATTGTGTTATTAGGATCAGCACATCAAGGAACTGGAGAGTACCAAGGGTAGAACCTAGAACCATGAATTTGAAGTTAAACATCACACAACACCAGGTTGTTATCCAACAGGTTTATTTGGAAGTACAAGCTTTTGGAGCACTGCTGCTTCTTCAGGTTACTACCTGACAAAGGAGTACTTCCATATAAGCCTGTTAGACTATAACCTGTGGCTGTGTGACTTTTAACTTTGGCCACCCCAGTCCAACACACACCTCCACATAATGGCTATCATGAATTTGAAGGTAGTGGTACCAGAGGGAGGAAAACAATCTATTTTAGGAGGTTATTTATTTCTAGTCAGATAAGTAAGTGTGTAACCAAGCAAAAATATTCCTATGAACTGGATAACAGAGGCAAAATATTGAGGTGGAACAACATGGATGACTGTGAAAAAGGTGATAAAGATTGAGCTTGGATAGTGCACTACAGGGCACAGAGGATGTTATTTCTGACTTTAGTTCGGATTATTTGGATGCTGTGGTAAGGATGGAAACCAAATTGGAGAGATTCATATAGAACTGTGGGATCAGACATGGGTGGGAGAAAGTAGAGGGAATCACTTGCATTGTATTAAAATGCAGCAAATCAAAGTTCCACTAGAGGGCAGCAAACAATACAGCGACACATACAGAATTGTACAATTGGAATATCCTGTACAAGTCCTGGTGTCTTAATTTACCACAGGACACTAATTATTAAGGTCTTTTAAATGCTCATTCCGTTGATATAACTTTTTAACTCCATGATGGGAGAGACAGTAGAAGTGATCATGAGTTAAATCAACAACAAAGAGAAAACAAAGTCTAGGAATGATACCCAAACACTACTTTTCATCTTCTAAGCTTTTGTTTCAAATCTTGGTGGCTTCCTGTGCAATGGGCTGAGGATTCAAAAAAGTAGTTGTAAAACCTGCAACAAGAATAATGTTAGCAAACTGCCTCTTAATACTCCATAACCTGGTCTAAATGATACATCTCAGGCTTGTGCTAACATATTACTGCTGGACCCATCTGCTTAGCAATTTAAAAAATACAGAAAATGTTAGAAATACTCAGCAGGTCTGGCAGAATCTGTAAAGACATAAACAGTGTTACTATTCAAGCTCAGAAACCCACTTCAGAGGTTTCTGAACAGTTTGGGAAGGTCTTTGAAGTAAACTTTCTTCCTCTCTGTTTCTCCACTGATCCTACCAGATCTGCTCAGTATTCCGAGCACTTGCTTTATTAATTTCAAATTTCTAATGTCTACAATATTTTCGTTTTGCTGTTTGGTTATTCATGTTCAGATTGAACTGAAATAGCGATAAGAGTGGCCAACATGGTTCCAGGCTCACATCTCTATGATAATAGAACTGAAGTTTTAAAACACTCAGTCCTGCTGCTTTGATGAATAATGAGTGAGGTTTCACTGCTGGCAGATCTATGATGTGTCACATCTGGAGTTGTGCTATTCAGCAGTACCATTGGGAGATGCCTATCCTTGATGGGTTAGATTTAGAGAGCAGCTGACAGGTTGTTTTGACAATGAATTGGTAAGAAAGGTGAACAAAATAAGTATTGGACATGACCTCTCTCCTAATCTATGTACGGAATAGTCCATTGAGGGCACTAAGGCATAATTTTGGAATGGCAACGAAATTTGATGATAATGTTTTCAGGAGCAAGGCCCTTAGTACAAGAAACAACTATAATGGAAAATATTAGGAAGATGAGGAAAATCAAGGGTTAATAATTGTGTTATGGCAAACCCGAGGAGAATGGCATAAATGAGGGGCATTTGAGTCTTGAGGAGGAACTAATTAGTGTAAGTAATGTGAATGTAGGATGAATAAGTGGGTTTAAGATTATACTTTAGACTTTAGGAGAAACCAGAGGATAAACTTCAAAAGATTGAATAATGTATGTGTTTGTATGGAAGCTAGAAGTTGGTAGCAGACTCCTCAACTGCACAAATGAACAAGTTATCCTGTGCCTAGTCACCAGGATTATGGGAAATTAATTTTGTCTGACTGTCATGCTTGGTTCAATGATTGAAAAACCTGCCTAGAGAAAATAATGCAAGGGAATTGGTGCACAATGAAACATCATTGATAGCATCATATATCTGCCTTCCTGCTATTGCCAGGCATAGGTTGTGTTCTCAGCATACCCCTGAGAAGATATTAATTACACAAAACATTCCAAAAATACACAGTGAGTTCTCTATTGCTGGTGGCCATCTGATATGAAAACAGAAAATGCATGAAAAATTCAACAGGTCTGATAGCATCCGTGGATATTGAAAGTGAGTTACATTTTAAGCTGATGACCTCTCATTAGAAGTAGAACTAATTATGTGCTCCTGTGACTGCTTGGTAAGTTATCTGATGTCTCAGTCACCATTAAGTATCAGAGCTGAGTAAACACATTCATTTGCTTTATCTGCAATTCTTGAATGGTTCATAGTTTTGAAATTTGACTCCACCTTAATTACAACACACACTCAGGATTTTGAGGCAGTTTCCTGCTTTTTCCCCTGCAATTTTTCACCTAATTGATGGAACTGGTGTAATGCATTGAAGTTAAGGATTGTTATTAGTGTCCCTACTTACCCCACTCTCCAATGCCTTGCTCTTGAATTACACCTCTTGACTCATACCGCAAGAGCTAAACTGGCCATGCAACTGCTTTCTTTAGATAGATAAGCACAAAGGTAACTTTAGGATGTCTCCAGTTTCACTGTGCACCAACACACAGTGTCCTTTGCCTGGGAGAGTTTGATGTGAACATGTAGCATGGCTAAAGTAGAATAATATTGCATTCTCTCACACTCTTGCTGAGGAGAACACTAAACATTAAAGTTGATTCTCTGATATAAATTAGGAAGGAGATAATTGATCAAGGAGACAGAATCATTGTGTAATTGGTTCTAAATGGTGGAGTAAGTATTAGGAAAACCATAAATGTCTTGGTTCAATCACATGGACTTTTCAAGTTATACAATTTAGATATTGGGAATAGAAGCAGTCTCCTTTTAAATGTTACACTAATGAAGCTACAATTTATATTAAATAATGAAATTGCCACTGTTTGCCTTCATCCTCTAACAGAAACTTGTTTTCATGTTTGAATGTGAGTAGCAAGCAGTGACCAAGGAAAACAATTTCCAAATGGCACTAATTACCATGAGATGCCTCTTTTAGTCACAGCGATAGTTTTCAGCTGCCAGAGACATAAGAGGGCAGTCCAAAAGGAGTTGATAATCTCAAATTCTTCACTGTGAAATGAGTTGCAATAATAACTATTTACACTATATTAATTATAATTTGTGAACTCAGTGCCTGTGAGTTGCCCTGTTTGAGGGTAATTGTAGGGATGGGTGTCTTAGGTGTCAACAGACGTGCCATCTCCACTGCTGAGAATGTTTTGTGCATGAATCAGATGATTGAGAGCTGACCAATCTGAGGCCAGAAGCTCTTGGGTCTCAAAGGCATAGTCTACCCTTCAGGGAATCCAACAGTGAGAAGCTCTGTTTTCTCCTTCTGCTCCTTACTTGGTGGGGATTTAGGGAGACAAGTGTCCTCTAGGCTAAGGCAAGGCTTTCAGAATACCTCCTCTTGACCATACTGGACCTTTTATTATACACAGATTGAGCAAATGGAGGGTTGCCCTGGTTACTCCCATCAGGAAAATAGGCACTTTCTTTGGATGTCAGGAAGGCAGGAAATCAGAGCAGTAAAAACATGAGACACTTAAGTAGCCATTAATTGACTATTTAATATTTCGAATTGCTGGCAACTTTACAAAGTTCCCAGTGGTCCTTCACACCCAACACTTAATTGGTGATGTGGCAAAAAGAAGCAACTATCTCTCCAAAGTCAACTTGCCTAATTATTTACCAAACAGAAGTAACGAACAAACTCTGGATGATGGAGATCAGAAATATAAGGGTCATTGGACTTGAAACGTTAATTCTGTTTTCTCTCCACAGATACTAGCTGACCTGCTGAGTTTCTTCAATAATTTTTGTTTCTGCTGAATTATTTCCCCTTCTCCTCAACTCCAGGGAGAAGAAAATTGCACCCATTTTGTTTTCCTGCTTGTTTATCTTTCATCCCGAAAATCCTGCCCCGGGAGTCTATGAACTAAATCAATCTGAATGAATTTGGAAAGGTTTATTCAGTCACTGTGAATAACTGGTTGATAAAACAATGAAGTTTACAATTTCTTGCTTTATTTTCTGCAAACTACAGGCAATTTTGAATTGTACATTCAAACTGTCCTGAAAATGTGCCAGAAACACCTTCACAAATCCAAATGAAGCCTAAATCAAAAAGTGTGGTGCTGGAAACGCACAGCCAGTCAGGCTGCATCCGAGGAGCAGGAGTGTCTTCATTCCTGATGAAGGGCTTATGCTCAAAACGTCAACTCTCCTCCTCCTTGTTCGCTGCTTGATCAGCTGTGCTTTTCCAGCAACACACCTTTTGAGTCTGATCTCCAGCATCTGTAGTCCTCATTTCTCTAGAAGCCAAAATCAGCCAGACAAAGAGTTCAATGCTCTCACTGAGGATTAAGGTCATATTGCTATATACTGAGAAATTCTAAAGGACAAATGTCAGAGAATTAGATAGTCATAGAGTTTCAGATGCTGAGAAATTGTCTGTTAATTAAACAATTGTTTGGTGCTGCGCATATCTGAATGTCTTTCAAAGCAGTCACAATGTTTACAAGACAATTAATTTGTTGAAAAATGTCCATTGGAATAATGGATCTGACCCTCTAGTTGTATTGGTGGACAATCACCATGACATTTCCCACCTATTTCAACTTGGTATTCTCTCACCTGTAGTAATAACTCCCGGAGTCTCTTGAGTTGTGATTCAAGCTGTTTGTTATGGTCTTCCAAGATCTGCATCCTGGTCTCCAGCCGAGTCTTGTGCTGTCGGAGCAATCGCGCCTCAGCAAGAAGCTCTGTGTCTCTGGGGCTGAGAGGCGAGCTTGGGGATTCCTCTTTTCCAGACGAAGATATTGCTGCCTCTTCATGTTGCCATTTCAATCGTCTGTACTCTTCCTGCAAGATCCTTGGAGAAATTATTTTTAAAAAATGTAATGACAACAAACTTTGCATTTGATGTTTCTTTGAATCCTCTAGTTCTATTGTTCCGTGATGGATGGGGAATGAAACAAGGCACCAGAGTTTACATAGTCACAATTCACTAATCTTACAGGCTGCTAGCTGTGGGCTGATTGCAAGAAGTACTTGGTCCTTTGACCAATGCAGCATCTTCTCTCAGATAGAGAATACCACTGACAAACATTTATGTTTCTCTAATTGTTAGAGGAGGAAATATTTTGGTTGCCAAGGTTAGAGGGCTGCATACCAAGGAAGAAATTAATTTCACTATGTTTCCTAAGAATCTTAAAATTGAGGGCACAAGTTCATGATAAAGCTGCCTTAAGGATTCCTGTCATGTTCAGCTATGATGTGGATATTTCATCTTCTGGCCTGTGAATAAGACTGAATTTAAGCAACGTGGATGAGATCATGGTTAATTTTGTGTTTCAAGCCTGCACCCACTCATAAGTGGGTTCAGTCTGTTCAAAACTCATTTCCATTAGAATCTTTGCAGTGGAAAATAAAAATAAGATTTTTATTTAAATAGTTTGGGTCAGACTAAGGCCCAGGTTCCAAAAATGACCAGATAGTGTCTAATCCACTGTACCATTTGTTGTACAATGTAATGGTTCTGAAAGGGCTAATATTTGAGACTGCAGTAAGCTCAACCCAGTCTGATGATATCATAAGACTTGGGCGGAGAAAGACAAAACATCTTAGGATCTCGAAGAGGACAATCCTGTTATCCTGGGTCCACCAAGGGTCTAAATAACAATATTTATCTTACCAATGTAACTTGTACCTGATGCTATCATAGAATAAATTGCATCTTGTTTAAGGCAAGAGGCTCTTCTTATTAAAACTCACTACTACTCTACTCCCCTACTACTGTAAACCACGTAAGACCTTTGACACGGTTAAGGAAAAAGGATGCTGACCCCAACCACAAAGTGGCCATAGTTGGCAACACAGCATGTACAACATATTTGCTGTCCTGCTATGGAACTTACTTTAATAGCACAACTGGAAATTTAGACTTGACAACACGAAGACTGCACTGGGATATTATGTTCTTGTTATTGGAGTATCAATGGTCCCTTGGCCGTCTACCATTACCAAGAATATGATGGGTTTTTCATACCGATTCTCATGCTCAAGATGTCCAATAATGGCCTCCAGTTCGGTCTTCTCTTCGGTGTCCAGTGCGCTCAAGAGCTGGTTTGGATTGTGGGTTGGATTTTGAAGAGAGTCTCGATCTGTTCCTGGGCTGAAATATTGAATCACCAACTGCTCATCATCTCTGCATGTACATAAAGAGCCTGCTGTGAATTTTTCAATCACATGACATTATTGTCTTTAACTCAGTACAGACCTACCTCATGGGAACTAATCAATTGTGTTTATTTTCATTTATAATACTCTGAAACTAATACTCTGATAAATTTGTTTAGGGTTATTTTGGATGCATCTTAATGTATGAGTGCATGGGTTAATGTCAGGTAGCTTGCAATGGTAGGGAGCTGGAAATGGCTGACAAGGATTAAAGTTCAGGGAGGAGATGGCCAAATAGTATTATTGCTGGACTGTTAATTCAGAGACGAGAGTGTGGTGCTGGAAAAGCACAGCAGGTCAGGCAGCATCCGAGAAGCAGGAGAATTGATGTTTCGGGCAAAAGCCCTTCATCCTGTTAATCCAGAGACCCAGGTAATGTTCTGGTGCAAATCCTACCATGACAGATGATGGAATTTGAATTCAATTTAAAAAAGTTGGAATTATGTGTCCAATGATGACCATGAATCAATTGTTGGAAAAGTCCATCTGGTTTGTTAATGCTTGTTAGGGAAGGAAATCTGCTGTCCTTACCTGGTCTGGCCAACATGTGACTCCAGACCCATAGCAATGTTTAGATTAGATTCTCTACAGTGTGGAAACAGGCCCTTTGACCGAACAAGTCCACACCGCCCCTCTGAAGAGAAATCCACCCAGACCCATTCCCCTATCCTATATTTACCCCTGACTAACACACCTAACACTGTGGTGTTAGCATGGCCAATTCACCTGACCTGCACATCTTTGGATTGTGGGAGGAAACCCGAGCACCCGGAGGAAACCCACACAGACATGGGGAGAATGTGCAAACTCCACACAGGCAGGTGGGAATTGAACCCAGGTCCCTGGTGCTATGAGGCAGCAGTGCTAACCACTGAGCCACCGTGCCACCCAAATGTTGTTCACTCTTAACTGCCCTCTGAGCAATTAGGAATGGGCAATAAATGCAGGCCTAACCCATGATACCCACATTCTGTGAATGATTAAAGAAAAGGACTGACGTGTCCTCAACTTGACTCTATGCTTGAGGGCAACACAAAAATACTTGGAGATATTGGACTAGAATATCAAAAATAAACTTGGTCTGGCAACAGAGCTAAATAAAAATGATGCTCTCTGAAAGAGTTACAAATTAACGATGCAGCATGTATTTTCTGTCCATGTTCAGGACTGATACTGTTGTGGAATAGCTGCAATAACTGATGTGTTCTTGATGTAAAGGCAGAGAACAGACTTAAGCACTTCCAATTTCTTGTTGCCCTACTCTGAACATGCGTTTGTGTGTGACTGAGAACCCAAATATATTTTATTGATTTCAAAAGCTGTAGTCTGCGTACAACTGGTTCAAGCCTCTTTTTTGGCAAATAAACTGTTAGCCGTAACTAGTCCAGAGGTTAATTACATCTGCAGCAGCCCAATGCCATTTAGTCCAGTTGGTATTTTATTTATCCATATAGCAAAGTAATGTACATCAACAAATGCAATTTGAACTCATCCATAAGCTATATGTTAATATAGATCTTTGCTTAATTGGAGTACTTATTTTCTGGCAGCTTTTTCTTCAAAATTTTGCATCTTGCATATCTCTTTCCTTAAGATTAGGGTGCATGTTAAGATGCAATAACACTGTCTCCTTCAAGTGATACTTCGTTAAAGGTGTGCGCAGGTGTCAGTGAGAAAGTATCCTGTACCTCTTGTCTGACATACATTCATGTACATTATGAGCAGGATTCACTGATTTTTATCCAGAAAAAGAATGCTGATCAATTTGTTTTCAATGCATCATTTGGTATTGCTGAGGCCAAGAGTATTTACCTCATCACTGTCCCACTGAGATCAGTATACTAGGATGAAATTACATTCCTTTCTGGTTTTCTATGACTTATTGTTCGTTTATCAGCTGGAGTAGGGCACCTCTGGAGTTTAACCTTGAGCCAACCCTGCAGCCTTCTCCAATTGAATTACAATCTATTACTTTAATCACAATCGTAATTTTCATACTCATCTATCTTTGCAGATTTTACACCTGTGCAACTTGGTGTTGTATTTGGGCCAACACATGGTATCTGTATATCTGAAATTTCACTCGGAATAATTCTCTATATGTGTCCAGATCAATATCTATCCTTCGCTGCCTGTGAATATGTTATTATCATATTGTTGTTGTAGGACTTCATTGCATACAAGTTATTGCTGTGTCTTGAAGGGCCGGATGGCTTATTCCTGCTCCTAGTTCTTATGTCTCAAGCATTAAACAATGACTACATTTCAAAAGTTACTTCAATAACTGAAATGCTTCAGGAGCTCCTGAAGATATCAAAGGTGCTATCTAAATACAAGTCTTTCTTTTAAAGTGTTTGTTAATAGTGTGATGATGCTGTAACTTTAAGAGGTTATTTTGTCCTATTTTTTGAAGAGAGATTGTAAGGCAGAGGTTCCAAGCAGTCTCTACGAATGTAAACAATTTGTGAGACCTTGCAGTTTTTTTTAAAAGTTGGGACAATGGAAGCAGCTTGAATGGGTGTGGCCAGCTCCCACAGACTCGGCTTTCTAGTATTTTTTAGTTTTTAGGTTTAATTTGAAGCAAAGTCTTTGGGGTCTCAAGAGTTGGAAACTTTAGTGAATGCCTCCTAGCTGCTACTTCCACTGAACTTTCTCTTGATGTTTTTTTGCTGGATTGGAGAACTGCATGTGAGAGTCTGTGGGTAAATTTGCCTTTTTGCCAAAGGGTATGTTTATGAGATGTTACTATATTGGAACAGTTAATTAGTGATAAGTACTGTATCTATTATACAGTTAAGTTTTCCAATAATTAAGTTGTTCTAAATTCCTCTTTCTTTTATTTGTATTTTAACTATAATGTTTAAATAAATTGTATTTTGCTTAAAGTCGAATGGTTTGACCAGTCACATCAAATTTAGAAAACAGCACTTCACATCTGCCTTTAAAATAAGAAAAAAATAGGGTCTAGGCTGCCTTCTTAAAATATATTGAGGAGATCTGATCTGGTCCATAACACTTGTGCTTCTTTTCTCACTTTAAGTGGTGTAAGGTGAAATATAATCATCATCTAATAGATGTTATATTACAAATACTAGCATTGATTTTGCCTCATGTAGCTTCTTTTTTACATCTGTCACTGAAGGTGTGTGAGGGCAATATTTTTACCCTTGGTTGCTAGTCTGTTTGTAAACAATTTATGTCAAAAACTGATGGATGTAATTCAATGAAATCTCATTTTAGATAGGGTATGGCTAAACAAAAATGAACACTTTTATGGCAGAGATGCATGTCTGGATCTTGGAATTCTTTTAAAGGATCCATTAACATTGGGAGGTCGTATAAACAGACTCGTTTTTTAGAATGTTGAGGGTTGCTTTATTGAGAATGCTGTTGATTATTTTAGAATTTTCTCAGCTGCTGTGTTGGATTTTGTCCTAGGTGTCAAAACGTGGGCAGGGTTTTCAGAGCAGGGTTTTGGATTGACCTGAAGCTTCCTTGTATTTATAGAGCCTAAAACAGGCAAGGGAAAAGCCTCAAGAAAGTAACTGCAGTAATATTGAGCTAACGTAGCATGTGTGTTTTATTGCGTGCCCTCTCTGTTGTTCCATGCATTTACTTTGCAACAAAAAAGAAGTCATTTTCAAATACTCACACGCTTTCATCAGGTGAGAGGCTGCCACTGAAGAAAGAACAATTCTTACTTTCCATTTCTGCGAGCCTGAGAGACAACAATGTATCATTTTAGTTAATGAATGGTTTAATATTTTTTAAAAATTGCTAGTTAAGTATTGGGGAATAGAAATCTCTTCTACTTGGCTCAGAACTATGCAATCATATTTCTGAACCAATGTACTCTTGATTCAAAAAAGACTTGCTGAGTACCATTTAAACTCCTACTTAAAGTTTATGAGTAGGCACAGTTTAGAGTTTGGACAGGAATTATATGCTTATCTTGTACTTTAAAAGAGGAATCATTCAGTCTGGTTGACTGGATTAAAGAGGAGTTGGTGATAGTGAGGGAGGGCACTCAGTAGGCTAGTTGGAGCAGTTGTAATGGGACCTCCAGCAGGATGTGGTAACGGTATGGGAGGACATTGAGCAGGGCATCTGGAGGGTGTGAGCTGATGATGTCTCTTTTGTCATCTGGGTCTCTGCTTCACAGTGGACAGACATTCCCTATCATGGCCACAGTGAGCTCTCCCTATCCATCTTGAATCATTCTTCTCGTATCGTGGGGTTTCCATTCCTTTGTGATCCAACCAAAGCTCGAATGGAAGTAAGGAACCTGAGAGTATCTGTAGTGCTGGAGTCAAGTGTGTTAAGACATATGCAGGCATCCTTGAAAAGTATGTCTGGTGACTGCTATAAGCATTACATTACAATGTTGGCAGGTAGCGGTTAGGAGTCTTTGACCTTGCTCTATGCACTCAAGATGTACAGGATTGTAAACCTATTCTTTTACCAGCCCACACCATCACTGTTCTGGAACTCTCATGCGAGCAGTCTCCAACTGGTCAACATCAGACATAGCTAGAACATAGAGCTCCCACTTGGTTTAACCCCATGAGCTGCACTTGTCACTGTGGGAGAAAGGGGTAGGGTAACCAGGGGTAGGGTAACACGTAGTGACAAAAATGATTATATCCAGCTAATAATGTCCAAGGATGTCCAGTCCACTACTTTCAAATGTCTGCCAAGCTGAGGACAATGGAGATCCAATGGACCACAAAACTGGAACTGATTCAGTACAGGTCAGGCAAAAATAATTGTGGTCAGGCGACCCATGACCTCCAGGATTGCAACAGAAATATTAATTTTTTTTAACGAGAATGGATAAAAACTTGAATGTGGAAACCAAGTTTAAACCAAGCCGGAATCTGCAACTTGCAACCAGCAGAGCTGGAATCGACTGTTTTCATGCAGCTAGGCCTTGGACAATCATCTTCCCGTTGAGACCAAACAGACCTGGAACTGCCTGGATAGGTACTAATGGACACATTGTTTCAGAATAAACTGTTGTTTCCAATTCCTGTGAATCCTCTTTGTTCGAAGCATATCACACAGACTTGGAGGAACTCAAGTATAGTGGGAGACCAGAGACATAGAGTGACAAGGATAGCACTCGACAGTTAAAGGTTCTGTGGCCTCCAAATATGGAAAGTAGTCATCTCATTGGATCTTCCTGCCTCTGCTCCATGCTAGTATCAGATACAAATCACAAAATCTTCGAGAAGGGCACAAAGTGATAGATAAAAGGGCAACTTGAAATCCCAGTACTCTGTTTTTTGCACCTTCTTCAAAGGCATCTCCAGATACACAGCCATGGTGAGATGGTCTGAAGACCAGAATGAGAATCTTCTACCTTGTGGTGAGCATCATCAGACCCAGAAGACCAGAACTAGCCCTAGAGGAGAGGGGAACCCCAAATCGGTGACTGCAGATCGTGAAACATCAGCCAATCCTCAAATTCTCAGGAACAGCCTGCCCCAGCCTTACTGAACAGGTATTACCTGTCTTTTCAGACAAACAGGTCAAATACATTGGCAGGAACTTGTGGATAGAGTGTAGCAAATTCTTAAAACCATGTGTCATAAATAGAGAGCTAGTGTTGAATTGAGAATGTTCACTTAGAGAGTTAAGACTGAAGAGCCCTGTGAAGAGATTGGTAGAGTTTGATAGAGCTTAATTAAAGTACAACAGTAGAACCTGATAAACATTTTCCTTAATAAAGTGTTTAATAAAGATGTGTTAGACCTTCCCCTGACTCTTGTCCTCTTTGGGAGCAAGTGAGGACTGCAGATGCTGGAGATCAGAGTCAGAAAGTGTGGTGCTGGAAAAGCTCATCAGATCAGACAGCATCCGAGGAGCAGGAGAGTCAACGTTTCAGGCATAAACCCTTCATCATTCCTACCAAGTGATGTACCAACCCTTATTATCCAAAGGCTGAACAGTGCAAATGATTGAACTGTACATTGCAGGACTGTCTGTAAATCTTGCAGCCTGAGCATGAACAGAAGTGGCCTGAGTACGTGCAAGAGCTGGTTAATAATTATAACAATGTGCTATTTTCACCCTTCAGCTATTTTCCAAACTACCGCTTTTTTGGATGAGACTGAGTCCTTCCTATGGGCCATTGCCTTGAGGTCACCACAGCTGCAGATGGAGATGGTTAGAGCAATGAATACATAGCCAAGCATCATGGCGCTATGCCAAGTCCATGAGATGATGTCCAAAAGGACCAGAAGACAAATGCTGAGATCAAAAACATTGAACTATAACAAGCCTGACAAGACTCTCCTTGCAATTGGTGCAAGGATATTCCTCTGAAACCAGAATATCAGGAATGAATAAGATACAGGATATCCAGGAACCTGAAGGCCATCCAATCACCAAGCTGCTGGACACAGCTCTCAAGAAAGACAAGGGAAACTGGACACATTTCACTTTTGTAAATTGTAAGTCTAAAGTCTTGGTGAGCACACAAGATTAAGTGTTGCCCTAAAAATTGTGAATTGCTATAAAGGCATGTCAATGATATAAATTAATGTCAGTAGAAGAGGAAGAGCTCATCACATTTATCAAATATTGATTTCCCACATCTTTAATGAAGAATTCTGACAGTTTCCATCAACTTACCTGCTAGCATAGTGTTCAATTCTGGAATGTGTATCTGCATGTGGTAACATTGGGGATGAGGCAGGCCTGAAACATAAAATAGACATTGAGGAAACATTTTGAATCTGTTGTTGCTACGTTTTTAGGTTCAATAGTATCAGCTGCTCTAAGAGGATCCAGTGTCCCTGTGACAAAGCATATTTATATTGTCCAATATCTACTTATTTATATGGTGATACAAAAATGGGGATGTACAAAGAGCTTCCCTTGATGTACAAACTCGATATTGCGACTTCTATAGGGGCATTCCCAAGTGCCTCTTATAATTCTATTTGAGTCAACATTAATCAACAACTTGTGGTGCACAGACATTGCAACCCTGGGCAGCCATTGCTCCCCAAACCTTGAGTTCCTCACTATCAAATGCCGCCCCTTCTATCTACTAACTGCTGTGTACATACTGCCACAAACAAAGGTTGAGGAAGCTCTGGATGTGCTGTACTCCACCACTAACACCCTGGAGACGGAATACCCCAATGCCCTGTTTATTGTAACTGGCGACTTCAATCAAGCCAATCTAAGGAAGGTGTTGCCCAAGTATCACCAGAACATTATCCGCCCCATCAAGGGCCCGAACATTTTAGACCACTGCTACACCACTGTGAAGGATGCCTACCGCTCCAGCCCCCGTCCTCCTTTCGGGAACTCCGACCACAATGCCATGCTTCTTCTCCCAGTTTACAGGCAAAAGCTCAAGCAGGAGACCCCCTCACGGATACAGGTCCAGTGCTGGTTGGAGGAGGCAGAGGATCGACTCCAGTGCTGTCCAGAATTGGCTGATGAGGCCATGTTCAAAAGTCCACAGGTACCATGGACGGGTATGCCACCACCATCACAAACTTTATCAGCAAGTGTGTGGAGGACTGCATACCAAGGAAGTCAATCTGGTGTTCCCCAACAGGAAACCCTGGATGAACCAGGACATATACAATCTGCTAAAAACCAGGCATGAGGCCTTCAGATCAGGAGACCCACTCAAACATTAGGAATCCAAGTATGACCTTCACAGAGCCATTAAGACAGCCAAGCACCAATACCGATCCAAACTAGAGACCCAGACAGACATCCGGCGACTATGGCAAGGACTGAATAACATCACAGGTTCTAAAAAGAGACAGTGCAAGATAGCAGATGATGACACATCCCTTCCAGATCGTCTCAATGCCTTCTATGCCTGCTTTGAGTAGAATTTTGTCAGAGAGGTAACACCTATTCCAACAGGTCCTGACGAACCTATCCCAACAGTCACTGCATCAGAGGTCAGATCAGTTTTCCTACCTGTGAATCCAAGGAAAGCAATGGGACCAGACGGGGTACAGGCCGTGCACTCAGAGCACATGCAGATCAACTGGCAGAGGTCTTCTCAGACATCTTCAACCTCTCCCTGCAGCAGGCCACTGTCACTGCCTGTTTCAAGAGGGCCAACATCATCCCTGTGGCTAAGAAGGCTCATGCAGCATGTCTCAATGACTACTGCCCAGTCACCCTAACTTCAGTGGTCATGAAGTGTTTTTAAAGGCTGGTCATGGCATTAATCAACTCCAGCCTCCCCACTACTCTTGACCCACTCCAATTTGCCTATCGGACCAACAGATCCATGTGAGATGCCATATCACTTGCCCTTCACTCCTAGAACATCTTGACACCAAGCTACGTAAGAATCCTACTTATTGACTTCAACAGTATTATCTCCTCGAGTCTGATTACTAAACTTAATCGGACTAAACCACACTCTTTGCAATTGGATCCTTAGCTTCCTGACCCACAGGCCACAATCAGTGAAAATTGGGGACAATGTTTCATCATCACTAACACTCAACACTGGAGCCCCTAGGGGTGCATACACAGCCCCCTACTGTACTCACTGTATTCCCATGACTGCATTGTCAAATACCAGATTAATGCCATTTACAAGTTCGCTGATGACACCACCATAGTCGGTCAAATCTCTAATGGCGACGAAACAGACTATAGACAGGAGGTGGAAGACCTAGAAAAATGGTGCACTGAGAACAACCTAGCTCTCAATGCTGGCAAAACCAAGGAACTCATTATTGACTTTCAGTGGAATGTTATTCATGCCTCCCTACACACTAACAGCACAGAGGTGGAATGAGTGGAGAGTATCAAGCTCCTGTGAGTGGTCATCCACAACAAGCTTTCTTGGACTCTTCATGTGGACGCACTGGTTACAAAGGCACAACAATGTCTCTTCTTTTTCTGGCAGATAAGGAAATTTGGCATGATGGCGAATACTCATGCCAACCTTTATAGGTGCGCCATCGAGAACATTCTGTCTGGATGTATCACTACCTGGTATGGCAACTGTACCATTCAAGATCAGAGAGGGTTACAGAGACTGGTGAACCTGGCCCGGACAATCACAAAGGCCAATCTCCCATCTATAGAATCCACCTACCAGGCCTGCTGTCAAGGAAAGGCCACCAGCATACTCAAAGATCCAACCCACCCTGGCAATGCTTTTCTACAACCTCTACGATTGGGGAGAAGGTACAAAAGCCCAAACACACGCATCTGCCAGTTTCAAAACAGTTTCTACCCTACTGTTGTTAGAATACTGAATGGCCTCGCAAACTCTTAACATTGGCCTGTACCTGTGTTTTTGTTTTTGCTGCTGTTTATCTATTATTTACTTAGTTATGCTACTTACTTTTGTGGTCTGCCAGTATTGGTCGCAAGACAAAGCTTTTCACCATGCCTTGGTACACGTGACAATAAATTCAATTCAATTCAAGTCAACATTAAATGAGGTGAAGCTTTATACAAACCATTAAGCTTTTTGTTTCATATGGGTGTGTTAACCTATGTTGTCATACCCAGAAAAATTCAGGCACATGTACAAAATTACTGTAAGCCAAATGTCATTTACCCTTGTGTTGTATTAATCCCTTTGAATCATATTCTTTTCTTTCTTCTGTATTAACAATGTTAAATTTCCCATATGTGAACTTCTTCTCATGGGGTGGAATGGAGTATTAAAGGACAAATGATGCCCTGACTGAAGAACTGCATTATGGGTTTGTGAACAGGAAAGCAGGAAATTTGGTCAAGACCCAGATCTGCGAAAATCAACAAGAACTGGCAAATTGATTTTTAAACTGTTCTGGAGCTGTGAGAGGAAAAGGGCCACTTTGAAAATGCCTCCTTCACTTCAATACTGGAGATTGATAAAGGTGTTAGAGAAAATACCCTTGACAAAAGCTAATGTTTCTTCAAACACAACTTTGAGATCAGGGCCCTCTCTCTCTCTCTCTCTGAGTTTTCTCTCGATGTTCTTTCTTCCTGGACTGGAGAATTGCTTGTGAGACAATATATTTTACTGAATTTGCCTTTGCCATGTGTGTGTTTATGGGATGTTACTACATTGGAACAGTTACTGTTTAATAGTTAAATAATATATTATTCTTTTCAGTTTTCCAATTGAGTTGTTATTTCAATTCTTCTTTCTTTTGTTTGTATTTTAACAACAGGAAGAATAAAATGTGTGTTGCTTCAAGCCAAGTAGTTTAACCAATTGAATTGCATCTGGAACACAATGCCTTACACTTGTCTTCAAAATAATAAAAAGTTGAGGTCTATGCTATCTACTTATTATATTTTGAGGGAGTTTGGTCTGGTCCATAACATTTCTTTACCTACAAAATAAATGAAAGAACTGTGGATGCTGGAAATCAGAAATGTAAACTGAAATTGTTGGAAAAATTCTGCAGGTCTGGCAGCATCTGCAGAGAGAAAATCAGTTCTGAAGAGGGCTAACTGCACCCAAATTATTAAGTCTACTTTCACTTCACAGATGTTGCCAGACCTGCTGAGTTTCTCCAGCAATCTGTTTTTGCTTCTGATATCTTTACCTATTGAATAAAATTAAAGAGTCAAACACTTTGCCGCATCAATGGGGCATCTTAAGTGACAAACAGAAAGTTTTCTATCATTTCTAAGGTGTTATGCAAAGTTTTCAACCAATGGCAATACATTCTAATAGTAACAGTTGTTAGAATGAACAACAGAGTCCAGCTGTAGTAATTCAACATATCTGATACGTATTGTAGGTAAAATAAAATTTCCTTTACCTACTTTCACTGATTCAGTAGATATGCAAACTATTTAGCAACTTGTATAAATGAGGACAGAGACATGTTTGGGGCTGAATTAGCTGATTTTAGCCAAGTAGGCCAGTTAGGATGTGGGTGCACCACTCCATGGGGTAGGCCCATGTAGGAAGAATGGACAGTTGGAGGGCTATGGAATTCACATAACAATGCATTAACAGTTTCAAGGAGGCAAGAAAGTAAAAGCTACATATAATGTTGCAAATAAATCTATTCGCCATAAGAAGTAAAACATTCAAAAGCTTTAATTCAAGATGGAGACAAAAAGACGACAGTGAGAAAACATTATCCTGATGGGACTGCCTTACGTGTCAATGCTGTCACCCTCCATCACTGACTGGACAGGTAGGTAGCCCCTTTGCGGATGCTTGCTGAAATACTGCTTGGTTCTGAACTTGTTTTTCAATGTCTTGGCAAAGTCCCGCACATTTTCTCCTGACGTAGTCTGGGGGAGAAGCAAACAAAGTTACTTTCCAGTTGATACACTTAAGTTAAACTCTTTTTAATGATGGGATTTGGGTTTGAATCAAAATGAATGTCTCTTCACACTGTTAGCTGTAACATTCCAGACTAGAATTAGTTTGAATCAGTCTCAATACAGCTCTCCTGCTATATTATGTAGTTAAAAAAAACTGTTCTGAGCTGTTTTTACATTCATTCGGATAATGCAGGCACTGTAGGCCAGTCAGTATTCATTGACCATCACTAATTACCCAGAAGGTAGTTAGAAGCAAACCACATTGCTATAGGTCTGGAATCATGTGTAGCCCAGACTCAGGTAAGTTTGGCAGATTTCCTTCCCTAAAGGACATGAATGAGCCAGAAGTGTTTCCATGCCAATTTACAGTTTAGCTTTTTATTCCAGCTGCAATAGTGGGATTTGAATCCATGACCACAGAATATTAGACTGATTGTCTGGATAAATAGTCCAGTGACATCCCCAAATACCAGCACCTCCCTACGCAGCTGGTTTAGAAAGTAGAGAAATTATCCTTTGCATGACATACTTTGGGATGCTTGTAGAACATAACTTTTCATTCATGAGCCTTCGGTTTCAACGATGGTTTCAGGAAGTGGATCTGGAGAGAGTTCTGGCAATAGGATGCAAAGAAAGGGAGGAAAAAAGTAATGGAGCAAATCTTCCTAAACGTGCTGTCATGCACCTTCTTTCAGTCAATACAATGGTTTAGTAGACCAGGTTGCCTGGCTGCCTTTTTGGCTAAGATGCTTTGTAGTGAAGAGAGATCCAGAAAAAAAAGGGTGAGACAATATACCTAAAATGATGACCTTAGCAGGCAGCTCAATTAAGTTACTGGTTATAGCATTAGATTGTGGTTGTAATTTTAGGCCCAGAGTTTTGGGGTGACATAGTGGAATAGTGATTAACACTGCTTCCTTACAATGTCAGGGATTCAGGTTCACTTCTAGCCTTGGGTGACTGTGTGGAATTTGTGCATTCTCCTTGTGTCTGCATGGGTTTCTGCTGGGTGTTACGGTTTCCTCCCTTAGTCCAAAGATATGCAGGTTAGGTAGATTGGCCATGCTAAATTGCCCTGTGGTGTCCAAGGATGCATAGGCTAGGTGGTGTTAGCCATGGGAAATGCTGGGTATGGGGTTAGGGTGGGGTGCTCTTTGGAGGATCAGTGCAGACTTGATAGGCCGAATGGCCTCTATCTCTACTGTAGGGATTTTATGGGTATCAAATGAGTTGTTATTATTGCTTTCAGTCAAAAGTCACTTGATTGTGTCAGCTGAACAGAGAAGTGTCTTCTTTGGAAATTGAAACCAACATCATATAACTAAAATCTCATCAAGCACAAAGTTATATTGGTCAGTGTTTTACCAGCTATCGCTATAACAGTGTAACATGATGGCATAATGCTGTTTGTGGGTATATGTAGTAATATATATTACTTACTGGGGCACAGTATTCCATGATGGGGTAATGTAGTTTGTGACCCTTGTTTGCCCTTCCTGTCAAGAAACATGTTTGGCAGATGTCAACATTAAACTGCTTCAAACTGCGGTATCTGAAGCAGAAAAGACAGATTTTAGAGATAGTGAGGAATAGAAATTGAACTTGAAACAAGAATCAAATGAAAAACAATTCTGCAGCAGGAACAACTAAAAGAATTATACACAGGAATATTTTGTTACCAATAATGTCAACACGCACTAAGAGATATATTTGATTGCTAAATATTGTCAACAAGCACCAATAAGTGTGCAAGGTAACCAGTCCTTTGCCAGTCTGAGCAGTGGCAAGGAATACAGTGCCAATGTATATACTAAAGCACAAGAGCTCAGTGCCAAAACAGGCAGCAAGCACAGGTAAAAATAGCAACTCAGTGCAAGTGCAGTGACTGTTTTGGCATGTTAACTGTTTACTTTTCTCTCCTTGGATTTGACAAGGCATAGATGCACTGGAAGGAATGAAGATTTAAAAGTGCAAGTGGATATAGAGGATGATTAGATATAATGGTGGTGTCCCTATTAAGAAATGTTGACTGGATTCATTTCCAATATTTATCAGCGTATGTGAACAAGAAATTAAATCCACTACAATATTCACTCAGTTTGCAGAAAATGAATCAACAGGATAGTGATTATGTATACTTTCTGTGAACTTCCCCTTCCATTTCACTTCTTGAAGTCTATTCCCACATTTGCTTCCTGAAATTATGCAATCTGCCTAGCCCATCTAACTCCCCATGTTCACACCAAAGGAAAAACACCAGAGTGAGTGAGATAAAAAGAGAGATATTATCGGAGGAGAGAGAGACAAAAATGAGAAACAAAAAGTATTCACTTGTGGGGAAGACCATAACTAGAAGCAATAAAATAAGATAGTTCATAATAAATCCAGCCAGGCAGTCTGGCGAAACCTCAGGAAACTCAGTGATTGGTTAGAATTAGGAACTTAATACTTAATGAGTGTTTGATGTGAATAGCGTCAATGTATTTAATGGGATAGTGGATAAACAAGAAGGAGAAAGGAATAGAAAGTTCTGTTGAAAGAATGAGATGAAGAAAGGCTCAAAACAGTCTATCTGAAGCATAACCGATAACGATTATTTCTGTGCTGCCAATTCTGTGTAATTCTCTGCATCTTAAAGTTGAAAAATAATGTTAAGCCAATAGGCCTCTAAAGGTTTGGGAAGTCCTAAACCTGATATTTTTATCACTGATAATGAAGAATAACAATTAATTTGAATATATAGGCTTGGTATTAGTAATTGTGCTTATGCTAACTCCAGTTTAGCCCAGAATCAAACCCCGACATTAAATAATGCAAGAAAAAAATCCAGCATTAAATAATGCAAGAAAAGTCATTACACAGCTTACTCCTCTTCAATATATCCACTGGGTATAATAACATCAGAGAGGAATGGAGAAACAGGATCTTTATTTAACTGTATGGCTTAATTGAGAAAAAAAAGGGTAAATATAAAGAAAATTGGCTGTATGTACCTACCTAAAGCCTTTAATTGGGCATTGCTTGCAGATGTGACATTTGGCTTGGTGTTTTGCAGCTTCTGAAGTTATTAAACGATGTAGGACCGGCAACCAAACCATCGACTGGGGCTCCAATTTCATCCACTCCAGGAAGTGGGTGGCTTGAATTACTGGTTTATCATTAACCTGGAGATAGTACGGTAAAGAACATACTACAGATATTCTGTTGGCATGATCTTCAAGTCTAGACTCTATACATAGCCTCTAGCTAGGTTGTCTGATCTGTGTTATGCTGATGTGCAGCTTAAACTATTTATTTTAAAAGGATTACCAGACTCATTGAAAGAATGCTGATGGGAAATTCTAGTATTCAGTGTAACAGGAAGGGTTGTGCTTTATTAAATCGGCAAAGGGTAACTCTCAACAATAATAAAAAAATTACAAGGTTTTGCTTCTGGAAAGTTTTACCTAATAGAAAAAAAAATCATGATATGAAATTGTATGACATCATGTATGGATTGTTGGAATGGGATGGAAAAAAAAATTTGATTGCAGTGATAATGGATGATTGAATGGGGATTTTAATTCTAGGTGTCAGTATAAATATTTACTTTGAGAAGTAGAGAACACATAGAAGTCAGTGTTCATGCCAGAATCACTGAAGTAGGGAAGAAGTCAGAGTCTGTGAAACGAACTCAAGAAGTTGTGAATTAGATTAAGAAAGGTTATTACTTCTGAGCTCACTAGCTCACCTGAATGATACCCGACCATCTCCAATCCTGAAGCCACTTTTGAAATAAACTGCCGTGGCTTTCTGCCCTGCTTTGAGCCCAGTGCAATTAGCCTCACGTGTGATAGGTTCTTTCAACTGGCATGATACAGACAGATTGTCAGTGGCTCATAAAAAGGATATAATTTCACACCAAATTATTAAAGTGAATATATCCTTCTTCATACTATGACTTGGTGACATGTGGAAAATATATTTGGAAAATGTCATGGCATGTGTTTTGAAAGTATAAGCAGATGGACAGCTTTTAGTACTGAAGTCTAATGAAAGAGAGTATTATCACCCAGAAAGTGGCTTTTTGCAGTGCTCCAAGGATTACCACTATCTTGCCTGAGAGTATTGGATGTCTGGAGTGAGTTGCCGGGTCAAGCTTCTCTCGTGTAATTTACATGTAATAGAGAGGAAAAGGATACTTGAAATTATAGGTGAGGAAAATTCAGCCCACAGTGTAGAACAGTAGGTTTCTGACTCGTGAGGCATGAAGGTCAATTCTAGAGCAGAAGTCAATTGTACCACAGGTTGACCTTCACTGAGATATCCCAGTGAGGATTACTAGGGATGTTGGGAAAATTTAAATCAAAAAGGCAAGTGAAACGAGATTAGAATAGGCTTCTTGGAAGGGCAACTACATTTTAAGGTTTAGGGAATAAGAATTTTTTAAGAGGTTAAATTGTACGAGATGGCAAAAATGCAAAATAAATTGAGATTTAAAAAGAAGGAAATGTTAAAACAAATGGCTGCACTACAAACTGCACAATTATGAGAAAAAAATGTTGAGTGCTAGAAACATTGATTAAAATGGAGAGCCTCATTAAAATATAAAATCTCATTAAAATACATCTCATTAAAATAGAAAGTCATAAGAAGGGGTCTTAAATTGTGCTGTTGATGTGTCTCAGCATGATCATGGATCTAGATGACCTGTCTGGGAGCTGAAAATAGTCCATCAGTATTTTCGGTGCATGGAATTTTGTGCTCACTGCAGCGTCTATCTAGGGGGAGGAGACTTGTGGTAAATTTACATTGTTATGTTTCCTATGTTACTGCACATAGATAAGTGAAATCTTGGTGTACCAACTAATTTGTAAGTATGAACAGATAGATTTCAGCGAGATCTTTGGAGCTCCGATTCCTGAATTTGGCAATGATCCTGTTAGGGACACACAATGCTCAGACACCATCCCTAAGGGCAGGCCTGTAAAGTGCTACTATCAAGCTGTGGATTCTGAGAACAGGGAGCTGTGAAATATTTGGGTTGTGAGGCTACGATGTAATTTGTAGGTCATTTATTACAGACAAATGCAGCTAGTATTTGAATTTCTTAAAGAATTTCATTCCTGCGGATTTAAACTCCACTCAAAACTAAACCAGGGTTTTAGAGCAAAGGTCTGTGACATTCCTTTTTTAAGGGGATAATATCCAACAAGTACTTCAGTTGCAAAGCTCAAGATTTATCTTCTGCAAGTCCAAAGATTAGTCCCTTTCGAAGGCTAATTATGACCTCAGATTAGCAGGTTTAATTGCTCCAATTTACATTTGGATAACTACATGAATTTTTCCAAAACCAATTCTTTTTGTTTATTTATGCTTTGATGCTGAATCTTGAGTTGGTCATGAAATTTCTGAGTTACTAATTTCACTGATGATGGGAGCAGGGATAAATAAAGGTTTAACGCCAGAATGTGAACTGGAACGTGGGTTACACTTGAACATGAACAAATTGCAAACAAATGCATTCCTGTATCAGCATTTCCACAATATTCCCCAGTCTGACATTTCTCAGGTTAGTGCCGCTCTTAAACCCACTCATTCTCCCGTGGAAAAAAAACCTCATGATGGACTTACAAACCGAAAGCAGCTCCTGACACTGGGTTCCACATTGCTTCCACCAAATGCTGCTACCTCACCAAGCTGGCGTGGGATCTGAATGGCTTCATGTAGGAGAAGGCTGAGGTGGCGCTGATTACACAGGCTTGCTGAGTCACTCACTTGCTTGTACAAGTCTATAGAGGGAATGAATATCAGGATGTTACATTTGATAAAACAACCAGATACAAACAGGTGATTATGTAGTGGCTTCTTTCAGGGCAGCATTGATGTGTCATTAACTTACGGAGATGATTCTGGGGGCTGATAGGCGGACTAAATGGTGAAGAGACCGGAAGTGAGAAGTAAGAACTTGCATCTATAATGTACCTTTCATGACCAAAGGATGTCTTCACAATCTCTTAAATACTTTTGAAATGCAGCCAATATTGTAAAATACATTCAAACGTGGTACTCTTAGTTGAGTAATTAAAGGGCATGATTCCATCTTGTATGGTTGCACTTGAATTGTCTTTCTTTGAGCTCCTCCCCACTATCTCACCTTTGAGCACCTCCCCAACCCCTTCAACACATATAGGTTTTTGCAGTGCGCAGATTATTATAATTTTATGTACATATTTTTACTTGTATTGGTGTACTCGATAATAGAGCTAGTAATTGCATAACATTTGAAATACTTCAGAGTGAATATTTTAAGGACTGACAGTCTGTGAACCCAATAAAGTAAGGCACATTTGTGATGGGATATGAAATCGTTCTTGCTTTATCCGTCCAGTATCAGCATTAAGTATAGCCAAAGACAGATCGAATGTAGATTGGATACAGATAATGTTCCCTCTGCACTTAGCCCATTAAATATTCTTGATCTGGTGCAACAATGGACTATGATTAAAACCCTTGTTCTGCCTTCTCAACAGTCATAATTTAGTAACAGTAAAGCTTAAGTGTAAGTTAAGCTGTCCCTAAACTACCATATTAAGCACTCCAATCTGAGGTATCATTATGTGAATAATAAATCTCCCAATCATTCTCAATATGAGTCTTGATCTGAGAGGAATATTCCCTATTGCATGTCTTTGATTTTGCAATTCTAATATCAGTGCATTTAAAGATGATTAGTAATAAAATAAACTTTTGGTAACTTCGCTCATATTGATAATCAAAAGCACAATTATGTTAGACCTTTAAAATTGACAAGTTCCAGGACAGCTACATCATTGGTATATTCCTGGCAATGTGAACATTACCTAGATTCCTGATGAAGGGCTTTTGCCCGAAACGTCGATTTCGAAGCTCCTTGGATGCTGCCTGAACGGCTGTGCTCTTCCAGCACCACTAATCCATTACCTAGATATGTCCTGTCCTCTGAAGGCAGAGCAAATCCGACCTAGCCAATGACCATCCTATCATTACAACCTTTGTCCAAATATGGACCAAAGAGCTGCATTCCACAGGTGAAGTGAGAGTGACTGCTCTGGATGGCAGCATTTGATAAGAGTGTGGCATCGAGTAGCTCCGGCAACAGTGGAGTCAATGGGAATTGGGAAGAAACACTCGACTGGTTTGTATCATGCCTAGCACAAAAGAAAATGTTTGTAATTGAAGATCAGTTGTCTCCACTGTGGGACATCACTTGTGGAGTTCCTTAGGTTGTGTCTTACACCTGACCATCTTTAATTGCTTCATCAATGAATTTTCCTTCAACATAAGATCAGAGGTGGGGATGTTTGCAGATGTTTACATAATATTCAGCACTATTGGTGACTTCTCAGACACTATGGCAGCTTGTGTTTGTATTTGGTAAGACTTGGACAACTTTAGGCTTGGGCTGATCAATGACAAGTAATATTCATGACACAGAAATGCCAGGCAATGACTATCCTGGGGATTATCATTGACCAGAAATGGAACTGGACCAGCTACATATATACTACACAAGCAAGTTGGAATCTGGGAGTTCTGTGATGAGTAACTCACCTTTTGAGTTCCTAGTGTGGTCAGGTGACCTCTAGGATTGTTACAGAAATATTGACATTTTTCATGAAAATGGATAAAGACTTGAAATGTGGAAGCCAAGTTTAAACCTAGCTGATCTCTGCAATTTGCAAACTGCTGAGCTAGAACAGACTGTATTCATGCAGCCAAGCTTTGGACAATCAACTTTCCATCGAAACTAGACAGGCTTGGAACTGCCTGGCAAAATGTGAATGGCCACATTGTTTCAGAACGAACCATTGTCTCCACCTCCAGTGAACCTGCTTTGTTAGAAGAACTAGGTGGCATCTAGCTCAGTAGGAGGCTAAAGGCAAAGACTGACAAGGGCAGCACTTGAAAGTTCAAAACCATGTTCTGCAATTTCCAAATATGGAAAGTAGTCACTTTCATGGATCTTTCTGCCCTAACCTGACGCTAGCATTGGACTCAAATCATAATCTTTGAGAAACGTGCAAAGAGAGGGATAAACAGGGCAACGTGGAGTCCCAGCTCTCTTTACTTTTGCACCTTCTTCAATGGCCTCTCCAGGAGCAAATTTGACCTGCAGCCGAGCTGCACAGCGTCTCCAGCTCCTTGTGCCTTGTGGTGAGCAGCATCATACTGACCAGGGCCAGCGAGACCACTTCAGTGAGACAACATGAAGACCAGAACTAGTACTAGACAAAAGGAGAAGCCCCAATTGATAACTGCAGACCCTGGAACATCAACCAACTCTTTAAGACCACTGTTCCAGCTTATTGGATGGGTAGTACCAGTCTTTTCAGACAAATAGCTCAAATACAGCAGTAAGGACCTATGGATAGGGTATAGTGAATCCTCAGAAGCATGTTAGAAATAGATAGCTAGTGTAGAATTGAGACTGTTTATTTTGAGTTTTAAGACTATTTACTGAAGAGTCCTGTGAAGAGCTTGAGGGAGTCTAGTAGAGTTTAACTATAGTCAAATCTGATAAATATTGTTTTTCCTTGATAAAGTATTCAATAATATTGTGTTGGACCTTTCTCTGAACCTTGGCCCTTTTTTAATCTCATCATGAAACATGCATGAATTCAGAAATTAAAAATCACACAGCACCAGGTTATAGTCTAACAGGCTTGCTTTGAAGTATTAGCTTTCAGAGCACAGCTCCTTCATCAGGTAACTAATCACTAGTGACCTGATGGAAGAGCAGCATTCTGAAAGTTAGTACTTCCAAATAAACCTGTTGGATTATAACCTGGTGTTGTATGATTTTTAACTTTGTCCACTCCAGTCCAACACCGGCACCTCCACATCATGAATTAAAAAGAATTACCACAAACTTGTCAAGATTAGTCAGGATATGTTTACCCACCCTTTCACTTTACAACACCAGTGCTCATTTACAAACTACAATTCACAAGACATGTATGTGATAGAATACTCTCCACTTGCCCGGATGAGTCCAGCACTAACAGCACATAAAGAACTTGACACCATCTAGGACAAAGCAGCCTGCTTGATTGGCACCCCATGCATTACTTTCAACATTCAATCCTTTCACCTCTGCTATGCAGTGTCTAAAAGAGGTACAGTAATGGGCCAAGATTCCTGCAACAGCATCCTCCAGACCTCTGACCCCTACTTTCTAGAAGAACAAAGCATATATGTTGGAACATCACCTCCTCCAAGATCTCCTCCAAGCCACACACCACCTTGACTAGGAAATATATACTTTTGGAATGTTTTTTGTATGTTACAGTGAAGATAAAAGCAAACAATTTGTTCACTTTATCTGCTATTTCCCCATAATCTCCTATTACCTCAATGGCAGATTAGAGCCCTGAAGTACTATAGTCATTTTTCTAATTTTTACTTCCAAAATGTGTGTTTTTTTGAGCAAGTCGAAAGACAAACATAAATTACAGACCTGTCTGGCAAAGTCCTATGTGGGACTCATGGCATGTTATACCTGATGAGTGTGTGGGATACCTCAAGCAGAGACAGACACATAATAGGGAAAGATAATGAGTCAGCTGACTACATAAACCCTTTTAGCAGAAAGGCATCAACTTCCAGGAATATATCAAAAAAAAGATTTCAAAATGGGTTCCAACTCTGATGTTTGTGTTTTCATGGAAGAAGGTGTGCTAGTAAACTGAGGTACTGATGTGTATCAGGCTAGGTTGTGAAGGTCACAGTTGAAGAACTACCCACCAGTTTACCCCTGTGCCACAAGTAAAATTATTCTTTTCCTCTGAGTGTTAGATGCCACCTAGCTACCAAAGGAAGTCTCAAGAAAATAGGACATAAAATGACTCCCTCGATGTGAATGCTGACAGCTGTCAAAGGGAACCAGGCAAACAAACTGTAAAGTCAAATATCTTAAAAACAACTGTTCACCAACTATCCATTCGTCACAAATGATCCTGAGAGACTGATCTATATATCTTTTAACTTTAATCTTTTTTAGAGTCACTTCTTTTTCCTAATCTGTGTGTATGGGTGTTGCATTATTCTTTCTTTTCATGTTCAGTAATTAATAACTTACTGATTTGCTAATTGAAGAAAGCTTAGGTAACTTCGTTCCTGGGAGAAAAGGAAATCTCCCTTTTTTCAAATTTTCAAATTCTTGCTGTGATCAACTGAGAGACCAAGTGAATAAAGAGGGGAACCAGTTCATCACTCCTCGTGCAGGAGTTTAATAATATTGGATATCCGTCTGGGAGCTTAATAACTTGGGGAATCTCACCTGGGAGCTGATTATTACCTTTCCATTCCCACTATTGAGATGACCAACACTCACTTTACTGACTTTTTCTTCTTTTTAAATACCTCTAGAAATTTGTGCTATTTGTTTTTACTTTGCTAGAATGCCTTCTCATCTAGAAGAAAGTGAGGTCTGCAGATGCTGGGGATCAGAGCTGAAAATGTGTTGCTGGAAAAGCGCAGCAGGTCAGGCAGCATCCAGGGAACAGGAGAATCACGTTTCGGGCATAAGTTCCTGAAGAAGGACTTATGCCCGAAACGTCGATTCTCCTGTTCCCTGGACGCTGCCTGACCTGCTGCGCTTTTCCAGCAACACATTTTCAGCAGCTGCCTTCTCTTCTACTCTAGTGTGTTCCTCCTTTTTAACCCTTAGTCTTTATCTGCTGCCTTTTATATTCTCTCCAAACATCTGACTTGCCACTTTGCAAAATTATAAGCTTTTTCCTTAAATTTGATAGTTTTGTAATTTCTTTAGTTAATGGTGAGCCCTCCCATTAGAGTTTTTCTTTATCATACAAATCTACTTACTTTGATTATTTTGAGATATCCTTTTAAATGTCTGCCACTGCAACCCTATTGATATATGCTCTAGCCTAGAATTCTAATTCACTTCAGATAGCTCAGTTTTTCATAGCTCTTTTAAAATTTAAAATATTAGTCTTAGAACCACTGTTTTCCATTTCAAACTGGATTTAAAATTCAATCATATTGTATTCCCTGCTACCCAGGAGTGTCTGAGGTGATTAATTTATCCTGTCACATTACATAATACTAAACCACTAATACATTGAAAGTGAAGCACTTTGACATGCTCTGGGAAATGTAACAAGATGATGGAAAAAACACAAATCTTTCTTTCCACCTTTATGTTTGATATTTACACTGATATTTCTCCTCCACCTCTGCATTGCACAAAGTGATAATTCCAGTCTTGAAGGATAGAACTCGAATCTTGCCATTGCGACCACTAGGGAGAGATGAAAGAACAAAAAAAATATAAAAATGGTTCCAAAGCGAGAAACCAAAACAACTGGCATCTAAAACCTGAAATCTTATTTACATCAGGTCAGGATCCATTAAAGTCTCCTTTACAAAAACAGGAGTACTTTTGAATGTTCCAAGAGTTTGCCTCTCTGCTGAATGTGGTTTGATTCTGATTCTGTGTGAGCCAGTTGTTTCAATGTGAGCTTTGACAATGAGGAGTATCAGTTAATTTAACTGCACAGCTTAGCTCAGTCCTGTTTTCATCCAACATTCACACGTGTGCATTTCTAGCATGACAATTGAGCGTAAACAGGAATGAGAACTCTGGTGCGTTTTTCTGCCCCTTAGCTCACAAGTCCCAGAACCAATTTCAGAACATTATCTGTTGCGTTATCATGAGGCAGGACAGTTATCAAATCTGGGTATTTCTTAATCTTAATGGCTCTTTGCATATTCAGCCATTGATTTACTGGGGATCAATGTAGTGTCAGATGAGAAATACAGAATTTGTTTCTCTTGTTATAACAGAGACTGACTTTTTAAGAACTGTTAAAATGTCTTATGCAAATTAATACTTCCTACTCAAAAACTTGAGAATAAAACCAACCTTCATTCCAGTTTGTATGTGCATGATTACACTCCTCTACAATTTTGGCTGTTTTTACATGATGAAACTACTCAACGAATACCTGTTCTATTCGGGAGAAGTTGCTGTCTCCCAATAACACAGGATTGCATTGGATTAATGGCACAGAAACAGACCATTCAGCCTAACCAGTTTTTATGTTTCTGTGACCCTCCTGCCATCTTTTCCCTCTAAATCTACTGTTATAACTACCAATTCTCTTTTCCCCTTAAATGTCATTTATTTGAACTACTGCCTTTGGTGATGTATTGAATATTTTCATCATTGAATAAAAATATTTCTACTGAATTCCCGATTGAATTTCTTGGTGACTGTCTTATACTGGTGGCCTTTAATTGTGCTCTTCCCCACAAGAGTAAACATTCACTCTGTATAAGCTCCATCAAAACCTTTCATAATTTTAAAGACGTCAATTAGGTCACCACTTAACCTTTTTTTAAGTGAAAAGAAATCTAGTCTTTCCAAATGTACAGCCAAATTTCTGGTTTCATCAGTGTAAATCTCCCCTGCATTGCCTTGAGTGCCTCTACATCTTTTTTTTTATAATATATTTTTATTGAGAAAAAATAGATTTTTTAATATCACAACAAGTACAAAACAATGCGATTCAAACAGTAAAAAAACCCCAAATAATAAAAAAAATCCCCAACCCACCCTCATAGACAAATGTATAAACATATATAGAAAAATATAAAATTAAAAAAAAGTCAAAACTAGCTACTTAACTAAATAAATACATAACTAACAATAAACAAATAAATAGCAATAACTCAGCCCAGCCAAACAACACGCTCATTCATTTGCAGTTCCTCCACCCTGGATATTGGACTTGTGAAACACAATGTTATGGCTATATCAAAGCCCTTGTTAGTGTGGCAGATAAATCTGTGTCCAGGTATTCCAAAAACGGCTGCCATGTCTTATAAAAATTCTCAGTTTTATGGTGTCCCATATTTGTGAGAAAATCCAGGGAAATATGCTCCATAACAATCTTCCGCCAACTTGACAGGCTTGGGGGGTTTTCGGATGCTGAACCTAGCAAGATATTCTTTCTTGCACAGAACGTGAGAATATTGAAAAGTTTTTCTTATGCACATCTGCAGGAAATACAGTGGGTAGTGCCTCTCCATTGCGCCTACCACAGCACTCCAATATGTTTGAAGCCTATCGCAAGACCAAAGACAATGGGTAAGAGCACCCATACAGACCTTGCACTTGGGACATGCTGAAGATACCCCTGGCTTAAATTATGACAAATGGTCTGGAGCCAAGTGGACCCTGTGGGGAATCTTCTACTATAAAGCATGGGTCCTATTGCACATTGATATCTTCCTTGCATTCTCCCAAATATCCTCCCATGCCTCTGAGGAAACTTCAACATCCAGCTCGCTTTCCCACATCTTGCAGAGTCGATCAGACTCATCTGAGTTGGCACCCCCCAATTGATGATATAAAGTACTGACAGAGAGTGTACTCTAAGCACTTAGCACCCCCTCTCTATGTCAGATTTGCAGGGATCAGTTAAAAGTGTGGTCTTTTTTTGAATAAAATCCCTAACTTGAAAAAAATGAAAGAGATCTCTATTAGATAACTCGTACTTCCGTACTAACTGATCGAAGGACATCATTATGCCTCCCTCAAATAAATCTCTCATGCAAGACACACCCTTAGCTGCCCAACATTTAAATCCTGAATCTATCATCTCCAGTTGAAAACTTGGCATATCCACTAAAGGTGCAAACAAAGATGTTTTGCCAATATTGCCTTCCCTCTGCCGAATTGCCCTCCATGCTTTAACAGTATTGATGACTATTGGGTTATGGCAATATTCCCTACCTGTCCTCATCTTGTCCAAAAACAGCAAACTGGTAAGGGGGCATCTTGCCTGGGAGGCTTTGTATCTAGCCATATTAAAAGAGGATCCCCACAACCCCAATCACTCACGTAGGTCAAAAGCGAACTTAATTGGTAATTTTTAATGTCTAGAAGGTCCACTCCCCCCAGTCTGTGAGGCAACTGCAGTTTGGCTAATTTAATGAGGGGCCGCTTACGATGTCAAATAAAGGAGCTGAACCAGCTGTACAGCCTCCTGAGTATTTGTTTATAGGGTATAGCAAATGAGGGAGGATATTCATCTTAATAAGCACTATCGGATCCAACCATGAGACTGGAAGTGCCTCCCATCTTTGAAGATCTTGTTTAATTTTTCCAAATAATTGAGTAAAATTGGCTTTAAACAGCCAATCCAGAACTGGAGTAATGAATATGCCCAAATACACAAAACCTCCCTGTGAGCACCTAAATGGGAATCTATAGTCATTCTCAACAGCCAACACTTTTGTAAGACCACCCATAGGCATAGCCTCTGATTTAGCAAAATTAATCTTATACCCTGAAAAAGCGCCAAATGCGCAAATGCATTGTATCAGGTGAGGCAGTGAAACTGCTGGATTTGCCAAAAGAAATTAGGACATCATCTGCATACAGCAAGACCTTATGTAATTTGGACCCCACTTCTGGAGCTGACATACTGGGATCCCCACAAATAGCCTCTGCCAATGGTTCAATCACCAATGTAAAAAGCAATGGCGAAAGGGGACAGCCCTGCCAGCTGCCCCTAAAAAATATTAAAGTTGCTTGATCGTACCCCATTGGTAATGACCGCCGCTAGAGGTACACCATAGAGAACCTTTACCCATCTTATGACGACTTCACCCAAATCAAACCGCTCTAGAGTATAGAAAAGATACGGCCACTCAACTCGGTCAAATGCCTTCTCTGCATCTAAAGAAATCACCAATCCCTGCATTGACTGCTCTTGGCAAGCTTGAATTACATTAAGCAGCCTCCTAACATTATTGGAGGATCTGCAACTGTTTATAAAGTCCATCTGATCCTCTTTAATAATAGAAGGTAACACAGTGTCCAGCCTTAACGTGTGAGACTTAGAGAGGAGGGAGGATTTTAAAGTCCACATTTAAGATCAAGATGGGCCTGTATGAAGCACAGTCTTCTGGGTCCTTCCCTTTTTTAAGGATAAGTGAAATATTGGCCTCTCTCAGAGATGGTGGGAGACAATCATGACTGTATGAATCATTAAACATATTCAGCATCGGGCCTGACAATATACTTATAAATTCTTTATAGAATTCACTGGGAAGTTCATCAGGACCGGGCACCTTTCCACTCTGAAGCTGCCTCACAGCTTCCTGCACTTCTTGCTCTGATAATGGGGCATTGAGAAAGGACTGTTGTTCGGGAATCACACCCGGGAACTTCAGATCTCTAAAAAAGGATTCCATTTTGGCCTGCCCCTCCTCACAATCCTCAGGTTGGTATAACTTAGAGTAAAATTTCTGGAACGCCACATTAATCTTTTTAGAATCACATGTTAGGTTCCCAGACCCCTCCCTAATCACCGTAATGGTTTGTGGGGCACTCCTCTTTCTGGCAAGACATGCTAAGTGTTTGCCTAGCTTGTCACCATGCTCATATAACATTTGTTTTGCAAAAGCCAGCTCCTTCTTTGCCGTCTGTGTGAGCACGGAATTTAGTGCAGACCGCAGTGCTGTAATCCTCTGTAGTTTGACCAACGAGGGTCTGTCAAAATAGGCTTTCTCGGCTGCCTTCAACTGTGCTTCAAGGAGACGTTGTTGCTCACCCTTCTGCCACTTCCTAGTGGTGGAATATGAAATTACCAATCCCTTAGCATTGGCTTTGGCAGTTTCCCAGAGAACGGATGAGCTATCAACCAAGCCTAGGTTGATGTCTAGGAACGCCCAAAATTCCCTAGAGAAATACTCCACAAACTTACTATCCATGAGGATAAAGGGATCCATTCGCCAGTACCTTGAACCCACTGTAACGTCCTTAATCTTAACCATAAGGTATACTGGAGCATGATTAGAGATGGTAATATTACCAATCATACAAGATGCCACCAGATCCAGGGTTACCGCAAGGGTCAGAAAAAAATCAATCCTTATGTGACATCTGTGCGGATTGGAGAAAAATGTAAAATCCCTGCCTGTAGGATGGAGATGCCTCCTGACGTCCACTAATCCTAATTCCCCACACAGACCCACTAGCTGTTTAGTTTGTACAGAGGGTATCGAGGGACCTTTGGGCAACCTGTCTACTGTGGGATCCATGAGACAGTTAAAATCTCCCCCTATAATGATGTGCCGGGACTCGAGACTTATCAGTTTAGAAAAAGCATCTACCAAAAATTTAAGGGGATGAGCTGGGGGACAATAAACATTTAAAACACCATATTCTTCCCTCTTTATCAAGGCTTTAAGAATTACAAACCTCCTGAATGTATCCTTAACACATTCCAACAATTTAAATGAGAGGTTTTTCCTAACCACTATAGCCACTCCCCTCCTTTTGGTATTAAATGATGAAAAATAAACTCGGTCAAAGCCATTCTGCTGTAATTTCAGATGCTCCTTGTCATCTAATGTGTCTCCTGTAACAAAGCAATATCCACCTTCTCCTTTCTAAAACTCAAGAGTACCTTCTTCCTTTTAATTGGTGAGTGACTTCCCTTGATATTCCAGATACACCATTTAATCAAATCATTAACCATAATCTTCTGCAATTACGTTTAAATTGCAGAGAGGAGGAACCTGAACCACAAACTGTTGACCCTTAGTGTCACATGATATTAAAATATTAAAAACTATATAAACTAAAACCACTACATTTAACAAACCCACAAAACTAGTAAAAATTAAAAACAACAAAAACCAAAGAACAAACCAACATATAAAGTGCCAACAGGGCTGAGTAGGAGAACTCACTACCTGCCCAGAGGGGGCAACTATCCATCCCAAACTGCCCATAAATAGGCATCTAACCACCCCAACCACCTTCACTTCTCCCAGCTAGAGTCGCACCGCAAACACAAGCGGAAAAGAGTAAACACACCGTAGAATATCGATATGAATAAAAAATATTCTTTTATAACAAAAGGGGGAGATAAATACCCCACCCATCCATTGGTATATCCTAACTGAGAAATTGAAAATGTACATCTTAACCACCGTAAGACATAGTTTAAACCAAATTATTATCAATAGAGGAAAAAAAAGAAAAATAAAGCTCCAACCTGATTTCCTCCGTTTGCTTTACAGAATGATAAACACATACCCAAACAACACTATTTATACATACTAAAATTGTTCAAATTAGGTTAGTTTGTCCACAAAGTCTCTTGCTTTCTCCGATGTGTCAAAGAGATGTATAGATCCATCTAAGGTGTTGCGAAGCACTGCCGGATATCTCAGGGAGTACTGAATCCCAAGATCCCTCAGTCTTCTCTTGACAGTCTCATAAGATTTTCGTATCTGGGATCACCACTGCTGAGAAGGCCTGAAAGAACATGATCTTAGAGCCCTCGTAAATTAGGGCCTTCAGATCCTTCCTCTGGACTCTGGCAGCCTCCATGACTCTCTCCTTATCCCGGTAATGATGGAACTGCATCAGGAGAGGACGAGGATGTTGACCCAGACCCGATCTCAGCGCTCCGACCCAGTGAGCCCTCTCTATCTTCAATCCCCTTGCCAGCCTCCAAGTCAAGAAATTTCAGAAGCCAAACCTTAACAAATTCTGCAGGCCGCTCACCTTCCTTACCCTCAGGCAGACCGATGATCTGAATTTTTTTTCTCCTGCCCCTCAAGATCATCCACTTGGTCATGCAAATTATGGATCTGCGTCTTCAGCGCTTGGATCCTATCCTTGGATGAACTGCCATCAGTTTCCACCACTGTGACCCTGTGCTCCACCTCATCCGTCCACTTCTCCAGGTCTCCCAGCTGCTGCTCATGCTTCTGCAGCATGAGAAAGAATGGAGCCAGCTTCTCTTCAATCTGTTTCCCCAGCATCTCGCGAGATTTTGAGAGCTCAATCACCAGGTTCTGGAGAGTAATCACCTCCGAAGCTGCTGCAGACTGAACTGCAGACCAGGCCTCGGATGCTCCTCCTCCCTTTTTCAGCATCTCTGAAAGGCTGAAAACACAGGTAAGTTAATCTTTCCGAAGTCCCAAGAAATCCTGATGACCTGGGTTGGACGGGTTAAAGGACCGTCCTTCTTGTGCTGCGATGTGAAGTTCTGCAGTGCGATCTTCTCAGATGACCGCCCTTAGATCCCCAACTCTACATCTTTTATCGAAATGATGATCAGCTCTGCATGTAGTACTTTAGGAATGGCTAACCAAGATTCAATACAAATTCAATATTACTTCCATCCACGTGATCATTTTTCAATTCTACACTATTAGAAATAAAGTCTAGTGTTTGTTACTTTTTAAGGCTTCGCTAACCTCCTATGTAACCCTTAGTGATTGGTGCACTTATACTCAGATCTCTTTGTTTTTCTAATCCATATAGATTTATATCTTCCAAGTAGTGAGCGACTACTGTATTCTTCCTACTAACATGCATGACATAATTTATGATTGAACTTTATTTGCTAATTATTTCCCATTCAGTATTAACATAAGCCTTCACTACGGTGCCAGCATCATCAAAGACCCTTCGCTCCTAAAACCTATTCCATCAGGCAGAAAATACAGAAGGCTGAACACGTGCATCAGTAGGTTCAGGGACAGTTTCTTTCCAGCTATTATGGGACTATTGAATATACTTTCTAACCTCAAATAATGCTGATCTTGCTGACATTGATCTCTCTTGCATGCCCTGTGCAATGCTACCTGTATGCCTCCATCTTAATTTTTTGTTCTGTACATCATTGCTACTATGATCTGCCGAAATGCTCATAAACAAAGCTTTTCACTGTATTTCGGTACACGTGACAATAAATCAATCAATCAATAATGTCAAACCATGGATACTTTTTTGCTTCAGTGGTGTACCTATTGGAAATTAATTCAAGACTTTCCCAAACTTATTTCATATCATTCTTACAGCAAACAGAGAGAGCTCTAATCCAACATTTTGGACTGGATTGTGATCCAAGGTGAATGCCAATAGTTAACTGAATGAATTAACCATGACCCATGAAATATTATGTTTATCATAATTTAATTTAAAGACAGTGATGTGTTACTATTCATGCTCAACTGTCAGGCAAAGCAGATCATAAACAGAGAGTTGAAATTAAAACTTACGTGTCATAGACATTGAGGAGCCAGTTAAGACACATGTCCACAGAAAGAGGCACGTTAATGATGATCCCACGCTCCTGCTCAAGGTGATCATACATGGCAGTGAGGCACTGGATGATTTCCAGAACATCGATTGTCTGGTCACTTTGCTGTAGCTTGTACTGAGTGAAGATATTGGAGGCACTGGCCATGCTCAACAGGTCCACTGACAGTGGATAACGCAGACACAGAAAATGAACAATGTAAAACATAGTATTTACAATCAGCATAATGTCACCAATGACAGTATAAGAAATTTAAGAACAAACTCCCAAGACATCTTCTCCAGAGTGAACATGAATTGCAGTTAATGTTCAGCGTTTACATTTAAATGTTAGCCCAGCAAAATGTCACAAGAAGATATCAGTTCCCCTTAAAAGCAGTAAGTTAGAATAGTCGCCTGTCACCTTGATTTTCAATATCCTTTTCCAAATGCAACAGATGCTGTCTGATGCTTTTATAAATCTCTGATCAGAGCACGGTGGCACAGTGGTTAGCACTGCTGTCTCACAGCACCAGAGACCTGGGTTCAATTCCCGCCTCAGGCAACTGGCTGTGTGGAGTTTGCACATTCTCCCCATGTCTACATGCGTTTCTTCCGGGTGCTCTGGTTTCCTCCCACAGTCCAAAGATGTGCAGGTTAGGTGAATTGACCATGCTAAATTGCTCGTAGTGTTAGGTGTAGGGGAATAGGTCTGGGTGGGTTGCTCTTCGGAGAGTCAGTGTGGACTTGTTGGGCCGAAGGGCCTGTTTCCACACTGTAAGTAATCTAATCTAAATAAAAAGAGCAACCATATTTGAGAGGCAAGGAGCAGAGAAGTTTCATAGTGTTGACTGTTCATTTGTGGAAGGTGAAACCTCTACCTTTCAAAAAGTTTTCATCCTCTTTCCATTTGTTTAGGTTTTCCTGTGATGCACAAACCCATTGCAGCTGAAAAAGACAGCAGATTGGCCTATTCCCAAACCTCAAACTGCAAACCCCACCTTGAGAGGAGGCATGGATAATTACAGGACAGTAGTAAATGTTCCTCTTTGTAGGAAGGAGCTGGCCTCAACTTAGCACTTCCATTTAGCAACATTGCTAGTAAAGCAGGTAATGCAGTCCTGAAGCATACACTGTATATGGAGCTATTCCACTAATTCAGGATTGATTCGCTGGTGTCTTTCAAGGCAGTCAGGGTATGTTTCACATAATCTCTAAGGAGCTGAGATTTCTTAATACTTTTCCTTTTGTGTTTCTAAAATATTTTCATTACACTATGGGCAAACAGGATATTTAAATGAAAATCCAGAGTTTTGCTGATCAGATTTTAACCAATTCAAGTGGGGAGATCTTGACTCTATGAAGTAGTAAAAAACAGGCGATAGTAAGTCAGTAGACCAACTTGTATTATTTTTAACCTCAACAGAAACTGGAGTTGGGAGAGATAATTTTTTAAAATTCACTAATTTTTCAATTTTGCTTTAGGTCAAGATATACCCACAAGTCCCTGTGGCTCATCAACTTTTAATGGGTACCAAATAGGCCTGATTGTCCGATAATAGGACCACAATGTCAGAGGTATTGAAATGGTATGAGCATCCCTGTAGTTGAGGCTTGAAGTGCAAATAAGGGCTTCCAGGCAGGTCTACAAACTGAAGCAGCTTCAGGACAAGGGTAATGTGCAACACAATTAATTCAAGTTGGTGAACTTATATGTTATTCCAAATCAGGTTCTGAACTAGTTTAACTTTGTTGACAGCCTAACATAGATTTATATGAGCTTAAGACAAGGAAAACCACTGCCTGAAAGCTTCATGCCCATTGGCAGAGAATGCAGTTCCTTGAGGACATAGAAATCAAACTTACAGCGGAGTGCCTTCTGCACACGCCTCAGTTTCATGGCAGTTCTGTAGGCTGAAAATTTGATGTTATTCAGAGCAGCTGTTAAGAAAAAGTGGAAAAGAACAAAATATCTATTACTTCACATTATTCTCCTTGTGAGAGGAAATTATACTACAATTGTTAATAAGTAGTGAATGATTCAGGATCATACTTCCAGCAGAACAGCAAGAGAGAGAAATGGATTTGCAAAGTCAACAAAGAACAACGAACAAAGAAAATTTACAGCCCAGGAACAGGTCCTTCATTTTCCAAGACTGTGCCAATCCAAATCTACTGTCTACACCTATTGCCCAATTTCTAAAGATCTGTATCCCCCTCTGCTCCCCACCTATTCATGCATCTGTCCAGACGAACCTTAAATGAATCTACCATGCCTGCCTCTACTCCCTCTGCTGGCAACACATTCCAGGCACCTACCACCCTCTGTGTGAAGTACTTGCCATGTGTATCCCCCTTAAACTTTTCACCTCACACCTTGAAAGCATGACCTCTTGATATTGAATCCTTCACCCTGGGAAAAAGCTTATC
This sequence comes from Chiloscyllium plagiosum, assembly GCF_037043375.1. Lineage (NCBI taxonomy): Eukaryota > Metazoa > Chordata > Chondrichthyes > Orectolobiformes > Hemiscylliidae > Chiloscyllium > Chiloscyllium plagiosum. Next base: position 58,979,099 of record NW_028270149.1, read on the forward strand.
TCTATCCACCCTGTCTATAACCTTCATGATTTTGTAGACCTCAACCAGGTACCCTCCTCAATCTCCTTTTTTCTAATGAAAACAATCCTAACCTACTCAACCTCTCTTCATAGCTAGCACCTTCCATACCAGGCAACATCCTCGTCAACCTTCTCTGCACCCTCTCCAAAGCGTCCACATCCTTTTGGTAATGTGGCGACCAGAACTGTACACAGTATTCTAAATGCAGCCGAACCAAGTCTTGTACAATTTTAACATGACCTGCCAGCTCTTATACTCAATATCCCGTCTGATGAAGGCAAGCATACCATATGCCTTCTTGACCACTCTATTCACCTGTGCAGCCACCTTCAGGGTACAATGGACCTGAACTCCCAGATTTTTCTGCTCATCAAATTTCCCCAAGGCTCTTCCGTTTACAGTATAGTTCACTCTACAGTTAGACCTTGCAAAATGCATCACTTCACATTTGCTCAGATTGAACTCCATCTGCAACTTTTCTGCCCAACTCTCCAGTCTATCTATATTCTCCTGCATTCTTTGACAGTCCTTTATGCTTTCTGCTACTCCACCAATCTTCATGTCAGCTGCAAACTTACTGATCAGACCACCAATGCCCTCTTCCAGATCATTTATAGAACACTACTGGTCACCTTTCTCCATTTCGAGAAACTCCCTTCAATAATACTCTCTGTTTCTTGTTGTTCAACCAGTTCTTTATCCACCTAGCTAGAACACCCTGCACACCATGTTACTTCACTTTCCCCATTAGTTTACCATGGGGAACTTTATCAAACACCTTACTAAAGTCCATGTATATGACATCTACAGCCCTTCCTTCATCTATCAACTTGGTCACTTCCTTAAAGAACTCTATTAAGTTGGTAAGGCACGATCTCCCCCACATAATACCGTGTCATGCTGCAACAGTCAGCATCAATAACTCAAGTGAGTTTAATTTTTCTTTTTATCCATATTTCAGAGAGGTTTCCAAACAACATCTGACTCACTGAATGTCATAGGGTTGCTGTGAACATCTGGAATAAAATATGCCTCGAACTTGGATTGGAAATCTTACCAAGTGACTGGTACAATTCGGTCATCTTTGGGTGATCCCAGCATGTGGTCTGGCCCTGATGACTAAAAGAATGAAGAAAGAACATTAGATGACAACACTTTCTAAAATTTGCTGAAAATCTCAGAACAAGAAAACAAAGTTGATACTGAAAACAAAATAATGCTGTAAATCACAGGGGGTCAGGCGACATCCAGAGAGAAAGAGAGCAAGCTAATGGTTAAAGATTAGATGACTTTTCATCAAAACAAGTGGATTGATGTTTGAGTCATGACTTGTGATGAATTACGAGGCAATTGATTTGAGAAGCTCTCTTATGATAGTTATGGATCCTCATGGAGGTATGATAGCTACTTAAGAAAGACAAAGGTCAATAACTAATGTCAGGTTACGAACATATTTTCAGGTGATATTAGAAAACAAATGCATTCTTTGAGTTTTGATCATTGAAATAAAATGTCAGTGTTGGAAGTCAAATAAAAATTTCCCACATTTCCACAATTCTGCAGGTTGTGATCCATTTTTGAGTATTAGTTTATTTATATTGATTATGCAATGATGTCTCATCTTGGTGGGTTTTTTCAAAAGTGAATGTGAACAGTGATTACCAGTGAGTTGATTTGCTAGAAGAAGATCCAGTGTTGCTCAATTTAGTCCTCACCTGAACACCCATCCATATACCTTCCAGCTGGAATCATTGGCTAGCAACAAAGTAACACAATATTCCCTACTGATATCCCATTCCTCCAGAGCCCAAGGCCACCTTGGCCAATACTAGTACCACTCCAGCACTGTGACCAAGGCCATTTAGCTCTGCAAAGCAGAGGTTTAAATGATTAAGTTTAATCTTTTGTTAGCCTATAGAAGATAAATCTGGTCAATCACCCATTATACCCCTCACCTGGTCATCAGAAGAGGCATGGCAGCCAGTCTGAAGTACCCAATTCACATGATTCCTAAAATTATCCCATCTCACTATCACAGTAGGTAAAAGGAGCTACTGGAGAAACAATGGGGCACTTGCTTTAAATGTCACCTTGTGCAGATTACTTGTAAGTATAAGCCTTGGCAACATTTGTGCTCTTCCAGTCAAATCAGGAATGGATCAATACATGATATCACAATTTCCTAGATACTGATCACTGCAGTTATTGTCATGGGTCCAGAGAACCTTTCCTTTGTATGGATTGAGGATGACTGCTGCTGGCTATAGGAAACTATAGACGGTGTTGAAACCTCATCAATAAAAGCAAAAATCTGTAAATACCTCTCTGAAACATTGATCTGTATGTTGACCTCCATTCTCTTATTTGCATGCAAGTTATTTTTACAACTGGAATAAGCCAGTTTACCATCAAAACCTTGCACTGACATGGCATTTCAAAATGGCAAATTCTCATGTTTGTAGATTGTCTGAGCTTGAAATTTTAATGATGTTATGAATTCAGGATGTTTTTTCATATTTTACCCATACCTAATTTGGAAGATGCTACCCAGTAGAGAAATACATTTGAAAGACAACTGAGCCAATTAAATGCGACATCTAAAGGAGCATCCTTCAATCCAATTTTTAAATTCAAAAGACTCCTAATCAAAAAGGAATTAGTCATAACCCTACATTGTTACAAAAATAGTTACAAAATGAGAACATCTCAGAAAGAAACAATTATCAGCAAGAAAAAGTTAGAATAATATTTTAAACATGCCTATTGCATTTCTGGCCTTTTTCTCTTCTTATTTTAGATTTCCAATGTTGACAGATTTACCTGGTATCATCTACCTGAGACGAGAACTTCCCCAACTAAACCTAATGCCACTTCTTCAAAACAGTCCACATAAACATAGGGCACAGTAGCCATGAAGTGCATTTGCTGATGTTGGACTGGGTGGACAAGATCAGAAGTCAGACGACACCAGATTATAGTCCAACAAGTTTATTTGAATTCACCAAGCTTTTGGAGAGTGCCCCTTCATCAGGTGATTTCAAATAAACTTTTTGGACTTTAATCTGGTGTCGTCTTAGTTCTGACCATAGGGCACAGTAAAACACTTAGTACCTCTGAAATATCAAATCATGCTGTTAATTTTCCCCTTTGCCCACACAGTTCATAACTATCCATGGTATGAAGTGGTTAAAGAAAGTACCGAAAGCTTGTCAAATGATTATAAGTTCAGAAATTGAGAATAAATAAGGAGAAACACAAAGGATGGCAGAATACAACAGCAGTTGTGGTTGCTTGAATGGAACCTCTCTTCCTTTGTCTAACTTAGTCTTTAATTGCTCAAATTGTGCAATGATTCAAATACAATCACAAAATCATCATCAAGCGGACTTTGGTCAGGTGTGATTTTGTGCACATTGCCCCAGCTGCGGACAATATCATGGATAGTTCCCCGGTGATGTTAATGACCATATGTAATGTCTACTCTGTTTTAATGCTACCACCACAATTTTGAGACAATTTCATTAATTGACAATTTGGACAGAGTTACAAATCAAAGATGTATGAAGTTAATTCTGATTTGCATCAATGAAGTAACTGATGTTACTGCATGCTTCACTCTTCTCTCAGATCTGGTATATCATAATTCAATCTCACCCATCACTCTTCAGTCTCTTGCCTAAATTCTGTCTATCACATTGGTAAGTTTTAATATGTTTGCATTCCATCTAATCCATTTCATCACAAGCACTGAACATTTATATTAGGAATCTTAATTTTAATTTGAAATAAGTTAGCCACTGAATGAATCAGGAATGCAATGATATTCATATAGCAAGTGCTGGAGAAACTCAGCTGGAGAAACTCAGCAGGACTAATAGCATCTGTGAAGAGAGGAGAAAAATTACAACTTTGAGTCCAACATGAGTGTTGCTTTTAGTTTATGCAATGAAATACAATGTGCAGAATGGAATAAGGAGAGAAAATTAAACTGCCTATAATTTGATCATTCAGGAAACTTTGATACCAACTTTATCATAACTTCTGCTACTAAAAAGAGCAACACTTGCCATTAATCTGCCCTTGCAGCAGAACACCATCTGGTTTCCTGCCAAGGCTAATTCTTCTAACTTCAGTGAATCTTCCTCCTTCCAATCACAAACATTTGCTCTCCAAAGTATTCACTTTGCACTGTGGATAATTTAGTAAATGAAATGAGTGTTAAAGAGTAATCAATTTGTGCTTTCACACTGATGGTATGAGTGTTCATTTTTGCCCAGGATCCTAAACATGTTCTTCTGAATAAATAATGCCTCTAACATGCTGGGACTTTTGCTTTTTTAACAGCTTGTCAAACTGTAATTAATGGGAGTGTGAATATTTATGCAGAACTTACTTCACACTCACATCACGTTCATTTCTCCCATTAAAAGGTGACATGAAAGAGAAAACTGAGCAGGCAACATTCAAAGAAAACAGCAGGAAAGATCATATTGTTGATAAGAGAAGTTCCTTTCTTAAAAAAAAGTTCTAGAATATAACATGCAACTTCTGGAATAATGGAAGGAACTCAAAGTGACCAAGTTCAAGGTCACCATGGAGCATGGACTATAAGACACACCCAACATTTCCAGTTGTGCGGTCTTCCTGATTCACAAGATATCATTTATTTCACTTGTTGTTTGCGCAGGTTACGGTCCCCTTTTATATAAGAGCTATTTTATCCCAAATATTTAGAAGGTATGCAAATTTGTGCCCAAGAATAACAACATTAGCACTGATGGAAGATAATTACTCCAACCTTTTTGATTTGTAGCTCTGCCTAAATTGGGGCAGGTTGTATAGTGATGGACCAGCTGATTTTACTTGCTCTTCAACATTGCGTATATGTACAAAGATTAAAGCTAAATATCAAGAAGTGTTTCAATCCTGAGGAGCCCAACGATTCTCTAATTGTTTGAATTCAAAGACTGTCAGGTTGGCTTGAAAGGGATTTTGAGAACTTGCTGGTATGTTAAGATTTAGTGTAGCATAGAGAAAGTTGACATGTTTAAGTGGTCAATGCTGTATGCTTTACAATATGGTCATTGAAAGAAGCATTCGTATGGAATTAATGACCTTCCATGCATGTCTGGGGATAGTGGGAAGGAATGATTGGCAGGAGTGTGCAGGGTGCAGATCTGCCTTCCCACCTCCTTCTGAGTAAGTCAGGGCCAGGAAGGTTTGTGGGCGGTCTTTCTGTCTGAACACAAATTGACATCCTTAAGACAGCAATTAATACAGCTCCTTTGGCACACACTAAACAACCAATGTTCCACTCCCAACCATTCCAAGCCATATACATCAGTCAAGCAGAATACAGTCTATGTATTGTGCCCCTAAATTATTACAAGTCTCTGCATAACATGTACCTCTAATGGAGGCAGGTCGCATTTGAATATCAGTTTTTCTATAATGTTTGAGTTTTAGTATAAATCTGTAAGATGTATCTAAGCTATAAATGATTCACACTATATTCACCTTTCACTCCTCATTGTAACTGAGGCAATGCCATTTCTCAAAACTCCATCTCCTGTGTCCTTTTTTTCCTGACACTGAGTGATTCTTCTCAGCACGCTCGTTTCAATTTAAGATTTTGTTAATTTTAACCTTCCCTTCAGGCATTATTTATTTAACGCTTATATTTTCATTTTCATGATAATTGGCCTTTGCCACCTCACTTCTCTTTGTCACCCCTTTGCTTGCACTTCTGATCCTTGCCTGCCCAGTCTTGCCATTGTGCACCAGCTATAGCACCTCAGCTAGGAGGTAGGCTATCTCTGTTCGTGTCTTTTTGTATCTGCCAAGATATCCTGTACTCATCATGGCAGGTTCTCATTGTTCCATGTGCATCACTGTACCCAATTTCCCTCTAGTTTGCTTCCTACCACCCCATTCCTTGCTTCTCACAGCTCCTACAACTACTTCCCAGCACTCTTAGATCTGCCATCTATATTTTAGTGTGTGGCAGCACTAGTTACCTAACATGCTAATAAATTATTTTGTTAACTGTATGTGTGGCCATTTTGCAAGGATACAAAATACCCTGAAGCAAGAATTATGGTTGGGCTGAGAGGAAGAAGGGATAGGGAAAGTCCTGGCAGTGGAGGAGTGTACTGACGTTTTGGGGAAAGAGATGAATGGCAGACAGGAGAGATATGGGGCAGGGAAGTTGGTGGGAAGAAATAATATAAAAGAGGAAGTGCAGACGGCTATTCACAGGAATTGTTGCACTTTTATTTTCGTTCCTGGGATGGTAATCTTCTAGTCTGACAAAAACCCAGCCGAACCACATTACAATAACATTCATTTTGGGTTTGTTTAAGTTTACAGACTGCAGAAGATGGGAGGTGGCCTAGAGCACAATGGAATAATTAAGTCCTGAGGTAACAAAATACATGAATGGGGGTTTCAGCCGCAGATGAGTTGTGTGTCATATTGGGAGATCGACATGCTTGAACTAAACTTTTCACAATAACTAAGCTTTTCTTTGCACTCTTTCTATAAAGTTCAGAATGTAATTTTTAATATTGATGCAAAAATGATATTTATCTTCCTGTCCTCGGCACTTCATTCAATCTAGGTTGATCACTTGAACATTATCGATAAGAAAGGCCACTCAGGTCATGTAAATTCACTGATCAACACCCTGAAGTGCCTCCATTATAGAATCTAATTGCTTTATAAATAATTCCAAGGCTTTTGACTTCAAATTTGTATTTTACATATTGATTATGTCTGTGTGTGAGAAAGAATTTCCTGATACTAGTCCTTAATTTATCTAGTTTTAACCCAGGCACCTGTCCATACCTTACTCACACACATTACAGCCATATTTCAGATTTGTCTTCTTCATTCTCACAGAGCCCTTAAACTGTCAATAAGTCCACAAATATCTTCTTTACTATGCTGAAAAGTAAAATTCCTTCTCAACTTCTTTCATAATTCAGAGCTTTGACACTAAAGGAGGATTGAGACTAATGAAAGGATGGGATTGGGTTTGATGTTTAAAACTTTGAAAATCAGATTCATGAAACAAATGATCTTTGACCTATCCACCTCTGACTTTAATGAAGGCCCAAAAGTGGGCAAGCAGCAAACTGACTGCAAAGAGCACTTTAAATGTGGTCATGACGTTGTGACCCTCATCGGTATTAAGCCATGTACTGACCTGACTTGGACATGTATCAAGTCCTTCCTCATCACTGGATCGAAATTCTAGAAAATATTAATAAAACTGGGGGTGTTCTTCACGGACCCAGGATGAAGGTCTACTGTTAAATCATTGGCTTTTGTAAGACAACTAGGAATGGGCTAACTGATCTTGCTAATAGTGTCCATATTGCAAGAATGAATAGGTGACATGAATTTCCTTTGGAAAACGAGTCACCTACTTTTACATCCGCTGTGTCATGTTTGTCTGCATTAACTTTTATTTCTAATTGTACTGACAACCAAACTATTTACTCATTCTGTAACTCCTCAGCTGCCCCCTCCAAATTCATAATCTTACCTTGTTTAATTTCATTAGCCATTTCAACCTCTTCTCATTATGTAAATTAGAACTAGCCTAGTTCTCATTTCCTCAAAGAAAACTATCGGGCTTGTCATTTCTGAAATTCAAATTGGCTGCTTCCAATTACTTTCTCTTCACTTAGATAATGTATCATTTTAGTTTTAATTAAAGATTCCAAAACTTTCCCTATCACAGATGTTAAACTAACAGCCTTGCAATTACTTTAAGTATAAGAGAGACTAATGTTTCTGCAGTTTATTGAGATACCCTGTTTGAATGTGGGTGACACACTGACATGGTTTTAACCTAGTGGTAGCTCCCACTGTTCCTTATAATGGTCACTGTTGCATAAAACTCCAGGCTGAACTTCATTAGAACTCTGGGATAGATATCTTTATGTTTTGTGACGTATAGGCCTCGGGCCTTTATATTATTATTTTATAGCAAAGTCATTAATTTTTAAAGATTCTCGCCATCTGGAGAGACTATTGTTTATGCTGTCCTTGTGAATACTTGGAGTAAGTAGTCAGTTAGAAAATTGAATCCCAACTTTGCTGCTCCACTATTTCCAACAATAGAGCCATTACACCAAATGCAACTCTGCATGCACGGATATGACAAGTGTCCTCATCTGGTTGTGAAAGGATAGGCCAGAGGCAGCTCCTGTGTATGTACTGATAATGTCACCACTTTCCCAGCATGGTGATGGCACAATAAATGCTTCATCACTGGTCAGGGAGAGAGTCAAAGGTTGGCACTGAGACTGGGAGCTGCAGCGAGTTGGGGAGGTTGTGAGTGCAGGAACCAAGGGGAAGGCCAGAAATGAGAAGACTGGGAGGGGCAAGCACACCACACACACACACACACACACACACACACACAATTATGCACATTTCTGGAAATGCCACTTCCTTCCATCACTTCCATGATGCTGAGTATGAGGAAGCCCAAAGTCATTGTCGGTAACATCTGGCTTGAACTTCAATTCTGCTATCCAGCAACTTTCCTAACTTACCAGCAACTTACCAAACAGTTCATAATTTGAACCGTGCTTTAAAGAACACATCATGTTCATCACTGACAGTTTATTTCCACTCTAACACAGAAATTATGCCATGAAAATATTTATACATGCCTATATTGCCTTCAGAGTATAAGGTACTCTAAGATGTCTTCACTAAGTCTATATCATCCATGGTCTTCTCCATAAATTAATTTAAATAGATTTGAAAATACCTCACACTGTTTGCCCCATGTACCTCTATCTGCAAAGATCATGTTTACTTACTCTAGATCTTCTGTGACTTGGCTGCACTTTATCTTTATAACCTCCTTTTATTCTAATCAACATTTTGAACTGTCCATTCATTTGCATATGTCATCTGTAATTCTTTCTCTGCTTTCACTTGTCATGTTGACAGAGCTTTCACTGACCTCAGATCTACTTTGTATAACTTCCCATCTGAAACACAATGCAGTTGTCTGCATCTTTATATATTTCCTCATGACCTATGTTTTTGATCAAGGTTTATGTTACTCCTAATATCTCTCATTTGGCACTCATTTTCCTTATGTAAACATATAAAACACCTTGGAGAGCTTTTATCATTAAACATGCTACAAGGATGAAGATTGTTGGAAAGAATAATTCTCTTGAATTCCTGAAGAGTCTCCTGCCTGCATCTATGACCGAGATGATACCTCCTTAATTGTGTACAAGAATTAATCAATATCTTGTCTGTTGTGAGCTGAAAGCTTTGGCAATGTTTCCCCAGTCACTTGGCCATTTCCAGTGGTACTGCTGACATCAGAGAGCTGCCGGTCATTTGATTGGCTAACAGCACTTGTAAGAGTTCCTGCCCAGCTGAGGGTGGAGGTCCCGCCTTAACTAATTATCACCATCTCTGCTCCCATCCCTCCCCCTCAACCAGCCCTCACCATCAGATCACTGAGTGGTGAGGTGCCATTCGTTAGGATCCCTTACATACTCTATAATGTCAGAACACAGACAACAACTTTAATAATGCACTCTTACCATGGGAAAACATTGTATCAAAGTATGATGGGTGTAAATGGAGTTGACAGTATCTGAACTAGCAGAGAGTCAATAACTAGGCCATTCATTTAAGGCAATCTGTATAAGGAATAGAGGAGAATTGAGGAGGAACGTTTTCACCCAGAGGGGAATTTCCACAATTGTTTCTTTCCCTACCACCAGTTATGAAGTGTGACAAACCAGGTGGCAACCTATCTCCCTGAATCGCAGGGTCCCGCTAAGAGTGGTATATCTGAACTGATAGATGCTGCATATTTATCAAGTGATGGAGCTGCATCAGAATGCTCACAATCTCCCCTGAGCCTCTTAGCCTCAACTCATGACAACTGCAGCAATAAAAAACTCAGAGAACCCAATGAGAGATGAAAAACTTGAATTAGAATTGACTAGAAGGGAAGGACCAAAGTAACCATTGTGCAATTTATCGGATTTCAGTTTGTGTTAACATTAGTTAAATGTAAGTCAGTGTTATGTGCCATGTTGGGGGTTTGGGAAGGTGGGAAAGGCAGAAATCCTCAATGCACTTTAAAACTCCTTGACAATCCATTGAGGTGGCGTAAAGTACAGGGTTATGGGTGAGAACTGGAAGGTCTGATTATGTTGGATAACTATCAAATACAACAAGTTGAATGGCTTGTTTCAGTGCTGTAAATCTTTCCATGGGAAGGCAGATCCCCAGCTGGCTGAAACATTTCTGGAAGTGCATAGGCTGGAGAGAAACACTGTTCCCAGCAGACAGGAGGAAGAGGCAGGCTACTGAAACCAAATGAGCATGCTTACAAGTTACTCATGAGGTCAGCAGCAGGACTGCTCCCCGAGGAGGTTGCTTCAGAGCCGCAAAAGGTTCAATGCTCTTGAGGGCAGGAAAGGTAAATGGCATTCTACATTGAACTAGCAAACCCCACATTCGGAATCCCCTGCATTGTACTACAAACTGCTCTTCAGACCAACAGACTTGGCACCTCCACACATTACTCTGTCTCCAAACACCTCCAACCCCATCTAAATGGCCAAACATAAGATTCAGCCCAGTTGCTATCTAATACACATCACTCACTGTCACCCTCCACAAATGTAGTCCTTTTGTTGTGACATTTGTCCCAGAAGCATTAGGGTCAGGAAAATCTTTAATTTTTAAAAAATAGTTTACAAACTTTGTAATTGTTTTGAAGAATATTGAAAAGGCTTTGAAGAGTTTGCAACAGTTTGAAATGGAACAATTGTAATTTTCTTGGATGGTAAGAAAGACTGATCCTTGACCGAGAAGCAAGATCAACAGAAAGGAAATTAATATGAAAAGTGTGTGCCCAGTCACAAAAGACAGGGGAAAGCTACAGTAGAGAAGGTACATTTACACTGCAGGAGCTGTCCTACAGTTAAGGAGGACAGAAACTTAAAGGGATGGAGCAGAGACCGTGACTTGGCCAATTTTATCATAGAGTCCCCACAGTGTGGAAACAGGCCATTTGGCCCAACAAGTCCATGCTGACCCTCCAAAGAGTATCCCGCCCAAACCCATTCCACTAACCCATCACTTTCCATTTCCCCTGATTAATTTCCTCTAACCTACACATCCCTGAACAACATGGGCAATTTAGCATGGCCAATTCACCTAAAATGCACATCTTTGGATGATGGGAGGAAATTTGGGTACCCAGAGGAAACCCATGCAGACGCAGGGAGAACTTCGTGTAGACAGTCACCCGAGGGTCAAGCCTGGGTCCCTGGCACTGTGAGGCAGCAGTGCTTACCACTGAGCCACTGTGGCTGAGCTTTGCCAGAACTGACCAGATTATTTAATTGGGTTTATGAATGGAGTCAATTATAGGCACCTCTGATTAATTATGTCATCAAAACTATTATGCACCTACTTAAGGAGGTTGTGCAAAAGTCTGATGTTTGGTTTGTGAACATCTCTGGGGATCTCAGTTGGAATATGGCTAACAATGAAATGACTTATAAGTTGAATTAATTGAGTGGCGAGGTGAGAGATCCTACACACTAGAGGCTGAGTCCGAAAACTTTGGAATTGCACATGATGCTACATGTCTTCACAGAGTGATATGGTTGTCTGTAGTTGGCAAATGTTAATTTGGATCCAAGCCAGTTGGTAAGTCAGAAATGAAGGTAACTTTCTTTGAGGATAGATTTTTATTAGCTACTTAGTTTTACTGCAACCTCAATACAGCAGTTACATCTGCTCCTCTTTTATGTTTGTATCCATCCAGTTAATTAATTGATCAAATAACCCCAACCAACTGCTTAACTAATGCTTACATTAACATAATAGAAGCATCTTTGTTGCATCAACTATCTAAAGTTAATTTTACCTTTTTATTTGATGCATCATTTGCCTGTTAACTAAAGTTCAATTTGTATTGGTTCTGATTTGTGCTAAAGTTAAAAGCTATAACAAGTGGGATCTTGATGGGAAGCTCTTCATTTGGTGGTTAACTAGTAAATTTGGATGATTTGTTATGGTTCTCCATGCGGATCAAAACACCATCCTCTCAAAACATTCCATTTCTCAAATTCTCGGTTCTTAGTTTGTCTCCTTGTAGGAAAGAGAGTACAGAGCTCAAGGGAAAGAGATAAAACCTGGGGTCACCCATCAGTCATGGACATCCTGAACACTGCAGAGAGGAGGTGATGGAGTTGATAGAGATTATCAGTATTCCATATGATAAAGCCACATGGAACACAACACTTACTTAAATTTAACTGATGTTAACATGAACTGAAATCCAATAACTGCACCATGATTACTTTGATCCTTTCCTCTCGTCAAATCTATTTCATATCTTTCATCTCTCATTGGGCTCCCTGGGATTTTTTTGCTGCAGTTGGCATGAGGGGAGGCTAAGGATTTCTCAGAGGAGATTGTGAGCATTCTGATGGAGCCCCATCATTTGATAAACATGCAGCCTCTGTTAGCTCAGATATACCAACCTTAGCAAGACCTCCAATGCAGGGAGATAGGTTGTCACATGGTTAGTCACACTTCATAACTGGTGTTAGGGGACAGAGACAATATTGAAAAGTCCCCAATAAAGATCGCAGAACTCATTGAGCTCTGTTCAGTTGAGCACAGGTATTGAGGCTAGAGGTTGGAAAGACGAAAATTGTGGAGCAGCAACAGGAAATGTGTTAATAACTTTTGACATTTTCAGTGGCTCAGCATATCCTGGGATGGAGATTGAAGGATCCCATCTCTACCATTGATGTTTCAGGTCTTGTTGCTGATGACCACTTCCACACAGACAGTCACCATTTTCATGGAGCATCTGATGCAGGAAGAGACTAATTGCATTCTGGTCATCATCTGCATGCTCAGATCACCAGCTAAGTATCTGAAGAAAGCCTTGCTTGGCCATGCAAAACTTCACCTGTCTGACTCTGCTCAAGCTGCTTTCACTTCCCATCTCCTGGCTGCCCACTCCTTAGTCAGAGGCCACAAACTGACTCCTATCTTATTGATAGGATCTGGCCCTGCATAAGTGCTTGTGGGCCTGTCTTTGGTTGGGCACCCAAAATCAGGAATTGTCCACCTTGTACATCTGAGTAATCAAGGCAGGAAAATGAGCAGCCTGCCTCTGGCTCTACATTCATGTGCTATATAGCTTCACAAACTCAGATTAGTATCCTTGTAGAAATCTATCACAGGCATCCCTGGCAGCTAGGTGACAGACTACAGGAGGGCCCCTCATCTGCTACTCCTCTTCACACTTCTCTACCTCTTAGGATATTGAATGATCATCACCCTGCTCCTTATGCAGTTCCAGTCCTCTCTCAAGCTCAACATTGTGCAAGGTACAGCAGGTTATTACCATTCTGGGCACTTTACTGATGCACGCTAAAGATTGTCCAAATCACATTTCTACCTCCCTGCTAACTTTCTCAATGCTCATGCTGTGCTGGTGTGGCCCTGATTGTATCTTTCCTTTATGTCAGTGGTAGGGATGCAAGGGATGCAAGTACTGTAGACGCCATCAGTCACATCCTCACCCTTATCTCCAGAGAGAAGTCTGGTGAAGCAAAGTTCTATGAGATGCCACTGGCATTTAATCATGGCAGCTCCCAGGAGAACCTGCATATGCAATGCAAAGAAAACCTTCCAGCTGAACATTAATGGAGTGAATCCCTCCCTACTGATATATACCTGTGGATGATCAGATGTCATTTTCATTGCCATTTGTCAATGACTCATTGCACCTGTGGGTACCTCTTGCAGGAAGGCTTTGTCTCAGGATACAGCAGATAGCAGCACTGACCTAAAATGACTGCCAGTTAGCTGAGGGAAAAGGCTGCTGCTGCAGCACAGATAACCCTTGGCCTTATCTATACTGCAAACCATCTTCTTAAACCCATCTCCACTCTCACCTCCAGAAACAAGAAGATTTAATTGGTAGCAGTTTCAACTAATGAAACTCTAAAAGCACAAGTGTAAAATTATGAATGAATGACTTTTTAAAGCTCAACACACTCTATTGTCACTATAGGGTCCATTTCTTCTGTAGAGTGGGAATGGATATGTAATTGCCATAACTTTGCATGGACAATATGAGGGGCCATAACTTGGCATGAAGGGTGGGAGGGGTCATGGACTGGGCAGCGGGCATAGCATGGCAGGGGAGTATGAGTAAAACCTTTCGAACCTACCTTTCAATGGATTTGCTCATCTATTCTATGGTGCACGATAGCTTGGAGGTGCCATGAATAACAAGTTTTAAAATCCTGGCCCTGACTCCATGACAATTCCGAAGGACTAGAGAATGTCCATTGTCTCACTGGAATCAGTGAGGTCTGGAATGAGATGTGCAGACATATGACCTCAGTTAGCCCTTAACCTCAACTGGGACTGTTGAAACCTGGAGATGCTGGGAATGATGTCAGGAATTCAAGAATTGGTTTGGGGCTGCCACCTTCACCCCATCCCGGGATTCTACCTGATTCCATGAAAATTCTCCCCAAGTATCTTCTAATGTGGATCAACGTCATATTTTGTTTTATAATGCACCAGTGAAGCGCCTTGTTTTATTACATTAAAGACATTGTATAAGTTTATTTTTGCTGCTCCTGTCCCTAATCAGAGATGCAAGATAAAATTTTAAAAACTGCTACCATACTGCAATGAAGGGTAGACCAAGGAGGATTGTTACATGTACTCAAGTACAGGGTACAAGAATACAGTGACATTGTACTCTGAAATGAGTACAATGTTGCCATTCCCGGCACCATCTTAGCTATAAGAGTACCTGGGTACAAAATCTTTAGAAAAATAAATAAATAATTTAGAAAAGTTAGAGTGCAAGACAGTAGAAGTGACTTCCAACATTGTGAAATCACCTGAACCAATCTTGTGAGTAAATGACTTTTACTGAGGTAAGGAAGGAGCTGTTTTTGTTCAGTATTCAGTTTATCCAGCTGTTACCCTGTCAAGCCCTGCTGTACTCTCAGCTTGTTGACATTGATGTGTTTCAGAGAGCTCAGAAACTGATTCATTGGTGGTTAAAGCCAGAATGCACACTTAATTATGCTTTTGACTTCCTTCTCGCACATTTAATTTTCAGACATGCCACCCCTCCTTGCTCACCTTCAAAGCTACATTCGTTAAATACAGAAGTTAGTGGGATCACAGCTGCTTTCCAGATCATCAACTCTATTTATTATCATTTTACTCTGCCTGACCCTGAGACCTGCATGTGCCTGTGTCTCTCTGTAAATTAAAATTCTGCTTTTGACAAAAAATTGAAAGGACTGCGGATGTTGGGAATCTGAAATAGGAACACAAATTGCTGGAAAATCTTAGCAGATCTTTGTTTCTTTATTTTTAAAATTTTTTTTTGAGTGCGAGCAGCAGCGGAGGTAAGACGAACCTGAAAGACTGCAGCTAAGGTAAGGCAGATTTTTTAAAATTACTTACCGGTAGCGGACAGCGGTGTTTTCCCTTTCACAGAAGGAGCGGGAGCAGCGGGGGACGTGACGAGGACCGGAGGAGCAGCCGGGAATGAAAGCAGTGACCATATATATCAGCAAGGCGGCTAAACCCGAGACTCTACAACTGTAGTGTCTCCCACCCGCTCTCCTCCTCTAACCTAGTTAATAAGGGAAAGTTCATTCTAAACTTCCTCTATTGAATATAAGTTTGTTATTAATTTTATAGCAACTTGAACTAAGGTTTCTACTTTAGTACTGAGTGGGTGTTCAGATAAGTCGGGTATGGATGCTAGGGCAGTTGCTTGTCCTCCTGCAGAATGTGGCAGGTGAGAGACATGGCACACGTCTCTGCTGGCTAAATCTGTGGGAAGTGCACCCAACTCCAACTCCTTGAAAACCGTGTTAGGGAATTGGAGCTGGAGCTGGATGAACTACGGATCATTCGGGAGGCTGAGGGGGTAATTGAGAGGAGTTACCAGGAGTTGGTCACTCCTAAGACTCAGGACAAGGATAGATGGGTTAACGTTAGGGGGAGGAAAGGGGACAGACAGACAGTGCAGAGATCCCCTGTGGACATTCCCCTCAGCAATAAGTATACTGTTTTGGATACTGCTGGGGGGGATGACCTACCAGAGGAAAGCCATAGCAGTCAGTTCTCTGGCACTGAGCCTGACACTGTGGCAAAGAAGGGAAGGGGGCAGAATAGAAAAGTACTCGTGGTAGGGGACTCGATAGTTAGGGGAATCGACAGGAGATTTTGTGGTCAGGATCGGGATTCCCGGAAGGTATGTTGCCTCCCTGGTGCCAGGGTCCGGGACGTCTCCGATCAGGTGTATAAGGTTCTAAAAGGGGAGGGCAAACAGCCAGAAATCGTGTTACATATTGGCACTAATTATATAGCCAGGAAAAGGATCGAGGATATAAAAAGTAATTTCAGGGAGTTAGGATGGAAGCTGCAAAGCAGGACGAACAGAGTAGTGTTCTCTAGTTTACTACCAGAGCCACGAATAGCGAGGCGAGGAACAGGGAGTGGGCGCAGCTTAACATGTGGCTGCGCAGCAGGTGTAGGAGGGAGGGCTTCAGATATGTAGATAATTGGGATGCCTTCTGGGGAAGGTGGGACCTGTACAAGAAGGACGGGTTGCATCTGAACTGGAAGGGGACCAATGTCCTGGGTGGAAGGTTTGCTCGAGTAGTTCGAGAGGGTTAAACTAGTATGGCAGGGGGGTGGGAACCTGAGCTGTGTACTGGAGGTGAGAGTTAATGCAGATGAGGAAATAGCAAGAGGTAGACCAGCTAGTGGGAAGGACTTTCCTGGGAAGGAACCAAGGGATCAGTTAAAGTGTGTTTGCTTTAACGCAAGGAGTATCAGGAATAAAAGTGATGAACTTAGAGCATGTATCAGTACCTGGTGCTATGATGTTGTGGCCATAACAGAGACATGGGTTTCTCAGGGGCAGGAATGGTTGCTGGATGTTCCAGGGTTTAGAGCATTTAAAAAGAATAGGGAGGGGGGAAAAGAGGAGGGGGTGTAGCACTACTAATCAGAGAGGGTACCAAAGCTACAGAAGCTTCCATTGTCGAGGAAGATCTGCCTACCGAGTCAGTATGGGTGGAAGTTAGGAACAGCAAGGGAGCAGTCACCTCGTTTGGGGTTTACTACAGGCCCCCCAATAGCAGCAGGGAGATGGAAGAAAGCATAGGTCGGCAGATTTTGGAAAAGTGTAGACGTAGTAGGGTTGTTGTAATGGGTGACTTTAACTTTCCCAATATTGATTGGAACCTCCTTCGAGCAGAAGATTTGAATGGAGCTGTTTTTGTAAGGTGTGTTCAGGAGGGTTTCCTAACTCAGTACGTTGACAGGCCGACAAGGGGAGAGGCCATTCTAGACTTGGTGCTCGGAAACGAGCCGGGGCAGGTATCAGATCTTGTGGTGGGAGAGCATTTTGGCGATAGTGACCACAACTGCCTCATATTCTACATAGCTATGATTTGGAGATGCCGGTGTTGGACTGGGGTGTACAAAGTTAAAAATCAATTAAACCTGTTGGACTATAACCTGGTGTTGTGTGATTTTTAACTTTACATAGCTATGGAGAAGGAGAGGATTAGGCAAAATGGGAGGGTATTTAATTGGGGAAGAGGAAACTATGATGTGATTAGACATGAGTTAGGAAGCATCGATTGGGAGCAATTGTTCCATGGTAAAGGCACTATAGACATGTGGAGACTATTTAAGGAACAGTTGTTGCAAGTGATGAATAAATATGTCCCTCTGAGACAGGCAAGAAGTGGTAAGGTAAAGGAACCTTGGATGACGAGAGCGGTGGAGCTTCTTGTCAAAATGAAAAAAATAGCTTACATAAGGTGGAGGGAGCTAGGGTCAAGCTCAGCTCTACAGGATTACAGGCAGGCGAGGAAGGAGGTCTGAGGATAGCCAGGAGAGGGCACGAGAAAGGCTTGGCAGAACGGATTAGGGAGAACACAAAGGCATTTTATACTTATGTGAGGAATAAGAGAATGGTCAAGGTGTTAGAAAGGATTCTGAGGGAGAGGATTTATGACCATCTGGAAGAGCATGGCTTGATTAAATGCAGCCAACACGGCTTTGTGAGGGGCAGGTCACGCCTCACAAACATTATCGAGTTCTTTGAGGATGTGACTAGAAAAGTTGATGAGGGTCGAGCTGTGGATGTGGTGTATATGGACTTCAGCAAGGCATTTGATAAGGTTCCCCATGGTAGGCTCATTCAGAAGGTCAGGAGGAATGGGATACAGGGGAACTTAGCTGTCTGGATACAGAATTGGCTGGCCAACAGAAGAAAGCAAGTGGTAGTAGAAGGAAAATATTCTGCCTGGAAGTCTGTGGTAAGTGGTGTTCCACAGGGCTCTGTCCTTGGGCCTCTACTGTTTGTAATTTTTATTAATGACTTGGATGAGGGGATTGAAGGATGGGTCAGCAAGTTTGCAGATGACACAAAGGTTGGAGGTGTCGTTGACAGTAAAGAGGGCTGTTGTAGGCTGCAGCGGGACATTGACAGGATGCAGAGATGGGCTGAGAGATGGCAGATGGAGTTCAACCTGGATAAATGCGAGGTGATGCATTTTGGAAGGTCGAATTTGAAAGCTGAGTACAGGATTAAGGATAGGATTCTTTGCAGTGTGGAGGAACAGAGGGATCTTGGTGTGCAGGTGCATAGATCCCTTAAAATGGCCACCCAAGTGGACAGGATTGTTAAGAAAGCATATGGTGTTTTGGCTTTCATTAACAGGGGGATTGAGTTTAAGAGTCATGAGATCTTGTTGCAGCTCTATAAAACTTTGGTAAGACCACACTTGGAATATTGCGTCCAGTTCTGGTCGTCCTATTATAGGAAAGATGTGAAAGCTTTGGAGAGGGTTCAGAGGAGGTTTACCAGGATGCTGCCTGGACTGGAGGGCTTATCTTATGAAGAGAGGTTGATTGAGCTTGGACTTTTTTCATTGGAGAAAAGGAGGAGGAGAGGGGACCTAATTGAGGTATACAAGGTAATGAGAGGCATAGATAGAGTCGATAGCCAGAGACTATTTCCCAGGGCAGAAATGACTAACACGGGGAGTCATTGTTTTAAGGTGATTGGAGGAAAGTATAGAGGGGATGTCAGAGGTGGGTTCTTTACACAGAGAATTGTGAGAGCATGGAACGCGTTGCCAGCAGAAGTTGTGGAAGCAAGGTCTTTGGGGACATTTAAGAGACTACTGGACATGTATATGGTCACAGAAATTTGAGGGTGCATACATGAGGATCAGTGGTCGGCACAACACCGTGGGCTGAAGGGCCTGTTCTGTGCTGTACTGTTCTATGTTCTATTGGATAGGCATATGGAGGATAGTGGGCTAGTGTAGGTTAGGTGGGCTTGGATCGGCGCAACATCGAGGGCCAAAGGGCCTGTACTGCGCTGTATTTTTCTAGGTTCTATGTTCTATCTGGCAAAATCTATGGAGAGAAATCAAAGTTAACGTTTCGGGTCCGTTGATCCTTCTTCAGAACTTGATGTATCAAGTGCTGAAGAAGGGTCACCGGAACTGAAACATTAACTCTGATTTCTCTCCACAGATGCTGCCAGTTATGCTGAGATTTTCCAACAATTTCTATTTTTGCTTAAAATTCTGCCCCATGTCTTTAGCATTGTCTAACTAGATGAAAGATAATCAGCAGAACTCAAGAAAGATGGACAGAAGCGAACAAACAAAAAGAATGTTAATGTTAATCATAAGTATTTTGAGACAATTTACAAGTTAAATGAGTTACTAAAAGCACGACTCTCCATTTGAGGTGTCATGAGTGGGATGGAAGAGGAGACCGTTGTCGAGGTTTACTTACTTGATGTAATATGGCACTTTGTTTGGTGAGATGGCCCTCTCCCAGGGAACCTGGACAGAAGCTGGAAGTATGAGTCATACAGAGATTTGGATAGAAAATATGAAAACAAAATTCACAAAATCACTTTACAGCATAAATTGCATTTTAGGTCATACATTTGAATTCATCAGCTCTCATCTTGACGTATGTAGGCGATTGTCCCTGTGATCTAATTGTCATAACAAGAAAAATTACAGTTTGCTTTGACTAAATGTGTAAGGACGATGTGTACATTTTATAATGTTTCTCAAAGTTCAGGAGAAGTGAATTTTTAAAGGAATTTTTACTTTAAAGCTCAAATCAATTATTTGGATGCTAGTAAAATGGTGTTCGGTACCGAGATAATGACCAGTAAATTACACAGGTTACTAGACATTGATGAGTGACTCCTGTGAAGGATAACGGATATTGTGAATTGTTTTATACATATAAGCACCTCAACATGAATATTAAAAAGAAGTAAATGTGAGGAAAAGTACAGTCTTTTCTTGGGAGAAGTAGGTTGAAAATACAGAATTCAAGAAGATGATCTGTGTTGTTTTTGAACAGATTGCTATAAGAAGCAAAGAGATAATAGAGGTTTGTCAGGACTTAAAAGTGGAGAAATTCCCAGCTCCAGATGAATTGTATCCTAGGCTGCTGTGGGAGACAAGAGAGAAAATTACAGGAGCCTTGACCCAAATTTTTGAATAATTTCTGGCATCATGGGAGATGCCAGAGGACTGGAGGACAGCTAATGCAATTCCACTTTACCAGAAGGGTGGTAGATAGAGACTCACTGGTCTATAGTTCCCTGGTCTAACATCAGTGATAGGGAAACTGTTGGAGAAATTAGTGCAAGAGAAAATTAATGTCTATTGAGAGAGGTAAGATTTGATCAGGGATACCCAGCATGGTTTTGTCAGAGAGAGGTCATGCCTAACAATTCTAGCAGAATATTTTGAGGATGTGACCAAGTGTTTTGATGAGGGTAGGGCAGTTTATGTGGATTTCAGCGATGTCTTTGTCAAGGTGCCACATGGGAAACCAATAACGAAAGTAAAGGTCCATGGGATCTAGGGTAACTTGGCAAGTTGGATCCAAAATTGGCTCAGTGACAGGAGACAGAATATGGTGGAAGAAAGCTGTGTGTGTGTGTGAATGGAACACAGCGTACAGTGGCATACCACAGGGATCAGTGCTGGGTCCCTTATTATTTGTGATATTCATAAATGAGGCAGATAAGAGTGTGGTGGTATGTCAAGTAAGTTTGTGGATGACACAAACATTGGTTGGGTGGTTGACAGTGAGGAGGAATGTGTTAGGTTACCAGCGTAAGTAAAATGGATTGATCACATAGGCAAATCAGTAGCAGATGGAATTTAATTCTCATAAATGTGAGGTGATGCACTTTGGAAGAAAGAATAAGCAAGGGAGTACTCAATGATAGGAAAACACCATTAAGCTCAAAGGAACAAAGGAATTTTGAGGGTGCTTGTCCACAGATTCCTGCATGACAGGTTAACAGGATGGTTAAGAAGGCATTTAGGATACTTGCCTTTTTCCATCATGGCATAGATTAGAAGAGCAGGGAAGTCATGTCAGGGCTATACAGAATTTTGGTTAGGCCTACAGCTAGAATACTGTGTGAAGTTCTATTCACCACACTATAGGAAGGATGTGATTGCATTGGACGGGGTGCAAAAGGGATTCATCAGGATGGAGCATTTCAGCAATGAGGACAGGTTGGATAAGCTTGTTTTCTTTCAAGCAGAGAATCTTGAGGGAAGACATAAGAATTAGGTATATAAGTTTATGAGGGGCATGGACAGGGTGAGTAGAACGCAGCTGTTCTCCTTAGTTAAAGGGTCAATAACAAGAGGGCATAACTTTAAAGTTAAGGGCAGGAGGTTTAAAGGGGATATGAGGAAAGACATTTTCACCCAGAGTTTGCTAGGGGTCTGCTTGAGAGATTTGTGAGACAGAAAACCTTACAACTTTTAAAAGGTACTTAAAAAGCACTTGAAGTGTAAACACATTCGAGCCTATGGGCCTAATGTGGGAAAGTGGGACAAATGTGGGTAATCATATTTTTTTGGCAGTACAAACTCGCTGGACTGAATGGCCTCTTTTGTACTGTATGATTCGATGAGTCTAAATGCAATTTAAACATAGATTTACTCTAGTAGGCTTTGAGAAGATTTGTAGCTCAGTTTGAGGTTCTGGATTAAAGATTGCTCACTGAGCTGGAAGGTGTGTTTTCAGACATTTCATTACCATATTAAGTAACATCATCAATGAGCCTCCGGTGAAGCACTGGTGTTATGACCTGCTTTCTTCTTATGTGTTTAGGTTTCCTTGAGTTGGTGATGTCATTTCCTATGCTAATGTCATTTCCTGTTCTTTTTCTCAGAGGTGGTAAATGGGGTCCAAGTTGATGTGTTTATTGATAGGGTTGCAGTTGAAATGCCATGCTTTTAGGAATTCTTGTGCGTGTCCATCCAGACCTTGGATGGATGTGTTGTCCCAGTCGATTAGAAAGCAGCATTAGAAACAACACTGAAAGACAACAAACTCACAGATGAAACCCAGCAAACCATCAGATAGATAGTCGCACCAACATTAAGCAGGAAAAAGAAAGGAAACACACTGAATATACAAGAAAGAAAAGTACTAGAAGGACTCAAAAAAGATAAAAACTTTGTTATCCTACCTGCAAACAAAAGACGTTTGACCGTCGTCTTAAACTGGACAGACTACATTGAGAAAGCGAACGCACTGCTTGCAGATACCGACACTTACCAACAGGTGGCGATAGACCTGACCTACACAACTACGGAACCGAACCACATCCCTACTAAAAACACTTCAGAGAGTTAAACAAGACAGACTTACAAAAAAAATGGAACCAGATGGATCTAACACACCATGCTTCTATGGATTACCCAAAATTCACAAACCAGGAGCTCCCCTTAGACCCATAGTCACGCTACCTGGAACACCAATGTACAGACTAGCCAAGGAACTACACCAAAGACTAAAACACTTAGTAGAAGACTCATGCCACTCCACTCACTCCGCCCAAGAATTCCTGAACACCATCAAAGACACTAAGATAGAAGAGAATGTAATAATGGTCTTCTTTGAAGTAACAGTCCTGCTCACATCCATCAACATCAACCTGGTCAAAGAAACACTTATTACACTATTAGATGAACCAAACACACATAAACCAAACACCACCAACCACACCAGCAAGGACAACATTGTCAAGCTAGTGGACCTGTGCCTTACCACCCATTTCACTTTCAATAACAAAACCTACAGACAAACCAAGGGAACACCCATGGGATCACTGATATCAGGGTTCTTAGCAGAAGCAGTAATGCAGAGACAAACAGCTCTGTCAACCATCCAACCCAAACTTTGGGTCTGCTACGTGAATAACACCTTTGTCATCACTAAACAAAACACATTAGAGGAAACTTCAAGACCATCAATAATATCCTTACTGGCATAAAATTCACTAAAGAGGAGGGAAACAACAACAAACTGCCATTCCTAGATGTCACAGCAGAGCGAACAGCCAATGGGGAACTACAAACCATGAAAACAACACACACTGACCAAATACTGAAGTACAGAAGCATTTATTCCAACACCCACAAATGAAGCTGCAGTAGAACATTATTTCAATGAGCCACCACACTGCACCACAGAGGAACTACGAAGAGCACAGGAAAATCACCTATACAATGTATTCAAAAAGAGCAGGTATCCAATGAACCCAGTTGAGAGTGTGTTGCTGGAAGAGCACATCAGGCCAGGCAGCATCAAGGAGCAGGAAAATTGACGTTTTGGGCCAGAGCCCTTCATTTTCCTGCTCCTCGGATGCTGCCTGACCTGCTGTGCTTTTCCAGCAACACATTCTCAACTCTGATCTCCAGCATCTGCAGACCTCACTCTCACCCAATGAACCCAGTCTGCCAATTACACAGCAACAAATTTAAACAAGCAGACAAAATGCGTCCAGAAACCCTAGTCACTCTTCCCTACATCAAAGACATCTTGGAAATGACTGCCAGACTACTCAGACCTCTTGGCACCATGGTAGCCCACAAACCCACTGACACACTAAAACAGCAGCTAATGAACTTAAAAAGGCCCTATACAGACAACAGGCAAAATGAACATCATTTACAAAATACCTTGCAAGAACCGTAGCAAACACTACATTGGACAAACAGTCAGAAAGCTAGCCAACAGGATACATGAACATCAATTAGCCACAAAACAACATGACCCACTATCACTAGTGTCCCTACAGATGAGGAAGGACACTTTGACTGGGACAACACATCCATCACAGGACAAGCCAAGCAGAGACACACACAAAAATTCCTAGAAGCAAGGCATTCCAACTGGAACGCTATCGATAAACGCATCATCTTGGACCTCATTTACCACCTCTGAGAAAAAGAACAGGAAATGACATCACCAACCCAATGAACCTAAACACATAAATAGAAAGCAGGTCATAACACCAGTGCTTCACTGATGATATTACCTAGTATGGTGATTAGATTACTTACAGTGTGGAAACAGGCCCTTCTGCCCAACAAGTCCACACCGACCTGTCAAAGCGCAACCTACCCAGACCCATTCCCCTTCACCAAACACTATGGGCAATTTAGCATGGCCAATTTACCTAACCTGCACATTTTTGGACTGTGGGAGGAAACCAGAGCACCCGGAGGAAATCCACGCAGACCACAGGGAGAATGTACAAACTCCACACAGTCAGTCGCCTGAGGCACGATTTGAACCCGGGTCGCTGGTGCTGTGAGGCAGCAGTGCTAACCACTGGGCCACTGTGCTGCCCATGAAACAGTTGAAAACAAACCTTCCAGCTCAGTGAGCAAAATTACATCCATAGATTGACTCTGTCAATCCTCAACCACTTTAAGTCAAATATATGCTGTATTTAATAAAGTCAACTGAGTGTGTGATTAATTATTTGATTGTATGAATGTTAATAAAAAGAGTTCCTGTTCTTTTCATAAACTAAGCACACATCTCCAAACTATGTCTTACTGAACTTACTCGATAAAAAATGCTGGGACCCTGGGCCAAAGTCACGGTGAGCATCTTGAAGCTGCTTGAGGCGTTCATTTATGGAAGTCTGTGGAATGAAGAGCAGTAGACATGAAAATCTAAGGACAGGATATTACATAGAACAGTGATTACAATAAAGGATTTGTAATTCCTTTCTGATCAAAGAATTCCATAAACATTTTGCTTATGGAAAGATAAGGGAGAGCGATTGATAAAATATTCCACAAAACTATGGTCAAAAAAACTATTTTTCACAGTCTTTTCTCCCATTTTTATGTTTCCAATTTCAGTACTGTCGAATGTGATGGTACCAGAGCTGAACTGTAACTAAGATGCTTTGATTCTATTTTGTGGCATGTATCTTATGTCAAGTTTCAAATATCTGATAAATTACTTTCTGCAAAATGGAGAAATTTGTTTGACCTTTTTGTCTTTTTGAATGTACATTGAATAAGAACTGAAAATCTAGTCTTGCACATTAAGGCAATGGGCAGCAGCATGTTTTAAATACATTGTTTAATGCCAGAACCATATGTTCCTGTACTCCATTTCCAACACGTATGGGGAAGGAGAAGCAAGTTGAAGAAAAACACAGAAAAAAGTAATGCCCTGGATCAGAGAGATACTTTCCCCTTACAGATTTCATATACAGTAAAGTATTTCCAAAATAAACTGGAAAGAAATGAAAAAAACTTCATTCAAATTTGACACTTCATTTGACCCTGCTAATATTTTCTCCATTTTTAGTGCTTCATAGTAACCTTAAATTGACATTAAGCATTGACAACCTCCTTAAGGATCAAATGCATTTTACAAAAGCTGAAGCCTGGCATCACCTAATGATCACACACACACTCAAAGATTTTTCAAATATTCAAAGAAGTTTTGAGTTTTATGTGTCTTTCACTACAAGGCTTTCACTTCAAATTTCCTCCACTCACCAAGATTGTAAGCCCCCAATTCAACCTTAAGATCACAAACATCTTGATTGTAAACCTCCCTCACTTGGTTCTAACGTACTTGATGCTTGAGTATTGCATCTAAAACTCTCTCTCCTTAGCATGGCTATCCCAGAAATTCAACTCGCTGTTAACAAGGCGTCTACACCCTTTTGGGAATTTCAACAGAACTGTGCTTGAAAGAGCTGTTTTCTACATAGAATTGTACTAAACTGAAAAAAAAAACTATTTGAGACCAGAACCACACATGCAATCTATTCCGCCGCTATGATTAATGTCTTGCTGATCTTTTTCATTGTTCATCTCCCATATACGCTGCTCACATGTCAGTTACTGAAAGCAAGTTGCTTTACCAAAACTAATTTCTAGGGAAATCTAATTCTTAAAACGTCACTTCAACCTAAAATATAGAGTTTCCATGAAGGTACGGGGCCAGCACACTTGAAGGTCGTAGGAATAGAAAGATATACAGATAATCAAATACCGTATGAGAAAGTGGGTTTATGCATTCTGAATTAATTACTTAAACTGATCTAACTAGCCAGAATTGTAAAAGTAGGTTGCAAGGTTGGATTAGTATCCTGGAAGTTAATTTGGCTATGTTTGGTAGTCAAGAAGATATTTCACAGATCATCTGAGAGTAATTGACTCTCTTCATTAAGACATTTAAATATGTGCTGTGTAGTTGATGCCATGGAAAATTGTACATCGATTTAATTGGCCAAAAGTCCTTTTTCTCTTGTTCTAATTTAGGAAAAAAGAGTCTGGAATGAGATAAAAGTTATCTAACTCAAGGAGATCACTGTATTAATGATTATTTACAACCTGTGAAAGTAATTTTTTGGTCTTGGAACCTTGTCAAAGGGTTTACTCTTTGTGGTCCAGTTTGAATGCACATTTGCTTGTTGGTGATTGAATGTTTGTGTTTTTGTTCCCTGGAGTTCGAGATCTGGGAATGCTTTGAATTTAGTTGACCTTTTGGGAATCTATGATGATTTGGAAGTGTAATGTTTGTCCATATTAGTGTGGAACATATATGTTTAATGTAATGTACTTGTGAAGGAGCCATCAATGATTGTTCTTCTTACAGATCATGACTGCCCTACTGCCAATTTCTAACTAGTCACATTCTTTGATTTTTTTCATGAAAGCTAATCTTATTTAATTGAAATCAGTTTAATATGGAGGAAAACAACATTACAATCTTTCAAAAATGTCTTTCCCTTTGATTCTTGCACCATTTGACACCAGTATAAACCTGCTCTCAACTCCGCTATAATTTCATGCTACTGCCAAAGATCAATTTCACCTCTTTTTATCCCCAGGTGTTGGACTAGTCAAAGAATTGACTAAAGGAGGTAAAAGCATTGGCACTATAACCAAATTAGAATCAATCTGCACACTGCTTTCCTATCAAAGTTTTCTGAAGCATGTTTATTTTGTAATTAATAAATCAATTAAATTTGATGTTATGGTATAGTACAGTGACATTAACATTTCAGCATCCTGGCCTCAGGTGCAGAATGATTCTGTACCAGGATTAAAACAGTGTCTGCTCATTTCCTAAAAAAATGGTCTCAGCCTAATAGTGAGGGAAAGTCACCCAGACTTTAACATTTGCTCATTAAGTGAAGGAATTACAGTGAATTAAAAATGTAAAACTGAAAGCATAAAAATGGATGTAAAATATCCCAAACCAACAATCCTGTTTTCATAAAATGATATGAGCAGAATTAATTTTTTTAGTTGTGTTGGACTCATTTGTTTCCACATAAGTTTAAGACTCCTGCATCTCATTTGTGAGTATGGAGTGCCAGTTGTAGCTTTATTCTATTTTAATTTCCCTTCCTCACTGAGAATTGAAGTTTTAATTCAACATTATTTTGTAAAAAATATTAGTGTAACAAAAGTTAAGATACTACTGTTAATATCTGTGTCTCTGGACTAGTCATTATTTGTGCATATGAAGCTTTTTGTTAACATGAACCTTACCAAACTATCAAAATAAAAATTGTGAGTAGACAAGACTTTTTTTAATGCAGCTGCAGTCATTTCACAGACTATAACAATATAATGAGCGATGACTGATCACAACCGCTTAAAGAACCAAATTTGAGATTTAATTGAGAGACTAGAACAAGGTAATTATAATGGATTTCGGAGTTGGAAACTGTGCACATTTTATATTATAAAACAGAGTTTTGAATAAATGAATTTCCAACTTATATTGAAGACTCTTAACAAAACTCATACTCAATACAAGGAAAACAGGTGATTTAATAGCTGAGTGGAATATGCATATAATGAGACAATCCTGATATAATTTTCTGTATACAACCCTAAGCAGATTTGAATGATTTTGTGACATGAAATTCTGTTTGTTCAGTTTCCAACTCTCAATTAGAAAATATGGTTATATTAGTCAATATTTTAAACCATTTGTATTAATCCTGAATTACATAATCAGAATTAATTGGCAAGATCGATTGGTTTTTATACCTTTATACATTGTCAGTGATCTGTGTCATTGCCTCATGGTTAATTTGAAGCATGGCTGCTTTGTTTAATGTTCACCTGGACCATCCCTTAAAACAAGTTGAGCATTGTACCCCCAATTGGCAATAGAAGCAGGCAATATGAGGAGAAACACTGTAAAGACACTGAGGCAAAAAAAAGAGGGAAGTTGAAGCAAAAGCGTTGTAAAAAGAATCTAAGTTCTACTTGGGATCCCGAGCCTATGAGTTGCATACCGACACTATTTGAGGATGGGATGACACTGGTGGGGATGAGGAATAGGGATTTTATCCCAAGATACCCACTGAGA
This sequence comes from Chiloscyllium plagiosum, assembly GCF_037043375.1. Taxonomy (NCBI): domain Eukaryota; kingdom Metazoa; phylum Chordata; class Chondrichthyes; order Orectolobiformes; family Hemiscylliidae; genus Chiloscyllium; species Chiloscyllium plagiosum. The sequence continues at coordinate 59,007,944 of NW_028270149.1, forward strand.
CCCTAATGTCTCCTGATAGTTGCCAGCACATTCACTGATTCTAAACCTTCCCCTTATTCTGAAGATGAAGGGTCCGTTATTGGTCACCAGCTTCATAGCTGACATCATGGAGATGAGCAGCCTGGACCATCCTCAACTAAGGGCCGTCCCGGGAAACAGAGTACTGTTAATGAACCAAGCCCCTGACCGCAAGGAGAAACTGGCCCAATTTGCTCAATATGTCCGAAGGAGTCCGCTGGGTGAGCGCGGACGGGATCCCACCGCACACCTGAGCGTCCTCCAACTGGTGCACTACGTCAGGTCCAAGCACCGCCGTTTTAAGGCGTCGGATGGCGGTGGCCATGCACTGGACGTCTACCGCTGCCTGCTCGCTATGTCCTGCGGCAGCGTCCAGCCCAGGCCCCCGGCACCCAGCACGTCCCCGACCCTGGTCAGTCTCGCCGCCACGGCCCTCCCCTCCGACAGCCACTCGAACCCGTGAGTACGGAGGTGCGGATTCCTGAGCAACGGCTCCCTGACGACAGCCGCTACTCCAGCCGGAGGGTAGGCGCGGCGCGATTCGACCATGTTCCAAACAGTGATCAGGTCCTGGTAAAAGACAGGCAACGTCTTGAGGGCGACCTCCAAACTGTCATGGTCGATGAACAGGAGCTGCGTGTCGTAGTTGAGGTTACGCTCCTGGTGGAAAAAATACGTCGCCAGGGCGCACCACATAGGAGGAGGCTCGACGTAAAGGTATCGCTGCAAGGTCTGAAGGCGGAACGTCGCGACCTGGGTGTGGACGCACGCCAGCGACTGACCGCCCTCCTCAATAGGGAGACTCAGAACCTGCGCAGCGACCCAGTGCATCTTTTTGTCCCAGAAGAAGTCGACCAACGTTTCCTGGATGTCAGCGACAAAGCCAGGAGGAGGGACCAAAGTGACCAGCCGGTACCACAGCATGGCGGCCACCAGCTGGTTTATGACCAGCACTTGACTCCTGTAAGATAGCACTCAGAGCAGTCCTGTCCAGCGGCCTAGGCGAGCCGAGACTTTGGCCTCCAGCTCCTGCCAGTTGGCCGGCCAGGATTCCTCAGCCGGGCTGAGGTAGATGTATAATGCCACTCCTCAGGACTTGTTTGCTCTTGGCTGTATGATCCTGTCATCTGAAGTAGTTACCAAGTGGCAAGGGTAGATTGGCCAGGCTGGTGCAGGGCCTGTCTGCAGTTGCGAGGACTTGAAGGAGAGATTCCCTAACAATGATGCGGACCACTTAATTCAGTCATGAGAACGAGCCTTATAGCAACCTGTAAACATTAGTGACATATTGGAATGCAATCCCAGACCTAGGGAGTCGGGAGGTGACTATTGGGAGCGGTTTGCTGCCTATTATAAAACATTTGCAGGTGATCAAGCCTTTAATCGAGAAGCTGACTTATCTTTGTTCAGCGCTATGCTTTTGCAATGTATTCCTTCTGGTGTCACTGACATGATCTGGACAAACAATATGAACTGGTCCAAGAATTCCCAGTTGCAAATGAGATAAGTGGTGGTCTTCTACTGGGATAGATTTGAGTGGTGATGGAAAAGCATAGCAGGTCAGGCAACATCCGAGGAGCAGGAAAATCGATGTTTCGGGTAGGAGCCCTTCATCAGGAATGACTCAGTCCTGATGAGTCCTGCCCAAAACAATGATTTTCCTGCTCCTTGGATGCTGCCTGACCTGCTACGCTTTTCCAGCACCACTTTAATCTTGACTCTGATCTCCAGCATCTGCAGTCCTCACTTTCGCCCTTCTACTGGGATAGCCAGAACAAGCTCAAACCACGATCCAAGTTATACGTAAAAAACCCGGAAAAGTTCAGCGACTTTGTGATCCCTATACCCTGTGTGCCCACCCTGATGAGGATGATTGGGACCAGCACACTCACTGGGGTGGAATCTACCTCAGATGCCCGCCCAATGACCACTGCTGAGCAGTCCTCCTGAGGGTATCCTGGAAAGGGGGACAGGCAGGCTCCAGTACTACACCTTTGGGACTGGGAACAAGACAGCAAAATCCAGGGGGAAGCACCTGCTGGAGAGTGCAAACTATGGACTCAAATGGAGTGCTCCCTCGATACTGAAACCAAGCTATGGTTGACCCCTGCGTGACATGTTTGTGTTCCCTCTTTACTCCTAACCATCTTAGTTGATTATGTGCACAATTGTACACACATGGGCAAGGAGGGAATGGTTAATACTTTATTATGATCCTGATGGTACATGGATTTCCAGAAAGGAGCAAAGGAAAGAGCTAAAACATATTTGATTTATAAAAAAGACACATACTATAAAAGAGGTGCCCTGCAGTTCTCGAACCACCCCCTTGCCTGGTGGGCCTTTTACTTGTCTGCAACTTGATTTTATAGAATTACCTCAAGTACATTATTATAAATATTGTTTAGTAATCGTAGATGTGATTCACAGATGGATCGAAGCCGTCCCAATGACTAATAAATACTACTACAACAATGGTGAAAGAAAAGTGGGAAAATATCTGCATAAGTTAACCCAAACTCTTTGAAGTTTACATTCACAGGTACGCCAAATCTAGAATTGGGACCAGAGAAAGTTGCAGCCTTGGTGGAAAGGCCTGTATCTCATTCTGATAGTTACTCACACGGCAGTCAAGGTCAAGGGAAAACCCAAGTGGACGCACGGAACCCGATGCAAGAAAGTACCACCCCTGGTGGAATCCGAACAGGCACCCTCCGGAGGCACCAGCTCATCTGCCTGCTGCAGAACGAGCAGATTAATTGCCGTACCTATCTCTAAACTCCTCATTGCCTTATTTGCACTAACTGGGCATGAGGTAGATAGTAGAGACAGCCTAATGAACTCGGTCGTAGGAGAATTGCTTGTTAATACCTTTCTTCATATGACTCACATTTACAAACAGAAAATTAACCTCTCTGGTTGCTGGGTATGTGCCTGTATCCCCCCGTTCACTCTAAGGAAGGGGATCCCCCTGAGACCCATTCCATTTAATGAATCTGAAACAGCTGAATGGTGGTTGGAACAAAAACGATCATCCAAATTATCCAGTTGGCAGGGAGGTGGTTATGACAATGAGTCTCACTTCTCTTTAATGCAAGGCCCTGACGGGACCATTTATGCCACCAATGATAGGCTCACCTGGAAGTCCAGGTGATATGAAAAAATATAAAGGTTGGTTCCAACCTCACTATGACCTTTCGCATACACCCCCAGCTCTGTCCCTCACTAATACCACAGGTGAAAGGTACCCCATGGTGACATTGTTTTAAATGCAGCCGCAAGTCAGGGTGGAATACTGGAACCAGTAAATGTACTCATTCCCTGTTTCTTACCCCAACCGGATGTTGATCAATTTCCTTGGGAGTATTCTGAGCCTTGAAGTTCCCAATAAGACTACTACAAGTGCCACGTTCAAATCCCTTTGGACTGGAACTCAGACTAATTACTTAAGAACTTATAATGACACCTACTTTATTTGCGGGGATACTGCCATCCTGGACTGGTAGTTGCTATCTAGAGTACATGGTTCCCCTCATTTACCACTCATACTCCTTCCCAGTCGAACGACCTTGACCTCGTAGAGAGCTAAAAGTGACAATGAGCCGCTTTTTGTCATTATCATCCCCCCTTATGGAACCACTCGGCTAATAAAGGAAGTTAGACTACTGGCCTCAGTTCTTGAAGAAGTAGTGAATGACACAGTGTCAGCTCTTGAACAACTTAGTGAAGAGATGATAGCCATTTGCACAGTTATCCTACAAAACGGATTGGCCGCAGATTATCTACTAGCTGAAAAAGGGGCACTCGCACTTAATTGGCTCTGATTGTTGCACCTGACCCCAGCAAGAACATTACAAACCTCGCCAATCACATTAGGAAGGCAGTCTCCAATCCCCGTGACACCAGCTCCCATTGGAATCTTTGGAGTTGGACGAGCGGCTGGTTTGGATCCTGGTGCAGCACCCTCCTACAAGACCTTATTGTCCTTGTTGTTATTTTTATTATTCTTTCAGTTCTTATTATATTACTTAAGCAGATCTGTGCACGTTTTAGCTCACTGCTGTTGCCCTCCATCCTATTATCCTCCCAGTTGTCCAAAAAACCCTGTTGCTCAAAACCCCTTTCAATGGAAACCCCTGCCATGAGGCAGAATTCCTGAGTGACAGCAACTCTGAGTTTGAGCCCTCCAACTCTGAGGTCTACCTGTCTGATTCTGAACCTCCACCACCGGATATCCCCCCTACTCTGGCTATGTTCCTGCTTTTGCCGAGGCTCTGGACCTACTCTTCTGATCTCATGCAAAAAAAAGGAGAGATTGTGGAAGTAATTTTGTGGCCCTGGAAGCCATTTTATTTGTACCTCAAAACTTAGCTAGGCTAAAAATCATTACTAAGAGAAGTTTATAAATAACAGTGTAACAAGAATTATATGACTTGTCACAATGTTGGTCCTTTTACAAGGTTACTCTGCCCTTGAGGTTTTTTTTCCAGAGAGAGGGTAATTGGCCAGCATCCAACCAGGCTGGGTTTGAAGGGTTTATTGGGGTCCTTTTTGTTTACCCCTAACAGATAATGCCTCCAGCCTATTGCTTTCAAGTCTTAAAAAAAGATATAATCAAAAGGGAGTGTCCAGCTAGCTGTGTAGCTAGCCTTTGTTTAGATTAGAGTTTTTGATTCAGTTCAGCAGCAGTGTGTATGAAGAAAGGCTGCTGGCTCTCTCCCTCCTTCTGCCCTTCTGACTTCGTAAGCTTTTTGTATCATGTTTACTCTTTGTGCTCAAGGTCTGTTTATGGAGATTGTTGCAAGTATGTTTGGAACAACATCATTAAGACGGGATAGTCTGTCAGGTTGGATAGGATAAGTTAGCCGGTATTCTATTTTCTGTTCTTTGTGCTTCATTCTGTAATTTTGTAAATAAATCCTGTTTGTTTAAAACTTGACAGTTGGATCAACAAATTGGAAAGTTATGGTCTTGGTTACCTGCTTAAAAATATATTGAGGGATCGGGCCTGAGCCATAACAGATTGGGGGCTCATCTGGGATTTGTTGGTAGTTCCAAATTGGGATTTTGGATTTGAATTGTTTGGACTTGGAGGCAGCGAGTGGTAGGGATTGATTTGGTTGGTTTAAACAGCGCTGGGATAGCAATGACTCTTTCAGTCACCAAGAGTTTTCTGGGGGTAGAAGAAGTCACCTTGGGGGTTTTACAAAAGGTAGTTGAGGCCAAGCTGAGGGAGTTAGCAGACAAGTTGGAGATGGAACAACCTCCTAACGTGAGGAAAGATGAGATGATTTCAGCAGTGGCTCAGCATTTAAATTTGCTGGAAAAACCATCAGGATCTGTAGAGATGGCAAAAATTCAATTGCAAATGAAGTCGCTTGAGTTAGAAGTGAGAGATAAGGAAAGGGAAGCAGAAATGAAAGCAGAAGATAAAGAAAAAGAGAGTTTGAATTTCAGAAAGGGAAGTCAGCTTAAAAGGCTGAAGATGGAGGCTGAAGGTAAATCTAGTGAGGAAGAGAGTGAGGATGAGCAAACCCCTGACAGTCAAAGGCCTGGTGAGAAACTGTTTAAATATATTCATGCATTGTTTACATTTGATGAGAAGGATGTGGAAGCCTTTTTCAACTCATTTGAAAAAATGGCTTAACAAATGCAGTGGCCAGTGACCATGTGAGTTTTGTTGATCCAAACCAAACTTGTGGGTAGAGCTGGTGATGTATTCACATCACTATCACAGGAGGTGTTGGCACTACAACATTTCAGTGTTTATATTACCAACAATGCATCTGAGACAGTTACATACACTGATCATAACTCATTGAAATTTGTGGAGAAATGTAAGGACAAAAATGCCAGGTTGCTTAGATGGAGCCTGTTGCTACAACTATTCAATTTGTAAATTGGGCATGTGGCAGGTCGAGAAAACGTGATTGCCAGTGGTGGGAGAACCACAGACTGAATTCAAATATAGTTGTGCATGTTTTCATGTTTATGTGAATGTATATGTGTGTTTTAGGGTACTAACCACGATTTTTTGGGGATTTGAAAATGAAACCATCTTTGGATATTGACGGGCGGAGGTGGCACAATGTTGCTCTTTTTACAAGGTTACAATGCTCTTTAGTTTTTTTTCCAGCGATGGGGTAATTGGTCAGGCTCCAACTAGGCTGGGTTTGAAAGGTTTATTGGGGCCCTTTTTGTTTACCCCTAACAGACAATTCCTCCAGCCTAAGGCTTTCATATCTTAAAGAAAATGGATATAATCAAAAGGGAGTGGCCAGCTAGCTGTGTAGCTAGCCTTCGTTTAGATTAGAGTTTTGATTCAGATCAGCAGCAATGTGTGTGTGAAGAAAGGCTGCTGGTTCTCTCCCTCCTTCTGCCCTTCTGACTTCGTGACCTGTAAGCTTTTTGTGTCATTTTTACTCTTTGTACTCAGGGTCTGTTTATGGGGATTGTTGTAAGAATTTTCAGAACAGCATCATTAAGTCAGGATAGTCAATCAGATTGGATAGGATAACTTATCTGGTATTCTGTTTTCTGTTCATTGTGTTTCATTCTGTAATTCTGTAAAAAATTCTGTTTGTTTAAAACTTGGCAGTCAGATCAGCTAATTCACTCCAGGAATATCCATTGTACACATACCTAATACAAATAGCCAAGTTACGGTTTGGGCTACCTGCTTAAGAATGTCTTGAGGGGTCGGGCCTGCTCCATAACAGACCTGACCCTGAAAGAGATGAGATTAACTTTTACCCATAAGAAAGAAAGCATTATTGAAAATTAATAGTTTTCTGCATAACCCGTGAAATACTTTATCTCTGGAATGTTGTTAAATCAGCAATTTAAATATAAAGTGTTGACACAAATCGAAAACAATAAACCTTTGATATACATTTTGGCAAGACCTCCACTTTGTCCAATGCAAGTGCAAGTAGGCCATCTAGTGACTATTTGTAGTAATGTGTCCGAAAATCCTAGATAAACCCCAAGTTGAATTATAATTTCGAAGCAGTTTTTACTGGCTACATCCCGTGATATACCATGAATAAAGTTAATCAATACTGAGGGTCTGTTTCTGAAATTTTATTTCATCCGTACCCAACTGTGGACTTTACACAATATATTTAATCTCTTGGCAGAAATGTTTATGTAAATATTCCCTGATTTCTCAAGACTAATGATGTAACACCCCAGTCTACTAAACCCTAGACTACGCTATTCAACACCGACCAGCAGTGATTTGAATAGATTTTTATGTTCCAGTGTTGATTTTGATTTTAGTTACCCAAAGATAGGGTATCCCAAAGTGGGGTTGAGAGCCCACGTGGAGTTGTGAGGTGAAAGGTTGAAGTTACAGGCTCCAAAGCAGAAATTGCTGCAGTGGGGCTTTGAATATCAGCTGCATTCCCGCTTCAACATGAGTAGGAATGCCCCATACTCACAGGGCTTTCCCTACTTCCCCTACCACAAGTTGTAACAAATTTCCAAGCCTCAAATAGGGTCACAAAAAGGCCAAAAAGGTCTGTGAAGCATGGTCTTAGCAAGATGAAACTGCCAAATATATAAAAAAAATCTTGGTTAAGTTGTCTTCAGAGACAATACATTTGTGAAGCCATTTATCTATTTTTCAACTTATTATGACACTTCTTTTGCAGAGTTCACTTGATAATGGTTCCCTAAACTGGATAACTTAGCAAATACCTCCTACTCTTGCTGACTCTTGGTAACACCTACTTGCAAAGCCTGCCATCTTGATGTCAGTTCCTCCAGACGCTGTGTGTTTTCTGTGGAAAGATGTACATCTGAGATTGCAAGTTGGTGAGCCAAGTCATTGGCAATTTTCATGCCATCTTTTACAGCTCCAAGTTCTTCTTTAAATACCTTATGAGTAAAGGATGCAAAGAGAGAAACGTTAGCCTGGAAATTGTTGTTACTAAGAGTTTCAGGACAATTAATTTATTCTGACTATACAGGTTATTGTTGTGTTTTGAATCTGTGGTGAAATTAGGAACATGCCAGCAAATAAGGAGGTATCAGCACTAAGTTTTCTCAATAATATTAAACTGCTATTCAGAATTACAGCCATATGAATTACCATCTACCTCTTCAAAAAGGAAAATTACAAGTAGCTGTATAATTAAATGTTAACTTGTATGTTTATGAAAAGTCATTACGCACCCTTCCATCTCTCTTGTATCCTTATGAATTGTGTGTGGGTTAGAAATTAGAAACAGTGAAAAATTAAAGACAGGGTTTGAATATAAAATTAGTTTGAAATGGCTAAAGGACTGGATTTGTGTTTTAAGTTCATTTTAATTTCATCTTTACAGGAAATTGCTTAAAGATTTCATTGCCATGGAAACCAAGGTAGAGCGATTCTTATTCCGGGATATGGTTGGCTATTTTGAAAAAAGTAGGGAGTGCAGAGAGCCAGGAGTAAAGGTTTGAGAAGGTGAGGTAGGTGAGAGCTAATGAGTGGAAATGATGTCTGTAATACTGGGAGTTGTAACCCATGAATCTTTGTGAATGGAGGGTGCAATGGCAGAGTTACAGTGAATGATCACACTGTAAGTGTGAGGCAGAGGGAAGATGGTAGCACTTATCATTGTGAAATACAGAAGATCATTAATCTACTTCCTGCACTGCTGTACTTTCAGGTGATTTCCACAAAATTGCACTTGATTGTGTCAGAAACCAGTGATACCAATTGAGATTGTAATTTTTGATCCCATACCTGACCTCGGCCTCCTAGACTTTTGAAAATTCAATCCATTGTGGCTGAGCTAAAGGGACAGCCACCTCAGCCATAAAAGTAGAACTGTTGCACATTTGTCACAAATACATAGTTTCAACACTATTCGAACTATTTAATAAACTTCACATAGTTGATTTGTACATTTTTGTCAGAATATATTTCTGATTATATGGTCTACTGTAGCCAGTACCAAATGGTACAGGAATTGAGGAAGACGTTACTATTGGATTGAACTAATTTCTTTGGTAAGTGGAGTTGCAGGTAGACAGGCTAGTGAAGAAGATGTTTAGTATACTCGCCTTTTATTGGTCAGTGCTCTGAGTAAAATAGTTGGGAGGTCATGTTGCGGGTGTACAGGACATTGATTAGGCCACTTTTGGAAAACTGTTCAATTCTGGTCTTCCTGCTATAGGAAAGATGTTGTGAAACTTGAAAGGGTTCAGAAAAGATTGTCAAGGATGTTACCGGGTTTGGAGAGTTTGAGTTATTGGGAGAGGCTGAATAGGTTGGGGCTGTTTTCCCTGGAGTGTCTGAGGCTGAGGGGTGACCTTATAAAGGTTTATAAAATCATAATGGACATGGATAAGATAAATAGACTAAGTCTTTTACCCAGGGTAGGGTTCCAAACCTAAAGTGTATAATTTTAAGATGGGAGGGCAAGGATTTAAAAGAGACTTAAGGAGTAACAATTTCCCACATAAGGCGGTGCATGTATGGAATGAATTGCCAGAGGAAGTGGTAGAGGCATATACAATTACAACATTTAAAAGGCATCTGGATGGGTACATGATAGGAAGGGTTTAGAAGGATATGGGACAAATGCTGACAAATGGGACTAAATTAATTTAGGATACCTGGTCGGCATGGATGAGTTGGACCAAAGGGTCTGTTTCCATACTGTACACCTCTACGACTCTATAGATGGATGATATATAGTTCTTTAAAGGGATTGTTTAAGAGTTCTTTAAAAGTATTGCTCAGGAGGTCCCTGCACCAGTCACCATACAATCTTGGGTGCAATTGGTTCGTAGTGCGTGGTGCTTTCAGTGTACAATTCAGGGCTCTACAAAGTCAGTGAAAAGCTGCAGCCAGCCCTTACATTTTGAGATTAGAGTATGTATTGAGCATATAGGATGTTGTTGTTATATCTGTCATAGCCTGGGGTGAGCTATTTCACACAAACATATACTTTTCTAATTATTATCTGCACCTGCGAGATATTCCACATGTATTCAGTGAATCACATGCTGACTGAGTTGAACTTTCTTGCAACTGGCGATATATTGTGGGTCAAAGGTTCTGGTGCGATATTGAAAGGCTAGCTGGACACCAGTTTAGTTGCTGCAAGCCAGGACATTTCCCTCAGCTTGTCTGTGGGATTCCAGAGATGCTGCCCCTAGATGCTTGCTGAGTGGAGTTACTGGCAGAAGGGACATACATTTCCCAGGTGACTGCATTAGGAGGCCATCTCATTCGACCTGTCCAGCCTGCGCTGAGATTGCAGAGTGGGTCAGTGCCACTAGCTACCCCAAAGATCTTGAATGGTAAGTGGCACCATCTTCTCTCTACTATCTACACTTGCAAAAGTATCACTTGATTGAATTCTGCCACTGTACAACCACATCTCACAAAGTCTCAAAGCATGCAAACCTTAGCATTATGTGCATTTTAAAATTTATTATTTTTAATGGGATATGGGCTTTATATTACTCATCACTAGTGAGCTGCCTTCTTGAACTGCTGTGGTCCATTTGGTGTATGTTTACCCACAATATTGTTATGGGTGAAGTTCCAGGAATTTGACAGTGAAGGAACAAGTCATTTTGGTTGAGCCCCTTCTCTTGACCATTGCTGTCCACAGCCCCTGACTATGGAGATGCTGATCCCTTGCTGACAACATTCGCTCTTAGCTGCACGGTCCGTGCACACCAATCAGCATGCTGATACCTGCCTTCCATCTCCACAAACTGCTGCTGCACACGGACCTCAACATCTGCGCAATGGAATAAAAAAAAGAGAGGGAATGTTGCTGGCTGGCCCTGCACCTATCCTATGCTGAAGCCTGGTTGACCATCACTTGTCTTGATCACATCCATTTCGAGCCTATGCAGTTACCTCCCATATCCTGCTAGATCACACTACACTACCTACAACTGCTTCCTGTCACTATGACCATTCATTCAGTCTCTGAATCTAATCTGGCCAATGTCCAGACTTGAATGCCTGTAGCCTCAATGATGCTTAACCTGCTCCCCACCCCTGCTCCCCACCCCCCATCGCTTAGGTTATGTATGGCTCACACCCCCTGACTGACAACAGCTCATTCCCCCCATACTGAATTTGCTAGGTGATCCTATCTGAATGAGCAGCGAGGCCTGGATTAATTTTGTTGACTACCAGAACTGACCATGGCCCAGTCCTGGAATCCAAAGACATGGATCCCTGGAGTCATAGAGCAGTACACCACAGTACAGGCCCTTTGGCCCTTGATGCTGTGCTAACCTTTTATCCTACTCTAAGATCAAATTAACTTACAAACCCTTCATTTTACTATCATCTATGTGCCTATCAAAGAGTCGCTTAAATGTCCCTAATGTATCAAACTCTACTACCACTGCTGGCAGTACATTCCATGTACCCACCACTCTCTGAGTAAAGAACCTACCTCTGACATCTCCCCCAAACTTTCCTTCAATCACCTTAATTTGTGTTCCCTTATAATAGCCATTTCTGCCCTGGGAAAATGTCTCTGACTATTTGCTCTATCTCTGCCTCATCATCTTGTACACCTCTCTCAAGTCGCCTCTCACCCTTCTTCGCTCCAATGTGAAAAGCCTCAGCTCCCTCAAACTTTCTTCATAAGATATGCCCTCCAATCCAGGCAGCATTTTGGTAAATCTCCTCCGCACACTCTCTAAAGCTTCCATATCCTTCTTAGAATTGGATGACCAGAAATGAATGCAATGTTCCAAGTGTGGGCTAACCTTGGCTCTACAGAGCTGCAGTATAACCTTGTGGTTCTTAAACTCTATTCCACAGCTAATGAAAGCCAACACACTGTACGCTTCTTAACAAGAGTGTGGTGCTGGAAAAGCACAGCAGGTCAAGCAGCATCTGAGGAGCAGGAAAACCAACGTTTTGGGCATAAACGCTTCATCAGAATGAGGCTTGTGGGCTGAGGGCTAACAGATAAATGGGAGGGGGATGGGGCTAGGAGGAGGGTAGCTGGGAACATAATAGGTAGATGAAGTTGGGGGGGAGGTGATAGGTCAGAGAGGAGGGTCGAGTGGATAGGCAGGAAGGAAGATGAACGGGTCAAGAGGGCGGTGCTGAGTTGGAGGTATGGGACAGGAATAAAGTGGGGGGAGGGGAAATTAGGAAACTGGTGAAACCCACATTGATCTCGCTTGGCTGCAGGGTCCCAAGGCGGAAGATGAGGCGTTCTTCTTCCAGACATCGGGTGGTTAGGGTTTGGTGATGGAGGAGGCCCAGGACCTGTACATCCTTGGTGGAGTGGGAAGGGGAGTTGAAGTGTTCAGCCATGGACGGTGGGGTTGGTTTTTTGTGGGTGTCCTAGTGGTGTTCTCTGAAATGATACACAAGTTGACGTCCTATCTCCCCAATGTAGAGGAGCATGAGGAAGGAGATGTAGCTGCGGTAATGAGTCTGCTTCAGGATGTGGCTCAAGAGCTTCAGGGCAGAGGAGATGACCTGAGGGGTGCAGCAAGAGTGAGATTCACTGAGATTCTTGTAGAGAGAGAAGGAGAACTTTTTCAAGGTAGGCATCCTTGGAAGAGGCTGCACAATAGGGTTAAAATCAACTAGGAGAAAGTGAGGACTGCAGATACTGGAGATCAGAGTCGAGTGTGGTGCTGGAAAAGCACAACCAGTCAGCATCCGAGGAGCAGGAGAATTGACATTTTGGGCCCACAAGCCTCATTCCTAATGAAGGGCTTATACCTGAAACATTGATTCTCCTGCTCCTCGGACGCTGCCTGGCTGGCTGTGCTTTTCCAGCACCACACTCTTGACTCTGATCTCCTGCAGTCTTCACTTTCTCCTAGCCTTCTTAACAAACTTACCAACTTGGGTGGCAACTTTGAGGGATCTATGGACATGGACCCCAATATCCCTCTGTTCCTCCACACTGCCAAGAATCCTGCCTTTAACCCTGTAATCTGCATTCAAATTTAACCTTCCAAAATGAATCACTTCACACTTTTCCAAGTTGAATTCCATTTGCCACTTATCAGCCCAGTTCTGCATCTTATCAATGTCCTGTTGCAACATACTACAGCCCTCCACACTATGCACCATTCCATCAATCTTTGTGTCATCGGAAAGCTTACTAACCCAACCTTCCACTTCCACATCCAAGTTATTTATAAAAATCACAATTATAAACCGACTGTCTTACTGATGATGAGCAAACCTGAGATCAGAAATGGCTCAGCTTCTGGGCTGATATTGGCAGTACCCACTGACCCACTGAAGTCTACCCTCACCTCACGAAACAGCCTCCTTTTTCCAGTTTACAACGAGAGAGTTGGCAACCGCCTATTGGTAATATTGCTGGACTGTTAATCCAGAGTTCCAGGTAATATTCCGGGGATCCAGGTTCCTACCCTGCCACAGCAGATGATGATATTTGAATTCAGTAAAAATTCTGGAATTTAGAGTTTAATGATGAGCACAAATCCATTGTCAATTATCAGGAAAGAAACAATCTGGTTCACTGATGTCCTTTAGGGAAGGAAACTGCCATCCTTACCTGGTCTGGACTAATGTGACTTCAGGCACACAGCAATGTGGCTTATTCTTAACTATTTTCTGGGCAATTCGGGATGGGCAATAAACGCTGACCAAACCAGCAATGTCCTTATCCTGTGAATGAATTTTAAAAAGGCCATCCTGTTCAAGTATGTGCATGGTATTTGCCAGGTAAGCTGTTACATGTGCACCATCTCTGACATTGATGTAACATCAGCAGTTCACTAACATGGTGCCCTTCCCCTTTCCCATTGACTCTTCACATTTCTTTCATCCACATACTCCTACCTTTCTTCATGCATGGAAGCTTGCCTTGCAGCTTTAAGCTACTTGCGCTATTAACCGGGCTAACTCCAGAAATATAAGGGAAATATCATGTGAGAGATAGCTAGCACCTCTACAGTTCCCTTGGCCTGTCACTGGCTTTTAAAAAGAAGGACAGCCAGTGCAAATGCCAAAGTAAAATGAGGGTGCTTGTGTCCTTGGCTATTTCAGGAGGATAGTTATATTTGGTTTCACTACCCTCTGCCAATGTTTCTTTTATCTTGTAACCTCCAGAGCTTGTATTACATTTCAGATCATTCCGTATAGCCTTTTACTTAAAAAGAAATTGACAAACTGAAATGAGAAAGGAAATGGAAGTGGCACTTGAGAGACAAAAGTTGCAGTCTGGCCCTCCCCAGCTATAAAGTGCCACCTGAGAATTAATGCTGTTGGCTGAGCCTGTGCAATAAAGAGCTACCCGAGAAGCTGACATTGAATTACCTAGTTTGAACATGTAATGGTCTAAGGATGCAGTGGGCCTTAGTCAACATGGAAGTGCTTGGCACAGTTCTAGCAGTTCTAGCAGAAATGAAGCGAAGGAGCATTGCAAATATATCAGTTGAAACAGTAAAAGCTGTACACCCACTCAGACTCAGGTTGTCCTTCTTGCCATCTAACAAGGGAGGATTTAATCATAACAATTTAGCGTAACAGCCAGAATCTGAGTTTTGGCTTTCTCCCAATTAAGTCAACAATCTCATCATTATTTTTGACACTGCAGGGAGGGAAGGTCCTTAATCTTCCACGAGAGAGTCACTTATCAGGATTTATCATTTATGTCCATTTTTGCCACAATTCCTCTTTAGGTTGCTGTATGTTTGGGCAAAGCCATTATTACTCCCCAAGAACTGCAAGGTATTATACAGCAAAACAAGCACACACTTAAGAGAAGAAAATGGAGCACTGGGAAAGGAGAGAATAAACAGATAGGCCAGTCAGGGAGAGCAAGTATCCAGGTTAATGGACCTGCAACTTATCAAATATCCTAATGTATCACATTAAAGTTCATTGGTGAGATAACAGATTCCAATTACCAAGGTGCCTTGACTTATTGGGACCTATCTCATTTCTGAGTCAGTAGATGATATGCCCTTGAGCTACTCCAGGACATTGCACATAATCTAAGCTGACAATTTAGTGTTATTCTGAGGGTGTACTGCATTATTAGGAAGTATTGAATCTTTTAGACAAGGCAATTATATTATGTTATGTCTGTTCTTTCAGGTAGATAAAAAAGATGGCATGCTATTATTTGAAGAAGAACACAGGTGTTCTACTGTTGTTTTTGGTATCATTATACGTGCAAATTCCATGCAGCTTTCTGCTACATTATAGAAATAACTACATGTCGAAAGTACTTAATTGGCCATAAAGTGTTTTGGGACTTAATGCAAGCTTTTATATAAGTGTTGATTCTTTCTTTATATTGCCTTTCCAAAATAGATTAATATATCTGTTTTACTTTGAGTTTCACTTCTGATGATGCCAAAATCGGAATTTGTTTCTTCTCAATACAGATGCCAGCTAACCCGCTGTGCAATTTTAATAATTTCCTGCCTTATTTCAGTTTTTATTACTAATCATTATAAACTGAATGGTAATATAGAATGATTTGAAAATTATTACAAGCTCTACAGGTTACAAGATGACAGAAGCTTTGGCAATAAGTAGTGAAACCTGATATAAAGTTTCTGCTGATGGATCCAAATGCAACCGACCTCGTTTTTCTATAGCTTCTGTACTAGCTTTCTCTATTTTAAAGGGCCAAGGGAACTATTTTGGTGACCCATCCAGCTAGCTCTTTCACAAATTTGTCTTGCACTTCTTCCCAGTTCTGCAGTTAATACATCAAGTACTTTTGTGTCACAGAGCATAACATACATTTCCTGTTATACCAGCAAGAAAGATTTAATTTACTAGTTCTTTGTAGCTGAAAATACTTCTGTCTGTCGCATCAACCATTCTACCTTTGTCTTGCAAATTTTAGTAATTAACTATACCTTCGTTGTCTCAATATGTTCCTGTAGTGAATCAATGAAGAGGTCTCCCACTGGTTCCCAGGAATCTCGAACAGCCTCAGCTTGATCTAGGGCAAGATTAAGCTCATCCATCGTACCTCGGAGCTCCAGAAGTCTCTCCATCGTTCTCTCAATGTGCCTGTGTCGGTCAATACAGCGAGTACTCAGCTTCTCCCACATTTCACTTGATACATTAGCCTGCTTCCAAATGAACCGGCTCACATTCTGGATTTTCTGCTTTGGTGACATATCTGAAATTATGATTCATTCAAGGTTCAAAAACAGAGTATGTCCCTGGGGGGATCTTATAGGCTGACTTAATGAAGAGGAAACAAAGGTAACTGGATAATGCAGACGACTGCCCAGTGGCAATTCAGTAGTGACAACAGCATAATAGTGCACACTGTAATTAAGGGAGAGTCAGACTTCACCATTGGGTTTAAACAAGACAATGCAGAATAAACAAAGATTGAGAAATTCATGGTTCAGTTGTAATTTCCAATTCCAAAATGGAAAAAATATAAATGGCAGAAATAAGGTGGAGTGGGGGGGGGTGCAACTTTGTGAGTTTAATCTGTCAAACGAATACCGCATTACAGTTAGATTGTAGGAAAATAGTTCAGATTAAAAATGAAACAAAACTGCAAGAAAATGGAATAGGAAAGAACAGAAAGACAGAAGTGGCATCATTCTATATTCTAGTATATTAAAGCTGTGGGATTAATATTACAACAGTTTTTCTGAGTAACAACCTATTAGTTCTTTCAGTGGCACTATACTCGAAGTAGCAATTTTTAAACAGATAATTCCAAGAGTACAATTATTGACCTTAAATTATCAGCAGGTCAAGCTTAGTGCATTTCCATAAAATGAGCCATAGTCTGGTGGTGTGTTGCAGGAATGAAAAGAAACTGGAAGGAAAATAGCAATATAATGAAAAGGAGCTGATAATTTAATGGAGAGACTGAGAGTTTACTGAAGTCCTGGGCTTTTATAAACATGTACAACGTATAGAGTGTTTAAACAGCATTTCAATGGGCCTATGTTCAGTAACAAGGAACGGCAATATTTTTTCTCGTGGACAGCTTTCTTCTTGTAATAGGGATACCCAACAGTTCCACAGTCTCCACAGGATAAATCCAAAAAAGAGTCAATATGGTCCAAGGGTTTCTTTGGAAAAAAGGTCAAATGAAAAGAAAAGCCTTTAAGGCAACTTTTCCAACGGGGCTTGAGCTCAAGAGGAGTAGTGCTGGCATCCTCCCCATTTGTACGCTATACTGACATTGATGAGGTTTTAAGACATAGAAAAATGAAGTGATAACCTTTGTCTTGTGCTGGTTCTTCTGCCTCTTCGAGAGGATGCTGGGATAGGAATGCTTGGGCTGACTCCAAAGTTGCCAGTATGAAGGGGCCCTTCGTCTTCACATCCTCCATGAAAGCCTTTAATAAAAGAATGCAAGTAGGAACATATAACTAGGAGCAGCACTCAAAAGCTGAACCTTTCAGTTACCAGTCTAGTAAATTGCTTTAATGCCAATTTATGTGAAACTTTTATGTGAAAATGAATAGAAATTATGAGTACTCTTGAGATGGCTGACATTTTTCTTCATGATTCCACATAGATATCAGTTAAAATAACAATGTGGTCAGGAGTATTTGACCCTAAAAACCATAAGCTGCTCTTAATACAGATTTCTGATCAGAGGATGACGGCTGCAGGGGGATGATGTTGTAAATGAAACTTGCCAACCTCATTCATCTGAGATAGATAAAGTATTAGTATTAGGAGACTGAAACTGAGGCACTCTCAGTGTGAAAGCAGACAACAAGATTTCACATTTCACATGAAATCACTCTTCCCTACTAATTGCTTGACATCTGATTCCCAATATTGTGACACTTAATTTTTGATTTTCAAAATGATCAGATTTTAGTTGATGATTAAAGCATTAAAGCTCCATTTTGCCAGAGCGGCGAGGAGAGAAGGAGTGGTGAAGCGAGGGCTGCCGGGAAGGGTGAGTTTTCCCGCATTAAAAGGGACTTACCTCGGGAGTCGGGCCTCCATTTGCTGAGAGGTGCAAGGGAGGAGCGAAGGACTTCTGGGAAGTCGTATATTTGTATGGCTGCGTTACCTGAAACACTACTCGGGTAGTGTCTCCCACCCATCCTCCTCCTCTAATCAAAAATAAAGTTTCTGTGCGCCAGATTGGTAAGGTAATGAATTTATTTTTTATTCTTTGTCTTTCAACAGTCTCTTTGGGAATTTAGAATAGTGGGAATGGAGGTTAGGGGAGTTGAATGTTCCTCCTGCAGAATGTGGAAGGTAAGGGTCACCACTAGAGTCTCTGCTGACTACATCTGTGGGAAGTGCACCCAACTCCAGCTCCTTGAAAACTGCATTAGGGAACTGGAGCTACAGCTGAATGAACTTTGGATCATTCGGGAGGCAGAGGGGGTTATTGAGAGGGGTTACAGGGAGGTAGCCACTCCTCAGCTACAAGAAGAAGGCAGATGGGTTACAGTCAGGGGACGGAAAGGGAACCGGCAGGTAGTGCAGGGATCCCCTGTGGCCATTCCCCTCAACAATAAGTAGACCGTTTTGGATACTGTTGGGGGGGGGGGGGTGACTTACCAGGGGAAAGCAGTGGGGGAGCACAGGGCTCTGGCACAGAGTCTGTCCCTGCTGCTCAGAAGGGAAGGGGGAAGAGGAGCAGAGCAGTAATCACTGGGGACTCCATAGTTAGGGGGACAGATAGGAGGTTCTGTGGGGATGAGAGAGACTCATGGTTGATGTGTTGCCTCCCAGGGGCCAGGGTTCATGATGTCTCTGATTGTGTTTTTGGGATCCTTAAGGGGGAGGGGGAGCAGCCCGAAGTCATGGTCCACATAGCCACCAATGACATAGGTAGGAAGAGAGATGGGGATTTAAGGCAGAAATTCAGGGAGCTAGGATGGAAGCTTAGAGTTAGGACGAAAGAGTTGTTGTCTCTGGTTTGTTGCCAATGCCACATGCTAGTGAGGTGAGGAATAGGGAGGAGGAGTTGAACACGTGGCTACAGGGATGGTGCAGGAGGGAGGGTTTTGGATTCTTGGATAATTGGGGCTCTTTCTGGGGTAAGTGGGACCTCTACAAGCAGGATGGTCTTCATCTGAACCAGAGGGGTACCAATATCCTGTGGGGTGGGGAAATTCACAAAGGCTATTGGGGTGGGTTTATACTAATCCAGCAGGGGGATGGGAACCAAAATTGTAGTTGAAGCATAGAAAAGGTTGAGAATAGGGAGGTCCAAAATCAAGTTTCTGGGACGCAAGATGGCACCGGCAAGCAAGAAGTTGGTTTGAAGTGTGTTTGCTTCAACACCAGGAGCATCCGGAATAAGGTGGGTGAACTTGCAGCATGGGTTGGTACCTGGGACTTCGATGTTGTGGCCATTTCAGAGACATGGATAGAGCAGGAATAGGAATGATTGTTGCAGGTTCCAGGATTTAGGTGTTTCAGTAAGAACAGAGAAGATGTTAAAAAAGGGGGAGGTGTGGCATTGTTGGTCAAGGACAGTATTACAGTTGCAGAAAGGATGTTTGGGGACTCGTCAACAGAGGTAGTATGGGCTGAGGTTAGAAACAGGAAAGGAGAGGTCACCCTGTTGGGAGTTTTCTATAGGCCTCTGAAAAGTTCCAGAGATGTAGAGGAAAGGATAGCAAATATGATTCTCGATAGGAGTGTGAGAGACAGGGTAGTTGTCATGGCGGACTTCAAATATTGACTGGGAACACTATAGTATGAGCACTATAGATGGGTCAGTTTTTGTCCAGTGTGTGCAGGAGGGCTTCCTGACACAAGTGGCGAAGCCACATTAGATTTGGTACTGGGTAATGAGCCTGGCCAGGTGTTAGACTTGGAAGTAGGTGAGCACTTTGGTGATAGCAATCACGATTCTGTTATGTTTACTTTAGTGATAGAAAGGGATAGGTGTATACCACTGGGCAAGAGTTACAGCTGGGGGAAAGGCAATTATGATGCGATAAGGTAAGATTTAGGAAGCTTAGGATGGGGAAGGAAACTGCAGGGGTTGGGCACATTTGAAATATGGAGCTTATTCAAGGAAAATCTCCTGAGTGTCCTAGATAAGTATGTACCTGTCAGGCAGGGAGGAAGCTGTAGAGCGCGGGAGCCGTGGTTTACGAAGGAAGTGGAATCTCCGGTCAAGAGGAAGAAGAAGGCTTATGTTAGGATGAGATGTGAAAGCTCAGTTAGGGCACTTGAAGGTTACAAGGTAGCCAGGAAAGACCTAAAGAGAGAGCTCAGAAGAGCCAGGAGGAGACATGAGAAGTTGTTGGCGGATAGGATCAGGGTAAACCCTAAGGCTTTCTATAGGTATTTAAGGAATAAAAGAATAACGAGAGTAAGATTAGGGCCAATCAAGGATAGTAGTGGGAGGTTGTGTGTGGAGTCAGAGGAAATAGGGGAAGCACTAAATGAATATTTTTTGACAGTATTCACTCTAGAAACGATAATGTTGTTGAGGACAATACTGAGATACAGGCTACTAGACTAGGTGGGATTGAGGTTCACAAGGAAGACGTATTAGAAATCCTGCAGAGTGTGAAAATAGATAAGTCTCCTGGGCCGGATGGGATTTATCCTAGGATCCTCTGGGAAGCCAGGGAGGAGATTACCGAGCCTTTAGCATTGATCTTTAAATCATCATTGTCTACAGGAATAGTGCCAGAAGACTGGAGGATAGCAAATGTGGTTCCCCTGATCAAGAAGGTGAGTAGAGTCAACCCTGGTAATTATAGACCAGTGAGCCTTACTTCAGTTGTTGGTAAAGTGTTGGGACAGGTTATAAGAGATAGGATTTATAATCATCTAGGAAAGAATAATTTGATTAGGGATAGTCAGCACGGTTTTTTGAAGGGTAGGTCATGCCTCTAACCTTATTGAGTTCTTTGAGAAGGTGACCAAACAGGTAGATGAGAGTAAACTGGTTGATGAGGTGTATATGGATTTCAACAAGGCATTTGATAAGATTTCCCACGGTAGGCTATTGTACAAAATGCGGAGGAATGGGATTGTGGGAGGTATAGCAGTTTGGATCAGTAATTGGCTTGCTGAAAGAAGACAGAGGGTGGTGGTTGATGGGAAATGTTCATTCTGGAGTCCAGTTACTAGTGGTGTAGCACAAGGGTCGGTGTTGGGTCCACTGCTGTTCATCATTTTTATAAACGACCTGGATGAGAGCGTACAAGGGTGGGTTAGTAAATTTGCAGACAACACTTAGGTCGGTGGAGTTGTGGATAGTGACGAAGGATGTTGTAGGTTACAGAGAGACATCGATAAGCTGCAGAGCTGGGCTGAGAGGTGGCAAATGGAGTTTAATGCAGACAAGTGTGAGGTGATTCACTTTGGTCGGAGTAACCGGAATGCAAAGTACTGGGCTAATGGTAAGATTCTTGGTAGTGTAGATGAGCAGAGAGATCTTGGTGTCCAGGTACACAGATCCTTGAAAGTTGCCAGGGTTGTTAAGAAGGCATACAGTGTTTTAGCTTTTATTAATAGAGGGATCGAGTTCCGGAACCATGAGGTTATACTACAACTGTACAAAACTCTGGTACGGCAGGACTTGGAGTATTGTGTACAGTTCTGGTCACCACATTATAAGAAGAATATGGAAGCTTTGGAAAGGGTGCAGAGGAGATTTACTAGGATGTTGCCTGGTATGGAGAAAAGGTCTTAAGAGGAAAGGCTGAGGGACTTGAGGCTGTTTTTGTTGGAGAGAAGAAGGTTGAGAGGTGACTTTTTCCAAGTATGGTGACAGCGAGCATGAGGGGGCATAGCTTTAAATTGAGGGGTGATAGATATAGGACAGATATCAGAGGTAGTTTCTTTACTCAGAGAGTAGTAAAGGTATAGAATGCTTTGCCTGCAATGGTAGTAGATTCGCCAACTTTAAGTACATTTAAGTCGTCATTGGACAAGCATATGGATGTACATGGAATAGTGTAGGTTAGATGGGCTTCAGATTGGTATGACAGGTTGGTGCAACATCGAGGGCCGAAGGGCCTGCACTGCGCTGTGATGTTCTATGTTCTATGAGAAGATACTCTTCATGGAAATTAAGACTCTTGATGATAATTCCTCAGCACAAAGTGTTTTCCACTGTTCCTCTGAAGGCAACAATGCCTTGCTGGGATCAGTTGATCAATTCAAGTGACAGATATTTATCTAATCAAATTCCAAAGCTGAGAATTGCACTAACCACCCAAATTACCAAGGAGCTATAATGTAATCCTTCTGAATGTGTGCAGCTGTAACAGCGTTATGGTAAATGTAAGACATGACTTCTCTTACTTTATTCTAACATAAAAAAAACATTTGGCAAATGTTTATTTTTTATTAAAACACTTCCCTTTCAGAGAGGTTTGGATTCTGTTTGCAGTTTTAGTCTATAATTCAAGTATTAACTTAATCCTCACGACTAGAAATCAATGCTAATTTTCATAGAACCAGATGGAAGACTGAAAACACCTACCTGTCATTAATCAGGGTCTTCAAATGAATGGGTAACTTACCGAGTGAAACTCATTGTACCGCTGCACTGCACCAATATCTCCTGTGAAGGGAAGCTGCTCAGACAATTCCTCATCTTTCAGGGTCAGCCAGTCAATGATCTCCTGCAAAGACAGCTGCAGCTTGCCACTGTGATCAGAGAGTGCCTCCAGCCGAGCCCTTAGACATGTAAATAAAGGGGGGGGGGGGGGGGGGGGTGGTATGCGGAAGTGTAATAGTTTTCACATGTATAAAAACATCTTCAGATAAGATACGTCAAGTAAGAATTCAAGATAGAAGATTGCATAGTAAGGGCCAACACATTGACTGGGAATACATTAAGGTGTATTGTAGTTGTGTGTCTGATCCCTGGTCAACACTCTTATCTGAGATCACCTTCATAGAGTTATTCTTTTTTTTAATGCAGAACCATATTATTTGCTTTAGGAAGACCAGGGAGCTGGAAAGCAAGAAAGGCAGTCTCACACATACATGGGACAAATATCCACAACAAATGCTACTTCCATATTCCCACCAAAACCTTCTTCCTTTTACTACATTTAGAATAGCTTTCAGCTGGACAGTTCACCGGCATTTTTCAGTACTTCTCTCCTTCTCCTCATGAGCTTTTTGTCAATCCTGAGGGTAGAAGCTAAACAGTGGCTGGCCATTCAATCACAGGGTCCATTATGACTAACCTTGCTGCTATTCTTACCTGAGGCCTATGGACTTGTCCACCAGAACAGGTACCTGGCTCTGATCAAAGATGCGTTATTTCCACCTGAGTCCTCAAGCTAATTGTAACACCTACTGCAATCTGACAGAAATGCACTGGCACAACATAGTCAGGAGATTAAAAACAGGACTTCACTCATCTGTCTCGTTCAGTGTCACACTTATAAAGGGGGAATAAATAACTCTACAACAATTGTGGAATCACCCTTGATTTCACACAAAAGAGATTATGTTTTATTTTTTCCCAGCACTTTGAATTTAACCTTTTGCTTTAAGGCTACAGGCACATTTTCAGAGTCTGTTTGTCTTCATTAAGGTCTGCAAGGCCCCAGAGCTAATCCAGACTCAAATATTGAATAATCAAAGATATCACTCACCTAGAAAGGCAGTTCAGATTTAATCCCTTCTGGATACATTTAATTAAAGCAAAGACTTTTATAAACTAGATTTAAATCTTGCTTTTGATTCTAAGTGCTGGTCATTAGTGAGTAAGGCTGATTTACATTTAAGTTTTCAAAGATTCACGTCTGAAATTTTGTAACATTGAGTCTCTGGCCAAGCCAAACAGTACCCAGAACTCCAATACCCAAAAATCTGGCCCTCAAACCTGGCACCAATTTTTTGTCGGGTGGAGAACGGAAGCAGGTTGTCAATATGTCAGAGGCAGTTGGACATATTAAAGAGCAACTATTATCAAGCATAAATACTTCTTCCCAGTGAGATATTCAAACAATGAATGCTGCCTCACAGCACCCAGGTTCAATTCCCCCCTCAGTCTGTGTGGAGTTTGCACATTCTCCATGTGACTGCGTGGGTTTCTTTTGGGTGCTCTGGTTTCCTCCCACAGTCCAAAGATGTGCAGGTCAGGTGAATTGGCCATGCTAAATTGCCCGTAGTGTTAGGTGAAAGGGTAAATGCAGGGGAATGGGTCTGGGTGGGTTGCTTTTCGGAGGGTCGGTGTGTTGGGCCGAAGGACCTGTTTCCACACTGTAAGTAATCGAATCAAAAAAACCTTAATTCTTTAGTGGAGCTCAGGAGAAAGCTGTCTCACTTCACATGGTGGTCCATGGCTAAAACAATTGCAAATATTATAAACTGTATAAATTTACCTAATATTTTGGGATTTCTTCTTAATCTCACTCCAACAGAGGTTCATCTCCGTGATGTGCTGGAATGATGTCTGTGATTTAATTCTTTAGTTCTGTTTGTTTGGTTTCTGTATTTATTCTTGACATCCTGAATCAATCATCACACCTACAAAAATGACTGAAATTAAACATTCATTAAGACCAAGGAAAATGAAAGAATTGATTTGTGTAAATTTGTTTATCATTGTTGGGTTTGTTTTATAAATTAATGGCTGTGTTTGCATTTTTTGGCAAAAGAGGTTCAAACACCACTTTCCATTCTTTGCTTTGAATGGGCTTAATATGTATGTTTTTTTTTAAAAGTGTCTTCATTGAGGAAAGAAAAGTTATTGTAACACATCAAAAATACAACTGTAGAGTCACAATATTTGTGCAAAGTGCAGAGGATGGTGATCAATATAAAGTGGAGACAGCAGGTCGGTCAATATGGAAACTGATTGCCCACTACTGTGAAGACCTGACAAGATTTATGAACAACTACAAATGTAATGCACTAAAATAGTAGCACAGGGGTGTCATCGTGGCTTAGTGGTTAGCACTGCTGCCTCATAGCATAGGTTAATTTCCATCCTTGAGCAATAATGCAGAGTTTGTACGTTCTCCCTCTGTCTGTGCGGGTTTCCTCTGGGTGCTACGGTTTCTTCCCCTAGACCAAAGGTGTTAAGTGGATTGGCCATGCTAAATTGCTTAAAATTGTGTTGCTGGAAAAGCGCAGCAAGTCACGCAGCATCAAAGGAACAGGAGAATCGATGTTTCGGGCATAAGTCCTTCTTCAGGAATGAGGAGGGTGTGCCAAGCAGGCTAAGATAAAATGTAGGGAGGAGGGACTTGGGAGAGGGGCGTTGGGAATACGATAGATGGAAGGAGGTTAAGGTGAGGGTGATAGGCCGGAAAGTTGGTGGGGGCGGAGAGGTCGGGAAGAAGATTGCAAGTCAAGAAGGCGGTGCTGAATCTGAGGGTTGGGACTGAGAAAAGGTGGGGGGAGGGGAAATGAGAAAGCTGGAGAAATCTGCATTCATCCCTTGTGGTTGGAGGGTTCCTAGGCGGAAGATGAGGCGCTCTTCCTCCAGGCGTCGTGTTGCCATGGTCTGGCGATAGAGGAGGCCAAGGACCTGCATGTCCTTGGCGGAGCGGGAGGGGGAGTTAAAGTGTTCAGCCACGGGGCGGTTGGGTTGGTTGGTCCTGGTGTCCCAGAGGTGTTTTCTGAAACGTTCCGCAAGTAGGCGGCCTGTCTCCCCAATGTATAGGAGGCCACATCGGGTGCAGCGGAGGCAGTAAATGATGTGTGTGGAGGTGGAGGTGAATTTGTGACGGATATGGAAGGATCCCTTGGGGCCTTGGAGGGAAGTAAGGGGGAGGTGTGGGCGCAAGTTTTGCATTTCTTGTGGTTGCAGGGGAAGGTGCCGGGAGTAGAGGTTAGGTTGGTGGGGGCTGTGGATCTGATGAGTGAGTCGCGGAGGGAGTGGTCTTTCCAGAATGCTGATAGGGGTGGGGAGGGAAATATATCCTTGGTGGTGGGGTCTCTTTGGAGGTGGCGGAAATGATGAAGGATGATACGATGTATCTGGAGGTTGGTGGGGTGGTAGGTGAGGATCAGTGGGGTTCTGTCCTGGTGGCGATTGGAGGGGCGGAGTTCAAGGTGGAGGAGCGGGAAGTGGAGGAGATGCGATGAAGAGCATCGTCAACCCCGTCTGAGGGGAAATTGTGGTCTTTGAAGAAGGAGATCATCTGGGTTGTTCGGTATTGGAATTGGTCCTCCTGGGAGCAGATGCGGTGAAGGCGTAGGAATTGGGAATTGGGATGGCGTTTTTACAGGGGGCAGGGTGGGAGGAGGTGTAATCTAGGTAGCTGTGGGAGTCAGTCGGTTTATAGTAAACGTTTGTGTTGAGTCGGTCCTCCGAGATAGAAATGGAGAGGTCTACGAAGGGGAGGAAGGAGTCTGAGACGGTCCAGGTAAATTTGAGGTTGGGGTGGAAGGGGGCCCCAGCTATGTCTGCCTCTTCATTGGATATGTGGAACAGTCCATCTTCCGGAGCTACACTGGCACCACCCCCCACCTTTTCCTCCGCTACATTGATGACTGTATCCGCGCTACCTCGTGCTCCCACGAGGAGGTTGAACAGTTCATCCACTTTACTAACACCTTCCACCCCGACCTCAAATTTACCTGGACCGTCTCAGACTCCTCCCTCCCCTTCCAAGACCTCTCCATTTCTATCTCGGATGACCGACTCAACACGGATGTTTACTATAAACCGACTGACTCCCACAGTGGGCAGCACGGTGGCACAGTGGTTAGCACTGCTGCCTCACAGCGCCAGAGACCCGGGTTCAATTCCCGCCTCAGGCGACTGACTGTGTGGAGTTTGCACGTTCTCCCCGTGTCTGCGTAGGTTTCCTCCGGGTGCTCCGGTTTCCTCCCACAGTCCAAAGATGTGCAGGTCAGGTGAATTGGCCATGCTAAATTGCCCGTAGTGTTAGGTAAGGGGTAAATTGTAGGGGTATGGGTGGGTTGCTCTTCGGTGGGGCGGTGTGGACTTGTTGGGCCGAAGGGCCTGTTTCCACACTGTAAGTAATCTAATATATCAATGCAGAGAAAAGTCATAATTGTTTAATATTAATGTAAGAAATCTGGTAAACTCACATGCAGGATTACTTTCTGGGTTGTAATGAATGAAGTAGAAATACCAGAGTTACATCAATTATATTGTGTACCGCATGTATCCAATTTAAACCGTGTAGCTACATGCTATATTTTATTGTTGGTCAACTTGACAACTGTACATTTATGGAATAAAATGTGGTCCAGTTTATGAATTAATTGTAGGTGATCAAATGTCAACATACATGTATTTAATGGTGCATTATGTATTCAAGAAAGTCATCTATTAAACTGCTGCTTACTTTGCTATTGATCAATGCTGAAGTTGTTGTAGAGAACCTTTGCTACATTTAATAATGAAGTGCTTCAAGGAAAATAGCTTTCAAAGATGTTGTCCTCGGGTACCTGGAAGGAATAGCATAATCATTTGGAAACAATAATAAGCTTCAATGATATTGATATTGAAGATCCAATTATTGACTATCATTTTTTATAGCTTTTTCATTGCCTTATATGTTGGTTTTATAAGTTTCAGGACATATTATGCACAGTTCATTTCCTTTGCTATTGAAATAGTTGCTATGCACAAATATCAACATTGTGTTCTGAAGAAGGGGCATGGATAGGCTAAATAGACAAAGTCTTTTCCTTGGGATTGCGGAGTCCAGAACTTGAGGGCATAGGTTTAGGGTGAGAGGGGAAAGATATAAAAGAGACCTAAGGGGCAACTTTTTCACACAGAGGGTGGTACGTGTATGGAATGAGCTGCCAGAGAATGTGGTGGAGGCTGGTACAATTGCAACATTTCAGAGGCATTTGGATGGGTATATGAATAGGAAGGGTTTGGAGGGATATGGGCCGGATGCTGGAAGGTGGGACTAGATTGGGTTGGGATATCTGGTTGGGATGGACAGGTTGGACCGAAGGGCCTGTTTCCATGCTGTACATCTTTATGACTCTATGACTCTATGACACCAAAATTGGAGGTGTAGTGGACAGCGAAGAGGGTTACCTCAGATTACAATAGGATCTCGACCAGATGAGCCAATGAGCTGAGAAGTGGCAGATGGAGTTTAATTCAGATAAACGTGAGGTGCTGCATTTTGGGAAAGCAAATCTTAGCAAGATTTATACACTTAACGGTAAGGTTCTATGGAGTGTTGCTGAACAAAGAGACCTTGGAGTGCAGCTTCATAGTTCCTTGAAAGTGGAGTTGCGGGTGGATAGGATAGTGAAGAAGGCATTTGGTATGCTTTCTTTTATTGGTCAGAGTATTGAGTACAGGAGTTGGGAGGTCATGTTGCAGCTGTACAGGACATTGGTTAGGCCACTGTTGGAATATTGCGTGTAATTCTGGTCCCCTTCCTATTGGAAAGATGTTGTGAAACTTGAAAGGGTTCAGAAAAGATTTACAAGGATGTTGCCAGGGTTGGAGGATCTGAGCTACAGGGAGAGGCTTAACAGGCTGGTGCTGTTTTCCCTGGAGTGTTGGAGGCTGATAGGTGATCTTATAGAGGTTTACAAACTTATGAGGGGCATGGATAGGGTAAATAGACAATGTCTTTTCCCTGGGGTCGGGGAGACCAGAACTTGAGGGCATAGGTTTAGGGTGAGAGGGGAAGATATAAAAGAGACCTAAGGGGCAACCTTTTCACACATAGGGTGGAACGTGTATGGAATGAGCTGCCAGAGGAAGTGGTGGAGGCTGGTACAACGGCAGCATTTAAGAGGCATATGGAGGGGTATATGAATAGGAAAGGTTTGGAGGGATATGAGCCGGGTGCTGGCAGGTGGGATTAGATTGGGTTGGGATATCTGGCCGGCATGGAAGGGTTGGACCGAAGGATCTGTTTTCATGCTATACATCTCTATGACTCTATGACTCTAATTCAGGAGAAAGTTCTGGATAATACAATTTAATCTCATCCTTCCAGAATACCAAGCCTGTAGTGTTCCTGTGAGCACATTCAGCATATTTTGTCTCAATTGCTATGCATTCCAGGGTTTGCTTTCTTCATATATAAAGAAATATTTCTTTTCATCAGCTCCAAATTTATCCATCACACTATCAAACATTTCTCTTCTTGTCTTACTGGACTTTCTGATCTGAAACAAATATTTTAATCTCATGTTTTCAATCCTGTTAAGTATTTTAAAAGTTTCAGTCAACAAGCTCAAATTTGAGATGATTCTGAAGTTGTTGTGACTCAAGTTATTAAGTGGTTCCTTATAAATATTGCATTCAGCACTGGAATTATTCTTATTGCAGTGATTTGCATTTGCCCAAGGGCCTGGGTGGTCACATAGCACAGTATTCCAGATATAGGAGCAACATGACCCACAGAGAAAGGAACTCAACTCATTCAACTTTACATTCAGTTCCTTTTGTTTAATGTTCCTTATACTATTTAGACCTGATGAGTGTCAAGTGAACATCAGAGGAGTTAGGAATAATTTTAACTCCTCTAATATCAATAGCTGTGAGCTGTGTAAGATGTTAAAATGTAAAAAAAATGTTTTGGAATCCTAAGTTGTCTCTAATCTGAATTTAATGGAAAAGGACGGGGGTGTTTTGGCACAAGTGATTTGTTCCCAGGAGGCAGAATGTCCATTCAGATATTATAAAGTGGTTGCATGCTTCACATTTAACCTATCATCTTTAACCCTGGACGGTTGGCTATCTGTGGCTTCAGGAAACCCATCAGCTGAAGTGAAGCAAGAGGGCTTTGTGGAAAAGGCAAATGCACTAGTTTAGTGCATGCTCTGGTGCCCAAAATGTGTTTTTAACAAACAATGAAATTGGATACCAGTCCGCCTTTGGATCTGCAGCTACACTCCCACCTGATTCAGAAACCCATCCTGAGAGATTGTAGAGTTATCTTTCTAAGACTTTGGCAACCTGCTCTGAAAGCCCACTTCTTTCTACCTTCTGAAGATTTACCTACTTTGAAACAAGACTGCCATCAGGTTGAAAACCAAATGGATATGGCATTACACTGGAGCTAGCTCAATATGATACTCTTACCATTATCAGTAATGCTTCATAATCTTCGATGGTCGCATCTTGCATGGGCAGAGCCATGAGTTGTGCATTTGAACATGGGTATGAAGGCAGGTTACAGTCTGAGTTGCTTTCCAAGGATGAATTGTCTGATTTGTTGGGACTGCCTGATCTTTCTAGATCACATTTTGTCCTTACTTGCACTCTTTGCTGTTCGGATGAAAGAATACCGCTACTTGAAATTGCTTCCTAACTGTTTGTTATTTAGCAGTTTTGCCCTCTTCTGTGGTGAACATGCCACATTTCCTAAGACTCATTTTTCAAAGTCTCCTTGAACATTAATCTTTTCCTGCCTCACGCGCAGTGCCTAAATTTAAGTTGTGAGTATATGGCTGCCTTAGAGATTTTATTGTTAGTCATGCATATTACACCCACTTAAAATGAGCTGGGTTCTGAGGGCAAGTGTTTTGGACATTTCTACTCTTTGGAATACCTCAGAATTGGAGATTTTGCCTTACTATTTGGTGTCCAAATAGTAATGTTCCAAATGCATCTCATGTGGTACTTGTCTCTCCTAAATATGGAGCAGATAGTAAGGGTTTTGTGACACTGTGGTAGAGTCCCTACCTCTGAACTAGGAGACCTGGGTTCAAGTTGTACCTACTCCAGAGATGTGTAATAACATTTATGAACAGGTTGATTAGAAAAACATCATGGAGTAGGTAGTACATATATTCCAAAAAATTATTAAGAGTTACTCGATTTGTTTGTTCTGGTGGTGCTGAGCTTCATTATGGTTTTGAGTTATTCTTGAACTAAAAGTGTAGCATAATCATAAATATCAATCTCCTGAGAATGGCAAACCATTTGGATCCAGTTTTCTAAACTCATCGTTCATCTAAATCATTCTTTATTTGGATTCATAATTTTCTATCAATGAATGGTGCTCTCATTTATCTTCGCATGAAAAGGATGGATTACTCTGTATTTCACTATTACATTCCTGTGTCTAGTCAGCAGGATTTGGATTTTGAGTAGAGGGAAGTGAATTCACATAGAGTCTCAGGAAGTGTAGAGATAATTGCTAATTTGTTCTGTCTTACAGAGAACCATCTGTCGTTGACAACACCCAAACCTCTAATAGGAAATCTCTTCAAACTTGTCCCATCAATCTGCCAATAGATGGAGTACTGTCATTTGCAAGAAGAGTTACTTACCATCAAACATATCCTAACAGTCATTTAAAATCAAATTATAACCAAAGGCAGTATGAAGTACAGAATTATGAGAATCTTAATATTTTTATACTTGCTCATTTTTGGATCTTATACAATTTTGACTGCTTGATTCTTACTAACCTATTTTTGAGAAAAGTGAATATTTGAAGGTAAAGATCCAAAATTAGAAAACTTGAAAAATGTTCTTCTGTGAACCAAATATCGTCAAGAGAATACTCAGATTATCAACTTATCTACATTATATAATCGTGATCACAGATACCACGTTGTTATTTCACACTGCACTCAGGACAACCACATATTTTGAAGGATGTTTGATGATTTGCAATTGATCCTAAAAAGCATCTGTTCATTTCTTAATCAGATCGTACTAACTAGTTTGAACTCAAGCCTATTCCATAAATGTGTTCATATGGTGGCAAGACTAATCCTCAACACCCAGTGTCCCGCAATGCTGCACACTCCTTATACACTCAGGAGTGTGTGGCCAAACTCAGCTCCAAATCCATTTACAAATTTGCTGATGTTACCACCGTAGTGGGTCGGATCTCAAACAACAACAAAACACAGTACAAGAAAGAGATTAAGAACTTAATGGCATGGTGTAAAAACAACATTCTTTCCCTCAATGTCAGCCAAACAAAGGAGCTGGTCATTGACTTCAGGAAGTGGAGTGGAGGACATGCCCTGTCTGTATCAATGGTGCTGAGGTGGAGGTCGTCAAGAGCTTCAAGTTCTTATGAGTAAATCTCACCAACAATCTGCCCTGGTCAATCCATGTCGACATTACAAATAAGAAAGCACATTAACACCTCAACTTCCTCCAAAGGCTAAGAAAATTCAGCATATCTATCAGGACTCTTTATCAATTTTTAGAGATGCAGCATAGGAAGCGTCCTGTCCAGATTCATCACAGCTTGGTATGACAACTGCTGTGGAGAAAGTGAGGACTGCAGATGCTGGAGATCAGAGCTGAAAAATGTGTTGCTGGAAAAGCGCGGCAGGTCAGGCAGCATCCAAGGAGCAGGAGAATCGACGTTTCGGGCATAAACCCTTCTTCAAGATTCCTGAAGAAGGGTTGATGACAATTGCTGTGCCCAAGACTGCAAGAAATTGCAGAGTTGTGAACACAGAACAGTTCATATCACGAACCAGATTTCCTCTACCTAAACTTCTCGCTGCCTTGGGAAAGCAGCCAACACAATCAAAGATCCCTTCCATCCTGGTTACACTCTTCTCCCACCTCTTCCATTGGACAGAAGATACAAAAGTTTAAAAACATGGAACAACAGATTCAAGAATAGCTTCCTCCTTGCTGTTATCGGACTTATGAATGGATCTTTGAGATGTTAGAGCTGATCTTTCTCTGCACCTTTTCAGTTGCTGTGACACTATATTCTCCATTCTGTTCTATTCCCTGATGTACTCATTCAAGCAATGATTTGCCTGGATAGCATGCAAAACAACACTTTTCACTGTATCTTGATACATGTGACAATAATAAATCAAATCAAAACAAAGTGCTAAGTGTTCAATCCATCTTGGCCTCCTCCAGAAATCCCCAGTATCACAGATGCCCGCCTTCAGCCACTTGGTTCACTTCATAGGAATGACACTGTAAAGGACATAAGTCTTGATAACATTCCACTAATAGTACTAAAGACTTGTGTTCTAGAACTAACTGTGTCCCTATTCAAACTATTCCAGTATAGTTACAACATTGATATCTTCCTGGAAATGTTCAAAATTATCCAGGTATGTCCAGTCAACAAAAAATAGGACAAATCCAATCTAGGGCAATTACAGTCTACTTTCAATCATCAGCAATGTAATAGAAGATGTCATTGTCAGTGTTCACAGCCACAATAACCTGCTGACTGGCACTCAGTTTGGGTTCTGACAGGCTAACTCTGTTGATGACCTCATTACGTCCTTAGTCAAAACAGAAGAGTGAAACTCAAAAGCTGAGAGTTACTGCCCTTGACGTAAAGGCAACATTTGATTGAGTGTGGCATCAGGAAGCCAATCATCTCAGGAACAGGATATCAGCTAGGCCCAAGCATCTTTAGAAGTAGGATGTTCACTGATGATTTATACAATGTTCAATAGTATTTGCAACTCCTCGGGTTTTGAATCAGTCTTTCTCGAAATGCGTCAAGAAATGGATAACATTCAGGCTTGAAATGATAAATCAAAAGTGACATTTGTGCTCGACAAGTGACTGGCAATGACCATCTCCAACAAAAGAGAACGCAATCATCCCTTAATGCTTGATAACATCATAATTGCTGAATTACCATTTGTTAAACATTCATTCATAGGGTGTGAACTTTGTTGGCTGGCCAGCATTTATTACCTATTCAAATTGCCCTTGAGAAAGTGGCAGTGAGCTGTCTTCTTAAACCGCTGTAGTCCACGTACTGTAGATTGGCCCATAATGCCCTTAGGGAGGGAATTCCAGGAAGCTGAACCAGCAACAGTGAAGGAATTGCAATTTATCACCAAGTCAGGATGATGAGTGACTTGGAGGAGAACTTGCAGGTGGTGATGTTCCTATGTGTCTGCTGCCCTTGCCCTTTAGGTGGAAGCAGTTGTGGGTTTGGAAGATGCTGGCTAAGGATCTTTGGCAAATTTCTGCAGTGCATCTTGTAAATGGTTCATACTGCTCATACTGAGCATCAGTGGTGGAGGGAATGGATATTTGTGGATATGGTGCCAATCAAGTAGGCTGCTTTTTCTTGGATGGTATCAAGACTCTTAAGTGTTGTTGGAACTGTATTCGGGCAAGTAGGGAGTATTCCATCACACTCCTGACTTGTGCTGAAAATGTGTTGCTGGAAAAGCGCAGCAGGTCAGGCAGCATCCAGGGAACAGGAGAATCAATGTTTCGGGCATAAGCCCTTCTTCAGGAATCCTGAAGCCCTTCCTGAACAAGGGCTTATGCCCGAAACGTCGATTCTCCTGTTCCCTGGATGCTGCCTGACCTGCTGCGCTTTTCCAGCAACACATTTTCAGCTCTGATCTCCAGCATCTGCAGACCTCACTTTCTCACTCCTGACTTGTGCCTCGTAGATGGTGGACAGACTTTGTAGAATCAAGAGGTGAGTTGCTCACTGCAGTAATTTTAGCCTCTGATTATCAATATCCTGTGGATTGCCATTGACCAGAAGCTGAGCTGCAGGAGTATAAATATTGTGACTACAAGAGCAAACTCAACTCCCAACTTCCCAATCCCTGTTTTATAAGGCACAGGTCAGCAACCTGATGAAATCCCTGCCACCTTCCTGGATGAACACAGATTCGACAACTCCCAAGAAGCTCAATACCACCAGGGCAAAGCTGGCTACTTGATTGACACCCCATCTAACATCTTCAACATTTAGTCCTTCCACCACTGATACACAGTGACAGCAGTGTGTATCGTCTATAAGATGCACTGCAACAACTCACTAAGATTCCTTTGATAGCACCTTCCAAACTTAAGACTCTATCAACTTGAAGGCCAAAGGTAGCAGATGTATGGGAACACTACCATCTGCAAGTTCCCCTCCCAACTACATACTGTCCTGACTTGAAATTATATCACCTTCCTTCACTGTTGTTTAATAAGAGTCCTGAAACTCCCTCCCTATGACAGCATTTTAGGCATACCTGCAGCACATTGATGCAAGGGCAATTCAGGAAGGGCAATATATGCTGGCCTTGCCGGTGATGCTCATATCCCATGAATGAATAAACCAAAGGTTTGATAGTGTACTCCAGAGCAGTGTGGTATTGCTGCCAATATGGGGTTAAATCCACAACATTCTTCTGAGAATTGTTCATACCTTGGTGTGCCTCCTGTCTCATACTCATTTAAGGAAGCCATTTTAATTAAAGTAGAACATAATCAGATGTTTAAACATTTTTGCATGGGATATTGATAGTGCTAGCTCGGCCAGTATTTGGTACTCATCCCTAATTGACTTCAAACTAAATGCCATTCTAGGCTCTTTCAGAGGGCACTTAAGAATCAATCACATTGCTGTGGGCCTGGAATCACATGCAGGCAAGGTCAGATGAGGTCAATATCTGTCCTTCCCTAATGTATATTAGTGAACCAGATATGTTATGTACAATAATCACAATAGTTACATAGTCACCATTAGACTAGCTTTTAATTCCAGACTTTATTAAATCCAAATTTCACCATCTGCTGTGGTGCAATTTGAACACATGACCCCGGAACATCAGCCTGCCTGCAAATATCTAAATTGCAAAATTGCTAAATTCCAAACAAAATCACAAAGTGTAAAGACCTCTTGGCATCATCTCAAATACTTTCATGACTTGTTGATGTCAAGCTATAAAACAACATTTGTAGACAGGCCCAAGAGATCTCAGTTGATATTTCAGTCAGCAGATTGCATCTTTTATAGTTCCCCCAGATGTACACCTCCTCACTAATGCCCAGTGCTTCGTTAAATGCTTCCTTCTAAAATACTTTTCTATTGAAACTGATCTCACCAGCACTTGCCACTGAGTAGGAAATATAGGATATGTGTTTAGTCAGAGCTTGCAACATGTCTCCTCTTCAGCACTCAGAGGAATAGAGAAAAAAATGACATTTTATCATGCTAAGAGCGAGAAACAGAACTTTGTATTGTAAAACACTGCACAGTGCTGGGCTACCATGCCCCAATGTCTTCTTTATCAGAGAAATGAATGAGGAAATAGGGTCAAGCAAGAGACAAAAGCAAAGATTGTAACCAGCTACAAACTCTCGATTAACTCTCTTCTTCTATTGTCACTCCATCCATCAATTCCTCTCCTAATCATGAGTTAGATTTGGTGAACCTATTTGTGTTTGCATATACTACCTTCTGTTACCTGTAGCCTTCAGCAAGATGGGTTAAAAGAGGGCTGTCTGTGCAGGTATGCACCTTCTATGAGTGTAATCACCTTCTGTGAGTGTTTGAACAATAAGCAGCTTTAAAGAACATTGCACTGGCAT
This sequence comes from Chiloscyllium plagiosum, assembly GCF_037043375.1. Classification (NCBI taxonomy): domain Eukaryota; kingdom Metazoa; phylum Chordata; class Chondrichthyes; order Orectolobiformes; family Hemiscylliidae; genus Chiloscyllium; species Chiloscyllium plagiosum. The sequence continues at coordinate 59,044,096 of NW_028270149.1, forward strand.
TGTACTTGGAATTTGTTATTTACCAGATTTAACATATATGTTAAAAGTAATCAGTAGTCCTTGAAGAGCTGTAGGAGCTGCATAACCAAGCCATGACAGCTGGTCATTCCAAGCATATCATATCCTAAGTGACCGGAATACAATATATGAAAATGATTTGGTCTTGCATTAGGGCATGAGGTCACCTTTGAGCCAATACATGTGGAGTGCTGCATTAGAACATGTTATTGACAACAATATTCTCTGTAATTTCAAAGCTTGCTTGAAGTTGGCTAATTTAAGCTCTTTAGTTGAATCATGTTCAACTAAGTTCTACTTCAATTAAATCAATTGTGTCAGTTCATACTTAAAAATAATAATGTGGTATAATCTCTTCGTTCATCTTCACTGAATATTCTCCAATGCATCAATGTCACTTTGAATGCAGAAATATCAACATGACAGAAAATATTCCAACTCTAAGTTACACATGGTTAAATAATCCATTTTGATTTAGAATTAAATACTTCCAGATAGATTCTCAAAAATCTTCAGCCTCTTTAGCAATGCTTTCATGATATCTCAGCATCCAAAATCTTTATCCTGTTCTATATTTAGCAACAAAGACTGCCTTCATGCACAAATTTCTGTTTACAACTAAGTGAAACTCCCTGTTAAAAGAGTTAAATCCAAAAATTACCCCCAGATGCCATTCCTTAAGTATCTCTACATCATTTGTCCAGATTTCGATAAATGCCATTATTTCATCTACATTGGTCTCCTGGGCAAATCAGTAATTCTATTTCATATTGTCACACTACTTCGTAATTCAACAAGCTAATTTGCCATTGGCTTTGCAGATCTTAAAAGCCTACAGTGCTTTCTGAAAACCTAAATAGATTCTATGCATTATTGCCTAGTAATTTAGTTATCTCCTCAGAAAAGGCCAGGAGATTTATGAGGCTTCTAAAACCATGCTGACAGTTTGTTCGAAGTTCTGTGATCTTTAGACAACCTTTGTTAGGATTCTGTAAAATGTTCTTTAACAATTTCCTCTTTGCTTGTCTTGCGTTGAATAACTGGATTTAAGAAACTAGACCCAGTCTACAATTATAGTTCTGTATTTATAGATCTCCTAAAAATATTACCCATATATTAAATCTCTTCCTTTGAGATTTTGTGTTGCGTATGTTCCAAATACCTTTCAGATCTGGAGTTCTTTTAAAGACTGACAGCATACCAACATTTAGGTATGTTAAAAAAGATTTGCGGCTCAGATTAATTGAACTTAACGTATCTACAGTTTTCATTCATGAAGACTGATGTAAACATCATACAATATACTTTCCTTACTATTGTGCATAATATTTTAACTTTGTATATCTCATCCACAGTTATCTGGCTCTTAAGTAAAAATAATTTTTGGTAATTATGTGTTATAATTTGTAGGTAGATGAAGGTTCTCTTAGTGCAGTGTTGTGACGTACTGACCAAGTTTTTGGAAGACGTGGCATCCATTTTCACAACCATCATTATTATAAAGATTATGCTAACAATTACATATAATTTCAAACTTAAACTATTCAGCATTGGCCACATTTTCAACAGCTTACTAATTGGTCCATGGTAAATCTATTGTAAATCTATTATTATTAGGGAGGTGATGGCCGAGTGGTATAATTGCAGGACTGTTAATCCAGACACCTACATAGTGGTTCTGGGGATCTAGTTTCAAATCCTGCCATAGCAAATAGTGGAACTTGAATCTGAAAATAGGAGTCTAATGATAACGATGAAATCATTATTGATTGTCAGGAAAAAAAAAATCAGTGCCACTAACGTCCTTCAGGGAAGGAGATCTGACATCCTCACTGGGTCTGGCCTACATGAGTCTCCAGAACAACAGCAATGTGTTTGACTCATTACTGACTTCTGGGATGGGCAATAAATGCTGGTCCAGCCAGTGATGCTCACATCTTGTGAATGAATAAAAAAAAAACTATTATAAACCAATGATATTGTTGATAAAGTTTGTTTGCGTGTGTGATATTGGAGGGAAAACAAACCCTTATTGATGTAGTAATAAAATAAAAGTATCTTTTCGAACAGTTCAGACCAAAAGACCTCAGTAATTGCTAACATCAAATGCTATCTATATTTCCACATAGTAGTTCTGGTACTTTGATAAGCACACTTCTGATCCCTGCTTTAATGTAATAAACTATGGATACCCCTATCATGGTTCCACTTAACTGGGCAGGTAGGTGTTCCAAATCTTTGTGACTAGAATTTTAAATCCACCTGCAAGGCAGAGGCAAGCAACTGCAAAATTGGTGTTGCCGCCTGATTTTCCCACCACTGTACCAGCCTCCCATGCTGCTCAATGTGCTGCATCCCGTCACACACTGATTGGTACTTTTCAAAACTCAGGATACAGGGTTTGGGGTCCCACACAGTCCTATGATGCTATCTGATGCTACAATCTACACATCTCCCAACTGCTCAGCTGTGATAGTCAGAGTCAGGAGGGTCAAACCCAAAACTTTGACTCTTCTGCTCCTCAGATGCTGTCTGACTTGCTGTGCTATTTCCAGCGCCACACTTTATCGACTCTGACTTCTCCAGCATCTGCTAAGTTCTTGCTGTGACAGATACTGTATCAAAACACATCACCGTACAATCACTAACATTTTATCTTTTATTTTGCAGGACAATGTGGCACACAATAGAATGGATTAGAGTGGTGCTAGAAAGGCACAGCAGGTCAGGCAGCATCCAAGGAGCAGGAAAATCGACGTTTCGGACAAAAGCCCTTCAGCAGGAATAGAGGCAGGGAGCCTGCAGGGTGGAGAGATTATCCAGCACCACTCTAATCCAGACTCAGGTTTCCAGCATCTGCAGTCCTCGTTTTTACCACAATAGAATGGAGCAGACCTGAATGGGCTGTGAACAAGGACACCTGCATTTCCTGAGCCACATAAAGGAGATGTCTTTCCAATCACTGCAAAGCACTTTGACAGATCAAACTAGCTATGACACAGCTCATGGTATCTGACATCGCTGAGGGCATTGAGGGCTTTAGAATACAATTGTTCAGTGTTTGATTATGTGTTCCTGCTCACTGCTGACTGTATATGATTATTTAAGCTGTGCATGGAAAAAGAAACTAAATGGAGTCAAGCTGCTTTGAGCATGAGTGAGCAAACATTTAGAGCATTGAATAGAACTCCTGTTGCACACAAAGAATCTGGTAATCATTTCTGCATAACTCTGAGGCATAAACACACCAATGATGACAGCATGTTCTTACTTTATGTCTTTTCTCAACTCCAAGCTCACCCTTTTCCTGCTCTCTAGTATGATAAGCAAGTTGCTGAATGGTGTAATCAAAACCTGTCTCTTTCCGCCCCAACTCCATTTCCACACCAACCCCTTTCCCTGATGACTTTCTGCTTTCAGACACCAAGGAATTGCTTCTTATTCAGCAATAGCAGCTCCATAAGGAAGAGAGAGAGAAAGACACTGCCACGTAAATGAAGACATTTGCAGCCATCATTTCAGTGCTGCATATGCATTCCAGGATTGTGTAGAGTCTGAATTGACAACTGATGATTTACCAGTGGGATGCAGTCAGGGCAAGTGGATGTGCCAGCTCATGAGAAGGTAAGGTGAGAGATGCATTTGGCTGCACATACCTCAGCTGAGAACCTTGATGGATAGCAGAGAGAGAAAATGTCGATGGGAATGCACACCGAAATACCAGGTGCATTAGCTTGCCTGCAAGACAGCCTCCTGTCCCTGTCAAGGAGCATGAAGAAGTCCAACTACAACTTGGCAAAGGGTTCAAGAAAAGTTTCCTCTCTCTGCTGTCTCGGCTCTTCTGTTGCAGTATCAGTGCTATTGAAAATGTAGCCTCCATACCTGTTCTGTGCTTTGCACAGATGAATATCCAAATCCACCGTTCTCCCTGTGAGGATGCAGAAAAACACTCTGCCAAATCCAGGAACTTACTAAAACACTTCAAAAAACTACAAGTTAAGTGCTTCATCCTTTAAGTAATACACTAGTGTTGGGACAATTTAATAGATTAACTCTTGTTCTTTAGTGAATGATGAGCAAATTTAACCAATGGATGTACGAGGTACAATATTGGAAAATAGTAATCCCATCAACCAATAGGCTATAGTGTCATAGAGGTATACATCACAGAAACAAACTCTTCGGTCAACTCATCCATGCCGACCAGATATCCTACATTAATCTCGTCTCATTTGCCAACATTTGGCCATTTCCCTCTAAACCCTTCCTATTGATGTACTCATCCAGATGACTTTTAAATGTTGTAACTGTACCAGCCTCCAACACTACCTCTGGCAGCACATTCCATACACGTATTAACCTCAGTGTGAAAAAGTTGCCCCTTAGGTCCCTTTTAAATCTTTCCCCTCTCACCTTAAATCTATGCCCTCTAGTATTGGACTCCCCTCTCCTTGGGAAAAGACCATGATTATTCACTCTATGTATGCCATTCATGATTTTATAAACTTCTATAAAGTCACCTCTCATCCTCCAATGTTCCAGGCAAAACAACTCCAGCCTATGCAGCAGATAGCTCAAACCCTCCAATCTTTTCTGCACCTTTTCACATTTCATAACATCTTTCCTATAGCAGGGAAATTAGAATCGAATGCAGTATCCCTAACCATTGTCGTGTACAGTCACAATATGACCTCCCAATGCCTATACTCAATAATGCACTTAAAGGTTTGAATGATATGATGAAACTGCTATGTCACATGGTTCCAGTGATTACAGACGACGTCCACACAGTGCACTCTACACCATTCAGCTTCAGTATTGCCACTAGAGAGGATGCTATTGTTGATCCTCATTGTGGTAACTTGCTGGAAGTCACACCCTGCTATTCTGGATTCAACACAAAAGTCAAAGATTTTAGCAACTACCAAATTCCCGCAATTTACCCTGTCTTTTAGTCTCAGGTCTTTTAATCTCTAGCTACAGATAAACAATAAAGAGCTGTCAACTAGTAATGCTAGGAGTTTCAAATCAAACCTCCTTATACACACATATAGATAGACAGACAGAAAAAAAGTGTTCTGATGAAGAGTCACTGGACTTGAAACATTAACTTTGCTTTCTTCTTACGATGCTGCCAGACCTACTGAATTTTATGAGCACTTTTTGTTTTTGTTTCAGGAAAACAAAATGGGTCAAATGGGTGTGGAGAAAGGCTGGGAAGGCCGTTCAGTGTCCCTATTGACAGGGATCAGTTCGATGGTCCTTTTGGCTTGTCAGGACAGGCTATTGCTTAATAATCTTTCGCCAAATACTTCCAATTACTTTCAGAAGGTACACGGTGGCTGGTTATTACTTATAAAGTCTGGCTTATTGGTTAAGTGCCAAAACTTACAGCAACTGCTGAGGCAAAAGTAACTGTGAAGTGGAGGCTCTGGTGTTGGACTGGTGTGGAAAAAATTAGAAGTCAAACGTTACTAGGTTATAGTCCAACAGGTTTATTTGAAATCAAAAGCTTTCAGAGCACTGCTCCTTCATCAGATTGAGTTTTTTGAAGAAGTAGCAAAGAGGATTGATGATGGCAGAGCGGTGAATGTGATCCATATGGACTTCAATAAGGTGTTTGACAAGGTTCCCCATGGGAGACTGGTTAGCAAGGTTAGATCTCACGAAATATAGGGAGAACTAGCCAGTTGGATACAGAACTGGCTCAAAGGTAGAAGACAGAGGGTGGTGGTGGAGGGTTGTTTTTCAGACTGGAGGCCTCTGACCAGTGGAGTGCCACAAGGATTGGTGCTGGGTCCTCTACTTTTTGTCATTTACATAAATGATTTGGATGCAAGTATAAGAGGTACAGTTAGTAAGTTTACAGATGACACCAAAATTGGAGGTGTAGTGGACAGCAAAGAGATTTACCTCAAATTACAACAGGATCTGGACCAGATGGGTCAACGGGATGAGAGGTGGCAGATGGAGTTTAATTCAGATAAATGTGAGGTGCTGCATTTTGGGAAAGCAAATCTTAGCAGGACTTATACACTTAATGGTAAGGTCCTAGGGAGAGTTGCTGAACAAAGAGACCTTTGGAGTGCAGGTTCATGGCTCCCTGAAAGTGGAGTCACAGGTAGGTAGGATAGTGAAGAAGGCGTTTCGTATGCTTTCCTTTATTGATCAGAGTATTGAGTACAGGAATTGGGAGGTCATGTTGCGGCTGTACAGGACATTGGTTAGGCCACTTTTGGAATTTTGTGTGCAATTCTGGTCTCCTTCCTATTGGAAGGATGTTGCGAAACTTGAAAGGGTTCAGAAAATATTCACAAGCATGTTGCCAGGTTTGGAGGATTTGAGCTAGAGGGAGAGTTGAATCGGCTAGGGCTAATTTTCCCTGTAGTGTCGGAGGCTGAGGGGTGACCTTATAGAAGTTTATAACATCATGAGGGGCAATGATAGGCTAAATAGGCAAAGTCTTTCCCCTGGGGTGGGGGTCCAGAACTAGAGGGCATAGGTTTAAGGTGAGAGGGGAAAGATATAAAAAAGACCTAAGGGGCAACTTTTCCATGCAGAAGGTGATACGTTTATGAAATGAGCTGCTAGCAGACGTGATGGAGGCTAGTATGATTGCAACATTTAAAAAGCATCAGGATGGGTATATGAACAGAAAGGGTTTGGAGGGATATGGGCCGGGTGCTGGCAGGTGGGACTAGATTGGGTTAGGATATCTGGTCAGCACAGACTAAAGGGTCTGTTTCCATGCTGTACATCTCCATGACTCTGTGACTGCAAAAATAACTGACTTCATTTCGGCTAAACATTTCATTTTACTGCAGAGGAAATAGACAACTTGAGTTCTTGTGGAGATCCAATGTCTTTGGCCAAACATTCACAAGTTCCTCAGCTCCCTGGGAGCCAATCACACAGTTATTGATTGGCAGAAGACCTTTGTCATCGATAACTGATCACTAGACCATAGACCAATCAGCTGCTTGTTGCTGGCCGAGTCTCCAATCATGCTCAACCCTCTCCCCACTTGGGTCCAGCTCATCTGAAACTGGAACTCTAAAACTGCTGCTCCACAAACAGCATTTACATTGGATGTCCAGTTACTTGCTTTACTTGTAGCAATCGTCCAACAATCTGGTTTTAAAACATTTGTTTTCCTATTTCAGTCCACAATCAAAAATACAGGAAAAGAAAACGACAATGTCTTTACATTATGAATCCAAATTTCATGTCCTAAATGTTACCATTGATGATAACATTGCAGGGTCAATGTTATCTGAAACAAAAGAACCTGACAAAGCGTCCTGCTGAACAGGATGCAAGTGCTGATCACCCCACCCCACAAATGCTGGATACCTGAAAAATGTTTCCCTCTGATGATGATTGTGCCCTGTGGCTGATCTGAAAGCACTGATGATCAATAAAAAGTGAATTCAGGAATTGACATGAAAATACCAAGCTGCTTCAAGAGGGCTGGATCCTTGTCTTTTTTTCTGTTTTATACAGGAGAATGTTTTCACTATCTTCAGATCCAGCACTACTTGTAAATCTTGAGCCAAAAGCTTGTGCGATCACTGCTCTGCCTGTACCATTCTCTGAAGTATAGACATCTACTTAATCTCCTCTTTCAACAGAAAACTCAATTCTTTATGATCATAACATCTTTGTAGTACAATTGTTGTGAATTTTTGATCAGCTGTGTAGTCTTGTTTTGCTGTTGTGTTGCTCCTTTATAAGTGATATCATTTACGTTATTAAAAGTAAAACATAACAGATTTGAGTCTGCACCAGTTGGTTGACTACTGCTGGTTTACTGTAACAATGTTTAAACATATGAAAGCAAAATAATTATATTTAAAGTTGTCCTTGCATTTAGAAAATCCATTCTGAATTAAGTTACAGTAGAACAAAAGCAAATACATAAAATTAACAATCAATTTTCACATAAACACGGTAGTTACAGTCAATATTTGCTATACCTTTCAGTTTAAATTGTTCAGTAATGGTTTAGGGTTGAGTAAGTCTTAAATAAATTTTACATTTGACCTAATTTCTGCAATTTTGCATAAAATTTGAATAAAGATATAGCTCAGGCAATGCTTAGAATATTGTACAGTCTTAGTACACTGCTGCAGATTCATAAGTGTGGTATTTGTCACTGAATGCGGTGTCAACATGAAAAAACTTCCTCATTTACATAATTGGATAATTCTGTAACTGAGAAATTTCAGAAACTGGCACATTAGTCACCTGATGGGTGCATAATCCTGAATTGTCAGTAAAATTTTTTTCTATTTAGACATGACGCACTCCAACATCTTCTGTCATCATTTACGATATACAATATTTTACATTGCAAACATGGCAATCATTGGTTTAAATGGACTGGCAATTAAGATAGATACCCAATAAAAAATTGGAATTTAGTATCATTTAAGAATAAACTTACAGCATACCAATGGAAGGCATAGTTGCTCCATGGATGATCTTCACCAAATGAAATACATTGTGGTCTAATATCCAAAACAGCAATAAAAAATAACTGTTTTTCCCTTGTTATCACAGTTGTGACTGTTAAGATAATTGTAATTGGTTAATTTGTGTTTCTATCACTTGAAAGTAGAATGCTTCCTGGAAGAATATTGGCTGTTTGGATTGGATTTTAGCCTACTGTATGATTTTAGTGAAAACACTTTAATAACTAGCATGTGGCATTAGGGCTATAAATAGAGAAAAAAAAGTTCCACAAAAAACAGTCCATTGTGGATGTTATCTAACAATCGAACAATATCTCAAACTGGACCATTCTATTCCCAAACTCATTATTATGTTGGTTGCAGAATATTTGTCTAATGCAATCAGTACATGAAACTCCAAACACTTACACTCTGGAGTTGGCTCATCTGGGGTTAAAGCGATGCATGGGTCATTATATTCTTTGGAATATTTAATCTTCTGTGCTTATTATTTACCATTTTGCTAACCTCCAGTTGTGCTTTTAAAAATATGTATTTATGCAATTCTCTCTTAATATAGTTATTCAAAGTAGCTAGTTTACACATTGGAGTTGTCCTTCCACCTTTCCACAGTTCCCACTTCTCCCTTTGCTTTGGATTTCCATTGTTTGTATGCATGTCATCTCATTTTACAATCACAGTTCAAACTGAACTCCTGTGAATAAATTGCCAAATGGTGCGTGGTGTTATTGGAAGGGTGAACTTTTACCTGGCTACCTTTGTGAGAGGAATCTCTGTTTCTGAAATCTCAGCTGTCTTAGTTGTCAAACTTAACTAAATCTACATTTCATCATATCTTTTGGTTTAGGCATTAGCCAAGTATGAAGTCCTCTTTACTATCATTGTATCGCCAATTAAAGTGAACTACTGCATCAGCATGGGGCTGGAACATAGAAAATAGGAGCGGAAGCAGGTCATTCAGCCGTTTGAACCTGCTCCACCATTTAATATGATCATGGCTGATCATCAAACTCATACATAGTTCTTGCTTTCTCCCCATACTCTTTTATCCTTTGAACCCTATGAATTATACCTAACTTCTTCATGAAAACATTCAATGTTTTGGCCTCAAACACTTTCTATGCTAGAGAATTCCACAAGCTCACCACTCTCTGGATGAAGCAATTTCTCCTTATCTTAGTCCTAAATGACCTATACCATATACTTAATCTGCGACCCCTGGTTCTGGACTCTTCACTCATTAGGAACAACTTCTTTCATTTACCCTGTCTAGACCCATTAGAATTTGATAAGTTTATATGAGATCCCCTCAATTTTCTAAACTACAGTAAATATAGTTCTAATTGAACTGTCAGTTCTGCCATCTTAGGAATCCATTTGTTAAATTTTCATTGCAATCCCTCCATAGCCAGAACATCCTTCCTCAGATAAATATACCAAAGCTACACACAGTATTCCAGGTATAGGCTCACCAATTTCCGGAATATTTGCAGCAATTCATCTCTCCTCCTGTACTTGAATCCTTTCACTGTCTAGGCCAAGAAACCATTAGCCTTTTTCACCACCTACTGTACCTACATGCTTAGTTTCGATTACTGATGTACAAGGATACCCAGATTTTGTTGCAGTACCCCTTTTTCCAAACTATTGTCGTTCAGAAAATAATCTGCCTTGCTGGTTTTGCTACAAAAGTGGATAACCTCACTCTTATCCACATTATATTTCATCTGCCATGTGTTTACCTTACTCAACCTGCCTATTTCACATTGGAATGGATTTGTTTCCTTCTAATCAGCCAATTCTTTTCCTGAAAAGCTGTATAAATAAAGAGTTTTGCCCAAGTAACGTAGTAGTGATTACCGACCAAACACTAACATGAGATAGACATTGCTATATGTTCGCTACAAAGTAGAGAACATGTCTACTATTCCTCCTTATATCAAACCATAATCCTCTGGTTTGATTTGTGCCCTTGCATAGTGTTATGTCTATATTGTGGAAGCTTTTTGTGCAGGGCCAATCTGAATTTGGTGAGTAGCCATTCAACTGGTCAGATGACTACAATCCCAGGAGAAAGTGAAAACTGCAGATGCTGGAAATCAGAGTTGAAAATGTGGTGCTGGAAAAGCGCAGCAGTCAGGCAGCATCTGAGGAGCAGGAGAGTCGACGTTTCGGGCAGAAGCCCATCAACAGGAAGCATTCGTCAACTCTCCTGCACTCTCGGATGTTGCCTGACTTGCTGTGCTTTTCCAGCGACACGCTGTTCGACTGTAACGAGAATCCCAGTCAACGTGAATCCCAACAGTCCAAAAATCATAACATTTTCATAGCAACAGTTGTAACTGTTGCTGTTTAATGATGAGAAATGCTTTAAACACACCTAATGTACAATTATTTAACACAATTTTAAAAAAATCAATTCCTGGTGGTCTTACTTCAGTTAGTGTAGTTTTGACTCAGTAAGAGCATTAACTTGGATCAATCTACTATAAGTTTGGTATAGTGCTGAGGGAATGCAGTAATGTATTTTAAATGAGATATTAAACTGAAGCCATTCCACCTATTCGGGAGAAGATAAAACATCCAATGGTATTACTTGAAGGAGTCTTACCCATCCTCGGCCAATATTCACCCTTTAATAACGACAATGAATAAACAGATTGATTTTTCTTTTACCACATTGCTGTCAGTGATGTTTAATCATGTTCAATCATCAGCAAGATAAAGAAAATGTCATTTCACAGAAAAGCCAAGAGCTGATTTGTTAGGGACTCTTAACTCCAGTAATTTTGAAAAACTGAACTTTTGAAATGAGCAAAGTGAACATAAAAGTTTATAGGCACAGGAGAGGAGCTGATTTATACTAAGTGTGAGGAAATTCTATTTTATACTAGTCTCCAATTTTTAGTAAACAGGACAAAAGTAAGGTTAAAGTATGTTATATGGTAGTTTAATGTATGTTAGGGAAGCCCAATTGAATGAAATAGCTATTCTGTCACATGTGGTGAGTTGTAGAGACTTCACTTACACCAGATTATCCAAATACAGTCAATATCATTGGCTGCACACGTTTGAGCAGCATTTAGAATCACTGAGATGAATCCATGAGACAGAGAACTATATGGATGTAATTTTCTGGGTGATTGCCACCCTACAAGATAGAGATGAGCAGGAAGGTAGGGAATGAGAGACAGCCAGATGTCCATGAGCAAGATACAAGAACACACAGTCCTACTCGCTAACTGGCTTTACTTTCTGGGTACAAGTGAGGGCAATTAGTCTTTGATGGAATATAGCAATGAAACTGTCAGCTGTGACAGTCAGATATTCTGAAGTTCGTCATACGTTGACCTTTCATCCAGAGTGTTTTGTGGCAGCTGCAGATGCAGTTCCAGCAATATTGTCTGGGAATCTTCCAGTTAGTCAGTAATCTGACCAGCCATAATCTTATTGAATGGCGGAGCAAGCTCATGAAGCAATGTGGTCTCCCTCTGTTCTTAATTTGTTAAGTCGGCAATCTGTAAACAGATTTTCATTGATTCTTCACAGACCTTGATGGAGTGAAGTTTGATTCCGTAGTCTTCCCACCTTTTTGTCCTAGAATTGAAAATATGGCACAGGAATTGCGGTTGCAACTGCACAGTGATATTCTCAGCTCTTCTGTAACAATGTAACTGTGCCAATCAGCAGCCATTACAGCATGTAATGTGAAAGACTTAAAAACAACCAGTGCCCTGTCAAGCAGAAATGGCATCCTCCTGATGAGCATTTGCCATGTTTCATCCCAATGCAGCTTCTCATGGCCATCTGTCTTTGCCGTATTTTGCTCTTTGGGATACTGGTGCTAATCCAATTCTTTTCATTCCAGGTGCGGAAATCATGATCCCAGACCAATCTTCCTACTATTGGTCCTCTTGTGCTATTGCAAATGACTAGTTCAAGGAGAATTGTGTGATCTCCTCAATGTTTAAATTGATGAAAAGCAGGCTTTTGCTGGGGGGTGGCACTGGGGCGGGCGGGGGGGGGGGGAGGGGATCAGAGGGTGGGAATGATAAGCTTGAAAACATATCTAGTCTTAATGGGAATGCTTTTAGTTAAATGTTTTGTGTAACCATGTCAAGAAAAAAGTGAAAATTAAAAATAAAATCAGCATTAACTGGTGCACTCTCCAGGGCAACCCCTTTACCAATCGAAATTGACCTGCAATCTAATCTGAGTTATCTTCTCATACCGTCTACGTATTGCTTTCCATGTTTCCACTGGTATTCTTGCAAATTGTCCTGAACATTGCAAGATTAAAAGTTTTAACAGATGTGCCTTTTTTGGTAATTCACAAGTTGTATACTACCAAATGACTATTAATAAATATATTGTTGCAGATAGTTTATATATATCGCTTCAAATGTCTGTCACTGCTTCTCCACTATCGTGTGTTTTAACCTATTTTCCCAGTCCATTGTAGCTAACTCTATTCTCATACCTTTATTATTGATTTTCAAGACATCCATTTCAGACCCACGATTCTCACCCTCAAACTAAATGTACAACCCTATCACGTTATGATCTCTTTCACTCAGAAGATCATTTACTAAGAAATCACTAATTAATCCTGCTTCAGTACACATTACTAGATCTAAAATAGCAGATTTCCTGGTTGACCCAAGAAAGCATTGTTTAAAGAAACTGTCCTCTATGCACTCTATGAAGTCATCTGAAGACTACCTTTGATTGTCAGATCAATGTGAAGTTCAAATTTGCCCAGGATTATTGTAATTCCTTTTGTAATCATTCTCTAACACTGTAACAATTGTTTGGGGTCTATAAATTACTCTTACTAGTGATTTCTTTTCCTTGCTATTTCTTATCTCCACCCAAACGGATTTCACATTATGATCACCTAAGCCAAGATAGTTTTGCACTATCTCATCCTTCATTAACATAGACAGACCACTTCCCTTTTTTTATATTCTTCTCTTTCTGTAATTTCAATACCCTTGAATATTCTGTTTCCTGTTTTGGGAATCTTGAAGCCACATCTCTCTGTGATAACTATATTGTAGTCTTTTGATCAAATAGTACTGGAAATTCATCCATCTTGTTATGACTTCTACATTAATTCAAATGAAGATCCATTAAGTCTGTCTTTTTACCATTTTTTGCGATGCTGACCTTTCTGATCATACTCTGATTATCATCACCAACACCACCACCCTGAACTTTTGCTTTGTCCTCTTATATTAATTTTCTAAACTTTCCTCATATGAAACCTACCAAAACAATTTATTTTAAAGTCCTCTTAGGAAACTGACTATTGCAATGAATCCCTGGATTAGTCCATAAAGGTAAAGTGTAATTATCGTAGCTTACTTAAGCATTCTGCCAAATCCCACACCATTAAGAGAATAGGTCATTCAACTGAAATTATGAGAGAAGCTTGACATTATTCAGAAGAGAAGAATTCTTTGATTAGATTCCACTGGTCCCAAAGGGTGGAATTGTATCATGATCTATGCGATGTGGGCTATGATGAGATTTGTGGCAGAATCAGATGAGAAAGTTCAGCAAGGCCTATCTCAATGTTGGCGCATCTTGCACCATCTTTTATGCTTTTGCTGATGGATGTGGTAAGTTTCTCACTTGGTAACAGCAACTTGCCAACAAAGGGGAATTAGTGCTTGTGAATGTCTTAAACATTGTGGCATCCCCTGCTGGTTTTAGTTGGGCGAGAAAGACCCACATCTGCATCTCCAATCTAACAGGATCTTCAAGTCCTTTCCTGTAGAGGAGAAGTGCTTGCCATGTCCTGGGCAAATATCAGGAACTGTTTTGGACTGACAGTGCCTGTCCTGACAATGGACTTTTAAAGATGTTCCAGGCACAAGAGATGCTGGTCTTTCAGCAGACATCTGCTAAGTAGCAATTGCTCTGGAAATGGAGTGTGATAAGATTGAGATCACTTCAGATGGGAGGGACACTATGGAGTGGAGTAGGTTGTTTATGAGATGGATTTGGTGAAGTATGATGAGAAATCTTGCTGGGCCTTGCAGTAAAAATCCCTCTCATACACGTGATAAGACTCACAATTAGCCAAACAAAATATAGGATTCAGCCCTTACTTTCAATTTATCACCAGTGAAACATGATAGCAGCATTTTCTATTTCACAGCATGCTGCAGCAACTTGATAAACTTACTTTGAGTCCACCTCCCATGTCCTGCAACATCCAGCACTGAGGATGGTAAGGGCAACATCTTTGGAAAACTACTCCTTCCAAACTTTCTTTACCAGTCATAAACCTTTGTTTCCTTGACAAATATAAACATTTCTTTAGGATCACTGTGATGTCAGGAACTTGGATTTCCCTTCCTAATATCAGTTTGGGATGCCATCAGCCTAATTATTGCAGGCAACTCGGGACTGACTTGCAATGCAACCTTGGTCAACGTCGCCCAGAGCATAAAAGATAAACTCCCATGCAGGCTGTCTGGCGTTTAACAAGAGCCTCTAATCTCACAAAGAATTGACAAATAGAGGTTTAAATATTACTATTTGATCCCTGAAACCTTAACATTACAAATTGACAAGTACAGAACAAACTATTTAAGAATGAAAGAAAGGCATTCTACTTGTCTGCAGCAAAAGAATCAATGTAAACAAGACATTAGCATTTTGGCTTAATAATCTTTTGTTGTTTTCCTCACAGAAATATTTCATGCTCTCAATTCTAAAAATTCCAAACATAACTCGCCAGCACAGTTCCTCCCCTGCAGCTGGCAAGCCAAGGGAGCTGCATTTCTCTTGATTATGTATCTAGGCAGTGTGCCTGTGACTACAGATCAACTAATTAAATTAAGACAGATTTTAAACTGTTGCTGTCCTCAGATTATTTCTCCTTTAATTTTCCTAGCTTCTGGGAATATCACACAGCTGAGCTGAATACTTTGCTATAAGCATTCTCTGGAATAAAGTCTCTTTGGGAAAGTTTCATGTTTTGCGCAAAATGCTTTGGGGAATACAAGCAGATACGGAATTCAAGGAAATCAACAGTTCTCGAGTCACAGAGTCATAATTCAATATGATTTGCAACCAAACACACGTCCTGTAGACATAATCATTAATAACATTGCAATTCTCCCTAATCTCCCACATTCAACAGAAAGAGCACATTGTTTTACTAAAGGCCATCTTTGCACCTTAATAATCTTTAAACCCAGAAAATAGCACAGGCTTACTGCTCTAAAAACACTGCTTTATGATAACTTGATACCTAGGCTTTATATTTTTTAAAAAAAGTTTAATCTTGAGGTAGATCTCAATAAAACATATCAACAAGAAAAAAAATCATTTTACTCACTATTATAGATTTACCAAAAAAAGTACATTAGACTTAAAAAAAAGCACTTCACTGTTCCCCTGCTGTTCTTCCATGCAATTCAGTATTTTGATTTTTTGCCCTCTTTTTTGCAAGATTTTGTATCTATACTGCAAATGTTTCAATGAAGTGGTGAAAGTGGACTTGTACTGGCCAATGTGTATATCTCTGGAAGCCCAAAGGATAGACCATACTGAGTTTTAAATCAGCAATTTCCACTTAATAATTTGAATAGCTTCATGGCATATGATCAACTTACTCAGCATGCCTAACTTATAGTGCGAGGTGCCAGATTTTACAGGATTGCAAATCACCATGAAAAGAGACTTTGGTGGTGGCAGAAAAATTGCTCAATGAGTAACTGTTCACAACGGTACATGAAGATACATGGTCAACAATGTTCTGCTACTTATTCGATGGTAAGTTGTTAGAGGTTCTGCTGTGAGGAATCTATTAAAAGATAGAACTCACACTGATTGAATGTTGCTCTTTAATATAGGCATGGGTGCAAGCTATGTAGAGAGTGGTTAGAATCTAAATCATTGTAATCAGTCCTGTCTCCTGTACTTGATGATTAATAAGGATGGTGATTTCAAGAAGATAAAGATACTCTGTGGTAAGTTTATTATGGAACCCATTGAGCATGTTACCAAAAGATGTTGGGATCTTTGCATTATGTGTGCAACGTCATCTGAAACATTGTACTCAACAATTGTCTTAAAATATGGTGGATCCATTTCCACAAAGCACTCTCTTAACATTCATTAACTTACCTGTGATGTTCTCCTCATTCAACCACAGAAGTGTCCTAAATTCTTGACAGATTCAAACAAAGCCATACAGACAGCATTTCAATGAGTGAAATTAAGCTGTTTATTAGCTTTTGGCTAAAGATAGAATGGAATGGGAGACTGGAAGGAGCCAGAGCTCTGAAACTGGTGGAACATAAAATTTAAGGAAATTATGGACATATATCCTGGTGAAGCTAGAAATTTGCAAATGATGCATTTTGTGACAAGGGATCAATGAACTTCAATGAAGACAGGACCACTGAGGGAATGGGAATTAAAACAATATAATATAGGTAGTGAATCACAATTTATAAAGGACTGATCTTGAGAGACAGCAGAAAATACATAAAAGTGTTAAAGTCTGGAGTTGACAAAATTGTCAAAAAGCATTCTTGCAGTATTTAGAGATGATGTTAGAGCAGAGGCTGCAATGTTCGAAAGATGAGTTTTTTTGTTGCAGTAAGTGCATAGTATGTGAAGCTTAGCTTCAGCACTAATTAATACCAACTCCCTCCCCACAATCTATCCACACCCCACTATCCACCACACCATCCCTCTCCTTGACAAGAAAAAGACTTATGAGGATTTAAAATTGTGATACTTTGCTAATCACCTTTACATTACCTGGTACCAACATCATTTCAATATGTGCATTTTGAAATGGATCACACATCCTCATAACAACCGGATCAGGGACACAGTGAGATACAAACGTTCATGTCTTTTACTGTTTTTCAGATTTTAACATTACTTTAGTAGCATGTCTAATGCACAGTGTCTGGGAAGTTGCATGAGAAGGAGGAGAGTCAATGTTTCGTGCATTAGACCTTCATCAGGAAGGACATCCCTGATGAAGGGTTTATGCCCAAAATAGTGACTCTCCTGCTCCTTGGATGCTGCCTGACCTGCTGTGTTTTTCCAGCGCCACATTTTCGACTCTGACTCTCCAGCATCTGCAGTCCTTACTTTCTCTAAACTGCATGAGAAGACTACTGCCCAGATGAGGTTCAGGGAAGTAATGATTTACCAGGTTTCCTTATGGGTTAGGAGGAGCTGATGTTCCTGCTGCTGGAATGTTTCTCATATCGAATCACAAAAATTGAGATTTCTGGACTTTGCAATATCACTTGACGCTCTTATTAGGTCCACATGGACTGTGCTACAACATGATGGTCAAGCTTTCCACTTGTTTTTTGTCCCATTCAGAACCCCTTAAGAATCCATGCATAGTAATCATTTTAAGACTACGATTAGTAAAGTTCTTTTACATTGACTTATGAGTTCAGTACTTGACTCTCACTCACCAGACTCACCACTGAGAATCTTCAGACGGTCAGATCAAGTGTTGCTTTGCTTTTTCATCCACTTTATGCTTGCGTAAAACTTCCATATGCTGGGATTCAGAATCATTGTCTTCATCCTTGAATCAGCAGTAGCATTCCACAGTGTGCTTCTCATATTGATGCTTGCTGTCCTTTTACTTGTTTATTTATGACATTCTCCTTTCTCCTCGAGCTTACACTGTTCTTTTCTCTATGTGCATTTGTCTTGAGCCTCCTCATGCTGGCACCAGGCCTCTGCAGCCTCCAGTCTCAGCATTTCCAATTGACAAGCACATTCTTTGTCCTTTTGGTCTGCTGTCAGATGAGTTAAATCTAGCTCCAAATTTGAGTCTTTTGGAGGCCTGGTACTCATTATAAGTAGAAAAACTGGATCAAGAATAGATATTCATACACTGTCTTTCCCAACAGCCAGACAACCTGTAACACTTTTGTCAATGAAATACTTTTCAAGCATAAGGATGTAGTAAATACAACAGTTAACATTTGCACAGTAAACTCCCACAAACAACAATGTGATGATGAAGGGTAAGTAATGGGTCTTGTGATGTTGATTGGTGGTTAAAAATTAGATAGGTTACAGGGGTTACCCTTCTTCAAAATAGTGCCATGGGATAGTTAATGTCCACATGAAAGGGCAGATAGAGCCTCAGTTTAACTGTTAATCTGAGAGATGACACCTCTTGCAGTGCAGCTGTCTGTCAGTACCGAGTTGGAGTGTTTGCCTTGCTTTTTATGCTCCTGTCCTGAACTCTGATTTCAACCTGGAACCTTCAGACTCAAGGGGCTCAATTTTAGTTTCAGGCCTTGTTGCTGATGGCGGGCTGGGTTCTGGGTCAGGAACGCAGAAATGGAGTGATAGAGTGCAGTGGCTGCCAAATCAGGCAGAAGGTGCCTTCCACAGCCAATGGATGACCTGAGGTTCTCTGTGATTGGAAATGCTGCCGGGCAGCTGAATACAATGCTGTAGGTGGGGAACAGTGAGGGTACCTCAAGATGGAGACTAAATGTTACAGACTGGATTGTGGTCACAGCTACTTGGCCATTATTACTGAGGGGGCACCTCTACAGAGGATGTCACAGCCCTCACAGCCCAATAGATTCATGTTAAGCTGCTTTGCAGAATGAACCTTTGACACCAACTCCACTATCCAGGCCTCCACCAGGAAATGCCACTGCTCCAACTACATGCCCAGCCCCTTCAAGGGGCCTGCCACCATCTGAAAAAAATCAGACGGCAAATGAAGAATGCCCTCAAATAGCACGTTCATTGCAGGGTTGCTATTTGCTGTTAGTGGATAGGTAGCCATTTCTGACCAGAAACCAACCCCTCATTGCCTGTGTGCCCACCTTGAAACCAACTCCATCTCAGGGAGAAATTCCAGCCAGTGTATTCTACCATCTGAGATTTCAAGGTTGAATAAGTTGCTTTCATTTATGTTTTAATCCAATTTAAGATAGTGTTAGTTGTTACAAATTGAATTCACTCCAACTAATTATTTCTGGTTCACAATGTAAACATCATCGTGGAAGTCCTCAGTTCTTATGAAACATGACCTTGTTTTCAAAGTTAACACTGACTGTAGACTTTTAGTGCAAAACAGATATTGTCTGCAAACTATGTTGGTGGTCTGCAGCAACAGTCCCAAGAGAACAAGCAGAAATTTGAGATTCCATGGGTAAAGTTAAAATCCCTAGTATGTGAGGCAAAACTTTAAAGAATGACACAGGATTATAGGTTGGGAAAGCAGAAAAGAAAGAAAATATTTACAACTGAATTTGATCTACACTGCCAAGAAGATAAGCACACGTAAGGCCACAGTAAGGGAAATCTTGGGCCACAAAAAGCAATTTAAATCAAGGTCACAGACCTAAGAATGGCACAAAGACAGAATTAAAGAAACAAAAGGATCAGGTTACAAGCTAATGGAGGACAATTTCCTCTACCACACTTGCACCACGTAGGCCCTATAGACTTCTACACTTAGAGACATTTGTGGCAGCAAAGAAACCCAAAGGTGAGGTGCAAACTCAGTTTTGCTGCACGTTAAATTATTTCTCTCAAGATGCTTGTCCCAAGCCTTTCATTCATTTCCAGGTTTTTCCCATCAGAGCTGCCATTTTGGTAACTAGAACCCACAGGTGAAACAGCCATTTCAGCTGATAACTGTAGTGATTTTAACGAGGTCAGCCAGGTGGACCTCAGAGAATACGAGTTCCCTGATCGGGGTTGTGAATCTGGTACAACCAGTGAGCCATTGCTGATAGATACGAACAGGAGCGTCAGACATCCTGTTCACTTTGAGAGCTGGTTCTAAGGGAGCTGGATCAGCATCAAGGACTCTCCATGTGTAAATAAAGATGACACGGTGACAGGATACCAGCCTCTGTGGAGTTAGTTCAATAACTTTCTGAAGGTCAAGTCTATAGTACACAAAATTAAGTATAGATCCAGGAAGATCACATATATAATTGATATTGATTGACATATCATGCTATAACTTTTGAACGGCTGCAAAATTCCTCTTGCTTGTTGAACATCATCATACTTCCATTTCCCGTATCTGTTCCCAGTCCTACATGTTTTTCTTAGATATAATTACAGGCAGTAGAGAACATGTGGGATACAAAGTCAGGCTATTTGCAAAGCTGGATACTAGTGCAATCTTCATCCATATAATATGTGTACTTTATTGAGGCAGGCTGTTGTCAGAAATTAAATATCCAACTTGCAGTGGCCACAGTCCTAGAAACAATCTTGTAAACGTATTCGCCGAAACACCTTTGACAGGTGGCTGAGCACTTGGACAAGCTTTGGCAATCCAATGTTTCCCCTCACCAGCAACAACATGCACCAGCAGTCACAATGCCACGCTGTGCATGATTCATAGCCATCATGGTTGGCACTCCCTCACACAGATAACCTAATTTTCTCAACTTACTGATTGGGTAATCACCTCATCATACATCTTACCCATCCATAGCTACAATCCTGTCTGAAGACTCTCTAAATCCACACTACCTTGTCTCCAATGCCCACTGCATCTTGTGACTGTCCATATGAGGAATGTCACATATGGGATAGACTGGTGCTGGAAAAGCACAGCAGTTCAGACAGCATCCGAGGAGCAGGAAAATCAACGTTTCGGGCAAAAGCCCTTCATCAGGAATACAGCACATCACATATGGGCAAGCAATTAGGCAAGTCCAAACTTGAGTTTTTAATTGACAGACAGAAAAAAGGAACACAAACACAATCAGTAGAGGCTGATACCCCTCCCCCGTAATTCAAACCAAATAGATGCATTATGTTCAATGAAGATTTCACAAACTACAGTGGTCTGCTGCACTCAGCTCTCTTCTCTTGAAAGCAAGTGTTAATCAAGTTCTGTCTGGCTGGTGGTATCTAATATAGCTATGCTCTGCTCACAAATCTTCTCACAAACTTTGAATAGCTATGCTCTGTCATGGACAAGGATAACTTTAGCCTCCCCAATGTTCTTGGAAGACTGCTCCTGTTCTCCCAGCTTCTCTGCATCCAGCAAATCGCCTTGTTTCCTGCTCCAATTGTGCAGAGTACAGCACACCAGGATGATGTAGCTCACTCTGTCTGAGCTATACTGCTAGGGTCCTTCCCAGAGCAGTCTACACAGTGAAACCACATCTTCTGCAGCCCCTTCCTCTGCTCCACACAGGCCCGGCTGAAGTGTGGGCAGTGTTGTATTAGTGCTTTGCTTCAGTCAGGGCTACAAAATGATATAATGAGCTGTGGCAGCAGTGAGTAGCTTGTGTTCCCCCAGTAACCAGCCTCAAAAAGCTTCTGGGCCCTCATCTGCACCAGGTAGATGAGAGTGCTCCAGGACATAGGCATCTTGGCAGCTGCCAGATAGTGGGCACACACCTTCAGGAAGTGGTTATGGTGATCACAGATCTCCACACATTAATACAATGAACTCCTTCCAGTTGACGAATTCCGTCGTGTTGTGACACGATTCTCTCAGTGCCACATGTATGCTCCTGGCAAACACAACTACATTCCTGAATTCAACTGCAGCTGCTTTTCAGACTGGAAGCCTGTGACCAGTGGTGTGCCACAAGTACCAGTGCTGGGTCCACTACTTTTCGTCATTTATATAAACAATTTAGATGTGAACATAGGACGTATGGTTAGTAAGTTTGCAGATGACACCAAAATTGGAGGTGTAGCGCAAGCAAAGAAGATTACCTCAAACTACAACGGAATCTTGATCAGATGTGCCAATGGCAGATGGAGTTTAATTTAGATAAATGTGAGGTGCTGCTCTTTTGGAAAGGCAAATCAGGTCAGGACTTACACACTGAATGGTAAGATCCTGGGGAGCGTTGCTGAACAAAGACACCTTGGAGGTACATAACTCTTTGGAAGTGGAGTTGCAAGTAGACAGGAGAGTGAAGAAGGTGTTTGGTATGCTTGCCCTTATTGGTCAGTGCATTGAGTATAGGAGTTGGGAGGTCATACTGCACCTGTTTAGGACATTGTTAGGCCACTTTTGGAATATAGCGTACAATTCTGCTCCCCCTCCTATAGGAAGGATGTTATGAAAGTTAAAAGTGTTCAGAAAAGATTTACAATGATGTTGCTAGGGTTGGAGAGTTTGAACTATAGGGAGAGGCTGAATAGGCTGGGGCTGTGTTCCCTGGAGTGTAGGAGGTTGATGGGTGACCTTACAGAGGTTTATAAAATCATGAGAAGGATGGATAAAGTGATTAGACAAGGTATTTTCCCTTGGTAGGTGAGTTCAAAGTGAGAGGGTTTAAGGTGAGAGGGACCTGAGGGACAACTTTTTCACACAGAGAATGGTGCATATATTGAATGAATTGCCAGAGGAAGTGGTGGGGGTTGATACAATTAACCTGTATAACATTTAAAAGACAAGTGGGTGAGTATATGAATAGGAAGGATTTATAGGGACGTGGGCCAAGTGCTGGTAAATGGGACTAGATTTATTTAGAATATCTGGTCTGGATCGAAGGGTCTGTTTCCATGTTGTACAGCTCTATGACTTTATGATTCTATCTATGACTTTGTCATGAGGCAACAAAATGAACCGGTGTCATCGTATCCAAATGGCATCAGTCACTGGCCTGATGCTTTTGTAGGTGCCTGACACAGCGATCCCCTACATCTAAAGCAATGTTGGGAACAGAAGTCTCGAAGATCTTAGAGAACACATCAACGATTCACCTTACAGATGAAGGCCGCAGAGTGAGACATGCTGCATCCTGAAAACAAGGGCCATATCTCCACCATCTATCAACCTTCATCTTCAGCAATAGACAGCAGCTAGTGAGAAACTCACCACACTGTGTCAAATGCAGAAACGATGAAACGAGATGCCCCTGATATCGAGATGGGCCTTTCCAGATTTCTCATCTGATTTTGCTACTAATCTTGCATAGACCACGTTGCTACTCAAAGATTGTTTGAATGATATTAAACCAATTAGGACTTGCACTTCTTATAGTTCATAAAGCGCCCAAGGTGCACAATTATTTTTGTCTTCTTTAGATTTTAGCAACAAATTGTTGCTGAGGCAGTACATGTCCATTAACTGGGTGAATAATGTAGTGAGTAAATTAGCATACCGTGTAGGACAGGTCCCCCATGTTGCTTTAAGACCGTACAGGAAGGAGGTGGAGGCCCGGGATTTCCAATGTTACTACAAAATTTCATCATCACTTTCCAGTAAGCTTGGTTCTACCTGACAATGATGCCATTTCAAAGCTCAAAGTAGAAATTTGGGGTCCAATTCTGAATCACAGATCTTTTTTTGGAAACAATTATTGCAAATTAATGCATAAAGACTGTGTGTGGCAAAAGATTGCACAGTAGACTTTTTTTTTAAACTATCACAAAGTGCTCAGCCCAAAATATATTTATGCAATTTGAGAATTAACATCTGTCAGATTTGTTGTATGAACAGCTCACTACTTTGCTTGAATTGCTGCTCCAGATGAAAGTTGCTGGAGGTGTAGGGATCTACAGGTCCTGTGTTAGTCTAGCAGAGGAAAATAACTTCCTCCTCTAAATAGAAGAGTCCCTTATTGTTAATGACATGTAGTTTATTGCATATTAGAAATGTGTTACAGGTTGCAGTGATATGGTAGATACAGTTACAGAGACTTTAAGGAGGATCCTGTATCTAGAATACAAGAGCAGAGATGGACTATTGAGGCTGGTCAGATTGAATTTGGAATATTGTGAGCAGTTTTAGCCCCATCTCCAAGGAAGAATGCATTGTCCTTGGATGGGATCCATAGGAGATTTACAAGAATGATACCAGGGATTAAGGGTTTCTTATATGAGGAACAGTTAAGGACTCTTGTTCTGTACTCGATGGAGTTTAGAAGGATTAGGGGGATCTGCTTGAAACTTAAGATCATATTGAGAAGCCAGGATACAGTGGACATAAAGAAAATGTTTCCACTACTAGGAGAGACTAGGTCCTGGGGACACAGCTTCAAAGTGAAGGGATGACCCTTTAGAACTGAGCTAAGGAGGACTTTGCTCAGCCAGAGAATGGTGAATGTGGGTACTCATTGCCGCAGAGGACAGTGAAGGCTAAGACATTGAGTATCATTAAACCACAGATAGATAGAATCTTGATTAGTAAGGGGGTCAAGAGTTATGGGGTGAAGGCAGAAATGAGGTTGAGAAATATATCAGCCATGATCAAATGGCAGGAAGACTTGCAGGTTACTTGCTCGCATCTTGGGATAGCTTTCCTAATGGACATCCTTTCACTTTCATGGCCTTACTTCTTTCTTTGCCCCTTCAACCAGATGCCTCTTTCCACCTGACCTTTGTATCCTGTCCCCCACACTATTTTCTTACCCCCGGCACCTCAAAGTTTCAAGGCCTGGCCTCACCAACAGGCCCTGGATTTACTTTCCATTCAGCTTCGAGCTCAGCTTTCTAGTACTGGATGTAGCTTTAGCAACTGTGCTGTCGGGGTCAAAGATCCTGGAGATGGGACTTTCACCCCTGCTGAAATGAGAAGGTCCACCTCCAGTCAATTAATGCTCACAGATTTCTCTGTGGTACTGCTGTCTGGGGCAGCAAGGAGTTCTCTGCTGACCTTCCCCCACCCTCACATTATATGTTGCCTATTTGTATGGTATTGGTCTAGGAAAAGCCAGGATGTCACAACAGTACAGGCACAAGCTGAAGATAATATAGGCAGTTCAAGTGAGATGATTGCAAGGTGGCAGATGATATATAAGAAGAAGTATCTGATTTAATGTTATTTAATTTGATTGAAATAAAAAGAAAATCAGACTTTTTTTTACAAAATTAGGAAGCATGTAAATGTTGGTAGACAGATGGACTTGAGTATACAAGCAAAAGATGAAATTTAGTATGCAGCAAGCAATTCTTTTAGGAAGGTTGTCCTCGAGTTTTATGTGATTGCATGTGAATGAGAGTCATATCATTCTGTGGGTCTTGTACATAGCTTCACAATGTTTTTTGCAAACAGCTACCACAATCTAAACTTCTTGGCCTCCTACTTTTTCTGACTGTCCTTCTGCTGTTCAGTCCCATCATAATTTCTATCACAATGTCATTAACATCGACATCAACCCACATGCCTGCAGTAATTAGAAAGGCAAATGGAAGGTTGGCTCATTTTGCAAGAGAATTGATGTGCAGGAGTAAGGAGCTTAGCATAAGTGTGTACAGTTTTGGTAAGAACTCACCTGAAGTACAATGTGCAATGTTGGTCTCCATGACTAAAGAAAAATAAACTTGCATTGAAGTTCACTTGATTTAGCTGGCTCCTTGGATGAAATGGCTACACTGAGACGGTGGGTGAATTGGACCTATAATCTTTGGAATTAGAAGCGTGAGAAGTGATCTCATTGAAACATTCTGGACTTAAGGGACTTGACATGATTAACACTGAGAGATTGTTTCTATTGACTGGAAATTCTAGACCATAGCATCATTAGTTCAGAATAAGGGATGAATCATCTAGGATACAGATGAAGATACATTTCTTCGCTCAATCTTCACTGAATCTTTGGAATCCTCTACCCCATAGAGTACTGGATACCCTATCATTGAGTATATTCAATGTTGAGATAGACACAATCTTGTTCTCTCAGGGAATGAAGGGATATGGGAAATGTGTAAGGAATGTGGAATTAAAGCAAAAGATCAGCCGTAATTGTAATCAATGGTGGGTTAAGCTTGATGGGAGATATTGATTTGATTTGATTGATTTGATTTGATGGTCCATTCCTGCTTCCTTTCCTCAGGAACTTATGGAAGAAATTTTCATGTGTCATAAAAGTATCTGTCCATCAAACATTATACAGCAGCACTTTTCTGAGGAATATCACTATTCCCCTACCTACTGACCTAATTAGGCAGCAATATCGCAAGACATTACCCACAGGCTATATTCTTTCTACAGTAATGAGGAGAAGAATGTCATCACAATGTATCAGATATTTGACTTGCTTAGGGATGGGCTAACAGATATTAACATATTATATTATGTAAGAGATATCAGTGCATTACATGTGTGTATAAAGAATAACATGAAATATAACTTAATATCTCTCCTACCAGATGTACTATATTTTACAGGTGTTGCAGGTGAAATATTAGCATATCTTACTAGTTAGCACATATTACAGCAGTCATCCAGGGACAGTGTGGCGAACTGGCAAAATGGCAATGGCACAGTGGCACAGTGGTTAGCACTACTGCTTCACAGCGCCAGAGACCCAGGTTCAATTCCTGTCTCAGGCGACTGACTGTGTGGAGTTTGCACATTCTCCCTGTGTCTGCATGGGTTTGCTCCCGTTTCCTCCCACAGTCCAAAGATGTGCAGGTCAGGTGAATTGGCCATGCTAAATTGCCCGTAGTGTTAGGCGAAGGGGTAAATGTATGGGTGGGTTGCGGGTCAGTGTGGAACTTGTTGGGCCGAAGGGCCTGTTTCCACACTGTAAATAATCTAATTTACTTGGGAGTTATTCTATTTATACAGTTGTGGTATGAAATATGGACATCTAATCTTTGAAATCTCATTGACAAACTTAAAGACCTTGGACAAATCACCTGACTTGAAAGTAGCCAATTCACAGGAACTTACAATGGACTATCTAATTAACATAGCTGATACTCATAGCCTGGAAAAGCTGTCCAATGGGTAGTGATCTGGCCAACTGGGATGGTTGGGAGGAGCAGAGGATAGGTTAGATTACTTCGCTGATGGGTTGGCTTGTGATGCAGAATAATGCTAATAGCGTGAGTTCAATTTCCACACCAGCTGAATGGTGGTCCTGAATTCCCACATCATGATGGTCCTGCTTTCTTGATCTCACCCCTCACTTGAGCCATGATGACCCCCAGATTAAACTCATCACCAATAATCTCCCTGTGATGGGAGAGCAGCCCTAGGGTTTATGACAATGTTATTCTTTACCTGGTCATTGAAAGACACATATTTTGATGCCATGATTAGCCTGTGATTTGTGCTCCAGAAATAAATGTACTGTATCTGGACACATGGTGTGACATCCTGGAGCTGGCACCAAATAAGGGTTGTCTCTCTCTCTCTTTGGAAATAATTCCTGGCTCAGCAAGATGTAATCAGCCCTGAGAAAAATCCACTGAGAACAGAGATGTTTTCAACCATTGCAACACCTGCTCTTATTGAGTGCGTTAGGGAAACCAGCTTAACAATATTAGCCTCAGGTTAAATCTTATGTCGCAGAAACAATAAAAGAAATTCAGTTTGCATGTTATTTTTATCTTCCTTTGCATTGAATAATAATCCCATTAAGAATAAGAGAGTGTGAGTGTGAGTGTGTGTGCATGGGTGGTAGGTGAGTGAGTGGGTGCGGATGTGTGTGTGGGTATGTGAGGGTGTATGCATGTGTGGATGTGAGTAAGTGTGGGTGTGTGTGGGTGTGGATGTACGTGTGGAGATGTGGGTGGGTGTGGGTGTGTGGGTGGGTGTGGGTGTGTGTGTGGATGTGAGTGTGTGTGTGTATGTGCATATGTGTGTGTGCACATGTGTATGGGGGTGTGGGTGTATGTGGCGTGGGTGTGGGGCAAGTGACATCATGAAGGCTGTTTGGTTAAATATCTGGACAATGAGTGGCATCGTGGCTCAGTGGTTGGTACTGCTGCCTCACAGCACCAGGGACTCAGGTTCAATTCCAGCCTCGAGTGACTGTCTATGTTGAGTTTGCACATTCTCACCGTGTCTGTGTGGGTTTCCTCCGGGTGCTCTGGTTTCCTCCCGCAGTCCAAAGATGTGCATGTTAACAAAATTGCCCATAGTGTCCAGAGATGTGGACATTAGATGCATTAGTCAGGAGTAGGGTAGGGGAATGGGTCTGGATAGGTTACACTTTGAAGGGTCGGTGTGGACTTGTTGGGCCGAAGGGTCTTTTTCCACACTTTGTGATCCTTCTAATTCTAATACCACTTCAGAGCAGGAGTAGAAAAAGTTTTAATTAGTAAGGGAATCAAGGGCTATGAAGAAAGACAGGAAAGTGGTTGAGGATTTTCAGATACATCAACATCTCATTGAAGGACAGAGCAGGCTCTATGGGCTGAATACACTACTTCTCCTTTTACCTCTCATGGTCTTAAGATTTATGGTCTGAGTTGTCTATCTGGATCCTCCTGCCTGCTCCAACATTCAATAAGATTATAGATGACTTGTTTATGTTTCAATTCCACATTCCCATCAACTCCCATTAATCTATGATTCACATTCCTTAAAGAATCTATCTACTTCTGCTTTAAAAATATTCAATGACATTCCCCACAGCATTCTGAGATAGAAAGTTCCCAAACCATACAATTGATGGAAAAGAAATTTCATCTCTGTCCTAAGGGGGGGATCACTAGTTAGTGACACATGAAACAGTGCCTCTTAGTCCTAGACTCTTGTAATAAAGGAGAGTAATAAATTCTTAGGTTAGCCTTCTTAATTACCGGTACCTGCATACCAAAGCTTTGCTCATAAAGGCATAACCTCATGGACAAAAAAGCTTAAACCTTTGATGTGACTAATAGAGGGATTTGAACAGAGTGAAGCTTTTTCACCCCTTCTTACCTGTTTGTATTACAGTGCACCATAAATATGTGGAAGCAAATTAATACCAATTAATGTTATTAGTATAGCTACAGAATAAGCACTGTCAACATGTCACACTGATACACATCAGCAATCAAAGAATACCATTTCTCACTCACAATAGCTCAGTTTTCATCATTCCACGATGTCATGTCAGTGCAGTCAGTGTTGCACTGATGAGGAGCAGATTTTGGCTAACCTTGAGGTGCTTTTCCATTTAAAAACACCAGTGACTGACAAATAAACAATGCTATGCTATAAACTGCAAACAAAACTATAAACTGGCACCTTACTTTTTGTGGCTTTATCTGTGGAATCTAAGTTTAGTCAACTTCTATCTAGATTGAGTATAGGAGGATGCACACTACTTTTCCAAGATGGTGTTGCAATTTAAATGTGCTAATAATCTCTTCTATTCTTTCCTTTATCACCATAGCTGAAAAATTTTGGGGATGTTTTTAATGTTGCAAACCAGTAATAATTGAACCATCATTCACTGTAAAATTCTTACCTTTAGAAAGTGATATTTGCATTGCACAGGCAGGCTGATCCATTTTGTAATGCTACAATGTTGAGATAGAGAAGCATACACTGCATTAAATTAAAACAAAGCCAGCCTGCGGCAATCACAGACTTTTAATTAAGACTGTTCAGATGCAACAGCTCTCTTGTTTGTTATGCATTTCGACAGAATCCCAAAGGGCAGTTTAAACCTACTGTGAACTCAATAATCCTGTGCATTCCATATAACACCAACCCTTTCCTTTATAGTGTATTGCTGGGTGATAAACATGCATCTTTCAGCCTCATAGAAATGTGTAGTATCTGCCAGAAATATTCTGGCTCCAGGAGCTTCCCCTGGCCCATGCTGCCTGATATTTTCCACATCATTCCATTCCACCTACTAACATTCTCAGAACGTTTAATTTATGTTCAGGCAAATTATAATCCATTCATTTCAGAAAGGTTGTGATCAGGTATTTGAGCTTGCTGATTAGTTAAGGCCATCTTTGAAGATAACCACGTAGAGATTACAAAAGGCACATTTTGCTTGGTCTCTGAAATCATATCTTTGTTATGAGTTAATGACAAAGGAATTCATAACTACTGTATCTGTTGCAATCGATTTAGTTTAGAATTAAGACTGTGCTGATCATTCAGTTAAGCAGAAGTCCGAAATGAGAGTTCACTCATTGAAAGTTTGCACTGAAACATTGACTGATACTGCTGGGGTTTGAAGTTATTAGGCTATGTTGGATGGCTCATTATACTGCAGGTCTATTTTTGTGGATCTTTAGTGGAGGGGCAGAGGTATAATGAGTGGAAAAGAGGAAAGTTGAATGTCCGTTTTCTAATTTTTCTCTTAAACTTCTTAAATTTCTCTTCTGTACTCCCTATCTTACTCTCATGGTATTTGGCTTTCTTGTAATGAAACTCATTGAAACAAAATAAACATTTGAAAAACAAGGAGAAGTAAAAGCTATAAGGTGCATTCATACTTAGTCCATCAAATAGTAGCATTGGACACTACTTTATTTGGTTATTAGCAACAATATCCTAGGGAAACAAGTCTTTCTAAGCATTAAAAAGATTTCACGCAGACAAAATTATAATGGGCATACATCTTTTTTTTATTTTACATTCTTTCAAGAAGTGAGAAAAGTTTTGAGATATGTTTCCCAAGCATCCTTTCCATCACTGCGTGCCATTTTGCAAGAGGGCACTCACTGTGGGCAAACGACCATAGGTCCAATTCTAAATTGACCCACAGCCAGAGAAATCCGACCTTACCCGAAACTTGGTCAACTAAATCAAACAGCAGCCAGGAGTTATCAGCTCCAGAGGACATTGGAACCCAAAGTCAAAAGAGGTCATAAAAGTTTATGGACGCATGTCCTCAGGTGTCTCTGATCCTGTACAGCTTATAAAACCTACCTCTTATTTTATTAAATTGCCATTGTTTAAATAAATGTTCAATCCTTTAAACTGTAATCACTTTCAGAGTAGATAGGGAGAAACTGTTCACTTTCATAGAAGAATAGAGAACGAGAAGGTACAAAGATAAGGCATTTTGCAGAAGTAGCAAATGTGATGAGAAAAAACCTTTTTGACACAGGGAGTGGTTAGGATCTGGAATGCATTGCTGGAAGTGTTGCAGTGGCAGGTTCAATTGAAGATTTCAAAAGGGCCATTAAATGATCATTTAAATAGAAACAATATTCAGGATTAGGGTGAAAAGGTCAGGGAATAGCACTAAATCATAATGCTCATTTGGAGCTTCGATGCATAAAAAATGGGACGAATGATCTCCTTCTGAACCATGTTAATTCTTTAATTCAGTGATTCATTCCTTGAGTTTAAGAGGAACCGCGTTGTTATGGCAGTAATTTCTCAAGTGTGAACAATCTTTCTGATTCATATTGTTGAACTAACATATTGTTGAACTAACAAGAATAATTGTCTTGTTTCAAGGAAGAATTTCGTAACCTGATATGTGATAATAAGAATAATAATCTAGACAAGCAAATGATCACATCATAGCTCAGTCTAATGCAGCACATCTATACCATGCTGGATCCTGTGGAGTTTTAAAATTCAAATCATCATTAAATTGTATGTTTCATACCATGCATGATCTGCAGAGATGTTTATTCAGGATTCAATCTGGCTCCACTGGAAACACTTTCAGTGTCTCAGAGAAAATGGAAAATCAAATATCAGCATCCCCTAGTTTCCAGGTTCATCCCTGTTTGAAAATGAATTAGTTTAGGAATATCAAAAGAAGGGGGAAGACAGAGCAGCCAGTTTACTCAGTTTATGCTGTCCAGTAGATTGTGAAACCTTATATGCTACCCATTCACAATTTGCTATTCTCAATTTTTGAGCCTTACATACATGCTTCCCATTCTTCCTTTCTGAAGCATGCCATTTATCATCAAAACCTTTTAATTTCTGCAACAACATACATATCAAACGGATCTCATGACAATGAAATAAATCTCTTTGTAGCACACAGCATGCTTTCCACAAAGTACAACTGCACAAATTAACATTAATAAAAAATAAATGTGGCTTTTAAG
The DNA here is from genome assembly GCF_037043375.1 of Chiloscyllium plagiosum. NCBI lineage: Eukaryota > Metazoa > Chordata > Chondrichthyes > Orectolobiformes > Hemiscylliidae > Chiloscyllium > Chiloscyllium plagiosum. The sequence continues at coordinate 59,076,312 of NW_028270149.1, forward strand.
AGGTCTATATTATTTAGCTTAAGGTCATTTTCTCCTATGTGGTTAACTACAACAGGGTCTCTATCTGCCCGTTAACATCCTAGCTAATCCTTCCTCAATGTTTGCTCCAGGTTGATAGCCCAGTACAATCTTTATAGCACACATTGTTATTTACTTTTCTGGACAAATTATCACCACTGATTTCCAAATAGGGACTATAGCTTGTTGCCTCCATGATCCTGTATTGAAGATGGTAAAATGCTGTGTATAAATTGACTATAAAGCATAAATATAATGAGAATAGCATATTTAGCTACAAGAATGTAGTGACTAACCGTCAAACAGTTAATATTCCAGGTTTGGATATTTTATGTCTTGCTGACCAGCACAGAGTACCATACTCAAAGTGCAGCTTGAATCTACAGGTTTAGTGGATGATCTAAATCTCATGCTCTATGATTGGATAAAATGGATCAACATCCTAATTGTTGCTATGTGATGTTTGAATATTATTAGTCACAGATGTCATTCACCTTTGTCCCTGTTAGATGGACACCACATATGGTGTAAATATATCCTGACTTTATTTATTTCACATCTCTATATATTTCCTATCATTCAGCCTGTTTGCAAGTTTGGTCCTAGATCCTAACTGCTTTACTACTTCATCTGAGTTAAGTAATCATTTATCTATATTAGGAAAGCTCCTCTTTACTTTTTTCCAGGAGAAAGTGAGGACTGCAGATGCTGGAGATCAGAGCTGAAAAATGTGTTGCTGGAAAAGCGCAGCAGGTCAGGCAGCATCCAAGGAGAAGGAGAATCGACGTTTCGGGCATAAGCCCTTCTTCATTCCTGAAGAAGGGCTTATGCCCGAAACGTCGATTCTCCTGCTCCTTGGATGCTGCCTGACCTGCTGCGCTTTTCCAGCAACACGTTTTTCAGCTTTTACTTTTTTCCAGTCAATTTCTAACCTATAGTTTTAATGAAGGCACCCACTATCTTTAGTTTGGGTACCAGTTGCTTTTGCGGAACTTTGAGAAGCTTACTCTGTTCCAGAAACTACCTTAAATCAGCACTTGTGATGTCAGCTCCTCTAAGGAATTTGATCAGGTTAATCCTCGCAGTGCTACCTAACGTTCAGTTTCCTATTTCTTTATTTACTGATAATAAGGGGAACGGGTTTACGTATTTCTTTGTGAAACTAGATACAGACATCACTTGCTTTTGAATCAGTGGAACATTTTTAAAATTAATTAACATCTTTGCAACAATCATTAGAGTTTTGCAGCTGCAACCTAACTTAGCATTCCTTGGGTTTGTAATTCCTGGGTAACAATCAGCTAGGAAATCTTGCAAAGCATACAACTCAATTTTCTCCAACTTGAAATATAATCCAATCATTTTACATCTTCATCTGTTAGGAAATTGATTTTTAACAGTTTAACAGTAGAAATTAAATCTCTAGCCAATCCAGAATAAATTCCTGTTACAGGTAATCCCTGCAACATTCAACATTGTGCTTTTTCTTGGCCATTTCTCTCCATTATATCCTATGTGCTCTAGCACTATTGTTAATTATTAATATGTTAGTGCTCCAGTCTCCACAGGAATAGACCTTCAGCTTAGGAATCATAGGGTTTTAAAGGAAAATTTTACCAGGGGTCAAGATGGCCATTCTGTGGCAGAAGGGTCAGTTTGGTGATTTTGCTGGAAGTGGCTTCCACATTGACCATTTATGGATCTGCCATCCATTTTCCATTGACATGTCGGTTTCTGATGCTGGCAGTTCAGACAGTGGCCTGGCAGCTGTGAAGTCTCAGTAACAGCATTGTGTGAGGTGGATGCTACTGAGGCATGTCAGAAAGCTCAGTGGCTGCCTCTAGGCAAGTAACTTAAAAGTTAAAACAAAAGGTGGGGGTGCAGAGGGATGGAGAGAAGTCACATCCTCCATTGTGGTCAGTGGTACTTGCCTCCTTGTCATGGAAACCTTGGCCCCAAAGGGCTTCCAGACTGTTGTGGAGATGCTATCTCCATTCAATTAGTGATCACCCCACATCGAGGGAGCATGCTCAGACACCAGCTAACTGTTGGCAAGCCCAAAGGCTCAGCCTCAAGTAAGTCCTTTATTATTTAGCTTGGCTATCCAACTCCATTTAGTGGGCACCCAATAACAATCTGATTCCCTGCAGAAGCTCTGCATAGTTAAGTCAGTCTGATATCCCACTATTTTCCACCATACCCCCAACATAGATTATACAATTTATAGCCAGTTCAAAGGAAAATTATATGGAGTGAATAATGTGCAGCTGTTTGCTGTACATCCCTCCCAAGCTGAATCTGTACATACTAACTATAAAAATGTAGCATTCCATTTCTGCAATAACCAACTATGCCAACAGACAGGTTGGATATAGGCTGGCGAGTGGAAGGACTCATAAAATATGATGCTGCCCTCCTGCCATCACAGGATTTTTCCTGAAATAGGCATGCTTGTTGCTTAGCCAGTAGCTAGCCTGAGTGAGTGAACAATTAATTCAGTTAACTGGCCAACTATCAGCCACTTTATTCCCTTGCTGGCTATGGGGAAACTATCAGATACATCAAAGTCACCTCCCAGAACCTCCCTAGTGGTTGATTTCCTTTCTGGCACACTCCATGACCCACAGAGAAACCCCATTGTTAGCAAAGGTGGCTCCTACGGCCCAGCGAGGTTAGGATTCATCCAGATATGGCCCTGGCACATTGAAATGATTTCTTACCCATCCTCTAATTAGCCTTGCAGCTCAGGGAGGCTGCTAGCTGCTCTAAATTGAATAGTGGTCCTGGTGGCTACTTCTTTTCTATTGCCACTCAGTAAAATGGCTCCCACGGTCCCATCATCCTCTGGGCAGGTCTGGGACCCACTTTAGATCCTGGCCATAGGACTTCATTCCGCCCATTGTTCCTGCAAATTCTATCTCAGTACAAATCTTCAACTGCAATCAGATGTACACCACTGGAAGATTCTATAAAATGACAGAACAATAAAATCTATCAAATTTTATATAAGGTTTGAACAAGATTAGGCTGGTTAGTGTTACTTTGCCATTTCAACTGCTCTGGCACCAGTTCAGAAGAGAACAGAAGTATTCATGTGTTATTCAGGATTGTTTGGGCTAATGTATTTCACATTCAAACATTTAATGAATGCTGTGGTTGTCAGCCAGTCCCATGCAGACAGCCCACATTGTTAAAAGTCACAGATGCAACCTCAAACTCTGCCTAAATGTCACACATTACAAGCCCTGATTCACAACAAGAGATCAATGGTCCCTCCTTCATCAGAGATCTACAAAATTTGTTAAAGTAATTGGTTAGTGCTTACACATACATTTTACAGGATAACTTTCATTGTTAAGATACAGTGTGTAGCACTTCAGTTTCTCTTAATACCTCCCTCCACCCCCTACTCCCAAAGTGTACGCTGACTGGCCTGATGCAGGGCTCCTTCAAACCCAAAGTGTATAGATTGGATGAGATTTCTGTTTTACTCTACCCATGCCCACAGTGATTGGTGCTGACTGCACTCAAGTAAATTCTAATCCTTTTAGAACTATATAGAACCTAATGAAAGAGAGTGATGTGGTAGTGTCCCTTGCTCTGACCCAGGAAGCCAGGGCTCAAATTCCACCTGTTCCAGACATACACCTGACAAATGAACCTGGGAGAGCCATCAATCAGAATTGGTATTTGGCAATGTATATTTGGCATTGGGTTGATCAATGTCAGCAGCCTTGAAAGTGGGTGTTTGACTAATGTTCAGCGAGAAACATAAGGCAGGAGAAACAATAGTGCTTTTCTGTCATTATAGCTGTGGCTGGAAATGGTGATTGATTCAGCGCTGATTCTTCTGGGCAACACTGAGGGAATGAAACCAAGTATTTTGAGTTTCTTCCCTGTCTTTTCTTCCTGGAAACTGAATATTCCACAGGAGAGCAGGACAGGAATTTTGGAGCTGTGATGCATTTTTGGAGAAGGAATGGAATAATATTCTGCATTCCAAGTGTGGACAATTAATAATCGTAACTGCCCATCTGTAGGTTTCACACATCATAAAGCTGCTTTTATACTGTTCCAACTAACATTCCCTGACTGGGTTTAGTGTAGTTTAGACAAGAAAGAAATTTTCAATGCTCTCCCTCTGCAGCCAGACTCTGAATTATAAAACATGTTCAGCTCAGCATTTGTATAAGTCTCACAGATCTATTTCCTCCTCTATTAACACATACATTAACCCAAGCACACTAGCATGAACAGCATAATTCTGGATATTCTACCTGGTTGTGTTCACTGAAAATATCCCAGTTTAAATTAGACCCCTCTGAATATCCAGACTATGCAGTTACTCATGGTTTTGCCTAATCATGCAAAGAGATACTAACTATGAATCAAAGATTTATAAGTTAATCTCTATGTTGGTTGAGAGAGGAACAAGACTGACAATTTAACGTTCCAGGACTTAGCTGTTTCTGGTGAGATACAGGCACGTAAAAGAGGTGGGAGAGTTGTGTTATTAACTAGGGAGAATGTCACAGCTGTATTGAGGGAGGAGACCTTGGGGAGCTCATCCAGTGGGTAGAGCTCAGGAATAGGTAGGGCACAATCACTTTGGTGGGATTACACTGGCCTCCCAACAGCCAGGAGGTGATATATGGACAAGAGTATGGAAAAAATATAAAAACAGCTCAATCTTATGGTGAGTGATTTCAACTTCCCCTATATTAACTGGGACTCGCTTAGTGCCAGGGGCTTAGATGAGGCAGACTTTGTTAGGTGCATCCAGGAAGGTATTTTGAAACAAAATATAAATAGTCTAAGTAGGGAAGGGGCCATGCTATACCTGGTACTGGAGAATGAACTCAGTGAGGAGATTGAGGTTTCAGAAACATTCCAGGAACAGTGATCATAATTCTGTAAGTTTTAAGTTGCTTAGGCATAAGGATAAGAACAGGCCTCAAGAGAAAGTATTAAATTGGGGGGAAGGCTAACTGTGACAATATTAAGGAGGAACTGGGGAATATAGATTGGCGGTGGCTGTTTGAGGTTAAATTCACATCTGGCATGTCGGAATCTTTTGAAGGCCAGTTGATTAGCATGCTCCTGTGAAAATGAAGGATAAAGATGACAAAAGAAATTGAGAGCTTAGTCAAAAAGAAAAAGGATGCATACATAAGATTTAGACAGAGTCCTCAATGAATACAATGATAGCAGGAAACAAATCAAACAAGGAATTAGGAGGGCTTAAAGGAGTCATGAAATGTATTTGGCAAACAGGATTAAGGAAAATCCCAATGCATTTTATATGTATATGGAGCAAGAGGGTAACTAGGGAAAGGGCAGGTCCACTAAAGAATAAAGGAGGGAATGTATGTATAGAACCAGAGGAAATGGTTGAGATCCTTAATGAATAACTTGCATCAGTATTACAATAGAGAAGGACATGGTGGTTGGTGATTTTTGGAAGCCATGTGTTGATATTCTAGGGCATGTCAATATAAAAAAGGAGGTAGCGTTAGGTGTTTTGAAAAGCATTAAGGTAGACAAGTCCCCAGAATCTGATGGGATGTATCCTAGAATACTGATGAGGCAGGTGAGAAAACTTCTGGGGTTTTGTACAAAATATTTGTATCCTCTTTAGTCCCAGGAGAGGTCCCAGAGGACTGGAGAAAAGCCAATGCTGTTCCTTTGTGTAAGAAAGGGCAACAGGGATAATCTGAGAAATTACAGGCCAATGAGCCTTACGGCAGTGGTAGGGAAATTATTGGAGAAGAATCGTAGGATTTACTCACATTTGGAAAAAAAATGCGCTTATTAGCGATATATAGCATAGCTTTGTATGGGAAAGGTCAGGTCTTATAAACTTGATTGAGCTTTTTGAGGAAGTGACAAAAATGATTAATGAGGGCAGGGTGGTAGATGTTGTCTATATGGACTTCAGCAAGGCCTTTGTCAAGGTCCCTTATTGCAGGCTAATACAGTAGATGAGTGTTGAAAAATGTGGCGCTGGAAAAGCACAACAGGTCAGGTAGCATCGAAGGAGCAGGAGAATTGGGGTTTTGGACATAAGCCCTCCATCAGGAATGTTACAGAAGACAAAGTCACACTGGATCCACAGTGAGCTGGTAAGATAGTACAGCATTGGCTTAGTCATAGGAAACAGAGAATGGAAGGGTGTTTTTCAAATTGGCGATCTGTGTTCCACAGGGATCAGTGCTGGGACTCAATTTGTTTGGAATATATATAAATGATTTGGAGTAGGTGGCCCGATTAGTAAGTTTGCAGATGATGCAAAAACTGGGGGAGCTGTGTTAGTGAGGAGGATTGCCAGAGGATACAGCAAGATAATAGATAAGCTGGAGACTTAGGCGGAAAAATGGCAGATGAATGCAGGTTGATGCATTTTGGGAGATCAAATGGCAGAACCCATTGTAACACCAATATACATAGGGATCTAGGAGTACAGGGCCAAATTTCCCTGAAAGTTGCAACTCAAGTTTATAAGATGATTAAGAAGGCATATGGCATACTTACCTTCATCAGTCAGGGCATAGAATATAAAAATTGTCAAGACATGTTGCAGCTAGATTAATTAGTTAGGCCACATTTGGAATATTGTGTACGTGAGTTTTGAGAAGATTTGTAGTCAGGTTGAGGTTCTGGATGTATGTTTGCTTGCTGAGCTGGAAGGTTTGTTTTCAGATGTTTTGTCACCATACTAGGTAACATCATCAGTGAGCCTCTGGTGGTATGGCCCGCTTTCTATTTATGTGTTTAGGTTTCCTTGGGTTGGTGATGTCATTTCCTGTGGTTACATCATTTTGTGGTGATGTCATTTCCTGTTCTTTTCGTCAGGGGGTGGTAAATGGGATCCAAGTCAATGTGTTTGTTGATAAAGTTCCGGTTCGAGTGCTATGTTTCTAGGGATTCTTGTGCGTGTCTGTTTGGCTTGTCCTAGGATGGATGTGTTGGTCCAGTCGAAGTGGTGTCCTTCCTCATCTGTATGTAAAGATACTAGTGAAAGTGGGTCACGTTGTTTTGTGGCGAGTTGATGTTCATGTATCCTGGTGGCTAGTTTTCTGTGTACAGTTGTCTACAGAATTATTGTGTACAGTTCTGGTTACCACACTACCAGCAGAATGTGGAAGCTTTGAAGATGGCACAGAAATTGTTTACCAGGTTGTTTCCCAGTTTGGAGTGTATTAGCTAGTAGGAAAGATTGGACAAACTTGGTTTGTTTCCACTTGAACATTGAAGGATGAGGGGAACCCTAACAGAAATTTCCAAAATTATGAAAGATGTGGATAGCATGGACAGTCAGTGTCATTTCTCAGGGTAGAAATGTCAATTATTAGGGGACGTAAGTTGAAGGTAAACAGGAGAAAGTTAAAGCAGATGTGAAAGACACGTTTTTTACACATAGAATGGTAGGTGCCTGGAATGTGCTGCCAGAGGTGGTGGTGGAGGTGCATACAGTAGCAATGTCTAAGAAGCAACTTGTTAGATAACTGAATAAGCAGAGAATGGAGGGATATGGACTGCACAGCGGCAAAAAGGCTTTTAGTTTAGAAAGGCATCATATGTTGGCACAGTCTTGGTAGGTTGGAGGGCCTGTCCCTGTGCAGTACTCTCCTTTGTTATTTACTGGAACATAGAAGATTAACAGAGAGCTATTTGAGGTTTTAAAAAGTACAAAATTCATTGAAAGAGCGAATAATTGGCACTAAATTTCCATATTTGTTCAATTGGACTTTCACAGGGAACTGACAAGATCAAAAAGCAAGTTGATGTGACATCTACAATAGGAATTCTCATTCCCCTAGCCCCTCGGGATTATATCTACAAGCCAGTTTACTGATTCAAATAACAATGACATCCAAAATGATGGACTAGTGCTGGATCACTAAAGGTGGGAAAGTATTGAAATGCAAACAACTGAGTGGTGTGTAGAGCAGGATACCCAAGTAGCTCCCCATATTCATGCCTCTGCCTCCAATTAACAGGATTCACTTTGTAGAGCACCACTGAAATCCCAGTCCTTGGTACTGTTTTGTTATTAATTCACAGGCTGTGGCTGTTAGAAGCTGGGCCAGCACTTACTGGCCATTTCTAATTGCCATTGAGATGGGCAGTGATGACCTGCCTTCTTAAACTGCTGCAGTCCATTTGTTACATGCAACGATACAAGAGAGGGAATTCCAGGATTTTGACCCAGTTTTCAAGTCAGGATAGCATTGCTGATGACATCTTCCATTACTTTACTGATGTTCAAGTAAACTGTTAGGGTGCTAATTGGTTGAGTTGGATTTGTTTTGCTTTCAGTGTACAGGACAAACTTGGAAATTTTCCTCATTGTTGGGCAGATGCCAACGTTGTAGCAGCTGCTATATCTTGGCCAGGACATGTTAGATTCTGGAGCACTAGGCCGCAGGACTATTGCTGAAATGTCATCAGGGTCCATAGCCTGTGCAGTATTCAGTAATATCTCCAAATGTTTTTGATATCATGTAGAGTGAATTCAATTTGCTGAAGACTGGCACCTGGTGTCAGTGTTTCATGGGGCGGTGAAACAATAACAAAGATGTAAATTTAAGATTATTAACTTAATGGTGAAGGGAGAAGTTAACATAATTTATTCCACATAAAAAAATTATAACATGACTACTGAAAGATTTCAACATATTTTTTAAAAAGTATTTTAAAAAGAACAATGCGGAGGGATGTAGAGAAAAAGCAAATGTTATAGGTTCATTTGAAGAGAAGGGGGCTGCTGTACATTTTATTTTATTTGTTTGTGGGATGAAGGCATTCACTGGCTAGGCCAATATTTATTATCCATCCCAAATTGCCCAGGGAGCAGTTAAGAATCAACCACTCTTTATGAATTCCTTCCATGCGATAATGTAGTATTAGATTAGGGAAGGTGATGGTTTGGTGGTATCGTTGCGAAGGTATTAATCCAGAAATCCAGGAACCTGGGTTTGAAACAGGCCATGGCAGATGGTGGAGTTTGAATTCAGTATAAGTAAAACCCATCTGATTCACTCCTATCCTTTAAGGAATGAAATCTGATATCCTGACCTAGTCTGGCCTGCATGTTGACTCTTAACTGCCTTTCAGGCAATAAGTGCTAGTCCAGCCAATGAAGCCTGCATCTCATGAATTTAAAAATAACCTCTGAGTTTACTAGTCAGTAACCAGTAAAAAATATATTCTGGAGAGTGGATTTTCTGTAAAGTGATAAATAATAAAATATTGATTCATTGATGCCCTTTGATGTTACTACTAAACAGTTAAATTCAATCAAATGTTTGCCGGGATAAAAGATATTTCTTAAAATGCCCTCTTTCATCTGTCATGAAAGCATTTGGAAAGATACTCGTGAATCATTCTTCATCCTTTTATAAACTTTCTAGCATTTATTTGTAAGAATAGTGTTTCAGTTAAAAAAAGTATTGACTATACAGAAAGAAAAACAGCAAAGCAATTGTATTAATAAAGTGTCTGTCATGACTTCAGATTATCCCAAGTGCATCATTACCAGCATAGTGTCCGTTGCAATGCAGAGAAATATTCTTTGTACCAGCACTGTGCAAGAGTTCAACAATTGATCATTGATGGTTAACAGGGTTTATAAGAGTTATCATGGGCATGTTAATGCAGTTTGGGTTGGGTGGAAGCAGGCAGTGAGTGATGTTGAAATACAGTAGACATTAATAGCTTTAGTCAATTGTCACTAGCTGAGAATAAGATTGAAACAGATATAATCTGTTGTTGTTGGGACTGATGGATTCCTTGTAGTTTCTTAGGCTGGAAAACCATTACTTTCCACTACTACAGCGCTTTTTTTTTAAATTTCAGGACTTGAGTCATTTCTATGGAACCAAATATTTATTTGGGAGAAGAATTAACATTTCTTCAATACTAAGTGAAGAAATGAAAGGACAAGCTGTTGTCAGTGGATGGAAAGAGTGACAGTATCATCAAAGTTTAGCTAGAATTGAATGCAAAATATTTAACCTGGCAGTTATGCACCAAAGAGGGGATGTGCTATGAGTTATGAGAGTTGTGAGGCTATGGAGGAGGCCAAGGATAGTCATGTTGGAAAGGGAGTGGGAAGGGGAATTAAAATGGACAGTGACTGGGAGGTCCAGTCAGCCCCATGGGCCCAGCTGACATGCTCGGCAACCCATTCCCTAAGTTTACGTTTGGTCTCCCTGATGTAGAGAATGAATGAAATGCATGCAAGTACGGACACCAAAGGAAATAGAATAGCAGCTGGTAGAGATAACGAGGATAGATTGAAGAAGTTGGGACTTTCTCCTTGCAGAGTAGAAGACTGTGAGGAGATTTTTATAGAGAATATCAAAATCATGAATGCACTGGGTAAATTAGATAGGGGAAGCTGTTAGCTCACTCATAAGAGAGAAATAAAGAATGAAAGAACATTGACTTAAATGTTGTGAAAATGAAACAAGGGTGTTTTCAGAAAAAAAAAGCCTTTTCATACAGTGAATAGTTAGGGCATGGAATGCACTGCCTGAAAACGTGGTGGAGACAGGTTCAATTGAAGCATTCAAGAGAGCAATTAACGATTATTTGGATAGGAATGGTTTGCAGGGAAATGTGGAAAAGGCAGGAGATTGGCACTAGGTGACCGAGCTGGTGCAGGCACAAGGGGCTATATGGCCTCTTTCTGCACCATAACAATTCTGCGATTCTGTGATGTGGTGTCAAAACACTGAATCATCTCTAACTGCAAAATTGGCAGGATAGAAACACAGTTGGAGTACATCATGATTGGCAAAGAACATGCAAATGATTAAAAGAGCTACAATATCTTCCCAAATAAGACACTGGGCAATTTACTACACTGGGGAGACTGGACGCCTCCTAGCAGAGTGCTTTAGGGAACATCTCTGGGACACCCGCACCAATTAACCACACCGGCCTGTGGCCCAACATTTCAACTCCCCCTCCCACTCAGCTGAGGACATGGAAGTCCTGGGCCTCCTTCACCGCCGGTCCTCACCACCCGATGCCTGGAGGAAGAACGCCTCATCTTCTGCCTCGGAACACTTCAACCCCAGGGCATCAATGTGGACTTCACCAGTTTCCTCATTTCCCCTTCCCCCACCTTACCCCAGTTCCAAACTTCCAGCTCAGCACTGTTCACATGACTTGTCCTACCTGCCTATCTTCCTTTCCACCTATCCATCTACCCTCCTCTCTGACCTATCACTTTCATCCCACCCCCATTCACCTATTGTACCCTTTGCTACTTTCCCCCACCCTCCTCCCAGACCTATCACCTCATCCGCACCCCCACTCACCTATTGTACACTATGCTACTTTCTCCCCACCCCCACCCTCCTCTCATTTATCTCTCCACCCTTCAGGCACTCTGCCTCTATTCCTGATAAAGGGCTTTTTCCTGAAATGTCGATTTTCCTGCTCCTCGGTTGCTGCCTGAACTGCTGTGCTTTTCCAGCACCACTCTAATCCAGAATCTGGTTTCCAGCATCTGCAGTCAGTAGTTTACCTAGTGCCATAACTGATTGTAAAGAAAACAAAATGGCAGCAGATAAGAGGCAGAAAGAACCACAAATGGTAGAAGCTCAATGATTCTTATTGATCTTGATTAGAAAAACTGGTGAAGATTGATCTGAAAGGTCATCAGGGAAAAGCTACAAAAGGTATTTGATGATAGAAATGAAAAGATAGAAAATGCAACAAAAGAAAAGGGACTTTTAAATCAAGGGAAATAGAGCTCAAAAAGACAAAGAAACCCAAAAATACAAAAGAAAAGATTTCTAGAGAAAGATCATGGCAAGAGACAAAAAAACCTACAAATGCTAGAATCCAAAGTAGACAGGTAGAAGGCTAGAAGAACACAGCAAGCCAGGCAGCATCAGGAGGTAGAGAAGTCAATGTTTCAGGTGTAACCCTTCTTCAGGACTGGGGGTGGGTGTAGGGGAAGCTGCAGATAAAGGGCGTGGTGGGGGCAGGGTGGTGAAGTGGGATAGATGAAGACAGGTAGAGGGTATAACCTTATTGGTCAATGGGATGAATGAATCCAGTAAATATCTTCCCAAAGATATTTGGGAAGAGTGGAAGGGAGTGGGAGGGACTGGGAAGGGTGTCATTGGAAGGGATGGGAAGTGTTTTGAAATTGGAGAACTCAATGTTGAGTCCTGCTGGCTGTAGGCTGCTCAGGAGGAAGATGAGGTGTTGTTCCTCCAATTTACGGTTTGGTTTTTTGTGGCAATGGAGGAGGCCAAGGATAGTCATATTGGAAAGGGGGTGGGAAGGGGAATTAAAATGGATAGTGACTGGGAGGTACAGTCAGCCCCGTGGACCCAGCTGACATGCTCGGCAACCCGTTCCCTAAGTTTACATTTGGTCTCCCCAATGTAGAGAATGAATGAAATGCATGCTAGTATGGACACCAAAGGAAACAGAATAGTAGCCGCTAGAGATAATTAGGAAATATATATATATATATATATGATTGAAGATGCAGGTGGGGTAACATTAGTGAAAGAGGATGTAATCAATAAGAGTTGGTGAATGCATTCAATGGATAAGTAATGAAGAAATTCACTTTCCAAAATTTGGGGAACATTTCATTAGATTGAAAGGAGTCAATTTAACTCCATTCTAACAAAGAGGGAGGGAGACAGAAAGTTGGAAACTACGATTAGTTTAAAGTTTGTGATTTTGAAAATGTTAGAAGCTAATACTTAGGAGCATTTAGATGAATTCAAGGTAATTCGGCAGAGTTAACATTGATTTGTCAAAGGAAAATAACGTTCAAACAACTTATTGGAGTCTTTTGAAGTAGTAACAGAGGTGGTCAATAAACCCAAATTAGTGAAAGTACTGTAGTTACATTTCCAGAAGCTGTCTAATAATATTGTAAGCTTATTGAGGAAAATAAAAGCGCATGATGTAGAAGGTAGCATTTTGACAGGGACAGAAAATTGGTCAGCTGATAGGAAACAGACATAAAGCATATATTGGTCACAGTTGGGAAGTTGTAATGTATAATGCGCTACAGGGATCAGCACAGTGTCCCCAACTTAAAATTCATACAAATGACAAAGGCATGATTGCCAAATTTGCTGATCACACAAAAAAATGTTGGAAACTAAGTTGTGAAGAGGATCCAAGGAAAATATAAAGAGGTATAAATAGGTTGGGTGAGCAGATAAATGCTTTGACAGTTGGAGTATAACATGGACAGATGTGAAATTATCCATTTTGGCTGGAAGAATCAAGAAGAGACTCATTATCTGAATGTTGAGAGATTGCAGAGGTCTGAGATACAAAGGGATTTGGGTGCCCTCACAGATGAATGGCAAAAGGTTAGTATCGAGTACAGCAAGCAATCAAGCAAAATAAGCATGTTCCCATTTATTGTGAGGAGAATTGAACACAGACGTAGGGAGGTATTGCTCCAATTATATGAAGCATAGATGAGATCACACCTGAAGTACTGTGTAAAGTTTTGGTAAACTTATTTAAGAAAGAATGACATGCGTCAGAGACAATTCAATGAAAGTTTACTAGAATAATATCTGGGCTGGATTGGTTATCTTATGAAGAAAGACTTAGCTTCCATCTGCTGGAGTTTAGAAGTGTAAAAAGTGATTTTATTAAAACATATAAGACCCTGAGATGTGTTGATGTGGATCTGGAAAGGATCTTTCCTCTCACGGAAGAATGCAGGAAATAAGGAGTGATTCATTTAGTTCACACAGACGGCTGAAAGTCTTTGGAACTCCTTTCAAAGGTTATGGAAGCAGATTCTCTGAATATTTTAAGACAAGGTCAATAGATTCTTGATTAGCAAAGAGCTGAAAGTTTATTGGGAGTAGGCAGGAAGGTGGAATAATCAGATCAGCTTTGATCTTATTGAATGGCAGAGCAAGCTCAAGTGTCCGGGGGCCAATCCTGCTCATAATTTATATGTTTATAAAAAGAAAATCAAAGACAGAAGAACTTTGAACTACATTCCCTCTAAATTTTTTTGCTGCTTCATTGACCTCCAAAGTTCACATGGAGCAATGGTTTCCGGAACCGGAGATCAAGGTGTTGTTGATCAGACTTTCTGAGCAGCTATGTTAGCACATAGCTTCACAGATTGGAGGGAGCACTAGCTGCAAAATGAATAATAACATCCAGAATCATTCTAGAAGAAATCAGAATAGCGTTGAAAATGTTAGCATGATGGATCAGAGCCCCAACGTGCTATCAACATTTTAAAAATGTAATTCCCTTTTTTCAATAAAGAGGCCTGCTACAGACAATCAAAGACTGCAAATGGACACTCAGTGCTGTCTCTTAAAGTTGAGTGGGTCCGATGGAATGTTGCACTTTTAGAGATAGTGAGGAATCTATCCTTCCTTCTATGAAAAAAATCAGCTCATGTAGTCAGTTGTTGTTTTTTGGCCTCCCAGGAAGGGATTAAAAATTGACTACAACTCTGGTCTTCCTATACTAGTGGGAGATGCTGTGCTAGTGAAAGAAGTTGTGGAAGTGAAAGGTGATGTGATAGTGATCTGATGTTCATAAGTTCTACTCTGGATGTGGCTGCTAGTGTACCGCGAAAGTCACAGTTGAAGGACCATCCACTAGTCACCCTGTACTGCATGTAAAGTGATTACTTTGCTCTGAATGCTAAAAGCCAATCATTCAGCAAGTCTTTCAGAAGTAAACAGGATAAGAAGGACCCTTTTACTCTTCGTGCTGCCAGCCAACCACAGTCAAAATGAAACAAGACAAAAAGGTTTCAAGTAACCTGCAAAAGCCAAGAACTCTGAAGTTGACTACCCAACTATTAATGTTCCATTGACTACTCTTCACAAACTGTCCAAAGAGATTGAACCATATATCTTTTAACTTTTTACTTTTCGGGACTCACTTCTTATTCCTAATCTGTGTATGCGTGTGCCATGTTATTAATTCTTTTCACTCGTTTGTTAGCTCAAGAAATACCTGGATAAATTAGTTCCTTGTAAAATATAAATATATGTGGTCTGGGAGAAAAGCATCCACAAAGGAGAGACTTTTAAAAAAATAAACCTTGTTACCACCAATTGAGGTAATGAGTGAATAAAGAAGAGAAGCCAGTTCATTCCTCTTCACCTGGATACTTAAAAATTAGCATTATCCATTTGGAAATGCAAAAACTTGAGAAACGCTATCTGGGGCTTGCTTAAAACAGTTGGAATGCAAAAATGGTGAAGGTGCATGATTAGATGAGAATTGTAGGTATGTCTAGATGAATCATGGAATTCAGGTCCTGAACAAGCTGTTCAACTATTTTGTGATAAAAGGGAAAATCCCAAAGGGACAGAGGCAAAACATTTAGTTATCAGTTATTCTTAAATCTTATGGTCAGCGTATCATCATTGTTTCATAGCATATGATTTAACTGCATAAAGGTCTCACATTGTAATCCAACTGTTTAAAGAAAATAATGTGGAGAGGGGAATCCCCCTTCAATTCCATTTTAATTTAATCTCCCTCATTCCCTATCATCCTCTGATTTTGTTACTTGTCACTGTCCCTGGTGGGCAGTGCTTGTAATTCTTTAACAACTGGGTGACACAAGTGTTTTGGTGGAGGTTCATAAAACAAATGTTGAATGATTGTCACTTTAGAAGGGCACTGCAGTGCAGTGGTAATGTCCTTACCTCTAAACCAGAAAGGCTGGGTGCATGTCCCACCTCACATCCATAGCGCATCTGAACATATTGATGAAATAAAGAGTATGGGGAGACAGTGGCATAGTGGCAATGTCACTGGACTGGTGATTCAGAGACAAAGGCTAATGCACTGGGAACACAGGTTCAAATTCCACAATGGCAGCTGCTGGTGTTAAAATGGGCTTCTCTGGCGCAGTGGGAGTGTCCCTACTTCTGAGTCAGAGGTTCCAAGCTCGAGTCCCAATTCACTCCAGACCTGTGTCATAACACATCTGAACAGGATGGTTAAAATGAAAGAAATAAGTTCTTCCTTAGTAGGGAGTTGGCTTCTGAACAGAGAAAGGTAGAAACTGATAATCTCATTGTACGGCAGAGCAGACTTGATGGACCAAATAGCCTCTTTTTGCTCATGCATCTTATGGGATTAGGGTGAAATCAAGTCAAATAGGAGAATCTGAAAGAAGAGAGTAATTTCTGAGGATGACATAATTAAGATGAACAAAGTTAAAAATCACACAACACCAGGTTATAGTCCAACAGGTTTAATTGGAAGCACACTAGCTTTCGGAGCGTCGCTCCTTCATCAGGTGATAATGGAGGGCTCAATCCTAACACACAGAATTTATAGCAAAAATTTACAGTATGATGTAACTGAAATTATACATTGAAAAATTGATTGTCTGTTAAGTCTTTCATCTGTTTGAATACCATGATAGAAAGAAGTGAAACTATCATGGTATTCAAACAGATGAAAGACTTAACAGGCAATCAATTTTTCAATGTATAATTTCAGTTACATCACACTGTAAATGTTTGCTATAAATTCTTTGTGTTAGGATTGAGCCCCCCATTATCACCTGATGAAGGAGCAGTGCTCTGAAAGCTAGTGTGCTTCCAATTAAACCTGTTGGACTATAACCTGGTATTGTGTGATTTTTAACTTTGCACACCAGAGTCCAACACCGGCACCTCCAATTCAAAATTAAGATGATTATTGTATTTTTACTTCTCAAGATACCAAATTGATATTCACTGATTTCATAAGGTCATAAGATATAGGAGCAGAATTAGGTCATTTGACTCATCAAGTCTGCTCCATCATTCAATCATGGCTGATATAGAGGAACCTCAATTATGCAGCATTCAATTATTCGAATATCAGATTATCCAGCAAGATCGTAAGGTCCTGATGAATGGCTTAACAATGTTATTCGGCATTCGATTATCCGGAATTCGATTAACCAAACAAAATACTCCCCGCCCGTGTCCTTTGGATAACAAAGGTTCCTCTGTATACTCCTCCCCCCATTTTCCTGCCTTCTCTCCATAACCGTTCAACCTATTATCAATTAAAAATCTGTCTAACTCCTCCTTAAATGTACTCACTGCCCCAGCATCCACAGCATTTTGGGGTAGCGAATTCCACAGATTCATAACCCCCTGAGAGAAGTAGTTTCTCCTCAATTCTGGTTTAAATTTGCGATCCCTTACCTTAAGACTATGACCTCTCATCCCACAGGAGGAAGTATCCACTCCATGTCTATTTTATCCACACCTTTTATCATCTTGAATACCCCAATTCGATCTCCCCTCATTCTTCTAAATTCCAGAGAGTATAGGCCTAAACTGTTCAATCTCTATTCATATGACAAACCCCTCATCTCTGGGATCAATCTGGTGAATCTCCATTGAACTGCTTCCAATGCCACTATATCTTTCCTCAAATAAGGGGAACGAAACTGTGCACAATACTCCAGGTGCAGTCTTACCAATTCCTGATTTAGTAGTAACTGTAAGCCCTTTTGCACCATATGAATGCAAAACAATGACTTTTTATCAACATCTCTCTGCTGCGCTCAACAATTAAATTTTTACTATCCCACTTTAATATATGATGATTAGTGATGTATCAGCAAAATACAGATAGCCTGAAATTTAGGCCCAAAGTCTAACAATGATGGAAAGAAAAACACTTTCCAGTGGAAAACTGACAAAGTGATGTTCTTCTTTCGCTGGAATTTCCAAATCATTGTGTTTTGAAAAATGTGCATCTTTAAAAACATTCAAATGTGATCCTTTTTACATTTGCTGAGCCGCAACTTATATTTCTGTCTGTGACAATTTAGAACTACAAAGTTTCAAACACTAAAACATACAATGGGGCAATAACAGTGAAGTCTTCAGCTCCACAGATGTAGACTTAGTAATAGACATTTTCAGTATCTGAGTTTGATATTTAGGAAACAGAACAAGTATTCTGGTGACCTCGTTAAAATTTCTAAGTAGATATTTATCGTCAGAAACACTTACTCCTGCTGTTGACCAAAATCTGCTGCTGTCCTGCTTATGCTCATAGCAAATTTCAATGAGAATGGATGCATTAAATGGAAATATTAGCAAAGGGTTGTCTGCCACTTGTCATAGAATATCATGTTTTCTAAGTTAAATATCAAACGCGAGTGACAGCTACTTTGAATATGTCTTTGCTAGTTTGAAGGAAAGAAGCAATTGGACAGTGGTTTCCCTTTTGGTTATGTGGATTGTAACAACAGCATAACTAAATTCATGCATCAGGATAAGGTAGACAGACACATAGGTAAATCAGGCACATTTATTTTTATGTTACCGTGTATTCTTTCTTATGCTTTTTATTTTATCTTTTACTTCATTTCCATTTCTTCATATTTCTTTTCTCAGCCCAAACAAGTGCTGCAAAGGGCTTTCATGATCATTTAAATATGCAGATACCCCCAGGTCCATAGTGTTTTCTTGTTTATTTTTCTTTTCCAGTGAAATGCTGTTAAAAAAGACATTGTTATTGATGACTGGTACTGTGCACACAAACAGAGACTGATACCAATCTTAGATGGTTCAGGAGATCATGCTGTTTGTTTTGAGACTCTCATCAATTATGGGATCCCTGCTTATATACAAAATCCCTTTGTGCTGTTTGAAATCACATAAAAAATATTTACCCTCCCCATCCCAACTCGAACATATACCCTAGCACTGACTTTGCTGGACTCCCAAACTTGAAACTGCTGAGGCAAAACCGGCTGCTTCCTGAAAAGCAAAATCTTCAGGAAAGTAATCCTTCAGGCACTAACAACTTCTCTTGGGAACTGACGATAACTGTATGGCTGAGTGAGGGAAAGAAACCTTATTAGTTTTTCAGTCACACAGTCTGACTTGTGTGATGTTTTGGTCTTTACCTGCATTGTTTGAACTGGAGGTTTTTAATTTGATGGTCATCTCAATATTATCCATTTATGCCTGATTGGGGTGGAAGAATTTGATTTATCTTTTACTCAAACCACACTTTCATTCGGTGATATTGGAACTTCTTTAGAAACTTTTCATTTTACAATTTTTCCACTGATAGAATTTTGAAGTGAGTTACATTTATGAGATATAATTTAAATCAAAGTAAGTTTATAGAATTCTTTCTTGCATTTAAACAATAACAATTTGTTATTGAAGTCTCGCTAGAGAAAATTAATTTATCTTAAATTTAGGACCAGAAATGTGCAAAGATATACGTATGGGTCTAGCATTTTTTTAATATTAGTAAAGTGTAGATTTTTTTTCTTGTGTGAATTATGCAAAACATTGCTGAAGGATTTGCAGTTAGATTGCTGGAAGGATTCTGTAGTAAACACCTAAATCTTGTTCAGCTCCCCAAGTAGCCATGAACAATGCAATGAAAGACCTGCTAATTGTTTATAGTATTGATGTTTGAAGGCTGCAAAAATGCCAAAGCCATAGAACTATTTCTTTTGTGAGGAATTATTAATACAAACATCATTCTGAGGATGCTTTCATTGATGGTTATATGAATAAAACATTGCACTTGGAGATGCCTTAAAAGTGCCTGGGGCTCACTCTACTGCAGGTTTTCCAATTGTGCCATTCTGAGACATCACAAGAATGATTGTTGTGGAAAACATAAATGTCACACTGGTGCAATATAGCATTCTCTTGAGATTGTGGCAGACCAAAGGAACATTACATTGCTTTGAAATACGTGCTCTATACCTAATTTGTGCATGCTTGATTCTGATATTGGGTGTTCAATTTGATGGACGTTTCAAAGATTTGGGATTGTAAATATCTGCTGTTACAATGAGCTAAACCAAGAAACAAATCACGCAAATGATGGCAGCACTCCATTGGACCAAAACATTATTATTGTGAATGTTTTAGTCAACAGGGAATATCAGTGTTTTAAAGGAAATTAGACTCACACATTTTAATACAGATAGTAATGATGACAAAAAAAGTGGAAGCGATTCATATTTTACCATCTGAGATAATCATATATATTGCACAAGGTAATTAGTATTGGAAAGTGTTAACTATCAGCATAAGTCCTACCATCAAGATATCAAAAGAGAGTTCCAGGGAGGAGTTAACCTTTTTTCAATCTTCAGTGTTTGCTTCTGTGATTGTTCTCATGTAGCTAAAGTATTAAATTAAACGTAAATTGATATTTCATATATGCAAATCATGTATACCTAGGAACATAGGAATTAGGAGTGGGGTCAGGCAATTCGACCCGTCGAAGAACTAGATACTGAATAATATATAATAAACCTTTACTTTTAATCAACGCAACGTCTATCTTTTTGCCTAAGGTATTGTGTTGGCACCTTTCCCCATATGGTATTGCTAACATCGCCAAGAAGGATTGGTTACAACGAACCTATTCAAGATATCCAAGAATTTACAATGTTTTAAAGGACACTTCCATCCTGGCTTGGAAATCTGTCACAGCTCTATCTTCGGCACTAAGTTGAAATTCTAGTCATGATTTGGAGATGTCGGTGTTGGACTGGGGTGCACAAAGTTAAAAATCACACAACACCAGGTTATAGTCCAACAGGTTTAATTGGAAGCACGCTGGCTTTCGGAGCATCGCTCCTTCATCAGGTGATAGTGAAGGGCTCAATCCTAACAACACAGAAC
This sequence comes from Chiloscyllium plagiosum, assembly GCF_037043375.1. NCBI lineage: Eukaryota > Metazoa > Chordata > Chondrichthyes > Orectolobiformes > Hemiscylliidae > Chiloscyllium > Chiloscyllium plagiosum. The sequence goes on from NW_028270149.1 coordinate 59,097,005, forward strand.
TTATAGCAAAAATTTACAGTGTGATGTAACTGAAATTATACATTGAAAAATTGATTGTCTGTTAAGTCTTTCATCTGTTTGAATACCATGATTGTTTCACTTCTTTCATGTGTAAATCACAAAGCCTTTTTTAAAAAAAGTTGCATTCTCAGGTTAGCTGTTAACAATGGCAATAGCTAGACAATATGTTGAAGGTGTTAGCCCCCTGTGTTCTCTGTCTATGCCATGATGTTTAGATTGATTCTAATCTAAAAAATGAGATAACGGAGTTTTACATGAATGCATGCAGTTTTTGAGCAAAGTACAATGTTACCCTGCAAGTACAAATTCACTCCACAAAATATATGTGTGCATGTGGGTCTTTGTCTGTCTGTGTGTGTCTGTCTGTCTGGGTTGGGGGTTGTGAGTGTGAGAAAGTGTATGTGTGTGTGTAGTGAGTGTAGAGTGTCTTATGTCTGTGAGGGGGTGCATGTGTGAGTGTGGGAATGTGTGTATCTGTAAGGGTGTGTGGGCGGGTCTGTGTGCGCGTCTGTGTATATGTGTGTCTGTGTGTATGTGTGTATAGGAGTGCCTGTGTGTGTGAGAGTGTGTGTGTGTGTGTGTAGGAGTGTCTGTGTGTGTGTGTATAGTGCAATGGTGGTCACCTGTAATGTGACATGAACCCAAGTTCCCCAGTTGAGGACCTCCCTATCGGTACCGAACTTAGCTATCAGCCTCTGCTCGGGCACTTTTTGCTGCTGCCTGTCTCGAAGTCCACCTTGGAGGATGGTCACCCGAAGGTCCGAGGCTGAATGTCCTGGACCACTGAAGTGTTCCCCAACTGGGAGGGAACCCTCCTGTCTGTTGATTGTTGTGCAGTGCCCATTCATCCGTTGTCGTAGCCTTTGCTCGGTTTCCCCAATGTGCCATATTCCGTTATCTCACTTTTTAGATTAGAATCAATCTAAACATCATGGCATAGACAGAGAACACAGGGGGCTAACACTTTCAACATATTGTCTAGCTATTGCCATTGTTAACAGCTAACCTGAGAATGCAACTTTTTTTAAAAAAGGCTTTGTAATTTACACATGAAAGAAGTGAAACAACCATGGTATTCAAACAAATGAAAGACTTAACAGACAAACAATTTTTCAATGTATAATTTCATTTACATCACACTGTAAATTTTTGCTATAAATTTTGTGTGTTAGGATTGAGCCCTCCACTATCACCTGATGAAGGAGCAGCAATACAAAAGCTAGTGTGTTTCCAGACATGGCTTGTCTGGTGGTGAGAAGGACTCTGCCTGTGAGATCCTTTATCACGCCCGGACTCTCGGCCACACCGCACGCTGCCCTCGAAGTGGCTGTGGGGGGCACGAGACTGTCATACACCTCCTTCTGGATTGTGCCTATGCAGAAGAAGTCTGGAGAGGAATGCAGTGGTGTTTGTCGAGGTTTGTCCCGAGCAGCGCCGTGACGCGGGGCTCCGTGCTGTACGATCTGTTCCCCCGGATGCACACTGAGACGAACATCAACTGTGCCTGGAGGATCATCAACTTGGTGAAGGATGCTCTCTGGGCGGTCTGAAACCTGTTGATCTTCCAGCTGAAGGAGTTGACCCTGACTGTGTGTTGCAGACTGGCACATTCCAAGGTCCAGGACTACGTGTTGAGGGACACGCTGAAGCTTGGGGCAGCTGCCGCCAAGGCGCGGTGGGGAAAGACCACTGTGTAACATCTAACTGCCTAAGAAGAACAGGGGGCCCACGCAGTCTTTTGGGCTCTGCTGACGCCTCAGCTAAATATATGGACATATGATTGATAAACGTACAGACCTGTATATACAAATGATAAATTCTGATCTCTGTATGCAAATGTTTACATATGTATGGCATGACCAACTGTACAGACCATCAAATTATTTTACAAATAAAGTATATTTTTGAAATAAAAAAAAGTGTATTTCCAATCCAACCTGTTGGACTATAACCAGGTGTTGTGTGATTTTTAAATTCTAGGACTCCTAGTTTGGTGGACAAGTACCAGGGAGACTACAGGCCCACCACTTTCTTCACAAGGGTGATGTGTAACACAACTCCTGTACCAATGGCACTAACATCTGAAAGCATGATATAAGATACACTCCATCAAGCTAAGGCAAATATAAAACGGCGTCAGAAAAAGGCTTTTTTTTCATTGAAAGTGCAGAACCAAAGTAAAAATAACTGGTTGTGAATGATTGATGGGTTAAATAAGCAAACTAAAAAACTACAAGTACAGTTATTATAAAGATGACTCAGGGGATGGTAACCCTTTCTGTCACTTAAGAGATGGCATCATAATAATTCAAAACCTCCGAATACTTTTAATGATCCCTGCATCCCAGTAAAATGTGAATTCCCAGCCCCCATTTGACAACAGTGGAAGCTCCTGACAAAGTTATCACAGGTGACCTCCTAATCTGAGAGACTGAAAACACGGTGAGAGGGGAACAGTGGGAAAACTTGGAAATGGTGTAAGAGAGGACTGATCCATTAATCAGAGAACATACATAGCATACAAGAAAAACATTGAGAACCAGAGGATTTGGAAAATATTAAAAACCAACAAAAGGCGTTGAAAAAATATTAATGAGGGACAAAATAAATTTTGAGGGTAAACTTGCAAGTAATTCTAAGACCAACAGCAAGAGCTTTTTAAAATATATATAAAGGAAGGGAAAATGAGGATAGGGAGGTAATAATAGTAGAGGAATTAAATAAATACTTTGCATCAATGTTCATAGTAGAAGACACTAACAGTGCCCAAGATTACTAAATATTCAAGGGACAAAAGGATGAGATGAAATAAATACAATTACTATCACGAGAAAAGAAGTGCTAAAGAAACTAAGGTGACTTGGAGCTGATAGGATACATCCGCAGATATTAAAGAAAGTAGCTACAATGATAGTGGATGCACTAGTAGTAATCTTCTAGGAATCCCTGTGCACTTTGCCCTTAAAACCATGGGCTCTTATCTTATTTAGCAACCTCCTGTGTGGCAACTTATCAAAGGCCTTCTAGAAATTCAAATAAATCAAGTCACTGATTCTCTTTTGTCTAACTGCTCATTACCTCCTCAAAGAATTCTAACATATTGATCAGTCATGACCCCCACCCCCACCCCCACCCCCTTGATGATGCCAAGATATCTCAGTACTTTACCATGCACTTCCAAGTATTCTGCACCCTCATCCTTAATAATAGATTCTAAAATCTTACCAATAACTAGGGTCAAGCTAATCAGCCTGTAATTTCCTTGTCTTCTGCTCTCTCCCTCCTTAAACTGGAATGTTACTGATGGTGATCTTTCAAGAATCAAGTCATTCTTGAAAGATCACCACCAATGCTGGCATGAATAAAGGATTGGCTGACTGGCAGAAGGCAGAGAGGAAGGATAAAGAGTTCTTTTTCAGAATGACAGCTGGAGACTAGTGAAGTTCCGTAGAGGTCAGTGGGATCATAATTATTTATGTTATACATTAACAACTTGAATGAAGGACCTGAGGGCATTGTTGTTAAGTTTGCAGAAGACACAAAGATAGATGGAGGGACAGGTAGTGTTGAAGAAGCAGGAAGGCTGTAAAAGGACTTGGACAGATTAGGAGAGTGGACAAAGAAATGGCTCATGGAATACAAAATGGGAAAGTGTGAGGTTATGTACTTTATTGGGAAGAATAGAGGCATAGACTATTTTCTAAATGGGGAAAGACTTCGGAAATCTCAAGTATAAAGGGACTTGGGACTCTTATTTCAGCATTCTCTTAAGGTTAACATGCAAGTTCAGATAGCAGTTAGGAAGGCTGATGCAATTTAATTCAAGAGGGCTAGAATACAAGAGCAGAGATGTACTGCTAAGGCAGTATAAAGCTCAGGTCATGTCACATTTAGAATATTGTGAACAGTTTTGGGTCCCATTTTTAAGGAAGGATGCACTGTTGTTGGAGCAGGTCCAGAGGAGGTTTACAGGAATGATCCCAGGGTTGAAGAGTTTGTCATACAAGGAGTGGTTGAGGATCCTGGGTCTGTATTTGATTGAGTTTAGAAAAATGAAGGGGAATCTCATTGAAACTTACGGAATGGCCTGGGTAGAATGAACATGAGAAAATGTCACCATCAGTCGGACAGATTAGGACCCAAGGGCACAGTCTCAGAGTGAAGGGATGACCCTTTAGAATGCTCAGTGGTTAGCACTGTGGCCTCACAGCGCCAGGGACCTGGGTTTGACTTCCGCCTTGGACAGCTGTCTGGGTGGAGTTTGCACATTCTCCCCGTGTCTGTATGGGTTTCCTCCAGGTGCTCCGGTTTCCTCCCACAATCCAATGATGTGCAGGTTAGGTGAATTGGCTATGCTAAATTGCCCATGGTGTTAGATGCATTAGTCAGGGTAAATGTAGGGGAATAGGTCTGGATGGGTTACTCTTTGGAGGGTCGGTGTGAACTTGTAAGGCCAAATGGCCTGTTTCCATACTATTGGGAATCTAATCTAATTTTAAAAACTGAGATGAGAAGAAATTTCTTCAGCCAGAGGGTGTTGATAAAGATGCAGAGATTGCAGATCCTCCCTGAAAACGCCTATGCAAGGTGCATGTCGACAACAGAAAATCACATAGCAAGCAGCTTTTGGTACATTATAGGCAACAAAAGCATCTCTGCCGATCCTCATGCATTTCAATCCACATGTGGAAACGGAAATCACAAACAAACATGTCAGGATATATGAATGGAGCTGTAAAACATAGAAGGATGAAAATGACTGATTTCCTAAGCATCACCAGTCAGGCAACATCTGAAAATCTGAAGAATCCACGTTTTGAGTATAAGAAGAGCCTATCCCTGAAATATCGATTCTCCTGCTCCTTGGATGCTGCCTGACTGGCTGTGCTTTTCCAGCACCACACTGTCAACTCTGATCCCCAGCATCCGCAGTCCGTACTTTCGTCTAAACATCACACTCATTGTTGGAAACTATATGAAATTATTCTACTGGAAAGCATGAAACACTAGTCTGATTCTATGCCTATGAGTAAGTGTCTTGCTGAGTAACCTTGTAAAATAGAGGAAGAGCTGGTCTTATACTAGGCAATGAGCTCTCTTTGTCTTGTCACATCTGCATTCCTCATAGAACTTGAGCTTTATCCTGAAAGTACATCAACATATAGATATCTTCCCAATCAACCTGATCAGAGATGTTATGACATACCTTTGGAACAGGGGAGACTCACAGGGCTCTGGATTTAGAGGTAGGACGCTTAGGTCCTCGTGACTTATTTATCTTTGTTCCCATTAATTTGTCAAATACTTTGCCCTTGTGATAGAGACTGTTGCACAATCTTTCCTCCCATTAGTACCTTGTTTATCTGATGTCTTTGGGATGTTTATGGTGTCCTCCACCAGGTGGACCTGGTGCAAAATATTAGGATAAATTAGCTGCCATTTTCCTGCTCCCTGGTAACAATTTCTCTGTTGTATTCAGGTTCCACACGTATTATTGCTACACTCTTTTTACCAAAAGAAGCTCTTACTGGCTGTTCTTTATATTTGTTATCAATTTACTTTTATTATCAATTTTCTGCAAAAAGAGACCCTTATAGCACAGGCCCTGCAATATATATTATTAATGAAGGGCATATGGGTCCAGTAAAGTAATGTAGTGTCTAGTAATTGAAGAGTTCATTGGAACCTGTGTAACACATACACTCAGTGAAAAATCTGATAAACTGTGGCCCACACCTAAGCAAATAATACCATGGTCAACAAAACCATGGTCAACAACTCCAAATAAATTATTTTGGACTGTATGAGAGCTACCATGTCAGAGAAGGAAACATTTGAATTATGTATTCATATGTTATTTTACACATATTGATCCAGCAATCAGTAAAATGGCCTACATTACCATTCCATCTTCCCCACCCTCCTGACTTTTTGACTAGACAGACACTGGCAAATTGTGATTGGTTATAAATCTCACATGCTGCTGACCATTTTTAAGCTATTACCACCATTCAACAAAATGTTCAGCAAAAAAGCAGAGGAAATCACAAATCACAAGGTAAAGTAAAAGTACACTTTGACAAATAAACAAACTTAAGGGAACCATGACCTGATGTTGGAGATTAGTTTTACATCGAACTGTGAACATAAACTCATCTACTTTAGGATCAAAGCAGATCAAGCGGATGCTGTTCAATGACAGCATAAAGTGGAATGTGAGACACTTGAGAGTGAGCAAAGCAGGATTGTGAGGATACAATTCCATTTCAGTGAGATGTTGATCATCCATCTCTTCAAGCTTATCATACAGAACAACAGCCTCAAGTTAGTAGATTTTAGCACTATCATCGACAATATTCACATTTCAAGAACTATTCTCTATTTTGAGAAAACCAACACAATGAACTCTAAGAAATGACTTGGAGTAAGTATGTTTTTTGATTGTTTAATTTAAATTAGAATAAAGATTTTTAGTTTTATAAGGGTGAAGATGTGGTATTATTTTGTTTGGTTAGTATCTGATGATGTGTGTCATTTGATATTTCTCTCCTCAGTGCTGTTAGTCTATCCTGGGTGTGGTTATAGAGAGAACCAGAAAGAGTGAAATCTTAAGTGTGAGGGAGCAGCCATTTAAAGCATTGTATATAAAACTCCTGTACACATAGAATGAAGAGGTTTTGTGGCCAGTAGGTAGCATCCTTACCTCAAAACCAAAGCTCTCGTTTTGTGGCCCAGCCCAGGAGCTGATGGCCAAAGAAGATGAAGTCATAATATACAAAGATATGTTTATTATTCATCAGGATATTCCTCTATCTGATCACCAGTGGCAGGTGGTAAGAGCAGTAATTTCCTGGTCAGCCATATAATGGAACAAAAGTTGGTTCTTCTATCATTGCATCCATAGCTCTAGACTACCTACTTACACGTAAAAGTTCATGTTGCCAAAGTAGCCTGAACCATATGAGTAATGTGTCACACATCATCATCAAATATAGAATCTGGTATGTTATCTATGCGTTTCACTGAGGCATAAAATACAACAGATGTGAAACAGATTGACGGAAATACAAAGGGAGAACATACTGTAGATGCAGTGCAAAAGCAATTACTTTGGTGAATCAAGTACTTTGTTTCATGTTTTACATAGAACATAGAACGTTACAGCACAGTACAGGCCCTTCGGCCCTTGATGTTGCGCCGACCTGTGAAATTAATCTGATGCCCATGTAACTTACACTGTTCCATTATTATCCAGATGTATGTCCAATGCCAATTTAAATGCCCTTAACTTTGGCGAATCTACTCCTGTTACAGGCAGGCCGTTCCACACCCCTACTACTCTCTGAGCAAAGAAACTACCCCTTATATCTGTCCTAAATCTATCAGCCCTCAATGTAAAGCTATGTCCCCTCGTGTTAGTCTTCAGCATCTGAGGAAAAAAGCTCTCACTGTCCACCCTATCTAACCCTCTAATTATTTTATACGTCTCGATTAAGTCACCTCTGAGCCTTCTCTCCATGAAAATAGCCTTCCTCGTAAGACCTTCTTTCCATATCAGGCAACATCCTAGTAAATCTCCGTTGAACCCTTTCCTATAATGTGGTGACCAGAACTGCACGCAATACTCCAGGTGCGGCCTTTCCAGTGTCTTGTTCAGCTGAAGCATGACCTCATGGCTCTGAAACTCAATCCCCCTTCCAATAAACGCCAACACACATATGCATTCTGAACTATCAACTTGGGAGGCAACTTTCAGGGATTTATGCACCTGGACACCAAGATCTCTCTGTTAATCTACACTGCCAAGAATTTTACCATTAGCCCAGTACTCTGCATTCCTGTTACTTCTTCCAAAGTGAATTACATCACACTTTTCCACATTAAACACCATTTTCCACTTCTCAGTCCAACTCTGCATCTTATCTATGTCCCTCTGTAACCCACAACATTGTTCAGCACTATCCACAGCTCTGCCCACTTTAGTGTCATCTACACATTTACTAACCCATCTTTCTACGCCCACCTCCAGATCATTTATGAAAATGACAAACAGCAGTGGCACCAAACAGATCGTTGTGGCACTGGTAACTGAGCTCCCATCAACCACCACTCTGACTTCTTTCAGTTAGCCAATTTCTTATCCAAACCATTAAATCACCTTCAATCCTGAAACTCCATATTTTGTGCAATAGCCTACCATGTGGAACCTTATCAAACGCCTTACTGAAGTCCATATACACCACATCAACTGTCTTACCTTCATTCACCTGTCTTGTCACCTTCTTGAAGAACTCAGTAAGGTTAGTGAGGCACGACCTCCCCTTCACAAAACTGTGTTGACTATCCCTAATCAAATGATTAATTTCTAGATGATAATAAATCCTATCTCTTATAACCTTTTTCAACATCTTACCCACAATCAAATTAAGGCTCACTGGCCTATAATTACCAGGGTTGTCACAACTCCCCTTCTTAAACAAGGGAACGGCATTTGCTATCCTTCAGTCTTCTGGCGCTACTCCTGTTGACAATGATGACACAAACATCAAAGTCAAAGGCTCTGCAATCTCCTCCCTTGCTTCCCAGAGAATCCAAGGTTAAATCCCATCCGGCGCAGGAGTCTTATCTATTGTCAGATCTTACAAAATTGCTAAAACCTCCTCTTTGTCAACCTCAATCCCATCTAATCTTGTAGTCCGTATCTCTGTATTCTCACTAACATTGCCCCTTTCCAATGTGAATACTGACGAAAAGTATTCATTAAGTGCTTCCCCATGTCCTCAGATTCCACACACAACTTTCCACTACTATCTTTGATTGACCCCAATCTTACTGTAGTCATTCTTTTATTCCCAATATACCTATAGAAGGCCTTAGGGTTTTCATGGATCCTTTTCACCAACAACTTCTCATGTTCTTCCTGGTTCTTCTTAGCTCTCTCTTTAGATCTTTTCTGGCTAACTTATAACTCTCAAGCCCCCTAACTGAGCCTTCATGCCTCATCCTAAGCCTTCTTCTTCCTCTTGATAAGAGCTTCAACTTCTTTAGTAAACCATGGCTCCCACTCTTAACAACTACCTCCCAGCCTGATAGGAATATACTTATCAAGGACCCGCAATAGCTGTCCCTTAAATAAGGTCCACATTTCAAGAATGTCCATCCCCTGCAGTTTCCTTCCCTATGCCATGCATCCTAATCACATCATAATTGTCTTTCCCACAATTATACCTCTTTCCCTGCGGTGTGTTCCTTTCCCTGCCCATTGCCATTGTAAACATAACTGAATTATGGTCACTACCACCAAAGTGCTCACCTACCTCCAAATCTAACACACCTGGCTGGGTTCATTCCCCAGTACCAAATCCAAATATGGCATCACCCTTTGTTGGCCTGTCTACATACTGTGTTTTAAGTTCATATATCAAAAAGAGTTAGCTGCCATGACTAAGATCATTTGGTGCTTGCCCTGACTCTTCAAGCTATTACTGACTATCCAGATATATTAAGGTAGGCATCAACAGATACTTAAGCCAACTTTCATTTAATGTGCAATTTACAATAATCAAACTGCAGGTTGATGTAGCACCTAACAGATGAGATCCAACCATAGCCAATGACTTAGAAGATGTCATCTTTGTATTAAAAATGAATAGCATTGCAAAACATACACTAACGCTGAGCAATCTTTTTTCTTACGCCTTGTGCAACATTGTTTATATCACAAATGAAAGCTGATTAAAATAATGGATGCAAATGATAACATCATTTTAGCTCAATGGCTACATTTACTTGTGAATTTAATTTCAAGGATGAGATAGCTATTGAATTTACAATGGTTATAATGCATTTTTATTGCTGCATGCAGTTCAGGACAGGCTATCTGCCAACAAAATGTGTCCTCAAATACCCGGTGGTGCTGAAAATACCTAAAGAAATTTTTGGATTGAAGATGCAAGAGAAAGTAATTGTCCTGTCAAGCAAGGAATTTATAATGGTTGACTGGCCAAATGCAGACCAAGGTGAAGGAGTGGCAAGGCTGAGTGAAGTATGCTGTTCTGGTTTCTCCGATAATACAAGTCACAGAGACATCTTTACTCTTGTAATTCTCTACAGAACAAACTGAGAATGAAATGGGTGAACTTTTGAGAAATGTCTATCGAGATGTTACAGGTTGGACCTTTTTTCCGAATGTTTATGACTGTTTGCTATTGGACAGCTGTCTCCTTGACAGACTGAAACCATGCCTTTCCACCATAAATTGATTGGACTTTGAATATAATTAGAATCAGACTTCAAGCATTTTAAAAACATTTTTTTGTTCTGTCTTTGATAAATGACAGGACTTTTCAACAAAGCAATCAGAACTAGGTCTTTAATTTATACTAGGCAAACCATATAAGTCTCAGCTAACACAAGCTGCTAACTGATTTTTAAACTAAACAGGAACGGTTAAAGGTCCAGTTTGTGCTGTGCGATTTTACCATATTATAGATATTAGCACTAACAGGCTGTGTGCCAGATGAACATTGCTAATGTCAATAAGTCACAAGGCTATCAAAGCCTTAACAGAATCCAACAGGTTTCCAGATATGGATATTTTGAGTGAGATCTCTGATCATCCCACAAATGTTGCAATTCCTAGATAAGGCCTTTTTACAATTGAGTCCTTACTAACAACCAGTGAATTCTATGATATGTAATGAGTCCAGTTTCTTTGGGCAACAGAACACAACCAAAAGTTCTGGCTTTGGATCACCTGACTAACACACTGTTGTGCTTTGGTGTCCTTATAAAAAGGCTATATGAACAGGTGAACAGGCTCATAGCAACTTCATCATCATAGTGTCACTTTATCTTTCTATTGCTAGGACATTATTTAGAATTGCATATTAAACAAGCTTGCACATAAGGTCTTAAAGTGTGGCAAAGGTTCCCAAGCTCCTTCACAAGAGCATTGTGAAAACAAAATCTCAAATTGAAATTTTACCCAGATGCAGTACAGTAAGAAAAAAAAAATCATTTCTTTAAATTGTCTATGGAGTCTGTAACTGGCTTTTAGAATGTGTGAAAATAACTTTTAAGAGGTTGGATCAATTGAAAAGGTATCTTAAGTAATTTTATTAAATATTAAGAAATAGTAGTCCGCATGTCCTGGTAACCTTTACCTGGAAGCAGTACCAGTAGGAAGGAGGTTAAGACAGCATCCATGCAACTAAATACAAATGAAAGCTGTAGAAAGGGGAGGGCTACAACAGGTGGAATGGCAGACAAGTAATATTAACAAAGAGCTTTGTGTACATAATTTTGTTAAATAGGGCTGGAATAGGATTGAAGACAAGATTAGAGCAGGCATTCTGAATTGATCAATTTTACTGCTGCTGTTTCAGTTTTGCTAGAGCTGACCGGGTTATTTATCATGTGGGATTAAAGGGAACAGATAAGGACCCTGTGGGGAACCAAAACTGCTGTTAAGGTAGTTAAGAGGTTCTGCTGTTTAGGTAAAAAACATCACTCGGGACCCCAGATGGAATATAGCTGCTGGTGAATGAATTGAGGGTAAATTGATTGAGTGGAAAAATTAGAAATCCTATTTTCAGAGGCTGAATTATATAAGATCTGAACTGCAGATGATACATGTCAGTACCGAGTAATAAAGGCCTTTGTAGTTATGTAAGACAGACTTTAAAGTAGAACCAACTATTTAAAATGAAATTTACATTTTATTTGAAGTGTTATTTGCCTTTTAATTCATGTATAATTGATGGTGATTCTGATTACTCTTAAAGTAAAAGGTTTGGTCATTTCATCACTTAGGGTCATTTTATAAATTTATTTGTTTCGGTTTACAGCTCCCCACAACCCTTGTAACAAAATAAGCAACATTTGTATAATGTATTTAACACCCTCCTTTTAAAGTGCAGTCATGGCTGTAATGCAAGAAACATTTTGCAGCAAGAACATCCCAAAAAATCTGATCAGACAAATGAGTAGACAATGTAGAGACAAAAAAAACCCTGCAGATGCTGAAATGTTGGCGAGATGCATGTGGCACTGGGAAAGCTCCTGTACTCTTCTTTAAACAATGCCTTGCAATCTTTAATATCCAGCATGCAGTTTAATGCCCCATCTGAAAAGTGTGTGGTACTAAACCAGAAACAGGTCATTCATCTTGTAAATTGAAAATCAAATTCAGTTGAAAGGGCAACAGGAAACAGTGTAAATTTCCATAAATTAGGCAAGTTGTATAACCTTAGGTTTGATCAGATGATCTACTCCCTGGATGTGAATCCAAAAATACATCCCATAATGTTGTTGCTTTTAGCATCTTTTCTACCTATCCATTGATATGACAATGTTCCACCAATGTAATGTTAGCAACAGTTGATCGCCTGTTTGTTTCCTACTGTCAATATTGATTTCATGACTTTTGTCTTCGTATTTCTCTACCGGGATATTTAATATCTCATTCTCTAGCATTCATCAGGAAATGGGTTATTATAGAAAGCTGGGTCTTTTTGAAAGCTGGAGTCACATAATACTTTGAACAGTTCATTACCATTATAAAGTGTTCTATTCCTTAACTTTCATGCTTGCTAACATTTCATGAGGCATTGATTTTGGGACTTTTACTTGCTTGCATAGAAATTGCAGACTAAATACTGGAGCAACATCCTGAATGTTTCCAGAATGTTGTAATGATGTAAAACATTTTTTTATAACAAATATAATATCTTCAGGCACTGCAAAACAATTCTTGTTGGCAGACCTTTTCCTGGTAGTGAAATCATAACCATTTTGCTTGAGGACAACAGGTTAGAGTGTCATGTATTGCTCATGCCTGTTCAGGATTCCAGGTTGGCCTAATTACCGTTTGATCTTTATTTATAAACTCATTCGCTGCATGACTCTGATAAACAACATATTGGTTTCTTTCTTAATGTTGCCAACATATGTTAAGTAGACATGTGGATTCGCAGGAGAATAAACCTTATACTACCAAATACAGAAGAACAAAAGTCTAGCTGTCTCTTGCGCTGGCTGGATATAATTCTGTTTCAAATCTTGTTGGTTTCCTAGTGTTTCCATTCCTTTTTAGTTAATGCTTTATTTCCCTACACTATTTTGGAAGCATATTTAAAAGGCAGCTGGATGAAGTCGCAGTAGGTGACCATTTTGAAAATAGTGATCAAAATATGTAGTAGTTTTAGCATCATTATGGAAAGGGATAAAGGTAGAAAGGAGCAAATGTTCTAATTGGGGAAAACACATTTTACAAAGCTGAGACTGATCTGAGTCAAGTGGATACTTAGAGGAAAGTTGGTAGAAAATTAGAGGGAGGCACTCAAAGGCAATATTCCACAGCCGCAGTATCAATATGTCCCCACAAAATGAAAGAGTGTTACTACCAAATCTAGATTCCTTGGTTATCCAGAAGACCACAGGGAAGGATAAAGCAGAAAAATAGATATTATTAATCACAAAAAATGCAATAGTTTAGGAAGCTGAGTAGTATATAGAAAGTAGAGTCATAGAGTCATAGAGTCATAGAGATGTACAGCATGGAAACAGACCCTTCAGTTCAACCCTTCCATGCTGACCCGATATCCCAACCCAATCTAGTCCCACCTGCCAGCACCCGGCCCGTATCCCTCCAAACTCTAATGGAAATTAGGAAAATACAGAGATGATACCAAAAAATGTTGGCTGACAAAAATAAAGAAATTCCAAAGATGTTTTATCAATACATTAAGTTCCACTGAGTGACTAAGGAAAGGGGTGGGCCGATCAATGATGTGTCTGGTAACTTGTACATGGCTGTAGAAGATGTAGGCAGGGTTCTTTGTCTCCACAAAGAAGAAGAATAGTTAAAGAAGAGGAATGTAAAAATTTAGATGAAATAGTAGAAGGGAAGTATTAGAGGGACTGTCTTTCTTGGAGGTGGATAAATTACCTGAGCTCGGTAAATCGTATCCTTGACTCCGAAAGGAAGCAAGGGATGAAATGATGAATGCTGTGGGGATCCTTTTCCACTCTTCACAAGATACAAGTGAGATACCAGAGAATTGCGGGTCTGTGAACATTATACCATTATTCAAATAGGGTGTGAGGGATGGGCCAGATAATTATAGGCCAGTCCATCTGAGCTTGGTGGTGGGCAAATTATTGGAATCAATACTGAGAGATAGGATTAACTGCTACTTGGACAGCTAAGAATTAATCAGGGTAGTCAGTACTGCTTTGTTAAAGAAAGGTTGTGCCTTATTAATCTAATTGAATTTTTTGAGAAAGTAACAAGGAGGATTGATGAGGGTAATGCAATGGATGTCATCTACATGACATTTGACATGACAAACTGGTGAGAAAAGTGAAAGCCCATCTTCTAAGGGGAATGAAACATGTTGGATCCGATATTGACTCATTGACACAAGGCAAAGGGTGATACTCAATAGATGTTTTTGTGAATGGAAGGCAATTTTCAGTGGTATTTCATAGAGTTCACTGTTGGGTTTCTTGCTGTTTGGGGTATATACTGATGACTTAAATTTAAATATGGGAGGTATGATTAGAAAATTTGCAGATGATGCAAACATTGGCTGAGTAGTTGATAATGAAGAGGATGGCTGTTGATTGAAATAAGAAACCGTTATTATTAGCAGAAATGATGTATCTTTAACCAAAGAATAAATATTAATAAAAATTAGGGGCAAACATCAGAATGCTATGTCAGACCTATTCAACATGAACCAAGCAAAAATTGTAGGAAAATATCAATGATTTAGTTGAATGGATTGAGAAGTAGTAAATGGAATTCAATCCTGAGAAATACAAAGTTATGCATTTGTAGGGACACACAGAGCAAAGGGAGTTGGGAGGTACTGAGATGGGTACAGGAAGTGAGAAACCTTGGAGTGCATGTCCTCAGGTCTCTGAAGATGGTGGGATATGTAGACAAGGTAGTAAAGAAGCCTATGGAAGGCTTTCCTTCTATATCAGTTAGGGTTTGAATACAAAATCAGGGATATAATGTTGTAATGATATAAGACAGAGATTAGGCTACAACTCAAGTATATTGTGCACAGTTCCAGTCACTTCATTATAGGAATGACATAATTGCTCTAGAGATAGTACCGAAGAAATTTACAAGTGTGTTACCAGAGCTGGAAGATTTCAGCTATGAGGAAAGATTGGATTGTGAAAACCATGTCTTTTACTTTTCCTGTTTTTCTAACTGTGGGCTGAAATGAGAAAATAACTTTTTAAGAAAAAAAAGCAAGGATTGCTGCATGCTTTGAAAGCAAGTAACTTGATACACATAGTAAGTATTGGTTACACAGCTGCTTGTTCAAGCCATGGTTAATGTGTGCTTGTGGATGAACTGAAGCTGAAGAATTTTGTTTTATAGAATCCCTACAGTATGGAAACAGGCCATTCAGTCCAACAAGTCCACACTGACCCTCTGAACAGCATCCCACCCAGACTAATCCCCCTACACTAACCCTGCATTTCCCATGGCTAATGCACCTAACCTAAATATCCTTGTACACTATGGGTAATTTAGCCAATCTATCTAACCAGCACATGTGTGTACTGGAAGAGGAAACCGGAGCACCTGGTAGAAACCCACGCAGGCAGGGAGAGAATGTGCAAACTGCACACAGACAATCACTCAAGGGTGGAATTGAACCCAGGTCTTTGGCACTATGAGGCAGCATTGCTAACCACTGAGCCACCATGCCACCCACCTGTTGTGTACAGGTGGAAGTTTGCTTTGCACAAGCCATTGATTGGTCTATGGATGAATGAAAGTTATCAATGAAAAGGCATTCTGCTTGCTAGAAACTATGTGATTGGTTTTCAGTTAGCTGAACAGCTTGGATCTGTGATCAAGATACAGAGAAGCCTTTGGACCACGACTAGCTCAGGAACTCTTTATTATCTCCAGTAAAAGCCACTTTAAGCACTAAGAAAATCAATGTTTGTTTTCAACAGTTTTTGTAAGCTATGACAGTGAATTGATAAGCCAAAGAATTTTTATAAATGAACCAGACACCCTGTACCTCTTGCAAATCAGTGGAAGCATCCAGAGAAGGACAAATGAAAAGCACATTCTGAACAGCACAAGAATTAGAAGAAACATCTCAGTAGCAAGTGTAAACAGGAACTACTGATATGATTTCTTAGTTATTCCCTTTGTCCTCCCATTTTCTTTTCTGTGTCACCTGTAAAGGGAATTTTATGAGGGAATTATAGATTAATTAATAGAGATACATGCTGATGGTTCGTAACTGTTTATCTATAGCAGGAGTTTAATTATTTGTAATAACCTTTTTTAAGTACAGAAACCTGGTCTGTGACTTCTGTCAAGTTTAAAAGATAGGTAAATTGAGGAACTTCGTATATTTCTAAATATCTTTAATTTTTGTGACAGCCCTGGGAATAATGGGGCCTGTTTTGCAGTGTGTTACTCCAGTGAGTTGTGACAGGGTAAGGTAAGGTTTTATTCCTTAAAACTGAGGAGGTTAGAGCTGAATTACTTCAGGTATACAAAATAATGAATGACTCGAATAGAGCGAATCGGTCATTTACCAAGATGCGTAGATTTAAGATGATTGAAAGAAAGGTTATACCTTTTCTGTCAGGGGTGGTGAGCTTCTAGAATTAACCATCCAGTTTGGTGGTTGAGATGGATAAACTCAACTCATTTAAAAGGAACTTGGACCTACACCTCTTGTGCTGTAATTCTGCAAAGCTATGGATCAGGTACTGGAAAGTGGGATTAGAATGGGCAGCTAGTTTATTCAGCTGGCACACACCAAATGGGCTCTTTCTGTACTGTAGTTTTTCTACGGCTCCATTTCCTGTTGAATATAAAATAATTCTAAGACACTGGGCAAAGTCCAAAGTCAACTTTCTTCCAGTTTTCTAAATACAGCATGGAGTTATAAATCATATGGAATAATTATTTCTAAGGCACAATGTTTAAAGAATTATATAAATTATGTCAATGTCTGTTTGCATACTGAGGTTTATTAGTTTTAATCTGGTAACTTTTCAGGACAAAAAAGCATGCAGACATGAGAGTGACAAAAATATATATGTTACAAAACAAAGTACATTTGAGAACGTGTATTGCACATAGGATGACTATTCACCTTAATGGTATATTACAAGTAGAACCACAGTATTTTAGGAATGTATTTCACCTCAGGAGATAACCGATACAAGGGAAGTTTCAGTCTTATTTTATAGTACAAACACAAAACGAGGAAAAATTCCTTGACCAACTAAATCTTTATTTACTACCCATAATGATTGGAAAGTTTCTCAGATCCAGTGTCACTGTAGCAAATCTGTTTTTACCAAAAATGTTGCAGAAACTTTGTTCACACAGGTAAAGTTGATGAAGTTGGAGCAGCTCTGAGGAATTTCACAATGAAATTACCACCACATTAGCTAGGTAGCTATCTGTGACGAAATCAGCAAAACATAAATCTAACCTACATCTGCAGTATTTATTCTTAGTCAAAATGATTTAAATCTGGTCCACAGACATTCTGCTATGATGTGATGAAATAAGAAACGTTTAACCAACCATTAGCAGAAATGATGTTGCTTTAACCACAGAATAAACATTAATGAAAATTAGTGACAAACATCAAGATACTATATCAGACCTATTCAACATGAACAAGATACAAATATTGCTATGGGGACATGGAGCTTGCAGTGTGTGACGAGGCAAGGAATATGGGAAGTAGAGTACACACTGTGAATTTGGGCCATCAATTTGATTTTAGATTGAAATTTTCTTGTACCTAATTATGCATTTGGAGCTATAATGATGATAAATGTTCACAACACCAATTAATTTAATTATCAGTTGACAAAGACCATTTTCTAAAAGAATATAAAGGCATTCTGAATTCTGAAACAATTGCAAATTGTAATTTAAGACCTCAGCTATTAATCATTTGCAAATGCATATTACCTTCTGTAAGAAAGGGCAAACCAAACTTAGACTTTTTGGAGGGGATGACTTTTTCCAGTTTAATTTATTTTCTATATTACAGTAATAAGTAATCTTACTCCCACATTGCTTGCCAGTATGTGCCCAACTTGATTTTCAACTGTGCTTATTCTTGCTCCCTTCTTGGCATCCTATTACCACCTTCCATCTTCAATGTGATATGTTCCTATGACTCCCATTTGAAAAACATGAGTTCTTGGTCTGCTGTTTGATGTTTGCTATGCCTATTTGAGATAGAAATGCAACAGTGTACTAATGTGCTTCCCGGCTTGCTGGAGTTATGTGTTACCATGAAGCATTCACTACAGGCACCCATATTACAGATAATTCACTAAAGACACAACACAAAAAATCTGTTATTTAGTCAGCTTGTAATATTGTGTCATAGTAGATATGGGATTGAGTGTTGAAGAGCTGTATGGAAGCACAGCTATTAAAGGGGAGGCAATGGATTTATTGCTAGACAATTAATCCAGAGACCCAATAATATTCTGGGGACCCAGGTTCTAATCCCACATGACAGATTTGCTAGGATGAAAGCAAACAAACTAAAAAGAATTTATAAGATAATTGCCACAGAGTTGCCAGAAGATGATTTTGACAAATCAAGCCTTGTTACAAGAGAGATGTCAGAGGAAGTTTCAGATGATTCAATCTTTACCTTACAGCAGGCTGATAACATCAAATCTGAAAGATTAAAATGGTTTGTAACTATTGCAAAAACAGTAGAATGACAGCATCAAACAAATATGAAGTGATAGATAAACATTGGTGCTTTGTGTCACATTAGAGCTTCACAGACCTATGTAAATCTACATGTGATGCTGATGGAAAAATGAAACTCAAAGGTAAAATTGAAGCTCTGTGACAGAACGGTGTTCACCCCAAGAGCAAACTTTAATCTGAGAACTCAGTGCAAGAGCAAGACTGGAATTCCAGATTTTAGACACAATGCTGATCTCAACAGAAGTAAATTGAAAGCTTGGATTAGTAATACTAAATGTGCCAGAAGACATTTACAATGTCTCATAAATCACATCAACTAATGAACAGACAAACAAATACTGTGAGATGGAAAGGATCTGACTGTAGGACCACAGAGGTATCTTGATAAGATGTAAAGATTACCTTGCCAGACAAAGCAAATTAAACTAAAGGAAGGATGTGTATAAGGCAAGAGAATCGGCTGAGATTTTATGACAGATTCAGACAGCACATAATTCTAAACAGCAGATAATGGAGGAAAAGCCAACAACCCACATGTATTCCATGCTTACAAAAAGACTGATAAAAGAGGAACTAATTAGAATAATGAACAGTTCTGCAAATGCATGTTAACAGTTGTATGCATAGTTGGTTACCTGGCTAACTCTGTGTAATTGAAACACATGCATTCTTTTCATGCAAAAAGGGAGATGCTTGGAAGAGAAATGCAATACTGCACTAATGTGTCACCTGGCTTGCCACAGTCATGTGATATCTACCATGAGGCACTCAATGCAGCCATCCATCTAATATCCTGTTCAACAAAGATGTGGTCCAAACCAGACTGCTGTCTTGTGAGTTTGTAACAATGCCTTAACTCTCTCTCCCAATTTTTCCCAAGCCTTTGTTTCTTTTAATTTCTTTTTTAGACAGGTAAACACAGGATGAATGTTTCTGATCACAGGGGAGTCCAGTCACAGTCGATGGAGGATATGGAGAAGGCTGAGGTAAGGAGAAATTTCTTCCCCCAGAGAGTGGTGAGCCCATGGAACAACTTAATGAACTGGATGATCAGTATTGATCACATGAATAGTAAAGCAAGCTCAAAGGAGCTAATGGTCTATTCCTGCTCCTATTTTCTATATTTCTATGTTAATAGTTGGCTCTGGACTTTGGATGACACTCAACCTTTATGCCATCCAAACTACTCCTTCATCTCCAAAGTCATGCATGCACATTCCATGTGTGTGGTAATGAAATTATTTTCGATGATTTCATTTATAGAAAATTCTTTCTGTCACAGTCTCTGTAACAATACATATCACTATGAACTATGAACCTTTTCGAGATCCAATCTGTATTTGAGGTAAAAATAATTTAGTAAATATTACTTCTGGCAGTTTTTTACAGATTGAACAATGCAGTTTCTATCACAAAATGGAATGTGTATTACAAAGAACATGCATACAATGCAGATTCTCAAAATACATCAGCTGGGAAATAATGCATAGAGAGGTAAAACAAAGGTCTTGTGCACATAATCGGATGATGAAGTATTTTGGGCTTACATAGAACTTGTCATTTTAAATCCATTATGAGTCTGACCTATATGCTCTGTGCAGCATGGTTAAAGAAAGGCAGCATGCAGTGTTAAAAATACTGATCTGCCCCAGAGGTTCACTAATCTTTTTGAATGAATGCGCCTCATCTTGTGGAAAAATAATATGGATTCCTTCCACAGAATTATGCAGCTAATGCCTGTTACAATCAAGCTGTGTAACAACAATAAAGTAAGATATTAAATTATCCCATGTTCCTAGCAGAGAGGCTAATAAATAGTTTTGAGATTCTATCTTCAGGCACTCAGGACCTGTCAGTTCTGGTACTTGTTATATGTCTAATATGCATAATATAGAATAGCACCTACACAAACTGTGAGTGCATTCTGCAGTAAATATAAGCATGCCTTCCTTACCCTGTTATGTACCTTTCTTCCACGCTGCAATTCCCCAACCCTCAATAGACCATTGTGTTTGTTGGGGCAGGATCAGCACCTTAACTAACGCTGATGCTGAATTCATCAAGGCCTTGAAAGGTCACGCTGGAAATGGAACACTTTATTCCATTGTTAGCATTAAGCATTGGCAGCTCAAATACAACAGAGGTTACATTCAGAACAAATTTCTTGCTCCACTGTCTCTCAAGCAGTTCCCACATGTTGCAAGTATGGGTCGGACACACATTGAATCTACTGTCACTTTGCTCAACAATGCACAATTGTATTAATTATATCAATTTGTTACAATGGACAGTGTTCTAACCTATATATCTAAGGTGACAAGTGTAATCTTAGGCTCCAGGATTTGAACATGTCATTTAGGATGTAATTTCAATGCCATAGCAAGATCAAAGTCACCTTGTTGGAAATGCCATTATTTGAGATTAAGTGAGCTCTCTCTGTTTGTCCAAGGTGGATTTCAAACAGAAAGGATGGATGGCCCAATTTAGTTAAAAACAAGATTACAGACAGCATTTAACTGGTTATCAGCTCAGTTGCTGCTTTGGAGATATCACCGCTAATTTATGTAGCTACAAATCCCATCTATATCATGTAAAAGCCTGAGAACATACTCAGAAAATAAATAAATACAAGTTCATGGTTCCTTTTTCATATCAACCATCCATAAGGTCTCTCTGATTAGGATGATTCATTAACACTTTCTTTCAAAAGCTGTGCCCATTTGCAACAGCTTGGTATTGTCTTGCTCTTGCTGTCTCCTAATGTAATAATCTCCAAAGAAAGAGGATAAAAAAATGTAAAGTACCATATAAAATGAATCATTACATTTACATAATCATCATTTGTATTTCTTACAAAATACGTGATCAATCCAGCACAGAAATAACTCAGGTCTTTGTCTTCAGCTATTACGTCTCTGTTTAAATTGGTGGCATCAGCTAAAAGTCATGATATTTAAAAGTTAAGGATTGCTTGTGAGTAAAACTGAGTCTCTCCTTATTGCAAGAAAGTTATTAACTATTAAAAGATTAACTATGCCAGAGCACTAACAGATGGAAGGAGGACATGTGGATTCACAACCATGTTGTTAAGCTCTGACTTAAACTATAAAATCATCCCTGAGTTACTTGTGTGATTTCTCACAACAGTTAGGAATCAGACTACCTGCCAAGAGTCTTTGGTGGGTATGGCAGGCAATGGTGTAGGCCTAACCAGAAGAAGAGAAAAATGTAATTTTACTTGCACACATTGAAACAACTATTCTTCAACCATAAGAAAACATTGGATGTTGCAGGTGGATACCCCCATTGTTTCTTAAGGACCTGTTTAAATGATTACTTGTAAAGATTTTTAACAATGCAACTCCTATAACCCAACATTAACATCTCTTAATGCTTCTTTTGCTTGAAAACTTATTTTCAGAAGATAGGCTGCTGATGTTAGATAGGTGACAGAAATTGGTCTTTGGGCTTACCTCTACCTTTCCTTTATTATGTGCATTTAAAAAGGCAGTTGGAGTGGACCACTAACAGTGATTGGGGGAATGTCAGAGGAAAGCTTGTTCAGTTCTGGGATAGTGATTAAGCAGTTGGCCTCACCTTCCTGATTTCCTCTGTTTTCTGCACTGCAAATGTTCAAAAATTGAGAAAATTCCAAAGGATGAACCTGTTTATATATTGATTATATATCAGGATGGTCTCATTGCCACTTTAATTGCTTCACCATGTTGTTTACACATTGCAAGTGACAAACCTATGGTTCTCTGAGGTCCCTTTCTATTTCTCTTTCTGTCAAACCAGTCCTGTTTATTGAATATGTATTTCAACCAATGCAAAAAATGTCATATTTATAATATTAAACTTCATCTGCCATCTGTCAGCCCAATTCAAACTGTTTTAAATCTTCTGTATTTTCTTTTTCTGCTATATCC
This sequence comes from Chiloscyllium plagiosum, assembly GCF_037043375.1. NCBI lineage: Eukaryota > Metazoa > Chordata > Chondrichthyes > Orectolobiformes > Hemiscylliidae > Chiloscyllium > Chiloscyllium plagiosum. Next base: position 59,119,709 of record NW_028270149.1, read on the forward strand.
TCTATTGCCACAACTCTCACTGATTTTAGTGTAAATTTAAAGCAATATATGAAGAGGAAGATGATCATTTTGCTGACAGATGGTTCCAGATGTGATTGAGCAGAGGTATTGTGTTATTGCTAGCTGGGCACTGTCATTGAGTCATGTAATGATTTCATCCAAAAACGCATTATTTTCAAGCCATTCAAGCTGTGTGTTCTTTTCGAGTAAGAACAAAACGCTTTCCAGTATTCGTAGGCTGCAAGTCAGGAAATCAGTTCTTGAGAAATCAATGAAACAAACAATTTTTGAGATCCTAATAACATTTTCCCCCAAGTAAGATTTAAGCTGAAAGCAAAGAAAAATATGTCTTGTTGTTATCTTTACACCCACCTGTATCTTGTACCAGGATACATTATGATGTGGCCTTAAATTCACATTGCCTGCATAGTATGCAAAAGAACAGAAACTTATTATCATTGCGAGGTGCAGAAAAGTAGCCAAGTATTCCTCTACATGTTGTCAAAAAATTGCAAGGGCAATTTAGCTCAGGATAGTTCTGGCACAGAGATTATATGGATAAAAAAATCTTCATTATGAACTTTATTGCACTGTGTCTATTTGATTTCCTTTTCATTTTCCTCTCCTGATGTAAAACACAACAGGTTCAGTCAGTTACAGCTGCCTGTTGAGAAATAATTTTACTACTGCTAAAGATTCTTCACTGAAAGACTAATATAACTGAAGACATTTACTTCAATGGACTAACACCTGTCAGATCCTATTGACCACCACAGCAATGAAAGCAGTCATTACTTTTATAGCCAAGACATCTCAACACTGGCGTGGGGATAAAATAAGGGTAGGGGGATGAATGTGAATTCAACATTAACAAGAAATAATGACAACTTCGAGTGGAGGGAAGTGTGATTCTGAGGACAGTACCACTGAATTGTGGAAAACCTCTAATAGAACATAGAACATAGAAGAATACAGCGCAGTACAGGTCCTTCGGCCCTCGATGTTGCGCCGATCCAAGCCCACCTAACCTACATTAGCCCACTATCCTCCATATGCCTATCCAATGCCCGCTTAAATGCCCATAATGAGGAAGAGTCCACCACTGCTACTGGCAGGGCATTCCATGAACTCACGACTCGCTGAGTAAAGAACCTACCCCTAAAATCTGTCCTATACCTACCCCCCTTAACTTAAAGCTTTGCCCCCTTGTAATAGCTGACTCCATATGTGGAAAAAGATTCTCACTGTCGATCCTATCTAAACCCCTAATCATCTTGTACACCTCAATCAAGTCACCCCTAAACCTTCTTTTCTCCAATGAAAACAACCCCAAGTGCCTCAGCCTTTCCTCATACGATCTTTCTACCATACCAGGCAACATCCTGGTAAACCTCCTCTGCACCCGTTCCAGTGCCTCCACATCCTTCCTATAGTATGGCGACCAAAACTGCACACAATACTCCAGATGCGGCCGCACCAGAGTCTTATACAACTGCAACATGACCTCAGTACTCCGGAACTCAATTCCTCTACCAATAAAAGCCAGTACGCCATATGCCTTCGTCACCGCACTATTTACCTGGGTGGCAACTTTCAAAGATCTGTGTACATGGACACTGAGATCCCTCTGCTCATCCACACTACCAAGTATCCGACCATTAGCCCAGTACCCCATCTTTTTGTTACTCTTACCAAAGTGAATCACCTCACACTTAGCTACATTGAACTCCATTTGCCACCTTTCTGCCCAGTTCTGCAGCTTATCTATATCCCGCTGTAACCTGCCACATCCTTCCTCACTGTCTACAACTCCTCCGACTTTCGTATCATCCGCAAACTTGCTCACCCAACTTTCTAACCCCTCCTCCAAGTCATTTATAAAAATGACAAACAGCAATGGTCCCAAAACAGATCCTTGCAGAACACCGCTAGTGACGGCACTCCAAGATGAACCTTTGCCATCAACTACTACCCTCTGTCTTCTTCCAGCCAGCCAAATCCTAATCCAAACCTCCAACTCACCCTCAATGCCATACCTCAGTATTTTTTGCAGTAGTCTACCATGGGGAACCTTATCAAATGCCTTACTAAAATCCATATACACCACATCTACCGCTTTCCCCTCGTCCACCTCCTTAGTCACCTTCTCAAAGAATTCAATAAGGTTTGTGAGGCACGACCTGCCCTTCACAAAACCATGCTAACTATTCTTGATCACATTACTCCTATCCAGATGTTCATAAATCCCATCCCTTACAATTCTCTCTAAGATTTTGCCCACAACAGAAGTGAGACTCACTGGCCTATAGTTACTAGGGTTATCCCTACTCCCCTTCTTGAACAAGGGAACCACATTTGCTAGCCTCCAGTCTTCTGGCACTACTCCTGTAGACAACGAGGACATAAAAATCAAGGCCAATGGCTCTGCAATCTCCTCCCTTGCTTCCCAGAGAATCCTAGGATAAATGCCATCAGGCCCAGGGGACTTATCTATTTTCACCCTTTCCAGAATTTCCAACACCTCTTCTCTACATACCTCAACGCCATCCATTCTACTTAATTGTGACTCAGTATTCACATTGACAACAATGTCCTGTTCCTGATTGAATACTGATGAAAAGTATTCATTCAGTGTCTCCCCAATCTCTTCAGCTTCCACACGCAACTTCCCACTACTATCCTTGACTGGACCTATTCCTACCCTAGTCATTCTTTTATTCCTGACATACCTATAGAAAGCCTTAGGGTTTTCCCTAATCCTACCAACTAAGGACCTTTCATGTCCCCTCCTTGCTGCTCTTAGCTCTCTCTTCAGGTCCTTCCTGGCTACCTTATAACTCTCAAATTAGGTCTGAATCAGTAAGCAGAGTATAAAATTATGTAAAGCCTGCAGACTGTGCATAACTAGAGGCAACAGAAAACAATGAAATCTGTTTATAACAGCAGAGAAATCAGAAAATAGTCATGAATCATCTCAACCTCTTAATACAAAAAAACTAGCATTTCATCATGAATTTACAAGGATATCTTAGAATAATTTCTCCCAATTATCTTGTGATTGTATGCTCGGATTTGTTACATAGAGGTTTGAAAGATCAAAGCAACATTTAACATTTTGATGGGGCTAAGATCAAAACTTTCAATGATTACTTTGCTTGTTACTTGTTGACTTAAAGAAGAAGAATGTTTTTGACTATTTATTGTGAAAGGTGATTGGCGTGAAAGAGTAAGCCTGGAAGTTTTGGAATAGCTCCACTCACTGACATCTAAATGCTGTCTCAAGGTTGGCAGGACATGTGATGAGTCATGGCTGCAGAGATGTGAGTTCCTGATGCAGATTGATACTGTACAAACATGGTTGCAGTAAATATCTGCAGCTCAAGCAGTATTGACAATATTAGAGTTTATGAGCTGGAAATTAAACTTCAGACATTCTGATATATCAGGGAGGTGGAAAGTTACCTGAACATTTTATATGAGGAAGTGGCCACACCTCTCAAGGATAAGGTCTCTCATCATAGAATCATAGAGTTTTACAGTTCAGAAGGAGACTATTTGACTCATTGTGACTGTAGCGGCTGGCAAAAGAGCTACGTAGCTAGTCCCACTCTCCAGCTCTATCTCCATAGCCCTCTAACTTCATTTTCAAATATGCATCCAGCTCTCTTTTGAAACCACCTATGTAGTCTGCCTCCATCGCTCTCCCAGGCAGTGTAATCCAGATCCTAACAACTCTCCAAGTAAAGAAGTTTCTCCTCATTTCATTCTTAGCTTTCTTGCTGAAAATCCTGAAACTGTGACCCCTAGTTACTGACATACCAACTAGTGGAAAAAGAACATCCTTTTTTACCCAGTCAAAATTGTTCCTTATCCTATATTATGGCCTCCATCAATTTTCCAGCGATTGATGTCAAGCTGACAGATCTGTAGTTCCTTAGGTTATATTTTGCCCCTTTCTTATACAACAGTGTCACATTTGCAATCCTCCAGTCCCTCTGGACTGATCCCGTGCTCAGAGAGGCCTGGAAAATTTCTGTCAATGGCTCTGTAATTTGCTCCCTTAACTCTCTGTTATCTAGGCTGCATCCCTTCTGGGTCTAGAGATTTTGTTGCTGGACTTCTGCCATCCTTTTTAGCACCAATTCTTCATCACCATACTGTTCAGTTTTCAACGGGGCCATTGTCACCATCTTCTAATTTGATAAAGACAGAAGCAAAGTGTTCATTTAGCACCCCTGCCATTTCCTTTCCTTCAGTGAGAAGATTAACCTGCTTGTTTCTCATAGCCCCTCTCTATCCTGCATATATCTTTTACTAATAAATAATATACTTGAAGAACATTTTACTACTTATTTTAGCACTGGAGTGATTGTAACAAGGTCAGCCAGGTGGTCCTCATAGAATATAGGTTCCTTGACTGGGGCTGTTAATCTGGCCCAATCAGGGAGCCCTGGCTGATAGATAAGAACAGGAGTATCGGGCTCCCTGTTCACTCTGAGAGCTGGATCAATATCAAGGACTCTGCATCAGGAAATACAGGGTGATTTGGTGATGGGATACCGGCCTCTGTGGAGTTATTTCAGAGCAGCCTGCCATCCTCTCATCAACCTTCCTTATTCCAGCCTTAGCCTCCCTCCTGCATTTGTTATACATTGTCAGTTGTCAGGAAAGGTATGACTGTGAATGAGGCATGTTAGGGGATGCAGAAAGCTCAGTATTTGGAATTGTCCAACACTGGAATCTCTTTCTGCTTGTTTGGGTGTGTGAGGGCTACAGTGTGGATGAACTAACTGACCACAGCACTGTGGTACAGGAAGCCATTCAAGTGAAAATGAATGTAGTGGTAGTAAGGGATAGTATAGTGAGATTGACTCTGTTCTATAAATGAGCCGGAATGTGGTATTGCCTACCTGGTACCGAGATTCAGGAAATCTGTTCAGGTCTGGATAGAAACTTGGATTGGAGGGGGAGAATCTAGTTGCTGTGTTCGATGTCGATAGTAATGACATAAGTAGGGCTAGGAAAAGTATGAAATTTGAAAAGCAGAATGTCTGGATTATTACATGAGCCATGCGGCAATTAGCAGAGGGCTTGTACAATTACTGAAAGGAATATGTGGCTGTAAGTCTAGTTTGGTGAATTAGGTCTGAATCAGAGGCATTGGCACCATTGCTGGGGAAAGTGGGGCCTGTAACATTGGGATTGTCTGCACCTGTACTGTGCTGGGATCATTGCTCTAGTCACCTGTTTAGCTAGGGAAGTAGCGAGGACTTTAAACTAAATAATGGGGATGAGGAATCAGGCTTGGGTAAATATAAGAAATTAAGGGGTGGAGTTAAGGTAGGAGAGCAAAGTAATGATATTGTGAACAAACGGAGAAAAATATAACCTTAAGAATGCAACAACAGTCAAAACTAGATTTTACAAAGATAGCAAAAAGACAAAACTAAAGGCTCTTCTCAGAATGCACCTGCATTTAGAGTAAAGAAATTCATCGTATAGATTGAAGTAAATAAGTACAATATGATAGCCATTATGAAGGCATTGCTGCATGATGGTAAGGGTTGGGTCCTGAACATTGAAGAAAAATAGGAAGCTACGGAAAGCTGGAGAGGTAGCTCGATTAATTAACGATGGCATTGATGCAATAGTTAGAAATCACTTTGATTTAGGATAACAAGATGCAAAATCAGTTTGGATGGTTGCAAGAAATAATGGGAGTGGTCTACAGGCCATCTAAGAGTATCCACAATGTAAGATGAAGCATACAAGAAGAAATATTGGCTTCTTGTGATAAAGAGACAGCTACAGTCATGGGCAATTTTATATAAACTGAAAAACCTTAGATTGGCAATTATATTCTGGATAAGAAGTCTGGAGAATGCTTAATTGCTGGTTTCTTTCCTCATTGGTTCCACCAATCAGACAGATGGTTATATTAGATGTGGTATTGTGTAATGTGATAGGATTAATTAACTCAGAGTAGGAGACAATTTATGTCCAGTTTAAAAGAAAAGAAGTTGGATTGAAGACAAGTATTTTAAATGTAAATGAAGGCAACTCTGTCGGTGGGAAAGCTGAGCTAGCTGAAGTGAATTTCATGGATGATATGAAAATTGGTGGGGGCGGGATAATTAGTTAGGAGGATAGCCGTGGATTATAGGAGGATATAGACAGGATGCTCAGATTTTGGATTAGTGGTGCTGGAAGAGCACAGCAGTTCAGGCAGCATCCGAGGAGCAGCAAAATTGACGTTTCGGGCAAAAGCCCTTCATCAGGAATAAAGGCAGTGAGCCTGAAGCGTGGAGAGATAAGCTAGAGGAGGGTGGGGGTGGGGAGAAAGTAGCATGGAGTACAATAAGTGAATGGGGAAGGGGATGAAGATGATAGGTCAGGGAGGAGGGTGAGTGGAAAAGTTGGAAAAGAAGATAGGCAGGTAGGACAAGTCATGGGGACAGTGCTGAGCTGGAAGTTTGGAACTAGGGTGAGGTGGGGGAAGGGGAAATGAGGAAACTGTTGAAGTCCACATTGATGCCCTGGGGTTGAAGTGTTCCGAGGCGGAAGATGAGGCATTCTTCCTCCAGGCGTCTGGTGGTGAGGGAGCGGCAGTGAAGGAGGCCCAGGACCTCCATGTCCTTGGCAGAGTGGGAGGGAGAGTTGAAATGCTGGGCCACAGGGCGGTGTGGTTGATTGGTGCGGGTGTCCCGGAGATGTTCCCTAAAGCGCTCTGCTAGGAGGCGTCCAGTCTCCCCAATGTAGAGGAGACCGCATCGGGAGCAATGAATGCAATAAATGATATTAGTGGATGTGCAGGTGAAACTTTGATGGATGTGGAAGGCTCCTTTAGGGCCTTGGATGGAGGTGAGGGAGGAGGTGTGGGTGCAGGTTTTACAGTTCCTGCGGTGGCAGGGGAAGGTGCCAGGATGGGAGGGTTGGTTGTAGGGGGCGTGGACCTGACCAGGTAGTCACAGAGGGAACGGTCTTTGCGGAAGGTGGAAAGGGGTGGGGAGGGAAATATATCCCTGGTGGTGGGGTCTGTTTGGAGGTGGCGGAAATGTCGGCAGATGATTTGGTTTATGCGAAGGTTGGTAGGGTGGAAGGTGAGCACCAGGGGCATTCTATTTGGCTCGTCATTGGAAAATGGAATTCATTCCAGAAAAATGTGAGCTGATGAACTTGGGCAGGACAAACAAGGCAAGGGAATAAATAGAGTCACAGAGTCATCGAGTCATAGACATGTACAGCACGAAAACAGACTCTTTGGTCCAACTGGTGCATGCCGACCAGATATCCCAACCCAATCTAGTCCCACCTGCCATCATCCAACCCATATCCCTCTAAATCCTTCCTATCCATATACCCATCCAGATACCATTAAAATGTTGCAATTTTACCAGCCTCCACCACTTCCTTAGATTACATTACAGTGTGGAAACAGGCCCTTCGGCCCAACAAGTCCACACCGACCCGCCGAAGCGCAACCCACCCATACCCCTACATTTACCCCTTACCTAACACTACGAGCAATTTAGCATGGGTAATTCACCTGACCTGCACATCCTCTGGCAGCTCATTCCATACACACACCACCCTCTGAGTGAAACAGTTGCCCCTTTAGGTCTCTTTTATATCTTTCCCCTCTCACCCTAAACCTATGCCCTCTAGTCTGGACTCCGCCACTCTATTGAAAAGACTTTGTCTATTTATCCTATCCATGCCCTTCATGATCTTATAAACTTCTATAAGGTCACCCCTCAGCCTCTGACGCTCCAGGGAAAACAGCCCTAGCCTATTCAACCTCTCCCTCTAGCTCAAATCCTCCAACCTGGCAACATCTTTGTGGATCTTTTCTGAACCCTTTCAAGTTTCACAATATCCTTCCAATAGGAAGGAGACCAGAATTGCACGCAATATTCTATCAGTGGTCTAACCAATGTCCTGCACAGCTGCAACATGACCTCCCAACTCCTATACTCAACGCTCTGTCCAATAAAGGAAAACATACCAAGTGCCTTCTTCATTATCCTATCTACCTGCGACTCCACTTTCAAGATGCTGTGAACCTGCACTCTAAGGTCTCTTTGTTCAGCAACACTACCTAGGATCTAACCATTAAGTGTATAAGTCCTGCTAAGAATTGCTTTCCCGAAATGCAACACCTCACATTTATCTAAATTATCTCCAACTGCCACCCCTCAAGCCAGTGGCCCAACTGATCAAGATCCCATTGTAATGTGAGGTAATCTTCTTTGCTGTCCACTACACCTCCAATTATGGTGTCATCTGCAAATCTATTAACTATACATCTTATGTTCACATCCAATTCATTTATATAAATAGAACATAGAACATAGAACATTACAGCGCAGTACAGGCCCATCGGCCCTCGATATAAATGATGAAAAGTAGTGGACCCTGCACTGATCCTTGTGCCAATCCACTGGTCACAGGCCTCCAAGTTCTCCCTCTATACCGTGAGATCTAACCTTGCTAACCAGTCTCCCATGTGGAATCTTGTCGAATGCCTTACTGAAGTGCATATAGATCACGTCTACCACTCTGCCCTCATCAATCCTCTTTGTTACTTCTTCAAAAAACTCAATCAAGTTCGTGAGACATGATTTCCCACACATGAAGCCATGTTGACTATCCCTAATCAGTCCTTGCCTTTCCAAATACATGTAAATCCTGTCCCTCAGGATTCCCTCCAACAACTTGCCGACCACCAACGTCAGGCTCACTGGTCTATAGTTCCCTGTCTTGACCTTACCACTCTTCTTAAAAAGTGGCACTGTGTTAGCCAACCTTCATTCTTCCGGCACCTCACCTGTCACTATCGGTGATACAAATATCTCAGCAAGTGGCCCAGCAATCAATTCCCTAGCTTCTCACAGAGTTCTAGGGTACACCTGATCAGGTCCTGGGGATTTATCCATCTTTATGTTTTTCAAGACATCCAGCACTTCCTCCTCTGTAATATGGACATTTTTCAAGATGTCACCATCTATTTCCCGACATTCTATATCTTCCACGTCCTTCTCCACAGTAAACACTGATCCAAAATTCTCATTCAGTATCTCCCCCATCTTCTGCGGCTCCACACAAAGGCTGTCTCGCTGATCTTTAAGGGGCCCTATTATCTCCATAGTTACCCTTTTGTCCTTAGTGTATTTGTAAAAACCCTTTGGATTCTCCTTAACCCCATTTGCCAAAGCTATCTTATGTCCCCTTTTTGCCTTCCTAATTTCCCTTTTAAATATATTCCTACTGCCTTTATGCTCTTCTAAGGATTCATTCACTCTATCCTGTCAATACCTGACATTTGCTTCCTTCTTTTTCTTAACCAAACCAATTTCTGTCGTCATCCAGCATTCCTCACACCTACTAGCCTTTCCTTTATGTTGAAGCACTCAAGACTAGAGGGGCCTTGGTCTACATATATTCTGGTCCCTTATATTAGTAGGATAAAGTGATAGAGAAGGCATTTGGGATTCTTGCCTTTTTTAGCCAAGGCATAGAGTGTAAGAGCATGAAGGTTATGCTGAAACTGCATGAAAAGATGATTAGACCACAGCACACCATTGTGCAGCTCTGGAATCCACATGACAAGAAGGCTGTGATTGCAGTGGGATGTTCACAAATAGTTACCAGATTGGTACTTGGAATGAGTGGGTTACTTTCGAAGGAAAGATTGTTTAGAGTGGGCTTGTTTCCACTGGAGGTTAGAAGAGTGAGGGGTGACTGATTAAAATATAAAGGTTCATAAATTTTCCTCTCAAGGTGGATGTGCAATGAATATTTGTTGTTGTTGATGAGTCAAGGACTAAGGTCCCTACCTAAAAATTAATGCCCATTCTTTTAATCATGTAGGGGTTTGAACGACATGGGCTTGGAGAAAAATGTGGCAGAACTGTGTGAGACGTTCAGCAAGGCCAATTTTGACATTAGGAAAACTCACTGTCTTTCTCTTGTTATGGGAGTTGAGATGAGAATCTTGCTAGATAGTAGTATGTTGACTGTTAAGGATGATTATTACTTGATTATTAACTTTATTAATTGCACATTTTGCCTGGTTGTAATGCAGCTTTCTATCCTACCAATCACTGGGAGCAAATTAGATTCTGTGAATTCTTAATAGAGAAATCAAAGCAGGTACCTGGCAACTTCAGCTCACTGCTGACTGGGAAGAGCCTCCATTTTGGTTACCACTCAACAGCAGCTCAGGGCATGATCCATGGGTACCAGCTGCTTATACCCCTTGTCCATTGTTATTGGCATTCAACAATTGCCAACCACTTAGGATCCTCATTGCTCCCCTGGCAGGCTGCACACACTTACATTTCAGGGAGCTTTGGCAATTAGCATTGAAAGGCTGCTGCAAGAACACTTTATCCACAGGGACAGACACCCAACATACAGATTGGAGCAGGTTGCATCTCAGAGCTACTCGCTTGCTCCTTCAGCATTCACTCACTTGACATCTGACTACATGTTCACAGTATCCCCACTTTGCCTTGTGCCATCACACCAGGCAGCTGTTTAACAGTTCTCGGTCAATGGACATCTTTCTGCGTGGCACCATGCTACGTCAATCTCACACGTACACATTGTGCCAGCAGCTTACACTTCAAACATATATGTGTGTAGCAAACAAGCAGCCATGTCTTAAAATCTTAGGGGAGCAAATGCATGAGAATATTACTTGGGATGAAGTGTTTTAGTCATGTTCTTTAAAATGCCACCAACAGGTACAGAATGAAACAACAGTACATTTATTCAACAGAGATCCCATTCTCACAATCCTTCAATTTATGCAGAATTACAGTAGAATTAACTCACTCTATAAACAACAGCTGTCATGTGCTCCTGAACAACTTACAGCCCTCATTATTATTAGCATGGGGGGAGCATGTTGACCCAAAAACTTGTGGCACATCCTTTCAGTCAAACATCTCCACTATCAAACAACATCTTATGCCATATCCTTTCTGTTCCTGTCACAACAGGAATGATTCACTGCATGAACTCCTGGCAGCCCTGTGCATGAACAGTTTATCTCACAGTTGAGTGTATTGCTGCTCATTTCTCCCGCAGTTGGGGCTTCCAATCAGATCCTTGCTGCCAGTGGGAAGCCTCAGTAATATATCACATTTGATGGAACATCTGCTTCATTAATGGCTGCAATGTGACTTGTTTATACAATAGCCTGGTTAATCCAAGCAACTTCGTCTTTGACATATGTAAGAAGATCACCAAGGCAGTCAAGAATTTGAATTATTTTGCCACTTCTCACATTCCAGGAAATCAACCAGTAGCTTTTGTTGGACAATGTTCAGTTTCCATAATGTTTCCATCGATTAACAGATGTATCAAGATATTATACCAGATTAAGAGGCAGTACCTCCATCCTGCATACAAGAAAAAATATTTTACAACTTGTGAGAGCTCATTCCTTCAACATTACAGGTTCAAACCATAAATGGCTCACAGACAGGGCACACAGAATCTGCCTGTAAATAACAATAACCTGCAGTTATATAATTCTTATAATATTAAAAAGCCCAAAGGCACTTCACAGAGGTCAGTAGCAGAAAGATGCTGAGCCAAAGAAGCACAAATTAGGACTGACCAAGTTTTGAGGGTTCCCGCAGCCCGCTGGTCAATAGAGTCATAGAGTTTAAGAGTTTTTACAGCCTGGAAGAAAGGTCCTTTGGCCCATTGTGTCCATGCCAGTCATCAAGCATCCATCTATTCTAATCCCATTTTCCAGCATTGGCCTGTAGCCTTGCATGCTGTATTTTTTCAAGTGCTCAACTATATACTTCTTAAATGTCTTGATGGTTCCTGTGTCTACCACCTTTTTAAGCAGTGAGTTAATGTTCCCTTGAATTTAGATGGTGCATGAGTGGGCAACAACCTTGAAGTCCCCTGTGCAAGCCGAGGGCAAATCAACTTTTTAAAATTACATTCCTATATTTATTCTAAACTTTTGATTTAGAAAATGCACTTGCAAAAAATGTAACATTTTTACATCAATAGGATACATACAACAGGAAAGGAATTAGAGGGAACAATTCCTCTGATGCCTCATCATCCAGCTAGGCAGCCTATTCTAAAATCACAAAATTGTTCCATAACAGAAGATCATTCAGTCCATCCTGTTTTGCTAGCTCTCCATACAACATTTTAACTAGTGACACACCCCTGCCTTCTCTCTATGATCTTGTAAATTCTTCGTTTCTCGGTAACAATCCAATTGTTATTGTCTTTAAATCCCTGTCCGGCAGTGTTTCCCAGATCTTAACCATCTGCTGTTTGAAAACACTTTCCTAGTTTTGCTTTTGCTTCTTTTGTCAATTAGTTTAATTCTGCATTCTTTTGTTCTCAATCCTTCCAAAGTGAACAGATTTTCCTCACAGAGTCCTGATGAAGGGTTTTTGCCCAAAACGTTGAGTCTCCTGCTCCTTGGATGCTGCCTGACCTGCTGTGCTTTTCCAGCACCACACTCTTGACTCTAATCTCCAGCATCTGCAGTCCTCACGTTTGGCTAGCTTTTTCTCACATACTGTCCAGACTCTCTCATGAGTTTTACGGGCTTCAGGACCCTAGAACAACCTCACAATAATGTCAACGAGCCTCACATCACTGAGTGTAAGTTCCACAGTGAGAGCAGTGTTTGAACACTTTGAGAGAGAGTTCTGAAAGCACATGGAAAATAGTCCCAGCTTTTCCAATTTATCTACATAACTGAAGCTCCACATCACTGCTTCCATTCTCATGAATATTTTCTGCACTCTTCTAATGTCTTCAGATCTTTTCTAAAATGTGACATTCAGAGCTGGATGCAATACTTTAGTAGATGGCAAATTAGTATTCTACGTAAGTTTAAAGTAACTTCATTGTTTGTGTACTTCATGACCCTATTAATAAAACCTATGATGCTGCAGTGCACTCTCAACCTGCCCTGCCACCTTCAATGGTTTATGCACAAATGAACATTGGTTCCTATGCTCCTGTACTTTCCTTGGAATTATACTTCATTTATATTGCCTTTCTGTATTCTTACAATCAAAATGAATCATTTGACACTTCTCTGTATTAAATTTCAGCTACTCATCCACCTTATCCATCAATCTCTTTATGTCCTTCTGAAATTCTACACTATCATCCTCACAGTTCACAATGTTTCTGAGTTTTGCTACCATTGGCAAAGCTTGAAATTATGCCTATACACCAAGCTCTACGTCACTCATATGTATATCAAGGCCCGAATTTAGCCCCTGGGCTGCTCCTTGACAAACCTTCCACTGGTCTGAAGAACTTGCATTGACCACTAGTTTGCTTCCTGTCACTCACTAATTTCACATCCATGCCCTTTCCACAATTTGCTGACAGTTGCTGACAGTAGATGGGGTGCTGAACAGAAGGGCTATTCTCTTTCAACACGAATGCCAGAGGAGATTATGGCATTTGACTTTACCAGGATGGTTCAAAGTTGCCACCAGTGTCATTGTTGTGTCCACGGTCCAGCCAAACCAACAATGCAGGAAGAATGTTCGAGACCTTCTGTGACCTGCAAGGCAAGTTGCCAACACCTTCTCTCTGCCTACCTCACACTGATTTAATTTCTGCTATTGCACCCACCTCCTGTCAGGGATCGTGGTCTACCAAGCTTTCCATTGCATGCAGTTTCTTACCTCAATTCTGCCATTCAAACCCTACCTCAGACTATTAACACTTTCTACATCCATTTGTTCATGACATTTCCTCTCATTTTCCCCACTTGCACTGAGCGATAAGTGCTGTAACAGTTACTTCTATCTCCACAATTCCTCTTTCTGTCTTATTCCAGGAGAGAACAGTCCACAATAGGGCAGAGAAAGTCAAGATGGATAGCGGAGTGCCTGACATTTGCCTGTTTGTGTACCTTCTTGTCTCAGCAACCAAATAAGACTCATAGAAACATTGAATCCCTACAATGCAAAAAGAGGCCATTCAGCCTATCGAGTTTGCAAATATTCTCTGAAGAGCATCCAGCCCAGACGGAGCCTTCTATCTTATTCCCGTAGCCACACATTTCGCATGGCTAATCCACCCAGCCTGCACATCCCTGAACAGTGCAGGGAAATAAAGCATGGCTAATCCACTAGGAGAAAGTGAGGACTGCAGATGCTGGAGATCAGAGTCAAAAAGTGTGTTGCTGGACAGGCAGCATCTGAGTCAACTCTCCTGCTTCTTGGATGCTGCCAGACCAGCTGTGATTGTGCAGTGCCACACTTTTTGACCATGGCTAATCCATCCAACTTGCACATCTTTGGACTGCGGAAGGAAACCAGAGCAGCCGGGAGAAACCCATGCAGACACAGAGAAAACATGTAAACTCTACACATGTCACCCAAGGCCGGAGTTGAGCCCAGGACCCTGGCTGTGAGGGCTTGATTTTGAAGTGCTATGTTGGTCTCCCATTACCCCCATTCTGAATGCATTCTTAACATGGCCACACTTCTATTACTATTTAGAGACAAAAAGAACTGCAGATGCTGGAATCCAAAGTAGACAGGCAGGAGGCTGGAAGAACACAGCAAGCCAGGCAGCATCAGGAGGTGGAGAAGTCAATGTTTCAGGGGTAACCCTTCTTCAGGACTGGGATGGGTGTAGGGGAAGCTGAACCTTTCTTCTCAGCCCCTCCCTTTTCCCCCCTCTTCCCCTTCCCCTCTCTTCCTCTTCCCCTTCCCCTCTCTTCCCCTTTCCCCCTCTCTTCCACTCCTCTCTGCCACCAACTGGATTCATTTCTCCCATTGACCAACCAGGTCGTACTCTCTACCAATCCCCACTTCATCACCCTGTAGAGTTGGGAGCACATTTTGGTGAGCAAATCACTGGTACATTTCTGCAGCTTGCCAAGGAAAACAGGGCCAAGGTAGCTGGCACTCAGAGGATTGCCAGAGACCAGCTACCTGCTCTACCTCAAGCAGGAGCAGAACTGATGCTGCTATCCAGTGATAACTTCATTTAAATGCACAAACAGGCACAAGAGCAACAGACAGGTTTGTTGGAGCACTGATTTGAATATTGGAGGAGTCCAGCAATACCATCTTTAGCATTGGCATGTGAACATCTGGCTGCTGCCAAGGATAGGTTGGTTGGTATCGAGGAAACCCAAATCCAACTCACTCACTGAGTGTTAGGTATATGCATAGACCTACACTCCCATTGTTCTAGCCATTAAGATTAGATTACTTACAGTGTGGAAACAGGCCTTTCGGCCCAACAAGTCCACACTGACCCACCGAAGCGCAACCCCACACCCAATCCCCTACATTTTGCCCCTTCACTTAACACTAGGGGCAATTTAGCATGGCCAATTCACCTAACCTGCACATTTTTGGACTGTGGGAGGAAACCGGAGCACCCGGAAGAAACTCACGCAGACAAGGAGAGAATGTGCAAACTCCACACAGAGATTCGCCTGAGGCGGGAATTGAACCCAGGTCTCTGGCGCTGTGAGGCAGCAGTGCTAACCACTGTGCCGCCGTGCTGCCCAAAGATGACAGGGAATTTCTAGGATCTTCAACTCAGTCCAGATGCCACTTCTTTACAAAGCGACAGGGTGGTGCTAGTGGGCACCTAGTTGGAGAAACAACCACAAACAGAATTCCAAGAAATCTTCAAAGGGGCCCATGCTCTCCAACTCCATGATATATATGACTCCCAACTCAAGTTGAGGAGGGTGAGCCTGCATTTAGACTCTCAGCATGCCTGGACCCCCTATTCACATACATCCCTGGGGGTCACCCACTCAAACCATCAGAGCTAACAGGCTCCACTCTACAGCAAGATCCTTCCACCCTCATTGTGGACTCTGGACTGCTCCTAGACATAGCAGGAGGCAAAGAGAAAATAAATCCCTAAGAAGGCATACAGGTGGTGTGGATGACCACTTAATGTAGATACATTATCAAATTTGTAAATATACATTCATGTTTCATCATTAACTATGTGAATGGCTGTCATTTTCGCTGCAACTACTAGAATGAAGGCACCAAGGCCACACACGATAGTGCCATATTATGTTCTAACCCTCTCTGAATGCTAGCTGTCCTTGCCATAGTACCTGTGCTACAGATTGAATGATGGAGCTTCAGATGTTGTGAAGGCTCTCATTAGTTTAAAAGCTTAAATTTTATTAACCAACAGGAAAAGTGTAAAACAATCAAACCATTAAACTGCAGTTGTGGTTGGGATTATACAGGGGATGCTGGCCTCAGCGTATCAAACATTTACACTCAGTGAAAGCTGACTGTATGGACCTCAGTTCTGTTGAACAAGGTTCTCTAAGAAGCCCTGTATGCATTGCTTTGACCAACACTGCCGCGTTGTAGGATACTGAAAGTTCAAAGTTTGTGAGAAGATTTGTAGCTCGGGTGCTCGTTGCTGTGGTTCTGTTCGCCGAGCTGGAAGTTTTTGTTGCAAACGTTTCGTCCCCTGTCTAGGTGACATCCTTAGTGCTTGGGAGCCTCCTGTGAAGCGCTTCTGTGGTGTTTCCTCCGGCATTTATAGTGGCCTGTCCCTGCCGCTTCCGGTTGTCAGTTTCAGCTGTCCGCTGTAGTGGCCGGTATATTGGGTCCAGGTCGATGTGTTTGTTGATGTAGTTTGTGGATGAGTGCCATGCTTCAAAAACCACTAATCAGGAATGGACCCGGACCATAGAACAGGCCGTCACCATAGGACAGAACAGGACTACACACCGCAAAAAAACGGCACTAAAAGAAAAAATGGCCAAACTAACACACAACAAAGAGGACACCACAACACACACCTGGGTTAAAAACCTCTCCTACAGACAGCTCACAGACACGGAAAGAACAATACTGGCCAAGGGACTCAACTACAACCACAGGGACGCCAAGACAGCAGACTTCCTTGCACACTCAGGAACAATGGACTGACAGAAGAGACACAACAAACAGTGAGACAAAGTATCGTACCCCTGATAACAAGGAAAAGACAAACACATAACCTCAACACCAAGGAGAGGGAAGCACTAAAATCACTAAGAAACGATAAGAACATAATCATACTACCAGCAGACAAAGGCAGAATGACAGTCATCCTGGACAAAGCAGAGTACATCCAAAAAGCACAACAACTACTTGCAGATACCAACACCTACCAAAAGAGGGAGTTTGACCCCACCCCACAGCTCACCAATAGGATAAACAACACACTGAGGAACCTACCAAAAAACGGACAGATAACCAGGTCTGACCTACAAAGAATGAAACCTGAAAGCAACAACACCTCCAGATTCTATGGACTACCTAAAGTGCACAAACCAGACATCCCACTCAGACCCATAGTATCACTACCAGGGACACCATCACATAAACTGGCTAAAGAACTACAGCAGAAACTGAAACACCTGATCAGCGGATCCAGACACTCTATACAATCAACACAGGAATTCTTGGACATCATCAGAAATATACACATAGACAAGGAAGAAACCATGGTCTCATTCGACGTAACGGCACTGTTCACCTCTATTGACAAAGCCCTAGCCAGAGAAACAATAGCCAACCTGCTGAACAGACATAACAGACAACAGGACGTTGAACCCATCAACAAAGACGGCATACCTAAACTACTGGACTTGTGCCTCACAACACACTTCACATTCAACAACCAGATATACGAACAAATCAATGGAACACCCATGGGCTCACCGATCTCGGGACTCATAGCAGAAGCAGTAATGCAAAGGTTAGAACAAACAGTCTTACCACAAATTCAACCCAAACTCTGGGTCAGATACATTGATGACACCTTTGTGATCATTAAAAACACAGAAATAGAGAAAACACACCGGATCATCAACTCCACACTCACAGGAATCCGATTCACGAGAGAGGAAGAAAAGGACAACCAACTCCCATTCCTAGACGTGAGGGTACAGAGAACACCAAACGGAGAATTCACCACAAAGGTATACAGGAAAGCCACACACACAAACCAAGTCCTGAACTATGAAAGCAACCACCCCAATACACACAAACGAAGTTGCATCAAGACACTATTCAAAAGGGCCACAACACACTGCAGTACACCAGAACTGCAAAAAGAGGAAGAGGAACACCTATACAAGGTATTCGCCAAAAACGGATATCCTCGCAATTTCATCAACAGATGCCTAAGGGAAAGACAATGGAATGAGGACATGCCGCAACCCAAAGGACTAGCCACACTACCATACATAAAGAGCATTTCCGAACTGACAGCCAGACTACTGCGACCACTAGGACTTATAACAGCACACAAACCAACAGCCATACTCAGACAACAACTCACCAGAATGAAGGACCCGATACCCAGCATGAGCAAAACTAATGTAGTGTACAAAATCCCATGCAAGGACTGCACAAAACACTATATAGGACAAACAGGAAGACAGCTAACGATCCACATCCACGAACATCAACTAGCCAAGAAACGACACGACCAGCTATCCCTAGTAGCCACACACGCAGATGACAAGCAACATGAATTTGACTGGGACAACACTACCATTATAGGGCAAGCCAAACAAAGAACAGCCAGGGAATTCCTAGAAGCATGGCACTCATCCACACACTCCATCAACAAACACATCGACCTGGACCCAATATACCGGCCACTACAGCAGACAGCTGAAACTGACAACTGGAAGCGGCAGGGACAGGCCACTATAAATGCCGGAGGAAACACCACAGAAGCGCTTCACAGGAGGCTCCCAAGCACTGAGGATGTCACCTAGACAGGGGACGAAACGTTTGCAACAAAAACTTCCAGCTTGGCGAACAGAACCACAGCATACTGAAAGTGCTGTTCCCTCTAGTGAACATCCTCATTCTTCTACTTGTATAATGCTGCATCTTTCATGGATCCCCATTGTCCATCCCAGATACTTAGTGTATCCTTCAGTTTCTGGAGCAGATTTTCCATGGATTAAGCAATATGCTCAGTCTGGACGATGCTGGTATAAATATGGAGGAGACATTTCATGTCTGGTGTTGGCCTCAATGGAAGGAGTGTTTCATTGTAGCGACATTGGACAGCATTACATGGTTCTGACTTCCACCTCTGGACACATATAGCATCTCTCTCTCTCTCCCTCACACATCTGCACATCCTTCCATGGAAGATGAGTGACTGCACCTCTCCTGCACTTTCACACCATCATGAGAACTTCTATGGCTGAAAACCCCATACTAGGAGGTGGCTCCAAATCAACTGAAGATCAATCCTGGCCCTGGGCTGCCAGACATCTGTTCCCCATGCATTTGTGTAGCATCCCTTAGTGCACAGACACAGGGACAAGCACAGCTTTTGTGACTGGATCCACTTGAGTCGGTTCCAATGAGCCTATGAGGGCAATATCAGAAACAAAGCAGCTCCTCAGAATTGTAATCATTAAGCAGTCACAGCACACACAAATTACATTTCAATAGCTCCCTCAAAACATTGGGTAGTGTGATCTCTGACAATGAAGCCAATGGGTTGCACTTGTACATCATTAACCTGATTCAGATGTATATTGCTCAAGCCCTTAGGCACCTAGACAATTGGAGATTCACAATTATTAACCTTTTTGCATTCTAGTAATTCCTGCAATGGACCTCTCAACTCCCCCAACCCACCTCCCAACACCGTTTCCCCCCCCCCAACAGCACTGGCCCCTGATAACCCATGCTAGACTTTCATTGAACTGACTTTCTGGACTGACCTTAGACTACCCTTTGACTGCCTTTGAAGGATAGCCCAGACTGATGACTGACCAGATTACTGATTGATCTTTATGCAGCTTCCTGACTAACTCATCACTAATCCCTGGATTGTTTGCACTGGACCTGCTAGATTAGTGACGGCCAATTCCCTGGACTGCAGTTAAATAGAGTCCCTATCTCTGATTGGCCCAAGTGCTTGATTAATTGTGTCCAAACCGCTGGGCTTATATAAAATGGTGCCCTTGACTTACTGTGTGGTACCCATTTACTGAAGAGAGTCTGACCTTGACTTGACTAAGGACGACTCCTCTTCAATTTTAATCTGTGGCCATTCCGTTGAAGCATGCAGTGTGTTTGCTGCATGTGTTCCTGGCACATGCTGTTGATGTAACATTGACGTAACACAGTGCCATACAGAAACATGTTCTCCCCTCCATGACTGATCCCTGCTGACAACTGTAACAAGCTGCCTGGCTTTGTGTTTGTGTTAAAGGCAAAGCAAGACATAGGAACTGTAAGCCTGTACGTTCTGAATGAGATGCAAAATGGCAAGACAAAGCAAGGTGGAGATATGAAGAGTCTTCAACTAGATGCAGAGTAAGTCAGCACCAGGAGAGTACATTAGGAGCCCTGAGATGCCTTTTGTTGCTCCAATTCATGAGACAGGTGCCTGTTCCTGCGTGCAAAGTAGCCTGGCAGCCACATTGTGAAGCATGGTATGGGTGTATTCCAAAGTGCAGTACTGATGTAGATAACCATATTCTAAATGAGCTGGAGATGTACCTTGACGATTTGAAGAGCCCGATGTATGCCTTATGCCAACCTCTATGCATGGAAGATGCAGGCAGACACCATCCATGGAGTGTACCCTGAGATATTGGTGACTCCTGTCCAAGATGGAAACCTGTGAAGGGCAAGAGGCTAGAGGAGCCACCAGGTACCTGATCTTACTTCCATAACAGGAATTGCATCCACACTGTTGGAGAAGAACAAATTGCATTTCAATACAATGGGAATGTATGACAATAAGATATTAATACCTGTAAGTAGGCTTCTTGCCACACACCAACAAGATCCTCCTCTCACTGCTAAAACCTTTGATATAAAATTGACTTTCATCACGATGTTGACTATCTCATCTTTCTAGCTCACCATATTTTCTCAAATGATTTGCCATTGCCCCATCATTTAGGGACTGCAAAAATTCCATCCATTGCTTATAGAACCCTTCCAGAAGTTGTTGTAAAGTTACTGGGTTAAAGTTACAATTTTTTTTGGAAAAGTGGATATCAATTGAAATTCTCCAATCCACTGGCAGCACCCTGAGGCTAAGAAATGGTGGAAAGTTATGGTCAACGCTTCTCTAGTTTTCATTCTCAGTTCCCTCAGTATCCTTGGATGTGTCTCATCCTGTGCCTTATCAAATCTAAATGAGACAGCCTGATCAATCCCTTCTCCTTGTCAATTATAAACCCTTCATGTGTCAGAACTAACTTTTCTTCACCATGATCAGTATAGCATCTTATTCCTTGGTAAAGACAGCTGTAAAACAAAACTCAGACTCTGTCTCCACGAATAAATTTCCATTTTGATCCCTAATCAACCTCTCTCCTCTTTTAAGTATAATTCTGCATTTATGTGCCTATAGAAGACTTTTTGATCCCTTTTTATATTCGTAGCTAGCCTCTTTTTACTCTCTTTCTTCAGTTTTCTTATTTGTTTTTTTTAGTTTCCCTCTGAACCTTCGATATTCAGTTTTGTTCTCAGCTGTAATCTGCATTTGACTTCCATCATGCAAACACTTTTTATTCCATTTTATTTTCTATGCAGCTGGTCAGGCTGGGAACTCTGGATTTGTTTGCCCTACCTTTCCTGTTCCTCGGAAGATACATTGTCTGTGCCTGAACTATCTCTTCTCTGATAGAAGCCATTGCTTAGCTTTCATTTTCATAACACCGTTGAACTCTAATTCATCTGCTCAGATCCATTCTTAACTTACTGAAGTTTGCTTTCTCACATTACTTATTTTAACTCTGGATTGTTCCTTGTCATTTTCCAAGAACCAACCTAAACCTTGTAATGCACTGTTCCATTCTGATACTTCATCGAGAAAACCCACCTCATTCTCAGGAAGAGATTTAGCAATACCTCTTTTCTCATTGGACTGGACACATACTGCTGTAGAAAATTCTCCCTACCAAACTCTAGGCACTTCTGCTTTTCTGTTCTATTTACACAATTACTATCCCAGTCTATATTCAAATTTGTGAAGTCTTAAATTCTCTATCATTCTTGCATCTCACTGTAATTCCCTTGAAAATTTATTCCTCTGTATCTTTCTCATTGACTGGTGGCCTCTCGTCTACATCAAGAATGTAATTACTCTTTTTTTAATTCCTTAGTTCTAAACATATAAATTCAGGCCTTAAGCCCTCTTGGACATTCTGTCTCTCCTGCCAATGTTATCATTAATCAATAATCTCACCTTTCCGATTTTCTTCTGTTCCCATCTTTACAGAGCACCTTATATCCAGGAAAATTTAATACCCATGCCGTGTCCTCTGTGGGCCAAATGTCTGTTATAGCCACAATATTATATTTCCACAGAACAACCTCCAGCTTCAACTCACCAATCTAATATACCACACTCATCATATTGACATCCATATACAATAATCCTGATTTACACTTTACTATTGTCTACCATACTCTGAACTCATTAAATAACTTACCATTTCCTCTTAGTCTACTCCTATCTCAAATGAAATTCTGATTCCTGAAGAAGTGCTTTTGCTCGAAACGTCGATTTTCCTGCTCCTCGGATACTGTCTGACCGGCTGTGCTTTTCCAGCACAACACTCTTGGCTCTAATCTCCAGCATCTGCAGTCCTCACTTTCGCCTAAAATGGAATTATGCCCTTCTCTAGCATCTCCTCTGTCAAGTATATTGAAATGTATGCACCTTATTCCTCTTTCCTACTTCTTTATACTAGTGTCCATCCCGCAGCAAATTTAGGTTAAACCCTCTCCAACTGCATTATTGAAACTCCCTATGAAGCCATTGGTCCCAGTCCTGTTGGGGAACAACCAACCCTTTTGAACAGGTGCTTTTTAGACCAGAATTGGTTTCAATGCTCCAAGACTCTGAAACCCTTCATCTTGCACCACGATTAAAGCCATGCATTAAGCCTTGCCATCTTTCTAATCTTGCTAATGTGTGCAACCATGCCAGGTTACTCAGGAGCCAGATGTTACTAACTTTGAAGTCCTACATTTTACATTCCATCCTAGCTCCTGAAAGTCTGACCATGGACCTCAACGCCTGAATTCTCCATATCTTAGGTACAAAATACTTCACAACTTCTTGTTCATTCAATTTTTCTGTCAGAATACACTCTCTTCATGATGTTCTTTATCCTGGCACCAGGGAGGCAACACTCCACCCAGGACTCAGAATGATGGTTGAAGCTATTCTGTCTTCTGACTGTGGAATCTGCAATAATATTTGCTCACTTTGCTATACATGGTACAGACTCTTCACCATTGATGTTATGACCTGGGCTGATCTCGATATTATTCTTGATATTGTCACTCGCAGCAGCCTTCAGTGCTGAGTAGCCATATGAGAGTGACCAAGCACCCGCTTTGCCAAACTCTTGCTGCCTATGTTTCCTGGGACAATATGATGAAGAAAACTCTCATTTTTCCTGTGCTTCACAGTGACTCCAGCTGCCCCTCAATGTTGGAAATCCTGACCTGCAGTTGTACATGAACACGCTCCCTACACACATGGTCAAACAAGACACACTAAGTGTCCTGAAGTTCCTACATAGTACCAAATTACAAGCATCAGATCGTAGATGCACATCCATGATGTAAAATGAGGCCTCTATTTCCTTTTTAACAACCTATCTAGCACACATTCAAACTATCAATTTCACTTAAACATTCAAGACCAGGAAACTTAATAATTCACTGATTACTATGGTTACCAAATTAAAATTCCTAATATTCCACTACCTAATCTAAAGCAAATCACGACATTTGAGAGAAAAGAAGAAAATATTCAACAACTAAACACTTGCCCAGCATTTTGTGATGTCACATGAGGTTCTTTTAGATCTCTCCCCTGGTCTCAGTGTATCATTCTCACTCTGTTTGCTGCTGCTTCTAACTGTGCTGTGCTCTCACCTCTCTCCTGGTCTTACAGTGACATCTGAACTGTATTCTAGCTGAGTCTAATCAGATCTTTACTCAAAGTCTACTTGTTTACAGTATCCCTGGAGTTGGAGGGTGCTGGGATCGCAATGTCAGAGTATTCATGAGTGTGAGACAGACATACCCATGCTGGGAGAGACAGGACAACCAATTCTACCAGCTTTATCATGACACTTAGGGATAATGAAGCATTCAGCCATATCATCATACAATATCCAAGAGTCTGTCCTTCTTTGTAATCCCCCGACAGACACATTCATGGACATATACACGCACACACACACACAAAAAATTCCTGATATGAAGTACATAAAATAAACTCATCGCCAACTTAGGCCAATGGAGTGAAGGTTTCCTGCACTTGCTAGATGTAGCAATCTTATAGAAAATCAGCCAGTGTCTTTCTGCACATTCCTAGAACTTAAAGCACAAAGCTATCCTAATTTGATAATAACTGTGATACTAGTCAGAGACTTCACAGAATTGTTGGTGTGCCAACATAATTAAAGTACTGCAGGGCTGCCTTCTGAGACTATAGCAGCAGCCCATTCAGCATGGCAGAGGCTGCCTTACTCAGCAATCAGAATTACCTTGGGAGTGAGTGGAAAGTTCATAATGAGGGGTGTTAGTGTTGTTGAATACAATACTTCCTTTTGGATACCTTGTGTCAGCAACAAAAGCTCCCAAGGCCATAATAGAATGTCCAGGCATGAAGTCTGAAATAGAACTTGCTCCATTCCCGAGCACATATATTATTCGCCTCATAAAACTCACAAAAACTATCTGAAATAAATTCAATCAGCTCTCAATTCTGCTCATAATTCTTCTTATAAATGTTTAGATTAGATTAGATTACATTACAGCGTGGAAACAGGCCCTTCGGCCCAACAAGTCCACACCGACCCGCCGAAGCGCAACCCACCCATACCCCTACATTTACCCTTTACCTAACACTACGGGCAATTTAGCATGGCCAATTCACCTGACCTGCACATCTTTGGACTGTGGGAGGAAACCGGAGCACCCGGAGGAAATCCACGCAGACACGGGGAGAACGTGCAAACTCCACACAGTCAGTCGCCTGAGGCGGGAATTGAACCCAGGTCTCAAGGTTCTCTTAATATTATCATAAAATGATTTCTGTTGCCCCACAAAGTTTGAATCCGTACCTATTGAAATGCTTGATAGATAAAACATGATGGGATACTACTGCTGAGAAACATATTTACGGACATATGCGCAGTTAATGTTAATCTAATGCTTCCATTGAAAAATCTGATGACATCAGATGTGGGGTTGGTGATATGTTCTGCCTGCATTTACTATGGGTTGCACAAACAGGACAGTAACAACAGACAGAGTGTATGGCCCTGAGACCATCGCTAGTATTATTACATTGGCAATTAAAGCATTTTGTCAAGTGAGATTCATGGCACCCATCTGCCATTGTTTGGAGTAATTTTTCTTACACAATCTTCTGCAGTTCACCTTGTTGCTTATGCATTTGGGCTCTTGGGTGCCTTCCTTAGCGAATCACTGGGCAGGAGAGCAGGAAGCACTGGTGATTGCTGGGAATCCAGCCTACACACTATTGCTGCTATATTCAAGCCCATTGCACAACATTCCAGGAGCTGCAAAGCAGGGATTATGATGTTTTTTCTAAATTCACTTGGTGGCCTGTGGATGTCACTGGTCCCTAGCTGCCCTTGACTGAGTGGCTTGCTAGGCCATTTCAAAAGGCTTGACTGTCAACCTTATACAGAGGTTTATAAAATCATGAGGGGCATATATAGTGTGGATGGCCAAGGTCTTTTTCCTAGAGTGGGGGAGTCCAAAAGTAGAGGATGTAGGTTCAAGGTCAGAGGGAAAAGATTTAAAAAGGACTTGAGGGGTAACTTTTTCATGCAGAAGGGTGGTGTGTGTTTGGAATGAGCTGCCAGAGGAAGTGGTGGAGGCTGGTACAATTTCAACATTTAAAAGGCATCTGGACAGATATATTAATAGAAAGAGTTTAGAGGGAAATGCACCAAATGCTGGCAAATGGGACTCGGTCAGATTGCCTTTCCTGAAGGATGTTAATGAACCAGATTGTTTTTCTGACAATTGACAATGGTTTTTTGGTCATCAGTAGGTTCTTAATTCCAGATTATTATTGAATTCAAATTCCATGGCAGGATTCGACCTGTGTCTCCAGAACTTTAGCTGAGTTTCTGGATTAATAGTCTAGTGATGATACCACTAGGCCATCACTTCCCCATCACCTGTTGTTACTAAATACATGGCCCAGATGAAAGATAAAATTGATCATGGCCTCACAGACAGGGACCTGGAGGATGAAATGGATGGGGTGGTAGAGATGAAGGGCAAACCATTTTGCTCCTGACCACCACAAGAAGCCATATCACTTGACTAGACCAGCCTGGATCCAATTTGCAGCCAAGGTCAGTGCTATGTCTCAGGTGAAGTAGGATAGCTAGCAGAGTAGGAGTATGGTTAATGATCTCCTCTCTGTAGGGTATGTGCCACCATCTTCCTCTGCTATGTTTCACTCACAGAGCCAGCACTCAGCCTAACTCTACCACTGCACTTTGCATCACCAAGGTTTATGGACTACAACTCTCACTATTGCATCCATTATGCCCACTTGACAGCTCTCACTTACTAAATCCTGCCAAACTAGTAACCATTTCCACATTTTCTACTGACTCAATGGGGACACTTCACCTCCTCTCTTGCATCAAAATTAACTGCTCTTCCATTCATTTCCATCAATATAATTTCCTGTCTCTGTCTCATTACATGTAAAATTGGTGGCCCGCCCACGACCCCCCCCGCCCTCACCCCCCAGATATGGTGAATCTGGAGGTTTGCCACTGTTGTAGGGAGTAAAGGTCAAGGAGAATGGTGACCATGAGCATGTGGAGACATTGTGGCAAAGAACTTGCTCCACCATTCAACAATATCATGGCTGGCCTGATTCTGAGTGAAGCTCCCCCTACTCTGCCTCAGCGTCTCAGCCTCAATCTCAGAAAAGTGTTTGCTTCCACAATGTGTAATTTTTCCTATACCAGTCACTGAGGCTATTTGCCAACTATTGCTGCATTGTGGCTTCCTAACTTTACTCAAAGAATTCTCATCACTAACTGATTGAACTTTCAGAAGTTTAATCTTGTTTAAATTTGAACCCAGTTGCCATCAAACCCACTGCATTGCCCTGTATTCCATCTGAGTGCTTTTCATTCCATGTTTAGATGGCAACTTTGAAAATATGACAATGACAGAAAGTTAGCAAAAGGTTCTGCCCTCAAAAATAAGTAAGTGTGCACATCTCAGTGATGGTGTAGCCATAGATAAGTGAAGCTACCAACACTCTCCACTGTCACATTGTCAGTGCTGATGGTTGACAGAATGACAACGTCCACAGCTTTGACATTTGGCTTCCTGATAGTCAAATTAAACTCTTTTCAGGTATGAGAGGGTCTGTCCATTTGTTACAGTAAGTCTTTCTCCATGTGGAATGTTAGTGAGGCATTGTCAGAAAAGAAGAACTCTCTAATGAGGGCTTGGTGCAGTTCTGTCTCAGATCTCAGAAGACTGAACAGCTTTCCTTATTTTTGATATATACATAGATCACCTGTAGACATACAAAAACAACAAAAGAACACTATGCCAGAGTGTCAGTGCCAGGACACAAGCCTGTTTTACATTATCGCAACTTTTAGCTACTAAAGTCACAATATACAATCTTTTTATACATAGTATGAGATAAGATTAAATAATTAAAACTTACACCTCTGATTGAGAATTTATTTTGTTGTTATTCTATTCCACTTTCCAAATCCCCAGGGTTGTTCAAACTCAGTTCTCACATTCAGTCAGGAGCTAGTCAGCTGACATTAGTTGTGAGACTTTACAATAATCAGTCCTGAAACAACACTGATCAGAAATGATTTCCTGAATACTGAACACTGATTGGAAATTTAACCAGAGAAAATATTACAAATAACTAAATATTAATTTGTCTCTTAACAATTGCATCATTGTCCCAGCACAATTTCTGTAACAATATATTGTGTTTCTGGATAATGTGGTTCTATAAGTATTTTGTAATATTCTCTTGGCTATTGGGAATAGCACTCATGCATAATGTATAACAAGATGGAACACCTCACTAATAAACAGTACGTTACGTTGTAGAAAACCAAAATATTAAATGATTTTAAAGGCAATAAATGATATGCATTTGCTTTCTAAATCAATCCAATTTTTCTTTTTATGATTTTTTTTCTAATGCTTTAAAGTAACTGATAGAAGGACTAGAGGCGAAATGAGGAAAGTCTTTTCACCCACGGGATGGCAGGAATCTGGAACTCACTGTCTGAAAGAGTAATGGAGCAAAAATACTCATCTCATTTCACAATGTGTTTGTAGGCTCCAGTTATGTGGACCAGGCAGTGGAAAGTAGGATTAGGTTGGGTGATTTGTTTTTCAGTAGGTACAGACATGCTGGGCAGAATGACTTCTCTGCCTTTAAACTTTCCACATCTCTAAATATTCTGATTAGCTGAAGAGGAGGAAGATGTGAGGATGAGGGCAGAGAATGGGGAAGTGGCAGTATTTGAAGTTTTAAACTTAGGAGGGCCAGCACAGATAAGGTAGGTTCAATGGCCTTCTGTGCTATAATCATTCCGATGCAATGAAAACTATAAACTTAGATTTCAGACTAGTACTTATATTTGTCTTCTCTGAGAGTGACTGTACTTTGAATGTAACTCATTGATTGCAAAGCAATAAGGGGAATTGGAGCACTTTAGACATCTAATTACTTATTTTCTATTGTTAAGTTAATCAAGATATCCAGTATATTTGCTGAGAAATAACGAGGGGAAATATCTGGCTGAGCATGAGACAATAGAAAGGAGATGAATTCTAGTGCCTGGGGTCATCACGGACAGTGGCACAGATGTAGTTATAGAAAGCATTCAGAAATCAAGAGCAGGAGAGAGTTCTAGAGCAAATGAGAAGTTGTGTTGCAGAATGTTAAGAAAGAACAATGGGCATGAATTATATGGACACTGCAGTGGTTGATTGTCGTGTGTTAATCAGGAGACAGAGCACAGAATCATAAGGCAACTCAGGTTTTTTGCAAGGTGGAGCACAAGTAGATTAAATGTGGAGAGCCCATTGATTCAAGTAATTCAATAACTTGTGTAAATTTTTACTGCTTGGCATTTATTGCTGGCAATCACAGAATAATTATACTATTGATGCTAGTGTTATAACGCAGACTTGACTAAGCAAAAGCTATTTGCAGTGTGATTGTTTGATAAAGAATGTTAGACTACATCTAGATGTCCTAGATCATGAAGCATTAGAGAAGAATAAACCTAACTATGGTTTGTTCACAAGACAAGGCATAGTATAAGGGTGAAGAGCTTTTGAACATGATTAAAAATGGATTACTTGTTTATTCAGATAGAAATGCTGGTATGAATTCATACTTGAAATGGTACACATTTCAGGCATGAAAAGTATGGTCCCTCCAATAGTTGTTGCAGCTGAGTATCTCCTGTAGCTTTTATGCTAACAGCAGTAGTCTGGTATAAGAAAGGTTCTATTCAATGTTAATTCTTCAAAGGCAAAGACCTTGGTTTGGCTGAGTGGTGAATTCTGGTCTGAATAGCTGAGTGTTGAACTACTTTCACTCCTGCTGTAATGAACAGTTCTCCTCAGAGATAGATGGTTTATTCCAAACACAAAGAGAATTTTTATACCATCTAAAAAGTTGCAAAAACTTAGATAATTTTCTATTTAACATTGCTGCTCTTGTTGTACCATTGTTATATGTAAAAGTAGTATCTTGTCATGTGACAGGAATTGGTACCAATGTTTTATTGGTGTTTCAGTATTTCCAACAGAGCTGGATGGATTTAACTACCATGATGCATCGCTGTC
Organism: Chiloscyllium plagiosum; assembly: GCF_037043375.1. NCBI lineage: Eukaryota > Metazoa > Chordata > Chondrichthyes > Orectolobiformes > Hemiscylliidae > Chiloscyllium > Chiloscyllium plagiosum. The sequence goes on from NW_028270149.1 coordinate 59,149,645, forward strand.
ACATACATATTCAAACATAGCTGTTGTCAATAGAAGTTGACATTCTTAGCAACAACATCAAGGTGAAATGTTCAACTGAAGCACTAGGTATCAGGAAACAGCACACATTAATATGGGGAGAAACCTTATGTAAGTATTTCTGACTTTAAGTGATTAACGTTTTGGATCTAGTTAATAAAGCTGGCTGGTGGGGGAGGTGGCGGCTGGTGTGAAATGACGGTCAGAGTTATGAAGTTGTTTATGCATTGTTAATGATAGAGCTGATATTTGCAGATTAAACACTGACCTGACTGAAAAGGAAAGTGGTGGCTGGATGCATAATAACTTCTTTCTTTGGCTATCTTTATGATGTCTGAGAATGCTAACTTTAAAAACATAGCAGGACTTTGACTGCTCAGTTTCTGCAGATTCTACATCCCTCATTTTCACTTTTTGTTTGTTCACTGTTAGCTATTTGAAAATGAGTAATAACAACAGATGGTTTAAATGTGACAACTATGATTTAATTTTGCTTTAAAACACTTGATACTTTGAGGTGTGACAAACCGATGTGCGAAATTTCTGAGACAATTATTTCAGGTGTAAAGCCTTTGCAAGATGTGATGTCACGGGCACTTGTTTAATGTTATGAGCCCAGGAAGAGAGGTGAATCTGGCTAACTTGTTTTTAAATCCCTCTGTCAATTGTAACAATTTGTTATTCTTTTTAACATACAACAAGCTCACACCAATTAAAAATGTAATTAATCAGAGTAAAATGAAGGAGCTGATTTCATCGCTTCCTTGAGTAAAAGCAAGAGGAATTTTGTTATCCGTCAATTTCAAAGGGAAAATAAAGGAATATTAAACACAAAGACAATAATAAAGCTTAAGAAGGGGAGTATGGCTAGTACAAGAAGGAAGATTAGGACCAGGCAATTTAAAAAGTTCTTAAAGCGCTTGAGTTGTTATAGTTGATCCTGAGATCAGGGCTGCTTAGATAATTTGCTATCAACAGCAGCAAACTTTGCAAAATTCTTGAGTTGTCAGTAAATGGATGTTTCTCTAATTTGTTTTATCAACAACAGGGTGGCACAGTGGCTCAGTGGTTAGAATTACTGTCTCACGGCACCAGGGACCTGTGTTTGATTCCACCCTTTGGTGACTGTATGGAATTAGCACATTGTCCCCATGTCTGTGAGGGTTTTCTCCAAGTGCTCTAGTTTCCTCCTCCAGTCCAAAGATGTGCAGGTTAGGTGGATTGGTCATGCTAAATTGCCCATAGTGTCCAGAATTGTGCAGGCTAGGTGGATTAGCCATGGGAATGCAGAGTTACAGGGATAGGTTAGGGGTCTGGGTAGGGTGGGATGCTGTTTGGAGGGTCAGTGTGGACTCAGTGGGATGAATGGCCTGCTTCCACACTGTAGGGTTTCTGTGAACAGTGCTGGCTTTCATGATGATGAGAAGGGAAAGAAAGAGAATTCTTCAGTTCTTGTTGTTTCCAATCCAGTTTCATTTGCCCTCTCCACAGCTCTACCAATTAGTAATTGAATTTATGGCTCATTTGTGTATTCTCTAGTCTGGCTGCATTATCGTTCCAAGCTAGATAGCTACAGGGATAATTTTAATTACTTGAGTTGATAGAAATAGTACATTAACAGGTCACAGAAACATTTTTAATAACTTGTTGCAGTTTTAATGTTAGAGTTAAAAATCACACAGCACCAGGTTATAGTCCAACAGGTTTATTTGGAAGCACTGGCTTTCGGAGCATTACTCCTTCATCAGGTGGTTGTGGAGTATAAAATGGTAAGATATAGAATTTATAGCAAAAGTTTACAGTGTGGTGCAACTGAAAAAGACCTGGATCGTTTGTTAAGTCTCATCTTTTAGAATGGGCATGTTGGTTTCAGTTCTTTCATGTGTAAATCCCAGAACTTTTTTTTCAAGTTACATTCTCAAGTGAACTTTAAAATAGATGCCATGTCAGCTCAGATAATGCATTGAAGGTGCGAGGTGCCCTGTGTGAGGTTGTCTGTGCCCAAATGTTTAGACTGATTCTGTTTCTAAAAAAGGGATTTACAGTATCTTACATGGATTCTTACAGTTTTTGAGCAAGTACAAATTAACCCCACAAACTTATATATGTGTGTGCATGGGGTGGGGGAGTCTATGAGTGTCTGTGTAGAGAGTGTGCATATGTGTATGTGTGTGAGTGGGAGTGTAAAGGGGTATAAGTCTGTGAAAGTGCACATGTGTGTTTGTGTATGTGTCTATCTGTGTGTAGTGAAGTGGGGTCACCTGTTGTGTGACATGAACCCAAGGTCCCGGTTGAGGCCATCCCCATGGGTACCGAACTTGGCTATCAGCCTCTGCTCGGTCATTTTGCGTTGCTGCCTGTCCCAAAGTCCGCCTTAGAGGATGGTCACCCGAAGGTCCGAGGTCGAATGTTCCGGACCACTGAAGTGTTTTCCCACTGGGAGGGAACTCTCCTATCTGTTGATTGTTATTCGGTGTCTGAGTCACATGAGTACCTACCGCGTACATGGTGGCACGTGTAATGGTGGTATTCGTATTGACATTCTGACACATCTTACAGCATCTGCCGTGACATGGTTGTATGGTGTTGTCCTGAAAGCTGGGCAGTTTGCTGTGAACAATGATCTGTTTGAGGTTTGATGGTTATTTAAAAGCGAACAGTGGAGGTGTGGGCAAAGTCTTGGTGAGATGCTCATCTTCGTTGATAATGTGTTGCAGGCTGCAAAGAACATGGCGTCGTTTTTCGGCTCCTGGGAAGTACTGGACATCTAAGGGTACCCTGACGGTTGCAGCACATGTCTGTCTCCTGAGGAGGTCATTATAGTTTCTTGCTGTGGCACGTTGGAACTGGTGGTCAATGAGTTGAGCATTGTACCTTGTACTTATGAGGCCATCCTAGAATGCTTCCAAGTGCCCGTCATGTTCCTCCTAATTTTAACAGATCCTGTGTATGCATAGGGCTTGTCTGTAGGGAATGGCTGTTTTAATATGTTTCAGGTGGAAGCTGGAGAAGTGTAGCATTACGAGGTTATCCATGGGTTTGCAGTAGAGTGAGGTGTTGAGGATTCTGCAAGCTGTGTCAGAGTGTTGACAATCAAGGTCTTTTTCAATATATAATTTCAGTTGCATCACACCATAAACGTTTGCTATAAATTCTGTGTCTTACCATCTTTTACTCCGCAACCACCTGATGAAGGAACAATGCTCCGAAAGCTAATGCTTCTAAATAAACTTGTTGGACTATAACCTGGTGTTGTGTGATTTTTAAGTTGGTACACCCCAGGCCAACAGCAACTCCTCCAAACAATGTTAGAGAATTCTATAACTGGATTGGGGAATTGCCAGCATATTGAATTCAACTATTACAACATTAAGCGTGACTTTTAAAATGCCCTGATCATTAGCCTGGAACATAAACCAAACTAAAGTGACAAATATGCACAAAAGAACATTGTAGGTTAACGCTTGTGATAATATTGAGCTATTATTCATGCTAAATCATGTTATTTAATATTCAAAAAATGGTAGTACTGGTGAATAAAGCCATATGACTTAAATGAGCCAATAGAATCAAATAACGAATAATTATTCCCCCAATAAATTAAATCAATTCAAACCATTCAAGAAAGCTCACACACTGCCACGTTCTACATTGTGCTATGGATTTGATGTCGGAACAAGATGTAACTAAAAAGCAATAATAATTAGTAATATTGGTCAGATGAGTATTTCAATGGCAGATGGAATTTAGCACAGATAAATGTGAAGAGATACACTTTGGGAGAAGTATCAAGACAAGGGAGTACTCAATGAATGGTAGGACACAAGGAAACTCAGTGGAACAGAGGGATATTGGATGCTTGTCCACCAATCTCTGAAGGTGACAGGACATGTTAGTATAGTGGTTATGAAGTCATACTAGACACTTTTCATTATCAGTTGTGGCATTGATTATAAGAGCAGGGGGTTATTTTAGAGCTGTGCAGAAGTTTGATTAGGCCACAGCTGGAGAACTAAGCACAGTTCTGTTCACTGCACTGTGGAAAGATATTATTCCACTGCCAGGGGGTGCACAGGAGATTCAAAAGGATATTGCATGAGATGGAGCAGCAAATAGGCTAAATAAACTAAAGTTGTTTTCTTTGGAGCAAAGAAGGCAGATGAGGGACATAATTGAGGTGTATATGATTATGAAAGACACGGTCAGGATGGATAGGAAACAACAGCTCACCTTAGTTGAAGGAGGCATAATTTTAAAGTGAAAGGTATCAGATTTAGAGAGCATTTGAGGAAAACCGTTTTTACTAGGAGAGGGGTGAGAACTGAAATGCACTGCTAGGGAGGGTAATTGAAGCAGGAAACATTGCTACCTTTAAAAACTACTTTTGGTACTGAAGGATTCTGTGATTCTATGAACAGGAAAGATACAAAAAATATTAGTAAATTAGCAAACATGACTTTGGCCAGTGGTGAGATTTTATGAGAAAATAATGTGAGCTTATTATATTGAACTTTTATTTGCCAGGACAATGAAGCTAAGTTCTGCATTTCAGTAACCCTAAAATTTTCAGCTTATATGTACTTAACATATATTAGTGATAGTCATCATTGGTTTACAGAGAAATCAATAAAAATAATTATTTTAAATAGGCTTCTTATTGATGGTCAGTTCACTTCTTAGCTCCCAGAGACACTCCATTTTTTTAGTAAATGTTTCAAACATTTCCAATTGAGCACTTGGAACTGTCCATACTGGCAGTGTTGAACCATCTGAGTGATTGATCTGAGTTGTGGTTGGGCAGAAAATTCATTTTAACAACTTTTGCAGCAATTAGAGGAAAAATAAAGCCAGCCAAAGTATTTGATGCCTGTTGACTACCTAGAGATCCTTGGTGAAATGTGTGTGAATTTTGGATGAGAACAGAATTAGAGTTAGCTATGAGTCATGGTAGTTGAATAATCTGTCACTTCCCATTTAAATTCAGAGATTAAAAAGACATCCAATGCCTATTGAATTTGATCTAATGCATATATTGGTATTTTCATGGAAAAGAATGCTGGAGAAAAAAAATTCAGTTATGGTATCTGGGTCACCAGTATTGATACAATTTCCTTAGTTAGGCTCAGTGCTGACTGGGAGGAAGTAGTAAGCAGTTTGAACTGCATATGAATTGAAATCATACCAAAAACAGTTCTCAAATTGCAATAAAGCCATACAAAATGAAGACATTGTGTTGAATTTTTGTGACTGAGATGGGTAGGTCAAGTTGGAGAATTTCTTGACCCACTGAATCATTTAATATTCATTCTGGGGTCAAATCCCTGATGGAGTTGGGCTCACCAACACCCTAAATAGGGTATTCACATCAACATCTCAGTTATTTGTGAAGTTGATAGGCTCCTAACCTCTACCTTGTCTCACCTTGCACCCAACATTCATGGCCCCTCATATTCTTCACGCCAACTTGTTAATCACTTACCCAGTATCATAGAGTCATCCAGCACAGAAACAGACCTTTCAACTTGTCCATGCCAACCAATTGTCCCAATCTTACCTAATTCCATCTGCCAGCTTCTGGCCTATATCACTCAAACTCTTCCTATTTGCATACCCATCCAGATGCCTTTTAAATATTGTAATTGTACCAGCCTCCATCACTTCCTCTGGCAGCTTATTCCATACATGCACATCCTCTGCATGAAAAGGTTGCCCCTTGGGTTATTTTTAAATCTTTCCCCTCTCACCTTAAAACTATGCCTCTCGTTTTTGCTTCCCCTGCCCTAGGAAAAAGATGTTGGCTATTCACCCAACACGTGCCCGTCACGATTTTATAAACTTTATAAGATCACCCCAATGCCCAGCAGAAAAAGCCCCTGCCGATTTAGCCCCCTCCTGATAACTTAAACTCTCCAGTCCCCGTAACATTCTTGTAAATCTTTTCTCTTTTTACACAAGTGAAACAACATGTTTCCTATAAAAGGGTGGCCAGAATTCTACGCAGTATTCCAGAAGTGGCCTCACTAATGTCCTGTACAGCCACAACATGACATCCTAATTCCTATACTCAATGTTCTGACCAATGAAGGCAAGTGTGCCAAATGCCTTCTTCACCACCCTATCTACCTGCGATATCAGTTTCAAGGCAGATTTCAGGAGGCACGTAGGATGAAAAAATAAACTTCCAACAACTTAATCCAGTTCTTACTCCAGCAGACCTGATAGTAAAAAGAAGTTCCTAAAAATCAGTTAGAAAGTTTTCAATTCTAGGTTGGTTTATATCTTATACAAACTAATAACTGCCCACACTAAAGGCTGCAGATTCCGTAACTAACTCTTTTAAAGCATCAATCAGCTGTGAACTCAGAACCGCTGCCGAGATAATCATATTTGAATCTCAGCCAAGCATTCACAGGATATAATGACAGCTCTTGGGGAATTTTGTTTTGATTTTTACTTGAGTCCTATCAATCAAAACAGTCCAGCAGAGGATTCAATTTAATAGCAACAGTGCAGTGTGCATTTGTAAGTTTAAAGATTATGGTGTTTAACGATCTTCAGATAATGACAGTTTTACAGACCTTATCCACGTATCAGTGAGTTTACATCTGCTTTATCAATTGGTTACTCTCATACTATGGTTAAGGCCCTTGTGATGTGCAACTTTGGGTCTATTTAAAGTCAACTCTAGGTTCAGATTGGCCTGTTATGTTTTGAGTTTCCCTCCTGTGTGAATCACATCCTACCCCTTTCTGTCTACTGGCAGAATCAGATCTGTTGAAAATGGAAACAAGATTTCTGCATCCAGCTTCTGCCAATCATTTTTGAAGGTTTGTTTGAAACTCTGGCCCAGTGTTATGGAATAAGGCTCAAGGGACTATTTCAAGTCTTCAGAAAGATTAAACTGTGACGTTAATGTGCATAGCTGAAATGCTCTTCCATGTACAGAATGCGAGGAAAGTGATAACAAGCCATTACACCAGTTTCATTTGCAGTGCCTAGATCAGCTGTGATATTGTCTTGGGCCCAGATGTTTGGCTACCATCTTTGTATGTGCTGATAAGTTCCTTCTGATTTGAAGAAGGCTATATGTTCCTTAGCACTGACATTCTTCACCTCGATAAACACAACTGTACTAGTAACTAATGTCATGATTACTATCATTAATCTTTAAACTTCATCAACTAACTTAAAGGCTTAGGAATTTGGCTTGAGAGAAAATAATCAACAATAAGACCATAAGACATAGGAGCGGAAGTAAGGCCATTCGGCCCATCGAGTCCACTCCGCCATTCAATCATGGCTGATGGGCATTTCAACTCCACTTACCCGCATTCTCCCCGTAGCCCTTAATTCCTTGTGACATCAAGAATTTATTAATCTCTGCCTTGAAGACATTTAGCGTCCCAGCCTCCACTGCACTCTGCGGCAATGAATTCCACAGGCCCCACCACTCTCTGGCTGAAGAAATGTCTCTGCATTTCTGTTCTGAATTTACCCCCTCTAATTCTAAGGCTGTGTCCACAGGTCTTGGTCTCCTCACCTAACGGAAACAATTTCCTAGCGTCCACCCTTTCCAAGCCATGTATTATCTTGTAAGTTTCTATTAGATCTCCCCTTAATCTTCTAAATTCCAATGAATACAATCCCAGGATCCTCAGCCGTTCCTAGTATGTTAGACCTACCATTCCAGGGATCATCCGTGTGAATCTCCACTGGACACGCTCCAGTGCCAGTATGTCCTTCTTGAGGTGTGGGGACCAAAACTGGACACAGTATTCCAAATGGGGCCTAACCAGAGCTTTATAAAGTCTCAGTAGCATAACGGTGCTTTTATATTCCAACCCTCTTGAGATAAATGACAACATTGCATTTGCTTTCTTAATCATGGACTCAACCTGCATGTTTGCCTTTAGAGAATCCTCGACTAGCACTCCCAGATCCCTCTGGACTTTGGCTTTACGAATTTTCTCACCGTTTAGAAAGTAGTCCATGCTTGTATTCTTTTTTCCAAAGTACAAGACCTCGCAATTGCTCACATTGAATTCCATCAGCCATTTCCTGGACCACTCTCCCAAACTGCAGCCTCCCCACTTCCTCAGTACTATCTGCCTGTCCACCTAACTTTGTATCATCGGCAAACTTCGCTAGAATGCCCCCAGTCCCTTCATCCAGATCATTAATATATAATGTGAACAGCTGCGGCCCCAACACTGAACCCTACGGGACACCGCTTGTCACCGGCTGCAATTCCGAAAAAGAACCTTTTATCCCAACTGCCTTCTGTCAGACAGCCAATCCTCAATCCATACCAGTAGCACACCTCGAACACCATGGGCCCTCACCTTGCTCAGCAGCCTCCCATGTGGCACCTTATCAAAGGCCTTTTGGAAGTCTAGGTAGACCACATCCACTGGGTTTCCCTGGTCTAACCTACTTGTCACTTCTTCAAAGAATTCCAACAGGTTTGTCAGGCACGACCTCCCCTTACTAAATCCATGTTGACTTGTCCTAATTCGACCCTGCTCTTCCAAGAATTTAGAAACCTCATCCTTAATGATGGATTCTAGAATTTTACCAACAACCGAGGTTAGGCTAATTGGCCTATAATTTTCCATCTTTTGTCTTGATCCTTTCTTGAACAATGGGGTTACAACAGCGATCTTCCAATCATCCGGGACTTTCCCTGACTCCTGTGACTTTTGAAAGATCTCAACCAACGCCTCCACTATTTCCTCACCCACCTCCCTCAGAACTCTAGGATGTAGCCCATCGGAGCCAGGAGATTTATCAATTTTAAGACCATTTAGCTTTTCTAGCACTTTCTCTTTTGTAATGGCAACCATACTCAACTCAGCCCCCGGCTCCCTTTAATTGTTGGGATATTACTCATGTCTTCCACTGTGAAGACTGATGCAAAGTACTTATTAAGTTGTCTTGCTATTTCCTTATCTCCCATCGCTAGGCTTTCAGCATCAGTTTGAAGTGGCCCAATGTCTACTTTTGCCTATCGTTTGTTTCTTATGTATTGAATGATCCTCTCCTTTCTTATTTCTCTCTTTGTTATCCTCTGTTTGTTTTTGTAGCCTTCCCAATCTTCTGATTTCCCAGTGCTCTTGGCCACTTTATAGGATCTCACTTTTTCTTTGATAAATTTCCTGACTTCCTTTGTCAGCCATGGCTGTCTAATCCCTCCCCGGATAATCTTTCTTTTCTTGGGGATGAACCTCCGTACAGTGTCCTCAATTATACCCACAAACTCCTGCCATTTTTTCTCTGCTGTCTTCCCCGCTAGGCTCTGCTTCCAGTCTATTTTTGTCAGTTCCTCTCTCATGCCCTCATAATTACCTTTATTTAACTGTAACACCATTACATCCGATTTTTTATAAAGTCTGGTTCATTACATAGCACTAGGTCCAGAATAGCCTACTCCCTTGTGGGCTCCATGACAAGCTGTTCCAAAAAGCCATCCTGTAAGCATTCCATGAATTCCCTTTCTTTGGATCCACTGGCAACATTATTTACCCAGTCCACCTGCATATTGAAGTCTCCCATGATCACCGTGACATTGCCTTTCTGACATGCCTTCTCCATTTCCCGGTACATGTTGCGCCCCTGGTCCTGACCACTGTTAGGAGGTCTGTACATAACTCCCATTATGGTTTTTTTGCCTTTGTGGTTCCTCAATTCCACCCACACAGACTCCACATCATCCGACGCTATGTCATTCAGTGCCATAGATTTAATTTTGTTCTTAACTAAAAAGGCAACCCCACCCCCTCTGCCCACCTCCCTGTCATTTTGATAAGTTGAAAATCCTTGGATGTTTAACTGCCAGTCCTGACCCCCCTGTAACCACGTCTCTGTGATGCCTGCCACATCATAATCATTCACAATGATCTCTGCCATTAGCTCATCTGCTTTGTTACGAATGCTATGAGCATTTAGGTAAAGTGCCTTAATGCTAACTTTCTTATCACTAGAGATATTTGAAATCATAAGATGTCCTAAGTTATCCTTCCTTTTTGCTGCATTCCCAGTCTGCCTCATTTAAATCCACCTGCACATATGCTATCCTGCTGCTTATCTTTCCATTTAACTCCATACTCCCTGTCACTTTCACTTTCCCTTCCCCCCAACTCAGAAGTTTAAAGTCCTGAGCTAGGCCAATTTAAAATGGCCACTAAAGTCACCTGACTTCAAAGTAGTGAAGCTCAACAGGAATTTGGAAGGAAATGTCTCCATTACATGGCTAACGAACTATTCTTACATTGAAAAAGCCAAAACCGTTTACCACATTGTCTACTACACCTGGACATTAAATGTTATCAGCTGCAATGTTTACTGCATACGGAGAGTTGTGAACATCTCTTGGGAATGAGACTTCTTGACTATAAGTATTCCTGGAACAAAAACTATGCTCTAAAAATCACTATACTAGGAAATGGACTGAAACTCTGCTATCTATATTAAAGGATAACTGGAGAACTCTGACAATTGACCATCAAAATTCTCCATTAAAAAGTGAATAAGCCCACTGTGGGCTAATCCCAGTACTACATATCAAAACACCAATCCTCTGAGAAGCCAATATTATAAACTTGAAAGGGTACAAAAAGCAGTAACATCTGATCACATCTTCAAGGTTAACACTATGATGTGACAATGCTAACACTTTAAAAAGGTTATTTTGTTCTGGGTTTTTTTAAAGAGAAGTTGTAAAGGCAGAAATGAAAAACTGGCTACTGAAGATGGCTTAAGTAAACACCTTAGGGGGCCTTGAGGTTTTTTTTAAGAAGTTGGAACAATGAAAGCAGCTTGAATGGGAGTGGCCAGCTCTCCCAGATCAGATTTTCTAGGTTTTTTGTTTGGCTATAGCAATCAGAAGCTGTTTGGGGGTCTCAGAAGAGTTGGAAGCTTCAGTGAATGATTCCTAGCCGCTACTTCCTCTGAAATCTTTCTTGATGTTGTTGCCTCCTGAATTGGAGAACTGCATGTAAAAAGTCTGTGTGTGAATTTGCCTTTTTGCTAAGGGGTTGTTTCTGGGATGTTGGAACAGTAAATTAGTAATAGGTACTGTATCTATTATTCAGTTAAGTATTCCAATAGTTAAGCTATTCTAAATTCCTCTTTTTTTGTTTGTATTTTAACTATAGCTTTTAAATAAATCATGTTTTGCCTAACATCGAGTAGTTTGACCAGCTGCATCACATTTTGAACATGCACCTCACATCTACCTTTGAAATAAGAAAAAGCTAGGGTCTGGGCTACCATTTGAACACATTTTGAGGGGGTCTGGTCTGGGCCATAACAATGAATAATAACATAGCTCGCTGAGCAATTGTCAAGTTTGGACCCCATCTCTGTTACAAGTTGAAATGCATCACAGAGATAGAAAATTTAACAATCCAGCGTCATAGCATCCATTCTGGGAAAAGGACCAATTGCAGTATAAAAGAAATTGTTTCTACCATGATAACCCAGCTTAGCTGCAACCAACACAAGAACATAAAGATCAAGATCAGAGCGTATAACTCTTATATTTATGAAAGTTATCAGTTTTTCCAAATCCACCTCATGCCAATCCTGTAACTTGTTCTGTTTGCTCATATTGTTGTGCCTATATCAAATATTTGATCGTTTATGGGCGGCACGGTGGCACAGTGGTTAGCACTGTTGCCACACAGCGCCAGAGACCCGGGTTCAATTCCCGCCTCAGGCGACTGACTGTGTGGAGTTTGCACATTCTCCCCGTGTCTGCGTGGGTTTCCTCCGGGTGCTCCGGTTTCCTCCCACAATCCAAAAAAAAATGTGCAGGTTAGGCGAATTGGCCATGCTAAATTGCCTGTAGTGTTAGGTGAAGGGGTAAATGTAGGGGAGTGGGTTTGGGTGGGTTATGCTTCGGCGGGTCGGTGTGGACTTGTTGGGCCGAAGGGCCTGTTTCCACACTGTAAGTAATCTAATCTAATCTAATATGAAATTGTTCTTTCAAGTATCACAGCTGAAATACTGATGTCAGCTGTCTGAATGAGTGCTCATAAAGTAACTGAGAAAGTTATTGGAAATCTTTTTTATTAAACAAAAGATTCAGGATCATAAGATTGTGAAAATTAGGAAAGCATTTGTGTGTGGTGGGACTGGGCTGCTAGTTTACTCTGTGACCATTCACATGCCACTGGTCTTTGTTATCTGCTACATATCCTATGATGTTGGCCAAAGAGATGCTGCAATTTAGCTGCTAGTTCATCTAGGTCAAGTTCATCTTATAAATAGCATTATCTGTTATTTGTTGCAGATATTTCTTTTTCTGTTGACTGCAAGAAATTTATTATCAATCTTGTAGTTTTTCATTCAGAAAGTTGGTGGATAAATTTGACATTTCTTAATATTGCAAGAGGTGATGGAGAAGCAGTCTGTTACAAAGTAAACATATGCAACCTCCAGACTAATTAAGTTTAATGCAGCAAACTTAGCAGCAAATGAGTGTGGCACAGTGGCTCAGTGGTTAGCACTGTTGCCTCACAGCACCAGGGACCAGGGTTTGATCCCTGCCTCGGGTGACTATCTGTGTGGAGTTTGCACATTCTCCCTGTGTCTATGCTATCCAGAGATGTGCACGTCAGGTGAATTGGCCATGCTAAATTGCCCATAGAGTTAGGGTGCATTAGTCAGAGGGAAATGGGTCTGGGTGGGTTACTCTTCGAAGGGTCGGTGGGCTGAAGGGCCTGTTTCCACACTGTAGGGAATCTAATCTAAAAAATGACCTATTGTCACTCAAGAGAGTGGGTGGAACATTCCTCTCTCCTTCAAGGCAGTGGCTTTGTGGTAAATCTCATGGGACTGGTAATCCAGAGTCAAGGACATAAGTTTAAATTTCACTGTGACAAATGGTGAAATCTGAATTTAATTTATAAAAATAAGATTTTGAATTGAAGTCTGATATTGGCCATGCCACCATTACTGATTGTCATAAAATCCCATCTGCTCTGCTTGTGTTCTTTAGGGAAGGACATGTACCATCCTTACCTGGTGTAGCTGCTTTATTACTCCAGATCCACAGAAATGTAGTTGAACTTGAACTGCCATCTGCATGGTCTAGAAAGCCAACCAGTTCATGGGGAATTAGACATGGTTAACAAATATGAGCCTTGCCAGTGACACCCATTTCTTACATGAGAATAACAATTCTAAACAATAAAAGTGGAGTGGGGTATGATGAGAAATTTGGAGAAGTATGGCAAGAATTGTGAAGTTAATAAGATGATATCCTGATTTTTCTCTTAAGTCTTAATCTGCAACTTCAAAATCTCACCATTGAGCGACAGTTACTTTGTTTTCATGCATAATTAGCACAATTCACCTTAGCTCAAATACCCTGGTAACTCTCCTCTCCTTCCCTGAGAAACCACATAGCCCAGATTCCCAACTTGTAAACCAGAGCAGATCTTGGCGGCTGTAGGTTGTCAATTGCTTGACATGGGCTTCATCCAACTCTGTCTTCAAAAACTATTGCAACATACTCCATGCACACCTCTTCCACCATTTGCCAATGCAATTTGGCATGTGCACACCACCAACTCACCACATGACCATGCCTGCTCTCTGTCCAAGTCCCACACCACTTCAGCCCTTCAGGACTTTAATTTTTGCCTTAGAGGTGTCTAGGACTTGCAATTTCTGCCAAGTCACTTTGTGAACAGTGACACAGAAGACGCTGCAGAACTATATCAATGTAACATCCACAGCATATGTCAATAGCTTATGGGACAAACAGATGGCAAACACACTTCCAGTGATCAAACAAAACGGCTGTGTTGGAAAATAAAAGGGAAACAATCCTTAAAGAGTTCAAGGGGGGCCTACAGTTAGTTAGAAAGTGCCATGATATTCTATCTAGTGGCTTGTCTGATTTCAGTCTAGGGATAGGCCACAGTCACTGAGTTGCTTGGTTCGACCAAGTCCGGTTATCCGTGCCCAGGGATTGTGCATAGTCAGTCATTAAGATCAAGAGCAACCAGTCCAAGGATGAAAGTAGGTCTGTCAGGGTGCTGTGGAGATATCAGTTTTGTGGGGTGGGTGTGGCCCAAATTTTCCTGCAATGAGACAAATGGAGAGTTTGAGTATGATGAAAGCGGACGGAAGAGCCATTAATGGTGAAGTAGGAGTAGCAGAGGTGATGAGGCGTCCCCACTAAGTGAATGGGGAAGCCAAGAGCAAAATGAGGTTTAGCAGTTTAGCAGATTGAGATAACTGACAGCCATTTAGTGGACAATGGGAGTTACAGCCCACGTATCTTGATGAGATGCGCATCCAGTGTCACAGTTAGGTTGAATAATGGCCTAGTGAGTGTGAGGTAGCAGAGAATGTAATGGCATTTACCTCAGAAGAGCACAGAGGATCATTGGCCTTTTCCTGCAAAGCTTTTACCCTTTCATCCTTTTCACCCACAACACAGCATTGAGCTGGACTGCTATCATGATGACTGTGTCGGGTAAAGTAGTTCCTGTCATGGTCAGCAGGATAAAACATTGTTCTCCTCTCCACTACCCTCTTCACCAGCATCACCAGATCCCTGTACCCATGACCACTTTATCAGTGATAATGGTGGAGTACCACAGTGGGAAGAACAGTTCCCAGTTTGTGTTGCTGAAGTGGTTTGCAGATGGGCTATACATATATTGGCAATAGCATGACTACAGAAGTCACAGCAGTGGTGAGCCCTTCCACTTCCCCTACCATGTGATTGCACAGAAAGGATGTATTCTAACAAGATCCACTGCATCAAGGGAGCAGTTTGTACATTGATGATATCATTGGGCTCATAGTCCAGAGACCGAGACTAATGTTCTGGGGACACTAGTTTAAATCCCATCACAGCAATTGGTATAACCTAGATGCAATTAATAAAATTGAAAGCTACTGTCAGTAATGGGGAATGTGAATGTATCTTTGATTATTGTAAATACTCAACTGGTTCAATAGTGTTTTTTAGGAAAGGAAATATTTACATGTTACTCTAGGCTCAGAGTAAAGTGGTTAACTGCCCTCATGAAATGGCCTAGCAAGTCACTCATCAACAAATACTCATCCTGGCCAGCAATGTCTACATGCTGTGAAAGAATAAGTTGAAAACAAATTGGTCTCAAACATACTCACTACAGAGCAAGAGCAAAAATCTGTCTGCCTTAGCACTGGATCCAAAAATTCTTCACAGTGATAGAAAAGAAAAATGTTCTGCAATCATTTTAAAAAGAGATATATTACTTGTCTGAAATGTAGAAATTTGCCTTTAGTCGCTTCGGCTAAAGATTGCTGCAAAGGTTTACAGTTGTTATACACTCTTCAAGACCATTTGTCAACCCTGAAATATTGCAGTGGCACTGAGGCATTAAAGTTCACATCATAAAGATCAATACAAGTTAAATGAGAATTATTCTGGATTATTAACTTTCTTTTTGCTCATCAAGTTGACGAATGCCAAAACTGAGTAATTTTCCACTTTGTGCTCAGTGTCAGCGTCAAATACTCCAAAGCTGGATATTAGGACAGATGCAGAGTAAAGATTTCTAAATGCTCTGGCAATAGTGCTGTTGTGAACATATCATTTGTTAGTGCACTAGGAGACTTTCTTTGCCTGTCGAACCGTGCAATGTTTACAATAACTTATTTTCACTTAATTCTCAGATTTTTAGCTCTGAGCTGGTTTCATGTGATGAGGAAATTGTAGTGTATTGCTACTCCAGAACCCCATTAAATCCAACTAGCCATTTCCACCCAGTTCAGATGGGAAGCCAATGAACATCAGCAAAAATAATTTACACCCTGGAGCTTGTTCATTAAAAGTAGGTTAGTGACAATTTAAATGTTAGAGTTGTTCTCCTGGTACTTCACAATTGGGGTATATGTGCATGGTAGTGACCAGAAAGGTTACCATTTTCATTGTGACCCAAAAACATTTGCACATTCCTTTCTGATCAAAGGATTTCAATTTTAAATTTTAAGATAAAAAAAACTTGTGGTTGCACTTTTCTGGCTACATCCTAGTTTGTTGCTGGGTGGATCTGATGGGAACTTCTTTTTAGCTTCTTGCTATAACTATTGAATGAAATTGCAGTGGGTGCCAATGACCCATCATTGGCTCTCTAAAGTGGATATGCAACAACTAGATTCTGCCTGTCTCAATGAACAACTTTGGTGCCTTATCGGTCAGGTAAAAACAAGGGCTGCAGATGCTGGAAAGCAGATCCTAGATTAGAGTGGTCCTGGAAAAACACAGCAGTTCAGGCAGCATCCGAGGAGCAGGAAAATCCTGATGAAGGGCTTTTGCCCGAAACGTCGATTTTCCTGCTCCTCGGATGCTGCCTGAACTGCTGTGCTTTTCCAGCAGTACTCTAATCTAGAATCTGCCTTATCGGTCAACCAAGTTAAAATTGTGATTGGTCAATTCCCACCAATTTCAGCATAAGTAAATAAACTGAACAAACTTAAGAGCCCATCTGCTTAGTTTCTATTGGGTGGGTAAGGCTAAAAGCTCCATCATCTTAAAAAGAAAAATATTTTTTATGAATATATATGCTGAAAAATTTAGCTAGTAAAT
Source organism: Chiloscyllium plagiosum (assembly GCF_037043375.1). NCBI lineage: Eukaryota > Metazoa > Chordata > Chondrichthyes > Orectolobiformes > Hemiscylliidae > Chiloscyllium > Chiloscyllium plagiosum. Next base: position 59,166,257 of record NW_028270149.1, read on the forward strand.
GTTTTCTTGCATCCTGTAAAACCTTCATTAAAGGTTTTACATTATGTACTTAGTTAGTCTTGAAAAGAGTGGGCTTCACCTGGATACTTTTACATCAACATTTGGAGGAGTGTTTTAATCACAGCAATATATTCAGAGTTTGCAGTCTGTGCATTAATAAGAGTTTAAGGATGTTTCCTTTCATTCTTTATTTTCAAAAATGTTGAAAGGAAATAGACTTTCGATTGTCAAAACTGTCACTTAAGAACCTTGGAATTTAGATAAATTATGAATTCTCACAGGTCATCAAAACATGAATGGTCTTTTATAATCATTTATAATTTTCTATTTTGCTTACATATTCAAATCAAGTGCTCTCTTTCCTGAATTATTTTTAAGACTCAAAGACTTCATTAATGCAAAATTTGAAATCTACTAAATGATGAAATGTCTTCGTTAGGTGGGATAATGTGTTGTGATGAAGAGATAAAATTAGACTGGCCATTGGTGGGTTCACACCTATAATAGATTAGCTCACATTGAATATTCATTAGTATAAAGCTTATCAAAATTATCTCTTACATTCAAGATGAAGTATGTAGTGCATAAGAATTTTGTGGCACCTGGTTCATGGTTATTTAAAGGTGGTGTACATTAGTTGCATTTGTATAGTTGTATGTAAAGTCTGTGGCTTTCCCTTTGTAACTCTATGTTAAAGGATGTTAATAAATGCTAATCTGGCTGTTCAATTAGCAACTAAGAGAAATGTACTTTCCTTTATTCAGGAAGTTTATTGACTGTACCAATCCAGCAGCTCTTAAAACCCAATCCCTGGTGCTCCTCCATTAGCCCTCCTTTTTTTAAACCTTATCTTCTTGAACATATCTTCATACTGTGTTCTTTATAAAACACATTACTAGTGAGTAATACCACCAGAAATCTTTTACAATACGATCTTTCAACATGCGTCATCACTGGGCTGGAAATTGGTTTATTTTACAACTGAGGATGACTACAGATACAGGAGAAGGCCATTTGAGTATGTGCTGCCATTCATTTAGATTATGGCCCATCTGCACCTTTAAAATTGAGATCTTTTGTATTATGCAATATAGGCACGGACAAATTACATGGAGATAGAACATGGCTTTGATTTCTGAAACTTCCTCCAGTTAATAGAAACAGCCATTGAACAGGAAAATTGGTGATTTTTGAAATAAGGGGGTAACACTTCATGCTACTCTGGTCAAAACATTGAAAGCAACTGTCATTCAACACCTGCAATAGTTGCAGACAAGCAGAATGAGAATTAATATAATGCTGTGAGCTCATCCTCTGTATAGTAGTTAGTTACTCTGAGAGCACCCACAGCAATTGTGTGGGCAGCTAAGCATATTCTGGGCAAATGATGAAAGACTAGCCCAACAGCAATACAGCTGCAGAAAGCCTGAAATAGGTTTACAAAATGAATGCACAACTGTCACAATGTGTCACTTTCAAAGCTCCAGTAAGTTAACTATTTCACGTTATTAAAAACAATAATGGTAATCTTCTACCCCCAACAAAGACCAAGACCAAGACCCATGATAATAGCTGTAAGAATTCAACATCTGCCAAGTAACTTTCTTTCCATTTCTGTTGATTAGAATTGAAGGCTATTAATTGACAGCAGTGTTGCAGCTATCATACAGCACTGCTAATCCAAGAGAATGAAATGTCTAATGACCTGGAGATGTGAGTTCGAATCCAAACATAGCAGCTGGAGAATTTAAATTCAGTTCATTAAATAAATTTGGAATAAAATGTTGCTATCAGTGATGATGACTATGCAGCTAATACATTTTTCTAAAAAAAAGTCATCTGGTTCTTCAATGCCCTTTGGAAAAGGAAATTTCCTATCTGTATCAGATCTGCCTCTTTGTGCATCCAGATGTAGAGCAATCTTATCCACTTTAAACTGGCCTCTTTTAATGGTCAAGTTCAATTGCCAAGAAAGTGGCTTAGCACGATCTTCCCAAAACATAGTTATGGATAGACAATCATTGCCGATTTTGCCAGAAATGCCCACATCCTGTGAATGAATAACATAAAATTAAAACCCTACAGAAATCATTCCAAGACAAACTGTACAATTGAAGTATAATTAGTCTTTGTCATATCAACAACTGTCAGTTTTTACTAAAATTGTGACAATGTGAATATTGGATTTTACTGAAAATCATTTGGGTGCTGTTGGCTATCAAATTTTGAGAATTGGATAAATGTGCAAATATATAATTTGGTATTAATGATATTAATCATATATATATTAAACCATTGTGAAAATGAGAGTGATTCAAAACATTGCTGGTTTGATGTAATTGTTCTTACTTAATCCCTCATCTCCGCCTCTTGCAAACTTTCCAACAAGAAACTATAGACTGCAAAACAGAAGCAATATGTTGAAAAGTCAACCATATTAACCTTTCCATCTCTATCTGTCTGTGTTGCAAAGATTAGGACTGGGATGAAATTGTTCTGTTGATTCAATGTTAGGAAATACCTATGAGTAAGGGAGATGCTTTCTATCAGTAGTAAACCCAGAAGAATAAAACAGTTCATGATTGATGCGCACATACTTATCTCACCCTTTCATCCGTGCCTGAATTTTTTGATATCTTTCTTTGTAGTGTGTGGCAGCTCCTCTTTATGGCCAACTCTCTATTACCACTACAAGGTAGGAATAAATACAATAGTGTCCATATGGTTGGAGGTAAGAAACTAACAAGAGGAAGAAGAAATTGAAAAGAGACCCTCTAACAGCAACTATGTAGTAGAAGAAAGACAAAAATCAGAAACCATTAAGGGCACGTTAAATGGCTGTACATTAATCATGGATGACTTTAACCTTCATGTAGATTGGGGGAGTCGATTGACAAGGCTATTGACAAGGAAGAATTCCAAGAGTGTATTTGGATCAGTTTATGAGAACAATATGCAATGGATCCGGCTATTTTGGGATCCTGGGATCAGGCTATTTTGGATCTCATGATTGGAAATGAAGCAGGTTTAATAAATGATCTCAGAGTAAAAGATTTCTTAAGAAATAGTAACCACAATGTGGTAGAATTTAGCACATTTGCAGGGATTGTGATAGTGGTGTCTGGGACAATGTGTGCAAGGAAATATTCCACCAGTATGACTATATCAAGCACTAGCCTCCAGAGGTTAGGAAGGAGGACTTTGCAGGGTTGACAGGGCTGTTTTTGTTTTTGTTGTTTCAAGAGCCTAGGTCACTACATAGTGGGTCTTCCAGTTTCATTCCTGTTTTTGGTGTTCGAGTGATTCATACAATTGAATGACTTGCTAGGCCATTTTAGAAGTCAGTTAAGAATTAACCACATTTCTGTAGGTCTGGAGTCACACTTGGCTAAATCAGGTAAAGATGGTAGATTTCATTTGTAACAGGATATTACTGAACCATATGGGTTTCCTGACAGTCAATAATGATTTCATCATCATTATTAGATTTTCAATTCCAGATTTAATAAGAAATGAATTCCAAGTCCAGCATGGTGGGATTTGAACCTAGGTTCCCAGAACATTACATGGGTTATCTAGCTTACTAAATCTAGCACTAATACCACTTGGCTATCACCTCCCAACATACAACAGTTTGTAGTCGTAATGGGATTACTTGCTATTTCTTGTTATGATACCTTTCTAATTTGGAATCAGTTTCTTTGCAATGTCATGCCATTGGTGTTTGTACTTGATGCAATCAAAGTTCTGGATGGGTAGAATCATAGAATCATAGAGATGTACAGCAAGGAAACAGACCCTTTGGTCCAACTCATTCATGCTGAACAGATATCCTAAATAAATCTAGTCCCATTTGCCAGCATTCGGCCCAAATCCCTCTAAACCATTCCTGTTCATATACCCATCCAGACACGTTTTAAATGTTGTAATTGTACCAGCCTCCACCACTTCCACTTCCATACATGCATCATCCTCTGCGTAAAAATCTTGCCTCTTAGGTGCCTTTTAAATCTTTCACCTCTCACCTTAAACCTATGCCCTTAGTTTTGGACTTCCTTACTTCAGGGTAAAGACCTCGTCTATTCATCCTATCCAAGCCCCTCATGATTTTATAAACTTCTAAAAGGCCTCCTACCCTCCAAAGAAAATAACTCCAGCCTATTCAGCCTCTCCCTGTAGCTCAAGCCCTCCAACGCTGGCAACATCCTTGTAAATCTTTTCTGAACCTTTTCAAATTTCACAACATCCTTTCTATAGCAGGGAGATTAGAATTGTATGCAGTATTCCAAAAGGGGCCTAACCAATGTCCTATATAGTCAGAATATAACCTCCAATTCCTATACTCAATGCACTGACCAATAAAGACAAGCATACCAAATGCCTTCTTCACTACCCTATCTACCTGCAACTCCACTTTCAAAGAACCATGAACGTGCACACCAAGATCTCTTTGTTCAGCAACATTCCCCAGGATCTTACCATTAAGCGTATAAGTCCAGTGTTGAACTTCATTCTCCATTGGTTGAGTATTGTCTTTTGTCCAATTTTAAGTTGCATAATTCTTTGTCTGCATGCTAGTCTAATTGCTTTATTATGAAACCAGAGTCCCAGGTAATGATCTGGGCACCTAGGTTTGAATCCCACCATGGCAGACAGTAGAATTTGAATTCAATACAAATCTGGAATTATGAGTCTGGTGAACATATGAATCCATTGTCAACTGTTGGAAAAAAAACATTTGGTTCACTAATCTCCTACAGCAAAGGAACCTGCCATCTGTACCTGGCCTGAACTGCATATGACTCTCGACCCACAGCAATGTGGTTGACTCTTTACTCTCTGGATGGGCAATAAATGCTGGTCTAGCCAGCAATGTCTCATCTTGTTAATGAATAAAAAAAGGTCATATGAGCCCTTCACTTTCTCCTTTTTTTAATTAAATGCATTTCATACTCATAGAAATATTGAGGAATGAAGACTGGCATGGGCAGTTTGCACCTATATACTGAATAATAATTCTGCTTATGAAGGAATTGTTGCACTGAGTGGTGTTGCTTGAATCTCATTTAGTTTGTCAACATTTTTTAATTGGCAACCTTACATTACGCGATTAAGGGCTTTTGCCCGAAACGTCGATTTTCCTGCTCCTCGGATGCTGCCTGAACTGTTGTGCTTTTCTAGCACCACTCTAATCTAGAACCTTACATTACATGCAATAACTTCAGCTGTATTAATTGACTTGGAATAAATAATAAGCTGATCACATAGTATGGGGAACTCCTCACATTTCACACATAACCTTAAACAGTTTTCTTGTATATTGGCATCTGTTATTCAAAAAAGAATCTTGCCACGCCCTAAATAGGTTGAAAATTTTTCTCAGTGCATCTTCAACAGTTTTGCTGGATGCATCATGTAACAATTGATGGATAATAGGAAATTTTGAGAAAGACAGTCACAACCAAGATGTTATTTCCACAGATGCTGAAGAGTTCAGTTGCAATTGTGGTCCATTGAAATGCAGGCACATTATGAAATGTTGGAAGTCCTTTGCAGTGACTGGGTTCATAGACTTGACACACCTCACATTGTTCATGGCTGTTCCAGTGTCTCAATTTATTCCTGGCTAGTATACATGTTCTTTATCAAGTCTCCTGGTTTGAGTTCTCTCCATATATGCTCAGTGTAATTACTATAAGATGTCATGTCTAGGGCATTCTGGAATAAGGAGTTATTTAAATTTGAAGATAATACCTTTAGATATATCAAGGTTGTCTGTATAAGGCCAAAATGGTCTTAGCACCTCTGAAAGTTCTGGAAGGAGCCTGACTACCCACCAATAATGGTCTTCCATAATATTTGCATTAAGGGATCATTGGACATTTTTTGTTATAGTTGCTGGCCTTTCTACTGCCTGAAAGTTATGAGGTATTAATGAGACCTACTTACAGATCTGAGGAAATATCTGTAGTTTTGGACAGGTTGGCTAAATGACTTAAAGTATCCGATGTGATTATGGAACTATCCAGCTTGTTGTCAATGTGTATGTGCAAAAGAAGTCCATTCAGCTCATTGTGTCTGCACTGACTCTCTGATCATTTTAACTTAACATCAATCTTCTGCCTTTGCCCCTTAACTCTGTACATTAGATAACTAATTAAGTAGAAGCAATGACCTCTTGGATGCCTCAATTAAAGCTACCTGAACCAAAATAATTCATAGCCTTGAATTTTGAGAAGGAAACCCTAATTTGGGTGGTGCACAAGTTAATATATTCGGTCTGTAGGACTGGTCCTATCATCTGACTCAATAATTGCATGATGTAAACATCACATTCTTCCCCGTAATACACAACAGTTTTAGATATATCCCTTCAAGGTATATCACAACAGCTGTTAAATACCAAATAGCCATCAATTTTCTCCCACTTGGGATTCTGCACAGTGAAATACATTGTTGATGGTGTGATAATAGATTTAGTTGGCATTTGTATGCACAGTGTTACCAATTAGCAAGATAGTGACACATATCCTCAAATTTCAGAACCAGAATGCAGTATTGTGTAGAGACCTATTTCCAGCTAGCACACTTCATCTAGGCTACTGACCTTTGATCAATATTGGTTGAGGAATGATGCTTGATATGAAAGAATCCAATAGAGATGGGTAAAATTTTAAAAAACCTCAAACAGAAAGAACTCATCTACACAAAAATAATGATGTTACAATATGTCAAAATGTGTTGCAATTTATGTAGGAATAATTCATACAACAGTGATGTGTTGGCTCATTAAAGAAAAATCCAGTTAATTACATCCCTCTGGTCTTCACCTGCAATCTTTTCTTTTTGTATTCAATATCCTCTTGGACATTACTTCCAACACGTTTCTAAGTCAGACTTCGCTGACAATAGACGTCACTGCATTTCATAAAATGTCCTAATTTCCTTTATTGTTTGCTGAATCTTTGATCTTTGACCTTTCTTTCACTAAGCTCCCTGGTATTGGAAGCAATTTGTTGCATTTCTCTTATTAAATCTTCCCTTAACCTTCTCTGCATGTGGACACAAATAAAGATTTGCATTTATATAACAACAGACAGGACCATATGACCCTTCAATGCTCTTACATCAAATGAAGTACCTCTTAACTGTAAACCACTGTTGCAAACTACAAAATAGGATGTCCAATTACTACATAAAAATATTCCACAAACAGCAATTTGATAATGACTACATAATCATTAGTGATGTTGGTTGAAGGATTAACAGTGGTATAGATGTTAAGGGAAATGATCTCAGTTTCTTTCTTCTCTGTTCGTAACTGATATTTCTCATCAGTTCTTATTCTCATATTATTTAAATAAATCTCCAGGGCTTGGCATTCTTCCTTAACTGGAGAGCTCCAATCTGGACACAATTCTACTGCTGAAGCCTCACCAGTGATTTCAAATTGTTTGAGATTTCAGTTTTTGCATCCATGGTATTTACATGTCTAACTTGGGCTCATGACTTAATTTGGCTCATGACGTGTCCAACATGAACTTATTTAATTACAAAGACTCAATTAACTCTTGGCTCATAAGTAGTAACAAGGGGCTGAATGAAAAATTGCTTTATGAACAACTAACTGCAATTTTATTACAATGCTTCCACACGGTTAATGAAACAGATAGTAACATAATTATCACAAAGAGAGCTATGTTTATGTTTGGGAATTACAATATATGATCTACAGATAATAGAGTATAGAAGAATAACTTAGACAAAAAAATAAAAGCAGTGTATCACAACCTTGTTTGGGTTCAGTTTAGAATCGCAAGGCAGTAATATTCAATTCCAATTATTATACTACATGCTTGGCAAGATCAACTATTTCCAATTTGTTCACTAAAGCTATTAATAATGCTTGTACTGTTATTATGCAAGTATTTATCCTGAATGATGATACAAAATAAAAAACTACTTTACTTGGATACCAAGCATGTGAAATGCCTTGCTGTGTAACATGTTTTCCGGTTCTTGAGTACACTTTTATGAATCAAAGTTTCTATTAGTCTTGCTCTGTCATCTTTAAGTTCAGCGAATACTTTACTTAGATTTATAGCATCTGTTGTCTCTTACTAATGAGAGAGCAATCCTTGGTCCTCTGAGACTACGACAACTTTACCTTTACCTTTATTTTTACAGTACAATTTGTACTTTGTGCATTCAGCCTGGCCTGCAGTAGGCCCAGAGTGGGAATTCTTGGTTATTGACGAGATGGCGACAGCAGCGGGGTAGGGGGGAACTCTTGGTTGTAGGGCGAATGTGGAATGAGCACCAGACTTGGCATCACTGGTGGCATCAGCGAGGTGGGCCCAGTGGCAAAGAGATGGCACCTGAAGAGTGGCAACTCCTATGTTGGTGGGTCCGGTGCAGGGTGCAGTGAGACAATGCAGGAGGGGTGGAGCTGCAGGTGTCATCGCTGATCCAGCTCAGGACTCATGGCGGAGGCAGCAGAATGGAGATGGAGTCATTTTCAGTTGTCTCTTTTTTCTTCTCTGTATTCTTAAACTATGCAAAATGGCACTGTTTTGTGACAACAGTTGAAGATTTTTACTGTATTATTCACTGTAAAATACAAGTGACAATAAATCATTCAATTCAATTCTCCTAAAACCCTTCTGAGACAAGGCAGTTTTCACATGTAATCTCCAAATTCATCTAATGGATGCCTCCACAGCTGATGTATACCTTTTAGGACATGGCAGAATTCAGCAAGCATTCCTTCATTGAGCTGTGCATTGGAAAGATATATTGGCTGTTCTTTTTATTGTCCTGATTATTTTCAAAGATGGAGACCCTCATGCTATTAGATCCAAGATTGACCTGGACCACTTGCTCCCAATAACGTCAGCATCTATCCACATAGGGAGTAACTGTCAGGCTCCTCTTTGTTACTCCCTCTTTAACAGCACAGCGGGTATATCTACTGTTCAAGAAGTATCATAAGCTGTCATTTCCGCCACCTCCAGTAAGATCCTACCACCAGACACATATTCTCATCCTCTCCCTTGTCGGTACTCTGTAGCAACTGTTCCCTCTGAACTCTCTGGTACATTCCTCTTCCACTCCTAACACATCTCCACATTCCCAATGTTGAGATAGGCATCACAAGACTTCTCACATGATTCTGCCACATTTCTTGCTAAGGTGCCCTTCATTAAGGTTCCTATAAGATTCCACCCGAGTTCTTTATTTACATGGGGGTGGCTGGAGAGGTGGTAGTCAAATGTTCAGTTGTTCTATATTTGACTATGCAAGTGTGATATGTGTTCCAATCTCACTGTGTTTGATAGGTTAGGGTTAACTGTTGACTCATGGAGTAAACAGACACCACAAAACCACCTACAAGGTGAGTTGTAAGTAAGAGTGCAGATAATTTATCACTGCAGAGATAGTTTTGAAGCATTGTAAAAAAACCTGTTGCACACTTTGAAACTAATATCATTTCCACATTGGCTTGAAATATATCAGATATACAACACAGTCAAACTAGACCAATGTGCTTACAATTACTTTCAGAAAATATACCCTTTTTTTATGGTTAGTTCCATTAGAAGTAGTAGCTATATCAGTTCTTTGATATCCTATGATACGTGCATGACTGGTCACTGCAAGTAAAATCGCCATTGCCATTCAGAAAAAAAATAGCTGTAATTCAAAATCAAATGTGTATTAAAATGTGGGAGAGAATTTTCAATGCGGTTTAGCAGGCAGTGAGCATGCAGACATTCATACACACAATCCCTCATGCACAGTTTATATACAAAGATACACAGATAAAATTTATCTTGGAAATCCAACCACAGACTCCATTTTACATTTATCACAACAGGCTAGCTAAAATATCACCACAGATTAGAGATTATGTATCTTTTCTAAATATGTCATTATCTAGTCTTCCTGTGACAAACACTATTGGATCCATTTCTAAACCAATTTTGCACACAACTGTCAACTCAAAGAATTTTTTCTTGTGAATTAACATTTGGGAAACAAAATTTAAATTTGTTCTTTTTAGCTAATTAAGACAAAACAATACTTCAGAAACAGACCACTCTTTTTTTAATATTTGCTTTTACTAAGATTAAATATGCACAGATCAAGTTCCTTGGAGTGATTATCACCAACATTCTATCCTGGTCCACCCACATTGACACGACAGTCAAGAAAGCACAGCTACACCTCTATTTCCTCAGGAGGCTAAGGAAATTTGACATGTCCATAAAGACACTTAGATTTTTTTATAGGTGCACCATAAAAAGCATCCTATCTGGATGCATCACTGCGTGGTATGACAACTACTCTTTCCAAGACTGGAAAAAACTACAGAGAGTTGTGAACACAGCCCAGCTTTCACACAAACCAACCTCCCATCCATGACTTTGTCTATATTTCCCACCGCATTGGGAAAGCAACCAACATTACCAAGGACCCCTCAACCCCACTTATAGTCTCTTCAACCTTCTTCTGCTGAGCAGGAGATATAAATATTTTATGCATGTACAAACAGAATCAAGAGTGGCTTCTTCCCTGCAGTTATCATACTTTTGAATGTAGCTCTTTAATGTTGATCGCTCCCTGAGTCTTCTTGTTAGCTGTAACATTGTATCCTGCATTCTGTTGTGTTATCCTGATGTACTTGTATAGTACGATCTACCTGTAAAGAATGTAAGACAACACTTTTCACTGTACCTCGGTACGTGACAATAACAAATCAATCAAATCAAATTAGGAGGTTAAGTTAGCCATTCAGTCCTAAGCTGTCTCCATGTTTCAATAAGATCATGACTGATCCGATTATTGCCTTAACCTCACTTTGCCATCTACCTCTCACTAACCTTTGGCTCCCTGAGCAACATGATGCCTACACTATCAACACAACTTTAATGTCATCATTGAATTTTCTACTTTGTAGCAGGATTTTACCAAAGTTATAATTATTGGCTTAAAACATTCATAAGTCACCAAACTAAAACCTAGAGCCAAATGAGCTGTAACTGAGAAAATGTAGGTTTCTGAGTTCGCAGCAATAGGTTGCTGATTCAATTTCATTGGTGGAATCACTGAAACTTTTCAAAGCCCACATGCCTTTGGTGTAATAAATACTCTGGATGAAAATGTATATGAATGTGAAATTTCTGCCAGTTCACTATCAGTTCTGGACTTTTACATTTCTTTCTAACCCAGTCACCACCGCCACTTGGGAGCTGAGTCATCACATCGGAAACAAGTTGAATTTTCTCTCAATTATTGGAGATCCTCTGGTGGCGTGGTTTGTGATTGGTAGCTACAAGTTTGAGCTACCATTCTGATGTTCCATTCTTTTTAAAATATTGTCCATTTCTGTTCACAAGTCTGTAAATTCACAAAGGGTGACAGACACAGATTGCAAACAACAGAGAGGAAACAGAATCCATCAAATTTATCATAGCATGGCTAGCCTGAAGTCTGCAGCATTGCCTCAGGCAACACATAATGCTCTCTAGATTCTACAGACCAATTATACTATATCCAGTTTCCTGATGATAAGATATCAATCATATAAAGATGGATAATATTTGGCAGTGGCAGCAAGGGCAGATCATGTTCCTATCTTCTATTACAACAGCAATGAGAATTCCTGGATACCAACAATTTGTGGTTGGGTTAGATGCTGTCACCAATCCATCCTATCCTAGTCTAAGGACTTTCTCGTAGTCTGTGGTGAAGAATGAACCATTAAATGGTCGAATAGAAAAAACTCTTTTCTTAGATAAGAAAATGCATTTTACATCTCAGTAACTGCATGCAGGTCATCTTAACTGTTAGGCATATAACTATTATGAATAAGAGGTAAGTAACATATGCATGTTTCCATAAGGCAGTACTTCTAACCCATCTTCTAACAACATCTTCCAAAACTTTCACACAATATAGTCAATGATTTCCATCAAAAATAACTCATCGAGCTTTAGTGTATATACATATACAAATTAAAAAGCTTTAAGCCCCAGAATGAAATATATTTTGAGTTTTAGGGCTTGCTGTGCAAGGTTTTTTTCATCCTCCAACAGCCATGTGCCAAGAGAAATGAACCAAGTATCTCCCTCTGTGCAGCTGAATTGATGAAAATTAACTTGTTAACATATACACAGTATCTTTGTTCATTTTTTTAAAGAATATGCAAATTAAAATACATATGCACTGGGACACTAAAAATGAGAGATAGAGAATGATACTTCGCTCTGAGATCTATTAAATAAGATGTATTTTAGGAGAAGCATGATGGTGATATGCGCTATTGGAGTCTTGACTAAATTTTATTTTCAGCAAAAGTCTGAAACAGCAAATAACAAAACACAGTTGTACTGGGTGCGAGTATTCGTGTGATATCGTTTGGGAAAATGGCAGTGGCTCATGAAATTCTGTGAATCTGCCCAGGGTACTCCATACACTAGTTTCAATTCATCGAATTTAGTTCCGATTTGAAACAATTTAATTATGATTTAATTTATGATTAAGATAGTGTTGGATAAATATTTCATAAATGATCCCCTAGGAGATAGTGCAACTGTCACAAGTAGTTAAGCAATGTTTGGGGTAATTGATTAATTAATTGACTATGTAGATATAACAGTAAAATAGATGAGACTGGTTTGTGGAAGAAGCTATAGGACTGAGTAGTTATTAAACTCAATTCACAATAGAGAGTGTCTTGGCTTCTGTCTCACTGACTTGCTTGAATACAATTTTGACAATGTAGTAGAAGATGGTAGGGGTGCTGGTGTAGTGGTAATGGTATCAGCTAGTGATCCAGAATCCCAGGTTAATATTCAGTGGATGTGGGATCAATTTCCATTGAAGTAGATTGTGAAAAATAACTTCATTAAAAGTCAGGAAGAAATGATTAGTCTAATAGTTACCAAGTACCACTGCCAATTGTTGTAAAACTCAACTGCTTCACTACTGCCCTTTGAGTTGGCTTACATGTGACTCCATTCCCAGTCATTGACTCTTAACTACCTTCTGGGCAATAGATGCTAGCCTAGCCAGCGATGCCCATATCCCTTGAAGAGGTATTTTAAAAATGGAAACTAAAGTTCTTTTCAGACAGAAGGGTGTGGTATAAATTACTTTTGAAGAGAATGGCTGAAACCAAGTGTAAAGTGTCTGGATATGATTTCCAATTGATGTTCTGTGAAGTTGTACCTTATGATCAATGAAAAATGAGGTCAATATATGGACAGGGATTTGGCCGTACCAAGAAGAAACCAGGTAATGCTGCTTTTTCTAGAAGCAGGATCAGGCGGAAAGAATTCTCAGATCTAGGAATTGGAAGGTTAGGTTAGGAAAATTAAACTTAGGAACGTTTGGATAAATCATTACCATAAGGGCAAAATTCATTGCTGATATGCATTTGAGTAATGGTTAGACTTTGACAAATTTAGAAAGCTTAATAGATATCCTGACATATGAGGTAAAATGGATCGCCTGGGCTTGTTCTCGCTGGAACTTAGAAGATTGAGGGGGGATTCTCATAGAAACATATAAGGTCCTGAAGAGACTGAAGAAGTTTCCATTTTTAAAATACTTCTTCAAGGGATATGGGCATTGCTGGCTAGGCTAGCATTTATTGCCCAGAAGGTAGTTAAGAGTCAATGACATTGCTCTGGGAATGGAGTCACATGTAAGCCAGCTCAAAGGGCAGTAGTGAAGCAGTTGAGTTTTACAACAATTGGCAGTGGTACTTGGTGACTATTAGACTAATAATTTCTTCCTGAAGAAGGGCTCATGCCCGAAACGTCGATTCTCCTGCTCCTGCATGCTGCCTGACCTGCTGCGCTTTTCCAGCAACACATTTTCAGCCCTGATGAGACTGGACAGATTAGATGTGTGAAGAACATTCCCAATGTCAGGGATGTCCAGAACTGGGGGGCACAGTCTCAGAATAAGGGCTAGGCCATTCAGGACTGAGATGAGAAAGAATTCTTCACTCAGAGAGTTATGAACTGTAGAATTCTCTCCCACAGGAAGGTGTTGGGCCAGTTTATTAAATATATTCAAGAGGGAGCTGTACGTAGCCCTTGCGGCTAAAGAGATCAAGGAGTATGGGAAACGGATGGGATTGAGATACTGACATTTCATGATCAGCCATGATTGTATTGAATGCTGGTGCAGGCTGAAAGGGCAGAATGGCCTACTCCTGCACTTCTTTTCTATGTTTCAATTAGAAGAATACATTTGGAACTTAATTTATTACATTCAAGATGGAAAAAATTCCATGTGAAAATTTCTAACTCAGTGCTTGTCTTTAAATTGTTGGACAGCGATTCATGTGCAAAATGACTGCTGGATTATGTCTAACCAATGAAGATAAAAATAAAGCGCAGTCAGAAATAGTTCATTTTCTATAAACCAAGTAGTTATATGATAGATTAATAATTGAATTATTGACTACACATAGGAGTCAATCATCATTAACCGACCAAGACAAGAGGCAAGTAATGCTTTAGGAATAAATCACCCATTCCTTCTAAGAATCCTATATCATTATACAGGTAATATTTCCAAAACTATTGGCTTGGGTCTTCTGAACAGAAGCAAAGAATTGCTCCTGCACTTAAATCATCCTCCAACTTGACACTGCTGTGCATTCCTACTGGAACCTCTGAGACTGGGTTTCACAGAAGTGCACAGCGCAACGTACAACAGGCAAGCCCAGTGAAGTGGACCAGAGTAAGGGCAAAACAGAGCTCGCTCCTTTCTTGTGGCGCTTGCTGATGCATGGTAAGTTTAAAGATACAATTTGAGTATAAAAATGGATAGGGGGTAGGCAGGTAAGATGGGGATAGGAAAGTGGGCGAACAGCACAGGTGGGAATGTAGGAATGGGGAGGTTGGTGAGGGGAGTAAGTGGGTAGTGGGAAAGTAGCTGAACGTTCAGTCAGTGTGTTAGTTGTGTCAGGTCAGAAGGGTAGTTGGGTGGTTGAGTGGTATCATCAGAGTCACGGTAGTTGGGCGATTGGGAGGGTAATTGAATGGTTGGGGGATGATTAGGAGATTATTTGTGTCAAGTCAGGAAGGGTAGTCAGGTTGGTGAACTAGATAGGTAGTTGGGAGTTTTAGCAAAGTATTTGGCAGGTAGTTGGGTCTGAAGGATATTTAGGTGGTCAATGGATATTTGGCTCAGGGGTGGTAGTTAGGAAATAGTCAGTTGGCCAGGGAGGTTGGCAGGAGATGGTGTAGTGGATGATTGAGAGTAAATTGAGTTGTTGTGTAAGGGCATGGAAATCTGGAGCAATTTTGCGATGATGTCACAGACCTGGACAGTGTGGGCAGAATTTGTTGGATTGTAAGTGGAGAGATAGAAGATGAATGATGTATCGAGTTTAGGGAGTAGTCTCTTAATAAAGTAACGGTAAGATTAGAGCCTAGTACAGCTCAGATGAACAGTTATGGTACTGTGTAGTATTAATATGCAATAAACATGATTCTAAGGAAGCCTAAGCCTGAAGATGGGTTTTGCCTTTGCCTTCTCTTCAGACAGTCTGCTTTGAACCCAAACTCATAGATGCTGGTATAAAAACTACATGACAACTCTTGATGGCAGAATCTACTGCCTGGGAAATTATGGCAGTAGTGAAATCAAGAATTAGACCGGAAATCATCTGGAGAAGAGAACTCAGAAAAAAAGTCTTTTTCTAAAAACAAAATCATTAGGACAATTTTAAGACCAGTAAGCAGTCAGGAGAGACACAGAGCTGCTGTCAAAGAAAGAAAACTCTTAACAGAAGATTCCTACAGAGAAGCGACCAAAGACAACTGTAAGTCAATAAAAGCTTTTTACAGCAGTAATGGGGGAGCAATCTTTTAATAGAAAAAGGAAAAACAGAAAGATCAGTAAAAGCCCTCGAGCAGTCAAGGGGATAAAACAGGATTGAACATTCATGAGAAAAGGCCGATTTATTGAGCATCAAAGATAGATTCAATCCCTTCGAGGAAAAACCTGAAAACTTGGCTGAGAAGCAGAGTAAAAATTTCTGACAGCGATTTTGCAGGTTTACATTATGTACTAGATGGAAAAGTTATCAAAAAGCAAGTTAAGAAAGTTTTTCAGAAACATACTTAAGATGCATTGATTCAGAAAAAAGCAATCAGGTAAAAGGAGCTTCTCCCCAATGGGCATAGATTGCACAGTGTGGGTGGCTTTAGGAAGTGGAGAGATAGAAATTAGAAGAAAGATAACATTCAATGAATAGTGCTTTATGTTGCAACAGTGATATTAAAGCTGTTTTACCTCAGATTACCATATATGGTATTACAATGCAGTAAACAGAGTTCTACAGAAGTCTAAGCATGAAGGCAGTTATTGACCTTGCCTTCTCCTTGACCATTCTAACTTAAACCCACATTCATGGATGTGGGCATAAAAAACACATCACAAAAGATACTCAGATGTTAGGTTAGGTATTAAAGTTTCTAAAGTTCCAGGTAAGTACTGTGGAAGTCAGCCTGCTCCCTAATGTGGGATTGCCAGTCAAACACCCTGGGATTACACTATGATGTAGTTAGGAGTTGAACAATATAGACGTATTTCTGAAATTCAAGGCATGGGCTCCATTAGCAAGAATGACCAGTGCCATAGAGTCTTAGCAAATATCTAAGACAATCCCAAAATCTGTAAACTTTATTTGGTTTATAGAGGTTTGTACTTTCCTACCACTTTATTTTTATCACACAGTATAGGCAGTGAAAGACCTTACCAAAGCTGGAATTACTAATTGGTCACCTGAAGTTTAATAAGAAATTATTCTCCTAACCCAGGACTCGTAACCAAACCTGTTTATTGTGGGTAGCGGATAAGGATAGCTTATCAATAAAGTTTATTCAATGTACATACAAATAAACTAATGTTTTGGATCTCAGATATTTATATATCTTCAGGCAAAAGTTTACTGATATTTCACTCAACATTGTTACTGCTGGAGCAGGTGTGACAGCATGAGAAATTACAGATTGTAAAAAATACATAAGGACAACATTAATATCAGATTAAAAGCACGCAACTGTCCGCAGTGCAAGAGACCTTCAAGGTACTTTTATTTAGCTTATCCCCATTAATGGAATACATAAAGTACTCATGCAGTTAATAATGGTCTAATACAAAGTGACAGTACTCTTCAGACATGTTTTGATTGAAGATATACATTATTTTGGGTTTCCTGACATGTTTTCATTTTAATGTAAAAGCGTCTCTTTCAACATCATGGAGAGCTAAGTATCTCTGCCTGTCAATAGAAATTGACCAGTATGGAGGCACAGCTAATAGCTGGGGGCAACAAATGCTAGGCTGATCATGGGGTCACTTTTTGATTTAGATAGACATTGGGTGAGACAATCAACCTCCTGCTGATCTTGCAGTGGATGGCCTGAACAAATTTGGTGATTGAGCCTCATTAAAATAAAATGTTAAACCTGTCAATGCTAAATGGAAACTTGCCAACAGGAAGACAAGGTGTGAGGTAAGGTAAATAATCCGATATCAGCTCCAGCACATTTAGTTGTGGTGTCTACCTCCACTACTATCGTATTAAAGTATGTGGTCACATTCTCTTAAACATGAAATGCCTTGGATCGATTCACAGCCACAGGTCCTTCATATTAGTATTTGTCTAAGTTCATGAGCCCAAGTGTGGAAGGATGCCCACATGACATCCTCAGCAGAAGGTAGGCTCAATTTTAATAAGCAGTAAAGGATTGTTACATAGTCCAATGATGCAGCCCTGTTTGAACCCCAGTTTGCACTGGTATTGGTTCTGTGATGAATCCATTGGTGAGGATTATGGTTTGTATATCATTGTGAAGCAGGTGGAGAATCATCACGAAGCTCTGCAGGCAGCTAAATCTGAGGAGCATATTTTACAATCCCTCATGATTAACAAAGTTGGAAGACCTACTGAGATCAAAGAAGGCAATGTACACAGGACGGTGCTGTCCTTATAATTTTTTTTTGGATTTGTCGTGCACTGAAAATCATGTCCATTGTGCCTCTTGACAGGCAGAAGCCACTCTGTGCAGCCACTGGGAGGAGATGGTTGAGGAAGATTCTGGTGATGACTTTTCCTGTGATGGACAGTAGGGAAATCCCTCTGTATTTTCCACAGTGAGACCTTTCTCCTGTCTTGAAGACAGTCACCATTACAACACCTTTGAGTTCTCCAACATACTCACTTCCTTCCAGACAAGAATGATGAGGTAATGGATTCATGTCAGGGTTGCCTCTCCATTGTACTGGAACACTTCAGCAGGAATTCCATCTGAGGCAGAGATCCTGTTGTTTTACAGCTGCCAGATGGCTTTTTCAACCTCATAGGAATTTGGAGGTGAGCTGAGATGGCAATGAGTAGTGTGTTGCAAGATAGCATTAATACTCTTCTCCAAATTCCTCACTGGAACACTCCACCCCCAACTCCATGAAACTCCCTGCTGGAGTGCAGATAACCTTTAGGATCAGCAGGAAACAGTTCAACCTTCCACAGCCAACCCAATTGTTTCCCATACATCAGGGTCCTCCTCGTGGTATCAGCAGACATTGACAATCAAATCTACCATCAACTCCAATGCTCCAGTGTAGCTTTCAGATGCCTGAGGAACAGAGTGTTTAAAGGAACAGAGATGTCAAACCCAGTACCTAGCTCATGGTCCACAGAGTCCCCACCCTCCTGTATATATCAGAAACCTGGACCGTGTAGAACAGACATTCAAATCCTTGGAGAGATATCATCAATGCTGCCTTCGCAAAATCCTCCAAATCTACTGGCAGGATAGGTGTACCAATGTGAGTTGCTCTCCCAGACCAGTATTCCCAATATTGAGGCACTGGTAACTTATGGCCAGCTGCAATGGTAGGTCATATTGTCCATATGCCCAACACCACACTCCCTAAACAAGGGCTATACTGTGAGCTCCACAATAATAAGTATTTACCAGGAGGGCAGAGGAAATGATACAAGGAAACCCCAAAAGCCTCCCTAAACAAATGTAACAAAATTGGGCAGCACGGTGGCACAGTGGTTAGCACTGCTGCCTCAAAGCACCAGAGACCCGGGTTCAATTCCTGCCTCAGGCAACTGTCGTGTAAAGTTTGCACATTCTCCCTGTGTCTGCCTGGGTTTCCTCCGGGTGCTCCGGTTTCCTCCCAAAGTCCAAAAATGTGCAGGTTAGGTAAATTGGCCATGCTAAATTGCCCGTAGTGTTGGGTGAGGGGGTAAATGTAGAGGAATGGGTCTGGGTGGGTTGCTCTTTGGAGGGTCAGTGTGGACTTGTTGGGCCGCAGGCCTGTTTCCACACTGTAAGTAATCTGATCTAATCATCATGCTTGCCTTTGAACACAGAAACTAGAGAAGATGCATTGCAAAGATACCAAACACTTTGAATGTCACTTTGAGCGGAGGATGTGGAGTCCAATCACAAGCAGCAGAAAGACATGCAGAATCCAAAATGCCCTATCCATCCACCTCAGAACACACCACCTGTCCCACCTAAGGTAGATTCTGTGGCTCCAACCAGTACAGGGCCCAGCCCACTCCCCTACCGAGTGGAAGCAAGTCATCCTCAATGCTGATGGATGAGGATGCCAAATAGAAGTAGAAATTTAATAGTTAGATGCATGAGGGTGTCTTCTGAGAGATCAGACTAACTGAAGGGAAAGTACATGCTACTGCTAGCGACATGGACTTAGCACTACAGCTATAACAACTGTACTGGCTTGCTCTTCCCAGGAATACTCCGTTATGTCCTGATGGGCAGAGGCTATCTTATGATGTTAATTACCCCTTTAAAGTACTGACTGTCTTATACAAGATATTCCATGGAGCCAAACCTCAGGCATGAGGTTGGAAGTACAGAAAACTTGGAACAGCAGGCAGGGGGTAGGTGGGGAAATGTTTGAATGGTATCAGAATTTGTACATAAATAGAAAGAATGGTCACGTTCCTTCAGTTTCCACAAACAACTTTAACAAAATCTTTATCTTAAATGGCTTAGGGTGACATTCATCAATTCTTCTTCTCATTGATGTATTGTTCTTGGTGAAATCATTCTCAAGAATGGAGCTAGCTTTCACATGGAACCTGGTGTCATCCAGCTTTATATTGCACCAAATACTAAAATATATCTCATAAAAGATGGATGCATTTCATTTCTCTTCAGCCTGCAAAGGCATTGGATTTTATCCCAATAGCATATCCAAGGCATTTTCCTCAACTATCTGCTTCCTCAACTCAAGCATCTGCCTGCTTTCTGATCCCAGGCTGAGTTTCTTTTCTCTGAACTGATGAGTCACTTTCTTTCAGTTCTAAGATATTGCTAGTCTCAGATTTTATCTTTCATTCACCCACTGCAGAGATCCAAGGCCACATTTCAAGTTTCAATTTTTTTCTGGTTAGATATCATACTTCTGCCCACTGCAAATTATGTGTCTTATTCCAGACACAGTCCCAGGCCTCCATGATAGAACATAAAACAGTACAGGACAGGAACAGGCACTTCAGCCCACCACATCTTTGCCCACTATGATGCCATTCTAAACTAATCGCATCTGCCTGCACATAGTCCATTCATGTAGCTGTCTAAGTGTCTCTTAAATGTTTCTATTATCTCTGATTCTATCACTTCCCCTGACAGCACATTCCAGGTACCTTCTATGTTTGTGTAAAAAAGCTTTCCTTGCACATCTCCAATAAGCTTTTCCTCTCTCTCTTCAAAAATATAGCCCTAGTGTTTAACATGTCCACCCCAGCGCAAAATTCTCACTATCCACTTGATCTATGCCTCCAAATTTTATATACTTCTATAAGGTTGTCCCCTCAGCCTCTGACACTCTAGCAACAACTAGCCAAGTTTATCCAACCTCTCCATATAGTAATACACTCCAATCCAGGCAACATCCTGCGAAACCTCTTTTGCATCCTCTCTATAGCTTCTACTTCTTCCTATTGTGTGGTGACCAGAACTTCACACGACACTCCAAATGAGGCCTAACTAAAGTTTTATACAGTGGCAACATGACTTGGCAACGTTTATACTCAATGTCTCAAATGATGAAATTAAGCATGCTTACATGCTTTCTTTAATACCTTGTCCACTTATGTTGCCATTTTCAAGGAGCTGAGGATTTGCACCACAAGATACCTCTGTCTATCAATATGCCTAAGATTCCTGCCATTATTGTATATTTTTCACTTGAGTTGACTTCCTGGAATGATTCACTTCACACTTGTCTGGATTAAACTCCACCTGCTGTTTCTCCACCCAATTTTCTAAGTAGCCTATATCCTGCTGTATCCTCTGATAACCTTCCTTACTATCTGCAAGTCCACCATTTTTTGTGTCATCAGCAAACTTACTGACCACATACATTTTCATCAAAATCATTTATATAAATGATAAACAACAGAAGTCCCTGTATTTACCTTGACAAATACCATTGGTCACAGAAGTCTGGTTAGAAAATCACCCCTCCACAATTACACTCTGTCCTCCACGACCGAGACAATTTTGTATCCAACTTGCCAACTTACCATGGATGCCATGTGATCTAATCTTCTGGCCCAGCCTACCATGAGGGACCTTGTTAGATGCTTTAGTAAAGACCATGTAGACACCATACACTGCCCTACTCTCATCAATTATCTTCATAATTTCCTTAAAAAATACTCAACTAAGTTCATGAGACAAGACCATGCTTAAAGCCATGCTGATTATCCTTAAGAAATCCATTTTTCTCCAAGTGCAAGTAAATCCTGTCCCTAAGAACCTTCTCCAATAATTTCCCTACTCCTGATATAAGGCTATTCTCCGGTCTTCTGGAACCTCACTTGTGGCTAAAGAGGATACAAAGATCTCTTTCAAGACTCTAGCAATCACCTCCATTCCTACCTCAGTATCCTGGGATAGATCCGATCAGGCCTCGGGGACAGATCTACTTTAATACTTTGCAAGACACACAACAATTCATCCTTCGTCATATTGACATTCCCTTCCCAAATCTTACCATGTCCCTCTCCTTGGTGAATACCGACCTGAAGTACTCATTAGGAACTTCATCCACTTCCTTGACTTTCATTGGGTTCCTCTACGCAAACATTGACAAAATGTGAAACCAAAATACTGCAGATGCTGGAAATATGCAATGTAAACAGTAACAATTTCATTAGAACTCAATATTATTATTAATGTTTATAATAATAGAAAGTTATTATTGCCATATATATGTAGTTGTATGTTATGTAACAAAATCCTTGTCTTCATTTGGACATTGTTTGATCCAAAGACAACTTTGCAATTTTTTTTCCAGCTACATATTTATACACATAACTTTCAAATTCTGTTAGTTCTACCACTGATAGTCATTCCATCAGCCACAATACATTTGTCCTCTGAAACATCATCAACTTCTGTTCATCCTTCTCATCCTTTTGTGCTGCTGTCAAAGGTTTGTGTTGAAACTTCTTCCTTTATATTTTCACCTGCCCTTGAACAAGCCCGCTTTCTTCCTGCCAATGATCATTCATTTCTGCAAAGTGCTCTAAGAGAGTTTTCATCGTATAACAATTACTGTATGAATGAACATTGTTTTATTGCTTAGTCTGAAGAAGCTATTTCGTGAAGGCTACAATAATTGATTGGTTGCTAATAACTGAAGACATTATTTTGTATTGAATTTAATATTTGTCTGATTTAAATTGTTTTATAGAAGTCTTAAATTGCCAGCAGGGTACAGTTCTAAGTGCAGTCTGTTCCCAACATGGAAAGTTTCCAGTCTCTGTGCCCGAAAGTAACAATTCTTCACATCACACATCCAAGCCACGTTAAATTACTGATGGTGCGAATACTTAGAGAAAAAAAGTAGAATCAGTCCAAAATTGATCAAAATACAATTTCTAAACCATACCTACTACATGCTTTATTGTGACAAATCTGTGCAATTAAATGATTCTACCTCGTGATTTTTGATGAACTACAAGCCAATTATTCAATTTCTTGACTCCCGAGGGTTAACTTTGAAGTCATGTATCTTTTACATTTCTGTCTGAACATTGTTTTTCCTCTCTAATGGTACATCTTGGTACCTATTCCCCTGTCAAGTTAGTTTAAATTTTCCCCAGTAGCATGAGCTAACAGCATCTGCGACCTAAAGACATTGCCTTGTTGAGGTTCAACAGATATGGCCTTTTTAGTTCCAACTAATCCCAAAACCAATCTCAAAGTCCCAGGAGTGTAAAGTCCTGCCCCTTGAAGGATCTCTTCAGCCAAACATGCATCTTCTCTACCCTCCCATTTCTGTTCTCACAAGCATGTGGCACTGACAGGAGGCCAATGATTGCCACCTTTGAAGTTTTGACTGCTAGCTTCTTTCTTATGGCTACGAAATCTGTATCAGGACCTTATCTCTCTTACTATCTGTGTTGCTGGTACTGATAAGGACCACGACCTCTGGCTGTTCATTCCCAACAAACTGTGAAATATATTGGATTTTGAAGGGGTTTTGAAACATGCAAGGTTCTGAAAAGGCTTTAGAGGGTAAATGCAGAGCCAGAGTATTGACTGACTTAAATAAACTTTATTAAGTTTAATAATTTAATACAGTTTACGCTTTTACACTAGTTAATAAAACGTGAGTGTTGCTGGCAAGCCCAACATTTGCTGATATCTATAATTGCCCTCAAAGAGACAGTGGTGAACAGACTGAAATGCTATAGTCTGTATGGTGTGGCTAAACCCAGTGAGTTAGGGAACGATTTTAAGTACTATTGCCGAACAGCAATGAAGAAATGGCATGTCAGGATGGGTGTGTAGCTTGGAGGTGGTCTTGCAGGTAATTGCATCCCAATTCTGCCTGTATTCCTCTGGGTGGGGAGGATGCAGATTTAGAAGGTGTTGTCAAGCAGGCTAGCTGAGTGGCTACGCTGCAGTGTTTAAATGCTAACCATTATTGCCACTGCAAATCAATTGTAAACATAGTGACTGTTTAAAGTGGTGGGTGTGGTACCAGTCAAGGGGATTCCTTAGTCCTGGATGGTGATGAATTTTTTTGAGTGTTCTTGGAGCTGCATTGGTACAGATGAGTGGAGAGTAATCTATTCCATTCCTGCCTTGTGCCTTACAGATAGACAAAAAGATTTAAGGTGTCAGGATGTAAGCCAGTGGACACAGAACAGTAGCTGCTGACCTGCTGTTTTCGCCATAGTATTTTATTTGGCTGGCCCAGTTAAGTTTCTGGTCGATTG
Organism: Chiloscyllium plagiosum; assembly: GCF_037043375.1. NCBI lineage: Eukaryota > Metazoa > Chordata > Chondrichthyes > Orectolobiformes > Hemiscylliidae > Chiloscyllium > Chiloscyllium plagiosum. The sequence continues at coordinate 59,190,570 of NW_028270149.1, forward strand.
TAATTCTCAGGATGCTGATGGTGGGCATTTATCAATGACATTGACTGTCAAAGGCAAGTGATTATAATCTTTCTTGGTGGTGATGATCACACCTGGAATGAAACCACATATCAGCCCAAGCATAATGTTCATCATGTTTTGCTGTATTTAGGTATACACTGGTTCCTTATCTGTGAGTTTGAAAGTGGAACTAAACCCTACAATCATCAAAGCACATCTCCAATTCTGACCTTTCTTCAATGTCCTTTGGTACCTTTAACTAACAAATATTTGTTGATTTTATGCTTAAAAGTACCAATTGTGCTAGTCTTTTGAGGGTGTCAATTCCGATTTCAATTCCCCTTTGGGTGAAAATATCTTTCTGATTCCACCCTTGAATATACTAGCTCTAGTTTTAAGTTACCCACATTATTATGATTACCCCAACCCCTATGAGAAGATAAGGTTCATCTGTATCTCTGTTACTGGCTGTCCTTATCATTTTAACCACACTGATGAGATCACCCCTTTATTTTCTACAATCAAGTATATACAGGTTACATTTTGCAACAAAGTAGGGCTGTTAAATATAAGTTGCTGATAGCCTTGTCTTTATCTTTTAAGTTCCACAAAGATTGTGCTGACAGACTTTCATAAGAGAAAACTTTAATTAGCCACATTTAAAAATAAAATGTACTCCTACTGTATCATTAATATTTCATTCCAAATTAATAGCATAGCATTTAAACCCTGCGCATTTAATTTTGACAGGTCTTTGATGTCTAGTTTCTATTAACTTAATTTGAAAACTAAACTACTTCAGATTAGAATGATTCATTGAGAAGTTATCCTAACAATGCTGTGTCCTCTGAGTTTTGGAAAATGATCTGAGATATAAGTTATCGAAGCAAACACAGGCTTCCTCCGGCTTTTGCATTTCATTTCCTTTCCCTGAATTCCATCTGATTAAAAACTGGAAATTAAAAGTCCAGCGGCCCTTTCAAATTACTGGATCAATCAATTAATCACCAGCGACTTCACTATTACCGTGTTTTTTCAGTGAGTAACTTTTAAAAGCCTGAATTGGGAAGTTAGCAGAGAGGAGGCAGCAAGGTAACAATGGGAAACAGTACGATCTAGTTTCATTCTTCAACATTGATAAGGGGTTACACTGGGTTCAGATGCCCACTTAACCTGGCCCAAGACTACATTTTTCTGTGTTTCTAATCTGGCATTAACATTTAAGTTCTTGCAATGCTATAATTGGGTCATAACATAGATTTCCAACTGGCTGGTATCCAATGAAGGGTTGACTCACATTTATATCTATGTTTTTTGACTTCCCCTTCCATGAAATGTTACTGAATGACTGATAAAACTGTATTTCAACAAATAACATGAGTAAGTTGCAGAAAAGCTGCCTTTATGCTAATGTGGTGATAAATAGGATTATGAAAATCTTCTGAACCTGCAGGCAAATAATGAAGAAGCCCTGCATCCAACCTCCCCTTTAATAGCTACTGAATTGAAGGTGATGATTCATGGGGGGCTGTGGAAGCAATGGGATTATTTCCATAGGTTAACAGTGTACCATGGAGGAAGGTGGAAACAGATTGATCCTCACTCTTGTTGGCTACATCAGCCTTATGCTGCCTGTTAGTTGCAACAAATTTATTTTTGCAACAAATGACACAATTTCACTATGCAGTCTTGTGAAGAGCACTTCCCATGGTGGACATTGGAAAAGAGCTAGTTGTACTATATTCAGGTGCATGGTTGAGCAGACTATGTTGGCTTGTGAATCATATCAATCATGAAGTTTGCCTTACAGTTTCACTAATGCTATGATTTACTGTACATGTGTACAAGTGTCATTTGTCTGCTTGTTTGATCAGGAATTAGTATATCAAGGATTGTAGAAGTATCAAAGAACTTAGCTGAGAAAAGATTGAAATGGCATGGTGACATGTCAGAGGGCGAGAGAGGAAATGTAAAGCATGGAGTCATGGAGATGGGACTTCCAAGAAAAAAAGAGAATAGTCTAAGACTAAATAGAAGGATACAGTGGCAAGAGACTTAACTACCGAAGGACAGATGAAAAATGGATGACTGGCTGGAAGAGATAGAGTAAGATGATAAAAAAAACAATAAACCACAAGTGAAATGGGAGAACCTCAAAGAAGCTTTGTTTGTTGTTACAGCATTCCCTGAGATTTGGCGTCCCTGTCACTTAATGCTGGTATCAAGGATCAGTGTATGAACATTTCTGAAGCAGCTTGTCTTATTGGCTCCTTTTTGGAACTTCCTCTTTCCACAGAAAACCTAAATGTGTGTTGATGCTCCCAAGATTTCCATTGATATTATGGCTGGCATTGCTTGGAAGGAAAACTCCAGTGCAACAATGACCTCAAACATCTACGTAGCAACATGAAAACAGACAAATGCTGCAGAAATGGCCTCATAACTGCTTAATGAATCTTTTCAATATGCTTTTTAAATTAATGTCTGCACATAGCTGATTGGCTTGCAGCCTTGAATCTCCATTATATATGGGTGCGATTACTGGAAAACTGGATATTTGAAACTAGTGCGAAAGGCAAAACAACATTGCTCTAATTACTCCTGCTTCTCTTTGGCTTCTGAATATCTTCTGGTTTTCATAGGTTAGAAATAATAACACCTCAGACTTGAAAAGGCTAGAGATCTTTGCATACAATAGAGTTTCCCATGCTGCCTGGTTAGAAGATTATGTCCAGTATCTTGGTGCAATTAACTGACATTGGCTAGGTTTTAAAGTCCCAGGAAACATTTACATATACAATTGATTCCTGGCAAATTAATTTCTAGTTCTTTACAAACAATACCTCAATAATGTTCATGCAAGCAGTAATAAGAACAGTGTGCAAATGGGTAACCGGCCAATATCACTATTTTTGGCCAATGACCAGTAAACTGATTCACAAGGGACTTTACAGACAGAACTAACTGGTTAAAAGGTAGTAAGTACATTGGTGCAACTGAATCTGAAAAAACATACCAAACAGAATGCTAAAAGATTAGGCCACTGTTAAGTTGCTCTCATTTTACAAAATCAATGAATTGTACCTGTTCTGCATTTAGAAACATCGGTTTCTTCCAGCCGCTGCCCAGTCTCACCCAATCACTGATGCGAGTAGCTAACCCTTTCAACAGATTCTGCCAATCTGCAGCAGACTTGATTTCCCCTCCCAACCTCACCAACTGAGTTAGAATGAGGCCTTATGCTCAGCCGATGTCAGGCCTCACTCAACAACAGACATAATCATTCAGGAATCAATCTACAAATTTCTACTTCACAATTTTTTGCCAAGGAATCAAGTTTGTCACAGTCTTGCTGGATTTTTCTGAGGAAATGTACACACTGCATACCATATATTTTCCATATTCACTTAATTTTTTGAGGCTCAAATTGAGTACAGGCAATATCACATGGAGAGTGAAAACGCAATTTCCATAGAGATAGATGCAAATTAAATGTATGATGGAATAATTTTTATGTGAAGCCTATTTGGTAGGAATTGACAGTAATTTTGTTTCACTATCCGTGTCCATAGCAACTCTTTCAAAGTACATTAGCGTGGCAGAAAAAAACATTGTGAAGCAATTACTGAATTAATTCCTTGGATGGATTTAAATTAGCTAATTAAAATTTGGCAAGATAACCAATCTATTGTAATTTTGAAGCAAAAAGAATCCATTGTTGAAAAAAATTCTGTATTTTTGAATAAATATTTAACATATTCTTATACACAACATCCTTTTTCTGTCAGTAGAAAGCATGTGATAGACATAATTTAATGGATTAACCTGAATTATGAGGTCATAGATAAAGTGCATCCATTCTATTGTACTGAGCAATGTCACCACAGATTCAATTCCTTACGTTTGTTGAGTTAGCTATTCTTAACTGAAGCAATCATAGAATTACAAAAACTGACAAGCACCCATGAAGTAGGGAGGAGAAGAGCGGCATGGTAGCTCAGTGGTTAGCATTGTTGCCTCACAGTACCAGGGACCCGGGTTCGTTTCCTGCCTCAGGTGACTGTCTGTGTGGAGTTTGCACATTCTCCCTGTGTCTGTGTGGGTTTCCTCTGGGTGCTCCGGTTTCCTCCCACAGTCCAATGATGTGCAGGTCAGGTGAATTGGCCATGCTAAATTGCCCATAGTGTTACGTGCATTAGTAAGAGGGAAATGGGTCTGGGTGAGTTACTCTTTGGAGGTTCGGCGTGGGCTAAAGGGCCTGTTTTCACACAGTCGGGAATCTAATCTAATCAGAAGGGGGAAGAAAAGAGGTTTCTGTTCCTGATTGCTCTTTATTAACTTGTACACTTGTGAATGCAAAGATGATACAGGATCCCAATTGTAAAACAGCAGTCCACTATCAAGAATTTGTCATAGATGCAAAGTATTCTGAATTGAGGGTTACAAAGAATGGGATCCGACATAGATTGATAATAGGATCCATACTTTTTGACATTTTCATAAATGATTTAGAAGAGCAGCTTCAATTCAATAACACAAAAATAGCAGAGATGGTTACAAAAGTGAAATGGGGAAACACATTAAACAAGCTTGGATCACTTTACAGATTTGGATCTACAACTGGCAGATTCAGTTTAATGCCAATAATTATAAAGTTAGTAATTAAGGACTAAGAAAATATGAGATAAGTCAGAAAATGCTAACCAGAAAAAGTGGCTGGTAGCCAATAGTCATAAATCTCTGAGGACATCAATCCATTTCCTGGCTGCTGTTAAGAAAACTAATCACATGTTAATCTACGTAAAAAGAAGACTAAAGTGTAGCTTTAAAGATGTTATCAATCTGTTGGTTTTCCAAGCTGCATCTGGAGTATCAAATGTTGTTTTAGAAACTTGAGTCTAAGATATTGAACTAAAAAATGATCAGAGAAGCACTGCTGGGATGATTAGGAGACCAGAGGATGAAATGCAAAGACAAATTTGCAAAACTGGGACACAATGACAAGTCTGAGTGGGTGATGATGAATGTATTCAAATTAATAAATCTCAGGATGTAATAGATCATCAGAGATATTTGATTTAACAGTAGATGCAAGACAATATTACTTCATTGTAAAGGTTGGCATTATTTGGAATAAATACCATCTGAAATTATTGCCATTTGAAGGCATTGATGTTAAATATTCATTTGATTCAGTATCACCAGCCACACTCAAAATCAGTCCTCATAATTCAGCTACAATCTAGACTGCACTGTCTTCTGTTAGAATCTGGCTTAAGACCCATTATAAAGAACCCTAATATTTACAGTGACTATTAAAATATGGCACATGGCAACAGATTAATTCTCCTCTTTTTACAGAAAGAAGACAAAAAGCATTCTTATTGAGACAAATAGACCATAATTTGTTTATGACATAATGCACACCAATTAACAATATATAATTTTCACAATGAGACCCATCAATTGTTCTTTGCTCCTTAGTGAAGGAAAAATAATGCAGCAGCTTAATAACTCTTGAAGCGTGAACACAATGTCTCTGGATAATCTTTGAAAGCTAAGCTCTTTCAGACTTTTAAAACAGATATGTTTTTAGCATCTCAGCAAAATCCATCTCCTTTATCTCCTAATTTAATTCCCTTGCATTGCTGAGCTCCATAATTTCAATTTGCCATGTCCTGCATTGATGGAGATTATGACAATGAATAAAATTTGCCAGTTCTGTCATTTTTCCTGCCAAACTGCAAATTTGGCAATAGTATATTCACCTTCCTCATCCAAGTTACTAATGTATTTAGTAAACAATTGTGGATCCAACATTCATCCCTGTGGCAGTCTCCTAGTTACAGGTCACCATCCTTAGAATACCCTCTTTATGCTACCTCTGTCTTCTATTAGTTAGCCAATCATACTTATCCTTGGCAGTCTGGATAACCACATCTGCTGGAAGTGCTACCTGTTAGAATGGCTTAAATGCTGGGTTTCAGAGCTTGAGCATTGACCAGAGACACAGCAATGCACCCAGACACTGACAGTAAGTGGATAACATGGTTTTAGATGAGGTCACTCTGCAGCTTAAGGAAGAAGGGATACAGGCAGGTTGTCAAGAAATCTCCAGAGTGCTTCCCATTCAGGAAAGTTTCTCTCTGTTGGAAATCTATGACAGTGATTGTTCCTCTGGGAAGTACAGCCACAGGCCAGCTGGACAAGCGGGAGGACAAAGATTGGAAATTAAGTAGTGGGAGGAGACTCTAAAGTGGGGAATACATATAGGCTGCAGATGTGACTCCAGGATGGTGCATTGCTCATTGGGCCAGGGATGTCACTCCATGGTTGCAAGGCATTCTGAAGGTGGAAGGGAAACAGTCAGAGATCACGGTTCACATAGATAGCAGTGCGATGGGTAGAAAGAGGGATGATATCCTGCAACATGAATTTAGGGAGCTAGACAGCTGATTGAAAAGCAGGTTGTGATCTCTGAATTACTCCCAGTGCCATGCGAGCACAGTAATAGTCAACAGAGTAAGTGAATGCATGGCTGAAGAGCTGGGTCCATTTCAGTGGAAGTTGATACCTATATAGGTTCAAAAGGTTGCACCTGAACTGGAAAGGGCCCAACATCCTTGCAAAGAGGAATAAGGTAGAGGGTGTTTTGCAAGTGCTTTTGTCAGAGGTTAAACTAATTTGGCAGGGTGATAGGATACAGTTTGATAATCAATAGGGGATGACGCACAGGCAAGTATAAAAAGCAAGCAAAGTCTTTCTGGAAGGCAGTGTTAAAGCATAATGGAACATGGCAAGATTGGATGGCATTTACCTTAATATGGGGAGTCTTGCAAGTAAGGTGGATTAGCAAATGGGAATAAGATATCATTGCTATGACTTGAGAGAGACAAACAGGTCTAGAAAGGGACCAATGCATAGAATCTTCAGTCGACATAGGGGGATTATAAAAGCAGAGGTGGTATCGAAATATTGATCGAGCGGTTAATTACTACAATAAGGAAGGATGATATTATGGAAGATTCCTCCAATGAGGCAATATGTGTAAAACACACTAAAACAAAAAAAGAGGGCAATCACATTGCAGGGAATGTAATGTGGACCCCAAACAGTCAGGGACAGATATAAGGTCAGATGTGAAGGTAAATCTCGAACAAATGTGAAAATTATGGTCTAGTAATAGGGGATTTCAATCTCCCCAGTATTAACTGGGATAGACAGTGTAAAAAAAGTTCATAGGTGTAAATTTTTAAAATTATTTTCCACAGACCTTTTTAAGCTAGCACATTGTAAGTCCTACAAGAGGGGGGCAATGTTGGACCTAAGTTTAGGTAATGAAGCCAGGCAAGTGATAGATGTGGCAGTAGCCATAACTCAGTCAGATTTAAGGTAGTTATAGAAAAGGACAAAGATGAACCTGAAGTGAAGGTTCCAAATTGTGGCAACACTGATGTTAATATGGTAAGACAAGATCTGGACATAATGGACTGTGAACAGATTGTTAAAAAGTCTACATTAGTAGAGTGGAAATCACTCAAAAACATGGGCAAAATGAAGGAAAATCAAAAAGGATTTTAGAAGGATATTAGGGGCAAGAAAAGAAAACCAGGAAAAAGTAGGGCCCATTCGGGATCAGAAGTAGCAATCTGTGTTTGGAGCTGAAGGATATAGGCAAGGTTTTAAATGAATACTTTCATCTGCACTCACTATAGAGAAGGACAATGTTGGGATAAAAAATTAAAGAGGGAGAATTTGATAGACTTAAACAAACTAACACTAAGAAAGGGGAGGTATTAGCGGTTTGAGCAGGTTTAAAAGTAGTTAAGTCCCCAGGCCAGGGTGACATGTATCCCAAACTGTTTTGGGAGGCAAAGGGGAAAATTGCAGAGACTTTGACATTAATTTTTAAATCCTCTCTGACTACAGGAGGAGTCCCAGAGGGGTGGAGGATAGCTAAAGATTCGAGGAAGGAGGTGAGGATAAACCAGGAAATTATAGGCCAGTCAGACCTATCAGAAATTATAGGCCAGTCAGACCAATCAGTATAAGGAAAACCATTAGGAAACTATTTAAGGCATAGAATTAATCCTTACATAGAGAAGCAAGGATTAATCAAGGCTAGTTGGCACAGCTTTGTCAGCGGGAAATCAAGACTAACAAATTTGATTAAACTTTTCAAGGAGGTGACTAGGTATGTACATGAGGATAGTGCAGTTTATTTAGCCTATATGGACTTCAGTAAGTCTTTGACAAGGGCTTGATATTCAAGAAAGTAACAGTCCATGGGATCCAGGACAATTTGGCAAATGAGAATAAAAATTGGCTTACCATCAGGAGGAAGCGAATGATGTTTGAAGTCTACATTTGCGATTGGAAGCCTGTGTATAGTTCATATTTGAGGTTGGGTTTTTTGCTGCTAGATCAGTAATGATCGAGGCATGAGAGTAGGAGGTATAATCGGTAAGTTTGTAGGTGACACAAAAATTGGTGGTGTGGTAAATAGAAGAAGGAAACTCCTAGACTATAGGATAATATAGATGGGCAGAACAGTGGTAAATGGAATTTAATCCTAAAAAGTCTGAGATGATGCATTTTGGAAGAGCTATCAAGGCAAAGGAATATACAATGAAAGGACCTTAGGAAGCAGAGAAAATGCAATGCATATCCATAGGCAGCAGGAAAGATTAGGAAGTCTTATTGGATACTTGCATTTATTAGTTGAGGCATTGGGTGCAACAACGAAGAGGTTATGACAGTGCTGAATATAATATTAATTAGGCCACAGCTGGAGTACTGTGTACAGTTGTGGTTGGCACACTGTAGAAAGGATATGATTGCAGGAGAGAGTGTACAGAGAAGAGTCATCAGAATGTTAACTGGGCAGGAGGAATTCATCTATGAAGAGGGTGTAGCCAGGTTAGGGGTGTTTTCCTGAGAACAAAGAAGGCCAACCCTAATTGAGATTCAAAAAATTATGAAGTATAAAGATAGAGTAGATATGAAGAAACCTTTCCACTTAGTAGAGGGACAATAACCAGAAGACACAGTTTTAAGGTAAGAAGCTGAAAATTCAGAAGGGATTTGAGGAAGAAAATAGAATTCATCACCAGAAAGAATGGTAGAGGCAGTAATGCTGACAACATTTAAGAAATATTTTAAGCAATTCTTGAAATGACGCAAGATACAATAGAAACAAATCCCCATTTGTTATTTAAAATAGATCACCATGAATACAGAATTATTTACAAGTTAATCTTTCAGACAAACAGGAAATCCATATGTCACTACATCAAAATTGAAAACTCAAAATTAATTAATATTAAAGTATATATAAACACCAAACTATATCTCGCATTTGTGACCAACATTTTTATACCACACACAATACACATTGCATGTGATTCACATGCAGGATGACATGATTACAAATGATTTAAACCTACACTCTACAAGTGCATGATTGATGCAATTATCCCATGAAGGGCCTCCTGCAGGGAACCTGCATTTTTAGACAGCAAATAGATACCGACTCTACTCAGACAGGGCATGATTGCAGCTACTTTGCATTCGTCGGTCACGTTCAGCAAGCACAAGATCATTGAAGGCAATATAGGTCACAATGGCCACTGTGAGTCCCACACATTGAACTTAATACTCCCATCTCTACTGAAACCAACATGGTCCCATTCACCACCTCAAACTATGGAAACATCTCTCATTTTTATCCCCCTGAACTCTGTTGGCACTGTTTGGTAATGCCCACCATCATGATGCACACTCCATCTTTCAAGGTTTTGGGAGTAGATTAGATTAGATTACTTACAGTGTGGCCATCTATAACACCCAGTATAATCCCATGTTCTTCCATGCATTTCTTACCTTATAGGTTGAATTTCCCTCCTTTCCTGTCCTCATCCCCTCTGTATCCCAGATTACTGCCTCCAATGTTGGTTCTCCCTACATTCCTACCACAACAATGTCCCCCTAACTCAATCCACTGAAACCCAGAACCGACCGTGGCCCATTTCCCAGACTATAGTCAGGTCAACGCCCAATCCTAACCACCCCAAGCAATCTCTGACTGTGCTCTGACTGTTCGTGGACTTACTGGCACTGCCCTTGACTGACTGCAGACTGACAACAGTTCCCCTTGACTTGAATGAGGACTATTCCCTTCAACTTTGAGACATGGCAATTTAGTTGACACACTTGCAGTGAGTTTGCTGCATAGGCTGCTGTCACATGTTGTAGGTGTGAGATTGACAAAATGCTAGCAAACAGCAACAAGTTCACCTGCTTAACTGATAACTGCTGACAGCCGTGACAAGCTGCTTGGTTTTGTGTCTGTACTAAACTATAAGACAAAACAGAAGTACTGCAAGCTTTTAAAGTGCAGAAGAGGGAAAAGTGCACTAGAAGGCAAATAAATGCAAGGCAAGGTAGAGATGCCTTGAGCATCGATGTAGGTGCAAAGTGAGTGAGCATTAATAGAGGAAGCAAGCAGTCCTTGTCCATCCATGATCCAGATGTGTATCCCTGTGCAGTATCCACTGGGACATGCTGATGCTCTCCACAATTCAGCATGGTAGTCAATAGCATTCTGTTAGTGAATTGGAAGTGTGCCATGATAATGTGACGAGACTGGCATATGTCTGATGCTAGTGTCCATGGACATAGGTTCGTGTGCTCACTGTCGATGCAGTGGGCTCTGAGACGTTGCTGCCAGGTGTCCACGGTAGAGGTCTGGTGGAATAGGTGATGAGCTGGAGTTACCAGGTACCCACTCTGACTTCCACTGGGAATTCCTGATGTTTAGTTTTTTAACCGGTGTGTGGTGGGATGGGAAACTGCATATTAATAAGGCAAGATTAAGTCATAATTGTAGTGATAATGTGCATAATCCCTGATAATATGGCTCTGTACACTCACTAGTGAGAATCTCATTGTGAAGTTTTGGATTTGGCTGGGATATAAGATCTTTCACTCGCAACATCAAGACCATATCCCACATCATTCAGGGCTTGGGGACATTTTGCCCTATGACTCCATGATGCTATAATCTGAATCATAGTTCACAATCAAAAGAAAATCTGACATATGTAATATTGGTTAAACTTTATAACCCAATTATTTCTTTATTATTTTGTTAATATTGATAGAACATTTTTTTCTCTGTTCTTTGGCAGAAGGTTATACCTTTCATTAATTCAGTCAATAAGTGGAAGTCTTGTAGCTTGGGCAATGACATCCTCAGAGTTACATGCAAAGAATAATGATGCAGAGGCTATGATCACTTCTGACGTTCACTTCAGGATCCTGCTGGGAGTAGGGAATCTTAGTGCAATCGTTCAATCAAATTTCAAATCATGAAACTGAAGACTTTAATTTCTTTTCTCTCTCATTAAATGAGATATTTATGGGGAATGAAAACACTGCTTTTTTTTTGCAAGATAGAAGCATATTCTCTTGGGCTGACTTGAAAGCAAGTACAGCTTACTTAGTTATCTCTTAAGTAATGAACATTTCTTTTTCTTCCTCCACTAGTCCTTCAGGTGACATTGTGGTAATGAAGAAGAAACACATTTAATATACAAAGAACTATAAGTAACAGTAACACTAACCACAGGAGGGCAGACACAGTATGGAATTGCTGACTGAAAGGTTGTGAGGTTCTGCCTTTGATTTCCCTCTTGCTTTTAGTATTCCTGCAGGAGCTAAAGAGACAGAGGAATTTTAGTTTAGTGTATAGTTCCAGTGGTCTTATTAAACCTTTAGATTTTTGGCAATTAAGTATACTTATTGTCCCATTTTGGTTCTCTGTGTAGACATATTGCCTCTTTATTAAATTCTTAAAATCCAGCATATAATTCAATATTTAGCAGTTTTGTAAATTAGCAAAAGAATCCACAGTGGACTCTGTTGTGGTAACAAAGCACTTTGCAGAAACACTACCTTATACACGTATTTTGCTTTCTAATTTGTATAATTCCTGCCTTATTCTTTCTCAATGCCTCACACTTTATCTGCACTGTTTGTGTACTTAGCAAAGGTTTGTCATTTTTTCTATCACATCATGCCAGAAAAACCTTTTTGTAAAGCTTTTTGATTATAAAATGGTGTGCCCAAATTTTTGATATTGCATTAAGTGAAGAAAATCCTGTTGCAAAATAAAATATAAACTAAGCATGATCAAAAAAAGTCCTATGGATTACTGTTCTTAATTTTTCAAATAATTAATTTCTCCTTAGTTGTCAGACAAATTCACTCAACAAGCTATTTTAATTTTATACCTCTTGCTTCTTTAACACAGACAATCATACTGTGAGAATTAATCTTCTAATTCTGTTCATCTAATGTGGTACTTTTTTGCAATTTCCAATCTCTCATAATTTGTGCTATGCTCATCATTTTTAATGATTGGACTCTGTTGCATTGTCTGTAAAGACTCCCAAATAATAAATGATTTCCCATAATGTTACTAAAATTTGCTGTGCATGAGATTAGGCCCTACCTCAATCTTATTCTAGACCTGAACTAGTACCTACACTTAATAGGAGAGTGAAGCAGGAGAAATTAGACTATAAATGTATACTCAGTTCTCTGCTTTTGTCCAAAATATAATACCAGTCACTACATGTGCCAAAATGTATGTCTCCTCACATACAATGGCCCTCTGACTTTTGGAGGAAACAGTAACCCTGATTGGAATACTGATGGGATGAATGAGGAGTCATTATCTATTTTTGTCTTGATTGTACAATGATCACACTGTTAGTATATGGGAACATAAAAAAAAGGAGTGAAAGCAGGCCATTCAGCCCTTCAAGCCTCTTCTGAAATCTGCACAGTTCTGGATATCTTCTCCCTTTGTTCCTCCTTCCTGCATTCCCCTATGCCTTAATTCCATTAATATTTAAAAGTCCATTGATCTTTGTCTTGAATATATTCAACAACTGAGCATTCACAGCTCTCTCGGATAAAATTTTCCAAAGGCTACAAAGTTCTGCAGCCCTTTAAGTGAAGAAAATTCTTCTTATCTTAGTCCTAAATGGCTAATTATTGTTAGCAATGTGACAGCAAGAACTAGTGGCTCATTAATAAGCCATTAATCAGCTTTTCATTAAAAATTGTGACATTAGAAGATATGTAAAAGAGAATAAATGTGAAATTTGCATCCTTCATGGGGTTGTATTGAGGCCAAACCAAATTTTAACATAGGGACTAATTGTGCAAGAGTCATTTATGATTGCATGAGGTATCTGTCTTTCAAGAAAGTCGAACAGCTGAATATGCTGGAAGGTCATTACATGTTCGTTGTTCTGTCCTTTGACACTTTTTTTCAACCACTCGACAAAAAATGCAGGAGTAAAAATAAGTGAATGTTCTTATGAAGGATGCAGCCTTATCAATGGGTGGTCATTAGTGTAAGTCTGGCAATGTGGATTTGGCTCTACTGGAAGTTAGGATCACTTGATTTGCATTTTCATGCATTGTAGGAATTATGAAGTAAAGAGGGAATTGTGTACGACCCAAGACTAGAAGGATTTGGTTAGTTCTAGTGATATGCAAGTAGGCCAGTGGACCAATTTGCAATGGTCCTGCTGCCAGCCTCACGAGACACATGCAGCATACTCTATTCACTATACGTTCAATAATATGACAGTTCTTTGTACTAATGTTAATAATTGGTAGAAAATGCAGCATGTTCTGTTCTGCTCATATATGCAATGAAGCTTGTCTACAAGTGTTGCGCCTAAATTGTGAACTCTAATTTTCTCTTTACTGCCAATGTGCGTGAAGAATCACTGATTTAAATATCATCACACACAACTTCCTCAGCATCAATCTCATTAATGTATAATTGCCTGTTGTTTCAGTGATCTGAAACATGAGCAAAACACTTCTCAGCTCAACTATGAGATCGTAGACTTAACAATTTGTCCACAATTCTCATTATCACTGTCAGACAGTGACATTGCAAGAGAATTAAGGATTTCTTGGCTGTCTGGCACCTGACATTTGGACAATCCCCATTAAGGCTCAACCTTTCAATACATTCTGTTGGGGAAATCTTCAAAAAATCTTAGTCAGCATCCAAATGGAAACTTCTGGCATACTGATACTGCCGCCTGCCACATCAGTGCACAGCAGCTCTTGTATGTTACAGAATATTCAGTTCAGTTTTTAGCACATGTTGAAACAGCATCTTTAATGTTGGATTAAATGTAGAATTTTCCTAAACACTATGCATCAATGTAGTGAACTTAGCCTGCTCCCTGTTTTTGCCATTAAGGAGAACATCTCCACTGTGGTAAAAATATGGAAAAAAAGACAGAAACCCAAGTCCAACTCATTGAACCAACATTTCTAGTATTCTTGGGGATGGACTGTAAGTTGTATATTCGAGGTTCCCACAGGCAGTAGGCCATTTAAGTGGCCAGTTGGCTCCACTGAAACTGGACTTTGGAGTCCTTGAAGTTTGAAACCCAGCATGTGAAGGTTAGACGAGGTAAGAGAAGTGTATTTCTTGTGGATAGCTTGGGTATCCTTTTGAAGAGCCAGAATACCCCTGTGAAAATGGTCCTAGGACATCGTACGGGTGTCAGTCGGGGATAGTTTGCAGGATGGGAGGAGGGGTTAGGTGCTCCTTGGGACTATTAACTGTGGAGAGCTTTTCTCATAAAAAGGTGCTTAAAACTCTTGGAACTGTGCAACCTATCAAGACCTGCCAATAAGTGTCAATAAATACTAAAGTGTGTATTTATGAATGCACTTTTGTCGGTAGAAATTCTGCAATATAGGCTTTTAATATTTTTTCTCCAATGTGAATGTATATTGTGAATACTTAATGATTTGGTATGGAAGGTGAAAAGGAGAAAGGGTGGAAGTAGGAGGTTGGCCTAGGGTTATGAAGATAGGTAGAGGGCATTAGCTTGCACGATGGGACATGGCATCATGGAAAGGAAGAGATGGAAGGAAAGAGATGTGTGGAGTGGTATCAAGAGTATTGCTTAGTTCTTTTCCCCTTTGGAGAGGTTAGGTATCTCTTTAAATTTGATCTTGGAATACCCTTGATAAAGGTAAGAAATCCTTTTAGGGAGGTAAGGCATGCTTTGGGATTGTGAACAGATATGCATATGCATGAGAGGTGCATAAATCAGTTGGAACTGGAAAATGTATGAAGGAACTGTAAAAAATAAGTGCAAATTTAAAAAGAACACTGCTAAGTTTATCAAAGTGTCTGTTCACATAGTATCATTATAGCAATTGTGTTGTCTAACTGATTGCCCAAAATATAATTTTTACATTGGGATGTATACCAAATGTTTGTTGAGATAAGCCATTAAATAGTAATGGTGACACCATTAGTGCAGGCTTTTTCCCAATAGTGACTTCATCAGAGACATGTCAGCATGCCTCCTGGATATGAGGTGAATTGGCATGAAGAAAGAAGGGCAAAAAGTGATTACAGGTATTGGGTGGTTTAACTTGACGTAGGAGATTTTTCCTACCTCTGCTCAACTGACCCAGTAACAAAAATTGAGCCTTGGAGCAGACAATATGGCTACATTTTATATTGGAATCATACTCTGGCACAACTTGGTCCATGAATAGACAGTACCCATGATTTGAGATACCAAGAAGGCTTAGATTCTTAATGCACTTCCTACTGTGAAACTTGGGTCATATAAATAGTGACAGTCCCAATGTGGTCACCTGGCTTTACTGAGTTAATTGTTCACAATCTGTGAACTGGCAGTACTGTCATTTTCCATAATGCTGCTTGGGCCAGGAAGGGGGTTTAAATCAATCCATGCCTCCTGCTCCTGATTGCAACCCAGTAGGTTAGAGATTGAATGCAATTTTGCTTCTATAGCCTCTGTCCTATTTGGCATGAAGGTAATGTCACACAACATGATGGGAATGCGTTTTTATTATAAGGACATGACTTCATCTCCACAAAGACTGTGCAATGGCAATTCCTGCTCATACTGTCTTGAACAGACCTGTCTGTATTAGATAGATTGCTGTCGATTATATTAATTAGATTTTTCCCTCTTGTTGGCTTCCTGTCCACCTGCACAGACTTAGTCTAGCAGCTGTCTCTTCTAGGACTCAACCAATTTGGTCAATGGTGATGCTACTGAACCACTCTTGGTGATGGACATTGATGTCGTGAACACAGAGTACATTCTGTGCTCTTGCTAACATCAGTGCTTTGTCCAATACATGTTCAGCGTGGGAAATTTGGATTCATTACCAAAGGATGGGAATGGGAATGCATAGGGGGTAACCAACAGAAGGTTTCCTTTCTGATGTTTGATCTGTTCCACATCACTTCATGGGGTCCAGGGTCCAGGTTGTATATCACAATGCTACCATCTCTTGGGAAAAGGGATACCAAAATGGTGGTATGGTATCTGGGACTTTATCTGGAAGGTATGAATCCATGAATATGGATAGGTCAAGATTTTGCTTCTCTGATCGGTGAAAGTGCTCTCCCAATTTTAGCCTCCGTTGACTTCGAATTTGCAACAACACAGGCAGTGTATATATGAGATTCATGTTGTCAAACCAAGTTGTTAAGAAAACCCTTGTAGTGCAGGTAGGAGTATGACTGGGCTGCGAAAACCTGTGGATTCCAGCTGGTTGGAGAGGGTTAAAACCATTTCCATAGCCCTTCTGTTACTGTCACAATTTACCTTCTAATTTTCATCTCATCACCTCCAATTCTTATTTTAGTTTCTGCTGAAATAACTATTCTGAGACTTCCAGTCTCATTACTTTTTCATTTCCTAGTTTCTTCTGTGCCAACTTTATCAATTTATGGGATTCATTAAAGCCACTATGCTGACAATGATCAATCAATGATATATTCTCTGAGATTCATAATAGTTTAATAATGGCCCAGTAGCTCACATTGAGGATAGTTCTAAATGAAATCAATGTAAAGGAGCTTTGCATAGTGAGAAGATTTCCTCACAGGGATATTACCAAAATGTAACAGGAACCTGCTGATTGTCTTTGATTCTTTCAGTGGGAGGAAAAATTGGTACTGCCTTGTAGAATATCAATGAATGACAGCACTGGGCTGGTTTAGGCCTCACTCGCTGGCTTCACCATCATGCCCTTCAGTTCCAAATCTTACTTACAAATTTGTTACAAAGTATGGAAAGTCAGAGGAAGAGCAAATGTGCACAGTGCTTCCTCATTTAGGACTTAATGCTTTGTGGTTCTTAATCTGCAGGGTTAAAGTAGGGAGAACATCTCAAAGAAGGAGGGAACCTATGATTTTTTACAAATCAGGGTATCATTATGTCACCAGGACCCAGGTCACATTTTAACAAGTGAAATCTTAGTGGGGAATCCATTGTTTTTGACTAAGATTGCAGATTGGCAGTAGGACAAAGAACTCCTCCAGGCCATAAAAGGAAAGTTGTAGGTTTTTCTTCCGCAAGACACTCTTACCAAATTACACTATTCACACCCACAATTCCCCTCCAGACCACCACCAGCACCACATCCATCACTTTCATGTCAAAAGCCGCTTGACTTTTGCTTTTGTACAGCTGCTCTGCTCCTGCAACCTGCCAGGAATGGGTAGAAAGTGAATCAGTAGAATTTAAAGGAGTTAAAATACCAGGGTCTGAAATGCAAACCAGTGATTGCACTTATTTATTACCCCTCCCCTACTTAAAACTGCTCCATAGAGTCACAGACTCATACAGCACAGAAACAGATCCTGCAGTCTAACCAGTCCATGCCATTCATTATCCCAAACTAAACTAGCCTCACCTGTTGCTCCAGGCCTGTATCCCTCCAAACCTTTCCTAATCATATATCTATCCAAATGTTTTTTTAAATGTTATAATTGTACCCACATCCACCATTTTCTTAGGAGGTTCATTCTACACACGAAATACCCTCTGTATAAACAATTTGTCTCTTATGTCTTTTTTAAATCTCTCTTCTCTCACCTTAATAATGTTCCTCCTACACTTGAAATTCCCCACGTTGAAACTCACTCCAACCTTTCAGTTCTGTATAAATTATCAAAGGGGCTAAACAAGAAAGTGGGAGAAAAGGAGTGAGAACATTGCAATGTATTAATTTAATTCTTTGTCGAAACCAAGTGGATAAATAACAAATTATTTTAGTCTTCTTGGTAAAGGGGTCTTGCCATACATTAGCACACATTGAATTATCCAATATTCTCCCAACTAACTCTGCTTTTCAGATTTGCAGCTCTGGTTCTATCATCCCCATGATGCGTCAGTTTGACGTTACAGAATATGAATTTGCATCCAAATCATATGGTATTTTATTTTCCAAGTTTGTATTCTAAAATTGTGGCTAGATGTGCATTAATAATTTATTGAGCTCCTCAGATTTTTTGATTAGTAAAAGAACTGCCCAGTGCGAAATTAATTTCTATACGGGGATTTTAGCTTCAGTGCTTGGAGCAGGGTAAAAATCTGCCAAAGTACCTGCTTATAACTAACATCATCAAGTCATTGTTAGATCAGGGTCTTTACAATGATCCACAGTGTTGTGGAATCTAATCATCTATATTAATAACCAACAAGTGGATACAGGTTGTGGGATAATAACCCAATACAAATCAGCATCATCAAGAGAGTGAAGAAG
The DNA here is from genome assembly GCF_037043375.1 of Chiloscyllium plagiosum. Lineage (NCBI taxonomy): Eukaryota > Metazoa > Chordata > Chondrichthyes > Orectolobiformes > Hemiscylliidae > Chiloscyllium > Chiloscyllium plagiosum. Next base: position 59,209,221 of record NW_028270149.1, read on the forward strand.
GAAATTGGAAAACATTTTTAAATTAAATGATAACATTTTGTTTTTGATCTTGTTTCCACACTTAATAATATGTGTAAACTTTGGCAATAAGTGCTGATTTTCTCAGTGCTAACCACATCCCAGTTACTTTTCTTTAAGTCCTGCAGGCGATTTTGGTATCCCTGACATTTACCACCCATTCCTAATTACCCAGCTGAGCCATTTCTGAGGGCTATTAAGAGTCAACCACATTGCTGTGGGTCTGCAGTCACGTACAGGTCAGATCAAGCAAGAACAGCCAAGTTCCTTTCATAAAGGACATTAATGAACCAGAAGGGTTTTTACAACAATGACTAGCTTTTAATTCCACATTTTGCTGAATTCAGGTTTGACTGTCTGTCATGATTTGAACCCATTCCACCAGAATAACCTGGACCTGCATTGCTAATTCTGGGTTGTTAATCCACTGATATTATCACTCTTTCACCTCCATCCCTGGAATAAACGTTGTTAGTGGTGGTATAGTAAGTGCTTTTAATCATCTTGAAAGGCTCATTTATGACCATGAACCAGTAGAATATATCATGATGTCTGTTCCATTTTGCACGATGTTTGTGCCACATCATACAATTTATGCTATTATCACTGTGAAGATGGGGATAACATCTCCACAACAACTGAGCAATGCGAACTCTTGCTAATACTGTCATGGACAGGTGAATCTGCAACTAGCAGATTGGTAAGGATGAGGTCAAATATGTTTTATCCTCTTGTTGGTTCCTTCACCACCTTCTGCAGGCCCAGTTTAGCACCAATTAGATTTGGCTAATTCAGTTGGTGGTGGTACTGCTGAACCAGTGACTTGGTGATGGATAATGGTGTCCTCAGTGCAGTGTGCATTTTGTACTTTTGCCTCCTTCATTGGCTTCTACAACTGGTGTTCATTAAGGGGGATTAATTTTTAGTGGGTGAGGAATGGTATGTGATAATCAGCCCAAGATTTCCTTGCTCATGTTTGATTTGATGACATGAACCATCATGGGATGTGGAGCCAATATTGAGGATTCCCAGGGCAACCCCCTTTCCATTGTATACCACAGTTTCACCACCTTTTGTTAGATATGTCCTGCTGGTGGGACAAGATATACCCAGGGATGGTGAGAGTGGTGTCTGAGGCATTGGAAGAACTGATTCTGTGAAAATAACTGACTCCTGCACACCTTGCTATATCTTACTCTGTTGTAGTGTGATGCTTTTGAGGATGGTCTGCTAATTTATGGAAGAGGTGCGTCTTAACTCTGAGCACTTTTTCAAAATAATTCAAAGTATTTATATTACACTAACAATGTACATTGTAGCTATGCACAATATCTAAGCAGCTGCTTCTCTCTTCTGAGACTCTCCATCCTCATCTGTACATGATATAATCACTGACATAGCTTCCTATGTACTTCCTCAATAGTGAATGCTTTTCTCAACTCCCTTCCCATTTTCAGGAACCTCCTCAAACCCTTCTCTTCAAGCTTGCCTTCAGTCCTCCACTTAACTATTATTTATGTTGCCTATCTTATCAGTTTTTACAGTTTTATTTTCCTTCGCAATGTAAATACTTGGGAGGTCTACCTCCATGTGAAAAGTGTTTGACATACGAGCTCTGAAGAAGAGTTATTGGTCTTCAAACATTAACTCTGTTTATCTCTCCCTAGATGCTGCCATATCTGCTGAGTGTCTCCTGTACTTTCTGGTTTTGTATAAATTGCTGTAGATTTTGCTGTAGAATGTCGATACAATGTTAAATAAAGACTTTGATCTTTTATTTATTTTCTGGAGATGAATGGGATGTCTACAGAACCTATATCAAACCACATAAGGAAGGGGAATACAGCTTTTTCTAACAGCTTTTTTGTGGGCGGCACGGTGGCACAGTGGTTAGCACTGCTGCCTCACAGCGCCAGAGACCCGGGTTCAATTCCCGACTCAGGCGACTGACTGTGTGGAGTTTGCACATTCTCCCCGTGTCTGCGTGGGTTTCCTCCGGGTGCTCCGGTTTCCTCCCACAGTCCAAAAAGATGTGCGGGTCAGGTGAATTGGCCATGCTAAATTGCCCATAGTGTTAGGTTAAAGGGGTAAATGTATGGGTGGGTTGCGCTTCGGCGGATCGGTGTGGACTTGTTGGGCCGAAGGGCCTGTTTCCACACTGTAAGTAATCTAATCTAAACCTCAAGCTTCTCTAATTTCTAATATTAAAGCTGTTACTGGAAGAACCTTTTTTTTAAAGTGTCCTGCGAGGAGTCTTCCAAAAAAGCTATTCAAAAATGTTCCTGCTCAAAAACAACAAAGCCTCAATTTTTTTCAGTAAGGAGGTAATAGATCATATCATATTCCAGACATTTTGTAGGAAATAACTCCTTTACAGTACTTTGACGTTGTGGCGCTGAGTTAGAACCATTAAAGTACAGGACTACATGAAGAGGAAAATGCACAAAATAATGCTTAACAGAAAGTATACAGTGATATCTAAGGCATATTTCTGGAAGGAAAAAATGTCATAGGGGAGAACCACACTTAATCAGTTTTTGCTCCTCTCCATCACCTGGCAAGTCTGGTGATCGGGTTGCCTGCCTGGCTTTTCGGCAAAAGAGGTTAAATTTGGAAGATAATTTGATTGAAAGGGGAAATTACATTTCAAAAACAGTCATTGTCATCCTTAGATAATACTTTTTTAACATTTCTTCCATTGTGCAATGAAATATGCCATTTACTTGCAACAGGTTAAATGATTACAGCAGTCGGAAACAATTATAAAAATTTGGGGGCTCTCACAAGTTGTTTTGCAAGAGTTAGTGCTCCAAATCAGAGGCGAAGATTTTGTATTGTTTGAAGCACAAACTTCTCGCGAGAGACTTCAAATGATAAGTTTCCAAGAAGAGTGCTTTGAATATTGAACTTGCTTAGAAATGTCCTTTAGAATGAATGACAGTAAATATTTATTGGAAATTTTCATCACAGACAAAAGGAAATAAGTAAGCTCTGGAAGCAATATGTTCGAGAAGGTGGTGCAGTTTCTGAAGACTGTGCTGTCCTTCCTCACTTCATGCTGGTGAACATTGAACTTTGGGAAAATTACATCATTAATAACTCATAACCATCATAATGAAATACCTAAAATGTTGCAAGCCTGCAGTGATAATACACTGTTGGAAAACAAATTGTGGTAACATTTGCAACCATCATTTGCTGTGCAGTGAAATTGAGCAGATATAATTGCATCTTCATTTCCCCACAGTTAATCGCTATGGACATTCACAACATCTATTATTCATGGTTAAGCTTCAGGAAAACCTGCAAAAAGATTGAGATGATGTTTGCATATTTCTATATTGAGAAAAAATGAGGCATTTATTTGAAGGTAGGTTCTGTTCAAAGTGCAACAAGCTAGACGTTGAGCTGCAATCAAACCTTTACATTGCATATTTGTATAAGCAAGCACTGGGAGCTCGTGGTTGACTTAGATTGCTGCCAGCAGTCCTCCTTTCTGTGTTGTGTCTACAGGCTTTTCTGCTTGTTCAATGATAGACTCAATAGGACCACTATTGAGACTCAACAAGAAGAGGCACTTATCTTGACAACAAGATGTAGTTTGTTATATGATAGCGATAAGAAACAGCTATGCAAATCATAATTAGAAAGACTAATAGGAACCAGGTTGACATGTTTGACCCCCGTCAGGATCCAGAGTTGGTCTGCTTTATTGTCCATCTACAGTTGTGTGCCATTATCAGATTGGAGAAGCCTAAAGCAGTCTCGAACATTAACTCTGAGAATTAGCACCTTATACAACATCTCCCCCAGACTGTTATTCCCACAGTTAACCTTGATATATTTAGATATATTACTACTTTACATTTACCGCTACCCTATGTCCCTTCAAGACTCTAATTTCACAAATGCAGATGGTTTCAAAATTCTTCCAGAAGATGTTCTCTTTGGACTTGGAAGATTAGCAAGTCTTTTGCCTGAGGACTGCTGACTTTTACTCTGATCTTCTATAAGTCATTTCTCTGCTGAAGGATCTTTTATCTCACAGATAATCTTTGCAGACAATTTTGTTCCTGGTATTTGGTCCATTTTCCTATTTGGAAGTCCCTTCATCTCCTGAATTCCCTTTGCAGAGGAGCTCACCCGTGATAACCCAGTGGCTCCAATATGGAAGACAGGTGCTCTGTTGAAACAAATACACTGTTCCTTGCAGTTCCCCAGATTTTCAGACTAGGCAATTCAATCAGTAGACGTTGAGCTGTAGTCGTACGTAGCTCATTTACTTTCAATCTTTGCTTCCAATCTGCTGGCACATCTGGTTTGAAATATATAAGGTTTTTATTTCACCTTTGTTGAATACATGAGATGCTTTCATTTGCTCTTCGTGGATGCCTTCCTAGTGAACTAGGGCTCTTTGAACATCTTAGATCATAGAATCTCTACAGTGCAGATAGAAGCCATTTAGCCCATTAGATCTCCAAAGAGCATCCTATCCAGAACCATCCCCACCCACACTTGCTCACCTGCTCCAACAATAATAACTATGACACCTACTTCCATCTCACTTCCCTTTCATTCTATGAGAAAAACAGCCCACAACAGGACAGAGAAAGTTTAAAAAAAAAGCAATGGGCTGCTCAATCCTTACTCCTTATGTAGAGAGGATATGAATTCTGACCAACCTGAGTGACTAATTTACTGTGCTTGAATGGTTGGACTGGTATTAGAAACGGCCCTTGACTAACTGTGTCAGGATTCCCTGACTGAAACGTATCGCCTTTGATCTGCCTGAGGCGTGCTGATAACCATAACACTAAATGGCAAGACAAAAATGTAGTTAAATGAGCCTGGTAGATGTGCAAAGGGGGCAAAGTGCAAAAAGCCATGGTAATACAAGGCAAATATGCTGTGAGCATCCAGGAGGGCTCAGAGCGAGTAAGGGCTATGACAACGAGTGAACAGCCTTGTGATGCATCCTGCTCCAGTCCATGAGCTGGGTGCATGTTTCTGACAGCACAATTGCCAATCCAGCCCTAAGGTGCAGCACTGAAGTGAAGAATCATTTTATTAGTGAATCGGAAACACAATGAGGGCTCCTCGAGGCTGAAACATGTAGACTGCCAATGTCAGTGGATCTGAGGTTCATGTGACCAGTGCCCACGGAACATGCCCTGAGATGTTGATGCCTAGTTTTCTGGTGCATTGAAGCAAGTAGCAAGCTCAGTTTGCTAGATACCTGTTCTGATTTCCATGTCATGTTTTCTCGATGTAGAGCTTGTTTGGTGTGTTTGGTCAGCAAGGAAACTTAATACTAATGAGGTGTGTTTGGCCATTAATGATCCCCCTAAACTGACAACTCACCGTTACTCAGTAAGAAACGTGCCGCACCACTTGTCAAATGTGTGAAAGATAGAGAGAAGCTTCCATCATTGAGATATGCCTTGCCCAAAGTTCCACCTGATTCTACCACAAATCTTACTATAGTCCATGTAGCTGGGACACCTATTAGATTCCACACCTGTCTCTTATATTACTATTTGATTGAACACGCATTTCTTATAGAATCTTTGCCTTACTATGAGCAATATGCTGAAGGGCCTCCTAATTACACTTAATTGCGTGTTTCTTAAATTATGTTTACAATTGGTCAAATTTATTTTTAATGGCATCCTTAACTTGCACTTTTTCTGCAGAAAAAGTAAGTTAAAATAATTTAAAACCTTCAAGCTGGATGGAAAATTCAAACATTTTAAATAATGATTCGTTCAATAAGGATGATTTAAATTTTCTATTTGAGATCTTGAGATTTGTATGTTTAATTCAACAGCAGGTGGTGCCTTTAGCCATGAGACTACCAGGGATGCTATTTTAAACTAAAGAGGAACAGATTTTATGTTCTGGTGTGCACTGTTATTTTGATATTCCAGCTCCATCAACAATCTTTTGTAACAGATTCTCTATTGCAGAATCTAACATGCATATTCTTCTGCTCCACTTGGGATCCAAGCTTGGCTTTCTGTCAAGATTATTAACTGATAATATTTTATGCGAGTTAACAGCTTTAATTAAGTCGCCCATATAGTCACAGATCACTAGGCTTCTAACTTGCGACTTTCAGTCTGAATGCCAGGCTTTGATAATGTTAAAACCGGCAACTCCATGCACTGAGCTTTGTTTCAGCTGATCTTGTATATGGATCATTGTGCTGCTGTTGCAAGGCAACCTAGCTCAAGAGAAGTGCTGTGAACTGTCAGGATAAATCCTGAATGAAGGAGTTAGCTGATTACTGAAGTAGCTGTATGGAGAGCCACCAGTTAAAATATTGGCAAAAGAAGGAAACAATAGTGTTGTTGCATAATTGTAAAGTTATAATCCTTGAATTAAGTTCAATCAATCATTAGTGGCCTGTAATTTTATAACCAAGTTATTATACATAATTGATTCAATTATTCAAAAGAGGATAACAGATAGAGTGAGAGCAATATATTAGATGTTTAATATTTCGTTTCCTACAGCACATAGTCTGAAGTGAGTAAATTATTCTGAAGGGTTTACTAATAGCTTCCTGAGGTAAATTAAATACTGCTAATGATAGGACATATTATTTTGAGAAATACTATTGTTCACACAATTAGACACAAGGCTAACTTATTTGCAAATACCTGGTTGGCTGACTTGGGGAATTTGTAACTGAGGTAGCCAGTCCCAATATGAACATTTCTCTGACACATTACATTTAGCATCTGCAAATTCTCAACGGTGGAAACATATACAAATTGCAAACAACTCTCCAAGAATCTTTCCTACAATGTATAAATTGTGCAATTCAAGAATATTTGTCATCATATGTTTATTGTTTCTGAGGGATTTGTGGAGTTTTATAGCTGAAAACAGCAGGGAATCCACACTCGAAACAGTCGCAATAATTAATGCATCTTGTTTACACTCCTGTGTGATCTTTTGAAACTAGAGTTTCATCAAACCAACCTCTTTAATTGAGGATGAGGAGAAAAAACAACCTCCAGTCATGTTAAGAGAACTTAATCAGTTATCTAATCTGTCTGACAACGAAGATGGGCACCTTCTGATAATATATTTATAAAAAGACATAACATTAAGAAACAGGAAAAGAAAGAATGGACAATGAACTTAGGAAGAAATGACTACAAAAATTAGGCAGGGACTGACTTTGGGACCAGCTATTTGACAGCATCTGCAAACAGCTGCACAGGAGGCAAACAATATGCAGGTGTTCATGTGGCACAGGGTGAGCTCATTCAATGTGTTCCGGGATTTCATTAAAATTACTCAACCATACAGGCAATGCCACCTGCACCATTCATTAGTTGCATGCTGACATGTGGATCACAAGAAATTGTGTGTTTCATACCACTTAAAAGCAGTCAGTCTGTCTTAAAGGGGAGATACTCTTGGAGTGTAGTTAGGAGGAAGTTCTGTTAACGCAGTTAAGATAGGAAGTTAGGAAGCCCATACAGAATTCCAAACTTCCACATTGTAGCAAAGACAGAGTGAATCCAAAATTTAAAAGCTTGCCAAGCTACTGGATGGATAAACAGACAAATATTAGGGACTAGCAGAGATACACAAAAAATCATGGCCAAATTCATATATTTATTGCAACAGGTATACTGAGCTTTCACCTATTTTTTTCATCAATTACATTAACACAGCCAAAACTCCTTCTCACTCTGGAGAAGAAAACTATATAACGTTGACAAGGTGTAAAAACAGGCCAAAGAATACAAGTATGAACTTTCTCAAGAATTCAACACTGTGGCTTGTTTATAGCAAGGCCTGACAAAGAGGGACACACTGGGTGCAAAATACTAGGGCCCATGGACCAGAGGGAACTTCACATTTAAGTCCTCCTTTCCTGTATAATATATTAATGCCATCCATCATTAATTCATTATTCTGTAGCGAACTCAATTCCTACCACTTCCACTTATTTCCTGAGCCATTAACAAGTGGATGTGAGACGTGAAGAGGGCCCGGTGATTGATATCAGGTTTCAGGTTTCCATTGGTCTGTGGTGCTGGTCAACACCCATACAGGATTGTTGGGGCTGGCACCAATGGGCATAGACATGTGGACAGCAGTCAGATATATGAAAGCATTAGATGCACAACACCAGGCACTGGCAAGGCAAAACATAACCAATGTTTACAAAGCTGCTTTGTTATTTTTAAAGTAATTTGATGAATTTAAATAAGCAAGTTCAGGACTTGAACTGGGATGATAATTGATTCCCATTTCCCCCTGAAATTCTTCACCTATTTGGATATGTCAAATGCTGCACTTGTGCAGAACCTGGCATACTCCAAATAATTTGGCATTATATTTTGCAATGGTTGTTTTGTTTTAAATTACAAATGGACAGCAGTGTACATTTATTTTAATTCATTTTAACTGATCCTAAATACCATGGGTAACCCATTGATTGAGATAATATGAACTTTAACTTGAAGCCTGATTCTTTGAAAGCGCTAACTGGAACAGTTCATAGAAGAAAATAAAAGCAATTTTATTGATTAAAGGAAGTGAATAACTGATTCTCGGGAGACTGTTGCTTTTTTAATACATGCAGATGATGTGTGTTATTTGAAGGCGGCACAGTGGCACAGTGGTTAGCACTTCTGCCTCACAGCGCCGGAGACCCGGGTTCAATTCCTGCCTCAGGTGACTGACTGTGTGGAGTGTGCACGTTCTCCCCGTGTCTGCGTGGGTTTCCTCCGGGTGCTCTGGTTTCCTCCCACAATCCAAAGATGTGCAGATCAGGTGAATTGGCCATGCTAAATTGCCCGTAGTGTTAGGTAAGGGGTAAATGTAGGGGTATGGGTGGGTTGCGCTTCGGCGGGTCGGAGTGGGCTTGTTGGGCCGAAGGGCCTGTTTCCACACTGTAATGTAATGTAAAATGTAACATTTTATGCAACATAAGCAATAGAATTCAGGCCATTGCTTAATAAATAAAACACACCTCGTTTCTCTACGAAGCTGAGGTACAGTTAGTCAGAAAATTCATAATATGTACAATTGATCTGATGTCGTAATTCACTTCTTAGATGCCACAATGCATGGCTTTCTTTGAGTGAATGGATAGATCTTAACTCCAAATTACACAGGTTAAATCATACAAATGACATATTAGCTGTCAATCACTACCCTTTGAATCTGAAGTACAGGATTCGATTGTTCAAATGGTCTTTGAAAAGAACGTCCGGACAGAGAATGTAAATGAATATGATGCAGCATAACTTCATGTTCAACCATTGTCGTTATATGTAGTTAAGCACAACATGTTCAGTTTTACTGAAATTGACACTGTGTGCAATAATTTTAAATTGTTACGTAACGTGATCAGTGGGCTTGGAAACAGAAGTACCAGGACCTATGATTTCTCTTCCTGGTCTGTACTGATAGAATATGCAAAACGAGGTGGTAACTGTTTTCTCCAGAGTGAAAAAGCATGTTTATATCTGATGGGCTGAACATTATTTGAGGAATAAATGTGACTTTCCCTTGAAATCTAATTGTTATAATTTCAGCATCAATCATGAAAGGAAATCATTTCTTGACTACCAGTCTTCTTCCTTGATAAAGTCCTAGTTTAGAATTCAGGTTTTTTAAGAACATCAGGAGGGGTCATCCATGCTTAGTACCTGTCTTGGCCACTGCCTGAAAAGAAAATACCGAGACACTCAGGCACAGAAGGATGATCCTGTGGGTCTTTGGTTAACAGCAGTCATCAGTCCAGGGGCGGACATGTTGCTCTACGGCACTGTGCTATGTCAATCTTACACCTGCACAATGTAACAGCATTGTACATTTCAGTCAGGTTGTCCTGGTACAGTATGTCATGGGCAGCTGCTAATATCAGTCAGGAGTTTAGGCACAGTCTTTCACCTATTTGGGATGGGAGGTATGACCAGCTATCAATGACTTCTGCTCCCGCCAAGGTAAGTACCAGCATCTTCTCTCTGCTACCTCATACTCACTTTATCTCTTCTACTATTACATACTCCTCCCACCAAGGTGCATATCCTACCATTCTCACTATTGCCTTCAACATCTTCCCTCACTCCTTCTTATCCATCCAATTCTTCCACATATTCATCATCAGGCATCCCACTACCCCCATTTTCTGCCCTATTTGAGGCTCTTTTCTCCTGGTAGGTAACAAAGGGAGGGATAGAATGAGCTGAAAGTGGTTGATACATTTTTGATGCAGATGGGGGTAAAGTGTGAGGTGAGGGAGCACAGAAGCTATGTGGGGTTTGTGGGAAAATGGATGAATATGTGGGAGAATTAGATAGATAAGAGGGAGTGAGGGAAGATGTTGAAGGCAATAGTGAGAATGGTAGGACATGCACTTTGATGGGAGAAGTATGTAGTCATAGAAGAGATAAAGTGAGTATGAGGTAGCAGAGAGAAGATGCTGGTACTTACCCTGGTGGAGCAGAAGTTCATTGACTGCTAGGCATACCTCCAGTTGGTTAAGACTCTATTGACTCAGTAGCAGCCTCTGACTGGGCCAGCAGGGTCTGGTGTCATGGCACCTTCTTCCAGTCCGTTGGGAAGAGGACATCTCTCCTGCCCATCACCCATCAATTAGGACCTCTTGGTACCTCTCTTCAAAGTGGGTCACCAATTTCCCCTTGCCTGCCATGTCCAGGTCATGAATTGTGCAGGGCAGTTCCAGACTATAGTGCTTGACTAAGTATCAAAGTGCCAGTTTGGAGGTGGGGCTGGTGCTGGGAATCCCAACATTGTTGAATACTTGTGACTATTGAGTGCATCAAACAAGAGGGGCACCATAGGGATTGGGTAGCTAATTAACAAGGCCGATTTGGAATGACAGTACAAGATAACACACTAGGTCTCACAGAAAGAAATCCTCTATGCTGCTTTGTCAAAATATAGTAGGATTCAGGATATCATGACAGCATGCTTTTATATGCTGCAGAGCCCATTGCTGATAATCATAAGACAAAGCACACAAGAAAATACTACCAACTCTGAGGAGTTTATCAAAGTATTTGATTCATTGCATTGTACTAGTTGTTAAGGGTGAGAAATTGTCAGACTGCCTTCATTCCTAGGAGGAGCTCACCTTGGAACAAGCGATCCCAAATACTTCTGAAAAATACATCAGGACTGAAAATTGCTCTAAAGAGCCATAGAGTCATAGAGATGTACAGCACGGAAAAAGACCCTTCAGTCCAATTCCTCCAAGCCAACTAGATATCCTAACCTAATCAAGTCCTATTACTTTGAGGGCATATCAGATATCCTTCTGACAAGTTCAGATGAGTAGGCCTCAACCTGGCACCAACACCCTCTCAAAAGCCCGCCAAAACTCCAAGGATTGTGAATTAATGCTATTGACCATATTGGAATAGGTGGGGTTACATTTTTACTTTGTGGTTTGAATTCTTTCAAATAGCTTGGATTATTCTATTGTATCTTTTCTATTTTGCATGATAAACTTATTATACCATAATTTATAGAAATGTGTACAACTTATGCATCTTACTGTTAAAACCAAATTTACAGCATTGTGTACTTGTTTTTCAGTGAAAGACTACTTTATTGAACAAAAATAGTAAATTATGATGTAGAAAACCAGAACTCAGTCTGGAATCTGACTTGTCCACTAATAACATTAGCTGTGATCATAATATTAGAATGAAACACAGACAAAGACTAAATGGGATGAACTTTAACTGTCACTTCCAGCGCAGTATCTATGAAGTGGAATTAGCTGAGGATGTTCTAATTGGGTTTATATTGACCTGAAAACTGCAGTTTTGGACCATTAAGTAGGTGCACCAGTCCCCACAGATTTGTTTGGCAGCATCATGGCAAGTGCTGTCTGGTGAGTTGGAACAGTTGATTGGCATTTCTTCACCCATCTTGTTAATTCAATCATGAAATACTATGGAAGGAATCTTGTTGAGAAAATATGGCAGAATTGGAAGAAATGAGATATTCAACATTGAGGAAAAAAGGCTGATTCTACAACCAGTTTTGAACAGTGAAAAAAGAAATTTGTGAGCAAGAGGCTTATTTGCATTCATTTACATGCCATTAGTGTCTAATTGCACTTTATTGATATGCATTTTTCACTGATGTGCATCTCAGGGCTCTCTGCTTGCTGTATTAGCACTCACTCACTTTGTGTCTACTGGGATGCTCATAGCATCTCTGGCATGCCTTGAATTGCCTTTTTAGGAGTTGCCACATCATTCAGAACTTAAAAGCTCACAGCATTGCTTTCTGGCTTTGCTGTTTACTGTAGAGGCAAAGCCATGCACCTTGTCCTGGCTGTCAGGAGCAATCAGTCAAGTGATTGGACATGAAATAAAACTAAAAACTGCAGAAGGTCTGAAGCAAAAACAGAAATTGCTGGAGAAACTCAGCAGGTCTGGCAGCAACTGTGGAAAGAAAGCAGAGTTAATGTTTTGATCTCAGTGACCCTTCTTTGGAGCTAAAGGCGGTATTTATGTTGGTGATAGGGGACAGGGGGAAAAGGGATGAGAAGAAAGGTAGAGATGGATCCCTGAGTCACTGAGTCATAGAGATGTACAGCATGGAAACAGACCCTTCGGTCCAACCTGTCCATGCCGACCAGATATCCCAACCCAATCTAGTCCTACCTGCCAGCACCCGGCTCATATCCCTCCAAACTCTTCCTATTCATATACCCATGCAGATGCCTTTTAAATGTTGCAATTGTACCAGCCTCCACCACTTCTTCTGGCAGCTTGTTCCATCACGCACCACCCTCTGCGTGAAAAAGTTGCCCCTTAGGTCTCTTTTATATCTTTCCCCTCTCACCCTAAACCTATGCCCTCTAGTTCTGGACTCCCCCACCCTATAGAAAATACTTTGTCTATTTTTCCTATCCATGCCCTTCATGATTTTATAAACCTCTATAAGGTCACCCCTCAGCCTCCGACGCTCCAGGGAAAACATCCCTAGCCTATTCAACCTCTCCCTACAGTTCAAATCCTCCAACCCTGGAAACATCCTTGTAAATCTTTTTTGGACACTTCCAAGTTTCACAACATCTTTCCGATAGGAAGAAGACCAGAATTGCACGCAATATTCTAACAGTGGCCTAACCAATGTCCTGTACAGCCACAACATGACCTCCCAACCCCTGTACTCAATACTCTGACCAATAAAGAAAAGCAAACCAAATGTCTTCTTCACGATCCTATCTAACTGCGACTCCACTTTCAAGGAGCTACAAACCTGCACTCCAAGGTCTCTTTGTTCAGCAACACTCCCTAGGACCTTACCATTAGGTGTATAAGTCCTGTTAAGGTTTGTTTTCCCAAAATGCAGCACCTCGCATTTATCTAAGTTAAACTCTATTTGCCACTCCTCAGCCCATCAGCCCATCTGATCAAGATCCCGTTGTAATCTGAGGTAACTGTCTTCACTGTCCACTACAACTGCCAATTTTGGTGTCATCTGCAAATTTACTAACTATGCCTCTTATGTTCACATCCAAATCATTTATATAAACGATGAAAAGCTGTGGACCAACATTGATTCTTGTGGTCACAGGCCTCCAGTCTGAAAAACAACCCTTCACCACCACCCTCTCTCTTTTACCTTTGCGCCAGTTCTGTATCCAAATGGCTAGTTTCCCCTCTATTCCATGAGATCTAACCTTGCTAACCAGTCTCCCATGGGGAACCTTGTCAAATGCCTATGATTAAAGAGGATACAAGGATTTTGTACAAGGCCCCAGCAATTTACCTGAGTGCCTCTCTCAGCATTTAGGGATTTATCCCATCAGACCCGGGGACCTATCTACCTTATTGCATTTCAAAACATCCAATACTGCCTCCTTTTTGTATATCAACCTATCCTAGAATTTCAACATATTCACCTTCTCCAAAGTTTTGAGTAGACAAATTGTCAATCAGCTCTTTAATCACTGGGCTGATCATCCTCGTCGTCATCATTGAGCAGAAAGAAATGAGCAGGGTTAAGTATGCGCGAAGTATCACTTTCTTCAAGACCAAAGAGGCCTTGATTTTTCTGACCTTCTCATCCCCTAGCTCTAGGTCACCACCATCCTGCTGTTCCCCTCCCTGTTGCTTACCTACTCTACCTTCAGAAGCTATGCCTGGGGATCACTCATGCTGATCTGTGATTCAGAAACATCCTGCACTTGATTTTGGCCCATTGCTAGATTCAGAATCACTGTCACGGTCTACTAAGGAACTTAAATCTTCACCCATCATTACCTGGTGTGGTATAGTTTGGATGGTGACTGAGGGGGCCTCTCCAAGACCTGAGTCAGATATCCTGCGAAAAGGAATATGAATGGTGCTCACATAAGTTCGCACCCCAGCTCGTTCAGAAGGGGTGAATGTGTGCTTGAGCCTACCCTGCTCACTTTCATGTACAATAGTGTCGTTGGATGTTTGCGATCATGACAGGGTCCTGTTGGCTATACTATCTCTATCTGCACTTTCATCAGATCTAACTCTTCTCACTTGTAGGTCTAACATAATGGTCAGTGGTTGACACCCAGCTACAGAGGGATCACTGACCACAGTTTCTGAAGAGTCAGCAGTTTTCTGGGAAGGTTCTCCAGGCTCATATCGCTCCAGAACAGAAACATGATTAGTTATTTCAGACTGCACCCCATCTCCAACAATAGTGCAGAGGAGAAATGGGCTGAAGAGCACCAGATTGTGTTGCCAGTAGCATACAGACAGGAGGTGTTATGGGTAGCACATAAGCTACCTGTAGGAGGTCACCTAAGGGTACAAAAGACTCAGGCTAAGGTACAAAAACATTTTTATTGGCCTGGAATGCACAAGAATGTGGTTAACCTTTACCATAGGTGTCTTACATGCCAAATGGTAGGTAAGCCACAGACGGTAGTAAAATTAGCATCTTTGTTGCCAATTCCTGCATTTGAAGAACTTTTCACGTGGGTTATAATTGATTGTGTGGGTCCCCTCCAGAGAACTCAGAGAGAGATAGAACTGGAAAAACAGATGTTAGCTACTGCCCCACAGAGTGAGGAATCAAATCCAGATGATGTGGATTTTTATGTGCCTCAAAATAGATTTTAAAATGGAGAAGTCCTTGAGGAGTGGAATAGAATAGTAAACTATCTGTCTCATGAATAAAGAACACAGTTGAAAAGGTTGTTACTGCAGTATAAGGACATATATAAGAATCAGATGGTGAGGATTAATGTTATTGTACATGAAGTTGACCGTAGGGAATACTGGTCTGATAAAACAATACCCGATCAGTTTAACCCTTTCAAAGCCAGACAGGTCCAGATGGAGGCGGAGGCCATGCTCAATGAGGACATCATTGAACGATGCCAGAGCGAGTGGAGTTTGCCGATCGTCTTAGTTCCCAAACCGGACAGTACTCAACATTTCTGCGTGGATTATCGGAAGGTCAATGCCGTTACAAAATTGGACTCATGTCCAATTCCTAGATTGGGGGACTGTATCAAGAAAGTCGGACAAACTGGTTACATCACCAAGTTGGACTTACTGCGTGGTTACTGGCAGGTACCTTTATCAGAGATGGCAAAAGAAATTTCTGCATTTGTAAACCCAAATGGGGTATATCAATTTAAAATAATGCTGTTTAGAATGAAGAATGCACCTGCCACATTGCAAAGACTCATGAACAGAGTTGTGGCTGGGTTAACAAACTGTGCAGTCTATTTTGACAATGTAGTGATCTTTAGTAAGTCCTGGAAAGATCACATGGTACAGTTGGCAGAGCTCTTTGAACGACTATGAGAAGCAAAACTGTTAATAAACTTAAACAAAACTGAATTAGCGAAAGCAGAGGTGACATTCTTGGGACATAACATCTGTCAAGGAAGGTTGACTCCATGGAATGCAAAGACAAAGGCCATCAAGGAATTTCCACGACCAGTCTTTAAGAAAGAAGTGTTTCGATTCTTTGGACTCAGTGGATTCTATTGAAAGTTTATTCCAAACTTCAGCAGTGTAGTGCCACCGTTAACCGATTTGCTGAAGAGGAATGCAAAGTTTCGGTGGACAGAACAATGCCAGGAAGCAAATTTGACCACTGCACCAGTTTTAACTACATCAAACTTTTCAACAGCTTTTAAAGTTGCCATTGATGCTAGTGACATAGGAGTTGGAGCTGTACTGCTATAGGAAGATGAGGATGAGATTGAATTGCCAGTTGGTTACTTTTCGAAGAAACTCCACATCCACCAGAGGAAACACTCCACGATCAAACTGGAACTACTGAATTTGGTACTGGCCTTACAACATTTTAATGTGAATCTGTTATGGACTAGGCCAGGCACTCAAAACATTCTTGAGCAGGCAGCCCCAGACCATAACTTTGCAATTTGTTTCAGTAAATATGCAATGAAAATTAGCTGGAGTAAGCTAGCTAGGTTGATGCCAGATTTTAAAACAGAGAGAAATTTATTCACAAAATACACAATGAAAAACAAAGAACTGAATAAAGAACCTCTACAGAACTCAGTCTATCCAAACTAGATTTAATTATGCTGTTCCGAATATACACAACCGTCCCAATAAGCAAACCCCCTTAAAAAACAGTAAAAAAAAATGGGACAGATACTTACAGGTCGAAGTTAGTAGGTAGAAAGAGAGAGGGAGTTTCTCAACCTGTTTCCATGCAGCTGAACTCCTAACTGCTTCTAGACTGAACTGCTCAGCTAGAGAGCTGACCACTCCCCTTTCATTATACAGGTCACTTCTAAAACATGACCACTTTGGCCTGAAGTCTCATCTGTTACATATTAACAAAAAGGCCTCTCAGTACCCTTTGATCTCTGTACCAAATCAATCTAATCAAAACCGGGAGCGGTTTACGACCCCTCTGAAAAAAATCAAATATCTTTGAGAAAAGGAACAGCTTTTAGAAAAAAGGGACCAGCTTTGTGACACCTCTCCCCTTGAAGAAAATGAACCATCAATATCAAAAGATGGCTTCATTTTTAAAATCCTCCAAAAACAAACTGACGAGTAGTCTAAAACACACATATACACTATACTAACTATTAACATGCAAACATGCCCAATCACATGCAAATTCAGGCCCACGGCACACCTGCCACTGAACGCCCCCATATCTCATTTGAGTCTTGATAACACATCGGCAATCACGTTTTCACGACCTGCCACATGCACAATTATCAAACTGAATGGCTGCAACAACAAGCTCCACCTAAACATTTTTGTCCTTAAATGTTTCCACAAATGTCAATGGGTTTTGGTCAGTATATACGATTGTCTCAGTTGCATTGCTTGTAATATAAACACTGAAATGTTGTAATGCCTTAGATTAGATTAGATTACTTACAGTGTGGAAACAGGCCCTTCGGCCCAACAAGTCCACACCGCCCCGCCGAAGCGCAACCCACCCTTACCCCTACATCTACCCCTTACCTAACACTACGGGCAATTTAGCATGGCCAATTCACCTGACCTGCACATCTTTGGACTGTGGGAGGAAACCGGAGCACCCGGAGGAAACCCACGCAGACACGGGGAGAATGTGCAAACTCCACACAGTCGCCTGAGGCGGGAATTGAACCCGGGTCTCTGGCGCTGTGAGGCAGCAGTGCTAACCACTGTGCCACCGTGCCGCCCCCAACACCAAGTTTAAATTCTCTTTCTCCACCATTGAATATATCTGTTAATGAATGTTCAACTTCCTGGAAAAATACCCAATGGATCTTTCTATTTCCTTGTAATCCTCCTGGAGAATCACCGCACCGATCCCCACATCACGGGCATCGATAGCCACTGTGAAAGGCTTCATGTAATCTGGTGTGGCTAGTACTGGGGCAGTGGTTAACACAGTTTTTAAGCTGTCAAGTGCCTTTTGACAGTCCGCTGTCCATTGAAACTTCTTGCCCTTTTTTAACAATTCGGTGAGTAGAGCACACTGCCAAAGTTTGGCACAAACGTCCGGTAAAATCCAGTCAGTCCCAGGAACCGTAGTACTGCTTTTTTTTAATGATGGTGTGGGAAATGCCCCAATTACTTTCATTTTCACATCCCTTGGAGCCAATTGTCCATGTCCAATAACATGGCCCAGAAAGGTGACTCGGGTTTTGGCAAATCCACTTTTAGCTCAGTTCACCACCAAGCCTGCCTTTTGAAGCCAATCGAACAAGTCCAATAAATGCTGTAAATGTTCCTTCCATGAGTGGCTAAAAATCACCAGGTCATCAATGTAAACAACACAGTTGGGTAACCAGCAGTGACCTCACTAGTCAGTCTCTGAAATGTGGCTGGAGTGTTTTTACATACCAAAATGTGTGACTTGAAACTGATATAGTCCATTTGGCGTTATGAAAGCCGAAGTTGCCTTTGACGGAGGCACATGCTAGTAGAGTCTGAGCAAATGCAACTTAGAAATGTAAGTTGCTTGTCCCACTTTTTCGACACAGTCCTCCAACCGTGGAATTGAATATGCATCAGACTTTGTAACGGCATTGACTTTGCGATAATCCACACTTAACCGCTGGGTACCATCTTGCTTTGGCACCATGACTACGGGTGAGCTCCAATCACTGTAGCTCACTTTGATTATGTCATCTTGGAGCATGCACTCTATTTCCTTCAGAACCTGTGCCAACTTTAGAGGGTTATGCCTGTAGGCTGTTGCTTAATCGGAACAGCATCGCCTATCTCTACATCATGCACAATTCGGTTAGTACTTCCCAGTTTATGTCCGCATATCTCCCCATGTGATAGTAATAACTCTTTCAGGTCATTTCAATTTTCTTGTGGAAGGTAACTCAATAATTTATCTCAATTTTGACAACTTCCTCATTTGAGGAATGTCCAATTCAGAATCCTCTGAATTGGTTCTTCCCTCTGTGCTGTAATAATTAACACCTTCTCCTCTTGTTTTCCTTCCCTAACAAAATACCATTTGAGCATATTCACATGACACACTCTGTGAAATTTCTTCCTGTCTGGAGTCCTTATCAAGTAGTTCACCTCACTCAATTTCCTCTCGATTTGATAAGGTCCACTAAACCTTGCTTTTAAAGGCTCACCTGTTACTGGAAGTAACACCAATACGTTAACCCCAATTGCAAAATTGTGAATTTGTGACTTCTTATCCGCTTCCTGTTTCATTGGATACTGTGATACTTTCAAATGCTGCCTAGCCAACTCTCCAGCTCTATTTAATTGTTCTCTAAAATTTGACATATAGTCCAAATCGGTGGTCTCTGAATTCTGACTTATTAATTTCTCCTTAATCAATTTTAATGGTCCTCTTACTTCATGCCCAAAAATAAATTAAAATTGACTGAATTTGGTTGATTCATTCGGTGCATCTCTGATCACAAAATGTATGAATTACATCTAGATAATCCTGAACATAAACCCTCAACTTGGTCTTAAGTGTTTGATACTATCTCTCCAGCACCCTGCGATTCTGGATGGTACACAGTAGATTTGAATTGCTTTATTCCCAAGTTATCCATAACCTCTTTGAATAGTTTGGATGTGAATTTTGATCCTTGATCTGACTGGATCTCTATTGGTAGTCCGTATCTAGTAAAAGCTTTAAGTAATTCTTCTATAACCCTTTTAGCTGTGATGTTGTATAATGGGATTGCCTCTGGAAATCTAATCAATACATCCATGATTGTGAATAAATACTTATTCTCACCTTTTGTTTGGGGTAGGGGACCTACGCAATCAAGCAAAACTCTTGTGAAAGATTCCTCAAATGCTGAAATAGGTATTAAAGATGCAGGTTTTATTAATGCCTGTGGTTTTCAAACTAGCTGACATGTGTGACATGTCTGGCAAAATTAAACTACATCCTTGTGCAGTCCAGGCCAGTAAAAATGTCTTTGTGTTTCAGCCTGTGTTTTCTTCACTCCTAAATGACCTCCAAGTGATAGCCTTTCTATACCCTTCTGGCAAAGCAATTTTATGAATCTCTGCCCATTTTTCATCTGTTTGAATGTGTGATGGTCTCCATTTTCTCATTAAGATATCATTTATTAAGTAATAACACACAAGGATGCATTCACTCTCCTTTGTAAATGCCATTTGATATAACTATTTTAAGTTCTCATCTTTCTGCTGTAACTCAATAAGCATAGCAGAGCTAAAGATATTTGCATATATACCTAGTTGCTCCTGCTCTATCCCACTTATTTGATCAAAAAGAATCTCGGATAAAGTTATGTCAGCTTCCTTATCTGTGCACTTTGATCTCTCCTGCTTCAGCTTGTGCCTCTTGAACTTATGACCACACTTCATGAATAAGCATACTTCATTTCTTCAGTTGCCTGTGACTCCACTGGCCTTTCAACTAGAGTAGGCAGCACACCTACCCGGTGAAACAGCTATATCATTTGCAAGGACAAATTTTATTCCTGGAGCTGAGAGTTTGTCCAGTACTCCTACCACAAATTCTCCTCTCTTCTTTGGACTCTCTAACCTCATTTTACATAACTGAGCACTTTTTGTCTCACCATGAATTCCTGTTGCTCGTACCTTTTCTGGCAATAGTCCCTCAGAAGTACATATCTCCTCATCCTTCAGCATCACAAACTGAGAGGATCCTATGTCCCTTAATATTGTAACCTCTTTACCTACTGCTCCTGGCCCAAGTGAATAAACTTTACCCTTGCATGTGTATTTTTTAAGCAGATCTGGAACTTCCTCCTTAATCAACCTCTGATCATCTTGTACACTCTGAGGCAGTTATCTAACTTCCCTTGTGCTTTTTGTTATTAGTCCAACAAAACTCCCAAGCTTTGTCCAGTTTTCTACATCTGGCTTTCTCCTAGCCTACCAACACTGTGGCCCACATTATTATAAAGAAAACATCAGAGCTTTTTAACTTTTTTGACCCCCTCAAGGGTTTACTTTTTACCCTGTGGTAAGTTATCCTTATGATCTTCACTGAGATCTACCTTTCCCTTTCCACATGAGGATTTCCCTTTGCCCCAATTTCTATTCCTTGTCGACTGAAATTGATTCTGGTAGCCAAACCCTGATTTTTTTTAGATTAGATTACATTACAGTATGGAAACAGGCCCTTCGGCCCAACAAGTCCACACCGACCCGCCGAAGCGCAACCCACCCATACCCCTACATTTACCCCTTACCTAACACTACGGGCAATTTAGCATGGCCAATTCACCTTACCTGCACATCTTTGGACTGTGGGAGGAAACCGGAGCACCCGGAGGAAACCCACGCAGACACGGGGAGAACGTGCAAACTCCACACAGTCAGTCGCCTGTGGACCAGCTCATAATCATCAGCCACTTCAGCTGCTAACCTTGCCATTTTAACTCTCTGCTTTTCCACATTTGTTTGCACAACTTCCTCGCTAAGGTTACCTTCAGCCTTTATCTCCAGCTTTTTAAGCTGACTCTCCTTTTTAAGTGTCAGTTTCTGCAGCTCAAAAGATGTCTCTTTTTTTCTTTCTCTTCTGCAGCTCTCTCTTTTTCTCTCTGTTCTGCAGCTCTCTCTTTTTCTCTCTGTTCTGCTGCTCTCTCTTTTTCCCTCTCTTCTGCTTTTAATCGTAACTCAAATTGTTTCATTTCTGCTGCCCTTATCTCTTGCCTCTAATTCAAGCTGCTTCATTTGCAATTTAATTCTTGCCATCTCGATAGATTCTGATGGTTTCTCCAGCAAGGTTAAATGCTGAGATACTGCTGTAATTATCTCTCCTTTCCTCACAGAAGCAGGCAGTTCCAATTCCAGCTGGTCTGCTAATTCCTGCAGCTTGGTCTCATTCACCTTTTGAAAAACTTCCAAAGTCACTGTATCCATTTCCAGAAAACTTTTGGCAACTGAAAGAGCCATTACTATCCAGCTTTGTCTACTCAACCAAACCAACACCCGAAATAAAGACACTAGCACCTACCACTCGCTGTTTAAAATCCCAGCAAAGGGGAATTATAGTATGGTGTGAATCTTTTCTGTGTGGCTGGTTTAAATTAGCAGAAAGGTTTACTCCGAATCGTACCACTGTTTCGACAACATGCTGTCCAGTTCTGGAATCTTCTTCTGTTTCACATTCTGAAATGGATCGGTCAGACTTCTGGGAAAGCCCCTGACACCATGATCTACTTGTCCCCTCACTACTGGTTGCAAGGGTGACAGAGTTTGATTGCTCCTCATTCTCGAAGACTGCCAGTGTTCTGTACTTCAACCACATCCTTGATGTTGGATTTGGGTCTCAAGTTCATATCTAAAAAATTCATATCTGTTCTCATATGGTAACTCTCCACTTGCTCCTCGACTTCATCTTGTTCCAATGGAAGCAGATCTTTTGGATTCATTCAGAACATCTTGTCCTGCCATAGTCATTGGGGGATCTGTCACAGTTGGTGGTGGCTGTGCTGCTGCTGGTGGACATGCACTTACATTTGCTGATGGTACTGCTGTCACTGCTTCTTCTGCTGCAGGCACTGTCGCTACCACATTCTCATAAGTTGCTCACTTTCCATTTCAGCACTTTGGTCAATTCTACTTTGACTGATATTAAATTCCAAGCTGAATCTAAAATCACCACTTGTTGGGTTTGTATGACTGAATGCTTCTATGAACGATTCCCAATTTGTCCTCTTCTTGTTGTCTTTCCTGTCTGCCTAAAAGCAACCACTCGGGAAGAGAATCTCCATTTAATCCTTCTTCTGAACCAGAAGGGATAACAGGAATTACTATTAAATTCTGATTGACATATTGTTACCCATAATGCATTCAACATTAGTGCTACATACATAAATTAGAACCTTGAGCTGGCACTCAGTTAATACATGGTGTCTTGTAGTGAAAGATTAAACAAATGTTCATTGTCACCCATGAGGGAACCACCTCCCTCTGTAATCTGCTTTAGATTGTCCTGTGTCCATTCAAGCTTCTACAGTCCATAAGTGCTGCAGATACCATTCCTGTTAGCATCATCTGAAATGTTTTTCCCTAATTTAATTAATTTATTAATGGTTTGTATATGGCTCTCCAACGCAGTGGCCAGAGTTTGGATCAATTCTGTCAGGTCCTGGTTTGCGCTGTCTTGTATGTCTTGAATCCTTTGCACTTCTGATAGGATTGTTTTAAATTGGGAGTTCAGTATCTGGACCTTCTCACCCACAGTCTAGAGTTCACTCCAGATATTCCTGTATTGAAGACACTGGCAATATCATTCCTCAAACCATGTTTGGATTTAATTTTCGCCAATGGAGCTCAGGGTATGGCTGCTGGGAATGATTCCGGATTGAAAACTGAGCTGCTTTAGTCATGAATTGACCTATCAAGGTCATGTGTTGGTCCCTGGTGTGGGATAAACACCATTGGGGTAGGGTAATACCAGAACTTTTTTAGGATTACTAGTACCAACTTATAACAAAATATTATATGATAATGTACGCTATCATTGATTATGACCAGATGGTTAGTTGGTCAAAGACTCGTGCTTGGACACAGCAGATTGATTGCCACTAGGCGAAAGTGAGGACTGCAAATGCCGGAGATTAGAGTCAAGAGTGTGGTGCTGGAAAAGCAAAACAAGTTAGGCAGCATCCGAGGAGTAGGAAAATTGATGTTTCGGACAGAAGCCCCTATGAAGGGCTTTTGCCCGAAACATCGATTTTCCTGCTCCTTAGATGCTGGCTGACCTGCTGTGCTTTTCCAGCACCACACTCTCGACCGGTTGCCACTCGGGTTGCAACGTTAATTGTCATGAAGGGGTTGCCTTCGGTACTGTGGAAGAATGCAAAGTTGTGGTATGAATCTTTTCCTTGGCATAGATTTCTCATATCTATTTATCATCATGATTCAACCTCATTCTAATCCCAACCAGAATTCATGGAGGAATATATGTTAATTCATGTCATATCCAAACTTTCCTCCAAAACAATCACCAACCTATCTCTGTGGTCATCAAAATGATGATTGTGCTAAACTTTTATGCAGCTAGTTGTTTCCTAGGATCCACTGGGGTCTATATGGGATCGCTCATTACCTAAAAATGTTTCAAAACTGTTAGTGATGCAATTTTTGACAGATCAAGTTGCTTCATGATGACAAGGTTAATGTTACAGTTAAGATAGTAGGCTTTGCTGGATTCCCCCCAGTGCAGGGTGCTATAGACCATACACATATTTCTATTGATTAGCTCAGCTGCATAGGATTCCATTCCATCAATGCACACGTTAGCTGTGATCACTGTACCACATCTTAGAAGTGAGTCTTATTTCGGTTGTGTGTAAGTGTTGGAAAAAAATTATAAGAGATAGGATTTTTAATAATCTAGAAATGAATAATTTGATTAGAGATCGTCAACACAGTTTTGGGAAGGGTATGTTGTACCTCACAAACCTTATTGAGTTATTTGAGAAGGTGACCAGACAGATGGATGAGGGTAAAGTGGTTGATATGGTGTGTATGGATAAGGTTCTCCACGGTAGGCTATTGCTGAAAATACAGAGGCATGGGATTGAGGGTGATTTAGTGGTTTGGATCAGAAATTGGCTACCTGAAAGAAGACAGAGAGTGGTAGTTGATGGGAACTGTTAATCCTTGAGTTCAGTTACAAGTGGTGTACCGCAAGGATCTGTTTTGGGACTATTACTGTTTGACATTTTTATAAATGATCAGGATGTGGGTGTAGAAGGATGGGTTAGTAAATTTTGCGGATGACAGTAAGGTTGGTGGAGTTGTGGACAGTGCCAAAGAATGTTGCAGGTTACAGAGGGACATTGATAAGCTGCAGAACTGGGCTGAAAGATGGCAAATGGAGTTTAATGTGGAAAAGTGTGAGGTGATTCACTTTGGAAGGAGCAACAGGAATACAGAATACTGGGCTAATGGTAAGATTCTTGGTAGTCTTGATGAGCAGAGAGATCTCGATGTCCATTTACATAGATCACTGAAAGTTTCCACCCAGGTTGATAGGGTTATTAAGGAGGCATACGGTGTGTTAGCTTTTATTAGTAGAGGGATTGAGTTCTGGAGCCATGAGTCATGTTGCAGCTGTACAAAACTCTGGTGGAGGCGCACTTGGGGTATTGCATACAGTTCTGGTCACCACATTATAGGAAGGATGTGAAAGCTTTGGAAAGTGTTCAGTGGAGATTTACTAGGATGTTACCTGGTATGGAGTGAAGGTCTTATGAGGAAAGGCTGAGGGACTTGAGACTGTTTTTGTTAGAGAGAAGAAGGTCGAGAGGTCACTTAATTGAGACATATAAGATAGTGAGAGGGTTAGATAGAATGGAATGTGAGAACCTTTCTCCTCAGATAGTGATGGCTAGCATGAGGGACATAGCTTTAAATTAAGGGGTGATGGATACAGGACAAATGTCAGAGATAGTTTCTTTAGATAGAGAGTAGTAGGGGCATGGAATGCCCTGTCTGCAACAGTAGTAGACCCGCCAACTTTAAGGGCATTTAAATGATTATTGGATAAACATATGGATGAAAATGGAATAGAAGAGTGAAGGCTTCAGCTTGGCTTCATAGGTCGGCACAACATCAAGGGCCGATGCGCCTGTACTGCATTGTTATGTTCTATGTTCTAAGTTTGTGCCATGTACCCTTTGGAGCTGCCATGATGCTTATGTTCTTGAGGACTCTAATGTCCTGTTTTTTTCCAAGGGTTGTTACTTTACAATGCTGGGTACTGATGGACAGGGCTACCCTCTGCAATCATGGCTGATGGTTCTGGACGTAACCCCCTGACTAAAGCCAAGGGTAAATACAAGGCTATTACAGTGCAGATAGAGTATGCCACATAATCCTAGCTTGCTGTGCTTTACACAACTAGGAGGCAAACAGGTGTAGTGATAAATGCTGCAGAACTGGGAGAACTGTTGCAATATTCTGAGCAGAGAGATGAGGACATTGAGAAGGAAAGATTGCAATGAGCAGAAGGTACATTACCTTCAGCATGATCGAGTGGTGCAGCATCAGGTGTGACAGTCCAGACAGGATCTATGGTTCCAATAGATAACAGCTGAGGACAGAGTTCACTCATTGGCAGGGAATTTGTTGTTACTCAAAAGCAAGCAGCCCCTGTCCCCAGAAGCAAATGCAACTTTTCTTTGTTTTTTTCTTCACTTTTGCTATTTCTGAGTACAAGTGAGTGTTTTCAATCATTTGAAGACTTTCCAATATGTGATGCTCTCACAATGAACAATAAGAATATGTTACACAATGCTAGATTTTAGGGAAAGAATAGCATTCATTTAGACAGGGTCATGTTATGGGAAGACAATAAAGGACAGAAAACCTTTGTAGATTGGTTCTTAAAACTACAGTTAATAATGTCTGTCAATCAGATAGTTGGCAATATAAAATAACATTACATTTATGAATATAAACTCGTGGTTACAATGAAATGCTATTTGTGCCACCTATATGCCCTCAGAGGTATTTCATTGTTCCCCTTCTAAAATGTACATTGTGAAGGGCAGCTCCTGGCTGGCAGCACTTGACCTGGTGCACAGTTGGGCTCTAAAAATGGCACTGCTGCCAGGAATCATGGGATGCAGTGACAACTACCTCAGCCAGCGCTGAGTGCACAATAGCACAAGTGGGATGTCATACAGGTATGGCACACAGTTTCAAATAACTCCAGAGAGGCCAGTATGCTGTCACCAAGTCACCTTTTATTTACACATGCATAGTACTTGACACTGATCTGGCTTCCTCAGAGCCAGTTGCCAGAGTGAACAGAACCTCTGACACTCCTGTTTACGTCTGTCAGCCAGGGCTCCCTGATTAGCCCAGGTTAACAATCCCAATCAGGGAACCCATATTCCATGAAATCCACCTGGCTGACCTCATTACAACCACTATGTAGCTAATGAGGTGAACTGTGGAGAGTAAAATGAGAAAACTAGCTAGGGATTACACACAAAATTCCCTGAATTTGACACTATGCCAATTTCTGGTATAAAGCAGCCCTCTATCATTACTTAACATTAAAATTAACTTATTAATTCAATGTGTTGACTGCCACAACAGGCTGTAGAATGTATCAATCACTTGATACTTTATCAGCCTCTATGAAAGTTAGCATCATAAGAGTTTTATGGGTTGATTTTCCTCTGTTATTTATATCCGTCACTTCCTATCTGTATTTCTCTGTTCTATAGACATATTTTAAATAATTCTTTCAGCCTTTTCTAGCTTATAAGTCTGCTCATTTTTTTCTTTTCTCAATTCCTTGTTGACTCATACATATAAATTCTGTACTTGTCCCTGCTAACTGTATTTCTAACAAATTAACTCTCCATTTCCGGATCCATTCACCACTTGCCCTGGGCTTGAATTTCTGCAAGACTATTGAGCATCAGCAGAAAATTAGCTGAATTCCCAAAGAAGCAGGATAAGAGTTGTTAATGCTATCGCTCTAGGATTTTCACTGATCATTCGATAAGATACTGCACTGCAGAGCCCCCATGAAGATTCATTCCTGATGATACTCAGTCAGTAGGACTTTAAACTTCTGAGTTGGGGGGAAGTGAAAGTGAAAGCGACAGGAAGTACGGAGTTAACTGGAAAGATAAGCAGCAGGATAGCATGTGTGCAGGCAGATTTAAACTTGAGGCAGACTGGAAATGCAGCAAAAAGGAAGGATAACTTAGGACATCTTATGACTTCCAATATCTCTAATGATAAGAAAGTTAGCATTAAAGCACTTTACCTGAATGCTCGTAGCATTCGTAACAAAGCAGATGAACTAATGGCACAGATCATCGTGAATGATTATGATGTGGTAGGCATCACAGAGACGTGGTTGCGGGGGGGTCAGGACTGGCAGTTAAACATCCAAGGATTTTCAACTTATCGAAAAGACAGGGAGGCGGCAGAGGGGGTGGGGTTGCCTTGTTAGTTAAGAACAAAATTAAATCTATGGCACTGAATGACATAGCGTCGGATGATGGAGTCTGTGTGGGTGGAATTGAGGAACCACAAAGGCAAAAAAACCATAATGGGAGTTATGTACAGACCTCCTAACAGTGGTCAGGACCAGGGGCGCAACATGTACCAGGAAATAGAGAAGGCATGTCAGAAAGTCAAGGTCACGGTGATCATGGGAGACTTCAATATGCAGGTGGACTGGGTAAATAATGTTGCCAGTGGATCCAAAGAAAGGGAATTCATGGAATGCTTACAGGATGGCTTTTTGGAACAGCTTGTCATGGAGCCCACAAGGGAGCAGGCTATTCTGGACCTAGTGCTATGTAATGAGCCAGGCTTTATAAAAAATCGTAAAGTAAGGGAACACTTAGGAAGCAGCGATCATAATATGGTAGAGTTCAGTCTGCAGTTTGAAAGAGAGAAGGCAAAATCAGATGTAATGGTGTTACAGTTAAATAAAGGTAATTATGAGGGCATGAGAGAGGAATTGACGAAAATAGACTGTAAGCAGAGCATAGCGGGGAAGACAGTAGAGCAAAAATGGCAGGAGTTTGTGGATATAATTGAGGACACTGTACAGAGGTTCATCCCCAAGAAAAGAAAGATTATCTGGGGAGGGATTAGACAGCCATGGCTGACAAAGGAAGTCAGGAAATGTATTAAAGAAAAAGTGAAATCCTATAAAGTGGCCAAGAGCACTGGGAAATCAGAAGATTGGGAAGGCTACAAAAACAAACAGAGGATAACAAAGAGAGAAATAAGGAAGGAGAGGATCAAATATGAAGGTAGGCTAGCCAGTAATAATAGAAATGATAGTAAAAGTTCCTTTCAATACATAAGAAACAAACGACAGGCAAAAGTAGACATTGGGCCACTTCAAACTGATGCTGGAAGCCTAGTGATGGGAGATAAGGAAATAGCAGGACAACTTAATAAGTACTTTGCATCAGTCTTCACAGTGGAAGACATGAGTAATATCCCAACAATTAAAGGGAGTTAAGTATGGTTGCCATTACAAAAGAGAAAGTGCTAGAAAAGCTAAAAGGTCTTAAAATTGATAAATCTTCTGGCCCTGATGGGCTACATCCTAGAGTTCTGAGGGAGGTGGATGAGGAAATAGTGGAGGCGTTGGTTGAGATCTTTCAAAAGTCACTGGAGTCAGGGAAAGTTCCGGATGATTGGAAGATCGCTGTTGTAACCCCCTTGTTCAAGAAAGGATCAAGACAAAAGATGGAAAATTATAGGCCAATTAGCCTAACCTAGGTTGTTGGTAAAATTCTAGAATCCATCATTAAGGATGAGGTTTCTAAATTCTTGGAAGAGCAGGGTCAGATTAGAACAAGTCAACATGGATTTAGTAAGGGGAGGTTGTGCCTGACAAACCTGTTGGAATTCTTTGAAGAGGTGACAAGTAGGTTAGACCAGGGAAACCCAGTGGATGTGGTCTACCTAGACTTCCAAAAGGCCTTTGATAAGGTGCCACACGGGAGGCTGCTGAGCAAGGTGAGGGCCCATGGTGTTCGAGGTGAGCTACTGGTATGGTTTGAGGATTGGCTGTCTGACAGAAGGTAGAGAGTTGGGATAAAAGGTTCTTTTTCGGAATTGCAGCCGGTGACAAGCGGTGTCCCGTAGGGTTCAGTGTTGGGGCCGCAGCTGTTCACGTTATATATTAATGATCTGGATGAAGGGACTGGGGGCATTCTAGTGAAGTTTGCCGATCATACGAAGTTAGGTGGACAGGCAGATAGTACTGAGGAAGTGGGGAGGCTGCAGAAGGATCTAGACAGTTTGGGAGAGTGGTCCAGGAAATGGCTGATGGAAATCAATGTGAGCAAATGCGAGGTCTTGCACTTTGGAAAAAAGAATACAAGCATGGACTACTTTCTAAACGGTGAGAAAATTCATAAAGCCAAAGTACAAAGGGATCTGGGAGTGCTAGTTGAGGATTCTCTAAAGGTAAACATGCAGGTTGAGTCCGTGATTAAGAAAGCAAATGCAATGTTGTCCTTTATCTCAAGAGGGTTGGAATATAAAAGCACCGTTGTGCTACTGAGACTTTATAAAGCTCTGGTTAGGCCCCATTTGGAGTACTATGTCCAGTTTTGGTCCCCACACCTCAGGAAGGACATACAGGAGTGCAGTGGAGGCCGGGATGCTAAATGTCTTCAAGGCAGAGATTGATAAATTCTTGATGTCACAAGGAATTAAGGGCTACGGGGAGAATGCGGGTAAGTGGAGTTGAAATGCCCATCAGCCATGATTGAATGGCGGAGTGGACTCGATGGGCCGAATGGCCTTACTTCCACTCCTATGTCTTATGGTCTTATGGTCTTATACTCAGCAGTAAAACCATAGTCTTAAATACACAAAACCATTTCTTAATTAGTTTGGGATTGGGTAGTCAGTTTCGTCACAAATTCTTAGTTAAATCACATTTTAATGTTTTTAAAACATCCGTGCCCTTGTGCCAACAGAAGTAATTTAATCTTCAAAGCTTCCTTGGAGGCCTACAGTCAAATGGAATTAGCCGAAACTCACAATCCAGATTTCCTCAATTTGTGACTGGGGCAACGTTTATTTAAACGAACACATAGGATTGTGGAAACTCAACTTGTGCTGAATGCAATTTGCACTTTTAAGTTCTATGATGTTTTGCATAAATTACACT
The DNA here is from genome assembly GCF_037043375.1 of Chiloscyllium plagiosum. Lineage (NCBI taxonomy): Eukaryota > Metazoa > Chordata > Chondrichthyes > Orectolobiformes > Hemiscylliidae > Chiloscyllium > Chiloscyllium plagiosum. The sequence goes on from NW_028270149.1 coordinate 59,239,857, forward strand.
AACCTCAGGAAAATTACACTGAAAAAGAGAACTGTAATTAACTGAGAGCTCTGCCCCAAATCCTACGGAGAGCTAAAAAATTCTCCTCATATTGACAATTAAAGAACTTTCTTTTAAAATGAACAAAAAGAATTAAAGATCATTTTTGGAAGAAATAGCAGGGATGCAGAGTCATAAACGTCTGATCCAATTACATTATCAGAGCATGTAGACAAATGCCTTCAGTACATGATCTCAGTTGGATTAAGGGATCAACTCCAGGACAAGACAAGTGCAACAATGAAGAAGTTCAAGAATTGGGAAAGGTTGCAGGACACTGAAATCATTTGAAACACTGGTAACAAGATTTAACATTGATGCATTCCTCAGGTCATAAGGACCATAGATAGCCTACAGCTTGTTGGACATGTGAAGGAACAGAATAGAGAGCAAAAGAGGTTTGAAAATAAAATGGGGAAAGCTGAAATGAAATGAGACCAAGATCAAAAGGGAATTGAGAAAGGTCAGATAGCACGGGTATAGTGAAAATCTGATTAAATCAAGTCAAATCAAAACACAATAGAAATTAGATGAAGAATTAAATACGAGAAGATCAGGCTGCAAGCAAGCTGGTAGAGAGTTGCCCAGGCACAGCACAGCATGTTGTGAACCTGATAGCAACAGCCTTGAAAGCAAAACTCTTGCTGTGCAGTACAGGGGAACTGAGCTGACATATAGTCAATTTTTCTGTTCAGATACAGGAACTAAAATAGTAACGCTAAGCAGCAGGTGCAATCTAATAGCTGATGCTCTGTTTGTACCTGAGTAGTGATGTGAGATCTTGTATCCAAGATAAGTCATTTGGCTCTTTACAGTGATAGCTTGAAATATTCATACAAAAGATATATATTATCTTGCACTGAGTCTTGTAAGATCTACCAAGAGTCATTACTATTTTTGAGATTACAAAGCAATTTGGGTTACAAGACTTCATTTCAATTCAGTTTGGAGTGAATGAACAAGCAAGCTAACTGGAAAATTTACAAGGCTAGAAGTGCAGATGTGTATGGGTGGAGATATGGTCATGGTTAACAGTTTACCATTAGGATAGTGCATTTTAATAAGAAACTATAGTAATATGTATTAGAATAGTAATTAAGGTATTATAGTTTATTCCAGGCCTGTACTGAACTACTGAACAACAGCACCCCTTTATGTTGATCATTATTTGCCAAATACACCTTCATAGACATCTGATATGTTTACAAGTGAGATTTTAAGTAATTATATTCATAATAATACACATGTACCAACTTAGAAAACTTGAAAAATTCTAGTGATAAGTAAATAACTACGTAAAGAAAAAAGAAGCTACTAACTCCTGAACAGCTCTAAATACTGATCTATGATATATGCAAAGATGATCCATGATGTGAAGACTGTGAGTTAGACTGGGAGTGCAGTGGGAAATAAACTTATCATAACCTTTGGTATAGGTTCATTCAGTTAGCAGCACTGTTGATTTAGAAACTACCAAAGAGGGATTTCAAAGCTAACAACTGAACAATATTTTGTATGGGGCCTGCCTCCAGAATTCTTTAGTGATAATTGTTCTGGTGAACGTACTGTCAATTTAAAGCCAACTGTAATTCTGAGGGTAAATTGCAGCATTTTTATAATTATAAATCATAATCTCTTTCCAACTGCCTGCTCACTGTCATTAGGATATATACTTTGCAGCTTATGTACTCAGTTGAGATTGTGGTGTTGGAAAAGCACTGCCGGTCAGGCAGCATCCGAGGAACAGGATAGTCGATGTTTCGGGCATAAGCCCTTCACCACACTTCCAGCACCCCACTCTCAACTCTGATCTCAAGCATCTGCAGTCCTCATTTTCTCCGAGCTTATGTACTTACACCAGAACGTATTCACCTTTTTTCATAAATCAACTGGTACCAATATGGATGAAAATAACTATTACAAAAAGATAAAAACTATGAATGTCTCAGAAAAAAAAGTGAGAAGTTCTCTAGGATATAGTATCTCAGCAACTCCCAGTGTACTTGGCATCTCCTTTTAAGAGGTGATACTGGTGATCACAGCTCACTTAATGGATTGGAATCATTTTTGTTGATGAAGTCTCTGGCATTACCAAATAGCTATTTCAACGTAATGTGTGTACAATCAATTGCACCCTACACCTGGAGGAGGCCAGCAATGTGACAAAGCCTACTGCCCAGCCTGTCCCACTGATCTCGTCATGGGGAAATAAGGCGAAGCAGTGTGGTCTGGCACAAAGTGCACCGGTAACAACCTCGAAACATTTGTGAGTTGAGGATTGACAGATTATACACAGTCCCCAGTGAATCTTTGGAAGCAGCTGGTTACATAAATTTATATTGCAGCTGCTACTAAAATGGCTACTAGGATAGGATGGCCACCCATTTCTCCAGGTAATAGATCTGTTGGCAGCAGGGACTAGGATTTGTATTCCACACTGTTGGACACTGCATCTGTTTCACATGCAGTGTAATATGATCATAGATATATTCAGCCTGTACTGTGTAAGTGCCTGATCAATGCAATTGCCCTGTTAAGGACCTCACATCACTTAAATGTAGAGCTGAAGTGCTCAGACAGAATAAAACCATTAAGAACATAGAACATAGAACAATACAGCGCAAGAACGGACCCTTTGGCCCACAGTGTTTAGCCAAACCTGCGGCCATAATGCTGACTGTATTTAGTTAGGCCATGCTTTTCCAAAAGTGCATAAATCCTATCCCTAAAGAATTCTCTCCACTTACTCCACACACTCTGGTGGACACAGCTATTTCTCAATTTCATTATGCTTTTACAATTCACATAGGGGTGGAAGGCAACATGGATCATGCTTAGCACGGTGAGTCACAGGCTAAGCTGGTAATTAGGGATCCATCTGAACCTCTATGTCCCTTTCCTCCTTGCGTTCCCTGCCATTCCCAGTAGTAAATGTTTCTACATCTCTTAGAATTGTGGCTTCATTTCCCAACATTACTCCCGAATCCAAACCCTACAGGTTAGTTATTGAACCATCATGATGCACTGTGCCTCCAACACAGCCAGGCTTGTTAGGAGCACAATGATCCCCCATCCTCCACTGTAGTTATTTATGTCTTCCAGTGTGTGATCTTCTCCCCCTACTTATAAGTTGAGTTGCCCCTCTTCACAATTATTGGATCCCAGCATGCTGCCTCCATCCTCAAAAATGAATTCCACAGTCTGCAGTGTATTTGCCTTGTAAGTTCCTGGCACATGGTTTAAGTGTAATGTTGATGTCGCATGGTTCTGTATGTTGATATGTCCACTACATTGGCTTATCACTGCTGATAACCATGACAAGCTGTGCTAAATGGCAAGGCAATTCAGAGCTTTGAAGTTGTGAATGAGGAAGCAAAGTGAAAAAAGGCAATGTAAAGTAAAGAAAGCACAAGAAGCTATGAGCATCCATTTCTGCCTAAAGTGAATGAGCACCAGTAAAGTATATGAGGAGCCCTGAGATGGGCCCAGGTAGAATCTATGAGCTGGGCCCTTGTCCTTGTGTGCAGGGTCCTGGCAGCAGCATTTCAATGAAAGGTGTCAATGCACTTTGAAATTCAGCATTGAAATTGAAAACTGTTTTGTAGATGGTTATAGATGTGCCTTGAAGATGCAGAGGTGCTGGTATGCATCCAATGCTAACCTTTGGGAAAAGGAGGGTCCAGGCAATCACTGCCATGAGATGTTGGCAACTGTTATCCAGGATGGAGGAGCAAACAATGATCTGGGGTCATTCGGTTTGATTACTCTCTGACATTCTTGACATATTGGTTTCAATCCATTGCATGGGAGAATATGGAAATGAACAACAATAAGGTGAGGTTAAATGCTAATTAAGTTGTAAATGAATGCAAATTGTTCTCTTGCTGCCCAGTAGCATGATTCTTATCCTGCCATTCAAAACATTGTATGCAGAATTAGACTTGTTTTTTTCTGAACGTCTGAACAATCTTATCCATATTTTCCCCATTGAGTCACCAACGTCCACACTGTTCATGGGCTGGGAAGAGTCCACACTATCTATTTGAATAACTGAGACTATAGTGAACATTTGAACTTTAATTTGCATTCAGTAGGTTTTGTGGGGTTTCAATTGCCAGGATACAATCTGTCCTGATTTGCAGTCACAGCTCTGATCTGCAGATTGATTATTTCCTGTTAATATTCACAAAAGAAATGACAGTGCACAAAGTCTCCATACAATTATATTATTGATATTTCTGCATCAGTGCTCTCATCCTCACTAATGGCTATGCCTTGCATGTCTTTTGTACAGATGCTTTGAGAATGTTCCTATATCATGCAGATTTCACAGCATAATTTTGCTGATATTGTAAAGACTTTTTGACCTCATCAAATACAGATCAAAGCTAAGGCACAATTGCTAGTGGATGCATATTTCAAAAGGTCTTGCACATTATCAAATCAAAAGGCTACAGAAAGAAATTCATTAATCCTTCTGCCCCTTCAGTACCAATTGTGACAAAAACAGAATTGACCTTAGACAAAAGTTACCTGGTTTTGTTCTCCCCCCAAAAAATCAAATACTGAATGACCAAACAAAAATACAATCACATTCAAAAATATGATCCACCATAATATTTTTCAACGTTTGCCAGAGTATTTATATCCATTTATCAAAGTGAAATGATATACATATTTGCAAAAAATTACTATGAACAGTGAATTCATTCTTTTGCTTCCAATTTTATTTTAAAAATGAACACACAACCTATCAAACATTATAAACACATTTCAATCATCATCTGAGTTGTGCATTTCAACCATCGTTTCCTTTACATCCAGTGTTTATGTTGGATTTTAAAATGGAAATTTCAAGAAAATATTTTTCTCCACCCAGATCTTGGTGATTGTAATGGATATAAATAGGCAGATAGTTTAATTTACAAAATAGCATCACATATTGGCTAAATTGTCTATTCTATGATAGGAGCTAATGATTAAAAGATGAGGAAAACTTCTATGAGGATGTGCTTTGAACTGCTAGACCAGGAAGCATGTTGAAAATTGGAGTTTTAGCATAAATTCATGACTGAAATACTCCATTTATTCTCCCTACCAATAGAGTTTTGCAAAATGATATTCAGCAGGTTTTTTATTCTTTTTGGTTCTTGCTGTATTACTGTATTTCTTATATTATTAGATATTTTTAGATGTATGCATGTGTGGCTTCCTTTCTGACGCCATATGCAAGTATCAACATCTTGTGCGATGACATGGTAGGAATCTAATTTATAAATCATAATCAATAATCATGGCCCTCCACATCGATCAATCCTAGGAAAGCTGACTGGGCAACACTGATGCCCTTCCTCCCCTCTAACAAGAACAGAATGAAAATTCAAGACAGTCACTGAGGTTATTGTTGCGAACTTTCGAGTGCATGGTTTCAGGACTGCACTTTCTTCAGAGGTAATACTTCAATTATGAAATCTACCAGAAAACTCAGTTTATATGAGAATCTTTGTACTAATTAAAATCCAAGTTCACTGCCAGTAGATTCTGTCATGAAAGTAATCTTTCTCCAACAACACCAAAGTAATTGCATGTTGACATTGAACTACCACTAGATTTCCTTGAGACCAACATTTTGCTAATCGTCCTTGCACATATTCCCTTATTCAGCTCTACATTAGGATACACACATTCTCCTCAGTGTAATTTAACTCACAACTGTTTAAGGCTATTTGTACTTACTCTGGTATATTCATTCAATCTTAGCCTCCTACTTCAGCCTCAGGGTGTAGGTTCTTAAGTGATTGATGATTTACAGCAGAAGTATTGCAGAATTAGAATTGGTTTTATGCTGTTTAACTCATCTGAGAAGGAAATTGGGACTCAAAGTACACTCGAAGCATTCCATTACATGGATTTTCGAAAGCTTTCATCAATGAGCTAAGCTGGTATTTAAAATCAAGATCTTCCAAAGACCACTTTTTTTTTGCTCAATCTATATTAATTGGGAATTTAAACTAGTAGGGCCAACATCTTGATGAACTATCAGCGTTGAGCATTGCAGTGAGCTGCAAAATGGCTGCTTTTCAGTTGTTGCAGCAAAGCTGGATGTTCTGGGATGGGGCTCTTAATCACACGGAGATGCTGGTGGTAGAGGAGAGGGGTCAGTCTGATGGCAGAAAAGAAGATACATTTGGGGGATTAAAAGTGGGGAGAAACTACTTTGACCCTTCTTAGCCACAAGTAATGCCATTAACTTGCTTACCTTTTCCATGAAGCATTCTTTACTTTCCAAGGAACATGAAGTAAAGTTAAAAGGATAACTTCTGCTGGGAGCGGGTGGTTGCCTGATCCCATTACATTGCCAGTAAACCCAGTGATCTGCAGTGTGTATGCTGGAGATGACTTTGAGGTTTACAATTTGTTACCTCACGTGACCCATTTTTGGCATTTTCTTCTTCCAAATGGATTCTACTCATTAACGATTTTATTCTACTTATAAACAGTTTTTGGTTAATGTCAGTTCCTGGATCACTTGTGTGTCCAATAAAAAAAATGAACAGTTCAGCACAGAATTACAGAGACGACAGATGGTCGGTGAAATTGAGTGCTACTCTATGGTATTGAGGTTAGGGTAAAATACATTAGCAGGACAGAATATAGATATGCTATTACCTTGCATCTAATGCATGGTGTAACTTTTCTGGGAGAGCTTGATTGAATAATGTAGAAGCAGCTTTTCTCCTGCATTCTAATCTATGTTATAATGGTCCCAGCAATCTTTCATTATGACATTAATTGCCAAAAATAAGAGAAAAAAATCCATTTGCAGTGCTAATATTGATCGTTGGATGCAAACTTCAAAAACATACTTTTTTTAGATTTATTTTTCATGGGAGGAGTGTAATCTCAGACCGGATCAGTATTTGTTGCTGATCCCCAATTGCCCTTGAGAAGGTGGGTGGTAAGCAGTTTTCTTGTGCCACAGCACACCCATAGTGTGACAGGAAGGGATTTCCAGAATTTTGACCAGCAACGTTGAAGGAAAGGCAATATAGTTCCCATCAGCACAGTTGTGGCTTGGAGAGGTGGTGTCTTTGCACATTTTCTGACCTTTTCTTCCAGGGAATAAAGGACACAGGGTTAGAAGGTGGAGTGGTGGCTGCATTGCTGCCTCACAGCGACAGGTACCCGGATTCGATTTCAGCCTCGGGAGATTATCTGTGTAGAGTTTGCACCTTCTCTTTGTGTCTTCATGGGTTTCCTTTGGGTGCTCCAATTTTCTCCCACAGTCCAAAGATGTCCAGGTTAGGTAGATTGGCCATGCTAATTTTTTTATATTGTCCAGGAATGTGCTGGATAGGTGAATTAGCCATGGGGAATGCAGGGTTATGGGGTCTTCTTCAAATGGTAAGTGTGGATTCAATGGGCCCAATGGCCTGCTTTCACACTGTAGGGATTGTGTTATTATTGTATTCTAGAAGCTGTAGCAAGTTGTTGTAGTGCATTTTATATGATCAATGCTGCCACAGTGCATTGGTGGTGGTGGGATTAAATGTTAAAGATGTCGGATGGGGAATCAACAAAGCAGGCTACATTTTCCTGGATGGTGTCAAACCTTTTGAGTGTTGTTGGAGCTACACTCATCCAGGAAAGTGGGGAGTATTCTTGACTTGTGCCTTGTAGTTAATGGACAGGCTCTGGGAAATCAGCGACAAGTTACTCACTACAGAATCCCACTCTCTGATCCACCTTTAACTGATGGCAATGCCATTAAATGTCAAGGAGTGATGGTTAGATTCTTTGTTGGAGATGATTGTTGTGTGAATGCTACTTGCAACTTGTCAGCACAAACCTGTGGGTCTTGCAGCAAATTACCATGGATAGTTTCATTATCTGAGGAGTCATGAATGCACAATGTTCAGTACCAATCATCAGTGACACATTCTGACATTATGCTGGTCATTGATGAAGGAGCCAAAAATAGTTGCGCCTAACCTGTGGAACTCCTGCAGTGGTGTTCTGGATCTGAGATCATTGACCTCCAAACACCATAAGCATCTTTCTTTCTGCTAGGCATGTATCTAACCTGGAGAGATTTCTCTGCCTGATTCTAGTTTGCTAGGGATCCTTAATGCCACTTTCAATCAAACGTGACCTGAAATGAGGTCAGTAGTTGAAATACCCTGATAGAACCCAAACTGAGAAACAATGAGCAAGTTTTTTTTTATTCATTCATGGATGAGGGTGCTGCTGTCCAGGGTAGCATTTATTGTCCATTCTTAATTATCAAGAGAGAAGTTAAGAATCAAACACATTGCTTTAGGTCTTGAGTCATGTGAAGACCAAACCAGGTAAGAGTGGCAGACTTAGTGAACCAAGTGGGCTTTTACAAGCAAAAGGGATTACATAGTCACCATTTGACCAGTTTTTTCACCTCTAGCTCAAGGGGGATGCAAACCCTATGTCTCTGGATGAGTGGTTCAGTGACATTACCACTATGCGACCACTTCCCCTCACCTCCCCCCCTCCACCGAGTAAGTGGCATTTGATAACACTGTTGACCACCTCTTGCATCAATATACCAATGATCATCAGAATCCAAAACTGGACAACACTTTCAATGAATAAATTGATAGGACAGTAATTGGTTGGATTAGTTTTGTCCTTTTTTTGTGAACAGGACATACCATTACAATTTGCCACTTAGCAGATGTACTGGAACCATGGCAAGGGCCATGGTTATTTCTGGAGCAGGTGTTCAGTACTATTGCCAGAATGTTGTCATGTCCTTTGCAGTACTCAGTCCCTTCAGCTATTTCCTAATAGTACATGAAGTTAAACGGATTGGCGAGAAACTGATATCTGTGGCGTCCTCATGAGAAGGTGGAGTTGGATCAGACTGCAGACTGGTGCTAGTTCTTTAGTCTTGCCTTTTGCACTGATGCACTGGAGGATGTACATTTTTGTGGTGCCTCCTCTGCCAGTTGGTTGCTTAATTGTCCACCACCATTCATGACATTGGCAGGACTATAGAGCTTAGATCTGATCATCAGAATCAAAAACTGGACAACACTTTCAAGTAAGAGTCAAGATTAGTGTGGTGCTGGAAAAGCACAGCAGGTCAAGCAGCATCCGAGGAGCAGGAAAATTTACGTTTCGGGCAAAAGCCCTTCATCAAGAATAAGGCTGGGAGCCTTGGGGGGGGGGGGGTGGAGAGATAAATGGGAGGAGCGTGGGCTGGGGGGAAGGTTGCTGAGAGTGCAATAGGTGGATGGAGGTGGATGGGAAAGGTGCTGGGCCAGAGAGGAGGATGGAGTGCATAGGTGGGACTTTCAAGTAAGCCCGTTCAACATAATAAACAGAAAAATCTGAGACATTCAAGTTTCAAGTCCTCAAGCAGAACCCTTCTTAGTCACCCCATGTAAACTAAAACCCAGTCTGGCTGATATATGAACAAAAAAACACAGATACAGATTTAAAGATCAATGATCTTAACTGCAGGGCTAGAAATGTAGGGATCCAATCTCTTCATCGAGAACATATTCTGATCTGTATTATTACTCAGGAAAAGATGCTAGTCATTAGGATATTTTAGCACCTGTCATAAATCTAAATTTTCCTGTGAATTTGGGATTCAAATTCACAACATCCAAACCAAAAGAAATCATGGCATTGAAAAAGAGCCGAAGAACAGCTGTTGCTTTGTGGATCTTAGATTGCATTTTTTATTGACTTCTGCCCTAAGTTGGAGCAATAGTATTATGACTTCATTATGACTACAACTTTTTGTTAAAGTAGATAAAATTAGAAATCTCAGTTGCCTGCTAAAAGAATAAAGCGATTCCACAGTTGACAACAGAAGATTTTTTTTACTTGTACAGGAGTCAATAAAACCAACACTAAATAATATCTATCCTATACTTCAATATACAGAATTAACGAGTTAAACATAAATTAACAGACAAATTGTATACAAGTATAAGCTATTATTTGCACCTTAAATGGAAGATATAGCTAACAGTTCTTATAACTGGTTTAGTGATTTACTCAGCTTTTAGTTATTACAGTGAGTCACAAATGTCATAGAGTCATAGAGTCATAGAGATGTACAGCATGGAAACAGACCCTTCGGTCCAACCTGTCCATGCCGACCAGATATCCCAGCCCAATCTAGTCCCACCTGCCAGCACCCGGCTCATATCCCTCCAAACGCTTCCTATTCATATACTCATCCAAATGCCTCTTAAATGTTGCAATTGTACCAGCCTCCACCACTTCCTCTGGCAGCTCATTCCATACACGTACCACCCTCTGCGTGAAAAAGTTGCCCCTTAGGTCTCTTTTATATCTTTCCCCTCTCACCCTAAACCTATGCCCTCTAGTTCTGGACTCCCCGACCCCTGATAACTCTTTTCCTTACAAGGAATTTCAGTTGTCCTAAGATTTAGTCTCTGATTCCTATTTGACAACAACTCCAATTTAGCCAAGAGATTCTTTTGTTCTTCTGCTTGCAAGTAACTGCTTGGCTCAGGCAGCAGGGATCAAACTTTAAATGTACCAGCAGCTGCTTCAGTCACTTCTCCCAATGTGTCCCACTGGGATGACCAGGCTCCACTCCAGCATCTAATTACAAACACACTCCCAGCCCTTCAGCTGTGCTGAGCTGACAACCACTGCACATCCAAATCTCCTTATGAGATAGTTTTCTGTGCTATACATTAGGTCACATGGTATAGCTTTTTATGGCACACTGCAAACTGTATTGGTCACATTCTTGCACTGCACACCAGAACACGTGAATTTTTGTACCACACACAGTGAAGGTGCATTGTTAACCTGTCTCCCTTCACATCCCTTCACAACCAGTGTCCAGCGTCTGTTCTGGGGTGGAGTCTACCTCAAAATCAAGTAAACAACATTTAAAAGTGTAGATTCCCTAACAATAATATTGAAATGCATCAAACCAACCATCAAAAACCACTGAATGCAGTATCCTGTCAAATGTAACTCCCAGATTCTTTCTGTTCCTATTTGAATGTTGTCTTACAGAAGCTCTACTGCCTCTACAGATAGACATAACTCCCATGGCAGGGGAGTCAAGCATTCCTCTTCATATAAGCTATAGGTGTTACCCATCGTAAATTAACCAGATGCACCGCAATGTTCCTGACATGGCCACTCCACTATTATTATGCAGAAAATCCCACTAAGACAACAAATATTATACAGATGATAACAAGCACTCATGCCCACATCCCAGGCCCAGACTATGACTGTTCCATACATGGGTCCTGCCCAACAGATGGAGAACTAGCAAAAGATTCATGTTGCTTTGGTTGGGGTGGTCCAACCAAATTAAAAGCATGACAAACATTTAAGTGGCCAATGTATGGTTTTCCCCAGGCTAGAAGACCCCAGTGTGGAATCCCGCTGTCCCCAAGAAATGTTTGCTAATGTCTGGAAACTCTCCATTGCTCATCAGCAACATTGGGAACAATGTCTGCTGCTGGTAATGGACCCATTAGGGTCACTGAGAGACCCAGGCACTGGGGACTGAGGGTGAATAGGGTCATAGCAAGGAGGCGTGGTAAAGATGCAAGGGCAGGGAGTGGATCTCAGTAGACAGCCCTCTTCCCAGTGCTGAATCCTCATTTGGACACAAAGTGCTTTTGAAAGAAAACCATTGTCTACTTTGCTGGACAATGTTCAGGAGGAACTCATGTGAGTAGTGAAAATTCTTAAACCACCCCCTGAATCTCAGTGGTCTTATGGAAAATGACGTTTAAGTGGATCATTAATAAGCCTAATTCCCCAGCATGTAGTATATCTACATCAATCAAAACTACATCAGTTACAGAATCAGGGAATCATGGATTCGTTCCAATACAGGAGGAAGCTTTCCAGCCTGTTGTGTTCATTCTGCTCCTCTGTAGAACCAACTCAACTAGTTCCATTCCACCTCCCTTTACTCTTAACCCAGAAAATTCTCTCATTTCTGCAGCTTATTCAATTTTCTTTTGAAAACCATGGTTACTTTTACCCCTACCTTACTCTCAGAGAGTGCATTCAATATCCTAAACATGCGTTGGAGAAAAATATAATTTTTCCACATCGACATTTTGAAGGTTTCAATCAAATGTCCTCTCAATTTCTTTTCTTTGAGGCGAATGTCCCAACAGGTTTTTGGTCTCTTCATGGCCCACAGAGCAACTACAATGCACTGCTCCTAATTAACAAAAAAACAGATTTTTGCACGTTTCAGATCCCCAGCAATTGCAGTTCTTTGTATATTTCATTGTTGAATTCAGTGCCACATCTCTTCCAGGTATGCCCATCTTGAAGATGTCCTGCACCTGTCTCCAAAAGTTCTGAGGAAGAGTCACTGGACTCAAAATTCTTTGTTTAATCTCCATATATGCTGCCAGATCTGTTGAGTTTCTCCAACTATTTCTGTTTTTGAGTGTTCCTAATTACCAGGACTGCCAGCCAGATAATGGCATAATACATTTTTAAAAAACTTACCTTGCCTTTGAGGGTGCCTTAGTTAAAAGAAAGTGCCCTCTCCTACTTCCTACAGCCTCTGAAACACTCTTCTATCAGTGGCACTGAATGAGGCTTCTCAGATACCAGCCCTCTGATTTGGTCTGCATTTGGGGAAGGTGGATGCTATCCTTAATTGGATAGTGGCTCTGGAGAGGTCATGGTTAAAATGCCACTTAAAGTTTCACAGTCCGGCTCTGTGCAATCTAGTTCCACTTTCAGTCCCAGGGACAATGTTCATTCCTGCTGAGAAATGCCAAGTCTGGTGAACCAGACCAGAAATAAAAGAAAATAGATAAATGATCTGTGGTGGCATCCCAATGAGCAATCTATCAGATGGGATTCTCTATCCAACTGGAGGCTGTATTTATTGAAAGCAAAAGGCAATTTCCCTTTCTGGAACATGGTCTCTGTTCCACTACCTCAACAAAAATAAATCAGCAGAGTATTGACTAATTAAATGTTCGTAACTAACTGCATTAATTTGTGAAAAATCATAATTCTGCAATCATGAGTTTTGCTTTTGTCTAAAATAAGGTGTATGTGCAGACATCATAATAAAGCAAATAGTAATGTTATCAAACATTATTCCTATTAAGCAGCAATTTCATATCCAGAGTCTTTCTTGTGATGCACATTCTTTTCATAAATTATTATGCTGTGAGAGTTTTTAGAATTCTCCCCATGTTTTACTAGAAAACCTAATAAATTATTCTGGGGAATAAATTTATATATTGATTCTTGTACACTGACAGTTCATTATACTTAGAATAGACCAGGGATTCCATTGGTTTCAAAATGAAAGGCAATATAGCATCCAATTTTGTTCAGAGGTGTACTTTATTTACCACTTAGAGTCTTCTGGGCGAAATCAGTAAGTTAATGTAACACATAGTTTGCATACTTTTAAAGAGGCACTTTGCAGCCCATTCTACTTTCACTCATTTGACTTGACATTATGAGGAGAAAAAAGAATTAATATACTTCTGATATTATTGTATGGCAGAAATTTCAAATGATAATTCCAGCAAAAATGGCAGAATCCCTGTGTTTATGTGCCTGGCTTTGCAGCAGCATCAATATCTCTCAATATTTGGGTTTAGAAAATGAATACTTGCATGAAGTCCTGATGGAGAAAGTTTATAATCACTGGCTGATGATAATCTTTATAATTATGCTTAATATTCAATGTAATGTGGATCTATTACAATCACATATTGAACTATGTCTTGTTGTGTAAGACAAGTCTCTCTCTCACTCTCTCTCTCTCAATAGTCAATTGTTCTGTGTTAAAAATCACACAACACCAGGTTATAGTCCAACAGGTTTAATTGGAAGCACACTAGCTTTCGGAGCGTCGCTCCTTCATCAGGTGATAAAGGAGGGCTCAATCCTAACACACAGAATTTATAGCAAAAATTTACAGTGTGATGTAACTGAAATTATACATTGAAAAATTGATTGTCTATTAAGTCTTTCATCTGTTTGAATGCCATGATAGTTTCACTTCTTTCATGTGTAAATCACAAAACCTTTTTTAAAAAGTTGCATTCTCAGGTTAGCTGTTAACAATGGTGATAGCTAGACAATATGTTGAAGGTGTTGGCCCCCTGTGTTTTCTGTCTATGCCATGATGTTTAGATTGATTCTAATCTAAAAAGTGAGATAACGGAGTTTTACAATAATTCATGCAGTTTTTGAGCTCAGAGTTCTACATGAATGCATGCAGTTTTTGAGCAAAGTACAATGTTACCCTGCAAGTACAAATTCACCCCACAAAATATATGTGTGCATGTGGGTCTTTGTCTGTCTGTGTGTGTCTGTCTGTCTGGGTTGGGGGTTGTGAGTGTGAGAAAGTTTATGTGTGTGTAGTGAGTGTAGAGTGTCTTATGTCTGTGAGGGGGTGCATGTGTGAGTGTGGGAGTGTGTGTGTCTGTAAGGGTGTGTGGGGGCGTCTGTGTGCGCGTCTGTGTATATGTGTGTCTGTGTGTATGTGTGTATAGGAGTGCCTGTGTGTGTGAGAGTGTGTGTGTGTAGGAGTGTCTGTGTGTGTGTATAGTGCAATGGTGGTCACCTGTAATGTGACATGAACCCAAGGTCATGGTTGAGGCCCTCCCTATGGGTACCAAACGTAGCTATCAGCCTCGGCTCGGCCACCTTTTGCTGCTGCCTGTCCCGAAGTCCGCCTTGGAGGATGGTCACCCGATGGTCCGAGGTCAAATGTCCTGGACCATTGAAGTGTTCCCCAACTGGGAGGGAACACTCCTGTCTGTTGATTGTTGTGCGGTGCCTATTCATTCATTGTCGTAGCCTTTGCTCGGTTTCCCCAATGTACCATGCCTCAGGTCATCCTTGCCTGCAATGTATAAAATAGACAACGTTGGCTGAGACACATGAGTACCTGCCATGTACACGGTGGGAGGTGTTCCCACGCGTAATAGTGGTATCTATGTCCACACTCTGACACGTCTTGCAGCGTCTGCCGTGACAGGGTTGTATGGAGTTGTCCTGAGAGCCGGGCAGCTTGCAACGAACAATGATCTGTTTGAGGTTTGGCGGTTGTTTAAAGGCAAGCAGTGCAGGTGTGGGGAAGGTCTTGGTGAGGTGCTCATCCTCATTGATAATGTGTTGCAGGTCACGAAGAACATAGCGTAGTTTTTCAGCTCCTGGGAAATATTGAACAACGAAGGGTACCCTGTCGGTTGCAGCACGTGTCTGTCTCCTGAGGAGGTCATTACGGTTCCTTGCTGTGATACGTCGAAACTGGCGGTTGATAAGTTGGGCATCGTACCCCATTCTTCTGAGGGCATCCCCGAGTACTTCCAGGTGTACGTCACATTCCTCCTCATCTGAGCAGATCCGGTGTACGCGTAGAGCTTGTCCTTAGGGGATGGCTATTTTAATATGTTTTGGGCGGAAGCTGGAGAAGTGTAGCATTGTGAGGTTGTCTGTGGGTTTGCATTAGAGTGTGGTGCTGAGGTGTCTATTCTTGATGGAGAGCCAAGAATGAGACAGATAGTCGAGAGTAGTCCATGGTGAGCTTGATGGTGGGATGAAACTTGTTGATGTTACTGTGACTCCTTGCCATGGGTCCAGAGGAAGAAAATGTCATCAATGTACCTGGTGTATAATGTTGATTGGCGATCCTGCATGGAGTAGAAGTCTTGTTCGAACCTGTGCATAAAAATGTTGGCATATTGGGGTGCAACAATTTGGTCCCCATGGCTGTTCCATGTATCTGGATGAAGAAATGGTTGTCAAAGGTGAAGACGTTGTGACCAAGGATAAAGCGGATGAGTTGTAGGATGGTGTTCGGAGATTGGCAGTTGTTGGTGTTGAGTACTGAGGCTGATGCCGTGATGCCATCATTGTGGGGGATGCTGGTGTAGAGTGCGGAAATGTCCGTTGTGACGAGGAATGTTCCCGGTTCAACTGATTCGTGGGTGCTGAGTTTCTGTAAATCATGTGATTTACACATGAAAGAAGTGAAAAAATCATGGCATTCAAACAGATGAAAGACTTAACAGACAATCAATTTTTCAATGTATAATTTCAGTTACATCACACTGTAAATTTTTGCTATAATTTCTGTGTGTTAGGATTGAGCCCTCCACTGTCATCTGATGAAGGAGCGACGCTCCGAAAGCTAGTGTGATTCCAATTAAACCTGTTGGACTATAACATTGTACACCCCAGTCAAACACCGGCATCTCCAAATCACATTTGTTCTGTGTTAGTGCTAATTGAATAGGCCCTTGGGCTCAACTTGGAAAGGAGAATTGGTGACTGCACTCACCTCACCTTCAGCTCAGAGCTGGTAAGAGATGTAGGAAAAAATAGGAAGAGAATATAAACTAGGAACTCTGGGAAGTTACATTGTCCTTACAGAAGGAGACACTTATGGAGCAGTTAACAGCATAAGTTAGAAATCTCTATTGGCATGAGAGAAAAACTGTACAAATAATGGAAGCCTGCCTGGGAAGGACTGAAGTGGAAAGGAGGACTGACTATTCAAAAGGACAACACCACCATTGCAATTAGAATCCAGGCTACAGAAAAAAACATCATGGGCCAGAACGTTATTTTATCCTGAGTACTGGAAAAATTGTGGAAAGTAACAAAAAAAACTTTTTAAAGATTTTGAACACAAAGTGTAATGGAAAAAGAGTCGTGTGAATTTCAAGACTATGATAAGATCAGGATATTTATATTTTAAACCATGATTTCAGCAGAAAGATTTATCAAGGCTGTCGGCTCAGTTTTGCTTTACAAAAAAAAAAATTGTGCAAGAGGATGTGCATTGTGGTTTGGGTCATGAAAGGAGGAAGCATCCATTGTGCCTGTGAAGAAGAAATGAGAAACTTCCATTTGGCTGTAGAAGATTGTAAAACAGGCAGCAGGTAGAATAACTAGAAAACCAACAGA
Organism: Chiloscyllium plagiosum; assembly: GCF_037043375.1. Taxonomy (NCBI): domain Eukaryota; kingdom Metazoa; phylum Chordata; class Chondrichthyes; order Orectolobiformes; family Hemiscylliidae; genus Chiloscyllium; species Chiloscyllium plagiosum. Next base: position 59,256,858 of record NW_028270149.1, read on the forward strand.
AACACCAGGCCATGCAGCAGATAATAAGTCAGTGTTAGCACTGTGAAACAAAAGCATCACAAAGACATGCATTGCAAGGCTATAACAAAAAGAATGTGACATTTGTAAATCATAGGTCACTTTCAGAGTGTCACTGTCCCAGCAGATCAACAACCTATCGAGATGAAACTATGTGGTGCAGATTCATGGAATCTGAAAAGCAAAGGCATGTTACAAGCAACATTGCAATATAAAGAGTGAAAGACAGTTGAAAATGTTTAAGTAATTTGCAATCAACAGGAGTTCAATTAATTCTAAGAGAACACTTCTCCAGGAATAGACATTGTTAACTAATCATCAAGTCAGAACCAGATGATGGTATCATTGAGCTTCCCAGATTCATGGCAGAGCCTGAAAAGAAGAGAAAATCTATGGACATTACCTCTGTTGGCAAAACAGGATTATGATGGTAATTATAATTATGAAAGAACTATGAAATAGCATTCTGGCAACCCCTAAGATTTATTTAGATTGGCATCAAGTCCCAAAGGCCTGTAAAGTGGCAGTTCTAGCAAATACTGAAGATATCGCACCTAGATGCTTATTTATATGAGGAAATAGTCATAAGGGATTCAACAAGGAACCTGGAGGAACAGAAAATGTGAGGATGGTAAAGATATTACAGAACAAACAGAAGGATGTCAAAATAATAAAAGAGTAAGTCAATAACAAAAGTGATACAAAGAAAATACTGCTTACACTTCCATTTAAATAAGATTGAATTACTAAAGTTAATTGCTTCAAGTTAAACTGGAGATCGATTGCAGTAGCAGGAACACCTAAGAAATTCTCAGAGAAGGATGCATCAGGACAAGAATGAATAGCGAAACCATGGCTCCGGTATGGATAGTGTGTGTTCACTCAGAACTCATTATGGGGGAAATGGGTCAGGACAGTCAGGCAAATTATTCCTTGATTAATGCTAAGCAGTCACTGGAGGTTCTGAATATTTTGTTTCATAGAGAGAGGGATCTTGTTGTTTTTCTATTCAGGAGGCGAATCAATAGGAGAGATACTGGACAAGTCATTCTCTAATGCTGGCTAAAGATATAACTTGACTTCAATAGAGGCTAATGAAGGAAAAACAAATATTACAAACAGGTTCCAATATATAAAGTCACCATAGTCCTACCAGACCAAAGGGCTAGTGTCTATGACAGAGTGATGATTGGTGGTGGTTTAATCCAAAGGTCATCACAGCTCAGGCAAGGGGAGAAGGTGAGAAGGAGAGTCATTCATAGGAATCTTAGCTGACGTGGAAATTGAACTCACACTGTTGGCATCACTCTGCATCACAAACCAGCCATCTGACCAACTGGGAGAAAGTGAGGACTGCAGATGCTGGAGATCAGATTCAAAAGATGTGGTGTTGAAAAAGCACAGCTGGACAGGCAGTATCTGTGGAACAGGAGAGTCGACGTTTCAAGATTAACAGCTTATACTCGAACATCAACTCTCCTGCTCCTTGGATGCTGCCTGACTGGCTGTGCTTTTCCAGCACCACACTTTCTGAATCTGACCAACTTAGCTACCTAATCTCCGATATGTAAATAGCTGAATTAAAGGGTGACCATAAATGGAGAATTAATAGTTGAGGAGTGCAATAAATCCCTACTGAAGGAATTGATTTTACTTTGACAAATTACTTAGCTGGTTCAAAAATATTGACTTCACCAAGGGTGTTGGAATTACCAGAAGTAAAAGCATGTGAGAAACGCGGCAGCGTTGTATGAGAAGTCCAGCAAGACCTATCTGTAACAATTCACTGCATCTTTTAACTAAATTCTGGGCATCATTATGAGATTCTCACTGAGCAATGGTGAGTTGCCTATTAAGGGAGATTATTGCTTCTTAATGACATTATTAACTGTCAAACTCATGTCATTAATATGCAATTTCCTATCCACCATCTGCCATGAGCAAACTGGATGGCAAGATTTCTCGACATGGAATCACAGTATGTGCCTGGCAACTTCTGCTCGCCATTGGTTGAGAAAAAGCCTCAATACTGGTCACCATGCAACAGCATCTCAGGCCACTATCGATGGTATCCAGCTACATGCACCCTGAACCCCAGATATTGGTGTCCCATAATCGTCAATCTTCCTGGATTGTCATGGGACCTCTCTGAACAACTTAGGGAGTTGTGACCTGCATTTCAGAGTACCAGGAACTATCATCAAAGGCCACTGTCAGGAAACAGCGCATAGGGCAAGCACCCAGGCCACGAATTGGATCAAGTTGCATCTCACGATTGCTCTCATAGCATTTGCTCATTTAACATCTAACCACATGCACATAGCATCCAGTCCTTGCCTTGCCTTACCATGCTATACCACACCTGTTAGCACATTTAACCATAGTCTAAAAGTGGTCAGTACTGCTAGATTGTTTGTGCATGCAAAAGACAGGTTGATGTCATGCTTGTCAGTAGGGTTCGGGGTAGTCTGGGAAGGGGTGGACACCTTACCGTACTGAGATGTCAATCTAACACCAATGTGTCAGCTGACAGTGCAACAAGTTCAGGCAAATGGCAATGACGTAAGGTATGTGAGGGGCAGTCCTCACTCCAGTCTTTGGAGGACGTGCGGCAGTTGGGGGTTGGTGGATGGGTTGCTGTCAGCCACAGCCACAGTCCAGGGTTTGCCTACGGTCAGTCATACAATTGGGCCATTCATGGTCAGGGTATTTGTCTGACAACAGTATTTGTGTGGGAGTGGACAATGGTCAGTGTTACACTGCCACCACAAGCAGTCAGGGGAATCACATACCATCAGTCAAGGAGGTAGGGGGGTGGGGGGGGGGGGGTGGTCTGGTCAGTCATGTGTAGGGGCTGTCAGTCAAAGTCAGTTAGAGGTCTGGAGAGAATACAGCCTTGGGGTTCCATGTGTTGAGCAGTAGGAAGGGGGTAAGGGAGAACTGTTGGGTAAAACAATCACGAAAAGCAAAGACATGTATTGAAGTGGCGAAAAGGATGATGAGAAAGTTTGGAGGTGGGTAGTTTGGCTTTGGAGGGTATGATAGTCTATGGGTGGGAGTGTAGAAGACCAAGGTGGGCATCATTAAGGTACAATGGTGGGATCAGATGAGAAAGGTGGACAGTTACAGGCTCAGTATTGTGGGTTTACACATGGGGAGGAGGGGTGGAAACGGGTTGCCTGGGTAATGCAAACTAAAAGAGGACACAGAGACCCTGGGAGAGGCTGAGCCTAGTGCCGATAGTGCCTACTGTGAACTGCATTCCCCGCCATCATTTGCTGTTCACTAGACACTACTGCAACTGGGAAATACTGGGACAATATCCAGAATAGGTGTAGTTAGTGTCCGTTTGATGGACAAAAGTGTTTGCTGGATCCAGGTTTGTTGAACACTCAGACATCGAGGGGCAAAGATTTGAAGCCACATTTAATTTGTAATTACTTCATCTTCCATTTGTAATGCAGGGTTCAAATAATGTGCTTCGGGTCCAAATATTATTCAAAGATGATTTGCATCATGTCAGTAGTGCTTTCAACATTGGCAACCCAATGGTACAGAGGTTAGCAGTAATGACTTAAAAAGTGGCAAGTGTTGATCAAAGTGACACAAACCATTTAAACATGTGGGCTGATTGCTTCAACATCTATTTTGCAAGTATTCCTTTGCTGATTGCATTCCAAATTTCATGGTTATGGTTCTGAATTGATTAGGGAGTTGGAGTATATCAGACACTCCCTTAATGATGTAATGCATTAGTCACTCAGTCAGCACAGCACCTTCATCAAGTTGGTGCACATTCTGAGTTTAAAGTTGAATAAATGATGGTGAAATCACCCTCATTATCAGACACTTTATGTCTCACTGTCTGGAGGAGTTGTACAGTTCTGAGCTATAGCGTATGCCAACACTGCCTGGTTTCAGAGTGAATAACCTGCTTTGCTCCTTACGTTCCAAACTTAGGTCATTGATGGCAAGAGTCCTGTGCCCAGCTGCTAGTGGGATGATGGACACTGACTGCTTTCACAAAAAGATTAGGACAGGACGAGCAAGGCCAACCACAAGCCCAGCAGTAGCCCAGCTTGCCATGAAGCCTGCAGAGCACCCAGCTCAACTGAGGTGGCAGACACAGCTCACCTCAGGATGCATCGGAGCTGCAGCAGGACCAATGCTTTATGGCCCTGCCTCCAATTCCTGGAGGCGAGTGAGGTGTACAGTCAACACAGCTCTGCATGTCCCAACACATTGTGATGGGACAATGTCTGATACTGGAGTGGGACCTGAGGGCTACAGAAGGGGGAGCCCATCCTCTCCCAGTCACTGGGAGGTTGACAGCTGCTTTGAATTTCTATGTGATTGGTTCCTTCAAGGGAATGACGGGTGACCTGCTTGGGATCGCTCAGCTGTGCATCAGGACAGTGACTGATACTATTTGTGCAAGGTCACACTGGGTCATTGTGTTCTGCCATGACAGGGTCAGTGCTGCAGTCTGGGCAGTAAGATTCAGGGATGTAGCTAGACTCCCCTCCTTCCTCAAGGACAGGGTGCCATTAACTATACACACAGGGCACTGAGAGAAACACTGTGAACACTGCAGAACTTGTCAACAGGAAGGAGTTTAATTCTATTAATGTGCAGGCAATCACTATTACCACTTCCTAGAGGTGTGTGCCCACTACCCTGGCAGCTGCCATGACCTGTACATCTGGGCCATTTCCATGCACCTAGACTGAAAGAGGTCAGGAGCCGTACAAGGCTGGTCACTTAGAGATAGGGGCTATACCCACTGTGATCATGGTTAATAACACCATTGTGCAACCTCCTGACTGATGCAGGGTGTAGGAAGATACAACCCAGGATTGTGGTGGAGTAGATGTGGCTGCTGAAGATGTATTTCCAATACTTGGAGCAGTCTGTGGGAACCCTCCTGGAGAGTTCAGACAGTGTGCCACATCACATGGATGTGCTGTGCTCTGCAAAATTGGAGCAGGCAACAGGGTGATGTAATAGGTATAGAGGATCTGAGAGAACTGAAACAGTCTTCCAATGAGAAGGACAATGGCATTAAGGAGGAGGAACATGTCCTTGTCCATTACAATGCTCCGCTGCATCAGGCACTAGAAGCTAGACAAAACCTGATTGACACTGAGTTTCAGCGTACAAAATTAGAACATTAAATAGTCATTGCTCATGATGCCCCAACATTTATTTGCATTTTGGGGCAACCTACAGCATCTATTCGTTTAGTTAGTGTTCAAGGAACTTTAAAGGAGAAACAGGATGAACCTTCACTGAGTTTTAAATATCTTAAAGATTGTTGGGAGCATAAAAGGCACAATCTTTATTCATGATATTTGAAATTATACTGTCTTAACTTGCTTTTGTACTGTGCAATATGGTTACAATCTTTTATTGGATGTAATACCCTTTGTTGTTCTTTTATTAAATGGTACATAGATAGCCTGTTGTGACTCTGTTCAGTGATTGACTATCACAGTAAATAAATTCCAAAAATAAAACTTCTGATCTATCAATCAGGTCTCCTTCTGGGATCTGACGTGTCTAATATTACTATTAGAAAAGATAAAAAAAGTAAGGTAGTCATAAATGTAAATATTGTTATATACCTGAATGTATGAATGTTAAAACTAAGTGGAAAATATTTGGGGTGGGGGTGGGGGGAGATGTTTCATAAGGAAATGGTTCTGAGTGAGTTCATGTTAAAGCTGTATTAAACTCTATCAAATCTGATGATGCCGTATTATCTCAGAAAAAGCATTCTAATAGCAGCACCCATTGGAGACAGATTGTGACATATTTGAATCCTGATGATCTTTATAATTATGCAATACTTGTCAATGTTAATTGACAGATTGATAAATTCTTGATGTCACAAGGAATTAAGGACTACGGGGAGAATGCGGGTAAGTGGAGTTGAAATGCCCATCAGCCATGATTAAATGGCGGAGTGGACTCGATGGGCCGAATGGCCTTACTTCCACTCCTATGTCTTATGGTCTTATGGTTACTTGTACATGTTGCTGTCATGAAATAGACTACTTCAGACTGAACAAGGAAGTGCCTCTTCTCCATTATGGCTCAAAAGCTTTTTTCTTCTTTATCAGTGCTGATGTAATTTCAGTGTTTCAGATTACAAAGATGGATTGGTAGTAGTATACAACAATCTGTCCCTCTTTGGTGGTTATGTCCACACTTGGATGTCCATCAAGGGGGAGCATGTGGTGCCCACTTGCAGAGTGGACACCACAGGGCTTGGGTACATCATTTGTCATTGATAGTGCCATTTGATTTTAATAAATTTATGTTCCAGTTCTGTATTTTTCTGTAGGTTGTTTGATTTTAATTTTGTTAGTGACCCATCAGGAGCTGTCTAACGTGTTGAAGTTTTGCTTCAAAAAGGAGTATAAGGGGCATCACTAACCATAAGCCATCAGTGGTTGGTACCACAACATATATCAGGCACTGCTGGCGATAGCAGAAGCTGTCAGCAGCAATGATGTGGTGTTGAGGGCACAGATATAGTTTTACAAGATGGACGCAAGAGAAAGTTTGTGTCCAGCAAGGTGACTGCCCTACATCCAGAAGTGATCACTCTCTCAGTTCCTTTGTATTCTAGTGTATAGCACTGCTGTCATGCATATCCATTCAATACAGCCTCCTCCTCAAATCTCCAGTATAAGAGACAAAATTTGCATTCAGTCTCATTCCATTGTACACACCTTTGCTGAAGTTAGGGTAGGTTAGCAAGGGAATCCCCTTGGAAAGGAAACCTCACATCTCTTTCGGTATAGAATAAGCCATTCATGACCACACAGCAGGAACATGCTACTGATTAATGCCAATGGGAGCTGAGTTGCAACTGTCGCCAAATTCATTTAATTTAAGATACAGGCAGCTGGTCAGGGAAGGGTTTTAATCCCATCAGTCTGTTTAGACTTTGAAATCTAGTTCCCAGAGGTGGAAAAACAATATTGCAATTGGCTATTGCAGCTGCACAACTGTAAGCTAAGAAAAACGTGAGCTACATGTTAATGAAAATATTTCCACTTTGAGCCTGTGCAGACATTGAGCATGGGTGAATGGATTTGTAAGGAAAATTAACAGGGCATAACCTAATGGAGTGAATTTCAGGACCAATTCAAAATGAGAGGGAGCTGTGAACCAGTGATTTGCATTTAGGATCCTTCACACAATTAAGATCAAATTTCAGAAGGGCAGATCATCTGTCTGTGATACACACCATCCAATTCTTCTTTTCATGTTTTGAAAATGGTATGAGCACATCCTGTGTGTGGACTTCAGTGGCAGGACTTTCTTAATGTGCTGAATGGGCTTTGTCATTCCAACTTTTGTATCAGCTTTAACTTACAAGGCATGTAAAACTATGGCATAAAGGACCATAAATCAGCATTTCAAATCAGGTACCAAGTATAAAGATAGAATGCACAGACTGGCTAGTAATCCCTTTTTGAAGAAAATTTAGGGATCAATTAAGATGCTTAGCATGATTAAAGGATTTAATTCATTTTATATTAAAGGTAAATGGAGAAAACCATTTCATCCAGTGGAGAATTCACAACTAAGAACTCAATGTTACTTAGTGCTAGGCCATTCAGTAGCAATATTAAGAAACACTTCTTAACCCTAAGGTTAGTTAAAATCTGGAATGCAACCCCAAAAGACTTAGGTTAGGTCAATTGAATATTCCAAAACAATGGATCATAGTGAACAAGTTTACTATGGGTTACAGAATCAAACCAATTTGGGGAATTCAGAAATAGATCATCAATGATTTGGTTGAACGATTGAGCAGGCTTCAGGGGCTGAAAGTTAAAATGACTTGTGTTACCATATTTTCATTGCATGAAGTAACAATGACTTAGTGCTGCTACACATCCACTCAAAACACACAGAAGGCACTTTCACACCACTGGAATCGGGTGAAGTACTGGACATGGTTAAAAAACGTAAAAGCAATTTAACAATAATGTTTTCAATATATATTCAAGACATGGGTATAAAATGATTCCTCTTGTTACTCAAATCTACTGTTGACAACAAGCAGCAAAATAGACTTTTTAAAGCATAAGAAACATTTAAAAAAATCAAATTCATGAAATTTTGCAACTATTTTGTAGTTACCCATCAATGTTGAGACAAGTTGTCTCTTGAAAATCAGTCACCCAGCCTTTGCTCTGATATTTTTGCTCTTTCTTGGAGGCGGACTCCTAGAAAGCAGATTTGTTGTGAATTTGCAACCAGACAAAGTTAATATTAGAGAAACTGAGTACAGGCAAGAACACAGCTGCTAAAACATGCATCTGAATTTGTGAGTTAATGAGCCATGGCCATTGATATGCGCAGATTCTACCAGATGAAACTAAAAAAAGTTCACTTATCTGTGTTAAGCAAAAAGTCATTGAAAACACAAAGTTGTGCATTTCTTAAAAATAATTGTTTGGTATTCCATTTGAATCTGGGACCATAAAGTACAGTTACTGGTTTCTTGTTGTCTTCAATATGAGTGTAGAGATTTACAAAATTAATTGGGTAGTGTGGTGGTTAAGTGTTGCATGTTTTCATCCCTGGGATACCAGCTTGAATCCAGACTAGACTGATTAATTGAATTGAATAGAAGGAAAACTGCAAATGCCGGAAATGCTTAGCCTACTGCAGAAAGAGATAATTCTGTTTCATAGGCAATCCATCAAGTTAGTTATCTCCTTACATCTGCTAACTGCAAATCCAAGTTGAAAAGATGAAAGGGCCTTTCTAACAGTGAGTTGCTAACATGTGTCCTCCCAGTGGTGTAGTAGTTGTTCTGAATTTCAGAATGACATTGCATAGAATATTGGATAATACTCTACAGCAAAATGTTAGTTCATTGGCTGGGATCATAGCTGAGTCACATGTGGAATGTAATTGGTCAAGGGTGCAACTCTAGGTTTACAGATGGATTAAAAGAAAGGTAAGTGCAGAAGGGAATTGGTAAGTTAAAGGCTTCTTCATTATTTCATTCAAATAAAAAAAGGTATTTTAATAAATTATCTGTAAAGAGAAATGTATTGGATGAGATTGTAATCCTAAAGCAGGATTTCATTAGACAAATGGGGATCCCAGACACCAGTCAGAAAACCAGCAGGTACACCAATCATATCCACAGCACAGGCCCAACACTAAGTGTTCTTTAGTCAATCAGGACTATAGCCCCTCATTGCCATTAGTGCCACCCAGAGAAATCCCCCATCCATTTCCTGACATCAGGTCCCTCAATCAGGCACTGATATCCAAGGGGCTATCTGACAGGATCTGCTGAGCATTCTTTGGGAAATACTGGAAAACTGATCAAAAACTAAGTTATAGTGAGCTGAGGGATAATGGACATCCAGTCATCAGCAGCTAGAAGTTCCACATCAGCCCTTTCCTACCTCTGACTCTCCTGAGGAGTTTTAAAGCTGCCAGGACAGTAATGTACGACCACCACACCATTAAATTGGCCTGGTCACTCTGACTCCTGGATTAACTTCCATCCCTAGTGTGTTTTAAATCCACCAGAAATGTGTGAGGTCATTGGCAGGACACTGCATGTACATGGAACCAGTAAGCATTTGAATGGCAACTTTAGATACATTCCAATATCCTCCCAACCCTTGCAACTAGCCACCATTAAGGTAAATAGGACATTAATCCAAAATCCTTCCCTCCACAGAACACTATATGGTACTCCATACCCTCAAATGGTACTCATTAGCCTCCTGTGCATGGATTGCAGGAGTAGACCATTCAAGCCCTTGCCACTGATCTTCTATTCAATGACATCATGGCTGATCTGTATCCAAATTGCATCAAACCACCGTGGCTCCATAATCCCTTAACACTATTATTTAACATAAATCTATCACCTTCAGATTTAAAACAATATTATTAATTAAGCTAACATCTTCTGGTTTTGTGGGAGAGAGTTGCATACATTTACTATCCTTTACTTGAGTAAATATTTCCAAACAACTCTATTATTAATTTGCACCTGTCTTCACTAAGGATGCTGCCAAAGTCATAGTAAAAGAGATGCAATTGAGACACTCAGTGGACTAAAAATGGATAAGGGTGAGGTATTAGGTACGTTGGCTGTACTTAAAATTAATGGGTTACGAGGAAGCAAGGGAGTATCCAAGGAAGGGAGGATGAAATTGCAAAGGTTCTGGTCATTAACCTCAAACTCTCCTTAAATACAGGATTTCTGTCTGAGGACTAGGCAATTGTAAATGTTGCAGGCTTGTTCAAAAAGTGCCAAGATTAGCTTCGCATCGACAGGCTTGTCAGTGGTGGAAAAGCTTTTAGAAGTGATATTTCACAATGATATGGACAATTATTAATTCATAAAAGAGCAGCATGTACTTGTTCAAGACAAGTTATGCCAAGTCACTATATTCTTACCAGACCATCAGGCTGCTCTCTCATTAAAGAGAAATGACTGGTGGCAATTTAAGACAAGGGCCACCATACCTCAGGCAAGGGGAAAGGTTGAGAAGGACAGTCCTTCATGGTAACTTCAATTATGTATAACTGACCTGACTGAGAATTTTGATGACGCAAAAGATTGGGTTGATGACAGTAAGCAGTTAACGTGGTGTATATCAATATCTAAAAGACGTGATATAGCTATTGACATTATAGGTTTGCCAGCAAAATTAAAGTCTGTAGAACAAAGCGATAGAGGCAGCAAGGGTACGAAGTGAACAAGTGAGGAGAAACTGAGCAGTGGAGACTGATTGAAAAATCTACCAAAAAAAACAGTGGGGTCAGTATTAGGACCACAGTTTTTCTTAATATTATAACCTGGACTTGAGTATTTGAGAATAATTTTAATTTGTATATAACACAGTACTTTCAAATATTGTGAAGAAGACAGTGATAGACTTTGAGAATACAGACATACTGGTGGAATGGATGGATTCAGAGAAATGTGAAACATTTTGCCAGGAAGACCGAGGAGAGGCAATATGAAATGAAATGTACGAATATATGAAATTGGAGCAGAAGCAGACTGCACTGCCAATCAATAAGACCATGGTTAATGCATTTGTGTTTCAAATTCCAACCCATTATCCTTCCATTAAATAATGAGAAAAAGACTGCACACCGGTGTCATGCACAATTCTAAAGGATGGAGAGACAGAGACACTTGGACATGTGCATAAATTGATAAATGGTATGGCAGATTTTAAAGTCAAAAAGACGTATGATTTTCTGAGTTTTATGAATTGGCATAGAGCATAAAATCAAAGCAATTATTATTCTAAAATCAATTTGTTTGGATATGTTATGACACACCTTGGGGGCAAGTCGGATTTTAGTCAGCCCTCCTGGTCCAGAGACAGGTTGCTACCACCCTGCTAAAAAGGCCTGTGGCAGTTATTACAAACCTTTACAAACACCCATTCGGCTTGAACTGGAGTGTTTCCCTTGCCAATTAAAGCTTTCATTCCAAAGGGCTCCAAGAGATTGGGAGGAGGGTGCTATCAGTTTTGGACATCAGGCTCCTTACTGCCTTCGCTAAATTCAGTGCTATGATTCTAATGAGATTTAATTAATACTTATTATTTTGGTAATAAATGTATTATTTGTATTCACTGCTCTTCCATACTTAGCACCAAGTTCTTCTTTTGCATTGCATTCCTTTTTTCACTGTTTTATGAACTGACTGCAATCAGCAGATTCACCAAACTGTGTATACAGCTGAAGCAGGCAATCATATGAACATCTTGCACACTGCAATGTGTCTGCACTGACCAATGTTTGATCATAAGATACTCTAATTGGCAGTTTACAGTGTCTGATTTATTAACCTAAAAACTTATCTATATCTCAATTACTACAGCACAAGGCCGGAAAGAAAATTTTAAACCTACTGTATGTAAATACATTGATTTTAACACATCTTAAATGTAACCCATTTCCAAACACTTAACTGTGGTGGAATGGTAAAATAAACAATGCTGAAATAGAACAGTTCAGTACTAACAGTTCCTTTTCTCTTGTTCACTTCTGCAGTCTCCATTTGGATCAAAGGATCTATCTTTATTAATTCCTCCTTCCCCACAACTGATCCAGCTTTTCATTTTAAATTCAGATGTTTTTCTTGCTTGCCAAATGTGAAAAATAATGTTATACAGTTAGGTTTCTTTCTTTACAGGAACAGAGCACAATGATATGAGCATGTTTCCTCTTTCACTTTTTGCAATAGAATTCTAATTGAAATATACACCTCATTGCAACCAAACGCCCATCTCATTTCAATTTTAAAACAAGGGCTTATCAGATTAATGCCACAATATAGATTGAGGTTGAAAGTGGGATTTTATGATGTCACATACTTAAAGGATAGTTTTTTAAACTTTGTATTATTGTGTCAATTGGGTGACAATTCAGTCACTCATTAGACAACTTGTCTGATTTACATTTCCATTCATGTATGTGACTTCTTGCATTTTTCTACAGTGATTAATATGTTGCTCTCTCCGTGGAAGTAGGACTCAATTCTGTTTTATTTTATCCTCATGGATTCTGCTTACCATAACATCTGGATGTTAGGTGTCTATACTGCATTCAAGGCTTCTTCTTACTGAGTCTGGCTGAATCTCTGTCTTTACCATATCTAAGAATAACAATTGTTTGCCTCTTAGTAGGACATGTAAACTTAATTTACATTCTAATGTACTGAATATAGATTACAGCTTACTGTTACAATCTTCCCTTCCTCTGAGTCTCATTAGGTATGGATCTCAGAGTTGTATCATGAATCTATTCATTACCATCATGAATCTATTCATTCCCATTATGCAACAAGTACATTTCAAAATACTTCATTGATAAAGCCTCTGATCTGCCATGGACCCCAACAAAAGTGTAGGTGTTGAGTATTATTAAGAGGAATGATACTTTTGGACAGGAATTTGGAATGGGTGAAGTAAATAAAGGTTCTTAAAGAAGTGAAAAGGGGAATCAGTTCAGCTCAATGAACAAGGTGATGTCAGAAGAAGAAGGTATAGAGACCAAAGAGTAAGTTGATTATATAAGCATTACTGATCCAAGTGAGGGCAATGAACAAGCAAGTGGAGACATTTCAGGGGAAGGGCAGGATGTTAGGACTCATGAATTAAGTTTCAATCAAAGGCAAGAGTTAATAGAATCTTCCACCATGAGTTATTTGGTAGATGATGTTTTGTTTGCAAGTGAAGAGAAAAGTTGGAAAAAAACATCGAGAGGGGCAGAAATTATTTTCTTAATAACCAAATCAAAGAAGGTACAGTGAACAGAACAGAAAGGATCTTGGTGAGCTTAGCCCAGAGAGCGTACATAAAGAGCTGTGAGTCAAAGTAGAACTGGGGGAGGAAGAGGGAGTAACAGAACCAGTGAGGGATGTGAAAAGAATGAATTGTACTGGGAAGAGAGGTCAATTACTGATACATTTGGCGCCAACAGGAATCTTCAGGTACAGCATTTGTAAGAAAAATGTTTTCAGAATATAAACGATCTACAGTATAAGTACAACAATCTGCTGTACACCACACTAAACCTAGGAGAGACCACACTGACAATCAGATGCCACCCATGGAGGAAGCAGCAAAAGTAAGGACGAGAACAAGTGAATACACATTAATCTCACAATTATAGGCAAGATAACCATCAAGAGAGCACAGAGTAATGTGATGTTTATTTACAGTTTGAACAGTATATATTATCTATTATGCCTCTTGGTCACTGCGGATAGTTCTTCTACTTTCCAACTATTCCAAAAAGACCTCCAGAGAACAGTGAAAAATTCTCTTTTCTTATTTTATGCCATTCCTTGCTGTTTTTCAGGTCAGATTCACTTGCATGATTTCATTCAGTAGCTCTAGTAACAATGCACCTCTTCTTTAACAGATACACACTAACTTTCAGAAGCACAGGCTAATTTGAAGAAGGTGTTTGAAAGTACGATTTTGGAGTCACCTGATTCCTGCAGCTAACATTTGTGTCGTTAATGCTGGCTGTAATCAGCAATCAATGAGCAGACAGTATGAAGTTGGTCACCTGGCTGCACTTCAATCAATAGGTACTAGTTAATCACACACCACTATTCCTATACCCACTTTCATGTCCATTAGATATAATCCCCCCTCCAACCCCACTTTGAAGGAGGTGATAGTGCATAATAATCTTGCTTCATTTGATTCTAAAACATTGGACCTTGAGCATGAAATCTAAATTGCATTATACACTGGTTATTATTATTTACTTGCAAGCCTTTGAAGGTACCCACAATGATTCAAATGGGTATTAGGTCTAAAAGCAAAGTTTAAAGATGTTAATTTTAATTGTGTTTATAATAAAATAGTATGTCAATTCAGTTGCAAAATTAAAATTGCTTAGTTGGTAAGCTGAATGTCTCAGGATCTATTATGTATCGTGCAAAGTGAGACATAACAATCAAAATCGGTTCATTTCGTGAGTAGCTGGTAAAATGAATGTACTAGCATACAATTAGCAAACACTTTATGTAAACTGCTGACCATTTACGATCCACAAGGTGTATCAACTCTCGGATATGAAATTTATTTTGTAACTTATATCACTGGGTTATTTAAATACTTTTTGAAAATGCATTATCTTGTAACCCAGCCTAGACTTGAAATTAAATAAATAAATTTGCTTCCCTAATGTTATATGTTATTGTCAGACACACAGCTTAAAAACTAATCCATTTTTTTCTAAATTCCTTTACACCTGTATGTATGCCAACATCCAATCTACAAGCACCTGGTGCCTTGCCCAGCCATCATGTTTTATGAATGAACACAGTCTGAGAGTGCTGGATATAATCCATTCTCCCAGCTTGTTTTCACATGATGGGCATGCACCCACAGTTTCTGAGAAAGTACCAAACAGGAGCTACATTTATTTTTACCCTTCCACACTGCAAATATCCATATTAGTGGTGGATGTAATTTGATTGTGTTGACTTCTGGAAAAGACATTGCAGCCCATGCATTTCTCATCCTTTACTTAACATTAAAAATTGTTTAAATTTCATTGAAAATGTGCATCAGTACCTATTAGAAAAGAAAGGAGAGTATGTCTGTGTGCTCAACAATGATGTAGAGGTCTACAGCACAGATATACATATATTGATGAATACAGCATCTACTTGAACCAAACCATGCTATTACCCAAATAAGATCTTTACAAATTATATTGACTTTTAGTATGTGGTGGGTAACTAAAAACGGAGAAAGACTGCTCAAACATTTCAATTTTTCTGGAACAGTCAAGGTTGTAAAGAAACATATATTTTAGATTACGTACCTTTCCCTCCTCTACATTGGCCTTTCTACTTCCCTCTCTTTTGCCTCCTTTTCTAAATTGTTTTCTTTCTGTTAGCTAGTTCTTTCCTCAATTCCTGACACCCTTATTATTCATACCAGTGTTTCAATGAGAAAACCTTGTAGTACTACCTTTTCAAAGCTAACTTGCAACAAGATGAACACCCACAAAAATTCAAGCATGCATATTTACTTTTAATAAGGAAATGTACAAAAAAACTGGTACAAAATGCAACATGCATACATCTCAGTAGCCATGCACCTTCTTGTAGCCTAAAACCCCTTATCTCTGCTTACCAGAGTCTGTATAACTGCAGGAGTTGAATTGCTTAATTTCTGGCCTGTGTTGTGAAAATTATTTCTATGTGATAACATTAACGTTTTGAATACAAAGTGGTTCATATTTCCCAAGTAGTAGGGAAAGTATATTTTCTTCAAATGATGTCATGGAAAACATATTTTAGTCTCGAGTCCAGAATGTTGAAGCTGCTGAAAAATATTCCAACCTTCCTTTTGGCAGAAATTAAGATCAGTATTGTCTGCTTGGGAGACCTTCTATTCTGAATCCCATGGTCTAGAAGGTGTCAGTGCACATGCAGTGAGGATCTGTTATAGATACATGAAGCAGGTGAATTGTGACATCCAGTTCAAATGTAACTACTTAAATGCTCGATTGTAAAAGAGAAATAAATTAAAGAGAGTATTTATCAAGGAAGAGATTAATATCGCATATTGTTGTAGAGTCACAGAGTTCTACAACACAGACAGGCCCTTTGGCCCAAACTGGTCCATGCCAACCAGAATGTCCATCAATACTAACCCTATTCCCTCTTTCACTATTCCCCTCTGCTTCCTACCATCAAGCCAATTGTGTATCCAATTTGCCAGCTCCCCCCAGATTCCATGTGATCTAACCTTCCAGAGTGGTCTACCGTGGAAACTTATCAAAGGCCTTACTGAAATCCATATAGACTACATCCACCACCCTGCCCTCGTCAACCTTCCTGGTCACTTCATCGAAGGACTTTAACAAATTTGTGAGGCATGATCTCCCACGCACAAAGCCATGTTGACTATTCCTAATCAAACCCTGTCTTTCCAAATGCATGTATATCTTATCTCAGAATCTTTTCAAGTAATGTATCTACCACAGAAATTAGGCTCACTGGTCTGTAGTTCCCAGACTTTTCTTTGCATACGTTCTTGAATAAGGGTCCAACATTCGTTACCTTCTAGTCTTCCAGACCTCACCCATAGCTAACAATGATGCAGAAATATCAGCCAGGGCCCCCACAATTTCTTCTCTAGCCTCTTGTAGTGTTCTTGGTTATATCTGGTAAGGATCAGGAGATTTATCCACCTTCTATTGTGATATGGACTGTCCCCAAGGGATGATCACTAACTTCTCCAAGTTCCCAAGTCTTCATGTCTTTCTCCCGGTAAAGACAGAAGAGAAATATTCATTGAGGATCTTGCCCATCTCCTGCGGTCTACACACACCTGTCCACATTGGTCCTTAAGGGGTCCTATTGTTTCTCTAGTATTTCCTTTTTCCTTTAATATACTTAAAGAACCTCTTTGGACTCACCCTAATCTTCTCAGCTAAGGCTATTTCGTGCCCCCTTTTCACCCTCCTGATTTCCTTCTTCACTAAATTCCTGTATTCCCTACACAACCCAGAAATTATCTTGTTCCCAGTTGCCTGTACCTGAGCCATACCTTCTTTTTTCTGGTCAAAACCTCAATATTTCTTGTCATCCAGGATTCCCTGTTCCTGTCAATCTTGCCTTTCGCCTTCAAAGAAACATATAGATCTTGAACTCTAGCTATCTCACTTTCAAAGGCCACCCACTTGCCTGCAAACAAACCACTCCAATCAACCCCTGAAAGCTCCCGTCTAATTCCCTCAAAATTTCAAACTTGAACCTGTGGATCAGTTTTGTCCCTCTCCATAACTATTTTAAAATTATGAGAACTATGGTCACTGGTGCCAAAGTGCTCCTCCACTGTCATCTCTATCACCTGTCCTGACCTATTTCCCAAAAGTAGGTCAAGTTTTGCCCTTCCTGAGTAGGACCCTCTATATACTGAAACCGAAAGAGAAAATGCTGGAAAATCTCAGCAGGTCTGGCAGCATTTGTAAGGAGAGAAAAGAGCTGACATTTCGAGTCTAACTGACCTTTTAAATTAGACTCGAAACGTTAGCTCTTTTCTCTGCTTACAGATGCTGCCAGACCTGCTGAGATTTTTCAGCATTTTTTCTTTTGGTTTCAGATTCCAGCATCTGCAGTAATTTGCTTTTACCCTCTATATACTGCTTGAGGAAACTTTCCTCAATGCACTTAACAAATCCCACCTCATCTAAACCTTTAACACTCCAGCAGTCTCAGTCTATGTTAGGAAAATTAAAATCCCCTACTATGACAATCCTATTGCGATTGCAAGTGTCCCCTATCTCCCTGCATATTTGTTCCTCTAATTCCTGTTGACTATTTGGGGGCCTATAGTACAACCCCAATAATGTCACCATCCGCTTTTTATTTCTTTGCTCCACTCACAAAGCCTCACTGGATGAGTCTTCAGTTATTTTATCTCTGATTACTGCTGTGATACACACCTTAATCAAAAATGCAACTCTCCCTCCCTCCTTTCCACCACCTCTGTCCCGTCTAAAACACTTGTACCCTGGCACATTAAGCTGCCAGTACTGTCCCTCCCTTAGCTATTTTTCTCTAATCGCTATAATATTCCAGTTCTAGTTGTTGGGAGACAGTTAGAACAGCCTATAAAGTGTTTATTTGTAATACCAAGATCACTATTGGGATAAATTGGCAGATAGGCCAGAAGATAAATGCAAAGTTTATTTTATACAAATACTCCAGGAACATTGTGTCTGAATTTGATGGGCAGAAAGCTGGCAACAACTCTGCCATGGCCATTTCTGGGAACCGCAAAAGGATCAAAGATCAGTCAGTTAGCTTTAAAGTCATAGATTGTAACTCGGTATGCTGCCTCTAAATATGAGCTGGAGGAGAAAGTGAGGACTGCAGATGCTGGAGATCAGAGCTGAAAATGTGTTGCTGGAAAAGCGCAGCAGGTCAGGCAGCATCCAAGGAACAGGAGAATTGACGTTTTGGGCATGGACTATTTTCTAAATGGGGAGAAAATTCAGAAGTCAGAAGTCTGAAGTGCAAAGAGACTTGGGAGTTCTAGATCAGGATTTTCTCAAGGTAAACTTACAGGCTAAGTCAGTAGTTAGGAAGGCAAATGCAAAGATGGCATTTAGTTTAAGAGGACTTGTACTTCTGAAACTATACAAGGCTCTGGTCAGACCATATTTGGATATTGTGCACAATTTTGGGTCCCATATCTCAGGAAGGATGTCTGGCTGTGGAGCGTGTTCAGAGGAGGTTCATGAGAATGATCCCAAGAATGAAAAGATTTAACATGTGAGGAACATTTGAGGACTCTGGGTCTATACTCAGTGGAGCTAAGAAGGATGAAATGGGGGATCTACTTGAAAGATTCATAGTACTGAATGGTCTGGACAGATTGGATGTTGGGAAGATGTTTTCATTGGCAGGAGAGACTGGGACCCAAGGGCACAGCATTAGAGTAAAGAAAAGACCATTTAGAACAGAGATAAGGAAATACTTTTTCAGCCAGAGAGTGGTGAATCGATGGAATTCATTGCCACAGAAGGCTGTGGGGGCCAAGTCATTGAGAATATTTAAGAATGAGATAGATAGGTTCTTGAGTATCAAAGGGATCAAGGGTTACGGGAAGAAAGCGGAAGAATGGGGTTGAGAAGCTTATCAGCCATGATTGAATGGCAGAGTAGATTCGATGGGCTGAATGGCCTAAATTCTGCTCCTGTGTCTTATGGTCTTATGGAAAAGCATACTTGAACTTATCCTTGCCCACCTACCTGTCAGAGATTGATCTTCCATGGCACTATTGATTGGAGAATGATGGAATATTTTAGTTGCCTTATGTAAAGATGAGATGTGAAGGCTCAGTTAGGGTGCTTAAGAGTTACAAGTTAGCCAGGAAGGATCTAAAGAGAGAGCTAAGAAGAGCCAGGAGGGGACATGAGAAGTCTTTGGTGTAGGATCAAGGAAAACTCTTAAGCTTTCTATAGGCATGTCAGGAATAAAAGAATGACTAGAGTAAGGTTAGGGCCAGTCAAGGACAGTAGTGAGAAGTTGTGTGTGGAGTCTGAGGAGATAGGAGAGGTGCTAAATAATTATGTTTCATCAATATTCACACAGGAAAAAGACAATGCTGTTGAGGAGGATACTGAGATACAGGATATTAGACTGGACGGGATTGAGGTTCATAAGGAAGAGGTGTTAGCGATTCTGGAAAGTGTGAAAATAGATAGGTCCCCTGGGCTGGATGGGATTTATCCTTGGATTCTCTGGGAAGCTAGGGAGGAAATTGCAGAGCCTTTGCTTTTGATCTTTATGTTGTCATTGTCTACAGGAGGATAGTAAATGTTGTCTGCTGGTTCAAGAAGGGGAATAGAGACAACTCTGGTAATTATAAACCAGTGAGCCTTACTTCAGTTGTGTGTAAAGTGTTGGAAAGATTATAAGAGATAGGATTTATAATAATTTAGAAAGGAATAATTTGATTAGGAGTAGTCAACATGGTTTTGTGAAGGATAGGTTGTGCCTCACAAACCTTATTGAGTTCTTTGAGGAGGTGACAAAACAGGTGGAAGAGGATAAAGCGATTGATGTGGTGTATATGGATTTCAGTAAAGCAGAAAATACGGAGGCATGGGATTGAGGGTGATTTAGAGGTTTGGATCAGAAATTGGTTCGCTGAAAGATGACAGAGGATGGTGGTTAATGGGAAATGTTCATCCTGGAGTTCAGTTAGTAGTGGTGTACTGCAAGGATCCGTTTTGGGGCCACTGCTGTTTGTCATTTTTATAAATGATCTGGATGAGGGCATAGAAGAATGGGTTAATAAATTTGCGGATAACACTAAGGTTGGTGGAGTTGTAGACAGTGTGGAAGGATGTTGCAGGTTACACAGGGATATAGATAAACTGCAAAGATGAGCTGAGAGGTGGAAAATGGAGGTTAATGTGGAAAGGTGTGAGGTGATTCATGGAAGGAGTAACAGGAATACAGAGTACTGGGCTAATTGTGAGATTCTTGGTAGTGTGGATGAGCAGAGAGATCTCTGTGTCCGTGTGTGTAGATCCCTGAAAGCTCCCACTCAGGTTGTTGATAGGGTTGTTAAGAAGACGTACAGTGTGTTAGCTTTTATTGGTAGCAGGATTGAGTTTTGGAACAATGAGGTCTTGTTGCAGCTGTACAAAACTCTGGTGCAGCTGCACTTGGAGTACTGCGTACAGTTCTGGTTGCCGCATTATAGGAAGGATGTGGATGCTTTGGAAAGGGTGCAGAGGAGATTTACCAAAGGATGTTGCCTGTTATGGAAGGAAGGTCATTTGAGGAATGGCTGAGGGACTTGAGGCTGTTTTCATTAGAGAGAAGAAGGTTGACAGGTGACTTAACAGAGATATCAAGATGACCAGAGGATTAGATAAGGTGGACAGTGAGAGAGCCTTTTTCCCTGGATGGGGATGGCTAGCCCGAGAGGACATAGCTTTAAATTGAGGGGTGATAGATATAGGACAGATGTCAGAGGTAGTTTCTTTACTCAGAGAGCAGTAAGGGTGTGGAACACACTGCCTGCAACAGTAGTGGACTCGCCAACTTTAAGGGCATTTAAATAGTCATTGGATAAACATATGGATGATAATGGAATAGTGTAGGTTAGGTGGGCTTCAGATTGGTTGCACAGGTTGGTGCAACATTGAGGGCCGAAGGGCCTGTACCACGCTGTAATGTTCTATATTCTATGAATGAATGCATCTTGCTTCTTCCCATCCTCCCTCCACATATTTCCAAAGGGGAATTATATTTCACCAATTTTAAGTACAGTTCAATTAGGAATTAAACAAGTCACATGGTAAGATATTATTCCCTTACTCACAGAGGACAAATCAAAATCTAACAATGGTCTCCAGTATGAGGGATTTTTTGCAATACAGAAAGGCCGAAGATGCATTTGATTTCCTTCAGGGGAAAAACATTTTGTTGACCAAATTTATAATATCAAAATTATTAAGGAAATTGCTAATATTGTTCCAGGCTATTTAGAGTAGTGATACAAACATTGTTTTCTCCAAATCAAAATTTCATGAACAACATATAAAATTTAAACCTTTTAAATCCATCCATTAAAATTATCCTTAATTTCTCCACTCCTTTGAATTCAGGTGACTACACAGTCATAGCTTTGAGAATCCTACCATAAAGTTGCTGAAACAGTGAATTCATATCAAAGCTCCTGTTGGGCAGGAGCTCCATCAAAATTTCACAGTGGTTATAATTTGAGCAGTTTAATACTTTTTTTTCTTGGCTAATCTCTGAGGCATATAAGAAAATAAGCCTTTCACCAAATTTACAGAAAATTAAGATCCTCTTCCAATCAGCTCCCACAGTTTAAGAGAAACAGTGGGAACCTTTTGAGTCTAGTAAGAAGGTGGTATGTGTATGGAATGAGCTGCCAGAGGAAGTGGTGGAGGCTGGTACAATTGCAACATTTAAGAAGCATTTGGATGGGTGTATGAATAGAAAGGGTTTGGAGGGAAATGGGCCGGGTGCTGGCAGGTGGGACTAGATTGGGTTGGGATATCTGGTCAGCATGGACGGGTTGGACCGAAGTGTCTGTTTCCATGCTGTACATCTCTATGACTCTATGACAATTCCTCCTCCATCAATTTAAAATCAATAATAAGATTTTGGAAAAAGTTGATTATTTTCTGTATCTTGGGAGCCTTCTGTTAATGAAGGCAGACATATGTTTGTGGTTTATTAGACATATGTCAAAACATTTATCATTGCCTCCATTATGCCACATCAACCTTTTGACCTGATGAAGAATACAGTTTTTGATAAGCAGGACCTCAACCTAAGACCAAGGTATTGGTTCATAGGACAGCCGAGATCCCTGATCTCTGAGCAAAGTGGAGAAGGCACCAAACAAGTCAAGAGACTTTGGTGGGAATGTGTGGGGTGAGGTCAAGGCATTAGAGGGAGTATACAAACCTAATCTTCCTAACAGCACTTGACCCACCTATGGCAAAGACTGCAGATCATACACTAGAATTATCATTTTAGAACTTTTTAAACCTGATCAGGAATGCCAGAGAAGATGATGGAATGTAAACTGTAGTTTTTGACCTAGAAGCAGTACTTGAATCATAGAATCCTCACAGTGTGGAAGTAGGCCATTTGGCCCATTGAGTCCACATTGACCCTTCGAAGAGCAGTTCACCAGACTCATCCCTTACCCTATCCCTGTAAACCTGAATTTCCCATGCTAATCCACCAAGTCTGCATATTCCTGGACACTATGGGCAATTTCACATGGCTAATCCACCCAAACTGCACATCTTTGGACTGTGGAAGGAAACTGGAGCAACTGGAGGAAACCCATGCAGGGACTAGCATAATGTGTAAACTCCAAACAAGCAGTCACCTGAGGCTGGAATGAAACCTGGGTTCCTGGCGCTGTGAGGCAGCAGTGTTAATCGCTGAGCCACCGTGTCGTCCACTGTTAAAAAAAGTGTTTCCTAACATTAGGAAAGTTTATAATTACTTGAAATGTCTGGAGATTCTGCAATCCTTTTTTTCTAATAAAAAAAAGCTTGAAAAGATTTTTTGAGAATGTGTATCATATGGTAAATGAATCACTTATATTTTAAAAAATTCTCCATATGATCTGGCAACTCTTGAACTGAAAAACAATGCAAACGAAAATTAAAATATAAAAGCCATGCAGCAGAGATTGAAAAGGAAAAGGAAGAACTGGAGAGAGAGATTTAGTTTTCATCCAACCTCTAAGTGCTGGAATTCTGTGTGCTCAGAAAGCACATTTAGTACTTTACTGCTGTTTCTTTAGTGTCTGAGTGATTGAATGTCCACAAACATTTAGACCACATGAAAGTAAAGGCAGTTGTGATAGATCCATGCTGCCCTGACAGGTGGAAGCAGAAGGTTGAGGAGTTCCAGAAAGAAGTGCAGTGCATCCGAGAACAGTACCTGGGTAGAAAACTGTTCCATGTGGAAGTTGTCTACTTCCTGTGGAGAGATGGCCAAGTTCTTAAAGAAAAGGGACTGAAATTCTGCCCAAGGAAGATCTGAGATTGGAAGAACTTTGTAGCTGAAATTTGTACCATATAAGTGGAGTGGACTGCCTAAAAACTCCCAAGAGATATATTTGCATTGACTACTCCATGTATTATTCATAGATCACATCAACTGTCATTTTCCTGTTAGTTTATGGTTGATTTATGTTGATTTGTTGAAGTAAATGATATAAAAAGTGAAATCTTATTTAGTAATTTCTTCATGTGGGGTTTATGATCATTTTTTAGTTTTATGGTTCTCCATGGTAACAGTACTTTGAGAATTTTACATCTGGTCTGTTTTAAAAGTGTTGCCTTTGGAGACAGTTCACCTCTTGATTCTGGAGGCAAACCTCTAACAATACTAAAAGCAGGGGCAGATTTTGCAATTTCATTTGGCAGGTGAGTATGGGGAGAGTCCAATATCAGCCTTCAAAACCAGAAGTACTATCTTGTATGATCCTGGCTTGTATAAGCCTTTTGTTTACTTGTGTTACTCTTAAAATGTGTATTTTCCAAATTTTTAGTGTTGCACTATATTTGTTTGATCAAGACAACAGGATCCTACATGAGAAACAATTCAAAAATGCAAAATTCCTGCAACTGTAACACCTACATAATAAATCCAACAATATTTTAAGAGAAGCTGTCTCTGAGACTGTAGTTCTGATTACTTGTGAACAGCTCCTCTCTAGTCTATGTACTGTAGACAAGAAGGAATGAATATAGAAGGATAAAGTGTTTTTGGTTAATATGCTCTTTCTGAAAAATTTGGTCTTTGCAGTCAGATTTTCTGGAAATTGCAAAAGCTTAAATGTATATACTGTCACATGTTCAAATGCAATATTGTTGCAGTGTTTCATGTTTCTATTGTTCTTGCTACAATTAAAAAATAACCAAGATCATTATTTTAAATGGTTACCTTTGTCCATATCAGAAACTGGTTTCTACTTTAATAAGCTTTATTCTTTCACTGCTAAGTGCACATGTAGTGATCCAGTGACTGCCTCACAACATTTGCTGTAATCTACACACTAATCACATATCTAAAACTCAAGCACATTAGACATAAAAACTGATTGATTAGATAATGAATTTTCAACACCTTTTTAAGGTCAAGTCAGCTCTGGCTTTACAACAGAAAAATCATTGAACTGCTTCCAAATCACTTTGAAACTTTACTCATCCTCATGAGAGCCTTGCATTGATTAGATTCCCTACAGTATGGAAACAGGCCCTTCGGCCCAACCAGTCCATACCAACCCTCCGAAGAGTAACACACCCAGATCCATTTCCCTCTGACTAATGCACCTAACACTACGGGCAATTTAGCATGGCCAATTCACCTGACCTGCACATCTTTGGACTGTGGGAGGAAACCGGAGCAAACCCATGCAGACACAGAGAGAATATGCAAACTCCACACAGACAGTCACCCGAGATTGGAATCAAACTTGGGACCCTGGTGCTGTGAGGCAGCAGTGCTAACCACTGAGCCACCATCCTGAGATTATATGCTTATCTTTCTGCTTCTGCTTTAAGTGGAAATACCCTTCAGGCATCCTCCCTAGTACATTCTGAAGATCCTTTTCTAAACTCCACTGGGCAAAGGCCTAACCTGTCAAACCTCAGAGGCTAAGGGCTTAAAGATATGTCAGGAGCACCCTAAGAAAGCCCACAGATGTTCTTCTGCCTTTGCTCCTCCCTGTTCACTAGAGGAATGCAAGAACCTTGGGATGGCTCAAAGTGTGTCATCCTGCCATCATCTATACAGCTCATGGACAAGACAATAGCATGCAGGTGTGCTTGCACCTCCAGTATCTACTGGTGTGATTTGCTGGATATGGCTTAAAGTGGAAGCAACCTCTCTATAATGGAAGTCATATATATTCATGATAGAGTTATGGCTGCACTCCTGGCCTAGATTGATACCTCTAATAAGCATGTCAAGACCCCATAGCTTTACAGAATACTGACCAGTCAGCACTAATTCTGCTGGTGTGAACTCTGACTAACAACTGTCCTCCACAGAACAAACTTCATTTGACAGCCAATAACATCAATGACTTGGAATTGACACTGTGTCAACACCCCCTTCTGCAATCTCGTGGTCACCTTCAGATACATTTAAGTCTGCAATCCTAATAGTACATGCCACACCCACTTTACCAAAAAGCATCAGGTCACTGGTGCTCTTCCTACAGTCCAATCACATTGATGGGATCATTGCATGGCTGCTCACCTCCTCTGCAATTACCACTGAGGCCTTTTTGCCAGTCTGTATGGTTATAGAATGCCTCTCTGAGCCCATGCAGCCTGGACAAGCACCTCTAGGGAGGCATTGGGGAACCTGAGGGTCTGTCTTGCTCTGCCTTCTGCTCATTATAAAATCACTGTAGTTGCCAGGCTACTTTGTTGATTCCTCTGGGCCTGCTGTCTTTAAAACTACGCGGCTGCCTTTTAAAGATGTGCCGCCTGGCCAGAGCTGGTATTTCCTTTCAGCCAAACCTCCTTGTAGGTTTGTCAGCTATTATTTAAATATCACATTTCCACCTCTGCTCTGAGACAATCACTTTCAGCCCTAATGTTGGTATTTTGTAGCTGCTGGCAAATTGAGCCTGTGAATTATTCAATCAACATATAAAAAGGTTTGATATCATAATTTAGACCAGCACTCCAATACATGGAATATTGTACTTTGAATCATACTGTAAATCTAAGTCCTATCTGCTCGTTTTTGCATGAAGGCTTCAGCACAGTTACGTTCAGATGGTGGCAGGAGCTGATGGAATGAGACCATCTTTCTAATGCCAGGGGTAGGGAATTTGTGACAGGGATTGAAAATAAGAATTTAATTCTTCTCAATATTGAAATGGAAACATTTGAATTAATCAAGCAATCTGTCAGCATGGAGATTGTGGGGGACCTGAGAGAAATGTTGGAAGAGGTAGAACAGGGCATTATCACATAAATTTGGAATGTGACCCCATTTCTGCAGCTGATGTCAGATCACATGGATAAAAAGTGAAGAGAGCCCTTGAATCCAGAGCGCTAGGAAGAAAAAAGATTGTGGTAGAGATTCTGCAATATAAAATCTGATTGTAATGTTTCATAAGATCAGGCCTTTGCCCAGTGGAGTTTAGAAAAGGATCTTGAGAATGTACTAAGGAGGATGCCTGAAGGATATTTCCACTTAAGACCATGAGCTGCAGAAACAGAAAGATGCCATTTGGACCATTGTGTTTTCTCCACCAACATCATGGCTGATCTGATAACCCTCAACTCCTTTTTCCTACCTTATCCCTATAACACTCAAATACCTATTTATCTCAGGTTTGAATTTTATAACAATCCAGCCTCAACAGTCCACTGTAGTAAGGGACTCCACAGATTCACTACCATCCAAGAAGAAATTCTGCCTCATATCTGTCTTAAATGTGCAACCCTTTATTCTGAGATTATATGGTCTGTTCCTAGACTTTCCTACAAGGTGAAACCACCTCTCCATACCCATTCTGCCAAACCTCCTGAAATTCTTACAGGTTTCAATAAGGTTCCCTTTCATTTTTCTAAAATTCATTGAGTACAATCTCAACTTCTACTCATAAGAAAATCCCTCCATACCAGGGTCAAGCCAGTGAAACTCCCAATGCCAGGGGCCAAAAGGTTCGCAGTATTCTAGGTGTGGGTCTAATAATGTCTTCTAAAGTTTTATGGTTATAACTTTCCCATATCCTTTAGAATAAAGGCCATCAATCTATTCATCTTCACTATTACTTGCTGAACATGGATGCAAGCTTCTTGTGATCATTGTTCTCTCTCCCCAATTAGCCCACATTTTTATCTATGTGATGATTAATTTTATGCCAACTTTTTGTTTCTTGAAGTTTCCTCACTATTAAAGTTGAACAGACTGCACTGTAATTGTTATATATTACACCCCTTTTGAACAAAGATGGAACGGATTTCCAGTCCTCTGAAACCATCCCCCAGTCTCAGGAAGACTAAAGCGTTATGGCCAGTGCCTCAGTAATGTCTACTCTCTCTTAGTTCAATGGTCTTGGAAACATCACTTCTGGTCCAAGTGTCTTGTCTGCTCCTTTTTATCAATGTTGAACTCCTCTATTAAGGGAGTTTCCTTTGCAAAATATGCATTTAATACCTCAGCCATACCTCCATGTGTAATTATTTTTGATTCCTAATTATCCCTACTCCTCCCTTTCTCCACCATTTTACTATTTGTGTCTGTAGAAATTGTTGACATTCCCCTTTAAGCTAGCTTTCAGTACTTCTTCATAATCCTGTTTTGATTTTGTGTGTTTCTTTTCAATTCCCTCTCGAATATTTTGTATTCAATTTAGTTCTCTATTTTCTAACTGATACCTTTCATAAGTGCACTTTTCTTTATTGTGACTTCTATTTCCTTTGACATCCAGAAAGTTCTGAATTTGTTTGCCCTACTGATCCCTTTTTGAGTGAATATACCTTGATTTTTCAAGACCATCTTTTCTGTTGCCCACTGTTCAGCTATACCTTTTTTCTTTCCATCTTTGGCTCCTGACTATCTGGCCCAGCTCCATTCTTGCCCAATGGAAGTCTGTCCTCCCCCAGTTAATTCTTCTGGCTCTGTATTGTCCTTTTCTCCTTCTCATTGTCATTCTTTATTATAACATGATCATTATTCCTTTGTTACTAGCAACGTACTATAGAAAAAGAGGCTATTTTCATGAATTCACACCTTTTGTTAAATGTCAGACCTTATGCATATGATTCAAAACCACTCTAACTTTCAGTTCTTGTCCTTTATAGACTTATGCATACAGCATATT
The DNA here is from genome assembly GCF_037043375.1 of Chiloscyllium plagiosum. Classification (NCBI taxonomy): domain Eukaryota; kingdom Metazoa; phylum Chordata; class Chondrichthyes; order Orectolobiformes; family Hemiscylliidae; genus Chiloscyllium; species Chiloscyllium plagiosum. Next base: position 59,285,306 of record NW_028270149.1, read on the forward strand.
ACTCATCTGAGGCTCTGTAGAATATTCAACATGACCCTTTGGAAAATGTCCAGTGTTGATGTTCTATTGAATGGCAAATCATCAAAATAAAAATCTTCCAAAAGCAGTAATGAAGATTATCAGTGACTTTGACTTTGCATCCAACGGAACTTTTTAAAAGCAAGTGTTTCAATCAAGCTGTAAATTTTGGAGAACTCGGCCAAGCTTTCATCTAATAAGGACATAGGCTGTAACAAAAGAAATTCAACCAAATTACATTGCTTTAAGTCTACGTCAATGTGAAGAGCGCTGTTAGATTTAGGGACTGGAACTATTTCAGAGCACCAATGTGAAGGCATCGTCATGTGATGACTCCCATCCTAAATATATCTTCTAGATGTAGTTTGACTTTCTTCATGCATGGGTGTGGTGTCTTCCTAGGCATGAAATATTATATTCAATCTTGAAGCTTTCTGGACCAGTAAATAACTTCAGCAAGACAATTTCTCCTGAAGCCACTTCTGGATTCTTGCCCATCACCTTTTCCACTTGTCTGCTGAATTTGTATGCACCTTCGTGGAGTGCAGGTTCATAGTTCCTTGAAGGTGGAGTCACAGGTAGGTAGGATATTGAAGAAGGAATTTGCGATATTTGCCTTCAATGGTCAGTGTACTGAATGTAGGAGTTGGGAGTTCATATTGCAAGTGTACAAGGCATTGGTTAGGCCAATTTTGGAGTATTGTGTGCATCCTCCTATAGGAAGGATGTTGTGAAACTTGAAAGGGTTCAGAAAAAATTTACAAGGATGTTGTCTCGGTTGGAGGGTTTGAGCTATAGGGAGAGGCTGAATAAGCTGGGGCTATTTTTCCTGGAGTATCAGAGGCTGAGGGGTGACCTTATAGAGGTTTATAAAATCATGAAGGGCATGGATAGGGTAAATAGGCAAGGTCTTTTCACCGGGGTGGGGGGAGTCCAAAACTAGAGGGCATAGGTTTAGAGTGAGAGGGGAAAGATATAAAAGGGATCTAATGGGCACATTTTTCATTCAGAGTACAGTGCATGGAGGAGGCTGGTACAATTACAACATTTAAAAGGCATCTGGATGGGTAAATAAATAGGACGGGTTTAGAGGGATATGGACCAAATGCTGGCAAATGGGACTAGATTTATATAGGATATCTAATTGGCATGGACGAGTTGAACTGAAGGGTCTTTTTCTGTGCTGTATATCTGTGTGACTCTATGAAGCTTCTTGACTTCAAAGAGAATTCCTGATTCTATAGAATAGATTGTGTGACCTTTGTTGGTCTTGTTCTGGAATGGTGTCTATTGGCTTCTTTTTGACTTTGTTTCAATCCTTCCTGGACCATGTAACTGAGTTTCTGTTGGTTGCAGTTAATGCACTGGTAACTGTGGCTTGTCTGATAAGACTGTTGTTACACTCACTCCAGAGACCAGTTTAAAGTTGGCAATAATGTCAGTTGAAATATATATCTGCAATCCAGAATGCATGATTAGGGTCATTGATATTACCAAGGAGTTTATATTTTGATTTCTTTCCTGATAGAGAATTTAACTTCATTAATAGTTCTGTGTGCGAAGACCTTTCCTTTTAGAACCTGTGGGCATAAAGTTGTGACTTTAGCACTTCTTTCCAAAATGGCTAATTCCTCTGTAGTAAAAGCATTTTGCTTTCATTGCAGGATACTGTTCATGTCTGTGGGTCTTTTTGGCACCACAGTTCTGGCAAGATTATATTATATGTTAAGCTATCTCTCCCAGTTTTTGGAACTTCTTTTACAGTCTTCTACTTAAGAAACTGTATGGTCGCTGAATTGTTCCTGAACCATTTTCTTCACTTTCTCAGGATTGCTATTCTGTTTTTGGACTTCTTCTTGTCTCATTAGATATAATGCTGTTGCTAGGGCAAAGACTTCCTCAGCCAGCAAGAAGTCAGATAGGGGTTCATCATCAACGCATACAACAATCCAGTTACATTTGAGGTTTGCTCAATTGTTGTATCCTTCAACTAGCCTATGAAAGGTTATTAATATATACCACTGGCTCATCTGGTTCCTATTGAATTTGGCTCTTTCTAGAATCTCATTGATATTTTATTTCAACCCAGGAAACAAAGGCTTTTAAGACCTTTTCAGTTTTATCTGATGTCTCATTAATACCCAGTTCTTATGGAATAAAGTAAATGCATTGGCATGTTTTGTTTTAACCCACTGTTTAATTTTGAAGCAACTCTGTCTCAAATCTTTTTCTCAAAAACTGTGCAGTTTTAAATCTGATTTGGTCCTTCCATGCTTCTAAATTTGTTTAGTAGAGTAAATTTAAGATCCATGACTTTTCTAAAAACTTTCTAGGTAGTAAATTTATCTTTGGTATTGGCAATTTCCTCAATGCTGATCTTCATGCTGAATCTTGATGTGACCCTATCTCTCTTTCAAGAATCTCTTTGCTAGGCTAGATTTTTCTTTAAATCATGCAAAACTGTAGAAAACAAGTTGACTTCATTTTAGCTTGATAAGCTTTCCATTCCATGGTACCTGAGTATCAGATATTGAAAGACACTTTTTAGTTTCACGTTCCTTTCTACCTTACAGTTTCCATACGCTGTGGCATCAACCTTAGATCAGAGCTACTCTTCTTTTGCATTTTAAACCATTCTTTCTAGGGAAAGAAGTTTCCCAGTGCTGTCTGTTCAGTGCGTCATTAAACTGATATTTTTATACATTGTTTAAGAGTTGTTCACTGGATCTCTGACTATTGTTTAGTTCTTCAACTCAAAGCTTGTATTTGATGAATTGTAATTTTCTTCACAGAAAACCATTCCTGTGTAGAGACTTTGCAATTTGATTGTCCGACTCCCTAGGCCTTTAGGGTTGCTCCATAGACAGAGTTCTTTGCAGCTTATTACCAGGTTCTGCATTTGTCAAAATTTTCTAGGTCCTTCCTCAGCCACCACATTCGCAGCACTGTCAACATAATATATGCTTGGTCAGCCTAGCTAAGAGAAGCTACTGGCCTTCAATAGGTTTTATGATGAGAAGTGTATAACGTCTTTTCATCTTTTTTGGATGTTGGATTTTAAAGTAGAGGCAAAGAGATTTTGACTGGTTCTGCAAAGTTTTTTTTAAAATTAGGATGTCATTTGGACAGTGATTTCCTTGCCTCATTTCAAAGAAGGCCAACTGCCTATTAGAACCCTGTGGTGATTAATGAGTAAATGTGAGATTGCTATGTTTATGACAGGCAGAGGAAATATATTAAAGCAACTAGATTTATTCTGACTTCAGAGCAGAAGAATCCACATTCAGTTCAGAAGAATCCACATTCAGTTCAGAAGACAGAATATTTTCTCCTAGCACAGAATGCAAGCTTTTTTCCAGTTCACATCAGGGAAACTAGTCACCTCAGCAAAAAATGGTTTCTAGTCTGTGATGTTTCCAAACTGGAGATCTTGTATGGAAGTCTTCAAGTTGTTAGAACTGCCAAAGATTAGGCCCACAGAATTGCAAAAGCTTCATGCCCTCAGACTTAGGAAAAAATCATAACATTGTCTCCCCAGCCCATGGAAAAGAAATTAGAAGTAGTTTGTTAAATAGAATCTTAGAGTTGAAATAGTCCATTTCTCTGGGCGTGGGTCTCTGTTATGAATAGCATCAAGAAACAGGTTTGAGTTTTGTTTTGCTGCTTGCTAAGATATTCCTAAACTGTCTTGTATGCCTATAATCACTTGGTTTTATTTTCTCTCTTTGTGATAAACTTATGTTCTATAGTTAAACAACATCTGCAGCCTTGCATGAATATGATTCAGTGACTACCATTTTAACTAAAAAAAAATCAATCATGTGATCTGTCAAGTCAGGCATCATTCAGAGATTTAACTTTTCCAATAGTATCATCATCAGCTGGGAGCATAACAGTTTAAACATAAGCAGTTTATATAGATTGAGGAACTATATACAACTTGACAGAAGCATTACTGACTTTTGAAGCTATAATGTTTCTTCTTTTCAAGTCACTGTCTAATTAGATTAGATTAGACTCCCTACAGTGTGGGGCCTTCAGCCTACAGCCTTCGGCCCAACAAGTCCACACCAACCCTCCGAAGAATAACCCACCCAGACCCAGTTCCCTCTGACTAATGCACCTAACACTATGGGCAATTTAGCATGGCCAATTCACCTGACCTGTATATCTTTGGACTGTGGGAGGAAACTGGAGCACCCGGAGGAATCTCACACAGACAGTTGCCCGAGGCTGGAATCGAACCTGGGGCCCTGGTGCTGTTAGGCAGCAGTGCTAACCACTGAGCCACCATGCTGCCCCAAAAGTGGCCTCTTATGTGATTACAATGAGAGGTACGTTACTTACATCAATCCAGATGTAGCTGTTTAACAGCCCAATACTGTACTATTCACGGTACCCACTTTCCTTTGAACTCAGCTCCTCATTCTGGTGACATACAGTTCTGTGATCACCTCCCTGGAGGAACTCAATGTTGCCTATACTGGAGGCAGAGCTTCCAACAGCACACTATGATGGGTTACATCTTCTGCACTCAAGATAACTTTGCTCCTTTCTCATCCATGCTTCATGTTCCCACTCTCAATAGCAAACCTGAAATTGTATCTCTCTGTCTCTGCTGCTTCTCCTGACTGCAAAATCTCAAAGCTTGGCAGAATGAGAAATATAGCCAATTGTTGCCCTTTAGTTTACAGGGCTTTCAATCATCCTTACTCTGCATAGTAAAATGCTAAGTCAAAGGGGACATTCCATCAGAATGTATCCCCCTTCCTTGCTAGGTTTACTTGTACTTCTCAGTTACTGTTGCAGTTTACACTTTATTATCTGCTCTGCAATGCCACCTCACTTCCAAAATGATTGCCAATTATAGCCCAGACTGACCTGTTGCTGAAAGTTCACACTCTTATAGCCACTTGGCAAAAGTGAGGACAGCACACGCTGGAAATCAGAGTCTAGACCCGAGTGGTGCAGGTCAGGCAGCATCCGAGGAGTAGGAAAATCGATGTTTCAGGCAAAAGCCCCTCATCAGGACACTTGTATTCATGTGCACCTCACAGTATGTGAATATATTGGTAAAATTAAAATTGTCTGTGAAACAGAATTAATTACCTTCATAGCCAAGACCCTCCAGCCCCCACCCACCCAATCACAATTGTGATGTTCTTCCACTATTCCAGTCATTTGAGAGAATATCCCCAGCAATGTGAATATACTGGGCTTCCCTCTGGACACCATATGCTATCATCTTCCCTTCCAGCCCAACCCCAAAGCACTGGTAGTACCTATCTTACACAGCTCATACAGAATCTATGTTTCAATAAAAGCACTTTCACTCTTTCAAAATCTAGAGTATTGGCGCAGTTTATACAGCCTCTCATTTTACAATATCCCCTTCACCTCAGGGACCAACCTGGTGAACCTTGGCCAAATCATCTCAAAGTTAAGTGTATCCACCCTTAAACATGGAGATCAAAACAGCATAAAATACCTTGGGTGTGGTCTCACTAAAAACGTATTTTTAGCTAAATGTCCTTATTCTTACTCTCCAGTTAATGGGCTGAAGGGCCTTTTCTATACTGTACCCTACGCTCTTGCATTAAAGGCCAACATACTATTTGCTTTCCTAACTTCTTCCTCTGCTTGCATGTTAACTTTCTCTGTTCCTTGCATGAGTATATCCAAGATTTTGTGAACATCAATATTTAGAGTTTTGTGCCTGTTCTTGAAAGCAATCACTTTTCTATTTCTATAACCAAAATGAATAGCTAACAGTTTCCCTCATTATATTCCATTATTAGTCAAATGGCCCAACCAATCTGTTCTGTGGAAGGTAAAGATAAAACCGAATCTCAGTCTGGTAATTTAAAATGGCTTTTCTGATTTTAGGCTCAGCTACAGTCTAATGTTCTTGACTTTTCATAATCAACACATGCAATTTGTTGTTCAAGGACATTTGGACCTGAGAGCAACCTTACAATGACAATATAGAGGTGCTTTACACAGGGTATAAATAGCACAATGTGGGCAGAGTTATCAGACACAAAAAAGAGAAAGATTTCTTGAATACAGGCAGACCGTCTCTCAACAAAATATCAATAAACTCTGTTTTTTCTCAGATTGCTGTGTAGTGTTGTATGTAGTACTAACATGCACTAACTGGAGTTCAGTAGAAGCCAAGGCTTGCAGTCTTCCCCTCAACCATCCTGTCTTGAACTGAATTTTCAGGTGTAGCTCTAAAATCACATGACAGGAGATTGCTGGCTCACTTAACACGTCTCTATCCCTTTCCATTGACAGCTTCCAATAGCAAAGCTGTAATATAAATATTCTACTTCAGCTTAATATAACAACAGGCAATCAACACTGAGCAGTACCTGGATTCTAGCAGTGAATTCATTTGACTTATGTTGGTCCTGATCAGAAATCTATAGTTGAACAGCTCCTACAATGGGATTGGAGACCAGATTGTTTGAGCTTTCCTTCTGTTTAATGAAGGATTCTTGCAGATTATCAATTACAATACAAGACCAAATTACAGTGGTGCAATCAGCCACAATGATGATGTAATTGCTTTGATACTCACCATCATTTCCTTAGAAATACTGCACATGGAAGTTTTAACATTGATTTCGGAGCTCAGATGACTGTGAATCTTTTTTTAAACCAATTCTTTTTCAAATTCACATTTCAATTTGAATATATCCTCCAACAGTTTGGACGGCAAAAGTAAACAAATTCCTTTGTGGATCTCAGTGACAGGATAACTTTGTATGGATTTATTTGAACCTCAGTAAAGTTGCAATTACGTTAATATTAATTATTACTTCAGGAAGAAAATCTTCAAATATCACACTGCTTAAAAACATTGACTCTTTGATATTATGTTCTGTGCAGCAATATATTATGTGCAGCAATAATTTAAGCTCAACCTCAGCCCATACTTGGAGAAACTTAACATAAGAAAAAGGAATAAGTGTAAACGATATGGTCCCTCAAGCCTATACCACCCTTTAATACAGTCATGGCCGATTGTGAGCTTCAACTCCATTTTCTTGCATAATCCCCATATTCCCTGACTCTCAGAGAACAACAATCTGTGCATTAAATATAACAAATGATGGAGTATCCATAATCCTTTGGTGTAGAGAACTTCAAAAACTCACAGCTCTTTGCATAAAAAATTATCCTTTTATCTAAGTTCTAAATTCTGAGACTGTTACCCCTTCTCCAGATAAGGAAACAACCTCTCCATACAAGTCCTGTCAATCCCTTTCAGAGTCTTGCTTTGCTCCAGAGAATATAAACCCAATTTACTTCATCTCTCATCACAGGTCAACCCTTCAACCCAGTGAACAATCTAATGAGCTGTCGCTGTACTGTCTCCAATGCAAACAAATCCTTCCTTCAAAATATGAAGGAATATGAGGCTACAATGGAAAACCCCAGGTGTGGTCTCATCAAACCTGTGTAATTGCATCAAGACTTCCTTATTCTTATACTCCAATCCCCTTGCAAAGAGGCGAGTACAGCTTTTGACTTCCTATTTGCTTGCTGTGACTGCATGCTAACTTTCTGAATTCTTTGCAAGAGGACACCCACATCCTTCTGAACACCAAATTTAGAAGTATTCCAATTGTTCAAAAACAATCTGCTCCTTTAGAGCCTTCTTCCACTTGTCCACGCCCATACCCAAACTTCACATCTCCCCCACATATCTGAAATGTCCATATCAGTCCCAAGTCTCCATTCAAGCTGCCATTTTCCTACTCCCCTTCCTTGTGCCACAAGGTTCAACAAGGACAATTGCCCATGTCAGACCCAACTGATGCAGATCCCCACTAAATGAATATGAAAGGGTGATACAAGGGTTCCTATGCATTGCTGACTTAATCATAAAGACACAAATTCATTTTAACAGAATTTTAATATAAAAGAGTATCTGTGGCATAAAAATATAGTACAAGTCTAAGGGCCAACCTGCCACTGCCAGGTTGCCAATTCAATTCTATTCTGAGCTCATCATTTGTGATTTCTAAATTTTGAATCCTGTCTGATTAGCTCATCCCACCTATCTCAATAGTTTTGCCAACAACTTAGGGTGGTCAGAAATAATTGTTAACCATTATTGTAATGGATTTGGACATTTGAAAAAGTCTGAAGTCTAATTAGTTTTGTTACTGTGGGCAGCCCAAAGATAATGCAAAAATGCCACACTAAATGGTGGTGTCGGTCTTATTTTTTCTCCACTTATTGCCTTCACCAATTAAGCTCCAAAAGATTATATTAAAACAACAATGCACAACCTGGCAATATAAATGGGTCATTTCTACAGCACATGTAATGACAACAGGCTTGGAAAACTTTCCTTCAGAAATATTCCTAAAAACTGTTCTTTTATCGACAGAAACATTGCTAAGAAGCTCACTAAATGAAAGCTAAGTGATGGGTAGAAAGTAGGATCCTTTAGGTGAGGAATCATAACTTTGTTGATGTATGAAAAGAAACAGCATAAGACACTTCATTCGCAGGTAGCTGAACAGATTTGTCAATCTTCTTCTTGAGTAGGTACTGAGACAGAAACAATCAGGGAGTATTGTTGTTTGTACTATTTTACATTCTCTACAAGAATTCAGTTGGTGCTGTTTTTGTATTACAATGTTAGTGTAGTTGCTCGCTCTAAATCTTACTGACAAGACAGTATTATTAACAACAGCCTCCTTAAGTAGCATGGAGCATGCAAGAAAATTAAACTGTGATACTACTTGAGACCTAGTTGTTTTTACACAGTTAAATAATGTCTCCTTTGTGATGACAAGGGAATTATTACATTTATTTAATAAATCATATAAGGTTCAGAGTTACAATCATGATTAACAATGGAATGTTCGCTGGATTATTTGTGGTATTTTTAACATCCAATCATGGGTGGGATTTTCCCCTTCCTCGGAGTGGTGGGGCAGGTGGCAGGAAGGTCACATATTGGGCAAAGTGACATCACTTGTCCCTAAAAATGCCTAATCCCACATTTGGAACAAAAAGATGAAAATGTTTGCCATTGTGTTTTGCTCTGGGAAAACTCCACATCGAATTATTGAACTTCTTTACTAGACAAAAATAGTGGAGGTCATTTTCCTTTGACCTTTCTTATTGTCTCTGTCCTTGGAGTACCTTGACAGTGATAAGCTATAACCAGGCTAAATGATCCACCTAAGCTTTATGATGAGAGAGTTGAGACACCACATTCTTTGTTCCCATGCAGTTCCATTGAACATTGGTCTAGTAAATAGATCCAAAGCTATATTCTCGTCTTAACAAAATGTAGCCAAAAAAAACTTTCTCAGAGAAAATTTTTGGTGGAATTTTCCAGTCCTCGAGGTGGTGGGCCAGGAGAGGGATGGGGAGCTTATCAAGGTGGAATCCCAGAAACCCACTACCTTCTTGCCTCCACCCAAATATCCACCTTCCCTCCTTGCTGCTAATTAAAACATTTAAATGGTCAATCAACAATGACTTTAAGGCCTTCTCCTGTCTCAGCTGCAATTATTTAAGCTCTCGGTGGGTCAAGAGGAGGCTGCCCACCTGACTGGTGACACAGTGCAGGCAGATTGGGGATAACGCCAATCAATTTGTTCTAATATGTGTAGAATTGATAGACTGGACACAGGAAGAAGCTTTGCATTTGAGAACAGATTTCCTGTCCTAGCCTCCCAACCCCCTGGAACCACCCCCTCCCCTACATCCCACAAGGTCAGAAATCCTTCTCCAAAAAGAAGTGACCTGAAATCTTCATCCTTGTGCTCTTGGTTGTCTCCTGACAACAGCCACAGCCTTCTTGAAAGGTTCTGTTGTGTGTGAAGGTTGTTAACCCTTGATCAACAGCTCTCACTAGGTGAGAGACATATGCCCTCAGGAACATGATTTCAGAGAGAGTTCCACTACTGCCCTCCAAACTGCCTGATTGGAGGAAGAAATTATGAATCTTTCTTTGAAGGTTCAGCTTGAGTGTCTCACCGCCTTTTGTATGACCAAGTGAGACATCCGACAAAAGCAGAAGATTTTGCTGACTGTCAGTAAATCTTGGTCATGCTATTCATCACAAGTTCTTCAGTGGGTGTAAAGCAATCTCTAACCAGCCTCTATTCACTCCTGGAATAGTCTTGTGACTCTGGGCTGGGAATGCAACCAGAAAGGAACTATATAAGGAGAGTAACCATGAAACTTCCTTTATACAGGAATCAGTCCCTTTTAAGTGACAAACGGTACGTTTCTGTGAAAAACTGTCCTAGTTATGTCAATCAAAATGTTAACTGCCTTTGTTGAGGAAATGTTGTCATTAGATTGGCAGTTGAATGTAAAATCAATGGTTCTTCCCTTTAGGGAAAGGTCAAAATATCATGGTCATCAGAAACCAACAGGAAACGATTGACTTTATTTTTTACTTTTTAAAAAAATATTTATTGTTAAAATATTCTATGACTCTGAGTTGTTCTTTGAGCAAAATATTTGAGCCAAGCCAAACAGATGCTTATATGACACAAACTTACAAGTGTAGCAATTTCAATTATAATGATCACATTATGTTTATGGATGTACATCTCCCACTGTATTGCCAGAGGGTAATTGTTTTGTCACATAGCCTTCACTAAGCTGTAAGAGAAATCCATTTCTTTAAAAAACATCCTTTTCCTTACAAATGAGTTTCTCTTTCTCCCTCTGGTTGTTCTGTCACTTTCCTTGCTTCTCTTATCTCTCTTAATTTTACCTCCAAAGTTTTGTTTTATTCTCTTCGTATCATGATAACATGCAAGATGAATTTCATGAGATTAATTAGTCTTTTGTTAGTATATGGAACTATGTGGTTCAAATGCCTTTAATACAGTGAGCCACTTAAAGGAATTGTGGGAAGATTCAAGCCATGCAAATGGTACAATCTTTGCATTGCTGCTGGGATGGGGGATTTGCAAGAATGAGTCAAAGCAGCCTGCCCCAGAAACAACTTTGAAGGCAGGCCCTGTTGACAAGGAAGGTGGCGCACCACATAGGTACACTGTAAAGAACCCCACAGGACATGATTCCCACTGTGAGGCAGGAAGCTAGTGGAGTGTTGCTGGTTCGTAGGAGGAGAGAATTTCACAATCTGGTGAGGGAGAACTGTAATTGGTGGCCAGCTGGCAACTCTCACTAGAAGAGATGGTCCATCATGGCTCCTCCTTTAGAATATGCACATTTGGATGCTGACTGGTCTTGTGAAATGAAGATGTACATTGCAGAAACTCAATTCTTCACTGGGATGATTGAAGGTAATGGGTTGGATCCATACACAATGTCAAAATGTCAAGTCCTTACTCAAATTGCTTCCTTTGATGTCTTGCACCGATCCCATTAGCACATGCCCAACTTAACAACACCCCCACCCTCACCTTGGACAAATTCTAAATTGGGCAACAGAAAGAAGAGGAGAAAGTGAGGTCTGCAGATGCTGGAGATCAGAGCTGGAAATGTGTTGCTGGAAAAGCGCAGCAGGTCAGGCAGCATCCAGGGAACAGGAGAATCGACGTTTCGGGCATAAGCCTGAAGAAGGGCTTATGCCCGAAACGTCGATTCTCCTGTTCCCTGGATGCTGCCTGACCTGCTGCGCTTTTCCAGCAATGCATTTCCAACAGAAAGAAGAGATGACCAAGGGAGCAATGTCACATCAGACCAGCTAATACTCTGCCAACACAGTCAGAGGGATTTGGCACATGTAAAATTGGTGATACCTGATGAAGACACTGCTCCAGAGTGCAGGAGGAGTTGTCTGGATCAGAGACACCATGTACAATCCTCCACCGTGGGAGGACAAGTATAATGTTGCACTTTGGACATTGCTGTCTGGCCTCAGAAAGCACCTCGTGTGGCACAGTGGGTGAAGCAGATGGGCAGGCACCGAACATAGCTCTCTGAGGCAATACGAGGTCATGTACTTCACGTCGAGAGGTCTATTGTTGGATGAATTCAACTGTTCTCACAGGCTTGACTGCATAAATTCCACCCATTAAAGAATGGTCAATCATATAGAGAAACCCATTCAGAATCCATGCAAAGGTTTCAAGCTTCATCAGAAGCTTGGAGCAGGCTGTTCATTGACTGAGTGCTGATGTCCAAGGAGCACACAAGGAGCTATGCACATGCAACAGGACATGCCTGCTGCTGGCTGGAAGGGACGATTGCTGCAAGCCCCATCAAACCTGCCTGAAAGCAAGCCTAGCACTTTGGAGATGGAAAGAAAGAGGGGAATTCCAAAACATCATGACATTCTCGAGTTCTACAGGTTCCTTGAACCTCTCCATTAGAATACTCATGCTGAGCTACATCTCCAATGACAACAAATGTCCCTGCACAAATGCAGAGCTTGCTGTCTCATGCAATTCTCCAGCGAATTTCCTGCATGAAAAGTCAGCTACCGTGCACCTCAATGGTATACAGAGTCATAGAGTCATATAGCACAGAAACAGACCCTTCGGTCCAACTCACCAATGCAACCAGACATCCCAAATCTGTCCTAGTTTTATTTGCCAGCATTTGGCCCAGCTCCCTCTATACCTACCCAAATGCCTTTTAAATGCTGTAATTGTATCCACTTCCAAAGCAGAAGAGGGGAATAATCATCCTCCACCTCATCTAAGGCAACACAGGGACCAGCAACTCATTCATTGATGGATTCATAATAGCGTCATTTACTGTCATTATGTTAGTAGTTAGATTCATGCAACTTGTAAATAAATGCACTTTTTTCAATGGATTTGTTCATTCATCATCATACACTAACAGCTTCCATTACTATGTAACAAGAAACTACCAGGTTCTTAGCAGCGGCAATGGAGATTGGATACAGATGGCCACCTCTTAGTGATTGAATACATGCAAACTGTGTGCCAGTGAATATCTGGCTGAATATTTATCCCGATGTTCAAATAAGATACCTGTCCAGCAAGATGTGCAGATGTACAGAGTCATTCCATTATATTTTGTTGACCCATAGGTGCAGTGTAGCCAGTTAGATTAGATTAGATTAGATTACATTACAGTGTGCAAACAGGCCCTTCGGCCCAACAAGTCCACACCGACCCGCCGAAGCGCAACCCACCCATACCCCTACATTTATCCCTTACCTAACACTACGAGCAATTTAGCATGGCCAATTCACCTGACTTGCACATCTTTGGACTGTGGGAGGAAACCGGAGCACCCGGAGGAAACCCACGCAGACACGTGGAGAATGTGCAAACTCCACACAGACAGTCGCCTGAGGCGGAATTGAACCCGGGTCTCCGGCACTGTGAGGCAGCAGTGCTAACCACTGTGCCACCATGCCGCCCACAGTTAATTGGACTAATACTCCAATAGCTACTCTAATCATCGTGATGTCAGATCACATGGCACACAGACCTGGTGAAAGAAGGTACCAGCAAAGCCCAGTTCTGTCATGTTTCGGTACATCACTTTGAATAATATAAAGGGCTAACATTAGCCTTGTACCTCTGTATGTCTCTAGCTCTTCAAAGCTCTTAACAATATTCCTACAATTAGTGCATGAGGCAGTCATGATGATCTGACTTCTGGAGAAAATATAGTCTATATGGTGTTGTTCTACTGAGTGCTGTGCGAAAGGCAGTCAGGCACAGTGGCTGTTGTAAGCTTGTGTGCTAGGAGGTAAAGAACATAGGTTGATAGAGAGACTCAGAATTTCCACTTCCATGGTATCGATGTCACACACAATGGTCATGATGTGCCAGTGGTGCCCATATGGAAGGAAATAGATGGTGTGACCAGCACACGTGTAGCTTAGACCTGCCAATCACTGCATTTCTATTGATTCATGAAATCTTAACAACAGAGTCTGAGCTTTCATTCACATTGTTTTAGCTCATATCATATTGCCCCATCAACATTTTGGGTATACCTTGGATGGGCAGAAGGCGAGTCTAAAAATGTGTTGCTGGAAAAGCGCAGCAGGTCAGGCAGCATCAAAGGAACAGGAGAATCGACGTTTCCGGCATAAGCCCTTCTTCAGGAATGAGGAGGGTGTGCCAAGCAGGCTAAGATAAAAGGTAGGGAGGAGGGGCGTTGGGAATACGATAGGTGGAAGGAGGTTAAGGTGAGGGTGATAGGCCGGAGAGGGGGTGGGGGCGGAGAGATCGGGAAGAAGATTGCAGGTCAAGAAAGCGATGCTGAGTCTGAGGGTTGGGACTGAGATAAGGTGGAGGGAGGGGAAATGAGAAAGCTGGAGAAATCTCAGTCCCAACCCTCAGACTCAGCACCGTCTTCTTGACCTGCAATCTTCTTCCCGACCTCTCCGCCCCCACCCCCTCTCCGGCCTATCACCCTCACCTTAACCTCCTTCCACTTATCGTATTCCCAACGCCCCTCCCCCAAGTCCCTCCTCCCTACCTTATATCTTAGCCTGCTTGGCACATGCTCCTCATTCCTGAAGAAAGGCTTATGCCCGAAACATTGATTCTCCTGTTCCTTTGATGCTGCCTGACCTGCTGCGCTTTTCCAGCAACACATTTTTAAGCTCTGATCTCCAGCATCTGCAGTCCTCACTTTCTCCTAGAAGGTGAGTCTACTCTGGTTATTTGTCAGCCTCCAGAAATTTGCCCAGATTTTAAAGGATATCAAGGTTAATCTGTGGACAATGGTGAACACGAGATGATGACAGTGCAAGATTCAACCTTACTAATGATAATTGATATTTCATGTTGGCATTCTATCTTCTTGGGGATGGGTATAATCAGGAAGAATTGTGATGCTACTGTTAAAAGTTGACATATGCAGTGGTAATTCACAAATAACTTGTTAATGAATTTGCTGTGAGATCCTATAGCGTTCTCTCCTGCTCTTCACCTGCCTTCCTCTGTGTTGAATCTGTCAACTCCTGGTCAGTTACTGCGGCACCAGCCATAGTTGTTGCTGCTGCTCCTCTGTCACTGTTTGTGCGATAGTGCCATGCCCACATTTCTCCTACTTTCTTCATCTGCTAGAGTTACTGCATGTATGAGTATGTCGCAATCTGTCCTGTACCTCATTTGTCTGCACAAAGCAAGGATTTGATCATCCTGAGGGACCACACAGATATATTCTACTAATTTCACAACAGCACTCCTCTCCCTAACCTCCCCCATTCCCCCCATCACACGCTACCATTATAGTTAGATGAGAATTTCTTTTTGTGAAGTGGAACTTATGACTAGGTTTGAAGAATTCTGCACAAGCAAAATACTCCTGACTGCATGCCTATGTTTACTGATCAACATATGTATTGGGAAAGTATATCCACTATTGGATGTAATCCTGACATTGAAAATCATTTATTAAATAATCAAATGGTGCTAAGAATTACATAAGAAAACAATTTAAGATCATCAGTCAGCATCCCAGTGTAATGCATTTGCACATGCTAGAAGCTATATATAAAAATTTATGGGACCCTGTCATATGTAGGCAGAAGGAACTTTTACTACAATGCACCATTTTCAAAAAAAGGGTCAGAGAGTCAGCCAATCTTTGCTGCGCCCCATGGCAATATCTGATCCACGAGAATCTACTTGCTTGGCCTGAGAATTAAGATTGACAGTTAACTGTTCTCCCTCATTTCCATGCCAATGATGGCACAGCCAATCAGAAGACTCTTCTCATGCTGTATATAATGACATCCCTTTGTTCAAGTCTGTTTCTTGCCTCCTAGTTCTGACTGACTGCAAAATGAAAAGCTTTCATCTTTTACATTCTTTTAGCAATTCTTAAGTTGTGTACTACCAAGCAATTATTTAAGATAATTTTAAGATATCTCAGAAACTTTTACAACTTGTCCAGAAGTTTATGGTGACCCATATATACACTGGGCGCAACACTCACATGCAGTAACAAAAATTGCATCTATTTAGGCTCTATCCTAGTTTTAAATGTCCTGGCAGGATTGTGACTTACACAAGTGCAACTCATGGCCCACCCCATTTTGTCTATCAGTGAAAATGGTTTTGACAATTCTTTCCTAGTGTGAAGAACAGACGGAAACACATTCTGAGAATCCATTTTTATTATTTACCTATAACTCCTGATCTTGTTGTATTAAAAGAAGCTGGCTTCCAACTAAGCTTATGGTCTGTAAACAAATTGCTAATGAGGAAAAGTTAGTCAAAAGGCTTTGTTGAGAATTCTCTGGAGGAATCTCCACCCTTCGCACAGAGTTCAGAAAATTCTAATTTGCTGTTCATCTTCACGCTGATCTTTCTCATTTCTAAAGGGGAGTTAACCTATAAATCTCCACTTTGTTCTCTCTCCATGTTGTAGAAATCCATGATCTTCAGACACCACATTCCAAATGATGATCCTTTTTCTGCATCGGAGTTCAACTTGGCAATAAAGAGGGCAGCGATGCCCACAACTCCACCATCTTAAACAATCTGATTCTGTTGCTATAGTAACTATTTAGACATTCTAATCTTCTTGTCTAAATCATACTAATATGTTCTGTTTTCTATCTTCAAAAAAATTTAGTCCAGAATTACCTACACTAATTCCATTAATTTTTCTAATTCTGACCAGCCAAATACTGCTCTTTGTTTCAGGGAAGGAGACTGATGTACACCAAGATCAGTAGTTTCTGAAAAACTGGCATGTGACAGTGGTACACTTATAACGGCCATCAAAGCTTTTTACTATGTGAAGTGGAGATTGAAAAGGTTCAGTGTGCTATGTAATGTGGTACTGGACTCAGTGTACATGAGATCAACCTTGTCTTAAAAGATCACTGACACTTGCCTCTCTCCTACCACCACCCACTCCTTATCCTCCCACTTCTTCACCTTCTGAGTTCAATTTTCACTAAATAGGTGGAGCAGCAATTCCTGACTGCCCAGCTAAGCAAATGTGGCGTTCAGACAGTGCTAAGAGTCAACAAGCTCAGGACAATGCCCTAACCGCAACACGTGAAAGATTTTTATTTGTCTTATACTAAGGAGCTGTTGCAGGCTTTGGGTGGTTGCTGTAAATCCATGCAGCCTATTTGTCTGACAAAAAGAATAAACATTTAAATAACCTACATTATGTGTACGAGAAAGAACTGACTAGAGAAGTATCTTATTATTCGCATGACTCTTTAACATAACTGTATGTAAGCCTTTCAGATTTTAAACTAAAAAGCTCAAAATTAATTCAAACAAATTAGCAGGTAAGTATTTCTGTGAAATAGCTTTCTGGACAAATTTCAACAGATTTCTCACAATCACAGTATATTTACCAACATATGGAAATACCTCGTCATTCCTTAGTCATGGTATAAAAGCCCCTTACCTTTTTTATTTTGGTCAGTTAAGGTGATACATTCTTTCCTGAAGCATGACCAAGAAAATTCAGTGTGGCTTCCATTGAGAAACAGCAGTAGCAGCAGATGGTTTGCTCAAAAACATTTGTACCTGTATATCTACATCACTGTCAGCCAGAATTACTGAGGAGCTCTCTGCAGCTCTGCCAGCCTGATTCACACACACTGAGCCCAGCTTTGCTGTGGAAAACCAGCAATGGAATTTCTCAATAGGACTGGATTTTCTTAATTTGTGCCAGTGGACAATGTGGAAAAATGTAAAGCTTTCACTGGCAAACTAAACTCTTGCATTCAGGTGATAAAGATGGAGCACTCCTCAGAGCAGTTAGAAATACAAGAATTTTGACCAACTTTAATATTTCAGGTGTAATTCTTATATTTTTGAAGGAGGCATTTCAAAGGAAATGTTAAGTTATCATATGATGCAACTGAACCCACGTTGGATTCCACCAGTAGCACAAGATGAGCTGAATTAAAGTGATCCTGGCTAAACAATTCTCTTATTTCTACTTTCAGTTCTGTGTTGCCTGTTTACCTGTGTGTGTATGTGTATGTGTGTGTGTGTGCTGAATTTCAACAGATGTCTATCAAGCCTGTTTAGGAGAACAGAAACATGATAGTATAGAGAAACCCATAAAACTGTGGCAGCATATTTCAGAAGTCAAAGAAGGAACTCTACTGGCAGATAAGGAGACTCATAAATTGGTAAATCCCTCTGCTGTTTATATTTATCTGGAAACCAGTTAGTCTATATTTGCATAATATCCTTGTATCTGGGGCCATCTACACTGGAGTACACTAAAAGCATCTCTGTTGAGCCTGATTACTTGAGATGGCTGAATTAACATTGTATTGATGATTATATCTCTACCAATGTGTTGCTTTGAAGAAGTTACTGAACTTATCACAATGAAGCCAACTGAACTAACAGTATTACAATAATCCTAAAGGACTGTGTGTTGTCCATGTAGAAATCAATAACATTTAAAAGAAAAGTTCAAACTTCTTGTTACAAGTATGATTTATCAGAATTTCATGTTTTAACTGACCAAACTGACTAAAAATATACAAATAAATATTTCCTTTTGTCAGCAAATCACATGATAAATAATAGAATTTTAATAATTATTATACATCACACTTCCTACGAATTGAAGTTCTTTTAGCAAACAGTCCAGAGTTTCTCAGGCTTCAAATGTATCACATCTTTTTATTTCTCCAGTTTGGTAGCTTCTAATCCTAGGATTAATTTTCCCTGTGAGGGTTAAAATGGAGGTCCCTTCTTTCTAGCCCAAACTGAATGAATCTTCCATCCACCTTTAAATCCTTACATACTCAGCCTCTTTATTCTGAGCACAAGTTCCCAAACATATTCTACATGGTGAAAAATAGCACTTTCTCCATTTCAGGTAGAAGACTAACTATCTTTCTCTGTTGCTCTAAGACTTCAATTCACACTACTGTCTGTGATATTCATTCTCTTATAAAAAAGCCGGTAACCTGATCTCAAAAGTAGCTCTTCCCCAGGGAGACATGAACACATCAAGGTAGAAATTCTAATTAGCTATCTTTGATTTCAACTCCTGTTCATCTTTGAAAGGAACTTGACAGTCTGCCACACAATTGTTTACAAACTGACTGCAAGACCACCTTTCTGGGAATTTGGGAGATTTTAAGTCTAGACACGGTAAACTCAAAATCCTTTATTATTGTCTTAAAGTTCAAATACTCAGTAAAATAATCGAAGCTTACCTTTCCCTAACAATTAAAATACCCAGGTTTATTGTCAGATA
Organism: Chiloscyllium plagiosum; assembly: GCF_037043375.1. Classification (NCBI taxonomy): domain Eukaryota; kingdom Metazoa; phylum Chordata; class Chondrichthyes; order Orectolobiformes; family Hemiscylliidae; genus Chiloscyllium; species Chiloscyllium plagiosum. The sequence continues at coordinate 59,304,482 of NW_028270149.1, forward strand.
GAATTCAATTACTCTGAATGTAAAGATAAAGTCCCAAAACATCATATCCTTACAAACAGCATTTCCGCTAATTTATTTTTCTTCTGCATGAATTTCCAAGGTTTGTGTGTGGCGGCAAGTTCCAAAACTGAAAGTTAATGCTATGGATTGTACGTCACACCACTCATCGTGTGTAGACCCTTGGAGCTGCTTACGTTCCTTCTCAATCGCATAATGTTACAAGTGCATTGGGTGAAACATTGTCCTTTCAATTCTGGGATTGCAATTAAAGTTGAGGTCCAATGAAGCTTTTGGATTCAATTTGTGGTGCAGTGGAATGCATTTTAGATACTTACTAATTTCATTAAATGAGAAGCTCATTTGAAGAATCAGCTGAGACACAATGGGCTGAAGGGTCTTTTTCTGCTCTGTAACAATTCTGCAAACCTGGGCATAGAAAATCCTTTATGAAATGAGCTTGAACACTCTCAATCCAGTTCCTAATGTGTACAGGCCAACATCAGAATGTTATAATAATTGGCCTCATTAGCACCCTTAGTCAGAGGTGCCACAGAATGGCTAATGTGGGAAATGGAAAATTGTTACATTTATTAAATGGATTTAATAAGAAAAGCTGTTTTATAGCTGAGAGCACAATGCTAGGACAGCATGGAATGAGCTTTACTGCTTGATGCTGGCAGTAGGTGCCTGAAAGTAAAAGTGTTTAGTTCAACAATAATGCCTGGGAATACAAATCACGTAAGAACAAGTCAAAGTCAGATAGTCACCAGCAAGTATGTTTTTCTATTTCTAGGCCCCATTCTCTATTCTGGAGATATGTGTTGTTGACCTGTAATTCCATGCCTATCACCTACAGTCCTAAGTGTCTACTCCTCATTATGGAGATAGTGAGGACTGCAGATGTTGGAAAGTCAGAGATAATAAAATATGGAGCTGGAAAAAGCACAGCAGGTCCAGCAGCATCAGAGGAGCAGGCGTGTCGACGCTTTGGGCAAGACCTTTCATCAGGACTCAATGAAGTTGACTCTGAAAGGTCGACTCTCTTGCTCCTTTGATGCTGTTTGACCTGCTATGCTTTTTCTAACTCCTCACTGTGAGCTAGAACAGTGAGTGGCAGTGGCCTTGCGACTGAGTGATAGAGAGAAATCACAGCTGAGCTGAATACTATCCTCACCTTCTGTGCACACACATACTATTTCACTCTCCTATCCAGCTCAATGGTGATGATACAAACTGAAGAACCTTCACTGCTCTACAGCTGAGATCAGCTAATTTTGCACAATTGCTAGACTGAGCCTGGCACCTTCTGGTCTGTACAACTCTGTTTGCTCATTTAGGTTAGTGGGTAAATCAACAAAGCTATCAGGGCAGTTATGCTGACAATAATCATGCAATGGAGACACCTTAAAGTGATTAGACATTCACTTATCAACAAACTGTCATGTTGGGAGGCTATCAGTTATTTTACAGTCTCCTTGTGCATGGACATTAAATCTGCTGAATCTGATTACCAGCAATAATGTGACTCTTCTGACCACCAATGTTCAGCAAAATCCTGCAGCGGTTTATACAGTACAGTCAGTACTTAACTTTAGATAAGCGCTTGAATTTTATGTGAAACTGTGATGCAATTCTTCTAATTTTGGGGGGTAATTGCCTGCAAAGGTCTATGTTCAATGAATACATTTATCCCTTCCAACAGGAAACAATCATATGCCCTCAGATGAGCTGGAAAACAGATCAAACCTATTGATGGCACCTGCAAAATGTATGTTCAAGAACCAGCTATATCAATGCAAAACTTTGCTCAAAGAAGTCAGACATATAACATTATTTGCATATTTAATATTGCAATATATTCTCTTTCAACAACAGCAGTTCAAAATCATTAATTTTGCAAAAATTGTTCTAAACTTATACTTCGTTCAGAAGGTTTTGAGGAGAGCTGTCGGTGGTTGTACTCGTGATGCCATGGTTTTACAAACAGATTAAAGTTAGAATGGGCTCATCTATTTCGGACAGAAGAGTACATTCAATGAGCTGATGTGTAGCTCCTGTGAGAGGTAGGAGAGTAGAATTACACTAAGAAAGATCTCAATATTTAACTTTAGTGTTGCATATAACAGCAAGGTCAAATTAAAATTAAAGAATCTGTAACTGATTATTGAGAAGAATCCATCTGCTAACATCATGTTAGCAGAAGTCAATCTAATTAGTGTGTTTTAAACCAATCCACATATCTTTTGTAGAGACAGTTAAATGACTTAATCTGTCATATTTCTCTCATTCCCAGACCCAGTGTCACAGTTATTTTCTACATGGAAATATTCTTAATCATCCTTTTCAGATGGGAATAAAAATCATCCTGTTCAGAAAAAAAATCATAGAATCATGCAGCATAGAAACAGCCCCTTCGGTCCAAACAGTCCACACCAAACATAATCCTAAACTAAACTAGTCCCATCTGCTGTTCCTGTCCCATATCTTTCCAAGCCTTCCCTAATCATGTACTTATTAATGTGTCTTTTAAATGATGTAACTGAGTTTGGGATCCATCACTTGATCAGAAAATTCATTCCACACACGAACCACCCTCATGTGATTATAACACATATCTGCTTGGAAGGTGGGACTTGAATCCAGACCCTCTGACTCAGAGGTGAGGACACTACCTCTACACCACAACGGTCATTTGAGGTTTACCATGCATTGGCTGGGAAACAAACTCATTTCTTATTTATTTGTTTACAGAAAACTAATAGCCACCAGCTTTGTCTCCTAACCCTAAATAAAGACATAAATGTACATTAACAAAAGTGATTAACCGGACATTAATACACAAGCAGAAGTGATTTACAATTATCTAGGTTGGCCATTTTGCATAAAATATTGGTTGTGAAAGAGTTACTATGCAGACTACTTTAAACTCTATCTAATCTGATCGGGTAGGGAAGGGTAAAATATCTTAGGATCTTGAAAAGAATGTTATCCTTATAGTCTTGGTAACAATATTATTCTTACTAAAGTAACTTGCACCTGATTACTATCGTACAATAAACTACATCCTGTTCTTGTTACATTCTTCACTCACAGATCTATTGAGACGTCTCCACTTCCTCAACAGAACTTTGCTTTCAATGCAATAACATTCTGGAACTCCTTCTGCCTCAGCTTCAGTGTGAACTGTCCGTGTTAACTTTCTTAAGTGTGGATTTGCTTCCTGTGCCTCAATAACAAGGAGGCATGCCAAACGCTTCTTTTGAACTATCCTCATTTTTAAATAGATTTTCAGCTAACATCTGCTTGTGATACTACTGTGACCTCTGAAGATGGACTTTATTTAGCAATTGCTCTAGTCACTACACATGATGAAAACATACCCAGAAACTGTTCCTGCAATGGTTCCATCTCTTTAGCCTAAATTGGACTTTCTGTGAATATGGCCCAAATTATAACTTTCTGTCCTGCTAATCATTCCACAGAAGTAAATCACTCCCATCTATAGGTGATTGCTTAATTACCAAAACAAGCACTGATCCAGACAACAAGTCAGACCCCAAATGAACCTTGTACAATGGAATGAGAACATACTCTCTAATCTATCCCATTTACTAACTCTTTGGCCTGCATTGAACACCCTTGGAGGGAAAACTAAATCCCTCTCCAGCAAGAGCCCTTGATTTCCTTAATATTGCTAAAGGCTAAGATGCTCCATTTGAGGAATAAGGGTTTATCTTCCCTTTAAATAAAAACCCTTCATATCTCTCACATACCCAATGTGCTACTTTTGGGCTCTCAGCAGTGTTTACTTCCACTCTCTTAGTTGTAGTTAGTTTAGATCTGATCCATTCTTATGAGCCCTAATATGTCCCACAGACTTCCACCACAACTTCCAGCATTCTGTTTGAATGTGTCCCATCCTGTACAATGGGAAGACCTCAGCTTCTGATTTTCACCTCCACACTCAGTACTGTCTGTTCTGATCTGAGGAGGAGATCTTTTGACATTTCTGGGTATCAATTCCTTACCTTGCCTACCATCCACTCTCTCATTTTAGATACCACATGAATTTATGAGAGTAATGGAAAAAAGGTTTAGTTTTATGGATTAGCTTTATTGCAGCTTTATTGCTGCCTAATAACAACTGCAAATGCTTTCAGCCTCAATAAGGGTTCTCATTATGGAAAGTTGTGAATTTTTAAAATCTTTCAGGAGAATAATCTTTTTAAGAGCTATGTACATGTTTTCAGTTTCTAATGCTGATATCTAGTGTCAAAATTACTTTGCTGAACTATTTTGAATTCAATACAGGTTTGTCCCAGCTGTTTCCTTAAATTCCAAAGCCTTTACTTTCGTGGCTCAGGATCTAGATTGTGTGCAGCCAGTATAGTTTTCTTTACACTGTCATAATATCTAAAAAAAAACCTTCTCTTACAATGGGGCATAAGGTTCCTGCGCTTTTACTTATCAACTTATTCTGCAAAAGCAATGTCCTGTATTCTGATTTGTTTCATTGTTTTTCGAAATGACACAAAGAATGCCTCCATACCCTTTTTCTTAAATTTCAGTAAGGCCTGTGCAAACGTAATTTGGACTACAAATTATGATCAATATTCTCCCCATGAAGGCCTGCATCAGTATATGACATCTCCTGTTTCAAATACATCATTCTAAAGTGATATTCATATTCCTTTACTTTCCCTTTTCTTTACAGTTCTAATTCTAGTTTCTCATTTCCATTCTTTTCAATTCTATTTTCTTTCCTTATATTTTCCCTTTGGAATTCCATCTTCAAATGTATTAATTCTCTTTGTGCTCGAGCTGTTTTGATCTATCCAAATATATCTGATACTAATGTTTCACTGCTCTGAGAACTTGGTCTCTTTAGTATTTCTTTGTTATAACCCCAAGTGCCATGCTAGTACCTCCAATATTTCTGCCTTCATAGCTTCTACAGACAATGCTACCAGCCATTTACCCACCAATTGCCAAACAATTGGACAACTCTTCCCCCTGCAGAACCTCCCTTGCCATTTCCAGTGTTGTGGGTAACCAGAAGTTACCTTTAATTTAGTCTACTTATTAAGAAATGTCACAATCGAGTACTGAAACAATAACACAAATATTATTGTATGTAGCAACCAAAAGTAAGACCCCTCAAGTAAACAAGTATAAGCCTGCAACCCAACTTAGCTATTAACAATTAATGGTGAAATGGGGGGAGTTGCTGTGGGGAGTGTCCAGGGTTTGACCCTTGCGCAGTGTTGTTCTTTGAAGATCTGTTGTTGAATTGTGTTGGTATTCGATTCTTATACAGATTTTTGTCCTTCAGTCTCTGAGGTGATACATTAATGACTTTTTAAAAGCCATTTCATCCAAACTATTGCAAATTTGCAGCTTGCCTTCTTATCAAAAGTAGTTTATCTGCTTTTTGTTACATTTGGCCTTAACTGTCTATTTGTAGACACAGCTTTCCTATAGTTAACTCCTTAAATTCTTCTGCAGGGGAGCAGTTTCCTTGTGGCAATAAAGCATCCGATTTATCAAGCACATATCAAAGCAGTTTTGTTAATGTAATCTCACCAAGACATGACTAATTGTTTGAGTGTCCAGTTAACAGCTTGTCTTTGTTCCTTAACAATTTATTTCAGACAGAGTTATTGTTGTGTCTGATAATTTATCTTTTGTTGATACATTCAGTCCATGAACAGTTATTAAAGTTCTGAAGTCTATAATATCACAGCGGTGTCATGTCTTAAATGTAGTTCAGAAATTGTTGTTTCATTCATCTACATTATTCGCTAACACCATACCCAAATCCAGTTGCCTATGTTTTAAATCAATCCCAGATAAGACCCCAAATGTTGTTACACTTCTTTGGGGTAACACACCGAAAATCAAGCCCGCTATTCACGGAGTCATCACAAAAGTTAAAGACTTTTAAATTATCCATAATTCAGCCTTTTAGACCTAAGATGTTAGAAATACCGATCAGGTTTCTGTGCTTAATAAAAAATTATATTTAATGCAAATAAATAGATTCTAGCGAAGAATAAATCATTGTGAACCATTGACATAGAACTACTAGTTAAAACTTCAACCCACTTGTAAACACTTCTTCTACAGACACTCACACTATACAGGCAAAGGAAAAAATGGGTGTGATGGGTGGAGGGAAAAACTGAAAAGTCAGTCCAATGGTCACTGTACATCGGGCCCACTGAAGTAGTTATTTTGCCTTGTCAGGACATGCTGTTTGTTTTTCTCTTTCCAGATATTTTCACTTGCATGAACAAAGTACAAGATGGTTGGATCATACTTATAAAGTCTCTTACATATTGGTTAAGAGCCAAAACATAAAGCAACTGCTGAGGGAAAAAATGAACTGGCTTTCTTCAGGCTTAACGTGTTTCCTTTACTGCAAAGAAGAAACATCTTCTTCTCCACCAGGGGTCCAATGATTTCTGCCAGCATGTTCACCCAATATGTTCAAATGCTTGGGAGCCAATCATACAGTAAAGAGAAGGCTTTTGTTGCTGAAAAATGGTAACTAGTCAACAGACTGATCAACCACTTGTTGCTGATAACTGGTTACTAGTCAACAAATCAATCAACCACTTGTTGGCAGTTGGAACTCCATTTGTACACACCATTTTCGCCAAGCTCTTCTGGATGCCAGGCTTCCACTACTGCTTGAACAGTAGCTACGTACTGTACACAGTATTTACAATAAGCATCAGGTTACTTGATTTTAAAAGGTGCAGCAATTTTTACAATCCTTGGCTTGTAAAACAGTTCTTTTCCCAGTTCATTGAATAATCAAAACACAGAAAAGCAAAAAGACACAGTCTTCACATTGTTCTTGCTTTTATTTTAATATTTCTGCTCATTAAACAATATATAGTTTCAGACTGGATTTTGTGTCCTTTCAACATAAAATTTGTTAGTTGTTGGAGAGAACATGGTGGGAATCCATATCATTTTGCAGCACGTACCAAAATGAAAAGGATTAATTTTGTGTTCTTGGGCCAGCACTTCGCAGATGAGGTAACCTTTGGCTCATTGGTTTAAAACCTTCCATTTGGAAGAATTTCAAGAGAATAATTTGCAGTGATATTTTCTAAGTTGCTTGCAGTGACTTACCTACATTTCCTGGACTGCAAGAAAAATAATTGAATCACTTGTTTAAAAAATAAAACTGAATTCCTTTTATTAGTTGTAAGAATTTTAGAGATTGAAGAGAGGAAGAAAGTTTGTTCTTGAATAATGAAGAAGCCCTTCGCTTTCTAATTGGTGCACAAATGTGGTGGTCATGAGGATTGACATACCAAGTATTCAAAGGCCAGGGCATGGGGCAGACCAGTTGACGATCAAATGAAAAGAATTCAAGAAAATGTCCAATTAGAATTGGCAATCCGACAAGAGAAACCTTTCCAAAGGACAACAGGGCAATGTATTGAGCATTTTCTAACTGTAATGAATTGTGCACTTATATATTGTCAAAATCCTGCAAATGGTGCACTTATTAAGATCAAAACAAATTATTAATCCTTGAATAAATGGAAATTACATCTCAAGTACCAATATTCTTTGATTAGCGAATATAGTATATCTATTTTGAGACATCACCTACTGATTTTTCTATTTTAACAGAAAGGAACCAAACAAATACAGGAGCCACAGAAATGGTCAGTATAGTATATAACTGGAGTGGCTTACCAAAGTAGATTATCTTAGAGAAGAATATCTTAAGAGTTTCCATAACATAACTATACCTGATCTGGAGCAGAGTAGATAGAACTTTATTCCTAATCCATGTGGTGACTAATATGAGTGTCCCTCATTTGATACTTGGCATCAGAAATAGAAAACAAAAAATCCCTTCCTTAGTATGTCAATCTTTTCTCTTGTGAGTGAAAGCTTCACCCCAAAACTGGAACAAACCATGGCATCCCCTCTGCTCAATGTAACTGAAAGACTGTTAATAAACTACCAGGTTATTACTGAACACCTCTGAAAAGTTAGATTGGAGTGACATTGCTAGGTGACAGGTAAATCTTTCATATAGAAAGAAATTTTCTCAAAGGAACAGTGGATCCCACTACCAATAAAAAGTGATTATATAGAATTTAGTATGAATAAGCCAAAAGAGAATTTTAAACCACTTAAATTATGTCAAGGTTAATGCAGTCTATGGTACACATGAATATTACTTAATATTAATATTTAATACTGAATAATCTTTCATATTTGAAAGCACAGCTGCTCTGTTGACTGGAGACCAGGTACCAGTGAAAGTAAGAGATATTGACTCAGAATTCATACTCAGCGTTGAAGTAATAGCTTCTTGCTGACCTTGATGAAAACTGTTCACAAACACCTAGCAATCTCTGTGGCCTGAACTTTCCTTTTCATAACATCAGTTTGAATCTAGCTCTAAGCGAAGTCGATAGTTTGTGCTTCTTGAGTGTTGTTGAATTGGACTCATTTAGGCCAGTGGAGAGTGTTTTATTACAAACCCGACTTTTGCCTAGAATGACAAACAGAATTTAAGGAATCAGGAGGTGAGTTACTTGCCATAGTCTTCTCAGCTTCTGGTGTACTATTGCACTCAAAGTATTTTCTTGGCTGGTCCAGGTGAAGTTCTAGTCATTATTAAGCCCCCAGGATGATCATGATGGAGCTACAATGATGGTAAAGCCATAGAATGTCAAGTAGGGATGATTAGATTCTCTCTTGTGGTAGATTGTCATTTGGTGTGGCTCAATTCAAAAGTAATTATCACATTAGTCCAAGCCTATTATCCCAGTTATGCTGCATTCAAGTATTGACTGTTCCAGAATCTAAGGGGGTATGAATGGTTTCCCTGCATTCTAAGGTGACCTCAGCAATGTGTTGACTAGAGAAGTGTAAAATCATCAATAGCAACTTTTGGATTTCAAATTTAGCCGTGCTTCTGTGAATTCCTGAAATTGATGTCAGCATAGACTAATAAAGATAGGAAACACTGACAGTTTGTCGTCATTACTATCACAAAATATGGGTTACCAATTCCAGTTACTTTAGTGATCAATGCCTGACTCTGATTGCTGTAGATCAGGTTGTGTAAAGACACATAATCAGAGGCACCTAATAAATTTGACCTGCTTGGAGCTTACAGTATAGAAGGGCATTAGGAATTGTATTGAAAAACCACTAGTTATAAATCTTTCAAACACTGGCTCACAATTAAATAAATCTGGTTCAAGTGCTGGCTAATAATTAATAGTTGGGTGCATGCATATCTATTTCCAGGAATAGTGTCTCAGTCAGGAACCAAGATATGATTCTTGGTTGCTGGTATTCCTTAAAGTTCCAACTTCTGAACCCTGGAGGCATTGAGTATGACTTTTTATAAACGTGAGAATGCTTCATATTTTAATGCAGATGGAGAATAACGCTGACATTTATTGTAATTGATACCTGACTAGAAATCCTTAATTATATATTATTAAAGGATCTTTATTATATACCTGACTTGCCTTATCTCTTAGAATGAGTAGGGCATCTATATGCCCACATTCAGGAGGATGATTTGATGATAATTGTATTACTGATTATTTATGAAATTAATATAAATTGTCCTCATGAAAATCACCTACTAATATTTGTGATCAAGCAAATCTTGCATGCCCTGTAGTTTGACGATCCAATCAATTAATATGGCTGTTGTAAATAATTTTAAGAGCAAACAGTTTACAGGGCAATGTCTGCCTAAGAACTCTCCAGGAGGAAGTGCCTTTGTAATAGGAGGCAAATCTTGTTTCTCAGCCTTATGGCACCCTCTAGTGGAAAACCTTCATCGCACAATACGGTTTATTAATTATTTTTCATGGAGGATTATGAGAAAGAAATACATATTTTTTGATGTTCATTTTAATTTCTCACTCAAGATGCATTCAAAAGTTACCAGATTATTTTACCAGGGGCAAATAGCTTTCTTTAAAAACTGGCAGAAATTGATACAATGGATTGATTGAGTCTTGAGCATGTGTCATGATATTAAGTCTTAAATGTGGAGGCTCGCCATTCACTTCCCCCATTCTGAATTGAGCTCTTTGGTTAGTATTCAATGCCTGGACATTGTATCATGAGAACTAGGAGAAATTGGTTAATGTTGGTTTATTTTTTATTATTTTTGCCTATTCCCTGATGTGAGTTTAGGTTGGAAGGTGGACAATGCCAATTGAATTTCACTGGAATTGAAAAGCAAGGATAATGTTTTATTGGTAAGATTTCAAAAGAGTCACAAACTTCCTTTGCTAGATGGTGGAATCATGTCCATTGTGTAGAATAGAGTTTAAGAAATACTCATCCAAGTTTTTAAACTACGCTTGACATATCAGTGACCTCAGTAGTCATGTGAGAGAGATTGAGCTACAAGGTTGTAACTAGAGCAGCTTAGGAGAGAGAAGTTCACACTGTCATGTGTAGAGTGTGAATAAATACTGCTTGCACACACACCGTGAGATCTGCCAGAGCCTATCTGAAAAGATAAACCCATACCACTACTTAATGTGCCATCTGTTCAAGAGTGAGTTTGGTCCATTCCTCCGGGAAGAATCTTGGGGAAATTAGTCAAGTGCTAACTCATGTACAGACCCTTTGTAACTTTTCTCTGGTCAGCAGTCTGACTGACAACTTAGTCACAATAAAGCTTTTCATAATATATATAGGAAGCCTTCTCACAAAGTGAAATTCATTAAATGAATAATGGAATGAGGGAATCCTTTCAAAACATATGAATTTGCACTACAGGGGAAATTGATATAAAAAAAACATTTGAATAATACTTTAGATTTCAGCAAGATTTGCCAACCATTAAATATTACATCCTGAAAACTGATGTGGTGAAATCCTCAGTACCTTTAAAGCAAATGTGATTGAAGTGCACATACATGGTTGACTAAAATTATTGCTTAGATTCAGATATTGATATCATTCATTCTTATTGAATGTTTAATTCCTATGGAAACCAAAAAATAATTTTCACCATTATTATTTTATGGAATAACTTATGCACTTAGAAAAGAAAACTCCCTAACAAAACACTCATAAAAGGCTGAGGCTTAAAATGAAAGTATGTGCAAGTATGATCATTGAATTAATGTTCCCATTAATTTCTATAAGGAGCTCAGAAATTTGGAACATGAGTCAGATTCCAGCTCCAGTACTAGCAAGCTGTCCTACCCCTATTTAGTTTGGACTTGAAAAGGATAACAACCTATTGCAAGTGATGTAATCTAACCAATTGACCAGGCACTCGTCTGCCATTCACACAGCAAAACCTCTGCAGTAAACTAATGCCAGCAGATGTCACTAAATGGTTAAGAAACAGCCATGTGAGTGATTCTTCCACTTTATCAATTGGTTTTAATGCAGTCTACAACAAATGTGAAACACTTTCTTTAATTCAATAGCAGTAAAGAAAATAAAATTTCAAAAAAGATGCTCTAGAGTGCATGTCTGTTTGTGCGTAATTTCCTTCTTGCCCTCCCCCAGTGGAATTAAGATGGGAATTATTTAAATCCGGATTACAACTAGCACAGCAAGAAATGACTGAGACACATTTCAGAACTGTCAGACAGCAGGTTGCTTTTCTGCAGTATTTCCATGGATCCCAAATAATGAATGAATCTCATCTGTTTGAATGTACTCAGGTATAAGTTGGTCATCTCTTGTTTAAATTGAGCCCTGCCAATGAGCCTGTCTTCAGAGTTTTGACAACACAGTAGCAGTATGCAATAGGTGAGTTAACTTGATGTAACACTAGACTCACTTTCATCGAATTTAATAATAAGCTGCAGGTTTAACGCTTCAAGTATACATCCAAATTTCTATTTGTTTTATGTTGTATGGCAGAATTGTAATTACTTTTATTGTGAATGTCGCTGAATGAACATGATTCTCTGGGGGAAGGCATAATTAAAGTAATGTACCAGATAATTCAGTGTGTGGCATGGTCCAAATGATTTCACTGCTTGGAGGTTGGGTAACTTATATTTCATATTCAACTTTCCCACCTCCCTCACAAAAAAGATGGTTTCAATTTATAGACTTAATTTTACTTCAATAATTATTACTCCAATGGGGAAAAAAGGGTCACTGGACTTGAAACATTAACTCTGTTTTTCACTCTACAGTAGCTGCCAAGCCTGGTGAGTTTCTCCAGCACTTTCAGACCAAAATCGATTTGACCATTCAATGTTGTTAGTGTGATGATATTCTTCAGGAAAGCTTGTCACGTTTGCTAAGCAATGATCATTTTCACTTAAAAATAATTCAGGATATGTGAATCCGGCTCTTGATATTTTCATTTGACAAGAATACATGGGCAGGAAAGTGGAGTTGATATGCAAATGCAGTCATTTCTTTGAATGACAAAGCAGGCTCAAACAGCTGTTTCTCATTTAATGTTTTTCTTAATTTTAATCAACCCATTATGTCACACTTTTAAGGCAGGTGGACATTCTGACCGGGAGTAGGGACACTACTGCTGTGCCACAATACGCTGTGTATTGTTCTTGAGTCCAGATCATTAATTACTTTGAAATGCAATGCCTATTGGTTTTTGGTGAATCTGATAATCTTTGGTGCAGAGCATCTTCACAAAACATGCAATGAATTAAGCATGTGAAGCAGCTTTAGTTGTTAGAAATGTTATTGTTTTCAACTCTGAAGCAAAATAGCAGAAATAGAGGTCAAAATGTCAAGACTGTAATAAACACAGATCCATTTCTGCCTGACAGCACCAGCTCCATCTTTTTAATTTATGAGTCAGTGGTATAACAATAGCAAAAGTCAGAGGAGAGATTGAAGCAACAATCTTCACAAATGCTGAGCAAAATAAATGTAATTTTTTTTAACTGTCACAGAAAGAGATTCAACAACATTATTATCTTTAAAGGGTTGGAAACGCTCTAAGTCTTCTTGATGAGGGGTAACATTTTGTTAATTAACAGCATTCATCAGACCCGAAACCTGATTCAACAAAGTGTTCAACAAGGTTCCGCATGGTAGACTGGTGAGCAAGGCTAGATCACAGGGAGCACAGGGGGCTAGCCAATTGGATACAAAATTAGCTTGGAAGGTAGGAGATAGAGGTCAGTGGTAAAGGGTTACTTTCAGACTTGAAACCTGTTACTAGCAGTGTACTACAAGCATCGATGCTGGGTCCACCTCTTCTCATTTTTTAAAATAAATAATTGGAATGTGAATGTAGGAGACATGGTTAGTAAGTTTGCAGATGACACCAAATAAGGTGGTATAATAGCCAGTGAAAAAGATTACCTCAGATTACAGTGGGACGTTGATCTGATGGGCAAATTGGCTGCGGAGTGACAGATGGAGTTTAATTTAAATAAATGTGAGGTATTGCATTTTGGCAAGGCAAATCAGGACAGGACTTTTACAGTTAATGGCCCTAGGTAGTGTTGTTGTTAAAAAAAAACTTTGCAATGCAGGTGCATAATTCCTTGAAAATTGAATCACAGATAGACAGGTGGTGAAGAATGCATTTGGCATGCTTGCCTTCATTGGTCAGAACACTGAGTATAGGGGTTGGGAGGTCTGTTCTGGCTGTACAGGACATTGGTGAGGCCAGTTTTAGAATGCCATGTAAAATTCTGGTTGCCCTTCTATAGGAAGGATGTTGTTATATTTGAGATGGTGCACAAAAGATGTTGCTGGGAAAGGAGAGTTTGAGTCCTCAGGAGAGGCTGAATTGGCTGGGGCTTTTTCTCCTGGAGGCTGAAGGGCAACATTTTAGAGGTTTATAAAATCATGAGGGACATGGATAGGGTGAATAGCCAAGGTCTTTTTCCTAAGGGGGTGAGGGTATAGCTTTAAGATGAGAAGGGAAAGATTTTAAAAGGATCTGTGGGTGGTGCGTATATGGATTGGGCTGCCAGAGGAATTTGTGGAGGCTGTTACAATTGCAACATTTAAAAGGCACGTGGATGTACATATGAGTAGGAGGGGTTTAGAGGAATAAGGTATAAATGTTGACAAATGTGACTAGGTCAGACTGGGATATCAAATCAGTGCAGATGAGTTGAACTAAAGGGTCTGTTTTCATGTTGAATGATTCTATGACCTAAGTTTTAACTCTTAGCTTTTAACAGCTGAAATATAGTGGTTGGAGTACAGATTTGTATTGGCTTCAGAGAGCACACAGGGCAGTTGTTGTTATTTAATTTGGCCTGTTTGAACATGATGTAGGGACAGGTGGGATTTGAAAGCAAATCTTCTGGCTCAGAAGTAGGGACACTACCACTGCCACAAGACCCTTCATGATAGGACTGTTCTGTGGTGATGCTTTGAAAGGGCTTTCCTGAGATTGGAAATTGAAATGCTTTATTGACAGAGGAGTAGAGTTATTTAGTGGTTTTTAAGGTGTTTTGAATTCTCATGCCTGCCTCCAGTGTAGTTGTTATTATGGAAGGGAGAAGAAAGAATAGAGTATTATTTAAATAGAGAAAAACTGCAGGAAGCTGCAACACAGAGACTTAGGGTTACTTGTACATGAAACACAGAGAGCTGGCACAGACGTGTGGCAGCTAATGAGAAAGGCTAATGGTTTGTTGGCCCCTTTTACAAGGGATTGGAATAGAAGAGTAGGGAAGTCTTACTGCAACTGTGCAAGCTGCTGGTGAGACCATTTCTAGAGCACCATGAGCAGTTTTGCTCCCATTATTTAAAGGAAGGAAATCACTTCATGGGAGGCAATTCAGAGAAGGTTCACAAGGATGATCCCTGGTATGGAGGGATTGTCTTATGAACAAATGCCTAACAAGTTGGGATTCTATTCACTGAGGTTTAGAATATTGAGAGATGATGGATCTCATTGAAACATAGGATTCAGAGAGGGGTTTGGCAGGGTAAATGCTGAGAGGATGTTTCCCCTCATGAGAGAGTCTAGGACCAGAGGGCATAAAGAGAGAATAAAGCGTCGCAGAAACGTTATATCTTCTCTCAGAGCATTGACAGTATGGAACACTATGCTATGAGAACTGTGAGAGCAGAGTTCTTGTGTATCTTTAAGGCTGAGTCAGATAGAGTCTTGATCATCGGGGAGTCAAGATTTAATGGAAACAACAGGAAAGTAGACGTGATCCTATTGAAGGGTGGAGCAGGCTCTATGGCCAAATGGCCTATTTGTTCCTATTTCTACTGGTCTTGCCTCTTACCTGAGAACTTTCCCAATTGGAGGGAATTCATCTTTCTATTCTGTATACCTGAGAAGCATTTATTTTTAACAGTCTTGTTATTCATTGACTGTCTAGAATTTGAGAGACATATGTTTGAAATATGGTTGAAATGTTTGAGGATTGTTCTGCTCTAGAATTTTGCCCTCTTTCTCCACAGGGCGAATTATCTGTCAGAGATGCACTGTTGTAATGCTGAATTGGGACCAACATCTTTCATAGGGAGCATAATTAGATTGTGTCTGTAGATCTCCTACTAACCTACCCAGAAGTGATTTTGCTGAGGGTATGCATGAAGAGAGGCAAATTAATATCAATCAAGATTAATATGTGTGCAAGGAGAGTAGAGACAAAATAAGTGGGAAGAAAATAAAGCTTTGACAACAGCTGGGGAAAGAATGCCAAAAACATTGCTCAAATCTTAATTTTACTTATTATCCTGATGTCTTTTTGTCCTCTAATCTAGTGGCTGTGAGTCTACCAATACATCAGTTTGTGAGTCTACATTCTCTGATTAACCGTTGACTCCACATCATGTTCAGTCTCATTACAAACTGCTGCATCTGGGCTCGGAAAGTTCAGGAGCCAATAAGGTACGTGTCTTTCTATCTTGTTGATGTAAAGGGAAATATCTTACAAGAAGTATTTCTACTTGGAGAAGGAAACAGTGAGACAATTTTTTATATTTTATGTAGCAGGATCTTTGACACCCATTGATAAAAGAATTCATAAAATCCCTACAGTGTGGAAGCAGGCCATTCAGCCCATCGAGTCCACACTGATCTCTGAAGAGCATCCAACTCAAACCCATCCCACTACCCTATAACCTTACATTTCTATGTCCCTGGACACTATGGGAAATTTTAGCATGGTGAACCCACCTAACCTGCACATCTTTGGTCTGTGGGAGGAAATCGAAGCGAGGAAATCCACGCAGACAGCCGCCCAAGGATGGAATCTAACCCGGGTCCTTGGTGCTGTGAGGCAGCAATGCGAACCACTGAGCCACTGTGCCACCGTGTCTGTGGCTGCACTTTTTAAGAATGGTTTGCACCAGAGATTGTACAAAGTGCTGCTGGTGATTCTACTTTTGGAATACTATGAGCTATTTTGTTCCCGTTATTTAAGGAAGGATATCGTTTTATTAGAGGCAGTTTAAAGAAGGTTAATGAGGATCATCCTTAGAATCCTAAGAGGCTGAATGGCCTACTCCTGTTCCTATTTATTATGGTTTTAGGGTCTTTAATATAATGTTTTGAACCATCCAAAGATTGGGACTAAGCTACATTGAGATGGAGCCTTCCACATCCATCAAAGTTTTACCTGCACATCCACTAATATCATTTATTGTATCCGTTGCTCCCGATGCGGTCTCCTGTACATTGGGGAGACTGGACGCCTCCTAGCAGAGCGCTTTAGGGAACATCTCTGGGACACCCGCACCAATCAACCACCCCGCCCTGTGGCCCAACATTTCAACTCCCCTCCCCTGGGCCTCCTTCACCGCCGTTCCCTCACCACCAGACGCCTGGAGGAAGAACGCCTCGTCTTCCGCCTTGGAACACTTCAATCCCAGGGCATCAATGTGGACTTCAACAGTTTCCTCATTTCCCCTTCCTCCACCTCACCCTAGTTCCAAACTTCTAGCTCAGCACTGTCCCCATGACTTGTCCTACCTGCCTATCTTCTTTACCACCTCTCCACTCCACCCTCCTCCCTGATTTATCACCTTCATCCCCTCCCCCACTCACCTATTGTACTCTATGCTACTTTCGCCCCACCCCCACCCTCCTCTAGCTTATCTCTCCACGCTTCAGGCTCTCTGCCTTTATTCCTGATGAAGGGCTTTTGCCCGAAACGTCGATTTTACTGCTCCTCGGATACTGCCTGAACTGCTGTGCTCTTCCAGCACCACTAATCCAGAATCTGGTTTCCAGCATCTGCAGTCAATGTTTTTACCTACATTGAGATAGTCAAATGCTGGGTGCCACATGTGACCTGTGAATGATTTTTCTCTATTGGGTCTATATTATTTCTGTGGCTTGATTTTGACTCCGATTGGGAAATATAAATAGAAACATTTTCCATTCCTGAGTATCAATGCCCTAACTGTAAATACACATAATTTTAACACTAAACACAATTCATTTATTGTAGTCATCTTGTGATGACCTCCGTAACAGAGAATGAGTAACTTGAAGTTATTTTTCGCAACAACATGTCGGGGGAACTGACTGGGGACGAGTGGAAGATGGGAAGCAAAGATGATGCATAGGGTGGGGGAAAGGGACAGTATTCTTTTCAGTACGTTGTTTATTTTAAATCCTCATCAAAATTGATTGTTGAGGTTTTCTAGAATCCTGAAAACTTATATCCTGTGCTGTCTGAGTTGTGACATTATGCTAATCAGGAGCCAGAAACAACACTGAATGAGGATTTGTGCATAAATCAAGTGTTAGCCAAACTAAATTCAATGTCAAAAAGATGGATTATACAATTTCAGACCGTGCTTGTCCAATTCTATCGCAGGAAACATTTTTGCACCTTATGTTCATTAATATTAGATTACATAGCAGAGTGGCACAGACACTGCACACTGGTACAGTGGATAGCATCAAAAATGTGAAGGCACGTCCTCAATCTGCTTCAGTGCACTTGGCCTTGCAAAGAGGAATGAACACTAAATGCTGCAGACAGCAACTTTGGTTCTTCCAGCAGTCAAGCAAATTTGCAGAAGTTTGGAAACTGGCCACAGAATCATGTGACCTATAATAAGTGTAGGGTATAACTACAACTAAAAGAATATGCCTTTGCTGGAGAAAGAATATTTTTGAGTAGAAAAGTCTTAATTTTGATTTTGATTAGACACAGCAACCAATGTTTATGGAACTTATGTACAATATTGTTATCATAGGCATTACGTTGATTATCTGACGATGATTTTTTTGATCCAGTTTGAATAAACTATTGATTAACAATGCACTTCTCACCTTTTCTTTCAGAAATGTTACTCTGCTGATCCTTGGTCTAAGCCATACAGGGAAAACTGCAATAGTGAAAGGAATACAAAAAGGTAAAGAGAAAACTGTTACCCTCAGACCTGGTGAAGAGCAAACTGCTTGTTAATTTTTTTTCAGGGAACAAGAAGACATAAATAAAGCATAGTAAATGGGCATGGACAATTCATATATTGAATTGAATTTAATTGATTGTCACGAGTACCGAGGCACAGTGAAAAGCTTTGTCTTGCGAGCAATACAGGCAGATCACATAGTTAAGTAGCATAGATAGTAAATAAAAGGTAAACAGCGGCAAAAAACAAAAACACAGGTACAGGCAAATAAAGAATTTCAATAATAATATTGTCACCCTTAATAATGGCAACAATCAAGGTAAAGTCTGAAGTGTTTTCAACCAAACCTCAGTCAGAATTGCTAAGAAGGTCCATTTTGACCGCTTCATGAGAATCCCACTATCACAAAGCCAGTCTTCAGGCAAGTTCATTCACTCCCAATGGAATAAAGAAATTTTAGAATTTGCACAGGCTACAGCAAAAGGAATGAGAATATCCTAATTGTGGTGCTAAATGTTAGAATTTAAGTAGCTGAGTTTTGAATCATAGAACAGGACCCTAGGCTTTTACCATGCTTAAGCTTCTACTTACAAGCACGTTAATTACAGCTGCACTTCCAACTCAACAGCCACAGTGGCAGCCTGCTCCTACACATAGATAGATATGAATATAAATAAAATTGAAATTAATACATAATTATCAATGCTAAAAAGAGACATAAAGTCAAAGCTATTCATCTTGCACTCATCAGGATTGGAATTTGGTTTTCCAGATGGCTTTGATGGGCTACTGCTCAGGAGGCAGCTAATTAAGACAAGTCTGTGGTATTAGGGGCAAGGTACTGGCATGGAGAGAGGATTGGCTGACTGGCAGAAGGCAGAGTGTAGGGATAAAGGGGTCTTTATCGGGATGGCAGCCGAAGACTAGAGGGTCCAAGAGGGTCTGTTTGTGACCACAATATTCACATTATACATTAAAGATCTGGATGAAAGAACTGAGGGTGTTGTTGCTAGGTTTGTAGGTGACACAAAGGTAGGTAGAGGGACAGGTACTGTTGACAAGGTGGAGAGCTGCAGAAGGACTTGGGCAGGCTAGGGGAGTGGGCAAAGAAGTGACAGGTGCAATACAACGTGGGAGATTGGGAATGAATAGAGGTGTGAACTATTTTCTGAAAGGGGAAACGTTTTGGAAATCTGAAGGACAAAAGGACTTTAGAGAATTTTGAACTAGTACTCCTAAGGTTAACATGCAGGTTCACATTTGGCAGTTAGGAAGGCAAGTGGAATGATGGCATACAGAAAACAAGGGCAGGGATGTACTGCTGAGGCTGTGTAAGGCTCTGGTCAGACCGCATTTGGAATATTTTGAGCAGTTTTAGGCCCCATAGCTAAGGAAGGATGTGCTGACATTGGAGGGGGTCCAGAGGAGGGTCATAATAATGATCTTGGGATTGAAGGGCTTGTAATAGAATAGAATAGAAATTTATCATCACATGTCCTTTACATGAAAAATACAGTGAAAAATAGTGCAATCACCCCACCACAGTGCCTTCATCAATGACAGAAGTCATGCATAATAATTAAAAAAGTAAAACTAAGACAACATTCATCACAGTTAAGTTATCAGCTCCAGGGCTTGGGGAAAGCCAATTTAGGATCGATGGAATACCCTGAAGACACAACTGGGCCAAGACCACCACACCAGGCTGCTGGACACAGGGCCAGAAGAAGAGCTTAGAAGACGACCATACCAGGGCGAGACCACCAGTCCTGAATGAGACTGCCTCCTGGGCCGCTGGAATACCTGGATGCTGAAGACAAAGAAGACCTCCACATGGGGATGAGATCTCCACACCAGGACAAGATCACCATGCCTGGAGACAGTCACATAGTAAGAACGCCACACCAGGCTGCAACCATCTTTCTCCTCCTTCAGGTGCCCAGACTTAGCTATGGACCTGAAGCCTTGGCCTAGCCTGTGGGTCGAGGCCAGGGGAGACAGCCTGGGACCTGTTCCTCGCTCACTGGTAAACCGCGTGCTAGGGTAGAGACATGTCCGGCTAGTCCTGGCTTTGCTGCTGACTCCAGAATCCTCCTCTTTCATTTGCCACTTTCCAGGCTCGAAAGAAAACAACGAAAAAATTAGTGAAAGAGCAAAAGTAAAAAGAAGGAAAAAAAGAGAAAGAAAGCTGAAAGGAGCAGGCAGACCTTCGGCTCATCCCCCCCTACTCTGTTACCATCTTGATAAACAAAGAATATGAAGAGCAGCTGAAGACTCTGAGTCTGCATCTGATGGAGTTTAGAAGGATGTGGGGGGATTTCATTGAAACGTACAGAATAGAGAGACTTGAATAGACTAGATGTGAAGAAGATGTTTCCACTAGTAGGAGAGACTAAGACCCAAAGACATAGCTTCAGAGTGAAGGACAACCTTTTAAAACTGAGATGAAAACTTTCTTCAGCCAGAAGGTGGTGCATTTGTGAAACTCATTGCCATAGAGAGCTGTGAAAGCCAAGTCGTTGAGTGTCTTTAAGATAGAGATGGATAGGTTCTTGATTAATAAGGAGATTAAGGGTTACAGAGAGAAGGTAGGAGATTGGGGTTGAGAAACCTATCAGCCATGATTGAATGGTGGAACAGACTTGATGGGCAGAATTGTCCAATTCTGCTCCTATACCATATGGAATAGTGTAAGAAAACAAGTTTTGAAAGAAAACAGCAATTTAAGCAGAATGAGAAAAGGGTGCTGAATAATTAGACTGTCATTGCATGGAGATGCAGCAAGAACTGTTAACTGAGAGAAAGTGAGGGATGTAGATGCTGGAGATCATAGTCAAAATGTATGGCGCTGGAAAAGCACAGCAGGTCAGACAGCATCCAAGGAGCAGAAGAGTTGACATTTTGGACATAAGCCCTTCATCGGGAATTGTTAACTGTCAACCTAAATAATCTGAATGATCAGACAGGTAGGTTGACATTGGCTTGGACCTTACCATAGGCATGTAGCAGGGATTGGAAGTCTCCATGACCCTTTCATCAGTAATAAAGTTGCAATGCATAGATGAATGGCTTTTGCCTACAAAGGACAGGATACTTTGTGTTACTATATGTAGTTTCTAGTATATGCAAATAAATCATGTTGTGAACCCAACTGTTAATCTTAAAAAGGTTTCCGGTATAATTCTTAGCACAATTAGAACTATTAGTGAAATGTTATTCAGTATTAGACTCGCATCTAATGTTTGTGTGGAATTGCGTTGTTTACAAGGAGGGATTGGTTGCGTACTAGTGCCATGTTACACACCAAAAGCATTATCTGGTATGATCCACCAGTAGTTGGGATATTTGGCTTACATCCTTGACATCAGTTTACATCGGCATTGAACTTTATATCGCAATGCTCATTTGCATTGCAAGCAAAATGACTTTTTGGCTTGAAGGGTGAATCCCTTTGGAGAAAACCACTCAGGTAATTACGCAAAGTAATACCTTGACTCAGGGAGCTTCACCTTTCAAATTTTTGAGACATCTTCCCCTTTCAGAATAATCTGAGATAGACTGGGAACCATTCAGGACCTAAATGGTATAGTCCCTTTTGTGAATTTGCACATTATGCAGTGTGTGATGATCTGATCAGTGTAGCCATTATTAAGCAGGACTGATTGATATGCCCTACCTCATTATTAAACCTAGACATCAATAAATAGCTCTACTTACTAGTCTGTTGATATGGTTGATCTTGTAGTATATGGAAAATCCCAAAGTATAGTGAGCAGCTTGCGATAGATAGTAATAGAGAACACATTGGCAAATTTCCCAACAAATACATCAAAAACTAATTTTATTGCTCATTTCAATAGTGATTTTGAGTACAGGATAGAGTTTATTAAGCTGTGTAAAGAAATTCTTTGCATTTGCAGATACAAATATTGCAAACTTGTCATTTATGTTTTGAAGTTGTGCAAGAGATAGGAGGTTAGTGTTCCTTCCATCAGTGATACATTTCTCAAGGTAACCAACAACGAAGCTAGCAAGTGCTGTGCCTAGAAGGGATACCATGGCAACATCATCTATTTGGGCATACATGATGTTATTGAAACTGAACTCAACTACATGAGATACTAAGTTCATGAGTACAATGAATACATTTTCAGACTCCAGTGCCTTATCTAGATTGCCATGATATAGTGGCGTAGAGCAAATGTCAATGGCTTCCTTAACCAGTACATTACAGAATAATGTAGCAATGCTACAGGAGCACATAGGCATCATATTACACCTGGAAGTCTTGTATCGTCTTCATAAAAGTGAAGAAATCCTTCAAAGTGCATGTGGAAAATACAGTTAAAACTGGTTGTGGCTGTTCATTTAACCATTTCGCTAATTCCTACTTTGCAGAGCCAGTCATAGATAAAATAGTCGTATGTTTCAGGAAGCTCATACAAATATGGGCACAGTAAGGTGTGAGGGCAAATTCTATCATATATAACATTAAGCAGGCTATCACTCTTTTGTAAGTCCAGCTGTAACTTGTCCTTGAATATAGCTGTGCAGTCATTTGTAGTGGTGGGTTCTAGAGATGTAAACATGGAAAGGTCATTGTGTCCAATTTTGTTAGTCATGTTTGTTGAGTATGACTACACCAATCCCTTTGTCAGATTTACAAATATGTGTATTGGGATTTCTCTTGAGCCTGCACAGTACGATCAAACATTTGCCTTGCATATGAAAATTTGCCAAGTCTTTGAGTGTTTCACAATATGCATGTCCCAGATGTATTAGACGTGTTCTCAGGGCTTCAGAATCCTGGTTGGATGCTGGCTTGTGATGATAAAGGAGTCCAAACTCAGTTCAACCAGCTCAGACTTGCAAATTTCTGAAGACCATGCTCACCTTTAAATATGGCTCTGTTCTTAGACAAGATTTATTAACTATGACTGTGTGGAGTTTGCACGTTCTCCCCGTGTCTGCGTGGGTTTCCTCCGGGTGCTCCGGTTTCCTCCCACAGTCCAAAGATGTGCAGGGTCAGGTGAATTGGCCATACTAAATTGCCCGTAGTGTTAGGTAAGGGGTAAATGTAGGGGTATGGGTGGGTTTCGCTTCGGCGGGTCGGTGTGGACTTGTAGAGCCGAAGGGCCTGTTTCCACACTGTAATCTAATCTAATCTAATCTAATCTAATTCTGACTGTTCGAGGAATTATACCAGAAACCACTTTGCAATTAGTTGTTGAGCTCTGCTGTGACTCATTCATGTGCGGAAGAAATTGAATATTTTAACACACAGGACTTTGCCTTGATCTTTATATTGCACATTTTTAATTAAGAAAAGGGTTGTAGCTATTGCAATACCTGCTCCATTCCCCATGCAATGCCCTGCCCAATGCCTGGTTTGCATTTTTTCAGCTATTTAAGATGCACAGTTAATAATTTCTATTGGATTTCTGAGCCAACCAATGAGCAAACTCATCTCATATAGTATGAGTTGGTATACACTTTATAAATTTTGCTTATTGTATCACACTCTTGATTTCATTTTCTGTCTCTTTTTAGCAATGTTTAAGTTCTGTAAAGCACACAATTGTTAATGCATAGGAGCACTGAAGATTTGAGCTCACAAATTAGCCATGCCTCAAGCAGTGCAGTTGCAACCATGATATCTTGCCCACAAAATGAAAATTGTTCAGCTATGTACTGTACACCAAAGGCAGTGCAAATCAATTGGACCAGCTACCACCCCATCAAACTACTCATAATCACATTCACAATTAGCAGCAAAATATGCTATCGAAAATGCTATCAAGTGGCATTTATTCAGCAAGAACTGGGTCACTGATATTCATTTTGGGTTTGGCCAGGACCACTCCACTCCAGACTTATATTTCAACTTTGGTCCAGAACTGAAGTAAGAGTGACTGACTCAGCCAATGATATGAATGCTAAGCCTACAAAAGCAGGTTAGAAGCTAATTATTTTGCGGTGAGTAACACGTCTCCTGACTCCTGACTCCCAGCATCTGTCCACAAAACACAAAATGGGAGGATGATGGAACACTCTCCATTTACCTGGTTGATTTCAACCCCATCAATACTGAGGAAGCTCACTAT
Source organism: Chiloscyllium plagiosum (assembly GCF_037043375.1). Taxonomy (NCBI): domain Eukaryota; kingdom Metazoa; phylum Chordata; class Chondrichthyes; order Orectolobiformes; family Hemiscylliidae; genus Chiloscyllium; species Chiloscyllium plagiosum. Next base: position 59,328,904 of record NW_028270149.1, read on the forward strand.
CATCCAGATGTGAGCAATCCACTTGCTTAATACCCCAGCAATGTCTGAGGTCCACAAGATTCACTGCAGCAACTTGCCAAGGCTCCATTGACAACACAGTCCAAAATATTCAGGAGTATGAGATTGCTTTGATAATACAAGATGGATTTGTACATGAGCAAGAAATTAACTTGCAGTGAATTACCTAGAATCCATGTGGTTGGAGATAAAATGAAACAAGGGATAGATACATTGGTCAGAGTAGTCCAAAGGCCCCATATATAATAGACGTCTTACAGTAGAGCAGAGAATAAATCAAGACACAATAAAAGTATGTTAAAAAGCATTAAAATACATTAAATATGGGTGATTTTAATCTTCATGTTCATTTGGAAAATTAGACTGACAGAGATATCCATAGGAAAAGGAATAGTGAATTCAGGATAGTTTCCTAAAACAATATGTTGTGGATCCAACAAGGGATCAGGCTATTTGGATCTGATAATGTGTAATGAGACAGGTTTTATAATTGATCTCAGATTAAAACATTTTATAGAGAACAGTGACCATAAATTGATAGTATTTAAAATTCAGTTTGAGAGTGAGGAACTTAGGTCGGAAGAAACTGTACTCAACTTAAATAAGGGAATTATAGTGAATGAGAGTAGGATTGGCTGGAGTGGACTAGGAATTGGGTTTAATAGGAAAGATGGTTGATGAATAAAGGCAAGCTTTTTTAAAAAAAAAGTTCATGACTTGCAGATAAAATATATCCTAGTGAGGAAGAAAGATTCTTGGAAAGGGATAAACTGACTATAGTTAACCAAGGAAGTTACGGACAATATCAAATTGGAAGAAAAAAACATACAATGTTGCAAAGAGTAATGTTAAATCAGAGAATTGGCACAGTTCTAAAAACCAACAAAAAAGACCAAAATATTATAGAGAGGAAGAAAATAGGTTGAGGGCAAATTAGCAAGTAACATTAAAAATAGACAGTAAGAGCATTTTTAAATATATGAAAAAGAAGGAAGAGGCATCAGTGAACATTGGTCTCCTGGAGAATGAGACTGACAAAATAAAAATGGAGGGTCAGAAAGTAGAAGAGTTGAACAAATATTTTGCATCAGCATTCATGGTAAAGGATACTAATAGCATGATCAAAATGCTAAATAGTCAAGGTCTAAAGTTGGGGGAGCTGGGGTGAAACAAACCTAATAACCAGCACTAGAGAAACAAATGGGGCTAAAGGCCAATAAGCCCCCAAGACCTGATGGGTTACATCCTAAGATTTTAAAAGAATGTGTTACTGAGATCGTGGATATGGTAGTGGTATTCATACAAGAATACTTAGACTCTGGAGAGTCCCAGAGGATTGGGAAACTGCCAATGTAATACCCTTATTCAAAATGGAAGGGAGACAAAAAAGACATGTAACTATAGGCCACCAGTTTGTTGGTCATTGAGAAATGTTCGAGTCTATTATCATGGATAATATAACCAAGCAGAGTCAGCATGGTTTCATTAAATGGAAATCATATCTGAATAATGTATGATTGTCTTTGAGGAGGTAACAAACAAGATAGATGAAGGGAAACTTGTTGATGTAATATATTTGTATTTTTAAAAAGCATTCAATACAATAACGCAACTACGGCTACTTAGTACGATATAATTCATGGTTTTGGGTAATATAATATCATGGATAGAGGATTGGCTCGGAGAAGACAAAGAGTTAGGATAAGGGAGGTATTTTCAGGATAGCAACCTCTAAATATTGGAATGTTACAAGGGTCAGTGCTGGGGCCACAATTATTTACAATATATATGAATGGCTTTGATGACGGAAGTAAATGTACTATCACTTTGTTTGCAAATGACCCAAAAATTAGTGAAAAGGCAAGATAGTGAGGATGACACAAAGAGTCTATCAATGGATAAAGACGGGTTAAATGACTGGAAAAGAGTCAAAACACAACTGGAATACTGTGAACAGTTTTGGTCCCCTTATTTAAAGAAAGATATACTCACATTGATGACAGTCTGGAGAAGGTTCACTGGGTTGATCCTGTGTATGGTAGGATTTTCTTACGAGGAGAGATTGAGTAGTATTCATTGGAGTTTAGGAGAATGAGAGGTGACTTTATTGAAACATATAAGTTTCTTAGGGGGCTTGACAGGGTAGATGTGGAGAAGTTGTTTCCCCAATTGGGAACTTTTATGACCAGTGGGCATAATCTCAGAATAAGGGGTCACCCATTTAAGACGGATATGAGGAAGAATTTTTTTCCATTAGAATGTGTGGAATTCTTTACCACAGAGGGCTGTCAAAGCTGGGTCACTATGTATATTCAAGGTTGCAATAGACAGAAGTTATGAGGAACAGAATCAGTATAAAGATAAGATAGGAAAATGGAGTTGAGGATTATCAGAGCTGAAAATGTGTTGCTGGAAAAGCGCAGCAGGTCAGGCAGCATCCAAGGAACAGGAGAATCAACGTTTCGGGCATAAGCCCTTCTTCAGGAATGAGGAAAGTGTGCCCAGCAGGCTAAGATAAAAGGTAGGGAGGAGGGACTTGGGGGAGGGGCGTTGGAAATGCGATAGGTGGAAGGAGGTCAAGGTGAAGGTGATAGGCCGGAGTGGGGGTGGGGGCGGAGAGGTCAGGAAGAAGATTGCAGGTGAGGAAGGCGGTGCTGAGTTCGAGGGATTTGACTGAGACAAGGTGGGGGGGGAGGGAAATGAGGAAACTGGAGAAATCTGAGTTCATCCCTTGGGCCTCCAAGGTCCCAAGAGATACTTTCATATCCACCACAAATTCACCTGCACCTCCACACACAACATCTATTGCATCCGCTGCACCCGATGTGGCCTCCTCTATATTGGGGAGACAGGCCACCTACTTGCGGAACGGTTCAGAGAACACCTCTGGGACACCTGGACCAACCAACCCAACCACCCCATGGGTCAACACTTCAACTCCCCCTCCCACTCCACCAAGGACATGCAGGTCCTTGGACTCCTCCATCGCCAGACCATAGCAACACGACGGTTGGAGGAAGAGCGCCTCATCTTCCGCCTAGGAACCCTCCAACCACAAGGGATGAACTCAGATTTCTCCAGTTTCCTCATTTCCCCTCCCCCCACCTTGTCTCAGTCAAATCCCTCGAACTCAGCACCGCCTTCCTAACTTGCAATCTTCTTCCTGACCTCTCCGCCCCCACCCCACTCTGGCCTATCACCCTCACCTTGACCTCCTTCCACCTATCGCATTTCCAATGCCCCTCCCCCAAGTCCCTCCTCCCTACCTCTTATCTTAGCCTGCTGGGCACATTTTCCTCATTCCTGAAGAAGGGCTTATGCCCGAAACGTCGATTCTCCTGTTCCTTGGATGCTGCCTGACCTGCTGCGCTTTTCCAGCAACACATTTTCAGCTCTGATCTCCAGCATCTGCAGTCCTCACTTTCTCCTTGAGGATTATCAGATCAACTATCATCTATATTGAATGTCAGAACAGACGTGATGGGCTGATATCCTACTTTTGCTTCTAGATTGTATGGTTTCATGGTCTTAAGAGTCACAATATCCTGATCTTAAAATATATTGCTAATTATTTACTAAACTCAGCTAAAATCCTGAGACTTCCTTCATAATAGCACTGTGGAAATACATTTCAGGACACAGACCGGATGTCAATGTCTTCTTGAAGGCAGATATGGGTGGTCAATAAATGCTGATCTTACAAGTGTTACCCATATCCCATGAATAATTGGAAAAATAGTTGTGAGTATATAGCAGGATGACATATCATTTTTCTATTTATCAACTTACTTGTAATCAGGGAGGGATGCTGGAGAACATTGGGTATTTTAATGGAATGCCTTTGACAATGCACAAAGGAAGTCAAAACTAGGTACAGTTTTGAGATGAGGTATAGTTAGGGGCTGAGTTGTTATTCAGTTTGGGTCTGTAGATATAATTAATTTTAAAAACTGCAATGCACCAAAATAGGAGAGATAAAACTAGGGTGTAAAAAATTAAGTAGGGCATTTCCATTTTAAGTGATTATGAAATGTTTAATGCAGAAAGTTGATAGGTGGTGTGCAGATGTGTTCTTTCTTCATTCTGTACAGATAGATTTGTACCTTGTACTTCCACAGGCAGAAAGATATAACTGCAGTGTGATAGATTTGTAATGGGACCTGCTTATACAAATGTAGACATAGTCATTTATAAAGGAAATAATCAGCAGGAAATGCATCAAGACCTAAGATTTTAATGTACTATAGATGTAATTTTATGATGCTTTCTGATGCTAATATTCAAAATTTTGGACTAGCTATTATCCTATGTTTACTCTGATTCGCAGTTTTTTTTGTTTTAATCTCTGAACATTTACTCAGGACAAGAACTAAAGTGCAAAAGTCTCAGTATTATGACTATTAATAATGTATTTATGATTTTGTACACATTGCATAAAGCAATTATTCCTAAGGAACATGATTCAAACAATTGCAACCAACAATGTTGCTACCATTATCCTCTGTCTAAATCTGTCCATAACTTCAGGATTTAGTGCAAACACAGATAAACATGAAGCCTTAAGTTATGGCCTGTCACTCAGCCACAGGCTGCACTGAGGCACTGTCCCCACCCAAGTCATAGCTGTTAACAAAATCTATCAACTTGGAAAATGCTTCCTTGTTCCCTGTGCCTACATCGCATGTCAATGAAGTAAGCATGAAAAATTAAGTTAAAAATCACACAACACCAGGTTATAGTCCAACAGGTTTAATTGGAAGCACACTAGCTTTCGGTGTGCTTCCAATTAAACCTGTTGGACTATAACCTGGTGTTGTGTGATTTTTAACTTTGTACACCACAGTCCAACACCAGCATCTCCGAATCGTGAAAAATTAAGATTCATTCAGCAAGGCTTAGTGGGATTTTTGACTACCACTGAACAGCAGAACTGGTCCTGAAAATTATATGAGAAGTTATCAATAATGATTAATTTTAAATGTAATAGTATTAGTCGGTAAGAATAACTCGGTCCTTGGGGAGACCAGTCCCATCTTCACATGAGGATACCTCCATCATATTATGTGTACTATCATGATGCTAAATGGAATAGACTTTGAATAGATCATGCATATCCATCCACGACAGGCTGTCAGTTATTACCAAAGCAGCAGAATTATATGGAAGAATTTTACAACTTCATGATCCAAAACATCCCCTACACTGCACAATCAAACCAGGGGATCAACGTCTTTTGCAGGAAGGCATGCCGGAAGCTGTGCCAGGCATATCTAAAAATGATGTCTCATCCTAGTGAAGCTACAACACAGGACTCTTTTTTAACTAAAATGCATAAACAGTAAGTGATAGACAGGGCTAAGTGACTCACAATCTGCTCTTTTTGGCTTCTGCCAGGCTCACTCATTTAACCTCTTTACAACCATAGCTCATACATTGACAAAAAAGCTGAATCCCAGCTGTCACCTCATGGGAGAGTAACTGCCCTTGACATCAAGACCACATTAGATCAAGAGTGGCATCAAGGAATCCTAGCAAAACAGGAATCAGTGGGAGCCAGGCAGAAAACTCTCCACAGGTGAAGCCATACCCGGCATAAAGAAATTTGATTGTTGGAGGTCAATCATCCCAAATCAAGGACATTTCTGCAGGAGTTCCTCACGGTAATGTCTGAGGACCAATGATATTTAACTGCTGCGTCAATGATCTTCTCTCCATCATCAGGTCAGAAGTGGCAATGTTCACTGATAATTGTATAATACTTAACACCATTTATGACAACTTAGATCCTGAAGCAGACCATGTTCAAATGCAGCAAGACCTGGAGAATTTCCAGGTTTGGACTGACAAGTAACATTCGTGCCACTGAAGAGGCAGGAAATGACCACCTCCAACAAGAGAATCTAACTATTGTCACTTAACATATCATCATCATCATCATCATCATCATCATCATCATCATCATCATCATTGAATCTCCCACTATCAGCATTCTGGGAATGGCGATTGACCAGGATCTTAAATGGACTCATCATATAAATACTGTGGTACTGGAGCAGGTTAGAGGCTAGGAATTCAGCAGTGAGTAACTCCCCTGCTGACTCCCCAAAGCCTGTCCACCCATCTACAAATCCCAAGACAGGAGTGTGATGGATTACTCTCCACTTGCCTGGATCAATGCAGCTCCAACAACACTCAAGAAGCTTTACACAACAAAGTAGCTCATGTGATTGTCACCACATCTTAAAATATTCAGTCCCTCCAATATTGATGCTCAGTAGCAGCAATGTGTACTATCTATAAGATGCATTGCAGAAACTCTCTAAGGCTTCTTAGATAACACCTTGCAAACCCACAATTGCTACAATCTAGAAGGACAAGGGCAATAGTTACATAGGAACACCACCTGCTGCAATTTTCCCTCCAAGCCATCTGACTTGCAAATATATTGACGTTCCTTCAGTGTAACTTGGCCAAAATCCTGGAACTTCCTCCCTAATAGTAATCAGGAAGACTAATGGAATGTTAGTCCTTAATACAAGGGGGTTGAAGTATAAGAGAAGGGAAGTCTTACTGCAACCATGCAAGGTATTAGTGAGATCACTTCTGGAGCATTGTGAGCAGCTTTAGTCCTCTTATTTAAGGAAATATGTCATTACATTGGAGACAGTTCAGAGAAGGCTCACTGGAATGATCCCTGACATAAAGGGATTGTTTTATGAGCAAAGGCTAAACAGTTTGGGACACCACTCACTGGAGTTTAGCAGAATGAGAGGTGATGTCATTGAAGCACATAGGGTCATTAAGGGGCTTGACAGGGTAAATACTGAGATGTTTCATCTCATGCTAGAGTCTAGGACAAGTGGACATTGTCTTAGAATAAAGAGATGCCAATTTAAAACTGAGATGAGGAGGAATTTCTTCTCTCAGAGAGTTGAGAGTCTTTGGAACTCTTTGCTACAGAGAGCTGTGGGGGAAAGGTCTTTATGTATTTAAGGCTGAAACAGATTCTTGGTCAACTTTTCAAGGATTATGGGGAAAATGCAGGAAAGTGGATATGAGGAATGTTGACTCAGCCACAATCCTCTTGAATAGTGGAGCAGGCTCCAATGGCCGAATAGCCTATTCATGTTCCTATTTTTTATGGTTTTGTGGTCTTATGGCATTATAGTTGCACATACAGCAAATGGACAGTACTGAATCAATAAGGCAGCTCACCACCATCTTCTCAAGGGCAGTCAGGGCTGAACAATAAATGCTAGCCCAGTCAATGATGCCTACATCCCATGAATGAACAACCAAAACATCTAAAAATAAAGTTTGGTTTCATATTCTGCTTTCAGTTTCACCAATGTGTACATCCCTATTTTTACACCACGCATTGTAAACTTGTAAGAAATTATTTGTTTATTCGTGCTTTTTATTTCCTTGTTGGCTGTCGGTAAGAATACTTTAATATGATTGGCTGCTTGGATAATTTGATGATTTCATTGCAGGTTGATCATGGAAATTCCAATTAAACTATGTTGCACATTTAACTGCACAGAAAGAGAGAGGTAAATCTATCCCCATACAGATTATGGACACACACAGTGCATTGTTCTTCAATGTCAGTGTTGCAAGCATCTTTGCTTTACCATTGACTCTCAAATCTTACCAATTATACTGTGGTGAACCTTATTAAAAGTGAATATATTCTTTGAAACAATGTATATTATGTAAATGACACAGTTCACCAGAACCAAAAGGAGAGATGATTGCATAGCTTGATATCTGCAGGCTTCCCTTTGTTACATTCTCATGCTGGAATGTTCCTTCAGTGTCCGATCAAGGGATCACCATAATTTCCATGGAATATCAGTAGAACTTCCAGATACATGCTACAAATAGCCTTTACACTGATCCTAATGAAAGTTATATGGTTGATTGGGAGAGCACCAAGGGAATTCCCAGTGTGGCTCTCCATTGCTTTGGATTATCTCAAGCAAAGCAGATAAACGAGAATAATTTCAAATGTATAATACCATGTCCAATTTGGATAGGTCTAAAATACTGTTTCTCACATCATAGATTCAAATGATGAGATTACCATTGTTAATTCATTTTCTGTAGTCATGCATGGCATTGTTATTATTTTTTACATACTAAATCACTGTCATTTGGCAATTACCTTACAGTAATTTGCACAATTTTAACTTTTGCTCAGGCTACAATCTAGGCAGCATCCATGATTGTTACGTGTTGCTGAATCATTAGCTTATGCTGTGAATTTGTATGAAGGCAGGATAAGGAGGCAGACTCCAAGACTTCTTCAGTCAGAACAGGGATTGAATCCCATGCTATTGGTGTCATTCTGAATTATATATCAGCCATCTTGCCAAGTGAGCTAACAGGTTTCCAGTCCCCGTGTTGTAATCCTTAAAATTAAACATTTCTGTATTTCTTGCATTTCATACATTTTGCTTTTATTACAATAAGGAAGAAAAGCATGAATATGTACTGTGATTTGAAATTAAGGCACTTTGCTGGAACAATATTAATTTACTGTTGTATAATCCTGCTTTAATAGATCTGTCACATACAAAGTGGAAAAAGTATTCCAGTTCCAAAAATAACATTAATATTTTGTGACTTCTAATCATTGTTTCCATCCAGAATCTCCATTCTTAATTCGTCCAAGTGGTGGATTTTCCAGGATTGATCTCAAGGTAGATCGTTTTAATGTGACAGTATTTGACCTTGGAGGTGAGGAGAAAATCCGAAGTACTTGGAAGAATTATTATCCTGAAGCCCATGGTTTTATTTTCGTTGTTGACTCAACGGATGTGAAGCGGATGGGGGAAGCTAGAAATGTTCTGTGTGAAGTACTAAAACATCAAAAGATGTCTGGGAAGCCTGTTCTTGTGTAAGTTCTGAAAATCAATAATCATTAAATCAATAAAAATCATTTGATGTTTAAAAGAGGACAAGATTGATAATGAGTTGAAGAAAGCTTTTGGTTTATTGTTTGCGCTTAAGTTAGCTAAGTAAATGGTATTAACTTGAAAATCCATTGTATCATTTCCTTGTGAGAATTTTAAAATTTCAATGAAGGACAGTTTTTTCTGACCTGTTTCTTTCAAGTACAGTCATTTCTCCTCCATCTCTCTCCCAGCTTGTGGCATGTGTTAACTACCCCATCAACCCTTCGTTTGGTTCCCTATCCTACTGTAGCAACCTCCTTACTACAGTACGTTCCTCCTAAGTTTGTTTTGCTCATCAGCGCATGCTTATTGGTACAGTTATTTCTTTTTCTCTGGTGATGATTCTATCCCTTCTGAATGGCTAATACCATCCCCTATCATAAAAAGTCCCTTGGGGCAGAGTTTTATAGTCCTCAACCAATAGCTCTTCTGCAGGACCCACAAGAAATTTTCCACCACACTCCCACCTGCCCCTGATCCATCCATAATTTTCCAAGAGGTTAGCAAAGCCTAGGGACAGCTCATCCACTCTCACCTTAATTTTGTACCTTATGTGATCAAGTCACGAGTATTTTAAGTCAGGGATGTTTTTTTAAGGCTGTCAGGGGGAGTTCAGTGGCATTGGGGAAGCTTGGCAGGTCATCCTTCTCATTCACCAGGCAGGAAGAGGGAATGTCTCACTCAGGGGCATTCCTCCAGGATTTAGAATCTGGTACAATCCCAGACCTGGCCACCTATGCTGCTGGAGCTACTGGGCTTCCAGTCAATTCCAGATTGACCGCAGGTCTCTGAGGTGAGGCTTCCACTTAAGTGAGGGGTGGAAGTCCAGATCACAGCCTAGTAATGCTCCTGCCCTTGGTCACTTTACCCACCATAGTACTTCCAGTGTTCCCATGCTTCCAAAGTTCTGGAATGTATTGACCAGGAACAATGTCCTCAAATTTCTGAACTCTCCGTATTCAGCTCTCACATTGTCAGCACCACTGTGATCAAAGCCACCAATTCAATTCAATGAAGATACTATTTTTCTTTTGTGACTGTAACTTGCTTTTTTTTTCATACTCCTCGACCTTTTGAATGTCTTCAATATCATAAATCATTCCATGCTTCTGCTCTGTCTCTATGGTATAACCTGATTTTACCAATCCCTACAGCGTCAATAACATCATCATTTCTAGTATTCTAGTACCAGTAGTTATAGTATTTTCACAATACTTCTAGCTGCTTCTCTTCATGATCACCCTCATAGAATTCTATTCTTGGTCCCCTCCCTTGTTCACATTTCCATGCTAAACTTTGTTAACATTAATAAGAAAATATCCAATTCTATTTCAGTCTCCTCCATTACTCAAAGGATTAATGGATCCTTAGCTGCTTTTCTGACAGTAAGCCTGGATAAACTAAATTTACCTCCAATTTAGCACCAGCCACATCTGTTTGGATCCTATTGACATTCATTCTATTAACCTTCCTAACTACCATCACAAGCTAAGGTTCCTGTACTTTGCTTTCCTTCAACACTATCTGTTGTTTTTCACTGCTGCTGAAACCCCATTTCAGGTGCTCAAAGTTTGTCAGGTTTTCCTTGCTGACCTCCCTGCTTATACCGTATATATTGCAACTATTCAAAATGTGAAGATCTAAGTATTCATTAGCATAAAGTCCTGTCTCCTCTATTGTACCTGCCTTTCCAAACTCTATTGGATTTCTGTACCCTAGCAAAGTGACTGCACCTTCTTTGTCCTCACGTACAAACCACTCTGTGGACTTGTCTCACTCTGCTTCACTGATTTTTTTCGTTCATATTATGGACACATGCATCCTTCACATCTCCCATATTTGGGTTACTATGCTCTAGTATTAGTGTTTGCTCTTTCTGTCACTTGGCAACTCCCTCTCCGATCAATCCATCTCATCAAATCCCTCCCTGTCCTGAAAAACATATTGCAATCCTTTTTAACAGTTCTATATCCCTTCTCTCGCTAGATGCTGTATTATTGCTCACATTTTCTTCCTGCTTTGCATCACTAGATGCCTGATATGCCACTATGTATGTGGAAAACATTATAGAAGCTTAAGTATTCTAGTTGTTGAAATCTAGTTTACAGGAAGTGTACAGAATAATATTAACAAATTATTCATTTACATATTTTTCCTGTTCAATTTTGGTGTATTGTTAAAGACTATACTGAGATGTAGACTAAGGCAGATTAAGGTATACTTTCAACTGGTCACTGATTTTAACAGAACAACAATTTGGACCAACCATTTTCCATCAAATTGGAAAATCCACCATAATTCAATCGTTCGAGTTAGAACTAGTGGTCATTCTAATATTTTCCAACACAATATGCCCCACTGCCAATTGACCCCTGGTGTTGTGGGTGTGCAAGTTATGCAGCTTCTTTTCTGCACATACTCAAACTTATATTGTAGTAGGACTTGGAATGAATCAGCTGAATTTAATATGTATTTACGTGCGGAAGTTGCGATATTCGTGTTTCATCATTTACTTTTTGTTTAGACTAGCGAACAAGCAGGATAAGACTGAGGCACTACCAGAGTTCGACATTATTGAGCAACTATCCTTGGGAAAACTGGCAAATGAAAATAAATCCATCTGCCGCATTGTAAGTTTCATTGAACTTCTGTCTTGCTGTACAATTTACTATCAGTTTGGACTGCCTACACGTCTTCTTCAAAAATATTAGAGCACATTTTAACTTGTACCTCCCATCAGATACCCTTCAACCACAAGGTATCAGTAGGGGAGAACTGAAACTTCCTGTTCTGTGCCAATGTGGTTGTGTCCCTTGGTCAAATGTGGTGCTTGAAAGCAAGGCAAGCTGCTGGATATTAGGGACTGATATTCAATCCCAAGATACAACAGATAATAATGGAAAGGGCAAAATTCTAAGACTAAATTCTTCAGTCAAATGTTCGGGGTCAACTTTTACACAAGTAATAATTTGTAGAGATTGAAATCCACCATCCATCATCGTCTTGCTATTACAGATTTGACTGTTCCAAGACTGGTTAACGCTTCTTTCCTCCAATCATTCCGTCACTCCACTTTATTCTCATGCTATACGTGAAGGGCTTGTTTAGAGACACATCCGGATCTGTTTCGGTGCTGTATGGCTCTATGACTCTAAGGCATGTTAGACTACAAAGAATCACTGCAGCATCACTATTCTATGTTCTAACATAAGCTCCAAACTCCAAACTTCCATCAACTTTATTTTTAAGCCACTTTCATCTGGGAATTGGGACAACTACATCTTTAAGAAATTTCTCTTAAGGAATTTTTTTTTTGTGAACATCACCATTGTGTTAAGCTTTGTCTCATTAGATATATGTGACAGCTCAAAAGTGAATCTTATAGAAGTTATATTTTCTCTAACTTTATCCACCATTTGGCTGGCATATCAAACTTCATCAGACTCTCATGCAGTTTCACACTTTTCGCTTATTCTTTTGTCAAAATTTGACTATAAACTACTGAAATGTAATATACCTGGTGTGGGAGATTATATGAAATCTTGGTCTTCTGTTGTGATCCAACCCTATTTCTCTTCATCAACCTGGTATGCCAATCTGACATGACTCTGAAATCTGCATTCCCAAATTTTCTAGCTTGTTTAAGCGTGATATTTTGGTTATACCACAAGAAACCAAGAGTTCATTTTGGCAGTTTTCATTGTGGTATTTTGTAAATTAGTTTTTCACTGTGGCTACGTGCTAGATTTTGTCTGTTTGCATTTCTTATTCTTTGGCCTCAGGTGTTAGGGAGCTTTCTCCAATCTCTAGCATTCTTCTCCATATCATAAATTCCCTTGCTGCTGCACAATTATTTGTCTGCTCTGCAGTCTCATTAATTTCAATCGAAACTGGCCTTCGCATTTGCTGTTCCTTCTTGATATCTAGTTGCCATATTAGAAGGCATGGTTTGGCAGGAATGCAATGCATACTAGCAAGATGGTAGCCTTGATTTGTGTAGGTACAAGGAGCCACTTTCAATGGCATGCTGTCCTATGATTCTAAGGATTAGTAGGCTTAAACCAGGTGAATTTGACTTCAGCAGCAAGCAGGTAGTAAATTGAAAGAGTTTACATATTTAGCTAAAAGCAGCGGCCATCTTTTACAGAAGATTAACCATTACTCAAATATATATATAGCATTTATTTTTACAACCGTATTATGTCCATGAATGCACAAGATGCTGTTATCGAGAGCTCTGCAATGATTGTGATGTATTTGGTAAATTATTAATAAAGGATAGTTATCCATGATTGTTAAGCCACAATTGTCTTGTGAATGCATCTGGACTTCTTCCTGACATAATATGGAAACAGAGATGATGACTCTTATGAGTTCCAGTGGAATTTTCATACTTTCCCCTGAGGACGAGAGCAAGAAATTCAAATACTTGAAGCTGCAATGGAGCTGCCATTGATCTCGCCCTATTTTCATTTTCTATTATCAGCGGGGAGTTTGCGTTGAGGAACTGCCGATACATTGGCCTGAGTGCCTGTGTCCTGTCCATCTCTGATTAGAAATTTGAAGAGGGAGAAACTGTAAACAGTGGTGTTGAACTAGTGCTGCTTTCTTGAGCTGCTTTTGGTGATCATTTTTACTGCTGTAATGTTCCCTGTCTCCAGGCTCCATACTGCGCAAAGTGCTGCCCCAAACAGGCGACACATCAGGACTATACAAATGACCAAAACCCACCAATTCAGATGGGTTTAGATCTGATGAAATATAGGATACAGCAAACGTTCAGCTGTGCAGCTCTGTTGGTATATTTTGTTAGGGATTAGATTGGATAATTAGTAACTTGCAGAATATTCTTCTAGATTTTTACACTCACGCAATGTGTTTCATGGCATCTCATCAGATAACCACTTCATATTTTTCACAACAATTTAATTCAGTTTAAAAGTACAAGTTGTATTTTTATTGTCTTTATTGCCTAAGGTGTGGTATGAACTGAATATACATCCAAGAACAATTATTGCCATTCATTTATCAAGTTGACCAATATATCTCACCATCCTCTATTCCCTATACGCCATAGAAAACTGCGAATGCAACAAGTAACAACATTACTGATAATAAATAACCTGAAGATGACTTTTAACTTCACAAGTTGATCTTAAAAATGTATCTCTTCCAATGTCAATGTAATAAATCTTCAATTTTAAAATGGTATTCCAGCTGTCTTGACACAGTTAGTACTGTACAAATTCAATCACCAAGGCAGAAAACAAATTTATTGTGAATGCCATGAAATAAATTATTTAGTGTATTTTACATTTCTGCATTAACATGATTTATTTGCTATACAACTTCTAGGATAATTCAGAATTTTCTTACTTTCTTTCCTTGTATTTTATTCAACTGCTCATTAGATTTGGTTTGCAATCTTCTTATTACAGCCACATACTAGATGGAGAGAATTTTGTCTTACCTAGACTTTAGCCAAGTTTCAAGTGTACAAAGTGTTCTGGTGGCATCTATACTTGAAGGCTTAAATCTGTGAACAGGGGCATCTCGTGGGGTTTTCATATGTTATAACATCTAGGAGCCCTGACAGTCACTATAGGCTATTCTTGTTCATGATTAGTTTAAGTGAGGCATTGAGAGAATCTGAGAAAATTTATTTTACTATTCACTCATGGGATGTGGGCATCACTGGCTCACCAGCATTAATTGCCCGCACCTAGTTGCCCTTGAGAAAGTCGTGGTGAGCTACCTTCTTGAACCATTGCAGTATATGTGCTGTATGTTGATCCACAATGCCCTTATGGAGAGAATTCTACTCAATATAACAATCAATGGTGTGGAGAGGTGAGGTATTGTAAGGCAAGACTTAAAACTAAATAGATAGTGAACAGAATTTTTTTAACAGGCAAAAACTCCAACTTAACAGTCAGGGAATCAGGATTCAAAATACATGGGAGCAGGAGGTGAAATCCCCAAAATACCTGGGAGCAATCAATCACTGGGGCAACCAATGAGAAAAAGGTTGCCCTGATAATAGAGTGAATTTGTGAGGAGCTGTTCCTTCAGCCATAAGCTGGTTCTCTTTGTGCTTTTTCTCCTGGCAATTGTAGGAGAGAAAGAGCATGTGTCTGGAGGAAAGCACATGGTAGCAATGTGGGAAATGATGGGAAGCTTCGAGAAGCTCTTTTTTGGGGTCTGGGGCTTTTGCCCAAGTCTGGGGTGTTTATGGTGGCAGAGTTTTTTCTGGGAATTGAGGCCTATGCCAGAGACTGGGATTTTTGCCATTGGCCAAGTGCCAACTGCTAGGTCTAAGGTAGGAGTTGGAGAGTAAGGAGAATTGGGATCTGCCAGGGGTAAAGAACAGCTTCAGGATGGGAAGAAGGCATAGGGTTAGGCTGCAAGGTTTTGGAGGGAGAAGAAGGCTACAAGAGGGGGGCAAAGCAGACAAAAACAACAGAGAGATAGGAATGCATTTGGGGAGGGGAGAAGATTGCAAGAGAGAGCAGCAGGAAGGATGGAGACTACAATGAAGAATGGGCAAGGAGGCGGCTAGAAGAGAGAAGGAGGGATACAAGGATGCAACAAGAATGGGGGGAAGGAAGCTGCAAGTACAGTGAGGAGAGAAAAAGGCTGCAAAGGGAGACAAGAAGAGGGCAGCTTCAGGATAGGGGGATGGGGAGGCTAATAATCATCCTCGTCGGATACTCAGCGTTATTTTCAAGTCACCTTCCTGTTTTATTGTGAATTTGGACAATTACATCTTTTGGAAATTGCTCTTTGGGATGGTTATTCTTCTGAATAATTATATATATTTCCATCAGCTTTGTGTATATGTGATGGAAATGCATTAGGTGTGACCTCACCAGTCTGCAGAACGTGTGTTGAGGGTGATAACCTTTTGTATGTGGAAATGTGTGTCAGTTACACTATTTTGAAAAAAGAAAGTCTGCGGTTTGAAGCCAATTTAAATACTGAAACTTTTAGGAAATTAAATCTTTTCGTGTGTGTTGTAGATTTAGGTTTGATGGATGGTTGATAATATTGCGGATAAGGATAAATTCTTTGAATTCATCTTCTGCGTGAGTCCAAATAGCCCATATATCAACAAAACTCCAAAAAGTATTATTACCATGGGCTGAATGTCTTCAGCCACTCAATAAAGTGGGCATTGGTAAGAAAGTTGGGAGAATCATGTGAGATTCGCAATAAGCAGATGGTGAGAGCAAGGAGTCCCATTTTCCAACAAAGTGTTGAATGTTGAGGTAATATTTGCACTAGGCGAAAGAGAGGACTGCAGATGCTGGAAATCAGAGCCAAGAGTGTGATGCTGGAAAAGCACAGCCAGTCAGGAAGCATCCAAGAAGCAGGAGAATCGACATTTCGGGCAAAAGCCCTTCATCAGGAATGCCCTGATGAAGGGCTTCCTGATGAAGGCCTTTTGTCCAAAATGTCGATTTTCCTGCTCCTCAGTTGCTGCCTGACCAGCTGTAATATTTGCACTAGTAGTGAGAAGTAGTAGAGTAGTGAAAAGCCTTCTTGTATGCATTAGTCACATCTCATTGATATGCAGTTTCCCATTATCCCAATCTCCAGATAGAATCTAGACAGCAACAATCCTGACATGAATGTCAGAAATGATAACCTGGTGACTTCAGTTCACCTCTTGCTTCTCTCGAACTTCATCTTGGACATCAGACTCTAACATCTCAGAGTATGCGCTATGGGTGGCAATCACACCCCCCACCTGTCTGCCAGACCTCCAAATTCCTGTCAGCAAAGCAGGGTGTCAATTTCCCTCTGTCAGACATGGCTGGGAAAATTGATTCTGTGAAGGCCAGCTCCAGACTGCCAATGTTTGATAAGCACCAGGAATCCCAGGATGTCCTGATGGTGGCCAATACTTCCTCCTTTGGCAAGAGGGAGAATATGATGCGTGGGGAGCCATACGGTCACAGTCCATAGGTAATTAGGAGAGTTTGGGAAGATAATATGAGGAACCTCAGTAAGGCTCCTGGAATTAACCATTATTAACACTTAGCCAATTTTATACAGCATTGTGTAACTGCTTTACTTTTAATGACTTGGTGGTTTTTTAAAGTAAAACATGCAACTGCTTAGTGTTGATGAGTTAGCTCTCACTGAACTTCAAACTACTGTGGTAAACCATTGATTGCATTGGTAGTAATTCAAATCCTTTTTCTTAAGGAACCATGCTCAGCTACTTTGGACTATGCTGAAAAGAAACTAGACAAAACCATTTTGAAGGGGTTGCGATGGTTGCTGCGTGCAATTGCCAAGGACTACACTGACCTGTGTGCGCGATTGATCCATGATAGTATAGCACCAAAGGCAAAACAGCAGGAACAATTGGAAGAAGCACAGTCAATACTCAGGATACAAGGAAAACGGTATGACTGTTTTTGTGTGCTGTAGTCCAATTCTTAGTTTTCAAGTTGACAGGTCAGAAAGTTGTTGGTTAAGTGCTCATTCCAGTGGTTTGAGCACATCATCCAGATTAACATATCAATACAGTATTGAGGAAATGCTACACTGTCAGAGGCATGGTCCTATGGGTAAGATATTAAATAGATGGATTTAAATCATTCTGAAACATTAGTCAAAAAAAACATTGCTGATGGATTCTTCTGGTCATCTTTTAATCGGTCAAGTGAGACCATAAAAATAACTTAAATGATCCTTGCATTTATTTTATTTGTGGGAGGCTGCTGTGGACAAACTGTGAGCAGCATTTCTCATTTACAATAGTCACTACACCTTAAGAATCCTTCGTTGGCTATAAAACACCTTAATACATTGTGGGGTTACCGAAGGTCTAATTTTAATTTGCGAAAAATGCACTATATTTTGTAAAGTCAGTTGGATATGCAATCTTTATCCTCACATACTATTTACATTTATATAGCATCTTTAATGTAGTTGATTAACACCATAAGATATTTCATACAAGTGTAGTGCTTAGAATGCAATAATTGAATGGTTTGGGGTGGGAAATGGGTATAATGTAATCTGTGATTTCAAAGCATATATTTTTTGAGTCGAGAATGAAGTACCGGAAAAGCACAGCAGGTCAGGCAGCATCCGAAGAGCAGGAGAATCGATGTTTCCGGCATAAGCTCTTGCTTTTCCAACACCCCATTCTCGACTCTGATCTCCAGCATCTGCATCCTCATTTTTTTCCATTTATTTTTGAGACAAAAACTAAATGGTGAAGGAAAGGAAAAAAACCCTTCCTTTCAAAACTCAGACTGAAACCAAAATCGGAGACCAATTGGAGAGATTGAAATTGCTTGAAAACCTCTGAATGAACACAGAGTTATCACAGCAAAGACAATGCTTCCTGTGATTTAGGGAGGGAGGCCTAAGACTGTTATGGACAAGGCCAAACCCCCTCAAAACATTTCAAGAAAGTAGCCCGGACCCTAACTTTGCTGTTGTTTTAAGCAAATGTACAATGGATATTCCAGGAATGATGCACCTGGCCCAATCACTTAGTCTTAAACAAAACAGAATTTAATTGCAAGATTATCGAATGAAACAAACAAAAGAAAATAGAATATAGAATAACTTAAACTATTGGAAAACCCAACAGATTATCCCAACCTAATGATGCTGCTCTAAATTCCTGTGACAATCCCCATAAACATCCCTTGGCAAAAAGGGTAAAATCAAACACTGGGTCTTACAGGTGTGTGAGAGAGAGAGAGAGAGAGATGGCAAAGAGATTCAGCATGGAACGCCTTCTTCCATGTAGCTGTTTCTTTGACCAGCAACCTAAAAACTGACTGCTTGCTAAAACCAAGCCAAACCAAACCAGACCAGAGAAAAGCTGAGCTGAGAGAACAAGTCACTCCCTTTTCATTGTACAAGTTTTTTTTTAAACTTCAAAACCTTTTGCCTAAGGTAGTATCTGTTAGCTATAATCAAGTTGGCCCTAAAATCCATCCAAATCAGACATCTTGGCAACTTTGCCTTATGAAAAATGCCAAGGACAACAGAACCTTGTTTAAGGAGCAGCATTGTCCCACCTCCCCTCTTAAAAAAAACCCCATCAATATCCAAAGATGGCTTAATTTTAAAACCCACTTAATCTTACACTGTTAGTACATTACAACACCCATATACATTACTTTGACTATAAACACGCAAACATGTACAATTACATTCTGTTTCAGTCTGTTTACTCCTGCCACCGAACACCTCCGCTTCTCATCCAAGTTCATCAAATCACATTCTCTCGTCTTGCAACATGCACAATTTTCAAACTGAATGGCTATAACAACAAGCTCCACCTAAATAGTCTGGAATTTTTGTCCTTAAATTTCTCCACAAACTTCAATGGGTTATGATCAGTGTAAGAGTTTAATTTAGATAAATGTGAGATGCAGCATTTTAGAAAGTCAAATCAGGGCAGGACTTTTACACTTAATGGTAAGGTCCTGGAGAGTGTTGCTGAACAAAGAGACCTTGGAGTGCAGGTTCAAAGTTCCTTGAAAGTGAAATCACAGGTAGATAGAATAGTGACGAGGCTATTTGGTATGCTTTCCTTTATTGGTCAGAGTATTGAGTACAGGAGTTGGGAGGTCATGTTGCGACTGTAAAAGACATTGATTAGGCCACTTTTGGAATATTGTGTGTAATTCTGGTCTCCTTCCTATCAGAAGGATGTTGTGAAACTTGAAAGGGTTCAAAAAAGATTTACAAGGATGTTGCCAGGGTGGAGGATCTGATCTATGGAGAGACAGAATAGGCTGGGGCTGTTTTCCCTGGAGTGTCGGAGGCTGAGGGATGACCTTATAGAGGTTTATAGAATCATGAGGGGCATGGATAGTGTAAATAAACAAGGTCTTTCCCCTGGGATGGGAGAGTCCAGAACTAGAGGGCATAAGTTTAGGGTGACAGGGTAAAAATTTAAAAGGGACCTAAGAGGCAGCTTTTTCACGCAAAGGGTGGTGTGTGTATGGAATGAGCTGCCAGAGGAAGTGGTGGAGTCTGATACAATTGCAACATTTAAAAGGCATCTGGGTGGGTTTAGAAGGATATGGGGCAAGTGCTGGCAAATGGGACTAGATTAGGTTAGCATATATGGTTGACATTGACGAGTTGGACCAAAGGGTCTGGTTCCATGCTGTATATCTCTATGACTCTATATCATTGTCTCAGATACATTACTGGAAATCATAAACATTAAAATGTTGTAACACCAACATCAAGCTCCAAGTCTCCTTCTGAACTGTCGAATATTTCTGCTGATGAATGCTCAATTTCCTGGAGGAATACCTGATAGATCTTTCTATCTTACCATCATCTTCCTGTAAGAGCACAGCACCAACACCCACGTCACTCACATCAATGAATGTTTTTGCATAATTAGGTGTGGTTAATATTGGGGTAGTGGTTAACACAGCTTTCAGGCTGTCAAATGCCTTTTGATAGTCCACTGTCCACTGAAACGTCTTGACTTTCTTTAATAATTCAGTGAGCCGAGTAGCCATGCTGCTAAAATTTGGTACAAATTTCCGATAAAATCCATTCAATCCCAGGAATCGTAGTACTGCTCTTTTTGTCGATGATATGGGAAACTCCCCAATTACCTTTGTTTCTGCATTCCATTGTCCGTGTCCAATAACATGGCCCAGGAAGGTGGCTTGGGCTTTGATAAATTCACTTTTAGCCAGGTTTATCACCAAGCCTGCCTCTCAAAGTCAATTGAACAATTCTGATAAATGTTGTAAGTGTTCCTTCCATGTAATCCTGCAATGAACTTATTGGTTAGTCTCTGAAATATTGCTAATGCATTTTTCATACCGAACAGTGTGACTTTAAATTGATACAGTCCATTTGGCGTTATGAAAGCCGAAATTGTCTTTGCTCTTTTTGACAATGGTACCTGCCAGTATCCTCTGAGCAAGTCCAACTTAGAAATATAAGTTGCTTGTCCCACCTTCTCAACACAATTCCAAATGTAGAATCGGATATGCATCAGTCTTTGTAACTGCATTGACTTTGCAATATTCCACACTTAACCATTAGGTAGCATCTGGTTTTGGCACCATTACTATGGGTGAGCTCTAGTCACTGTAACTCACTTTGATTATGTCGTATTACAGCATGCGTTCAATCCCCTTTTAAATCTGTACCAACTTTAGAGAGTTATGCCTATTAAGATGTTGCTTAATCGGAACAGTATCTCCTATATCTATATCATGCATAATTAGATGAGTATATCCCAACTTATTTCCATATACCTCATCATGCGATAGCAATAACTCTTTCAGGTCATTTTGATTTTGGTCTGGAAGTTAACTCAATAATTTATCCCCATTTTTGACAATTTCCTCAATGCCTAATTTAATTTGAGGAATGTCCAATTCAGAATCCTCTGAACTTGGTTTTTCACCCTGATCTATAACCAATAACACAATTGCCTTTGGCTTCCCTTCCTTATCAATATGCCTTTTGAGCATATTCATATGACACACTCTGTGAGATTTCTCTCTGTCTGGAGTCCTTATCAAATAGCTGACCTTACTCAACCTCCTTTTGACTTGATAAGGTCCACTAAACTTTGCTTTTAAACATTGACCAATCACTGGAAATAACATTAACACTTTATCACTGACAGCAAAATTGCGAACTTTTGATTTCTTGTCTGCTTTCTGTTTCATTGTATGCTGTGATACTTTTAAATGCTGTCTAGTCAACTCCCCCGCTGTATTTAGTCATTCCCTAAAATCTGACAATTAGTCTAAATATGTGGTCTCTGAATTCTGACTTATCAATTTCTCCTTAAACAATTTTAGTGGTTCTTTAACTTAATACCAAAAACACTAATTCAAATGGACTGAATTTGGTTGATTCATTTGGCGCATTTCTGATCACAATAAGTACATACGGAATTCCCTTATCCCGGTCATCCAGATAGTCTTGATTATAAGCCCTCAACATGGTCTTTAATATCTGATGCCACCATTCTAATGCTCCCTACGATTCTGGATGGTAAGCACTAGGTTTGAATTGTTTTACTCCTAAGCTGTCTATAACTTCCCTAAATAATTTTGACATGAAGTTTGACCCTTGATCTGATTGTATCTCTGTGGGTGGTCCTTATCTAATGAAAAATTTGAGTAATTCCTGTACAATCCTTTTAGCTGTGATATTGCATAATGGAATGGCCTGTGGAAATCTGGTTGACACATTCATTATTGTTAGCAAATGCTGATTCCCACTTTTTGTTTCAGGTAGGGGTCCTACACAATCAATTAAGACACTTGTAAGAGGTTCTTCAATTAAGAAAAAGAAGGAAGCATGTGTCGGGTATAGACAGGATAGATCGAGTGAATCCTTAGAAGAGTATAAAGAAAGTAGGAGTATACTTAAGAGGGAAATCAGGAGGGCAAAACGGGGACATGAGATAGCTTTGGCAAATCGAATTAAGGAGAATCCAAAGGGTTTTTACAAATATATTAAGGACAAAAAGGTAACTAGGGAGACAATAGGGCCCCTCAAAGATCAGCAAGTCAGCCTTTGTGTGGAGCCACAGAAAATGGGGGAGATACTAAATGAATATTTTGCATCAATATTTACTGTGGAAAAGGATATGGAAGAAATAGACTGTAGGGAAATAGATGGTGACATCTTGCAAAATGTCCAGATTACAGAGGAGGAAGTGCTGGATGTCTTGAAATGGTTAAAAGTGGATAAATCCCCAGGACCTGATCAGGTGTACCCGAGAACTCTGTGGGAAGCTAGAGAAGTGATTGCTGGGCCTCTTCCTGGGATATTTGTATCATCAATAGTAACAGGTGAGGTGCCAGAAGACTGGAGATTGGCAAATGTGGTGCCACTGTTCAAGAAGGGCGGTAAAGACAAGCCAGAGAACTATAGACCAGTGAGCCTGACCTCGGTGGTGGGCAAGTTGTTGGAGGGAATCCTGAAGGACAGAATGTACATGTATTTGGAAAGGCAAGGACTGATTCGAGATAGTCAACATGACTTTATGCGTGGGAAATCATGTCTCACAAACTTGATTGAGCTTTTTGAAGAAGTAATAAAGAAGATTGATGAGGGCAGAGCAGTAGATGTGATCTATATGGACTTCAGTAAGGCTTTCAACAAGGTTCCCCATGGGAGACTGATTAGCAAGGTTAGATCTCATGGAATAAAGGGAGAACTAGCCATTTGGATACAGCACTGGCTCAAAGGTAGAAGACAGAGGTGGTGGAGGGTTGTTTTTCAGACTGGAGGCCTGTGACCAGTGGAGTGCCACAAGGAACGGCGCTGGGCCCTCTACGTTTTGTCATTTACATAAATGATTTGGATGCGAGCATAAGAGGTACAGTTAGTAAGTTTGTAGATGACACCAAAATTGGAGGTATAGTGGACAGCGAAGAAGGTACCCTTAGATTATAATGGGATCTTGATCAGATGGGCTAATGGGCTGAGGAATGACAGATGGAATTTAATTCAGATAAATGCAAAGTGCTGCATTTTGGGAAAGCAAATATTAGCAGGACTTATACACTTAATGATCAGGGAGTGTTGCTGAACAAAGAGACCTTGGAGTGCAAGTTCATAGCTCCTTGAAAGTGGAGTCACAGGTAGATAGGATAGTGAAGAAGGCGTTTGGTATGCTTTCCTTTATTAGTCAGAGTATTGAGTACAGGAGTTGGGAGGTCATGTTGCGGCTGCACAAGACATTGGTTAGGCCACTGTTGGAATATTGCGTGCAATTCTGGTCTCCTTCCTATTGGAAAGATGTTGTGAAACTTGAAAGGGTTCAGAAAAGATTTACAAGGATGTTGCCAGGATTGGAGGATCTGAGCCAAAGGGAGAGGCTGAACAGGCAGGGGCTGTTTTCCCTGGAGCGTCGGAGGCTGAGGGGTGACCTTATAGAGGTTTACAAAATTATGGATAGGATAAATAGGCAAAGTCTTTTCCCTGGGGTCGGGGCGTCCAGAACTAGAGGGCATAGGGGTTTAGGGTGAGAGGGAAAAGATATAAAAGAGGCCTAAGGGGCAACTTTTTCACGCAGAGTGTGGTAAGTGTATGGAATGAGTGCCAGAGGATGTGGTGGAGGCTGGTACAATTGTAACATTTAAGAAGCATTTGGATGGATATATGAATAGGAAGGGTTTGGAGGGATATGGGCCGGGTGCTGGCAGGTGGGACTAGATTGAGTTGGGATATCTGGTCGGCATGGACGGGTTGGACCGAAGGGTCTGTTTCCATGCTGTACATCTCTATGACTCTATGACTCTAAATGCAGGAATAGGTATTAAAGGTGCGGGTTTTATTCCTGCCTGTGGTTTTCCAACTGACATGTATGACATATCTAGCAAACCTCAACTACATCCTTGTGCATCCAGGCCAGTAAAAATTTTTTGTATTTTAGGTTGAGTTTTTCTCACTCTTAAATGACCCGCTACTGGTAGTTCATGCGCCACCTGTAACACCTCCTTTCCATAACCATCTGGCAATAAGACTTGATGAACTTCTTCCCATTTTTTATCTGCCTGAAAATGTGATGGTCTCCATTTCATCATTAAGACATCAGTTTTAAGATAGTATCACACCAGGATACATCTAAATTCTTCTTCTGTATGCTTTTTGATGCAATTGGTTTAGTTTCTCCTGTTTTTGCTGTAATTCAGTTAATTTCTCTGAATTAAAGATGTCTGCTTTGTCATCTATCTGCTCCTGGTTTGTCTCAATGATCTGATCAAACAGGGTCTCTATTAATTTCACTTCAACTTTCTTATCTGTACTTTTTGATCTCTCCTGTTTCCATTGGTGACTTTGTGACCTTGTTGTCACACAGTCAGGAAAAATCCCAGGATATGTGTCCTGCAATAGTTCAGTGTTCACTGGCTTTTCAACCACAGTTGGCAGCACTCCTACCTGTGAACCAGCTATATCTTTAGCAAGGACAAGTTTTTTTCCTGGAGCTGAGAGTTTGTCCAGTACTCCTACCACGACTTCTCCACTCTTCACCAGACACTCTAGCCTCACTGTACATAATTGAGTGCCACCGTGAATTCCTGTTACTAGTACCTTTTCTGGCAAAAGTCCTTCTGAGGTATATATCTCCTCATCTTTCAACATCAAAGATTGAGAGGATCATGCATCTCTTAATATAGTAACCTCTTTCCTGCTGCTCCTGGCCTATGTAAGTAAACTCTACCTTCACAGGTATATGGTTTAAAAAGGTATCTCTTTTCCTTTTTGTTCTGCAATTGCAAGTCGTTCTTCTCTTTCTCTGCTTTTAATCGTAATTCAAGCAGTTTCATTTCTTTCTTGGAGGCAGCTCCAACTCCAGCTTGTCTGACAATTCCAGCAGCTTTTCCTTGTTCACCTTTTGTAAAGCCCCCAAAGTCACATCTTCTACCCCCAGAAAACTCTTAAGTGACTGAAAGAGCCATTGCTTTCCCAAGCACTGTATAAACCAACCAAAATCAACACCCAGAACAAAAAACACTAACACCTACCATTTGCAGCCTTCAAGTCTAATAACCTAATTCCAAATAGGAACCTTAGAACAAGCGGACAAGCCCCAATCTGTTATGGACAGGCCAGACCCCTCAAAACATTTCAAGAAAGTAACCCGGACCCTAACTTTGCTGTTGTTTTAAGCAGGTGTACAGTGGATATTCCAGGAATGATGCACCTGGCCCAATCACTTAGTCTTAAACAAAACAGAATTTAATTGCAAGATTACTGAATGAAACAGAAACAAAAGAATAACAACCTATTGAAAAACCCAACAGATTATCCCAACCTAATGATGCTGTTTTAAATTCCTGCAACAGTCCCAATAAACACCCCTTGGCAAAAGAGGTAAAATCAAACACAGGGTCTTACAGGAGAGATAGAGAGAGAGAGAGAGAGAGAGCAATAGCGATGGTTAGGAGATTCAGCATGGAACACCTTCTTCCATGTAGCTGTTTCTTTGACCAGCAGCCTAAAAATGGATTGCTTGCTAAAACCAAACCAGACCAGAGAAAGGTTGAGTTGGGAGAACGGGCCACTCCCTTTTCATTGTACAAGTATTTTTATAAACTTCAAAGCCTTTTGCCTGAGGCAGTATTTGTTAGCTACAATCAAATTGACCCTAAAATCCATCCAAACCAGACATCTCGGCAACTTTGCCTTATACAACACTTCTGAAAAAAGCAAAGGACAACACAACCTTGTTAAAGGAGTGGCATCATCACAAGACTACCAAAGATCCAGAAGCATTAGAATAGGCAAATATATAATTACTGCAGCTATTTCTGTTACTTGGAGGTAAGAGTGGTGGATCATCCGGACTGGCATAAGCTGAGTTGAGGCAGTTTTGCAGATGCGTACCATTTTAGTGAAGGGTCTGCCCGTGGAATTCTAATTGGCTGTGTTCTTCTAACATTTGGGGAATATGCTGAGTCTTAGAGGCAGAGGAGCTGAAATTCTTTATGAGGAGGACAGTTTTGAAGAATTTTATGACTTAGATTGATGATACATTGGCTGAGTGGAATGCAGGTAAAAACAATGACTGCAGATGCTGGAAACCAAATTCTGGATTAGTGGTGCTGGAAGAGCACAGCAGTTCAAGCAGCATCCAAGGAGCTGCCTGAAGTGCTGTGCTCTTCCAGCACCAGTAATCCAGAATGAGTGGAATGCAGAGCCAGTTCCCAAGAAATGGCCTGGTTATATCAGCCACTTAACATGTAAATTATAATTTATAATGTTCCATAATTGGACATTAATTCATGTTTAATTTCTGTTGGTTCTATCATTTAAAATGCAGGTCATTACCTAAGGTTATAATGAGTACGTATTTATCATGACTCTTCTTTAATTTAAAAACAATCAGGTTTTAAACCATGGAATATTGTGACTTCATGTTTCCTGTCAATAACTTAATTTTTGTCAGGGTTCCTTTCTTGAGAAAAATTTCCAGTCTCGACAAGATTTAAATGCTGTTGAAAGAATTAAGTTTTGTAAAGGTTTTGAAAGATATATTAAATAGTAACAAAGCAAAGGAATTCATGCAAGGAACTCCTGAGAATAAATCCTAAATGCCGTTGATGCAATGTGGGCAAGGTAAACAAACAGTCAGAGCTTTAGGAGCAGTGCTTTCTTTCCTGAACAAAAGATAGCTGCATCTCATGGTCAGTTGTAAAAGAAGTTCTTCCTGTCACCAATGAACTGTTAAGAAAATATTTATTAAGCCCAAATAAATACTATGTTAGGATGAATAACAGCTTCTGTCCTGTATTACATTAATGACCAGTAATGAGTGTAATTTGTCCATTTTGATTTTTTTAAGGTATCTCAGTCCTTTGCTGACAGTTAAGAATCTGCTTCTAATTCAAAAAAATGCTCTCTTGCGAGCTCTCATCAGGAGATCTATTGAAAAAAATTGAAAGGAGTGACAACAATTAATTGACGCTTCGGTAGCATTAATAGCAGCTAACTGGCAAGTTGTTTAAACACTGTTTGGAAGGGAATGGTAGCATAATGGTATTAGACCTGTTATCAGAAGTCTGGATGGCTGTTCTACAAAATCCCACAAAATTCCACCATTGCAGTGGGGAAAGTTTGAAAGAAAGTGTTTGAAGGTTTGAGTAGCAATTCTTAGGTCAGAATGACCGTGAAGCTGAGCAGGAGGAATATGAAGGAGACCAGGACCACTGGGAAGCAGACCAGGATTTTAAAACAAGTCAGGATCACTGAAAAGCCAATCAGGATTGGGAAGTGAAATAGAAGAATCATTAAAACTGTGATATTGGCGAGTTTAGTAGTCACTGTCGCACTGTATTGACAAACAAAGCTGTCCCTTGATTTTTAAATCTCTGTACCACAGGTGACAGCACAGCTGTTAGGATACTTGTGAATGTCTTCCCTCTACGTTGTGAGGCTTTCAACATTGGAAATGCAGTGTAACACATATGAACAAATACACAAGGCTGGTTGTTGACATTATCTTTAAAATGACAGATTGCGATGATGCATCACTGCCTTAAAGGCACATCTACATTACAATGCAGCACCTAATAGCACTTGAAGGTGTGAAAATAATTTACAATTACCCTTCCAAATGTTCTGGACTCCTTAATCAGCTTTCCATTTTCTTCATGGAATCCCAAACCTGGCATGCGCTTAATGTGCTTCCAAAACCCCACACCATCAGATCCAAATAGCTAGCAGGAGGCAATTTAATTTGACCCTCCATTTAAAAAAGGGGAAGGCAAACTTAGTGAGGATGAGTATAGATTACTGCTCTGCAAAAAAAGATAGTAGAAAATTGGAGTCAGAAATGCACAAGAAAATCAGATTATCAAAAAATAAATCCAAGTTGACAAGTAAGCCTATTTGCGCTCTTTCCAATGTCACCACATCCTTCCTATATTGTGGCAACCAGAACTGCACATAATACTCCAAATTTGAACTAACTAAAGTTTTGTACAGCTGCAATATGACTTAGTAACTTTTATACTCCGCTCCCTGACCAATGAAGGCAGGCATGCCATACACCTTCCTTACCACCTTATCCACTTGTGTTGCCACTTCCAGGGAGAAATGGATTTGCACCCCACGATCCTTCTGTACATAATGCTCATCAGGTTCCTGTCATTTACTGTATACTTGCCTCTTACATTTGACCTCCCAAAGTGCATCACCTCATACTTATCTGAATTAAACTCTGTCTGCCATTTCTCCACCCAACTTTCCAACTTATCTTTTTCCTACTGTATCCTTTGATAACCTTCCTCACTGGCAACAACTCCACTGATTTTTGAGTCTTTTGCAAACTTACAAATCAGATCACTTACATGTTCATCCAAATCATTCAGTCCCAGCACTGAATACCACTGATCGCTCAACTCCAGTTCGGAAACACCCCTCCACAACTACACTCTGTGTTCTGTGACCAAGCCAATTTAGTAGCCAACACACCAACTCACCATGGATCCCATCTGACTAAATCTTCTGGACCTGCCTATCATGAGGAACTTTTGCAAATACTTTAGCAAAGTCCATGTAGACAACATCTACTGCCTACCCACATCAATTATCTTTGTCACTTCCACATAAAAATCAATTAAATTTATGGGACAAGGCCTCCCCCCTCAGAAAGCCATGCTGACTATCCGTAATAAAGTCATCCTTTTCCAAATGCAAATAAATCCTGCCCCTAACAATCTCTCTTAATAATTTCCCTACCACTAGTGTAAGGCTCACTGTCTTATAATTTCCTGGATTATCCTTGTTGCCTATCTTAAACAAAGGAGCAACATTGGCTGTTCTCCAGTCTTCTGACCTTGCCATGTTAATGTCATATTGATGATCAGCAGGTGATTTGTGCCTGATAGGGGTAGACCCAGTTCCACACCCTTCAACCAGACACAGCCCCAGCACATACTGTCACATATGATCAGTTCTCCTGGTAGACGGTCATAAATCAAACCAATGAGGGATCCAAATAAAAAAATAGTTTTCATTATAAAAAAGCCCGAACACTCTTCTAAAAGTAAAAGAAGTGCAAGAACTAGATTGCTTTATGTGCCCTTGGCATAAAAACATAAAAAACAAAAGAAATGACTGCCCATTGTGTGATTTTTATCATTCGTCCATCGGTTTAATTTTGTATTGAAATTTTGCATTAGACCTTAACATGGTGGAAATTAGGATACCTTAACATGATCTCTAATTCAGGACACCTTAACATAGTGCTGAATTCAAAACATATTAATATGAAATCTAATTCATGACACGTTAACAGAATATCTAATTCAGGAAACTTCTCAACATGGGTTATGCTGCTAACTTTAAAGTGAATTCTGCAGAATATCCAATAAGCACTGTTTCTTCTACTTGACAGGAAAAGGCGGACTAGAGTTGGACTGGGGAAGCAAAAGCGACAGCATTTGAAAGACTTTGATGTCACACCTCACACAAAGATCAACCCTTCAAACCATATAAGTAATGGCATCAATGCTCAGGTATGAAAATAAAAATAGTTTAACAACCAATTGATGTACTGCATGTTAATGGAATGTTAAATAATATGCTTATGTACAATTACTTTGTGTTATTTTAATGTAATCATTATCCAGTTTGCATGAATCTAAGAACAGAATCAATCACCTGGTGATACAGAACTTTAATTTTGCTGAAAAGAGATATTGCAGAAGCATTCAATTTTACTATTCATCAGGACAAACACAGTCACAACAATTTATATGACAAAACAAAATAGTGCTGATTGGCCAAGGTGTGTTGTGGGGAAAAAAAAAGCTCTGGTGAACTATTTGCTCTCAAGTATCTAAGTAATTCAATGGTTCCCTCTCTGTGGAGGAGTGGTGATGTCCATTTTGATGGAGAGGAGAGCAATCGCAAGGGAGGAAATTATCAACAGTGTGAGCTAACATGTGAGCCAGGGAGAGAATTATGGTGAACAATAATTCTATGGGAGTAAAGTTGAGAGATTAGAATGTGGTTCTTGTAGTCAGCTTGAACTCAGAAAGGGCATGTATAGAGATAAAAGGGAAATTAGAAAAAGTTGTGATTTTGGATGTAGGGCAAGGAGAACCTTTGAAAACACCTACCTCAACTGTGTAGACGAAGAGAGAAAGCAGACTTTCTAGACTTCCTACCTGGCACAAAAAGGTTTATAGTCTACATTATCACTGAGGCTTCACAGAAGCCTCCTCTCACTCTTCATCCTGTAATGCTATTGTAGTTGGGCTGATTAGGACTGCTAATCTGGACCAATCATAGAGCTTAAATTCTATGGAGTCCAGTTGGCTGGCCTTGTTATAATCACTATAGCTATCAGCATTATTTTTTATTCCTTTCTCCCTCATGCGTTTGTCTGATTTATCTGTGAATGCATCTGTAGTATTCCCTTAAACTATTCCTTTGGGATGAAAGGTTCTAGATTCTGACCATTCGCTATAGAATCCATGGAATCCCTACAGTGTGGAAACAACCCATTCGGCCCAACAAGTCCACACCGACTCTCCAAAGAGCATTCCCATCCATTCCCTGAATAAAAATTTTTCTCTTCTAGACACCGCACAATTTTTATTTCATTCTTCTCATTTTTTGGTTTGTAACTGTGAGTTGAAGTTAAGATTTGAATTTAGAACAGCAGCTTACTTAGAAAGGAAAGAGAACAACAACATTTTTTTTCTGTTTGAAATTGGCCTCGAAAGATAATGGAAGTTAATTACTAATCTAAGATCAATGTAAATGAATTAGCACTGAGTTGTTGCTATGCTGTGGCCTAGTAACTGGCTGAATGTTGAATTGGTCTATCAAGAGACAAGTGATTGGGTTTTGGCAGGAGGCAGTGTGATTTTTTTGAAGTTTCCTGGAGATGGTACTGCTTGATTTTGCTCTTTCTCACTCATTTTTCTTTAGTTATTGATTCATTGAATGTTCTGAGAAAATAATCCCAGTCTTTAACAAATAAATAAACAAATAAATAAAATAACAAACAAATATTTCTAGAAGTCTGCTAAAACTGTTTGCATTAATTAATGACATCAGAATTCAAAAACAAAATCAGAAATTGCTGGAAAAGCTCAGCAGGTCAGGCAGCATCTTTGGAGAAAAAGCAGAATTAATATTTTGGGTCCAGTGAAACAGGATATACAGTTCTACTTGTCTGTAAACTACCTATTGTCCAAGAATTTCATAAATGCCTGTTATCAATCCTTAGAAACTATTTATTGAACACCACAATCATCCTGCCATGCACTTATCAGGAGTCAGACATTCTTCTATTTCCAGTGCCAGTGCCATATTTAAAGCCTGACTGTACACAAAGTTACCAAATGTGTTGTCACTGTAAGTTGGGCTTTTGCCCAAAACGTCAATTTTCCAGCTCCTCGGATGTTGCCTGACCTGCTGTGCC
Organism: Chiloscyllium plagiosum; assembly: GCF_037043375.1. Lineage (NCBI taxonomy): Eukaryota > Metazoa > Chordata > Chondrichthyes > Orectolobiformes > Hemiscylliidae > Chiloscyllium > Chiloscyllium plagiosum. Next base: position 59,360,809 of record NW_028270149.1, read on the forward strand.
TTTCCAACACCACACTCTTGACTCTAATCTCCAGTATCTGCAGTACTCACTTTCGCCTTGTAAGTTATCATCTGTCTCATCGACTGTCATCGTAACTGCATCTGCAAGAAAGAAGCTAGAGAGACAGCGCATCCTTCACAGAAGAACCCTAGCTGAAGGAATCCAGTGTAGCATGACATTTTACCATTGTTCAATATGGGAATATTCATGTTGGAAACAAATAGTTCAAACAGTTCAAAGAGTTCAATTGTATGTGAACAACAAGAGAAACAAAGAAAAAAAGCAAAAAGCTTTAATTTACTTTTTTTGAATGAATAGGGACTGCTGGCCTTCCCAGCAATAACAAATTTACAGTCTAGAAATGTTGACCTCACCTGGCTCATGTCTATTTGAAGCAGGTATCAGTCAAAATGTATTTGGCTTGTTATGCCCAAAGCAGTACTGCTGTATCATGCTGAAGATGCTGCAGTACATTAGGGCTGCAGCTTTATCTTTGTTAAAGTCAAGGAGTCATAGAGATGTACAGCACAGAAACAGATCCTTCGGTCCAACTTGTCCATGCCGACCAGATATCCCAACATAATCTAGTCCTGCCTGCCAGCACCCGGCCCATATCCCTCCAAACCCTTCCTATTCATATACCCATTCAGATGCCTTTTAAATGTTGTAATTGTACCAGCCTCCACCACTTCCTCTGGCAGCTCATTCCATACACGTACCACCTTCTGCATTAAAAAGTTGCCCCTTAAGTCCCTTTTATATCTTTCCCCTCTCACCCTAAACCTATGCCCTCTAGTCCTGGACTCCCCCACCACAGAGAAAAGACTTGTCTATTTATCCTATCCATGTCCCTCGTGATTTTATAAACCTCTATAAGGTCAGCCCTCAGCCTCCGTCGTGCCAGGGAAAACAGCCCCAGTCTATTCAACCTCTCCCTATAGCTCAAATCCTCCAACCCTGGCAACATCCTTGTAAATCTTTTCTGAACCCTTTCAACTTTCACAAAATCTTTCCAATAGGAAGGATACCAGAATTGCACGCAATATTCCAACAGTGGCCAAACCAATGCCCTATGCAGCCACAACATGACCTCCCAACTCCTATACTCAATACTCTGACCAATAAAGAAAAGCATACCAAACGCCTTCTTTACTGTCCTATCTACCTGCAACTCTACTTTCAAGGAGCTGTGAATCTGCACTCCAAGGTCTCTTTGTTCAGCAACACTCCCTAGGACATTACCATTAAGTGTATAAGTCCTGCTAATATTTGCTTTCCCAAAATGCAGCACTTTGCATTTATCTGAATTAAATTCCATCTGTCATTTCTCAGCCCATTAGCCCATCTGATCAAGATCCCATTATAATCTAAGGGTACCTTCTTCGCTGTCCACTACACCTCCAATTTTGGTGTCATCTGCAAACTTACTAACTGTACCTCTTATGCTCACATCCAAATCATTTATACAAATGATGAAACGTAGAGGACCCAGCACCAAGCCTTGTGGCACTCCACTGGTCACAGGCTTTCAGTCTGAAAAACAACCCTCCATCACCACTCTCTGTCTTCTACCTTTGAGCCAGTTTTGTATCCAAATGGCTAGTTCTCCCTGAAGTCCATGAGATCTAACCTTGCTAACCAGTCTCCCACGGGGAATTTTGTCGAACGCCTTACTGAAGTCCATATTGATCACGTCTAATGCTCTGCCCTCATCAATTCTCTTTGTTGCTTCTTCAAAAAAAACTCAATCAAGTTTGTGGGACATGATTTCCCATGCACAAAGCCATGCTGACTATCCCTAATCCCTAATCCCTTCATTCCTGATGAAGGGCTTTTGCCTGAAACGTCGATTTTCCTGCTCCTCAAATGCTGCCTGACCTGCTGTGCTTTTCCAGCACCACTCTGATCTAAATCCTATCCCTAATCAGTCCTTGCCATTCCATTTCTTAATTTAACGTTGTGGTGATTTTCTTTCTAACCAAACTGCCGAATGATCAATTCAGTGCGTGATGTAGCCAGCCATTCTCAGCACTCAGTTGTACACACAGAGAGACATTTTGCACAGCTGTGGCCAGAATAAATGTGCATCATTCTGTGAAGTTGTAACTCGAAGTTTTCTCCATTTTTATTATAATAGGATGAAGAAAAAATCAAAAACGCATTTGTTACTAGGAAGAAAAAGAAAAAGTTGAGGGTTGGTGGAGGCAATCTGACTTTGCCTGGAACTAGGAGGCTGCCTGATGGGAAGAATTCCCCTTCAGATATGGTTGACAGTGCACTTGTATCTGACAATGGGAGGAATGAGAGAGGTGATGGAAAAATCCCACAGCTGGACAATTTTCAACCAGCAGAGAAGAACACACTGATGCCAGGTTCTGTGAACACAGAACCAGCCACAGGTATAACAATAACAGTTTTCTGCACAGCTGAAATCTCATGAAAAATATCTTTTACAAAACAATGTAAGTTTCCTTCTGCAATGCAATGGCAATTGATTCATTACCTTAAAATTTCATGAAATTCAATCAAACTGAGAGAAACTTGACTCTGAGAGATTTTATGTATTGGAATGGACATAGAAATGGTTTGCTGTTTTGAAATTGTCCAGAACAGACTGCAGATTAGTCAGTTGGAAATCAGGGGTCAATAACACAATCAGTTAGATAGACTTAAGCTTGTATAAAATCTGACTATGCCGCTCAAAAGTGTTTGAACAGAATTGTTCGGTAGGCAAATAGAGAGCAAGGCATTTTATACAGCAAGATTCTACAAGCAGTGAAATGAATGACCAGTTAATCCACTTTCCAGGTGTTGTTTAAGGAAAGAACCTTTTTGATGCAAATATAATTCACTGTTCTTTTTCAAAATACTACCATGGGATCTTTAACACTTTGATCCTATGTTCTTTCTACTCACTGCTGACTCACTCGAGTTTATGGAAGCATTTTCTGCAAAGCCCTCAATTCTCTATGTTGTAACTTCTTATTTGAAGATCGATTCTATGTTTTAATTGCCGTCTGAAGGTCAACAGCTTGAACAATGTAGTACTCAATGGAATTGCTCTGACCAGACCAGACCAGACAAAAGTGCTACCCACTGGTGTTGACATATTTCAAACACATTGTCAGGTATGCTTTGCATGGTGATTCTGTGTCCAATCCATAGAGAGGCTGTAAGATGTCACATTTTTACAATGGGTCTCCTCAGCAAAGTTGTTGCATGACAGAGGATGTCCTCATTTGTATCAATTTGATATATCTACCAGAATCATAAAATTTTACAGTACAAAGGAAAGCCATTCAGCCCATCATGTCTGTACCAGCTCCAGAAAGACCCCGCTAAATTCTTAATTTTCAAATAGATACCCAACTCTGCTTTGAAACCTCCTATGGAATTCTCCACCACAATCCCAGGCAACACATTCCAAGTCCTAAAAACTCTCCTCATCTCACTCCCATCTCTCTTGCTGACAATCTTGAAATTGTAACCCCTAGTTACTGGCAGACAAACTAGTGGAAACAGAATATCTTTCTTTACCATGCAGAAATTGTTTATAATTTTGAACACCTCAATAAGGTCATTGAATCCAGAAGTTCCATGGAGCAGATTTGATGGGCTAATTGGCCCAATTCTGCACATACCTTATGGTCTTATGGTCCCTCTATTCATGTTCTCCTATCAAAGTTTTACTATTGAGTCTGTATCATCTGTCCATGTATCTTCTACTAAAATCCATTACCTCGCCAGGTGTCTGCCCAAAGGCCGACTTATCAAAGTCTCTCTAAAATTGCTCAGAGTCATCCTCACAATTCACCATTCTCCCCAGCTTAGTACCATCTGCAAATTTAGAGATTTTGCCTTCAACATCCACCCCCAAATTGTTTACATAAATCTGAAAAGGAAAGAGTCTCAACACCATTCTCTGGAGAACTCCACTTTCAGCTTGACTTCAGTCTGAGGAATGTCATCTATACCTACCCTCTGTTTCCTATCTTTTAACCAATACCTATTTATAATTTTCTAACCAATCTGCCATCTATCATATCAAATGCTTTCCGAAGGTTCAAATATGCAACATCTACAGCACTACCTTCACCAACTGCCTATGTCACCTCATCAAAGATCTCAATTAAATTTGTCAGACATGACCTGTCTGTGACAAAGCCATTTTGACAGTTCAGAATTAACTTACTTTTCTCTAGGTTTATATTTATCTGATCCCATATTATGGCCTCACTCAGTTTGCCCACTGATGATGTCAAGCTGACAGGGTTGTGGTTTCCTGGGTTATATTTTACCCTTTTCTTGAATAAAGACATCACATTTGATATCAACTTACCTAAATTGAATTTCTTTAGTTTCACTTCCTTTCCTTAGAAATATAATTAACATGATGTAATCAAAGTCACTTCCAGTTTATAACATTGCTTGACTCTATCCCCACTTCAGCTTATTTGCTGCTGAAACCCTCATCCACACTTTTGCTACTTCTATATTCAACTGTTCCAAGGTTTTCCTGCCTGACCTCCCATTTTTCATCTTTCATAAATTTGACTAAATCCAAAATCCATTGTTTACCTGTTATGTCCCAATCATCCATCACCTATGTGCCCCCTGATCTACACTAGGTCTCGGTCCACCAATACATTGGGTCCTGTTCCATCAGTGCACTGATTTTAACATGCTTACATGTGTTCAAAGCCCTCCATGACCTTGGCCCTCTCTATCTTTGCAAAATAGTCCATCCCTATAAATGTCCAATAACTCTGTGCTTCGTCAAACTCTTGACCTCTCGTATACCCTACCCAGCCCTTCAGTTTACCATTGGCAGCATATGTTAAGATGTCAAATTCCTAAGGTCAATAATTCTCTCTCTGAAACTGTCTTCAATTTCTTCAAACTCAATAAGATCCTTCTTAAACACACCACTTTGTCCAAGCTTTTAGCCACTTGGTCAAATATTTCCTTCTTTGGTTCAGTGCCAATTTTTAACTGATCACACATTTTTCATATGTATTTCCAATATTTTAAAACATTATATAAAAGTAATAAATCATTAAAATGATCAGTGATTGGTCAGATGCACTGGCAGTGCTAGAAGCAAGCAACCAGCAGTATATTTCTGATGCATGTTACAGTGATCAATCTCACTGACATTTAAGGTTTCCTGTTCAACATCCTCTTTCCAAACTTGAAGTCATGTCTATACCAACCTTAATGCTGTAAAACTCTAGAAAGAAAAATGTATGCTTTTCAAATAAAGATTCCTACTTGCCATTTGTTCCCTGTTAATTACAATGTAGCGTGTGGATGAGGACAATTAATGAGAACTTATGTAAACATTACATGTCTTCACACTTCTAATTTAATAGCATGAGTTAATTCAATGTCCATTTGAATAAATCCCATAATTTATTCTGAGTTCCACTAGAGATTTGTAACCCATTTATAATAAAGGAGATTTATTTATACTGCCACTGAATTATGTGCCAGTGTCAAGACAACAGAGAGGCAACTGTGTTGTAAAGTAAATTAGGTTCTAATAGATGATGTGATCTAATTAGTGTGATGACACCTGACAGTCTTTGAAAATCTTGAACTGCAAGTTTTTTACAGTTTGGATTTAAAGCCATGGTTAAATTTCATGATTTTATCTCTTTTTAAAAAAAATTTTTTAGATGAAAAGAGACACACAAGGAGAAAACTAAAAAAAAGCAAGAATAAAATTAATTCAGCAGACGTCGAAGACAGTTTTTCCAGAAATGTGGACTTAACAGCACCTCTGGGTAAGAGTGCAGCACATACTGAGCTTTCTAGTAATTTGATTTAAATAACTGATGTATGAGCAGGAATCTCCAAGAACTTGAACTTAAATAAAGTATCCAATGTTATAGAACAACCCAAGGCAAAGGGAAGTTTTTAAAAATTTGACACCAAGCTAGGATATGTAATTTTAAGGAGCATTTTGAGAGAAGAAAGTAATATAGAGAAGCAGAGGAATGTATGGAGGGAGTTTCAGAACTTATGGCTTAGGGCAGCTGGAGGCACAATGGTGGAGTGATTAAAATGACGGATGCTCAAAAGGCTGGAATTAGAAGAGGAAGATATTTTGGAGGGTTATGGGGGGAGGGGGGGGGGGGCGGGGTTGGGCAGAAGAGATAGAAATAGGAAACGCTGAGACCATGGAGAAACATAAAAACAAACATAACAATCTTGAAAACCAGGCTTGGTTAACTGTGAACCACTGTAAATCAGAACATATTTGGTGCAAGTTAAGAAACAGGCAGCAGAACTTTGAATCAGCTAATGTTATAGAACAAAGATGATAGATTGCCAACCAGGAGGCCATTGCAATAGCCAAACCTAAAGGCAACAATGACATGGATAGGAGTTTCAGCAGCAGAAGCAGAGGCAGAGTCAGGGATATAGCCGAGGGAATAGATTGTCAGAAAAGAAATTATTCATAGTTATTTCTAAACAAGTATACAGTGAAACACTTTATATTTTAGCTGCTAATTAAATGAAAAATACAGAAGGTTTCAGAACAGACACTTTAGATTTATCTAATTTTCTACCTTCTTAAATCCATTTTAGATCTCTACAGAAAAGCGCTTCTTGCATTGAAGACCAGGCCACAAGCAAACAACTAGTCAACTTATTCAATAAAGCAGTAAGGAGAAGTATTGAAATGAGTAAAGCAAGATTTTCAGTTGCTGGATACTCTTCACTCTGGAGAATATGAACAATTGATACTTTACTTGAAGCCCATGCTTTCTTGAACTATGTCCAAGATTGGAATTGATTGGCTAGGATAGCCAAATTTCAAAGATTGCATTTACTCTTTCTCTGTAAGATTTCAAGAAAATATTGACAAATCGTACAAATAATCATGGCAAATTCATCATGTTCTGGTTCGTCAAATGCTGCAGGAGACCTAAAGTCCTGGTTGCCACCCACATCAGATTGTGATCCAATGTCAATCCAGAGCTCATTTATGGTTAATCAACACACCTTTTATATTCCATGCCTTTCCTCACATCTGTCATATTTTGTATTGTTTGTTTCTTGCTTAATAGTTTTTCAAGGGGAAGATCATTATCTGATGACCTTTTGCATAATCTTCAATGCTATGAAAACAGGACTTGTGGCATGGTGGTTATGTTCCTTGTCCTGGGTCTGCGTTCAAATCCCATCTATCCAGGAGGGGTATTGTTACAATACCCCTCCTGGATAGATGGGATTTGAACGCAGACCCAGGACAAGGAACATAACCACCATGCCACAAGTCCTGTGATCTTTGAGTAACCAATTTTGGACACCATACTTTGGGAAAAATATGAAGACTTTAGAGAGGATGCAGGAAAGATTTATGATAATGGTTCCATGGATCAGGAACTTCAATGACAAGGATAGATTAGAGAAATTGTGTTTGTTTTCTGGAGTGCATCATGTTCCCCAGTTTCATTTAATTTGATAAGTTAATAAGTTTGCATTGGCTTTTTGACTATTGTTACAGTGACTGAACTGTTTAATATTTACTTTAAAGGAGTAGATTGATAGAATTCTTTCCATTGGCTGAAAGTTAAAGAATGAGAAAACACAAAAACGTTAAGGCTATTGGTAAAATATTTGAAGGCAGTGCGAAGAAGGACTTTATCCAGCGATTCTGGAATGTACTGCCTGAGACAATGGTGGATGCAAATTGAATCATATCTTTCAAAAGAACATTGAATCAAAATATTTCACAAGACAGGGTGGGGGGTGTGGGACTAACTGAGCTGCTCTTGAAGAAAGCCGACATATACATCCAATGGCCTGAATTGTCTCCTTCTGTATTTAACCATTCTATGATTCTATTCTATGATAAACAAGGAGTTTGCAAGCATTCTAAATTCACAACCAACTATATTGTCAGAAACAATTTGATCCAAGATGATATTGTAACATTGGATTATCTAGCTAACTCTTTCACCATGACATTGAATAAATTGGCTGTAAAAATATTAGAATATGTTTCCTTAATCAATCTGAAACCACATATGAATAACAATTGTAATTACAACAGGTATTTCCAAATAGGCTCAAAGAACAGCAACTTAATTTCAGATTCCAGATTGTATTAAACAGGCACTGCACATTTATTTCAGTTGAGACATTGCAAAACAAAAGGTTTATATAATGAAATAAAAATTTTCATCAGTTTAAGCCAGAATGGTTACACATAGATCTTGTGTAGGCTTTTCAGCCACAATTTCAGTTACTAAACAGTAATTCCAGCATGATGCTTTCTACAGGAGATTTAGAAAAGATAATCAATGTGTGTCTCTTCAACTACAAAAAACTTCTCTACACCAGGATCTCAGAGAACACCAGCATTTAAACTTGTGCATTCAGATATTCCAGTCTCCAAATAGGGCACAAATTGGAGACTAGATGGACCCCTAGTTACATGCTGAGATCCATATTAGATATCACAACACAATTATAGGTATTGCTTAGGTCTTTTAAATTTCCAATGCCAACTATCCTGCAGTCAGCCAACTCAGAATTAAAGTCATAGACTTCCCAGATTTCTAACATATCTGGACAGTTCCCCATGAAATGTTAGACAGATTATAAAAAAAGAGTTCTAACTAAGAATCACTGCACCACTCACTCCTTCAACTGGATCCCATGATACATTTCCCTAAACACTCCAATTACCCTAAAACCCCCGACTGCCCCTGACCTGACTTCACCATCCTACTCACTCAGCCATCAAATTGCCACCCTAACCAGATGCGACCATACCACCAGACCTAACTGGAACTCTACCCTGTTGCCGACCTACCCTAGCCATTTACACTAATAAAAGGCTAGTAATAGTGCAGATTCGCCCAAAGTAACACAATTAGAAGTTTTGGGATGTTTAAACTTTATGCACCAAAATACAACCATAAAAAAGAGCATGACTTGACACCTTCTGCATTGCATCATGACCTATCCAGTTTCTGTAATGGAGATTCCGGAAAGCAACTTGCATTGAAGGTCTGGCCTGAAGAGATCCTGGCAGGTGAGTGTGTTTCTTTCATATGATTAGTGTCAGCTTGAACTGTTCCAATGCCAATCAGGAGATTTAGGCAATGAAGTTGCAAATTTGTCCACCAGATACACGTAAAACATGCCAGAAAAGGATATAGTTTGTCCATTCAATTGAAAGTGTTTCTTTTAAACAGTGTGATAAATCTTTAGTGATCCCAAATAACCTCTTTAGCACCGAAAATTTACTTTAACAAGAGTGAAAGTCATTATTACAAATTTAATTAGTGTTGGATACTTTTGATTTTGTTTTACTTCTCTTTATCTTTAGCATCTCTCTTAATTCAATCTTCCTTGCCTTCACTTAATTCTGTGTTCTGTCAATGACTTTATGTTGAATTCGACATTTAACTCAGGCTTCCCAGTTTAATGAGGATTTTTCAATCCTGAAATCCCTTCCCTGTGAGTATACCTACACCACAAAGACTGCAGAGGTTCGGGCAGGCAGATCACCACCACATTCACAAGGGCAGTTATGGATGGGCAACAAATGCTAACATTGATAGCATCATGTCCACATTTGATGAATGAATTTTGAAGAATCTTAAAACTGCTTCACAACTAAGGAATTGTTTTTTAATTGTAGTCACTATTGTAAGGAATTAAGGCAGAAATTTTTCAAAGCAAAATTCTCTAAAAGCACAGAAATAAATGATCAGATAATTTAATTTACTAATGAAAATTGAGAGATGAAAATTGTCATTGACATTTGGAGATCTCCCTACCTTTCTTCAAGTAGTCCTTTGGGATCTTTTGTATTCATGTGTGGGGGTAGATGTGACTTTGACAGTGCACTACAGCCCTAGTATTATATTAAAGTGTCTGCCTAGAATGTGTTGAAATGTTTAAATGAGGCTTTAATCCACAACATTTTGAATCATAAGTGAAAGAGCCACCACTGAATCAAATTTAACTACTATAACAAATACTCCATTTAAACATTAACAGATGATTATGTCTCTCTGGTCATGTCCTGCAATTAATATTTCACAATTTATTTTAACTATGAGACTTTGGTTAATCATTTATGAGAAATTTACTCTCTATATGCATCAGACCTTCCATTATTTACTACATTCTTGTTCAAATTTCTTTAACACTTCACGTACATGTTATGAATTTTTGAGATATCTTGTCACTTTTGTCTAAGTCAAAGACTGCTTATGGTTGTTGTCTGTCCATAAATGAAGAATAGACATTTCTTACTGTACAGGGTTGTAAAACCAGATTAAACTTTATAAATCACTTCCTTCTCGACAGGAGGAAGAAAATTATGAGGCAAGATCCATTACGGCAGATCTTTTACGAGCAAAGTCAAAGTTCTTAACCCTTAATTCGACTTCAGACTGCACTTGTTAATTTTCCTGTTTTTCCTTGTATATATGCTCACACAACATAAACAAAGAAAATTAACTGTCAAGTGACAGAAATGCAGAACAAAATGCTCCAAAGGATAAACAAACTGTAAATGTAATGGTACACTTTCTCCTTTGCATTTCTCTTGATTTTAATATGTGTTTTTTTTCCCCAAGTCTTTCATTTTCCTCTCATCATTATCTTTCTATCTTCTCCTTTCAGTTTTCACCTATTGTTGTTCAAATTTAAATATCCATAAGAAACTTGAGAGTCTCAGAAATGCCTGAATACTTGAACCATTTTACAGGAACCTTTGTAGCATGTTTCATTATTATAGCTGTAGTTTTCCAGAATTTAGGTATAGACAACTGATAGCTAAGTAAATGTTCTTTGCTTAGGTTAACAGGGAAATAAGCAATGGTCTTTCCCGGGGTCAATATTAAAAACTTAGAATTTGATGTGTTAAACATAATTTCAAAGTTTATAAATGACTAGGCGGCATGGTAGCCCAATGGTTAGCATTGCAGCCTCCCAGCACCAGGGACTCAGGTTTAATTCTAGCCTTGGGCGACTGTCTGTGTGGAGTTTGCACATTCTCCCCATGTCTGCGTGGGTTTCCTCTGGGTGCTCTGGTTTCCTTCCACAGTCCAAAGATGTGCAGGTCAGGTGAATTGGCCATGTTAAATTGCCCATAGCGTTAGGTGCATTAGTCTGGGTGGGTTGCTCTTTGGAGGATCAGTGTGGATTGGTTGGGCCGAAGGGCCTGTTTCCACACTGAAGGGAATTTAATCACATATCACTTACAAATCTGATAAAAATTGAGAAGGACATAAACAGACCCGTGAGCCAATTTAATGCAGAAAAGTGGAAACTTATTTATCTTGTTCAGAAGAACAAGAAATGGCAATATTATACATATGATATAATTGGCACAATAGATGTAGGTTTGCTTGCTGAGCTGGAAGGCTCATTTTCAGACGTTTTGTCACTATGCTAGGTAACATCATCAGTGAGCCTCCGGATGAAGCACTGGTGGCATGGCCCCCTTTCTATTTATGTGTTTAGGTTTCCTTGGAAGGGTGATGTTATTTCGTGTGGTGATGTCATTTCCTGTTCTTTTTCTCAGAGGGTGGTAAATGAGACCCAAGTCAATGTGTTTGTTGATAGAGTTCCAGTTGGAATGCCACGCTTCTAGGAATTCTCATGCGTGTTTCTGTTTGGCTTGTCCTAGGATGGATGTGTTGACCCAGTCAAAGTGGTGTCCTTCCTCATTTGTATGAAAGGATACTAGTGAGAGTGGGTCACATCGTAATGATGGCATTATTGATGGTCTTGAAGGTTTCCTCTAATTTGTTTCATTTAGTGATGACAAAAGTGTCATCCATCTAGTGGACCAAAAGTTTGGGTTGAATGGTTGGTAGAGCTGTTTGTTCGAGTCTCTGCATTACTGCCTCTGCTAAGAACCCTGAAATCGGAGATCCCATGGGTATTCTGTTGGTTTGCCTGTAGGTTTTGTTGTTGAAGGTGCAGTGGGTGGCAAGGCATAGGTCCAGTAGCTTGACGACATTGTCCTTGCTAATGAAGTTGGTGGTGTTAGGTGTATGTGTCTTTGTTTTTTCTAATAGTGTAGTCAGAGTTGATGGATGTGAATAGGTCTGTTACGTCAAAGGAGACCATTATTTCATCCTCTTCTATCTTGGTGTCTTTGATGGTCCTCATGAATTCTTGGGTAGAGTGGATGGAGTGGCATAAGTCTTCTACTAAGTGTTTCAGTCTTTGGTGTAGCTCCTTGGCCTTCAAGACCATCAATAATACCCCTACTGGCATAAAGTTCACTAAAGAGAAGGAAAACAACAACAAACTGCCATTCCTAGATGCTGCAGTGGAGCGAACATGAATGAGGAACTTCAAACCAGCGTCTACAGGAAAACAACACATACTGACCAAATACTGAACTACAGAGCAATCATCCCACACTCACAAACGAAGTTGCATTAGAACATTATTTCAATGAGCCACCACATACTGCTGCACAGAGGAACTACGCAGAGCAGAGGAAAATCACCTATACAGTGTATTCAAAAAGAACGGGTACCTAAAGAACACAGTCCACCGATTTCTCAGCAACAAACCCCAACAAGCAGACAAAATACATCCATAAATTCTAGCCATTCTCCCCTACATCAATGACATCTCAGAAATGACTGCCAGACTACTCAGACCTCTTGGCATCATGGTAAGCCCACAAACCCACCAATACACTAAAACAGCAGTTAATGAACTTGAAAGACTTTGCACAGATAACAAGCAAAACTAATGTCATTTACAAAATATCTAGCAAGAACTGCAACAAACACTGCATTGGACAAACTGGCAGAAAACTAGCCACCTGGATACTTGAACATCAACTAGCCACAAAATGACATGACCCACTCTCACTAGTATCCTTTCATACGGATGAGGAAGGACACCACTTTGACTGGGACAACACATCTATCTTAGGACAAGCCAAACAGAAACACACATGAGAATTCCTAGAAGCATGACTTGGATCCCCCTGAGGAAAAGAACAGGAAATGACTTCATCACAGGAAATGATGTCATCACAGGAAATGACATCACATGCTCAAGGAAACCTAAACACATAAATAGAAAGCGGGCCATGCCACCAGTGCTTCATCTGGAGGCTCACTAATGATGTTACCTAGTATGGTGACAAAACGTCTGAAAATAAACCTTTCAGCTCAGCGAGCAAACCTACATTCAGATCCTCAACCTGAGCAACATAGAGTCATAGAGATGTACAGCATGGAAACAGACCCTTCCAAACACTTCGTATTCATATATCCATCCAAATGCCTCTTAAATGTTGCAATTGTACCAGCCTCCACCACTTCCTCTGGCAGCTTGTTCCATACACGTACCACCCTCTGTGTGATATCTTCTCAAAATTCGCTAACTGGCACAATCTTAAAGTGGATACAAGAAGAGAAAGGCATAGGGTAGACAATGCTTTGAAGGATGCAGAAAAAGTTTTTGTAATAAGTCTTGTGAGATCCTTGAATGTATTGGGTGGGGGCATGAGGTGGTATGAATTATGTTGGATGAAACATGGGAAGTGTGGAGGGGGAGTGAAGGGGTGTGAATGGTGAGGGTTGAAGGGCTACCTTTGTTTGCTTGTTTTTTTTATAAAGTTCTTGGGACATCACACATGGCCTGCCACTGCTCTCAACCGGTCCTGGACTCTCTCCACATTGTTTATAGTATCAGTGGCCTGATTTCAATACCAATTGCTCCCCTGACTGGAACAGAACTCTACCATCCAGCACACCTCCTCCTAAGTTGACAATACCCTGGCTCTATCTTTCCAATGTGAGAACAGAACTCAAAACCTATATTGTACACTTTGTCAACCCTTTGCCAAAATTGTCTACATTTATTCTGGAAATTCTGGGGACCTAGCTCAAGAATGGTATATTCTCTGCTATGCCAACTAAGTGTCTGGAAGAGGAGTGCTTAGACATTTTATGTCTCCTTTAGTCTTCAGAATGAATGGGGACAAGAATACCAGGTTAGGGAAACAGTAATGGTTGCTCCAGAAGGGAGGGAGGGACAGGATGATATGGTTACCCATTTCCCCACTGCAGGTACAGAGCATAATCCTTCTCTGGGTCTCTTCTATAAGAATCTCCAATACCACATTCAGGGAGCTGTATGTCATCTTCCACAGTTCCTGACCAATCTGAAACATGGTATTGTGTGTCAGCTAGGACATTTCACACCTTAACTGGAAGTGTGTGTGGAGGACATGTATATTATTCTATGAAGATAGCTTTCAAGCAGCAGTTGAGTGCTAAACCTACAGGTGTTTCTTTTAACAAGTACACATGATGGCAATCAATAATCAACAAAATGGCAGGCCAAAACCAAACTTTTAAGCAAGCATGTCTCACTAGCACAGCATCGATTGAGAAACTTTGAAAAATAAATTTAAACTTACAGTGAAAAGTGAATGGATGAGAGACATTTCACATGTTGAAACAGTCATTTTAATAGACTAAAAGCACAATTGGTTACTATTTTTATAGGCAACTTCTATCTTAAAATATAGAAGAAAAGGTTTGGCACAACTGAAAGAAGACCACTGTCAGGTATATGATATGCTATCCTTTAAATAAACCAACCCAAAATGACAATTGGCTCCCAAAAGGTACTTGCAATCTTTCTCCTCTCCAATTGGAAAAAATTAACGCCAGAACACCTTTTCTCAATTCACATTGAGATTTCATCCTTTATCTAAATCTAGATAACTCTTCCAACCCCATTTAAACAGTGCCACAAGTTTGATTTTTCTAATGTAAGTGCAAGCTTCCACCCATATTTATGCTTAGCATCTTGCATAAACCTTAGCATCTTGCCACCTAATAGAATCCCTACAGTGTGGAAACAAGCCATTTTGGCCCAACAAATCAACACCAACCCTCTGAAGGGTAACCCACCCATTTCCCTACTCTATGACTCTACATTTCCTCTAACCAATGCACCTAACCTACACACCTCTGAACACTATGGCTAATTCACCTAACCTGCACATCTTTGGACTGTGGGAAGAAACCAGAGCACCCAGAAGAAACCCATATGGACACGGGGAGAATGTGCAAACTCCACACAGACAGTCGCCCGAGGCGAGAATCAAACCCAGGCCCCTGCGCTGTGAGGCAGCAGTGCTAACCACTGAGCCATCGCAAACACCTTGTACCTCCTTTTCTAATAAAACAATGTGGGCCCTGATTAATTGCCAAGAATCAATCTACCTAGCCCTGCTGACAGGCAGATTTCAGAACAAGCGATATGGTCCCACCCCTTCACTTTTATCTCAAATTAAAGACACAGCCCTAAAACATAATAATCTTCTCAATCTCATCAACAAACATTGGTTTAAACAAAATCTGCTAGAGATTCACAGAGTATCTATACTTTGAGCACTTTAAATGCCCAACTAACTAGTTTCAGCTGTTTGAATATTGTTATAACCCACCTCCAATCCCATTGTATCTCTAAAATGACTTAGAAACAAGACACAACTACATTTTCGCCTCAAGAAAACATTGACTCCTTTTAAGAGTCTACAGGCTGAGCAAAGTATGTGAACCTTCCAATTGTACATTATTCACACTATAAACTTTTGACTTTATCTGGGTGGAGCAAAGTTTAATAATTCTCAAAGATTATCTTAAATTAGCTTCCGTATGATCTTATAAGGGTGGAAACCTCTGTGGACTTCAAACTGTCCTTCAGCAATGTGCACAGAAATCACTTTCATTCAGTTGGAGCATTGGTAGAAGTTTATCTTAAAGTGTAGACTTAATTCTAAAATTCCAACAATGTTACTTCTCCATGTTATCTTTCCAGTCATTTTGATACTATTGAATAGTACACCTACTGCACAGACTTCAGAAACTCTATCTTCAAATGTCGACATCAAGGACAATTCAACATCAGGTGAGATCTGTGTGACAAAATATCCATCATTAGTTTGAAAAGTTTTTTATTTTCTTATAGTATGAAGAGCTTTGTTATGTGTACAAGTCTCAGCTTGTGAGGTGTATAAAAAATTCTACATTAAGAATTACATACATTCCATGCTACCAACTTGCCTCAAAATTGTTTATTGTTTTAAAATTTATGATTTAAAATGTAAAACAAAAACAGACATTGCTGGCAAAGCTCAGCAGGTCTGGCAGCATCTATGAAGAGAAATCAGAGTTAATGTTTCGGATCCAGTGACCCTTCCACAGAACTGGCCCAGTTCTAGGAAAGGATCACTGGACCCAAAACACTAATTCTGATTTCTCTTCACAGATACTGCCAAATTTGCTGAAGTTTTTCCGCAACTTCTGTTTTTGTTTCTGACTTACAGCATCCGCAGTTCTTTCGATTTTAATTTAAAATGTTGCTTGAATCCTACAGATATCATCAGATTCCAATTAGCATATCCATTCATGAGGCTCACACCTAAAATGGAATGATGTTTCAAAACTAGCAGAACTAAACTGACAGATGGAGCAGTATACTAGAGACATTTGATATCTAAATGCTATTCTGTCTCATTTCCATTGGTTAGATGATGTTAAAATTCCACATCTAATCCTTACAAGACGTCTCTTGTGGCAGAATTTGAGATTTGAAATTCATTCTGTGGGGATAATTTGGACACAAATCCAAATTCGACAATGGCACAGCACATTGCAATACCATGCACGACTGCCAATATGCCGAATACTGTTCTGAGATTATAAAGATCAGAGATTGAATTCACTCATCTCCGAATAGTGGGAGTAAAGTTTGATTTTATCTTAAGTATAAAATGGCATAGCATCACTTTACCTGCTCTTTAAGATAATGGGGAGGAAAATTGGGCTAAATAAAGAGTGGTGAACAATCTATTACAGTCCAGATTTGCATACCTGCCAAAGTACTATTTTCCCCTTAATATTTCGAGATTTTAATAGTCAAAGACAGTACATTCTTCAGAACATTTCAGGAAACTATATTTTCTCTATTGACATTTTTCTCTGATGAGCTTTTCATAATTTTCTTCCAGAAAATTGCAAAAATATTCGTGACTATGAACCATGTTCGAAGAACACTTGTCCAGACTATATGCCTTGCTACTGTAAGGACAAGAAAGAATATTGCCGGTAAATGTATATCTCTATATAGATATTAAAACTCAGCAGGTCTTACAGCATCTGAGGAAAGAGAAACAGAGTCTGGTATGACTTTTCTTCAGAACTTGGTTTACCAACTGTTTCTGTGCAGATATTTTGGACCTTATCTGACGAAGGCCATTCAGTACAACATATCAATGATATCTCTCCTAAGAGCTATCCAATTAGTAATCCTTCACTGCTCTTCCCATAGCACTGCAAATGTTTGCTTTTCAAGAATATATCCAGAAAACAAGAGATGACGTAAAATTTACCAGTTTAAATGAAAACGTCCTTTATTTTCAGTCGGTTAGTATTAGTAAAGTCCATTTGACAAGGGGGCAGATGGATTGAATTGATCCCTGGTTTTAGTTCAATGATTTGTCTCTTAATAGTTGCTCTGCAACTCCAAGTGCCAGAGGTCCATAAGACCATAAGACCATAAGACCATAAGACATAGGAGTGGAAGTAAGGCCATTCGGCCCATCGAGTCCACTCCGCCATTCAATCATGGCTGATGCGCATTTCAGCTCCACTTACCAGCGTTCTCCCCGTAGCCCTTAATTCCTCTAGACAACAAGAATCTATCAATCTCGGCCTTGAAGACATTTAGCGTCCCAGCTTCCACTGCACTCCGTGGCAATGAATTCCACAGGCCCACCACTCTCTGGCTGAAGAAATGTCTCCGCATTTCTGTTCTGAAATGACCCCCTCTAATTCTAAGGCTGTGTCCACGGGTCCTAGTCTCCTCGTTTAACTGAAACAATTTCCTAGCATCCACCTTTTCCAAGCCATGTATTATTTTGTACGTCTCTATTAAGTCTCCCCTTAATCTTCTAAACTCCAACGAATACAATCCCAGTATTCTCAGCCGTTCCTCATATGTTCCTCAGGGTCACAGACACCCTGGGGCAAAATGCACATCACAAAATAATACTGTAATAATTTCACAAAGAAACGATCCATCACTTTCCACTTGGAATGTACTTTTCTGGTTGCTCTTCATACTTGCCATTTTGATACCTTTACCAAAGAGGACAAGTAAAAATAGAGAAGATAATTTTAATTTTCCAAAATGGATGGAATGGGGTCAGATGAAACAGAAAATAAATTTAACAACCTGAAATACATCCCAAGTGACTCACATCCAACATGAATAGAGGCAGGATATTAATGTTGAAGGAATAAAAATATCTGCACCCGGGAGTTGGGTTGTTTGTTAACATATTACATCAAGATGGCATGTCTCAGATTTAGGTAAAAACAATGGCTGCAGATGCTGGAAACCAGATTCTGGATTAGTGGTGCTGGAAGAGCACAGCAGTTCAGGCAGTATCCAAGGAGCTTTGAAATCGACGTTTCGGGCAAAAGCCCTTCATCAGGATTGTCTCAGATTTAACCTTTCATACAGGTTTAACCTGGCCAGCTGGGTTTCCCTAGTATTTGGAAAATCAAGGGAGGCATTGACAGTTTCAGTGAAAGCTGAATGTCTTTATAATATTGCAGAAGGAACAGGAGTGTTTCCTCCAACTCACCAAGCTATCTTCTTCCCTGCTATTGGAGTGCCAGTTATTGGAATCTCCTTGGACACTACGACCTCTAGCCAGGTCTGCCTTGTGCACAGTGATCCTGTCAGAAAACAGGCCACATGAATACGAAGTCAAAAAAGAAACTGATACTGTCAGAAAAAAATAGATATAGGAATCTCAACCTGGTAAGAATCAAATCCAGATTCTCTGTTGAGAGTCTGAGTGCATTTTTGATAGATAGCTTTAACTTCAACAAGTATGAGGAAAACCAACAAAATAAATTGTTAATAATGTCACCTGAGAATATTCCCTTCAACAAACATCTGAAAAGTATAGAGTATTTAGTCACAATATATATTAATGATTTGGATGAGGGAACAAAATATAACATCTCAAAGTTTGCAGATGATACCATATTGGGTGGCATGGTGAACTGTGATGAGGACGTAGAGATCCTTCAGCATGATCTGGGCAGGTTGGGTGAGAGGGCAAATCAATGGAAAATGCAGTATAGTTTGGATAAATGCAAGGTTATTCACATTGGAAACAAAAACAAGAAGGCAGATTACTATCTCAATGGTTGTAAATTAGAGAGGGGAGTGTTTAGCAGGACCTGGGTATCCTTGTGCACCAGCCGCTGAAGCTAAGCATGCAGGTGCAGCAGGCGGTAAAGAAGGCAAATGGTATGTTGGCCTTCATTGTGAGAAGTTTTGAGTACAGAAGCAGGGATGTTTTGTTGCAGTTATACAGGGCTTTGATAAGGCCACACCTAGAATATTGTGTGCAGTTTTGGTCTTTTTTTCCGAGGAAGGATGCTCTTCCTCTCGAGGGAGTGCAACCGAAAGTTTCCCAGGTTCCGGGGATGGCAGAACTGACAGAGATTGATATGAGGAGAGATTGACAAGGTTAGGATTTTTTCACTGGAGTTCAGACAAGTGAGGAGGGATCTCATCGAGACTTATAAACTTCTCACGGGACTAGACAGGGTAGATGCAGAGAGGACGTTCCCAGTGGTGGGTGTCCAGAAACCGGGTCACAGCCTGAGGATCCAGGGTGGACCATTTAGGATGGAGATGAGGAGACATTTCTTCACCCAAAGAGTGGTGAGCCTGTGGAATTTATTAACACAGGAAGTAGTTGACGCCAAAATATTGAACGTATTCAAGGAGCAGCTAGATATAGCACTTGGGGCGAACGGGATCAAAGGTTATGAGGAGAAAGCAGGATTAGGCTATTGAGTTGGACGATCAGCCATGATAGTGATGAATGACAGAGCAGGCTTGAAGGGCTGAATGGCCTCCTCCTGCTCTTATCTTCTTCTATGTTTCCATCTCACTTTAAGGTTCCATAGATCCTGTTAACAATAATCATTCTTTCAATAAAATTTGATGTAAATACACTAGGCACAATATCTCATGGTCTAATTTCCAGTCAAAAGAAAGCAACAGCCAAAGGAAGAAAATTATTCCCTGTTGTAAAGTTTAAAAATTGGGCAAACGATTTATATACTGATGGTTGAGCAATAAGCATGCTACAGATTTCCCAGATAAAGCAACAAGAGATTTAAACTGGAGTAAAAATTAGACTCAGTAGATAGAAGGAATGTACTGATAGACTCATTTTAAAATGATTGCCTAATTGTCACACTTGAACTCCTACAAGGGTTTACACTTGAATAGAATAAACAATGGTGCTTGCAAATTCTTCAACTAACTTCACTGAACTCTGCTTTAAAATCATAAGGATATAAATAATACATTGATAGCTGATGTGGAGGTGTTTGGCACTGTACAGGAATAAAGGGAAGAAAATTTCTTTCAATCAGTTGTATCCTCATTTTATGAATACCTCACAGAAGCTGAATCCTGCTGAACCACAGGACTGCCACGTCTTACTTAAACCTATGAAATCTAATGTTTAATTGTCCAATTGATATCCATACAGCTGAATTCTTCACACAGTCCCAGACAGGCCCCTTTAGTTTTTAACCTACAGATTAACAAATAGTCTCTTTCATTTATTCAAATCACTAATCCAAATACAAAAAGAAGAATTGGCCTTTCCCCCTTCAACTTTAACTCTCCTCCTTTTACTCAACTAAGAGATTAAATGTTTACATGTTCCCTGAACACTATTTAATAACCAGCTTGGCTGACCTCATCGAGTTCCTCAATTTATGTTAAAGTGGGTTATCTGACCATTATCATATACTAGTTGTGGAACCTTGCTGTGCTTAAATTAGTCATTACATTTCCAAGACTATAAATAGTGTCTAAAACTTAGTTTGATGTAAAGTGCTTTGGGACATTCTTTCGGTTGTGAAAATTTATATAAATACAATTTCTTTTATTTTTTTCTTGCTAACCTGTGCTCCTTAAGCAACAAGGCTATATGACTACAAAATATTCTAAATATGTTTCCTAGGTGTTCAAACTTTAAAGGTCCCTTGGGGGATTACTGGAATTTGGGACCCAAATGTAAACAGCAATGGAATACCCTGGACCTGATTCTCATAGCTGTAATTCCTGGTGTATGTCTTGTTGCAATTGTTGCTGTCTGTATGCAATGCGTCTACAGCTGTGAGAAACTGAACTACCTTGCAAAAGCTGAAAAAAGGTGAGTCATATATCACTTGTAAATCAAGTATAATCATCATGATTGGGATGACTCTCAGGACAGTAGAATGACTCACATAATTAAATTTAATTTGTTTGCAGCATATGACTCAGTTTGAAGCTTCCCTTCTACTGCCCTTTCCTTGTAAAGATATATGTTAATGATGGGAGGAAATGCAACAAGGGTGTACAACAGTTGCAGAAACAACAGGTGGAAGAAGGCAATGTGATGTTGGCCTTTATAGCAAGAGGATTCAAATACAGGAGCAGGAGTGTCTTCCTCCAATTGTACAATGTCCATACCTGGGGTATTGCGTGCAGTTTTGGTCTTCTTATCTGAGTCAGCATGTTCTAGCTATGGAGGGAGTGCAACAGCAGTTAGACTGATTATTGAGATGGGACAGATTGGATTAGTTAGGACAATATTCATTGCAGTCTAAAATAATTGGGGTGGATCTCACCTATAAAATTCCAACAGGGCTAGACAGAATAAACGCAAAAAGGATGTTCCTGATGACTGGGGAGTCCAGAACCAGGGGTCACAGTCTAAGGATATGGGACAGCCCATTTCGGATTGAGATGAGGAGAAATGTCTTCACCCAGAGTGGTGAACCTGTGGAATTCTTTGTCACAGTAAACAGTGGAGGACAAATCATTGAATGTTTTCAAAAAGGTGTTATATATCTTAGAGTTAAAGGGATCATTGGGTGTGGGGAGAAAGTGGGAAGAGGGTACTGAGTTAGATGATCAACCATGATTATGCTGAATGGCAGAATAGGCTTGAAGAGCCAAATGGTCTACTCCTGCTCATATTTTCTATGTTTCTGTAAGTACCAAATTGGATCTAATTAGTAAATTACACATATTGAGGAACCCCAAACACACCAGGAAATTTGAAACAAAAACAGGAAATCCTTGAAATACACGATTCGGAGACTAGGGTGTACAAAGTTAAAAATCACACAACACCAGGTTATAGTCCAACAGGTTTAATTGGAAGCACACTAGCTTTCGGAGCGACGCTCCTTCACCTTGACAATCACCTGATGAAGGAGCGTCGCTCCGAAAGCTAGTGTGCTTCCAATTAAACCTGTTGGACTATAACCTGGTGTTGTGTGATTTTTAACCTTGAAATACACAGCATGTTTGGCAGTATCTGTGGCCTTCATCAGAACTTCTCACCTGAAAGTTCTTTGATATACCTACCTTGGAAAACCAAAGGGCTGAATCATATATGGTGCCGAATTGTCCACAATGTTGGTAAGCAGCCCAAACAGGAACTCTCACTGCCCACAAACATAACATGGTTCCAATGAGCTATTAACAGTCTGGTGGGGGGACTTGCACCATTTTGGACCAGGAACCCCTGCCTCAGAGAATTGCCGTCAATCACAGCCTATATCTCTATTGTGCTAGAGGCCAACTGGAGCAGTGGTCATTATACTTGAGGAGAGGAAATGTGGTGAAACTAGCCCCACTGGAGTTAAGGGTCTCTCCTGGTGGGAAGGTGAGTGGTTCCCAGTATTCAGGTTCACTCTGGGGTTTGAGAGTGACGTCTGGGGAATCTTAGATGGATAAACTCTTGCAAGGGGTGGGAGGGCTGTTTTTTCAATGGGCACCCTTCACTTGGTCAGGGAAACATACAAGGCTAGGTATTTGTCATTGGTTCTCTTCTACTACCAGTTCAATCCTGGAGGCACTGGCTTTTAAGTGGGGATTAATTGCCCACTTGAGGACTTCAGTTGGTCCATTGGTGCTGACACCATGCTCGCAATTGTGGTGGGAGTAGAGGTGGGTACACAAGAGATCTTATGAATCTTCCTGTCATCAGACCAGGGGAAAACATAATTGAGCTAAGACCAACTAAAGTAAAGGGGTGGGTGAAGGGAAAGATTCAGCCTAGACTCATTTTAAGGAGAAACACAACTTCTGAGTTATACTGACTCCTCATCATCACATATGGTCCAATCAGTGGAGGAGTCAATGTAAAGGCTAAAGCCCTCTACATCATGGAGAACATTTTACCTCCAGGTCACCAGCAGCTCTGGTGAGAAGACTTGAAAACAAGCATTGAAAGTGGTGGCAGATCAAAATGATTTTTTGAGTGATTGCACTCCAAAGTAATCTTTAGCTGTAAAACATTTAGAGACTATTTAATCTGGAAAATTTTTAAACAAAATATGATCCAAACTTTCAAATAATAAAATCGTCAACTGTGGTCCTGTATTGTTTTACCATAGTTATCCATCTCACACCCTGCAAGGTTGAGCATTAGGGACATTGAACTAACATAACAAGCACAAATAGCTGAAGAATTATCACAAATACACTTTGCAATTTTACTTATGTAATTTATAATGTTTTTGTTGTAGTTTACACAAATTCCAAACTGGGATGTTTAGATTTGTGTTGGCATAACTTGGTTTTCCTGTCACACTTCTCAATCAGAAGGATTATCTCATGTGGCGGTGATTTAGGGGGGGGGGGCATGGATGTTTATTGCTTTGCCAGGGTACTTTTGTGGTACAGTGCTAGTAACCTACTTTTGAGGTTCTGGTTCCACCTTTAATAACATTACTGACCAGGTTGATTGGAACATTGCCTTTTTGGAAAGGCCTCCCAACTGGGTCAATAGTCTGCACTCTAAACACTGGCACGACAGCTGGCTGTAATTTGACTGGAGTCTACTGCTTGTCAATGCACCAACCTGCTTCAGGTAATATCCACTTTTTATTATGGAAATCAGAGTGCTTTAATTTTTGTACAGCCTTGATTTCCAATGTTGGTCTTCACTGCTCAAAGTGCATCCCACGCAGCTTTCAATCAATTCCATGGGCAAGAGATCTGAAGAGGCAGGCAAAGGTGGGCAGCAATTGACATTCTGCCCTCCTAAAAGAACTGGAGTACTCCCACAGCACTTACAAAAATAATGCACCTCTGCTTTTTCATGATATTAGTCCACAACTTTGAAACAGAAATCCCCGATTTAGCAATGTAACTGCAGAGATCAGGCTCATGTTTCTGCTGATCCAAACAAAACCACTGGGATTGCAATCATGTCTTGAAATAACAATTTTAGGCTTGGAGGAGTTTTCTTTTAAAAATGTCAATGTGGAATATTGGGAAAGTTTGCAAATCAGTAATAAAATGGGAAGATTTTGATTAAATTCGGACAGCTGAGAGTTGTGTGCAATCTGGTTGTGTTTTGTTTATTAGATTTTCTCCACATTAATGATCAAATATCATTTTTAATGAAAATTGAATCTTCACTTACAGAGAAGAAGTAATTGAAAAGAGAAAAACCCGTATGCGTCCTGTGGTAATCAGCAATTACCAGAACGAAGGTTTTCTGACTGATGACAAAGACTACCAAGTTCTGAGTAGTAAAAACCAAAATGCGGTAAGGCTTCAATAACAGTAGCTCAGGTGAAAGCACAGTCCAAATGTGCTTGGAACCATTCAAAATCAAGCCTCTAGAAGCCCTGGAGAAAATCTTATGGAATTTTACATTGTGTTTGATAGTGATTTCGTTAAATTCAAAAGCAGGGTTTTAAATCTACACAAACCAAATTATATAGGAAAGTGGATGAGTTTGATAAGGTAGATTGAGAAACTACTTGAAAAGGTATGATGGGAGGCAAACAATAGATAATGCTTAAAGAATTGACACATAATTTGCACCAAATGTACAATATATGGCTAATAAGGGGATTGAAGTGGAGCCACAACTGAAACACTGTGTGCAGCTTTGGTCTCCTTGCCAAAGAAAGAACATTTCCTTGGGGGGGATATATAATGAAAGTTCATCGGACTGCTTCCTGGAATGAGGGGACACCATAAGGAGAAGTGATGTGGTGGAGGCCTATCTTCCCTAACGATCAGTAGAATAAGAGATGATTTAATTGAAACATAAAATATTGAGAAGTTTAATTAATAAGTTAAATGTTAAGAAAATCAGCTTTCTGGCTAGGAATGTAGAAGAAAGGTAACATCTTCAGAATAGGCCATTTAGCACTGAGATGAGCAGGATTTTTTTCACTCAAAAGCTTATGAATCTTTGGAATTCTCCATGCCAGAGAGCAGTGAGCAGTCTGTTATTGGGTTGATTTTTTTATGGGTGGGAGGCAGAGCTGAAAATGAGGACACTGTAAAATCCAACAGATTATCATCCTGCCACCTCCACCATGCCTCTACCAATCTAAAATGTTATAGGTGATGGGGTGGGGGGGGGGGGGAGGTAAGAGTGGTATTGAGCAGCCATCCCTTCTCTTGTGCTTATCGACAGGGATAAGTGGCCACCCAGTGGTGTTTAGCCAGGGCTGGAACATGGAGGTGTATAGGAGCTGGTTACGTTGGTATTGGGTATGATGAGAGGAGGAAGGTCTCCTCCTTTGCAGGCCCACTGAGTCCATTAGAGGCAGCACCCTTCCCCACACTCTCACCCACCAAGATGGCATATCCACCTTTCACCCTTAATTGAATTGAATTGAATTGAATTTATTGTCATGTGTACCGAGGTACAATGAAAAGTTTTGTCTTGCAAGTAATACAGGCAGATCACATAAGTAAGTAGCATAGATAAATAAATAATAGGTAACAGCCGCAAAAACAAAAACACAGGTACAGACAAATGTTAAGATTTTGTGAGTCCATTCAGTATTCTAACAACAATAGGGTAGAAACTGTTTCAAAACCGGCTGGTGCGCGTGTTCAGGTTTCTGTACCTTCTTCCCGATTGTAGTTTGTAGAAAAACATTGCCAGGGTGAGATGAATTTTTGAGTATGCTGGTGGCCTCTTCATGTGGACACCCTGATTTCAAAGGCCCAACAACGTCTCTTCTTCCTCAGTGCTGTTAATGTGTGAGGGGGCATGAGTAACATCCTACCGAAAGTCAATAATGAGTTCCTTGGTTTTACCAGCATTGAAAGCTAGGTTATTCTCAGTGCACCATTTTTCCAGATCTTCCGTCTCCTGTCTGTAGTCTGTTTTGTCATCATCTGAGATTCCACTGACTATCGTGGTGTCATCAGTGAACTTGTAATGGCATTAGTCTGGTATTTGGCGACGCAGTCATGGGTATACAGTGAGTACAGTAGGGGGCTGAGTACGCACCCCTGGGGGGGGCTCCAGTGTTGACTGTTAGTGAGGATGAAATATTGTCCCCAATCTTAACTGATTGTGGCCTGTGAGTCAGGGAACTGAAGATCCAGTTGCAGAGAGTGGGGCTTAGTCCAAGATCACAAAGTTTAGTAATCAGTCTCAAGGGGATAATAGTGTTGAAGGCTGGACTGTAGTCAATGAGTAGGATTCTTACATAGCTGTTCCTTATCAAGATGTTTTAGGGAGGAGTGAAGGGCAAGTTTATGGCATCTGACATGGATCTGTTGGTCCGATAGGCAAATTGGAGTGGGTCAAGAGTAATGGGGAGGCTGGAGTTGATTAATGGCATGACTAGCCTTTCAAAGCACTTCATGATCACCAAGGTTAGGGCGACTGGACGGTAGCCATTGAGACAAGCTGCATGAGCCTTCTTAGGCACAGGGATGATGTTGGCCCTCTTGAAACAGGCAGGAACAGTTGCCTGTTGCAGGGAGAGGTTGATGATGTCCGAGACAACCTCTGCCAATTGATCTGTGCATGCTCTGAGTGCACAGCCTGGTACTCCCCGGGTCCCATCGCTTTACTTGGATTCATACGAAGGAAAACTGATCTGAACTCTGATGCAGTGACTGTTGAGATAGGTTTGGCAGGACTTGTTGGAATTGGTGTTACCTCTCTGCTGAAATTCTGCTTAAAGCGAGCATAGAAGGCGTTGAGACGATCTGGGAGGGATGTGTCATCGTCTGCTATCTTGCACTGTCTCTTTTTAGAACCTGCGATGTCATTCAGTCCTTGCCATAGTTGCCAGGTGTCTGTCTGGTCTCTAGTTTGTGTCAGTATTGGTCCTTGGCTGTCTTAATGGCTCTGCGAAGGTCATACTTGGATTCATTGTATTTGAGTGGGTGTCCTGATCTGAAGGCCTCATGCCTGGTTTTTAGCAGGTTCTGTACGTCCTGATTCATCCAGGGTTTCCTGTTGGGGAACACCCAGATTGACTTCCTCAGTATGCAGGCCTCCATACACTTGCTGATAAAGTCTGTGATGGTGGTGGCATACTCACCCAAGGTACCTGCGGACTGTTTGAACATGGCCTCATCAGCCGATTCCAGACAGCACCGGAGTCGATCCTCTGCCTCCTCTGACCAGCACTGGACCTGTATTGTGAGGGGGTCTCCTGCTTGAGCTATTGCCTGTAAACTGGGAGAAGAAGCATGGCATTGTGGTTGGAGTTCCCAAAATAAGGGCAGGGGATGGAGCGGTAGGCATCCTTCATAGTGGTGTAGCAGTGATCTAAAATGTTCGGGCCCCCGAGTGGGGCAGATACTGTTCTTGTGGTACTTGGGCAACACCTTCCTTAGATTGGCTTGATTGAAGTCACCAGTTACAATAAACAGGGCCAGGGGGGGTTCCATCTCCAGGGTGTTAGTGGTGGAGTACAGCACATACAGAGCTTCCTCAACGTTTACTTGTGGCGCTATGTACACAGCAGTTTGTATACCAATGGTAAGTTCCCATGGTAGGTAGAAGGGGCAGCATTTGATGGTGAGGAATTAGAAGTTTGGGGAACAATGGTTGCAATGTCCATGCACCACAAGTTGTTGATTAAAAAGCCAACCCCTCCATCCTTTGTCTTACGCGAGGATGCTGTACGGTTCATACGATCGATAGAGAAACTATCAGCCTGAAGTGCGCAGTTGGGAATGGATTAGTTGAGGAGAAAGTGAGGACTGCAGATGCTGGAGATCAGAGCTGAAAATCTGTTGCTGGAAAAGCGCAGCAGGTCAGGCAGCATCCAAGGAACAGGAGAATCGACGTTTTGGGCATGAGCCCTTCTTCAGGAATCCTGAAGAAACGTCGATTCTTCTGTTCCTTGGATGCTGCCTGACCCGCTGCGCTTTTCCAGAATGGATTAGTTGAGCCAGGTTTCTGTGAAGCAGAGTGTGCAGCAGTCCCTCCTGGACTATTGAAATCACACCCCCCAACCCTCCACCCACATAATTGAAACCCCAACCTTATCTGGACCTTTCAGGATGGTGGACTATCTCTATCACCAACTGTGTCCACTGCTCCCTGGCTAGCTGTGCTAGGACTAGGCTGACTATCTGACTAGCTTCAGCCTCTTCCTGTGAAAGAGCTGGAAACCTTGCCTTAAAACAATTAGCACTGCTGCCTGAGAATGCTTGCCTGATCAGAATCTCAAATATATGCAAAGCTTAGCATCACCAGTGGGGAAGTAGAGACTCTTGCTGCTGGTGTACTCATCCTCAGCTCAGGATCATTGATGGTTCAGGTCAGGGTATGGCAGGATGGGGTCACAGGGTGGGGTTCACAGTGGAGTGGAGGCTGTGGCAGACAGAATCAGGAACATTCTCCCACCATTCTCCTGATTAAATGGCCCTTGTCACTAAATTCATCTTTGATTGCATTAACTTCCATTGTTCCACAGAGCTGCTCCTGCTCCTTCACATTATATTGTTAGGAAGTGTTAGTACCATTTATAACATGCAAACAATAGTGACCCCTGGATGATTGGTTGAGTTAGGATATAGAGCCCACACTGGTCTGAGGAGACTCCTGTTCATTGTTTTTAGGTCATGGAGAGTTTAAATCTTTAAAAACTGCAAAGTCAGAATTATATAACTCTTAAGTCTGCACTTGCAATATAAGACAGCCTGTGTTCCTGGTAAATTATCACAATTATTGTGTGATGAAGTTTCAGAGGATATTTCATCAAGATGAAACTATTTGAAAACTCTTTAAAGAAAAGATTTTGATCTATTCAGAGGCTTTTCATGGTTTGAACAGAATGCGTTATCTCCTGTTGGGTAACGCTGCTCGATATTTTTGATGGTACTATTCCCAACATGTACAATGGGATTACAATTGTAAAATGACCTGATAGATGTGGCATCAGCCTTTATGGTCCAACCTTGTCTTGTACTTTCTCCACACAGGCCTCGTTAGGGTTAGATGTCAAACCTAAGAAGGAAAGGGACAATGATTGATGGGTTTTAAGTAAACTTTGAACAGGAGAAAAGCATAAGATGATTAAAAGATAAGGCTTCTATAGTATTTGACAATGTTGTTGAAGGTTCTGCCACTCTTGGAGCATGGGTGGGGCTGGAGAATAGGGGTAGGTGATGTAGGGATACTGAAACAGCAGACAAAACTGGAAGAGTAGAGGTAGGACAAGGCATAGTCGGAATAGACTAATGAGGTTAGAAAGGGACATTTATAGATGGAAAGTTGGCAGAACTAAGGTTCTAACTGAAGAAGGTTCTGTTCAGGTGGTAGAGGTGGTGTTGATAACAGGTGAAACGAAGGGAATTTCCCTTACGAGAAACACTTTGGACTCTCATTGGATATATTACTTATTCAAGCAATAAACATATCATAAATATCATTTCAGGTTGGACTCTGACATGAACCTGTCTAGGTGTTGTAATAAGCTTACCATAAATGTTGCCACTCAAATATATTCAAATTATTCACACACCCACATATATTGACAATGAGAATTTCTGAATAGACCTTTCTTGCAAACCAGAGTCCACACTCTGTGGGTTCAGCTGGCAAGGTTGTAATCTATTTCTGGATTAGTGGTGCTGGAAGAGCACAGCAGTTCAGGCAGCATCCAAGGAGCTTCAAAATCGACATTTTGGGCAAAAGCCCTTCATGAGGAGCCTGAACTGCTGTGCTCTTCCAGCATCACTAATCCAGAATCTGGTTTCCAGCATCTGCAGTCCTTGTTTTTACCAAGGTTGTAATCTATAGCATTTTGTTTTCTGTAAAATGTAATATTCATTAGGATATTCCCCTTTGAATAATGTTCCGATTCTCTTGGATGAAGACCAATATCTTTTCATAAAATATCCAAAGTAAGAAGATAACAGAAGATTCGCATTGCTGTAATTATTTCTCAGGTTTACTCTGTCTTTAAAAAAGCTAATGAATGATTTTGTGTATGTAGTCCAAAAGTATGAATGGGCAAGTATGTAGATGTCCAATCATGCTGATGAGTGGCATTTATTGGGGAATGGTGTGGCGAATGATAATGATCAACAAGGTGTTCCTGTTCGTACTATTTCAAGCAACTCCAGGGGCAAAGGAAGCTGCAGAATTAACATTATTTATGGAGCTGAATCTGGGGTGACAAAGAAAGTCACATGAAGCAGAAGGAGAAAGTGAGGACTGCAGATGCAGTCGAAGAGTGTGGTGCTGGAAAAGCACAGCTGATCAGGCAGCATCCGAGGAGGAGAATCAACGTTTCAGGCATAAGCCATTCCTGAAACAGTGATTCTCCTGCTCCTTGGATGCTACCTGACCAGCTGTGCTTTTCCAGCACCACACTCTTCGATACATGAAGTAGAACCCTAAGACTGTAAGACAGTAGCGGAATAGACCATTCAGCTCATCGGGTCTGCTCTGCTATTTAATCATGGTCAACATCTGAAACACAATGACCTAGAACTATACCAATTGCCTGTGCAAAATTGTTAGAGGTATTCTCACCGATGGTCTCCCTCTCAGCATTATTCTCCAAAAACACAGCATAAGCTTCCCACATTTATGCTAACGATATTCAGCTCCACTTCCTCAGTATCTTTCCTTCAATTATTACACAGTTATCAGATAGCTTGTACAATATCTAGCTCTGGAGAAGCAGAAATTTCCTCTAGTTTAGTGTTTTGAAGAGTGAAGCTTTCATTTTCAGTCCTGGCCACAAACTGTGTCTCAAACGTACAGGTGCCATTTGTCTGAGACAGAAACATATGGTACTTCCACAACTGTCGTGTCTTACCTGACCATACGATGAACTCCTGTCACAGATCCATGCCAGCACCAAGACTTATTTTTACCTCTGTAACAGCACCTGACTCTGGTCCTGCACTGACTTATCTGTTGCTGACAACTTCATCCATGGCTTTTTAACCAGAAGATTTTTTAACAGAGGAACATTCTTTCAATGTATTCAGGGTGGCTAATATGGCAAGGGATTACACTTTGAATGGTAGCACTGTGGAAAATATTAAACAGTAGAGCAATCTTGGTGTGCATATGCACAGATCCCTGAAGGTAGCGGGGCAGTTACATAATGCAGTTAAGAAGGCATGGAGGACACTTGCCTTTATTAGCATTGCCAAGGTTGGAATACGAGAGCAGGGAGGTTATTTTAGAACTGTATAAAATGCTGGTTAGGCTACTACATGCAGTTTGCTCACTAAATTACAGAAAAGGTATGACTGAACTAGAGAGGAATTTTAGTAGGATGCTGCCGCGGCTGGAGGAATTGAGCAATAAAGAAACACTGGAGAAAATGGGGTTGCTTTCCTTGGAGCAGTGAAGATTGAAAGGCACCTGTTAAAGGTGTATAATATTAAGAGGGGAATAGATGTGGTGGCTATAAAGGCAGGAGAAAGTGAGGTCTGCAGATGCTGGAGATCAGAGCTGAAAATGTGTTGCTGGAAAAGCGCAGCAGGTCAGGCAGCATCCAGGGAACAAGAAAATCGACGTTTCGGGCATAAGCCCTTCTTCAGGAATGAGGAAATGGATATAAAGGCACTTTTTTTCATTACAGCATGTTAATAATGAAAAGTGACATAGAATCAAGATAAGAGATAAAAAGCTAAGAGGACAATTGAGGTAAAAGCAACTCATCCAAAATGTAGTGTGAGTCTGGAACTCTGCCTGTTAGGGTGGTTGAAAAAGAAACTCTTTTTGTATTTGGAGATTTGCTATTGCCATAGCCTCCAGGGCTACAAGCTAAGAGCTTTAAAATGGGATTAACATAATCAGAGCAAACTGACACTGACATAACGAGCCAAATGGCTTCTTTCTGTGCTATGACTCTATGAGTAAAACCTTCTAAGAGCACATAGACGACACAGGTGTCTCTTCATTGGAAATAGAATGGCACATATGTAAATGTATTGCTACATGACGTCCTGATCTGTCTAGTTGATTGTTATTGTAATTCCAGCTAACACAAGCTACTTATACTTAGGGCCATACCATGTTAGAACCCTGTCTAAGGAAGTTCTAATTCTAGTAACACTTTCATCAGCCATAATCGTAAAGGGTATCCCTTGTGCCCCAGTAACTAGCCTTGTAATGTATCTGGTTCTTGAAATTAAGCAAGGACATGAGAAAACTCAAAGGTGCAGGAATGAAGACAGTGCCCAAGGTGTCTGGTGCAGACATCTAAGGTGCAACACCAATGATCACAGCTGTCCTGCACATTGATGGGATGGAGCCCTTTTCTGTTGAAGGCAGTGATCTGGTGCTCCAACTATAACTCCTTTCGAAACATTGCATTATCCCCCTTGGAGAGCAGGGGTACAAAAAGGCAGTTCACCATCAACCCTCAAAAGCAATTAAGAATGAGCGTTAAATGTGGCCAGTGATTCACACATCCCATGAACGAACCAACAAAATCTGAAAACATGCAGTGGGAGCTATGGTTACCATGACTGGGCCTTCACACTCCCATTTACAAAAGGTGTCAAGTGAGGAAAATGACAGTTAGAAATCCAAAATAAGACACACTTCTAAGTTTCTTTCTGTTTCCACCGAACAGATCTCCAGATTTATGGTGAAGGGAGGCAGGCACTTAAGGCCACATTTGTAATTTGAATGGTTTTGGCTTAATAAGTTTGGCTCAGAGACATCTTTGTTACATTTGAGATGGCTGTTATGAGGGGGACTGAGTTATAAAGGTCACTGCTTGCAAGGTTGTTCCTTCCACACTGAGACTGAGAAATCCTGAGACACTACACTAGGAGCCAGAATGAAACAGCTAACCTGAAATTGTCTTTGCTATTTTCCATAACACTATTGGAGAGACCTTACCTGTTTAACTTATTAGTTTGTTAGCTTTACTATTACTATATTAAGATGCATTTGTGAAAAATGTTGCAAACTCAAAATTTTCATTTTTTCGATTCAAGGCTTATCCTCCAAGAATTCCAAAGATCAATACAGCTTACCTGGGCCAGGAAGAACAACATCATGAATCCCAAATGATGTACATTCCTAAATCTAATACCAGGTTTGGATTTTTTTTTCTGTTTACTTTCTCTTTTTAAATGCAAAATTAGAATAACAATCATAACTAAGAGTCTTCCTATCAGCTCCTTAATGATTAGTTTCCCTACAGTATGGAAACAGGCCCTTCAGCCCAACAAGTCCACACCGAAGAGTAACCCACCCAGATCCATTTCCCTCTGACTAATGCACCTATCACTATGGGCAATTTAGCAATTTAGCATGACCAATTCACCTGACCTGCCCATCTTTGGACTGTGGGAGGCAACTGGAGCACCTGGAGAAAACCCACGCAGTCATGGGGTGAATGTGCAAACTCCGCACAGACAGTCACCTGAGGCTGGAATTGAACCCGGGTCCCTGGTGAGGCAACAGTGCTAACCACTGAGCCACCATGCTGCCCCATAGTTATAATGTTATAGGTGCATTGATATTAAGCTGGAAATCATTTTGAGCGCATGTCCATTCTATCACACAGATAGGGGACTTCTTTCTGAAATGTAACCAAAAATCTATTTTAATTAAACCTCTCCAGCATTGGAACCAAATTCCATTGTCAGAATAGGACTAGGAGGTCCTCAAATTTTTTTTTCTGTTTTTGTAGTAATGAAAACCTCATCATAAATCCTCACTTCCCCAATCACTAATATGTTTTCACTGTCTTTCACAGGTTTATTTTGTCAGATGACTCTTTAATGCAGTTTTTGTATATTAGATAAAGTGCAAACTTTAAGACAGATTGTAAACATTCACTGATCCTGAAATATTTTAATGTTAGGAAGTCTTTCATTAGGAAACTTTGGTTTATCTCTGTTGAATAAAGAAAATGAATAAGTTATTCAGGAATGGATGCCTTAATTTAAGGTAATTACTGTATTATACACGATCTGATCTCTGAAAACTTGCTACACCTCGTACAGTTATTTCATGTGATCTCAGTCCTGAGCCCTCTGCTGGTGAATTTCAGCATGACACATAAAACAAAATTGAGACTATTACCTTGTGTCGTGTGATTTTTAACTTTGTCCACCCCAGTCCAACACCAGCACCTCCACAAAATTGAGACTGCAATATATAATTCTACACCATTGTCAACATAGGAAGAGAAGTGGGCCATTCAGTTTACCGAGGCTGCTCTACCATTTAAAGTAATTATAGTTGACTAAATATTACAATGCTTTTTACCCACATTATGCCATATCCCTTTAGAGTCATAGAATCATAGAGACGTACAGCATGGAAACAGACCCTTTAGTCCAATCAGTTCAATAATAATCAAAAATGTATTAATCTTTGTTTTAAATATACTCAAAAGACAGAGCTCTCTGGTGTACAGATTTGCAAAGATTCACCACTCTGAGTAAGATGGTTTCTCCTCATCTTGGTCCTAAATGACATTCCTCTTATTTTTATATTGTACCCTTGGTTCAATACTAACTAACCAGAGAAACATATTACCTGCATATACCTTGTCTATCTCTTTAGGTATTTTGTAGTTTTCAATGAAATTACTTTCTATTCTTTGAAACTCTAGCGATTACAGGCCCAGTTTTTCCAAAGTCTTTTCATAGAACAGTCACACCATTGTGGGAACATAACTTATTAAACCTTAATATCCTGACTCCTCCATCCTCACTTCCATCAAATGCGAGCAGCTCACAGACTTTCTGATTGAGGCTCCTATCATATACCTTCAGTTCAGCTGCAGAGGATGTCTATTTTATACCAGACCTGACAGAAAGCTTTTCAACCTTGCTCGCCTGAGATTCAACCATGCACCATCCTCATCAGAGAGTTGCTCTATGCCGACAATGCTGCACCAGCATTCCATACTGAAGAGGGCGTTCAAAGGTTAATGACAGATGCTCTGACATCTGCAAGAAATTTGGTTTGACCATCAACTTCAGGAAGACAAATTTCGTGGCTCAGGATGTTACCATACTACTGTCAGCATTGAAGACTGTTGATAGCTTCATATATCTGGGCTGCGCAATCACCAGAAATCTGTCACATAATGTTGTTTATCAAGCCTGGATCTTTGGCTCACGCCTCTACAGTGGTGAGATCTGGACAACGTGCAGCAGGCAGCGGAGAAGGCTGATCCAACAAAGAGTCATTAGACTTGAAACATTGACATCTCCATAGATGCACTCAGACCTGCTCAGATTTTCCAGCAATTTCTGTTTTTAGTACATGACAAAAGACTGAATAGTTTCCACCCAAACTATCTCAGACATACCCTCGACATTTCTTGGCAGGACTAAGTCACCAAGTGAGACATAGGCTGTTTACATTGGTATAAACTCATTGTTGAGTGAATTATGCTTGCGTTGGTTCGGCCATGTTCATCACATGGTTAGTGACTATATACCACAAGCCCCTCTGAATGAGGGAATGACTGAACTGACAACTGACAACTGAATTACAACCTCCTGGGCACCCATGTCTCCATCACAAGGACACTGGCACTAATACTGGCAGACATTTACGGATAGGTGTGACCTCTTCTTCTGATTGTTTGCACTGGTGCAGTGGAAGAATTGAACAGATATGAAAATCTCAGCTAGTCAAGAAGAGAGCTTGGAGCCCACAATGGTCAGAGAATCCAGCGCCCTCTCAGTCCATTGTCCTCATCTGCAACAAATGCATCAAAGACTTCTATACCAGTGCGGGGGTCCTAAATCACACAAGGAGATACTTAACACAGAGTTGACCACGTCTTTGAGATGGAAGGCTACCACCAAAATTGAGACAATTTAACCTGCTTTCTGTGTCATGTGCCTTTTTAATATTAGCCAGTCTGGCCAGTCATCTTTTAAGGCTACTTCTCTCTCTAGCACTGAAATCACATCTTTAGTATTTTGTTTCCTATCTCTCTTCAAACTTATGTCTGGCTTATCTTTTTAATAAAACTCAACTCATGTTCCCTTGATATTCTTCCCTTTAAACTGCTAATTTCTCAACTTCTTAGCTATTTTAGCTAATATTGTAAATGATGATTGAGTTCTTCAGGTCTTGTCCTTTTCCTTTAAACCTGCCATTATCACATCCTTGCTCAAACTCTTGACCCTACCATCCTTGTAAACCACTAGCCCAAGTCTAACCTTCTTTTCCTCTCCAAAGTTTTAGAAAACTGTTGGCTCTCAAATCTATTTCAATTTTTCCTGGAACCCATGTTTAAATTTCTCATATTGGGCTTTATCTTATCAAAGTAAAAGTAACAATCTATGTGACTGTGGCAATGGTAAACTTTCTCTTCTGCCTTTCTTGACCTACTTGCAACCTATTGACCCTATCATCCTCTTCGAACAGTTCTTAACTGTTGTTAGATAGACACATTCTCACCAGGTCTTCTTGTTATCGAGCTTTCGGGTCCTGCACTATTAGCTCTGCTGTCCCCATGAATGTATCCTTAGCCATCTCCTAATTCTCATCCACATTGCCTCTCAGTGACATCACCTGAAGACACAGTGTTAATTTTTACGTGTGCTGGCAATATCTAACTTTACCACGCCACCTTCCCTTTTGACTCCTCCAATGTTGCTAAATTATCAAACTGTTAATCTGAACATCCAATACTTGAAGAACAGAAATATCCTCAAATTAAACATCAGGAAGACTGAAGCCATTGTTTTCAGGTGCACACCAAACATTGTTATGGAGATACCAACTGCACAGTCTCTGATAACAGTTAAAAATCACACAACACCAGGTTACAGTCCAACAGGTTTACTTGGAAGCACTAGTTTTCGGAGTGCTGCTCCTTCATCAGATGGTTGTGAGAATAAGATCCATTATTCTCCACAGCACTCCGAAAGCTAGTACTTTCAAATAAACCTGTTGGACTATAACCTAGTGTTGTGTGATTTTTTTAACTTTGTACTCCCCCATCCAACACCGGCGTCTCCAAATCTGTGGCAACAACTTGCAAATAGGTCATTCTGTTCACAGCCTTGGTGTCACATTTCATCCTAAAGCTTCTAGTCTCATATTCATGCTACCACCAAGATCACCTATTTCTATTCTCTCTTGGCACATTTGTTGCTGAAACCCTTATTCATAATTTTCTTTCCTCTAGACTTAATGATTGTAAGACATTCCTGGATTGTCCCCCATGTTCTATCCTTCAGAAACTTGAGCTCATGCAAATCTCTGCTGTCCATATTGGAACACAGAGCAAATCCCATGCCCCTTTCACTCTAATGCTCACTTACCTACATTTTCTTGATTTTATAATTATCATCTTTATTTTCAAATCCTTCATTGCCTCACGCTTCACTATCTCTGTAATATCTCCAGTTCCTCAGCCCTCTGAGCCCTATATCTAATTCAACATCTTATACATCCTTACTTTAGTTGCTTCCCACCACTGTCCATGCCCACTATAGTCTCGGCCTCAAGCCCCTGTCTCTTTATTCCTCCTCAATGGCATTCCTGAAAATGCATCTCTTTGACCAATCTTTGATCATCTGATGTAATATAATTATGTGGCTAAGTATGTCCTATTTTGTCTTTTATAATGTTCTGGTATAACACCTTGGCATGTTTCATTATATTAAAATTGCAATTGAAATTATTTTTGTATGTGAACATAAATTTATTAAAAGCCTCTTAAAGGAATATTAAACTCTATTGAAAAATGTGTTCCAGACAATTTCATTATGTATTAATACGTAAATACTTTGTGGAAGAATGAAGTCTTATAAACAAATGGAAAAAAAAAGATCTTTTTAAAATATTTAATGATTTTGCTTTCCTCATCAGTTACCATCAGCCTGAATTGAATATCAGCAGAGAGAATTTTTCACCTCTTATGGGCCATGCAAGTTCTTCACACAATGAAAGTCAACATGCCATTTCCCAATACAATCCAATAAATGAATTTCCTGAGAGGGACGATGGGATACCTCCACCACTAGCCATTAAAAGGCCTGAGGTAAGTCCAAAAAAATCAATTCCTGTAACAGTATTGTATACCTAAGCTGTTTTTAGCCAATGTTCCTGGAATCCCTTGCATCCTCACTGAGCAATGCCAGTATCTCAGATATGAATAATTAATTGTACTTTATATAAATGGAGCATTTTCTGGGTGAAAAACAAATAGTCTGAAGAAAATAGAATTTCTTTGTGTTAGCTTTGTTACCTGCAACTTTTAGAAAAGTATTTAGATGCTAAGATATATGAAAAAACTGCTGAAAGAAATCACAAATTATAACAATTCAGTTAAGGTACCAAATAATAAGCCATATCCTAAAATGTTGTTGTACATTCATTTCATGAAACTTTTCAATACATTTTAATCTACTGTATTATTTCTCAGAAGCAGTAAATAATAAACTTAAGTCAAAAGGTTGTATTGCTCAAGAAATATGTTATGCTTCTGTTTTCTAGGCAAAGGGGATTCAAGTTTTGCCTCCAATAGGACCCAGACCAAGTTTCCAAAGAGGACAATTACCAAGTTATCAGCAATTTCTCAACCCTGTTGGATATGGAAGGCCTCAATATTAAGGAGCAAAGATACAATTATCAAAGGAATCTGACCTCTTTTAAGCATGAATAATGAACACTTGCTCCGTTAGCAAATTAATTGGTTAGCAAACCAATTCAACTAAAAAATCAATACATAAATGATCGATTAATAAATACGACAGTTGTTAAAGGAAGTGTGATACTGGAGAGCTTGAGCCTGACCTCTCCAATGAAGTCAATAGTGAATAAAAGTTTTTTGCATGACCTGCTTTATGCTCAGATCATGCTTTTATATTACTTAGATTAGACTACTTACAGTGTGGAAACAGGCCCTTCGGCCCAACAAGTCCACACCGACCCGCCGAAGCGTAACCCACCCAGACCCGTTCTCCTATATTTACCCCTTCACCTAAGGCTACGGGCAATTTAGCATGGTCAATTCACCTGACCTGCACATTTTTGGATTGTGGGAGGAAACTGGAGCACCCGGAGGAAACCCACGCAGACACGGGGAGAATGTGCAAACTCCACACAGAGAGTCGCCTGAGGCGGGAATTGAACCCGGGTCTCTGGCGCTGTGAGGCAGTAGTGCTGACCACTGTGCCACCGTTCCGCCCACACTTACAGTATGGAAACAGGCCCTTCAACCCAACAAGTCCACACCGACCCGCCGAAGCGCACCCACCCAGACCCATTCCCCTACATTTAGCCCTTCACCTAACACTACGGACAATTTAGCGTGGCCAATTCACCTAACTTGCACATTTTTGGACTGTGGGAGGAAACTGGAGCACCCGGAGGAAACCCACACAGACACGGGGAGAATGTGCAAACTCCACACAGTCGCCTGAGGCGGGAATTGAACCCAGGTCTCTGTAGCTGTGAGGCAGCAGTGCTAACCACTGGGCCACCATGCCACCCATTGTACCACCGTGCCACCCACTATGCCACCGTGCCGCCCACTGTGCCACTGTGCCACCCACAGGAGTTATAAGGGAGTTTGCACGGGAATGTAACTCTTTTTCATTACTGGTATAGATTTTAACCATTTTAAATCCTAACGGACATTTGTTGAATTTGAGTTGAAGTGGAAGGATAGTGGAAGGATAGAGGGGTCCACAGTAGTTAGGCATGTGAAAGAAGGTCTTAGCAGGTCTTTCCAGTTCAGGGAAGCAAGCTTAAGCAGGGAAGGCTCAACATTTTCCTGTGGACGCCAGAAGGACACTTGCTGTTCATGATCGATAAGGAAACAAAATAAATTCACAATTAATTGAAGGGAAAGCAAACAGGCTGGTGTATTACAACAAGGTAATCTTCTATCACCAGTTTCTTGCTTTCTTGTCAAATTTAAAATTTGCAAATATCGTTGCTGCCTTCAAAAATGAGGGTTTGCAGGTATTTGCATAACTAGTATTGTTAACACAAATATTTGCATAATTCCCGAGGTTTTTTTATTAATTTATTTTCAGCTTTGGCTAATTCTATTGTCTCGTTTGAGGCTGTCTTTTTATGATATTGTTATTCTACTAAAAATGTTTTAACCAAACAAATTACTTCAAGCCTAAAGCTCTCTCCTCCTTGCACTCTATAAACATTTCAGCAGTCCTTCACTGTATTTGCTGCACCCCTGGCAACCATGTCTTGCATCCTGAAATTTCCACTCCTGACTGCTTTTCTTTTTTTTTAAAAACTTCCTTAAACCCACCTCCTTGACCCAGCTTTTGCACACTTATCCTAGTAACCCCTCCTTTTGGCTTGATGTGAATTTGTTTTGCATTAAAGCTCTGTGAAAAACCTTGGGAGATATCTACATTTAAGGTACTATGTAAATGCAAGTTGTTGACTAGATATTATCACACCTGCTTACTCTTTTTCTCTAATTCTGCCCTTAAGGCAGTGGCATTTCCAAGGAGTAACCTAGCTATATCATTGGATCGGCAGATAGGCGAGAATGGAATAGTATAAGAGGATGGGCTTCCAACTGGTTTCTCAGGTCGGCACAACATCTAGGCCGAAGGGCCTGTACTGTGCTGTAATGTTCTATGTTCCAAATTCATAATGTTTAATTTCTAAAAATTCATTCATAGAATGAGGGCATTGCTGGCTAGCCCAGCATTTATTACTCAA
This sequence comes from Chiloscyllium plagiosum, assembly GCF_037043375.1. Classification (NCBI taxonomy): domain Eukaryota; kingdom Metazoa; phylum Chordata; class Chondrichthyes; order Orectolobiformes; family Hemiscylliidae; genus Chiloscyllium; species Chiloscyllium plagiosum. The sequence continues at coordinate 59,401,838 of NW_028270149.1, forward strand.
TCCCAGAGGGCAGTTAAGAATCAACCACATTGCTGTGGCTCTGGAGTCACCTGTGGACCAGACCAGATGAGAGTGGCAGTTTCCTTCCCTGAAGGACACTAGTGAAACTGATGGATTTTTGCTGACAATGGTTTCATGGTTATCATTGCACTCTTAATTCCAGATTTTTATTGATTTCCAATTCTATGACAGGATTCGAAGCCATGTCCCCAGAACATTACCTGGGTCTCTGGATTAATAATCCAGCGATAATACCACTCAGGCTATTGCCTTCCCTAACTGTGATAAATAAATCCCTTTTAAGGTATTACACATTAGTTTTATTATTTGTTTGAGCTGAAAAGTAATGATTATAAGATATCCAAGGAGAAGCATACTATTAGTTGGTACAAATTACATGATCATAAATAAATTTATCACTATCTGAATGTAATTATATTTAATTGTGAACTGTAAATATTACAGTCATATTTTTCAAAAATATAAATCTCACTCATATTTTTAAATAAAATTTTCCTCCTCCTGTCTGAAAGTAGTGACTATGGCTGGTTTTATGATCAACTAGCATTTGGTGCTTTTTCTACTTGGCCATTTTTCAGACATGTTTTAATTTGCTTCTGTGATAACATGCTATTTTGTGAGCAAGAATTTTGTGGGTTCAACCTATGCCCTTGATTTGAACACATAATGCAGAATAACACTTCAGTCTAAAACTATGAGGGTGCTGGATTATCAGATGTACTGTCTATCAGATGTTAACCAAGACCCATTCAGGATGGTGTCTGAAGTTTTGATCTTGCCATAGTTCGTAACTTATGCTGTCAAACAGAGGTTGATTTATTCTTTATTTCACTGTTTCTAGAATTCTGGTGTGAGAAAATTGGCTTTTGTGCTTAGCTGCAAAATAATAGTAACTACACCTTAAAGGTAATTCTCTTGATATAAAGTGCTCTGTGATATAAAAAGAGCTTTTCTTATAACAATCACTTGTGGAGTGTAGTTGGCAAGGGTAGCATTTATTGTCCATCACTAATTGCTCTTCAAGAAGATACGGTGAACAGTCTATAGCTTGTAGCTAAACATATTCATTCCTGGGAAGGACATGAGGCAAGATGTTATAATAACAAGAATATTAATACACAGTACTTGCAACTAGGCCTCTCGCCACTCACTAGAAAGAATTTCCTCTTACTGATCAACACTTGGTTGGAAAATGGGGTGTTTTGTTCTCATATTGTGAATTGTTGACTGCCAATCTAATGTGATTCTCCAACTTTCTCAACATTGCCCACTTGGTTCAGTAGCTAGGAAGATTCTACATCACATTCCTGTAATATCAATAATACCATAGTCATTTATTTATATCTGTGCTATCAGTTTACCATCTTTTCACACATGTTGTGTGCATTTAGGTAAAGAGTCTTTTAGTTCTTTTTTCCTAATCTGGACTTATTTGCTGGTCCATCCTTATGTTTATATGCTTTTTCCCAGCTCACAGACGATTGATTTGTCCTTTCCCTTTCATTTTCCAAATATCCCCTCACATGCATCTTCTCCAGTATGCCTCATATGACACCCACCCCCTCCCTCTCCATCACACACCCATTTATTAGTTTAAAGCCCTTTCTTCAGCCCCGAGGTATGCTATTTAGTAGTACACTGGTCCCAGCAAAGTTCAGATGAGGACCATCCCAGTGGTGCAGCTCCCTCTTCCCCTCATGCTGGTACCCATGCTCCATAGATTGAAAAATATTAACCCCTCATCAATCTTTGTGTCACACATTCAACTTTCTGACCATATCCAATTTGCTCATGACTCAGGTAATAAACTAGAGATTATCACCGTTGTGGTTCTGCTTCTGTCACTAGATAATCATAGTTCCTCAGCAAAACCTATTTCTTAGTCCTATCTTATGTCATTCATACCCATATCGACCTTGCCAACTGGATCCACCCCACATTTCAAATTCCCCTTAAGTCCTGGAACTAGGTAGGCAGCATAGCATTTGGATATCATACTTCTTGCAGTAATGTAATCCCTTAACTTCATAGATTCCTAGTGCAACTACATTCATTTTGTCTCTCCGTACTTGAACGTCCCACTGCACCATGGCACCATGGCCAGTTTGTTCATTTTGCTGATCTCATCTATACAAACTGTAAAAATGTTAATCATGTTAGACTAACTGAAGGGGGTGTGAGGTGGAAGATTCCCCTTGCTATCTTCTGGATCCTCTTAGCTGCCTCATTTACATGCTCTATACTTGACAAAGGGCCAAAACTTTAATACAAAACCTAATGGATATGACTACCTCCTGGAACAAAGTGTACAAGTAACTCTCCCTGTCCCTGCTGTGTTGTAGCGTTCTAAAGTTCAGCATCTAGATCATCAACTTACAGCCAAGGTTCCCATGAGCTGCAGACACTGACTGTCGATCTGATTGTTGTAGATTATACTGGTGTTCACCAGTTTCTACATGCTACAGGTGCAGCACATCAACTCTCTTGCCATCTTTATTTTGTTCTGGTTTAGCCAATTAGGTTTAAAGTTTAGAATATTGCTCAAAGATGATCCATTATTATGTATTTAACTTGTTATAATAATTCTATGACTGTGTGTGACATGAGCAGAATGGGTGGAGCAAACCTAAGATGAATATTAATCCCTTCAGGAAATATAAATTTAGTATAATACTTATATCTTCCCAGTATTGGCAAGAAATCCTGCCCTGGTTTACAGGAATAAAAAAATGTAAAACTCAACAATCACCTATTGGCATCTAATAATTAATGCTCCAGACTTCAGCTCTCAAGTTTCACTATTTCTGGCTCTTCCTGGTAGAATACACCTTTTTTTTAAAAATAGAACTTCAGATCTTCCCTCACTAAATCAAAGTCATTCACTTACCAAATTTCTGGATTTCGGTACTCAGCCTTGTTGTTTCAGTCTCCACTGAGACTTTCATGAGACTCTTATTTCATCCTTTTGTTATCTCACACTGAGATGTTCACCATGCAAAAGAGATTTTACATCCAGCATTCAAAGCTAACTTGCAGGAAGTTCATTATCCATAGCTGTCTTATTGGCATTTACTTGTACCTTAAGCTTTCATAAGCCCTGTCAACAAGTTATTCATAACAACCATTCAGTTCAGTTGTTCTAATTTCTTATCAGACTGAACTATTGAGTTATTTAAGTCTCTTCTATTCTATTTAAACTCTTAGGTACATAAGTATTTCAGCATACATCTTAATTACGAAAAATTAAGTGAAAAGCACAAGAGAGTTTTGTGACATTGTTATTTATTTTATGTATAGGTTTTGCGCCCATAATTGCTCAGGCCTTGTCCATCCATTGGTTCCTGTTCAGCCTATGTAAAATGGTCAACTCCTAAAAATAGTCATCCTACTGATTTGCTACTGGAGAAATAAAACCTTAAACAGTTCCATGGGATATCAAATTAAGGGCCTGTTTCCACACTGTATGGAATCTAATCTTTCCAATACATGTAAAATATTTAACAATTACTTTGATGATTGGCAATCAAATTTATTTCTTTGAAAATTTTAACATATTGGCATTTCCTACTGTCTCTCTTATGTGACTGATCAAAACCTCTTTCCTAAAATTCTATGCATCAGATAGAATACATATGAAATTACCTATTCCATTAAAGTGTTTTACATTACATGCACAATTTTAATTTGAAAGGAAGTAAGTATTTCTGTAATTAATAGTTACATTGTTATGGAGATGTAATGGTTATTCATTTAAATGAAAGACTAATTACCCATGTTATTTAAATGCCAAGGTATTTTATTTTATAAGTTACTGGAAGTGTGAGATGAAAATATCACAGTGCCCTCTCCTGGGCATCTGGGATCTGGGTGAACATGGCAAGCAAACTGTCTGTCCTTAACCAATTAGATGAAACATTATGAAATTGACAAGAATATGCACATTGAAATGTTGTAAACAATGTTAAATGAACATAGACCATAGAACAGTAGGCACAGGAATAGGCCCTTCAGCCCATTATATCTGTGTCAATCATAATGCCATTATAAACTAGTCCCATCTATCTGCACATGGTCCGTATCCCTGAAGTGCAGGAGGAGAACTAAATAAAGAGAATTGAAAGATTGCATTGAGAGAAAGAGGAAAAAAGAATCTGAAATAACATATAAAAATGAATTACTTTGATTAAAAAATATCTTAACAATAATTACATCCTTAAAAAATGAGATTTTACACCTGTAACTGTTCATCCTCAGTAGTAAAGAGATCGTTTGACAGTAACTAATATTTTACATATTATGAAAGGGGTATTTTTGTTTGACGTTACCTAATATAACTTTTTTTCATTTGTTTATCTAGTATCTATCTTGTAAATACAAGAATTTGACACACTCAATACAATTGAATCAGGAACCAGACAGCAAGATAGCAATTTTTTGAATGGCACATTGAAATATCTCCAACAGCAACTTTTTTGATTTCTGCATTTTAATACCATATCTGCCTTTGCCAAAAATTGGTATTTCATGCGCATATAAAGAACTTTGAGCACTTAGCATCATCATTATTTAACAGTGAATTCTGGCCCAATTATCCTTTGGTGAATTCATTGGATAGCTTCAGCCATGGTTGAGTTAGTCTGACCCATTTGTCGTATAAGGTAATGTTTCTGAAGGGATTAATATTCATCTTAGTTTTGCTCCACCAATTCTGCTCATGTCACACAGTCATAGAATGATAAACATCCACAGCACAGAAAAAGGCCTTTCATTCCATTGGGTCCACACTGGTCAAAAGCAACTGCCTAACTATTCTAATCCCATTTACCAATACCTGCCCACAGTTTTGTATATCTTGGCAGCACAAATGCAAAGTCAGATCTCTGTTTACTTTCTAGCTAAAACTCTATTTTGACTGTACCTGATGGGAACTGTAACTGCCAGATGTAACAAGCTTCTAGCTTACACGTGCTTCTCTGCATGTTTTACCAGGTCTTAAGTGAAAGGCTTTGTCATCATGAAAGGCTCTTTCATACTTTGTTGAACTTTTCTAGAGTTTGTTCACAGTATGTTTGACTTTTAAGCTGCTGTAGTGACCAGATATTTGTAAGAGTAGTTTTTAAAGTCTTTGAAATTGTAAATGTCCAGTAACTGCTCTTGGGTCAATGATTATCACCATTGTTACTGAGAAATATTAAGCAATACTGCTTACCATTGCAACCATGTTGTATGTGATGCAATGCCCAACCACTATCAGCTTGTGATTGGGATAGTTTGCTGCCACCATCCCCTTTCCTTGACAGGGTTAATGGGCCTATTGACTTTACCATAGTAGAAGAAAACCATTAATGAGTCTTAACAAGTCTTCAACGCACCAATAGTCCCCATTAGCAGCTATTCATTCTCCCAGACTGATCTGTAACCACTCCTTTGCCCAACTGTTTTTCTCTCTCTTTGGGCTCCTATCTCCACCTGTCATTTACTCTCCCTCTCTCCCCACCCCATCTTCTGTATAAAAACCATCCTCTTCCTAGCTAGCTACAGTTTGGAAGCAGGGTCACTGGCCCATACATTGGGTCATCAATGTGCTTGTTGATAGTCATATACCGGCCACTACAACGAACAATCGGAACCAGCAACCAGAAGCAGCAGAAACAGAATCAAATAAATTCCAGAACACACACTACAGCACTTCACAGGAGGCTCCAAAGCACTGAAGATGTCACCTAAACAGGGGATGAAATGTCTGCAAATCAACTTCCCAGCACGGCGACAACAACTGGCACCTGAGCTACAATTTCTTACACAAACCTTGATCAGTTGATATTTGTTGGCTTGGTCAAAGGGTTTTCCTTTGGCCTTCTGAACAATATTGGTCTGACTGTGTGCAAACAGTCACTTATTGTGATTATCCCCAGGTTGACGACAGGGCAGGCTCCCTACCCAATTCAGAATGGCGAGTGGGCTCATAAAGCCAAAAGGCCAATCAGTGACCTTTCAATTTGAAAGGAGCAACCGGTTGCAATAGAAAATAAGAAAAGAGGAGGGAGCTTCAAAATGGTGGGGTTCATCAAATATTTTAAACTTGAATTTGATCTTTAGATTAAAAATAAAATGGTTTTTGCAGATAGGTTACCCTTGTGGGAAGTAACCCTTCTACAAAACAGGGTAGAGCACACTGATAGAGCACACTGCGGTAGGTGAGGCCTAGTGGTAATATCACAGGACTATTACTCCAGAGACGAAAAGCACAGCAGGCCATGCAGCATCGGAGGAGCAGGACAGTTGACGTTTTGGGCATAAGTCCTTCATCAGGAATTTGGAGGGGGAAGGGTGTTGAGACATAAATAGGGGGTTAGGGGTGGGGCTTGGGAAAGGTACCTGGGAAGGTGATACGTGAATGGTAGGGGATAATTGAGATAGGTTGGTGGAACCTAAATAAATGCTACTTAAAAAAATACACAATTTTCATTTTCCTCTTGTGAAACCATGATGATGAATTTACCACAATAACATCTAAGGCAAAGAGGTAGAGAGACAAACAGGCAGTGCCAAATTGGAGGGTTGGATCTGGGATGAGGTTGGAGGAGGGGAGATTTGGAAACCAGGAAAATCGATGTTGATGCCATGACGTTGAAGGGCGCAAAGGTAGAAGATGAGGTGTTTTTCCACCAGTTATCAAGTGGCTTCAAATGGTTTGAAGTGGTCGGCCACAGAGCAGTGGGATTGTTTGGCGTATGTGTCCCAAAGACATTCCCTGAAACGCTCCGAGAGTTGGTATCCTATCTCCCTGATTTAGAGGAGACCTGATTGAGGGCAACAAACCCAGTAGATGAGATGGGTGGATGTGCAGGAAAATCTCTGCTGGATATGAAAAGATCTTTTAGGACCTTGGACAGAGGTGAGGGAGGAGGAGTGTGCACAGGTTTTACACCTCTTGTGGCAGCAAGGGAAGATGCCAGGTGTGGAGGGTGGTTAGGTGGGAGGGCATGGACCTAACGAGTGAGTCACGGAGGGAATGGTCTCGGTGGAACACAGTTAGGGTGGGAGAGAAATATGCCTCTGGTGGTGGGGTGTGATTGTAGGTGGCAGAAATGGCGGAGGATAATTCGCTGTATCCGGAGGCTAGTGAGGTGGAAGGAGAGGACCAGAGGGATTCTATCCTTGTCATGTTTGGTGGAGTGGGGTTCAAGGGCGCAACAATCCAAAGACCCAGGTAACGTTCTGATGACCTGGGTTCAAATCCTGCCACAGCAGATGGTGGAATTTGAATTCAATTAAAAAATCTGGGATGAATCATTCAATGATGACCATGAATCCATTTCCGATTGTTGGAAATGCTCATCTGGTTCACTTACGTCCGTTAGGGCAGAAAACTGTCATTCTTACCTGGTCTGGCCTAATGTGACTCCAGACACACAGTAATTCAGTTGACTCTGGACAATAAATGCTGATCTAGCCAGTGACACCCACATCCTGTGAATAAATAAAAACAAACTGGTGGGGAGGAGAAAGTGAGGACTGCAGATGCTGGAGACCAGAGTTGAAAAGTGTGGTGCTGGAAAAGCGCAGCAGGCCAGGCAGCATCCGAGGAGCAGGAGAATTGATGTTTCAGGCATAAGCCCTTCTTCAGGAATCTTCCTGAAGAAGGGCTTATGCCCAAAACATCGATTCTCCTGCTCCTCTGATGGTGCTTGGCTTGCTGCACTTTTCCAGCACCACACTTTTCAAAACTAGTGGGGAGGGCAATTATGTCTGCCCGCTCTGGCAAAATGGTCTGCTGCTGGAAAACTACATTCAAAAGCACCCAAGCTGACCTTTGTTGCCAGCTGAATCCTTGAGTTGGATTAACAAATTGGATTAATTGCACATTGCATTTTGCTATGGAGCACCTCTAACCAAAAGAGTTGGAGAAGCTGATGTTGACAAAGGTAAACTCTGTTATCTTCTTACTGTTTCACCACTCAAACATATCCAGAGTAAAAGTAAATCATGCCACAATATTTACAAATGCTTTACAAAAGTTAGTACACTTGCAGGATTATGTGGTGCTGTTATGTTTATTTTCAGAAATTTCAAAAATGATAATAAGATATTCGAGCTTCATTCTTAATTATGTCACTATTTGAAAATTGTGGTCAATGACCCAAGCAACTAGGCCCAATATAAAATTGGCTAAACAGTTTCTGCAAGCAAGTCCTGATGGAATGCAGAGGCCATGGTTACCACAGGTCAATAGGAAACAAGGACCAACCCAGACTTGTATTGCATAACAAACAGAGGTAGTCAACCTTAACAATGGCAGATTCATTATGATCTGAAACCCATTAAGAGGTACTCAGTCAGAACAAAAGGGTGCCTGCTCCCACACCTCCCCCCTCACCTTCATCCAAGGCCCCAGAGGAGCCTTCCACATCCATCAGAGTTTTACCTGCACGTCCACACATCATTTACTGTATCCATTGCTCCTGAAGTGGCCTCCTCTACATTAGGGAGACAAGACGCCTACTTGCACAGCGCTTCAGAGAACATCTCCAGGACACCTGCCCTGTGGCTGAACACTTCAACTACCCCTTCTACTCCGCCAGATCCTGGGCCTCCTCCAATGCTACTCCCTAACCACCTGACGCCTGGAGGAAGAATACCTCATCGTCCACCTCGGGACCCTCCAACCTCACGGCATCAATGTGGATTTCACCAGTTTCCTCATTTCCCCTCCAACCACCTTATCCCAGTTCCAACCTTCCAACTCGACACCGCTCTCATGACCTGTCCTACCTGCCCATCTTCCTTCCCACCTATCTGCTCCACCCTCCCCTCTGATCCATCACCATTAACCCCACCTCCATCTAACTATCACACTCTCAGCTACCTTACCCCCAACCCCATCCCCTCCCATTTACTCTCCACCCCATCAGCTCACAGTCTCATTCCTGATGAAGGGCTTTTGCCCAATACGTTGATTCTCCTACTCCTCAGATGCTGCCTGACATGCTGTGCTCTTCCAGCACCACACTCTCAACTCAATGTTTGTGTACTGCCCAGTTTTGGGCAGGCCTCTTTACATCATGAAATAATCATTTCTTGGAAAGGGGATGGGGATACCTGGATGAACTAGCCTAATCACACTGACTATGACCCCATTGGATGAAGATGGGGAACATTCCAAAAGGGCTCAGAAAGGGGGGATTAGAAGGGATATCTGGTTGGTAAAAACAATGACTGCAGATTCTAGATTCTGGAGTAGAGTGGTGCTGGAAAAGCACAGCAGTTCAGGCAGCATCCGAGGAGCAGTGAAATCGACGTTTCGGGCAAAAGCCCTTCATCAGGAATACAGGCAGAGTGCCTGAAGGGTTGAGAGATAAATGAGACGAGGGTGGGGGTGGGGAGAAAGTACCATAGAGTACAATAGGTGAGTGGGGGTGGGGATGAAGGTGATAGGTCATGGAGGAGGGTGGGGGAAGGTAGCAAAGAGTACAATGGGTGGATGGGGGTGGGATGAAGGTGATAGGTCAGAGAGGAGAGTGGAGTGGATAGGTGGAAAAAAAGATAGGCCGGTAGGATAGGTCATGGGGACGGTGCTAAGCTGGAAGTTTGGAACTGGGGTGAGGTGGGGGAAGGGGAAATGAGGAAACTGGTGAAGTCCACATTGATGCCCTCAGGTTGAAGTGTTCCAAGGCAGATGATGAGGCATTCTTCCTCCAGGCGTCGGGTGGTGAGGGAGCAGTGAAGGAGGTCCAGGACCTGCATGTCCTTGGCTGAGTGGGAGGGGGAGTTGAAATGTTGGGCCACAGGGCAGTGTGGTTGATTGGTATGGGTGTCCCAGAGATGTTCCCTAAAGTGCTTTGCTAGGAGGCGTCCAGTCTCCCCAATGTAGAGGAGACTGCATCGGGAGCAATGGATACAATAAATGATATTGCTGGATATGCAGGTAAAACTTTGATGGATGTGGAAGGTTCCTTTAGGGCCTTGGATGGAGGTGAGGGAGGAGGCGTGGGCGCAGGTTTTGCAATTCCTGCCGTGGCAGGAGAAGGTGCCAGGATGGGAGGGTGGGTTGTTGGGGGGCATGGACCTGACCAGGTAGTTACGGAGGGAAAGGTCTTTGCAGAAAGTGGAAAGGGGTGGGGAAGGAAATATATTCCTGGTGATGGGACATCTGGAAGACTCCATGTGAGATCCTTCCTTGTACTAAGAAGACCCTGACTTCCTTGTTGACACAGCTCAGTGAATTGGATACAGCAGCCCAATCAAGTTCACTTATTGTGTAAGAATTTTTTTTTACTTCTGAGTGTGTTAATAAAACTAACAGTGCTTTGTTTGTCTCATACAGTAACAGCACCTGGGTAAACACATTTTATGTGTAACAAACTGGCCGAAGTGTGTGTTTAAATATTGCACAGGCAACATTTTTTGTGCCCCAAGTGGCCTTTGATAAGTTGCTTCAAAGTTGAACCCACCAGCCTTGTATTCTCAAAAATCCAACCTGAGCCTGTTTTAAGAGGGCAGCTGCCCCACATGACAGCCAAGATTCGAGAGGGTGGATGAGGATAGAGGCAATCAACCAGTAACTGGGCCATAAGCCAAGTGTTTCAAAAAGTGAGATGATCAAACAGTAGAATTCGAAGCAAGGTTAGTTAAATTCTAGAATCAGCCATGAGAACAGCTAAGACTCCTAGAGTTTCAGAGGGGTGCAACATGGTTTTCTGATATGCCTTAGATGAAAAGAGACTGGAACAGAAAATTAGCGAAAGCCAGATCCCAAACCCAGTCGACTTCTGTATCTCTGGATAGTCCAGAGAGAGAGAATAAAGAGGCAAGAAGAACTGAACATAGGGTTAGGGGCCCACAAGAGAAAGAGAGAGAGAGAAAACAGTACATTACAAGGTAACAATAGGAGAAAATGACACAGTACCCAGAGTGAGAAGAAGCAATCAAAATGTACACAAAAAAAAAGTGGCTCAGGTATTGCAGTAAATATCACGTCCGGGATCCACGGGTCAGAAATGCTGGGAGACAACATGGAATGCTGAAGGGAAGTGCACTTTAAAACTTAGCAAGGCCTGAAACATCAATTTTCCTGCTCCTCGGATGCTGCCTGACCTGCTGTGCTTTTCCAGTGCCGCACTCTTGACTCTAATCTCCAGCAGCTGCAGCCCTCACTTTCGCCAAGGCTATAGTGATAGCCAACTGTATGAAGCTGCTGCGAAGTCGAGAATGAGAGAATGTGAAACTAAGCAAGGAGTTGGAGGAAGTGAAGCAGACACTGGAGAAAATAAGAGTCAAAGCAGCACAGCAGGAACAAAGGAAACAGGTGAATTTAGTACACATGGACCGGTTCCAGACCCAGTGTGTAAAAGCTTATCAAGAAGTACAACATGCGATCAACAACCATGATAAAGCCCAGAAAGCTGCGACTGAGTTATCAGAAATATTAGCCAATTTATAGTTTGCACTCAAAGTCCTGTACCAGGCAGGCAAAGAAAATAAAGCCTGCACTGTAGAACATTCTAAATGCCAGTGTGAGATTGATAAGTTGCAGTTTTCAGCACAGAAATGAAGGATATGTATATTTGGAATAATAGTCAGAGAAGGAAAATAGTTAAAAGGTAGAATGGGGGAAAAGAGAGGAACAAGCTCACAGGTACACTGAGTGCAGCAATCACTAGGGACCCCACCTCCCTGCCAGAGCCTTCTGCAACCTGTGCCTTACCGTGTCTCAATGAACCGTCTAACAACAATCTGCCAGGATGGTCGAAGTAACAAAAATCTAATGACACCTATAACCCCATTCATAGTAGCACAACTGGCTGAGATAGCAAACAAACTCTATATTTGAGCCCTCTGCTGACCTGCATATGTTCCTGAGCCTTGCGATTCACTCTGCCTTCCCCAATCCCCAGAACCTTGGGGAGAGTAGCTGTAAGACATGAAAGCAACAATTTTAGCAGCAGTCAGCTACAATAGAGGAGATCCAGTGGAAGGTGCAAAAAGGAGAGCATCCAACTACATTTGCCAGTCAGCTGTGGACACAGTTCACAGGAGCCTCTGTGAACCTAAACTGGACTGCACTGATACCACAAAACAAACTAAAATGGTCCCGAACATTTGTCGCATATGGTACTCAGGCAGCAAGGAAACCTTGTGACAATTTTGACACTACAGACAACACCCATACAGAACAATGGCTGTTCAGGCAGAGGGCCTAGGCTTGGGAGAAAGAGATGCATGAATCAGAGCGCCCCAAAGGAGCACTGCTCCGGTGCCTGTAGACTTAATTTGGTATTCATTCATTAAACTTTTCTTAGAGTGTCCATGCAACAACCCATTCCAATTCCAAACTTTAGGTTAAATTCCTGAAACACCAGTAAGGAAAAATTAGCACCTGACCAAAATTGGCAATTTTAGAATAAAATGAGAAATTGGGAGGAAACAATTCTTGCGAACAAAATTAAACCAATGGGGAAAAGGTTTGATCAAGAAGCATGGGTCAATTGTATGTGTCCATGAATGGAAATACTGTGTAGATGGTAAGCAAGAATGGAAGGTGTGTAGAGGGGGCAGCCTCCTGATGGTTGGAGGCAGCGGTGGATGCTGTACATCCAGGTGATTGTAGGTAGTACCAGTGGACTTTTCAAGATGGTGGCACCACCTAGGTGACATCTCAGAGGGGGCCAGCCAGAATGGGACTCTTGGTACAGTGGCAGCCTGGCTTGGCAGTGGAGCCAAGGACCCATGGTTGCAGCACGTCAAGAGCATGGACTTCAAGCGTTGGCAAGTCAGCAGCTGCAGTGGCAGCATCATTGTATCCCCAGAGCGGGTACTCCTGATTATCGGTGAGGCAGCAGCAGCAATGGAGCCAAGATCTCCAGGTGGTAGGGAAAATGTGGGTTCAGCAGCAAAGAGATGGCGCCTAATGAGTGGCGACTCCTACGATGGTGGGTTTAGTACAGATGGAAATGAGTTGGTGGAGGAGGGGTGGCAGTGCAGTTGTCCTGTCGCTGGTGAAATGGCTCAGGACTCATGGTGAAGGGGGCAGAACAAAGATAGACTCTCTTTCAGTTTTTTTTATTCTTAAACTATTCAAAATGGCACTGGATTGTGGCGACAGCTGAAGCTTTTCATTGTATTTTACTGTACTAGTCACTATAAAATGCAAGTGACAATACATCATTCAACTTCAGGGAGGTTTTAAATAAGATAGTTACAGGTACTGCCTTGAATTCTTTCAGGAAGTGAGCAGTATACTGCACACACCTCTTCTTATTATCATCTACTTTGTCTTTGGAAGACCAGTCAAACCAGGAGAGACCTACTCTGGCTATATGTGATTCATCCCAATGGACACAGGCGAACATCAGAATGGTTTGTTATGGGTCTTTAATATATCTCATCATTGTCACAGTAAAATTAATTTGGTGGAAGAAAAATCTATTACAAAACTTGAGTATGCAGATGATGCTCAACCAATAATCTCCACGCATAAATTAAAGATTCTTTTGAATATACCCATAAATATTCATTTTCTGTTCATGACAAAGGTGGTAGAACTAGGAAGAAAGCTGAAAAGCAGGACGTCCAAGGTGGTTATCTCCGATTTGCTTCCAGTTCCTCGGGCTAGTGTAGCCAGAAACAGGGAGATAATGGACTTGAACGTGTGGTTGGGGAACTGGTGCAGGAAGCAAGGATTTAAGTTCTTGGATCACTGGGGTATATTTTGTGGTAAACATAAATTCTACAAGAGAGACGGCTTGCACCTTAATAGGTTAGGGACCAGCATTCTGGCAGGCAGGTTTTCTACTGCAACACTGCTACATTTAAACTAAGTAGCGGGGGGAGGGGACAAGCTGGATGTTTAAAAAGGAAATTGAAGGGAAAGTTAGAACAAGAGAAGTCAAGAAAGACAACTGTATCAATGAGGCAGAAAACTCGGAAAGGTATCATGCTATAAGGTTGAGTGAAATAAGGGTTGATGGGAAGGGTGAGAGCAGTAACAAATTAAAAATACTATACATGAATGCACGAAGCATTAGACATAAGATGGATGAGCTTGAGGCTCTTTTGGAAATTGGCAGATATGATATTGTGGGGATAACTGAGATGTGGCTTCAAGTGGACAGGGCCTGGGAAATGAATATTCAAGGATACACGTGCTATCGTAAGGACAGACTGACGGGCAGAGGGGGTGGGGTGGCCTTGTTGGTAAGGGACGATATTCAGTCCCTTGCGCGGGGGGACCGAGAGTCAGGGGATGTAGAGTCAGTGTGGATATAGCTTCGAAATACTAAGGGTAAAAAGACCCTCTTGGGAGTCATCTACAGGCCCCCAAACAGTAGTCTGGATGTCGGATGTAAGTTAAATCAGGAGCTGAAATTGGCCTGTCGCAAAGATGTCACTACAGTTGTTATGGGGGATTTTAACATGCAGGTAGACTGGGAGAATCAGGATGGTATTGGGCCTCAAGAAAGAGACTTTGTGGAGTGCCTCAGAGATGGATTCTTAGAGCAGCTGGTGCTGGAGCCGACCAGGGAGAAGGCAATTCTGGATCTGGTATTGTGTAACGAACCAGAATTGGTCAGAGACCTCGAAGTGAAGGAGCCATTGGGAAGTAGTGACCATAATACAATAAGCTTCAATCTGCAATTTGAGAGGGAGAGGGTACAGTCGGAAGTGACAGTATTTCTGTTGAATAAAGGGAACTATGGAGCTATGAGGGAGGAGCTGGCCAAAATTCAATGGTGCAATACCTTAGCAGGGATGACCGTGGAGGAACAATGGCGGATATTTCTGTGTATAATGCAGAGGTTGCAGGATCAGTTCATTCCTAAAAGGAAGAAAGATCCCAGGAGGAGGCATGGGCGGCCGTGGCTGACGAGGGAAGTAAAGAAACATATAAAGTTAAAAGAGAAAAAGTATAACATAGCTAAGATAAATGGGAAAACTGAGGATGGGAAGCTTTTAAAGAGCAACAGAGGATTACTAAGAAGGAAATACGCAGACGAAAAATATTAAGGTCCAAGAATATTAAGGAGGATAGTAAAAGCTTTTTTAGGTATGTACAAGGCAAAAAAATGGTTAGGACAAAAATTGGGCCCTTGAAGACAGAAACAGGGGAATATATTACTAGGAACAAAGAAATGGCAGAGGAATTAAATGGGTACTTCAGATCTGTGTTCACTGGGGAAGACACAAGCAATCTCCCTGAGGTAACAGTGGCTGAAGGACCTGAACTTAAGGGAATTTATATTTGCCAGGATTTGGTGTTGGAGAGACTGTTAGGTCTGAAGGTTGATAAGTCTCCGGGGCCTGATGGTCTGCATCCCAGGGTACTGAAGGAGGTGGCTCGGGAAATCGTGGATGCGTTGGTGATTATTTTCCAGAGTTCAATAGATTTGGGGTCGGTTCCTGAGGATTGGAGGGTGGCTAATGTTATTTCACTTTTTAAGAAAGGTGGGCGAGAGAAAGCAGGAAATTATAGACCAGTTAGTCTGACCTCAGTGGTGGGAAAGATGCTGGAGTCTATTATAAAGGATGAAATTACTGCACATCTGGATAGTAGTAACAGGATAGGACAGAGTCAGCATGGATTTATGAAGGGGAAATCATGCTTGACTAATCTTCTTGAATTTTTTGAGGATGTAACTATGAAGTTGGACGAGGGAAATCCAGTAGATGTAGTGTACCTGGACTTTCAGAAAGCTTTTGATAAAGTCCCACACAGGAGGTTAGTGAGTAAAATTAGGGTGCATGGTATTGGGGGCAAAGTACTAGATTGGATTGAAAATTGGTTGGCTAATAGGAAACAAAGGGTAGTGATAAACGGCTCCATTTCGGAATGGCAGGCAGTGACCAGTGGGGTACCGCAGGGATCCGTGCTGGGACCGCAGCTTTTTACAATATATGTTAATGATATAGAAGATGGTATCAGCAATAACATTAGCAAATTTGCTGATGATACAAAGCTGGGTGGCAGGGTGAAATGTGATGAGGATGTTAGGAGATTACAGGGTGACCTGGACAAGTTAGGTGAGTGGGCAGATGCATGGCAGATGCAGTTTAATGTGGATAAATGTATGGTTATCCACTTTGGTAGCAAGAACAGGAAGGCAGACTACTACCTCAATGGAATCAATTTATGTAAAGGGGCAGTACAGAGAGATCTGGGTGTTCTTGTACACCAGTCAATGAAGGCAAGCATGCAGGTACAGCAGGTAGTGAAGAAGGCTAATAGCATGCTGGCCTTCATAACAAGAGGAATTGAGTATAGAAGCAAAGAGGTGCTTCTGCAGCTGTACAGGGCCCTGGTGAGACCACACCTGGAGTACTGTGTGCAGTTCTGGTCTCCAAATTTGAGAAAAGACATTCTGGCTATTGAGGGAGTGCAGCGTAGGTTCACGAGGTCAATTCCTGGAATGGCAGGATTACCTTATACTGAAAGACTGAAGCGACTGGGCTTGTATACCCTTGAGTTTCGAAGATTGAGAGGGGATCTGATTGAGACGTATAAGATTATGAAAGAATTGGACACTCTGGCAGTAGGAAACATATTTCCACTGATGGGTGAGTGCCGAACCAGAGGACACAGCTTAAAAATACGGGGTAGACCATTTAGGACAGAGCTCAGGAGAAACTTCTTCACCCAGAGAGTGGTGGCTGTGTGGAATGCTCTGCCCCAGAGGGCAGTGGAGGCCCACTCTCTGGATTCATTTAAGAAAGAGTTGGACAGAGCTCTCAAAGATAGTGGAATCAAGGGTTATGGAGATAAGGCAGGAACAGGATACTGATTAGGAATGATCAGCCATGATTATATTGAATGGCGGTGCAGGCTCGAAGGGCTCGAAGGGCACCTATTGTCTATTGGTACAAGCCTATTGGTATTTTTGATTTTACAATGTTTGAGATTTGTACTGCATTTGACTTTTGCAATGCTTAAGCTTTCTGTGTATGAAGTTAGGCATTTTTTAATGTATCTAATTAAAGATGATGTGGAGATGCTGGAGTTGGACTAGAGTGGACAAGGTCAAAAACAAACAACACCAGGTTATAGTCCAACAGATTTATTTGAACTGGCAAGCTTTCAAAGCCACATTCCTTCTTCAGGCATGGTATAATATTACGGATTATAATAATTGAAATAGAATTTCCATGTAAGTTTGCATTTTGAAGTTTTAAACCTCTCAATCATACCATGCCTGAGGAAGGAGAGGAATTCTGAAAGCTTGCAATTTCAAATGATCCTGTTGGACTATAACCTGGTGTCGTTTGATTTTTGACCGAATTAAGAGTGTGTATATAGCGAAAGGGTTAGAGATTTTGGGCTGACATCTGTGTCTCTGATGTTTGCCTGCAAAGGGAATTTGACTTGGGTTGTGTGATCCTATGCTCTGAGGCTCATGGGACCAAGAGGAGGCATTGTGGTCAAGTGGCCAGTGGCCTAAGCAACTAGGCCAAACATAAATTTTGCAAAGAGGCAGAGGTTACCACAGGTCAAAAGCAACCAAGATCTCGCCCAGACCTGTACTGCATATTGAACAGTGGAAGAGTCGTTATGACTCGAAACACATACAAGCGGTACTCAGACAGAAAAAAAAGGGACAGACATTATATTTACACATTCCCCAGATTTGGCCAGACCCCTTAGCACCGGGTCGTAATCATATCATGGAAAGAGAATGGGTACATGGCATAACCTCATTGGGCAGATGTGTTAATGACCACTCGCAGGAGCTTGACAATCTCGACTCGATCCACCTCTAAGCTGTTAATGTGTAGGGAGAAGTGAGTAACATCCCGCCGAAAGTCAATAATGAGTTCCTTGGTTTTGCCGGCATTGAGAGCTAGATTGCTCTCAGTGCACCATTTTTCCAGGTCTCCCCCCTCCCATCTGTAATCTGTTTCATCGCCATCTGAGATTCAACCGACTACGGTGGTGTCATCAGCGAACTTGTAAATAGCATTAGTCTGCTATTTGGCAAAGCAATCATGGGTATAGAGAGAGTACAATAGGGGGCTGAATACATACCCCTGGAGGGCTCCAGTGTTGCGTGTTAGTGAGAATAAAATATTGTCCCCAATCTTCACTGATTGTGGTCTGCGGGTCAGGAAACTGAGGATCCAGTTGCAGAGAGTGAGGCTTAGTCCAAGATCAATAGCTTGTACCTGCCCTCTCCACTCCCCCCCACCCCCCCACCCCCATTTAGACCCAAGTGCGACATCAAATTCCTTGACATCATCCATCACATCCAACTTGGCTCAACAGTAGCATTGCCACCTTTGAGACAGCAAATTTAAGGCATGCTCTAGATGTTAAATATGTTCTCCAACTGATATTTTAGTGGAGTGCTGCATGATTGAGATGCTGTCTTTTGTGTGAAATACTGAGAGATCCTGACTGCCCTCTTAAGAGCAATAAACGTTGTATAAAGAAGACCATGAGAGCTTTGGTGACTCTCTTTGACGGTTGCTATTCAACCAATACTGCTAATAATAAGTGATCTGGTCACTTATCTCATTGGAGCTTGTGGAATTTTATTATGTGAAAATTACCTGTCACATTTTGTAAATTATAAATTACAAAGTGAAGTATTTTAGGATATCCTAAGCCTGTGCAAGTTCTTTTAACAAGTGACATCATCAAATGGTAGATCTTCATGAAAGAGAAAAAATACAGGAAATGTCTTTATAGATTTTTAGTCATACCTCCGTAGGAACTTTGTAATAAAGCTTTATGAATAAAACATTAGAGTCTGACCCTGCTGTCACATTTCAAGGGAAGGACATAGTAAAATAATGTTGTCTTCTGACTTTCAAAACATGTTTGTTTCCACATAATATTACGGATTATAATAATTGAAATAGAATTTCCATGTGAGTTTGCATTTTGAAGTTTTCACAATCATATCTTCATTGCATCGATCAAGGCGCATCACTTTTATTTGTCCAAGTAGATTTCCCAGCTAAATAATCAGGAGTATTTTAATAAGTCATCACAGTTGTCAGTTTCTTGTGATTGTTATTCAATTGCAATTTCCATTCATTTTGCATCTTTAATGTAGTGAAATGTTTGAACACTTTACAGATGCATGTTTGAACACAATTTGATTCAGTTATGAGGAGATATTATGACATGTTAGGGCAAGGACTGATTAAAGATAGTCAACATGGCTTTGTGTGTGGGAAATCATGTCTCACAAATTTGATTGAGTTTTTTGAAGAAGCAACAAAGAGGATTGATGAGGGCAGAGTGTTCGACAAGGTGCTCCATAGGAGACTGATTAGCAAGGTTAGATCTCATGGAATACAGGGAGAACTAGCCATTTGGATACAGAACTGGTTCAAAGGTAGAAGACAGAGAGGGGTGGTGGAAGGTTGTTTTTCATACTGGAGGCCTTTGACCAGTGGAGTGCCACAAGGATCAGTGCTGGGTCCACTACTTTTCGTCATTTATATAAATGATTTGGATGTGAGCATAAGAGGTACAGTTAGCAAGTTTGCCGATGACACCAAAATTGGAGGTATAGTGGACAGCGAAGAAGGTTACCTCAGGTTACAATGGGATCTTGATCTGATGGGCCAGTGGGCTGAGAAGTGGCAAATGGAGTTTAATTCAGATAAATGCGAGATGCTGCATTTTGGGAAAGCAAATCTTAACAGGACTTATATACTTAATGGCAAGGTCCTAGGAAGTGTTACTGAACAAAGAGACCTTGGGGTGCAGGTTCATAGTTCCTTGAAAGTGGAGTCGCAGCTAGATAGGATAATGAAGAAGTCGTTTGGTATACTTTCCCTTATTGGTCAGAGTATTGAGTACAGGAGTTGGGAGATCATGTTGCAGCTGCACAGGACATTGGTTAGGCCACTTATGGAATATTGCGTGCAATTCTGGTCCCCTTCCTATTGGAAAGATGTTGTGAAACTTGAAAGCATTCAGAAAAGATTTACAAGGATGTTCAAAGTTAAAAATCACACAACACCAGGTTATAGTCCAACTAGTTTAATTGGAAGCACACTAGCTTTCGGAGCGACGCTCCTTCATCAAGTGATTGTGGAGGGCTCAATCGTAACACAGAATTTATAGCAAAAATTTGCAGTGTGATGTAACTGAAATTATACATTGAAAAATTGATTGTCTGTTAAGCCTTTCATCTGTTAGAATACAGTGATTGTTTCACTTCTTTCATGTGTAAATCACAAAACCCTTTTTTTTAAGTTGCATTCTCGGGTTAGCTGTTAACAATGGTGATAGCTAGACAATATGTTGAAGGTGTTAGCCCCCTGTGTTCTCTGTCTATAACCTGATGTTTAGATTGATTCTAATCTAAAAAGTGAGATAACAGAGTTTTACATAAATTCATGCAGTTTTTGAGCTCATAGTTCTACATGAATAAATGCAGTTTTTGAGCAAAGTGCAATGTAACTCTGCAAGTACAAATTCACCACACAAAATATATGTGTGCATGTGGGTCTTTGTCTGTCTGTGTGTGTGTCTGTCTGTCTAGGATGGGGGTCGTGAGTGTGAGAAAGCGTGTATCTGTGTGTGTGTAGTGAGTGAAGAGTGTCTTAAGTCTGTGAGGGGGTGCATGTGTGAGTGTGGGAGTGTGTGTGTCTATAAGGGTGTGTGTGGGTGTCTGCGTGCGTGTCCGTGTGTATGTGAGATGTGTGTGTGTAGGAATATCTGTGTGTGTGTGTGTGTGTAGTGCAATGGTGATCACCTGTAATGTGACATGACCCAAGGTCCCGGTTGAGGCCCTCCCTATGGGTACCGAACTTAGCTATCAGCCTCTGCTCGGCCACTTTCCTCTACTGCCTGTCCCGAAGTCCACCTTGGAGGATGGTCACCTGAAGGTCAGAGGCTGAATGTCCTGGACCATTGAAGTGTTCCCCAACTGGGAGGGAACACTCCTATCTGTTGATTGTTGTGCGGTGCCTATTCATTCATTGTCGTAGCCTTTGCTCGGTTTCCCCAATGTACCATGCCTCCAGGCATCCTTGCCTGCAATGTATAAGATAGACAACGTTGGCTGAGTCGCATGAGTACCTGCCATGTACAAGGTGGGAGGTGTTCCCACGCGTAGTAGTGGTATCTAGATCCACAATCTGACACGTCTTGCAGCGTCTACCGTGACAGGGTTGTATGGAGTATGTGTGGTGATTTACATATGAAAGAAGTGAAACTATCACTGTATTCTAACAGATGAAAGGCTTAACAGACAATCAATTTTTCAATATATAATTTCAGTTACATCACACTGCAAATTTTTGCTATAAATTCTGTGTTACGATCGAGCCCTCCACAATCACCTGATGAAGGAGCGTCGCTCCGAAAGCTAGTGTGCTTCCAATTAAACCTGTTGGACTATAACCTGGTGTTGTGTGATTTTTAACTTTGTGCACCCCAGTCCAACACCGGCATCTCCAAATCATGACTGCAAGGATGTTGCCAGGGTTGGATAATTTGATCTATAGGGAGAGGTTGAATCGGCTGGGGCTGTTTTTCCTGGAGAGTTGGACGCTGAAGGGTGGCTTTATAGAGGTTTATAAAATCATGAGGGGCATGGATAGGATAAGTAGACAAAGTCTCTTCCTTGGGGTTGGGGGAGTCCAGAACTAGGGGCATAGGTTTAGGTTGCGAGAGGCATGATATAAAAGAGACCTAAGGGGCAATTTTTTCGCTCAGAGGATGGTACTAGCTGCCTAGCTAGTATGGAATTGTCTAGCTATCACATATTGTCTAGCTAGTACAATTGCAACATTTAAAAGGCATCTGGATGGGTATATGAATAGGAAGGGTTTGGAGGAATATGGGCTGGGTGCTGGCAGGTGAGACTAGATTGGGTCGGGATATCTGGTCTGCATGGACGGGTTGGACTGAAGAGTCTGTTCATCTCTATGGCTCTATCACTAAGTATAGTAATCAGTCTCGAGGGGATAATAGTTTTGAAGGTTGAACTGTAGTCAACGAGTAGGATTCTTATGTATCTGTTCTTGGTGTCAAGATGGTTGGTCCGATAGGCACATTGGAGTGGGTCAAGAGTAGTGGGGAGGCTGGAGTTGATTAATGCCATGACTAGCCTTTCAAGGCACTTCATGACCACCGAAGTTAGGGCCATTGGGTGGTAGTCAGTGAGACATGCTGTACGAGCCTTCTTCAGCACAGGGGTGATGTTGGCCTTTTTGAAACAGGCAGGGACAGTGGCCTGCTGCAGGGAGAGGTTGAAGATGTACAAGAAGATCTCTGACAGGTGATCTGCACATGCCCTCAGTGAAGGCCTGGTACTCCGTCTGGTACCATCGCTTTCCTTGGATTCACACGAAGAAAAACTGATTTGACCTCTGCCGAAATCATCAACAACAATAAGCTTTTTGGACTCTTCATGTGGACGCACTGGTTACAAAGGCCCAACAACGTCTCTTCTTCCTCAGGTACCTGAGGAAATTTGGCATGATGGCAAATACCCTTGCCAACTTTTATAGGTGCGCCATTGAGAGCATTCTGTCTGGATGTATGGCAACTGTACCATTCAAGATCAGAGACGGTTACAGAAAGTGGTGAACTCAGCCCGGACAATCGCAAAGGCCAATCTCCCATCTATAGAATCCATCTACCAGGCCCGCTGTCAAGAAAAGACTGCCAGCATTCTCAAAGATCCATCCCACCCTGGCAATGCTTTTCTACAACCTCTACCATCAAGGAGAAGGTACAGAAGCCTGAATACATACCAGTCGGTTTCATAACAGTTTATACCCTACTGTTGTTAGAATACTGAATGGACTCTCAAACTCTTAGCATTAGTCTGTACCTGTGTTTTTGTTTTGCTGCTGTTTACCTATTATTTATTTATCCATGTTCTTTCACTATGTGACCTGCCTGTATTGCTCGCAAGATAAAGTTTTGCACTGTGCCTCGCTATAGTGCCTCAATTCAATTCAATTCAAATCCCCATTGATTTAGGTCAGAGGATATTCAGAAGGGCTCAGAAAGTGGGAGATAAGAAGGAACATCTGGGGGGGGGGGGCATTCCCTTAGCAAAGGCTTGGCTGCCAAATAGTCCACATGAGAACTATCTTTGTACTAAGAAGACCCAAATGCCCTGTCAAATTGGGTCCAGCAGCCCAATTAAGTTCATCAAAGTGTGTAGTAAATATGTTTTTCAGGCATTCAGCCCAGTTTGGGAAAAGTTAATTTAATTTTGTAAGAGGTTTCTTTAATTTCCAACTGTTTTAAGAAAACTAAGTTTGAATTGCAGTATTTTGTTTGTCTCATACAATAACAGCAACTGGGTAATAACATTTTATGAGAATCAAACTGGTCAAATTATCTGTATAGAATACTTCACAGGCCACAAAATGGTGAATTACATTATTGTCTTCTGATCACTATTAAACATTTATAATCTCAATATAACACAAGCTAAATGTTTAAGTTATTTTACAATTATGCATTGTGTTATTGTTTTAACATTTTACCCTATCACATTTTCTATAAAATTAATGTATTTTATGCAAGGTCACAATTTGTAGGTTTCACTCAAAAATTAATGAATTCCCAAAACATCACCAAAAACCTGGAAACATCCCATAACAAGAATAACATTTGACTCAATAAATCAATGGGCCTAGTTATAAATAAAAGGAATAACAGAACATTATCCTTGAAACATTATTCAGAAACCCATGCAATAAAACTGGAATTTACCTTAATCAATTACTATAAACCAAAAGCTCTTATTATATGATGGCAACGTAATCAAAATATAACATTTTGCCCCATATAAATGTTATCAATTATACTATAATGTCATCAAACAGTACTATTTAAAATATATTATAATATAAATGAACAAATATAGTTTAATTTTTAAAATTCTGAAAATATACAGATAGTTCATCAGTGTCTCAACACAAACAGCTTAGTACTTCTGTTAAAAACTCTTGGTCATAACGGAACTGTTCTGATCTGTAACATTAACTTATTTTTATTAATTAGGGCATGGTATGAAAAATGTTTAATTCATTGTTCAGATGTCCACCTTTTAAATCTTATCCCTATGTGTAGATGCAGAAAGTTCTCTATTAACCCCACACATAAAGTATCCAAGTAACCTGTCTGCAGGTCCAGTTCAGAAACTACAATATTTAAACAGGAACCTTGAGCAAAGTTTTGACTGCAATATGAAATTTATGTGCTCTGCATGAATTTCCTGGTTCAGGAAATATGTCAGCGAAGTGGGTGGTGAGATTAAGCAGCACTTCAATGGGAGAAGTTAAATGTCAAGACTCTAGATATGAACAAATGCTTAGTGTTTACTCCGTTTGGTAACAGTAATTTTTATGAGAGATTTATTTATGCAGCTTGGAAGTGTTGGCAGTGAAAACATCAGCGAGTGGTGCATCAGATCTGCTTTTTGATAGCCACCAGTACATAAGTTGAGGAAGATCAGCATCTGTAGCAGCAATGGTGTGAAAAGGAAGTTACAGGTGAATAACAGAGGAAAGCAACAGAAAGGTCGAGGTGGTAGGAGGCACTACCCTTTGAATAGAATATATGGAAGAGGCTTCTTTGACCTATTGGAACAGTAGTGCTTTTGAAGGCTAAAATCCAGTGAACACAGAAGGCTCCTAGAAAATGATCAAATACCTGATGGATTCGCAGTGTCTATTACCAGTGGCTATATGTCAATTCTATTGAATCTATTCCTTCAATATGGCATCAGAGACTTAAGGAAGGCTTTAACAGAACATATGCACAACACTGCAAATAAAAGGTCATGAATGAGCTGTTTACAAGGACTGAGGGTTGTGTGAACATGACAACAGCCATAAAAAGCAAACATTTAGATTTGAGTCTCTAGCAGGTGTAGTTTGTGATCATACACACATTGCAATCCAAACACCCCACATTAAACCTGACTATTTATCAACCACAAAGCTACTTATTCAATCAATATTCAGCTGGTCTGGAACCAACAGCTAACATTTATTTTGCACTGTTGGAACAGAAAAACATACCAAGGCATGTCAAGGGAATAGTATCAAAAAGAAATTGATATTCAGGCCCAAAACAAAGCATTAGAACAGATGACCAAAAGCTTGCATAAAGATATGGGTTTTGCGGAGTGTTTTAGAGAAGAAATGGGAGAGGGAGGCAGAGAGGTCTAAGGAGGTAATACAATGCTTAAGGTTTAGGCATTTGAATGTACAGCAACATGGTGGAACAATTTAAAGCAGTTGTGCAAACGACCAAAACAGAACATGTAGAGATTTTGAAACATTGTAAGGATGAAGGAGGTTATAGAAGTAGGAGAACCAAAGTCATTAAGAAAACTAAGGCCATTAGATGGATGAGCAAAGGGGTCATTCAGCCCAATGTTTTGCTGCAAAAGTCAATGAGATCATTATTGATCTGATAATCTTCAACTTCACTTTACTCCCTTTTCCCAATACCCTTGATTCGCCTACTAAATAAAAATCTATCTCAGCCATGGATGTCCTTAACCACTTAAGTTCGATAGCACCTGGCAGTAAAGAATTCCACAAATTCATTACCCTCTAAGAGAAGAAATTTCTCCCCATCTCTGTCTTAAATTGGCAACTCCTAACTCTTAGATTATGCCCTCCAGCCCTAGACTTTCCCAAAAGGGGAAACAATTCTGCTGCATCTGCCTTGTTGAGACCTTAACAATCTTATGTTTTCAATATGGTAATCTCTCATTCTTTTAAACTCCAAAGGGTAGTGGTCCAGTTGACTCAACCTCAGCTCATTAGAAAATCCTTCGTACTGGGATCCATTTAGTGGATCTTCTCTAGTCTACCTGTATGCCAGTGAATCTTTGCCTAAAGAAGGAGATGTACTCCAGGTGTGATCTAAACAGTGCCATACATAGTTTTAGCAACATTTCCTTATTTTTACACTCCATTCTCTTTGAAATAAAGGTCAACATTCCATTTGCCTTCCCTACTAATTGTTAAACGCGTATGATAGTATTTTGTGACTCATGTTGAAGGACTCCCAAAGTCCTCTATACCGTAGTTATTAATTTTGTTGCTATTCATACTCAGCTCATTCGTTTTTCCTGCCAAAGTCACATTTTCCAATGTTTCATTCCAACTGCCAAGTTTTTACTATTCATGTAACCTTTCTATATCTGTCTGTTGATTGTCTCGGTAAAAATTTATAGAGGCTTCAGTGACATGGGTTATGTCAGGATTTGTGGCAGTCAAGTGAGAGGTTTGGAAGGCCTATCTTGACATCTCGAGCAACCCGCTGCATCTTTCATACATTTGACAAGAAGTGTAGTGACTTTCACTAGACTTTGCCAATTGAAGGGAATTATAACTTGTTAAATGATGTAATAATGCCCCATCTCACCTCACTAATATTCAGCTTCCTAACTTACCAAGTGTATTGAACAAAATAACTGTTGAGAAACCTTGATATGGAAATCAGAGTGAGTACTTGCTGACTTCAGCTCACTACTGACAAGAAACTTCCACTTTACTCAGCATTAAACAGGACACAGCACACAGCTCACATCCATGGACAATGGATCTTATGTTTGCCAACCCCTCATGACTAAATGGCATCTCACCAATTTACTTGCAGGATGGATCCAAATGGAGATCACTGCTTCTCGAGTAAAAAAGACCTTGCTGATTCAATGAAGGCAGTGTAAGAAGATGATGAGGTTTACAACATTGTTAGCAAGTGCAGCAATCTCTAGCAGCTGCCATGTAGCCTCTGAGGGAGAAGAGACGGGTGAAGATCCACCTGGGAGGTGGATGTGAATGAGAAAACCCTGGATCTCCAGGCCTGTCCTTTTTGTCAACTGTGTGAAAGACAGTGCAGGTGACGATTAAGGATATCCCACTTCATCATCTCCAGTTTGCCAGCCCAGACATCAGTTGTCTAAGGAAAACAGTATTTGATGACAAAGACCACAAACCTGACACCAAGTACATGGTCTACATAACAGTGGTGTTAGCATCCTCTACTATACATCAGAGACATAAAAAATGTACATCAAATCCCTTGAGAAGTATCACCAGCAAAGCATCTGGAAATCCTGCAAATTTACGAGCAGAATATTTGCTCCAATATCAAGGTTCTCTGAGGCCAACAATCCCTATATCAAGGCACTTGATATGTTCAATAAGTTGTATTGGGTGGGTTAGATCATCTGCATGCCTCACACAATACTTGCAAAATAAGATCTCTGCTCCAAGCTTCATCATGACAAGTGGTTACTGAACAGCAGAAGAAATGTTTCATGGAAGTCCTCAAAACCTCCCTGAGAAAATGCTATAGCCTCACAACTCATGGGGATCTCTAGCCTAAGACCATTGAAATGGGAGAAGAAACATTCACAAAGGTGTGAAACATTTTGAGGGTTTCTGACGGGCTCAGATGGATACCAAATGCAATGAGCAAAAGGAGTGTGTGAAAACCCAAGCATCTGGACCATCCTCTACAGAAAATTCTATCTGCCTCACTTGTGGCAGGATTATTAATCCAGAATTTGGCTATTTAATCCCCTCAGAACCCACAACACCAGACTGGAAAAAAGTGACCCTCAATCCCAAAGGATGACATAAGAAGAAGGTCCGAAAGATTTCACAGGTTCCTGCAATCATTCTGAAAGTCATGGCCCATATAGGGATTGCTGCTAGGAGACGAGGGATAGTGCCTCCAAACATGCTTCATCACATCTTTAAGAAATCCTTAGACTGATGCAAAAGGAAGACACAATACTGCTCACACTTCCACTAGGTCCACAGTAGGATATAGCATCAGCTTCCAAAAAGTGACGTTTCAATGCCCAGAGCATTTCAGTGGGTCCTCATGGGATGGTGCAAATGAGAATCCCACATTGTTGCGGCATGTTGTGCCCTTTGCAACTGCAGCCAACAAAATCAGAATGTACTGGATGGAGTGAAAATGGGAGGTTGACAGCAATTTCTGAGGATGAAGATGATGTAACTCAACAGGCCAAGACAGCATGGTGAAGAAATGCATCACAGAGCCTAAAGATTAGAGGCAGCTTCATAGCCACCTTCTTCCATGATGGATGAGCTGAGTTTTGACTTTGTTTAATTGTTTGCAATTTGCTGCTAATCTGGCAAGCAGCCCCTGCTTAATGCAAAGGGGAAGTTGACCTTGTTATTTTTGCAATCCTTGATTTTTAGAGCTACTGAATAAATGTCTCCTTTTCCATGTGATTGTACATGTAATCCATTCAGATTATCCCACTTTTAAGTATGTACACATAACCTGCCATACGTAACTCTTAGGAAAAAGCAGCAGTGAGACAGTGCACTAAAATCTCATGGTGCTAACATTAATTAGATTTTAAGGCATCCATTAGGATGCGACATTTGAAGGATGTGTAGTGAAGTTCCTCCTAATAGCCACCATGTTGACAGGAATCCTGAGGAATCTCCTTTGACCTTGCCACTTTAGTCTTCAATAGTTTAGAAGTTGATTAGATTGTTAAGTAGAAGGTCCACTAACTCTGGAGGTGTGTCATAACATGTCCAATTAAAATATATATGCTGTTAAGTAACTTTGAAATGCTTGATTGACTTCTAGGAAAGCACTGAATGGGTGAGAGGCAGCACTTAGTCCAGCTTTTCTGTGGACATCAATGTGCTATGAGGTGGAGTACACATATAAGCTGCCCACTGTACACCTCCCAGCTGTGAATGGCACTGCACTCCGTTGAAAATTCTGATACCGAGAATGAACCTTTCTCTGCACAGATTTGTGAAATCATTGCTCCTTCTGCGCTCTCACTTACAAATGGATGTAAAAAGTTGAAAATCACACAACACCAGGTTATAGTCCAACAGGTTTAATTGGAAGCACACTAGCTTTCGGAGCGACGCTCCTTCATCAAGTGATTGTGGAGGGCTCGATCGTAACACAGAATTTATAGCAAAAATTGCAGTGTGATGTAACTGAAATTATACATTGAAAAATTGATTGTCTGTTAAGCCTTTCTGTTAGAATACAGTTATAGTTTTACTTCTTTCATGTGTAAATCACAAAACCCTTTTTTTTAAAAGTTGCATTCTCAGGTTAGCTGTTAACAATGGTGATAGCTAGACAATATGTTGAAGGTGTTAGCCCCCTATGTTCTCTGTCTATGACCTATTGTTTAGATTGATTCTAATCTAAAAAGTGAGATATCAGTTTTACATAAATTCATGCAGTTTTTGAGCTCAGAGTTCTACATGAATGCATGCAGTTTTTGAGCAAAGTGCAATGTAACTCTGCAAGTACAAATTCACCACACAAAATATATGTGTGCATGTGGGTCTTTGTCTGTCTGTGTGTGTGTGTCTGTCTGGGGTGGGGGTTGTGAGTATGAGAAAGTGTGTGTGTGTGTCGGTAGTGAGTGCAGAGTGTCTTAAGTCTGTGAGGGGGTGCATATTGTGTGAGTGTGGGAGTGTGTGTGTCTATAAGGGTGTGTGTGGGTGTCTGTGTGCGCGTCTGTGTGTACCTGTGTCCATGTGTATGTGAAAGTGTGTGTGTGTGTGTGTAGGAATATCTGTGTGTGTGTAGTGCAATGGTGATCACCTGTAATGTGACATGAATCCAAGGTCCCGGTTGAGGCCCTCCCTATGGGTACCGAACTTAGCTATCAGCCTCTGCTCGGCCACTTTCCTCTGCTGCCTGTCCCGAAGTCCACCTTGGAGGATGGTCACCCAAAAGTCCGAGGCTGAATGTCCAAACCAAGAGATGGATGTAAATATACAATGATTTTGGCAGGCCATACTGTAGCATATTCCCTCCACATTGTGTTTTTTCTCAGTATTGCCCACATTTATAAGGATGTCTGTGGCTATCTATAGTCAAGGAGTCAGTGGCTTGTGAAAAATGAGCAATGCTTTATGATTACAATTTATTTAATCCTTCAAATGTCTGAAGAGGTTGCTCATCTCTCACATGATTGTGACTTAACCAGGTCTGACAGTATATACTATCGCAGATATAGTAACAGTGCAAGTGAAAATATATTAATAAAAATGACATATTTTTCACAATGATGTAGCACCTATGCCAATATGATGTCTTCTTCCACTACCTACCACTACATCTAGATGCAGACCTAATGTCTACAGCTAGACTCCAGCGAGCTTGATCTGTTATTATCACTGTTGACTTGGGAAACTTAAGACAGTTGGCCTGTTTCATTTGGGTCTGGAGGACCCAGGCCTGCTGTTAGTTTTCTACCTAGGTGGAGGCTCACGCTTCTCAGCTTGCACTGCTTCAGGCTTTGGGATCACACTGGTTGGGGGCTGTGGACCTCTGGAGTGTCTTGAGAAGCTTCTGGGTATTTAAGTGTTGCTTCGCCTCCATGTGAATCACCCCTTGAATCCCTGAGAGCGTGGCATCTAGAGTGAGATTGATATGTCTTGTCCTCCTCTTGCCTTGCTGAGCACCCATGATTAAAGCAATGAAGAACAAGTTGATGTGCATATCTGGCAATCACTGTGCATTCTGATAATACTGAATCTCCAAGGCATTCGCCAACCTGTCCATGGAGACAGTCAGGCGCCCATGCCAAAGCCAATTTTAGAGTCAATGAGAATGTTGATGGATACCTCCATCTTTCATTCCAGTTTACTGACTGTCTCTGATACACCTGCCTGACCAGATGCCTGGTGTGTGGCAGTGTTCTGAGTGGAGAACTCTTGAGACACGGACATTTCTTCTTTGACTACCTACAGGGACATACCAAGTGATATGCCAACCAAATTGTGCCCCTTGTCGAGAAGGAGAACCGATCAAAGTGAAAATCTCTGAGCTGGTGAAGGATGCAGGTGAACACCCTTCCTGTGTATCCTCTAGGCTTCACTAATTTCTTCATCTGAGGTGTAGAAAGAGCTGAGGGTTTCCAGTGCTGACCTTAGCGTAGGTTCACTGTATGCTGCTGGTGTTTGCATAAGGAAGGGAATTGTTTATAAAAGATGAATAAAAGCTTTTGCAGATTAAGAATGAATTGTCACTAGCAGTAATTGTATTAGTAGCACAACACAGTGAAACTTATGAGGTGTTTCCAGTGCAGCTTGTCCATTGGTGTCTCCCTGCTTCTGTATTAGATGTTCTGTTCTTCTTTGGTCAACTCCAGTGTTTCTTCTTGTAGGGACTAAGGACCAATAACCCTGCCCCACCAAGCCAGTGTTGGCCAGCTTTTCCTGTAATGAGACAAAGGGAGGGACTGAGTATGGTGAAAGTGGATGCAAAATCAGTTTGTGAGAATGCGTGAACATGACAGGTGATGAGGTGTCCACACTGAGTGAACAGGAAGGGCACAGAATTGGAAGGGTTAATAGTTTAAGAGGATGAAGTGGATGAAAGCACTTACGTAGAGATGAAGCATGCAATACTGAAAGTCGTAGCCCTTCAGCCTTGGTGAGAAGTATGCAGTGGAAGAGTTAATGCCAGTGCTGGTCATCTGAGTGTGAGGTAGCTGGCATTATTTGTGCACTGCAGAAGATCATTGACCTTTTTGAGGCACTGGGGCGTGCGGTGCTGGAAAAGCACAGCAGAACTGGCAGCATCAGAGAAGCAGGCGAATCGATGTTTTGGGCATAAGCCATGACGAAGGCACTGCCAGGCACTATTTTAACCCAGGACACAGCACTGACCGTGATGCAATTTCAGTTCAGGCTGCTAGATCTATTGGTATGGCTTAATTTGGCAGTCAGAAGAAAAAGCAACTGCACTCTCTCCACCGTCCTGTACAACAGCAGTTCCAGATCTCTGGAAGTGGGGATCTAGCTTACTTCGCTTCAGAGGCATTTTCAGAGTCCAGCTCTCCAGTGTAAGAGTTCAGTGTCATGAAAGTGGTGCTGCAAAAGCACAGCAGGTCAGGCAACATCTGATGAGCAGAAGAATTGACATTTCGGGCAAAAGCCCTTCATAAGTCCTTCCTAATGAAGGGCTTTTGCCCAAAACATCTATTCTCCTACTCCTCAGATGCTGTGCTTTTCCAGCACCACACTCTCGACTCTAATCTCCAGCATCTGTAGTCCTCACTTTTGCCTAGTGTGAGAGTTCATCCCCACCTTATAGTTTCTCAAGTGATATACTGCTACACTTCAAATATGGTGCTAGAGGCATGGAAGCCAGTAGGTCTTGTGAGTAGCGAGCACATCCATTTCTCTGGCCAAGAAATGCACCCAACATCAAAGTTGGATTATTAATGTATGATAAGAAATCAAGACAGCATGAAATACATTGCCAAAATCAATGAGTCATAAACCTAACCATGTATTTAGTAGGATCTAACTGCAATTCAATGCCTTTCTATTCAATCTCTGTGTTTGCTTAGAGCCATTCTCTGTAGAAGGTCAACACATTCTCATTATCAAAGGTCCAACCTCATGAATCCTTATTGCCCAGGCATTTACTTCAGATCATTTGGTTACTTTTTTAACCTACACGGTTTATATGTTATCCATTCTTGGTACATTCCTTATGCAATTGTTTTCATTTGCTGTTGGAAACCAACCAATTTTAATGTGGATTATGAATTCCTGCATTAAACGCACATGAAAGAGAACATTTGTGGTCAAGCAATAGGAGGAGATAACAGCCCCAGAATTACTCAACCATTAAGGTTAAGCTGGAAGTCTAGGAAAACATCTGCTAACACCACCAATGTTCAGAAACACTTCACAATGAAATTTCTAGTGGTCCTTTTCTATCAGTAGGGGAACATTTGGAGGAATGAACCTTTTTCTGATCTATGCAAAACAATGGTTGCATTTAAATCTTGAAGTCAAGCTACAGCTTGGCCACAGAGGAACAGACTCAGTGAGTTGAATTGTCTGTTCCTGTTCTTTATTCTTGTAATATTTTTAGAAAAATCAGTATATGAGTCACTAATGTCATAGGACTGATACATAAGAAAGACTGACAAACATTTCTTTACAACCTTGACATCTGATATCTAAGATGGAATTTCCTGTAGGTATGCAAGATATTAAGCAATAAGGAAAAGGCAACTCCAGGACATCATTACAAATTAATTGATGCCAATATCCATTTTTATTACAAGCATAGTTATAATTGAGAAGTACTTCACTAGCTCTGAAACATTTGGGACATTTTTAGGGGATGAAAAATGCTCTAAGTTCTTTCTTACTTCTCTTGTATGACAAACTGCCAAAAGACATATTTGATACAGTTTATAAGACAGATATTGAGTTGCTTCTGCTGTCTGCTTGACACTCAATGATTTAGATTGGATTAGATTTATTGTCACATATATATAAAAGAAAAGTGAAAAGTGTTTTTTCACGTGTCATATGCAAAGTATTGCCACCTCTGGCGCCATTTGAAACACCTGAATACAATGCAAGATTTTCCTGCAATCAAGTTCATCTTCCTCTGTTCTTCATGTTCCTCCTCTGCTGTTCCTCCTCTGCTGCTTGACATCAGCCGGAGTCTGTAAAACGGACTTCTAGGCAGGAGATTTGATCCATTTTGAGGAAATAGCCTTCTTATAAGTAAGCAGACACCAGACAGGAGAAATGAACACAATTCAGGATGGTCTTGCTGCATGTAGCCCAAAAGAAATTTTGGTTTCTTGGATTTTGTGAATGACCAGATGTAGGGAGGAGGGTGGTGTGCTCATATTTGTTCAGGTGAGAGGTAATTTTTGGTTTCCGGGATAGTAGCAGCCTAGGGTGGTTTTGCAGTATGTGAAGGAGTGCTCCTTCTTTTTCCAGCACCACAAATGTATACTAAAACCCAATCACTGTGTTCCTCTTCAGATGGAGTGTCAGCTAATGTTTGGACAGAGCATGCACATCATACAGTACAGTCCTATCTATTTCTTTTCCATGAATTAGTAGTTTATGTTGAATGAATGCCTATGCAGAATAAAATAATTATGAATGCAACACAATTATTTTATTCTATTACAAACAGAAACAATGGCACTGCATAAACATTTAAGATTTTGAAGAGAAACAATTATGCCTATGCCCTTGAACAACTGGAAGTTCTGAATTCTTGGGTTTGATGTGTCAATCCTTTGAAAATCTGAGTTTCATAGATTATTATGTCCGAATTCTGTGGGAAAAAAAACTATTCTGCTATAAATATGAAGCCGAGGCTAAGTGATAAAATTATATTGTTGGTATGTCATAGTTGTGTGGAATTTGCCTATAACATTTCTTAATTGTTCTATAAGATAAAGTGGAACATAGTTATTCAAAATCACTTCAAGTTAAAGTTTAAATCACTGAAAGTTGTACTATAAATTATTTCCTCCATAAAGTAGTATTTTATCCTTCTTGTGATAAAACATTTATAAATTGAATACACGTATACACATATATCACTTTTTCAAAATTTTTGGGATATTTTTGACAGATCTATGATCCACCACGTTTGTAAATATTGAACCCACATCTAAACATTTCCAAAATATTGTTTAATGTTTTAAAGCCCTTTTCATACATGCTCTATTGTGGAATGTCAGGCTGAATCTTAGACACTTCTGGCTAAGTTTCAATTGTTTTGAGTTTTTGTAGGCGGTCTCATTGTGAGGCTGAGCAAGATCTTTCACCATATCTGACCAAACTCACCTCATTAACAATCTACCCCAACCTTATGGCATCTGTCTCGTCCAAGTCTAGCCTCATCTTACCATATGCTGTTTACGAAACAACTCGGCACTTAGCAGATGTCCACCAAAAGACCAGCATCCTTGGCACCCACGTCATCTTTAAAAGGCCTCCATGCACCAGGACAAATGTTGGCAAACCAGCATTGCCCTGCACTGGCATTGTAATGGCACAGCAGCCACAAAGTCACACTGATTACAGCACATAGCCAACATAACTGACACTCCCTTGAATATACAACCCCATTTCTCAGCCTAATTGCTGTTTAATCATCAGGCCACATAATTTACTTGTCCTTAGCTGCATTGCATTTAAACACCATCCCTAAGTCAGTGCTAATGTGTCCCCAGTGGCCACTGTTGACTTTTTGTCCGTAGGGGAACATCACAATCAGGCAAGCAATTGGACAGTTCCAAACATGAGCTTTCATTTACAGTCAGCAAAAGGGAACACGAGCAAAAAGCGTAGAGGCTACATTCCCTGATAGTCGGCTGCATCGACCTCATCTACTAAAACCAAGTGTCAGTCAGGCCCTATCTGATCTTTGCTGTGCAATGCAATTGAGCTCTGTCATGCACAAGTACAGCTTGCTCCTCCCCAATTCCTTATCCTCCTCTTTGGAAGACTGCTCCTTTTCTTCCAGTTCCTCAGCATCTTGTACATTGCCTCATCGTCTGTTCCAACTGTGCAGAACACAGCACATGAGGATGACGCATCACACTGTGTCCGGTCTATATTGGAGCACCCTCCTCATCATGAGAAAACTCATTATATTGAAATTTGCTTGCAACAGTCCTCCTTTCCCTCTGAGATGTGACATTACACTTTAATGATGCCCACATTGCTTCTGCATATTCTTCCTATGCAGGCTATGCTGGTGTCATTCCCTACATCACTCACCCTCCTATACTTTGAGATTACATCTCTCAAATCTTTGTCCCCATCTCAATAAATACCTCTGCTTTCCCTCAGCCAACTTGATTGTTCCACCCTTTTTTTTGGCAGTGATCACCTCTTTTACCACTACAGTCCCCTCTTGACAATCAACACACTGACCCCAGGACTGTATTCACCCCCAGACCAAGGACTTTGATGAGCAGTGCCTATACATAACCGACCACACTTCAGACAGGTGTCTTTGCAGCTCCCGAACTGACAATTACAATTCTCCTGCCTATTTTTGTGTGCCATTAATATGGTGGCTATCAAGCAATGATTGTCCTTCATAGGCAACTTACTATTGCCTAATGAGAAACTAGCCTTGAAACTCGATTCTGTCACAAACATTGCCACAACCCACGTCATTCTGGCCGCTGTAAGATCCTGTGTAGTTTTAGCTATTTTCTGTAGGCCTGATTCTAATGAACCAAGTCAGTTTCCAATTTTCTCTATTATTACAAAAGATGATTTTTTTTTCAAAGTTCAAAAGTTTGGCTCTAAATAATGTAAGACTACTGGAACTTTCTAATTTTCTCAACAAGATGATGTCTATATATATATATTGATTCCAGAGTACGAGTTTAAAATTAGAGTCATAGAGATGTACAGCATGGAAACAGACCCTTCAGTCCAACCCGTCCATGCTGACCAGATATCCCAACCCAATCTAGTCCCACCTGCCAGCACCCAGCCCATATCCATCCACACCCTTCCAATTCATATACCCATCCAAATGCCTAAATGTTGCAATTGTACCAGCCTCCACCACATCCTCTGGCAGCTCATTTCAGACACGTACCACCCACTGCGTGGAAACGTTGCCCCTTACGTCTCTTTTACATCTTTACCCTCTCACCCTAAACCTATGCCCTCTAGTTCTGGACTCCCCGACACCAGGGAAAAGACTTTATCTATTTATCCTATCCAGGCCCCTCATAATTTTGTAAACCTCTATAAGGTCACCCCTCAGCCTCCGATGCTCCAGGGAAAACAGCCCCAGCCTGTTCAGCTTCTCCCTGTAGCTCAGATCCTCCAACCCTGCCAACATCCTTGTAACTCTTTTGTGAACCCTTTCAAGTTTCACATCGTTCCGATGGGAAGACGACCAGAATTGCACGCAATATTCCAGCAGTGGCCTAACCAATGTCCTGTGCAGCCGCAACATAACCTCCAACCCCTGTACTCAATACTCTGACCTATAAAGAAAAGCATACCAAACGCCTTCTTCACTATCCTGTCTACCTGCGATTCCACTTTCAAGGAGCTATGAACCTGCACTCCGTCTCTTTGTTCAGCAACACTCCCTAGGACCTTACCATTAAGTGTGTAAGTCCTGTTAAGATTTGCTTTCCCAAAATGCAGCACCTCGCATTTATCTGAATTAAACGCCATCTGCCACTTCTCAGCCCATTGGCCCATCTGGTCCAGATCCTGTTGTAATCTGAGGTAACCCTCTTTGCTGTCCACTATACCTCCAATTTTGGTGTCATCTACAAACTTACTAACTGTACCTCTTATGCTCGCATCCAAATCATTTATGTAAATGACAAAAAGTAGAGGACCCAGCACCGATCCTTGTGCCACTCCACTGGTCACAGGCCTCCAGTCTGAAAAACAACCCTCCACCACCACTCTCTGTCTTTTACCTTTGAGCCAGTTCTGTATCCAAATGGCTAGTTCTCCCTGTATTCCATGAGATCTAACCTTGCTAATCAGTCTCCCATGGGGAACCTTGTTGAACGCCTTACTGAAGTCCATATAGATTACATCTACTGCTCTGCTCTCATCAATCTTCTTTGTTACTTCTTCAAAAAACTCAATCAAGTTTGTGAGACATGATTTCCCACGCACAAAGCCATGTTGACTACCCTGAATCAAGCCTTGCCTTTCCAAATACATGTACGTCCTGTTCCTCAGGATTACCTCCAACAACTTGCCCACCACCGAGGTCAGGCTCACCGGTCTATAGTTCCCTGGCTTGTCTTTACCGCTCTTCTTAAACAGTGGCACCACGTTTGCCAATCTCCAGTCTTCTGGCACCTCACCTGTGACTATCGATGATACAATTATCTCAGAAAGAGGCCCAGCAATCACTTCTCTAGCTTCCCACAGAGTTCTCCGGTACACCTGATCAGGTCCTGGGGATTTATCCACTTTTAACCATTTCAAGACATCCAGCACTTCCTCCTCTGTATTCTGCAAAATGTCACCGTCTATTTCCCTACAGTTTATATCTTCCATATCCTTTTCCACAGTAAATACTGATGCAAAATATTCAATTAGTATCTCCCCCATTTTCTGCAGCTCCACACACAGGCTGTCTTGCTGATCTTTGAGGGGCCCTATTCTCTCCCTTGTTACCCTTTTGTCCATAATATATTGTAAAAACCCTTTGGATTATCCTTAATTCGATTTGCCAAAGCTGTCTCATGTCCCCATTTTGTCCTCCTGATTTCCCTCTTAAGTATACTCCTACTTCCTTCATACTCTTCTAAGGATTCACTCGATCTATCCTGTCTATACCTGACATATGCTTCCTTCTTTTTCTTAACCAAACCCCCAATTTCTTTAGTCATCCAGCATTCCCTATACCTACCAGCCTTTCCTTTCACCCCGACAGGAATATACTTTCTCTGGATTCTTCTTATCTCATTTCTGAAGGCTTCCCATTTTCTAGCTGTCCCTTTACCTACGAACATCTGCCTCCAATCAGCTTTCAAAAGATCCTGCCTAATACCGTCAAAATTGGCCTTTCTCCAATTTAGAACTTCAACTTTTAGATTCAAATTATTTTTCAAACAGATGGAGAGGTAAGTAGTGAGGGTGACAGAAAGATTTTGCAAAAGGATATTGATATTAAATGAATGGACAAAAATTTGTTAGATGACATATAATGTGAGAAAATGTGAAATTATGCATTTTGGCAGGAAGAAGAGGGAAAGATAATATTATTTAAATGAGGAAAGACTGCAGAAAGCTGCAGCATAGAGGGATTTTGCAGTCTTTATGCATGAATCACAAAAAAAACTCCTCTAAATTCAATGGGTAATAGGTAAGGCAAGTGGACTGTTGGCCTTTATTTCAAAGTGAACAGAGTATAAAAATAGGGAAGACTTATTAAAACTATGCAGGCACTGATCAGACAGCATCTTGAATTCTGTGAGAATAGTTTTGGTCCCTTTATCTAAGGAAAGATATACTGGCATTGGCAGTAGTCCAGAAAGTTCATTAGGCTAATCCTGGATATGGAGGGATTTTCTTGTGAGGAGAGATTGAGTCGGTTAGCCCTGTGCTCATTAGAATTTAGAAGAGTCAGAGCTGCCCTTAATAAAACATAAGACTGTCAGGAAATTTTATAGGGTAGATGTGGAGAGATTTGTTTTCCCCCTTGTGAGGCAGCCCAGGACTAGACAGCATAACCTCAAAGGGGTCAACAATTTATTGCAAAGATGAGGATGAATTTATCCTCTGAGGGTAGTGAACCTGTGGAATCTTTTTGTTGGTTAAGAATATTCAAGCTGTGACAGACTAACTTTTAATCAGTAAGGGAATCAAGGGGTATGAGAGAAAGACAGTAAACTAGATTTGATGGTTATCAGATCAGCCATCATCTCCTTAAACAGACCAAATAAGTTTGCAGATGACACCAAACTGGAAGTGTAGTGACAGCGAAGAGGGTTACCTCAGATTACAACAGAATCTGGACCAGATGGGCCAATGGGCTGAGAAGTGGCAGATGGAGTTTAATTCAGATAAATGCGAGGTGCTGCATTTTGGGAAAGCAAATCTTCGCAGGACTTATACACTTAATGGTAAGGTCCTAGGGAGTGTTGCTGAACAAAGAGACCTTGGAGTGCAGGTTCATAGCTCCTTGAAAGTGGAGTCACAGGTAGATAGGATAGTGAAGAAGGCGTTTGGTATGCTTTCCTTTATTGGTCAGAGTATTGAGTACAGGAGTTGGGAGATCATGACTCTATAAATGACCTACCTCAGCTCCTATGTCTTATGGTCTTTTCAAATTAATCAAAACAAGAGTACATTTTCTTCTTGAAAATTTGGAAAGTATACCTGCAGCAAAAGAAGTACACCCTTAGCTCTAAACAATGCATTTACTTTTTTTTATCAAATCTTATTCATCTATCATAGTGCAGTCAATCAGCACCTTCTTCTCATGCTGTGGCAATTGTTGCTTCCTTTCTAAAGTTTTTATATTCCTTGTGTTAGTTGATTGGTTAATCCCATCATGGTAGGTGCATCTTTCAAATGAAGCAAGTAGACTTGTAAGCATTGCAATTTTTGAATTTAAGACAGATTGGCACTGTACATTTGAAACATTTTTTCTCATTTTGAAAGTTGATCGACAGAAAGGAAGATAAAATATTCAGATTTACAAAGAAATAAACCCACTAAATCTTATACCAAATCTTTCACTTACAGTATTATGCATCTACCAACTAAAGAAGGGTTTTATTAC
Source organism: Chiloscyllium plagiosum (assembly GCF_037043375.1). NCBI lineage: Eukaryota > Metazoa > Chordata > Chondrichthyes > Orectolobiformes > Hemiscylliidae > Chiloscyllium > Chiloscyllium plagiosum. The sequence continues at coordinate 59,441,907 of NW_028270149.1, forward strand.
TTGGCTTGGGTAATACCTCAGCTCTCCGCATAACCTTACATATTGTCACTCAATTTGCTTCAGAAAATTGTAGTAATAAATTGAAAATCAACTGAGCTTTATTTCCATAACTTAGCTGTCCAGCAGAGTGGAATCAGATTCACACTTCATTACAACTTGCTGTTTGGTTTGTGAGATTACTAGCCTTGTAAATGTGATCTTTAAGATCTTTCTCATTAATCATTATGTAGAGCATAATGTTCAGAGCTATTAGTCAAGATATAGGTTTATGGTTTGCTTGGATTTTAACCACTTTTTTTTTGTTCTACTCTTAACCTTGTTATCCAGAACACAGCCACATTTGCTGAATGGTGATTTCCGTATGGTATGTCCTCCTTAAGGCCAATTTTAATCTGTGAGGCTAATAAATGAATTGCTAAGATATCATCATGGCCACAGACAGCTGGCTTGAGGAATGTATATTTGCACACCAATTTCATGGAAGCTTCCAGACGATCATTTGTTTGTAGCAGGTGGGTCCCCAACATCGCTGCAGTACTGAGCCTCTGGGCAATGAGGACTATTACCTCTCACATACCCGCTTGCTGCTCCTGTTCCTTCCTGCGCATGTGGACAAAGTCTCTAAATGCCACCATCACAGGGTCCCTTCCTGCTGGGCTAATTGGGCATCTACTATAGATTCCAAAGCAGTCCTCTGATTACAAGCAACCCAGGGCATTTCTTCCTCAGCCAGTCGTGAAATTGTGGCAATGATGTGTTCATCAACCTGTGCTTCTGATTCTAATCTAGCAAGTTGCCAATGCATTGTCAGTATCTGAACTGGTAAGAGGTATAAGAGGCAGCCTTTGTGGCCTCCACATTTTCCTCCAGAGGGGTCTTAAAGGGCCTTTCTTGCTCTGATACTAAAGAGAGGAGTCACAATCAAGAATTAGAAATTGTGTGAACTCTTCTTCAGAATTCACTAATTGTGTTCTAATTTGAAGGTTCCCCTGCAAGTCACAGATCACCTTGACTTGGATATATATTGCTTTTCTCTCATTGCCAAGGGGTCAGAATCCTGAAAATCCCTTATCAGCACTATGGGCGCTTTTACATCAAATGTACTGCAATGGTTCAAGAATACAACTTTCACCTTACGTACAATTAGGGATGGGCAACTAGCCTATTCAAGTGCATCTACATCCAGTGAACAAATTTTCAAAAACTCCATTTCCTTAACCTGTGCCCATACCCCCTGAATTCTTTAGTGTCCAAATATCTTTAACTCTCATCTTGACACAATGACTGAGGATTCACAGATTACTAGGGTAGAGAATTGCAAAGAAAATCAAAACCTCAGAGTGAAGAAATGCTTCCTCAGTTCAGTCCTAAATATCAAAGTTTCAGACTCTAAAACCAGGTGAAGCAGTTCCTCAGCATTTACCCAATCAGGCTTTGAAAGAATGTTAGATGTTTCTTTGAATTTTTTTTGAAACTTCAAATCTATACTTTATTCATAAAAATATTTTTATAGAACACCTCTCACTCGTCTAAGCTCCAAAGAATATATGGAATCTATTGCTGAATTAATCTGACAGAGCATTTCAAGCCATACATCTTTTGGTGAGTTTTACAAGACAAATATTGTTTGCACTGGGAATATAAGTTGTTAGCAATAATCAATCAAAAATGTCAGAGGGAGAGACAATGGAGATTCTTCAATTAGTATGTCCAGGACTATAGTTTTAAGATTTCAGGAATTACCAGTCTTTCCTGATTATTCTAAATATTTTAGCTTCTGTGTTTCAGATTATTCTTATAGCCTTAGCTCTTTATGCTCTAGACAAAGCTTAATTGTCTCAATGTTGACATAAAGCCTGCTCATATACTTAATAGAAAACCCCCTTTACATCATTTCAGTGCTACCTCTAACTTTCACTTTCATGAGAGCTTTATTATAATGCAGATACAAAACCATATCATGGCTGCAAATGACAAGATTTTTAAAAATTCATTTAGGGGATGGTTGGACCAGCATTTGTTGCCCATCCAGATTTGCCTTGAGAAGGTGGTGAACTGTCTTCTTGAATAATTGCTCCTTATCCATCTAGTGTAGGTACACCCACAGTGCTGTTATGGAAAGAATTCCAGGATTTTGACCCAACAACACTGAAAGAATGACACTATATTTCCAAGTCAGGACGACACTAGAACAAACGAGTATCTTTTTCCAGTAATTATGTTTAGCCATTCCTTAATGTAGTAGAAAACTTAACTGTTGTCCCAAATTGATACTATATCATGACATATCGGTTCCCTTTTCTCCCTTTTTGCCAAGTAGTCGATAGGTTCAATAGCTCATTTGGAAATTTCTGGACAGAATTATTTCAAAAACTACTCAATTACGCAAAACAATTCCAATCTAGTAATAATCATTACACTTGGACCAGACTTTTAAAAAACTGGAATTACATTCCAAGAGAATTATCTGCCTATACTCGAGTAAAACAAAAGTGCAAATTCAGCTGGGTCGTGGCACTGATCAGCTAGTATCGGACAGACCTCCAATGCAAAACTTGACATTCAGTTCAGCAATGAAACTGAACATCAGGTGCTGTAAACATTGGTGGCCAATTTAATGTTGTCAATTTTATTCTATTGACCAGGTGAAGATCTTCAAATGTTCAAAGTTGAATAGAGGGTTTTACCCATAATCCCCAAGTTAAAGAATTCCCCTCTCCTCCCTACACTCTCCCATTGGGCACTTGTCATCAGAAAACAAAATGGGATGAACAAATTATCAAAATTTAAATTTTGTGACTGTTTTTAAAATCTTTATCGAATGACAGAATTACCTATAAAAAGTCTTTATGCCGTTTACTTTAGTTCATTTGTGGTTGCAAGTAAAAGGAAAGTAAGCAAATTTTACACCAAGCTGAAAGTTTCTTTCAATTTCTTTTATCCACACCATTGGTTGAGTCTCAGGTCTGCAGTTTTAGCAAGGGCCATTGTGCTGATAAGATTAATTCTGCTTCTTGTCTTATTTCTAGAATCCTTCTCTCAGGGTTGCGAGATTGCAGTTTATTTATGGCGATAAAATGAGCGGATTCTGGCCTAGAAAGTTATTACTGTTCTGTCGTGTCTGGGACTGTCATGGGATGGGGGTAAAACACAAAAGTTTTACCACTTCCATTTTCCTGACCATTTACGAGGATGAGCCCACTCAAATGGATCTGTAATTAATGAAACAATAGGTTTAGAAGAAAACACAGAAATAAAAATGTGAAAGAAATGGTCAGTGGGGAGACACTATGACGGGCCTGCAGTGTTTAAACCCCTAGTTGTGTTAAAATAAAGACATAGTTGGGGCATTGTTCAGTGAGAAGTTAGTAACACTGCTCGTTGCTTTTCTCTCTCTCTCTCTCGATGTTATTGTTTTACTCCTAAAACAGTCAGTGGGCTATTTGCTCGGCTCGCTCTTACCCCCGGCCCCCGCTGCCCTCCGGCCGCCTCGCCTCACTTCGCCTCCCTCTGACGTAAGCCCGAGAAGCCGGTGCGCACTCAGCCCGCAGCCGCCGCCGCCCGCCCGCCCGAAGCCTAATTGGCGGGGCCGGAGCCAGCGAAGGAAGGGAAGGGAGTGGAGTGGAGTGCAGTGGGTGGCGGCGACTGCAACCGCACAAGCAAGCGGCAGGCTTCCCCGAGTCAGCGGGGGCTAGGCCTCCCGCCTCAAATATCCACCAACCCGCAGAGAGAGAAAGAGGAAGGGGGCGGAATCCCGAGGGCGCGCCGCCCGAACGCCGAGGCTGTTAGGCCGGAGGTGAAGGCCGCACCTAGGCCGCGGCCTTTGCTTTTCCATCGTCGCCTTAGCCCTCGTACCGCGGAAACCACCGCCATTCGGCGTAAAGGCCTGAAATCTCGACGGACCGAGGACAACAATCGGAAGAGGCAGACTCCACAGGCAGTGAAAACGGCGGGAGGGATATAGAGATTGCGGTGAGTTTGATTACTGCGCGCGCGAGTGAGAGAGATAGATAGAGCTCCGTTTTAACGTGAAATGTGAACGCAGGAGGAGGCGGTGGTGGGGAAGAGACTGCCCCGCGCTCGGCGAGAGGTTTCGGCTCTGAGGTTGGGACGGGGGGATTCTCCCCGGGCGTCGGGGACAAGGAGCGGAACATGGCGGAGGTACAACATGTCGGTGGTTGGGCGGGTGTCAGGGCACTGAGGCGGGTTGGCTGGGGGGGGAAGGGGAGCGGCCATCATCAGCATCATCCAACTCCCTTTGCCCGTCTCTAAACTTCTCTGCAAAGGAAACGTGCTCTTCGCCTTCCACGAGAATTCAGGTCACTTATATAATCTGTGTTTGCGTGCACACTTTTATTCAGGTGGCTTCCAGCTTTCGCAACAAATCCGACCACTCCTAGTCCTTGAGTGACACGTATAAATTGCCTTTCAGTTGTTTCTTAAAATTTTAGACTGATGTTAGTTTTCGTGGAGCTAAATAGCACTACTCATTGCAGAGCCCATTGTAATGTCGTGCAGTGTTCCTGTGTCCTGATTTAGCTGGATTTACACTATGAATTGTTTTTTAAAAAATATTTCTTTATGATGGTTTAAACGCACGGTATAGATCAAATGTAATTAATTACAATAGAATATTTCGCAAAGCATGAAATTACCAAATTGGTTAATCGTACAGTCTTGTTTTATCTTCATTTTCTCCCGGCCCCCTTTTTGTTAATCTCCACCCACTTTCTATGTCAGGATGACAAAACTGACGTTTTGCGCACTCCTAACGTGATCTCGTTGGCTTCCTGTACTGTACCTGGTTTTCTTTCTCTAAAGCCTGTGGAAAAATATGAGGGAGTAACAAGTGGTTATCCCTTCATACACTTTAAAATGAACATTTTAACGAGGCCGTATTCCGAATACATGTAATCTTATTGTGGCATTTAAGAATTACATTTTGTCGACTTAGTTGTAGCCTGTCAGCACATTGATAAACGTACTCATGGACATTTCCTTAAGAAGCCAATGTTTGTGTTGAATTGATGTGATTTTTGTGTTTTTTTTAATGTGATTCTTTCGAGATTCCCTTTTTTAGTTTGTTGAGAATACAATAAATCTTAGTGGTTTGTATTTGGAATAAGATGTGTACCTGATTGGCTTACATGACTGCTTCCTGGTGATTATGTACAATGGATGTTACTCTGCAAGATCATTGGAGTTCCTCACTATTTTCTTTAAAATGCCCCTTGACAGAACAAAATTTTTAAAATATGCAAGTCAGCCAAATGTCACTAAAAATGCTTGACAGAAGTTCCCATGCTTTGACGCAGAAACTTATAACCAGTCCAGAAAGCCTCTAAATGTTCCTAGGAATTAAACAACTGGATGTTATGTTTGTTTCATTTTATTGGGATTTATACAGTAAGTAAAGGTGTGGTTAAACTGAGAAATTGTATCTGAAGGTAGGAGGCAGAGCTGTGTGCAGTGTAGCATCTTCTGTGAATTGTTGATCATTTCAAGGATCAAAGTTACTTGGCTTTATGGGCCCATACACAGGCCTTGCACATACTGTATTCCATTTATGATAGATTTTCAGTTTATATATGCAATAGAAAAACTATTTTAGAAGATTCACTTTCTTGACTGAACACGTATTTACGTGTACAATTACAAAAATGTTGATGCTTTGAGTTGGATAGAAGTAATGTCATATGATGTATCTGTCCTTGGTATAGATATTTCAGAAAGTTAAGTAGGAAGATTACCCAGCTTCATTTCAAAAATCTTATCAGTTTTGTCGCTATCTATATGTTGTCTGTTCGCTATAACTGTAGTTAGGTTGTTTCAGTTTGCTTGTGTAGAAAACTGATGCTAGATAACAATGCTCATAAAAACAGCATAATTTTCAATTACAGTATTCAATCATTTGCACTGTGAGCAAAACCAATTGTGCAATTGTAATAATGGGATCTGTTTAAAAAAAACAGCATTAGAATTTTGAAATTTCATTGAATTCACCAGTTTCCACGATTCATTGTTCATGTCATGAGGTTGTAGGCCCTTGAGGCAGAATATGAAGGGTTCCTCCTCCAGTTTGCGGTAGGCGTTGGAGGAGGCACAGAATGGATATGTTCTCGGGGGTGAGACAGGGAGTTGAAGTGGATGGCCACAGGAAGGTGGATGCATACGGACCACAGATGTTCCCTGAGCCGTTCTGCGGGTTTGTGCTTGGACTCTCCAATGTAGAGGAGACCACATCGAGAGCACCAGATTCAATAAATTATCTTTGTTGACCAGCCACAGTGGGCTGAATGGCTTGCTGTGCTGTTAATGCCAATGAGATTGAGAGGAAAATAAGAAAAATAAATTTTTTTAAAAGTCTGTTTAAGATCTGAAAGAAAGAGCTTACATACTTGAATGAGTGGCAGATAGAGTTTAGTTTAGATAGGTGCGAGGTGTTGCATTTTGGGAAAGCAAATCTTAGCAGGTCTTATACACTTAATGGTAAGGTCCAGGGGAGTTTTGCTGAACAGAGTGACCTTGGAGTGCAGGTTCATAGCTCCTTGAGGGTGGAGTCACAGGTGGATAGGATAGTGAGGAGGGCATTTGGTATGCTTTCCTTTGTTGGTCCGAGTGTCAGGTGTGGGAGTTGGGGGGTCATGTTGCGGCTGTGCAGGGTGTTGGTTGGGCCGCTTTTGGAGTATTGCGTGCAATTCTGGTGTCCTTCCTATTGGAAGGATGTTGTGAAATTTGGGGGAGGAGGTGGGTTCAGAGCCGATCTACAGGGATGTTGCCAGGTGTTGGAGGATTTGGGTTATGGGGAGAGGTTGAATGGGCTGAGGCTGTTTTCCCTGGAGTGTCGGAGGCTGAGGGGTAACTTTTATGGAGGTTTATAGGGTCATGGATAGGATAAATAGACAGTCTTTTCCCTGGGGTGGGGGAGTCTGGAACTGGAGGGCATAGGTTTATGATGAGATGGAAAAGATATAAAAGAGACCTATGGGGCAACCTTTTCAGGCAGAGGATGGTGCATGTATGGAGTGGGCTGCCAGGGGAGGTGGTGGAGGCTAGTACGGTTGCAACATTTAGGAGGCGTCTGAATGGATATATGAATGGGAAGGGTTTGGAGGGATATGGGCTGAATGCTGGCAAGTGGGACTAGATTAGGTTGGGATATCTGGTCGGCATGAACGAGTTAGACCAAAGGGGGTGTTTCCGTGCCGTACATCTGTATGACTCTATATATTTTGAATTTAGAAATAATTTAAAGCTGTTGAGAAAAATTTTCTTGTCTGTTTCTTCTGATTCATTGACAGTTCAATTCTATTAGACTTTTAGTTACTTAATGAGATTTCAGTCCAAAATTATCAATCTTTAGAAAGTCTTACTGATCACCATGTATTTTAGTCTTGGATTGTTATTGGGGAGTATCCAAGATTTGAAATTTTGTACAAGCTAAATGCTATTTTTACTGAATTTTCTGTCTATTGTCACCCTCGCATTTGATAAATAGAATTGAGAGGGAGGTTGATTTGCCATTTTTTATTTGCGTAGGTTCCCTGGTATGATTCAAAACAGAAAAGGCAATCTTCCAGTCTTCTGTGCAACATTACTCACTCAGCTAACATTAATGAAACAGATTAATCATTGTTATGATCTTGCAAGGGACTAATAACAGTTGACACTAAATTTGAACCTGCAATGAATGACTGAAAGGAACAGATAACAAGATGGCAAGCTTCAGGTTTAAGAATTTTTTTTGTGTATTTAAAAATGTGAACTGAATTGTTTTTTTTACAAAAAAAATGTATTTACCAGAATGGCTGCATAATTTTATTGCAAGAAATTTGATACCTATTCTGAACTCCATTTTTGTAGCTGTGTGATCCTGCAATGTGCAGATAGTCAGGAGCCCAGGAGTTGTTTGGAAGTGGAGCTGATTTAGTTCTCAGCTAATTGAGCAGGTTGGAACTGGATATTGGGTATAGAGAGAGAAAGACAAAAATACACACAGTTAATCTGCCCAGCAGAAATTGCTTGATTCCGGCGGTTAAAAAAAAGTTACCTGTGAGCAGTAACTTCTGAATTGATAAATAAGAAATATTTTCCATGTCAATCAGTCACTCTGCACTTCTGACAAAGCAGTGGAGGCTTCCTGAGCAAGAGTGCGGAATACTGAGGCCTTAGCTACCCAAAGAAAGATCATTAAAGACCAACGAACTGACATTTTTGCCTCCGCCACTACACTATCTTTCTATATTTGTCTATGTATGTCTGTAAAGGGATGTATGAGGGGATTACTCTTAAGAGTTATTTGCCAGTAGTTTATGCCTGTTTACATGTTGCTATAGCCTAATTGCTTATAATAAATAATTATAATTCAGTAGAAACCTGGTTCATGCTTTCTATCAACCTTGAACTAAAAGTCAGGGTACTGTGTGTACTTTTCAACAAAACTTTGACATTGGATACAACTTCAGGGATAACACAAGTGAGTTCTGAAAAAGTCATTTTGGTTTCAAAATGATAATACTATTTCTTCACAGATGCTGCCAGATTTGCTAGTTTGTCCAGTGGTTTAAGAATTTTAAAATTTCAAGCTTTAAGACCTTTTACTGTAACAGAAGCTCAACAACATTAAATAAACTATTACAGTAGTGGACTTGTACTGAAAAGGTATCCCATATAACAATCAAAATGACTGCAAGTCACTACTGTTATTATTTTTCTCCTTCCCTGAAATAGAATCCTAATTTTTCTAGAACTGGTACAAAATGATTCATAAGACCTTAAGAATAGAAACAGGAATTGGCTGTTTGATCCCTTGAGCCTATCCATCATTCAACAGGATCATGACTGATCTGACATTCCTCATCCACATTCCTGCATATTTCCTCATAACCCTTGATTTCTCCTATTGATCATGAATGTATCAATCGTAACCTTGAATACATACAAGAGTTCTGGTTTATCCAAGATGGAGGCTGGGATAAAGTTGTGGCTATAAGAGCTGCTCCTTTATTTGAGGTATTTTAGGTATTAGAGGTGATTTCCTCAAATTCCAAGAACAGCAATTTTTGTTTTATAAGCTATTGTGTTATTTTGGAACTTTGGGGGGAAAAAAGATCAAAACAATGGCAATTTTAAAAGGAGGAAGACAGGCAAAAGTCAGCGGCCACATGGTCATTGAGGGAGAGAGTGAAATAACCCTACACTGCTACCTGACACCGCAGTGACTGTACAGTTACTGCCTTTGTTGTTTGAGCTCATGTATCTCTGGACATCAGCGTGCATCTGAGAAAAATTAACAAATAGCAAAATTCACAGCTGACCTTGGAAGAACCGGTGTGGGCGAGTTCACAGCATAGGAACAGGTAGTTTTTAACATGTAACCTACCTGTAAGTCTACAGTAGTAAGTAAAGTGGGTTTTTTAAAATTATGTTTTATTGAGATCTTGATTAAATTTTAAAAATATAAACCATATGTACTACATTAGACTGGAGCACTTTTTTTTGAGCAAAATGACGGTGCTATTTTCTGGATCTGTAGATTGTGAAGGAGCAAATATGGTCTATAGTAGAGTGATATGCTCTTTCCGTTGGATGTGGGAGTTTAGGGAGAGTTTTCATGTTACATATGATTGTCTGCAGGAAGTGTCTTTGGTTGTAAATCCTATCAGATCGGTTGGAGCGGCAGATAGAGGCAACGAGGAATTTACAAGAGCTAGGGGGTGTGATGAATGGCAGTTCATAGAAAGGGAGAAATGCCAAAGATACAGTCGGGTGGATGCATTAACTCCAGGAAAGGTAGGCAGGTAATGCAGGAGTCTTCTGTGGCTGTCACCACATATGCTGTTTTGGAAAACATGGGGGGTGATGGACTCTCCGGGGAATGTAACACGAACACCCAAGTTTCTGGTATTGAGACTGCCTCTAATGTAATGAGGTGTACGTCAGATTCCAACTGATCGATTGTGATAGGGGACTCTCCAGTCAGAGGCACAGACAGACATTTCTATGGCCAGCAGCAAAAAAATCAGAATGGTGTGTTGTCTCCCTGGTGCCAAGATCAAGGATATCTCGGAGAGGGTGCAGAATGCTCTCAAAGGGGAGAGGAACCAGCAGGAGGTCATTTTACACATTGAACAACATAGGAAGGGAGAAGGATGAGATTCTGAAGGGAGAAGATTGAAAGTTAGGCAGGAATTTAAAAAGGAGGTCCTCAAGGGTAGTAATATCTGGAATACCCAGTGCTACAAGCCAGTGTGGGTAGGAAAAGGAGGATAGAGCATGGCTGAGGAGCTGGTGCAGGGGAGAAGCGTTCACATTGTTGGATCATTGGATTCTCTTCTGGGGTAGAGATGGTCTGTACAAGAAGGACAGATTGCACCCAAAATGGAAGGGTACTAATAGACTGGCAGGGAGATTTGCCAGAGCTGCTCGGGAGGATTTAAGCTAGTAAGGGGTGGGACCCAGCGAAATAGTGAGGAAAGAGATCAATCTGAGATTGGTACAGTTGGGAAAAGGAGCGAGTCAAACAGTGAGGGCAAGCAAGAACAAAGCAGAGAACAAGGTAGGACTGATAAATTAAACTGCACTTACTTCAATGCAAGAGGCCTAACAGGGAAGGCAGATCAACCCATCGCATGGTTAGGAATATAGGACTGAGATATCATTGCAATTACAGAAACGTGGCTCAGGGATGGACAGGACTGGTAGCTTAATGTTCCAGGATACAAATGCTATAGGAAGGATAGAAAGGGAGCAGCGGGGAGGCAAGAGAAGAGGGGAATGGCGTTTTTGATAAGGGATAGCATTACTGCTGTACATAGGGAGAATATTCCTGGGAATACATCCAGGGAAGATACTTGGGTGGAACTGAGAAATAAGAAAGGGATGATCACCTTATTGGGATTGTATAATAGACCCCCTAATACTCAGCAGGAAATTGAGAAACAAATTTTTAAGGAGATTTTAGTTATCTGTAAGAATAATAGGGTAGTTATGGGAGGGGATTTTAACTTTCCAAACATGGACTGGGACTGCCATAGTGTTAAAGGTTTAGATGGAGAGGAATTTGTTAACTGTGTACAAGAAAATTTTCTTATTCAGTATATGCATGTACCTACTAGAGAAGAAGAAGGACAAAACTTGACCTACTCATGGGGAAGTAAGGCAGGGCAGGTGACTGAGGTGTTAGTGGGGGAGCACTTTGGGGCCAGTGACCATAATTCTGTTAGTTTTTAAGTAGTGATGGAAAAGGATAGACCGGATCTAAAAGTTGAAGTCTAAAAGGAAGTTTAATTTTGACAGTATCAGGCAAGAACTTTCAAAAGCTATTGGGGGTAGATGTTTGCAGGTAAAGGGACGGCTAGGAAATGAGAAGCCTTAAAAAATGATATGAGAGTCCAGAAACTGTATATTCCTGTTGGGGTGAAAGGAAAGGTTGGTGGGTATAGGGAATGCTGGATGACTATAGAAATTGACGGTTTGGTTAAGAAAAAGAAGGAAGCATATGTCAGGTATCGACGAGAGAGATGAAGTGAATCCTGAGAGTATAAAGGTATCAGAGTGTAATTAAGAGGGAAATCAGGAGGGCAAAAAGGGGACATGAAATAGCTTTGGCAAATACGGTTAAGGAGAATCCAAAGGGATTTTATAAATACTTTAAGGACAAAAGGATAACTAGACAGAGAATAGGGTCCCTCAAAGATCAGCAAGGTAGCATATGTGTGGAGCTGCAGGAGATGGGGGAGATATTAAACGAGTATTTTGCATCAGTGTTTACTGTAGAGAAGGACATGCAAAGTATAGAATGTGGGGAAATAGATGGTGACATCTTGAAAAATGTCCATATTACAGAGGAGGAGATGCTAGATGTCTTGAAACACATAAAAGTGGATAAATCCCCAGGACCTGATCAGATGTAGCATAGAACTCTGTGAAAGCTTGGGAAGTGACTGCTGGGCCCCTTGCTGAGTTATTGTATCATCGATAGTCACAGGTGAGGTAACAGAAGACTGGAGTGCCACTATTTAAGAAAGGTAGTAAGGAAAAGCCAGGGCACTATCGACCAATGAGCTTGACACCGGAAGTGGGCTAGTTGTTGGAGGGAATCCTGAGGGACAGGATTTACATGTATTTGGAAAGGACTGATTAGGGATAGTCAGCGTGATTTGATGCATGGTCAATTATCATAAACTTGAAGTTATTTGAAGAAGTAACAAAGAGGATTGATGAGGGCAGAGCAGTGGACTTCAGTAAAGCTTTTGACTGGTAAGCAAGGTTAAATCTCATGGAATACAGGGAGAACTAGCCATGGCTTGAAGGTAGAAGACAGAGGGTGGTGGTGGAGAGTTGATGTTCAAACTGGAGGCCTGTGACCAGTGGTGTGCCAGAAGAATCGGTGCTGGATCCACTACTTTTTGTCATTTATATAAATGATTTAGATGTGAACATGGGAAGTATAGTTAGTAAGTTTGCAGATGACACCAAAATTGGAGGTGTAGTGGACAGCATAGGAGGTTATTTCAGAGGTAACAGGATCTTGATCAGATGGGCCAATGGGCTGAGGAGTGGCAGATGGAGTTTAATTTAGATAAATGCAAGGTGCTGCATTTTGGAAAAACAAATCTTAGCAGGACTTATACACTTAATGATAAGGTCCTATGGAGTGTTGCTGAATAAAGAGACCTTGGAGTGCAGGTTCATAGCTCCTTGAAAGTAGAGATCCACATTGGTAGGATAGTGAAGAAGACATTTGGTATGCTTTCCTTTATTGGTCAGAGCATTGAATATAGGAGTTGGGTGGTCATGTTGCGGTTGTACAGGTTAGGCCACTTTTGGAATATTGCGTGCAGTTCTGGTCTCCTTCCTATTGGAAGGATGTTGTGAAACTTGAAGGGTTCAGAAAAGATTTACAAGGATGTTTCCAGGGTTAGAGGGAACTAGAGGGAGAGGCTGAATAGGCTGGGGCTGTTTTCCCTGGAGCGTCGGAGTCTGAGGGGTGACCTTATAGAGGTTTACAAAATCATGAGGAGCATGGATAGGATAAATGGACAAAGTCTTTTCCCTGGGATGGGGGAGTTCAGAGCTAGAGGGCATAGGTTTAGGGTAAGAGGGGAAAGATATAAAAGGGACCTAAGGGGCAACATTTTCACACAGAAGGTGGTGCATGTACGGAATGAGTTGCAAGAGGAAAGCTGGTGGAGGCTGGTACAATTACAACATTTAAAAGACATCTGGATGGTTATATGAATAGGAAGGAGGAAGGGTTTAGAGGAATATGGACCAAAAGCTGGCAAATGGGACTAGCTTAGGTGAGGATATCTGGTCAGCATGGACGAGTTGAACCGAAGGGTCTGTTTCCGTGCTGTACATCTCCATGACTCTGCCCCCACAGCCCTCTGTGGCAAAGCGTTCCAAAGACACACAATCCTTTGAGAGAAGAAACTTTTTCTCATTTCAGTCTGAAATCGGTTCCTGTTCTATTCTGGTAGTAGACTCTCCCATGGGGATAAATAACCTCTCAGCATTTATCCTGTCAACCCCTTTTTAAGAATTCTATATGTTTCGATGAGAACTCTCTTCTACACTCCAATGAGTAGAGTACCAATCTGTTTAACTTTTGCTGTTAAGACAATCCCTTTGTACTGCGCATCATCCTGGCAAACCTTCGCTGAAGTGCTTCCAATGCAGTGATATCTTTCCTTCAATAAGGGGACCAAAACTGCTCTCATTACTCAAAATGTGGTCTTGTCAGCACCTTGTACAGTTGCAGTAAGACTTCCCTGTGCTTGTATTACAACAACATTGAAATAAGGGCCATCATTCCATTAACTTTCCTGACTAGCTGTGTGCTAGTTTTGTGCACAAGTACCCCCAAGTCCCTTTGTGTTGCAGCTTTCTGCAGTTTTTCTCCATTGAAATAATACTCTGTTCTTTAGCTCCCTTTTCTTTTCTAGCTGGATAATGTTTAACCCCCAAACCTTGGAGAGATCTGTCCTTTCAGCCAAACTAGGTAAAACCAGTTTTGTTTTGACCTGGTTTCCTTCTTTAACCTTTAACCACCAAGTTAGTGGTTGTTGTAATCTAGTCTTGTTGTCAGGTAAAATTCAAAACAGGTTCTGTAATTCCCTCTTTTTATTTAAATTCAAATTAAATCTAGTTCTAAGACACACCAGTCTTATTATAACTCACATTTGCAAGATTTCTTTTTCGTGGAGCTGTTTTCAGAGTCTCTATGTGAACCGAATGCTTCCATCTTGCTGATGTAATATTAGCCATGCAACCTGAAAGTAATTAGATATGAAGCACTTTGAAACATTGCAAGAAGTGTGATAGGTGCTCATAACCGACATAGGTGTAATATGTTCTGTTAGATTTAAGAATTTAGAATATTAGCTCTGGCAACTGAACACTCTTGAGAGAATGATATATATAACACTTGAGTGATAGATATATAACACTGTTAATACTTGATTGATAGAGATATGCAACCATCCATGATTGAAGATATGTTTCATATTTTGCTATGTTAAGATACTACTTGCCTTTAATTCAACACGAACATGTAGGTCTTCTGTGATGATACTAAATGTATGTAACGGCTCAATGTTTGGAATATTGTTGCAAAAATGCAAAACTCTATGCAGATGATGTCCTCCTTTTCTTAAGTGATCCTTTTTGATATCTGTGCCCCGCTTAATTCAAGTGGTCGATCTATTTAGTTTGTTCTCAGGCTACAAAATTAATTTTATGAAATCGGAGGCCATGCCATTGGGTGGTCTCACCAGTATATCCAACTTACCGGACGGATCTTGCTTTCCCTTTCAGTGGTCACTGGAAGGTTTTCTATACTTAGGTATTCTTATTAACCCAGTATTTGGTCAGCTGTATAAAGCCAATTTTGTGCACCTATTAGAGAAAATAAGACAGGACCTTCAACGCTGGGGAGATCTTCCAATATGCTGGTTAAGCAGAGTAGCCTTAGTTAAAATGAATATTCTACCTCGTCTCCTATAACCCATGAGAATATTCCCTCTGATGTTGCCAAGATTGGCGTTGCGTAAGCTCCACGGCTGGCTTTGTTCCTTTATCTGGAATCATAGATGACCCCTTATCAAATTAGAAAAGCTGCAGCTTCCACAGGCATAGAGAGGACTGGACTTTCCTGACTTCAGGAAGTATCAGTTGAGCTCTTTATTATTTTATGTGGCTGATTGATTGGGTCTCTTGTGATGCACAATTTGGTTAGATATAGAGATCTCCCAAGCAAAGTGTCCCCCCACCAATCTTTTATTTGTGGATAAGATGAGAGCTATCATGGACTATTGCAAAAATACTATCGTACTTGTCGCATTATCCTCCAGGCTTTGTGTTAAGGTGAGGGTAACCTGCAAAAACCACCCCCCCCCCCCCCCCCCCCCCCCCCCCACACCATACCCCCATAGTGGGAGCATCGGGTTTCCAGCCAAGGCTGACAGATGCTACATTTAAAACTTGGAGGTCCAGAGGTATTTCTTGCCTGGGGGTCCTGTTAGGTGGGAAGGTTATTATGTTTTTTGAGCAGTTGCACCAGAAGTTTGGAGTGCCTAACAGGGACCTTTCTCGGTATTTCCAAATATGAGATTATATACAGAAGAATACTACACTGACAGTTAATCCTTACAAATCGGATAGGGAAAGAAGAGTGCTATTGCCAGAGGGGCTGCCCTTGGTCAGTACTCTTTATCACTCATTACATAAGGATGTACCGAAAGATATGGAATAATTATTTAAAACATGGAACCAAGAATTGAGGTTAGAAATCTCTTCAGAAATGTGGGAGGATATCTGGGAAAATGCCCGTAAGATCTCTATTTGTAATAGAGCTCAAGCTATTCAATGAAAGATACTCCACAGGGTTCAGAAAGCACCTGAACAACTCGCAAAATTTAAGGTAGGAGCATCCCCAATGTGCCCTAAAAGCAAAACAGAAGTTGGCACTCTCACACGCTGTGTATGAACATGCCATAAGATCCGCAGGTATTGGGACAGAGCAGCGAATGCCTTGACAGAGATCTTGGGTATGGAGATTAGACTGGATCCAGTGTCTCTACTTTTGGGCTTTTCATATTTTCCCTCCCTGAATGTGCACGGGAGGCAACTATTTTCCATTCTCTCCTTTTGTGCAAGGAAGAATATTTTAGTGAATTGGGCAGCTGAGGGCCCTCCAGGACTTCCAAACTGGCACAGGTTAATCATGGAATATATCCCCCTTGACATCCTTACAAATATGGTGCACCAAAAAACTGAATTATTCTATAAAACATGGCAGCCCTTTTTAAACTATATCGACACAGATATTTCGGCCATATTGTCCAGGGCTTTTGTCTAGCTGTGGTAGTGGTTCTGGCTGGTCCGGAGACCCCCGGGAGGAGGAATCCCATATAAATACGGGTTTTATTATGACTTGATGCAAATCTATTTTGAGCATGTACTTAGTTATTTAAGTATTTTGTTGTTTAT
The DNA here is from genome assembly GCF_037043375.1 of Chiloscyllium plagiosum. NCBI lineage: Eukaryota > Metazoa > Chordata > Chondrichthyes > Orectolobiformes > Hemiscylliidae > Chiloscyllium > Chiloscyllium plagiosum. Next base: position 59,458,401 of record NW_028270149.1, read on the forward strand.
CGCTAGTAATATATGATCTCCTATTTTATGTTTTGGTTGTTTGTAGGATAGATCAGTAGTTAGTTGAGTTTTTCACCTTTTTTTTTGCCGTTTTTCTTTCTAATTTATTTAATCTTATTGGTGTTTATACTTGTATTACTTTTGTAATTTTGTAAAAAAAACTTTTAAAAATTTTCTTTTTTCAATAAAAATATCTATAAAAATGCAAAAGTTGTATACTTGTTTTATTCTTTTTAACATGGCAGGCTTACTGAAGCAGTATATTACATCACTGTTGTCAGGTGAAATGTTAAACACTTCACCGATTTTTGAAAGATACTGGCTTAATAGACCCATTTGTAACATCATTTATCTACCACTTTACAAAATCTGCTTAATAAGTTTTCTTTCCCCTCCATTTCCTTTTTAATTATTCATTTTTTTTAATGTTGAGGTTGCTGTTCCATCTATTGGAGTATTGATTTAATTATTTTCTGTACTTCTGCCCTTCCTCTCTGTTAAGATCTTGCTTTCTTAATTATTAATTTTTGTTATTGTCTTTCCTGGTCTATGATTTGCAGTTTTTAGAAGCTGTTGCGGTGCTACTGATGTAAGAAGTTTTTCTCCAGTAACCCATGATCTGTATCTGGCATAGGTAACAAGAAGAGAAAAGCTGGATACACTCAACTGGTTAGGCAGCATCTGTAGAGAGAGTTATGTTTCAAGTTGATGACCTTTCAATAAAACTGATGTTTTTTCCAACTGTTTTGTTCTTTCAGATTTTCAGTGTCCACAGTACTTAGTGTTTTTCACTCTGGTTTAAGTCTGATTGAATCCAGCTACAATGTCTTCAGTCAATTCAGTGACTAGTATTTCATTAGTTTTCCCTTAATAATAATAATAGTTCCCTTCACAAGAAAAGATTTTGTGAAGAGTTTGCTTGTTCAGAACTTTTTGAGAGAATTATTTATGCATTTTCCACTTGGTTGTCAGGTGACATAGGTCATCATGTATGTTCCATGTAATCTATTTCCATCAGGAACATGGTGAAAAGTGCACCTCCCTGGGTATCTTGTATGCATATAGTCTCAAGTCCCCTGGCAGTTGAAGGATCCCAGTCGTCATGTGATTGTTATCGTGGTGAATTCACCATCATGGTTTCACAAGAGGAAAATGAAAATTGTGCTGTGTATTTTTTTAAGTAGCATTTTTCTGGTTCAAAACAATATCAAGGCCCTAGTGAAGTTTCCAATTCTAGAAGATCTCAGCTTAAAGTAGATTTATGCAGGGAAAACTTCTTGAAGCTGCTTCATTAATTGACAAATTCTTGTGTTTAATATTTTTGTTTTCTTTTGTTTGGTGCCTTACATCGTTAGCTGAAAAGGATGAAGAAATGACTTGAGCAGATTGCTTTTTGTTTGTTAGTTGCTGGTTCCAGGTTGGTGTGTTTTTAGTGCTTCATAATTGACTAATTACGTTTTCCTAATTGGGTTACAAATGGAGATGGATTTTGGCTACTTTACAGTAGAATATTTAAGTTGATCAACATGACCCATGAGAGGTGCAATACTATCTACTTGATGCAAGGTACTTTAATATAGGTAGATACTTGTATGAGAAATGAGGGTAAACTAATGATTTTAATGTATGTGTAAAGTAATCATTATGGAACGCCTTGCCAAACTTGGCATTGTTGGTAGTGATCTATTATTAGATGTGGGTTTTTTTTTTGAGTGAATAAAACATGATCATTAGTGTGAAATAGAGGAAAAGGTTAGTTTTATATATTTATTCTAGGTGAGTTGTTAAAGTAAATTAAGGATACACTTCAGCTTTCAAATTTTGCGACTATTTACCTGTTCTTTTAATTAAGCTTATTAAAAGCATCACCTACCGAGCTTCATAATGTTGGGCATCCTGTGTTCAGCAACAGTTTCAAAAATACCGTGTTATGTGTTAGTTTTATTGGCCAATGTTCCAGCAAAGTTAGTTCTATCCTTTTGCCAATTATTGACCAACATTTATTTATGAGTTAAGGAAATTAGATGCCTCCACAGAGAATTGGAATACACAACAACTTCATGAAATGTCCTAAGTTGCTTCACAGGAGCTTCTTAAAGAAAAACACTGAACTACCAAAGGAACTATTAAGTCAGATGATCAAAATCCTTGTCAAAGACTTAGGTTTTAAGAAGTATCTTAAAAGCAAAAGGGCAAACCGTAGGAAGGAAATTCCAGAGGTTGAGCTTGGGAATAGGCAGATGAACCACAGCCACAAATGACCGAACAATTCGTATCTCAGATGGTCGTGTGATTGGTGGTGATTGCAGAGTTGAGGAGGATCAATGCCATAAAGGGATGCAAACCGAAAGAAATTCAATTGTAAAACAAAAGTTAAGTTGTGACAATATGTTATTGTTCAAACAACAGAAGAAATGTAAACAGGAATTTGCACTTGTATAGCTCCCTTTTTACATGGAATACCATCCAATATTCCATTATCTTGGAGAAAAAGGGCAAACACTACCAGCAGTATAAGATGGCAGTCAAGCTTCTCAAATAAGCATTATACCAAATAACTGATAACATAGAGAACATTTTTAAATTAAAATAAATTCCTAAATATTTTCTTTCTGAGATCTCCCTTGTAGGGCAATAGCGTTTATGCTGACAATGATGCTTGGGAACAAATATGCAGAAACATTTGCTATGGTATGTCCAATCAGACATTGACATTCACTCCTTTTTTGGGATGGTAACAGATTGTACATTGTCTTGATTGAGAATTACAACTTCCTTACAAACCCCTGCCTTAAGCAGACATGTGGTTCTGCAGTTGTATGATTGTTAATCTCATGTTTTCAGACATTATTTCTCGAGTCATCATTTTTGGGAAGCTTGCCAACAGAGAGTTTGGTAAGTTAGTCTGTAAGATTCATGAAAGTGCATAATGCTATGTTGCACGTGCCTCCATCTGCATCAGTAAGTTAATCTTGTAATTGTGTCCATTACAGTAACATGACGTAGATGAATAAATACCAAAGATGAATGACCAAGCATTTACTTAATTGCGGCAAGAGGTTATAGTTTTATCAGATTTTATATCACAGTTTTGCTTATTTAGGTCTGCTGTTAATTAAAATTGAGATGCATAGGAAGAAACTTTGTCATGTATGTTGGGCAGACAATAGACAACAGGTGCAGGAGTAGGCCATTTGGCCCTTCGAGCCAGCACTACCATTCATTATGATCATGGCTGATCATCCACAATCTGTATCCTGTTCCTGCCTTATCCCCATAACCCTTGATTCCACTATCTTTAAGAGCTCTATCCATCTCTTTCTTGAAAGTATCCAGAGACTTGGCCTCCACTGCCTTCTGGGGCAGAGCATTCCATATATCCACCACTCTCTGGGTGAAGAAGTTTCTCCTCAACTCTGTCTAAATGGCCTAGCCCTTATTTTTAAACTGTCCTCTGGTTCTGGACTCGCCCATCAGCAGAAACGTGCTTCCTGCTGCTAGAGTGTCCAATCTTTAATAATCTTATACGCCTCAATCAGATTCCCTGTCATCCTTCTAAACTCAAGTGTATATAAGCCCAGTCTCTCCAATCTTTCAACATATGATAGTCCCACCATTCTGGGAATTGACCTCGTGAACCTACGCTACACTCTCTCAACAGCCAGAATGTCCTTCTGTAAATTTGGAGATCAAAACCTCTTGCTCCTTTACTCAATTCCTCATGTTATGAAGACCAGCATGCTATTAGCTTTCTTCACTGCCTGCTTTCATTTACTGATGTACAAGAACACCTAGATCTCGTTGTACTTCCCCTTTACTATCTAAATGAAGTCAAGTTAGGTAATCTGCCTTCCTGTTCTTGCCACCAAAGTGGATAACCACACATTTATCCACATTAAACTGTATCTGCCATGCATCCGACCACTCACCTAGCCTGTCCAAGTCACCCTGCATTCTCTTAACATCCTCCTCACGTTTCACTCTGCCACCCAGCTTTGTGTCATCAGCAAATTTGCTAATATTACTTTAAATGCCTTTATCTAATCATTGATGTATATTGTAAACAGCTGTGGTCCCAGCACCGAACCTTGTGGTACCCCACTGGTCACCACCTGCCATTCCGAAAGGGACCCGTTTATCAGTACTCTTTGCTTCCTGTCAGCCAGCCAATTTTCAGTCCAAGTCAGTATTTTGCCTCCAATTCCATGTGCCCTAATTTTGCTCACTAATCTCCTATGTGGGACTTTATCAAAGCCTTTCTGAAAGATGGAGAGAAGTGTTTTGGACAGTTGTGTTGAAAATGTAGTTTGGATGTGGCTTGGATGCCTTCAAGTTTGTACATCACCCTGAGTGCTGATGAGACTCACTCAACATATGTTGCTGAGCAGAGACCAGATACCTCACTGACAAAAAAAATGACCAAGTTAAAAATCACACAGCACCAGGATATAGTCCAGCAACAGGTTTATTAGAAGCACTAACCTTCGGACTGCTGCTCCCTCATCAAGTAGCTATGGGGCAGAAATTATAGCAAAAGGTTACAGTGTCATGCAACTGAAATGATATATTGAACAAATCTAGATTGTTAAGTCTTTCATCTTTTAGAATGGGTTGCAGGCTTCAGTTCATTAATATGTAAATTCCCGAACTTCTTTTAAGTCACATTCTCGATATAATGTTTTATTTAAAAAGAAGTGACACCTCAGCTCAGACAACACATTAAAAGTGTGACGTTAGAGTCTGTCTGTATCAAATCTTGAGTCAGACTGGTTCTGTTTCCAAAGTAGAAATTTATAAACTATTACATGGATCAATGCCTGCAGGTTGTGCTCTTTTTGAACAAAGTAGAATGTATCTGCGAATATAATTCTGCAAATGCAAATTCACCCTATAGACTCATGTGTTGCATGCATGAGAGAGAGATGTGTTTGTGTGTGTGCATACTTGGTAAAGTCTGTATGAAAATGCGATGGAGTATAAGCTCATGAAAGGGTGTGTGCGTGGGTGAGAGTGTGGGGGGGGGGGGGGTGTATGTGTGTGTATAAGAGAGAGAGTGTCTGCATCAGTGTATGTATGAGAGAGTATATAGTGCAGTGGGGTCGCCTGTAGTGTGACGTGAACCCAAGGTCTTGGTTGAGGCCAGCCTTATGGGTTCCGACCTTGGCTGTCAGCCTCTGCTCGGCCACTCTGCATTGTTGCATATTCTGAAGTCTGCCTTGCAGGATGGTCATCCGAAGATCCAAGGCCAAATGTCCCTGACCACTGAAGTGTTCCCTAAACAGACACTACAACAATGAATTAATGGGACCCACACAGCAAACGCCAGACAGGGGTGTTCCCTCCCAGTCGGGGAACACTTCAGTGGTCAGGGACATTTTGCCTTGGATCTTTGGATAGGGTGGTGGCATGGTTTGGGCAGGCGGGAGTGGGGTTTTAGAGGGCGGACAGGCAGTGGGGTTGCGGGGGCAGGGGGTGGACAGGGAGTGGGGGCACGTGCGCGACGTGCTGCTGCCTAGTCTTCTGAACCGGGAGCAGACTTCACAGAAAACTCCCCGAGCCCCAGAGGAAAATCAATTAACCAAATAATCAATTTTCCATATGAAATAGTGCCCGCCCATCTCATTCGGATAATTGAGGTTCCTCTGTACACACACACTGTTACATACTCACACACTAACGCAGGCGCTGTCTCATAGATATACATGCACACTTCACACTCACACCCATGCACATACCCTCTCATGGGCTTATACTCCATCATCTCTGTCTTTCTTTCTCTCTCTTTCTTTCTTTCTCTCTCTTTCTTTCTTTCTCTCTCTTTCTTTCTTTCTCTCTCTTTCTTTCTTTCTTTCTTTCTCTCTCTTTCTTTCTTTCTCTCTCTCTCTCTCTTTCTCTCTCTCTCTCTTTCTTTCTCTCTCTTTCTTTCATTCACTCACTCACTCACACACTTTATCAAGCGTGCACATATGCAGTCACACACTCATTTGCACAAACTCCCATTTTCTCTCTCCCTCAAAAGCACACATACATGTAAGTCTATGGGGTGAATTTGAATTTGCAGATACATTTTATTTTGCTCGAAAAGCACACGACCCATAGGCAGTCACTCCATGTAATATTTTATAAATTCCTACTTACGAAATAGAACCAGTCTGACTCAACAGACATCTGGATGGGTATATGAATAGGAAATGTTTAGAGGGATATGGGCCAAATGCTGGCAAACGGGAGTAGATTAATTTAGAATTTCTGGTCGGCAAGGAGAAGTTGGACCGAAGGATCTGTTTCCATGCTGTACGTGTCTATGACTATGACTCTAAGATTGGTATACAGACAGACTCTAACCTCACACCTTTAATGTATTGTTTGTGCTGAGGTGTCAGTCAAGGGTGTGGTGCTGGAAAAGCACAGCAGGTCAGGCAGCATCCGAGGAGCAGGAAAACCAACATTTCGGGCTAAAAAACCTTAAGTTATGTCGAGAATGTGACTTAAAAGAAGTTCTGGGATTTACATATTAATGAACCAAACCTGCAACCCATTCTAAAAGATAAAAGACTTAACAGCAATCTAGATTTGTTCAATCTATCATTTCAGTTGCAAAACACTAACCTTTTGCTATAAATTCTGTGTCTTATGATCCTGTCCTACAGCTACCTGATGAGGGAGCAGCAGTTTGAAAGCAAGTGCTTCCAAATAATCCTGTTGGACTATAACCTAATGTTGTGTGATTTTTAACTTTGTCCACCCTAATCCAATACCGGTTCCTCGACATCAAAAAAAAGACAAGTTATTGCTAACCACATTCTAAAATCATAACAGCTAATTACATACATCACTGGTAAACTGTAGAAGCATAGACAGACACAGAGAGGAAGGGAGCCACTCGAGTGATTGAGTTTAATTCCATTTAGCAGCTCTTGGTCTGGAGCTGTGGCAGTTCAAGTAAAAATACCCATGTATTTTTTCAATACAATGAGGATTTTGCCTTTTTCTGGCAATAAGTTCAAGACCCAAACTCTGTGTGAGTGAGTAACATTTTCTCCTTGATGTTTCTCTAATCTCATAACTGACCAGGAAAGTGGGATGAGGCTACAGTCAGGTCAACCATGATCTTATTCAATGCGTAACCTGTATGTACATCCTCATAAGTTTCCCTGTAATCTCTACTGTGCTCTTATCCTTTGTACAATGTGGTAAACAGAGTTGCAAGCAATATTATAGTTATAGCTCCCTTAATGTTGCATATAGTTATAGCACAACCTCCCCTTTTTCATCATTTGTTTCACGGCTAACAAAAAAATACAAGCCAAATAAAGGCTACAACTGAATACTGAAAGCAGTTTCAGGTATCAAAGCTTAAGTAAGATGTGGCTTGGAGGGAGTGCAATGTAGATTTATCAGAATCGTATTTGAATTCCAAAGGTTAAATTGCGAAGTGGGATTACATAGACTACGGTCGCATTCCCTGGGATTTAGAAGGTTTAAGCAGTGATTTGATTGAAAATTTAAAGAGAACAGAATGTATATTTGAGCCATGCCTTTCAGTAGTGAAGTTAGGAAATTCTTCAAATAATGGTGATGCATATTTAGATAGTTTCACAAGTGGTAATTGATGCTAATTAATTGCAAATTTTGATGTCAAAGGATATGGGGCAAAAGTGGATATAGTGAATTCAGCTGCAGATTAGTGACACCCACCATGCAAATAAATTGCCATGGAAACAATGAGCATGTCTCAAACTTATTTTATTGACTGTAAATCATTTCGAGATGTCTTTTCAGTTATGAAAAAGACCCTGCAAATGCCAATTTTTAAAATACATTTGATTGTTGAATAACCTAATACCACTCTATGTTCCTATTCCATAAGCTGTTTTAACCATCTTATCTACCTTGCCACATTCCAGGATCTTTGGACATGTACTTCAAGGTCTCTCTGTTCTCCTATGTTGCTCATATCCTCTTGTTTATTGTATAATCCCCTTCCCTTCTTTGTCTTTCCCAAATGCATTACCTTACACTACGTCGAATTAGAATTCCATTTGCTATTTTCAAATTCCTGAACCCTGTTGATGTTTTCTTGCAGTCTTCAACTTTCTTTTTTATGTCTCACTAGTATAATCTACAAATCTCTTTAATATATGCTCGAGAGGATTTAAACTAGTGGGGTGGGGGACCCAGGGAGATAGTGAGGAAAGAGATCAATCTGAGACTGGTACAGTTGAGAACAGAAGTGAGTCAAACAGTCAGGGCAGGCAGGGACAAGGTAGGACTAATAAATTAAACTGCATTTATTTCAATGCAAGGGGCCTAACGGGGAAGGCAGATGAACCCAGGGCATGGTTAGGAATGTGGGACTGGGATATCATAACAATTACAGAAACATGGCTCAGGGGTGGGCAGGAGTGGCAGCTTAATGTTCCAGGATACAAATGCTACAGGAAGTATAGGAAGGGAGGTAAGAGAGGAGGGGGAGTCTCATTTTTGATAAGGGATAGCATTACAGCTGTGTTGAGGGAGGATATTCCCGGAAATACATCCAGGGAAGTTATTTGGTTGGAACTGAGAAATAAGAAGGGGATGATTACCTTATTGGGATTGTATTATGGACTCTCTAATAGTCAGAGGGCAATTGAGAAACAAATTTGTAAGGAGATCTCAGCTATCTGTAAAAATAATAGGGTGGTTATGGTAGGGGATTTTAACTTTCCAAACATAGATTGGGACTGCCATAGTGTGAAAGGTTTAGATGGAGAGGAATTTGTTAAGTGCGTACAAGACAAATTTCTGATTCAGTATGTGGATGTACTGACTAGAGAAGGTGCAAAACTTGACCTACTCTTGAGAAATAAGGCAGGGCAGGTGACTGAGGTGTCAGTGGGGGAGCACTTTGGGGCCAGCGATCATAATTCCATTAGATTTAAAATAATGATGGAAAAGGATAGACCAGATCTAAAAGTTGAAGTTCCAAATTGGAGAAAGGCCAATTTTGACAGTATTAGGCAAGAACTTTCGAAAGCTGATTGGAGGCAGATGTTCGCAGATAAAGGGACGGCTGGAAAATGAGAAGCCTTCAGAAATGAAATAACAAGAATCCAGAGAAAGTATATTCCTGTCAGGGTGAAAGGAAAGGCTGGTAGGTATAGGGAATGCTGGATGACTAAAGAAATTGGGGGTTTGGTTAAGAAAAAGAAAGAAGCAGATGTCAGATATAGACAAGATAGATCGTGCGAATCCTTAGAAGAGTATAAAGGAAGTAGGAGTATACTTAAGAGGGAAATCAGGAGGGCAAAAGGGGACATGAGATAGCTTTGGCAAATCGAATTAAGGAGAATCCAAAGGGTTTTTACAAATATATTAAGGGCAAAAGGGAGAGAATAGGGGCCCCTCAAAGATAAGCAAGGTGGCCTGTGTGTGGAGCTGCATAAAATGGGGGTGATACGAAATGAATATTTTGCATCAGTATTTACTGTGGAAAAGGATATGGAAGATATAGACTGTAGGGAAATAGATGGTGACATCTTGCAAAATGTCCAGATTACAGAGGAAGAAGTGCTGGATGTCTTGAAATGGGTAAAGGTGGATAAACCCCCAGGACCTGATCAGGTGTACCCGAGAACTCTTTGGGAAGCTAGAGAAGTGATTGCTATCATCGATAGTCACAGGTGAGGTGCCGGAAGACTGGAGGTTGGCAAACATGGTGCCACTGTTTAAGAAGGGTGGTAAAGACAAGCCAAGGAACTATAGACCAGTGAGCCTGACCTCCGTGGTGGGCAAGTTGTTGGAGGGAATCCTGAGAGATAGGATGTACATGTATTTAGAAAGGCAAGGACTGATTAGGGATAGTCAACATGGCTTTGTGTGGGAAATCATGTCTCACAAACTTGATTGAGTTTTTTGAAGAAGTAACAAAGAGGATTGATGAGAGCAGAGCAGTAGATGTAATCTATATGGACTTCAGTAAGGTGTTCAACAAGGTTCCCCATGGGAGACTGATTAGCAAGGTTAGATCTCATGGAATAGAGGGAGAACTAGCCATTTGGCTACAGAACTGGCTCAAAGGTAGAAGACAGAGGGTGGTGGTGGAGGGTTGTTTTTCAGACTGGAGGCCTGTGACCAGTGGAGTGCCACAAGGATCAGTGCTGGGTCCTCTACTTTTTGTCATTTACATAAATGATTTGGATGAGAGCATAAGAGGTACAGTTCGTAAGTTTGCAGATAACACCAAAATTGGAGGTGTTGTGGTCAGCGAAGAGGGTTACCTTAGATTACAACAGGATCTGGACCAGATGGGCCAATGGGCTGAGAAGTGGCAGATGGAGTTTAATTTAGGTAAATGCAAGGAGCTGCATTTTGGGAAAGCAAATCTTAACAGGACTTACACACTTAATGGTAAGGTCCTAGGGAGTGTTGCTGAACAAAGAGACCTTGGAGTGCAGGTTCATAGCTCCTTGAAAGTGGAGTCGCTGGTAGACAGGATAGTGAAAAAGGCGTATCGTCTGCTTTCCTTTATTGGTCAGAGTATTGAGTACAGGAGTTGGAAGGTCATGTTGCGGCTGCACAGGACATTGGTTAGGCCACTGCTGGAATATTGCGTGCAATTCTGGTGTCCTTCCTATCGGAAAGATGTTGTGAAACTTGAAAGGGTTCAGAAAAGATTTACAAGGATGTTGGCAGGGTTGGAGGATTTGAGTTATAGGATGGGGCTGGGGCTGGAAGGCAACAGGCTGGGGCTGTTTTCCCTGGAGCATCGGAGGCTGAGGGGTGACCTTATAGAGGTTTACAAAATTATGAGGAGCATGGATAGGGTAAATAGGCAAAGTCTTTTCCCAGAACTAGAGGGCATAGGTTTAGGGTGAGAGGGGAAAAGAGACCTAAGGGGCAATTTTTTCACGCAGAGGGTGGCACGTGTATGGAATGAGCTGCCAGAGGATGTGATGGAGGCTGGTACAATTGCAACATTTAAGAGGCATTTGGATGGGTATATGAATAGGAAGGGTTTGGAGGGATATGGGCCAGGTGCTGGCTGGTGGGTTGGGATATCTGTCGGCATGGATGGGTTGGACCGAAGGGTGTGTTTCCATGCTGTACATCTCTATGACTCTATATCCCTTGAAAAGCGAGGGACCTTGTACTGAGTTCCTGCTGTGTTCCCTGAAACAACCTTCCCATCATTAAAACCATCATGCACCATTAGCTTTCTATCACTGAACCAATTTTCATTCCAACTTGCCACTTTCCCCTCAATCTCACAAAGGTTGAATTTGGTATTCAGTCTGTCATGTGGGATTATGTCAAAAGCCTTACAATCATCCCTATTGGGAAGTAATGGCACAGTGGTGTTGTTGCTTGGGACCCATATTCAAAACACACACACACACACACACACACACAATGGAGGCAAGGGCACAGAATTTATTCTTCAGCATCCGTCACTCAACAGCTTCATTAATAATTAATCTAGACCTATGGGACATAGCTGCTCTACTAGGTCTGTGGAACATTGTGAAGGAACCAACAATAGGGAAAAACATTATCTCACCCCATCCTCACTCCCCTGCCTGCTGCAGATATATTCATCTATGACAATATCATTAGGAGTGACCTCTGCACAGTCGTTTATGGGGATGTTGTAAACATGTTCACATTGAGTATACCCTCCAGAGTGTTGTGTGGCACAACCACTGTATTAAATGGGAAAGATTTCAAAACGGCACGGTGGCTCAGTGGTTAGCACTGCTGTCTCACAACACCAATGGTCCCAGGTTTGATTCCAGCCTCTGGCTACTATCTGTGTGGAGTTTGCACATTCTCCCTGTGTCTGCGTGGGTTTCCTTTGGGTGCTCTGGTTTCCTCTCACAGTCCAAAGATGTACAGGTCAGGTGAATTGGCCATGCTAAATTGCCCGTAGCGTTAGGTGCATTAGTCAGAGGGAAATGGGACTGGGTGGGTTACTCTTCAGAGTGTTGGTGTGGACTTGTTGGGCCGAAGGGCCTGTCTCCACACTGTAGGGAATTAATATGTCGAAACTCCAATCTGGGCGTCCATGAAGCACTGTGGGTCATCATCTGCAGCAGAATTATACTCCAACACTTTGAGTCCAGGAGTTGGGATATTATGTTGAAGTTGTACAGTGTCCAGTTTTGGTCTGCCTTTTAGAGGAAAGATGGAGAAGGTTCAGAAGAGGTTGACCAGGTTGTTAGAGTGTTTGAATTATAAGGACAGGTTGGATAAACTGGGTTTATATTTTACTGGAGCATGTGACATTGATAGATGACCTTGCAGAGATTCATAAAATCATGAAGGGTATAGATAAGGTGAATGGTAGGTGCCTTTTCCCTCAGGTGGAGGATTTCAAGACTAGGGGGCATATTTAAAGACACCATTAATTTTCAAAATGCTTTGTAAAAAAGTGAAAGGGGCATCAAATATTCTTCAGACACAAGTTATTTTAAATATGGTGCATCATGAGAGAGAAACTTTTAAGATCATCCACGGGTTTGTTTTGCCTGAGAAACAAATATGGTACCCTAGTGGCTACTAGTGGTCTAATGATCTAAAGGACAACTTTCCATCGCACCACATCTAAACAATTAGTTTAAATCTCACTGTGACGCTAAAGATTTTGAAAGCAGTTTCTCTTAAAAAATAATTGGATCAAAGGCAGGTTTCAGTTTGTTTTTGGCAAAGTTAGTATCAAGTTATCATATTGTCAGAAAAACTGGTTCACTGATTTCCATTATGAGGAAATAATTTTGCTCTCATTCAGTTTAATTGATTTGTAGCGGATTTAAGAGGAACCTAAGGGGAAACATTTTTATGCAGAGGGCAGTGCATGTATGGAATAAGCTGCCAGATGAAATGGTAAGAGGCCAGTATAATTACAACATTTAAAAGGCATCTGGATGGGTATATGAATAGGAAAGGTTGAGAGTGATATGGCCAAAATGCTAGCAAATGGAACTAGATTAATTTAGGATATCTAGTCAGCATGGACAAGTTGGACCGAAGGGTCTAGATCTGTGCTGCACATCTCTATGACTCTATGATTAATTTTCATGGAGACTGCAAGTGGAATTGAATGTTCTCCCCCATTGACGGTGGGGGAAATAGGGAGACGTTTAATCATGAGGGTTATAACTGATGACTCTGCTGCTTTTTTACAATCCTGATTGAGTTCATGAAATAAGGCTCTGTGATAGTTCTTCCTCCACCATTGCCTTATGCATTAAGCATTGTTGAGTACAAATAAAAATGGTATACATAAACCATGCTGATTTGGTACTGCAGTTTTTCTGGTGTTTCTTGATTGAATTTGGAAATACTCAAATCATGGAGCATTAGTGGAGAAATATAATTCGTGTTTCAGGCTAATAACCTTTTACCAAACTCTTACATTGCCCATCTCTTACTTCATGCACTTTCCAAAGTTCTTGAATACATTTCACACAACACCAGGTTATAGTCCTACAGATCTATTTGAAAACACAAACTTTCAGAGTGCTGCTCCTTCATCAGGTAGCTAGTGGGGCAGCACTGTGAAAGCTTATATTTTCAAATAGACCTGTTGGGCTATGACCTAGTGTCGTGTGATTTTTAACTTTGTCCACCCCAGTCAAACGCCAGCACCTCCACATTTTGAATACATTTTGAACCCGTGCCCTTCTAGAACTCAATGTATGAGATATTCTGATAAGATTTGCACCTCTGTTACAGCACACGTTATGTATTTTGACTATGGCAATGGGGCATAAACTTTCTGCAGCCTTGACACAAGAGCACACCATTCTCTCCCAGTGCCTGCCTGCCTTTTGTTAAATTAGTGATTTTGCCGGTTCATGTCACCTTATCTTGTAGAAACAGGAGTTGCTGTAAGTGACCGATGTGTTTACACTGACTTACTGTTACATCCAGAGATCTATGGTTGGCTGTCCTCCACTAAATGTTGCTCTTTAGTGGCATAATTATAAATATGGGATGAGCCCCCACATGATAGGCTACAGAACTGGAACGCCAAATATGTTAATGAGTGAATGCAGAATTTTCTGCTTTTAATTATGAATGCTGATAACATCCACCTCTACTTCTCACTGATCCCTTGCCACTGTGGTATCAGATATCTGGTCTTGCATGAATCATGGTTTCCTCTAGTTTAGTCTTCAGAATATTTAAGACCTTATTTTCAGATTCGCAAACTCTGTCCTTGACATCTATTTTGTCCTCTTCCCTAACCTCTGTCTTAGACTAAATTAGAATGTTCTCAACTGAAGTGTCCCGTTAAATCGCATTCACCTGCTGATTCCATATTCTCTATATCACAAAGACCTTTTTAAAATTCCCCTTGCATAATATCACCTGTCCCGATCCCTCTTGTAGGCCTTCTGTTACCCTGATCCAATCTTTTCTTACTTCCAGACATGATTATTCCAGTGAGTTCATTGGAGGCCTGATCAGCTATCACCCTTGTTTGTTGATTCTCATCCCTGTGTCCAGATCTTGTTACAGTCCTATCTGTCCTTGTTTCTGGAACTTCCTCCAGTCCTATGTCTCCACTTAGAATCCCAATCCTGTCACATTGTTCTGCCATTGGTGACCATGTATATTCTAATGGACACAATCATTTTAACCAACAAAGTTAAAAATCCCATTAAAGCATTCATCAACCTCCTCACTGCAAAGTAGGCTGCCTTTCCCTTAAAATCCTTTTTTAAAAAGATCTACCCCTTCTAATGTCTCCTTTTTTTAAAATATCTATTTTTGTCTCATTTATGCTTCTGAATTGCCATGGGACATTTTTCAATGAGATTATTCAAATTGTTGAATTGATAAAATTACTTGATGCTCAAAGCTTGCATAACCACCTTAATGTTTAAATTGGAACACTATCTTCAGCCCCATCCCTCAAATTGGCTGGGAATTTTTAATCTGTTGCTAGTTTCAGTAAAGATCACATAGCATCTTGAGGGTAAAGTGAATATTCATGAAATATGAAGCATCACAATTGTATTTTACAGGGAAAATGGACCTGCAAGCCTTTTCTTGTCTGACATTTTATAATTGGTTTTGTGTTAATTTTAAAAAAAAGATTAATTTCTTTTAATTTCTGTGATACAAGGTGTGAAATTTATTTATATTTTAAATATGATTTTACATTTTAGATTTTGAACTAGCAGGTGGGCTTTTGTCTATGAAGGAGTTTAATGATTAGCTTCTAATATTTCCTGTTTCTGTGGTAATTTAGTTTTTATTTCAGTTTTAGAACACAGTATGCGGGATAGACTTCCTGGAGTGTCACAGGCCATTTTTTTTCATTGGGTGAGTTTTACAAGTGATCAGAGCAAACAGTTCTACACTAGACATCAGTTGAAGGATCTGCAAATTTTTTTTCTGGTTTAGAGAAAACACTCATAGCTTGAAGAAAGTACTTTTCATTTTAGTTTTGCAGAATACGTGACAGGAGCTAAATGTGTAAAACACTTGCTCCATAAGACATGAGATAATTTAGGACTGTGGATAAGTAGGTTAGCTCCGAGTAAGGAATTTTAGTTTGGAGCTACCAAATCAAAAGTATTTGGTTAAAATCCTGAAAGTTGTATTTGAACCTGAGAATTCTATGGGTAATTACCATTCCAAAAAAAGTAGATTTTCATAGCAGAGGGCAGAACATCTGTCACAAGACATGGAGACTTGCTGGAGATGTTGTGGTTGATCTCCTTTATAAAAATGTTCAAAACATGAAAGGTTTTGATAGTTGGAATAAGGAATGGGATGTTTTTTGTGACAAGCAGTTGGTTACCGGTGAACGTGGAAGTGAAATGATTGATAAAAGAGTGGTGGTGAAATTAGGAAACTTTGTTTGTTTACACAGCAAGTGTGCTGTTGGAAGGTTGGTGAATGCAGATTTAATAGTAGCATTCAAAAGAGAATTTGACACATACTTGAAGGGAAATCATTAATAGGGTTATTGAGAAAGAGATTGAGATTAAGTGGAAAGCCTTACCAAAGAAACAGACACACTGTTGAATGACTTTTTATGAACTTGTGCTAGGAGTTAAATAGTGCATGTACTAGAAATTCTTTGGTATTGGTCACTTTCTTCTAATTTGTGGATCAAGAATCGCTATGACAGCTATAATGGAACATATTTGTTACTTAAGAAGGTATTTACTTGAATTCTCTATTTCTGCTCATGAAAACCTTTTAAAATGATTACTTGGTTTAGAAGCTAAATATTATATTTCCTGTTTAGATACTGATGAAAACTACATTATGGACCAAGGAGGGGGAGGACTTGAGTTACATTCACAGGAATCCAAAGTGTCTCATACTATGATCATGCAAGACTTTAGTAAGTGGTTAAATCTTTGCATTACAAATTAGTAAAGTTAGTTTTGTGTAGTATAATTCAATAATTGTTAACAAAAGATCACAGTATTATTTACTGGTTTATTTAAGTAGAGATTTAAAGGAAGATTCTAAAGTAACAAATTTGGGGCTATTTCACTAACCTGCAATCAGGTAGAGTCCTAACCTGACAATTTTACAAATTTAATACAAAGTGAAATAACATTACTAGGCTGTTGCATGTCATGAACAGAAAGAATATGGATCTGTGGTCAATTAAATTTTAGCCACTTTGGGCAAATCAGCTACTATTTTACTTAGCCAGGTGAGAGAATTAATATGCTGATATAATTGCAGGTGAATTGTCTAGTCAGTAACTTAAATTACGCTGTTCTGTTTAATTAACCAGCTCTCTGCTTTGGCTTTTCAGCAACTATATATGATCATGATTCAGTGCATGTGTGTACTTGTGGGTATAAGATGTATATGCACTATGTGTCATGCAACTTGGCCTCAGAAGAAATATAATCAGAATTATTTCAATTATTAGAAATGTTACTAAATGGCACAATGATAATCTATTGTTTGTATTACAGTGACTGGAATGGCTGGTGCTGCCCATGTTGATGGTGATCACATTGTTGTATCCGTACCTGATGCAGTGCTGGTCTCTGATGTCACTGAAGAAGAAGTTACACTAGGACATGGTCTCGCAACTAATATTCATGAAGTTGTACAAGGTCCAGATATTATAGCTGAAAATGACGTTGTTACAGAAGGAGTGATTGTCTCAGATTCAGTTCTAGAGACGAATGTTACTATGGAAGAAGACTTGAACACCAGTTCAGTTCCTGACCATGTTCTAGCTTCTGATCTTATAACTGAGACTGTTGGTGTTCCAGATCAAGTGCTCGTGTCAGACCTTGTATCAGTGCAGGATGAGGAGCATTTTGAGCATGTGGTTCAGGATTCAGTAACAGATGTTCTCTCACCTGGAATGGTCTCAGAAGAGGTTATGGAAGTAGATGCTGTTTCCGAGACTGTGATTCAAAACCATGATTTAGTAGTTCAAAATCACGAGACTGTTTCTGACCCACCTATTGAAGCCCGAGTGGAAGGAAAGGATGCATCTGAGGATTTCTTAATGATATCCTGTAAGTAACAATTTACAATGTGGCTTTTGTGTTTAGATATTGGAAATGAAATTTTGTATAGTCTGTCCACAGTGCCTTCTGATTTAAAGAAAAATGCAGTACCACATTTCTAATAATAGACAACGTAAAAATAAATTATAACATTTCTACAGTGTTTTAAATAATGATTTAAGCCAAAAGAGCTTTAACCATAAAAACTGCTATTTTTATGGTATTTTACCTCCAATAATGTATAATAAAAGAAAAATAAGTTAGTACTAATTTGTTATTTATATAGAAAATATTTCAGTGAAGCTGATTTTCTCCTAATCTCTTAATTGTGATATTGGCTGTTTCTGCACAAGATTTCTGGAAATTTTCTGTAAGCTTCTCTTATAGTTGTGAGTTCTGTTTTTTCCAAATAATCACTTCCTTATGAACTGCTAACTCATGTTCTTGAAGCAGTTGTGGCCCTTCGCTCTCTGTCTTTACTATGCGTCAGAACTGTCAATGCTTACTTAAGTTGGAGTGCAAAAATTAGAGGTTGTCTTTCTCTTTTGTGATCCGATCAAGTAACTGCAGAAAATATGAAACTGTCTCTTGTCAACCTCTGAGGCAGGATAGCACTGTTTTCCTGGGCCTTTCATTTAGCAGTCTTCTTTGGGTAAGTATTTAGAATCTTTTCGAATCTTGCTTAATTTTTATGTTCAAGGTACATTTGATGGTTGGTTTTAAACTTTTCTAAGGTCTGCTTCATCTGTAAAATTTCTGTATTTTGGGTTCTTTTTGCCTATTCTGATGAGCCAAATACTCTTGAATATTGAGTTCCCAAGTTTGGTCACCCTGCAACAACATCTCCATAATAAGTATAAAGTCACATCATTTATTTTTATTCATACCATTAATTCATCCATCTTGTTACAAATGTTGCGTGTATTCAGATAGAAAATGTTAAGCTTTGAAATTTTACACTTGTTACATATTATTGCCCTAATTTTTCTTGCACCCTTATATTTTCTGTCCTTTCCTGTCTCACCTTTTGATTATTGTTCACCTCATTACC
The DNA here is from genome assembly GCF_037043375.1 of Chiloscyllium plagiosum. NCBI lineage: Eukaryota > Metazoa > Chordata > Chondrichthyes > Orectolobiformes > Hemiscylliidae > Chiloscyllium > Chiloscyllium plagiosum. Next base: position 59,476,941 of record NW_028270149.1, read on the forward strand.
CTGACCTCTGCTGTCACATTTATCATTTTTTTTCCACTTCCCATCCCTGCAACAGTTTTCTTTCCCCAGTACTGGTGCCAGTGCACCTAAACTGGAAGCAGGTTTTTCCCATATCAGTCCTTAAAACACACATTTACCCCTCTCATCTTATTTACCTGAAGCCAATTTGGAAATGGCTTAGGTAGTAATTCACAGTTACTACCTTCATGGCTCTGCTGTTTAATTTAGCCCCAAACTACTCTTAATTCTTCAGCAGAGCCTCTTTCCTGGCCTTACCTATATAAATCACAACAATTGGATATGTCCTATCCCATTTCAAGTTTCTCTCCAGCCCTAAGTAGATGTCGTGAACCCAGTCTCTGCATCCCTCTTTGGTAAAGAACTACTCTCCTAGAGAAGAAATTCTTCAACTTAGTTTTAAATGGGCAACCCTTATTTTGAAATAATGCTGTCAGATCTTAGACTCTCCTGAAAGGGGAAATAACCTCTGCATCTACTATGTCAAGCTCCCTAAGAATCTTTTAAATTTCAAATAAGGTCTCCTCTCGTTCTTTTAAATTTTGGTGTGTACAAGCCCAACTGTCTAACCTGTCTCCATAAGAAAATCCCTCCATACCTAGGATCAACCTTCTCTGGACTGCCTCCAATACCAGTATATCTTTCCTTAGGTAAGGAGAACAAAACTGTTCATTTGACTAGTGTATATTTTTATAGTACAGTTTTAGCAAAACCTCTCTAATGTTATGCTGTATTCTCTTTGAAATAAAGATTGACAATCCATTTACTTTCCTTATTACCTGCTAAACTTGAGTGCATTTTGTGATACATGTGCAAAGACCCCCATATCTCTCTCTGTGCTGCAGCTTTCAAAAGTCTTTCTCTATTTTAAATCATAATCTCTTTTTGTTTTTGCTTAAGTATTTTTCTTCATATTTAACTATGCTATGCCTTATTATTATTATTATTATTATTATTATTATTATTATTATTACAACAACGTTTTTCTTTTTTCCTGAACTTGAGTGGCAGCCTGTGCCATTATCTATAGTGGGAGTAAGAACTTCAGACCTATTGGACAAAGGCAATGGCTGAGGTCCCTCCAAAGCTATATTGTGGAGCCCCATTACTGGCCTGTTCACAGCTATATCTTCCTGTTCCTGACCATGGACCACATTTAATATAATTAACTAAGTAGTGTGACTGCCTCCTGCAACATGTCCAGGTTTCTCTCCCACTCCCTGATGTGTCAGTGTCCAAGGCTTGAACTCCAGCTCATCAACTCTGAAGTGACGTAATTCAAAGACTTGCTGTGGAGGTGGTCACAGTGGTGCCCACTGGCTTACACATTCTACAGCTGCAAAACATTGTCTGCCTAACCATCTTTATTTAATTAATTAAATTGGATATTAAATATATTAAGAAATGTTTTTAATTATGCTCTTTCTCTGCAGAAAAGTAATTAAACCACTTGGCCAATAAAAAGAGACACAAATTCTCACCAGTCATGTGCTTGTTTTCTGGTGACATCGCTTTTGTTTGAAGGAGCTCTTTGCCATTTTATCTCCCTGTACTGCCCTTCTCACACAGGTCCACTCTTCTCTTTATGGAGCTACTGTCCCTACTCTCTTTCGCTGTTTCAGAAGTTACAGACCTTGCTTTGTCACCCATTCCTTATGAATCTGTTGACTGTGTTTTTCGCTCTCTCTCACTCAGTCTCTCACACACACACACACACGCGTGCGCACACACACTCTTTTTCTCTCTCACTGACATCTTTATACTGATAACTGTCTGCATCTTCCTTTCTCTTATTCTATTAGCTGCTGGTCACGGTCTCTCAGTCCTCCTTCCTCCTGCTTCTGCCAAATATTATGGCCAGGCGTGCTGCAGAAACTTAAAAAAGGACATTCGTTAATCCAAATAAAGTCTTTTTCCCATCTTGCCCATGATGTCAATGTGCTGAATTCATCTCAAAGGTCTAAATAATCTGATGTTTCTGCATACCTGAAATCATCCAGTGGACCTCTTGTATCCCTTAGTCTGTTTTAATTTTCGGCATTGATGCTGCAACTCTGACATCCCATCTGGATGGGCTGAATGAGCAGATGGGATTTTGTAATGACTGTGGTGACACTGTGTTCCTTCCTATGTTTTCTGCCAGCAGACCTTCTGTTTCCATTTAATTGCTATCTCGATGTATAGCTGTACTCTGCAATCATCTAATACCTGCTGTACAGCTGAATAGTTGTTGTTTTCCCAGCTGCAAGCTTATATTTTTTCCCATTTTCATGTCCTGAATGTTTTGTTGATTTGTCTTTAGAGCTCATCATCCTAACACAACCTCTCCCACATTTACCATATCTGGCCACTGATCCATGTACTCTGCAGCGGTTTTTCCCATGCATATCTTATCTGTGTAACTGGTCTTATATTTTACTGCACTGTGGGACTTCCCTGGTTACCCTGGCTGACAAAGGTCCCCTACCTTCTATGGTCCCTTCCCCCAAGAATTAATTTGCAGTCTGATCGCCTCCGGTGTCCTTCTCTCTGTCTGCTGTGAAGTTTCTTTGGTCTTTTTGTATGTTGGAGCTTCTGTCTCAACTGTGGGCATTTGATGGACAATGTTTTTCTTTTCTTTGCCTGAGTTCATGGCTGCTTATGTTAAGAATAATAGAATACATGGATTGGTGAGCAAGAGTCTGACTGAGACCCTAAATGCTCAAGTCCTAGTTTCCTCTTGTTGTGCTATTCTTAGAGTAAAGATACAGCCAACTAACCCTCCCACCATAATCTATCCTGAGCATCCAGATGTATCCTCTCAACTATCTGTTTAATTACACCCACTCCAATGTCTGTGTGAATGTAGAACAATACAGTACAAGAATTGACCCTTCAGCCCACCACCAGGGATTTTGTATTTAATTATATTGCTCAGTGTATACAGCATTTATGGTGAAAGATATGGCTGCGCCAGTACACTTCAAACTTGGAATCATTGATGGTGTTTTGTGCTGTGTTCTTTTGGCCACACAGCCCAAAATCCTATTTCTGTCTTTGTGTCTCACCTGTTGAATTCATGAATATGTTCTAAGCCCTCTTCTGCGTGGTGACTTTTAGAATAATGTTGTATAACTTGTATTGCCACTTCATAATTTCTCAAAATATAGGTTTTGACTTTATGCATTCTAAAGCCCAGTTTCTCAATCTAGGACCTTATGCACTTAACCAGCTTGTGGACTGTTGGTCACTTTTAGGTTGTTATTGAGCAAGTTTGGACTTATGTTTTCATTCTTTACTACCAAGTCAATTAGATACAAAAAAAGCAGTGACTTCAGTACTGATCTATAGGACATCCCATTAATTACTTGCTTCCTTGCTGATCTAATTCCATAGATGACAAATATTCCACCGTGTCTATTTCAGTCATTTTTTAAAATTCACTTGAGAAACAGCTCACCTATCCTTTTACAATTTTGCACTACATGAAAAATTAGTCTGGTTGTTGAAATCTATGTGATCGCCCTATCCACAAAGTTTGTTATTGCTTCCAAAAACTGAGGACTCCTTTGAAAGTTTAGATTAAGGCACATTGTGTTCAATCTTGTAAGTGCTTGAGAATACCAATATGCTTTTCTTTTATTTATGTCACTGCTTTCTTCTCTCCTTGTGTCTTATTGTTTTGGTGCATTTCTTTCATCCTGCCTTTTTTATATTTTTGAGCTTAATTGCTCCTCTAATGAATTGTAGAATGTTAGCACATGCTTATTTGTCTCTGTCATTATGTAAAACTTGCAGAACAATAAGGACACAAATAATGAACCTTGTGTACTGAATTTCACGAAGACTTCATAACTTGTCTAATTTATTTTAAACAAATTTAGTCTTAAATGAGCAAGTATATAGTTTCAGGACAACTATTGAATAAAACCTCTAGCTGATGAAATCATTGTATTCCAGTTACTGAATGAACCTCATTTAAAAATAACTTTACTGAGCCAAGTTTGGAGGAAAAAATTATTTAAAATGTACATAAGGATCTGTAAGTCTCATATTTTTTGACCAAACAATACACATTCATCCCAAAAAAAAGTCTGTGCAATATTTCTTTTATTTTCCCTCCTGGCCGTGACCATATCACTAAGGAACTTCAGGCTTAGTAAGCCCAGTAGTGAGGGGCAACCTTCATGCTTAATGTCAGAGCAGGAGAATTGAATGCAACCTTTTAAACGTGAAAGCATAATTGCTAATCTACTGTACCACCCAGATTTTTTTTTAACTTTTGATTTTATATAGGATTAATAATCAGGTTTGCAACAATCAATGAACTCTCTAGTCAGGCCGTGATTTCACTTTTCTCTCCTAGGATATTTAATCATAATTTTTTAACAGAAAAGTGTTTTTTGTTGTTATGCTACAGAATTTAATTTATATTTTGTTGAGAACTGTATAATAAGAGGCACAACATAATGATATGTGGAGGTGTACAAAATTGACCTTTTTGCTTTAAGGGATTTGACTTGAATACAATTCAGCTTGATTATGTTAACTTATTCAGCCTCTGGTTACTATACAAATCAACTGATCTAATTTGAACTGTATCAGTCAATTTCTTTGGGAGTCTAATATGGAACTGTTTGTATTGAGCAAAATATTCATGTTACACCAGGATCATTGAATATTTTTCAAGGTGGTTGATGTTTGAAAATAGCCCAGTTGACCTAGTATATTTGAATTTCAGAAACCATTTGACAAGATTCTGTATGCTAAATTGATTTGTAAAAATTGAACTCTTCGGAATTAACATGCAGACTAACTAAGGAATTGGTTGCACCAGAAGACATAACAGCAGAAGGAGGCCATTCTGACCATTCAGACCATCAAGTCCACCAAGTCCACTCTGCCATTCAAAATGATAATGACTGTTCTGATAATCCTCAACTCCATTTTGCTGCTTTTTCCCAATCACCCTTGATCCCCTTGCTGATTAAAAATCTGACTGTCTCAGCTTTGAATATACTTAATGACCAAGCCTCTACATTTGCAGTAAAGCATTCCACAGATTCAGTATCACCTGAGAGAAGACATTGCTCCTCATTTCTGTATTTAATGTTTGACCCTCATTCTGATTTGAAGCCCACTGGTCGGAATCTCTCCCAGAAAGGGAAACATTTCTGCATGTATTCTATCAAGTCCCTAAGAATCTTGTATATTTCAATAAGGTCAGCTCTCAATCTTGCAAATTTCATTGAGTACAGGCCAAACCTACTCAACCATCTCTCAGAAGACAGCCTCTTCACACCTGACATCAGCCTAGTGAAACATACTTTGGATTTCCAGTATACCCTTCCTTAGGTAAAGGGCCCAAAACTGTTCATACTATTCAAGTTGTGGTCTGACAAGTGCCTTGTATTGTCAAACCTCAGTAATTTTATATTCCGTTCCCAATTAAATAAAGGCCAATATTCCATTTGCATTCCCTATTATGTACTGAACTTGGATGTTACGTTTTGTGATTCATCCTTTTAGGTGGTTCATGTGTTGTCCTTTCCATATATTAGTAATATGGATGTAGACATTGGGAGAATTGCCTGTAAGTTTGAAGATGACACAAAACTGTCTACTGGATATTAAAACCAGGGATGAGCAAAAGAGCTTTTAGTTACTCCAAATGCAATGGAAAAATAGGTCACTATCTGGCAATGGTAATTTTAATGCAGATAACATTAGATGCATGGTTCTGGGTTAACTTCAAGTAAGTATGTACTTTACAAGGTTCTGGATTAAATTTTGTCGAGTGGGAAAGAGACCAAAGTGTTAGGATAATAGAAAGTAGGAATAGCAGTAGGCCATTTGGCCCTTCAAGCCTCGTCCGCCATTCAATATGATCAGGGCTGACCGACGAAATTAGTACCATTGTTGCAGCTTTCTCCCCATACTATTTTATCCCTTTGGCAATAAGAGCTATATCTAATTTCTTGAAAATGTTTGTTGTGGCCTCAGCCACTTTCCACAGGCTTACCACTCCCTCAGGAAGAAATTTCTCCTCATCTGACTCCTAAAAGGGCTACCCCATATCATTAGATTGTGACCCCTGGTTCTGGGTTCCATGATAATCAGACGCATCTAGTCGCATTAAAGTTTCTGAGATCAACTGTCATTCTTCTAAACTCCAGTGAAGATAGTCCTAATCAATCCAGTCTTCCTCATATTATCAGTCCTCATATAACCATCCCAGGAATGAGTCTGGTTAATCTTCTTTGCACTCCTTCCACAGCCAGAACATCTTTCTTCAAATAAGGAGACCAAACTGCACACAATACTCCAGGTATGGTCTCAATAAGGCCTTGTACAATTGTAGTAAGACAACACCGTTGCTGTGCTTAAAAGTTGTCATTATGCAGGCCAATATACCATTTGCAATCTTCCCTGCCTGCTGCACCTGAATGCTTACTTTCAATGATTGATGTATGAAGACACCCAGGTTTCATTGCACCTTCCCCTTTTCTAATCTATTGACATTCAGATAGTCAACTCTCACAATTGCTATCAGACTGGATATATTCAGATTTATCCATATTATATTTCATCTGCCATGCATTTGACCACTCATTCAACTTGTTCATGACTGTTATTGTCCATGACATGCTAAAGATTCTTGATAGCTTAAAGCTTCAATTATCACTTTACGGTAAGTGGAGCCATTTTACTCAGTAAACTTTGTGGAAATTTGATTAAAATATTTAAAATAATACAAGACCAGATCATACAAAGATTGCAAGTTTAAAGATGGCATTTAAGCAAGCTGGATGGATCTGGACGAAGCAGATCTCCCAGAACACAAAAGAGAAATGCAATACTGCTCACGTGACTGAATGGAGCAAGGGCTGTGACCTAACCAGTTTGCCCTTGTCTCTCATTTTTACATATTCATAAAGGACATCCATTCAGAGAAGGTGCAAAAGTAGAGTGAAATAATTGAAATTCTGCTAGTGGTATGATAGAAATACTTTGAGGTTGAGAATCCAGCTCATTTTGTGGCAGAATTGGAAAATCTCCATGTTGAACTAATCTTATCCTCTGCTATCTCTGATCTACACATGTTTGAAATTACTAAATATAAAATGCAATCGTACTCATTTCCAAGAATGCACACTTGCTGTGAGCATAAAATTCTGGAATGAGTTGAGCAAGGGAACTCGTTCAGCATTATCAGCATGATAATGCTGAAAATGGAAAATAAATTTATGCTGGAAATGCTCAGCAGTTTTAACAGCATCTTTGGAGAGAAACAGGGCTAATATTTCAGGTCTGCTGAAAGGTTAATCCTGATTTTCTCTCTCTCCAGATGCTGCCAGAGCTTCTGAGTATTACAAGCAGGTTTTTGAAGCTAATTCTGTTTCATTTTAAAGGTTTATGATATTGACATTTCATAAAAGATGTAGAAGCCCATTTCCGTTCATGTAAAAATGTCAAGACATTGTGAAAAACACAATCAAAACCTGTGACTCCTGCCATCAAGAAGACAAAGGGCTGCAGACACATAGGAGCACCACCACCTGCAAGTTGCCCACATGCATTCCCTCACCAGAATCTGGAACAATTCCTGTCTCAGCACCTTTGGTATAGATGCATCACTAAAGGTAGCTCACTAGTACCTTCTCAGCTGCATTTAGGGATAGCTACAAACTCTGACCTTGCCAGTGACACCCACATCACATGGATGACGAAAGAAAAATTAGTGTTTAAAAAAAAAATCCCTTTTATGACAGTACTTTGAATAGACACCTTAAATTCTGGAATGCGATTACAAAATGACAACTACTTGAGATGTGTTTTCTTCCCACAAATTTATAGTAGGATTTTTTTTTTAACTGTAGTTCCTGTTTAGTGGTAATATATTTCTCTTCCTGTTGGATTCATGTACATGGGGAAATTGGGACCTAAACATTTTTTCTTATGCTAAGAACATAAGCAATAACAAGTAAAACAGGACATTGGCAATTAGGAGAAAACTTTACAAAATATTAATTTGGAAATAATGCTTGAGTAACAATGCAAAATAATATTTTCGAGGATATTGCAAATGGGGAAGTTATACACTTTAAGAGCAATAGAAAGGATTGGAATACTGGTGACCGAAGATCTAGGTAGTAAATAGAAAGTTAAGGCACAAGCAGAGCTGTTGAATGATATCGTATTTACAGATTTTGCAGTTTGTGGCACACTCAATGAATTGTTTGTGTCAACTCTGAGAGGAGAGCTAGACAAATCTCTATCGTTAGAAATGATGCACATGGATTGCAGCAGTTCAACAAGGCAGCTCGATACCAAATTCTCAAGGGCAATTAGCAATGGGACATTAATGGCTGGCATGCCAGTGACACCCACATCCCAGGAGAGAATAACAAAAACTGTAGTGTATGCAGAGGATAGTGAAGCTCTTTCATGGGATATTGATTACACCATAGAATCCTTAAAAAATTAAAACAAGAAGTTATGATGCTGTATTTGATATTTTTGGTACTCTTTAAACATTGGAGAAGTAGTTGAGCTTTGGATTGATGGCAAACGTAATTCTGATGTTAACAAAGATGAAGACATTAATCTAGTGGATCACTTCACACATCCATAATAGAAAATAAACTTTTGGGCATTTTATTCATACCAATGAATGTTTTAAAGTACATTCCGAGGTTAGAGGGAGTAACCAAGTAGGTTTAGAAGTGATAGACCGGGGCATACAAATATGCAGAAATTATCGATACACGAAGCTAAGTTAGTTTAGCAGGGTAATCCAGGTAGAAGGAATTCACTTGAATTTTCAGATGTTTGATATTATTCCTGATTTAAGTTTTAAGCAAGATATAGTAGGCTAGTAAAGATAGAGTTGTCTCAGTGTTTTGAAAACCAGCCTGGACACACATGAGGCAGATTGAATGTATTTTGCTTAGCACTAAAGAATGGTGTTTGCCATTCATTGTGCTTTTAGATACCCATAGGAATTTTGTGGGATTTTGCATGGCAATTTACAGTCACCTGGAGTCTGAAACAGCACGGCCCCCTTCTGCAAAGGATCTGGGACTTGTGAACAGAGCAAGCAACAGCATGTCTCTTCACTCCAGCAGATTGAAAGATGCAAATCAAGGCATGCACAGTCAAAACCAGAAAGTGTAAGTTTAGATAATTTAATGTTTAAACAAAAAAAGTCAAATAGAGAATTAAAGATTGATTGAAAGAAAGATAAGAATTAAGAAGCAAACATCTTTAAATCTCAAACAATAATTCAAATTTGAAGGAATAAGACTCCAGATTTTTGTTTCCAGTGGTAGTGAAATTGTTTGTTATTAATGAAGACTTAAAATGTTCAAATTAATTTATACTTAAATGGACAAGCCATAACTCTGGCACATCTGTAGCAAAGCTTATGGTGAAGCATGATAAATTGGACAACAACTGCAAGTCTGGACACTGAAAGTTGCTGTCCAATTTCACTCAACAATAGTAAGGGTTCGTAGTCTCATTGTTATTCCTACCACAAAATCCAAGCCAATGAAAAGTGCCTGCTTGATTTCTTTTACTATATCATAATGCACCCACTTATTATCCTTTTGGGGAACAATGGCCCAAAGTAGTGGAAGGAATCACTGGTTGATTATCAGCCCATTCGACTGCTTCATGAATGTATTTTGTGTGGCTAACAGGCTCAGGTGGGCATATGAACTTGGAGCTTTTGTTGAACCTGGAGAGGTAGGGTCACGACCATTGTGCTATATGGCCTCAGTTGGTCTTCCCATTACTCCTACTGCAAAATCCAAACAATGAAAAGAACTCAAGGGAAAATGTGACCAGAACCCTTACTATTTACAATATTAGGACAAGGTGTGAATTGCATGACATTTTTTAGCAGCACCTTGATTAGAAATAAGATAAGTATTATCTTTAGAGAGACTTAAATATGAGCTGATATAAGGCATGTTAATGTGAATAAATGTAATACTGCATCATGGCACAGGTAGCAGTCATTGTGCATAATATGAAAAAGTTTCTGTCGAAGACCACCCTAAAATGATTCACATGATTATTAATCAAATTAAGTACTAAATTGGTTAGTGTGAGGCAGTTATTCACAACCACAAACCAGACGCTGGTCTTCATTCAAATGACATTGGCTGCAAATCAGAGCATGTTAGTCTGAAAAGTAATGAGATCTATTCAGGACCATTTGACTAATTTAACTAACTGAAGTTATGTTTTGGCTGCCTTAACCCAAACATTATATTCAAAATGTCAATTGAGCCAATGACCAAGATTATTACTATGCCTTGGGGACAAAGTCCTGAAATATAGTTTGAATAATTGAACTTTGTTGAAGGTGCCTTTTGAAATAATGATAATTATGGATGAATTGGAAGTAAGCAAGCTATTCACTTTGGACAGTGAGCATGTGACACAAGGATACCTGAATAAAATTGAGAAGGATCAACAAGGGTAGACAGAGAATTTCTTTTCTTGATGGACAGAATGTGATGTGATGTGATGTTAACTGCAAATGTGTGATGATGTATTAGCAAAAAGTGTTCCTTGGATTTTTCTTTTTAGTACTCCTTTTAGACATTTAATATTCTTCCTTTAGATCTTTATACTCCATTCCACATCCAGGAAACATGTAGGTGGCTTGCTCCCAGGCTTCTGCCAATGCTGGCTTGATCTGGCTACCAGGATGCGAGTGATAGCAGCTTGCGGTGGCCTCTGTTTAACTTCCTGTAGGCATCAACCCTGATGGCATGACTGAGATTGGGAAATTACATGTTGGAATCATGGCTGCAGATACTCGTTTCCCCCCACCCAACTACTGATACTGCACTTATTGTTTTTGATGGTGATAGTTTTTTTTTCATTATAAGCTACTTTGGCCTTGATTTTGATTGTACAAATCATATAATCTTTGTACTTATTTGTAGGCATGTCTTTAACAATGGTAAAATGTACATGTTTGCACATAATCACTGATTTAACATTTACAAGTCAGTCAACAGAACTGAAAGTAGAAAATAATATTTTGAATAGAATAACCTTTTCAAGGGATTTTTATGCAGAATATCTTTTCAAAATTTGGATTTATTAGTTTTGCTGTTACATACAAAATGTAATGGGGTGACTGCAGGCAGCTGTAAATCAACTAAATCACTTTGTTTAAAATAAATTAGCTGTTAACAACTCAGATTGTTATTAAATCTTCAGCAGTCTAAAGAAATATTGTAATGGAGCCTAAATTGGATATTGTTACTTATTAAACTCTAGTTTTCACCTACATGCTGCGGATATATCCCTCTATAGTGATTTTTGTTCAAATCCAGAGTCCATCGTTGTCATAAGCAAAAATAATTTTTTTCACAGTTTAAAGCATGTGGTCTTAGGTGACAATAATATTATACTTTGAAAAGTGTTATTTAGATGGCAACTTATTATTAATTTGAAGAAAACATTTTTAAAACTTTTTTAAAATTTTCATTAATATTTTGGTTTCACCTATTTCAATTGATCTATTTTAATATTTATGTGCAATTAATGTTCATAGTCTTGAAACAGTTGCTAAGCCTAGCATTATTAGATTATTGAACCAACATACAGGGTTTGAATGGCAAAATTCACAAATGTTTCACTGATAAAATGAGTTCCCATATATGTAGCTTGGTTCAGAAAGTCAGCTCAGTTGATGTTGGTGGTGTTCATTCTCTGTCAGTTGCTAGTACAGAACCCCTAATTTCACATCTGCTTGGTTTTTGTAGCTCTTGGTTAATAATTTGTGAATAAGTTTTAGCATATGATTTGTCATGATTCCATAATGGAGGTATAATTTAAACTCAATGCCAGTTTATCCAACAGCTTGTAAAAGATTTCTGATGTGTTATAACTGTTCCTATAACTGTTTTATGCAGTAGGTGATGTTGGAGAGAAGCTGGACCAGATGGGAGATGCACCAATAAAAATAAGCACTGATATTGAGCAAGATGATTCTTCCAAAGAAGATGGGTTTGGAGCTGAGGTCATCAAAGTGTATATTTTTAAAGCTGAACCAGAAGATGATGTAGAAATAGGTAAATATTAAGGTTTAATAGTGTATGCAATTCAATTTTTTTTAATGAAGGTATACAAACTATTTCCTCTACTAATTTTACAATGAACCAAAGGTGAAACAAAAGCAGTGTGAAAACTTGACCTAATGCATTAAAAGGCTATTAGGCATATGAGCTAACAATAATTAGCCAAATTTTTATAACTATTTTAGCCAGAATGGTGTGAAAAAATAAGCTCCACTGTTTCTTTATTAGAAACATTCATACTTATGTCTGGATTCTTCCCTAATTTTAATGGACATCAGAACTGAAATCCAGAATGCATTTATTTTCCACGGCACTGACCAGTCTCTATCATATGACATCTCTGGATGCTATTCCATACTGTGGTGAATGGGAAGGCTGATTGAAAGTTCAGGCCTGCAATTCTATTACAAGTACCTAAATGATAACTGAAAGAACTGCAGATGCTGTAAATCAGAAACAAAAACAGAAATTGCTGGAAAAGCTCAGTAAGTCTTGCAGCATCTATGAAGAGAAATCAGACTTAACATTTTGGGTCTGGTGACCTTCCACAGAACTGATGGTAGCTCGGAAAATGTCAGCTTATATGCAAAAGATACGGTGAAAGGAATAAACAATAGGTGGGGATAGAGCCCAAAGAGAGTGAACAACAATTGGACAAACAAAGGAGTAAATAATGAATTGGATAAAAGGGTGAATAGTTCTTAATGGAGAAGGGCTTTTGCCCGAAACGTTGATGTTCCTGCTCCTCGGATGCTGCCTGACCTACTGTGTTTTTCCAGCACCACTCTGATATAAACTCTGGTTTCCAGCATCTGCAGTCCTCACTTTTGCCATTAGATACTACCTATTGTTAACCGCGATGTGTGATGTGTGGCATTGGGGGCTAGGACATGGGGAAAGTTCAAGCCCAAAAATTATCGATATTGAGTTCAGAGAGTTGCAGGATCCCCATGTGGAAAATGAGGTGGTGTTCTTCCAGCTTGTGCTCAGCTTCACTGGAACCCTGCAGCAAACCTGAGACAAAGATGTCGGCTAGGAAACCAGATGGTGTATTAAAGTGGCAGGCAAGGGTGTTTTCTGAAGCATTGACCCCATCTATACTTCATTTTCCCAATGTAGTAGAGACCAGATGTGAGCAGTGAATGCAGTAGACTGGATCCGAGTGGATGATCCACCTCGGCCACCTTCAGTAGACCCCAGCATTACAGATACCAATCTTCAACCAATTCGATTCACTCCACATGATATCCAGAAACAGTTGGAAGCACTGGATCCTGCAAAGGATAGGGTCCTGACCACATTCCGGCAATAATATTGAAGACTTGTGTTCCAGAATTTGCCGCTCGCTTGTCCAAGCTCTTCCAGTACAGTTACCACACTGGTATCTATCTGACAATGTGGAAAATTGCCAAAGTTTGACCTGTGCATGAAAAGCAGGACAAATCCAATCCGGCCAATTACCAACCCATCTGTCTACTCTCGATCACCAGTAAACCGATGGAAGGTGTCATCAACAGTGCTATCAAGCAGCATCTACTCAGCAATAACCTGCTCGGTGACACCCAGTTTGGGTTCTGCCAGACCTCAGTACAGCCTTGGTTCAAACCTGGACAAAAGAACTGAATTCCAGAGGTGAAGTGAGAGTGACATCAAGGCTGCATTCGACCAAATGTGGCATCACGGAGCCCTAGCAAAACTGGAATGAATGGGTATCGGGGGAAAATTCTCCAGTGATTAGAGTCATACCTGGCACAAAGGAAGATGGTTGTGGTTGTTAGAGGTCAGTCGTTGAGCTCCTCAGGGTAATGTCGTCGGCCCAACCATCTTCAGCTGCTTCATCAATGACCTTCCCTCCATCATAATGCCAGTATTAGGTTGTTCACCAATGATTGCACAATGTTCAGCACCGTTGCAAGTCCTCCGACACTGAGGCAGTCCGTATCCAAATGCAAAAACGTCTGGACAATATTAAGACTTGGGCTGGCCAGTGGCAAGTAACATTTGTGCCACACAAATGCCAGGCTATGACCATCACCAACAAGAGATAATCTAATCACTGCCCTTTGACATTCAGTGGTGTCACCACCACGATCAACATCCTGGTAGTTCTCATTGATCAAAAACTCAACTGGACACATCACATAGACGCAGTGGCTACAAGAGCAGGTCTGAGACTAGGAATACTGTGGCAAGTAACTCTCACCTCCTGACTTCCCAGAGCCTGTGCACGATTTACAAGGCACAAGTCAGGAGTGTGATGGAATACTTCCCACTTGCCTGGATAAGTATAGCCCCAATGACATTCGAAAAGATTGACATCATCCAGGGCAAAGCAGCTCACTTGTTTGGCACTGCATCCACTCCCTCAACCACCAATGTCAGGGCAGCACGGTGGCTCAGTGGTTAGTGTTGCTGCCTCACAGCACCAGGACCCGGTTCGATTCCAGACTTGGGGGAACTGTCTATGTGGAGTTTGTACATTCTCCCCGTGTTTGTGTGGGTTTCCTCCCACAATCCAAAGATGTGTGCAGGTTAGTTGAATTGTTCGTGCTAAATTGCCTGTAGTGTGCAGGAATGTGTAGGTTAGGTACATCAGTCAGGATAAACATAGGATAGGGAAAGATGGGTTATTCTTCAGACGGTCAGTGTGGACTTGTTGGGCTGAAGAGCCTGTTTCCACACTGTAGGATTTTTTTCTTCTTCTAGTTCAACACTCCGTAGCAGCAGTGTGTACTATCTACAAAATGCACTGCAGAAATTCACCTAAGATCCTCAGACAACACCTTCCAAACCCGCGACCACTTCCATCTAGAAGGGCAAGGGCAGCAGATATATGGAAACTGCACCTTCAAGTTCCCCTCCAAGTCACTCATCGTCCTGACTTGGAAAATAATCGCAGTTCCTTCATTGTTTCTGGATCAAAATCCTGGAATTCTGTCTTTAATGGCACTGTGGGTCACCCCATATCAGCTGGACTGCAGTGGTTCAAGAAGACAGCTCACTACTTTCTCAAGGACAACTCGGGGTGGGAAATAAATGCTGGCCAGCCAGCAATGCCCACATCTCACAAAATGAATAAATTTTAAAAAAGGACTAAATTACATGAAGTGCAGGTAAAGGGTTGCTTCACCTGGCAGGTATGTTTGGGGTCTTGGATACTGAGGAGGGAGTATGATAGAGTAAAGCAGCACCAATGATAATAGTGATATATCAGAGAAAGGGTTATGGGTGGGGGCTAGAAAAGGACTGCAATAGAAATGTTCCACCTACCCTATGAAGAGAGACAGGCATAACTTAGTCTTGGCTTCTGACAGTTGGGAAAGAATAAAGGGGGAAAGAATCACTGGGCACTACAGGGTATAAAACAATCCACAATGACTGGGGAACAATGGCAGTGCAGACCATCACTCAGGAGGGAGAAAAATATTGCTGTAGTTTTAGTTTCAGAATGTGGTTAGTGGAGCGGATTGGGCAGTCACAGTAGAACAGAGAAGCATTTCTGTTCCTGCCTGCTTTGGCTGCCTAATGTTCAGAGTAGACCAGTGTTAGATTTTCATTAAAGTCATAGTTGCACTATGGGAACCTGATTTAAATGTTAGAACAAACTGTTTGGTGTATCAACCAGGAAATAAACATGGCATACAACACCTTGCTGGCAATAAATAGGTTGATGGCTAGTTGACTTTGCATTATGCAATTTAAAATGTTTACCAACCTGTTTCAGAAAGCATAGATCAATTTTCTTACCCCACCCTATCACTTTGAGCATGGAAAGCTGTTTTCAGCCCAGAGATAATTCGAACAGGTACATCAACAATAACACTGAGACCTAGACTATTTGCACTCAACAGTGAGTGAATGATGCTTACACCTGCCCGGAGAACTTACACTGTGGTTTGCAGTTACCATTTGAAGGAGAACAGAATCCTGTGTGGGGAATCTGGAATCTCCGCGAACAAGGCCAGCAAAAGTGTTTCTCTTCAACCAATCGGATTCAAGAATTCTTAATGAGACCTGCAGGTAGTGCATGTTGGAATATTTAATTCCACGTAATATAGAGAAACTTTGATGATCCGCACGAGATGAGCGGGCACTATTTCGTCCAGATAATTGATTATTCAGTTAATTGATTCAATGCCTCTCTCCTGGGGCTCAGAGTTTTCTGAAGTTTCTTTTTTCCTTGCTCTGCCTGCAGTTCTCCCTCTCTCTGTCTTGGGGTTTGTTTCTGAGCAGACACACACTTTTGTGTAAGTGACCTGCAGCATTGCTCCCATCCTCGTCAGTTCAATGGGATTGACAAAACGAGCACTTGCTAAGTCCTCTCCCCGTTCAGGAGACTAGGCAGCAGCACACTGGCCCCCACCCCGTGCCTCATGCGCCCCCACCCTGCTCTCCGCCCCCCCCCATGCACCCCCACTTCCACCCCATGCGCAACCCTAACCCCACCCAACCCCACCTCCATCCGCACCCCCAACCCTGCACCCTGTCCGCCCCCACCCACATACCGCCCCTCCTGTCCGCACCACCGGCCCCCCGTCTGCGCCACCCACCCCCCGGCTGCCTGATTGGATACTAACAGTGAGACTGCTGCTGCTGCCTTTGGTGAGGGGGGGTGCTGTCTACAAATAACATGCGCACGCACACACACACAACTTTTTACTGCGACTTTTTGTCAAGTTCCACCTTTGCCCTGCACAGGACAATGTTGGAGAGGGGGTGGGGGAGGGGTTCAGGGTAAATGCCTGTGTAGAATTCCAGGGAAAATGTGGGGAGAGGGAGAAAGGATGAGCAGTCAGTCATTTGGAGACTCTGCATGGGCTCCTATCAACGCCTCGGACTGTTCTCAGCAGCATTTCAGTAAGCCGAATTCATTTTTAATCATTGTAAACAAAAGATGCGATCAGTGTTGGAAACACCACTTTGATGTAATGTTTCTATTGGGACCTTGTGATCTCATTCGGATAATTCAATATTCGGATAATTGATATTCAGATAATCGAGGTTCCTCTGTATGTACAGATGTGAACGGAAAAGAGATGAGAGGCAACAAAAATATATTTCAATTATTTTACATTCAAGGTTTTAATGTCTAACTTTATAAATAAAATAAGACTCCAAGTATGTAAAAGTGACTTGGAAAGATTGTAACTTGGGAAATTTTACACAAAACTCACATTTCAATGAGTTGGCTTTTCTCTGTCATGTTACATTGGTACATATTGAAGCTTCTTTCCCATCAATTGTTTGAATGCGTATTTATGAAACTGCAGGCAGTTCAGAGAAGGCATTGTTCCTGAATGCTGTTTTTTTTTTGAAGTGTGAACTTAGCATTTACTGAAATGAAATTTAAGCTGTCTTAGAGGAAATTTGTTCACATTTGAAATTCTGAACTAATTTGTACAGTCTACTTCCTAATAACGCCTTTCAGGCTTTTTGGTTCATCGCTTTTCATCTTAGTGCATTGTCGACAGCAGAATAATAATGTAAGTTGATTTGAGTTTTTCTTTAAAATCTGTTTTCTTATTTGAAGGTGAAACTGAAGTTATTACTGAGAGTGATTATCAGAATGGTCATACCATAGCTGGAGTACTTGAACAAGGAACTGTTGGTAGAATGCCTCGGGAAAAGATGGTTTATATGGCTGTCAAAGACCCAGCTCAGGAAGATGATATTAGTAAGAAATTTTATGTACAGTTTCTATTTGAGTGTTCATTCAAAAGCGAACTATAGTTTATTTAAAAATAATTAATTTAGCCATGTTACCTGGTAAATAACCCTCTGACTAGAGTTCAGATAAGTAACTAATTGTGGACTTAGTTTAGCCATCTTTCAGAAAGAAGTGATATTTGCTCTTTCTAAGTAATCTAATCTAATCTATGTGCAGTTATGGAAATCTAACATCCTAGGTCCTTTGTTCAACCTGAGACAATAGTGCTTACTGACTTGCTGTGTTCTTTTTAGAATTAGAAGAAAGGCCTCATGAACAAAGTGTGACTATACGTCAAAACAGAAATTAAAATAAGATGAGGGATTGTATAAAGTTTGAAAAATGTTTACATTTTAAATAGTTCTTTTAAAATGCAAGCCAAATGACTGTCTTGCTGTGTCAATTAACTTGTATTAAATTGAAAGTAATTATTTTTGAATGTGAAAGATGTTTTGATCAACACTTCTCAAAACTGTATAGTATAAGAGCTGCTTGGACTTGAAAGAAATTTCCAGATTCTATTTTGTGAGCCAGTTATACACATCCATAACATTTTTTGGCAGTTTGCAATGGTTTCTGTAACTTAATATGACACTGGGTTATTTGGCACTGCCTAGATGTTCAGTGGAGGTAAAATAAATTGAATAATGGAAATTCAGTGTTGGTGTTAGTATATGGAAAATGTAATGATATTTCTGATGGAGACCCTTCATCAGAACTGCAACATGACAGCTAACTTTAATGGATAGGCAACAATGAGGAAAGGCATTGAGAAAACACAGGCATTAGCTTAGACACTGTAAATGAGTTTAAAGGCCTGGAACTCATTTCAGAATGTTATGAAAAATTTTGACGTTTTGTGTGACATACAAATGCAATTTCAGTTAGTTATTCTTCAGCTACTCTTGTGTTTATATTCTTATTGCTATACTTGACCCTCTCTTTGTGTTGCCCCATCGTGATACAGGACTATGTTATCCACTGAAACCATATGTATTGAATGAGGGGTATTGTGTTTTGTAGTCTTTATGCTGAGTTTTGTTTGTATGTGGATCCTTTATTTTTCTTTTCAAAAAATAAACTTGCATCATAGCATATTTTTCAATTGAAGTATTATTGGTTATACCTGCACACTGAATTTGAAAGAGCAGCAAAACAAGATTGAATATTGAGGCATCAATGATAGGCAAAATAACTTGCATCTTTCAAAGGAAATTTTTGGCAATGTTATTCAACTTTATTGGGATAATTGTGTAACTGCATTATCTCCCAGAAAAGAATATATTTGTGATACATTTTTAAGTGTTTAACTAATGTTTGAAAATTGCTATGAATTATGCACTTCAGCATCTTGTTTTGAACTCCTACACTGGTGTTAAGTACTGAAATGTGTAGGGTTCTCCTTACAGACCTGACTGAAGTTATTTAATTGACTTCCAGTGCTCACCAATGTACTTTCTGTTGATAAATTAAACTGCTGATTTTAAAACTTCTTCATAAATTGCACTAATTGTACTAGATTTTAAAGGAACAATACATATTGGACTAAGTCTTCTCTCCATATCATCAAAATCTAAAATCTAAATATCTTAATTGCTGGGATAAACAGATTTTTGGTGTCTTAGGGAATCAAAGTATAGGGGAAGCTGGCAGGAAAGTGAAATTAAAATTCAAGGCTAGCTAGAATTGCAGTAAAAGGCTGAGCAGGCTTATCAAACCATAGGGTCTACTGCTGTTCTTGTGTTCCACCAACCCCTCATCACCTCTCTCGCCCCCTGACTCAACACACTCTCCTGCTGCTAATATATACTCCTTCAGCCCTTCCCATAACTTGATTGATTGCTTCCTCACTTGCTCACATGCTTAGTCTCAGACTTGAGACCATTAGCTTCCATGTTGAAAACATTTTAATTTCATGTGAAGTGGGGTGATGTCTTTTCTTGTCCTGACATTTTTGGCACTCCGTAGTCTTTCTCAGGGTTGGCTGCACTGACCCATTGATACTTCAGCCTGGATTGGAAACCCTTATTGAAAAAGCACAAATATTGTCAGAAAGCTCTGCAGCCAGTGGTAATGCACAAAATGTTGATGTTGACTGGAAGATGCTTCATCAATTAACTTTTTAAAACTGCAAAATGTTGAATCACTTTACACTAAAGTATTATTCATGTGTTATGCAGATTGTGCTGATATCGCTGATGAAGTTTACATGGAGGTTATTGTTGGAGATGAGGAGGCAACAACAGTCCATGAACCACCGATAGAGGATTCTGGCATTAACAAAGCCTTTGTACCTGTCGCATGGGCTGCTGCATATGGTAAGAAATCTGAGGCTTAGCATTTCCTTTCACGTGCAGTGAAGAGAAAGCAGAAAGACTATTCCACACAGTATAGAGGAATCTCGACTCTCCGAATATTGGATTATCCGGCAAGATTGCAAGATCCCAATGCTCGGCTAAACTATGTTATCCAACATTCGATTACCTGAAATTTGATTAACTGAATGGAACGTTGCCTGCCCATGTCCTTCAGATAATCAAGGTTCATCTGTAAATGGAAAATGGTAGATTACTTGAGATTACAATCCTTAAAAAATGGAAAAAATGGAAAAATAGCTAGAGACCAAAGATATAATAATGCGTAGTTAGAAAGGAAAAATCTTGTTTGACCAAAATCATTGAAGTGTTTGAAGACTGTTACAAGGGTAATAGTTTGTTTTTACTTTCAAGAGTCAGGGGAAAATATAAGGATGAGGGGCCACAGTTGTATGCAGTGTATAATAATAAGGATCTAGACTTCAAAGTCAATTATACAACTTCCATCTTCTTGTCAGTCAGAAACTGGGTGTACCTGTTGGAGGTGTGTTGGATCCCCATGCACTGACTACATGATACTTGCCCAGAACATTTTTAAACTCCCATTGGGAAAATTGCCCTACATTTGACACCCTCTGATAAAGTCCCCAACTCTAATTTAGAGTTGAAGACTTCAGAGGGTTCTGACTTACCTCTTGTAGTATTACCCTGGAAATGTTACAGATATCAAAACCTGCACTAACTCCAGGCTAACTATATAACTGACTCAATTAAATATTCGTATCGACCCCAACCACTGCCTCCAACACATGATCCACTTTACTATCTCATTCACTTACCTGCCCGTATGCCACCTACCACTGTTCTTTGGACAATCATCATGAACTTATAACATTTACTTGTTTCTTTCTCCACAGTTTTCCAGCCTTATCTGTCTTTGCTGCAGATCTCCAGCATCCATAGTATTTTGATTTTACTTTCTTGTAAGACCTTAACTATTTTGTGAGATAATGGCAAAAATAGCCATTTATATCCCATTCTGAACTAACTACCACAAATTTACCATTACTATCCTTGAGGACATACACTGAATTCCTATCAAGCAACATATTAAATTTAAACTCCATGCTTGTTTTAGCATTAATCTTATGTTTGTAATCTCCTCATGATTTGTGTATTCGCTCACTCTGACTAGCTTTTGAGGAATGTTTTTCTCTCTTTATACCACACTGATTCTGGAACCATTAAGCCTGCCCTCTGGAGCTCCTCGGCTAACTCGGTGTGCCACTCAGTCTTGAATTTCTCCAGTCAGAACTGTCATAATGCTCATTTAGTCAGATTTAATTCACCAGACTGTTGCTCCTAATTCCTTCTTCCATTGTCAGCATCCACTTTCCTATCTGATTCCACGTATGAAGCCTTGCAGCAAGTTTTTCACTAAAGTTGCTAATTTAATGCAGGCTCAAAGTTCTAGCTTCTGTTTTCAAATAGCATGGTGATCCTACTGAGTACATAATTTGTAGGTGCTTCGTGAGGACAGTTATTTAGCCTACTGGCACTCTGGCTGTTGTTTGAATAACGGCTATGTCAGTAAGTTGCTACAGGATGTCTGGCACCTTTAGCTAGTGAAGGAACATGTTCCAAGAGAAAAGGTATTCAGAAAAAATTGAGGTCACTTTTTTTTTGTCCATTGGTTAAAAACATTATTTGATATATGATTAATTGCATCTTTGTATTGAACCATACAAACCAGAACTTTTAGAAGTGTAAGCATAATTATAGAATAGATAATAATATAACTGATGGATTCAAAATTGACTCTGTATTTTTGCTTCATTATGTCCTCCATTCACCCACACATGAAGAATGACTGTGTATGTAAGCTGCATGAACCTGATAGCCAATTATTTCACCTCCCATTTAGAAGAGAGAGTCTAGAAAATGTTGAGAACCTTCTATATCTTGGCAACCACCTCTTTCAAAAGATCACCATTGTCAAGAAGATCCAACACTGGTTTAGCTATGCCAAATCGACCTTCTACAGATTATGGCAATGAGTGTCTTAACAACAAAGACCTTTGTAAATCAATTAAAGTCCTGTACAGTTTTATTGTCGCTGCATCGCGACTGCAGTGAGACCTGGACTGAGTATAAGTAAGCCACTAGAAAAATTCCATCAGCAATACCTCTACCTTTGCTGATCCTTTAGATTAATAACACTCACATCACACAAATGCCAGGCAATGACCATTTCCAATACGAGACAATGAAATCAGTGCCACTTGACATTCAGTGGTGTTACCCTCACTGAATCTCCCAGTATCAACATCCTTGGCAATACCATTGACAGAAACTCAATTGGATTTGTCACATAAACACAGTGGCAACAATAACAGAAATACTGTGGTGAGGAACTCATCCTCTGACTCCCCAAAGCCTGTCCACGATTTACAAGGCACAAGTCAGGAGTGTGATGGAATATTTCCCACTTGCCTGGATGAGTGCAGTTCCAACAACACTCAAGAAACTTGTCTATCCAGGACAAAGCAGCCTGCTTGATTGGCGCTGCATTCACTCCCTCCACCATCGATGCTCAGTAGCAGCAGTGTGTACTGTCTACAAGATGCATTGTAGCAATTCACCAAGGATCCTCGGGCAGCCCCATCCAGACGCATGACCACTTCCATCTAGAAGAACAAGGGCAGCAGATAAATGGAAACAGCACCACCCTCAAATTTCCCTCCAGGTCAGTCACCATCCTGACTTGGAAACATATCACCATTCCTTCATTATTGCTGGGTTAAAATCCTGGAATTCCCTCCCTAAAGGCATAGTGGGTGAATCCACAGCAGGTGGACTGGAGTGGTTCAAGAAGGCAGCTTACCACCACCATCTCAAGGGCAACTAGGAGTGAGAAATAAATGTTGGCTAGGCCAGTGATGTCCACTTCCCACAAAATGATTTTAAAAAAAAATGTTAAATTTGTTTTTTGGAAGGAAATGCTACTATTTGCAGAAAGAAAAAAAATCTTTGGTATTAATATGTTTGTTCTGAAAAATATTTGAATGTATAAGATGCATTGTTATGAAAAATTTATTGATATTAGTTACGTTACTTTCAAAGTTGCATTGTTTTCCCCAAGGTAACAATTTTGAGACAAAGATAGAAAACAAGAATGGCACTTCAAGTCAGTTCCTACAAATAAGTGATAGCACAAGCACTACCAGAGTGTTAAAGCAAAAAGCAAGGAAGAAGAGAAGGGGTGATGGCAGACAGTGGCATACAGGTAAGTGTAGTTGCTCATTGGGAATCAGTGGGCTTTATCTGTACCATTAAAAGCAAATGTTCCAGTCCAGTTTCTTTTCTCAGATTTCAATAAGAATTAATGTTTCAAAGCAGACTGTACATTATCAAAAACCGGTACTTGCTCATTGGACTTGACTCTTAAAATAGTAAAGGGTTTATTAAACAAATAGATAAGTAAGACTTAATAATGTGCATTTAATAGTCCAGAACAATATGACTTAATTGCAACACCTAACTGAGGTTGAGTCTGCAGTAAATGACGAGTGTGAGAAATGTAGAGGAATGCCAGCTATAAAGTACGTAACCTTAAGAAAGAATGTAGTCTATAGATGGAGGTAAACAGGGCCAATCATTCATCTGTAAATTCAACTTAATAGGTCATTTATTGCATCTCTCTGTGAGAGGGTATACTTAGATCCATCTTTGTAATCTGTATCCTGTGCGTACATTGAGTATCTCACCAAGTGCAACTACTTTTCACAAGGAGAAAATTAAGGAAGGTTGTCTTCAAAAGTTAGTTATCCATGATGTCTGATATTGTGGCATTGTCCAAAAAGCATTTTCCGCATTATTGTACAGTATACAAGGCATGCCCCTTGAAGGCTATCAATTTAACTACTCCAGCTGGAAAAACTTTCATTGGTATTTCTTGCATTTTCTTATGTGTCTGTAAATGTTTCCCATGGGATCTTTGTCAACAAACTTAGCAGATTTATGGCCTTTGTCTAAGGTACAGTAATGGCTGTTTTTAACTTCTTTTGGATGCAAAAGGATTTCTTCCTCTTCCATGCAGCAAAATTAGATGTGATCACAATATGGTCAGGGAATTCAAAAACCAGCCCATTTGTAGGTTAGTTCACTTTAGAGCAAATTATTTTACCTCAAATTTATAGATCCTAGAATCCTATCAGTTGTTTAGTCTATTTTCATTTTTCAAGCAACAATAATATAAAGATTGTATTCACTTTGTTACATGAAGGTGAAGAAAGCTTGCTCATTAATTTTTTTCTTGTTTTTAAAGCTGTCATCATAGGTCCTGATGGACAGCCCATAACAGTATACCCATGTCACATCTGTGGAAAGAAGTTTAAATCGAGAGGTTTTCTAAAAAGGCACATGAAGAACCATCCTGAGCAGACAACTAAAAAGAAGTATCAGTGTACAGACTGTGACTATACAACAAATAAAAAAGCAAGTTTTCATAATCACCTGGAAAGTCACAAGCTCATCAACAAAGGAGAGAAAACATATGAATATAATGAGTATGGAAAACGATTTGCTCAGGCAGGAGTGGTAACTGCTCACAAACTGGTCAGTAGGGAGAAAGAAACTAAAATGCATAAATGTAAATTTTGTGATTATGAGACAGCTGAACAGGGTCTTCTCAATCGCCATCTATTGGCAGTGCACAGCAAGAATTTTCCACACATCTGTGTGGAGTGTGGAAAGGGATTCCGTCATCCATCAGAACTCAAGAAGCATATGCGAACTCACACAGGAGAGAAACCATACCACTGCCAGTACTGTGAATACAGGTCCGCTGATGCTTCTAATCTGAAGACCCATGTGAAAACTAAGCACAGCAATGAGCTGCCATACAAATGTGACCACTGTCCTCAAACATTTTTGGATGACAAAGATCTGCAGAAGCATGCCACTTTATTTCAGGCACACAGGACACATCAATGCCCACATTGTGACCACAGAAGCTCCAACTCTAGTGACCTTAAACGTCATATCATATCTGTACACACCAAGGAATTCCCACACAAATGTGAAGTATGTGATAAGGGATTTCATCGTCCATCAGAGCTGAAGAAACACATGTCAACTCACAAGGGTAAAAAGCTTCATCAGTGCAGGCACTGTGATTTCAAAATTGCAGATCCTTTTATACTTAGCCGCCATATTCTTTCAGTCCATACTAAGGACCTTCCTTTTAAATGCAAAAGGTGTAAGAGAGAATTTCGGCAGCAAAGTGAGCTTAAGAAGCATATGAAGACACATAGTGGCAAGAAAGTTTACCAGTGTGAATATTGTGAATATAGTACTACAGACGCTTCAGGCTTCAAGCGTCATGTAATATCTATTCATACAAAGGACTATCCTCACCGTTGCGAGTTTTGCAAAAAAGGCTTCCGTAGGCCATCAGAAAAGAACCAGCATATAATGCGGCATCATAAAGAGGCTATAATGTGACGCACAGACAGGAAAATGTTTTACGCAAAATTTAGTAACACAATTAATTGGCACAGCTCGTGAACTGTTTCTCCTGGTCTCAACTTGAATGTTGTTTCTCAACCTACCTTTCATTCTTTGTATTATAAGTTTTTAAAAGGTACAAAAGTTGGGAAGAGGAGTCAGTTGTACAAATGTTTTGGTTTCTTCACACAATCTGACTAGTAGTATTCTGGTTTGCCATAATTGTGAAGCCATTCTGCGAGTTCTGTGTTCTTGACAACTTGACTCAAGTTTAATTCACATGCAGTTGAAAAATATTGTATTCTATGCTATTCTGTGAAACTCATAATTAGATCCTTTAAAATTGTTTCCATTTCATCGTTAATCCTGGTAAATATCTGATTCATGGGACAGATGTTAAAAATCTATTTTTAACTTCTTTTAATTCAAAATAAACCCCAATAGTGATTTTTAACAAATAGCCCGGCAAGTGCAGGTACAGCCCAATTTCCAAAAAGCTTAATGAAAAGACTGGTTCAATGGATGCAATGGAACTCCTTTTGATTCACTCCTTACAGTTGCTACAGCTTCCTACAGACTTGTATTTTACCAAAGCAAATGTAGCTCAATGTAACCAATGTGGATCTGTGCCATACCGTTGAGAATTGGACTGCTTTCTCTTATATGGCATGTGTGATTCTGTGCATCCCTTTTCAAATACTTTTAATTTGCATATTATAATATGGGAGTACTTTATGAATCAAGCAAGTTGGTTCAGGGCTATTTAATCGATACAAATCTTGTTTTGACATTGTTATGCATATAATGTATAAGAAGTGGTATGATGGATATAGTTTTTTTTAGCTGGTTACTGCTCACACATTAAATGGTTGTTCACTTTGTGAATTTTTAACTTTATTCATTGTGTTGTGGTAGTTCTTTTGTGTTTTTTCAAATGTTGACAATTTTTGTTTTGCACCAGATGAGAATCAGTTGCTCGAGAATTCAAAATGTTCTATTTCCAAAATTCAAAATGTTAATTTAGTAATGCCTCTTAGATTAAAAAAAAACACGTGTTTTATGTGACTGTAAAGGTTGTACACTCTGTAAAATAAGAAATCTTTTGTCACTGTTCTGTGGGATTACTATTTCTAAATGTTCTTAATGTGATGAGTAAATCAATAAATTGCATCTGTTGCACTGAAAGTTACTTCATTGTCAGTTCTACAAGTCCTGGCAGCCCAGCCACACATCAATTTTTGGAAATGCTTTCCAAACAATTGTATTCCTTCATTATTAATTTATTTAATCCTGTTGACTGCACTGCTATTAGAACAGTAAAGGTAAAGTTGCTATAGTTCTAAAGGAGCATAGAGCTGCTCTCAGAGAGAGTGAGAGTTTAACCTGAGGGTAAGGTGGGACCTTATTTGTAACCTCAGCCAGTGTAGGAATTGCACCCATGCTATTGGGATCTCTGTACATCACAAACCAGCCATCCAGCCAACTAAGCCAGACACCTCCCCACTCTCTGAAAGATTACATCTTTTATGTTTACAAATTATACAATAGGCTTTGTGAAAGTCAGAGAAGCCATCAAAATGGACTAAGCCAATGTGCTAAGCACTCTCAAGTATTTAGCTGGGCACTTAGCTTAGTAAAGTAATTTGCTAAACTTAGATCCACATTCGCAATTTAAAAAAAAAATCATCAGCATTTATAACCCTCTTCTTGAATGAATGTTGTGAATAAAGGGCACCTAATATTGAAACCTGAGACTCCTACATGTAATCACTCTATTACTATCCCCTACTATCTCCTTCAATTTGTGTTTTGTTGTGTCGTTCTTCAGTCCGTTTGTTACCTATCTTGTCATTTCAACCCTATTGTGCAAACTTAATTTCCTCTCAGATGGTACCTTATTGAAAGCCTTTTGAAAATTCAAGTCAGTGAAATTTATTGACTGTCCTTGAATCATCAGTGAAGGCACTTGATCAGATTTGTGAAACAATTTTTTTTGAAGTTGTGTTGGATATCCTTTTATAATTCCATATAGTTTGCATGTGTGTTTATAGTACCCTAATGATATTTTTGAGGAGAACGTGATGTCTGCAGATGCTGGAGATCAGAGCTGAAAATGTGTTGCTGGAAAAGCGCAGCAGGTCAGGCAGCATCCAGGGAACAGGAGAATCGATGTTTCGGGCATAAGCCCTTCTTCAGGAATGAGGAAAGTTTGTCCAGCAGGCTAATGATATTTTCCCTTGGCTGTACACTATAGAAATTTGACTCGCTAGTCAATCCCATTTTGAATAAGGGGGGCAGTATGTGCCCTTTTCTAATCCTTTGACATTTGGCAGGTCGGGGTGGCACACCAGACTTCCATAATTTTATTCAGCATGCTAGGATAAATGAGGCCAGGCTGAAATGTTTCTTCTTGCTTGAACTGCTTTAATTTAGCTAATTATTTGAGTGCACATTCTCACACCCTACCTCCTGTAAGGACTTTATTCCATTCTCCAAGATTTTCCATTTTTATCACCTTTGTTCAGACAATGAAACATTTCTTACTTACACATTAATATGCCTTTTATTTCTTCAATAGAGGAATCCCCCACCTCTGAATTGGTTGATGAACACTTTGTCTTCACCTTCCACCGAAAACGATTCTCCCTGTAGTCAACAAATTGGTCTTTGCTCCCTCTAGCATGATATCATCACAAAACACATCTCCTCCCTTTTCAGTATTCTAAAGATACTGTCCCAACCCCAATAACCTGCCCCCACTTCTCATTTTACCCTAACACTTGTTTTCTTTCCACGCATGGAGAGATATTACAGAAGGTATGTTTGCAAATTTGCCAATGACAATAGGTAGGAAATTAATTTGTGAAGAGGATGTAAGGAAGCTACAAAGGGATATAGATAGGTTACGTTTTCGGAAAATGTTCAATTATCTGTTTTGGCAGGAAAAATTAAAAAAAGTATACAGGTCGCTCTGTTATAACATGCATTTCATTAACGTGAATTCACTATAATGCTATTGATGAGGACACTGTTTCTAAAGCGAGAATGTTTCAAATGTATGTTGGCTGTAACGCGATTACATCGCCAACACTTTACATGCTGTTTCTGAGGTGCGGTTTTACTATAATGCGGAGTTGAACAAGCACACAACCATCATGCTATAGAAGACCTACCTGTATTGTGTAAGTGGTGAGTGTGTGAACAGATTATCTGGGTGTCCTCAAGCATGAATCGCAGAAAGCTAGAATGCAGCTACAGCAAGTAATTAAAGCTGGTAATGTTATTTATTTCAAGGAAAATTGAATACAAAAGTTTGGTTATGATTCAGTTCTACAAGGCACTGTTGAGATAACATAACACGTGAAGCATACATACAGTATTGGTCACCTGCTTTAAGGAGTGATGTAAATATGTTGGAAGCAATTTGCAGGAGGTTTACCTGTCTACTACGTGGAATGGACACGTTGCCTTATGGGGAAAGGTTGAACAGTCTAGGCTTGTACTTGCTGGAATTTTTTTTAAAAAAGGGGTGATTGAAACATAAGATCCTCTTGAGTCTGGGTAGATCAGGAAAGGATGTTTCTTGTGACTGCTTAAAAATGGAGGCTTACCTATTTAAAACAGCTGAGAATTTTTTTCTCTCAGATTG
Source organism: Chiloscyllium plagiosum (assembly GCF_037043375.1). Lineage (NCBI taxonomy): Eukaryota > Metazoa > Chordata > Chondrichthyes > Orectolobiformes > Hemiscylliidae > Chiloscyllium > Chiloscyllium plagiosum. The sequence goes on from NW_028270149.1 coordinate 59,506,224, forward strand.
TGTCTTTGGAAACTTGTGTTTTTGGGAGGAATGTTTAAATATTTTTAAGGCAGAAGTAAATAGATCAGGGGATGAAAGGTTATCAGAGGCACACGGGAATGTGAAGTAATCAGATCAGTCATGATCTTATTGAATGGTGAACAATGTTGAAGGGGCCAAATGATCAACTCCTTTTTGTTCATATGTTTATAATTATAGGTGGTCTGTCTTCAGCTGCCTCAGCTACATACTCTAGAATCGCCTCCCTTGCCTCCATTGAAGTTCTCCTTAAAGTTCGGTTCAGATTAATCTTTCAGTCAATCCATCCTAATACCTCCTCATATTCCCCAGTTCACTTTGTTTAAAGGTTTGTGCCTCTGCAACAAGTTTTGAGTAAATGCAAATTGTTGTATAAATTCAAGGATACTCATTCTCCTACGCACACACTCTTCCCTCAAAATTTTCCCCTCAATTTTTCTCCAAATCAAACTGCTTGAAGATAACTGCATAAGCACCAGTTAGGCATGTTGCTGTCCTTTCCAAAAGAATGTGGGAACACAAGAAGTAGGAGCAGGAGTAGACCATTAGCCCCCCCAGCCCCTACACCACCTGGTATGATCATGGCTGATCTAACCGTAGCTTTAACTCCATTCTCCTGACAGCCCCAGCTAACTCTGAGCTCCTTTGTCATCAGTCTCACCAATAACCTCTACAGTTGTAGCAAAACATCTCAACTTCCATACACCATTTTTGTTGCAGTAAAGGCCAACATTCCATTTGTTTTCATAATTACTTCCTATACCTCCAAACTGACTTTGTGATTCATGTAAAAGAATACTGAAATCCTTCTGTACTGCCGAATTCTGTGGTATCTCTTCATTTAAATAATCTACTTTTCTATTTTTCTTGAAACCTAATTTTTCTTCACATTATCTACCATGTGTCAATTTGTTTCCCATTCACTTAATCTATATCCCTTTGCAAACTTTGTATCTTCATTTGTTTTTGCATCTATTTTCTTGTCAGAAAGTTTGCCCACATTCATTGGTCCTTCCAGTTCATCAATATGTATCATAAATAGGTGAAGTCCCAGCATTGATCCCTGTGGCACTCCATTAGTTACAGTTTGCCATCCTGGAAATGACCCACTTGTCCTGACAAACTGGCTAACTAGTAGACAAGTATATTAATATATCAACACCACAAGTTCTTGTGTAATCTTGTACTTGGAATTTGTGGGCGGCACGGTGGCACAGTGGTTAGCACTGCTGCCTCACAGCGCCATGAGACCCGGGTTCAATTCCCGACTCAGGCGACTGACTGTGTGGAGTTTGCACATTCTCCCCGTGTCTGCGTGGGTTTCCTCCGGGTGCTCCGGTTTCCTCCCACAGTCCAAAGATGTGCAGGTCAGGTGAATTGGCCATGCTAAATTGCCAGTAGTGTTAGGTAAGGGGTAAATGTCGGGGTATGGGTGGGTTTCGCTTCGGCGGGTCGGTGTGGACTTGTTGGGCCGAAGGGCCTGTTTCCACACTGTAAGTAATCTAATCTAATAACGCTGCATACATTTACTGTTTTCCATTGCTCCTACTTTATTTACCATGTTTGTTATACCATTACAGAATTTGAATAATTTTTCAAATATGATTTTCTTTTGAACCATTTTGACTGTACCTGTATCTGTTTGCAAAATATCCTGCTACTACCTTTTAATAATGAATGCTAGCATTTTCCCAATGATGCATGTTAGTCCAACTGGCCTATAGTTTTCTGTTTTATTTCCCTTCTTCTTCGATAGAGGTGTTAACTTGGAGTTTTCCAAACCATTGAAATCTGCTCAGAATCTAGAGGATTTTGGATGATTACAATGATCCATCCATTACCTCTGTAGCCACTTCTTTTAAGACCAGAAGACGTAGGCCATCGGATCCAGGGGACTTGATGCATTGAAATCTATTAGTTTTCCCTATTACTTATTGTCTAATAATGTTTTAAATGCTTCCCTCTCTTTGGCCACTTTATTTCTGTTTTTTCAGTCTTCTGAACAAAGGAGAGCAGGGAAGCCTGGAACCATGAATAATCAAGATCAAGGTAGCGTTTTTGCTGAACATCAATCTTCTGCCATTCTTAAATAACTTAATATGTTAGATGCTTAATTTATTTTTCTTATGGAATGTAAATTAAAATATGAAACAATTGCACAACTGCAATGTCCCAGGTATTCTGATCCAGGTCATTAACACTACTTGCAACCCTGATTAAAAGTTACCCAGTTACTTTTCTTCCCGAGAGATTTCTGGACAGGAGCCTTTTGTTATGAATCTATCCAGATATTCATGAATCCAGCAGCAAGAAAATAAAATAGTAAAAACCATGCCTTCTTTCGTGGCAATATGTTTGCATTTTCTGAAACTTAAATGTCCAGCAGTGCATCCAGCCACTTTGACAGCTCCTGTGAAAGTGTAAATATATAAGTGAGGGTTACGAGTGCCAGGTAAGTGAATGGTGTCGGGGAGGTGTGGTGTTTGGTCTGGGATGAATGTGACATTTCTATTGAACACTATTTCTGAGTAGTGCTTTGCTGACAACTTGTATGTGGAGTTAATAATAACCAGGACATAAAGGAAGTCAGCCACCGATACAAATCGCTAAGCTTTCTCTTGCTGAGTCTGTGGTTGATGGTGTATGTTTTAACCACTGTGAACAGGTAAGCAAACTGCTTAATGTAGCTACTTATCTTGTATTTGGAGATTTCTGTCGCAGACTGGAAGAAACCAAAGCTAAAGCAACTGAGGGCAGTGATGATTTTGAGTGCCACTGAAAAAGTACGTTCCTCTGGTCCTGCACAAGGTTGAAGAAGTTCTGCAACAATTTCCAGGTACATCACTCTTCAGGTACATCGAAGGAAGTGATTTTGGTGCATGCACCCTGAGTGCTGGACATATGTTTTGAGCTACTGGATTCTAATGGACTCAATAAATGCTCATGCTGGTTATTGAGGCTGATAGATCCTTGCCTGCAATTCATCCCTCATCCAAATAAAACTGGTAACAATTGCCAAACTAAATAATGATGGATAAGTAAAGCAGAGAAAAGAATAGAAAGGCAGAGTTTCAAAACTAGAGGCCACCAGAAAATACAAGTATCTCATTCTTTGTTCCAACTATATACTGGTTAATTGTTATTTTTAAATTAACCTGTTCAGACATATTATGACATACCTCTAGAGCAGGTGGAACTTGGATCTGGGCTTCCTGTCATTTGGTTATTAATTGTATCAACTGAAGTTAAGCATAAACAGGTGGAGGGATTGACTGGATGGTGTACAGCGGTGGACTTTGAATTCTTCCTTCTCTGACATTTCAGGAATATAATGGGTGAGTTTCCTTTAAAGACTGTCAGCAGTTCTGAAAGACCAATTGAAATGATGTTCTTTATTGATTCATATTAATATTCCTGTTATTCAATTATTTTAGTCTCAGATAATCAGTTATTTTGTTTTCACTTAATTGAATATACAAATTGGTATGATAAGAATTTGAAACATTTAAAACACCAGAACATGCACAGATTTATTTCAGTCTTCAAAGGGCACTATTACTATGAATGCAACCACCAGGCGTAGCAACAAAGGCACATACCCCCAGCGTTGTGGCAAGCTGACATTACTGCATGCAATTTATTGGCAATGGTGAGTGAGGAGTAGCAGCAACCTTGGCCCAACATGCACAGCCTCTCAACTCCAGGATGGGCCCTATTTGGGCAGTGCAGATTCTGTCACCAGGAGGAACAATCTGGTAGAACTGGACAGAGTGGCTGATTTGCATGTCAAGATAAACATAGCATTCATCTATGTAAAATTAATGCTCAGTACATAGAATGTGTAGCACAGAAATTCTGCCGATTTGTTAAAAAGCAAAGCATTTAATTTGAATTTTCTCAATATAACTTTCATTTGGCATGAGCCATAGAAATGGAAATTATGCTTTTACTTAGTAGATGCTTATTTGATATACTCTTCATAGAAAGTAGCATTCGTATGAATTCTATAAATTTATCTGTTAACATTTAAGCAGTGCAATATATTCATTTGCCACAAGGTGGTGAACTGGCTAAGATGGATCACTTTGCTCGTACGTTCCTCCATGCAGGTCAGGATCTGTTTAAAATATTAGGAAGATGATGTTAGAAAAGATCATTGTGTGGTATTGTCTTGTCTTAAGGATAACATTTGTTACAGTCCCTAAGTCTTGATGAATTGCGTGTTATGAAGAGATATATATTGAAATCTCTTTCTGGATTTTTAGCTTCAATTTTCCCAGTTCTGGAAAGTTTTCTAATTCATTTCAAGATAAATGCTCTGGCTCAATATTGCATGGATGTAATTTGCTAGAATGACTAATGCAGTAGGAGATACATCATTATGGATAAGCTATAAAGAAGTCTAGTAACATAATTCATGGGTACTGCAATAATAAAAATCATCTCGGTGTTGCTTAGAATGGGACTAAAATAGAGTGAACAATATTATTACTCGAATCTCCTTTGTCTTTACATTCTATTTTACATCAACAATCATAAAATCTTACAAAGGCCATTCTCCTCATTATGTGTGCTAGTTGTTCAAAGTGCTATCCAACTGATTTTCAAACCCCAGCTTATCCTCCAAAAGTGTGAATTATACCTATTTAGTATGTCTATTTCCTATTGAATGTGTTTCCATTAGCTGTTCTGTAAATGCTTTCCAGATCTCTCAACCCAAGTTTGAGGAGAAGAAAATCTCATTTCCTCTTCAGTTCTTTTGCCAATGATTTTAAAGCTGCACCCTTTGGTTATTGACCCAGTTGGACTCCTCCTGTTCTGTAAAAACCCTTCAGAATTTGAATCCTTCTTTTGGGATTCATCTCGAGGTTTCCTCATCTAAACTTAACAATCCTTGTTTCTCCAATCTCTGTATCCTCTCCAATTTCTTTCTAAAACATGACTTTCCCATAATAATACCCACAGTACACAGTACATCTGACGCATAACCAGTGAATTTAAAGGGATCATTTAACTGCCTGGTTTTTGCTTTCAAGAACTTCTTTTGAATCCATGTACCCTACACCCTGTATACTTGCTTTACAATTTGCACTGCCACTTCCAAAGACTTTTGTATATAAACTTATCAGGGCCATTTTCTTTCACATCCTTCTCAAATAGTTATCACTTATAATGTCTGTCCATGTTGTTCGTCCTAAAGTGCACCATTGCACATTTATCTGCATTAAACTACATCTCCCAGGCACCTATTTCATCAGTCTAAGTCAACCTGAAGTATAAGACCCTAAGATATAGGTACAGAAGGAAGCCATTCAGCCCATCAAATCTGATCTACCATATAATGAATTATGGCAGATTTGATAATCCTTAGCTCCCTTTACCTTTTTCCCTATAACCCTTGGTTCACACAATGATTGCAAATCTGCTTATCTCAATCTTGAATATACATGAAGACTCAATCTCTGCAGCCCTCTGTAGTAAAGAATTCCACAGATTCTATCCCCTTTGAGAGAAATTCCTCCTCATCTCTGACTTAAATGGGAAACCCTTTACTTTGAGATTATGTTCCCTGCTCTTAGACATTCCGAAAGGGGGAAACAAACTTTCTGCGTTTAGCCTATCAAGACCCCCAAGAATCTTGTGTTTCAATAAGGTTGCCTCTTATTCTTCTTAGCTCCAATTAAAACTGCCTCAATCTACTCAACCTCCTCCTTAGACAGTCCCTCCATACTTGGAATCAATCCAGTAAACCTTCTCTGGACTGTGTGCAGTGCGAGTAAATCTTTTTGTAAGAAAGTATATCTTCCTTCTATCCATGCGAGTATGCCAATCCCAACACCACATCTGCTTATTAAGTAGCCTAATGTGTGGTGCTTTATTGAATGCTTTTAAAAGTCCAAATATATTACAACAACTCTTTCCCCTTTAACCATCGTACTTGTTACCATCTCAAAGAATTTGTCAACCATGACTTCCCTTCAAGAAACCATGTTGACTCTGTTTGCTTGTATTATATATTTCTACATTTTCTGCTATTACATCCTTTATAACAGACTGTAACATTTTCCCAATGTTAAATTTACTGGCCTTTGATTACCTGTTTTTTTTTTGTCTCCTTCCCTTTATAATTACGAGTATTATATTTGCAGTTTTCCAACCCACTAGGACTTTTCCAGAATCTAAAGATTCTTGTAAGATTGCTACCAGTGCATCCACTATCTCTGTAGCTACTTCCATTAATATCCTAGAATGCAACCCATCAAGAAAAATGAAATTATCGGCCCTTTAGCTTCATTAGTTTGCCTCGTAATTTTTCTCGAGTGATTATTGAATATATTTTCTCTCCTCCTTTGCCTTTTAATTATTTAACATTTTTGGCATGTTATAATTTCTTTCTGCTATGAAACCTGATATAAAATATTTATTCAAATCCTTTACCACTTCCTGATTCATTATTATTATTTCCTCAGCCATATTTTCAAAGAGGTCTCTGTTCACTTTGTCTTCTCTCTCCTTTTTTATATATTTAAAGAAACTCTTATTGTCAATTTTTATATTAATTGCTAATTTATTGTCATTACTCCCTCCTTTTTTATTATTCTTTTGGTCATATTCTTTGTTTTTAGAATGTTTCCAGTTCTCCAGCTTAGCATTTAATCTTTGCTACATTGTATGCTTTTTTTTTTAAGTTTGATATGAATGATTAATGCATTTCTTTTATACATAGCCTCTTTATCTTCTGATTTATTATTTGTCCGAACTGTTAGGGGGCCTACAGACTGCCTTCACCATTGTTGTCTTCCCCTTATAATTTCCTACATCTACTCATGTTGTTTCTTTATCTTCTAATCCATGTTTTTATGCTGTACGCTGTGTCCCTTCCTGTCCAACTCTGAATATTACTACCTAAACAGCTGCACTGCAGTAAGTGTTTGCAGTAAGTTCGAGAAACCTTGGCTCTAAATTGAGATGAAGGAAGTCTGAACTACAGACATTACACCATATTAGGGAGGGGATGTTACTTGTATACTTTGCTGCTGGAGGCAGGCACACCTCTCAGATTTGGTCTGTGATTAGGGAGAGTTCAGGGAGTTAGGCTGGAAGCTAAAAGCTAGGACGGACAGAGTCGCCATCTCTGGGTTGTTGCCGGTGCCACGTGACAGTGAGGCAAGGAATAGGGAGAGAGTGCAGTTGAACACGTGGCTGCAAGGATGGTGTAGGAGGGAAGGCTTCAGGTATTTGGACAATTGGACTGCATTCTGGGGAAGGTTGGACATGTACAAGCAGGACAGGTTGCACCTGAACCAGAAGGGCACCAATATCCTGGGAGGTAGGTTTGCTAGCATTCTTTGAGGGAGTTTAAACTAATTTGGCAGGGGGATGGGATCTGGACTTGTAGTCCAGCAAGTAGGCTATCTGTTTGTCAGGATGTCCAAGAATGTAGGGAGGCTGTGGAGAAGGTAGCACTGACAGGGAATACTTGCGGACACAGAGATGTGTTCAAGTGTGTATACTTCAATGCAAGGAGTATCAGAAATAAGGCGGGTGAACTTAAGGCGTGGATCAGTACCTGGGATTACGATGTTGTGGCCATCACGGAGACGTGGATAGAAGAGGGACAGGAATGGTTGTTGGAGGTTCCTGGTTACAGATGTTTCAGTAAAATTAGGGAGGGTGGTAAAAAAGGAGGGGGGGGTGGTGTAGCTAATTTGAAATGGTATAATGGCTGCAGAAAGGCAGCTCGAGGGGGATCTGCCTTTAGAGGTAGTATGGGCTGAAGTCAGAAATAGGAAAGGAGCAGTCATCTTGTTGGGTGTTTACTATAGGCCCCCCCAGTAGCAGCAGAGATGTGGAGAAACAGATTGGGAAACAGATTTTGGAAAGGTGCAGAAGCCACAGGGTAGTAGTCATGGGCGATTTCAACTTCCCAAATATTGATTGGAAGCTCTTTAGATCAAGTAGATTGGATGGGGCGGTGTTTGTGCAGTGTGTCCAGGAAGCTTTTCTAACTCAGTATGTAGATTGTCCGACCAGAGGGGAGGCCATATTGGATTTGGTACTTGGCAACGAACCGGGACAAGTGATGGGCTTGTTAGTGGGTGAACATTTTGGTGATGGTGACCACAATTCTGTGACTTTCACCTTGGTTATGGAGAGAGATAGGTGCGTGCAACAGGTTAGGTTTTACAATTGGGGGAAGGGTAAATACGATGCTGTAAGACAGGACCTGAGGAGCATAATTTGGGAGCATAGGCTGTCAGGGAAGGATGTCATGGAAATGTGGAACTTTTTCAAGGAACAGATACGACGTGTCCTTGATATGTATGTACCTGTCAGGCAGGAAAGAGATGGTCGCGTGAGGAAACCTTGGTTGACGAGGGAGGTTGAATGTCTTGTAAAGAGGAAGAAGGAGGCTTACATAAGGTTGAGGAAACAAGGTCCAGACAGAGCATTGGAGGGATACAGGATAGCCAGAAGGGAGCTGAAGAAAGGGATTAGGAGAGCTAAGAGAGGGCATGAAAAATCTTTGGCGGATAGGATCAAGGATAACCCCAAGGCCTTTTATGCGTATGTGAGAAACATGAGAATGACGAGAACGAGGGTAGGTCCGATCAAGGACAGTAGTGGGAGACTGTGTATTGAGTCGGAAGTGATAGGAGATGTCTTGAATGAGTACTTTTCTTCAGTATTTACAAATGAGAGGGACCGTATTGTTGAAGAGGAGAGTGTGAAACGGACTGGTAAACTAGAAGAGGTACTTGTTAGGAAGGAAGATGTGTTGGGCATTTTGAAAAACTTGAGGATAGACAAGTCCCCCGGGCCTGATGGGATATATCCTAGGATTATGTGGGAAGCAAGAGAGGAAATTGCAGAGCCGTTGGCAATGATCTTTTCATCGTCACTGTCAACGGAGGTAGTACCAGGGGACTGGAGAGTGGCGAATGTTGTGCCCCTGTTCAAAAAAGGGAATAGGGATAACCCCGGGAATTACAGGCCAGTTAGTCTTACTTCGGTGGTAGGCAAAGTAATGGAAAGGATACTGAGGGATAGGATTTATGAGTATCTGGAAAGACATTGCTTGATTAGGGACAGCCAGCACGGGGTAGGTCTTGCCTTACAAGTCTTATTGAATTTGTTGAGGAGGTGACCAAGCATGTGGATAAGGGTAGAGCAGTGGATGTAGTGTACATGGATTTTAGTAAGGCATTTGATAAGGTTCCCCATGGTAGGCTTATGCGGAAAGTCAGGAGGCATGGAATAGAGGGAAATTTGGCCAGATGGATAGAAAACTGGCTAACCGGTCGAAGTCAGAGAGTGGTGGTAGATGGTAAATATTCAGCCTGGAGCCCAGTTACAAGTGGAGTTCCGCAGGGATCAGTTCTGGGTCCCCTGCTGTTTGTAATTTTTATTATTGACTTGGAAGAGGGAGTCGAAGGGTGGGTCAGTAAATTTGCAGATGATACGAAGATTGGTGGAGTTGTGGATAGTGAGGAGGGCTGTTGTCGGCTGCAAAGGGACTTAGATATGATGCAGAGCTGGGCTGAGGAGTGGCAGATGGAGTTCAATCCTGTCAAGTGTGAGGTTGTCCATTTTGGAAGGACAAATAAGAATGCGGAATACAGGGTTAACGGTAGGGTTCTTAATAAGGTGGAGGAGCAGAGGGATCTTGGGGTCTATGTTCATAGCTCTTTGAAAGTTGCCACTCAGGTGGATAGAGCTTGTAAGAAGGCCTATGGTATATTAGCGTTCATTAGCAGAGGGATTGAATTCCAGAGTCGTGGTGATGTTGCAGCTGTACAGGACCTTGGTTAGGCCACATTTGGAGTACTGTGTGCAGTTCTGGTCGCCTCACTTTAGGAAAGATGTGGAAACTTTGGAGAGGGTGCAGAGAAGATTTACCAGGATGTTGCCTGGAATGGAGAATAGGTCGTACGAGGATAGGTTGAGAGTGCTAGGCCTTTTCTCATTAGAACGGCGAAGGATGAGGGGTGACTTGATAGAGGTTTATAAGATGATCAGAGGAATAGATAGAGTAGACAGTCAGAAACTTTTTCCCCGGGTACAACAGAGTGTTACAAGGGGACATAAATTTAAGGTGAAGGGTGGAAGGTATTGGGGGGATACTCCCAGGTCATTTCCTCTGCCCTGAAGCTCTTCAACCATGTCGTGAAACAAACGTGCTACCACAGCCACATTTCCTTCCTCAGTGCCTGCCTCCTTAACCAACTCATCCCACACGGACTCCGGACCACCTTTAAACCGGCAGCGTTCGGACCCGAACAGGACAAACAGTACAGACTACAGATTCAAAAACACCAGCAACAGTTCTCCTTCAAGATCCTCCGCTCCACGCTTGCAGCAATGCGCTGGCACCTAACCTCTCTACAGTCAGCCCTGCCTCAGCTGAGGGCCACAGTCTCTCAGAATTGCAAAGGACCCACTTTGTACTACATCCTCAGGAGAATTCATACTCTCAACAAACAGTATTTCAATTCCATCTCAAACATGTAAATACAACAAACTTTTATCCACCCCCCTCCATAACCAGCGCTCCTCAAACATTCCAGAAGATTCCCCTGGCCTCGGAAACGCCATTAGCCATGCGGCTGATGCAGCTGCCACCCCTACGCTGATTGATGATGTCACTTCTGCCCCCCTCATGGCCACTCCCACAGCCATTTCCGGCCCTCACATCATTGCCGATGCCACATGCTCAGTGACTTCCGCCACCCCTACTGCCGTGTCTGCCACCACTTCCGTCCCCACCAGCGCCACTCACCTGCATTCTGCTGACACACCCCCACAGACCCCACTGTCACTATCCCCACCCCCCAGAACCACGAGGGGAGCACTACCCCTGCTCATGCCTCCACCCCCATTCCCTCCCACCATCACACCCACTCCAGGTACTGGCTCCGACCCCACTCCCAGCTCCACACCCACACCAGATCCTAGCTCCCAGCCCTGCCGAGTTTTCACCATCCCCCTGGACATCCCACTCACTGAGGACGAACGATCAGTCCTCAGCAAAGGACTCACCTTCATCCCCCTCCGTCCACGCATCAATGAATTTAATACACGCCGTGACATCGAACACTTCTTCTGTCGCCTCCACCTCCGAGCTTACTTTCACAATCAGGACCCCCGCAAACCTTCCGAGGACCCCTTCGCCCACCTCCAACACACTGCATCCACCTGGACACCCCGCGCTGGCCTATTACCTGCCCTCGACCTCTTCACTTCCAACTGCCGCTGGGACATTAACCGCCTCAACCTGTCTACCCCCCTCCCCCACTCCAACCTCTCACCCTCACAACACGCAGCCCTCCAATCCCTCTGCTCTAATCCCAACCTCACCATCAAGCCAGCGGATAAAGGGGACGCAGTGGTAGTCTGGCGCACTGACCTCTACACCGGTGAAGCCAAACGCCAACTCGAGGACACCTCTTCCTACTGCCCATTCGACCATGACCCCACCCCCCATCACCAAACCATCATCTCCCAGACCATACAGAACCTCATCACCTCAGGAGATCTCCCACCCACAGCTTCCAACCTCATAGTCCGGGAACCCCGCACTGCCCGGTTCTACCTCCTTCCCAAGATCCACAAGCCTGACCACCCTGGCCGACCCATTGTCTCAGCATGCTCCTGCCCCACTGAACTCATGTCTACCTACCTCGACACTGTCCTATCCCCCCTGAGTCCAGGAACTCCCCACATACGTTCAAGACACCACCCACACCCTCCACCTCCTCCAAGACTTCCGTTTCCCCGGCCCCCAACGCCTCATCTTCACCATGGATATCCAATCCCTCTACACCTCCATCCGCCATGACCAGGGCCTCCAAGCCCTCCATTTTTTCCTCTCCAGACGTCCCCAACTGTACCCTTCCACCAACACTCTCATTCGTTTGGCCGAACTGGTCCTCACCCTTAACAATTTCTCCTTTGAATCCTCCCACTTCCCCAGACCAAAGGGGTAGCCATGGGCACACGTATGGGCCCCAGCTATGCCTGTCTCTTTGTTGGCTACGTAGAACAGTTGATCTTCCGCAATTACACCGGCACCACTCCCCACCTCTTCCTCCGCTACATTGATTACTGCATTGGCGCCACCTCGTGCTCTCGCGAGGAGGTTGAGCAATTCATCAACTTCACCAACACATTCCACCCTGACCTTAAATTTACCTGGACCATCTCTGACACCTCCCTCCCCTTCCTGAACCTCTCCATCTCCATTAGTGATGACCGGCTTGACACTGACATTTTTACAAACCCACCTACTCCCACAGCTACCTGGATTACACCTCTTCCCACCCTTTCTCTTGCAAAAATGCCATCCCGTATTCCCAATTCCTCCGCCTCCGCCGTATCTGCTCCCAGGAGGACCAGTTCCACCACAGAACACACCAGATGGCCTCCTTCTTTAGACAATTTCCCTTCCCACGTGGTTAAAGATGCCCTCCAACGCATCTCGTCCACATCCCGCACCTCCGCCCTCAGGCCCCACCCCTCCAACCGTAACAAGGACAGAACGCCCCGGTGCTCACCTTCCACCCTATAAACTTCCGCATAAACCAAATCATCCGCCGACATTTCCGCCACCTCCAAAAAAACCCCACCACCAGGGATATATTTCCCTCCCCACCCCTTTCCGCCTTCCGCAAAGACCGTTCCCTCCGTGAATACCTGGTCAGGTCCACGCCCCCCTATGACCCACCCTCCCATCCTGGCACTTTCCCCTGCCACCACAGGAACTGTAAAACCTGTGCCCACACCTCCTCCCTCACCTCTATCCAAGGTCCTAAAGGAGCCTTCCATATCCATCAAAATTTTACCTGCACATCCACTAATATCATTTATTGCATCCGTTGCTCCCGATACGGTCTCCTCTACATTGGGGAGACTGGACGCCTCCTAGCAGAGCGCTTTAGGGAACATCTCCGAGACACCCGCACCAATCAACCAAACCGCTCCGTGGTCCAACATTCCAACTCCCCCTCCCACTCTGCCGAGGACATGGAGGTCCTGGTCCTCCTTCACCGCCGCTCCCTCACCGCCAGACGCCTGGAGGAAGAACGCCTCATCTTCTGCCTCGGAATACTTCAACCCCAGGGCATCAATGTGGACTTCAACAGCTTCCTCATTTCCCCTTCCCCCACCTCATCCTAGTTTCAAACTTCCAGTCCCCTTGACTTGTCCGGACTTGTCTGACCTGCCTAGCTCCTTTTCCACCTATCCACTCCACCCTCTCCTCCCTGACCCATCACCTTCATCACCTCCCCCACTCACCCATTGTACTCTATGCTACTCTCTCCCCACCCCCACCCTCCCCTAGCTTATCTCTCCACGCTTCAGGCTCTCTGCCTTTATTCCTGATGAAGGGCTTTTGCCCGAAACGTCGATTTTGCTGAAGCTCCTCGTATGCTGCCTGAACTGCTGTGCTCTTCCAGCACCATCGATTCAGGTATAGGGGGGATGTCAGGGGTAGGTTCTTTACCCAGAGCGTGGTGGGGGCATGGAATGCGCTGCCTGTGGGAGTGGCAGAGTCAGAATTATTGGTGATCTTTAAGCGGCAATTGGATAGGTACATGGATCGGTGCTTAAGGTAGGACAAATGTTTGGCACAACATCGTGGGCCAAAGGGCCTATTCTGTGCTGTATTGTTCTATGTTCTATGTTCTAGGTGGGTGTGACTGTAGATGTGGTAGAATGGGGAACGGGGTGGGGGGTAGTGTTTGAGCAATTGTCCAACAGTAACAGGTATCATGCAAGCTGTGTGGATGAGAGCATGGACTGCAGGGGGGGGGATCAAGCAAATTAAGCATAGCATCATGATACAGAGAGATTCAGGTGGGGTTATTAGGAGAGGAAATAGGAACATAGTAATGATAGGGGTAAATGTAATCAGGGAAATAGATACTGTTCTCTGGAACTGTGAGCATGAGTTCTGAAGGTTGTATTGCCTGCCAGGATTATGGTCATTTCCTCAAGGCTGAAGAGGAACTTGGATGGGGAGTAGAGGGATCTAGTTGTGAGTCATTCTTATTAGAACCAATGACATGCCAGGACAGGAAAGGAGATTTTGCTGATAGAATATTAACAGTTAGGGACTCAGATTAAAAAAGTTCATTGGTAATAATCTGAGGTTTAGAGTATATAACATCAAGAAGTGGTATGGGAAGAACAGGGCACTGGTAGAGTAGCTTTGTTAGTATGAGATGGAAAAAGTACAACAGCAAGAATGTATCATCATCTAACTTTGAAATTGTACTCCTAAATAGAAAGTCCAGGACTTTCTCTGCAACAAGGACTTTGTTCTTAATACAAATCCTTGGGTAGCTCCTATAGATAACTCCTACCACGAGGAAAACCATCCACTCATCACCATTCTCTGTGACCTACTTCTTAGTCAGTTGCTTATGCAAGTTAAGACAGTTCCTTGAATCACAGCAGGCCAGGCAGCATCTGAGGAGCAGGAGAATTGACATTTCAGGAATTCCTCATGAAGAGCTTAACGCCTGAAACGTCGATTCTCCTGCACCTCAGATCCTACCTGACCTGCTGTGCTTCTTCAGCACCACATTCTCGACTCTGATCTCCAGCATCTGCAGTCCTCACTTTCTCCTAGTTCCTTTAATCACCCATGCTTCAATTTTAGTTGCTTATGTGGTATTTCAACAAATGTCCTTGAATCCATATGTACATTTATCGCACTATTTTCATCATTCCTCTTTCTTCTCTCAAAATTTAGTTGTTAGTTAGATTTGATTTGCTTTTAAGAAGCTTTTACTGGAAGTCCCTTAATAACCAATGCTTCTCTGGGTGTGACAAAATTAACTTGTTCTTCACAATGATCTCTTGAAATTATACCACCTCTAATGTTAGATTATCTGGTCAAGTTACCAAGTTTATCGCTCTCCACCTTTTTTGAATAGATGTGTAAGAGTTTTGGATCTCCTGCCCTCTGGCTCCATTCCCAAACACAAAATAACATTGAAAGATTGTGTCAGAGTTTATGTTTTCTTGACTTAACTTCTCCCAGCAACCATCTGGAATAGGTAACTGTTAGCTTTGAATTATGCCACCTTATTTAGTACTTCCTTTCATTTTTTTTCCGATTCAATATCTCATTCCTCCTTCCCCAGCTACATTAACTTCAGTTTCTCTTTTGTGAAGACAAATGCAAGGTACTCAGTTAGTACCTCAGTCATACCCTCTGGCTCTATAAAAGGTTTTCTTTTTACCTCTGGTCATTCTTTTTAACTATCAGTTTACTTTTTATGGTTCATAAAATATTTGGTTTCCCCTTTTGTTAACAGCTAATCTTTTCTCATTGACTTTGTTGATCCTTTCTCAGTTAGCCCACTGAACACATTACTTTGAACTAAACATTTGTCATAAACCCTTTTTTCTTTTGTTATCCAGGGGGCTGCAGTATTAGATCACCTTTCTTCTTAATGGGAATTTTCTTGGCTTGTCCCTGAATTATCTCCAACTTTGAAGCCTGTTGCTCACTTACTGTTTTCCTAGCCCTAGATTTATTTCCTGTTCATCGGTGCTCCATATAACTTTTTTGAATGTTTTTCCAGTTTATCTCCATCTCTGAAAAATTGTGGGTCTTAATACCAACTATGACCAAAACGTTTAGGTTGTAAATGCGTAAATAATTGTTCTTTCTCAGGACAGCATCAGAAATAAAAAGCTTCTATCATTCAGAATTTAAAAAAAAAACAATTCAGAGGTAGATCTTGGTGAACCATACAATATTCCATTCTTGTTTGTGCTGCATTTTTTGAATTGAAATATAATATTTCTATTAATACGTATCATTCTCCTCAATTTCCTATCAATAAGAATAAGAGTACAATTTCTTACTTGGTCATAGACGTCATTCTCTTGTAATTAAAATAATACAAGCTCAGAGCTTTTTATATGTCAAAATGATCATTTAGAGACACACCCATAGCATGAGTAGGACTATTAAGTTTTGCATTCCCACACTGCAAGCTCATGTAACAGTATTAAAATAAAATTTTTGGATTATCACAAAGTGATCATTACCATTAAATAATCTTATTTATTTTTCTCTTGTAACAAGTTTGATTTTATTATGTGCTGTGTAAGTATTTTCAAGGGGAAATTATAATAATTAAAGGTTGGTAATTTTATACTGGGTGTGTTGCTGGGTGATTGTAACACTAGATTTTACATTCATGATACACGAAGAGTGAAAAACAAATTACCTGGAGGTCATAAGATGTCATAGTTTGTTTATAAAGTAACACTTGGAAAACCAGTAGTGTATGTTTTCTGAGGATTTTTGTAATATTTTTACATTGGGTGGAGTATGTGAAATATTTTTCATAATGAATATATTCAAATCCTAAGGCAGGTTAATTTAATTTAGCTGAACTTTATGTTTACAATTGAGCAAGATTATGATGGTAGAAGAAATAATGTAATTTTATTGTGGATAACACAATTATAATAAAAAGCACAAAGTACACATTAAGCAATGGGTATAAGCTTTCGTGTGTGGTATAGATACACGTGGATAGCTCTGAAATTATTTCTCATGCAAAATCATATCTCACAGCTTTACAAATATTATGCATGGGATATATCTCAGCTCTAAGAAATCCACAATGCTAGGATGAGCAAATTGAAATGCTGCTTTCAATTTGACGTATTATAATAACAAACTGTTTGTTAAGCAAAATTACAAGTTTTGTTATATTTTAGAACACTTTCCTCTGAATTCCTTACTCCAGGTAAGACCTCAATGTGATTATGAATGCATTGAAGCAGCACCTAGGTTTGTTTGATAGCCTGGTGGACTGGCTTTCCGAAGATGCCTTGCTCTATTTAGATTTGAAGCACCAATTCCACTGGGTGGCCAAATGAGATGAAAAGATACAATCTTTGGAGGAAACTCTCTCTTCCGTATTTGTTTCTTTTAATCTTGAAATGTTGTTTCAAAGCATTGTTATAAGTATTAGAATCATAGAATCCCTACAGTGCAGATAGAGGCCATAATCCTGGGAGAGGAAAAAAAATGAGGAACAGGGTATTCGATCAGAATTGTTCCAGTGGAGAATGACCCTAATCAATGAGAAAGGTATCTGTGAAATATCAGTGATTTTAAGTCAGAAGAAAACAAAGGTTATAACTATAAATTATAATCACATTGAGGTCTTGTCTGGGGTAAGGTATGCAGAAGAAAGTGTTCTAAAGTATAACAAAACTTGTAATAGAGTGTTTGTTTGACTATTCTGACTCCCTTCTTTTCTCAACTGTACCAGTCTCAGATTGATCTCTTTCCTCACTATCTCCCTGGTCCCGCCCCTCAACTTTCCAAGTTTAAATCCTCCCGAGCAGCTCTAGCAAATCTCCCTGCCAGTAGAAGCTGTTTCCATTCATCAATTGATCAATAATGAGAGGGCATAGATTTAAAGTAGGAGAAAGTAAGCACTGCATATGCTGGAGATCAGAGTCAAAAAGTGTGGCACTGGAAAAGCACAGCACGTCAGGCAGCATCCGAGGAGCAGGAGAGTTGACGTTTCAGGCATAAACCCTTCATCAGGAATATTGCCCGAAACATCGACTCTCCTGCTCCTCGGCTGCTGCCTGACCTGCTGTAAATCTATGCTGACATAGATTTAAAGTGACTTGCAATAAAGTAAATGTGATGAGAGAAGCTATTTTAATACAGTGGGTGGTTCAGATCTGGGATGTACTCTTTAGAATTTGGTGGAAGCGGGTTAACATTTAAGAGGGATAATTATTTAAAGAGAGATAACATGCAGAGTTATGGGTAGAAAGTGGGGGAATGACTTTAAGTCATAATGCTTAGACAGCTGGTGTAGATATGATGGGCCACTTGGCTGCCTTCTGCACTGTAACAATTTTGCGAGATGAATGCATTTGAGACACCTAATTCACAGCAACACAAGGCAGATGTGTCAATGGTTCCCTATCTTTACCACTATCATTGTAAAACTTTGTAGTCAACCTTATTGTTAGCCTAAGACATCAACTAAGAAAGATTCTCAGATAATTTAAAAAAAAAAGCTTGTTCACTTTTACTAACAATAGACTGGGTACTAGAATGGAGTAGAAATGCAATGATCATAATGAATGGTGGTGCTGGTTCGAAGGGCAGAATGGCCTACTCCTGTACCTATTGTCTATTGACCTCAACCTGTAGCTGTCAATCGTGTATGACTGTCAAATTTTATTTCATTCTACTCTTACAAATGTCCTAATAGTCCACCAAAACCAGCTGTTACTGTTAAACCTTAAAGAAAAAAAAAATCCCTTTGAAGGGTCATCATAAGTCTCTTTCAGGAGGTCTGATTGACATAGGATGAAGTAAGTAAAGAAGAAACAAACAACAACAAAAAAAAAGTGGTTGGAGCTGACAAGTCCCAGCTCAGGAGCCCTTCTCTGTCGCCATCTTGATGACCTTTTTAAAGGTTTCCAAATCCTCCTGACTTGGCAAAAACAAATCCATTAAGCTCCCTCACTCCATAGATTCTACCACGTTCAACATTTTTGTTTTTACATTAATATTTAATTCTCTACCACGTCTTCACCAGGAATTCCCACTTTTGAAGAAGTTATGCTCTTCCTTCTGAAATTTACATTTGCTTCTTTTACTTTTGTTCATCTTTATTGCTTTCAACCTTCTTTCTTGTGTTAGATCAGATATCCAGCAGACCTCCAGCCAAGTCTCTTTCTTCAGCAACTGGCTCCAGCCTTGAGCGAATCACATGGATTTCAGTTGAACCTCCATCCTTCATGTTTCAGATCACCCACAATTACAGGTATTTAATTTGGGACTAAGGTGAGATTTTCTTTTGCTCAAATGATGTCAGAATAATCTACCCGCGAGTGTTGTGGATTGTGGACACTCCATACGTGAAGTATTTAAGAATAAGAAATCTTTATGAATTGAGGGATTTGGGGGGAGGTGAGAAAGTGTAAGTGACGTAGGCTTGTAAGGGTCATGCACAAGAGATGGGAGCAGGACGAGACTGTTTGTCCAGGCAATTTACTGTGCTTTGGAGCATTGCATTTGTCCATCCTAAGATTCACATACATGCTCTTAGCCATCCCTTCACCAACACCATCCTCATTGGTCTCATTTACACTTCAAAAAAAAATTATTTTCTTTGTCAAGAAACTTGAGCATCAACATCTTCTAAAATGTCATATTGGACTCAAAGCATTAATTCCACTTCTCTGTCTACAGATGCTGCCAGACTTACTGAGTTTCTCTAACATCTTCAGTTTGTATTTCAGTTTTCCAATATGCACAGTATGTTGCTTTTATTTACATAGATAAGAATAGATAAAATATAGCAATGTGCTGCAGCAGTCAGCCTAGGTTAATTTTGCAGTAGAGCAACTATTCAGATGTGATACTGAAAACAACAAAGGCTGGAGATGATAGCAGGTCAGACAGCATCCATGGAGAGACAGCAAGCAAACATTTTGAGTCTAGATAACTTTTCATCAAAGGTGCGAACATCATATGATATCCACACTCAAATTAAAACTAAAACGTTACAGAAGAAATAATGAATGAGTCAAAAGGCAGTTTTTGTATCTAACATTTTCTTTATTTATGGGATTCCACAAATACATTTAACTTCCTACTGTAGTTTTTGTTACCTGGTCGGGCAATTCAGAAAAGCCTTCAAACGCACATAGAAACTCACTCATTTGTATCAATTCAAAACAGCATTTTACTTCTCAATTAATAAATTGTACAGCATTCTAAGAGGGAATACTGAGTTATATTTATAGAGTTTGCTAATGGACCTCTGTTGTATATTGCTCAGATATTCAGTCTGAATGTCCTCTTGGAGTTGGAACTCATACATGTTTCATCCCCCATTAATAGTAAAGTAACAGTCTAATATTTCAAAGTTATGTTTTGCACTCAAAGTAAATCTATAATTAAGAGTAGACTGCATGCAGAAAATAACTTCAGCAATGTAAGAATAAAAAAGTCCACTGTACACTTCATGAACCTAAGAATAAAACTGAACATAAAATTTCAATCATATCGGTTTCACTGTTTACAAATAAACAACCAAGGCGATTTGACAAATTACTGGTCTGTTAATCTGAAACCATCCTGGTTTTTGAATATTAAGATATATGATTTTTCAAAGAGCATTGTTCAGTCCATGACTGGCAAAAAATTGATTGCTTAAATATAAATAGAATTTAATCTTCTGAATACCTTTTCTTTGGGTCACCAATAAATTCTATACAGTTTTTAAAATCTAATTCTAAGATCACTAGACTCAGTCACATACAACAATCCTCATAATGAGAATTCTTAATCAAAACTGCCATAATTCTCAACTATTTTGAATAGTCATCACATTTTCAAAACAGAAACTCATCCATTTTTATAAAGTACTTGATCAATCATTGCCAATACTTCTGTCCTCTGGCAAACTTTTACATAATTGTTCTGAATTCCACTAAAAAGGATTAATCACAAATTGTAAAACAAAACTGCTCTGTGCATACTACTTCCAAATCTAAATTTTTGACTTAGTCATATTTTGGTTGAAAGCACCTCCCATACACTTAAAAGTAACTGACAAAAATTGCTACAATTCAGAAACTGAAGCAGCTTTTTAATCTAACTTTTTTAAATGGAAAAAGGGCATGTGCGTATGCCTTGCGCACAGGAGAATGGAGGTCACATTCTTTATTATGATGTTTATTGCTCAATTATGATTGCATGTGGTAGCAGCTCAATTTTGGATAACAGTGTTCTAATTCATACCCTACTGTACTGTTTCTTATTACAGTTTACTTAAGTTTTACACCATACACCAAATTCATAGTAGAGTTAAATATGAAATCTTACTTGCGTGCGAGCTAGAAAGTTACACCCTCACACCCAAAACTTCGAATAGTTTTAAGAGCAGTAAAAGTAGGCGGTTAACTAACAGACCCTTAAAAATACAATCAGCATAATTCAATGATTTAAAAAACTTTTAATCACAAGAGAGACCATCATAGAATAGCAATGTTGAGTAATTTCTGTATCAAAATGGTAAACACTGCTGTGAAGTATTTAATATGTCTTCAATTCCATGAAATGAATTCCTGTTGTGAAAACAAAAACAAAGTCTGGTGAATGTCAATACTGTAGAACCTTTTATACTGTATTCCAAATATAAATAAATATTTGTATTTAAGCATTTAAGTTTATATGTTTATACATTTTATTCTTTCGAAGAAAGAAGCAACATACTGACGGTGTGTGGGTTTATGAGACAATTGAAGAGAATATATTTAACTTACCTAGTTTTACAGTTTCCGACCCTTTTCAATGAAAACAGTCTGCAATTCTCTACCAGGTGAAGTAAGTTTAGAATCCTTCAAAAGGCCAAGTATTGGATAGTCAAGATACCTATATTGGGGAAATAAAGGTAAGAATTATTCTTCACAAACCTGACTGCGTATTACATCTCGCATGAAACAAACCACTGGAAAAGTTGTAAAATGTATATTTTCAGTTTTAAATTTCTTGCAAACCTTGTTGGATTTTGTTTTTATTTAAGATCGATAATGGCAACTATAACTTTGCATTTTTAAAAAAATTTGACTGTTAGAAATATGTAGCCAGATTATTGTAGACATAAAGTACAATATGATGAGGCACCAAATTATCCTAAAACAACAGAGCTACTCCATACAAGATTTTGATCTCAGAGTAAGATCTGAACAAAGTTAAGACAACAGAACATGATTATGTACTTGTTCAAAGCCATGACTACCATTTCTGTTACAGACGTTTTGTATTCTCATTGTGTGCTTGTACTCCCATAGTTTATTTGCTCTTCAAATTTATTGAGATGAATGACAGGAAATAATGTAAAAAGAAATGTGTTTGCATAGCATCAGTCATGCATAGTCCACCCAGTTTTCACTGTCATATTCAAGAGGGTATTGGATGATTATTTGGATAAAAGTAACATGCGAGGGGGGGGGGGGTGGAAAAGAGAGAAAAAGACAGGAAATTGGCACTAGCTAATTATGCTAATTTGACATGTTTGTGCAGATATGAGTATTGTCCAGTAATCCTTCTGGAGTATTGAAGGAATACTCCAGAATACTACTTGAGTATTCTGGAAGTCATCCAGAAAAGTGGAAATGTATTCATCAGAGCTGGCTTGGGTCTTGTAGATTGTGGATAGGTTTTGGGGAGCCAAGAGGTGAGTTGTTTGTCACACAATTTCGGTCTCTTGTTATCACTGTATTTAAAGCTGGACCAGTTCAGTTGCTGGTTAATGGTAGTTTCAGGATATTAATAATGATGTCAATGGGAATCAGTGTAGCAATGCTAGTGAATGCTTTGAGGGTTCTACGCTTTAGGGAGTTCTTCAGAGCAACTTCCAATTTCCTGGGCAGCTGCCTCAGTTTCTATGGCAACTCCCATCTATACTGGAACAACAACTGCATGGTCATGAGAAAATCCAAGCCAATCTGACCACAACTCAGCATCCATACTACTGATGGACAGGGAGTTGGAATGCTTAGGCAATCATGTCCATCAGGATTAGCAGACACTGAAATTGTGTGTGTGTAAGCAACGATGGTGGGTTCATTGCACATCAGCAAAACAGCCCCATTTATACAATATCTCATGGGTTTTCATTTGACATCTTTTGCATTAATTTCATTGTTGTGACAATGTCTTTTTTTTTAAATGCTCAACGATCATATTCATGTCATCCACGGGGACCAAATTAATATAAATTTATATATTCAAATCTATTCTGTCAAAACCATTTGAACTGATTTCCTGTCTGCAATCTATTTGTGTGTCAGTGACATACCAGTAATACTTGTACTTTCTAAATAATGTTAATCAAATGGATTACCGCTTCGTTATGATTGTGTGTGTCACATTCTTGTCTGGCTCACGTGATAGAGATTTCAGTCTCATGATTTCCTGATAAAGAGATTAAAAGAGTTAAAAGCTTTCCAATTTGGTCTGAGATTTCATAAGCATGATTACTTATAGTCAAGTTCTCTTACAATGTGCTCTCGATGTTCAAAAATTCAGGAAGTCCCAAATGAGTCTTGTTGGCAGCTACCTATTAATAAGATCCCCTTCTAAAGAAATGCTCTTCAGGAGTTCCTGGCATTTGTTTCCATTCCAAATTGAGAGTCTCACATCTTAATTTTGTTTCAAACAAGCAACCCATGCCAAGCAACCCTTAACCTGGATAACATTTCGATTTGGGCTGAAAAAGTAGTAATAATATTTGCACTTCTATACTAACTGAGTAATTACCATTGCTAATGCGAGAAGTCCAGACATCTTCCATAACCAACATGTTACTGACATCAACATCTTGTGCGTCAGCTTAACTGAACTATCTACATCCCCACCACAGCAGCAAGAAGGCTAAAGGCTTGGCACTGCTTTTAAAAAGGAAGTTTGTGTATTTTTAAAAAAGACTGTATCTGGCATGGGAGTATTTCCAATGATTATTGATTTAGAACAGCCACTATTGATTAAAATTCCTTGTGCAATTTTTGCCAGACCAATTCCTTATTTAATCTGATTCTGGCTAATTAAATAAACTTTGAAAATTTCTGACACTAATCCTTTTATCTATTTTGTATAATGTTTCTTTTTATAAATTCTATTACCATTTAATCCTTTTCCATTCTTAGCTGCTGAATGCTGTCTGAAATTACACCTTCAGCCTGTAGTTGGTGCTAATTCATAAATTAGCATGGTCCTGTTATACCAAGGTATCAGACATAGCCCAGAACAAGTTGTTGTCTAAAAGGTTGGCAGTCCTTGCATTTTCTACTACTGCATTCAGCTTCTGTACAATGAAGCATGCAAGAGTTTGTGTTACCAGGCCCCTACGAATCATAAATTCCCCAATGTTAACAGGTTGTTAACTAAGATTATGCATCAAATGACATCAGAAATTCTTTCAGCCCTCTACCACAGAGCCTCATACCTAGCAATTCTATCATTATTCTCTTTATAACAAATCTTTTATTTGATCTTAGTACCAAATCTGGATCTCAAATCAGTAGTTCCTTTTCAAGTGGAGGTTGTAACAAGTAAGTTTTAAATATCTGTCTATTTATTAAAATACTGTTGGTACTATCAATTCGAGCTATTGTCTTTAATACTCACTATCTTAACAGCATACGGATGCTCGGGTGGAAAGGAATTTTGGACCTAGACATCTCCATGTGGCCAAGTGAGGGAGGATTGCAGTGACCTGCGTGCAGCTCAGGGCATTACCAAGTGTGAATGAACCAAAAATTTACAAAATTGGACAGGCAAAGGCTCAAATAAAATTTTGATTTATATATAGGGCAGCATGGTGGCACAGTGGTTAGCACTGTTGCCTCACAGCGCTAGAGACCTGGGTTCAATTGCAGTCTCAGGTGACTGTCTGTGTGGAGTTTGCACATTCTACCCGTGTCTGCGTGGGTTTCCTCCAGGTGCTCCGGTTTTCTCCCACAGTACAAAAATATTCAGGTTAGGTGAATTGGCCATGCTAAAATTGCCCGTAGTGTTAGGTCCAGGGGTAAATGTAGGGTCTGGGTGGGTTGCTCTTCGGAGGGTCGATGCGGACTTGTTGGGCCGAAGGGCCTGTTTCCACACTAAGTAATCTAATCTAATCTAATCATTAAAAAAAACATGTTCAGGACAGAACTTTTCCTGAGATTCTCCTTAACTCCTGTCAGGACCCCATTCCAGAGAAGGGCATGAACAGTTGGTTACATCATTTTGGCAGACTTGCTCCTAACCTTTCACCAAAATCATGAGTAAAGTCAAGAAAACACAAATTAAAATGTCTCTTTGGAAGTTGGTGAGGAAATCCAGTACTGGAGTGCTTAAGTCTCCTATGAAGCAGGAACAAAACAGGGTAAATCACAACAGATATACTTGCACTAGCACTGAATGTTTTGTAATCCAATCCAGGTACAGAAAGAGAGATCCAATCCAGTGGTTCCAAATAAACTGTTCCTCACTACAGTGGCAATGGCACAAAGTATTGGTGGCAATTGGATAGAATATCGGCAAGATGATGCCTGTATATTTGACAGTACTTCGTTGGCAGTCTATTGTCAAGCAATCTATGCTCAACTGGTAAGTCTAACTTGTGACTGTGCTCTGGAACTATGTGGGGGAACCACAGAGACACCCACTCCCACACTGCACCCAATAGAACAATACTGCGCTGATCAGTCAACAGCTGACTCTGTACTGAATTCATTCTTCATTCAGCTTGACACTGCCATTGAAATCAAACAGAAGCCACGTGATTTACTCACCTCACTCTTTTGTCTAATAATGGTATCCTTCTCACTTAATCTGTTATTGTATTCGGCCAATTTATTTTTCAAGGTGTTATCTTGTCCTGAGGATATTTCATGTTTCATACTGCTGATTTGTGACTAAAAGAAACAAATAATTTATACTTTTTAAAACAACAGTTCAATTCACAGCTCATAGCCAAACGACTTGCTCCCACACTGAACAGACTGGTTTAGACAAATAATTGTCGACTAGCTTTCACACTGAAATATCTTGTGATGCTTTTCTGAGGTCTAATTAAAACAGTAGCTGTCTCACTGAAGAAATAGTGTTAGCTGGGGTGACTTAGTTTTGGTTAAATAAGTGGATCTGAAAGGAGGGCAGAGTTGCATATGTTTTGCTGGTTTATTCTAAGGTATAGATCCAGGTTGTGGAAGATGATAGTGGAATGCAGATAAGGGTGACACACAAGTATCCAAATGCAAAGGAATTCAGAGTTTTATTTTTGGTTGGGGGGGGGGGGGGGAGCCCGAGACGGAGAGGAAGAAGGTGCTGATGGGGGTTGGAGGACAGGTTTGAAAACATAGGTAAAGCAGAAGCCATTACTGAATTGAAATGTGTAACAAGAAATTTTAATTTAAGGCATTTTAGGACAAAGAGCAGTGATAACAGGTGGTTAGATCTTGGTGTTTTGTGTGGGAGTTTGCAAGGACAGAGGGGTCTAATGTGGGATTTTTGGGGATGGGATTAATATTGATGGCTCTGAACTAAAGGATGTGATACTTGAGAAAAAGAAGATATATCAGAAAGCATGGTAGCCAGTAGGATAGGCTAGATTTTAGTTTGCAAAAAATGAATATTAAACGTATGTTTTCTAAAACCAAATAAAAATCATTACAATCGGAATAAGTCAGGCTGGGGAGAAAAGCACTTCATTTGCAAATTCAGTAGAGGACAAAACTTCAAACCGGTCCAGAGCAAATCAGGCTAGAAGATGAGTTTCATTGAGACAATCAACAGGATTTCATGGAGTGCCATCGTCCTTGACCCAACAGGCAAGAATAGTTTACAGGGTGAAGGAACCCACCCAAGTGCCTGGTAAGTGCTCCACAGGAATTTAGAGTCAGCAACATTAACATTGAGTTGAGGGGTGATTTCCATCTCTCCAGAAATAGGAACTTCCACTTCAAAGGGCTGCTGGCCAGTCAGAAGTGACAACTCTCCAGTACTAGTAGCACCAGTGAGAGGGGCAGCACCTGTAGTGATGACCTTAAGGAGACCAGCATTGCTGGATTTTGAATGGCATGTAAATCTCGCTGGAAGTGGATGATGCAGGTTGGGGCTGAGATACAAAGGCCATAATGGGAGGGTAACCTGAGACAGCTGGGTCCTCCAATGGCCCTAAAGTGTCTGTAAAGGTGGGCCGCCTCTCCACACCCATCAACAATGTCACAGGAAATTCTGATTGGTTGGACTCTTGGTATGGGCTTCTTCTGCCATTGGTTAAATTATAAGGAAGGCAGGGTGAAGCTTTTTAATGGACATTAATCTGTTAACCAGTAGGTGGGACAATGCTTCCTGCATTGCTGGTGAAAATAAATGCTGCAGGTGCAGAATGGACATGCAGGAAGGTAGCAGTAAGGATAAATGAAGGTACACCATGTTCTTAGGTAGCAATATTAAACAAATATATAGGTTTTTTTTCAGAAGCTTGTAAGTTCTGTCACTAAATCAGAAATATATCGAGCAAAATTAACAGATCAGATATGGGAGTATGGATGACCGTGCACAGGAGAGATGAATGGTGTGTACAGAATTTGCTCACTCATTGAAAATCAATATAATTTATATTCATCACATGCAATTACTTTTAAAATGAATCCGCTAAAAGTTGAATCAGTCCAGGCTTGCCCTGGCAGCTACAGTGAACAGCATGCAAAATGGGACAGAATCCTAACATAAGCAAAAAGAGCTATTCAAAATTAGTCATAGAAACAGGAATAAACCACTTAGCCATTGAGGCCAATTTGCCATTGACTGGCTTATCTGTATCCTAATTCCATTTGCTTACATTATTTTCACAACCTTTTATGCCCTTGTCTAGAAGATATCTACCTAAGTCTTTTAATTGAGCTAGCATTTTACTACTTTTTGAGGGACCTAAAGATCTAAACTTCTCCCATCCTTTTCTTGGAGAGGTGTTCCTAATCTCTTTGCTGCAGGGCCTAGTTCTTGATTTTTATGTTGAGGGCTTTAGGTTTTGTTACCATAATGCATCTTGCTCCAGGTTCTACTCTGCATATTGAAGAGATGACTATTCTTCCTGCTGCTAGTTTGTGGCCTATAATTGTTTCCCCTCATCTTTGAAGGCTTGTTGCAAAATCTCTTATTTACATTTTTGTTTGCATTTATTTATTTAGATTTACACCATACAGCACCTGGCAATGGCTATCAGTGACCAGCTTTAAAGCTGGCCTGGTCTGGGACCACACAGAATGAATAAATCTGGAGAATAGCTACAGCACCAGTAGTTCTTTGTGCAGATCTGTAATGTGGAGTTAGAAGAGATAGGTGAGGTGCTAAATGAATACTGTGTGTCGGTATTCACCAAAGACAATGAATTGGTGGAGGATGATCTCGGGGAAGGGAGTGTCAGATTTCTATGTCAAGTTGCTATTAAAAAGGAAGAGGTGTTGTGTGTCATAAAAAGTATTAACTTAGATAAGTCCCTGAGTCCTGATGAGAGCTTTCCCAGAATATTGAAGGAGGCAAGGGAACAAATTGCTGGAGCATTAAAAGACATCTTTGTATTCTTTGGCTACAAGTGAGATCCCAGAGGATTGGAGAATAGTCAATATTGTCCTATGTTTAAGATGGGTAGCAGGCATAATCCAGGAAATTACCAGCCTGTGAGCCTCATGTTGGTGGCAGGGAACTTATTCGAAAAGATTATCAGGGACAAGATCTATATGCATTTGGAAGCAAATGGACTTATTCGCAATAGACAGCATGGTTTTGTGTGGGTGGGGTGAGGTTGTGCCTCACTAACTTGATTGCATTTTATTGAGGAGGTGACAAAGTCTTGACAAGGTCCCTCATAGCAGACTGGTACAAAAGGTGGAGTCACATGGTTTTAGGGGTGAGCTGGCAAGATGCGTACAGAACTGGCTTAGTCACAGGACACACATGTAGCAGTGGAAGGATGCTTTTCGGAATGGAGGACTGTGACTAGTAGTGTTCCACAGGGATCATTGAGGAGAAAGTGAGGTCTGCAGATGCTGGAGATCAGAGCTGGAAATGTGTTGCTGGAAAAGCACAGCAGGTCAGGCAGCATCCAGGGAACAGGAGAATCGACGTTTCGGGCATAAGCCCTTCTTCAGGAATGTAGGCAGGTGCTGAGGAAGGAGATGTGGCTGTGGTAGCGAGTCTGTTTGAGAATGTGGAGCTTATGAGAAGAAGGGCTTATGCCCGAAACGTCGATTCTCCTGTTCCCTGGATGCTGCCTGACTTGCTGCGCTTTTCCAGCAACACATTTCCAGCTTCCACAGGGATCAGTTCTGGGATCTCTGCTGTTCATGGTCGACATAAATGATTTGGATGAAAATGATGCTGGTCTAATTCATTTGCGGATGATACAAAGATTGGTGCAGTTGCGGATGGTGAGGAGGATTGTCAGAGGATACAGCAGGATATAGGTGGGCAGAAAAATGGCTTGTGGATTTTAATCCAGACAAATATGAGGTGATACATTTTGGAAGGTGAAGCACAGTTGGAAATTATACTTTGAATAGCAGAACCATTCGAAGTATTGATATGCAGAGAGATCTGGTGTGCAGGTCCACAGGTCACTGAAGGCAGCAGCACAGGTAGATAAGGTAGTTAGAAAAGGCTTATGGCATGCTTGCCTTCAGTGGAAGGGGCATTGAGTATAAGGGTAAGCAAGTTATGCTGTAGCTCTATAGGACTTTAGTTAGGCCTCACTTGGATTATTGTGTACAGTTCTGGTCACCACATTACCCGAAGGATGTGGATGCTTTGGAGAGGGTATGGAGAAAGGTTTACCAGGATGTTGCCTGGTATGGGGAATTTCAGCTATGAAGAAAGGTTGGATAGACTGGATTTGTTTTCACTGGAAAGCAGGAGCTTGAGGGACGCCCTGATAGGAGTTTGTAAGATTGTGAATGCAAGGGTAGAGTGGAAAAATTTAGGCTTTTTCCCCAGGGTCAACAACTGGGGGACATATGTTCAAGGGGTGGGAGTGGGGGTCTAATTGTGAGGCACGTTCTTCATATAAAAGGTGGTGAGTCGAAAAGGTGGTGCTGGAAAAGCACAGTAGGTCAGGGAGCATCCAAGGAGCAGGAGAATCAATGTTCTGGGCATAAGCCCTTCATCAGGACTTCACTGTAGGGATTCCTGATGAAGGGTTTATGCTCGAAACATTTCCTGCTCCTTGGATGCTGCCTGACCTGCTGTGGCTTTCCAGCACCACATTCTGGACTCTTATCTCCAGCATCTGCAGTCCTCACTTTCTCCCAAAGGGTGGTGAGTGCCTAGAATGCTCTGTTACAGGTGGTGGTGGAAGCAGACAACAGCAGCATTCAAGAAACACTTAAATGAATACATGTAAAGGAAGGGATACGGACCCTATAAGTGAAGACAGTTTTAGTATAGAACGGCAAAATGTGTTGCCATGGGCTTGGAGGGCCGAAGAGCCTGTTTCTGTGCTGTATCATTCTTTAATCTTTCAATTTGAGTACAGGGCAGTATGGTGGTTCAGTGGTTAGCACTGCTGCCTTATAGTGCTAGGGACCCAGATTTGATTCCAGCCTTGGGTAACCATCTGTGTTGAGTTTGCACATTCTCCCTCTGTCTGTGTGGATTTCCTCTCAGGGTCAAAGATGTGCAGGCTAGGTAAATTGGCCATGCAAAAATGTTCATAGTGTTCAGGGATGTGGAGGTTAGATTAGGTGCACTCGTCAAGGGAAAATGTAAAGTAATAGGGTTGGGGAATGGGTCTGGGTGGGTTACTCTTCAGAGAATCAGTGTGGACTTGTTGGGCCTAATGGTCCATTTAGACACTGTTGGGATTCCATGATATTATCTACTTCCTACATGCTACTAACTAACTAATCAATCAATCACCTAACCAAGCCAGTAATGGGCTTTAATATTAGACTAAATGGAATTTTATTAAATGCCTCTGTAAATCCATGTAAACTACAGCCATACATTTTTGGCAATTAATTCCATTACTTATGCAAAAAAATCAATTAGGCTCGTTAGGCATGACCTCTTTACAAATTCATGTTGGCTGTTTCTAACCAGCCCATTGTTCTCTAAGCACTCACTTGCTCCACCATTGATGATTGATCCAATAATTACTTCATGACAGATGGTAGGCTGCCAGGTCTACAACTTTCTGGTTCTCATATTCGCCTTTTTTGAGTAATAGTTTTGCATTACTAATTTTCAACCTAAGTTGGGGCAGGGGGTGGATTTTCTGAGACCAAAAATCTCAAAAATCTTTGGAGGATTATGGCTACTGTATCTGCAATTGTTTTTTCATCAATTCTTTTATAAGCCATGTGTCGAAGCTATCTGGTCCCAGGGGTTTGTTAAACTTCAATGTCATTAATACTGTTTTCTTACGTAAGATCAGTGTCTACGGATGGAGTAGTTTACATGGATTTACAAAGGCATTTGATGAAGTTCCACATAGTTTAAAATTAAAGCCATTTACAAGCCTGGTTAAAGTTAGTAGCATGCTGAAAGTAGGGGTAATGGATAGATGCACTCAAGTTAAAACACTATGATGTCTTGCAGAGGTCTGAAAGGGATAACCAGTAGTGTCTCACAGAGGTATTTGATTTATTATTCATTTCTGTGCAGAGTCAATTATAGTATCTTTCTCCCATACTCAGAAGACCAGCTGAAAGTGCTGGATTTTATGCAGCCCATTATATGAAAGCAAACATAGTGCCTGGTCACTTGATTGTGGCAAAGATCAGTCTCTTGGCAGTGGCAAAATCTGCCCTAAGTCATAGGGTTGAAGGGGCTTATGTGAGATACCTGATCACAAGTGATTGGCTGTCAATTAGCCTCAGTGTATAAAAAGAAATCAATTTCTTCTGGCCTCCACCATGAACTAATCAAGGTTCCCCAACTACACTAGGTGGGTGAGACCTCAGATGGCCCAACAGAACCCTCGCCACTCACTATACAAGTCTGCTATTTGTGTAACTTTGTTTGCCATCTTACCAGCATCTGTTTTTACCGTTTACTACTTATTCTGTTAAATCTTTTCATGCCCATGTTAACAAACTGGTCAGTGTGAGTGAGTGAGCGAGTGAGCGAGCAAGCCAGTGCATTCTATAACTGAAAAATAAAACAATGTCATTCTGTCCAGCTGTGTGCAGAAATACACTACCTGAAATGGTGTTGAGATAGATTCAAAAGTATCTTTTAAAATGGAATGAGCATATACTTAAAAAGAAGAAAAATACAGGGTTATAGCGAAAGAGCAGGGGAATGAGACTAAATAGACAACTCTTTCAAATAGTCTGAACAAGCAGGATGGATTAAATGGCCACCTCTTGTGCTGTATCATTCAATGAATTGATGCAATTTCCAGTTGAGGCTCAAAAAGAAATGGTGATCATATTAAGAGCAGTGACTGCAAGAAAATGAATTGCATACCCTCAAATAATCGATTTCCTTGTCCTTTTCTTCACGCAGTTTGTTGACCATTTCATAGTAATTATTAGATATTTCTGTGCTAAATATTGAAGTGGATGATTTACTTGTTGGGCTCTTGGACAGCTGTAAGTATCAAAACATAGTCCACATTAAGCAAGACTTTCACTAAATTTGGCATATAACAATCTTCAATGAGGTTCAACTCCTCTGCAATTCACCGTTTGAATTAAACCAAACCAGTCTGTGTTCCTTATTATTATTCCTTGAGCATGCTCCATCAATTGCTTAAAGTAGTATACTGCCACAGGAAGTATATGGAACTTTATTTCAGTTGCTTATACACAAACTGAAAACATCTTCCCAACTTGCTTATCCATTTCAGAGCATTATACAAATATTGGCAGACTACATTTCAATTTTTCATGTTAGGTTTATTGTCACTTGTCAGTTTTGACAATGAATTTTTTATATTTCCCCTTCAGTCTGAG
Source organism: Chiloscyllium plagiosum (assembly GCF_037043375.1). NCBI lineage: Eukaryota > Metazoa > Chordata > Chondrichthyes > Orectolobiformes > Hemiscylliidae > Chiloscyllium > Chiloscyllium plagiosum. The sequence continues at coordinate 59,538,768 of NW_028270149.1, forward strand.
CAAAAGCTGCGAGTAGGTGCAATGCATTGAGAGTTTGTCCAATTTTGCAATTAAGCAATTTCGGCTTCTCTGTTTTGTCATCTATCTGTAACTGTTGATAACCCTTCAAATTTCTCCTGAACTACGATTATCCAGTCCCACCACTGCATTATCTGCCTGGTTTTGATTAAGCTGCACCACAGATTGCCAAGTTGTTATTCCCCTTTTATTTACATAATAGTAAAAGTTAAAATGATTCCCTTCTAAGGATCTTTGCACTCATTTCCTATGAATTGTGATTAAGTTACATCCTTACTGGAAAGTGTAGATTATCTTTTTTGTTGGGGGAATAAACATATTAAAGATGCATTGAAGCAACTTAAATTCAATAATGACAACAATGCATCTGTCACTTTGGAAGCACTATGCTTTCAGTAGCAGGCTATTGTATTAATTCCTCAACTTGCAAATGATTCAAGTGAGGAAAAATGCCTGTTTCAAACAAACAAAAAAAAACCAAGGTCCTAACAGAAGCAACTGTAACAAAAGCTAATTCTTCCTCTTTTATCCTGGGAGTTAGTCTGAGGTACCAGAAACCTCTGTGGTAATATCTAATCTTTCTATCTCCTGTGATGGCCATGACTCTGGGCTATGCCAGGTTTCTGTGGACATGATAACACTTCACTGCCAGCAAATCTATAATAGCCTAATAATGGGAAGATTTGGGTGTATCACTGTCTGCAAATAATAAATTGAACATATTTCCCAGCCAACATTTGGAGTTGGCCAGATAGAACATAGAACATAGAAAAATACAGCGCAATACAGGCCCTTTGGCCCTCGATGTTGCGCCGATCCAAGCCCACCTAACCTACACTAGCCCACTATCCTCCATATGCCTATCCAATGCCCGTTTAAATGCCCATAAAGAGGGAGAGTCCACCACTGCTACTGGCAGGGCATTCCATGAACTCACCACTCGCTGAGTAAAGAATGTGACAAAGCATGTGACAACTATAGTGTTGAATATTAACAACTGAGAAGGTTTACATCCTTCCAGTGAGGGGATAGATAAATAACAAAGTTAATCTTCAAATAGTAACCATGACTGGTTTCTCAGTGAGATAATGGTACCCACTAACATCTGAAATAAGTTTGTGTTATTGACTGAGAACATTATTTCTAAAATAAAATAGAAACAGGTTAAATGCACTTTCCTGGGGTTCTATTATAACGTCAACTTGAAACATGTCATGCATTTGATGCAACAGTTCATTAAAAATATGCCTGGTGCTGCATTTAATGAGGTCAGGGTACTATATTATATTGAAAGCTTTACCAGACCTTGGTGGTATTCACAATAAATACAATACCCATTTTTTACCAAGACAGAGTAGTGTAATTATTTTAACATGAAAACACGTTGTTATTCATGTTCTTTATTTCTTTGTTTGTTTAAATATACTCTATTATAGGGTATTGCCAATTACTTTTTCCTTCTAAGTTGATTGAATCCTCACAGCTCAGTATAATCCCAATTTCTTGTATTCAAGTGCATTTACAACTATTAAGTAATCTAAAAAGAAATGGATCAACATATTCCAAAAATGACCAGACTTATATTTGAAATAGAAACAAAATATTGGGGAAATGCAGTCTGGTGGCATTCACATAGACAGAAACGGAATTAACATTTCAAGGTTCTGAAGAACCATAGTGGACTCAATATTTTCTGTGTTTCTCTCTCCCCAGATGCTGTGACACCAACTGAGTTCCTTCGGCATTTTCTGTGTTTATTTCAGGTCTCCAGCATCCGCAGTATTTTGATCTTATTTGATGCTTTGTTGAGAAACAGGCTGAAGAGGTGCAGAGTGTATCCAGTGGCTTTGCATGTTTTTGAATCAGCAGAACTAAAATGCATTCACAAAGTGTAACACAAAATAATCCACTTGTGTCAGTGAATGAGGGAGTTTCTGGCAGGAGGCCAGTAAATATAAAGATAGGCATCAAGTTCATGGTCCAAGCATATCAGAAACTTTTGTGCATAAACAAATTTGTTGGAACAGAACCAGAACAGGGACAAGAATGTTTGCAAGGTTAAGAGGGTATTAATACGTAATGAAGCAAAACTTGTCAAATGTTTTGAATCAAGATTACTTTCACAGGTTCCCTGTCAAACTTGGTTATTCTCTTGAATTAATATGAAACAGGTAAATGGACAATTCTAAAGGAAATTTTGTTAAAAGTGAGAGAATAGTTATTTTCTTTGAATTAAGTGTTCCTGAATTTCAATGGTGAGCTGTCCATTCTCATAAGAAATACCCACTGCCTATTTTTCCAATGAAAGTGTTTTCACTCACAAGAAAGATTTTTTAGGTTACAATGTTACTGTGGAGACATTTTTAATATAAACATAGTTGTAAAAGTGGAAAATGAAATAATGTATACATTGGTAAAGGTAATGTTGCCATAGTCTTACCTGCTGTCTCAGAGAGAAAAGACTGGTGGTGATTTAACCTGAGACTCGCCATGACACGGTGGCTCAGTGGTTAGCACTGTTACCTCACAGCACCAGGGATCTCTGTTCGATCCCTGCTTCGGGCGACTGTCTGTGTGGAGTTTGCACATTCTCCCAGTGTCTGCATGGGTTTCCTCCGGTTATTCCCGTTTCCTCCCCCAGTCCAAAAATGTGCAGGTCAGGTGAATTGGTCATTCTAAATTGCCCATAGTGTTCGGTGAATTAGTCAGAGGGAAACTGGTCTGGGTGGGTCACTCTTTGGAGGGTCAATGTGGACTTGTTGAGCCGAAGAGCTTGTTTCCATGCTGTAGGGAATCTAAGATGTACAACACAGGTGACAGGAGTCGTCGATAAGGAGACTCCTTCACGATAATCTCGGGCAGTGAACTTTTGGCATCACTCTGCATTGTAAACCAGCGTATAGCTGGTTTGAGCTAACTGACAATGCTACAATTTAGTTAAAGATTAAGATGTCTGCAGCTACCAAATGTTGGACAGAGCAAATGTTTCTTAAGGCAGTGATCAAGTAAATGAATAGACTCCAAGAGTAGCCTCTGTTTGACTTAAATATTCTGTGTGAGGAAGATACAGTATCTATTTCTCACCTGCTGTCTGAGTGCCTCATTTTCTTGTTCCAGTGCACGCTTGCTATATTCCAATTCTTTCACACGGAACTCCTTGTCTGCCTCTGAGTTCCTTAGAGTTAAGATCAACTCCTCATGTGAACGGTTAGTTAATCCATTATCTTTAATGGTGTTCTGAACCAAAATGTGAAAAGAGAAATATTGAGTGTATGACCATTAAATATCCTATCCCCATCTATCTTCTCTCCCACACCACTGGCGCAGTGCATTTAATAATTAAAATGTATAATATACTATTAATGCAAATGCAGTTTTCACATGAAAAATATTTGCATGCCATTCTCTTCTCTTTAGATGTCAAAGGAAAAAGCAAGTGAATTTTACAGCTCAAGTCATTTATTGACTACCAGATGAACTGATTACAAGATGTACAAAAATAAAATTTGTAGATGTTGGAAATCATGTTTCATGGTAGGGTGAGACAAGAAGATACAACATTTACCAATAACTATACAACATAACAGCAATATTTGATATTTTCAAATTAAAGATAAAATTTGTCAATATTCAGAATGAATACAAGGCATTAAGATACAGTGGTTGAGAAGTTGAGATACAAATTATAAATTAATAGGAACACATACCACAGCTGCAAAACTGCAATAATGCATTGGTATGAATTTCTGAATACCCAATATTTCTGAGTGTCTGATTAGTCATCAGCTACATTAACATCATTCATTTTACTTAACATGAGAAATACACACAATAGTCATAGCCTCTATGCGACTGCTTTACCTGCAGCTGTCGGTTATTCTCCCGCACAGATTCCAAGAGTTGTAAGTATTCTGTCACCTGCTGAGATTTAAAACCCAGATCTCTTTCTAGCATTTCCTTGTCCATTGCAAGTCTCTGTGGAAATAAAAGTAGGACATATTTCTGACCTGTATTGAAGATTACATTGTGCGCTATGTCTACTTTTAAGCTTCTATATACATATACCAGCAGAGGGAGTCTACAAGGAGAATTTAAAAAATCACATTTAGCAACATGTTGATTTTAATGTTTCTTACTGTCTCTGACCTATCAATGTTAAATTTTAATTCAAACTGTCTTTTTTCCACTAGAAAACAATATTTTTCATGTCATGTTTCCATGTCTCCCATCCCTGCCATCACCATTAATTCAGACCAGAACATAGTGTGAATCAAAAGAAAACTTGTGCTTAAATATCAAGCATAATACTGATGCCTTTGAAATAGAAGCATTTGTTAATAAAGGAATTTATATAGATTGGTACTTCTTTCAATATTTAGTTCCTACATAATCAAGTACATACCTAATATCTCAATTATTAGCAAATCAGAACTCAAAATCAGTATTATATAATAATGCATCATAAGTAATCACAAGTTTTGGTGGTCTTTCTCAATTTTAAATGTACATATGCACCCAAATTAAGATTTAAGTTCATAAACATTGGGAATTTTTATAATCTCTTGGACTTACATTTAGGTCATCTTGCAAATGGAGCAGATCTTCACGGAGGCTATTAAATGTCATCAAGAGTAGTCTTAGGGACTTGTCCACGGTAATTCTTGTCTAAAGGCACAACCATATAAAAAACATTGGTTCAGCAATCTGTAATATTTCCTGACCAAGGTACAGGATTTCTCTAGCTTAATCGGGAAAATGAAAACACATGCAGAAATGTGACAACCTCCCACAACTGTAGGTCAGAAATATAGCTATTAACCAATCAGATAAAAACTAAGTGACAACTGCAATCTAAGAACGCAATGAAGGTAGCATTTATTAATTTTACATAAAATTCATTTCTTACAATACTAAATGTCTTCCTTGCTGCAACAGTGATGGTTTAGAGGCTGTGTCTGCAAAATGTTGACTAAATCATAAAGTTGCATCACTTCCAAGCTGGGGAGAAATCAGCATTACAATCCTGACCATTTATCCTTTTAGAAATTTTCAATCAGCCTGTGTCCTTGGCTCCCAATTTTATGCAACTGAGTCATACAGATAAGTAAAGTCCCAGCCTGTGTTGAGGTAGATATTTTTGAATTCACCCAGGAAACATTTTCATCTTCTCTCCTATCCCAACGTGTATTTAAGGTTATACTCAGTTCTTTAGCCTGCAATAGATAATGGTTTCTTTCCTATTGGGAGGTACAGGTTAATACCTAAGGGAGGGCCTTGCATTTTTTGATATATATTTTATTGATCTGGATCTTGAGTGCAGGGGACAATTTTAATGTTTGCAGAGTACATTAACTTGGAAGAATTGTAAGCTATGAGGAGGACAACATGGAACTCCAAAAGGCGAGTGACACATTGGGTGAGTAGTGGGAAAGGTGACAGATGAGGCTCAAAGCAGAGAAGGGAGAGGTGACGCACTTTAGTAGGAAGAACACGGAAAGACAATATAGAGGGTACAATTCTAAATAGTGTGAAGGATCAGGGGGACCTGGAGATATATGTGCACAGATCATTGAAGATGGTACGGACAGATGGAGACATCAATTAATAAAGCATGCAGTATTCTTGGCTTTACTAATAGTGCCACAGAGTAGCAGAGCAAGGAGGAAATGCTGAACTTGTACAAGATCCTTATTAGGCTTAGCTGGAGTACTGTGTACAGTTTTGGGTGCCACGTTATTGGAAAGATATGAATGGATTGGAGGGTGCAGAAGTGATTCACAAAATGGTTCCAGGAACGAGAAACTTTGGTTATCAGGATAGTTTGAAGAAGTTTGGACTGTTCTTCTTGCAGAGAAGACAGCCACAAGGAGATTTGAGTGGTTTTCAAAATCGTAATTGAGTTAAATAGAATAGATAGGAATAAGCTGTTCCCACTCGTAAAAGAGAAACAAAAGAGGGGGCGGGCATAGCTTTCCAATGGTTTGCAATGAAAACAAGGCTGATACAGGTTTTCACTGAGCAAGTAATTAGAGTATGGTATGCAGAGCCTGGAGACATAGTGGAGTAAGGTTCAAATGAGACATTCAAAAGGGCATTTAATGCTACTTTGGTTAGAAGTGGTGTGCAGAGATATAGGGAAAAGACAGGAGATTGGTATTAGGAGATTGTTATTAATAGAAAGACCTCCTTCTGTGCTGGAACAGTTCACAGAATCCATACAATCTGATAAGAGGCCATTTGGCCCATTGAGTCTGCACTGACCTTCCAAAGTGCAAAGACCCAGACCTTTTTCCTATCCCCATAACCCTGTGTTTACCGTGACTAATCCACTTAGCAACCTGTACATCTTTAGATTGTGGGAGGAAGCTGAAGCACCTGGAGAATGTGCGGAGTTTGCACAATCACCTGAGGCTGGAATTGAACCCGGGTCCTTGGCGCAATGAGTCAGTAGTGCTAATCATTGTGCCACTCCTGTGATTCTTGGGCAAATGGTCATACTCTAATGGTCATAATATAATAGGTAATTACATAGTGAAACTGTCTTGCAGAAAATAAGCTGATTCACATTTTTCATTATATTTCTAGAACTGTTATTACTGTTCTATCAGTTTTACCTGTAAGAGATAGCGTAAGTGTTGTTTTGTCAATTCAGATAGTCCTTTTGGTATCAAAGTTTCAATATTTTCATTGGCATCCTGGAAAATAAAATGTTCTGTTTAGGGCTATATATAGTTTTAGATTCATTTAGGATGTAAATATATTGTAAGTAACCTGAAAGATCTCTGCAAAAGATCTACTTGAAAACATCTGAGCAGAAACTCAATTATTCTGCACTTAAAATTTCAATGGGTGAACATTCTAGCAAAATAAAAGAAATGGAAACATTTTAATCTTCTCTCCTACCCCAACGTGTATTTAAGGTTCTACTCAGTTCTTTAGCCTGCAAGAGAGAATGGTTTCTTTCCTAATACCTCAGGGAAGCAGAATGTTCTATAAAATAGTTTGTTTTGCATATGTCCACTATTTTACCCATCTGTGAATTCTATAGTGCTCTAAACACACTTAAGACCAGGGCCAATTTCTTCTGTTCTTTGCCTATTGTCTTCTCTAGGATATAGTTCTGTATCCCAAGCTAATTTTTTTGTGGCTTTCCACATTCATGTACATTACTCCATTTAATAAATTAAGTCATCTGAAATCATCCTTAAATTTGGTGAATTTTAATACTATCATCTGATTGAGAGATTACTCCAAGTCCAAATCAAATTATTTCCATTATTAGCACAGTCTTTCTGTTCTCTAATATAGATTCATTCAGTGTCACGAGTCGCACATCCCACACTTATCCCATTCCACTTTTCTATAACCCAAATTAGTACAAACTGCACCTCTTGCTCCATGCAGAACCTAATCCCGAACTACACTGGTCTCACCTCCTAGCCCATATCCCTCCAAACCTTTCCTTTTCATGTATTTATCCAAATGTCTTTTAAACGTTGTAATTGTGCCCACATCCACCACTTCCTCAGGACGTACATTCCACATACAAACCACTCCTAGTAAAAATTTGCCCCCATGTCTTTTTCAAATTTCTGTCCTCACACCTTAAAGGTGTGGGCAAGAGACTCTCCTAGGACAGTCCTTGATCCCTTTGGTCTGCTGCTGGCACCTGTTTCTATTCCAACTGTGTTTCAACCTCGACGGGGACTGATAATCCAAATGGAAAATTCCAGTAGGATTCTGCTGAATGGCCTCATTAGGCTATGTCATCGTCCTAATAAACTGTGTATCATTTGTATTTGGGTAACTGCCACTCAGCCCACCCGGCCTGCTAGATCAAATGGCAAGGATAGGAACATTCCAGCACACCACTTTTCAACATCAATTTTCCAGTCCCTGTTCGGTAAGATGCGAATGGAAGACGACGTCCTCCAAGTGGGCATTAGGATGAAAACAAGAGATAGAAGTTAAACAACTAGAAACTTCGGCTTGGTTGACTCTGGAGGCCTTACAAATGACAGGCGGGTCTCTAAGTTCTTTGCCCCCAATCCCCACATTAGCAATTTTGATGATGCAGAGCAAGGGTACAAATCACCAGCCCACACCCTGCAATCCAAGCTGGCCAGCTCCATTGAATGGTTGGCAATCCCTTTGATGATAACAATCTTCATAAAGTCAGACCCAGCTTCTCAATCCGCTGTGAACAGTATCAATCAAAACAAATGGCCAGACATTATTTCTCCAGATGGCCTCATTATTAGAAACTATAATTTTGTTCTGTCTTTTTCTTGGACTTTAATTTTCCTTCTAGCTGCCTTATTATTTTATGGAATCCTCTCTTTACCACATATACTTTATTTTCTATTGACATTGTTTCACTTTGCATCTGACTCCTCTTGTATTTTAAATAGGTCTAATCATTGGTATGCTGTACTTCTTAGTCCACTGAATGAATTGGACAGTGGGTCTCCTGCTATCTTAGCAAAATGGATTTTATTTCCTGTCCTTTTCTTTCTGCTTAATCACTCATGGGATGTGAGCATGACTGGCTGGACCAACACTTAATGCCCATCCCTAATTGCCCAGAGAGCAGTTAACTGTCAACCATATTGCTGTAGTCCTGGAGTGACATGTACGCCAGACCAGGTAGGGGTGGCAGTTTTTCCTGATAAATCAGCAATGGTACACCATCTATTTAAAAACATACTGCAGTAAGTTGTACTAAACGAGTACGGGACTTCAATTTTTATGGTCATGGCTAGATTTTTAATTCCAGATTGTTATTGCATTCAAGTTCCATTTGCTGTGACAGGCTTCAAACCTAGGTCCTCAAAACATTACTTGGATTTCTGGATTATAGTCTAGTGATAATACCTATATCTGCTCATTACTTTGCACCATTTGTTTCTACCCTCAGAAATAAGTATTCTCTATAGAAAACCGGGAAGTCAAGTTGGAGAGAGAGAGAGAATTGAAAATATAAATGTAGGCATATATGGTCTAAAACAAAACTCTAATACTCACATTGTGGTCAGTGCTTATTTCCAAATTGTTTTGCCTGCCAAATAAATGAAACAACAAACATAAATCTATTTAAAAACATACTGCAGTAAGTTATGAAATAAGTTGTACTAAACAAGTATGGGACTTCAATTTTTATTAACAAATTGGCATCTGTTTGCTTACCTGCATGGTCTGAATGTCAGGTTTTGATGACTTTAATATATTTCTACCTTGATTTATTCTGTTTTATATTGAGTTCATGAACATTTATTTATAAAAGAAGAATTAATGAATAGTAGAATCTGACATGTTGAACAAATAGAAATCTATATTTAGAGATAAGCAAACGTCATTGAGACATTGCACCATGATTTACACACAGAACAAGAGGGTGGGTCCACAAGGTACAAAGAGCATTGACAGAGAAAGTCTGTACTGATTTGCACAGAAAACTAACTGACCGGAAAGAATGTACAGTGATCTACATTGAGCAAGCACTACCGGCAGAAGGTGCGCCTTAAGTTACAATTGAAAGTAACCCTGCAGATACAATGGCAAAGTGAAACATGTATACTTATTCTAAAATTGTTCAATTATTTACCATAACTATGTTGACAATGTTAAGTATGTTTAAATAGAGTAAATTTGTAACAAAAGTTATCTATTAAAGGAGTTAAACTCACACCTGGGTAGATTTCATCTCCTAGTTACAAACCCACAGTCATGACGTTTCAATCAGGTTAGTTTGTAAACACAGTGATCTCAGCTTGCCAGTGTAAACAACTTTATGGTATGAAAGCAGCACTATTTGAAGATTACTTTATTTCAACTGCTATACGCTAGGTATACAATTGGAAAGAAGACCATCAGTCTGTTTTCTGTGACTTGGTATTCTCTCATGCCCATCCTATATTGTGTGAAAGGTTTATGCTTCTATTTTAGCACTAATTTCTGATGTTTCCCAGGCTCGCGCAGATATTGAAAACAGTTTGTAAATTCTCCAATTCAATATTAAACATTGGTTTAAAAAAAAAAGAGTAATAACAGCTCTACTTACCCAGTAACCACTTCACAGAAGCACTAAATAGTCTCAAGAATAAAACTTTACAACTATGATATTTATTTGTGCTCTTGCAATTGGACATTGATGATTACTCTTTGCTATACATGACAAAGTGATGGTGAACCTCAAAGAAAGCTGTCAACAAAGGTCTGGTGTTCCCTGTGATACAGATTTCTTCTGTTCCAACTGTTCTGGTGCCAGATTAAGATTTCCAGCAAGCAGCCTACTGAAAAGTTTTGACTGAGTGAAACAGGCATTAAAATGGACTGATCATTCTTCACATTAAATTTTCCAGGGTAACATCATAGATTAGGATGCATATGTGGAACTTAAGTTGAGGGTGAAGTATCATAAATTTAAAAACTATTTTTAAAATGTGGAATTTACACAATTTGACATTCCACAATCATAAAATTAATTTTCAGATCCAGAAACATACTTCAGCAATAATTCTCAATTTATTATGCCATTAAACACCCAAATACATCTTTCAGCAAAAGGTAGCTTTTACAACGTTGCTTTTACATTAGGCCTTGTGCAATAGTGAATTGACCTCTTGTCAGTTCAGAGCTTTCTAAACGATTGCAGGGGTCCTGTGGAAAAGTACAGAATGGCTGCTAGCAACTTCTGGATTTCTGCATTTAACTGTAATCACTGTTGTGTGTGGTACTATGAGGATGATGGCCATCTCTGCTCTATTATTCAATTTTTTTTTTGTTACATTGAAAATTGAAAAGTTAATGCCGGTTTCAAAAATAAACTTAAATGTTTGCTATTCAAATGAAACCAAATAAGCTGAACAATTGTGGAAAAAGATGGTGAGACTAGGCAAGAATGTTACCATCTCATTTTGAGAAGGTGGTTTCAAAAGATAACGTATCACGTTAATCACATTAGACAGACCTAGTGCTTTCCCAAACACACATTCATTTTCTAAACAAATTACTTCCTGGTTTCTGCTTCGAATATTTGCCTAATCATTTGTTTTCCTTTTTTGAGAAATGTGCCAAGGTTACATTTCAATAATTTAATTGTTACATTAATTATAACCTAAATGTGTAGAAAAATGAAAAGATATTTTCATCACCATTGGTGTCAAAATTCTGTTGCCAGTGGGGAACTGTCAAGTTTAAGGAAATTGCTGCTTATGCAGGTGATCAGGCTGAAGTAACAAGAAACCATTGACCCCTGGCTGTGTATTTGTGTGTAACCTAGGTGATGCCCATATCACCAGTCAATTCAACTACAAATCTGCTGGAGGTGAGATTTCATAATGGTAACTGAAGAATAAATGTCAATGCTCTGAACTCCTGGAGCTCCACTTTACTGCCACTGACAAAAACATATAGTGCTAATAATCCTTGTATCTCTGAAACATTAACCTGCTTCTCAACCAATAACTCAAATTGCTAACGGTAGCTTGAACACACTGATCCCTAATTAGAAAGTCAAATCTAGCCCGAGTCATTTCTATATTGTAGGGAGGTTGCAATGTCAATAGTCACCATGACATTGATGCCAGGCAGCCACAAAGTTAATATGCTCTTAATTATTAAATATCTTCATCTCCCTAGTTGAAATAGTTAAAAGGCACAATTTCCCCTGTTCCAACCATTAATGCACCACAACACTCCTAAATTCCCATGAATTAAACTGCTGCTACACAATAGAGTCATAGTGATGTACAGCACGGGAAATAGTCCTTTTGTTCCAATTCGTCCATGCCAACCAGATATCCTAAACTAACCTAGTCCCATTTACCAGCACTTGGCCAATATTCCTCTAAACCCTTCTTATTCATATACCCATCCAAATGTTTTTTAAAATGTTGTAATTGTACCAGCATCCACCACTTCCTCTGTCAGTTCATTCCATACACTACCATCCTCTGCATGAAAGAATTGCCCCTTAGATCCCTTGTGAATTTTTCCCATCTCGCCCTAATACTATGCCCTATGTTATGAATTTCTGCAATGCACAACTTTGTTGCAATTTTGGCATATATGTCTGGAATATAAATATAATATAAACGAATATATAAAAAGCCTCCTGCCTGTGAATTATATCTTGAAGACTGACTAATGTTGCCAAACTTCCAGCAGGACGATCAAATCAGTGAGAATTATTTGAAGTGATCTGCAGTTTTATGTCATGATGAGTGAATCTGAAGTCTTCACTGGTGATTAGTGATAACCATCTGTGATCAAAGTTATCAGTGTAATGTAGGGAAGATAAGAGAACACTTACTAGTGAGCTATTGTGGCTAGTTTCTGGAGTGGATTTCACAGTCCCAAGAGTCATTTTATATAAACAAAGCGTGAAAACATGCTTCAATCTTACAAAATGTATTGCCTTGTAGATGTTCATGAACAGCAAGGAAGCATACAGGTGTTAGACACTATTTGCATATCTTTACAAAGCAATCATTTTAGGAAGGGTGCCTTTCAACTGCATACACTCAAGATGTGCATCTTTCTTCGATATTTGCCAAGCTTTCAAATACATGACAAATTGCCGGTCATGTGAAGTGCATTGCTCAATTAACATGAATAAGATTTCAGGTAACGTTCTACAAATTACTTGTGTTCGCAAAGCATGTTCATCCCAGAGCAATTTTACAGAAAAGAATCTAGATTGATTATTACATTTGATTTAATTTATTAAGGAGAAACAGTAGAGAAATTCCTTTACTCAATAGTAATGGAAACAGATGGTTCAACACTGAGTTATTAAGCAAAGCAATGAACTCTGCCTCAAGGAAAAATTGAATAAATATTTGGAGCAGACACAGAAACAAGTGTATAATGATAAGACAAGGCAGTAGAACTAGTTTCACATTGCTCTTGGTCACATGGAATTTTCTACAGGGCTTCCTTTTAGATTTTAAATTTTCATTACACACACTTGTTCACAATTTAAACGACGACATAAAACTATTTCTCAGGCAAGGGTGAATTCATAGGATGTGAAAGTGAAGGTGACTTGCAACTTTAAGTGATTGCATCCAAATGGAATTTTGCTCTTTTAAACATTTAAAGCAATGGAAACAGATGCAAGCATTCTGTTTTATTTTAAATGATCTCACTGTCTAAAAATTAAAACGTGTGTCCATTATGCTGCTCTGGTCTGGCCTGGCCTTGTTTAGCCCAGATGAGCAGGGCAGGCATTGGAAAACAAATGCTTTCAACTGTGTTTGTGGGCTTTTTGATGTGGAAGCAAACATCTGATTTGAAAGGAGTGGCTCACAGGTTCAGTGACATGGAGGTTGGTGTAAATCTGGCAATACTAAAGTTAATTAACACTTTGACATCCAAATATGTATGAAGAAACTTAGAGGGTTTATCTAACATTTTTAACAAATCACTCAATTACCTTCCAGAAAAATACAATATGCTTCAGCACAAATTACACATTGAAGAAATAGTGAATGGAACGGCATACTTACTTTCCCTTGATTTTCTGCATGTTTTCTAAGAGGATGTTATGGAGGTCAGTGGTCTTACTTGTCAGCTCAGCCAGCAGTTCACCAAAATATCGGGGATCCAACTTCTCAATGTTACCACTCTCATAATCCATGGCACTCTTGATCTGATGTCAGAAAAGTTCAATTACCCAACTAGACAAGTTGATACTTTTCCCAGAATGATAATACTGTATGTAGCACAACGAAGAACTTAGTAGCAAATTAAAACAAGTCACAGATTACGGGGTTTACGACCACAGAGAACACAGATGATCATTGCTATTGAGAGCCAGATAGACACTGCACCTTTCCACTATGCAAAAGCAGTGCACCTAATGGATTCCACTGCCCTGCTGAGCTACTCTGTAAAGCATTAGGAATCTGTAATTCTATTCATTTGGGTTGACGGCCCACAAGTTACATGGATTTTCATGTGTATCTTTTATAAAGCTGATAAATCAGGAAATTCCACACATTAAGTTAATTCGTCCCTTAATATAAAGGCATATCTACAAATCCAGCTAAACATGCAAATTATTTTAAAACTTAGTTTTTTGCAATGAAAAACTCCTGATTTGCAGGAATTTATTTTTTTTAATTGTTGTATTTAAGGCAGCTTCAGCAATGTAGCAAAGTCTCTTTCCAGAAACAGAATCACATATTGATTGTTGTAGGAATCAGGTGGGGTGCAGTCAATGTCAAATTATCTTTAAAATAAATTAAGCATTCTGCAATTTGAACAAATCAACAGCAGGTCAGACAGCACCTGAACAGAGAAACAAGAGTTTGTGTATCACGTCAACGACCTTGCACCAGGATTTTGTAAAGACAGTGGATGCTCATACAATTTAATACAACTGTCTTCTGACGAATAGACTAATAATCTGGGCTTATCCTCCCATGTTATATCAGCACACTGTCTTATCTGAAAGGCATGATCATTCCTCATTTCTTCCAAAATCATTTCCCAGTAATCCATTGGGTGTAAAAAAACAATAGTCATTGCTGAATACGTGAGGTTAAAAGATGAGATCCTTGCCATCTTTAATCATTCTCAGCTCTATATTTACAGGTATCTGGGGAGAAAACAATAGCACAAATACATATTTTTAAAGCTGTGCAAGTTGATTATGTCTGAACAGACAGCTCAGTCGAAATCCATTATAGTTCGGATCTTAAAGTATTTAAGGCAATGGTAGTGAGGAGCAAAGGAGAATGGTAAAAGTTCCCATGCTGCCAATGAAGCAAATTAATTCACATTTCTCAGTGCAGGTCGTCATTCAGCCTACTGAATCTGCTCTGCTATTCAATGAGATCATGGCTGACCTGACAATGCTCAACTCTACTTTCTTGCCTTTCCCCATTACCTTTGCCTCCCTTGCTGAATAAAAATCTGTCTTGCTATCTCAATATTGAATGTTGTTGCCGCCACATCCTCGACTGCATTTTATGCAAGGGAATTCCACGGATTCCATATCGTTGGAGAAGGAATTCCTCCTCGTCTGTTAAATGAGTAACCCCTTACTCTAACATTACGCCCACTGGTCCTAGACTGCACCACAACAGGGGAAACATGTTCATCACATCTGACAAACTGCCTTAGAATCTTATATTTTAATAAGACTGCCTCATTATCTATACTTCAACAGGTCTAACCTACTCAACCTCTCCGCTTAAGAAAAGCACTCTATATCCAGGATCAGCCTCTTCAGCCTTTTCTGCACTCTCTCCACTGTCGGTATCTCTTCTTTGAACCAAAATTGTTCACACTTTTCCAGGTATGGTCTGACTCGCACCTTAAATATTTTCAGCGGGACATTTTTTTGTTCCAAGCCCTTTGAAATAAAGGTCAATATTCCATTTGATTTCCATGCAATCCAATAAATCTGAATATTAGCTTTTTGTGATTCGCGCACAAGGCCATCAAAATCCCTTTGTGGTGCAGCTTTCTTAAGTCTTTCTGTATTTAAGTAATATCCAACTCGTCTATTCTTTCAGTAAAAGTGCATTGCTTCACATTTTCCCATATTGTATTCCATCTTTCAAGTTTTAGCCCACTCACTTAACCTATCTACATACCTCCATAGATTCTGTCATTTTCACTATACACCTTTCCATCTATTTTTGTGTCAATTGCAAACTGGGAGATAGTACATTCATTAATATATACCAAAGTTAACAGCAACAATTGCACAAATAAATGACAACAAATGTACCTTGACATAGTCATTAAGCAACACTAATGATGAAAGCTCATATTTAGTATGTGAAAAAACCCTGTGCATTAAAATTGAATTGTTTTGTTTAGCTACGTTTGTGAACATAATTATTTACAGAGATGAAATATGTTAGTTTTGCTAACTTTGACCATTAAAATCAGCACATGCTGGTTGTGGGCATGGGAATTGAGCTGTGTAGTTAGTAATTTTATGCATAAATATATTGAAATATTGAGGGACCTGGTTCCACTTCAAAATAAAAAGTAAATACATTTCAACAAAAGAACAACTGAGTCTCAATTAAAGGTAAGAATGGCTACAATAAATCTGAATGCCATTTATGGGAAAGGCATGAAATAAAATCTCTCTCCTTTTAAATCTGAATCTTAGACTACTGATGGCATGGTTTTCGTGGAAAGGAATATGGTTAAATATTTAATTGCAAGTGGAAAAGATGCCTTTGTCTTCAGTGTCTTTTAAGATAATGAAACAAGTTTTTGTAAAGTTCCCCACAGGAGGTAGATTAGAAATGTTAAAACACATCTAATAAGAGTAAACGTACGGTCATGGATGAAGGATAGGATAACAGACAGAAACCAGAGAGTAGGAATTAATGGATCATTCACATGTCAGCAGGCTGTGACTAGTGGGGTTCTGCGTGGTTCAGTATTTGGGCTGCAGTTGTGACCAATATACATTAGGTATTTGGGGGTCAGGTCAAAATGTAATATTTCCAAATTTACAGATTATCCAGAGCTAAGTGTGAATATGTGCTGTACGGAAGATATAAAACAGCTTCAAAACAATTTGGGCAGATTTAGTGAGTGTGCGAAGTATTTCTTAAATGGTAAGAAGTTGGAAAGTGTAGACGTACAAAGAGACCTGGGTGTCCTTGTTGATAAGTTACTGAAGACTAACATGCAGGTTCAGAAAACTATTAGGATTGATAGTGCAACATTATCCTCTATTGCAAGAGGATTTGTGCACAGAAGTAGTGAAGTATTGTTTCAATGGCATAGAAACTTGGTTAGACCATACCCTCAAGTACTGCATGCAGTTTAGTTCTCCTTATCGCAGGAAAGATATAATTGCAACATGATGGCAGGACTGTCCTATGAAAAGACTTTGGACACACTGGGCCTGTATTCTCTTGAATTTCAAAGAATGAGCACATGGAAACTTTCACAATGCTTAAAAAGGGACAAACAGGAGAGTTGAAGTGATTGGGAAGTGTAGAACCAGGGACACAATTTAAAAATAAGAGGATACCACTTTGGTCCCAGAGGTTTTGTCATTCAGGATGGTTTTGAACCTTTGGAAGACTCAGTTTTTGAGTATGTTTGAAATAGAGATTGATAGATTTCTGACTACCAATGGGTTATGACGATGGTATGTTATGGAGGACAAAGTGCTTTAATTGTATGATCAGCAATGATGGGCATTAAATATCAGGGAAGGCTAAATGGACTAAACAGCCTACTCCTATTGTCTTGTTTCTATTCCTATGTTAAAGCGTTACTAGACTCCCTATTGTATGGAAACAGGCCCTTCGGTCCAAAATGTGCACACATATCCATTCCCCTGCCCTATATTTACCCCTGACCAATACACCTAACACCACGGGCAATTTGGCCTGGCCAACTCACCTGACCTGCACACCTTTGGATTGTGGGAGGAAACCCATGCAGACGCGGGAAAAATGTGCAAACTCCACATAGGCAGTCGCCTGAGGCAGGAACTAAACCCAGGTCACTGTGAGGCAGCAGTGCTAATCACTCAGCCACTGTGCCACCCCAAATTTAAGATTTGGTCATGGAATTTGAAGGAATCTGGCTGCTGATATGATTCCAAACAACAAACAATGCTATTGTGCATAAGGAAGGGAGAAGAAGGATATCATTTGAACTGGAGACTGTGCCATCAGAGTAACTTTAACATTAATGTAGTAACCGATTTATTCGAATGGATGAACAATTATGTGCAATGGGCCAACGCTATCTTGTTACAAGACTGTTGCTTACATACAGGGCTTGATTACAGAAGCGACTTTAGTGATCCCATTCTTAATAATGGAAGTTCCTGTTATTACACATCTTAATAGAAAAGTGCACTTCCTCTGGATAGGTTTGGGAACACATATGGGGGGTAAGGTGTAGAGATAGGGATCACTGGTCAGCAATTGCCACAGCTATTCTTTTGGTGTGCAAAGAAGAACTACTTCTTCTGGTTTCATTAAATGTATTATTTTTTTTTAAAAAAACTACCTCGGCCAGTCTTCACTTCAGATGCAATAGCTTTCACTGAGTAAGCTAACCACCCACGAGCTATGAAAGTGGTTTTGGATTTAAACATATTCACATAGACTCCATGTCGGTCAGCCTCAATCCCAGGAACAGGTGGAAAGAATCACTGAATCACTTCAATTTCAAATGTTTGCCTTGTATGGTTTCGATGGGTGAAGGGAGTTAAAACCCTCCCTTTTTTGTCAATGTGTACATTTGTATGCAGCATAGTAA
Source organism: Chiloscyllium plagiosum (assembly GCF_037043375.1). Taxonomy (NCBI): domain Eukaryota; kingdom Metazoa; phylum Chordata; class Chondrichthyes; order Orectolobiformes; family Hemiscylliidae; genus Chiloscyllium; species Chiloscyllium plagiosum. Next base: position 59,557,050 of record NW_028270149.1, read on the forward strand.
TGAGAAAAATGTCACAACCATTCTGATCATTTGTTCTAGTTTGTATTTTCATGAAGTGTCCCTTTTAATTTGGGCAGAGAGCGCCAAACCAAATAAGAGTCTTGTATCATGAAGATACCAAATTGTGCAGTAAGGTAGCCTGCAGTTTCTAATCCAGAAGTTTGCAGATTCACATCCAACTGGCAAAGGTTGCCAATGACCTTATATAGAGTTGCTTACTAAAGAGTCTTGCAATTAAATTGGTGAAAGCTCCATGAAAGTGTATCGACGGTAAATATCCCATGATTTTTAGACTAGTTATTTACTAAGATTCATGACATTACTGTAGTTGGAACGATTCTGAAAAAGAGTCACATTGGCCTCAAAAGGTTAACTCTTTCTTTCTCTCTCTAGATTCTGCTAGACCTACTGAATTTCTCCAGCACTTCTGGTTTTTGTTTTTAGGATACAGTTAAGTTTACCAACTGTATGCTTTACACCATTGCTGATTTTATCAACAGATGAAAGAAATGCCATGTCTCAGACTGCTGAAAGCCACAATTTAGAATGTAATCTTCATGGGCTAGAGTTACCAACCAAGGTTAAATCTGGTCTGGCTTCCAGTTTTGGGACTTGATTTGTATTAACTGAGAGATCCTAAATACCTTCATTGCCCAATTTAGAAGAATTCCAAATACGGTTGAAATATATGGGGCAATATATTAAATATGATTGGAGCTACCTTCAGAAGCGGGCTTGATCCTGGATTATTTTATATTTTAAAATACTCAGTAGAATATTAAGATTCATAATCAATTTGTTACCAAATGATTGCATGTCTGGATAGGTTTGCCAACATCAGTTTAAAATTCTTCAGTTGGCATTCTGTTAAACCAGACAGGTGGCATTCCAACTGAAATATTTCCACAGGTTAAAAACACACCTTAAAGTTAGTAACAAATAGATAAAATAGACAAGGTCAACATTTCTATTTGCTACTTATTGTTTGAGAAGCTCAGGTGACCCATTGCATCTATCATAAAGTTGAAAAGAGTAAAGACAGGGGAGGCAAAAACAACAGATAATTAGGTGCCACCAAGCTGAAGTTTTAAAAAGACTTAACATTGTGCAAAGAAGGGAAGGCAAAGGTCAGAAATTTACTAATTGGGGCAGTCCTGCTAAGAATTAATGAGATATGATAATGAGTTAAGGCTTCAACTCAATGATGAGGAACATATATATAAAACACACCCTTTGTGGTGTTTAAAGGAAAGAGAGAAGCAAGTGCAGAAGACCAATGATAAAATCAAGAGTGACACACAAAGAGAAAATTGTGAAAGTGAGAAGGGCAGAGTCCAGCATGTGATAAGATCTTTCTTTTCTTTTCCAACTGGTAGTCTATGGAATTTTTCCATGACGAGGATAGCATTCAATCTTAAGATAAACTTCAGCCTTATAGGGCAGGTTTGATTCCATCTTTAATAAACAAGATGGTACAGACTTCATTTGTAAATAGAAAGATCAAGCATAGGCAGCAGCTACTGGTTGAACTGAAGAAATTGGTTTTGAGAACCCACATTATGTGAAGATTTCTAGTGCTGTCCTGAAGAACATTTGAGTAGTTGAGCATTGCGAGAAGAATGAAGCTTATGTGTAGTAACAGCTCGCTGTGTCTTCATTCTTCTGTTCCATCTCAATCTGTCATAGCTGCCCAACTCTGTATTTACTTCTTACTTGAATGCCTCCAATCACTACTCTCATCCCCTTTTGATGTGTGTCCAATCACACATCAAAAACCGGTGTACCTACCAAATTTCCCTGTTCTGGGATTCAACAATCAATCTCTCCTTCAATAGTCCTCCGATTCTAGCCCTCTAAACCCAATTTTCTTTCACCAAATATTTGATCCAACCTCAATTCCTTGTATGCAATTTTGCAAGTTTGTATGCAATTCTTTCACCGTACAAAAAAAAGTCATATTGTTTCTTTACATCAAGAAGTACCTGATTAATACAATGAGAAGGAAGTTGCTGATTTTGGAGTTGAAACATCAAGAAAGCAATGGCTGAAGTTGAAGAATGAAAGCAGAACAAAGAAAACAGTGTTAGAAAATTCCTAAGTTGACACAGTTTAAATTATTAACTATAGCAATGATAAGATTATTTAACAAGCCTTCGGGTAGCTCTGAACAAGGCTTTGATGAAAATGTATAAAAGGGTAATTTGTTCAGATTTCAGAGTGTCACTCAGAACTGTGCACAGCTTAATTAGCTATAAACACATAGCCTTCCAGCACTGAACACTGATAAGCTCTAGATTGCTTATCTGGTGAAGGATAGTCCACCAGTTAGGGAGGTAAACTAAAACCGAAACTAAATGAAATGAACTCCCTAGGTCCAACTCACAAACCAGGCTGGCTGGTCAATCATTAACAGTACATTGTACACTGTTATACTGCCGGTGCAGGATTGAATACTCGTGTCTTTCATTAGCAGCCATGAAGAGAGGTTGAGTAGGCTCAGGTTGCTTTCTGCAGAGCACAGAAAGCTGACGGGTGACCTGATTGAGGTGAAGAAGATTGAGGGGCATGGACAGGTGGATTGAAGGCAGCTGCTCCTCAGAGTTGAATGGTCAATAACAATAGAACAATGTTAAGATGAAAGGCAGGAGGTTTAAAGGCAATTTGAGAGAAAATGTTTTCATCCAGAGGATGGTGAGAATCTAGAATGTACTACTTGGGAGGGTATTTGAAGCAGGAAGCCTCACAGCCTTTAGAAAGTATGTGGATGAACACTTAAGATGTCATAACATTCAAGGCCATGGGCCAAGTGCAGGAAGTTTGGTGGAGTATAGATTCAGAGTAGCTTTTGTTGGTGCAGACACAATGGTCCAAAGAGCCACTTCAATAATCTATGAGATCTGTCATATTGGTGTCAATATCACTCCAAAGGAATCCACCACCTACTTTCCAAGGGAAAGCTTTGAAATATATTATTATAGGCAAAATAGTTAATAGAATGGCAACCACAAACCTTGATTTTCATAGATAACATTTCCAATTTGTTTTCCTTTGGGATGGGAGCTCTGTGTAATCTCGGTTGGGGAATTAAGCGCCTATCTGGTATCTGGTATCTAAATAGATAGCATTGGGGCATTTCCGTGATTCAGGAAATTTGGACAGGAACTCCAAGTCACAGGCTGGTGGCTTTTTGCTGTTAGCAGTCCCATGGGCACTGATGGCTATTGCTGGTAAAATACCCAGGGAGAAACCTCAGATCACCAAGGGACACAGGTCACAGAGCTGGGTAGGGGTCACCAGTTGGAGGCGATGGAGATCAGAGGAAATGGCAAAGGGATGATTTTCAGTGGACCCTCTTTTTCAGTGTCAGGTCCCTCAATTAGTAATGAAGGATCCTGAATGAAGGAATCCTCCAATTCCATTCACCCTGAATGAGGCTGCAGCAACCACTGTGATTTGCTTTTGAGTCTCCTCAAATGGTGAATCCCCCACCTGCTGTTGGTACATTCAGAGTAAAATTAATTGGGCTCAGCGAAACTAAACTTAAGAGATCATATAATGCAGACAGCCTCAAGTTCAGAGGTGAACTACTGGAGGACAGGAGGCAAACAAGTGCCCAGTAAGCATCTGCAAAGTTCAAACAGCAGGACATTTTCCTACAATTTTCCATTCATCATTCAACGCTCCAACTGAACTCAGCTTTACCCAATTTACCCTTGATCAAATGTTTTCATTGCAGTGATATCCCTGGGCTGGAATGGTTGGCATGCAACAACCATAAATATCTTCTTTGTGATGGGTTTGATTCCAATGAGCAGAGAGATTTGAAATGACTCCAATTTTGCTAGGGATCCTGATGCCATATTCACTCAAATGCTCCACCATAATGGAGAATGTTGTTGTTTTTGGATCCTCTGACAGTCCACTACCATTTACAACAGGTCATAGCAGAACAGCAAGCATTTAATTGGTTGGTTGTGAGATCATTTAGCACTGTCTGTAGCTTGGTGTTTCCACACAGTAGCACGTAGATAGTCCTGCGATGCAGTTTCATTAGGTGAGCGCCTCATCTTTATGTCTGCCTGATATTGTTCCTAGTGTCCCCTTCTGCGCTTCTCATTGATATTAATGCTAGAGTGAATGACATGATTAGCCCTTGTGGCTGAATATAATTCTACTATTGTTCATAGTTTGCAGCACCTCGTGGATACCGAGATTAGAGCTGATGAATCATTTGTGTGTCGATCCTGTTTATCAGAATGATAATGTCACACAACATGAATGCGACTTTGTCTTTGCAAGGACTGCTCGGTGGTCACTCCTACCATCACGGACCAATTGGATAGTGAAGTCAGACCAAGTAGGATTTTCCCTTATGATTTTCCTCCCATTACCTTCATTGGAAAAAATATGGCAGATATGTCCTTCAAGATTCAGCCATCTCAGTCAGTGGTGGTGTTATTGAGTCACTTTTAGTGATGGGTATTGTGTCCCCTTACTCCCCTCAGTGCTTCTTCCAGATAGCATTCAACATAAGGAAAACTTTGCAGTTCAAAAGGGAACAGTAGGTGGCAGTTATTTTTATAAGCTCCTGTGAATCCAACCTCTGATTTTCCAGACTTATAGAGTCATAGAGATGTACAGCATGGAACCAACGACATTGGAAGGGAAAAGGTTGAGATTCTGAAGGGAGATTACAGACAGTTAGACAGAATAGACAGAAATTTAAAAAGGAGTCTTCAAGGGTAGTAATATCTGGATTACTCCCAGTGCTACAAGCGAGTGAGGTCAGGAATAGGAGGATAGAGCAGATGAATGCATGGCTGAGGAGCTGGTGTATGGGAGAAGGATTCATGTTTTTGGATCATTGGAATCTCTTTTGGGGTAGAAGTGACCTGTACAAGGAGGACGGATTGCACCTAAATTGGAAGGGGACTAATATACTGGCAGGGAAATTTACTAGAACTGCTTGGGAGGATTTAAACTTGTAAGATAGGGGGGGGGGTTGGACCCATGGGGGTAGTGAGGAAAGAGATCGATCTGAGACGGTACAGCTGAGTACAGAAGTGAGTCAAACAGTCAGGGCAGGCAGGGACAAGGTAGGACTAATAAATTAAACTGCATTTATTTCAATGCAAGGGGCCGAACAGGGAAGGCAGATGAACTCAGGGCATGGTTAGGAACATGGGACTGGGATATCATAGCAATTACTGAAACATGGCTCAGGGGTGGGCAGGAGTGGCAGCTTAATGTTCCAGGATACAAATGCTACAGGAAGGATAGAAAGGGAGGCTAGAGAGGAGGGGGAGTGGCATTTTTAAATGAGAGCATTACAGCTGTTCTTCGTAGTCATGCTACCTTCACTCAGTCTACTCAAACTGCCTTTGGATTTTATCTCTGACTAATTCTGAAATTTTATTTTACCTTCTCCTTTACAAATTTCAAGATGCTTCACAAAGTAATATAAGGTACCAAAGGCACGTTGGATACACAATGAAAATGTTCTTGGACTTGAAACCTACACAACTGTGCAAGTTTCCATTTGGTCAGAGTTGCCAATTGAGTCTTTGGGATCATTACAAAAACATTTATTAGAAACCTTTAGTTTAGGTGAGTGCAACAGCTTCCTTCCTAATGATGCACAAGATCAAAGAAAATTCCTGAAGGGTACACCAACTCAAGTATTTACTTGAAGATCTCATCAGTTATTAAAGATAAATGTTTCAGATTCCATGCCATTTCAGCAAGCTCAAGAGACTTAACTGGTTACTTAGTAACCAACAAGAAAAACAACTAATCGCAGAAGTAAATTCCAAGAGATGTAGGAGATCTGAACTCTCAGATATTCCCTTTCCCAGAACCTTCTTGAGAAGAATGAAAAATAGATTCTTTAAACAGTTCATAAACTATTATATGGATTGGAAAGTCATTCTTCACCTTCACCTTTTTGTGCACACAAAGAGGAATAAGTTCAGAACGATGCTTCAAGTACGGGTGACTGTTTGCTCAGTCTTAACTATCATGCAACTGGTACAAATTCGGGACATTTTCAGGGTTTTCTTATACAAATGCAAATCTTCCATTTCAGTTGTGGAATTCAGCTTAATTCATTGATACCGAAGTTTGAAATTAACCATTCCAAAAAAGCAAGCAATGAATAATGAAGGAGTACGCATTGTGGCCCCTTCAAATATTCTAGCACTACATTAAGTAAGGACTTGTACAGTAAATGGGTCGTCACCTGTTCTTGTAAAAATAACTATCGCTTTTTTGAGAAAAGTAGTTTTGGTTAAGACATTCAAAATGTGTTGCTCTCATATTTTAAATGTCTGTTACAAACAAGCTCTAACCAATCAATCAAGGTTCTAGTTAAAGAATGTGCAGAATCAGCTCATAAAGGCATTGGCTTTGATTTACTGCTAAAAAACTTCAATTCTTTGTAGGTGGTGCTACATAGAAATGTAGTAAATCATTGCAAGTTGTCAAAAAATATATAATCATGGAATTGGATGTTGCTCACCTCTTACTGACTTTGACAATTCATTCAAATTATCTGATAATTCAAACATTTTGAATTCCGGAGTGCACAATTTTGTATGTGTGAGTTTATGTTTGTGTTAATACATTTCAGCTTTATGTCTGGCTGGTTCTCAACCTATACTGTAGAATAATTTATGTTAATAGTGGATCGAAGCACTGCACAGGAGCATTAATAAAACAAAGCATGCCACCAAGTCACATAAGGAGCCATTAGGTTAGATGACTAACAGCTTGGTCAAAGAAGAAGATTTAAAAGAAGGAAGGCAAGATTGGGAGGCGAAGGAGTTAAGGGATGGTTTTCCAGAGTTTGGTCCTGGGCAACTGAAGGCACTCAGTCATCAGCAATAAAGCAATAATAGTTGGGAATGTATAAGAGGTCAAATTAGAGAATCTCATATTTCAAAGGATTGTGGAATTGGATGAGATTACTGATAGAGGCGCACGATAAGAAGGGATTTGAGAATGCAAAAAATAATATTTTTGAGCCAAGTTTACCTCTCTGCTTTCCAAACATCTGTTAATTTTCCTATTTACCTTTAAATGATATTATAAGCTCAAAGTATTGAATTAAGAGAACCCAAGTACGGGTTTAACTGGAATTTTCGGATACGAGGTGGTGACTTAACATTGTAGGTCAGCAGGAAATTAAGTTAATCTACATTAAGCACATTTTGTATCAGCTGGATGTGACCAATTGACAGACGTTATTGCTTTGGAATAGTGCAAAGATTGAAGTATTCACCCAACAAGCTGAAACAAGATGACTAATGGAAACCTGCATGAGAGGAGGACAAGAAGAAGAAACTAGTCTCTTTCCCTCACCAATACAGGTTAACATTCTTCACAGGCGAAAGACTATTTTTAAAACTTTCGTATTGGAGAGTATGTCCAGAGCTGTAGGATGATAATTAGAAATATAAACACTTACCAGAGCAAATGCATTTAAAGAATTACATCACATGATTGAAGTTAAGATCAATAATCATAATTTTGATTTTAGTACTTAGGGTCTTGAAATCTATGTTTTCTGTATTGGCTCAGAATTGCCATTGAAACAGTGCAAAGGAAATGTCAATGTTCACAAACATCAAGGTAAATAATATTCATAATTTGGCCACTGAAATTCAAAAGTAAATTTTGGTTGCTTACAAGATATAGTAAGTTATCATTAATTCAACTAACTAACGCCCACAAGAGGTTAGAGAAGAGACTGGGACTGGTGAATATTTCTCAATAATAAGCATTCTGCAAAAAACAGACAGAATAGCTACAATTTGCAACCAGATCAAAAAGGTTTTGTCTACAGTGTTTTGCATCACCTCATAGGCTAGAGCATTTTTAAAGTTAATCTGGCTCTCTCTTTTGAATAAAAGTCATCAATTCAAAGGTGAATCAATTGAGTTAACCACCTGCAAAAAAAATAACCTCATTGAGTTATTTGGACATTCACAAGACCACAGTAGAAGTATCTGTTCCTTTAAAAATATTCACAAAGCCATAATGTTGCAGTTCATAAATGTTTCAGTAGGCCAGTTGCCAGCAGCTAGAAGGCATAAACAAAAACCACACCTCCTAAATCACGTCATTCTAGCTTAATTAATCCTTGGCAACTTAAAATTTATTATAAAAAGTCATGCTGATGCTGGAAATCCAGAAGTAAATAAAATATTCCAAATACTCAGTAATTTGGGCAGCATCTAAGAAGCAAATGATGGGTTGGAATTTTGCCACTGAAGGAGGAAAGTCTCCCCAATTGGCAGATTCATCTCCATGGGAACAATTGTTGCAAGCATGATTTTTGTTCCAGTGATTTTGGCTCTGATCCATGATTGTCTCTGGATGCAGTGCCATGACAGCTATATAAAGTTAAAAATTATACAACACCAGGTTATGGTCCAACAGGTTGATTTGGTAGCACGAGCTTTCAGAGCGCTGCTCCACAACTACCTTCCGAAGGAGCAGCGCACCGGAAGCTAGTGCTTCCAAATTAACCGGTTAGGCTATAATACGGTGTTGTGATTTTTAACTTTGTCCACCTCAGTCCAACATGAGCTCCTTCACTTCATAGCTATATAAAGCAAATTAGTGCTGGGTCACGCTGGCTAGAAAGGTGGCTACAATTCTTAGATTTCAGCTTAGCTATGTGAAAAGTTGTGATGTGGAGTTACCAATGTTGGACTGGGTTAACAAAGTTAAAAATCACACACCAGGTTTTGGTCTTGGAATACAGACAGACTCTACCCTCACACATTTAATGCATTATCTGAGCTGAGATGTCACTTTTTTTAAAAAATATAAAACCTTAAGTTATCTTGGTAATGTGACTTGAAAGAAGTTTTGGATATACATATTAATGAATCGAAACCTGCAACCTGGTCGAAGTGATTGAGTCTTAATAGCAATCTAGGTTTAAATCTGAGGAAGGGCTTTTGCCCGAAACATCGATTTTCCTGCTCCTTGGACGCTGCCTGACCTGCTGTGCTTTTCCACACCACTCCAATCTAAACAGCAATCTAGGTTTGTTCAATACATCACATCAGTTGTATGACACTGATTTTTTACTATAAATTCTGTGTCCTATGATCCTGCCCCACTAGCCACCTGATCAAGGAGCAGCGCACAGAGCTTGTACTTCCAAATAACCCAATTGAACTATAATTTGGTGTTGTGTGATTTTTAACTGTGTGAAAAATTATCAGACCCTCAAATTCTTACTCTCCACCCAGACCCATGTACCCTCCTACTTCTGTGCCATTGTCCATATATCCTTGCCATTTCATGCCCCTTATATCCCCAGGGCACCACTCTGTAACCTTCACAGTTACTCACTCAGTATCTACTATAGGTAGGCCTTCACAAAATAAGGAAAAACATCTAACAATTTAACAGAGTTCTCCTTCGTACAAGTCTGATACTGAAAAAATCTGTTACAAAATGCATTCAAAATTTTAAATCCCCTCGTGTCAATCTGTTAAAAAAGCAAACAACTTCAAAGACAACTAATCATTTAATAGCGCCTTAAAACTATCAATTAAAATGTGAACTCATACCGCCTGCTGAGTTAAGTGATGTTAGAGCTTTTGAAATTCTGCCAGCATTCATAATAAGCCCAGCATTAATAACAGCCCTTTCAGAGAAGTCACCAATGAAGTCTATAGAAACTGCAGAAATATATGGCTGACAGGTTTTTTGCTATATTACTCCAGATGGCTTGTTAATCAACACTTAAGCAGCAAATACCTGCTCATTTACTCTGACAGCAACAGTGTTATTTTCATGTTTAAATGGGATTTAAATAAATTTAGATTATAGCACTTAAACAAACCTTTTCATCCTTCTGAAATGTTTATACTTCTGTAAATTCATGATTCCCACACTCTGCATTAATACTCTTGGAACAATAAAAAAAAATTGGGCCTATTCCAACTTTGTGTTAACTTCAAATGGTGCTGCTGTGAGAATAACACACCAAACCCACCTACCTATTAGCAATGAGGGAATACGCAGGAAATGGGAGAAGGTAATCCACATCCGAGTCCCACCTGTCACTGTTAAAATAACTTTTTAGTTCCTCTGACATTAGGGGTCATTTTCAAATTCACTGTCCACAATCTTTATAAAAAGTTAAAAAAACATTCTTCATGAGGTAGTTGTAAGGAGCAGCGCTCCAAAAGCTAGTGTGCTTCTAATTAAACCTGTTGGACTATAACCCGGTGTTGTGTGATTTTTAACTTTGTACACCCCAATCCAACACCATCATTTCCATATCATCACAATCTTTATAATTTACTTAATATCTTCTGCAGAAAATTCAGCAAAGACTGAAAATAATTTGGTGACATACATGCAAACCTAGTGTGTTGTTCCCAAGATTAATTTTCTCTGCATTATCCCAGTGAGGCGAACAAGGTGAGGCGCCATACATTCCTTTGCGACTTACCCAAATGGTCACAACTCATGTAAATATCTGGACTGTGAATCTTTCATTTGACATCTATGTATTCACTTCTACTACAAGTTGCCAGATAGCAACTACAGAAATAATCTTGATCGGTTTTCCTTCACTAACCTGGGAGCACTTTGGTCAATGGTAACACATTCCACTGCCACCCTCTTTGAGATTGGTCAATTGAGTACCAACTGAGCACTTCCTTTGTCTGTAACTTTTAGTAATCATCAGACAGATATATTCAAAAAAACAGGTTACAATTACTGTAAAGATATGTAAATTTTGTAAAGATATTATTGTAATTTTGTAATCAGATACTAATGTCTTAAAAGTTGTCAGAAGAGATATATAGCATGGAAAAGTGGCATTTGAATGATGCATTTCATATTATTAAAATGAAATAATATCCAAATAGCAGTGAATTTATTACTTCACTAAAGAATCAATCTGGCATGGACTTGACCAGAAACCTGAGCTGAATCCCAACCAAGCTTCAATTATTTTGAATGGATTGTTTATTGAAAATCGGTCCATTTTAGTCTAAATATGAGTTAATACTCCATAAGTTGCAGAATTGATATTTAAAATTGAGGAATCAATTACTGTGCAATTTGATTGACAAAACAATAAATTGTGAACTTATTAGGTGGAATTTAATAAAGAAGTCGCAGATCCTGTTGACAGACTAGGAAGCTGGAAGGGCCAGGCCAAATGCGATCACACTGCAGCTAGCCTCTTAGCTGAAGTGACACATAGGGCTAGTTCAATTACATTACAGGGTGCACTGAAGTGAAAATGCCAACATTACAGACAGTGTTTCATTGCACATGTCCTTCAGCACGAGTGTGCAGCAGACTAGCTAGATGATCTCATTTTCTAGTGCTCTTCAATACTAAGAGATGGACCTCAGCATACTGGCCCTGTTTTGGATTTTCTGAGATCTCTGCTGTCCCTTTCTGGCTTCAGCTCAGCTCAGCTCAGAGCTTCCTCTATGAAGCTCTTTCCCTTAGCAAATCTGAGCCGTCCCTTCTCAGATTTTTGCTCATCCTACTCCTCTTGCCTGGAACTCACTTTCATAGAAATCAGATCCAAGCATCTCCCATTTGATTTGCAAGGCTTCATCTATCTCATGTGAAAGGATGCAAATGCAGCTCAACAAACTTCACAAGTGTTTTAGTGATCTTCCTGTCCTTTGCAGATTTATTTTTGCAGCCTCTCAAACTTCCACGCATGCATTTGATTAAAATATGTTTTCCTGCCATTGGGATTCTGATGCAAATCCTCCTATGGTCTACTATCACATTATCTGTTCTAGCAAGCTTCATTAGACTCTACATTTTTTTTGTGCAGTACTAATAATTACTCTAGAGGTCATTTAGTCTTACGTACAACTGCTAGGCAAGTTACATCATTACATCTTCACAACAGCTACAATAGCTGATCTCAGCCACATTTTCGCAAACTCAGCCATATCCTCCAAATTGTTGCAACAATACTTACGTTAGCAATCTTTCCCAAAGCACAGCTGGACCAACCTCCTCAGATAACACTCATTAAAAAACTGAATCTACTTTTCTCCAGACTCAAATTCTAAATGCAAACAAAATGGACTAAATGGAAAAGTAATGAAACTTAAGTCTAAACAACAAGTGCTTGAGAAACCTCTCAGGTCTGGCAGCATTTGTAGAGAAAGAAACCGTGTCAATGTTTCAAGTCAACCATGACCCTGTTGAAGAACAGTCATATTGAACTCAAAATGTTGACTTCGTTTTTCTCTCCGCAGATGCTGTCAGACCTGCTGAGTTTCGCTGGCATTTCCTTTTTATTTAGATTTGCATTATTTTGCTTTTATTGAAGCATAAGTCAATTTTGACACAAGATAATTTAAATATTAATTTAATTCATTCAAACCATGAGAAAAGCATTTAACACTTCTACCATCTTTCACAAATCTTCCTTTCAAAACTGAAATCCACCCTCTACATTAACTACAGCCCTATCTTCTTTTCATCTTCAATTTTCTTGTGTTATTACCTTCAATCTTCAAATCCATCTCCTGCACTAATACAGCTGAACCTTCCGCTCCAGCCTTTGACCCTCAAACCACACTGAAACAATATCAATGTTGCAAGTGACATTCTCTTCTGAAAATGTGACAATAGTGCATAATCTTCCTTGATATTTCTCTTAATTGACCATATCAATCTTCTCCATCGGTTGTTCCATCTTGTCCAGTGCTGTTGGACTGTCATTACCTCATTCATTCTTGCCTTTACTCATTTCATTTGAAGAAGACATACCTGAGCATATCATACCTTATACTGCAGTTTGAAATGTTGATGGTGATGATAAAGTACAGTTCATTCAGAATCTGAGTTGTGTGGCTAAATGCACAATTACAAATATATCACCCAGAGAAATAGGTAGGAATGGTAAAGGGCCCAATGTTCTTTCCATTACAGGGCTGGCATGACTCTCTCCCATTCTTCCCATATGCCTATATTTATAGGTTGATTCACAGACTCTTGGCTGCTTTATGAACACATGTTCCTTGGCAATTAAATCCTAGCTTGGGATTCAAACTCAAAGCTTCTGGTTCAGAGGGGGGGGGATTCCAGCCATTGAATCACAAGATTAGGGGCAGCACGGTGGCACTGTTGCCTCACAGCACCAGAGACCAGAGTTCAATTCCCGCCTCAGGCGACTCTCTGCGTGGAGTTTGCACATTCTCCCCGTGTCTGCGTGGGTTTCCACCAGGTGCTCAGGTTTCCTCCCACAATCCAAAAATGTGCAGGTTAGGTGAATTGGCCATGCTAAATTGTCCGTAGTGTTAGGTGAAAGAGTAAATGTAGGGGAATGGGTCTGGGTGGGTTGCGCTTCGGCGGGTCAGTGTGGACTTGTTGGGCCAAAGGCCTGTTTCCACGCTGTAAGTAATCTAATCTAAAATATATTAAGATCTTGGAGACTCAATGCACAAAAATAAAATACATGTTCTTTTTCTCAGAACTGACATTTTCCATTTTAAGGAGCAATAGACAATAGACAATAGGTGCAGGAGTAGGCCATTCTGCCCTTCCAGCGTGCACCACCATTCAATATGATCATGGCTGATCATCTTTAATCAGTATCCTGTTCCTGCCTTATCTCCATAACCCTTGATTCCACTATCCTTGAGAGCTCTATCCAACTCTTTCTTAAATGAATCCAGAGACTGGGCCTCCACTGCCCTCTGGGGCAGAGCATTCCACACAGCTACCACTCTCTGGGTGAAGACGTTTCTCCTCATCTCTGTCCTAAATGGTCTACCCCGTATTTTTAAACTGTGTCCTCTGGTTCGGTACTCACCCATCAGCGGAAACGTTTCCTGCCTCCAGAGTGTCCAATCCTTTAATAATCTTGTATGTCTCAATCAGATCCCCTCTCAGTCTTCTAAACTCAAGGGTATACAAGCCCAGTCGCTCCAATCTTTCAGCGTAAGCTAGTTCTGCCATTCCAGGAATTGACCTCGTGAACCTACGCTGCACTCCCTCAATAGCCAGATTGTCTTTCCTCAAATTTGGAGACCAGAACTGCACACAGTACTCCAGGTGTGGTCTCACCAGGGCCCTGTACAGCTGCAGAAGAACCTCTTTGCTTCTATACTCAATCCCTCTTGTTATGAAGGCCAGCATGCTGTTAGCCTTCTTCATAGTCCTTGAGTATAAGATATATGAACAGCAGAACAGTTAGGATAAGATCTTGTGTAGATGATATCTAATCGTCATTAACCCTTTAACTTTATCTCCAGAATTTTCCTAACCATCGATGCGATGCATTGTATTACAGGTTAAAATTCTCCTTACGGAGGACATTATCCTGACCTAGCAGATTCTGAGCAGCATGTTTCGATTATTATGAGAAAAGTTTAATCTGCTTTGGTACAAATATAAAAACCAACTCTCAGGCCTTTATAAGAACAGTCTAAGATCTGTTGATTTTCCTGCTGAGTCAGGCAAGGACTATGAAGGTGAGCATATTGTCCCATATTCCTGAAAATGTATAAATATCCAGAAATGTGTTTATGCCTCATCATTTTCTGTAACAGTCCGATATAGTAAGCTCCCAATACCAACTTAACATGCTTAAGAGTGACAGACACACAGTTGGCCAATGATAGTTTATAGTTGAAAATTTAACTTGCTTTTCACATTTAGATGCCTGTTCTCAATTGCTGAAGAATGTGGATCCCTCACATAACAACTAATTATAAATGTTTTCCTTATATTATTATTAATCTTCCTTTTATATATTAGATAAGAGCTCTGCGAAGGTTTATGGAGAATGTCTTACAAGCTAAAACGTTTCATTGTTACAAGTATCGTTGGACATCGGAGGGCATCTGGGAAAATTAACAAACAGTGAAATTCACAACTGATCTTGGAGGAACTGTTGGGCAAAGTTCACAGCACAGAATTAGATAAGTTAATCATTGTTTTAAATGTGGCCTACAGAGAATCTGCAGTAGTGATTAGTGGGTTCTTTCTTGATTAAATGTTTTTGGAGATATGTCTCTTGATTAAACTTAAAATATAAGCCATAACTATTAATTTAACCTGGCACAGTGTTTGTAGAGGAATAAGACGGTGTTAATTTCTGGGTGTATAAATTGTGAAGGAGCAAAAATGCTCTTTAATAGAGTGATATATACTTCTTGTTAGATGGGGGAGTTTAAAGAGAGTTTAATGGTTACTGTGGATTATACCTGCCATAAATGCTCTTGGATGCGAATCTTATCAAATCGAATGGATCGGTTGGAGAGACAGTTAGAAGCAATAAGGAATTTGCAACAGTATGTGATGGATGGCAGTTATAGGAACGGGGGGGGGTTGGGGGAGTCTCAGATACAGTCACATAGATGGGTTAACTCCAGGAAAGGTAAGAGAGGTAGGCAGCTAGTGCAGGAGTCCTTTGTGGATATACCCATTTCAAACAGGTATGCTGGATTCTCAGGGGAACGTAGCATGAACAGCCAAGTTTCTGGTATTGAGACTGGCTCTAATGCAACGGGGGTACGTTGGGTTCTAAGAGATCAATTGTGTTAGGGGATTCTCTAGTCCAAGGTACAGACAGATGTTTCTGTGGCCAGCAGCGAAAAAGCAGAATGGTGTGTTGTTTCCCTGGTGCCAGGATCAAGGATGTCTCAGAGAGGGTGCAGAATGTTCTCACAGGGGAAAGGAGCCAGCAGGAGGTCATTGTCCACATTGGAACCAACGACATAGCAAGGGAAAAGGTTGAGATTCTGAAGGGAGATTACAGAAAGTTAGGCAGAAACTTAAAAAGGAGGTCCTTGAGAGTAGTATCATCTGGATTACTCCCGTTGCTATGAGCTAGTGAGGGCAGGAATAGGAGGATAGAGCAGATGAATGCATGGCTGAGTATGTGAGAAGGATTCACATTTTTGGATCATTGGAATCTCTTTTGGAGTAGAAGTGACCTGTACAAGAAGGACGGATTGCACCTAAATTGGAAGGAGACCAATATACTGGCAGGGAAATTTGCTAGAACTGCTCGGGAGCTGCTAGTAAGGGGGCGGAGGGGGGAAGCGTGTGGAAAAGAGACCCAGGGAGATAGTGAAGAAAGACTGACTGGTACAGCTAAGAACAGAAATGAGTCAAACAGTCAGGGACAAGGTAGGACTAACAAATTAAACTGCATTTATTTCAATGCAAGGGGCCTAACAGGGAAGGCAGGTGAACTCAGGGCATGGTTAGGAACATGGGACTGGGATATCATAGCAATTACAGAAACATGGCTCAGGGATTGGCAGGACTGGCAGCTTAATGTTCCAGGATACAAATGCTACAGGAAGGACAGAAGTGGAGGCAAGAGAGGAAAGGGTGTGGCGTTTTTGATAAGGGATAGCATTACAGCTGTGCTGAGGGAGGATATCCAAGAAATACATCCAGGGAAGTTATTTGGGTGGAACTGAGAAATAAGAAAGGGATGATCACCTTATTGGGATTGTATTATAGACCCCCTAATAGTCAGAGGGAAATTGAGAAACAAACTGTAAGAATAATAGGGTGGTTATGGTAGGGGATTTTAACTTCCAAACATAGACTGGGACTGCCATAGTGTTAAGGGTTTAGATGGAGAGGAATTTGTTAACTGTGTACAAGACAATTTTCTGATTCAGTATATGGATGTACCTACTAGAGAAGGGCTCCTGATGAAGGACTTTTGCCCAAAACGTTGATTTTACTGCTCCTCAGATACTGTCTGAACTGCTGTGCTTTTCCAGCACCACTAATCCAGAATCTAGTTCCCAGCATCTGCAGTCATTGTTTTTACCAGTATGTGGATGTACTGAGAAGGTGCAAAACATGACCTACTATTGGGAAATAAGGCAGGGCAGGTGACTGAGGTGTCAGTGGGGGAGCACTTTGGAGCCAGCGATCATAATTCTATTAGACTTAAAATAGTGATGGAAAAGGATAGACCAGATCGAAAAGTTGAAGTTCTAAATTGGAGAAAGGCCAATTTTTACGGTATTAGGCACGAACTTTCGTAAGTTGATTGGAGGCAGATGTTCGCAGATAAAGGGACGGCTGTAAAATGAGAAGCCTTCAGAAATGAGATAACGAGAATCCAGAGAAAGTATATTCCTGTCAGGGTGAAAGGAAAGGCTGGTAGGTATAGGGAATGCTGGATGACTAAAGAAATTGAGGGTTTGGTAAGAAAAAGAAGGAAGCATTTGTAAGGTATATACAGGATAGATCAAGTGACTCCTTAGAAGAATATAAAAGAAGTAGGAGTATACTTAAGAGGGAAATCAGGAGGGCAAAAAGGGGGCTTGAGATAGCTTTGGCAAATAGAATTAAGGAGAATCCAAAGGGTTTTTATAAATATATTAAGGACAAAAGGGTAACTAGGGAGACAATAGGGCCCATCAAAGATCAGCAAGGCGGCCTTTGTGTGCAGTCGCAGAAAATGGGGGAGATACTAAATGAATATTTTGTATCAGCATTTACTGTGGAAAAGGATATGGAAGATACAGACTGTAGGGAAACAGATGGTGATATCTTGCAAAATGTCCAGATTACAGAGGAGAAAGTGCTGGATGTCTTGAAATGGGTAAAGGTGGATAAATCCCCAGGACCTGATCAGGTGTACCCTAGAACTCTATGGGAAGCTAGAGAAGTGATTGCTGGCCTCTTGCTGAGATATTTGTATCATCGATAGTCACAGGTGAGGTGCCAGAAGACTAGAGATTGGCAAACATGGTGCCACTGTTTAAGAAGGGTGGTAAGGACAAGCCAGGGAACTATAGGCCAGTCAGTATGTTGCTGGAGGGAATCCTGAGGGACAGGATCTACATGTATTTGGAAAGACAAGGACTGATTAGGGATAGTCAACATGGCTTTGTGCATGGGAAATCATGTCTCACAAACTTGATTGAGTTTTTTGAAGAAGTAACAAAGAGGATTGATAAAGGCAGAGCAGTAGATGTGATCTATATGAACTTCAGTAAGGTGTTCAACAAGGTTCCCCATGGGAGACTGATTAGTAAGGTTAGATCTCATGGAATACAGGGAGAACTAGCCATTTGGATACAGAACTGGTTCAAAAGTAGAAGACAGAGGGTGATGGTGGAGGGTTGTTTTTCAGACTGGAGGCCTGTGACCAGTGGAGTGCCACAAGGCTCGGTGCTGGGTCCTCTACTTTTTGTCATTTACATAAATGATTTGGATGCAAGCATAAGAGGTACAGTTAGTAAATTTGCAGATAACACCAAAATTGGAGGTGTAGTGGACAGCGAAGAGGGTTACCTCAGATTACAACAGGATCTGGACCAGATGGGCCAATGGGCTGAGAAGTGGCAGATGGAGTTTAATTCAGATAAAGGCGAGGTGCTACATCTTGGGAAAGCAAATCTTAACAGGTCGTATACACCTAATGTTAAGATCCTAGGGAGTGTTGCTGAACAAAGAGACCTTGGAGTGCAGGTTCATAACTCCCTGCAACTCCACTTTCAAGTAGATAGGATAGTGAAGAAGGCATTTGGTATGCTTTCCTTTATTGGTTAGAGTATTGAGTACAGGAGTTGGGAGTTCATGTTGCGGCTGTACAGGACATTGGTTAGGCCACTGTTGGAATATTGCATGCAATTCTGGTCTCCTTCCTATCAGAAAGATGTTGTGAAACTTGAAAGGGTTCAGAAAATATTCAAAAGAATGTTGCCAGGGTTGGAGGATTTGAGCTATAGGGAGAGGTTGAATAGGCTGGGGCTGTTTTCCCTGGAGTGTCGGAGGCGGAGGGGTGACCTTACAGAGGTTTACAAAATTATGAGGGGCATGAATAGGGTAATGGGATGGGATTGGGGAGTCCAGAACTAGAGGGCATAGGTTTAGGGTGAGAGAGGAAAGATATAAAAGAGACCTACGGGGCAACTTTTTCACACAGAGGGTGGTATGTGTATGGAATGATGTGCCAGGGGGTGTGGTGGAGACTGGTACAATTGCAATATTTAAGAGGCATTTGGATCGGTATATGAATAGGAAGGGTGTGGAGGGATATGGGCTGGGTGCTGGCACGTGGGACTAGATTGGGTTGGGATATCTGATCGGCATGGATGGGTTGGACCGAAAGGTCTGTTTCCATGCTGTACGTCTCTATGACTCTAAAAGTGTAATTAAGTCATCTGTCCAATCTCAGGATTAAACGTTCTACACAATCTCTCTTTTTACAATAAAAAGAAATGACTTTTGTTCCCAATCAGAGCTCAAAATACACAAGAACAGTGGCAATTTCAGCCCTGGAATCCCCAAACCACCAGGGAAGAATCTCTCATCGGGGTGACCAATCTCAAGTAAGATCTGCAGTTGGGGCAGATAAATCCAATTGCAGATGGCATTTGCTATCTCAGACATAATCAATTGAAAGTCATACATTTTCATTTGACTGTAATAAAATCTGAAGACTTCAGATCACTGAGAATGCCTTACAAGATAAAGATGTTCCTTTGCTACCTGAATTCAATTATTCGCTGGATCACAGTTAGACTTCATGTAAGGTAGCACAACAACCAACCTTAATAATGGTTGTTGTAACTATAAAACATCACCATAAATACTTTCCTACCAAGTACACTGCTGATGAGGAGTCAAATGAACGGCTTAAATTATCCTCTCATTTTATTTCTGTTTATAGTTTAATAAATAAACCTTTTTCTGATATGAGTTATAAAATTTTAGCTACTTTTTTTTTCAATCTAACACTGCAACATGAGACAGATGACTAACAAATGTGGATTTCTATTCAAGCATAGTACCTGAGCTGCTTGAGGACTCCGCAGCCTGGCTGGTACAGGACTCCGAGATTCTGAACCTGCAGAGCTTCTCAAATGGGTATCTTCATATTCTTGGGAAGTGACAGAACTTCGTGTGCTCCGAAAGCCCGTGTATTCACTCGGAGAGCTTAAGACCTGCAATACAAACTAGTTAAATCTTAAATTCTCCTTCGCCAAGCTTCTCTATGGAGATGTCATGTTAGTAGTCACTGGACAGATCAATCTTATTACTTCACACTTCATTTATTGGGTTCTAATTTTGATCTTCCAATTCATAAATTGTTCAAATAGCTTTTCAATAACATTTAAGAAAATAGTTTTATTGTAATAATATAAATAAGTTTGAATCTCATAACTTCAAACAACATGAATACTCTTTCCCATTTCAAATCGAAGTTCAGACAATATCATATTTGCTGAAGAGATATTGAAATGGATACAAAAACTCTCTTCAAATCATTTAAGCCAACACTATGCAAATTATGCCACATCAGGTAGCATGTGACATTGAAGTAGACTGCATGCAACCTTTCGGTATCATCATCTGAATTTTTGGAAAACAGAGTGAAGGCCCAACCCATATTTTAAAGAAATAATGAAAATTAAAGGTTTAATGCATTGACTTCATTATATTACCTTGCAGAAAGCGGAGGTCATTTGTCCTTACTTCAGAGCTGAAATAAGTTTAATAAAGAACAGAAAACTCCAGGCCTACCTCTTGAAATGAAAAGGTATCTGTGACAACTTTTCACTTCCTTGTCCCACCATTGGGAGCTGGGGGGAAATAGTTGGTTGTGGTTTGGCACATCCCAAAGCACATGGGAAGTCTGACAATTTTAGATGCACAAGCAGATACCAGGCAGCTGAAATTACGTCTTTACAGGACTTACCCCATTTGAACTACGTTTCCCATTCCCAGTGTTGGACAATACAATTGTTTGGCAGTTCTCCAAGATGGGACCTATTCCTGAGAAATAGATGGAGGTCTTGCCTTAAATCAATTTTCGCTGCTCCCAGCATTAATTTGCTGTGGGACAGCCATAAGGATTGCGGTCTGACTCCCATTCCCCCACCCACATTCCCTCCCAACACCCACCCCTGCCCAGAACATTTTAGGTAACAGGATGGTGGAAACCAGGGTGTCCTGCAAAAATCCATTCCTACAAGAATTAAACAGTGCACCTATTCAACTATATATTACCCCGTATTCCATTCAATGCTGATGGTGTACAATTTAGTCATGTAAATATTGTGATAAACAATGAAAGTCGCTTTTAATCTTTATTAGAATTATTGGCCAAATGACAAATATGAAAATTTGCAATATCAATACCTGGACAGGTTGTTGTTGAACATTTTTTATGGAGTCTTGATTGTATTGAATATCCCAGTTAGTTTGAGAGTTTTGTGTGTGCTGATACCATTGGAGATCCTTTGTGGTGTTGTATGCCTATAATAGAAACGTGTGCCAATTAGCCTTGACCTCATTAGCCCATTCAAAAATCAGATCTTACCACTGCATACAACATCCACCTCTTGAAATTAGTATTAATGAATATTCCAAATTCAATTTCAGCAATTAACTCTTGCTCTTGATGGTGACACTGAGCTGCCTTGATAAACCAGTGCCATGCATCAGGGACACAATACTTTCAGAAAGAGACTTCTAGAATTTTAACACTAACTGTAAAGGAATAGCAATAGTGAAGGAACAGCAATACTGTTCCAAGACAGGATGGTGTGTGGCTTGGTTTGGGAGGGAGGGGATTCTTACAAGTGGGAGTGTTCCCATGCATCTTTTGCCCTTGCTTTTCTAGGTGGTAGATTCATGGGTTTAGAAAGTTTAAAAAATATTGTCTAAGGAGCTTTGATTAGCTGCTGCAATGCATCTTGTAGATGGGACACACAGCTGCTACTGTAGATCTGTGGTGAAAGAGTGAATTGTGAAGGTAGTGGATGGCTGCCAAGCAAACAGACTTCATTGTCCTGGATGATACTGAGTTTCTTAAATATTGTTGGAGATGCATCCACCTAGGCAACTGGGGAGTATTCCATTGTAGTCTTGACTTGTAGCTGAAGGACAGGCTTAGGGAAGATAGGAGTTGATAATTCCTAACTTTTTATCATGCTGAACATTAGAGTTATGGCTGCTGACAATTTTCACCACTTCTAGATACCAAGGTTCACTTTGAACTCATGCCAATCCAGTTCAGCAGAGAGGAGATGGAAATTTCAACTTCTTCAAACTTTTATTTAAAATTCAGATAATTTCCTCATTCGTCACCTACATGGTAATATATGATAGAATGGATTCCCAACCCAATTCTAAAATTTGGCTGGTTTAGCTATTGGGTTTTCCAATTGACAAGTGATCCATTCTGTCAGGTCAATAAAGGTGCTCTATTGTGTCCAAAGCTATAATTTAGTAGGTTATCCATACTGCACCATTTTTCACAGTATTTTCAAACTTCACTTGTCTGAAAGTTAAAAGTAGGAACCATCTGTACCCTTAATTCACTGAACAGAACTTTGTGAATTTACACCTTCTGATTACTAAAAGCTATAAATAGACTATACAACTTCTTTAACATGATAAAAACTGATCACAGATACAAAGATGTTTGCCTATATTTTTGTATTGAATAACATGTGTTTTAATGGCAATTTCCTTCATCAGGTTTCTTCATTAAAATCTTAATAGCCATGTGAACTGCAATTAGTTTATGAACCTGTTGAAGAAAAGACTAAATATTGATTGACCGAAGTGTTTATACTTGATGCCATAATAAGAACACATGCTATAATTTTGACAACAACAATATACTATAAGGGCATTTTCTCTTTAGCAAAGTTGGCTATAATCTTTGTCTATTGTTCTTTGGTACACTAGATTGTGTCCATTCTAAAAGAACTTTTATTCATACTTTATCTCAATAACAAAATAAATTTACAAAAATCATGAGTGTTGTTGGGTCATGGGTTGCTTGCAGGTGTGTGAAAGTGGGGAAGAAAGATAGATTGACTTCAGTCTTACAGCTGAATGCAACAAAGTGCAACCCATTCAGAGGAATGAGTACAAACAATTCAAAGGACAATTTTAAATAGATCAATCCATGTAAGAACAACATAGCGACAACAAAACTAATTTAATTATTTCATTTTATTATAAAAGATACAAATGAATGGAAGAAACAAATATTGAAAATTATTATGTTATTGTTCTACTATTTCCAGGAGAATGATAAAGGTATTAATAGGTTCTGTGCCAGCATGGTAATTAAATGGACAATCACATTATGATCAATCTTACCTGTGTAGGAGTGTTAGGCTCAAATGTCACATAGGTTTTATGCACTATAACTTCTGAATCTTTGGGAATATTTAATCCTTTCATGCTTTGAGCGAGTACATATTGATGCTGTCTGTTCTGTATCTGCACCAGAAACAAATAGCAATGTAGATAAGATTTTAAAATGAAGAACTAGACCTCGGTGATGGTGCTGACAGCACAGCACGGCATGGGGCTTTAGCAGCTCAGTCATGGACACACCATCACGCATCATCCAATCAAAAGAAGAAAAAAAAGTCAAAGGAAAGAGAAAATTTGCATTTAAAAGCACGTTTCACATCTTTAAAACTGTCACAAATCATTAATAACCAATCTATTGGCCTACAGTACATAGAATGATTCAAAACATATCAGCAGGATAGGTTTCACTAGAAATAATACCTCTTCTTGTACTTTTATGCATGTGTAACTCCATGATAATATCAAAAGCATAACAGTGACTCCAAATTAGTTAAGCGAATGGTTCAACATTTTGTTTTGAAGACAGATTAGTTATAAATCTAAATTTTGAATCAAATAAAAGTTGTCCATTTTCTGTGTGGGTATACAGCACAGTACACCCATGGCATTCTCCCAAATGGCATCAGTATGAATTCACAGTTAGGGTATTCACTGCCTGCTAATAAACCACATGGTCTGGGTAATGAAATTCTGAAAGTAATTGAAGGCTGAGGCTCAATTATATGATGGAAAATTAGTTTGAATAAAAATAAAACTGCAACACGATATCTTTTATTTAGCGTGCCCTACAAAGAGAGCAGAACCTCTGAGAAATCTATCAGTTAACAAAGGGACCTTGCTGTAGCCTGTTCTACTTTAACCAACTTACCTTGGTGCTGAAATTTCCCTGGAAGAAATGATGGTCCTATTCAGGTACAGGCACTTCTTTGGACAGATCTATCTACTGGACAGAACTAACCACTAAATACCTAAACAAAAACCTGCATTTATAAGGCATTGTCAATGTAACAAATGATAGAATGTTTCAGCTCACTTTTATTATGATCCTCAATTTAGCATGTTGCTTTCCACTGCCCATCAGAAATTAGTCCCCCATCCCTTTGCTGAAGTCTGCCAGCCTGACCCCAGCCAAACTCTGGGGTTACCTCTGTGCTTGGCTCCACTCCTTCTCTTCACCGAGAACAACTTGTTGTCCTGGCGCTGCAGCGAGATACCTCCTGGCAACTTAATTGACCAGTGGCTGTCAGAGACAGGATCTCTTCCAGGCTGAGGCCCAAATGCAATTAACAGCCTTACAGACGTTAGATTGCTATGGGGTGGATGCAGCCTGCCAAGTGGAAATGGGCTCACCAGCAAGCTTTAGGCTAGAAGAGCAAGGCCACCACCTCTGCATAACTTTCCCCATATAATCTCCAAACAATTGAACAGGTAGGTGGAATTGCATGGAAGTAACAGATACTTTTATACTTTCACATTGGTGGAAAATCATTTACAATTTATATTGGCATGGAAATGGCAACATAATTCTGGATTCAAGCACTGAACAAAAAAAAAAAAACTTAACAGCATTAAAGCCAGTATTTTATGAGAAAGAGATATTCTCTCCTCTGGGCAATCACTGGGAAGTAAAGTTTCATGTATTTCTTTGATAAGTAAAATGCAAAGTGGGCTTTGCTCTTGGAAGCTATGGCTCACAATCTCAGAGAACTCATCTCGGTCTAATATCGTATTGTAGGGTAACCAGTCCCTTAAGCAGAATTGAAGATATGCAACTAATGTTTATAACTTTGGTGTCATATTTAACCATGATCTGAGCTTCCAGCAACTTCTCCATATCATCTACTTTCCCACTTCCATAACAGTGACTAATGGTTTAACTCTGTAAATTTGAGATCATCCAAAACTATGCTGTCCAAGTCTTAACTCCCACTAAAACCGATTCACCTATTCATTCCTGTGCTTGTTGACTGGCTGCCAATTAAGCAATAGCTTGATCTTTAAAATTCTCACCCTTAAATTAAAATGGTGTATGATCTAACCTCTCCCTTTCTCCAAGCCCATAATCCTCAGATAACCATGTTTCTCTAATTCTGGCCTCTTGATTTTAATCATTTCGTGTTTGGTGTCCATGACTTCAGCTGCCAAGGCCCCAATGCTCTCAACTTTCCTGCTTAAATGTCCCTTTCTTTATACTTCTCTTTGCTTAATGAAAATAATCTCTTTAAAAACCTATCTCTTTAACCAAATCTTTGCTTATCTGAGCCACACAAAGATATTAAGACAGTGTCACATTTTGTTTTTGGCTTGCACCGGAATACTTTAACACATTGAAAGTGTTATATAAATACAAAATTGTTAATGAAGGAACTACTGCAATAGAAATTCTCTACTCAGTATATTATATAAAAACTTGAACAAATAAGAATTGTTTTTAGATTAAACTTTATTTCATTATTCCACATGGCTATCATTAAGTCAATTAGGATTAAAGCAGACACTGTTGTATAAATTTTAAAATAATACAAATAATGTCTAGTTAGTAACAGGTTGTGTCTGGACATGCTTGAAAAACTGATCACATACCTCTGAGGGGTTTGACAGCCCACCTTGCCGTATGATAGACTGTTCATAATTCATATCGTTCACCTTCCGATATTGTTGCTGACCATCCTATGCAAAAAGATATACATTAGATAAATCCAAGATTGTTCAGCGAGGCAACACCCTGCTTTGAAATGATTATGGCATCAGTGCTTTTTTTTAAAAAAAATCATATTTAGTGTACATTGTGACAACGAGCTAGAGCTGAGATATAAAAGGATTGACCAGCAAAGACAATTGCAGATAAGTGGCACAATAACATGGAATTTCAGCACGACACTCAACATTAGTAGCTTCCAATTTAGCCAGTTCAATGTTAGTCAGCATGTAGGTGGTGGATTAGGCATGGGACGCCGGGGGGGGGGGGGGGGGGGGGTGGTAATTTTGGTTACTGAGGTCCACAAGAGGTGACAATGGGACTTGGACTTGGAATATTCTTGCTCACTTTTTTGATGGCTTATACAGGAGGACATCTTTTAGCACAGTGGTTGCACTCTCCCTCTGGGCCAAAAGCCCCCGAGTCCCATGCCAGGACTTACAGTCATATAGATGTACAGCACAAAAACAGATCCTTCAGTCCAACTTGTCCATGCCGACCAGATATCCAAACCTAATCTAGATCCATTTGCCAGAACTTGGCCCATATCCCTCTAAGCCCTTCCTATCCGCTTATCCATCCAGATGTCTTTTAAATGCTGTAATTTTACTAGCCTCCACAACCTCCTCTGGCAGCTCAATCCAATCAAGCACAACCATCTATGTGAAAATGTTACCCCTTAGGTCCCTTTAATATCTTTCCCCTCTCACCCTAAACCTATGCCCACCCAGGGAGAACACTTTGTCCATTTATCCTATCCATGCCCCTCATGGTTTTATAGACCTCTATAAAGGTAACCCCTCAGCCTCTGATGCTCCAGGGAAAACAGCTCCAGCCTATTTAGCCTCTCCCTATAGCTCAAATCCTCCAAATCTGGCAACATTCTTGTATTCTATGTATTCTAAATCTTTTCTGAACCCTTTCAAGTTTCACAACATACTTCTGATAAGGAGACCAGAATTGCATGCAATATTCCAAAAGTGGCCTAACCAATGTCCTGTACAGCCACAACATATCCTCCAAACTCCTATGCTCAATGCTCTGATAAATAAAGGAAAGCATACCAAACGTCTTCTTCACTATCCTATCTACCTGCAACTCTACTTTCAAGGAACTATGAACCTGCACTCCAAGGTCTCTTTGTTCAGCAACACTCCCTAGGGCCTTACTATTAAGTGTATAAGTCCTGCTAAGATTTGCTTTTCCAAAATGCAACACCTCACATTTATCTAAAGTAAACTCCATCTGCCATTCCTCAGCCCATTGGCCCATCTGTTGTACTCTGAGATAACCTTCGCTATCCACTGTACCTCCAATTTTGGTGTTATCTGCATACTCCTATGTTCACATCCAAATATACCTATGTTCACATCCAAATCATTTGGGGCAGCATGGTGGCTCAGTGGTTAGCACTGCTTCCTCACAGCACCAGGGACGTGGGTTCAATGCCTGTCTCGGGTGACTGTGTGGAGTTTGCACATTCTCCCAGTGTGTGCGTGGG
Organism: Chiloscyllium plagiosum; assembly: GCF_037043375.1. Taxonomy (NCBI): domain Eukaryota; kingdom Metazoa; phylum Chordata; class Chondrichthyes; order Orectolobiformes; family Hemiscylliidae; genus Chiloscyllium; species Chiloscyllium plagiosum. The sequence goes on from NW_028270149.1 coordinate 59,584,373, forward strand.
TTTCCTCCCACAATCCAAAGATGTGCAGGTCAGATGAATTGGCCATGCTAAATTGTCCATAGTGTTAGGTGCATTAGTCAGGGGTAAATATAGGGTAGGGGAATTGGTCTGGGTGGATTACTCTTCGGAGGATCGGTGTGGACGTGTTAGGCCAAAGGGCCTGTTTACATACTGTAGGGAATCTAATCTAATTTACATAAATGACAAAAAGCAGTGGACCCAGCATCAATCCTTGTGGCACAGGCCTCCAGTCTGTTGGGCATGGAAGGTATGTTTGCAATGTGGCGCTGATTGTCAGTCTGTAAAGATCCTTCCAACATTCCTGATGGCACATGATGACAGTAAAGTAGTTTCCTAATCAGCCAACCTGCCAAAGGCAATGGCAAACTGTTGTGAGGTCACACTGGGCTCCAATCCAATGCAAGTCCATGATACCTCTCCCCAGAAATCAAGAACTGGAGAAATAGCAAGCAGATATAAGAACAACCATGATAGAAGCTACCAGGGTACCTGCCTCTCAGTCAGGAGTGTGCTTGGTGCAGATAATACATGTGTAGCGTACATACCCATATCTTGAGGACAGATTATTATATATTCTTATCGACACTACTATTTTATCAAAAGCATTACAATTAAAAGTCTAACTGTCAAACAAACAAACAAACAAACAGGTTAGCAACATTACAAAGACAATTAGTACAAAAGGAGATATTATTACGAATACATTTATTTATAAATTCCTCTAATGTTAGGTTTCCTCAAGTATTAACAACACAAATTCAACTTCAAACTGAGGTCTTGTACCTCAGTCCTATGGACTGATATTGATTACAAACAAGAAAAATCACAAACTTAGATAATCCAATTTGAGTGTATTAACTATAATCAAACAATAAACTATTTCACTCAACCAGTGATGTGTTTTTATACTGGAAAACAAATATACAAATAAAAATATCAAAGCTTGTTTCACAGAGATCACTGAATCTCTGAGGAAAGATGAAGTCCGTTTCCCACATCTTATCCTGCGTTTTTTCCAGCAAATTTCCCCATCTAATGATTCAAATTAGTTATTTAAATTCTCCTTTAAGAATACAATTCTTTCTATTTCAGTTATTTAGTGTTTTAGTTCATCAGCAGCTTATATTTGGGCTACAATTGAATCCTCAAAGCCTTTACTAAGGACTGTTGCTAACTCGTATCTGAGAAGCTCAATTCTGAGTAGTGATTTGTTCAAGAGTTCAATGCAAAGCTTATTTCTAACAGAACACAGCCTTAACTCACACATGTTCAACACTTTTTTTACTTCATCCTGTTGCAGCAAGAACCTTCAGCTGCAATCTATTAACAGTCCTTCAACCATTTCCATGCAATACTCTGTGAATGATCGGTTTATGGATAGCTCTGTACTGTGGCTTCATGCTCACTGAGGACTTGACTGAGCAGGTCCAAATTCATTTCACATAGTTCCACCCTTACACTTAATAGACCGAGAAGACTTCATTCCCATCAATATTCCCAAGATTAAAGAGATCAAAGTACAGAACTCATTGCATCACCCTAGACATTTGTTATGTTTTACATAGTCACAAACAACAGTCTTTCTGTTTTTTAAAAAAAATCAGCCTTGTTTGTACATTTTAAAAGCCCAGGTATTTGCTGAATTCCACACCTAGTTGAAACAGAAAACTGGCTAGACAACTTCCAATTCAGAACAACCAGGCATTCACTTGTAATTTCATCAGCCACAGTCTCTGCACACAAGTAAAGTTACTTTCTCCTCAAAGGACTGAAGTTAAAAAGGTGTCTGTAACAAGCAATACTGGTTCAACGCTGTAGAGAGTGGCAACACAGACTGAAGTATTAAGATAATGCTATTGGCTTCTTCTGACCCTTAATTCCTATAATTTTTTATGAGATAGCAGCCATAGTATATAGAACCTGGCAAGAAATGCACCTAAACTGGCACGGGGTCAAAGAGGTCCATTGAATATGTATGATATGAGAAAATAAAAGACTTTTGTGTAGGATGTTATCAAGAACAGAAGAGAAGTCATGATAAATCAGACAGGAGTGGTCAGGCAATTTTAAAAGAAAACTTGTTTTTTTAAATGCCTTTGAGTCTAAAAGGGAGTGGTCTGTTAAAGAAATCCGTAGTTTCGAAGGCATGGGAAAATATTTTCTGGAATCGTTGATTACATCATAACTATTAATTTTAACACAACAGGAATGCCAAATTTGGAGCTCAAGAGCTATTGGAGATATTTGAGTGAGCGAAGAATGTTAGCTAGGTCACATAAGAAGGATCCGTGAGATCTTTTACATCCCTTAAGGACAGATGAACCTTCCATTAAATTCTTCATCTGAAAGAGTTCTCTTCTGATAATGCAACACTTCCTTAGTACTGCACTTAAGTCTCAGATTAGATTAGGTGCTCAAGAAGCAGGCCTTACACCATACTGTAATGATCACGTCAAAAGAATGCTTACAATTGAACCAAGCGAAAAACTTCAAAAAAAACCATCACTGAAAATGCAACTTGCATCAGAATAGTGCATTTAAATATCCCAATATGTGACACAGAGGTGTAATCAAAGAGTGATGCCAAACATGGAGTTATTAAAATGCATGACTAAAGATTTGGTTAAAAATCACACAACATCAGGTTATAGTCCAACAGGTTTATTTGGAAGCACTAACTTTCAGAGCGACGCTCCTTTATCAGGTGGTTATGGAGGACACAATTGTCAGACACAGAATTTATAGCAAAAGTTTACAGTGTGATGTAACTGAAATTATACATTGAATAATACCTTAATTGTTTGTTGAGGCTTTCATCTGTTCGAACACACCCCAGTCCAACACCGGCATCTCCAAATCAAAGATTTGGTGAAAGAGATGGGACTTAAAGTCTTAAATAACTACTAAGTTGCCAGATTAGGTTTGGTTTAATATCTCATATATTCATAAATGACTGTATTATCCATAAAATGGCCTTTTCCAGTGCAGCACTGAAAGATTAGCCAAGATTAAGTGCTCAGCTCTGCAGCAAGACTGAAGATTACAATAGTCTGACTGAGGAAATAGTGTAGAATAGAGCCGCTTTGTTATTTAGGGACAGAAGTCTACAATTACAAATAAATTCTCGATTCACTGGTGAATCATGCCTACCTGGCTCAATTTCTCAGATGCCTTTGCTCCCCCGCCCCATCCCCCACTCCTACCTGCTTACTTCTGCTCCATCTGTAACTTTAGGGGCAGTGGATGAGGCATTGGGCAGGATCTGCTCTCACCTCAATTCAAGCCTCTAGGTGGTAAGTTAATAGCCAATTGCCACCCAACCACAATTCTGAGATTGGTGGAAGGAAGTCAAGGATGGTGCAGAAGCCCAGCAGGTTATCCTGCTCAGGCAATAAATGAGAAGACCACTCCTGTGAGCCCCCTTGCTTTGGTTAGTAACCCTCCCCACCCCTCACTGTCTTCTACACCCCAGCAAGTGAAAGAGAACACTTTATTTGTCTGTACTTAACTGATTTAGATCAACCTAATAATCACCAACCTGCTCTCTATTACTGACTGTGGGAAGCTGGAGGGACAAATAACCATGACTATTGTCAAGGTGGGGATATTTCAGTCTATATTGATGATGTAATCTCTTCCCCTGAGAACTTTCGTCTTTATCAGTGCAAAAGAAAAACCAAAGGAATCATGAGGGGAGGCAATGGCCTAGTGATATTATCAGTGGGCTATTAATCCAGTAACCCAGGTCATATTCTGGGGAGCTGGATTCAAATCTCCCACAATAGATGGTGTAATTTGAATTCCATTTAATAAACAAAAAATATGGAATTAAGAGTCTAATCATGAGCATGAGTCAATTGCCTAGCCAGTTACACCCTCATCCAGTGAACAACTAAATTATGAGTAACCTTTTTTTCCCAAACACACATGCTGCTAGATTCTAGAATGCGCCACCACAGCATTGGAGCCAGGTTGAATCTTAGCTGTTGAAAGAGAATTGAGAATTCAACAGTTATCAGCAGAGAAACTAAATTGCAGAAAAAAAGACAAGGGTGTAGATTTAGCTGAATTGCTCTTGCAGAGATCCAACACAGATTTAATGGGCCACGTGACCTTCTGCAAATTATTCTATGATTCAATCGTCGATCTTCTTCACGAAGGCAAATGAAAATGATTTCATTCCATAAGACTTTTTAAGAACGTTTCCACATCTTGAGATTCAAAGGCTAAGTTCCTCACTTCACACACACAGGGATTATTATTCCACAAATAAGGTTAAAGAGAATCCCAAGGTATTCTAAATATACATTAAAAACAAATGGATAACTTGGGAGAAAGTAGGACCACTTAAGGATAAAGAAGGGAGCTTATGCGTGGAGGCTGAAGATGTGGGTGAGATCCTAAATGAGTAATTTGCATCAGTAACAAAGCCCGCTTGATTGGTAACATGTTCACAAGCATTCACTCCTCCACCACTGAAGCTCTGTTTTCTTGGTCTCAAAATGCAGATTAGCATGCTCCACACAAATCTCACTATCCTTTATATTCTTCTTCTGGGCGACTAGAATCATAGATTCCCTACAGTGTGGAAACAGGCCCTTCGGCCCAACAAGTCCACACTGACACTCTGAAGAGTAACCCATCCAGACCCACTCCCCTACCCTATTACTCCACATTTACCCCAACTAATGCACCTAACTGACACATCCCTGAACACTATGGGCTATTTAGGATGGCCAATTCACCCAAACTGCACATCTTTCGAATGTGGGAGGAAACCCATGCAGACACGGAGAGAACGTGCAAACTCCACACAGACAGTTTGCACATTCTCCGTGCCTGCGTGGGTTTCCTCCGGGTGCTCCGGTTTCCTCAAACAATCCAAAGATTTGCCGGTTGGACCAAGGCAAGTGGGGAGTATTCCATCAGATTTCTCACTTGTGCCTTGTAGATGGTGCACAGGCTTTGGAGAGTCAGGAGGTGAGTTACTTACCACTGGAATTTTAGCCACTGACCTGATTTTGAGGCAAGTGTGTTTACATGGTAAGTCCAGCTCAGTTTCTGGTCAATGGTAACTACAAGGATGTCAATAGTAGGGGATTCAACATTGAAGGGTCTGTTTCCATGCTGTATAATTTTCTGATTGTATAGAAAACAAAAAGAGATCAAAGCAACAACATTTTTTAAAAAGGCGGAAGAGAGCCAAATCAGGGGAAGTGGGAAGTGAAACTTAAACCTGCACAGCTGTCTAACCCAGCAGTGAATGGGTATATGAATAAGAAGGGTTTCGAGTGATATTGGCCAAATGCTGACAAATGGGACTAGATTGACTTAGGATATCTGGTCAGCATATATGGGTTTGCTGAAGGGTCTGTTTCTACTTTTTCCAGCTCTATGACTATGACTCGATAAGTGGTATGGATCTCTTGAAGAGCATTAAGGTGGATAAGTTCTCAGGGCTTGATGGTATCTACCCCAGGTTATTGAGAGAGACAAGCGAGGAGATTGCTGAGGCCTTGACCAAGATCTTTGTATCCTCACTAGCCACCAGAGAGATCCTGGAGGACTGGCAAGTAGCTAATGTTGTTCCTCCATTCAAGAAGGGAAATAGGGATGATCCAGGAAATTACAGACCAGTGAGTCTCACATCAGTGTTTGGGAAGTTATTGGTGACAGTTCTTAGGGATAGGATTTACATGCATTTGGAAAAACATGGCCTAATTAGGGACTTTATGCAGGATGGTCATGTCTTACTAACTTAGTTGCATTTTTTGAGGAGGTGACAAAGGTGATCGATGAAGGCAGGGTGGTGGACGTTGTCTACATGGATTTTAGTAAGGCTTTCGACAAGGTCCCTCATGATAGGCTCATCCAGAAGATTAAAATGCAGGAGATCCGTAATCACTTGGCCATATGGATTCAGAATTGGCTTGGCCATGGCAAACAGGGGGTAGCGTTAGAAAGGTGTTTTTCAGGCTGGGCGTCTGTGACTAGTGGTTTTCTGCAGGGATCCATACTCTGCTGTTTATGATATATATAAACTACTTGGATGAAGGTGTAGATGGGTGACTTAGTAAGTTTGCAGAAGACACAAAGATCGGTGGCGTTATGGATGGTGTAGGAGGTTGTCAAAGGATACAGGGAGATTTAGATCAGTTGCAGATATTGGCGGAGAAGTGGCAAATGGAGTTTAATCTGAGTAGGTGTGCAATGCTGCACTTTGGAAGATCAAATATTCAGGAAGAGTATTCAGTTAATGGCGTTCCTGGACAGGATTGATGTCCAGAGGGATCTTGGGGTTCAAGTCCATAGCTCCCTGAAACCGGTCACCCAAGTAGATAGGGTGGTAAAGAAATTGTATGGAATACTTGCCTTTATTGGTTGGAGAACTGAGTACAAGAGTGGCAGATGAAGTTTAATTCAGATAAATGTGAGGTGCTGCATTTTGGGAAAGCAAACCTTAGCAGGACTTACACACTTAATGGTAAAGGATCTGGATCAGTGGTGCTGGAAGAGCACAGCAATTCAGGCAGCATCCGAAAAGCTTCGAAATCGACGTTTCGGGCAAAAGCCCTTCATCAGGAATAAAGGCAGAGAGCCTGAAGCGTGGAGAGATAAGCTAGAGGAGGGTGGGGGTGGGGATAGAGTAGCATAGAGTACAATAGGTCAGTGGGGGAGGAGATGAAGGTGATAGGTCAGGGAGGAGAGGGTGGAGTGGATAGGTGGAAAAGGAGCTGGGCAGGTCGGACAAGTCCAGACAAGTCAAGGGGATTGTGTTCTGGAGGTTAGAAACTAGGATGAGGTGGGGGAAGGGGAAATGAGGAAGCTGTTGAAATCCACATTGATGCCCTGGGGTTGAAGTGTTCCGATGTGGAAGATGAGGTGTTCTTCTTCCATGCTTCTGGGGGTGAGGGAGCGGCGGTGGAGGAGGCCCAGGACCTCCATGTCCTCGGCAGAGTAGGAGGGGGAGTTGAAATGTTGAGCCACGGGGCGGTTTGGTTGATTGGTGCGGGTGTCTCGGAGATGTTCCCTAAAGCGCTCTGCTAGGAGGCGCCCAGTCTCCCCAGTGTAGAGGAGACCGCATCGGGAGCAACGGATACCATAAATGATATGAGTGGATGTGCAGGTAAAACTTTGATGGATGTGGAAGGCTCCTTTAGGGCCTTGGATGGAGGTGAGGGAGGAGGTGTGGGCACAGGTTTTACAGTTCCTGCGGTGGCAGGGGAAAGTGCCAGGATGGGAGGGTGGGTCGTAGGGGGGCGTGGACTTGACCAGGTAGTCACGGAGGGAACGGTCTTTGCGGAAGGCGGAGAGGGCTGGAGAGGGAAATATATCCCTGGTGGTGGGGTCTGTTTGGCGGAAATGTCGGCGGATGATTTGGTTTATGCGAAGGTTGGTAGGGTGGAAGGTGAGCACCAGGGGCGTTCTGTCCTTGTTGCGGTTGGAGGGGTTGGGTCTGAGGGCGGAGGTGCGGGATGTGGACGAGATGCGTTGGAGGGCATCTTTAACCACGTGGGAAGGGAAATTGCGGTCTCTAAAGGAGGAGGCCATCTGGTGTGATAAAGTCCTAGGGAGTGTTGCTGAACAAAGAGACCTTGGAGAGCAGGTTCAACTCCTTGAAAGTGGAGTTGCAGGTAGATAGGATAGTGAAGAAGGCATTTGATATGCTTTCCTTTATTGGTCAGAGTGTTGAGTACAGGAGTTGGGAGGTCATGTTGTGGCTGTACAGGACATTGGTTAGGCCACTGTTGGAATATTGTGTGCAATTCTGGTCTCCTTCCTATCGGAAAGATGTTGTGAAACTTGAAAGGGTTCAGAAAAGATTTACAAGGATGTTGCCACGGTTGGAGGATTTGAGCTATAGGGAGAGGCTGAACAGGCTAGGGCTGATTTCCCTGGTGCGTTGGAGGCTGAGGGGTGACCTCAGAGGTTTACAAAATTATGAGGGGCATGGATAGGGTAAATAGGCAAAGTCTTTTCCCTGGGGTCGGGGAGTCCAGAATTAGAGGGCATAGGTTTAGGGTGAGAGAGGAAAGATATAAAAGAGACCTACCAGGCAACTTTTTCCACACAGAGGGTGGTACGTGTATGGAATGAGCTGCCAGAGAAAGTGGTGGAGGCTGGTACAATTGCAACATTTTAAATTGCAACTTTCAGCGCCAGAAGTATCCGAAATAAGGTAAGTGAGCTTGCAGCATGGATAGGTACCTAGGACTTCGAGGTTGTGGCCATTTCGGAGACATGGATAGAGCAGGGTGAGGAATGGATGTTGCAGGTTCCAGGGTTTAGATCTTTCATTAAGAACAGGCAAGGCGGTAAAAGAGGGGGAGGTGTGGCCTTGTTAATCAAGGATAGTATAACGGTGGCTGAGAGAACTTTTGATGAGGACTTGTCTACTGAGGTAGTGTGGGCTGAGGTTAGAAACAGGAGAGGAGAGGTCACATTGCTTGGAGTTTTTTTTAAATAGGCCTCCGCAGAGTTCCAGGGAGGTGGAAGAGAGGATTAGCAACATTATTCTGGGTAGGAGTGAAAGGAACAGGATGGTCATTATGGGGACTTTAACTTTCTTATTGACTAGAAATGCTATAACTCCAGTATGTCGGATGGATCAGTTTTTGTCCAATGTGTACAGGAGGGTTTCCTGACACAGTATGTTGAAGGGCCGATGAGAGGGGAGGGCACACTGGATCTGGTGCTAGGTAATGAACCAGGCCAGGTGTTTGATTTAGTTGTAGGTGAGCACTTTGGAGAGAGTGACCATCATTCAGTTACGTTTAGTTTAGCGATGAAAGGAATAGGTACATGCCACAGGTCAAAAGTTATTGATGGGATAGGGGCAATTATAATGCAATTAGGCAAGAATTAGGATGCATAGAATGGGGTAGCAAAATGCTGGGGATGCAGACAATGAAAATGTGGAGCTGGTTTAAGGAACAGATATTGCGTGTCCTTGATAGGGATTTCCCTGTCACACAGGGAGGAAGCGATTAGGTAAGGGAACTGTGGTTTACAACAGAAATTGCATCTCTTGTTACGAAGAAGAAGGGGGCTTATGTGTTGATGAGGCAAGATGGTTCAGATGAGGCGAGGGAGAGTTACAGATCCGCTGGGAAGGATTTAAAAAGAGAGAGTTAAGAAGAGCAAAGAGAGGACACGAGCAGTCTTTATCAAATAGAATAAAGGAGAACCCTAAAGCTTCCTATCGGTATGTGAGGAATACAAGGATGATTAGGGTAGGAATAGGACCAGTTATAGACAGAAGTGGGAAGTTGAGTGTGGACCCTGTGGAGATCTGAGAGGTGCTAAACGAACACTTCTCATCAGTTTTCACTCAGGAAAAGGAGAATATTGTTGTGGAGAAGAATAAGGTCCGAGATATTAGACTAGAAAGGATCGAGGTTAGCTACAAACAAGTGTTATCAATTCTAGGAGTGAAAGTAGACAAGTCCCCTGGGCTGGATGGGATTTATCTGAGGATTCTCTGGGAAGCTAGGGAGAAGATAGCAGAGCCTTTGGCTTTGATATTTGAGTGGTCATTGTCTACAGGTTTGGTACCAGAGGACTGGAGGATTGCAAATATTGTGCCCTTGTTCAAGAAGGGCAGCAGAGATGACCCAGGTAATAATAGACCAGTGAGCCTTACTTCTGTTGTAGGAAAAGGTTTTGGAAAGGATTATAAGAGATAAGATTTATAAATCATCTAGCAAGCAACAATTTGATTTCAGATAGTCAACATGGTTTCGTCAAGTCCAGTTACTAGTGGTGTGCCACAAGGATCTGCTTTAGGACCACTGCTGTTTGTCATTTTTATAAATGACTTAGACGCAGGCATAGGGGGATAGATTAGTAAATTTGCAGACGATATGGCATACAGTGTGTTAGGTTTCATTCGCAGAGCGATTGAGTTCCGGAGTTGCAATATCATGCTGCAGCTATACAAAACGCTGGTGCGGCCCCACTTGGGATATTGTGTACAGTTCTGGTCCCCATATTTCAGGAAGGAAGTGGAAGCATTGGAAAAGGTGCAGAGGAGATTTACCAGGATGTTGCCTGGTCTGAAGGGAAGGTCTTATGAGAAAAGGCTGAGAGACTTGGGTCTGTTCTCATTGGCAAGAAGAAGGCGAAGAGGGGATTTGGTAGAGACATACAAGATGATTAGAGGATTAGATAGGGTAGACAGTGAAAGTCTTTTTCCTAGGATGATGACGTCAGCTTGTACGAGGGGGCATAACTACAAATTGAGACAAATGTCAGAGGCAGGTTCTTTACGCAGAGAGTGGTAAGGGTGTGGAATGCCCTACCTGCTAATGTAGTCAACTCAGCCACATTAGGGAGATTTAAACAATCCTTAGATAAGCACACGGATGATTTTGGGATAGTGTAAGGGGACGAGCCAAGAATAGTTCACAGGTCGGCACAACATCGAGGGCCGAGGAGACTGTTCTGCGTTGTATTGTTCTATGTTCTAAAAGACATTTGGATGGGTATATGAATAGGAAGGGTTTGGAGAGATATGGGCCAGGTGCTGGCAGATGGGACTAGATTGTGTTGGGATATCTGGTCGGCATGGACGGGTTGGACCGAAGGGTCTGCTTCCTTGCTGTACATCTCTATAACTCTAGGACTCTATGACAAGAGTCAGGATGTCACATTGCAGAATTATAAGACTTTGGTTAGGACACGCTTAGAGTACTGTGTTCAATTTTGGTTGCCAAATTACAGGATGGATGTGGAGACTTTGGAGAGGGTGCAGAAAAGATTTGCCAGGATGCTGCCTGGATTAGAGGGTATGAACTATAAGGAGAGGTGGAAAAAACTCAGGTTATTTTTTCTCGAGTGGCGGAGGCTGAGGGGAGACTTGACAGAAGTCTATAAAATTTTGAGATGCATAGGTCGGGTTGACAGTCAGAATCTTTTTTTCCCCAGAGATAAAATGTCTAAAACTAGGGGCATGCATTTAAAGGTGAGAGGGGGAAGTTTAAAGGAGATGTGAGGGACAAAAGTTTTTTTTTTTTAAACACAGAGAGTGGTAGAGTTTGGAACACGCTGCCAGGGTGGAGGCAGATACAATACATTTAAGAGACTTTTAGATAAGCACATGAATATGCAGGAATGGAAGGATATGGACCAAGGGCAGGCAGAAGGGATCAGCAGAACATCTTGGGCTGAAAGGCCTATTTCTGTACTGTTCTATGTTCTCTGTTCTGACTAAGGACCTGAATTCGATATCTCAAGTACTGAGAAAGGGCAAATCGTGAGTCAGTGCAGCAAGGATCAAAAAGGATAATGGAGTTTTGAAGTTAGTCACCAGAAAGAGATTGAAATGGTAAGGCTATCTGTGTGGAGAGGAAGGAGATATGGTGGGGCCAGTGATGAAGAGAGGGCTGCCAAGGAGGAGGAGAAGAGGAAGGTCAAAACCTAGAGGGAATGATGCAGTGGCCAGAGACTTGAATGCAGTAAGACAATGAAAAACACAGGATGTTGGAGAAGGGAGATCAATCAGCATTGTGGTGATCCCAGGTACATTAGAAGAAGATAAAAAGACAAAGGCAGTATCCTGTCAGAATTGAAATACCAAGTTGTTGAAATGCTATTTGCTTAGCCTTGAACTATCCTCCCCGTCCTGTTAATAACAACACTGCTTCACATTGTCTTTTCCATCCATTCTGTCAATTCCCTTCCCAGATCTGAAGGGATTTTGTGAACTCCCTGCTTATAAGCTCCCTCTTTGTTTCTCTGACATGTACATTTTCTGCCACTTTGCTGGTTTATTTCCTCCTACCTTTAGGTTTTTATTCTTTTCATTGTGAAGCCAGGTGACATAACCCAGAAAACAGGTGATACAGGCTGTGTTGCATGCCAACACAACAGCTGCCTGTGGCAGTTTATGCTATGTGAGGATGAAGGCGCTGACCAGAGGTATAGAATAACAATGTGGCAATTAAATAGATTACGATGCTGTGTTTTTCTTCCTGCCAAACACGAAACCAACAGCATTCAAAATATTCAATCTAAAATACGTAGCCCACTTTCCCTTAAACACAAGAACATCTGAATTGGAGCAGGAGTAAACCTAAGGAACCCTTTAACCTATTTCACCATAACTGATCAACTCCACATTCATGCCCACTCCCCATCTCTCTCCATTCAGACTCTACACTAGGGTTTGCCACATTCTAGCCTGGCACCGTAAAAATGCCCTTTTATCCTTACTATGTTTCCATCCATTAACCAATCATCTATTCATATTCCCCAAAACTTTATTTCTTATTCCTAAACTGTCAATCCCAATATCTTAAATAATGGAGCATCTAAACTATCTACAATAGAAAGTTTAGAAGTTTCTCATCTTAGTTACAAATGATCGAAACTGATTATGTTTTAGGTTCCCCAGCCAGCAGAAAGAACCTCTGGGTTTACTCTGCCAAGCTCCATCAGAATCTTATATATTTTGATAACCTCACATTCATCTAAACTCAGGATAATATTGACCCAAATTACTGAGCTTCTCCTCCAAGGATAACCCCCTCATCCCAGAAAGCAATCTAGTGTCCCTTTGCTGTATTGCCTCCAAGCCAACTTCCTTAGATATGGAGATGGAGGCAAAATTGCCCCATTGCACTCAGTACCATGATGTCAACTTCAATGGGGGTGAGAGGCACAGGCATGGGGAACAAGTGCACAGAGATAATTTTCCCCAAACTGGCCAATAGTGGCCAGAGATAGGCTAATTAGCATTATGGACAACAGACAGTGTTCCAAAACTGAAGGATCAAATAGAAGAAGTAGGCCTATCAAGATCAGTGAGAGAGTGATACCACGAGACAAGACATTCTCCCAACCATTTTGTTCAACTTCAAATAAAAAACATCCCTAACAGCCAGGCTACTGTTGGAGGGAACCGTCCCAAAGACAACATTTGCTAGTAAAGTATGGAGGGCCACCATGCCTACAAAACCCTGGCTGCTGTTAGGAGGCCATGTCTATGCAACTATATTGTTCCTTTGCGCTCTTGAGACCAGGAGGCCAACTGGAAAATTCAAATTGGTCTCCAACTATAGGCCTTAACAAAGCTAATCTGAAAATGGCCCTTGGGGTAGAATGGAACTGACCTGCTCACTACTATGTCAGTTCTCATCTGGGCCTAAACATCCGGTCACAAAGCTGCACATATTACAAAAAAAATTGAAGTAAGACTTCTTCATTCTTGTAGGCCACCCCTTGCAATAAAGGCAAAGGGGTTTATTTCCTAACTGCTTGGTGCACCCACAAACTAATTTCTTGTGTTCCTTGTACAAATACAGCCAAATGTCTCTAAACATCAATAGTTTCATACCTTTTAAAATATTCAGCTTTTCTGGTCTTACTAACTGAAGGGAATAACCTCCTACTTTCTCCCATGTTTTCTGAATGCCCACACAATTACCATGTCTGAATCTCTTTGCAGCTTAAAATCAACCAAGCTTTATATCATCAGCAAATTTGGTTCATTACTCCTGGGTCTATGTCTAAATTATTAATATATCTTGTCAATAGATGGGGCCATAAGTACTGGTGCTTCCCACATTGCAGCCTGGCAACTTTTATCCCTACTATGTTTCCATCCATTAACCAATCATCCATTCATATTACCCAAAACACAGTTTTTTTTTTTATCTTGCATACTAACCTTTTGTGAAGCACCTTATCATATCTTTTAGACATTCAAATATACTACACTTGTTGTCTCCCTTTTATTTAAAGTGCATGTTACATCCTCATAAAACTCCAAACACATTTATCAAACATTGCTTCAGTTTTGTAAAACTATGAAAACTCTGCATGACCGTACTAAGATTTTGTCAGATTCCAACATTTTTCTGATGACTAATCTCAGGCTAACTAACGTGTGGTTCCTTATTTTCGCTTTCCCTCCTCTCTTGAATACATACATTATATTATCTCACTTCCAAACTGTTGAGATCATTCTGGAATCTAGGGAATTTTGGAAATTCCTGGCCAATATTTCTATCAATCCCTGCAGCTACTTCTTTTAAAATCCAAGAACATGAACAATCAGGTCCTGGGGGTTTTCTAGCTTTTAGGCCCTTAAATTTCTCCAGTAATTTTCCTCTGCTAAAATTAACAACTTTAGGTTCCATAACCATGCTACATCCTCCATTTTTTTCAATTTCTGATAATATAATGGGATTTTACTACAATGACAGATAAAATGTCTGTTCAACACCTTTGTCAGTTCTACATTTTCCCATGGTAGTTTCTGTATTATCTTTGCCAGACAAACTAAAATAATGTGCAAAATATGGAAACCAACCCAAACTACATCAATTTATTCTGATACATACATATAATCAAATGACAAGATAATATTATTACACTCATTCCTCCTTGCCAAATATTTTATTGCACTTCTTATTTTCCATTTATTTGCAAATCTAACTTTACAATTGATTTCCTATTCCTAAATGGATACCTCCTTTCTTGAGTCAAACATTCAGAGCTGTTGACCCTTGGCGTGAAACCAAGGAGATTCTTTCTCCAGCAATAACTGATTTTATCCTTGTCCTTCAACTGGATTTCCCCTTCACCAGACATGTCTATTTGATCGAGATGTGAACTGGTTTCAAGCACAGCTTGTATTGGAGTAATTATTGTTATTATTTCACTCATGTCCAATCCATGCAATTCATCAAACTCATTTGATTCTTCCCAACTTCCTTTTCCTTCATGAATCTCTAAAGATAAACCATGATCTACACGTTCACAAACCTAACCTCTCCACCAACAAACATCTTGATTAAATATGTACAATGAGCATGTATGTCATGATTCTTCTTGATGGCCACTTCAGCTACTTATGGTAACCTTTCATTCTAACTTTTTGTTTAACTGCAAACCTCTCACACATATTTCTCGTATTTTGACTCTCTATCTCTCTGGATTGCTTTGCTTCCACGGTTAGTGCTAAAAGTGGCTTCAGCAGTGAAATTCTGTATGAAACCATTCAACTGATGTACTACTGGGATTGCGAGGTGCGTTACAGTAATGTTTTTTAAAAATCAGTAAACTCAACAATATATGATATTTTTCCAGTTTGCATGCAGCATTTATTAAATAAGTATGTGATTAATAATTTGTTCTGTATGCTCTGTCGTTCCATTCAAAAGGACAATACCATGTGTTTTACCCCTTTTATTCTCACAAAATCTGAAAATTCCTTCAAACAAAAATTGAGGAAAATGTAAGAGGCAATCAAACTACACAAAATTTCAAGTCTTCCTAATTATTGTCTGATTCATTGGAAATATCTAAAACTACTTCAAACGGCTATCACAGTGAACAGATGTCGCCCTTGAAATTTTGTAAAAGCAATGTATCCTCTCGGCCATACTCTAGCTGGCTGCTTTCACAGTTGCAAAGGTACCAAGAGTGGCTTCTCTTTTTTTTAAAAAAAAAGACAGCTTAACATATTTTACATTGTTTCATTGTCTTCTGTCCAACCATGGCCACCAAAGACAGCACCTTACAAGTTGTTCTATTAAAGCCAGATCAGACGAGCGTCTAGACATCCCATCGATAAAACAATAATTCTTGATAATTTCTTCTTAATATGATACTTAGAAACAGTCAAAACCAAAACCCATCTCTGCATTCAGATTGCAGCTAAAGTAGATTCTGAAACCTTGGATTCAAAATGGCTGTCAATGGCCTATAATCAGTTTGGTTGTGAAACTATGACCAGACAAGTATTTATGAAATTATTGTACTCATTCTCTCAGCAAAATTTCACTCATTTGCATAGAGTATGTTTGGGGCAAATGTAATCATCTCTCCTCACCATTATCAAACATAAGCAATCACCTCATGTACTCTTCATGGAGTTGCACGACATGCTTTCTTAATCTTTTTGGACATATTTGTTCTGCTGGCCAAATAGTTGTTATTCTGGTGTGGATGGGAGTTGCGCATGGGGATCCTGTGAAATCCCCAACATAGCACACTCCAAAGGATTGTTCAGGAAATTGAATGTTCCGCTGGGTAACTGCACCACACCTGGAAGCCTACAAAAGTTTCTACAAAAATTGGAGACCGGATAATTCCAATGAAATTAAATAAAATAGCCACTGAGGAAAGGTTAGATGATTCAGTACATAGTCTAACTGTTGAGTAACTGTTAAACAGATACCTTACTTACCTCATTCACAAACTCTAGACCCTGATCCGACGTCCCCTTCCCATGCAGGCAAAGTCTGCACCCCGAGACCCAACACCTCTTCCTCCCCCTGCCGCGGGACTAGAGATTCACTGGATGCCAAAGGTCTTACAGACCTCACAACCCTGACACCACTGCCCTAATTAGAACCCCCACCTCCCCTTTACTGGACTGAAACCCCATCAGACCCAACCTGGCCCGTGACCTTCAAACCCCCTGTCCCTCATGCTGCTACCATTGGACCCAACATCCACTTCTCTCCCCTACTCTGCAATGATAGCCTTGAAAATACCCCCAGACCTGACAACTCCCCTCCAGATCAGATTTCTTCACCCCACATCAACCTACCCCAAGCAAATACCTGCCATTTTGTATCCATGCACCCGAACCCCCTGCTGGCATCCCAACCAGTAGACACCCTACCCTTCTCCAGCTGGGACTCTGCTTATCAGGCATTCTATTTACAAGGCACCCTATCTACCTGGGCACACTAACCCTGTACTCTCCCAGCACCCTAGCACCATACCTACCTTATAGATTTAAGGTTTGACAGTAGTTGTTGGTGTGGTCATCCAGATCTTTAAAATTTCAGGATACATTAGCTCTCTGCTGTGAAAATTGGGTGTGGTTTAACTCCCTCTGACAGTTCTATGCTACAAAAGAATTGTCAGATGGAACTATAGGTGCTGCATTTCTGAGGAAGGCCTGAGCAAAATTTCCTCTCATAAATGCAAACCTCCCTTTTTTATGTTTAAAAAAAGGCTGGAGTGGCAGTCTGGGCCATTATCACTCCCCGAGAAACTGACTCATTGTACTGTACAAGCATTGGACCATCTTCCAATTTACTTTTACACAACTTGAGCGCTTTGTCGACTTTTTTGCTTTCCTTCACAATTTCATTCAATGCATGCATAAAGATTGACAAATTTGGTAGTTCTTTCATAGCATAGAACTGTCAGAGGGAGACAAACCACACCCACTTTTCACAGCAATGAGCTGCTATATCCTGAAATTTTACCATAATGATTGAATAGATCCTAAAACAAAATGAGCTCAGAAATATTCTGAAAGTTTAGCACGTTGCTTGAACTTTACTCTGGGTAGGATTTCGCCCATCTTTGTTTACCCTGTGACCCAAAGAATTTTAAACATTTCACAGTTGATGCCTTCACTTGAACCCAATGTTTTTCCAAACATTGGACCATCTTCTTCATTATGAGTCTAGCCATTGGGAGCTGAGCTAATAATATCATCCCAATAATACTCTTCACGCTGAATTCCTTGCAAAATTCATCAGCTCTGGAAAAATTCCATGAGCTCAAACAGCATTGAATTCAATTCAGGTTGTAGATGTGCATTTGTCAAATAAAATACAGGGCACTGAAAAGCCAGCCTCGTATCAGCCTAGCAAACAGATCCTTGACATTTAGCAAATGGTCAGTTGGATTCTGTTGTTCTACCTGATTTACACTTACTTTATATTCCCCACATGATCCTCCAATCTCGTTTGCCTTTGATACTACCGCAAAGCCCAATTATTCTGTTCAACTTTTACGATACTGTTCTCTGCGTCCAGTCTTTTCAGCTCTTGTATTTTCTCCTTTAGGGCATATGGTGCTTAATGAGCTTGGCAATAAACTGGTCTGAATTTCCTCTAAACTCATTAGTTGACCTTAAACTTTGACTAGTTTTGCCACATACCTCACCGTATCTGTTGGTCACATTGTCTTGTGTTGTGAATTTTACTTCGATGTGAAAAATCTCATGCCAATTTAATTTCAGTGGTTTTAACCAATTCTCTCTCAGTAAGGCTAGTTTTTGAGAGTTCACTAAGACAATGATAATTTTTGCTCATTGCTTCTTGTAGGTGACTGAAACCAGCATCCTCCCCATTTCAGGAATTTCCACTCCTCTATAACTTTTTAATTCTATTCATGATTTCTCCAACTGATGCAGATTCAATTTTTGATAGCGTAGAGATTCGGGTATCATGTAACTGATGTCCCTGTATCAACTTCCACATCCATTATGGTTTCATTCAATGGCCTTTGGACCATGGTATCCTGTGAATTTTCATTGGATTCTCATTCATCCATAAGTGACCTCTTATCGAGCAGCTGAAGTTTCATGGTGACTGCCATTTCCTTCAACCATGCACCTTCTCCCAACAGGCCTTGGTCTGATGGCCTTCTTCTTGCAGCTGCAACACTCTGCGGTTCACAAATGGCAATTCTGTGCACGATGCTGGCCCAAATATTGGTAAGAGGACTTCATAATCATCACCATACTAGCTTAACATGTCACCTTGTCAAAACTCAATTTAGTTTGAAGTAACTGCCACTGAACTGAACTCATGAATAATGGATGTCAGTTGGTTCATTAATGAGCAGTTGGCAGGGATTGTGAATCTTATGCCTGTCCTTTGTGCCCTCCGGCTTAATTGAAGGAGGTTTTGCTGCCACCTGGAGACTAGCATAGAGCCTCTCAATACTGAAGTAGCCCAGCAACCATGATCCCCACTGTGATTGGCTGCATAAAGTCCAGCCTATTTTTCCAATTAGTTGAATATATTTATACACTCTATGCAGTGCAATTTCACAAAATCATCCTCCAATTTTGTCCTCTCTTCTTTTAAAAGGAGAACCTATTTTAGGTAGTAATTAGTTTTTCATTCTCACATCCATGCACACTGTTGACTCTTACTGAGGTAATTTCATGTGTAGCAACTGTCTTTCAGCTGCCCAAGTGATTTTTATTCATATGGAATTATAACACAACCTAATCTTTTGAGTCCAATTTCTTCTGTCCTTTCTCCAAAACCACAAAGAATGCCCTCTGCTTCCATTCATCTTCTCCTGTAGAGACAACACATACATTCTGGAGTTATGCACCTTCTGAGGAAGTGCATAGCCTCCATTGTATAGCTTTATTGCCCATGTGTGAGACTGAGAATCAAGAGTGAGTGATTTATGTTCTCCTACTTAACATGACCTCAATTTCACAGGCAAAGCACTTCTCTGATAAGTTACACTTCAGTACATCAGAAAAACAAGTTCCAAGCCAGACACGGTCTGTAAATAGATAAGGAGGTTCAATTTCCTCATGAAGTGAATTCCAAATGAGGTTCACTGTTAGGAACAAACCTTTTAAAAGAAAATACACTGAGCTGATGTGTAGTGCCACCTTTCACATCAAACTTGAAAGATTTTACACAAGAACCTTTGAAATGATTGGAAAACAGAAATTAAAGGAACATACGGTTTAACTACATGTTTCACAATGAAAGTATTTTACCCAACAGTCCTAAGCAGCTAATCATGTCACTATGATTACAGACTGCCTTACCTCAGTTAAGTGTCAATTAAAATACCTTCTCCACGTCTTAAAACTGCAAAATTGATTAACCAGAAAGGACAAGTGTACCATTCCATATATGAACATTTCCCGGAGCAACAACGGTAAGGAATGATGAAGCAAGTGGAGGGTAATATGGGGAAGGGAGAGCATAGAGGGCACTAAAAGAGATAAAAAGAGAAAAAGACAGAGAAAGAGAGACTGAGAGAGGAAGGTAGCGAAAGCAATAATGAGTGAAAAATAGATAATTAAACCGAAAAGAAGGGAATTGATGAAAAGGGAGACATAGAAAAACAAGAGGAAGATAGAAGCCAAACAAGAAAGAAAGTAAGTGTGAAAGGGAGGGAACTAAATTAAAGTGAAGGATGGGAGGAGGACTGAGAATAAGGAAGTAAAGGGATGGAGATGAAAGAAACAGAAGGTAAAGAGGGAAAGCACAGTAAGAATGGCTGCCCCAGACTTCAAGGCCGTTTTATAGAGTAATGCGGCAGGAAGCCCAAGCAAAACAGAAAATATCATGGATCAGGAAACCCTCCACTAGTTGCAGTCAGATCTACCACAAAAAGGACAATTGTAGTTTTTGCAGGCCAATCGTCTCAGCCTCAGAATATTTCTGCAGGGGTTCCCAGCTGCTTCATCAATGACCTGCCTCCACCCTAAGGTCAGAAATGTGCATGGACTTTGATGGTTGTTTTCAACACCACTCATTACTCCTCAGACACTGAACAGTCTAAGTCTCTCTACAGCATGACCTGATAATATGTCAGACAATAACCATCTTCAATAAGACAGAATTCAACAGTCTACGATTAATATTCAATGGTGTTAGAATAAGTGAAACCCCACCATCAACTTCACGAGGTTACCATTGGCCAGAAACTGACCAGGGACAACTGTAAGTCACTGTAGCTGCAAAGGCAGCCAGAGGTTGAATGTTCTGCAGTGATTTACTCATCTCCTGACTCCACAAAGCTTATCTACTATCTCTAAGGCAAAAGATATGATGAAATACTGCCCATAAGAGTGCAGCTCTAACAATACTCAAAAAGCATGACATCTTATCCACCACCTTAAACATTCACTCCCTTTACCAGTGGCACATAATGACAGCAGTGTGTACCATTTTATATATGCACTACAATAACTCAGCATGTTTCCTTCAATAACACCTTCCAGCGGTAGTGTGAGAAAAAAAGAAAAAAACCAAAAAAAATAAATAGGAGTGCCACAGGTTCTGTTCACACTGAGCGCTGGCTCTGAGGTAGCTGGATCAGTGTCAAGGACTCTCCACATGTAAATACTGGGTGACTTGGTGACAGAATGCTGGCTTCTGTGGAATTATTTCAGAGGGGAATTGTTTTGATCAGCAACAATTGCTCTTGCAGTCAGTGAATGTATCCAACTGACAGGAAATAAGTTTTAACTTCAGTTACGTGGTAAATCAGGGGATTTCTTTTATAACTTCATCTTTATGTGATTCAGTGTGCAAGTTCAAGTGGAAGCTAAGCGTAGGCTGCTATTAGAACAAATTTTCAAGAGGGACTGTGGATCAAAAATAAGTTCCATCTTGCTTTAAGCTCTCAGTTTGTATTTTGGCCCCAGCTTTTTACAGGGATGGAGCATAGTTGCAAAAGGGCAGAATAAAAAAGAAAAAAAAAATTAACACCTAAAAAGGGGAAGAGCAGATGCATGTGAACACCACCAAGTGCAGGTTCCCCTCCAAGTCACACAACATCCTGACTTGGAATTATATTAGGTTAAAAATCACAACGATTTATTTGGAAGCACCAGCTTCCAAATACACCTGTTGGACTATAACTTGGTGTTGTGTGATTTTTAAACTTTGTACACCCCAGTCCAACACTGGTATCTCCAAATCATGGAATTATATTGCAATTCTTCAGTCACTGGGTGGTAAAAACACTGAAGTGGACCATCATTTGGGAATACAAGCCAATTCCTTTTGATATGGTTTTTTTCTTTGCTCACTATGCACAAACATTGTATTTAACATTCATTGGCAGGATCTACCATTTTCAGATAAACCTTTATGACAACACAGATAATTAGATGAAACCAGTCTTACATCTATAATTCTCAGATCACTTCAGTATTTGAAGTAGTGCCAAAATTTGCTTGGGAGTTACAGTATGTGCTTAAACAATACCACATCAGCAAATAATCTTTATAACCTTGCATTTTGTAAAAATGCATTTCATCAAGTATCAGAGAACAGAAATGAGTTGCCACAGAGGAATCCTTCAATTAAAAATTTCCCATTGAAGTTAATGATGACAATTACTTCCATTTAAAACTCCCTTGAATACATTTGAGTCACATATTACATATTAAAAATTGCTGGTCTGTGAGTTCCTCCAAGTTACTCCCACTCTGCAAGCGATACTTTGTTAGAAGTTCAAATTAATATTGATCAGATGAGCCAGCAATCGTTGGAGCAATTTCTTAACTGTTGTCTTTATTAATTTGTTAATCCATTATTAAATCCATATGATCCCACCAACAATAATTAGTATTTTTATCACATCTTTATCAAAATAAACCGTCCAAAAGCACATCACAAAAGAGATGGCAAGCAACAGCATTCATGTAGAGCTTTTCATACACTTGTCATTTCATAGGATGTTTTGCAGCCAATAAAGAACTTCTGAAGTGTAATAGTCACCACTGTAGTCTATAGAAATATAGCAGCCAATTTTGCAATGTCCCACAAATCCATTTGCACTTCACTACAAGTGATGTTTTGGCAGAAGTTGGCAGTGTTGAAAAATGGACACTTCGATGAAGAACATTCTGACTCATACATAACTTAATGCTAGCTGGGTGATCTGAATAAACAGAGCTGGGCAAGTAATAAATCATGTGGTAGAGCTATA
Organism: Chiloscyllium plagiosum; assembly: GCF_037043375.1. NCBI lineage: Eukaryota > Metazoa > Chordata > Chondrichthyes > Orectolobiformes > Hemiscylliidae > Chiloscyllium > Chiloscyllium plagiosum. The sequence continues at coordinate 59,606,855 of NW_028270149.1, forward strand.
AAACTGGTTTTTGCAAACAATTCAATAGCAACTGATTCAATACCTGCAAATGGCATTTGTAAAGGATATCATGTAAATAAGGAAAGAAGAACAAGATTGGATTTAGGGATAGAACGAGATGATACTGCAGGAACAAAAACAGAAAATACTGGAGAAACTCAGCAGGTCTGGTAGCGTATGTGGGGAGAAAGCAATTAACTGTTTTGAGTCCAGTGACTCTTAATCAATTCTGAAATGAGTTCACTGGGCTCTGAAAAATTACCCCTGCTCCTTTCAGGTGAAGTGGTAACTTTATTTGTACTTCATTCATTTCACTCTACTGTGTTCACTGCTCACAACACGTCTCTTTGACATTGTGGAAATCCATTTCAGACTGGGACATCACCATGCAGAGCATCTCCATTCAATCCATAATTATGACCCTGAATAAAAACCAAAAGAATTGCAGATGCTGGAAGTTCAGGCTGCTTGCAAATTTAGTACACTAGCTTGCTTTCATGGTCACATTTCTGCCCTGGACCTATTGCAGCGGTCCAATAAAACTAGAATATCAAGACCTCATTTTCTGCTTAGGCATTTCACAATTTCCTGGATTCAACATTGAATTCTGCTCAACCTCACATTTCTAGCCAGAGAGTTATTGGGCTGTTGGGAGCAAAAACAAAAGCAAGTGCAATACAAATTCACAGCACTCAAGGTGCAAAATTATGTCCACACATTCCACCACCAGCATGATGCCACCCTCAGACCATGAACTCTGTCCTTACTTGTGTTTCACTTGCCCTCCTACTCTACCACCCACAATGTCTTGGTTTTGCTTTCAGTTATATTCTGTTATTAAACTCACGATTAACACCTTTTCTGGATCTGCCCCTCTTTCCAGCCGTTACCGTTCCCTTTGCCTACTTTTCTGTAACATGTGAGATTTCTGATCTTGTTTGCACTCTAACCTTCTCCTGACTCCTTCTGTTCCATTTGCTCCCACATGGAAACCCATCACTTCAGTTCCAAATAAGTCATACTAGACTGAAAATATTAACGTTTCACTCTCCACAGGAGCTGCTAGTCCTGTTACATTTCTTCAGCACTTTCTGTCACTTCTGTTTTTATGTTAAATATCTGACATCTGGAATATTTCCTTTTGTTAAATTATACATCATTCCAATTTATTTGAGAAGCTAAGTCATCAGGTTCAGTAAACAGACCATACTGAATAAAGCAGCAAATCAGAGAGATATGAAACAACTGGAATAGCTCACTTTACTATTAACAGGAATCCACTTAGCTGGATATTTTACTAAGTAGCATTGGGAAGTTGAAATTGGAGTTACAACACATATTTTGACTCAACTCTTAATGAGTCCTCACCCTCAATTAAGATTGCAAATCAAAAGGACGGAGAAATTACAGACAACGCACCACAATTTAACAATGTAAATTTGTGCTAAGAGATTATTCCAATATCAACCGTGCATACTTGAAGATGTAGTATTGAAAGATTAATAAAAAGAGATGAACACTCCAGTATTAACAATCTTAGTGCACACTGTCACTTTTGCTCCTGTTCATTTCCCACAGCTGATGCCAGTTCTTTTTCCAAATTAAATGAAATATTTCAATGTATTTGCTTATTATAGATGGAAAGATTATCTTTAAGGCCTTAGGACAGGAGATGCCAGCACTAGAACCTTGGACCACTTTGGTTTGTCATCCATTCATGCTTATATACCTCAAAGTGATTAACAACATGGATTTACTTGCACCCTTAAAATTCTAGTGTCATTATGTCAGGACATTGCCTTATTATCATATAGACTCCCAAGAGTATGACTACTTTAGAGTCAATTAGAACAAAATTGTGATCAAACCACTCATGAGCCTTCACACAATGGAAAGTGGATAGGGACTTCCCGAGGTTCTGGAACTGTCAATAATCAGAGGAAATTCTCACCGAACCAGACTAATGCCCACAGGTGAAGGAGAGTGACGCCTGATCCAAAAACATGTTCCCACATGGAGGTGGAGATTGACAGGTGAAAATGAGCACTAAACAGATCCTGAAATGAGAAATCCACCACTTCTGCACATCTTCCCACATTATTACCATTACCTCATAGTTCAAACAGTCTGGTAGATTCTGTGACCTGTCAATTTTGGAAGTGGGTGGGATAGAGTAGTGTAATGGGTATTAATAAAAGTTCAAAAGTTTGGGAAGGAGGGTTAGGACACAGGGGAGTGGGTGAGACTTAACCACCTTTTATGATTATCATCAATGACAGCAGGTTTGATGAAAGAATCAGGGATTGTAGATGCCCCACCACACACACACACACAGAGATAGGTAAATCTACCAACTGCTAATTTCTGCCAATCAAATCTTAACTTCTTGTCATAAATTCAAAAAACAGCTGTTGCAAAATCACATTGTGCTAACCTGATAAATACAAAGGTGTGCTTTCTGCTGATAGCGTAGGCCTTTGCAATTACTAATCTACAAATGTAATATTGATTCCACCCTTGGGTGACTGTGTGTGGAGTTAGCAAATTCTCCCTATGTTTGCATGACTTTCCTCTAGGTGCTCCAGTTTCCTCCCAAAGTCCAAAGATGTGCAGGTTAGGTGGATTTGTCATGCTAAATTGCCCATAATGACCAGGGGTGCGGAGGCTAAGTGGGTTAGCCATGGGGAATGCAGGATTATAGGGATAGAGTAGGGGGGTGGGTCTAGGTAGGATGCTTTTTGGAGGGTAGGTGTAGATTTGATGCGACTAATGGCCTGCTTCCACACCGTACGGATTCTGTGATTCATAAACCAAATTAAGAATATTGTGAGCATATCTCTTTACAACAGTCTATTTATCCAGCAGTAAGTAAAGGCTTGCGTTAAAAAGTTGTTTCACACGAGCGTGAGTAATGAGAAGCTGGGGGAGTGACTCACCTGTCCAAGAATCAGGGTGGTGCTCTGTGGGCTGTTTCCAAGCTGGTACACTGTACCAACGCTGGTGGGACTCCCAACTGTGATGTACGATTTCTGGTCGTTGACAGCGAATACTGGATTCGGAGAGCCGGACCGTCGGATGCTCTCATAATAAGAGCTTTCCGAGGCGGTGGACGTACTTCCTGGCCGGAATACCGATGACATGTTGGAAAGAGAGGAGCCTGCGCTATACGGAGAACCGGCCAGCTTGCTGGAGAGGAACGGGACTGCTCCCTTAGCCAGAGATTCGCCGGGTTAGGGGGCGGACTCAAAACCGGCCGAGTGAAGAAGCAAAAGCTGACGGAAAAAAGGCGCAGAATGTTTAACTTGGAACGCATAGGCGTGTCTGAACCGAGCCCAATGGGAGACACACCTTCCCTGAACTGAGTGGCACCTCCCACACTCACAATCCACCTTTCTCAACCCAACAGAAAGAACCCTTTTCACTTGTTTCTTGAATGGCTGAGAAAGTTGATCTCGTTAATTTCCATAAGCTTACTGGATAAGTTCCCTCCTTTAAACAACCTCTGATCAACTTTTTCGCTATCTCCCTTCACGTCTCCTTCAGTGACCCAGTATTCTTTTTGGCTTGGCAATGTTCTAGTCTTTAATGACTTTAACCGCAAATTTCTGTAAAACAAACAAAACTTCAAATGCATTAGTAGTAAGAGCGCGATAATAGTAACGCGTAAAATAATGGTGGACTTAGTGCACCTAGCACCCAAAAATACACACACACTTGAGTGCATTGGAAATATGCTTTGGGTTTCCCATGTCGATGTGAAATAAACTTGCATTTTTGGTTTATCATAAATAGAATAATTCATTTCGGTTCAGGTCTCAGAGCCTAATTTGCATACTGCTGACTGTACACAAGTTGATGACCTGAATACCAAAGTTTAAAGGCCGCACAACATCTAAAACACGGATACTACCTGCTAGACACACCTAAAAGCATTTAGAGGAAAATAAACCTGCCTCTTTGTCGCGTACACTCAATATATTTTCATTGTATTGCGCACCATTATTATGTTTTAAGTTTATGATAATCACATTTTAAAAAATTTCGACACTCGAGTCAAATATGTGAGATTTTGAACCCTGCATTGTAGAGTGAGTCAGCCAATGAAATATTTCTATAATGAAGCGCATTTTCTGTTAACCATTCCTGTATAATGTGCAGTCATGCCTGCCATTGAGAAATCTAGAAACTAGGAATGATTGAGATTACCTAGAGTGTAGATGTTTTATTGTATTGGTGAGTCTGATTCTGAATTCAGATTTCATTGTTGAAAGCTATAAAGTCATAGAGTCATTCAGCAAGGAAACAGACCCTTCAATCCAACCAGTCCATGACCATCATAATCCCAAACAAAACTAATCCCACTTGCCTGCACTTGGCCCATATCCCTCCAAACATTTCTTATTTATGAACTTATCTAAATATCTAACTTACATATTTATCGTCAACCTGAGCTACAAATCTTCTCAAGAATCGCTAATTTTATAAACCTCTATAAAATCACCCCTCTACCTTTTATATTCCAGTGGAAAATCATCCCAGCCTATCCAGCCTCTCCTTATAACTCAAACCCTCCATTCCCGACAATATCTTGGAAAATTTCTTCTGAACCTTCTCCAGCTTAATAATATACTTCCAATAACAGGGCAACCAGAGAGATCCAAGATGGTGGTAATCCAGTAGGTCTGCCCTACTGAGCTCAGCAACATAACCCAGACAAAGTGATGCATTTACCCTCCCTTTCGTAGCTTTTGTGGTAAAAATCGGCAGTTTTAGATCACCAGAATTGCTGTGTGTCCGTTTTGTTGATTAAGGAAGATGACCAAGGGAAAAGAGCAGTGAGGATTGCAACAAGCAGGGCACTCCCCTGCAGCAGCAGACACGCCCATGACCACGCGTCGGCCTCCACGAACATCCTGAAGAACTTACCTGTGGAGCAGAGCTTGGTCTCGGAGTTCGCGAATGGATTCGGATTCAGCAATGGAGGAAACCCAGACCAAGCTGGAACCGATCTCGGCCATGTTGCAGAAACATGAGCAGGAGATCCAGCATCTCGGGCAGTGTGTCATGAAGATGGAGCAGCGAGCCGCAGCTTCTGAAACCACGGCAGAATCCTCGGTGGGTCAGGTCCATGCCCTGGAAGGACAGATATGGGCCTTTAGTGGAGCAGTTCGACGACTTCAAAAATCCAGGCTGTTGGACTGCTGAAATGGGAGGAAGAAGGCCAGCTAGTCAGTTGTTTGGAGCAATGGCTCTCACAGATTTTGAGGCTGGAAGTCAAGGCGGGCCGGGTGCGAGTCAAGCAGGCCCACCAAGTTGCAGTGCACAGGCCTGGATCAGCCTATCGCACCCGTTTGGTCCTCCTGTGGCTCCAGCACTATAGAGATAAGCAAATGGTGTTGGAAGCTTCCAGAGCACTGGGGAAGGATCCACAGGCCCTGCTATACAAGGGATCAACAATTACATGCTTCCAAGACTTTTCTGTGGCCATGATCTGGAAGAGGAAGGCCTTTGATGAGATAAAGAGGAGGCTGAGGGACTTGAATATTCAGTACTCTTTAAGATATCCGGCAATATTACATTTCAGCCATGGAGGGTCCGTGTTTAATTCTGACTCATCAGAAAAGGCAAAGGACTTCCTGGACACGTTAAAATAGACTGGCTAGCTCAAATAATATGGAAAATCGTGTTTACTCTGTTTTCTCTTTGGTTTGCCTGGTTTACCTGGTTTTGATCTTTTAATATGTGGGCATCCCCTTTTTCTTTCTCTCTCTCTTCTTTCTTTCTCCCCTCCCATTATCCTTTTTTTTATTCCCTTTTCTATTTTCTCTGTTGGTATGAGATGGGATAGAAGGGGTGTTATCTGCCACGATTGCCTCCAGTCAAAATGTGGATGGGACGGGCTGAATGCCCACTTCTAATTTTCTTGTTATAAGATGCATGTAATTTTTTTTTACTTTGTTTTGCCTGGGTGTGGGTGCAGCTTCAGCTAGAAGGAGCCATGGAGGGGTTAGTGGGCTGTGTGAGTGCCCCCTGTGGGCAAGGGAGGGGAACTCTCTTATTTGTTTTATACGTTGGTTCGTTGTAGAAGTAGTTGTTAGAAGTTTTGATTTGGTAGTTTTTGCCATTGTATTCTCAAGTGTATACGAACTGTTTATGTTTTCACTCAGCCCATTATGAGTGGGGTTCTTCCTCCCAGGGGGTCACAGGCTGTTTTGGATGGCTATGGCTAATAGTTCGTTTAAATGGTGCACCTGGAATATTAAGGGCAGTTATTTGCCGATTAAGAAAAAGAAGATACTTTCATGCCTTACAAAAGAAAGAGTTGATGTAGCCTTGCTGCAAGAAACACATCTAACTGATAAGGAGCACTTCAAGTTACAGCAGGGAGGATTCAGTCAGGTGTTTTTCTCATCCTTTAATTCTAAAAGCAGAGGAGTTGCTATACTCATCCAGAAGAATGTCCCATTTCAGCTGTTAGACCAAATTAAGGACAAATATGGGTGTTTCGTCATCCTTAATGCTTTAATACATGGAGAGGAGCATGGGATTTTGAATGTAAATTGTCCCCCAGCGCGTCCCCTCAAATTTTTAATGGATGCACTTTCCAGTTGATGGCTCTTGGAGCGTGTCATACGATAATAGGGGGAGACTTTAACCAACTAATGGACCCCAAGGTAGATAGGATGCCCATGGATCTCGCAGGCATATCCCCGCAATCCAGGCAACTGGTAGACCTGAGTGGGCAGCTGGAGTTGGTGGATGTGTGGAGATGTCTTCACCCTGAGGGTAGGGACTTCACCCTTTTCTCTAACCCACACAATCCTAATGCTACACTCGGATTGACATTTTTTTTTACCCCATCAGCCTTTTTGAATTCAGAGCTATCCTGTAGAATTGGGAACATAGCCATTTTTGATCATGCGGCAGTGTACATGGAGGTCGAGGCTGGGACAGGCTCGCGGCATTAGTGCATAGATCCTTTCCTCCTGAAGGATACCAAGTTTACTGAGTATTTGTCGTGGAAATTTAAAATTTTTTGGGACATTAATTCGGGAATGGCCAGCAACCCATCGGTGCTCTGGGAGACTGCCAAGGCCTATGCAAGGGGTTTGATTATTTCTTACTCAGAGACCCAGAGGTGGCAGAGGGGACAGCAGCAGCGTATGCTCGAGGACTGGCTAAAGGCAGCCAAGGCGGCATACTTTGACAGATCATCTATGACCAAGTTGCAGCAAATTACAGCCCTCAGGGCTGCTCTGAATGCTGCTCTCACCCAGACAGCAAAGAGGGAGCTCTTCTTTGCAAAACAGAGGTTATTTGAGTATGGTGATAAACTGGGGAGATATCTGGCTTATCTGGCCAGAAAAAAAGAGTGCCCCCCAAATCTATCACATCCATCAGAGAGTGTGCTGGTACTCTCACTTGCAACTCCAAAAAGATTAACACGGCATTCAGGAAATTCTACTCTGAGTTGTACCGGTCGGAGAGCTATGAGGACAGATTGGCGAAGATGGAGTCTTTTTTTTAAGACCTTGGACCTCCCAGGTGTAACTTCAGAGCAGGCATACTTTGAATGCCCCTCTGACAATCCAAGAAATACAGGAGGCAGCGAGGCAGCTCCAGAGCAGTAAAGCATCTGGCACAGATGGATTTCAGAGCAAGCTTTATAAAGAGTTTATAAACGTGCTGGCTGGGCCAATGTTGGATATGTACAATTTTTCTTAGTCAGGACTGCCTCCCATCCTCTCTGAGAGAAGCAAATATCTCCCTTATTCTCAAGAAAGAAAATGCCCCCGAGGATTGTATTCTGTACAGTCCATATTGCTAGTCGATGTGGATTTTAAAATTTTGTCGAAAATGCTGGCATTGAGGTTGGAGAAGGTCTTGCCTCCATCGTAAAGGAGGACCAGTCATGTTTTATGAGGGATCACAGATCTTCTAACAACATTAGAAGGGTACTGAATATGTTCAGGTATGCCAGCAAGGGTCAATTCCGGGCTTGATAGTTTCCCAGGATGCAGAGATAGCATTTGATCAGGTGGAGTGGCTGTACCTCTTCTATGTCCTGGAAGGGTTTGGTCTTGGAGAGGTCTTTGCAAGATGGGTGGCAGTATTACATAGTGACCCTAAGGCAGTGGTTCCTCCTAATGGTATACGGTCTGACAATTTTAGTACTGGTAGAGGCAGCCGACAATGGTGTCCGTTTTCACCGTTGCTATTTACATGAGTGATTCAGCTGTTGGCAGAGGCTATCCGGAGGGACCCCAATATAATTGCCCCGGAGATAGGATCAGAAGGGCATAAGATCACCCTTTATGCAGATGAAGTTCTTTTTCTAACTAACCTGATAATATCTATGCCCTGTTTAACACAAACTATTAATTTATTTGGTTCTTTCTCAGGGTATGAAATCAATTTTTTGAAGTTGGAGGCCATGCATGTGGGGGTATCTTGTTAGAGTACCTGACCTTTGGGTGGAATCTGATTCCCTTTCAGATCGTCACAGGGAGTTTTCCTGTATTTTGGCATTTTTATCACCACCACCTTCGATCAATTATATAAAGCTAACTTTGTGCAATTAGAGTCATAGAGATGTACAGCATGGAAACAGACCCTTCAGTCCACCCATCCATGCTGACCAGATATCCCAACCCAATCTAGTCCCATCTGCCAGCACCCGGCCTATATCCCTCCAAACCCTTCCTATTCATATACCCATCCAAATGGCTCTTAAATGTTGCAATTGTACCAGCCTCCACCACTTCTTCTGGCAGCTCATTCCATACTTGTACCACCCTCTGCATGAAAATGTTGCCCCTTAGGTCTCTTTTATATCTTTCCCCTCTCACCCTTAACCTATGCCCTCTAGTTCTGGACTCCCCGACCCCAGGGAAAATACTTTGCCTATTTACCCTGTCCATGCCCCTCATTATTTTATAAACCTCTATGAGGTCACCCCTCAGCCTCTGACGCTCCAGGGGAAATAGCCCCAGCCTGTTCTGCCTCTCCCTATAGATCAAATCATCCAACCCTGGCAACATCTTTGCATACCTTTTCTGAACCCTTTCAAGTTTTACAACATCTTTCCGATAGGAAGGAGACCAGAATTGCACACAATATTCCAACAGTGGCCTAACCAATGTCCTGTACAGCCACAACATGACCTCCCAACTCCTGTACTCTGACCAATAAAGAAAAGCATACCAAACGCCTTCTTCACTATCCTATCTACCAGCGACTCCACTTTCAAGGAGCTATGAACCTGCTCTCCAAGGTCTCTTTGTTCAGCAACACTCCCTAGGACCTTACCATTAAGTGTAAAAGCCCTGCTAAGATTTGAGTTCCCAAAATGTAGCACCTTGCATTTATCTGAATTAAATTCCATCTGCCACTTCTCAGCCCATTGGCCCATCTTGTCAACATCCTGTTGTAATCTGAGGTAACCCTCTTCGCTGTCCACTACACCTCCAATTTTGGTGTCATCTGCAAACTTACTAACTGTACCTCTTATGCTCACATCCAAATCATTTATGTAAATGACAAAAAGTAGAGGACCCAGCACCGATCCTTGTGGCACTCCACTGGTCACAGGCCTCCAGTCTGAAAAACAACCCTCCACCACCATCCTCTGTCTTCTACCTTTGAACCAGTTCTGTATCCAAATGGCTAGTTCTCCCTGTATTCCAGGATATCTAACCTTGCTAATCTGTCTCCCATGGGGAACCTTGTTGAATGCCTTACTGAAGTCCATATTGATCACATCTACTGCCCTGCCCTCATTAATCCTCTTTGTTACTTCTTCAAAAAACTCAATCAAGTTTGTGAGACATGATTTCCCACACACAAAACCATGTTTAGTATCCCTAATCAGCATTTGCCTTTTAAAATACATGTACATCCTGTCCATCAGGATTCCCTCCAACAACTTTGCCAACTTCCAGTCTTCCGGCACGTCACCTGTGACTATCGATGATACAAATAATTCAGCAAGAGGCCCAGCAATCACTTCTCTAGCTTCCCACAGAGTTCTCGGGTACTGGGGATTTATCCACCTTTACCCGTTTCAAGACATCCAGCACTTCCTCCTCTGTAATCTGGATATTTTGCAAAATGTCACCATCTATTTCCCTACAGTCTATATCTTCCATATCCTTTTCCACAGTAAATACTGATGCAAAATACTCATTTAGTATCTCCCCCATTTTCTGTGGCTCCACACAAAGGCCACCTTGCTGATCTTTGAGGGGCCCTATTCTCTCCCTAATTGCCCTTTTGTCCTTAATGTATTTGTAAAAACCCTTTGGATTCTCCTTAATTCTATTTACCAAAGCTATCTCATGTCCCCTTTTTGCCCTCCTGATTTCCCTCTTAAGTGTACTCCTACTTCCTTTATACTCTTCTAAGAATTGACTCGATCTATCCTGTCTATACCTGACATCTGCTTCCTTCTTTTTCTTCACTAAACCCTCAATTTCTTTAGTCATCCAGCATTCCCTATAGCTACCAGCCTTTCCTATATTCCTCTGGATTCTTGTTATCTCATTTCTGAAGGCTTCCCATTTTCCAGCCGTTCCTTTACCTGCGACCATCTGCCTCCAATCAGCTTTTGAAATTTTTGCCTAATACTGTCAAAATTAGCCTTTCTCTAATTTAGAACTTCAACTTTTAGATCTGGTTTATCCTTTTCCATCGTTATTTTAAATCTAATAGAATTATGGTCACTGGCCCCAAAGTGCTCCCCCACTGACACTTCAGTCACCTGCCCTGCCTTATTTCCCAAGAGTAGGTCAAGTTTTGCACCTTCTCTAGTAGGTACATCCACATACTGAATCAAAAAATTGTCTTGTACGCACTTAACAAATTCCTCTCCATCTTAACCTTTAACACTATGGCAGTCCCAGTCTATGTTTGGAAAGTTAAAATCCCCTACCATAACCACCCTATTATTTTTACAGATAGCTGAGATCTCCTTACAAGTTTATTTCTCAATTTCCCTCTGACTATTAGGGAATCTATAATGCAATCCCAATAAATTGATCATCCCTTTCTTATTTCTCAATTCCACCCAAATAACTTCTCTGGATGTATTTCCGGGAATATCCTACCTCAGCACAGCTGCAATGCTATCCCTTATCAAAAATCCACTCCTCCTCCTCTCTTGCCTCCCTTTCTGTCCTTCCTGTAGCATTTGTATCCTGGAACATTAAGCTGCCAGTCCTGCCCATCCCTGAGCCATGTTTCTGTAATTGCTATGATATCCCAGTCCCATGTTCCTAACCATGCCCTGAGTTCATCTGCCTTCCCTGTTAGGCCCCTTGCATTGAAATAAATGCAGTTTAATTTATTAGTCCTACCTTGTCTCTGCTTGCCCTGACTGTTTGACTCGCTTCTGTTCTCAACTGTACTATTCTCAGATTGATCTCTTTCCTCACTATCTCCCTGGGTCCCACCTTACTAGTTTAAATCCTCCCGAGCAGTTCTAGCAAATTTCCCTGCCAGTATATTAGTCCCCTTCCAATTTAGGTGCAATCTGTCCTTCTTGTACAGGTCACTTCTACCCCAAAAGAGATTCAAATGATCCAAAAATGTGAATCCTTCTCCCATACACCAGCTCCTCAGCCATACATTCATCTGCTCTGTCCTCCTATTCCTGCCCTCACTAGTTCGTAGCACTGGGAGTAATCCAGATATTAGAAGATAAGACAGGACCTTCGGCGCTGGGAGAACCTTCTGATATCCTGGTTGGGTAGAATAGCTCTGGTCAAAATGAATGTTTTCCTCGTTTGTTGTATCCCATGCGAACGCTTCCATTGATGCTGCCCAGGCAAGCGCTACAGAGACTTAACGTTTGGCTTGGTTCTTTTATCTGGTGTCATTATGCTTGTCAAATTGCAGCTCCTGCAGGGCGTGGCTGGTGTGGACTTTCCAGATTTTAAGAAATATCAATTAAGTTCCCTATTATCCTGTGTGGCTGATTGGGCTTGCGAGGATCCGAGGTCAATTTGACAGGACATTGAGGCCTCCCAGGCAGAATGTCCCCTCATTAATTTATTGTTTATGGACAAGATGAGGACTGTCATGGAGTATTGCAGAAATCCAATTGTCCTTAGCACGGTTAAGTATGGAGAATGATGCAACAAAGTGAGGGCAATTTACAAACAACTTCCCCTTTTACTCCCATAGTAGGAATGCCAGGATTCCGGCCGGGATTGATGGATTCTGGCTTTAGGCTCTGGGAGTCTAGAGGAGTCTTCTGTTTGGGAAATTTATTTGAGGGGGAGCTCATGATGGCTTTCAAGCAGTTGAGCCAGAAACATGAACTATCTAGGAGGAATCTCCTTCGTTATTTTCAGATTAGGGAAAAAGACTACATTAATGGTTAGCCCTTACAAGTCTGATGTGGAGAGGAGAGTACTCCGGCCCATGAGTACTCTTTCGGTCAGCACCCTCTATCATTTATTAGGAGGTAGCGTCTCGAAGGACATTGAGCAGCTGTGTGGGATCTGGACTCAGGAATTGGGAGTAGAGATCTCATCAGAGATGTGGGAGGACATTTGGGAGAACGTTAGGAAGATTTTGATATGTAATAGGATGCAGGATATGCAACTGAACCTACTCCACAGGGCTTATCTGGTACCAGAACGGCTTGCGAAATTTAAGACCAGGAGCGTTTGCAATGTGCCCCAACTGTAAAACGGATATACACATGGTACTTTTACACATTACTTGTGGTCATGCCACAAGCTTTGTAGGCTTTGGGACGCTGTAGCGAGTGTCTTGGAAGGGGTCTTGGGAACCAAGGTCAAGGTAGAGACGGTGTCCCTCCTTTTGGGTTTGCCGAATCTCCCTCTTTAGATGCACATGGGAAAAAACTGTTTAATATTCTTTCATATTGTGCGAGGAAGAACATTCTGATGAGGTGGGTGTCGGAAAATCCCCCAGGACTTCAGGGTGGTGTAGGTTAGTTATGGAGCACATAGAACATAGAATATAGAAAAGTACAGCACAGAACAGGCCCTTTGGCCCACGATGTTGTGCCGAGGTGTAATCCTAATGTAGAATAAAATAACTTAACCTACGCACCCCCCAATTCACTGCTATCCATGTGCATGTCCAGCAGTCGCTTAAATGTCCCTAATGCCTCTGCTTCCACCACCACCACTGGCCACGCATTCCATGCATTCACAACTCTCTGTGTAAAGAACCTACCTCTAACATCCCCTCTATACCTTTCTCCTAATATCTTAAAGCTATGACCCCTCGTGCCAGTCAATCCTACCCTGGGGAAAAGTCTCTGGCTATTGACTCTATCCATGCTTCTCATTATCTTGTATATCTCGATCAAGTCACCTCTCTTCCTCCTTCTCTCCAGAGAGAAAAGTCCAAGCTTAGTCAACCTCTCTTCATAAGGCAAGCCCTCCAGTCCAGGCAGCATCGTGATAAATCTTCTTTGTACCCTCTCCAAAGCCTCCTTCCTATAGTAAGGCAACCAGATCTGGACACAATATTCCAAGTATAGTCTCACCAGGGATTTGTAGAGCTGTAGCAGAACTTCACGGCTCTTAAACTCAATCCCCCTGTTAATGAAAGCCAAAACACCATATGCTTTCTTAACAACCCTATCCACTTGGGTGGCAACTTTGAGGGATCAATGTACTTGAATACCAAGATCCCTCTGTTCCTCCACATTGTCAAGAATCCTGTCTTTAATCCTATATTCAGCATTCAAGTTTGACCTTCCAAAATGCATCACTTCACATTTATCCAGGTTGAACTCCATCTGCCATTTCTCAGCCCAGCTCTGCATCCTGTCTATGTCGCGCTGCAGCCTGCAAGAGCCCTCGATACTATCGACGACACCTCCAACCTTTGTATCATCTGCAAATTTACTAACCCACCCCTCAACCTTCTCATCCAAGTCATTTATGAAAACTACAAAGAGCAGAGGCCCAAGAACAGAGCCCTGCGGGACCCCACTCAATACTGACCTCCAGGCAGAATACTTTCCATCTACAACCACTCTCTGCCCTCTGTCAGCCAACCAATTCTGAATCCAGAGAGCCAAATCTCCCTGTATCCCATACTTCCTGAGCTTATGAATGAGCCTACCATGGGGAACCTTATCAAATGCTTTGCTGAAGTCCATATACATCACATCCATTGCTCGACCTTCATTGACCTATCTTGTCATCTCCTTAAAGAACTCAATAAGATTTGTGAGGCATGACCTGCCCCTCTCAAAGCCACACTGACTGCCATTAATCATGCTATGATTTTCCAAATAGTCATAAATCCTATCCCTCAGAATTCTTTCCAAAACTTTGCTGATCACATCTCCCTCGCCTTCCTTACAAGTATGGTGCACCAGAAAACAGAATTCTTTTATAGGACATAACTATATAGATACAGACTTGTTGGCTATATTGGTCAAGGCCTTTGTGTAGCCATGAGGGCTATGTCTGGTGGGTCGGGGGCTCCAAGAGGAAGAATTCTGAAAAAATACAGGTATGCTAACTTATGCTCCCAGTGATGGGGTGCTTTGGTGGGGTTGCACTGAGTGTTGTAACTTAATTTAGTTTAATTTGCCTTGGTTCAATTAGATTTAATTTAGTTTTTTTTGTTTAATTTATTTATTGAATTGTAGTATCGGTGGGGGGTTTTCTTCTTTCTTTTAAACTGTTTGTTGAGTAGAGTAGTAGCTTGTTTACTGTTATTGTTGTTATATTATAAGATTGTTACACTGTTTTGTAGTAATTTAATAATTTTGTAAAAATTTCAACATTTTTTTCTCAATAAAAATATTTTCAAAATAACAGGGTGACCAAAGTTGAACACAATACTTCAGAACAGACCTCACCAACATCCTGTACAACCTCAACATAATGCTCAACTCCTACACTCAAATGAGTAATGAAGGCAAGTGTACTGACTGCCTTCTTAACCAAGCTATCTGTCAGTGACATAAATTTCAAAGATTTATGTGCTGGAACCATTCAGTCTCTCTGTTCTATGACACTACCCAAGACTCTACTTTTAATTGTATAAGTTGTGAAACTAAATTTAATAAATTTGGGAATTTTTTGTAAACTAGCATAAGATCTCTCTCAATGTCAGCAAAACAAAAGTGTTGATCACTGACTTCGCAAAGAAAGGAGGAAAACCAGCCCCAATCTACATCAATGAAGCTGAGGCGGAGAGGGTCGAGAGCATCAAGTTCCTAGGAGTGATGATAACTGTCCTGGATCTCCCACAGTCAAAAAGGCACAACAACGCCTCTTCTTCCTCAGGCGGCTTAGGAAATTCAGCATATGTATAAGGGCCCTCACCAACTTTCACAGATGTTCCATACAAAGCAATCTATCCAAGCGTATAACAGCCTAATACAACAACTGCTCTGCCCAAGATTGTAAAAAACTACAGAAAGTTGTGTGCACAGCCCAATCATGACGGAAGCCAACCTCCCATCCATTTACACTTCTCACTGTCGCGGAAAGGCTGCCAACATCATCAAAGATCCCTCCCAGCTCGGTAATACTCTCCTACAATCTTTTCCGTCAGGCAGAAGATACAGAAGCTTGAACACATGCCCCAGCAGGTTCAAGAACAGCCTTTCCCTGCTGTTATTAGACTATTGAATGGACCTCTCCAACTTTAAATAATGTTGACCTGCGTATGTTGATCTTGCTTTGTGCACCTCTTGTGCAGCTCTAATCTTGTATGCCTCACTCTGTCCAAGAACCCTATGATCTCTTTGTCCTTGCTTGCTATGATCTGCCTGTACCACGCATAAAACAAAGCTTTTCACTGTACTTAGATACATGTAACTACAATAAATCAAATCAAAAAATATTGTTACTGAATAAATATACCAAGTTTTGGATACCACACACACAAAGAATGTGTTTACTGAAGGCTTTTGATGGAAGGTCACAACTTGAAATGTTACATATTTTTTTCTGCTCACAGAGAAGAGAAACGATGCATCTGTCCAGACGCATCTTAAATGAATCTCCCGTGCCTGCCTCTACTACCTCTGCTGGCAACGCGTTCCAAACGCCTACCACCCTCTGTGTGAAGTACTTGCTGTGTGTATCCTCCTTAAACTTTCCACCTCTCACCTTGAAAGTGTGACCTCTCGTTATTGAACCCTTCACCCTGGGAAAAAGCTTGTCTCTATACCCTTCATGATTTTGTAAACCTCAATCAAGCCCCCCTCAATCTCCTTTTTTCAAATGAAAATAAACCTAATCTACTCAACCTTTCCTCGTAGCTAGCACCTTCCATACTGGGCAACATCCTAGTAAACCTTCTCTGCACCCTCTCCAAAGTGTTCACATCCTTTTGGTAATGTGGTGACCAGAATTGTACACAGTATTCTAAATGTGGCTGAATCAATGTCTTGTACAATTTTAACATGACCTGCCAGCTCTTATACTCAATACCCCGTCCAATGAAGGCAAGCATACTATATGCCTTCTTGACCACTCTATCCACCTGTGCAGCAACCTTCAGGGTACAATGGACCTGTACTCCCAGATCTCTCTGCCCATCAACTTTTCCCAAGGCTCTTCCGTTCATTGTATAATTCGCTCTAGAATTAGCCTTGCCTAAATGCATCTCCTCACATTTGTCTGGATTGAAAACCATCTGCAACTTTTCCACCCAACTCTCCAGTCTACCTATATCCTCCTGTATTCTCTGACAGTCCCTTATGCTTTCTGCTACTCCACCAATCTTCGTGTCATCTGCAAACTTGTTGACCATACCAACAGTGCCCTCTTCCAGATCATTTATGTATATTACATACAACAATGGTCCCAACACTGGCCCCAACACTGACCCCTGTGGAACACCACTGGTAACCTTTCCATTTCAAGGAACTCCCTTCAATTACTACTCTCTGTCTCCTGTTGCTCAACCAGTTCTTTATCCACCTCGCTAGAACACCCTGCACACCATGTGACTTCAGTTTCTCCATTAGTCTACTATGGGGAACCTTATCAAACGCCTTACTAAAGTCTATGTATATGACATCAACAGCCCTTCCTTCATCTATCAACTTGGTCACTTCCTTGAAGAACTCTATTAAGTTGGTAAGGCACGATCTCCCCTACACAAAACCATATTGCCAATCACTGATAAGCCCATTCTTTTCTAAATACAAATCGATCCTATCCCTCAGTATCTTCTCCAGCAACTTTCCCACCACTGACATCAGGCTCACTGGTCTGTAGTTACCTGGAATATCCCTACTACCCTTCTTGTTCCAGGGGACAACATGAGCAACCCTCCAGTCCTCCAGCACCTCACCTGTGTTTAAGGATGTCACAAAAATATTTGTCAGGGCTTCAGCTATTTCCTCTCTTGCCTCCCTCAGCAACCTGGGATAGATCCCATTCGGTCCTGGGGATTTGTCCACGTTAATAACCTCTAGCCTACCCAACATATCTTTTCTACTTACGTCAATGTGATCCAGAGTAATTAAACTTCTATCTGTAATCTCAACATGCAAAGTAATCATTCAGAATCTCACCCATTCTCTCAGGTTCGACACACAGCCTTCCTTCATTATCCTTTAGTGGACCAATCCTTTCTCTAGTTAGCCGCTTGCTTTTTATATAAGAATAAAATATAAGAATAAAATGCTTTGGGATTCTCCTTAATTCTGCTCGCTAAAGCTATTTCATTACCCCTTTTAGCCCGCTTGATTCCTCGTTTAAGACTTGTCCTACTCTTCTGATATTCTTCCAGGGCCCGTTCTGTTCTTAGCTCCTGGACCTTATGTATGCTTCCCTTTTCCTCTTGGCTAGTTGTACAATTGCTCCTGTCATTCACGGTTCACAAATTTTGCCCTTCCTATTCTTTGCCTTCAACGGGACATACCTATCCTGCACTATCTTTAACCTATCTTTGAAAGCCTCCCACATATCAAATGTGGACTTCCCTTCAAATAGCTGTGTCCAATCCATATTTCCAAGCTCCTGCCTAGTTTTGATATAATTAGTACTCTTCCCTTAGGACCACTCGCTTCTTTATCTACGAGTATTCTAAAACTTACAGAATTGTGGTCACTGTTCCCAAAGATATCCCCCATCGCAACTTCTACCACCTGGCCTGGCTCGTTCCCCAGTACCAGGTCCATTATGGCCCCTTCCCTCGTCGGACTATTGACAAACTGCTCTAGTTTCTTACATCCAGATCTCTGACGTTAAGTGTATCCCAGTCAATGTTGGGAAAATTAAAATCTCCCATCAACAATACCCTATTGCCTCTACATCTTTCCATAATCTGTTCACCGATTTGTTCTTCTACTTCATGCTCACTGTTGGGAGGCCTGTAATACAGCCCCAACAATTTAACTGCACTCTTCTTATCTCTCAGCTCCACCCATAATGCCTCACTACCCAAGAGCTCCATAATGTGCTCCTTTAGCACAACCGTGATATTGTCCCTGACCAGCAATGCAACTCCACCCCCTCTTTTACTTCCCTCCCTGTCCTTTTTGAAGCGGCTATATCCTGAAACATTTAGTTGCCAATCATCACGCCCTTCCTTCAACCAAGTCTCTGTGATTGCAATAACGTCATACTCCCAGGCACCAATCCAAGCCCTAAGTTCATCTGCCTTACACACTATACTCCTTGCATTTCAGGCCACCAGTTTTTTTGCGCTCATCTGCTCTCTGCCTACTCTTCCCTTTATTAATGCTACCTTCATAATTCTTACAGTCTCCAGTGTCCACTTCGCTGCCTACTTGTTTTCTCTTTTGGTTCCCAGTCCTCTGCCACATTAGTTTAAAACCTCACCAACAGCAGTAGCAAAAACTCCCCCAAGGACATTGGTTCCGGTCTGGTTCAGATGTAGACCGTCCATTTTGTAATAGTCCCACCTTCCCCAGAACCGATCCCAATGTCCAACAAATCTGAACCCCTCCCTCCTACATTATCTCTCAAGCCATGTGTTCATCCTGCCTATTTTTTCATTTCAATGCTGGCTAGCACGTGGCACTGGTAGTAATCCCGAGATCACTACCTTTGAGGTCCTCCCCTTTAACTTCTCTCCTAGCTCCCTGAATTCTTTTTTCAGGACCTCATCTCGTTTTGTATTTATATTGTTGGTGCCTATATGCACCAAGACAACTGACTGTTCACCCTCCCCTTTTGAATGCTCTGCAGCTGATCGGTGACATCCCTGACTCGAGCACCTGGGAGGCAACATACCATCCAGGAATCCCGTTTTCAGCCACAGAACCGCCTATCTACTCCCCTCACAATAGAATCCCCTATGACTATGGTCCTACGAGTCTTTTTCCCGCCCTTCTGAACAGTGCCCGCCACGGTGCCATGATCCTGGCAACTGCTGCCCTCCCCTGGTTAGCCATCTCAACAGTATCCACAACGGTGTACCTGTTTTGGAGGGAGATGACTGCAGGGGACACCTGCACTGCCTTCCTACTCTTTTTCTGTCTTTTGTCACCCATTCACTGGCTTCCTCAGCAACTCTAACGTGCGGTGTGACCAGTTCACTAAACCTCCTCAGCATCACGGATGCTCCGCAGTGAATCCATCCACAGCTCCAGAGCTGTCATGTGGTCAAACAACAGCTGCAGCTGGACACACTTCTTGCAATTGTAAGAATCAGGAATGTCAGACACATTCCTAAGCTCCCACATCAAGCAAGAACTTGATGTTCTTGCATTTGGATACAAATGGTTACAGATGCTTAGGAATTGACCAACAGGTTTAGACAGTACATTTGATCGGCTCAGGCTTGGAGGGCCGAAGAGCCTGTTCCTGGACTGTAACATTTCTTTGTTCTTTGTTCAGATACTGCCAAACTTTTTCTTTATTTCAAGCATTTCCTATATTTATTTTGGATTTCCAGTGTCCGTACCATATTGCTTTTCAAGAGGCTTCCATCTGTCCCCAGGGACTTAGCAATATGCAAAGGCAGTCTTTACCAAACAGGAGATAACTATTTCAATATGTAATTTACGTTGAGTTTACTGTAGCATGAAAACAGTCATTACCTGGCTGAGTCTTAAGGAAACAACTGTTCAAATAAGTTAAATATTGATATAGAAATTAAACCATAGAAAACATTTGAACAAAATATGTATAAGTAACATTATAAGGATTCCCTAAATGCTTTACCATAAACTTGCCTCAATTTTTCAGGCTCTGAAGTCTTAAACCAACCTCTCAAAAAAAGATCTGGGAGTGATATCACCCACCACAACAGACCAAGACACATAAATAGTAAGCAGGACAGAACACCAGTGCTTCAATGGAGGCTCACTGATGATATTATCTAGCATGGCGACGAAACATCTCAGAACAAATCTTGCAAGTCAGCGAGCAAACTTACAACCTGATCCACAATCTGAGCTACAAATCTTCACAAAAACTGCTCTATTCCATCCTTTATAATAGACTTTAATATAATAATTCACAGCAAGAATTCACCAAAGATCCTTAGACAGCACTTTCCAAAACCACAATCATTACTATCTAGGAGAAGAAAAGTAGGTACATGGAAACATCTTCACTTGCAAGTTCCCTTCCATGCTACTCACCATCCTGACTTGGAAATAGAAAACCTCAGTGTTGTTGAGTCAAAATCTGGAACCCCCTCCCCCCCAATGGCATTGTGGGTCTATCTATAGCACAAGGCCTGCAGTGGTTCAAGATGACAGCTCACCATCACTGTGAAATATTGTGCTAAAGGTTATCTTTATTAACTCACTCACCAGCTTGCTATATTTTACTGCACTTTCACACCTTTTCAGCCCTTGCTACAAGCAGTGTTTACCTTTGAATAAGTGTAGCATACAGAACAATACCATTCCCATTAAGTGTCCATGAAACATTATAATATTAATCAACCCTTACCAACCATCTCCCGGACCTGAATAGATTACCCAATTAGTAAGTACCTGTTAAATGCCTTTTAACTGGGTCATTTTCCCTTTAAAAAAACTAACAGACAAAACAGCGCTTCCATGAAATTTCATGAATGAATTAAACTCATCCGGCAAACAGTAAATAAATCTCACCACAGAGCTGTAGCAATCAGTTTAATATCATTTGTTCTTTTATTAGGTACAGGTACAATTTCTAACTTATTTAGAGCATGTAGGCCTTGTATTTTTAATAACATTTACAATGAAAAGAGAAAATGACTAACACCTCTTAATTATGCAAGCAGACTGGCAGACCCTCTTCATCCCATCAGAAGTAGCAGTCAGCATTCAGCACCTATTAACCCATCTCCTGTCTCTTCAAATCTTTGTGTTGTATAGATAAACAACGTATCACCATAGTAATGGAATTTTAATATATGTAAGGACTGTGTATAAAGGGGCTCTTGTAAGAACCGTATTTTGGGATTCTATTGCCACCTTGAACTTGTGCTATGATTGCTGAATAAAACCACTCACCAATTCCAGTCATTATTTGATCCCACACCACCTTCTCAGGGGCAACTAGGGACAAGCAATAAATTTGAGTATTTATATTAATAAATATTATTTACCACGAGAGAGAATTTGCATTTATTTAGTGCCTTTTTATGATCTTAGACACATCCACGTGCTTTGTAACCTAAGCAATTTTTGAATATGGTCACAGTAATACAGAAAATTGCTGTAACCAATTTGTGCACAAGTCTCACAAACTGCAATAAGACACACATCATCTGCTGGTGCTCTTTGTAATGGTGATTTAGGGATGGTTATAGCCATGACTGTAGGTAGAAGTATTGTTATAACAGGCGCTGGAAGAATGCACTGACACTCTAGTTTCACCACTCCACAGGTTAGAATGTTAAATAAAGATAGCTTTACAGTTACCAAGATGACCGACAAAAATGCCTCCTCAAATTTTAGACAAAAATGTCTCTAACAGGATTTCTAATTAAACACCATTACTGTTAAAACAAAATATACTCAATAATGATAAATGCAAATACTGGTTACAGAGATTCGTAGAGATCTATGGCACAGAAAAAAGGTGCATTGTGTCTGTTCCAGTCAAAAACAACCATCTAACTATTCTAATCTATTGTTTTTTATCAACTGTCAGCAAAACAGAATACAGATGATTATCCCTATAAATAATCTCAAAACACCCATGCAAACATACACACACCCTTCAGGAGAAAAAGAAAGAAAGATCTCTGCAGAGATTGCTTTCTGGAAAGAAAACACTGGTCAATGAATTACTTTGAAGGCAGAATGAGAAAGCATAGGACATTCTGGAATCTGTTGCTCTGATACTATAGAATATGTAGTCAAGCTAATAATCATGTATATTGTCTCATAAATACAGCAGGCACAACTGACCAATACCTAAATGTCCTTAAACTAAATGGTTTAACTGAACCCCATTCTGAAGAAGGGTCATTGAACTTAAAACGTTAACTCTGCTTTCTGACCACAGATGCTGCCAGACCTGCTGAGATTTGCCAGCAGTTTTTATTTTTGTTTCAGATTTTCAGTATCCACAGTTCTTTATTTTATTTTAATGTTATGGACCATGTTGGACTATGGGTAATTACTTAATCATACTTATAACAACAGGAAAATGGCTAAAGATTTATCTGACATCCCATGATCAACACTCCTTACAGAGTTTATGGATTGCCATAATTGTATTGGTCTTACATGAAAGACCAGTAATTAAACCTGGATAGTCTCTGGCTATGTATGGCTCAACTAAATCAGTGAGCTATCATTGAATCATTATACGTAAGATACAAGGCCTGAGTTTACTGTAGGAATGCAGTGACAGTGTACCAGTATAGAATCATATATTGCATCAATATTGTACACAACCTACTCACAAGAATTTGCAGGATCTGCTTATTTCAAAATTATTCAGTAGTGTCAAATTGGAATATCTCAGACATCAACAAATCTATTCCTGTATCTTAAAGGGGTAAAGGTAATTTCAGCAGGAACATTTGAACAGATTATGTTGAAATTATGTCGGAGGTTCTCAAAGGTACTAGAGTGAGGATAGCTACACTTATACTGAGTCCTAGACAGTGAGAGAGGTATAGCAAATCAGGATTACCATTTATACAATATAGCACAGCCTTCTGAAAAGTCTACTGACTACCCTCTGATTGGAAAAAAATGACAGTGCAGATTATTTTTGTCCTCATTTTTCATTCATGCGTGGGTTGTGGATGTCACTGTCTTGGCCAGCATTTATGCCTAGCCGCTTATGAAAAGATGGTAGTGAGCTAACTTCTTAAACATTGTAGCTCACGTACAGTAGACATCCCCACAATGTCATTAGGGAGGGAGTTCCAGGTTTTTGAGCCAAAGACAGTGGGGGAATAGTGTTATATAAGTTTAAAATCACACAACACCAGGTCCAGCAGGTTTAATTGGAAGCACACTAGCTCTCGGAGCAACGATCCTTCATCAGGTGGTAGTGGAGGGCTCAAACTCATGTTATATAAGTGGCTTTGAAGAGAACTTGCAGGTGGTTCTGTTCCTATCTATCTGCTGCTCATGTGTTTCTCAATGGTAGGGGTCATGAGTTTGGTAGGTGCCGTCTAAGGAAAGAGCTAAACATTGTCCTTCAATCATTTGGAAATCCCTTAAAATATCTCTCAAGTATCCAGACAGCCCATACTCTTGCAAACAAATTTTCAGCATATTTGTAACTTGTTTGCACAATTGGAGATTAATGAGAGATTATGCATATGAAATTGAGATCAAAGACTGAGCGTCCCAGTTAACTATCAATGTGTATTCAGTAATATCCCATATAGGATGAAATAATTTTCATCGGTAGTGCTTTTTAGATAGCGCTGGATTTGCCTTTACTTAAGTTTGAATCTGTTCTGGGACTACAAAAATTCTGAAGCTCAATATCATATACTGCTGATTGTGTGTTTGAATTGTCTGAAGCTGAACCTGTATCCAGTGGCAAAAGTGGGCAACTGAATGTGTAACAGTATATGTGTGATAAAGGAAGCAGACTCCATGTTCGTCGGGGCTGCTGTTAACCATGCTGCTAGAGGCAACTGAATCTCATAGGTTCTATGTAGTTGCGGCTCAGGGAAGTCCTAGAATAGTTTAATAGTTTTGAGAGGTCATGGAAGTTCAGGAGCCATGGGGGATCAAATGAAGCTGTGTGCCACTAATACTTCAGCAGAGCTTGGAGGTTGAAAATCCTTTGAGCAGGATAGTACTCAAGACGTAACCCAGTGGCAGTACTAGTATAGTGAAGCTAGCTGCTTATGCAAAGTTGGAGTTGTTTCTGCAAGAAAATGCTGGAGTGCAGATTCCAAGAATTCAGGGGAACATAGTCCCAAGGAAAGAAAGGTGAAAGACCAGAAGATGAACAGTCATTAAATCAATGCATGATGACTTTGCTGTTGACTGAGTTAAGAACAAGTCATTGAAAGTGAAGAATCATAATCCAATGTGACATGAGATTTGGTGACCCACTGTGTCACTACCATCAGTCAGGAATTTCTGAGTACTGTAATCTGTTCTAAGGCATGTTTGGCCATCATTTGTCTACAAACTCAACATCAGGCAAAATATAGATAACAATGCTAGAATACAAGCTATATCTGTCTGCACAGTCTAAACCTTGTCTTGTCAATAATCTTCTTACCTTTTTTGAGTAATAAACAAACATTATTCCTCTTTGACAAAAGCAACCTTGCTGAAATGTTTCTGATACTAAACCAGATACATTCTAAAACCTACAATGATTGCCCATACCACCACTCCAGTTACATTTAAAGATTCTGATAAGAACATAAGAACTCAGAGCAGGAATACGCCATCTGGCCCGTCGAGCCTGCCTCGCTACTCAATAAGATCATGGCTGATCTTTTTGTGGACTCTGCTTCACTTACCCACCCGCTCCTCTACTGTTCAAAAGTCTGTCAATCTTTGCCTTAAAAACATTCAATGAGGAAGCCTTATCTTGCTTCACAGGGCAGAGAATCCCACAGATTCATAACCCTTTGGATGAAGACGTTCCTCCTCAGCTCAGTCTTAAATCTGCTCCCCCTTATTTTGAAGCTATGCCCTCTAGTTCTGGTTTCTAGCCAGTGTAAACAACCTCCTTGCTTCTATCTTACCTATTCCCTTCATAATTCTATGTGTCTCTATAAGATTCCAACTCATTCTTCTAATGTGCAATGAGTATCTTCCCAACCTACTCAATCTCTCCTCATAAGTCAACCCCCTCAATTCTGGAATCAAACTAATGAACCTCCTCTGCACCCCTTCCAGTGCCAGTACATCCTTTCTCAAGTGAGGAGATCAAACTGTACAGTGTGGCCTCACCAGCACCCTATACAGCCCCAGCATAACCACCCTATTTTTAAACTCTGTTTCTCCAGTAATGAAGGATAATTTTCCATTTGCCTTCTTACCTGCACACCTGCAAACAAACTTTTTGTGATTCATGCAGAAGGACACGCAGGTGCCTCTGCACAGCAAAACACTGCAATTTAGCACCATTTTAATCGTACTCCATTTTGCTGTTATTCCTACAAAAATGGACGACCATGTATTTACCAACATTGTGCTCCATCTGCCAGACTCTTGCCCACTCACCTAACCTATCTGTATCCCTCTGCAAACTTTCAAAGTCCTCTGCACACTCTACCACTCGTTTAAATGTCATCTGCGAACTTTGACACACTACACTTGCTCCCCAGTTCTAAATCACCTGTGTAAATTGTAAACAATTATGGTCCCAACACTGATCCCTGAAGCACGCCACTAGTTACTGATTGCCAATTAGAAAAGCACTCATTCATCCCTACTTGTTGCTTTCTGTTAGTTAACCAATCTTCTATCCATGCTAATACATAATCCATAACACAGTGCATCTTTATCTTATGCTGTAGCCTTTTGTCGGCACCTTTTCAAATGCCTTCTGAAAATCCAGATACACCACATCCACTGGTTCCCCATTTTCCATCATGCCCATAATGTCTTCAAAGAATTCAGTAAACTAGTTAAATCAGTGGAACCAGAGGAATTAGTGCACTGTCCAACCACATTCATTTAGCTTCTTACAAGCAAAAATAAGTTATATTGCAAGCACAACTATTAATGTTAAAATGGTTGTTAGTGTTTTGGCTAAGTATAAGTCAAGTTTGGTTTGATGGTGCGATTCTCATTGCAAGGCAGAGCAGTTTTTGAACTGAATCCTCCCAAATTCACTACCTTAATTGTTGTTACCATCCCAATGACAAATATCATGCTGAATTTCCATACAATCTCACCATGCACTATTCCTGAAACAAATCACCACTTACCCGCAATCCCAAAATCAACCAACATCTCTGGCATCAGATGGATCTTTAAAAGTCCGTTATACATCCAGTCATGCACTATCTGTCCAAAGCTGATGTGTGTGCTTCCTGACATTTATCCTGAACATGCCAGATAGGGAAATTGGCACTCGGCTTTGTTGAAATTGTTCTGGAGCTCCTGATGGATGGGGTGGTGCACAGGCGAGACTTCCTCTACTCCCAGGACCTGCAATGGGGACTATGACACCAACCATGTCAGCCTGTTCAAAGATTGCCAGCAATGGTAGAGCATTCTCAGGTATCCAAAGGACTGCCCTTCTTCACTCTGCCAACCTTGGTACACCTTCTTCTCTCCGATGCCTCACACACACTCTCTCACTGCTACTGCACTCATGTCCCCCAAGAAACACAGTCTACCAGTCTCACTACTACCTGCAACATCTTCCCACTCACCCTCACCCACCCCAACCTGTGATATACTAATTTCTGGCTTCCTGTTTTCTCTAAGTGGCTTGGCAAGACAATAGTAATATGAGCCTAGCATCCTAGGATGTGTGACCACAGTGAGAGTGAGCAAAGAACCTGCGGACGTGGCAAAGTTTAATCCAGGAGGTAGGTGGGTGTCCCTGACTGCAAATCATCCTTGTAGCAAATTATAATGACAGTTCCTGCTGCAGCCTATAGTTTGGCATTCAAATACAGAATCATCCTGTAAGTGGATCAGTGATGTTCTGTGAGTACTCTGAGAGGCTGGCAATTGTCAAGTCCCAACAACTGTCGGGTTTGGAGTGTGGCCAATGCCCATGGAGTCTGCCCTGAGATGTTGGTGCCTGGTGTCCAACATGGAAGCCTTATGGAGCAAATGGTGAGCTCAACCCACCAAGCACCACGTTGTGTTTTCCGGATGTTTAGTTTCTTTAGTGAGTTGGTAAGACCACAACTGGAGTATCTGTGTGGCAACCTATGCTGTTAACAATGAGTTTAAGAAGCAATAATGCACATCTACTGAAAGCTTACTGCTGCTCACCCTCACTGCTTGACAAAAGCATACAAAGTGCACGCCCAATTCTGGCATAGGTCTCAACATATCACACACATTGTTCAGACCCAGATAAGATTTCATCAGAGTCTTTGATGTAAGACCATAAGACATAGGAGTGGAAGTAAGGCCATTCAGCCCATTGAGTCCACTCCGCCATTCAATCGTGGCTGATGGGCATTTCAACGCCACTTACCCACACTCTCCCTGTATCCCTTAATTCCCTGCGAGATTAAGAACTTATCAATCTCTGCCTTGGACACATTTAACGTCGTGGCCTCCACTGTGCTCCGTGGCAATGAATTCCAAAGACCCACCACTCTCTGGCTGAAGAAATGTCTCTTCATTTCCATTCTAAATTGACCCCCTCTAATTCTAAGGCTGTGCCCACGGGTTCTAGTATCTACGCCTGACAGAAACAAATTCCATGCATCCACCTTTTCTAAGCCATGCATTATCTTGTAAGTTTCTATTAGATCTCCCCTCAACCTTCTAAACTCTAATGAATACAATCCCAGGATCCTCTGCCGTTCATCGTATGTTAGGCCTACCATTCCAGGGATCATCCGTGTGAACCTCCGCTGGACACACTCCAGTGCCAGTATGTCCTTCCTGAGCTGTGGGGCCCAAAAGTGGACATAGTATTCTAAATGGGGCCTAACCAGAGCTTTATAAAGTCTCAGAAGCTCATTGCTGCTTTTACAGTCCAACCCTCTTGAGATAAATGATAACATTACATTTGCTTTCTTAACCATGGACTCAACCTGCAAGTCAACCTTTAGAGAATCCTGGACTAGCACTCCCAGATCCCTTTGTACTTTGGCTTTATGAATTTTCTCACCGTTTAGAAAATAGTCCATGCCTGTATTCATTTTTCTAAAATGCAAGACCTTGCATTTGCTCACATTGAATTTTATCAGCCATTTCTTGCACCACACTCCTAAACTGTCTAAATCTTTCTGCAGGCTCCCCATCTCCTCAGTACTACCTGCCTGTCTGCTTAACTTCATATCATTGGCGAACTTCGCCAGATTGTACCCAGTCCCTTCATCCAGATCGTTAATATATAAAGTGAACAGCTGCGGTCCCAACATCGAACCCTGCGGGACACCACTTGTCACTAGTTGCCATTCCCGAAAAAGAACCTTTTATCCCAACTCTCTGCCTTCTGTCAGACAGCCAATCCTCAATTCATGCCAGTAGTTCACCTCAAACACCATGGGCCCTCACCTTGCTCAGCAGCCTCCAGTGAGGCACCTTATCAAAGCCCTTTTGGAAGTCTAGATAGATAACATCCACTGGGTTTCCCTGGCCTAACCTACTTGTTACCTCTTCATCGAATTCTAACAGGTTTGTCAGGCACGACCTCCCCTTACTAAATCCGTGCTGACTTGTTCTAATCCAACCCTGCACTTCCAAGAATTTAGGAATATGATCCTTAATGATGGATTCTGGAATTTTACCTACAACCAAGGTTAGGCTAATCGCCTGTAATTTTCCATCTTTTGTCTTGATCCTTTCTTGAACAAGGGGGTTACAACAGTGATTTTACAATCATCTGGGACTTTCCCTGACTCTAGTAATTTTTAAAGATTACAACCAATGCCTCTGCTATTTCCTCAGCCACCTCCCTCAGAACTCTAGGATGTAGCCCATTGGGGCCAGGAGATCTATTAATTTTTAGACGTTTTAGCTTTTCTAGCACTTTCTCTTTTGTAATGGCTATCATACTCAACACTGTCCCTTGACTCTCCTTAATTGTTGGGATATTACTCATGTCTTCCACTGTGAAGACTGACAAAAAGTATTTATTAAGTTCTTCAGCTAATTCCTTACCTCCCATCACTGGCCTTCCTGCATCAATTTGGAGCGGTCCAATTTCTACATTTGCCTCTCGTTTCTTTCTTATGTCTTGAAAGAAACTTTTACTATCATTTCTAATATTACTTGCTAGCTTACCTTCATATTTGATCCTCTCCTTTCTTATTTCTCTCTTTGTTATCCTCTGTTTGTTTTTGTAGTCTTCCCAATCTTCTGATTTCCCAGTGCTCCTGGACACTGTATAGACTCTCTCTTTTTCTTTGATACATTTCCTGACTTCCTTTATAAGCCATGGCTGTTTAATTCCTCCCCCCGGATATCCTTTCTTTTCTTTGGGATGAACCTCTGTACTGTGTCCTCAAGTACACCCAGAAACTCCTGCCATTGTTGCTCTACTGTTTTCCCCGCTAGGCTGTGCCTCCAGTTGATGTTCGTCAGTTCCTCTCTCATGCCCCTGTAATTACCTTTATTTAACTGTAACACCATTACATCTGATTTTGCCTTCTCTCTTTCAAGCTGCAGACTGAACTCTACCATATTATGATCGCTGCCTCCTCAGTGTTCCTTTACTTTAAGATCTTTTATACAGTCTGGCTAACTACATAGCACTAACTCCAGAATAGCCTGCTCCCTTGTGGGCTCCATCACAAGGTGTTGCAAAAAGCCATCCTGTAAACGTTCTATGCATTCCCTTTCTTTGGATCCACTGGCAACATTATTCACCCAGTCCACCTATACATTGAAGTCCCCCATGATCACCGTGACCTTGCCTTTCTGACATGCCCTATCTATTTCCTGGTACATCTTGCATCCCTGGTCCTGACCACTGCTGGGAGGTCTGTACCAAACTCCCATTATGGCTTTTTTGCCTTTGTGGTTCCTCAACTCTACCCACACAGACTCCACATCATCTGACCCTATGTCATTCAGTGCAATAGATTTAATTTCATTCCTAACTAACAAGGCAACCCCGGCCCCCTCTGCCCATCTCCCTGCCTTTTTGATAAGTTGTAAATCCTTGGATGTTTAATTGCCAGTCCTGACCCCCCCCGCAACCACGTCTCTGTGATGCCTACCCCATCATAATCATTCACGATGATCTCTGCTGTTAATTCATCCACTTTATTACGAATACTATGAGCATTCAGGTAAAGCACCTTAATACTAATTTTCTTATCCTCATAATTTCCAACATCTCTAGTAATAGAGTCATAGAGTCATAGAGATGTACAGCACGGAAACAGATCTTTTGGTGCAACTCGTCCAAGCCGACCAGATATATATGTCCTAAGTTATCCTTCCTTTTTGCTTCATTCCTAGTCTGCCTTGAACTTAAACCCTGCACACATGCTAACCTGCTGCTTATCTTTCTACTTGACTCTATAATCCCTGTTGCTTTCCCTTTCCCTTCCCCCTGACTCATTGGTTTAAAGTCCTGCTGACCACCCTATTTATCCTTTTCACTAGAACACTGAATCCAGATTGATTCAGGTGGAGACCGTCCCATCGGTACAGGTCTCCCTGGTTCCAAAACTGGTGCCAATGTCCCATGAAATGGAAACCCTTTTTCCCACACCAATCTCTTAGCCATGTGTTTACCTCCCTAATTTTCTTATCCCTATGCCAATTAGCACATGGCTCAGGCAGTAATCCAGAGATTATGATCCTCGAGGACCTGTTTTTCAATTTCCTTCCTACTGCTTGATAATCCCCAAACAGGTCCTCCTTCCCAGCCTTGCCTATGTTGTTAGTGCCAACGTGAACCACAACAACTGGATCCTCGCCCTCCCACTCCAATATCCTTTCAAGCCAGTCAGAGATGTCCTGCACCCTGGCACCAAGCTGGCAAGACACCATGCAGGACTCCCAATCCTGCTCACAAAGGATACTATCTGTCCCCCTAACTATAGAATCCCCTATAACAACAACTTGTCTTTTTGCTCCCCCATCTTGAATGGCCTTCTGCACCATGGTGCCGTGTTCAGCTGGCTCATCTGGGTGGCACGGTGGCTCAGTGGTTAGCACTGCTGCCTCATGGCACCTGGGTCCTGGGTTCGATTCCCGCCTGTCTGTGTGGAGTTTGCACATTCTCCCCATGTCTGCGTAGGTTTCCTCCGGGTGCTCCAGTTTCCTCCCACAATCCAAAGATTTGCAGGTCAGGTGAATTGGCCATGCTAAATTGCCCACAGTGTTAGGTGCATTAGTCAGGGGTAAATATAGGGTAGGGGAATGGGTTTGGGTGGGTTTCTTTTCGGAGGGGCAGTGTGGACTTGTTGGGCTGAAGGACTTGTTTCCACACTGCAGAGCATCTCATCTAATCCTGTCCACAGCCCTTTTCCTCATCCATACAAGGAGCAAAAATTTCATACCTATTGGACAGGGTCAAGGGCTGAGTCTCCTCCAATCCTGAACTCACGATATAATCCACGAGTCATTGGAATATATGGCCTACAGACCTGCCATTGGATATACCACATTACTCATGTATGTAGTCAGCAACATGTCTTTTTGGATTAATGGCAACACCTTGTCAGTGGATACTACCACTTATGTTGCCACTGAACAAATTTTATGCACTGACTTGTCTTACATCTTTTAAAGCCTTTTTTTTTAACTTACAGGTCTTAATAACTTCCAAAAGTTTGGGTTTGAGTGATATTTTAGCCTCGAGCTATGATGTTGTGGCCCAAATTCAGATTGAACAGTCTGAACGTGTCTTAGATGGTGTCAGCTGCACAATCTGCATTTTTCTTCTGACCATTGAAGCCATCTCAAGCCATGGAATTTTTATTAAGGGTCCCTTATCAAGTTTGACAACTACTCCATTAAATCTTAAGTGTAGTTGGTGATTTAGACAAATTCTAAAAATGATTTTATATTAACCAGTTCAGCACAACAAAAAAACGGAAAAAAACCGAAAAGAAATACAGCAATAGAATGAAAATAATAAGATCCTGAAAAATGTTATGCAGATCTGCTAATAGTTAGTTCAATGCCATACACAAGTGATCCCAAATCCTTCAAGTGCCTGGCTTTGATTAAAATATTTGCAAAATCACCAAATATTTAATGAGTTTAAATCTCTGTCTTTCAGATTAGTAACTTTGTGAAAAGGTCTTTTTGGGTTACCTATCTGGTGCTATAATCTCAACAGAAAAGCCTGAAGAGATATTTAGCTTCTTTGTTGCTATTGTACATAGTGTAGTTTCATATTGTACCATAGGCAATATGCTATCTCACATCATCATCATTTAATACTTGCTGCTGAGTTTATTCATGCCACAACAAGTGCAAAACCTTTGATAAAAAAATCACAGAGAGTGAAGATGTCACACTGGTGGTGTGCGTACGCATTAAAAAGATTTGTATTTATTATATATCACCTTTCTCGACCATGGGGCATTCAAAGCTCCAAACAAGCAATGAAATATTTTCTTGAAGTGTTGTGAGTCTTGTCATGAAGGAAACATTACTGCAATGTATATTGTGTCAATATATAGCTTCCATGAAATGCCAAAAACTTTGTCTGATGCAATAAGACTCCGAGTCAATGTTCTAACGTGCTTTCTCCAAACAATTTTGTTTCATTCAATAGACACTATAATCAAACAAATAGAAGAACTTTAAGGTCTCATTGATTCATGTGCAAGAGGTTTGAGAGCTAATTGAAAAGATTTTTTCCCATTTTGAACATTATTGCCATCTCAACTAAACAGCAAATATTAAGAATATGCAATTCTCATAGCACAGGACTCTTAAGATAAATTAATTAATTTGCTTTACTACATGAGACACATGTGAAAAGATGTGTGGAATGACTCATGGAGCAATGCAAAGAACAAAAACTAAATTGGGCTGGGTTAAAACTACAAAGAACTGTCGGCAGCATATTATTATTTTTGAACACTTGCAGAGTTTAAACACTGAACATAAAAGTAATGTGTAGTCTGGCAAAAGAAAACTATCTAGCAACAAGCAGAAACTTGATAGGGTGTGCCACATTACATATTGCTGTAAACACACACACACACACAAATTCAAACTACATTCAAGTCGTGTGCATTTTCATGAGTTCTCAATATGCAAATTCATTGGTATCAAAATTCATAATATCACTGAAATGGGATCTCAGTTTCAGTGCAACATAATTACATGCGCAGTTGGCATCATGAAGAAGTGGAACTGGAGGAATTGATGAAGATGTGTACTTTGACTGATTCTTAGCAAGTTATTGTATATCAAGAATGAAATAAGAAGGGACACGTATTCCATGGGTGGGAACCTGAAAGATTTCTTGGTTTGCTTATTTTCTCATTAGTGAGGTTAGAGTTTTAGTTGCTCTTGGGTGGGGAAGTTACTACTGCCTGCCCAATACTACCACTGAAACATCGAAACTATTTTGATGATTAGGTCTCAATTAAATTTCATCGGCAGACTACCCACGCATTTCCAGTGGTAACAGATAGCTTGTTCAATTCAAATATGGGATTTATAAATGTGCCTGTCATCGCAATTAAAGAGTGAATGCATCTTTCAAAATATGGTGTCCTTCTAATTTTTGGAGTTTTTTTTATTCAAAGGATATGGTCTTCACTAGCTGAGCAAACATTTAATGCCCATTCCCAATTGCTCTGGAAAAGTTAGCAATGGCCTGTCTTTGTGACTCTTTCCAGTCTGTGTAATGTGGCTACATCCACAACATTGTTATGGAGGTAGTTCCAGGTATTTGACCCACCAACAGTGAGAGATATTACCAAGTCAAGATGGTGAGTGACTTGTTAGGGGACGTTTTGGTGGTTTTGTTCCCATGTATCTCCTGCCTTTGTCCTTCTACAGGGTAGTAGTCATGCATTTTGAAGGAGGTAAGGAACATTGGTGAACTTCTTCAGTGTATCTTGTAGATGCTGCCACTGCTACTGAGTATCTGTGGCAAAGACAGTGAATGTTCGTGGATGTGGTGCCAATCAAGTTGGCGTCTTTGTCTTTGATGGTGCCAAGCTTTTTGGTACTGCACTCATCTAAGCAATTGGGGCATTTTCCATCATATTCCTAACTTGTGTCTCATCATTTCATTGCCAGTTATGAATCTGTTTCTTTTTAAACATTCAGTCAGTAGAGGGAATTGTGCTTATTACACAGAGATGCATTGGGCTAGAGTCTGGTCCTTACACTGCAACTTATGCCTTAAATGTACTGTGAAATCTACAGCTGGAACATTGACTGCTTTCATAATCATATACTGTTTTCCACATTAAATGTATAATTGCAACTGTCAGTTCTAATACACTTCCAAAGAGAAAATTAAGCATTGTGAGTTGCCATAGTCAAACACACTAAAGCTGTCTTTATGGATTACAATATTGGGAGATTAACTATTGCCTAACTAAAAACAACAAATGTTGGAAATCACAGCAGGTCAGACAGCATCAATAGAGAGACAGCAAGCTAATGTTTTGAGTGTGCTGGCTATGATTCAACTGCAGTTAAAAAAAATTGTGCAAGGAAAATCATTTCACACAAACTTGATTTAGTTTTTTGAGGAAATTACCAAAAGGATTGATGAGGGCAGAGCAGTAGACATTGTTTACTTGGATTTTAGTAAAGCCTTTGACAAGGTTCCACATGGTAGAATAATTAGTAAAGTTAGATCACATGGGATTCAGTGTTGGCTTGTCAATTGGATGCAACATTTGCTTAATGGCAGGAGACAGAGTGATGGTAGAAGGTTGCTTTTCAGACTGGAGGCCTTCACCAGCAGTGTTCCACAGAGATCAGTTCTGTGTCCTCTTTCACTTATCGTTTATATAAATGATTGAGATAGAGTAAAGAAGGCATGATTAGTAAGTTCATGGATGACACCAAAATTGGTGGTATAGTGGACAGTAAAGGTTATCTCAGATTACAAGAAACACCTTGTCCAAATGGGTCAATGGGCTGAAAAATGGCAGATAGAGTTCAAGTTGGATAAATGTGTAGTATTGCATTTTGGTGCAACAAACAGGGGAAATACAATTAATCGTAGGGCCTTGGGTAGTATTGTAGAACAGAGGGACCTAGGGATTCAGGTACATAATTCTTTGAAGTCTGCATCACATATAGACAGGGCATTAAAAAGGCGTTTAGCAAACTTGCCTTCATTGCTCAGTCCTTTGAGAATGGGAGTTGGGAAGCCGTGTCAAGGTTGTACAGGACATTGGTGAGGCCTCTTCTGGAATACTGTGTTCAGTTCTAGTCACCGTGTTATACAAAGGATACTGTTAACCTAGAGAGGGTTCAGAAGAGATTTACCAGGATGTTGCTGGGTATGGAAGGTTTGAGTTATAAAGAAAGGTTCAATAGGCTGGGATTTTCTTCATTGGAATATAGGAGGTTAAGAGGTGACTTTATAGAGGTTTATAAAATCATGAGGTGTATAGATAAGGTGAATGGTAGGTGTCTTTTCTTTGGATGACGAATTTAAAGACTAGAGGGTACAATTTTAAGATGAGAGGAGAGAGATTTAAAAAAGACATGAAAGACAAATTGTTTACAGAGTGTGGTTCATGTGTGGAATGAACTTCCTGAGGAAGTGGTGGATGCAGCACAGTTACAACATTTAAAAGACACTGAGATAAGCACGTGAATAGAAAAAACACAGGAGCAGGCAGGTGGGGCTAGTTTAATTTGGAATTGCTTTCAGCATGGACTGGTTGGACTGAAGAGTCTGTTTCCATGCTGTATGACTCTACAATGCAGTTTTATCATGGAAATGAGTTAAACAATGATGACTGAGGCATATTATTTGGGGACAAAGGAAGGTTAGCTACTGTAAACTATATTTAAAAGTTAACAACAGCGCAATAAACAAAGAAAGAATATGATTCAGTGATGGGTTTGGAATGTATAAGTTTATTATCATAAATATAATTCACTGGTACAGCTGACAGTATGGAGCGCATTGAATCCAAAGTCAGAGAGGGATGAGAAGAAAAAGAGAAAAGGGGAAAAAAGGTTATATTACACAAGTTTACTGAATTTCCATCAGCAAAGCACCATTTATAATTCATTAACTCTGTTTTCTTTCTACAAATGCTGCCAGCCCTATTGAGTTTCTCCAGCACTTTCTGTTGATGTTCCACTTACAATTGCTATGCTTCTCAGTAAATGGATCAATTCATGTTGAGTAATGTTTTATTAAAATTTTACGGAAAAAACATCAACTGCAAGGAATTAAAAACATGCAAGTATTTTGTTCCCAATTGCTCAAATTGAGCTGTGGTAAATCATCTCTTACTACATGGGATAGATGGAATGACACAGATGTCATTTCTGCCTTGAAGCTCGATACTGAAATTTAACAACATTACCTAAAAGCATGTTTAGTGGGATTGTCTATGGTTCACTACAGGCTACATTGGTGTATAGAAGAGTAATTACCATATAAAGAACTTACAGAATTCAATTTGTTTATAATTTATTGTAATTGGCAGGATCTAGAGTTTGGCACTGGGGAGGAGAGATTTAAGATAGGTGAGAAGAATGGGCCAAAACTAAAATTAACGAGGTAAAAACAATGACTGCAGATGCTGGAAATCAAATTCTGGATTAGTGGTGCTGGAAGAGCACAGCAGTTCAGGCAGCATCCAAGGAGCAGCAAAATCGACGGAGGGCTTTTACTCTTCCAAAACTAAAATTAGATGTTATATGAGAATAAAGATCGGGACTGAGCAGAGAACTGTTTAATAGCAAATTCTGGTCAATCTACAGTGTCCTTAATGTAGACAATAGAAAACTGGTGCAATGTAAGTTATCAGTAGTAGTAATGACTTGTTAATTAGGTTGAAGAAAGGGAGTTCAAGAGTCATAATTCTTCTCCACTTCCATGAATAGTTCATGCAATGCTCATTTGAGCTGGCGGAGTCCCTCATTTATATTATGCATGGTCTGTGGAGGTGGTGCAATAAAATTACAATTCAAACTACAAGATTTCAGAAAAACTATAGGCTTTGTATATATTACAAATCTGAGAAAGAAGCAAAAGACAAAATGTTAACATAACAAGTTGTATCCCAACAGACACACTGTTGGCATTAGATTTAATTTACTCATATCAATGTTATAGACTAAGGTTATTGAATAATTCATGTGTTTTTGTGCTTAGGCAGACATCAAAATAATGCCAGGTTATAGTCCAACGGGTTTAATTGGAAGCACACTAGCTTTCGGAGCGACGCTCCTTCATCAGGTGATTGTGGAGCACCTGATGAAGGAGCGTCGCTCCGAAAGCTAGTGTGCTTCCAATTAAACCTGTTGGACTATAACCTGGTGTTGTGTGACTTTTAACTTTGTACACCCCAGTCCAACACCGGCATCTCCAAATCATCAAAATAATGAACAGGGAAGAAACTGTAATGTGCCTCGTATCAGAAGATATGAAATGCCTACATTAAGTTAGACATTATTACCATTAATCCTTTCTTTATCCAACAAATTTAATCCAATATTTGTAGAGTTCTTTCCATTTGATGGAATTATTTGCATTATTTTACAGTATATATTCAGTCAGAGGACACATCATTGGAGAGGACACATATGGTATTGACTGACCAAGCCGGTTAATCGAAGTACTTCTGTGGGATTTACAGTGGGAAGAGCATGATTAGAATTTTGACTGGATTAATTAAAACAATCCAAAGACAAACTAATTTTTATAAACCTTGGGTATAACTGTAATTTACAATATATAACACTTAGGAAAATAGAGCAAAGTTAATGCTAAATGCCTTGGTCCTGATAGCTACCTCTGTTGATATCCTAAGGTGGAACTGACAGAGATAATCTGGTAGCAATCTTCCAAAAATTATTTGATTCAGGAAAATTCACAGGGGATTAGAAACTGACAATGTAACACCATTATTCAAAATGGCAAGGAGAGAAAGAAAATCAGATAGCTATAGGTCAGGTAAGCTAGAATGAATAAATCATGATCATGTGTACTCTACAATGAACAATGTGGTAAAATACAGTGAAAAGCTTTAACTGCTGCCACAATCTGGCACCAATCAAATACTTCAAGAATATAAAGAGCAAGCTGAAAGAAAGTCCATCTTCACTCCGCTGCCTCCACCATGAGTCCCAAGTCAGCTAATAAACGACACCGGCATTGGACTCAACAATGGAGTTGTCGCTCTTCTAGCACCATGTCTTCATCACTCGGTCCCCCCGGCCAACAGGCTGCCAAAATCAGGTTCCATGCTTGACCCACACTCGACCTGTAACCAGGAATCCCTGGCACCACTGTTGCCGACTCTGGGCCTACCACAACCAGGAGTCCCCAGCTCTGGGCCTACCATGATCAGGAGTCCCCAGCTGTGGGCCTACTATGACCAGGAGTCCCCAGCTGTGGGCCTACCACAACCAGGAGCCCCTGGCTTCATCGCTGCTGTCACTGTCTCTCTAATACCCGAAGTCCCTGCTTCGGGCATACCACACAGCCGCTGCCTCACCAACTTCTGGAATCCCCACTCCATGCCCACTACAACCAGGAGCCCCCAGCTTCACTGCCAGGGGGGCTGCCGATTCACCAAGAGTCCCACTCTGGCCGCTCCCCTCTGCGATGTCACCCCCCCCACCCCCCTCCACCACCGGCAACAGGAAGCAGATGATGAAAAAGATTTTTAAAAAAGTAAGGAGATAAGGGAGGAAGTGACCGCCTGAATTGTATACACCCAGGGGCCCAAACACTGCCTCTCTTGACAGTGCCACATGTCACTGGAAGAAAGCTAGTGTCTATCATAATGGGTGTAGTAACGGAGCATTGAGAAATGAAAAATAAAATCAAGTAGGGACAACATGGCTTTGTTAAGGAAAACCATGCCTGACAAGTTTATTTGAATTTTTTTGGGTTGTAACAAGCAGGATGGATAATGGGGACACAATAGATGCAATATATTTGAATTTCCAAACAGTATTCAATAAGGTATCACACATAAGGCTACTTAATAACTCAAGAGCCCATGATGTTGGGGTGGTATTTCAGTATGAAGAGAGGATTGGCTGACTAATAGAAAACAAAAGAATTGGGATAAGGCAGCATTTTCAGGATGGCAACCTGTAACTCATGG
Organism: Chiloscyllium plagiosum; assembly: GCF_037043375.1. Lineage (NCBI taxonomy): Eukaryota > Metazoa > Chordata > Chondrichthyes > Orectolobiformes > Hemiscylliidae > Chiloscyllium > Chiloscyllium plagiosum. Next base: position 59,646,119 of record NW_028270149.1, read on the forward strand.
AGTTCCACAGGGATCAGTGCTCGGACCACTATTATGTCCAAAATATATTCATGACTTGGATGAGGTAAATGAATGTACTATAAATAAATTTACAGGAGATATAAAAATAGGCAGAAAGGCAGGTTGAGAGAAAGCTACAAAAAGTTTGCAGTGAGATATTGAAATGTTAAGTAAGTGGGCAATAAGTTGAAAAAAGGAGTATAATGTGGGAAAGGTGAATTTGTTCATCTTGGAAGGGAGAACCAAAAGAACTGAGTTTGTTGAAATGGAAAGCTGCAACACAAAGGGACTTCGGGGTACCTGTGCACAAAGTACAGAAAACTATCACATGGGTGCAGCAGGTAAGAGGGAAGGCAATATCTTTAATAATAGTTTTAATGTCACTCCCATGACTATGTTCAGCTAATTTGCCTGTAGTTTCCTGTCTAGGTTTTTGAATTCAAGAGTTGTATTATATTAAATTCTATATTACAGGCTACACTGCATGCCAAAGGCAATCTCATTCATAGAAAACACATATTGACACATGGTGATACTTCTTGACAGATCTTTGACAAGTTGGAAAGTTCTATAGGTTTATGCACATTTTAAAGTATATTTCTCTCCAAAGTTAACAGTCCCAAAGGATATTTCAATGCACAAAGGATCACTGACCCCACACTCAAAGAATATCTGATGCCCCCCCTCCCAGAAGGGAACCCTGACACCCCCCCCCCCCTTTTATTCATCCAGGGTATTGTGGGTGTCACAGACTAGATCAATATTTATTACTCAGAGATCAGTTAAGAACCGCCACATTGCTTTAGGTCTGGAGCCACATGTAGGCCAGAACAGGTGTGATATTAAAGATATTAACTTGCTCTGCTGACCTGCAGGAAATTGGATGTCCCAATGCTAGGGTGGGATGCTTCTGACTTACAAATAAATTGTTAAAAATTACCTTATCATCTCCTATTATCCAGAGCCATTTACGTGGCCATTTTCTTGCCATTCAGAGCTATTTACATTTTCATCCCCTATTCAGAAATCAATAACAACATTATGATTGGAATTCTGACTACTCCCTATAGTTAAAAAAATACAAATTACACCAGATCTGGCTATTTAAGGATGATTTGCATTACGTTGTTTCTGAGGATGAAGTAGTCACTGCATTGTGTCTTGAATGACATGTGACCGTGGGGAAATGGCTGGGGGTTGTCTTGTGGGTATTACCTATTGTGATGTAAAGAGTTTGTATAAAGGAAGGATTGTTTCCTTTGTTCAGGGAGAGATTTTGCCATGACCCCCTAAGCCCTGCGAGGTGTGCGTTAAAGTTTCCTCCAGAAAGTTTGTTCTGTACTGTGCTCAATAAAATCTGATTGTTGATTCAGAAGTTGGTGTGTTGCTGTTGCATCAAGTGTGTAAGGACCTCAGGAGAAAAAAGAACTGAACACAAGTAAATGTAGCAGTTTCCATCCCTAAAGGACACTGGTGAACCAGATAGGTTTCTCTGATAATTGACAATGGTTTTGGGGTCATCATTAGACTCTTAAACCCAGATTTTCATTGATTTCAACTTCCACCATCAGCCATGGTCAGATTCAAACCTGTGTCCCAGAACATTATGTGGGTCAATGGGTTAATAATTTAGCAATAATACCACCACGCCATTGTTTCCCTTGCCCCAGGAGTCATGGAACAATATCCTCAGCACACCTGAGCTCTCCAAATAGGTACTCTGGTTATCCAAAAGAAGCGCATTGAACAGCAGACAGTGGTTAGCACTGCTGCCTCACAGCGCCAGAGACCCGGGTTCAATTCCCGCCTCAGGCGACTGACTGTGTGGAGTTTGCACGTTCTCCCCGTGTCTGCGTGGGTTTCCTCCGGGTGCTCCGGTTTCCTCCCACAGTCCAAAGATGTGCAGGTAAGGTGAATTGGCCATGCTAAATTGCCCGTAGTGTTAGGTAAGGGGTAAATGTAGGGGTATGGGTGGGTTGTGCTTCGGCGGGGCGGAGTGGACTTGTTGGGCCGAAGGGCCTGTTTCCACATTGTAAGTAATCTAATCTAGTCTAATCTAATCTAATCTAATCAGATCTTTTCTACCTGGCCTAACCTCAGACCTCTGGATTCCAGACCCTGGGACTCCAACATCAATTATGAGTGGAGTTAGCCGATCATCTAAATGACCAGCTCCTTCCAGCAACTGAACATATATAAAATAATGGACCATCCTGATAAAACAATCAATTCCCAACTTCTGCTGGTATTTTTGTGAAGATGAAAATGTTCTCTGTCACGGATAAAATTGGGACAAGAGCTTATTCTCACAGGTTTGATTATTTTTATTAACTCGTGTTCTTAATGCTTCCAATTCAGTCATTACCAATTTTATAGCCTTTAGTTATGCCAAGTTGTCAGTGAATCTTCTGGAATGGTCTTTGAATATTGATTTTTATGCATCAATATTGTTTATTTAAACAAGAGAGTGTTGGAAAAGCTCAGCAGTTCCGGCAACATCTGTGGAGAGAAATCAGAGTTAACGTTTTGGGTCAAGTGACCACGCCACAGAGCAGATCTCTCAATGTCTATTTCATGAGGGTCTGAAAAAGGTAGCGACAGATGAGCTAATTTACTAAAGAATATGTCAGCAATGAAAATAGACAAAACCTTTAAACTGTCCAAATATTCAACAGGTTCATACTGGTAAAGGATAATTAATATGAACGGTTTCATCAACATGGGAAACATTTTGCAACGTGCTGCTAAATTAACTCAATGGCTCCTGTACTTCGGAAAGTAGTTATCCACAACCTGCATCAGAGTTAATCATTAAATTGACAGGCTACTAAGATCAGAACTGAAATATGGTGATCTCATTGGAACATACAGGATTCTTAAAGGGCTTGACATAGTAAATGCTGAGAGGTTGCTTCCCCTTGTGGGAGAGTCCAGAACCAGATGCACAGTCTTAGCATTAAAGGCACCAATTTAAGGCTGAAATGAGGAAGAATGCCTTCTACTGGAAGGTTGAGAATCTTTGGAATTCCTCAACACAGAGAGGTGTGAAGGCAGAGTCCTTGTGTATATTTAAGGCTGAGATAGCTTTTTGGTCAGTCAGGGAATCATGAGTTATGAGGAAAAGGCAGGAAAGTGGACATGTCGGATAAAGATGCTATTGGGTGGTGGAGCAGGCCAGAGTGGCTTAACGGCCCACTCTTATTCCTATTCCTTATGGCCTTATGGTCTATAAACATAACTTGCTGTTTCATCCACAGTTCTGCACTTGTGCAGAAAGTAGAGTTGGTGATAGACCATGCAGAATATTAACTGCAATATTATTAGTGTACCTTTTAGGTTGGTGTGTCCAAACTATTTTGCATATGTGAACGCCCAGCCTCATCCGAAAATGACATAACATTAAATGTTCATCATACTTACATGCAAATTAGGAGCAGGAGTAGGCCATTCAGAACCTCATGCCTGATCTGCCACTTGATAAGAACATGGCTGATCTGTTTGCGACCTATAATTTTCTGTCTACTCCCTCCAGCATTTGAATCCCCATCTAAATCTGTATTAAAAGTATTCAATTGCCCTGCATCCACTGATTTGATTAGATTAGATTCCCTACAGTGTGGACACAGGCCATTTGGCCCAACAAGTCCACGCCGACCCTCTGAAGAGTTACCCACCCAGACCCATTTCCCTCTGATTAATGCACCTAATACTATGGGCAATTTAGCATGGCCAATTCATCTGGCCTGCACATCTTTGGATTGTGGGAGGAAATTAGAGCACCCGGAGGAAACCCACACAGACACGGGGAGAATGTGCAAACTCCTCACAGACAGTCACCCAAGGCTGGAGTCGAACTTGGGTCTCTGGTGCTATGAGGCACTACTGAGCCACCGTGCCGCCCCATAGATTAGATTTCCTACAGTGTGGAAACAGGCCTTTCGGCCCAACCAGTCCACACCGACCCTCTAAAGAGTAACTCACCCAACCCACCTAACACTAACTCATGAGAGACACCTAACACTATGGGCAATTAAGCATGGCCAATTCACCTAACCTGTACATCTTTGGACTGTGGGAGGAAACCCACGCAGACACAGGGAGAATGTGCAAACTCCACACAGACTGTCGCCCGAGGCTGAAATTGAACCTGGGACCCTGGTACTGTGACGCAGCAGCGCTAACCACTGAGCCACCATGCCTGCCCTCAAGGGAAGGGAATTCCATGGACTAATGGCTGTCTGAGAGAAAATATTTTCATTTCAAACTTAACTGGGAGTCGGCCTTATTTTGAAATAGCATTCCCTAGTTCTGACAGCAATTTTTTGACTTCCACATTTATTCCCACGTTTTCTGTTATTTGTAAATAAATAGAAGAGAATGTTCCTTTCATTTCTTTTCTTTGTGCAGGATCTGCTTGTTGTACGACTCAGATCCTTTAAGAAGCTATGGATCCACTCAGGGGCACATTGTAAGGAAACCGCGCCTTGCCATTATTCCAGGTAAGACATTTCTTTATAAAGCTTTCTAAAAATTAGTCAAAGTCCACACAGTCTCATTTTTGTTTCTGAAAATCTCAGATGTTTTCTCATGGGTACTCTATTCATCTGTCTTTACCATGTAGTCAATAATTCCATTTTGTTTTAACTTTCGGACTAAACATAATTTCAGAATAATTATTTGAATATGGGCAATCTGCTCAGAAACCACTAGATGATAGACAAGTAGAAACGGGTCCCACCTTTCCACCCAAAGGTAAGTCAGCTCTTCTGAAAGAGGAAAACTTGGCTGGGAGATAGAACCAATGAGGTAAGCGAATACTTGTGGAAGATTATGCACAGATTTCAACAGCAGCTTGAACAATTAAAATCTAATGTCAGGCTTTGCAGCTGAACAACTTCAAAAGCATGTGTTGACTTCATAGGAAATGATTGAAAGATAAAGCAATGGCAGCTGCCCAAGCTGGTTCTCCTCTCTAGACCTCTCTTCCTCTCACTCCTCCTTCAGGATTCACCATTAAACCTAGTTGTGGATTAAGGATATTTATTCACCGCCCTGTTTTTTTTTTTAGCGTGGCTCAGTGTCAAAAGCTGTTTGATAACACTCGTGAGAGGAACTTGCAGTCACTTTACTACATTCTAGACGCTGTTGCTGTTATGAAACAGAGAATTCAACTGGGAAATGTCAAATTCTTCCCTCATCCAATAAAAAATATAGAGCCAACTGCATTATCTAAATTACACCAGTTTGAATTCAAACTATATTCTTTCAGTTAAAGGTTCAGAGTGTAGGAATGTAATATCAAAGTACAGAAAATAATAACTATGATTTGGAAATGAAGGTGCACCTTGTTGCCAATGGTTAAAAATATTGCAAATCAAGTCCACATAGCTTGTTTCAATAAATTGCTTAGGACAGCTCCAAGTCCTTAACAGTGACTATTTGTGACGGACAGAATCTTGGGATACTCTCAATGTGGAGTGGCTTCAAATTAGAACAATTCTTTTCATGCACTTCAGATGAGTTGGAAACCACATTTACAGATTACTTTTTCTCACTTTAGTCAGCTTACAGTTGGGTACAAATGTATCACCCACACCCTTGTTCACCATCAAAAACAGGGATCAGGTCTCAGAACAAGAATGAATTTACTTAATAATGTTTCAGATGGAATTTGTCTGTTTTCTCACTGGCATTTTCAATGTGTGTTGTATATGAAGTGATTGTATTTCTTATTTGCCAAGTGGTTGTCCAATTTAAACAATTTAAGGAGCAAGCTTTTTAAAGAAGATTTAGCATAAAATAGGCTGATTTTCATCCCACATTTCCCCTCAAAAGTCTAAAAATGTGACATCCCATTCACTTGGCTCACACAATTACTTACCAAAAATTAAATACAGATGAAGAGGAAAACAATACACAAGATTGTACAATCCTCTCAGTCTCTCTTTCATGGCAGACTTGTATTTTCTTGATTACTTTGAATGAAAGTGTAAACTCATCTATATACAAAGATTTCGTAGTAGGCTTTGAGGCTTTTGTTAGTTGAATTTCCAGGAGGCTGGTTCTCACATGAATTTGAGGTTGGAATACATTAGCAGAATCCTTCTCTCACTTTCAAGTTATTGCTGTTTATTATCTTGCTTGCCTATTTGCAGACAGTTCAATGGTCTTTTGATGGAATGTGATAAAATTTCTGTCTTTGAGCAGTTTTTATTTTTAAAGTAGACAAGACTATGGCTACCTCATCATATAGATTGATACAAGATTAAATCCCTTTTTCCGACTAGAAGGGCGTTTACTGATTACACATCCTATTTGTCATGTGACCCTTTGAAACTTATCAGCTTAGTACTCCTGCGGACAGTGTGGGCAGTTGTCTGTAATGATAATCATCCTCCTTTTCTTCCATATCTATACTTGGTCTACTAACCTGATCGATGCCTCAAAAAAAGTTGGAGATCCTCCAAGTGGTTTTGTTATCCTCATACTGTGTGGGGAGAAAGTGAGGTCTGCAGATGCTGGAGATCAGAGCTGGAAATGTGTTGCTGGAAAAGCGCAGCAGGTCAGGCAGCATCCAGGGAACAGGAGAATCGACGTTTCGGGCATAAGCCCTTCTTCAGGAAAGGGCTTATGCCCGAAACGTCGATTCTCCTGTTCCCTGGATGCTGCCTGACCTGCTGCGCGTTTTCATACTGTGTGGGGTAGTGTCTTGATAATTACAAAGCATTTGGAAATTCTAAACTGGAGGAAGGTAATTTTGGTGGCATTAAGCAAGAAATTTCAAAAGTTGATGAGGAGCAGATATTTGCAGGTAAAGGGATGGCTGAAAAATGGGAAGCCCTCAAAAATGAGATACTGAGAGTTCAGAGACTGTTGTTCCTATTATGGTGAAGAACAAGGCTGGTAGGTATAGGGAGTGCTGGATAATGAGAGAAATTGAAGTTCTGGTCAAGAGAAAGAAGGAAGCATCTGTCAGGTATAGACAGCGGGGATCGAGTGAATCTCGAGAAGAGTATAAGGGCAGTAGGAGTATACTTGAGAAGGCAAAAAGGGGACATTAGATAGCTTTGGCAAATAGGATTAAGAAGAATCCAAAGAGTTTCTATACATGCATTAAGGACAAAGGGAGAGAATAGGGCCCCTTAAAGATCAACACAGCTGTCAATGTGTGGAATCACAGGAGATGGGTGAGATACCAAATGTGCATTTTGCATCAGTGTTTACTGTGTAAAATATGGAAGCTAAAGAACTTGGGGAAAGAAACAGTAATATCTTGAGAAGTTTTCATGTTACAGAGGGGGTGGTGCTGGGCTTCTTAAGATGCATAAATGTCAATAAATCCCCGGGACCTGATCAAGTGGATCCTAGAACTCCATGGGAAGCTAGGGAAGTGATTGCTGGGCCCCTTGCTGGAATATTTGTAGCATCAATAGCCACGAGTGAGGTGCCGGAAGACTGGAGGTTGGCTAATGTGATGCCATTATTTAAGAAAGGTGGTAAGGAAAGGCTAGGGAACTAAGAAGATGATTGATGAGGGCAGAGCACTGAATGTTGACTATATAGGCTTAAATAAGGCATTCAACAAGGCTATACATGGTAGATTGGTTACCAAGGTTAGATCACATGGAATCCAGGGAGAGCTAGCCATTTGGATACAAAATTGTCCAGAAGATAGCAGACAGAGGGTGGTGGTGGAAGGTTGTTTTTCAGACTGAAAACTTGTGACCAGCAGTGTGTCACAAGGATTGGTGCTGGGTCCACTGCTTTTCATCATTTATATAAATTACTTGGATGTGAATATAGAAGTTTGCAGATGACACCGAAATTTGAGGTGTAGTGGACAATGAAGGAGGTTACAACGGGATCCTGATCAGATGGGCCAATGAGCCAAGGAGTGGCAGATGGAGTTTAACTTAAATAAATGTAAGGTGCTGCATTTTGGAAAGGCAAATCAGGATTTATACACTTAATGGTAAGGTCCTGGGGAGTGTTGCCGAACAAAGAGACCTTGGGGTGCAGGCTCATAGTTCCTTGAAGTGGAGTCACAGGTGGACAGGATAGTGAAGGCATCATTTGGTACATTGAGTATAGGAGTTGGAAGGTCATGTCACAACTATACAAGACATTGGTTATGTCTCTTTTGGAATACTGTGTTCAATTTTAGTCTCTCAGCTACAGGAAAGATGTTGTGAAGCTTGAAAAGGTCTCAGAAAAAATTTACAAGGATGTTGCTGAACCTGGAAGGTTTGAGTGAGATGGAAAGGCTAAATAGGCTGGGGCTCTTTATAGGTAAAAACAATGACTGCAGATGCTGGAAACCAGATTCTGGATTAGTGGTGCTGGAAGAGCACAGCAGATCAGGCAGCATCCGAGGAGCAGTAAAATCGACGTTTCGGGCAAAAGCTCTTCATCAGGAATAAAGGCAGAGAGCCTGAAGGGTGGAGAGATAAACTAGAGGAGGGTGGGGGTGGGGAGAAAGTAGCATAGAGTACAATAAGTGAGTGGGGGAGGGGATGAAGGTGATAGGTCGGGGTGGGGGGAGGGTGGAGTGGATAGGTGGAAAAGAAGATAGGCAGGTAGCACAAGTCATGGGGACAGGGCTGAGCTGGAAGTTTGGAACTAGGGTGAGGTGGGGGAAGGGGAAATGAGGAAACTGTTGGAGTCCACATTGATGCCCTGGTGTTGAAGTGTTCCGAGGCGGAAGATGAGGCGTTCTTCCTCCAGACCTAGAGCTTTGGAGGCTGAGGGTTAACCTTATAGAGCTTTATAAAATCATGAGGGGCATGGATAGGGTGGAGAGTCAAGGTCTTTTCCCCAAGGTACGGGAGCCTAAAACTAATGGGCAGAAGTTTAAGTTGAGAGGAAAAAGATATAAAAGGGACATAATGGGCAACTTTTTCACACAGATGATGGTACGTGTATGGAATGAGTTGTCGGAGGAAGTGATGGAGGCTGGTACAATTACAACATTTAAAAGGCATTTGGATGGGTATATGAATAGGAAGGGTTTATAAGGGATATGGGCCAAATGTTGTCAAATGAGACTAGATTAGGTTAGGTTATCTGATCAGCATGGATGAGTTGGACTGAAGGGATGGTTTCCGTGCTGTACGTCTCTATGTCTCGATAATGCTATCACAAAGAATAGCAGATTTTCTGTCCCCACCATGTTGACAATAACAGTGACACATTCCTTGCTTTGCTTTCCACTTTTACACTTTCTTATTGTTAAACATGGAAGGGCTATCCCGTAGAAGACAATAAAGCAGTCCAGTTTCACCTGTGTACAAAATGTCTTTTGGTGCATACATGGTCCAGGTGCGTGCAGTACCATTTTGCAGCTAATCATCTGTCATTGCTGCCATAACAGCCACACCCTTACTGCTTACCATGCAGAAAACAATGCTCTGCCTTGTCTTGAATTGTCTCGCCATGCATCACTGCAGGTGAACTTCTTTTGGCCTCTTTTCTTTGCCATGAAGACACCCCTTTCTTGTAGGATTGGAGCACAGACAGAATATTCTCTACTCGAGCTGTCTTGTACCATGTTCAGGGAGCCTTTTCTACAATGCGATATGCAGCGATTCTCATCCTCACACATGCTGGTCAAAGTGTGCCAAGGTGCCCACCTTGTGCTTCAGAACAGTTGACAAACTTGACAGTGGAACCCCCCCGCTCTGTGGTGACATTCACTTTTCACTTGGTGTACCAATTTCACTTTGTCTCCAATCAACAGCACTTTTAGCTTTCTCACAGATTTAAGCTATACTTACAGGGACTGAACATCCTCTCTCAGTGTAATCTTGATGTTGAATGATAACTCACCTGAATTTTCACGCTGTATCGTGGTGGAATGCGACTCCAAATGGTTGGCATGGTCTTTGAGACATATGCATGTCTTCAGTTAATCCAGAGTTATTTCCAGAATTTCCCCTTACAGGAATCCTCTTATTGAGATTTCCTCTTCTGCCACTGGGAATTACTGACTACTTCACCACAACTAAAGCTTTAAGTAATCCAATTTGACTCATCGCAAATTCAGTTAATCTAACATCAGAATGCTCAAACATGTGCTTTACATCCAGCATGTAAACACTTCACCAAATGTAGCTGAGTTAATAATGATCTTTTCCAGATGTGGCCAGTGGATGTAGATTCTTGTCCTGAAGATCAGCCAATCACTTACTCTCCAAGATCTTCTTCCAACCATTAGCAGGGTCTCCTTCCTTTGACTGCAATCCTTTGATTTCCAATGTGTTCCATTTTTTATATTTTTTCAGGGCATGAGGTTATCACATTGACAGGCCATACTGTTCCGTGAAACATCTTTTAAAAGTGCAATACCTGATTATATTCTGCAGCATTAGTTAAGAAAGTTGTCCATTTTTCATTTGTTTTCTCCAGCAATTTTCCAACAATTATGTCCAGCCCCTTGTATTTTGGGAGAACATTATGGTTTACCCTATCTGGATTCAAGCCGTGGTCTTCATAATAAAAACAAAAATATCTCTGGCCAGCCTGTTATCATCTCTGTCATTTTATGTAATACCATTTCTTTTTGTGCCTCAGCTTGATGAGGCCTACTTTTGAGAAAGTGAAAAATTTACTTTCTTAGGCTAAGTTATTTCATTGCAAAGTGCAATGAGCAGCACTGACCAATTTTCCCCCTGAATTTGCTTAAAAATGGTGTCTGTTTTTGCCAATAACACTCTGCATCTGAACAGTAGACCTGTGCATGGATTACACAATTACATATTACCCTCATCCCATCTACCTTGCTCTTGGTTAACTTGATGTCATTGCTTTAAATGCACTATACATATAATGTTCACCAACCTGATTGATTTTGCTAAAATCATAGATTGTGCAAGAATATTTTGGGTGCTAGATTAGGAATCAAACAAACCAACTGAGGTCCCTCTTTTGTCATGCAAAAAAGACTGTGTATTGTCCATCTTCTTGGGATTACATATGTAGAATGAAGTATGTATAATGATGGAGAGCAGCTCATTAAATAGCATTACCATCAGAATTTATAAATATCACAAAGAATGTTGGTTTACCTTTGATACAAGAGTTCATCCTTGTAATTCATACAACAAAATATAGCTCAGCAAAACTGTTCAAGAGCTTATTACTTCAGTATAAAGTAAGCAAACACATAGGACTACAAAAGGAATATAAACACATATTTATGTTGTATCACATGTAGTCTTATTGCAATTCCCAATATACCAGAAACCTTTGTGATGTTCAGTACATTTCTTATTCAGAAAGAAATGCAAACGTATTTAAAATGATTTGGAGATGCCAGTGTTGGATTGGGGTGTACAAAGTTAAAAATCACACAACACCAGATTATAGTCCAACAGGTTTATTAGGAAGCGCTAGCTTTCAGAGCGCTGCTCCTTCATTAGGTGGTTCCAAAAGGTAGTACTTCCAATTAAACCTGTTGTACCATACCTGGTGTTGTGTGATTTTTAACAACATATATTAACAGGAGGACAGATTGAAGCAACAGTGCCCTCTAGTGTTGTCGAGCAATCACACAGGAGTGTAGTTCTTCAATATAAAAGTGCAAAGGTAAACAAGAAAGACTTATTTTCAACACAAATGCTGTAGTAAAGTTAATAAATGAGATCAAAAAATAAAGTTTAAAGCTACAAATTGAAAGCAAACATTCAAAGGAAGTAAGATGAAACAAGGTCACAACAAAATCTTCCATTTATATGATGATCTTCACAATCTTAGGAAATCAAAAACATTTTGCAGACAATGTGGTTACTGTGAAATGTAGAAAACACAGCAGCCCAGAGTACATACAATAAAGCCCACAAACAGCAATAAAATAATAACCAGACCATCAGATTATTTCTCTGCCCCACTTCAATCTCTGCTAACTCAGCATCCTCTACTCTTCTAATAAAATTGAAATGGAATCTCAAGAAATGACACTTCCTCCATCACGTGGGCATTTTATAACTTTCTGGATTCAATATTAAAAGTTCAATAATATCAGATTATAACCAATATTACCATTTGTTTCAGAAAGCAGTTATTTATGTTGATTCTGCCATCTCCATTTACACCTATCTAGACACAGCTTTCGTTTACTTCTCATTTAAAATCACCTTTGCTTTGTGCCAACATTCCTTTTGACTCTCCTTTAATCTCTCCTGCTTTCCAGTCTATCTCAAAATTTCCCCTTGTTTCTTATTTCCCCATCCCTTTTCACCTTTTATGTATTTGCTTAGAAACCTGTCAAATCTCTAACTTTTCCAGTTCTGATATACGTTTATCACCTGTGAGACTTTCAGTGAAATCCTGTTGAGATGTTGTGGCCCTTGCTTGATCAGGACAACCCAAAAGATCCCAAACCAATCAGACAGTGGCACGGCCTTGCCCTAGAATGAAGACCCTCAGGACTTGGGGTGGGAAAAGTCTCACCTGCCAAGAGCTAATGGCCAATCTGAAGCTGGCATAAGCGATCAACACCACCACCGGGGGGAGCGATAGCTGCTGTTGGAACAACAGGCATCGAACTCTCAGCAGCATAGAGCAATCCAGGCTACAGGTTGGTAACAATGGGAAAGTTGCCATGGGGAGAGGGGAGCAAGGTTGTTGGCCACAAAGCAGCAGGTGGCTCTCAGCCTGCTTTCCCTTCCTGCTCTCATGTCCGTCAATCAGGTTTCCAGTGCCTGAGATTGCAAGACAATCCCCCAGAATCTGACATGTCGCCCTGTTGTGACATACTAGGGAATGTGAATTCCACTCCTCCTGGGGTCACCACAAAACTTAATGATTTAGTCAAAGGACACACAGTCCCCAATTTACCTGGCTGATAGACTCAGGTTATCTGAGAATACTGAACAGGGGTTCTTAACAAGAACCACTATTTATTACAAATAAATGTAATTAGCAACATGTAAACAAAACTATATCTGTTAATAGGTACCTCTACTAAGTGAAATTTTAATCCTTTTTTAAACACACACATACACACACACACAGATTCAGGCAATCAGAGATATATTGGTGTTATGGATGGAATGAAAATAAAACTTGAAACATAATTCAATAGCACCCCCAGGACACAGGGTTCGATGAGATGTTCTGTTTCTTTCCAAGATCTTCTGTTCTTTGATCTCCATTCTCTAGGTTCTTTCACCTATTTGCAGAACATACTGGTTTCATTACAAAATCTGTTAGTAATGGTTAAAAGCAACAGCTTACAGCAACTACTAGGAGAAAATAGCAGGCTTTCTTCAGGCCTCAGGCACTTTTACTAAAGGTGATAGAGAGAGAAGTTGCTCTTCCAGGAATTGTGAGGCTTCTCGCCTTCTATTGTAAACACTGAAGCTGTTCATCTGCTCAGCAGCCAATCAGACAGCTGCGTCAGACTGATGTCTTCTGGCACACAAAATTGGTCATTTTTGCACAAACCAATCAGAAACCTGTTGCTGGCTGAATATCACTCTGCACACACCTTCCGGTGTCTGATCTCACCTCACCCAACACTTGCAAAGCAACAATGTAAGCACAACTCCCAATGAGTTCCAGTAACTTGTTTTAAAGAGTGCAGCAAATCCATTCATAGTCCTTGGTTTTAAAGCAGGCTTCTTTTCCCCATTTCAGTCCACAATCAACAAATACACACACACGCGCACACACACACACACACGGTTACAAGCTTGTCTGGGCACACGGGGCAAGGGGAGGGGGTTTGGGAGAATGCGGTTATTACTTGGCCACTTTAAGGTCTCAGTTGGTGATGGGATGGCAAGGTTAGCCATAGGTTTTCCCCCTGCCCATCCACAATGTATTCTAGGTCATGGCCAGAAGGGAGTGAGGTTTATTTATGACACCACCCAATAATTAAATGTCCTTCCTACCTGTAACCTGACTACCATCATAACTGTGGGCCTCTTGTGGATGCATTAGGACCAGCAGACACCCTCCCATTAGTGCTGGTGGCCTGAGGATGGGCAGGACCAGGAAGGTCAATGCCTGTAAAGGGCTGACAGAATGAAATCCCCTTTGGGTACTGAAGTGAACACTGGATTTCTCCCACAGACCTAATGGTGGTTTGCTGTCTTTTTAATCACAGAAATGTACTGTCAGTCTTACGTTTGTGGTCAGCCAAGGTTTTGTAAAAGAATTCTGGGGGATAGGATTTATGACTATTTGGAAAAGCATTGTGTGATTAATGGCAGTCAGCATGGCTTTGAGAGGGGCAGGTCATGCCTCACAAATCTTATTGAGCTCTTTGAGGAGGTGTCAAGACAGGTTGACGACAGTCGAGCAGTGGATGTGGTGTATGTGGACTTCAGCAAGGCATTTGATAAGGTTCCCCATGGTAGGCTTATTCATAAACTCAGGAAGTATGGGATACAGGGAGATTTGGCTATCTGGATTCAGAACTGGCTAGCTGACAGAATGCAGAGAGTGGTTGTAGATGGAAAGTATTCTGCCTGGAGGTCAGTGTTGAGTGGGGTCCCGCAGGGCTCTGTTCTTGGGCCTCTGCTCTTTGTAGTTTTTATAAATGACTTGGATGAGGAGGTTGAGGGGTGGGTTAGTAAATTTGCAGATGACACAAAGATTGGAGGTGTCATTGATAGTATAGAGGGTTACTGCAGGCTACAGTGCGACATAGACAGGATGCAGAACTGGGCTGAGAAATGGCAGATGGAGTTCAACCTGGATAAATGCAAAGTGTTGCATTTTGGAAGGTCGAACTCGAATGCTGAATATAGGATTAAAGACAGGATTCTTGGCAGTGTGGAGGAACAGAAGGATCTGGATGTGCAAGTACATAAATCCCTCAAAGTTGCCACCCAAGTGCTGGATAGGGCTGTTAAGAAAGCATGTCGTGTTTTGGTTTCATTAACAGGGGGATCGAGTTTAAGAGCTGCGAGGTTTTGCTTCAGCTCTACAAGTCCCTGGTGAGACCACACTTGGAATATTGTGTGGTCACCCTACTATAGGAAAGATACAGAGACTTTGGAGAGGGTGCAAAGAAGGTTTATCAGGATGCTGCCTGGACTGGAGGCCTTGCCTTATGAAGAAAGGTTGAATAAGCTCGGACTTTTCTCCCTGGAGAGAAGGAGGAAGAGAGGAGACCTGATCGAGGTGCACAGGATAATGAATGGAATAGATAGAGTCAATAGCCAGAGACTTTTCCCCAGGGCAGGATTAACTGGTACGATGAGTCATAGCTTGAAGATATTAGGAGAAAAGTATAAAGGAGACATCAGAGGGAGGTTCTTTATTCAGAGAGTTGTGATTGCATGGGGGGGAATGTGTTGCCAGCTGTGGTGGCAGAAGCAGAGTCTTCGGGAACATTTCAGTGACTGCTGGACATGCACATGGATAGCAGTGAGTTGAGGGGTGCGTAGGTTAAGTTACTATATTTTACATTAGGATTAAACCTCGGCACAACATCACGGGCCAAAGGGTCTGTTCTGTGCTGTACATTTCTATGTTCTATGTTCTATGTTTATTCATAACATTTTTTTTAATTTAAAATTTTGAAGAATTTTAAAGTCAAAGCTGACATTTCATGAAGTGCAAACTGGTTCTTCCAATACTTGTTGTGACTCAATACAATTACAATTATATTTAATATTTACCAGACTTATTGTATGTTGATCCTACAAATCCTGGAGTCACTTGGCTGAAGGAACATTGGAAATCTCTTTACTCACTTTGCCTTGACCTTGGAAAGTGCCAGTCAGCAACACTGGGACATTGACAGCTCCTTGAAATTCATCAACGAACAGGCTTCAAATAGCATCTTTCACCAAGTTGATGGCCATCTGGCCACTGTTAATACTTGTGGAGGGCGTGGTTAGGCAACGGAAGGCATTTTGAGAAAAGTCCTGAAGCACAAATGCTGCAGAAGGCATGCATTATTAAATCTTTAGACAGTAATCTTTCCCCATTGATTGTCTGAAGCTTTAGGGCAGCCCTCAATATGTAATCCTGAACCTTAGATTATGCCAGTCTGCAACACAGGAGGACAACCCCTTGTAAAGGCCAGCAGGTTTCAGGCAGACCAAAGATTGTTTTTCACTGAGTTGATGGACTGCCAAGAATTGTTGATGCTGATCTTGGTGCCAAGGAAACAGTGTGGTGAGCACAGGACACTGCATCTCAGAACTGATCAGGATGAACCTCAGCAAAGACTGTGGCATCTCCCACCAAACATTCTTTACAAAGGCACATTCTACAGAGTACATCATAATGTTTACTGTGAAGTTCTGGTGATGAGGCATTCTGACAGTCTGCTCAGGCAAACATCCACCAGAATCGCCCACTTCCTTTCCTGCAAAGGCCTTGACGATGTTATGTGCTGATCACTGTCTGATGGACACATGGTAAAAGGTATTCTCCTACGTAAACATCCCCACAAGCGACAAGTGACATCACATCGTCCAATTACTTGGAGCTGTCTGAGGTAATCTGGCCAGACTCAACTTTCACAACATTGGAGAGGCAAAACTCAGCACACTGTGACAGTGTTTATATAGAGAAGGTCTACACCCAACTTGATGCAGCTGCGTACAAAGGTGGCCATTGGGGTAAGGGTGATGTTGAGTCTGATTTTGTTCTCTTTACTTAGGAGGTTTGTATATTGAATTCCCTGTGAATAAAGTCCACCTTTGATTTCCTGATAAGGAAGACGATGACTTGGGTAATCATTTTGGCACAGAATTCGGGAATGGGCCAGACCTGTGCCACATACAGCTACACTGAGAGTGCCTGTCACCTGAGACCAGGTTCTTGTCTGTAAAGGAGAGGGAGCCTCACTCCCACATCCCAGCTTCAAACTGACCAAAGTTATTCGCTCAATCTTCCAGGTTTCAATCACATACCCACTCTCCCACAAATCCTATCCCCACCTCCTGCAGGGTATCTGACCTGACAGTCAAAGGGTCAAAGAATCAGTCAGCCCAGTTACCAAAGAACATGGCTTTCCTTTTGACTCAATTTACCTTGGCCCTTGGGATCAGTTCAAATCAGTCATAATGTTAATTGGTCTGTGCCCTGACAGCAGAGCCGAGCAGAAGACAGTGAAATTTTCCATGTACAGAAAGCTTTGGCCTGAGTGCCTCCATTACCTGAGATTGTCACCCTCTTATGCCCATCTGGACTGGACAGACTCGAATAGCTGGTCAGTACAACACACGAGCAGGACTGGGAAATAAGGGCAGCCCTGCCTGACTTCAGATCAGGAAGTTTTCCAATTCCCTTCCATTGATTGAAACTGTTTCACAATGCTTGTGTCAGACAGATGCATCCAATGGCAGTCCAAACCCCAGTTCAGTAAGTACGCCCATGGTCGTGGTGTGTGATATTCTATCAGAAGCCTTCTCCCAGTGTGGGTTAATGAGGCAGGAACTAGCCTCCTGTTCTGTACGAGAACCCTGAAGCACTCAGGGATCTACCTGATTTGCCTGCAACAGTGGTAAACCTGCCGATGTTAAGGGCATTTAAATGGTCTTTGGATAAACATATGGATGAAAATGGAATAGTTTAGGTTGGATGGGCTTCAGATTGGTTTCACAGGTCGGTGCAATATCGAGGGCCGAAAGGGCCTTAATGCACTGTAATGTTCTATGTACCACCTGCTGAATGTAGCAGGGGTCTGGGCAGAGCAGATCACCGTCTCCAGGGCATGTTTCACCCGGGTGGCCGTAGCCTTGGTGAGAATGTTGAAGTCATATTTCGCAGTGAGATGGTCATCACTTTCTAAGTTTGTCCGTCTCCTCGGTCTGTTTGTAGGTGAGGGCCTTTCCTTCTGAAGCCAGACAGGCTGCCAGCCAGAAACACACGCAGGTACATCAAAACGTCCTACTCAATCAGCTCTCACAGAGATCAATACAACTCAAACAGTAAGGCATCCCTTCCAGGGGCTCTCCTCCTCCCAAAGGACTCGAAAGCCTTAGTCAGCTCATCCAAAGTTTGAAGTTTGTCCAAACTGTCTGCGGCCTGTCATCTGAGACCTGTGTGATTGAGAAGGATAGCTAGGAATGACAGAGCCTGTACACGCTGCAGGCTTCACATCAGGCAGTCCTCTATAAAAGGATTAGAGGATTCTTAAATTGTCAGGCTGTGATTATTTTACTGAGGCAGCTTCTTCCTTCAGGTTACTAACCACAGAGTTCCATCTGTCTGCCTGCTGAAAGAAGACATTTCAGCTCATCTCATCCTGCTCCACAGAGTTGCAAAGTTTTGTCATTTAATTGTCTTTCAAGTAACCGTTCTTGGCTCTACTCCTGTCTCCCAATCAGGATCACAAATTGTCTGATGGGCCTGCCCCATTAGAGTTCCTGGGCCTGGGATGAGGTTTGAACTTTCTCCATTGGAGGTCTTCAACCCCACTTCTTTCACTAGGAGTTTTCCCTCAAGGGCATTGTTCACAGCTTCCTGGAGTTTGAGTGCACTGGTCTCTTCCATTTGTGATTGGCATTGGTGACCACAACATCCTCCAATAGTGAAGCTAGGCAGAGGGGGCAAAATTGTTCATTTATAACCCTTCTTTATTACCTTAACCTGCCATTTGATGGTCAAGATCCTAAAGGTATCCTTAACATCAGTGAAATTTCCAACCTGGTTGATGTACCTGGTTAGGAAGGTAAGTGTATCCAGGATGAGAATGCGTGGAGGTGGACTTTCACCACACAGTCCCATTGTGACACTAGGATGAACAGGAAGCTCCACCGTAAAGATTGCCAGCTGCAGAATGTCCCTCTTCTCCTTGAAGAAATTTTAATGTGCTGCGATGTCTGTGAGAGTATCATTCTGCATGCAGTGGATGACAGTAGCTTCATATCAACATCATTCCAAGAGGATTTTCTTGGTGAAGGAAGCACAATCCATTAGTGTACCTCCTTGCCCACCTTTCCCTGCCATTCAAATCGTATTACATGCCCCCCTTAGAGCATTACTGTCTACAACCAACATTATCCTGATCTTAGTCTCTCTCTTTATTCTCCAGCCAATAAGAAAGAATTCTGCTTGCCCAACAAATTCCATTCCTGGTTACTCTAGAGGTTCTGGTAGGGAAATGTGAGGACTGCAGATGCTGGAAACCAGAGTTTAGATCAGAGTGGTGCTGGAAAAGCATAGCAGGTCAGGCAGCATCTGAAGAGTAGGAAAATCAATGTTTCGGGCAAAAGCCCTTCTCTGGTAGGGAGTCATCTTCTCAAAGCATTGCTGTCCATTTTTTGAAGACACTTCCATAATGCTGTTTAGTAGGGAGTTAGAAATGTTTAGTCCAGCAATGAACTGAAATGCTATTTAGTCAACAGAAAGTAAGTAATCTAGTAAAAATAAATCTAATCTAATCTAATAAAAAATGTAAGAATTGCTTAATATTAGTTATGACCTTATTTATTCTTTATGTACTGTAGAATATTGCAGAGTGAGCCAATTCTGCCCAGTGTCTGGCCAGGATACCTATAGCCTCAAACCCTTATGGTCTACTGCTTTATTACGTAATAGAGAATCAGTTGGTGGACAGATTGTCAGCTCTTTTAGTAAAGGGTAACTTGCAGAGTTAGTTCAAAGAAAACAATTCACAAAACATGATATTCTAATGCCTGCAATCAATTGGAAATGATTGGGAAGAATCAGGTAAACATTATGAAGGACTAACATACAATTTCAAAGTAATCTTAACTGAAGATGGGTAGAGCTGTCCAGTTATTCTTTGTATAATTTAACATAAAAGCCAATATAGTCTGAACACTTGTTCAGAATTGAGAAAGAGGAGAATAGCCAAAGCATTATTCCTTTCATGAGAACCACAATTTCACCGAATCTTTGGTAAGCCTATATTCAGCAATAGTGTTGATAGAAATTCTGCTCTGATTTTTATTTGTAAGTTTAATTTTGACATTTTGATTGAAAAACTATATCTGCAGTTTCCAAACAAAAAGGGATATACCAAGTAATGAGCAGTCAAGGAGTCAGTAAACAATGCATTTTAAGAATCCTCTCTTCAATAGTGGGGGGGAGAGAATGTAGACAAGGGGAATCTGAACAAGTGAAAAGATGTGTTGAGGCACAGTGCGCCCACAGTAATTGGAGTAAGAGTGCGTGAAAGAGAGGAAACTGGTTTTTGCAGTGATTCTCTTATTCCCCTGTAAGCACATGATGCCTCCCACTTGAGGTAATAAATGGGACACAAAGCAGTGTGGAAAATAGGATCAACAGAAAATTATGATAAATAGGAATCAATTATAGTAGGTAAAACATTACAAATCGAATGCCTTGGTTTATTTAAGTTTGAAGTCAGTGAACGCCAAATAATAGCCTATGCTCCAATCATTCAGAGCATGGGGAGTGTATTTGATTAAGTTTTGCATTCCTTCAATTTGTTTTAAAACAAACATTTGTTAGGCATGATTCAGCCTTTTGTCCAACTGCATCTCCTGAGCAGCAGGAATGAAAGAAGTTGGTGGACCAAAAGCAGTTTAGTAATGCAACATTTTTCTGCATTAACTGAGCATCCTGTGGTGTCAGATTTAATCCCAAGAACAACCAGATATCGCAACCTCTCTGTGGTTCTGTCAGTGCTCGAATTTACTATCAAGCCAAAGTGAGAGATATACTGCCATCTGGTGGACTATGTCAGTCGAGCATGTGTAGTCGTGGTTTTTTTAAAGTTTCTATCTTATAGAATTGTTACGGTCCTGAAGTAGGCCATTCAGCCCATTGTGTTTGCAATGGCCCTTTGAGATTTGATTTATTGGCAATATCCTGTCTTTCCCTTAAATAATCATCTAGTGCTTCTCGAATGCCTTAATTGAACCTGACTCCACCATATTCCCAG
The DNA here is from genome assembly GCF_037043375.1 of Chiloscyllium plagiosum. Classification (NCBI taxonomy): domain Eukaryota; kingdom Metazoa; phylum Chordata; class Chondrichthyes; order Orectolobiformes; family Hemiscylliidae; genus Chiloscyllium; species Chiloscyllium plagiosum. The sequence goes on from NW_028270149.1 coordinate 59,666,958, forward strand.
ACTGTGCAGTGCATTCTCTGACTACTCACTGAGTGAAAAAGGTTTTCTCATCTCACCACAGCTTCGTTTGAAAATCAAATATTTTAAAGTTGACCAAAAGATTCTCTTATTTTTTGAGCATCAGCAGTTTCTCTCTAACTAGACTCTTCCTGGACCCTGATTATAAAAACATTTATCATAGCCCCTCTTAACCATCTGCTCTCCAAATTCTCCAGTCTTACACAAAAGGCAAGAGCCTGCGCAAGTCCATAAATGCTGGACTGCAGTAATAGGTTCAAATAGACTCAAAAATATGAAGAGGCAGCAGAGTTCATTAACATTTCAAAATCCTGTCCCACCAAACATTGCATTCAGATAGTGACCATGAAGAGCACTGGTACCTGCCCAAAAACATGGACAAGAACTTCATAAACCACAAGTTAAACATGCCCACATGAAAATCTCTCTCAGGAAATTGAGAGACAAATATTCTATATTTTATATTCTGTACTGTATATACATTCGATACCTGAATCACTTTTTGTCTTGGGTCCATTTAAAAGAATAGATCAGGAATCGACTTCTGCAGATATGGATTAGAGACAATTAAAAGGAATAATCATATGCAACATTTTCAATCAGCTCCCAACTTACTGGTTACAACTAAAAAATATCTTCAAATTACCCTGCATAATGCTTAATAAGTCAATATGAATTGCTTTAGTTCTGTAGTTTAGTAGAGTCATTAATACTAATCAATATGTGAACATTAGTTACAAAAGGGGAAAAGGAATTTAAATCGAGTGATTTAAAAAAACCCAAACAAAAGTTCTTCTGGACATTCACACGCTATTTATTGGCCAAACACGGCACCAAGGGAAATTAAGAGAAGACTACAATTATCTGAGCTCACACTAATTCCCATTTTTGAAATACCTGGATTTTATGAAATGTATCCATAATTTAATAACCCAATGGCATGCAGGTGTAATGATTGAGTGTTTTAAAATCAAAATCCAGCTTAGCCAACCAATTAATTTTGACCCTTTGTGATTTGCAGAAGAATCAATGTTTAATTTGGATAACTCACTTCACAGCATCAGGGTTGAAATGAAATATGCCACATACAATAGCAGTGTTAAGGTGGTTAGAAGGGATTTCAATACAAATAATTCAACATTAGCTTTATAGGACAAAGCTTCATTCATTTTTTTTCAGAACTCCAATAACTATGTAGTTGCAATGTAGAAAGCAGGCCATTCACAAGGTCAACAGTCAATGATGAACAAGGAAGGCTATTTGCCACCATTTTCAGGTGAGTTAAAGAGTCCAGATTCCCTCGCAATTGCAATGTCGAATTGTTGCTTCCATGATTCCAGTTTTCCCAGCCTAACTATACCATAGGAACTTCATTTCATGTGTCAGTCATTTCCTCAAAGAACTTTTTTGTCGTCAATCCAAAATCTACTTTTTAAACTTGTATTCTTGGAATTTAATTTAAATGTTCCTATATTTTTGTATCTGTAATAAGATCACATCATTTTTTTTCCTTTTGAATCTAGAAGGTTCTATCCCGTTCCTACCCGTAATTCAGACCATTGACACTGAGTGTCAACTTTGTAGTAGTTCTTAGCTGTGACTTCAGTACTTAATTATCTTTTGTACATCAAAAACTAGAATTAGATACTGCATTCATGTGTAGTCTAACCAGCGCACTGTAACATTTGATCTTCTACCAAATTACATTTTACTGCTTTTTGCTAGGTATCCCAAAAATGATCATGGTATCCATTTATTTTTTGAGACCATTTTCAAAGCTTCACTGACAATGTTATAAGAATAATGTCTGAACTTGGTAAACAGATTGATTCAGCTCTGTTTCCAATTGTTTTTACAAGCTGGCAGATTTGTTGCTGTATACCTATGAATTTTCAGTCTGTAATTCACATAATCATATCTGTTCCAACTCTCCATAGGTTCAACAATGGGGTCTTGAATGGTTACTTTCTATATTTGAATAATTTCTGGAAGGCTAGTAACATGGAGTTGTTGTAAAAATCAGTACTGGGAACCTATCAACCATACCCACACCTATCTGAGGGTTCATCGTTGAATCCTGCGCATGCTGGAGTAAGTTATAGTTATGGACAGTTTCTTTAGAAAAAATAAAAAGAGACTGATCAAGTATTTAATCAAACTGTAGAACTTTACTAAACAAGGATAGAATTTGAAATAACTCCACGAAGGCTGATACACATACATAGTACATGACGCTGACCTAGCTCCCTCAGCAGTAGCTCAGAGAGAATAGAACCCCTGACACTCCTGTTTATATCTTTCAGCCAGGGCTCCCTGATTGTACCAGGTTGATAGCCCCAGTCAGGGATGTCCACCTGGATGACATCATTCTAATCACTACAGTCAGAATGTTACTCTACTTGCCATGAAAGAATGATGTTTAATCCAAGTGTTCAGGACAAACTGCCATTTATAACGGGTTTGCATATCACAGACTGGATTTTTTTGTTGAGTTCAAGAAATGTGAATCTAGCCATTTCCTCTAGCCAGAGACCTAAGACCATCAGCTGTGTCCATACACATTATATTTTCATTTCCTGGGGAAGTCAGGCAGCCAGGGTTCCATTGGCTCAGCTCCCAAGGTAGTATTTGAGGTGTGCAGATATTGAGGCAGGCTGTTTAAAAGGCCCATGTTTTTCATTGGGACATCAGTCCAACTCTCCACATCTTTCTTATCCCCTTAATCCTCACCCTCATGTTCCCACCATCCTCCTTCATGCCCTGTTGTACCCCTTTGTATATTCTGATGTTCAGCCAGAACCCAATATATACAATCCTCAAGAGTGATGCAGTACAAATAGGGCCATTAGAAATGGACTTCAAGTAATTAGATACATAACATCTAATAAAGTGCTAATCAAACACTGCAATTCAAACTGCTCTGAGAAAAATCATAACTTCCACTGAAAATAAATGAAGTCATCACTAATTTGCAAAAACAAGAACTGCCCTGTAGTAACCACAAAGACAGATGATTCTTCAACAACCTTTTAAAATTATTAATTGAACTATATTCACAACCTCCTTCTGAGCTAGGTGTTTCAATAGATTTTACAAGTCAGCCAACCACTCATAAAGTGCTCAGTTGTCAACACAAACTCTCATAATGCCAGACCATGGAGCTGATTGAAACTGAATGACCAGATTATATATCCTTTGTTCGATTTCAAAGCAGATGCCCTGTTAAGTCAGTATAGTAGGTGCCTGAATTAAGTTTCAGCCGCTGATTTTTTTCTAAGTGAAACAACTCTGGACATTTGAATCACTGTCAATATCATGGCATAAAATTGCCTAAGCATTTATTTAATAGTTTTGAATGTATGATAGAACATCTTTACAATGGGTGAAGCACTTTAATATATCTCAGCACTTAATCCATGCCAGTTAATATATCAACTTGCTTTTGTAGGAGAGCCTTCTGGCTGAAGGTATATGATGAATCACCACAGTTAAGACACAAGTAGACTTAAAATAAAGTATCTAATAATTATATTTGAAGTTGTCAAAATATCTAACACTTACCTGTTCAAAAGATTCTTGACTCCATAGCAGACTTCCATCAAGGATCAAAACTCTCAAATAAGGCATGTTTTCCTCCAATCTCAAAAACATACCTAACCTGAAAAACACCAAGAGATACTGACTTCAGAGAACACATTTGTGAGGTCATGACTTGATCTTAACCTAAACCACTTCTTACCTATGGGAAAGTTACATAGACTCATTTCAAAACAAGACATTTGAATTTGCTGTAAAGAAAACAGCATTTTGATGATTCCCAATGCCAAGATGATTAAATCCTGCCCATGAACCTATTTGGACATTATTGAGATCTCTCAGAACTGAGCATATTTTGCATGTTGACAATATTACTAAATGTCCATAAGGAATTTTTTTTCAGGATTCAGAGAAAATGATTTTTTTAATCATAAAGTACGACAACATAAATTCACAAGAAACAATGTTGATGAAATGTGCAGTGGAATTTCTGAATACAACATGTTCACACCAGTTCTAAACTATAAAAATAGCTGTAAACGTTTCTACTTAAATGTCACGAATTTTCAGAGGGATTTATCAACCATTTTTTCGCAAGTAAAAATGACACTGATGTCAAGTGTTGTGAAAGATACCTTAAGCTTCCAAAAATCATATCGCTAAGATAATTTGTGTTGTTAGTTTTGTCGCATTAAAATAGTTGAAGTTCGAATTTAGTTTTAATGCAGCAATTGTCACTTAGAGTAAAATATAACAGAGTTTGTGATAATGAAAAATACAACAAAGTACACTTTGTGAATGCTTTTTAAATCTTAAAATACAGAATTACTGAAACTTCAGAATTTAATGGTGAAGACTATCCCAAATGGACATCAGCATTTATCTTAACTACGGTTCGATACTAATTCTAGAAAACAGAACACTTGATACTAAAATCCATGAAATACAGTTATGAGTAATTTCTGCTCATGTTGCAGTTGAGACCATCTTAATAGAAAGGCTTGGAAGAAGGAGCTATTACAGCTTAATAAATTCACAAATTCATATCTTGCTGATCATAGAATGAAGCAGCAAAGGGAGCAGCCATTTGGCCCATCCACCAAGTGCTGGTTAAATGGAACATCTGCCTAATTAGTCCAGGTCTCTTGCTATTCCCTGTAGTCCAGCAAATCTTTCCTTTTCAAGTTTATTTCCAAATTCTCTCGAGAGTTACCCTTTAGACACTTTCACCAACTTTTCAGATCATAAATTTTCCCTGAGCATCTGGTTCATTGTCAATTATTTTGCTTATCTTAATAAAGCCTGCTACTTAGCCAGCAATCATGGAAAGAAATATTTACTTCTCCCCATTATTCTTTCGAGTGTTCACTTTAAAGGCACTATACAAATGCAAGTTATTGCTGGTTATGTATCCTTTGTTATGTGCCATAGCTGTCAGTGGATCTTGTCAATTTTAAATGCCCTGACTGTGTTTGTGCTGACTATACTGTTGAAACAGCCCACTTTGTGACAATGTCAGTGTCAATCTTTGTTTTGTTTGGAAGTATTTGATTTAACAAAAAAATAAATTATTTATGCAAATAGAACACAGCAGGCTTTTACAGCTGACGTTGACCTTCCTCCAGAAGACTTGAAATGGGAGCTTCAGAGCAGCTCATCAATCAAGTTCATTTACTTCAGTAAATTCAGTCAATTCTTGGTCAAGTTGCACGTTTATGTCTCACATGGGAGCAAAGTGCTCTGGCTGAGAGAGATGTAAAGCTGACACTTTTCAACTTGGCTAATTTAAAATTATTCCTTACTGCTGATTGTGGAATTATGGCAGCTTTCAACAGAGTCGCATATGACTGTAGTTGTCATACCTGCTGCTAATAACTTTAACTTCTCCTTAAAGAAAACTCTGATAAGCAGACTCACTTTAAAAACAAATCTGCAAACATACCAAGCTGCAAACATACCACTCTTAAATTTTTTAAACTATTTTTTCTAATCAACCCAGTCAGAGATGTAATTACACCTCTCTGGAGCAGGTGGGACTTGAACCCAGACTTCCCTATTCAGGTATAGGGTCATTACAACTGTGCCACAACCATGCCCTATTCAGAAATATACAAAGGCACAGCATGTGGCAATAGGAACTCTGAAATGATGGAGGGTGGTTCTGATCCATTGTTCTCTGGGTTACAGGCCCAGCATTCTCCCTCTGCATCACTCTGCTAGCATATAGGTAAGTGGCATATTTTTTTGGACAAATTTGCAACCAGTATGGTGGAAAATTGGGTCTAAGAAGTGACAGGTTGGATGCGAAAGGTACTTAATTAAATAATTAAATAATCAACTATTCAAAGCTAAAAATTGTGTACACAGGCAATCGCTGTGTTGCAAATTGCTTCCATTCTTGAGGCTGGTCACAAGTCAATTGATATGCAATCGGAACACAATGCAAGACAATATAAAATTGTCGTTTGTAAGTACAAGAAAATATTTGCATGTTGGACCTTTAAAATTGATATTAATATACCTTGAATGGTTTTGCATTTTTATGTACAAGCATTTATAAGGTAGACATTCATAAATTGGGGAGTGCCTGTAATTTAATTTGTATTTAATCAATAAACACACAAAGCCCTGATTTGTTTCCTCACCATATGTATAAATTGCTCATTTTAAAAAATCAGCATTTAAATTGATTCCCCTCAGAGTATCTACTTATTTGAGGAAATTTCAGACTTTCAATAGCAGAGCGAATATCCCTTCAATATACTTCTTTTCATTACTATATCAGCTAAGGAGAAATGATTTTGAGTGACATTTTAATGAATAGACAGGAATTAATTATAAGAATAGTTTTTTGTGTGTGTGTTTTTTTAAAATACCATGCCTTGTAGCTGACTGAGATATAGTGGAGCTTTGTTTTTACTTGCATTATACTTCAGCAAATAGAGGCAGATGTAAGTTTGTTATTTCATCATAATGTTTTGTACTAAACTCCTCCACAAACAAGCAAACTCAAATTAATGTACATGTGGTTTTAAATATCACTGGGACATATATTTTTGGAATAAGGAATGTTTGATCTCTGTTCAAAGCTATGGAAATACGAAAAAATGTTCTCTGGCCTGGAAGCAAATATAAGCTACATTGCAGCTACTAGAGAGAAGATAGGATTACCTAATCCATACAGCAACATAGTAAGATACTCATTAAGTTCCTAAATACAGCAGAAACCTTCTCGTTCCCTTCCTTTCCTTTCCTATTACTAGTTATCAATTAGATCACTTTGATCCTCGAGTATGTTGGATCACTGTTTTAGCATGTATCTACAAATGGCTACAGATATCTGTTTAAACCTCAAATATATTAGCAAAATATGCATCAATTGCACTTCTGTGTAAACAGTGTAAAACATTCTGACCAAATTTGAAAACAAATCCACATTTCTAATGGAGGCTTAGGCATTATTTAGCCATCTAATGTTTATCTCTCTAATATCAACTAGCAGTATTTATTAATATTTTATCATTTTTCAAATACCCTGTAAAAGTAAACAGATTCATTCTTTCATGTTTTCTACCAACTATTCTCTCATCTGGTTTTTCAATTTGTAATTTGCCAATGTTGCAGATATAGTAAGAAGAAATTACTTCACAGTTTGATTTGCCTCACATGGTTCCCTGAAAAAGTATTCTTTATTTGGGGAGAGATAAATGTCCCAGCGGTTTCATTCTAAGACCTGAAGCCCAACCTTCTGCAGTTCTTCCAACTCTGTCTTCAGACTAAGAATCTCTCTCATGTATTGGCAACCAGAATTTGACAAAGGGTTCAAGTTTTGGCTCAACCAGAACAGTAAAGCACCATTTCCTCTGAGCTGTACTTTAACAGTTTCACCTATGTGGACAGGTAGCTCTCTGTAACTACTTTCTGGGAACCGTGAAGAATGTAAACATGGGGAAAGTGGCACAAGGGAGCAAAGTATTAATGATTGCTTTCAGAAGAAAAGTTCTGAAAATGAACTCACTTTATCCAATTGTCATGCAGTGTACTGTATGTCAGTGGGTGGACTTTCAGTTAATTGTTTTTTTGAAAATTAAAAACAAATCAGGGTTAAGATAGCATTCACAAAATCATATGATTTGGCATTTGGACTATAGACCATATCAAATCTCTAGTGAGTACATAATTAAATGTGGACATGGCCAATGATATCTCACAGCCGTCAATAGAATTCTCACCTCTCCCTTTCCCTCTCTTGATGTCACTGTTTCCATTTCTGGGGATAGCTTCTCTACCAGTGTCCATCTCAAACCTACTGGCTCCCAAAGTTACCTTGACTACACTTCCTCACAGGTGAAAGTAAGGGATGCAAATGCTGGAGATTAGAGTCAGAGTGTGGTGCTGGAAAAGCACAGCAGGTCAGGCAGCATCTGAGGAGCAGGAAAATCAATGTTTCGGGCAAAAGCCTGATTTTCCTGTTCCTCAGATGCTGCCTGACCTGCTGTGCTTTTCCAGCACCACACTCTCAACTCTACACTGCCTCACACCATTTTTCCCGCAAAGATTCCATTCCATTTTCTCACTATTCCCTTGTATGTTAGATCTATTCTAAAGATGCCACTTTCTGCATGGAGGCCTCCGACATGTCCTCCTTTTTCCTCAACCGAGGACTCTCCCACCACCACCACCACCACCCCCCCTCCCCCACCCTACACACATTGGTTGATAGGGCTGTCAATCCATTTCCTGCACTCCTGCCCTCATCACTTCCCTTTTCCACCAGAATAACAATAGGTTTCTGTTTGTCCTTATTTTCCACCCACAAGTCTCCAAATTCAAAAGAGCATCCTTTTCCATTACCATCACCCCAACAGGATACTGCCATCAAACACTGCTTCCCCTCTCCGCTTTCAATCCAGACCACTGTAGTCACTGCTCACTTTGTGGTTGTTACATTGGCGAGACCAAACGCAGTTTGATTGACTGTTTGTGCTGAACACCTCTGCTTTGTCTATAGGAATGATGTCAGCGTTCCAGTTGCTCACCATTTCAACAAACCACATTTCAAACAATTCTTGGTAGTTTTATTTTGGAGCTAATTCTATCCTTGTTATGTGTTGTTGTGACCAGAGCTGTAAGTTTATTGTGATTCCTATTCTTCTCCAGGTGTCACACTCAATTATTGGACATGATTTGAAGATGCCGGTGTTGGACTGGGGATGCTCCTTCACTACCACCTGATGAAGGAGCGTCGCTCCGAAAGCGAGTGTGCTTCCAATTAAACCTGTTGGACTATAACCTGGTGTTGTGTGATTTTTAACTTCGATTATTGGATAAACCACAGCTAGCGCCATGGTTTTACTCTAGGGCTGAGCAATGACATAGGCCCCAAATCATTCTCAGCTGAAACAGGAATTGAATCTTGCACTATCAACTGACCAAGCAGCCCCTTACTTTGATTAAAATCATTCTATTTCTGTGCAATTCTGTTACTCATAATGGTGTTTACGAGATTACATTTCACAACTGTATTAGTTTTCTGAGAAAAACATCCTTGATTGTGACGCATGTTGAATTGTTGAAATTAGAATCATTTGTACATGGTTGAATACCATAATCCTTTGTTGAGGGATGATCTAGTTATTCCTTCTGGACAACTTTCTCTCCCAACACCTTTCCCAATGCTCATATTGGCTTCTACAGTTTCATGGTTTTGGGCACCTGCAAGGACTTGCCCACTCAGCTATTCTGCACTTAGCAGTGAACATTGATCGTCTATTCAACTGAGAAAGTGATGAGGAATTATTGCTCTTTATCACACTAACTAGCCTCGCCCACACCCCCGATGAAGCAAATTGCAACATTCCTAAGCGTGGTCTGACTGTGATTAACTGACATAACCTAGAGCAGACAACAGACAAGGACCTTATTGGTTTGCATTGTCATTTACTGTCAATGAAAATGAGTGGACTCTGTCGATTAACCTTTATAATTTAAAAAAAACAAATTACTCGTAGATTCCTGCTGTTGCCATAAATCCAAAGCAATTGTGATGACAAAGTAACGATGCTGTACATGCACTTCTATAAGGATACAGTTATAAAAGTACATCAAATCAATTGTGGTACATAAGTTCTGAGTAAACCAGGATGAGTACATCTAGTCTTAGTAGGGACTGATCAATAAGGGAAACCTTTCACCTCACACAGGAGTAATCCTATTGAATAGTTATGTCATATACCAGGAATGTCTGTCAAGATAATTACACAAAAAGGTCGTTAGCATACATTTGTTCCTGAATTTTAAAATGAGAATAATTTATATACTTCGTTACTTTAATTCAGAATAATTCTGGCATTTTATGTGCAGGTCTAATATTCATAATCTGCATAAAATCATTGCCCAACTCAACACTCTACATTTTAGTTGTTTTGCTCTCTATAAAACCATGCATTAATTTAATTAGCTTACACTTGATTGCTTTGCAGGTTGAGAAAGATAGTTTCATAAGTAGTACAGTGTTCCAACTGCAGATAAAAGTGGTTTTATAGATATATCAGCTGTAAGTGATACAGTATTGTTGTCAAGTATGGTCCAATACAGTACAACGAATGGTGTAGTATGGCACAGTACTTTATAGATATGAAGATTTACTTTAAAAGTGGTGATATCATAAATTTAAAACAATCCAGATAAAGGTTTTCCTCCGTTTCCATTTTCCAACAGTCAATAACTTACTGTAACATTATGTCAATTCTGTTACCGTCTTCAACACTGCATGAAATTTTATGATGCCATGGAAGCATTAGTGTTCTCAATGTTCATGCTACTAACTTGCCAACTAGTTTCAACTGGAGAAGTTAGAATGCATAATTTTATGTTGTTAAAAATTTTAAACAATTTTAATTCATGCCTGTGGTTTTCTGCACTGTCTACTTATAGGCACTGTTGCAATTTGTTGAATACTATCTTCCTGACGTAACATATTCTAGATATATATATTTTTAAAAATGTATTTGCTCTGGGTTTGAGCAGACATCATTTAAAACTTTGTTTCATTTATAAAATAAAGCTGGAGCCTTCAGTCTTCTTGCCTCTGAGACCATCTCCCATCATAAAAATTATGGATACTCTGTTGCACACTCTGGATGCAAATTATTAAACATATTTAACATCTTTGTTCAATTTAAAACTTGATAGCTATCCTTCAATCCTTTCCTTCTTGCGAAAAGATTGTTTCTCTCCTCCACATTTCAACTGAGTCGAGACATTTTACACAATTATCCTTTCAATATGTAAGTTCTTTGTAAACTAAGTGAGCATTGTTAAAAAATGAAAAGGCACTTAAATAAAGTACTGAACTCAAATCTAGTGCACCCGAAAATAACGCAATTGTAACTGTCCTACTCTTGCAATTTCATTCATGGAAGTACCTGTGCATAGACATAAAATTAATGATTTAATTCTGTTACAATTCAGTTGTATAGCCATTGTCACAAGTCTTGCCTTGACTAGTGCTTTCCGCTCAAATGGCATTTACACACTCCAAAGACAACATATTTCCAAATACTGGGCTTTTCTGCAACAGTTGTAGTCATACATTATAGACTAGCCATTGCCAACTGTTTTACAAACATAAAAATAATAAAATTATGAATAAAGTCAAAAGTCAAATATGACAATTCTCTCCACTCTATGCTCAAGAGTATCCCTCTATGTTCTCCATCCACTTGACCTGCCACCAATTCCACACAGCTCAATTCTTTACTTCTCTCTCTTTCTCTGCACTGCTACCTAAATCTTTGTGATGATAAAGACACCAAGATTCTGATTACTCATTAGATGGCACCTTGGATTGACAAGGCATCACAGTCATGTTCTGTCCCAATTCCAACTAGTATACCTCAGTAAAGATAAAAGTTGGAAATCAGAAACAAAAATAAAGTGACAGGTTAAAAAAACTCAACAAGTCAGAGAGTATCTTTGTACAGAAAGAAATACAGTTAATGGCTCAGTTCTCTCAGAGTCATACAGCACAGAAACAGACCCTTCTCTTCAACTCATCCACACTGGCCAGATATCCCAATCTGACCTAGTCCCATTTGCCAGCATTTGTCCCATATCCCTCTAAACCCTTCCTATTCGTAAACTCAATAAGATGCTTTTTATATTAACTGCCTCCATCACTTTCTTTGGCAGTTCATTCCATATATACACCACACATTGCATTAAAAGTTACCACTCAGGTCCTTTTGAACTTTTTCTCTTTTGACTTAAACCTATGCCGCCTAGTTTAGCACTCCCTCAACTGAGGAAGAAAAATCATCTTGGCTATTCATCCTATCCATGCCACTCATGGTTTTATAAACCTCTATATGGTCACCCCTCAGCCTCTGATGTTCCAGGGAAGAAAGCCCCAGCCTATTCAGCCTTTTACAAAAGCTCAAACCCTCCAGTCCCAGCAATGTCCTCATAAATCTTTTCTGCACCCTTTTAAGTTTAACAACACCCTTCCTATAGGAAGCCAACAGAGTTTCACATGGCATTCTAAAAGTGGCTTCACCAATATCCTGAACCACTGTAACATGATACCCCAACTTCTATAGTCAATGTTCTGACCAATGAAGCAAGCTTGCCAAATGCTTTCTTCACCATCCTGTCTACCGGAGCTTCCTCCACTACCTGGTTACCTCTCCTACCATGCCAAGTGGTCAACTATCTACTTGACTGCATTTGCAGTGTCTCCACCTTCCTGAACTGCCATTCATCACACCCCCTTGCTTTTGTAAATTCCTTACTGCCTCTAACTGCCACTCCGACTGATCCCTGCATTCCAATAGGATTCGCAACACACTTCCTACAGACATAGTATCCAGGAACATTCAAATTCTCCCTGATCTCCTACATCTGACAAGAGGAGTACATCACCCTATGAAAAGCCATTTCTGTCTCTTTAACAATCTGCAGACCCAGAAATTAGCTAAAAACAGACATAATACACTTTGTTCAAAAATGCATTAGCACAGTCTTACTATCCAAAAACACTGCTGTGGGATAACGTAATATCAATCCTTAATGTTAAAAGTCAATCAAGAGACAGATCACAGTATAAACATCAAAATAAAAATCCCCTCACCTTACTCACTTTCATGCATTTACAAAAAAAACCAGATTAAGATTGAAAGTCTGATAAGTCTTAAACTCTCTCCATCAGAACTGGTATAATATCACCCTACTCTTTTTTATTTCACACAGATTCTTTTGAAGTTTAGTCCTGGACTGTCAGTTAAATGACTTGCAGAATGGTGTGAAGGACTAATCTAAGAATTCCTTTTGGGAAGGTAGAAGTGATTGTGTAAAAAACATAAACCTATACACATATATATATTTCAAATAATCTGCCATACTGTCTGAACTGCTGTGTATTTGCTACATTCCTGTTCTCTCAGATGAATGGCATTTGATTTTTTTTTATAATTAGTAATATAACCAATGAGAAGACCCAAGCCATTAATAAGAAAATTATTATGAATTATTAGATTTATCTTCATCCTTACTCCTAAATAAGATCTGATTAATTATTTGGACAGCTTTCATTCTCAACTTTGATGAAGCAGAACAATACATGGCTGGAAAAGTGCAGTAGGATGGAAGGCTTTAGTATATTGGGCCACAGGGACGTGGAACCTGGAGAAACCAAATGGATTGCAGCTAAACAGAACGGGAAGTTGAGATCTTTGTGGGACATTTTGCAAGTGTTATTGGAGATAGTTAAATTAACCTGACTCTGGTATGAGAAACAGAACATAACAGCAAAACAAAAAAAACTATGGTACACAAAACACGAAGAAATAGATTGCACTAGGACAGTGGATAAGTGAATAACTGGGATCAGAGTAAGGTGGAAAGCAATAAGGTCTATATTAGGGTTGCTGTGAATGTATCTGAATGCATAGAGACTCATGACTAAAACTACAGACAGAGTTATAGGCAGAGATTGCCATATGGAAATATGAGGTAAAAACAATGACTGCAGATGCTGGAAATCAGATTCTGGATTAGTGGTGCTGGAAGAGCAGAGCAGTTCAGGCAGCATCCGAGGAGCAGTAAAATCGATGTTTCGGGCAAAAGCCCTTCATCAGGAATACAGGCAGAGAGCCTGAAGGGTGGAGAGATAAGTGAGAGGAGGATGGGGGTGGGAAGAAAGTAGCATAGAGTACAATAGGTGAGTGGGGGAGGGGTTGAAGGTGATAGAGATGGAAATGTGTTGCTGGAAAAGCGCAGCAGGTCAGGCAGCATCTAGGGAACAGGAGAATCGACGTTTCGGGCATTAGCCCTTCTTCAGGAAGAAGGGCTAATGCCCGAAATGTCGATTCTCCTGTTCCCTAGATGCTGCCTGACCTGCTGCGCTTTTCCAGCAACACATTTCCATCTCTGATCTCCAGCATCTGCAGACCTCACTTTCTCCGTTGAAGGTGATAGCTCAGGGGGGTGGAGTGGATAGGTGGAAAAGAAGATAGGCAGGTAGGACAAGTCATGGGGACAGTGCTGAGCTGGAAGTTTGGAACTGGGGTGAGGTGGGGGAAGGGGAAATGAGGAAACTGTTGAAGTCCACATTGATGCCCTGGGGTTGAAGTGTTCCGAGGCAGAAGATGAGGCGTTCTTCCTCTAGGCGTCTGGTGGTGAGGGAGCGGTGGTGAAGGAGGCCCAGGACCTCCATGTCCTCAGCAGAGTGGGAGGGGGAGTTGAAATGTTGGGCCACAGGGCGGTGTGGTTGATTGGTGCAGGTGTCCCGGACATGTTCCCTAAAGCGCTCTGCTAGGAGGCGTCCAGTCTCCCCAATGTAGAGGAGACCGCATCGGGAGCAATGGATACAATAAATGATATTGATGGATGTGCAGGTAAAACTTTGATGGATGTGGAAGGCTCCTTTGGGGCTTTGGATGGAGGCGAGGGAGGAGGTGTGGGCGCAGGTTTTGCAATTCCTGCGGTGGCAGGGGAAGGTGCCAGAATGGGGGGGTGGGTTGTAGGGGTGTGTGGAACAGGGATATATTTCCCTCCCCACCCCCTTCCACCTTCCGCAAAGTTCCCTCCGTGACTACCTGGTCAGGTCCATGCCCCCCCTGTCTGTGAGTCACTAACGTGTGGAAAGAGTGTAGGGAAATTTATTTACAGGAATGTGTGAAGATTTGTAGCTCAGGTGCTGGCTGATGTAGTTGTGGATATGTTCGCTGAGCTGGGAAGTTGATTTGCAGATATTTTGTCCCCTGTTTAGGTGACATCTTCAATGCTTAGGAGCCTCCGGTTGCATGTTGTAGTGGCCGGTATATTGGGTCTAGGTCTATGTGTTGTTGATGGAATCTGTGGATGAGTGCCATGCTCCTAGAAATTCTCTGGCTGTCCTCTGTTTAGCTTGTCCTATGACAGGGACAACACAATGATCAGAGAACAAGCTAAACAGAGGATAGCCAGAGAATTTCTAGAAGCATGGCACTCATCCACAGACTCCACCAACAAGCACATTGACCTAAACACAATATACCAACCGCCATAATGAACAACTGGAACTGGCCACTGGAAGCAGCAGAAACAGAACCAAGTAAATTCCCAGAAGACACAGTACAACAGCTCTTCACAGGAGGCTCCAATGCATTGAAGGTGCCACCTCGGCAGGGGACAATACGTCTGTAAATCAACTTTCCACCTTGTCGAACATACTCACAACTATAACAACCAACCCATGAGCTATACATCTTTACACATTCCTGTAAAGTTTTGCAAGGTTTGTAGCTCAGGCTGAGGTTTAGGGTGTAGGTTTGCTCGCTGAGCTGTAGGTTTGATATCCAGACGTTTCATTACCTGGCTAGGTAACATCATCAGTGGCGACCTCCAAGTGAAGTGAAGCTGTTGTCTCCTGCTTTCTATTTATATGTTTGTCCTGGATGGGGTTCCTGGGGTTTGTGATGATGTCATTTCCTGTTCGTTTTCTGAGGGGTTGTTAGATGGTATCTAGATCTGTGTGTTTGTTTATGGCGTTGCGGTTGGAGTGCCAGGCCTCTAGGAATTCTCTGGCATGTCTTTGCTTAGCCTGTCCCAGGATAGATGTATTGTCCCAGTTGAAATGGTGGGTTTTTTCCTCTGTTGTAGGGCTATGAAGGAGAGGGGGTCATGTCTTTTTGTGGCCAGCTGGAATTCGTGTATCCTGGTGGCTAACTTTCTTCCTGTTTATCCTACGTAGTGTTTGTGGCAGTCCTTGCATGGAATTTTGTAGATGATGTTGGTTTTGTCCATGGGTTGTACTAGGTCTTTTAAGTTTGTTAGTTTTTGTTTGAGAGTGTTGTGTGCTACTAGGATTCCGAGGGGTCTTAGTACTCTGGCTGTCATTTCTGAAACTTCTTTGATGTATGGTAAGGTGGTTAGGGTTTCTGGCTGTGTTTGGTCTGCTTGTCATGGTTCTTGAGGAATCTGCAGACTGTATTTTTTGAGTATCCGTTCTTTTTGAATACGTTGTATAGGTGGTTCTCCTCTGTTTTCCGAAGTTCGTCTGTGCTGCAGTGTGAGGTGGCTCATTGGAATAGTGTTCTGATACAGCTTCATTTGTATGTGTTGGGATGGTTGCTGGTGTAGTTAAGTATTTGGTCAGTGTTTGTCAGTTTTCTGTATACGCAGGTTTGTAGTTCTCCGTTGTCCGTTCTTTCGACCAAACCAAGCAATGTAACTTTATCTTTTTTGTTCCTTAGTTCTAAACAAATAAATTCTCTTCTTGACTCCTCTAAGACATCCCAGCCCGGCTCTGTGCTCCTTAATCAACACTACCACTCTCCTCATCTTCTTCCTGATTCTCCTCATTATCTTTCATGAACACTTTGTATCCAGGAACATTTAAAACCCAGTAATATAACTTTACCTTTTTTAATTCCTTAGCTCGAGACAAATACATTCTGTAAATCAACTTCCCAGCTCAGTGAACGTACCTACAACTACGATATTTACAGGAATTTACAGACAGGTGCAAAAATTAAAGAATGGTCACAATGGAGGAATTTTACTGTCTGAACGCAGACAGTATAAAAGGAGCGTCAAGGGCAGAGAGTGGCTATGGCAGTATGCTTTCAGTCCAATGAACAACAGAGGGAATATGGGACCTGCCTCTTGGGAATGAGGTCAGTCAAATGGATCAAGTGTCAGTGGGAGAACATTTTGGGGACAGTGAGTATTGAATCATAAAGTTCAAGCTAACTATGGAAAAGAACAATGAACAATGAAGCGTGAGAATAATTAACTGGAGAAAAGCCAACTTCAATATTGGTAAGAATGGATCTGGGCCAAATAAATTGGAGTTAAAGGTTATCAGGAAATTCATAAGCTAAGCAATGGGCTCCATTCAAAGATGACAATTCAAGCACAGACAGGGTATTATCCCTTGAAAGTTTGGTCGAATAATGAGAACCTTCTTGGAAGACAGAAGAGATAGAAATGAAGAGTGTGGTTATGACAGATGTCGAGCAGAAAATTCAACAGAAAACCAGTTGAATATTGAATGTTCGGGGGAGATGAAAATGTAAATGAGAATAGCCAGGAGAGTCTGAGAAGAGATTGACAACAATAGGTTCTAAGAAGTGGATCAACACATGGAAACAGGGGATATAGCAGAGGTATTAAATTAATTTTTACTTAAATTGAATTGCATCATTCTTTACCAAGGGTTGCTCAGACTATGGTGAAACAGGTAATCCAGAAACTAGGAAGGTTTACAATTGATAAAGAGGAGGTACAGGCTGTCACTATTTAAGATTGGTAAAGGATTGGAACCAGATGAGATGTATCCGACAATACGCAGGGCAGTCAAAGTGAAAATTGTGGAGGCACTGACCATAATTGTCTAATGCTCCTTAGAACTGGGGATAGTGTCAATGGACTAGAGAATTGCAAATGCTGTATTATTGTGCAAAAGAAGGTATAAAGATAAGACCACCCACTACATGCTAGTTAGCTTAACCACAATGGTGGAAAACTTTTAGAAATAATACTTTGGGACAAAATTATTAGCTCCATGGATTATTAAAGAAAACTACCACAGATTTCTTAAGAGAAAATCATCTTTAATTGCAACTGGGATTTTGATGGCTGATGCCCTTTAGTTCTAGACTCCAGCACCCCAGGGAAGAGACCTTGTCTATTTATCCTATCCATGCCCCTCATGATTTTATAAACCTCTATAAGGTCACCCCTCAGCCACCGACACTCCAGGGAAAACAGCCCCAGCTTATTCAAACTCTCTCTATAGCTCAAATCCTCCAACCCTGGCAAAATCCTTGTAAATCTATTCTGAACCCTTGCAAGTTTCACAGCATCCTTCCAAACGGAAGGAGACCAGAATTGCAGACAATATTCTAAAAGTGGCCTAACCATAGTCCTGTACAGCTGCAAAAATGACCTCCCAACTTTTGTACTCAATACTCTGACCAATAAAGAAAGCATACCAAACGCCTTCTTCACTATCCCATCTACCTGCAACTCCACTTTCAAGGAGCTATGAACCTGCTCTGCAAAGTCTCTTTGTTTAGTAACACTCCCTAGGACCTTACTATTAAGTAAGGAATAAGTCCTGCTAAGATTTGCTTTCCCAAAATGCAGCACCTCGCATTTATCTGAATTAAACTCCATCTGCTACTTCCCAGCCCATTGGCCCATCTGACCAAGATCCTGTTGTAATCTGAGGTAACCTTCTTCGCTGTCCACTACACCAATTTTGGTGTCATCTGCAAATTTACTAAGTATACCTCTCATGCTCACATCCAAATCATTTATATAAATGATGAAAAGTAGTAGACCCAATACTGATCCTTGTTTCACTCCCCTAGTCACAGGCCTCCAATTTGAAAAACAACCCTCCACCACCACCCTCTGTCTTCTACCTTTGAGCCAGTCTGTATCCAAATGTTTAGTTCTCCCTGTATTCCATGAGATCTAACTTTGCTAACCAGTCTTACATGGGGAACCTTGTAGAACACCTTACTGAAATCCATATCGATAACGTCCACCGCTCTGCCCTCATCAATCCTCTTTGTTACAAAGCCACGTTGATTATCCCAATTCAGTCCTTGCCTTTCCAAATACATATACTTCCTGTCCCTCAGGATTCCCTCCAACAACTTGCCACTACTGACGTCAGGCTCACTGGTCTATAGTTCCCTGGCTAGTCCTTACCACCCTTCTTAAACAGTGGCACCACATTAGCCAACCTCCTGTCTTCCTGCACCTCACCTGTGACTATTGATGATACAAATATCTCAGCAAGGGTCGCAGCAATCACTTCCCTAGCTTCCCACAGAGTTCTCGGGTACACCTGATCAGGTCCTGGGGATTTATACATTTTTTCGTGTTTCAAGACATCCAGCACTTCCCCCTCTGTAATATGGACATTTTTCAAGATGTCACCATCTATTTCCCCACATTCTATATCTTACATGTCCTTTTCCACAGTAAACACCAATGCAAAGTACTCGTTTGGTATCTCCCCCATCTCTTGCGGCTCCACACAAAGGCCACCTTGCTGATCTTTGAGGGGCCCTATACTCTCTCTAGTTACCCTTTTGTCCTTAATGTATTTGTAAAAACCCTTTGAATTCTCCTTAACTCTATTTGCCAAAGCTATCTCATGTCTCCTTATTGCCCCTCTGAATTCCCTCTTAAGTATACTCCTACTGCCTTTATACTCTTCTAAGGATTCATTCAATCTATCCTGTCTATACCTGACATATGCTTCCTTCTTTTTCTTAACCAAGCATGTTGAGACCTTTGTAGTTTTGCATATACAGCAGATATCATTATGGAATTTCAAAGCATTGCAAACTGTGAGCAGGGTAGTGTAGAACTTCAAAAGGACATGAACAAGTTAGTGAAATCATGGGGTGGGGGGAGGGGGGTGAGCTTGGGGGGGATGAAGTGGCAGATGAAGTTCAATGTGGAGAAAGGAGATGAATCATCTTGATGGGAAGAATAAAGAGAGAAAACATAAAGAATACAATTCTAGGAGCAAAACAACCTGAATGTAAAGGGACATAAGCCATTCAAGAGGGCAGGACAGATTGAGAGATTGATTAATAAAGCACACTGTGCTCTATGCTTCATTAATAGAAGTATAGTGTACATCAATATTCATGAACCTTGACACTATCAGGACAAAACAGCCCACTTGGTTAGTTTCACATCCAGAAGAATTCGCTCACTCCATTGCCACCTCACAATAGCAACAGTATGCACCATCTAGAAGAGGTGCAGGAATTCACCAAGGCCTCTTTCAAACCCATGACCAGCACGTCTAGAAGGACAAGGGCAGCAGATACATGGGAATACTATCATCTGTAAGTTCTCCTCTTAGCTACTCACCATCCTGACTTAGAAATACATCGCTGCTCCTTCTGTGTCACTGAGTCAAAACTCCTGGGACTCCCCCACTAATAGCATTGTGGGTCTACCTGTACCACATAGACTGCTGTAATTCAGAAAAGCAGTGACCTTCTACTCCTACCACTACCTTCTCAAGAGCAACTATGGATAGGCAATAAATGTTGGCCCAGCCAGCAATGCCCACATCCAATGAATGAATAAAAAGTAGAAAGTAGATTGTAGTGATTGTACCAAGGTCAAACAAGTGGAACTGATAGAATATGAGTTCCCTGATTGGACTAGGTTAACAGCCCCAAACAGGGAGCCCTGGCTGACAAATATAAACAGAAGTGTCAAAGGTTCTATTTATTCTAAGAGTTGGCTCTGAGAAAACCAAACCAGTGTCAAGTACTATGCAAATGTAAATAACGGGTGACTTTGTGACAGGTTATCAGCCCTCTGTGGAGTTATTTCATTGGTTATATTAAACTAATACCGGACACTGATTTAACATCAGCTGGCGTGTTGTATACAGTTCTGGGTGCCACACTTCAGGAAGTTTGTAAAAGAATGAGAGAGGGTGCATAAAAGATTTACACAAATCATTCAAGAGATGCAGAACTTATGAAGAGATGCTGGTAAAGTTCAGGCTGCTTTCCTTGGAGGAGAGATGGTCAGGAGAAGATCTGACAGGTTTTCAAGATCTTGAGGTGTCTAGGACAGAGTAGGTAGTAAGAAACTGCCACCATGAAAACATCAAGAACAAGGCACAGATTTAAATTAATTGGCATATGAGGCAAAGGCAACATGAATAAAGCTTTTTCACGCAGAGAGTATTTAAGGAAAGCACAACCTCAAAGTGTACTCGAAGCAGACTCTACCAGCGCATTCAAAAGGGGGAATTTGATTATTATTTTTAAAAAAGAACAATGTGCAAGATTACAGGGCCAAAGCAGGAGAATTTCAAAGTGAAACACTCATTTCGGAGAGGTGCAGCAGTCATGATGGGCTGAATAGCATCCTTCTGCAATGTAACAATTCTGGGATTCTGTGAATCTGATCAAAACATAATAGAAGGCAAAGGTTTTATGTAAGAATTTTCAGTAACTGTAATATGGAGAAGTGTAGAGAAAGATGGTAAGAGTGCTTTCAAACACAGCAAGTCATATAGACTGAACCTGTATGAGGCAATTGTGTCTTTGGAAATAAAACTCCAAAAGCAAAAGAGAGGTCAAGTAGCTTTCTTAGACTGAAGATTAGGAAGTTTTATGCTAGTTACTGAAAAAGCTGTGTCTGATATCGTATTAGCAATTGATTCTAAAACCTAATTACTACTGGTGATATTAGCAAATGAATGCTTAATGTCTTTATATAGCGAGGCTAATTGAAACAAAGTCATGCATTATGGATTAATGTCACCCAACTGCACACTTCAAATGGCACACTGTAATGAATCTGAAGGGAGAAACTCTGATAGAAATAAAATATTTCAAGATCCTGCAGCATCAAATAACACTTTGAGCAGGTCGTGGAATTAACTAAATTATAGCTACTTTTGATTTTGTGGCTTCACGCTGGAAATTTATGCCATATTTTTATATTGCTCCAATTGTAGATATGACAAAGAATTTTCAGTATAACCAAATAGATTTTGTTTTAAAAGGATATTCAGGAACAATGTTATCCTTAAAATATTTCACTATTTGTAGTTGTTTTGTCTGGGAAGTAATGTAAGGCTTTCTGTTGCCTTCAAATAGTGAAACTTTTTTATTCAAGTTAGACATACTATCTTCATCAGCTCATCACTACATCAGAGGTAATCTGAACGAAATCACAGCAGCCTCTCTTGTAGAGATCAGTGCAACCTTATAGCTAGATGTCTAGATCATGTAGCTATCTTGACCTCAATCCATACCTTAAGCAAAATTATTAGCCTTAGAGTCTCGCAGAGACATTTGACTACAGGATGCTGCAAGTTACGGTAATGAGTAAGTTTGTCCTTTCTCATTTATTCCCGAATGCACATTCTCCTCATGCTATCTACATATCAATGCAAAAACTCCTGTGAGAACATGAAAAAAGATTTTTTTTTGCTTAGACTTAACTTCTATAGGTTTTTTTGAAAAAAAACATAATTCTTATTTTCCTTGATCGATAGAAGTAGCCTCCTTCAGTTCAACTCCCCACTGATTGGCTTGCCTCATCCAATTAGATTAATGGATATCTATACCAGTTCCCTGAAGAGGCTCAATCTTTCCCCACTTTTATCTTTTATTCCTTATAGTTGCATGTTTTAGCCTCAAGTGTTTAATTGCTTCAGATTTTAAGACGTTTTTACTTAATTTTCTAGTGTGCTATTGTTGGGTTTTTCTTAGGAAATGTGTAATGCAATCTTTATCTGCAGTTTCTACTTACATATTAGTCAAAAAATGTCTTGTCAGAAAGCATAAAGACTATTGCATGGAGACATTTTAACAATGCACTATTTTGCTGCTATGGGACAGCACTGTGGCTCAGTAGTTAGCACTACTGCCTCACAGTGTCAAGGACCTGGGTTTGATCCCACCCTCAGGTGATGGTGTAGAATTTGCATGTACTCATCACGTCTGTGTGGGCTTCCTCTGGGTGCTCTAGTTTCCTCCCACAGTCCAAAGGTGTGCAGGTTAAGTGGATTGGCCATGCTAAATGGCCTACAGTGTCCATGGTTAGGTGGATTAACCATGCAGAATGAAGGGGTGGGATGCTCTTTGGAGGGTCAGTGTGGACTCGATGGGCCAAATGGCCTGCTTCCACACTGTAACGATTTGATGATTTCAAAGGAGAAATCATAAAAAGGACCATTTTATGAAAAGACTTTACATGAGTGTTTTTTTAAATTCCTTATTAAGTATCTGGAATTCCACACTTATTATTACACATGATACGTAGGACATAAAGACACTGGAGAAGATGCAAAATAGAAGCTATAATCTAGCAGAAAAGCACAAGCAGGCAAAATCTCCTCTCTGGGAAGGGGTTGATTGAGTGGTGACTTAATAGAGAACTTTAAAATGATGAAAGGTTGTTATACTGTAGACAAAGTGTTTCCAGAATGGACAAGAACAAAACTAGAGGCTGTTAATGTGAGTCACCAAGAAATCAAATGTGGAATTCACAAAAGTGTTTTGTCTGAAAGGATGGTGATGTAGGATTGTACAGGAAGTGGTTGAAGTAAGTAGTACAAGTATATTAAAAGATAGGCTGGGTAAGTAAAAAATGAATAAAAGGCTATGATGAAGTTAAACGAATGGGAGAAGGCTCGGAAAGAACAAAGAAATCAGCATAGACTGATTGGGCTGTATATTGTTTCAGTATAAATGTAATACAGCACTAGAAAAGTTTTCTTCTGATGAATAGTTTGCAAAAAAGGTGGGAATATAGGCCTTTCCCAAGTTAGGGTTTTAAGGACCGGAAGGAAAACAGAATGCCTAAACTTGGTATAAACTCCTACATCTAACATAAGGAAGTTCAATGTTAGTTACTCTGTGAAGCACCAGCTTTAAACAGACATATTGTACAACATTGCATTCAGCTCTATATTGTTATTTTCCTGGTTCTGAAACATTTTGTCAGCAGCATTTCACTTAAATGCTGCTGTACAGATTTACAATATGCATTCATTGCTATTTGTTTAAAGCAATTTCATGTTCACAAACTGGACTAATTTTTAAAAATCAATTTGGAGTTCTACAAGGAAAATTCTTCATTGAAAAAATGCATTAAATACACATGGGTTACTTAATGGAAAGCTTACCAGTCTAGACAATGTAGACAAACTGACAGCCAAATAGTCTGCAGGAGACCAAGTAGTTTTGCAATTTACTACTGTTATGTAAGGTGTGAGATTCATTTATATCTTAGTATCATTTATTTAGGATTTTGAATAAGTGCCAAGTGAGTTTGTGTCCCCGAAGGGCTTTAATGGTTAAACTTGGAGAGTTTATGCATGAACAAATTAAAGAATGTAGTGTCTTATGCTTTTGAGGAAAGATCTTTGGGGTGCTTAAGGAAAACACCACAGCTTAGAAATAAGATTTTTTGTTTCAGTTTGGGCAGTTTTGCAGATGTTTTGAATTAAGCTATGTAAAACTGCTGCTTCTGAGAAAGGGAGGTAGCATATTAGTTAAGATAGATTAACTCAACGTAAGGAATTTAATTCAAACGTTCCAAATAAGAGTGTTGGGTTAAAACCCTGAAGATTTATGTGAAGCTCAGAAAATTTAAGCTTAGTTATATGACAAATCAAGCAAGATTACATCAGATTCTCATAACTGGGATTGAGAGAGAGAGAGGGGCTTTCAGTAGTATAAAGGCATGCCGTCAGGATGAATAAGACTATATTTTAATAGTGTTGCAAACTTTTTAAATGTGTTATATGTAAATAGCTTGGTTTATTCTATGTTATCTTTATTTCTTTTGCACAATAATCTTCTATTTTCTTGTTAAAGCAGCATTGTGTTTATGTTTCAGTAAAAAGCTATCAAACTAAAAAGGAAAAACAAATCATTCAAGCCAGATTTCAGCCTGGGATCTCACTTGTCCTGGCCGGAACGGTGGCTAGCACTGCTACCTCACAGCGCCAGAGACTCAGGTTCAATTCCCACCTCAGGTGACTGACTGTGTGCAGTTTGCACATTCTCCCAGTGTCTGCCTGGGTTTGCTCCGGTTTCCTCCCACAGTCCAAACATGTGCAGGCTAGGTGAATTGGCTATGCTAAATTGCCCGTAGTGTTAGGTGTAGGGAAATGGGTCTGGGTCGGTTTCGCTTCGGCAGGTCGGTGTGGACTTGTTGGGCCGAAGGGCCTGTTTCCATGCTGTAAGTAATCTAATCTAAAAAAAGCACCCTACATATCCAGCCATCAACCAATTATTCTGAGGCCTTTTAGTTTTTCAACAATATGGTCATTTTTGTTTTCCAGCAACACATTAGTTAAATACGTGCTGCGGGTTTAGTGGTTCAATGTTAACTAACTAATAAAGACAATATTTTTTGTATTCAATAAATCATTTGAACATTCAAGGATACAAGCTATTTGACCGTTCTCTAGTAAATTGCACAGCTATTGCTCAGATCTGGAAGCTGAAGCTCTGATAAAGTCATCCACTTTAAACATTAGCTTGTGTTCTCTCCCTGAACGTGGTCTGACCTACTGTGATCTCCAGGATTCGTTGTTTTCAGCTAACTCCAGTATATTGTGAAAGAAGCAGTCAATGCCAAGCATTGAATCTTCAGCTCCATATCTATTAATCAGAGCATGTCAACAGGTGTAGTGCTGCAAGCTATGAAGTCTACCCTGAAATTCACAGGAAGCAGTGCTATTTTGAATTGACTACCAATACTACATACATGTGGACATTTACTTCCCAAATGCTGTACCTGGCTTTAAGAACTTATTGTTGAAAGGATCACAGAATTCTCTATTTGTAGAATACATCACTCTTGTGGTGCTTCCTTTAACACTTAGTTTGACCCTTTCCTGTCTTGAAAAATCATGACAACATGAGCATAAAAGGATAATCTTGTACATGCAATATAGACTATATATGACGAGAAAGTTGGCTGCAAAACAATAGAGATTTAGTGTAGTTAGAATGACAAAGGTAAAAAAAATGGTGTTTCAAATGCTTTATAGTCAGTTAAGTACTTTCTGATTATCTGTTTATAATTTTAGAATGTTAGAATCCAATTGTTAAACACAGCACTCTTACAAAGAGAGATCTGTTTTTAGTGATGTTGATTAAGGTTTCTAAATATTGATCATTACCATTTTAATACCTCTGCTCTTCTTTGAAGTAGTGTCATGGAGCCTTTTATGCACACTTAAAGTAGCATCTGGAGCTCGTGTTCAATATCTCATCTGAAAGGCAGAACCTCTGATTGTGTATTATGTCCTTAATAGTACATAGGGTAGCTGTCTGGATTTTTGTTTTTGTGTTTCTGGATAGGACTTGAAATCACAATCTCTCAGTATATATTTGAATGCCACTATAGCTACTGTACTGAGAAAAGTGTAATTTATGAAAAAATAGACCAAAGCAATACTTATCAATATAACCTTATATTGATCATTTTGCATGCTTCCCTTCATTGCTCAGACCATTGAGTATAGGGGTTGGGACACGTTGTTGAGGTTGTACAGGACGTTGGTGAGACCACTTTTTGAGTACTGTGCATAGTTCTGGTCACCCTGCTATAGGAAGGTTATTATTAAACCAGAAAAGGTTCAGAAAATGTTTACAAGGATGTTGCCATGACTGGAGGGTTTGAGTTATATGGAGAGGCTGAATAAGATGGGACATTTTTCACTGGAGCATAGGAAGTTGAGGGGTGAACTTGTAGAGGTTTAAAAATCACAGGGCAGGGGCATAAAATGAATAGCAAAGCTCTTTTCTCTGGGGTATGGGAGTTTAAAAGTAGGGGACATATTTTTAAGGTAAGAGGAGAAAGATCTAAAGGGGACACGAGGGGCAATGTTTTTACATGGTCGATGGTTTGTAAGTGAAATGAACTGCCAGAGGAAGTGGTACAGTTACATTTTAAAGACATTTAGATAGGTACATGATTAGGAAAGATTGGGGGGGGGAGATGGGCCAAATGCAGGCATATGGGACTAATTCAGTTTGGAAACTTGAGGGTATGGGAAAGTTGGACCAAAAGGTCTGTTTCTGTGCTGTATGACTCTAGGATTCTAACTTTGTCATAGGGAAATGATTTTTCTGCTAACTCAGTCAATGAAATACCTGAACACACAGATTAAAACAGCAAGAACTATTCAGAAACAGTTCAAAACTATCAGGACATTGATTTTCATGGACAGGAAGAGTCGCTTACTCCATTCCTGAATATCTTAGCTGCAGAGAGAAGTTTGGCAAAAAGTGGAGTTGAACAAATTTTTAAAATGTGTCTACTCGCGGACAAAGACTTTTTTTTGAGCATTGAAGTGTTTTCGATTCTTTTTTAACCTATCACATGCACAATGATGCAAACCTCAGCTGGTAAGACTGCATTTACTTACTTTTACTGCTGTTTCAATTGAATTGATTGCTTGCAAGCATTGTAAAATGTGGGTGTGCATGGAGTTGTTCATCTCATTGAAGTGTGCCTTGATGCTAAAAAAGTTGGTAACCACTGCTATCGATCATGATGACAAAACATTAAAAAAAAGATTGTCACATCTTATTCTGATGTGCAACCGTAAGCGAAGTCTTTCCAAATCTATTCGGCGGTCAACGTGAACATGGTTTACCCAGGCACACAAATTTTAAAATCAAATGGGTTAAATAAAATAAATATATTTGGAATCTGAGTTCAGAATAACTCATTGGGGGAAAGAAAAGCCAATTTTCTAAGTGCAGACTGATTCACTAATACTTGATCGGAACTGTGTGAGTGTCATTATTAGATTTCTTTCACTGTTAAGACATTTATATATAGCCCTTTGGTTTCTAAAGGAAGCATTTATGCGTTTTTGATAAATTATCAAATTAAATAATCATGACGCAAATTTCCTCCTCTAGCATTTGTAATGATGGTTCCCACCCTTCATGCCAGGGACCCAGGTCAATTCCTCAGGTGCCTGTCAGTGTGAAGTTTGTACATTCTCCGTGTCTGAGTGGGTTTCCTTTCAGGTGCTCCAGCTTCCTCCCACAGTCCAAAGACAAGCAGGTTAGGTGAACTGGCCATGCTAAATTGCCTATAGTGTCTGGGGATGTGTACGTTAGGTACATTAATCAGGAGGTAAATATAGGGTAGGGGAATGGGCCTGGGTTACTCTTCAGGGCTCAGTGTGGACATGTTGGGCCAAAGGGCCTGTTGCCACATTGAGACAAATAAAATAATTTCAAAAAACACATCCATGAACACAACTTTACTACAAAGAACATCACTCAAATTTACTGACTATGAACAAAACACACTCAGCAGATAACCTTACAATAACACACTGGTTGAAAGCATCCTGAAGATTAACTCCAATAAACTCACCAACTGTTCTGTTGCAAAAGCTAGTCACTTGTCGAGATTGTTCTACTTTTCTCCCAAACGCACACTAGAGATAATTGATAGTTTTCTAAATGTGCTTTAAGTTGAAGAGAAACAAATCTCTATAGTGCGTGAAAATTTTTTTTATAATTGTTCAGTGCAAATATGACCAATATAATAATACTGAAAAATAAACATTTGACAATTTGATACACCTACTTTCAAGACTTTTTCCTCAGATGAAGTGTTAGCTATTAATATGCCAATTTAGAGACTGCTGTTAATAATTCAAGTAAATTACAATATTCACTTATGTTATTGAATATGTCTAAAAGTCATAATGTAGATCTGATGGCATGTATTTAGTTTTAAAATGGACATTGGTAAACAATTGACCTAAATGATTTTAGATGTAAAATTCACATTTTGAAAATCAGAGTGAGATATTACTGTATGCCAAACAAAGTCTTATTGCAGTCATGCAACTGAAGTAAAAACTGTACCTTTTCCAAAATGTGAATGGTGCAGAAATATTACTGCATTGAAATGATTTGTAAAATTGATGGTGTAGACACCAACATATTAAAGGATATATGATTTCACATATGAAATTGATTGATTTATTTGTCAGATTTGATCTTTGTTGGCTGGCCAAAATTTTTTTGCTGTCCCTAGATGCCCTTGGGAAGGTGGTCATCAGCTGCCTTCTTGAACTGTTCCAGTCCACCTGCTATAAGTTGATCCACATTGTGCTTAGGAAAGGAATTCAGGATTTTGACTCAACTACATTGAAGGATCAGTGATATATCTACACACATCAGGATGATGAGTGGCTTGGAAGGGAACTTGTTACCATATATCTATTCCCCTTGCCCTTCTATATGGAAGTGGCCATAGACTTAGAAGACTTTGTTTAAGGATCTGCAGATTCTGCAGTGCATACTGCAGATATTACACATGACTGCTACTGTGTGTCAGTGGTGGAAGGAGTGGATGTTGATGAATCAAATGGACTGCTTTGTCCTGGATGGTGTCAAGCTTGTGTGCTGTTGGAGCTGCACCTATTTGGGAAATTAGGGAGTATTTCGTCACATCCCTGACTTATGCCTTGTAGATAATAGATAGGCTTCGGGAAGTCAGATGACTAGTCTCTGGCTAGTTGTTGTACACATTTTGTTTATGTGGCAACTTCATTTCTTAACTTCCTTCCATCTAACTCAAATGTACAGAGATGTGGACAAACAAAAAGGAAACAAAGGGAATGAAGTAATAGTGACATAACCCCTAACATTCCTTTTGAATGTATTTCACATGACCTTTAAGTAAGCAACATAAAAATGACCAGTCACAGCTTCTAATTAATGCCTACCTATGGAAGTACGTTCTTCATCAATTTATCAAAAATGACACTTACTTCATTTATTTGTATTAGCTGCTTGAATTGCTCCATAGTCTAATTATAAAAGTAGCCAGAATTGCGATTAGTTTCTGAATTTTCATAAATTCAGCAGTGGGAATTAAGCACATCATGTTTTAATTTAAAAAAAATTGGTTAATCAGAAAAATCAAGAAACCCTATTCAGAGCACACAAATGTACCACAGACATGGTTTTTGCAACATTTTAATCACTTTTGTTTACATAACCATTAAATGAGGTGTATTTTCACAGGTTATTGCACAGTATATGTTTTTGATATTGAACACATTACTCATGGAAAATAGTACCTTGATCTGCAAAACATCTGCTATTCCATCACATATCATTATAGACCTATTTGATTTTCCACTGAGAAAATTGTTTGCACCTGCCCCTGCTTTCTGAAGTATATTCATAACGTAACATTAGCACTTAATATTTTTTCCAGTAAACAATATTTCAAAACGTTGAATGGCTTGAACATTTCTTGTCAAAAGAAATATTTTCCATCATTTATCATGAGTGAGTTCTACCCAATTCTTTGGGAACAGAATTGTGGTAGAAGTGTTCCAGCAAAGCAAGCTGTAGCTTTAATTTTAGATACATTAATAGTCTTTAAACATCCACATGCTTTAAGCAAAGCTTATTTTGGCAATTCTTCTCCAAATCCATTTTCAAGATTGGTTACTTTTAATTAGTGTCAATAGACCTCAACATTAATCCATTTTCAGGGTAATGGGGAAGTAAAGTGAAGAGTAGCAGCAAGTGGATGAAAATAGATCTATTTGTTTTTACACAACAGAATACAGCATTGATTTAGGTAAGGTATGGAAATACTGCCTGTCGAATTAGAATGTTCAATTAGTTGGACCATTGCAAGATGTAAATGTTGCCCTCTATAATTTCACTATGATATATTTACAGCATTTTTCAGTTTGCATCAACTTGAAAATATCACCATGGGCCATTACTTTGACCTTTCAAAATACATTATTCTGTATCCTTTGGAATTTCCATCCCATTATTACACTTCAAATCTTCAGCATCAGAGTTGGCCATTTGCGATTGTTTGTCTACTTCACTATTATCCAATGGTTCTACCACTTCATTGTTGCCATCTTTTGTGGGATCAGATTCGGGGTTTGTATTTTCTTTTGCTTGAACTGCTTCTGATTCTGCAGAAGTTCCAAAACCAGAACTTCCTGGTTGCGCACCATCACCATCATAGATAATGTCTTCAGGGTTTGGAGCCGCGGGACAGAACTCTTCCCCTGGACAGACTTGATGAAAGATATCTTCTGCCTAGTGAAAGAAGAGGAAATAAGTCCTGTGAATATTGATCCAAACAAATACTGAAAATAATTATTGGTCTGAAGGAAGACACTTTATCGAAGTTGTTACAATTATAATGCAAATGGACTATCAATGTTAAGCTTTCATCACTTAATTTTAACACCTGACTTTAATGAACTAAAAATGGTTACAATAAGGAAACTAACCTGAATGACTGCACATGGAATGTACAAAACTGGTTGCACTAAAATGACCGTTTTTAATCAAAGGACACCAAAATTCAGTGAGGCATCAAGAAATTTTAGTATTTTATTTTAGCCATACTCGCATAATACCATCACATATTGAGAGATGAAAGGTCACCGGTGGAGTGTTGATGTCTGAAAGCACTTCATTCCCTTATTATCTCTTTCAATAAAAGGTAACACTTCCTAAAGAATAGCTTGCGAATGCCACCTTTCACCAAGAAATCAAGGTTAATTGTCCTAAGCAAGCAGGTGGCGGTAGTGGGAGCCAGTTCAGAGGGCCTGCGGCAACAGGGAGAGCGAGTTCGGAGGGTGGGAATGAGACGAGAGGCTTTGAGGAGGGAGGCCCACTTACTGAATGGAGATAAGATGACCTGAAGACTTTTAGATCTGAATTCATTTCTTGACTCGGTTTTTGTAGTTCTGTTTGTTTAAAATTCTGGATTTTGCATTTAAAATGGTCATTTTTTAAAAAAAAGTTGGGTTTTTGTACTGAAGAGGGCACTGGAGAATGGTGACTTTGTACACTGTACTTCTTTACTTGAGTACACGGGACAATAAAACCTAACCCAATTCTAAAACAACAGCTGTCACTCAGGTTTCACTCTTGCAAATCAATGATTCCAAAAATTTTGAACTGCAATAACTTTGACCTTCCTATCTGAATAATATGTTTTTTTATAAAGAACTTTATTACCTGCATTTTCATGTGTTTGAGAGCATGTTTTCTTATGTTTTTCAAGTTTAACAGGAAACTCAATTCCACTCAAGAAAGCCTTGAATTGGACCACCTTCATTCTGATTTGTTTAACTAGGTTTTGGAGAGCAATAGTTGTGCACGAAAAACAAAAATAGCTCCTACTGACCAAGAGGGGGATTTAAAAAGAAGGGAGTTGATCACCACTCATCTGCCTGTAACCATGTAGACTATCTCAGTGAATAAACAGTCTAGTGTGGCTGAAAGAATGAACGTGTTTATGTAACATCTTTCATAATCTCAAAATTTTGAAGTGTTTAGCAGTTAAATGCATCTTTTTAAAGATGTGGAGTTGGAATGTGACATAGTGTTTTGCATACAATATTCCACAAACAATAGTAAGATTATCAGCCAGTGATTCTGGTCAAGAAATAAATGTTTCCCAGGACAATGAAACAACTGTAGAGAGTCAAGGAAGTGCCACATGATAATTCAGGTTCCCCTGAACAGGCTTCATCTCTCAATAGTGCAGCACTCCCTCAGGAGTGTTCAAGTATCAATCCAGATTACATGATCAAATCTCTAGATGTTGTATGGATCTATCAGCAAACTGAATTGACAACAGTGATATGAAGCAGAATGAATGGAATGGTTTCCAAATATGGTAAAAACAATGACTGCAGATGCTGGAAACCAGATTATGCTGGTTATCTAACTTATCTGAGAAATGCACTATTTACCCTATTTCCTGATGAAGGGCTTTTGCCATAAACGTTGATTTTCCTGCTCCGTGGATGCAACCTGACCTGCTGTGCTTTTCCGGCACCACTCTAATCTTGACTCTGATCTCCAGCATTTGCAATCCTCACTTTCGCCTATTTACCCTCAGCACCTTATAACGGCAAGCTGGATGGGAAGATCCAAAGTTCACATGGCCAATTGCTATATGCTGACATGCGCTGAAAAATATTGGCTTTGCACTAAAAAAAGCCTTCTGAAAATCACTGGCCAGGATCAGAAAGACCTTTCACTTGAACAGAGTATGAGAGAGAAATCAGCACTGATGTTAGCACTCCAGACAGTGGCGAGGATGAGCAAAGAGAGATACAGATTAAATATGTCAGACAGAAAGTGTCCAAATTTTACATTAATACGGTAATCCTGAACTCTTTGCTGAGGCCACACATTTGCTGAAAATAAATAATGCACAACTCAGCATTTGCCATAGAGGCATTGAGATGTAAATGGAAACAGTCCAACTCGTCCATGCCAACCAGATATCCTAACCTAATCTAGTCCCATTTGCCAGCACCTGGCCCATTTCCCTCTAAATCCTTCCTACTCATACCTATCCAGATGCCCTTTAAATGTTGCAATTGTACCATCCTCCACCACTTCCTCTGGCAGCTCATTCCATACACACACCACCCTCTGCATGAAAACATTGCTCCTTAGGTCCCTTTTATATCTTTCCCCTCTCACTCTAAACCTATGCCCTCTAATCTGGACTTCACTCCAGGGAAAAGACTTTGTCTATTTACCCTATCCTTGCCCCTCATGATTTTGTAAACCTCTTTCAATCCATTCAATCATGGCTGATTAGTTTCTCATCCCCATTCTCCCATTTTCTCCCTGTAACCCTTGATCCCCTTGATATTCAAGAATCTATCTATCTCAGCCTTAAATAGACTGAATGACCTGGCCTCCATACCCTTCTGTGGAAGTGAATTCCATAGATTCACCACTCTCTGACTGAAGAAGTTTTCCTTACCTCTATTCTCAAAGCTTTTCCATTTTCTCAAGTCCTAGTCTCTCATACCAATGGAAACGTCTACCCAACATCTACTCTATCCAGGCCATTCAGTATTCTGTATGTTTCAATTAGACTGCCCCTTTATCCTTCTAAACTCTGAGTATAAACCCAGAGCCCTCAGACATCCCTCAGATGTTAAGCTGCTCAGTTCTAGGACCATTCTCGTGAACCTCCTCTGAACATACTCCAAGGCCAGTATATTCTTCCTGAGATATGGGACCCAAAACTGTGCACAATAATCCAAATGTGGTCTAACCAAAGCCTTAAGGAGCCTCAGAAGTACATCCCTGCTTTTATAGTCAAGTCCTCAAAATAAATGCCATCATTGCATTTACCTTCCTAACTACTGACTCAACCTGCAAGTTTACCTGGAGAGAATCCTGGACGAAAACTCCCAAGTCTCTGTGCACTTCACACTTCTGAATATTCCATGCCACTATTCTTCTTACCAAAGTGCATGACTTCATACTTTCCCACACTGTATTCCATCCGCCACTTCTTTGTCTATTCTCCTAAACTATCAAGATCCTTCTGTAGCCTCCCCTCCTCCTCAATGCTACCTGTCCCTTTATTTACCTTTGTATCATCAGCACACTTAGCCAGAATGCCCTCAGTTCCTTCATCTAGATTGTTAATGTATAAAGTGAAAAGTAGTGGTCCCAACATAGCCTTATGGAACACCACTTGTCACCAGTTGCCATCCAGAGAAGATTAGCTTAGATTCCCTACAGTGTGGAACCAGGCTCTTTGGCCCAACAAATCCACACCAACCCTCCAAACCCACCCAGACCCATTCCCCTACATTTACCCCTGACTAGTGCACTTAACACTACAGGCAATTTAGCATGGCCAATTCACCTAACCTGCACATCTTTGGACTGTGGGAGGAAACTGGAGCACCCGAAGGAAACCCATGCAGACACAGGGAGAATGTGCAGACTACACACAGAGGTTCCTGAGGTGAGAATTGAACCCGGGTCCCTGGCGCTGTGAGGCAGCGGTGAAAGGATCCTTTTATCCCCACTCTCTGCTTTCTGTCAGACAGTATAAAGTGAGGACTACAGATGCTGGAGATCAGAGTCAAGAGTGTGGTGCTAGAAAAGCACAGCACGTCAGGCAGCATCGGAGGAGCAGGAGAATCAATGTTTTGGGCATATTGGAAGAATTGTTATTTCAGAGCTGTACACATACTACTTGACACAGACAACACAATCTGCACTACAATGCCCAAATTCCTGAAAGGGCGTACGCCTGAAACATCAACTCTCCTGCTCCTCAGATACTGCCTGACCTGCTGTTCTTTTCCAGTGCCACACTTTGACCACAATGCAGTCAAGCATGATGTTTTCAATTGAGGTCATTGAGACTGCTTGGAAGGAAGAAAGTAGTAACGAAGGACAGACTCCTCAGGGCCTGACTTCAAACCTTTTAATACCTGTTTACTCTCAAACACTGGACAGACTCTGCAATGGTTTTGTTTATGCCTTTGCAATCTCACATCTTATTCTACTGACTACAGATGTGTGTCTGCATTAGTGTGTGTAGGAGAAGGATAGCAATCATCTCCTGATTTAGCAGCCATTTGTTGTCCCAAGGCCAAACACTTACACTATGGGCAAGTTGGAACTGGATGGAAAAGGTACAAAGCAACTATGAGTAGAAGATGTGTGTCCGGACATAGCACACACAGTTACAAGATTCTTACCCAATTCTTCCAATGAGCTCCATAACTGAACATTTCAATAGCAGAGCCATTAGTTTCTTCTGCTGTTTACTGCACATCACTTTACATATTTGATCTTTTTCATTTTTCGACAATTCACTTTCTGCCGCTTAGATTGTCAAACATATTTAAAGCAAATGAGATTTATAATTCTATTATGTATTTTACTACTGATGTATGCTTCAAAACACTTTACAGCTAACAAAATACTTTGGAAGTGTAGTCACTGTTGTAACATAGGAATTGTTGTAGACAATATGCACACAGCGAACTCTGACAAACAGCAATATAAAAATGAGCAGATCCCTTTTTTGTCATGTTGATTGACAAAAAGTAATAGCTGGGTTATGAGAGATACTCTGATGATCTTTAGGATATATGCCATCTTCATATTCATCTGAACAAAGTAGGTTGGGTTTAGGTATAGTATCACCTGACAGAGTGCTGACACCAAAATGCTGCTGTAATGTATCAGCAAAAGTATCAAACTTTATTTCTATTTCCGTGGAAAGACACTTGAATTTGTATATTTTAAAAATTCATTCATTCATGGGACATCAGCCTCACTGGCGAGACCAGCATTATTTGCCCATTCCAAATGACCCAGAGGGAAGTTCAGAGTCAACCATATTGTTACAGGTTTGGAGTCACATGCAGGCCAAACCAGGGAAGGTAAGGATGGCAGATTTCCTTCCAAGGACATTAGTTAATCAGATGGGGTTTTAATGCAAATTAATAACGGTTTCATGGTGTCTTTAAACTAGATTTTTATTCTATGTTTTTACTGAAACTCAAATTTCACCATCTGCCATGGTGAGATTTGAACCTATGTTTGCAGAACATTAGTCTGGCTTTCTAGATGACTAGTCCAATGACATTACCACTATATTGCTGTCTCCTCCATGTGCTAATAAATTAACAATTGACACACAATACATTTACTGTTTCATTTTTTTTTGCAGTTTATTGCCACCCAAGGTGTAATAAACATCTGTCTACTGATTGTTTAGCTGCACAGTAGTCACACCAACCCTTTAACATATTCACAGCAATGCCACATAGTACCTTGAATTCAAAGTACTTGCATCTCTATTGGGTTTTAATTATCCTCTTCAACACTATGTGTACTAATAAAGTGTCAATACCGTAAATAAATTGTTTTCTAGATATGTTGCCTTTTAAACACACATTATGATTCCTTTGCTTTCCACAAAGGAAACCCCCCAATGGCTCCCCAATATCCATTTCTAAATTTCTCAATTGCTTTTGTGCAGTCAGCATATTTTGCACTTCCCCTAACTGCTATCACACTCTTCAAATGAACCATAATTTTAAGAAAGGGACACTGGTTGCTTAACACAAAGATATGCTGCCTTTTTAAAATTCCCAGCTAATCCAACACTCATTCTCCCTTAGGCTCTTTAACATCCAAACAGGTCTTCAAGTGTACAATGGTAAATGGTATGCAAGATTTAATTGTGGCAAATAAGATGAATCAACTTTAGGTATTTGATGACAGTTATCTATTCGAAACAGAATACATGGTGCAAGTTATTAGATTTCAATACCAGAACATGGAAAAGCAAGTTATCCCAGAAGAGTTAAAAAATTTTAATTTTCACCTTGCAGACTGACTGCTATTATTGTTTCCTTAACTGTGATGACACATCAGAAAGGTAACAGCATAGTTCAAAAAGCCTGTGGTACATTCTAAAAGCGAGAAACACATGATAACATGAGCAGTTTATTTTAGATAGTTTTGAGTTGACCGTACCTGCTTAACAGACTGCTCAAATCCAAGAGCAACATCAGGTCCACAGCAGACAAAGACGTTACTGGGAAGGCCTTCATATGTGCTTCTGTCAACCGCTGATGTATCTCTCACATTGAAATATAAAGCCCAAAGTACTTGAGGTTTCTCTTTCACTTCATGATCACCAAAATCTGAAAGAAAAATAAGTAACCATATTGGTAGTCAAGCACAGTACCACACATACAGATATAATGTATATTAGAAGAGCCTAATATCACCGGTTGACAACCTAAATCAAAGTATTTGTTATGATTATTTCAAAACAGAACACAAAATCCACAAGACAGTCAAGTACTGTAATGTGTGCAGAGGGGAGCTGCATGATAACTACCGGTTCCTTTGCCAGAAGTTTGAATGGAAGGAGAAACTTCGTAACAATCTATATTTTCATAACATTCCTAATGTTTACAGAAAATGCAAATTTACAATGGATCTAGAAAACTTATAAAAATTACAATATCCAAAATTACAAACTAAATGGTAAATAGAGATTTTAAAATTCAATATACAGCAGAAAATAATGATAATTATCTGTGTTAATTATTTTAATCACCCACACTCATTAACGAGAAGGAAACTTACTCTTATTTCCAAGAAGGGGAAGGGCATAGGATTTTGAAGAAGGACTCTGATGGAGAACAAATGGGTGGCAGATGCAGTATAACATGACAATCTGAAGTTGTCCATTTTGGCAATGAATTATTTATACAGTGATAAAGTGGGAAAGGTTGGTGTATGAGGGGCCTGGGTATCACTGAGAGCAAACAGTTGGGAAGGCAAATGGTACAATAGACTACATTGCATGAGTTTCAAATTCAGGTGCATGAATGACTTACTGGAGCTGTACAAGCCCTTGAGACCATACCTGGGCTACTGTCTGCAAGTTTAACTCCCCACCTACGTTCGTGACAACACCCACGTCCTCCACCTCCTCCAGGATTTCCGCTTCCCCGGTCCCCAACGCCTCATCTTCACCATGGACATCCAGTCCCTGTACACCTCCATCCCCCATCACGAAGGACTCAAAGCACTCCGCTTCTTCCTTTCCCGCCGTACCACCCAGTACCCTTCCACCGACACCCTCCTTCGACTGACCGAACTGGTCCTCACCCTGAACAACTTTTCTTTCCAATCCTCCCACTTTCTCCAAACAAAAGGAGTAGCCATGGGCACCCGCATGGGCCCCAGCTATGCCTGCCTCTTCGTAGGGTATGTGGAACAATCCATCTTCCGCAACTACACTGGCCCCACCCCCCATCTTTTCCTTCGCTACATTGATGACTGTATCGGCGCTACCTCGTGCTCCCACGAGGAGGTTGAACAGTTCATCCACTACACTAACACCTTCCACCCCGACCTCAAATTCACCTGGACAGTCTCGGACTCCTCCCTCCCCTTCCTAGACCTTTCTGTTTCTATCTCAGGCGACCGAATCAACACGGACATCTACTACAAACCAACCGACTCCCACAGCTACCTGGACTACACCTCCTCCCATCCTGCCTCCTGTAAAAACACCATCCCATTCTCCCAATTCCTTCGTCTCCGCCGCATCTGCTCCCAGGAGGACCAGTTCAAAATACGTACAACACAGATGGCCTCCTTCTTCAAGGACCGCAATTTCCCCCCCGATGTGGTCGACGGTGCCCTCCACCGCATCTCCTCCACTTCCCGCTCCTCCGCCCTTGAGCCCCGCCCCTCCAACCGCCACCAGGACAGAACCCCACTGGTCCTCACCTACCACCCCACCAATCTCCATGTACGGCGCATCATCCGCCGTCACTTCCGCCACCTCCGAACAGACCCCAGCACCAAGGATATATTTCCCTCCCCTCCCCTATCAGCTTTCCGTAGAGACCACTCCCTCCGCGACTCCCTTGTCAGATCCACACCCCCCACCGACCCAACCTCCACTCCCGGCACCTTCCCTTGCAACCGCAGGAGGTGCAACACTTGCGCCCACACCTCCCCCCTCACTTCTCTCCAAGGCCCCAAAGGAAACTTCCATATCCGCCACAGATTCACCTGCACCTCCACCCACATCATCTACTGCATCCGCTGCAGCCGGTGTGGCCTCCTCTATATTGGGGAGACAGGCCGCCTACTTGCGGAGCGATTCAGAGAGCACCTCTGGGCCACCCGGACGAACCAACCCAACCACCCTGTAGCACAGCATTTCAACTCCCCCTCCCACTCCACCGAGGATATGCAGGTCATTGGACTCATCCACCGCCAAACCACAACAATGCGACGGTCGGAGGAGGAGCGTCTTATCTTCCGACTGGGAACCCTCCAACCACAGGGGATGAACTTGGACTTCACCAGTTTCTTCATCCCCCCCTCCCCCCACCTTGTCTCAGCCGAATCCCTCCAGCCCGGCACCGCCTTCCTGACCTGCAGACTTCTTCTTGACCTCTCCGCCTCCATCCTACTCCGACCTATCACCCTCACCTTGACCTCTTTCCACCTATCACATTTCCAACGCCCCTCCTCCAAGTCCCTCCTCCCTACCTTTTATCTTCTCCTGCTGAACACTCTCTGCTCATTCCTGAAGAAGGGCCTGTGCCCGAAACGTCGAATCTCCTGTTCCCTGGATGCTGCCTGACCTACTGTGCTGTTCCAGCAATAAAGTTTCAACTGTCTGCAAGTTTAGTCTTCTAATCTGAGAAGATATAGCTACATAGGTGGGGGTACAGCAAAAGGTTCACCAAATAGATTCCAGGCTTGGCAGACTTGTTATATGTGGAAATATTGTTTCAATTGGAGTTCTAGTCACTGACGTTGAGGAGAATGAGGGGGATCGCACTGACTTACAAAATTCTGACATGAAAAAGCATAGGAAAATGTGAGGTTATGCATTTTGGCAGGAAGAATAGGGGAGCAGAAAATTGCTTAAAGAAAGACTGTAAAAATCTACAGAGCAGAGGGATTTGGGAATCCTCATCCATGAATCTCAAACGGCTCACATCCAATTTCTGCAGGTAAAAGGGAAGGCAAATGGGCTGTTGGCCTTTATTTCAAAGGGAATGCAGTATAAAAGTAAGAAGGTTTTGCTAAAACAATACAAGCCACTAGTCACTGGCTGTTTTCCTAGCTGGGGGTCCACAAGGGGTCTCATCCTTCTGAATTCTAAAGAAGCTGAGTCTACTCAACCTCTCCTAAGACAGTTCCTCCATACCAGGTATCAACCTTAGTGCACCTTCTCTGAACTACTTCCAATGCCAGTACTTCTTTCCTTAGATAAGGGACCCAAAATATTTTTTATTTTGCAATATTTTAGCTGTGGTCTGACTAGTGACTTGTATTGTTTTAGCAAAACCTTCTTACTTTTATACGGCATTCCCTTTGAAATAAAGGCCAACAGCCCATTTGCCTTCCCTTTTACCTGCAGAAATTGGATGTGAGCCGTTTGAGATTCATGGATGAGGATTCCCAAATCCCTCTGTTCCATAGATTTCTACAGTCTTTCTTTAAGCAATTTTCTGCTCCCCTATTCTTCCTGCCAAAATGCATAACCTCACATTTCCCTATGCTTTTTCATTTACCAAGTTTTGCCAATCACAACTAGACCAGAAAATGGCAAACAAAAAGGAATTGAAATAAGGTCTGGGATTGGCCTCATGAGTGCACAGATTCAGGGGTAGTAAATCAGCGAATAACGAGTATAGAGCACTTCAGTGATCAAAGATGATGACAAGCTCAATCTTGCGTATGTGTACACGTGGAGAGAGAGCCCAAGGAGCAATGTTGCGCTTGGTGGGCAGACTGCTTACTCAAAATAGGCATGCTTAATAGAAAGGTTTATGAACAGCAAAATGGTAAAGTTGGGGATGCTACTAGTAAGAAAGCTGTGTGTTCTTTCAAGATAAGGCTGAGGATGGTTTGAGAGAGACAAGAATTGTGAAGTTGAGATGGAGATTAAAGGTGACATGAACATAAAAGTAAAAGAGCAGCTATGAAGAGCCTGAAGAGAAAATAGTGGTCTTAGAGGTAAAATTCAATGTCAGTAAAAGGTGTAAAGATGTGGAACTGAATTGGTCATTTTTCCATTTTTTTCATACATGTATAAATGGATACAAATGACTGTCACCTTCTTGTTATGCATTTTATCATCTTGCTGAGGCAGAATTTCATTTCTACACCCCACTACCACCCAAGGCAAACTGTTCTTCCCATTCTCACTGGGAAGCACAGCTCTCTGTTGAGACCTTGAGGACCTGCCAGTAAATTATTATTGTAACATGTATCAAGATACAACAGTCAAAACATCAGTAAGCATCCCAGTGTTTTTCAAAACAAGTTTCACATCAATTAGGAGAAAAACTTGGGAATTAACTGTCATCTGTGAATAATAAATTAAACAGCAAAAACATCAAAATCAGATAAGAATAACCGCACAAAGATGAAGGTTTGAACACAAATAGTGAACAGGAAAAAAGACATTATGGAAATATAAAACATTAAAATCAGCACTAAAACAGTCATAATCACACGTGTACATAAGTTTTAACGTCATCACCTTGCTACTGTTGATCCACTGAGAATACTGCATCAGTTTTCTATTCTGCACATTAAAATCTCTGCAATTACTGGTGTAAGAGAATACAATTCAAGGGCATGGTTATATTTAGTAAATGTTGTATAACTACCAGCTCAAAATCAAAACTTTATTTTGTGTGCAAGGGACTAAAGTGATTTTCTTCTTTCAGAGCTGCTTCTTGTAAAGCTAAAACATTTTTTTTTCATTTCTGAGCCTGTTATTCAGAAGTACAAAAGGTTTCTTCTGTATTGTTTTATCAGTGAAGAAACTAAACCCGCTCTTTCAGGTGCCTTTGTCTTTTTGACCTGCTATGGCCTAGTGCTCACCTGATCTGGTGATTCGTCCTCAATGGCTCTAATAGAATTTGCTCTGACATTTTAATTAAAATACTGCCACTGCCATACACACTGCAATCACAGGCAGATGATAAAAAGGGCAATGTACCAGCTGAAAACTCGTGCATGCCATATTTTGGAGCAGAACTGCACCTGATGTTCCTTGTTATTATCTCTGCTATGTGAACAAAAGAATTTCAATTATACTTTAAGTAAAGCAAATGAGAGGTAAAGCTTTCCTTCTTTGTAAATGGGCTAGAAGTTTAACACACACATCAATCGATGTAACATGGTGACATCAGACAGTTGAGTATTTTTTGAACAGAGTTTAAACTGGGTTCTTGTTCACTGATAATTTTTTTTTTTTAAACAGTATAGGTGAATAAAAAAAAATCCAAAACTAAACTGTGAAATCTTTTCTTCTGTTTTCTCAACTGGAATGGGAAACCATCTCAAAAAACCTTCAGTGATTCCTGGCTGATTCTGCACATTTAGCAAAATAATCATTCAAAAGCAAACAAATTACAAACCCTGTTAATTATTTCTGGGCCGAGAATAGTAAGTTCAAATTTCCAATAAGTAAAATGTACCATTCCAAATCAGAGAATCATGGTATGATGTGTCATAGAACGTGATCATTCAGTTCTGTGAAAGGCAACCCAATTGATCCCATTCCCCTATTACCTATATTAAATTAACTATCACACAGATTATATCTTTCACAAGCTTTTAACATTAAAGCAATGTTTGGGATGTAAAATACCAACAGGTTCAGAGTTTGCCCTTCAGCATTGAAAATCGTGGCCTAAAATTTAACTTTGAAAAATTCAAAAAACAAAATCACTCTTAACTGCTTTGTCAGGATGACAAAAAAAATTTCTGGCAATCTCAATGCAGCTAGAATTAATATGAGTCAGCAGCAAAACAAAAATCTCCAATTCAGCAGTTCCAGCTTAACAAAGCCATTGTCAAGGTTATGAGCATTAAAAAGTTAGAGCATCACTGTATTTTGTAGTATGCATTTCTGAAACACTCATTAATGCAACTGACAGTGACTGATTCAAGATAATAGGTTTACACAACATACAATTTATCACTACATCAAATGACCAGATATGAAGTGACAAAATGATAAGGATCGCTCAAAAAAAAGTGCAAAAGTGCAAAGAGGAGTCATTTTCTCTGTTTTTTTAACTTGCGAAGCCGCAACAGTTAGTTAGTGTTCATTCACTCAGTTTCCATTGCGCAGTTAACTTATGATTACTTGAATACTACTGCTTGTCACAAATAAATGAAAAGGAGTACAAAATTTTGATCTTTCAGTTTACATAACAGCAGTGAAACCTAAAACAAAACGTGCAAGGCTTAGCTTGCATTTATAATCTATAATATATACATGTGCAGACTTGCAAAAGTAAGAAGTGTAGTACCCTAAAATGATGCAAGAGACAGAACCACAGCAGGTAGGTTGTCAATACAACAATCAACCACATTGGTCTTATGCTATCAAGGTTAAGCAGACATTAACACAGTCAGTCTCGGCTCACCACAAAAATAAAATCTATACTGAATACCGAGATAAACAGAAATTGCTAAAATTGTAAACAGTAAGGATGGGTAGGGTCCCAATTACAGTGAGAGTCTCCATTGGTTAACTTAACATTTTCAACATTTCAATTGTAAACCCTCCTTCTATTCGAATTTGAAAAATAATGACTTTTGCAAAACATCGTTTTTTCACGCATGGTTCTGAATTATTTGTCTCTGCAGAAATATAGTTAACTTATTTTTGGTTAGCTTGTTGCTATTCAGTGGGCAGGCAAACCACAGTCAGACGATAAAGTATTTCTATCATTCTCCAATATACTGATTTCCAAGGTGATTATACACAAGCAAGTTTTCAACTTCCTATAGGTACCTTTACATTTCAGAAGTCTCACAGATACCATTTTCATTCAAATACACAATTATAGTAATAATTACTCAGTAAGTAAGTGATATTAGAATGGCTCTTACATCAAAATAACTGTTAAGATAGTGGGGTTAATGGTGCAACAATGGTACGTCATTCTTTTGCAAATATGTTCTCATTAAAATGTGACGAGAACAACAATTATGACCCTAGGTGTTGTGCACAACGTCTAGCTTTGAAGTGTGAAGTGATTACTTCATTATGTGCATGAGTTATTGATGTGTTAGTATGTGATTATTGTAACATCATGTCAGAAGCAAGCAATGGTTTACACTGAGATAATCAGGTTCAGTTTTCAGATCAATTTCAAGACCCATCCTTTTAAGCTTCTAAAATTTGTTTCTAAGCTTGAATGATTCACAAACAGATAACCACTTGTTAGATTATTTTGCATGCAATCGTGTCTTATAATAATGTAATATTGCTCAATAATATTTGCTTCTGATAAAAGGCCTCTGGAGACTGTACACCAATGTTTCAACAGTAAAACAGAAGTTATGTTATCAATTCATAAAATAAGATAAACGGAATAGCAAAGATCGATACTGCCTCAGATGGGATGGAGTTAGATAAACTTTAAAAAAAACCACAAGAGAAAAATAATGCCAATTCTGGAAATGTGGAGTAAAGAACTTATATGAAAGATCATAGAAATGAAATATTAGTGAGTTTTGAGAAGATTTGTAGCTCAGGTTGAGGTTTTGGATGTAGGTTTGCTGGCTGTGCTGGAAGGTTCGTTTTCACACGTTTTGTCACCATACTCGGTAACATCATCAATGAGCCTCCAAATGAAGCACTGGTGGCATGGCCCACTTTCAATTTAGGTTTCCTTGGGTGTGTGACGTCACTTCCTG
This sequence comes from Chiloscyllium plagiosum, assembly GCF_037043375.1. NCBI lineage: Eukaryota > Metazoa > Chordata > Chondrichthyes > Orectolobiformes > Hemiscylliidae > Chiloscyllium > Chiloscyllium plagiosum. Next base: position 59,711,621 of record NW_028270149.1, read on the forward strand.
TTCTTTTTCTTAGGGGATTGTAAAAGGGATCCAAGTCAGTTTGTTACATGAATACCAACTAGCCATGACCTACTCTCACTAGTATCCTTACAGATAGAAGAGGAGGGACACCACTTCAACTGGGACAACACATCCATCCTAGGACATGCCAAACAGAGATACACACGAGAATTCCTAGAAGCATGGCATTCCAACCGGAACTTGATCAACAAACACATCGACTTGGATCCCATTTACCACCCCATGAGAAAAAGAACAGGAAATGACATCACACACCCAAAGAAACCTAAACACACAAATAGAAAGTGGGCCATGCCACAATGCACCACTGATGTTACCCAATGTGGTGACAAAACATCTGAAAACAAACCTTCCAGCTCAGCAAGCAAACCTACATCCAAATGAAAAATTTGTGGAGAGAGAAGAAATGATCAGACTTGCTAAACAACTCCAGTGTCTGGTTTTAAGTAGTAAAACTCCCACAAGTTTATCCATGGTCCATTCTGAGGTGGGTGATGTCTACTGAAGTCTCAACAAGGGAAAACTATTTAAGGTTTCATATTATCAACCATTACCCATAACTCTATTTATGCTCATAGTCCCATTTATGATCCTAAAAAGGGTTTCTGTTGACCTTCAACCATAGCTATGACAGCTAATCCTGAGGAAATCTGGGCAAACTCCCATTGTTGGGCTTAAGGTGATTAAAAATGTACTTACCAGTGAGGCAACTGAAGTAAACATGACCCCATCCAAACAAAATTCAAAACAGGACCAATTTACTGAGAGACAATGCAAAACAGGTTTCACATTAAAGATGTGTCCAGTTGGGGAAAGAACAGATGTTAAAGGAGGAGCAGATGTGGAATGAACGAAGTAGCAATGAACGAGGTGGTAAGGAAAGGAATAGGCATTTTAGTCTAATATCTTTGCCAGTAGAACATGATGTCAGGTAAAAGAAAAAGCAATATAGAAATTTGACAATTTCAAATTAAAACAAAAGAGAGAGTGCGGCTGAATGCAAACATCTACTCTGCCATCCTGAGGAGTGATTAAGTCTTCAGTTCTTACCAGCATCATTTTCACTGTACTGGGCATACAGTGTGGACACAACAGGTTCCAAGTCTTCTTTGGCAGTTCCATTTGATGGACAAGTTAGGTGAACCAGATCTATTTGAAATAGAACATAACAAAGCACGTTATTAACGTGAAATAAATTAACAGAGATGAACAAGCAATTCAAGTGTTCCCAAAACAAACTTTCGGTATTGTAAAAGTCAGGAAATATTTTTTAGTGCAGCCTTTTCTCCTGTAACAATAAGCTAATGCAATTTCAACTTAGAATTTTACTTCTGTCACATTGGAAAATAAATGCAACTTTTCTTTGCAATATAGCCCATTCTATAGGTTTAAACATTTTGTACTTTGAGATAAGATGACTTATTCGGCTTCACATTTATCCCCACACAGTACTCTACTTGACACGGGTGCTGACTAACTACATGGAAACTTGTACATACAAGTTAGCCATTTATGATGATCTTGGTACAGGCAATTTTATTAGAGTTTGGGAGATGTATGGATATGATTTCTAGAGATGCAATCCCAAGCACCATTATTTATTGATGAAAACGAACATTGTAAATTTAGGAACATAAATGGTTCACACTGCAAACAAAAACAAAGTTACATTTTGAGTATAGGTATATGATCATCGTGATGTTTTGGGCACATGCAATTCATGCCACATGCTTGTTTTTCAAACACAATGAAATCACAGGCAACTTAATTCTTTGGTACTTTGCATTATTTAGAATAATAATGCATGCTACTTTGTGCATTTGAATTGTCAAGAGGTGCCAAAAAAATTATATAATATCTATTACAATGAGACACTGCTTTCCTAAAAATAACAAAGTTGTTAAGCAAATAAATTAACTTTTAGTACTCCAAAATTATAAAGACAACATGCATAGAAGTTTGCTGTACTGTTCAAATACATAGGATAAGCTGTTACAATTTTCCAAACTTGACTAAAAAAGAATACATATCTTTTGTGGCCCCACAAGTTCCCATTGAACCACCAAAGTCTGATTAAAGATCCAGAATGTCTAAGATTTTATTGTTGGGAAGCCAAGAAGACTATGTTCATCAGCTTTTTTTTTTCAAATAAGTCACCAAAGACAGGTGGAAATGTAAGTTTAGAAAGAAAATTTGAGGCAGCTTACACCCCAATTCTAGCTGCAAACTACTTCTGCATAGATGTTGGATGTGTCCAAGATTAAATTTGCTAATGGGAGCACATATCTTTGCTTGGCCTCCATCAAAAATATGTGATACACACAGAAGTGCTCAACTAAGTACAGAAGATTTCATGTCGCCAGTGGAACTATATCCAAACAGCACTCATTTCCTTCTTGACAGGAATATGGGATTGAAAGCAAAAAGATTAATGGAAAAGAAAACTAAGATGACAATTGTTACAGTATGATGGACAGGTTGAACAAAACTGAAGACTGGTACGATCCCAGATAGTAATAGCATGAGTGAGAGAGGCTACATTTGCTACTTACTAGCAAGTTCAATGCATGTTACCATCTGACTGTGCAGAAAAGCATAAATCGGTCATTCAGAGCAACTTCAAAAGCACTCTGACAAAAAATAGGAACAAAAATAGTGTATACTCAGTTAAAAGCTGAGCCAACAATTCACTTTCCCTATTTAATTTGCTATTGTAAATGGCTCACCACTATGCAATCTCATCTGTTCAAAGCAAAAGGAATCCTAAATTAGTGCAGTTTCTTAGAACTGCACTAATTTGCATCTGTGACCACTGTGAGGAATTGTGGTTTATATGGTCATTTGTCAATCTGAAAAACTGTCTACAAGGGATCTCGTTCAACTCTTCATAAATGTTTTTACAACATCAAACATACATCTCAAAGTGTAGTTTTTTAATTCCATCTTAATCACTTGCATATCATTCTATGCAATGATTTATAGCTTTTTTTGCAGAACCACTCTTTCCAACGTTTTCAGAGACTGGACTTTTCTCAAGAAAAGTCCAAACAATAAGGAACTGTATAAGAGGACATTTGTTTGATTGAAAAGAATTGAGCATGATAGAATAGTTGAGATTGAAGAACTATATGAGAACAACAGGCTTCATTCTTCAGATTCCATTACTTAACAAGCACCTTCACATATCAAATATTCCTTGAAGTGGAACATCCCCATCAACATTAACAGTGTAAGGCCTAAGGTTTCTTTCATGGGGGTAGGCGATAATCTAATTTTCTTTATAGTAAAAGACCCAGTACCACATAAAAACTTTATACAATTGAACAATAAATCAAAAATAACCACCATATTTTATGGTACTTTGCACTGTCTTTACATTCTGCCCTCTACTGTAGTCTGCCACATCAGTTTCTATTATCCAACACGTTTGAGTCACTCAGGTATGACTGAATTAGTAACAGCAGCTGAAGCCATTTGTCATGTAATGCTCTCCGAGCAGGAAGAACAATGATTTCAGTTCATGATTCGATCATTTGAGTCATATTTTCAGGGCAAGTGAAAGACTTCAGTTCCAGTCAGCTGGCAACTCTGATTACATGTATGTCATCTTCACAACACAAGATTGGGGGGCTTGAAGAATAAATGAATTAATCTTCAACAGTTATTGACCATGGTAAATCACTCAGTTAAAAATCAATTTAAAAATGAAAATAATGTAGAAACAGGATTAGATATTGATTTCAAAGCAAAATCGTTGTTAGTTCAGGTATTAAGTGCAAAATATCTCAACTTACAGGTGCCCTGTGGACAGGTATTTGAAGAGGGACAGAGCTCAATGATTCGGATAGACGGTTGACCTTTTTCCACTGCAGGTACAGTCAAAATAGATATCTGTAAAGTCAGTGCATAAAGTTGTGGATTATTGAATGAGTGGAAACAATGCCAGAAGTCTAAATAATCAACCTTATTCTTCAATTTGAACTTTCACATATGGCAGTTTGTGGTATCTTATTGTATACAATGACTTAAAACTCACTGCAGTGATGCAAAGAGCACTTTAGGATGATGTGATTTAATATGATATCTTAGCACAAGTTGTCTTTAGTGACAAAAATCAGTCCATTATCCTGAGATCAGCAATATTGTCACCAAAGGGGAGAAGAAATCAAATCTTTGATTTGGATGCTGAAATAAATCCACCAACCTGACCTTGAATTGGGATTGTATTTCTCCAAACAACTGGATATCTAGTTAACTACAGTAGCTGTCATATTTCAGACCAAGGAAAGATTCATCATGAATATTTTTAATCCCATAGCTCACATTTTTCATTTCCACAAGAAAAAAAGTCACTGGTTTACAATTTAGGTATCTGATTTTTCTTTTCCCCCCCCTCCCCTCCGGGCAAGTTTGTAGAATTGATGATGTATGAAGGTTTGTTTTATTTAAGGAAACAAATGAATGGGTGAGTCAACTTGCAAAAAGATCAGGATTTCAGGAATCTAGCTACGAAGATAAACTTACTTGGAAAAGCTCAAGTCATTTATATACCGTGTTTTAAAATATAGGCAAGTATGCTTCCAGTCTGAGTGGTGTCATGCCCCAGTGCAACAGCAATCTGCTGTTTATCTTGGAATGTGGCCATATCCAAGAGCACTGCAGCCAGGTCCTGACCTGGCTCAATGATATCACAGGAACCTGATTTGAAATTTTGAGGCACTCACCTGTTTCTGGTCAATGTATTTGTCAGAGTTAGCTTCGGAGTTAAAATAGGATCGAAGGTGTTTCTGTTGGGACTGGTACAGTAATGACAACTTCTACTGTTTAAACGTCCACCTCAGTGTCACTTAGCTCATTGCATCAAAATCTAAGTGTTTCATTGTCTTCAAAAGAACACTGGATACAAATATGGGGCACACGCAGAGAACAACTAGATTTGATAATTACAGCTATGAATTATACTATCTATACCAGATGCACAATGAATGATGATGCTTAGACCTAAAGAAGTGATCAGTATGGCAGTGCCTAATGGAACATCTAAAATAAACTGTAAGCTTCTGAGCTTCCTATTCAATAATACTAACACTATTATGATAGCCATTCGTTTGTTAAATACCAGATTGAAACATTACAATCTCAGCTGGGAAAGAAAGAAGACAGGACAATTAAATAAAGATAGATTTTCTCATTCTCTATCCCAAGACAATGATATCCAGCTGGCTGTTAAGCCAGTGTATTTATTTTTGGTTATGTTGAGCAATTAATATTGTACTGCACATTTTCCAGAGGATTTTGCAATCAAGGCAGCAAGGATGAGGAAGGCCATTCAATGCAACTGGATTCACTTATTCAGAAAGTTCATATAGCCAAGCTAAACAAAAAATTAAAATTAAAAATACAAGAAATATAAATTGCTGGAGAAACTCAGCAGATCCGGTAGCATCGTGGAAAGAGAAACAGAGCTAATGTTTCAAGTCCAATGACTCCTCTTTGGAGTTGTATTATCAACTGTCAACTTGATAAAATTCTGCCTAGCTTTTAGACTAATTTCATGTAATATTCTATTCAAAAGCCTAGTTGCTAATGTTATATTTACATTTTATAGAAACTTAAGAATTGAAAGACCAAGTATCAGTAAGAGTTACCATCACCTGCTCAGAAGTGGATTTCAGGATAGAAGAATTTGTTATAAGAACTCCTCTTGAAATATACCTTAGAAGGAGAAAAAATAATAATTAAGTAGCAGTGTGAAATATGGAACAATGGAGTAAAAGGACTGTAACCAATCTCCAGAATTTAACAATGTTCAAATTATGACCATAATCCAGGATATCAATACTTAAGCCTTTTTAAACATGGGTAATAAAAAAAATGCTACTATTGAATGATTAACTAGTTAATAAACACAAGGAGTTTTGAAAAAATCCAAACGAATATTTAGTTATCTCACAGCTTTTCTCAGCAGACATGCAAATGCTGAAGATACAATATTTTTTGACCATAGAATACAGAATTCTTTACAGCAAATCAGTGGACTGTCAACAATCACACAGAAATAACAAATCACAAAGGAGGATACAATAGCTGTGAAAGTGTGCATCATGCTCAAGGGGTTTGCACAACATTAAGCTACAAAGACTAAAGTTGATGGACGAGATCCTGAGTCCATTACAACTTCTCACATGTTTCCAGGCCAATTTTGATGCACACTTTTCTCTACTTTCTATTATTGCATTACAATTTTCCCAGCTTGGATTTTACTATTGTATCTTTCAACAGTATTATACTTTGTGAAAATACATGACCAGATTTACAACTTAGATAGGCATAAGATAGTTCAGTGCTGGGGAAAAAAAGTTTGCGTAAGGCTGAAGAAAATTTATTCTGTTGCTGAGAAGAGACACTTTTTTTTTCTTACTTTCATCAGGACAAATGCAAGAACGCCAAATTTCAAACAATGATATGTACTATCAATGACTGCTAATTGGTTGGAAAGTCAGCTCTGATTGGCTGAGACATTACCATGAGAGAAATAACATGCAACTATAAACGATATAACTAAAATTTATTTCACCAGACCATCAAGGATTTCTAATTACAATTTAAATTAGACATTTGACAACCTTATAACAAGGATGTATTAAAATTACAGGGCAACCTCAAATTGTCCGAATGACATGGGTGGGGAGTATATTGATCGGATAATCGAATGTTTGGATAACTGATCAGAATTTGGTAAATATCTTAAATCGAGTTAACATTAACAGGAGGTTGAATCAATTCAATATTTAAACATTTGCACTAGACAGAGATGGTGGGGAAGACCTCCCTTGGGTGTACACCGAGCTACAACCTCCAGCCTGTTCAACTGGACTCCAAGGCCCCCTCTCCTTTGCTTCTTCCCCTTCGAATCTCTCCCCCTAGCAATCTCTAGCCCTGCGCATCCTCCACTGCTGCCGGCTGGAAACTGCGGCCACGCACAAACGGTCCCAAGTTCGAGGCACAAAGCAGGTGCAACGCCGTCTACATCCGGGTCCTCGCACAACAGTTCCATCCCCTTCTGAAAGCCAGTCATATGAGCCATACAACCAAATCCTCCACTGTTAAATTTATTTCAATCACTTTATATTTTAAAACGAGAAGCAGGAAGAAAGAAAATAAATGACTGGCAGAGGAGGAGCGAAGTTGCTGAGTTCACTGCTGAGCAGGTAGTGACAGAGTCCAGTTTCCAATCTCAAACTTAGGGACCTTGAGATCGTATTCTGATAATCCGAAATTCAGATAATTGATTTTCGGATAACAGAGGTGGTTCCATATTTGATGTGACAGTTCTTAAATGTAGAAAAAATTTACCTGTATTGTACATTTTTAGCATGTTCCTCAGGTAGGTAGCTATTATTCACAACAAAATATTGACAGCTTATGCGATGGCCATTACTGTCAACAACAGCTTTACACCTGAGAAATAACAATATGCAGAGTAAAAGGTTAAATTAGTTATATTACAGACACAAAATATAGCAAACAAGTTTCCTACAAAAGTAAATGAAGATCAAACAATATACATTAAATAGTTAACTTGCATTTTTAGTGAACTGCAAACTTCAATGAAAAACAGTACTGAAGTTATTAATAGTCTAACTACAATTGCGTAGGTGTTACTGATATGGCAGTAGTTGAAACCACTGATGAATTAAAATTCTAAACAACTCAGAACTAGCTTAAAGTATAATGTATGTCTTACAAAGAATCAGTTCATACCAAGATACTAAATTAATTTGAGTGCTGGGAGTAAAAGTGAATATCATTAAATGGTGCCCACATATCTGAAGTTTAAGATTAAAGAAAAAAAATTTGTATGCAAAGAAAAATTCAGTCATTTTGAAAGCTTTTCCAAAACCCATTCCCTGAAGTGGAAGCTGCAGAAACACTGCAACAAAATCATCAAGATCAAGGTTTCCAACTTGGACAGAAATCTAAATTGTCTGTGTGGCTCAAATGAAGTTATCTTCGTAGCTTGCAGATATTATAGAATCCCAGCATTAAGTGTCTCTGTGGGTGTGACATTCCCCTCTTTGGAGAAAGTGGTGGTGGCGGAAAGGACAAATAATTGGTCAGGTTGATCCCAGAGAAATACTTGAGCTTTCCTGCCACCTTAGTAATTAAGGAGAAAGTGAGGTCTGCAGATGCTGGAGATCAGAGCTGGAAATGTGTTGCTGGAAAAGCGCAGCAGGTCAGGCAGCATCCAGGGAACAGGAGAATCGACGTTTCGGGCATAAGCCCTTCTTCAGGAATGATTCCTGAAGAAGGGCTTATGCCCGAAACGTCGATTCTCCTGTTCCCTGGATGCTGCCTGACCTGCTGCGCTTTTCCAGCAACACATTTCCAACCTTAGTAATTAACCTGGGTAATAAAAGCCATGGATGACCTTCATAAATTAAGGCCCCTAAATAGTCAATTAATAGCCACTCTGTGTTAGAATGGAAGAGAAGAGACTGAATGACAGAAAAGTTAGTCTTAAAAGTCCAATCAGAATTGGGTAAGGAAAATAAAAACTCGGCACTAAAAAAAAAGACAGACTGAGAGCAAGTGTGCTGCTGCCAAAAAAAAACAAGCAGAGAAAACAATTCAAAATGGATGACAGAATTTACAGCTTGAAATTGCTGAATTCAATGTTGAGTCCAGATAACTATTAAGTACGTACACTGAGACTCATTGCAACAGAATAGAAAAGCAATTTATTGTCACTTCTATGTATGAAAATACAATGAGATGCATATAAGTCACCACAATTCGGCACCATTTTATTTACAGAAATTATAAAGAGAAATAGTTGGGACAAAGTTAAGACCAAATTCATCTTTTGTTTCCTTCACAGCAATCTGGGTTTATGTAGCGGCTACAGGACACCACCACCAAAGCTGCCATACTGGACAAACTGGAACCACCATGCCACTGCTAACAGCCACCACTGAAACTGCCGCACTACCGCCAGGAGGAACGGACCAGACCCACTGACAATGAGGCCTTTAATAAAACCGCAGCCACCATGGCAGTGAGGAACAGACATCCAATCCACCACACTGCTGCTACTACAGCAGACCCTTGCAACTGCCTATCTTCACTGCAGTTGCAGAAAAGAAAATAACTGATAAAGAAGAAACAAAACAAAAAAAAATGTGTCCAGCCAGGTGAGTGGGAGAGTAAAGACTCAAAGTCTGAACACTTCCTATCCTGCTGCCATTTTGAATACAGTGCAGATATGCCAACAGGAGATCAAGGAGGATAATTAAAATGATGAGCCACTGGAAAGTTTAGGTTATGTTTGAGACAGAAGTGTTCTACACAGAGATAACAATTTGAGCAGCCAATACAGTAGAATAATGAAATGCACATAAACTGTTGGTTCACCTGGAACGAGTGCTTGGATAGTTAAGCAAGAGGAAGTAAAGGGCAGTGTTAACCTTGCCTGCGTTTGTGTGGAAAGGTGCCATGGAAAAGGGTCAGGGTGTTGGGGTGACAGAGGAGTGAATTAGGATATCACAGAGAAGAATCTTCAAAATGCTGAAAGAAGAGAAGTTTTGTTTGATGGTGGTAAAAACAATGTAAAAGTAAATTTTTGAAGACCCTTTGTCTTAACAGCCAAATACGTTGGTGTGTCTGGAACCACAAATAGGTCAGACCAAATAGGAATGGCAGATTTTGTTCCCTCAAGGACATTAGTGAACTAGTTGGGTTTTTAATGACAACCAAATGATTTTAAGAGCATTATTAACAGACTAAAATTTCATGCCTGATTCATAAATTAAATTTGACCAGATAACCTCAGAACAAGAGTCCAGGTCTTCAGATTATTAGTCCAGTAAAATGACAATTTGGGTTACCACCCTGAGAGACTTCAAAAATGTTATGAAATGTGATGTCTGTTTATTAGTGACTGATAATGCTGAACCGAAAGAAAATAAAAGCAAACCCACAATTGTCCCAAACAAGTAATGGCTTGTTTACTCAACCAAAGTTGAAATGCTGATTGAATCAAGTGCGGCTCAAAAGAGATGACAAAGTTATCCATGATTTTTAACTTAGAATGATTTTTCAAGTGATGGGCTTCAGTGTGCTGGAAAGACAAAATACAAAAGGCTCTTGTTCTTCTTACCAGGAGACTCTTATGCAATTAGGAAGGCAAAATGGATGGAAACAGGAAAGCAAATAGCATGTCACCCATTTATTGCAAAAGGTTTGGAGTATAGGAGAATACAGTGTCAATTTGTCACCTGCAAAGTGTCACTTTGATTATACACCTGCAAATACTGTTTTGATCTCTATATCGAAGGAGAGAAGTATTTACCTTGGGAGGTGTGCAACAAACTTTTATTAGATTAATTCCTGGGATGAGAAGATTGCCTTTGTCTTCTTTTAACTCTTTGGAGTTAAGCATGAAAGATGATTTCATTGAACCATAAAAAGATTCTGAAGGTTGATACAAAGAAGCTGCTCTCCCAGGCTGCAACCAGGGAGATGAAATGCAATAGAAGGGTTGGTCATTTAGGATTAAGATGCGGAAAGTGTCTTAATTTAAAAGATGGTGAATCTTTGAAATTGCTGTTCAAGAAGGCTCTGCATCAGTCCTTACATACATTCAAGGTGGAAGTCAAGAGATTTTTGGTCACTGAGATAATTGAGAGGTTACAGAAATCAGGTAAAGTGCAGTGAGGTCAAGACTCCTCTTTCTCATCAGTGTAGGAGCACAAAAGGGCACACAATCTACAGCTGCCTCTACAGCCCATCCTCTCATGTAAATAGGAGGAGGAGAAGGAAACAGGATACAGAGAATGTGAGAATTCAGATCTATTTGGTGGTTATCACTGAATTTAGTTCTGGAGATTAATAAGTTTAAGTTATTTGGATAAGCGAACAGCACAAAATTCTACATAAAGTCTACATTTGATCTTCTGTACTGTTCATTTTTACTTTAGCAGAGATTGCTTGTTCACAAAAATCTTCAGCCCCTGCTTTGTGCAAGGGTTTCTCAGTTTCTAATTCTTAGACCTTTCTTCTGTTTTGATTACAGGAACCTTTGGTTACGAAGGGTGCCATTTAAGAAACTTTTGAAAAATAGCATTAAGGCATGTTAAATTAATTTAAATTTAAATTAATCTGAATTAGGCATTACCTGTTAATTTTAAATAAAGTCTCATCCTTCACAGATGATAGATTTCAGATTGAGTGACTTGTCAGAGATTATGAAGTCACGTCAGACTACTTCAAAAAAAAACTGCTAAGATTTCACAAACTCTAATTTTGTCTCATCTTCAATACTCTGCAAATGTTCAAATGATCCAAGGAAACTTGACCAAGTGAATTTTGTCTAGAGACTAGCAGATTAGATTCAAGTATCAGAACAATGGCACACAGGTGAACAGTGAAAGTCTCTTTTCCCTCTTTCAAAGTTTCTTTTTGTTTCCTTTACTGTTTGTGGGTCTTCGAACAGCATTGACTAGTTACAGGAAGGATAACAGGGATAATTTATCATTTTATCTAGACACCAAACATGAAGTTTGCAACTGTTAAAGTTATAATTATACATAGGTTAGCTGCAGCAGAGCTCAATTCCCTCTTCACTGCATCCACAATGTATCTCAATGCCACAATCAGTAGCCAATACCATTGTACAACTGTAGCAATTATCAATATTACACTTGCATTTGGCCATGGCTGCCAATTACAGCACATCTTTAACGATCAATAGAAATGTTTAGTGCCAAACAGTTGTTCCATTAACTCAGTTGCTTGCTTAAAATTCCACGACAAACCAAAATAGCCAACAACAGTTGTTTCATAAGTTCAGTGAGAAACCCCCGAGCTACTCATGTTGCTCCTTTGACAAAAGTTGCGCTGTCCTTCATTTTTTTTCTCCAAAAGTGTTGTACGAGGCAGAGTTGCTGAGATGGCTGGGTTTATCTACTTAAAGAAGCTTTTAAGTTTTAAAAAAACCTTGTACAATGAAAGGGGAGTGGCCAGTTCTTCCAGTTCAGCTTTGATCTAGTTTGGTTTAGGTTTTTAGCAGTCTGGCTGTTCAGAGCTGCTGGTCAGCTTTATAAGGCTGCTGGTCAAAGAAACAGCTACATGGAAGGTGTTGCCTACTGAATCTCTCTATCTCCTGTAAGCCACGGTGCTTGATTCTACCTTTTTTGCCATAGGGGTGTTTATGGGGATGTTGTAAGTATTTGGAACAGCATCATTAAGTTGTGAGAGTCAATTGAGTTTTCAAATCGTTATGTTATTCTAAATTTGTTTTTTTTTATTCATGTGTAGAATAAATTAAGTTTTGTTCAAAACTGTGTGGTTGGGCCAGCTACATCACTCCTGGATTAACAACTTAACACCTGCTTAAAACTAGAAAAGTCAGGATCTGCCCTGGTCCATAACACTACAAGGATGAAAGCAGCACATGTTTACCTTGGCATCTTGAGCAGTGACGACAGCAAATCTTCCCGCTGAGAAATCAAGTGAAGAGTGGAGGAGGTAGTATTGATAGATAGTGGACTTATCACAACATATATATAAAGTGAACTTTTCAATCCTAGTTCATGGTTCAAGAAAGTGGCTCATCATCATCTTCACAATGCTAATTAGGGATAGGAAATAAATGCTCACATCCCGAGAATGAATAAAATCAAAATGCCATATGTGGAGAAACAGAGTCGTGATGGCTGCAGGAAGCGGCACAGACCATGGAAAAACTTAAACACGAGGAAGAGAATGGTGAACAGCCTGGTGATCACGAATGCATTGCAGGCCACCGAGCACATTGGGATCAGTGTACGGGGCTTACCGCAAGTTAGGATACAAACATAGTTCTGAATGAAGCAAAGTTTGCAAAAGCTGGATGGTGGGAGGGTCTGCCATGAGCATAGATTCCTGATGAAGGGCTTATGCCTGAAACGTCGATTCTCCTGCTGTTTGGATGCTGCCTGTGCTTTTCCAGCACCACACACTCTAATCTGATCGCCAGCATCTGCAGTCCTCACTTTCTCCTTCCAAATAGTGTAATATCCAAGCTTGAAGACATTAAAAAGCATGGGTAAGGGTTTCAATCGTCAATTGTTTGAGGTAAGGTTGAAGATTAGTCTTGATGAAGAGAACAAGTGTATGGGTGATCCTGGATCAGCTCCCAATGATAAAATGCTAACAGAGAAAATGCTAATAAACAGAGAATACTGGAAATATTCAGCTGGTCAGGCAGTATCTCTGAAAAGAAACAGTTAACGTTTAAGGTTGATGACGACTGTTCATCTTTTTCCTTCAATGCCACATTCAAAACCTACAATCTCTATCACCCTGAAGGACAAAGGCATGGACCACCACCATCTTACAAAGTTCCCCTCCAAGCACCCTCACTTGGAATTAGACTGTTATCTCTTCAGTCATAGGGTCAAAATTCTAGAACTCTTTCCAAAAGCACACCGAGGAAGTTAATCCGGGTGTTCCCCAACAGGAAACCCTGGATGAATTAGGACATATAGAACTTGCTAAATACCAGGCATGAGACCTTCAGATCAGGAGACCCACTCGAATATAAGAAATCCAAGTATGACCTTCGCAGAACCATTAAAACAGCCAAGGACCAATACTGACACAAACTAGAGACCAGACAGACACCTGGCGACTATGGCAAGGTCTGAATGACATCACAGGTTCTTAAAAAAAAAAGTGCAAGATAGCAGACGATGACATTATTCCTCCCAGATCATCTCAATGCCTTCTATGCTCGCTTTGAGCAGAATTTCTGTGGAGAGGTAACACCTATTCTGACAAGTCCTGACAAACCTATCCCAACAGTCACTGCATCAGAGCTCAGATCAGTTTTCCTTCTTGTGAATCCAAGGAAAGCAATGGGACCAGATGGAGTACCAGACTGTGCACTCAGCATGCACAGAACAATTGGCAGAAATCTTCTTGGACATCTTCAACCTCTTCCTGCAGCAGGCCACTGTTCCTGCCCATTTCAAGAGGGCCAACATCATCCCTGTGCCTAAGGCGACTCATGTAGCATGTCTCAATGACTACCACCCAGTGGCCCTAATTTCAGTGGTCATGAAGTGCTTTTAAAGGCTGGTCATGGCGTTAATCAACTCCAGCCTCCCCACTACTCTTGACCCACTCCAATTTGTCTATTGGAACAACAGATCCACATCAGATGCCATATCACTTGCTCTTCACTTCTCCCTAGAATATCTTGACACCAAGAACAGCTACGTAAGAATCCTATTCATCGACTACAGTTCAGCCTTCAACACTATTATCCCCTCCAGACTGATTACTAAACTTCGTGATCTCAGACTAAGTCCCACTCTCTGCAACTGGATCCTCAGTTTCCTGACCCACAGGGCACAGTGAAGAGTGGGGACAATATTTCATCCTCACTAACACTCAACACTGGAGCCCCCCAGGGTGCATACTCAGCCCCCTACTCTACTCACTGTATACCCATGACTGTGTCACCAAATACCAGACTAATGCCATTTACAAGTTCGCTGATGACACCACCATAGTCAGTCAAATCTTAGATGGCAACAAAACAGACTACAGATGGGAGGTGGGAAGATCTGGACAAAATGGTGCACTGAGAACAACCTAGCACTCAATGCCGGCAAAACCAAGAAACTCATTATTGACTTTCAGCAGGATGTTACTTGTGCCCACCTACACATCAACAGCACAGAGGTGGAACGAGTAGAGTGTCAAGCTCCTGGGAGTGGTCATTCACAACAAACTTTCTTGGATTCTTCATGCAGACGCACTGGTTACAAAGGCCAACATCTCTTCTTCCTCAGGCATCTGAGGAAATTTGGCATTATGGCGAATACCCTTCTCAACTTTTATAGGTGTGCTATCGAGAGCATTCTTTCTGGATATATCACTACCTGGAATGGCAACTGTACCATTCAAGATCGGAGATGGTCAGAGTGAGATGAACTTGGCCCGGACAATCAGAAAGGCCTACCTCCCATCTATAGAATCCATCTATCAGGCCCGCTGTCAAGGAAAGGCCACCAGCAGTCTTAACGATTCATCCCACCCTGGCAATGTTTTTCTACAACCTCTACCATTGGGGAGAAGGTACAGAATCCTGAACACACGCACCAGCTGGTTTCGAAACAGTTTCTACACCACTGTTATTCGAATACTTAATAGAGTCACCAACTCTTAACATTTGCCTGTACTTGTGTTTTTGTTTTTGCTGCTGTTTACCTATTACTTACTATCTATGCTACTTAACTCTGATCTGCCTGTATTGCTCACAAGACAAAGCTTTTCGCTGTGCCTCGGTACACGTGACAATAAATTCAATTCATTTCAGATAGGCTGACAGATCAATTTGGCAGATGCGTTTCAATGTAAGCAAGTGTAAAGTAACACATTTTGGCAGAGAGAATGAATAAGAATATAAAAAAGGACAAGATTCTCAGTGGGAATGTGGGTGTATACATGTGCATTACATTTTCCAAGTGAAAGGGAAGTTCAGGAATGCAGTAAAAGTAAAACACAAATTTCTTAGCTTTGTGAAGAGGCATTGACAAGAACAAGGAAGTTACTATCATCCTTAATAACACATTGATTCAACCTCAACTAGTCACTTTAGGAAGCTTGTGAAGTCTTTACAGATGTGCAAAGAAAATGTTCACATTTTTCCCAATTTATTTCAGGAGCTGAGAGCCCCATTGGCAAGACCAGCATCTGTTGCTTACCCAAACTGCTCTTGAGGAAATGATGCGGAGTCGAAAATGGTTCCAGGCATGTGGGACTTCAGTTACATGGATAGACTGAAGCTCAAGTTTGCCTTAGAGAAGAAAAGGTTGTGGGGAGATTTGACTGACATGTTCAAAAGTATGAGTGGTTTAGATAGAGTAGCAAGTAAAGCTCTTCACCCTGGCAGAGGCATATAGAATCGCAGCTTTCAAGAGAAAACTGGATAAGCCCCTGAAAGAAAACCATTTACAAGGCTCAGTTAAAAGTTTAGGGTTTGAAATTGAGAGGGGTGCTCTTGCAGAGATTTGGGATTAACACTGCGAATGAATTGTTGTCTTATCGTAGAATCATTCCAAGACAGCAGAGTAGATAATTCTTACAACTGACCAATTGATCGTCATAGAAGAACTACTACCAAAGTAGTCAGTAGCTTTCTATTTGTCTTAAGTTTTAAATCACAGCAAAGCAGCCATAAATTAGAATAATGTAATGAAGGGATAAAATCAAAAGCCAATTAGGTGACTAGAAAATTCCCAATGACAAATTATGAATGACTTTAAGTAATCAAACCTGAAATGATCAGTCATGAAAACCCATTACTAACATAATTCAAAAAAGGGGAATTGCTTTAAATGCTTCTTTCTTCTGTCACTTTCATTAGTAAATGAAGTTTTCAACGTCCAAAGGAGTGTGTCACTGTCATTATTTTGAGATTGGTTTTTTATCTCTCTTAGGAAAGATGGTGGGAAGTGTTTGCAAAGTGTTACATCAGGCATTAAAAATCCAAGACAGACTAGCTAGGCCAATGGGTCATTCCTTGTTTGTAAGCTGTGCCTCTGATAATATATGATGTATTACATGAAATAATAGCCCAGTTCTTCTGAAATAGTGATTAAATAGACAATGTTGAAAACAGCTTTTGCCTTAATGTTTTGGAACAATTACGTAGTAGTACACTTCAAGGTCCACATCCTAAGTTAAAAGCAGGGATATTGAATGTTTAAACTGTGTTCAAAGCTAGAATGTTTGGTATGTGAACATCTTTCAATGCATTCCACTTTTTAAATCACCCAAGTATTCCAACTTAACTACAAATCTGTTTGGGAGCAGTACTTCACATCTGCAGACATTCCTTAGTTGTACAACCACATTTTCTCAAATATTTCTGAAGTTAGCAGCTGATGGGCCGGTGTCACTTCATATCTTAAATCAAATGAAACTAACAGAACAGAATAATTCATTTGATGTGACCACCCTGAACAGTCCGTTTCAATCCTTCCCTTATGAACTACCCGAGGGCTGTTATTACTCATCTCAAAATGGGATATACAGCTGCACAATCCTTGCTGAATTTTCCCACTGCAGACAAAAGGGTTTATCAAATGGGAAGAGCGACCTAGCTTGCTACAACGAACTTTCTAAAAATTCATTAAAGTCGTTTCCTCTTTGAAATGACACGCATTATCAACAGCGATTAATCTGGTGAATCTTTTGGTGAACTCAATTTATAAAATGCAACAACACAGAGCCTTTTTGTCTTCAGATGAAAATCAATTAGTGTAGGTAAGGCCACAAGGAAAAACTAACATCACTCATCACTAGCCTCTGGCAGCTCAAATGATTTGTCTTCCAAGCTTGGGTGATCAGGAGCTGTTGTAATATCTCAGGAAAATTAATTTTGTTTCTATATTCTAGACCAAGTTTCCCTGTTTGCTGGACCTTTACACAAATAACTTTTAATCAAAGGTGATCTTTGATTAATACTTTAGATGATCTCAGAAGAAGGCTCCTTTTTCATGAGCCCTTATACAGTCTTCCCTCAATATGCTGTGTGAAAGGCAGGTCATTGCCTTTGTCTTTACCTCGATGTTTCTCTGTCGACCACCAGGCATTTCACCGAATGTCGCAAACAGTACGTTCCGCCAAAGACTGCAGACATCCTGTGGACAAAGTACATATTGTAATATCCTTCAATATCCCATAATTTTAAATGTAAAATGTAGAAATAAAAGAAAACATGCAAAACTGCCATATCTCAGGTTGAGGTCTTTGTTTTCAGTTCACGATTAACTATATCCCAGGTTTAAAGTAGATAAGTAGCCAGCTATTGATATGTTCCTGAAAATATTAATTTATAAACAGCATAGGAACACAGTAACTACTTAAAGCACCTTCTGCTTTCAATCACCTGAGTTCCTGAATTCATATCTGTTTTTGGCAATTTTAGATCCAAGGCATATGTGTCCCATTCTGCACTCTGAGTGCAAGTTTGATGGAAACAATTTTTAACCCATGCAGATAAACTATTCCATTAGCACACCTGAAAGTGACCAGTGCAAAGCTCCTAGACCAAATGACAAACCAAGTGAAAAACAGGGAAACTAAATTAAGTGACGTAGTTTTGCAAGATACAATTCTGCATTAGAGCATATTAAACCTCATATGTTTTACTTTGCCTACCCCAATAACAAACCACATCAGAAGGATTACTAATATTTCATATTAGATTTAATATTTGCAGGCCTTGCAGGATCACAAATAGGAATACACATTGCAAACCAACAACCTGTAGCAGGCAAATTTCACTGGTTTGCAACAATCCAGATTTAAGAAATTTTTTTCTGAAATGCTTTGCCCCAATATTCAATGCAGCATTCATGAGAAATTGGATTTCATCCACCTGCTCATTATACAAAGTTACACTCTTTCAAAAAAGTTTAATTAATCAGTGACAATTCTGATTTTCTCAATGGTACGAATAGCTACTACTCCTCAAACTACAAAATAAAGATCTATTACTTTAGGGATGTTACATACCTACATTATTGGAACTAACATTTGTGCTACACAAACACTGACCAATACCAGCTTAAATAAAGAACCCAAATACAAAAGCATTGCCAAAGTGTATTAAAGTAGGTTTCAGATTTAATACTTTTTGGAGGTCTTTAATTTTGACGATTGCAGATATCTGGATTAGGCTTGAAAAAGGTCAGTGAAAAGCCTTGAGGTATCCAACCATTGCTGAAAGAAGGTTTCTAAGAAAATCTTATGACTTTAGGTAACTGTTTGAATACAGTTCCGGGAAAACACCTGACTGTTAAATTACAAGGTTTTACTTGAATATTCCCTGCAGGCATCGAGTTTGGTTTGTAATTTTTTAGTTGGGGAATGCCTGCTACAGAACAAGATGTTCAGCCTGTGTGTCCTGTTTGGAATACTTCTTGCTGTGACATTAAGGTGAAACCTGACTCACTCTTCTAAAACAGCAAAGAATTTCACAATATTGTATTTCCTGAGCAAGCCTTACAAGACCCGCGTATACTTAGGGATTTGACCACATATACAAGAATATCAGGTCGAAAGATTTTGGAACATTCTACATCTTTTCCTTTAAGAATTGTATTCAAGGATAATAACCAATGTCAGAACATGTTTTACTTTTTTTGTTAAATAAGAGAATCTTTGCAGAAAGAGAAGTATCTGAGGACAAAAAGACAGAAACACCTAGGGGTTCAGGTGCATAGTTCTTTGAAAGATGCATCACAGGTAGACAGGGCAGTTAAGGTGGTGTTTAGCACAAATGCCTTCATCTCACAGACCCATTGAGGATAGGAGTTGGGATATCATATTGAGGTTGCACAGAACATTGGTGAGGTCACTTTTGGAGTACTATGTACATTTCAGAGTGCCCTGGAAGCAGAGGGTTCAGAAAAAATTTACCAGGATGTTGCCAGGATTGGAGGGTTTGAGTAACAAGGACAGACTGGACAGGCTGGAACCTTTCTCACTGGAGTATAAGAGGTTGAGGAGTGACCATGTATAGGTTTCTAAAATCATGAGAGGCATGGATAAGGTGAATAGCAAAAGGTCTTTTACCTACTACTGTAGGGTAACTCAAAACTAGGGAGCATATTTTTTAAGGTGACAGGGGAAAGATTTAAAATAGACCTGAGGGGCAACTTTTCTACACAGAGCATTGTTCCTATGTGGAACAAACTGCCATAGGAAGTGGTAGAGGCAGGTACAGTTACAACATCTAAAAAGATGTTTGGACAGGTACATGAGTATGAAAGATGTATGCGAAAGCTGCTGGGGTGGAAGGTGAGGCCCGGAAGAGTTCTGTCCTTGTTGCGTTGGGAGGAATGAGGTTCAAGGACAGTGCTGCGTGAAGTGGAGGAGATACGCTGGAGGGCATTGTCAACTATGTGGGAAGGCAAGTTTTAATCTTGGAAGGAGGCCATCTGGGATTTTGAGGTGGAATTGGTCATCCTGGGAATGGATACATCAGAGGTGGAGGAACTGCGAATAAGGGATAGTGTTTTACAGGAGGTAGGGTGGGAAGAGGTCTAGTCTAAGTAGCTGGGGGAGTCAGTGGGCTTGTAGTAGATGTCTGTGGTTAGTCGGTTACCGGAGATGGTGTGGAGAGGTCCAGGAAGGGGAGGGAGGAATCATAGATGGTCCAGGTGAACTTGAGGTCAGGGTGGAAGGTGTTGGTAAAGTTGATGAAATGTTCAACCTCCTCACGAGGTGGTGCCGATACAGTCATCGATGTAGTGGAGGAACAGCTGGGGGCTGGTGCTGGTGTAACTGCGTACCTGACATACAAACAGGCACAGCTGGGTCCCATGTGGGTGCCATGGCTACCCCTTTGGTTTGGTGGAAGTGGGAGGTTTTGAAGGAGAAGTTGTTGAAGGCGAGGACCAGTTCAGCCAGGCGGATGAGGGTGTCGGTGGAAGGGTACGGGGTGGGACGCCGTGAGGACAAGAAGCGGAGGGTTTCAAGTCCTTCCTTGTGGCTGATTGAAATGTACAGGGACTGGATGTCCGTGGTGAAAATTAGGCATCACGAACTTAGGTGGGGAATTCCTGGACTAAGGGGACAGGATGGTGTTGAGGCAGGAAGAGGGGAGTTCAGTGGGACAGGTGCAGGCTGAGACAATGGGTTGACCGGGGCAGTCAGGTTTGTCAATCTTCGATAGCTGGTAGAGTTGGGCGGTGCAGGGTTCACAGACTATCAGGTTGGAGACTGTGGATGGGAGATCCCCAGAGGTGATGAGGTTATGGATGGTCTGTGAGATGATGGTTTGGTGATGGGAGGTAAGGTCGTGATCAAGGAGGCAGTAGGAGGTGGTGTCTGCAAGTTGGTGTCTGGCCTCAGTAGTGTAGAGGTCAGTGTGCCACACTACTACTGTGCCCCCTTTGTCTGCAGGTTTGATGGCAAGGTTGGGGTTGGAGCGGAAGAAGTGAAGGACTGTGTTGTGGGAGGGCGGGAGGTTGGAGTGGGTGAGTGGGTGGACAAGTTGAGGTGGTTGATGTCACGGCAGCATTTTGAAATGAAGAGGTCAAGAGTAGTTAGCAGACCAGCACAGGGTGTCCAGGTGGATGGAGTGTGTTGGAGGTGGGACAAGGAGTCCTCAGTGGTGTCTTGTTTGAAAAAGCGGGCCCGAAAGCGGAGGCGGTGGAAGGACTAAACATTGGTCCTCAGTGAGTGGGAGGTCTGGGGGAATGGTGAACACAACAGGGCTGGGAGCTAGGACCTGGAGTGGGACTGGAGCTGGAGGTGGGGGCAGAGACACAGTTGCTTGAGTGGGCGTGATTATAGGGTCACGGTGATGTCACCAACAGAAGTGACGCTCACTAAGTGGGTAGAAATGGGGCTTACAGCAGTGTCCACAGGGATAGAAGTAGTGTCACGAGTGATGTGGGCAACATTTTGGCTTGGCTCTCAGCAGGTGATGTCACTGGTGGCGGAAGTGATGTTGGCGATAGAGTCTTCCGTGTCTAGGTGAGTGATGTCTTTAGGGATGGAAGTGGCTGCCGTGGTGGCAACTGCTGGGGTGCAAGTGATGTGCAAGGTAGGTAACGCGTCTGTGTTGGGGGTGGTGAATCTAGCAGTGGCAGTAGTCTTACCCGCGGCACGGAGGTGATTGGGTGGACAGCGATAGCAGAGGTGGTATGGTCGGCATTGGCTGCTGTCCGAGGGGTGGCGGTGGAGGCGGAAGTGATGTCATCATTCACCCCGGCAATCATGGATGGAGCGGCCACGTGGGTAGTGGAGCCTGGGCAGTTCCAGAGACCAAGAGAAGTTTTCGGAGAAGCCAGTGCATTGAGGGAAGTACATAAAAATTTGTTTAACTTGTGTTCTTTTATGTCCAATGTAGCGGAGAAAAACTGTTGAGCGCCTGAATCCTTTGGAGGGTGAAGAAACGCAGAGGTCGGTTGCAGGTCTGGGAGAATGTGGCTCTGAGGTCAAGGGCGGGTAGAACTGACTGCAGGTAGAGTAGATGGCGGCGCATGGCTGATATTATGGAGCGGGAGGGTCCAGAAAGAGAATCATTGCTGAAGGTTTTAGTGTGTACTGGGTATCCTGTTCAGGTCCAAACTGTCTTGGTCTGAATGTGGTCCAGTGTCCATGTGGGATCAGATGGTTCTGTAGGCAGGCACTGAGGAAGGAGATGTGGCTGTGGTAACGAATCTGCTGAATGGCATGGCTGAAGAGCATCAGGGTTGGGGAGGGGGGAGGGTAGTACAGAGGGAGAGGGACTCACTGAGATACTGAGATCTTTGTAGAGAGGGGAGGAAAATTTCTGCGAGGTAGGCATCCTTAGAAGAGGGTTCACAGAAAGGTTAAAATAAACTAGGATATAATGAGGACTGCAGATGCTGGAGATGAGAGTTGAGAGTGCGTTGCTGAGAAAGCACAGCACGTTAAGCAGCATTGGAGGAGCAGGAGAATCGATGTTTTGGGCATAAGCCGTTCATGAGACATGAGACTTGTGGGCTGGGGCTGACAGATAGATGGGAGGGAGATGGGGGGGGGGGAGGAAGAGATGGGGGGGGGGGGGGGGGGGGAGGAGGAGATGGGGGGGGGGGGGGAGGAGGAGATGGGGGGGGGGGGGAGGAGGAGATGGGGGGGGGGGGGAGGAGGAGATGGGGGGGGGGGGGAGGAGGAGATGGGGGGGGGGAGGAGATGGGGGGGGTGGAGATGGGGGGGGGTGGAGATGGGGGGGGTGGAGATGGGGGGGGGTGGAGATGGGGGGGGGTGGAGATGGGGGGGGTGGAGATGGGGGGGGTGGAGATGGGGGGGGTGGAGATGGGGGGGGTGGAGATGGGGGGGGTGGAGATGGGGGGGGTGGAGATGGGGGGGGTGGAGATGGGGGGGTGGAGATGGGGGGGTGGAGATGGGGGGTGGAGATGGGGGGTGGAGATGGGGGGTGGAGATGGGGGGTGGAGATGGGGGGTGGAGATGGGGGGGTGGAGATGGGGGGGTGGAGATGGGGGGTGGAGATGGGGGGTGGAGATGGGGGGTGGAGATGGGGGGTGGAGATGGGGGGTGGAGATGGGGGGTGGAGATGGGGGTGGAGATGGGGGTGGAGATGGGGGGTGGAGATGGGGGGTGGAGATGGGGGGTGGAGATGGGGGGTGGAGATGGGGGGGGGGGATGTGGGGGCGGGGGCAGTAGCTGAGAAAAAGATAGGTGGATGGAGGCAAGGGAGAAGGGGATAGGTCAGAGGGGGAAGTGATGGACCGGTCAGCAGGGCCTGTTGGCCATACAGGACTTGGGTATAACATTTTTATCTCTGGATCAGTGGTGCTGGAAGAGCACAGCAATTCAGGCAGCATCCGAGGACAGGCAAAATCGACGTTTCGGGCAAAAGCCCTTCATCAGGAATAAAGGCAGAGAGCCTGAAGCGTGGAGAGATAAGCTAGAGGAGGGTGGGGGTGGGGATAGAGTAGCATAGAGTACAATAGGTCAGTGGGGAAGGAGATGAAGGTGATAGGTCAGGGAGGAGAGGGTGGAGTGGATAGGTGGAAAAGGAGCTGGGCAGGTCGGACAAGTCCGGACAAGTCAGGGGATCGTGTTGCTGGAGGTTAGAAACTAGGATGAGGTGGGGGAAGGGGAAATGAGGAAACTGTTGAAATCCACATTGATGCCCTGGGGTTGAAGTGTTCCGCTCTTGCCTGGATTACACTTCTTCCCACCCTACCTCTTGCAAAAATGCCATCCCGTATTCCCAATTCCTCCGCCTCCGCCGTATCTGCTCCCAGGAGGAGCAGTTCCACCATAGAACACACCAGATGCCCTCCTTCTTTAGAGACCGCAATTTCCCTTCCCACGTGGTTAAAGATGCCCTCCAACGCCCTCAGACCCAACCCCTCCAACCGCAACAAGGACAGAACGCCCCTGGTGCTCACCTTCCACCCTACCAACCTACGCATAAACCAAATCATCCGCCGACATTTCCGCCACCTCCAAACAGACCCCACCACCAGGGATATATTTCCCTCCCCACCCCTCTCCGCCTTCCGCAAAGACCGTTCCCTCCGTGACTACCTGGTCAGGTCCACGCTCCCCTACGACCCACCCTCCCATCCTGGCACTTTCCCCTTCCACCGCAGGAACTGTCAAACCTGTGCCCACACCTCCTCCCTCACCTCCATCCAAGGCCCTAAAGGAGCCTTCCACATCCAAAGTTTTACCTGCACATCCACTAATATCATTTATTGTATCCGTTGCTCCCGATGCGGTCTCCTCTACATTGGGGAGACTGGGCGCTTTCCTAGCAGAGCGCTTTAGGGAACATCTCTGAGACACCCGCACCAATCAACCAAATCGCCCAGTGGCTCAACATTTCAACTCCCCCTCCCACTCTGCCGAGGATATGGAGGTGCTGGGCCTCCTCCACCGCCGCTCCCTCACCACCAGACGCATGGAAGAAGAATGCCTCATCTTCCGCCTCGGAACACTTCAACCCCAGGGCATCAATGTGGATTTCAACAGTTTCCTCATTTCCCCTTCCCCCACCTCATCCTAGTTTCTAACCTCCAGCAACACGATCCCGACTTGTCCGGACTTGTCCGACCTGCCCAGCTCCTTTTCCACCTATCCACTCCACCCTCTCCTCCCTGACCTATCACCTTCATCTCCTTCCCCACTGACCTATTGTACTCTATGCTACTCTATCCCCACCCCCACCCTCCTCTAGCTTATCTCTCCACGCTTCAGGCTCTCTGCCTTTATTCCTGATGAAGGGCTTTTGCCCGAAACGTCGATTTTGCCTGTCCTCGGATGCTGCCTGAATTGCTGTGCTCTTCCAGCACCACTGATCCAGAATCTGGTTTCCAGCATCTGCAGTCATTGTTTTTACCTCTATAACATTTTTATGCTATGTTATGTCATGGCCTGGGAGTAGTGGAACTAGGGAAACCATGTACTTGCCCACCTTGGTCATAACAAATGTCAAATCCCACCACCACATCCATTAAACAACATCTAACATTACCACTAATCAGAACCTTAACAGAATCAGCCACATAAATACTGTAGCTACAAAGCAGGTCAGAGACTATATAATTTCTAGCTACTGAATCTCCTCCTAAAACTCAAAAATCTTATCATCCACAAGGCGCAAGTTGCAATGGAACAGAATAAGCTCTTTCTGTATGAGCACAACAGCATTCAAAAAGCTTGACACCATTAACCTGCTTTATTGCATTTCATCCACCACTTTAAACATTCACTCTCTCCACTACCAATGTACCATGGCTGCAGTTTATGTACTGTTCACTGTAGAAGCTCACTCCTTGTCGACAGCATTGCCCAAACCTGCTACTTGAAGGGATAAAGTTAGCAGGAATGTGGTAGCACCACCACCTCAAATTTCCTAAAGTCACATGCCTTCCTGATTTGAAAATACTTTTGCTTAAAAACTGTCAATGGGTCAAAGTCCTGGAATGCCCTAACAGCCTTCATTTAAACTTCCTGTCTAGCATAATTACTTGTGGGATTATTTCACCACAAAGACTAATAGTTATGACTCATCACCAATTTCTGAAGGACAGTTACAGGAGAGCAATAAATGTAATTTTTGTTTAGCAACATCCAAACCTGCTGAAAGTTAAAGGGTCTTTCAATGCTGACCTTAATCACAAAACCTCATTGTGACGACATGTGACGACAAATCTATTGATGCAAATTGTACAGAAGGCTCTCAAAAAAAAAATAAGTCAGTCTTGCTGTGACTCTACTACTGTTTAGAAAATGGAGGATGTCAGTCACAGCAGGTAGTGATTGACTGGGTTGCTGGATGCAACTCAACACATGATTGTGATTTTCTGTAATCTTTTCAGCAAAAACTTGTTGTATAAAGCAGCAATCTGTCTTAAGCCTTTTATCAACAAGTGTGAAATTGATCAAGTTTATAAAAAGCTTATTAAGCCATTTGCTTTCATTTATATCATCTTCACTAGAAGACAGGCACTTTATATTAATATGGAAAATGAAACACTAGACGATTATTAAAATAGTGAATAGCTTTTGCACATGGTAACCACAATTGCGAGTTTTGATAATATTTAGTGTAGGTGATGAATGTTGTTCCGAATTCAGCACTCAGGATTTGAATACTAATAGTCAAATCACAGCAAGACTGATGCAAGCTATTATGGAAAATACACAAAGACCAGAATGTCAACTGATATCACAAGTAATAAGTCAAAAGCAAAATAAATGCAAGTAGTAATCTAAAAAAAAAACAGAAAAAGCTTTTAAGTATTCATGCTGAATTATCTGTGGAGAGAGTTCACCTTTCAGGTTGATGACCTTTCATCAGAAACAAAACATTAAAGGCATAACAGTTTTTATGCACGTTCAAAGGTGGAAGAGGGGCCAGTTTGGGGGGGGGGGGGGGGGGGGGGGGGGAGAAGAGAAGTGGGGGGGGGGGGAAAAAGAGGTGGGTGGAAGAAAAAACAGGATTTTGGATAGGTTGATCAGCAAAAAAAGACATTACATGATTTAGGTAGAACAATTAGACAAAGATAAATAATGGGTCAACACCAGCTGTAAATAAGGTAGTTGGTTAGCTTGCCGAGCTGCTGGGTTATCGTACAGACTTTTCTTTACCATGCTGGGTAATATCAGTGTGACTTCTGTGAAGCACTGTTGTTCTGTCCTGCTTGGTTTTCATGTGGTCCAGTGCGTTGGGGTGAGTGTCACTTCCGGGTCGTCTCTGCACTGGTTTGGACACTGGGTCTGTGTGTTTGTTGATGGCCTTTTTGGGTGAAAACCAGGCTTCCAAGAACACTCTGGCAAGTCTCTGGTTAGCTTGTCCTAGAATGGTTACTTTGTCAAAAGTGGAATTAATGGCCCTCTTGATCTGTGTGTACGGTGATATGCCAGGACACAGGACCCCATACCCACAATATGCAGGACCAACATGGTATGCAAAATCCCTTGCAACAAGCACTACATTTGACAAGCAGGAAGAAAACCAGCCAACCGACTTCACAAAAACCAACTGGCAACTAAATGACATGACTCACTCTCCCTCATCTCCGTACACTGAACTCGCACTGATGATGTTACCCAGCACGGTAATGAAACATCTGCACAATAACCCAGCAGCTTGGCGAGCTAACCAACTACCTCATCCACAACCTGAACTACAGATCTTTGCGAAAACCTTAAAGCTGTAAACAATAATAGCAGATTAGCTTCAATCTTTATGTCACCATTGCTGACAGGAATAGTGCCAGAAGACTGGAGGATAGCAAATGTTCCTTTGTTTAAGAAGGGGAGTTGGGGCAACCCTGGTAATTATAGGCTAGTGAGCCTTACTTCAGTTGTGGGCAAGATGTTGAAAAAGGTTATAAGAGAGGATTTATCATATTGAAAGGAATAATCCGATTAGGGATAGTCAACACTTTTGTGAAAGGTAAGTCATGCCTCACTAACTTTACAGAGCTCTACAAGGTGACAAAACAGGTGGATGAAGGTAAGGTGGTTGACGTGGTGTCTAATAATTTCAGTAAGGCGTTTGCTAAGGTTCCACATGGTAGGCTCTTGCACAAAATAAGGAGTTTCGGGATTGTAGGTGATTTAGCAGCTTGGATCAGAAATTGGCTAACTGAATGACGACAGAGTGGTGGCTGATGGAAAAGTTCATCCTGGAGCTCAGTTACCAGTGGCGTGACGCAAGGATTTGTTTTGGGGCCACTGCTATTTGTCATTTTTACAAATAATCTGGAGGTGGACGTAGAAAGATGGGTTAGTAAATTTGCAGGTGACACGAAGGTAGGCAGACTTGTGGATAGTGTCGAAGGGTGTTGTGGGTTACACAGAGGCACATAGATAAAATGCACAGCTGGGCTGAGTGGTAAATGGAGTTTAATGCAGACAAGCGTGAGGCAGTTCACTTTGGAAGTAACAGGAATGCAGAGTACTGGGCTAATGGTAAAATTCTCAGCAGTGTAGATGAACAGAAAGATCTCTATGTCCAGGTGCATAAAGCCTGAAATATTGCCACCCAAGTTGCTAGGGCTGTTGTGTTGGCGTTTATTGGTAGGGGGAATGAGTTTCAGAGCCACAAGGTGGCTGTAGAAGACACTGGTAAGACCACACCTGGAGTATTGCGTGCAGTTCTGATCACTACATTTTAGAAAGGACGTGGAAGCTTTGGAAAGGGTTCAGAGGAGACTTGCAAGAATGTTGCCTGGTACGGAAGGAAAGTCTTATGAGGAAAGGCTGAGGGAACGGATGCTGTTTTCGTTGGAGAGAAGGTGGTTGAGCGGTGACTTAATCGCGACATATAAGGTAATCAGAGGGTGAGACAGAGTGGACAGCGAGAGCCTTTTTCCTCAGATCGTGAAGGCTAACACGAGGGACATAGATTTAGGACAAATATCAGGGGGAGCTTCTTTACTCAGTAGTAGGGGTGTGGAATGGCCTGCCTACAACGGTAGTAAATTCACCAACGTTAATGGCATTTAAACAGGCACTGGGCATACACATGGATAATAATGGAAGGGTGTAGGTTAGTTGGGCATCAGATTAATTTCGCAGGTCGGCGCAACAGCGAGGGCCAAAGGGCCTGTACTGCGCTGTAACGTTCCATGTTCAGATGAAGTGCAGAAGCCGTTCAATGATAAACTGGGGCCAGAGATTAGGATTTTAAATTATTAAACTTAATGTAGAGCCCACTACACAAGTGCCAAAACTAAGAAGCTATTCTTCAAGCTTCCATTAAACAGAAAAGAAAGCAGAGCACGAGGAGAGAGAGTGGGTGAAGAATTAAAATGACAAGCAACCGGAAGCGGTGGACGACAATGTGGAATCCTTTTTGCTCTGAACCTTAAGTACATCTGGTGGGGAGCAGGAAATTTCAAAGTGTTTAGGTGGGAATGGCCACTTTGGAATGCTGAAAAGGAGGGGTATCACGACTGAGGTAGAGAATGATCTATTGAATGTGGTAACTGGTAGGACAGAAGGTGGAAAACAAGGGGAAATGTTTTACAATTTTGGGAGTAAGTAGAAGGGGTGAGTGTGTAGGAAATGGAACTGTCATGCTAACCATGTAAAATGAAATTATAGCACAGAAACTTCATGACCCAGGAGATAATTCAGTCCACTGTGCCCACAGTCTCAGTCGAGTCCCACTCCCAGTTTCCAATTCTTGACCTGGAACCCAGTGGGGGCTGTGCCACTTCAAACGCACAAAGTTGTGTTTAAAAAAACACATTGAGATTGAATATTTCTTCCACATCTTCTAGTACCAAAAGAGAAAATACTGGAAAATCTCAGCAGGTCTGACAGCATCTGTAAGGAGAGAAAAGAGCTGACATTTTGAGTCTAACTAGCTTTGATAAAGGGTCAGTTAGACTCGAAACGTCAGCTCTTTTCTCTCCTTACAGATGCTGCCAGACCTGCTGAGATTTTCCAGCACTCTCTCTTTTGGTTTCAGATTCCAGCACTCGCAGTAATTTGCATTTATGATCTTCTGGTGCCCACCACCACTTGCATAAAAAACCCTCGCAACATCCCTTTAAATTGGTTAGGCACTAACTCGACACCTATACCACCTGATTGTTGACCCCACTGCTAAAGGGAAATAGGTTTTTCATATCCACTTCAATTTCTTGTCCTCAAAGAAAAAACTGGCCCTTCAGTCACCACTCTAAACGTACTTTAGAACTCAGATTGAATAGGCTGAATTCATGATAGTTTAAAAGACATTTGGAGATTCACCTCTACCTTCACTGAGGGAACGGAATAGTAAGAGACTGACAATATGCAGGCAACATGTATGCATGGAATGGGTTGAAGCTTTGAAAAAACAACTATTTCTGATTTGGGACAGCTTTCAGCAAAGTCAATGCCACATTAAGCAGTTGCCCACAGTATAATTTATTATTCAGACAGTTAACTTTTCTCTAATGGCTGATACAAATCACAAGTGAAAGAAGATATAATCGTATCTTGTTATTTTGTTAACAGAAAATGACGTTAGCATTAAAACAGGATAGAATGAAATCAAATACACAGTGTTTAAAATATCAATGTTGCTATCATATTTTACCTTTAATCAACCGGGTGCATGTAATTGGAGGTTTTGTTTCATACTTGCTTCTGAAATGCTGGAAAACATCTTGTTTTACAGTAAAGCCCTTTAAACTACTGATCGGTACCAAGATCCAAAAAAAAACTGTTCGACCTACATCCCCAAAAGATACAGCTGTTCAATAAATGACAAAAACAACTGAACGCTTTCAGCCTGGCTTTTGGCAATTTTTGCACAGCACAGAAAAATGCATATAGTTAGACAGATTCTTGATGAAGAGAATCAAGGGCTATGAGGAAAGGACAGGTAATTGTACATGAGCAGCATCTGGAACAGCCACGATCCTGTTGTTAGGTAAGGCTTTAAAACTTCCTAAAGCAATTTTTCCCCTAAATGTGGGTTTCACCCAGCACCTGGCTGGAGCATTGCCCCATTTCCAGAGCCAGCAGTCTTTAATATCATTGTTATAGTTGTGCCACAAACTGGTCCAACTAATCCTTCCTCTCTGATAGGACTTCTATCAAGTAATTTGAAATTTTATTTCTGCCTCCAATGATGAGATCAAACTTCAACAGGAACAGTTAAGTTTAGATGAACACTGCATCCCCTGGTTGTGCTTATGTACTCTGTGAGGTGATGATCAGTGCAGCCCATTCTGCCCCACAACATGTGAGTAACAGCATGGAAAACCAATTGCAAGAATAGGAGTTAGAGAAATACACAATATATCACAGGAAGAATCACTGGTCACAGTATACCTTCCATCATTTTATAATGTGATAATGTGAGTTTAAGAAAGCTTTAATTATTCAATTCAATACAAAACTGGTGTTAAATAATTTTTTTTCTGAAACAAAGTATGCTCTTAGATTCCCCAGTGCAGAAACAGTTTTAAACTTCAATTAGCACTTCCAGGAAATGGAAGCATATTGATTTTGTTTAAACACAATAGTTTGACTTGCCCTAATTTCCTAAGACTCAGGGAAAATACCACTCATCTGTAATTCAAAATTTTATTGACAATAACTAAGTTTCTATAGACATTTGTGTACAATAAGAAAACACAGTCAGACCACACATGGAATATTGACAGCAGGTCTAGCTATCACATGTTCGGAAAGATATCTTGGCATTGAAATAATTGCTGTGTAAACTTGCCAAAATAATTGATACCTGTACTCCAAGTGTAAAGTTTATAAGGAGCAATGATTGAAACCAGAGTTGTACTGCCTAAAATCTACAAAATTAGGGATGATTTGATCAGAGTGTAAGACATTAAGACAATGTGGAAGATATAGACAGAGTCTAGAACAGGACTGGAAGGGGTATAGTCCAGGAATTGGGAGGTATGTTATGAAACATGGCACGGACCCAGTGAGTGGTCGAAGTGGGAAATGCTCTTGCACAGTCAACTAATGCGCCAGATCAATTATAAACTTTAGATCCAAGATTGATCAATCTTGTTATTCAAAAGAATTAAGGATATGGGTACATGGTTACATGGAGTTAGGCCATAAATAATCCTTAACGTTAAATTAATGGTAGAACAGGCTCAAAGGATAAAATGGCATATTTGTTCTGAAAATACACTTTGCTTACCCAGAATTCAGAAGTATAATCAGTTGTTGTGTGTGAACATAGGTGACCTGTTCATCCCTGTGGCTATAGGACAATTTCAGGGGGTAGACAGTCTGAAAGTTAGGGTAGAGCAGGGAATTTATGGCAAGAGAGAAAATCCTGTTAATAGATCATTAACAAAAAAACTCAAAGAACTGCTGGTAATCAGAAACAAAAACAGAAACTGCTGGAAAAATTCAACACTTCTGGCAGCATCTGTGGGGAGAAAACAGAATTAACACTGCGGACCCAGTGACCGTTTATCTGAACTACAGACCGACATTTAATTCTGTCAATGAAATCATTACACTATGATTTCAAATTACAAACAGTAAAATTCTTCTATTTTTAGCAGCTCTAATGGTCTATGTTGGTGCAGAAAAAGGACATACACACTTTAGAGGGCCTTTTCTCCTAAATGGCTGCATAATTTATTACATCCATTTGGAGAATATTTCATTATTTTAATACCCATTTAACACATCAGCTATCAACTAGTTCCACCTCCTTATGAAATGTGAATTTACAAAATTGTGCCAGGCTGCAAATGGGGTAGAATATGCAGGTTCTGGATTAGTGGTGCTGGAAGAGCACAGCAGTTCAGGCAGTATCCGAGGAGCAGGCAAAATCGACGTTTCGGGCAAAAGCCCTTCATCAGGAATAATGGCAGAACAGACTGCTCAGAATACTCATTCCTTGGCAGGTCACTGATATAAAACAGATTGCATACAGGGCCAACTATTTTCAGCCAGAAGTGCCAAGTAGCTAGCCCATCTCAACTACTGCATCACAAAAACCAGACCAGCCAATTTATTTAACCACATACAAGATCAAGAAATGGTTGCATGTGCTGGGCTTAGCAAGCGCTTTAACACTGGCTGTTGTGCTGATGTCTTATGGCTAATTCTAAAGCACAACTCTTGTGCTCTCACACTGCTAAAACACAAATGAAAAAAAATTGAAAAGGTGTGTCAGATCCACAAAAAAGCAGGAAAAATCCCATTTAGCCACTTATCAATCCATCAACCATCAAGTAAACAAAGGCCTCATTGGCACGCTTATCAAGTCACACATTCACTAGTAACGTGCTCACTAACAGGAGGCTGTGTGCCATCATGACAACTTCAGCCCAAAATATCATTGCAGACTTGGTTCAAACATGGATAAGAGAGTCAAAGTGCAGATGAGAGAGGATTGCCTTTAAAAATCAAGGCAGCTTTTGATCACGCAGCATCAAGGAGCCTTAGTAAAAAGGATTGGGAAAACTCTCCACCTGTAAGTCATACTTAGCATGAAGGAGGGTTTAAAGGAGATCAATCATCTCTGAACATGGCTGTAGGAGTTTCTCAGGGCAATGTCCTTGGCACAATCAGCTTGATTGCTTTATCAATGACTTTCCCTCATCGACCTGAATTCAGACAGAATTAGGCAGAGAAAGAGGCCATTCTGTGCAATATGCTTGCACCAGCTCTTTGGCGGAGCTGTCCAAATTGTCAGACTTCCTTGTTCTTCCTAAATATTTTAAATTTAGGATTTATCCAATTCTCTAATGAAAGAGCATCAACCTGAGGTGTTACTTCTATTTCGCTCTCAGTTGCTGCCAGATCCAAATATATCACCATCTTTTTTTTGGTTCAGATTTGTAGCGTCTGCAATGTTTCGCTTTTGTGTTGAAAGAAAAATCTGGATGTCTGCTCAATAGAAATAATGCCATGTCATCTTGTAAACAGTTATATACAAGGAGGATGAGTAAAAACTAACTTACAGATTATTGGATTCAGAAATCAAACTATTAGGTCACTTGGATGAGTAAGCATGTTTTCTTCAGTTCAAATAATGACCACATATTGGTTCTCCGGTTTTCACCTGCCCCTGAAATGGTTTAAAAGGAGCTACATGCACTGCCATTAATGAATAAATAAAGGCCATCTCTATTACCCTTTCTATTAGTAAATCAAAGACAACTGCCATCCCAGTCTTAATCATGTACAGAAAACTATCCTGATAATTGTGGCCTGTGGACTTGAGGAACCTTTTTATGCTAT
This sequence comes from Chiloscyllium plagiosum, assembly GCF_037043375.1. Taxonomy (NCBI): domain Eukaryota; kingdom Metazoa; phylum Chordata; class Chondrichthyes; order Orectolobiformes; family Hemiscylliidae; genus Chiloscyllium; species Chiloscyllium plagiosum. The sequence goes on from NW_028270149.1 coordinate 59,745,398, forward strand.
TAACCCTCAAAAGAAGTATCACAACTTGAAACATCTAACTACTGCCACCAGTATCAGTGATGTGTTCATTTGCTAAAAGAGGATGCTAAAACTGTACTTGCTCTCACCTTTAGCCTTGCAGTATCAAGTCACATAATGACTAAATTAACAACTGCAGAAACTTCAGACCTTGTATCACAGTGCTTCATACAGTCTTTAAATGCCATTTCAGTTCCTATCAAGACACAAATCAGTGGAAGCAATTTTTAATGCAGCTGCTAAACAATAAGACCCATTAATAGCTGAACTCTGACAGCACTATTCACGATGATTAATGGTTCTGTGTATAATTTGATTATTCTATTAATTCTGCTGATTACTGTTCCTGCTAATACAGTGAAGGTCACTTCCAAAATAAATCTTCATTACACACTTACATTAATGGAGAGAAAATACTGCCTCTAACTAGTTGTTTTTCTTAATTAAAAGCTAATGTAACAAGAACTAAATAGGCTTGAGGGCTACCTTTGCTTCTGTTACAATAACAGGATGTTTTTAAAACTCAAGATAGAAATTATTTCACCTTAAATCATACTGGTGAAAATAAAAAGTATAGGATTAAGAAAGTTCTCTTGGAGAAATGTGAAAGCACATGCAGCCACCTACAGCTGTAAACTGCTTCTACTTCAGTGACTCAAACAAACATTGGACTTTAAACAATTACATTTTAGATAATTAGGTGCTTCACTAAAATGTTCAAACAAAAGAAAATGTCAACCTACCCTAAATCCAAACTGAAGGAGGGTAGAATGAAACATTTATGAGTAACATTTTGAAATTCATGTCTGTCACTTCAAAGAGACTACAGATTTACAACAGTTGTGAAGAAAAGTACTTTTAAGCTATTTGCTAGGCTCTTTATGCTAAAGAGAATTGTTCATGAGTGCAGAGACACTTCTTTACAGTGGAAAACGTTATCAGATTACCTCCATCAGTATGATAATCAGGAATAATCTCTTTTCACTTTAAGCTATTCAATGTAAACATTGATTTATTATTTTTAATAAATCAATCCAATTTATCTCTGTTCATTTGTTCTATTACCCCACATTCATTTCTTGCTCCTTCAACTCATTAAAGGACTGTTGTTTTCATGTTATGTTTTTTTCAACTCACATGGTAATTCTCTCGTTGAACCCTTCCCCATGTGACTTTCTTCTGCCTGCTGCTTTCACTATTAATTTAGGAGATGTAAGCAACCAAGCACTTATTGGCTGGAAAACAATTTCCAGGTTCCTAGCCAATGGAAAGTCTGGAAAACGACATCCAAACTTTAGGAGCAGTAGTGAGGAATAATAAACCTGCCAGTAGTGGTACAATCAAGATATGACGCTGGAAACCTGAAATTAAAAAAGAAAATCCGGAAATCTCAGGCTATAGAGAATTTGTGGTGAGAAACAGAGCTAACGTTTCAGACCTGTCACCTTGCGTCACAACTGAAGGAGGGATGGATGCGACAAGGACACAAGGAAGGTCTGTGACAGGGTGTAAGATAGGAAAGATTGAATGCCAAAAGACTTACTCTTGCAGAGCCATACAGAATGGTGATGGCAAAAAGGAAAACAACAAGTAAAGATATGCCTGGAGGTGGTGAGCAAAAGAAAAAAAGTGTAAAAATCAACACATGCAAAGAAAATTCACAATCAGACATTGAGGTCTGAGCTCTGAAACTGGTGAAATCATCAAGGACTATTAAATGCCTAGTTAAAAGAGGTGACACCACTCCTCAAGCTTACTTTCAGCTTCACTGGAACAGTGCAACATGGGAGCAGAGAAATGTCAGCACAAAGGCAAGGTTAAGAATTAAAATGACAGGTCACCAGAATCTTGGGGTCACACTTGCAGGTGTCGAGGTGTTTCACAAAGCAGACACACAATTAGAGCTTTGTCTCACCAATCAGGGTTCAATACAGAGGAGACCACATGTAAGTAGTGAGTATAGTCGACTAGACTGAAGGTAGCACACAAATTGCTGGCTCACTTTGAAGATGAGCTTGGGATCTAGGCAGTGAGGATAGAGGTAACAGGGCATCTTCTGGGTTTGCATGGAAAGATGCCATAGCAAAGCTGCAGGATATTGGAGGTGACTGAGGAATGACAACGATATCCTCGATGGAGTGGTCACTCTGGAATGCTGAAAGAGGAAGGCAAGGTATGCTTGGGGGTGGAAATGGTCTATTGAATACGGAAGCTGGTGGGTGGAAGGAGAGGTCACGAGAAACCCTGTTGTGGTCAGAGGTCCTTCATTCCAGTAAATCTGCACCCAACAAAAACTAGTCTAAATCTGCACTAGTGCCATTTCCAGTACTTGGCCCACAACCTGAAATATTATGACATTTCAAGTGTTCATCCAAGTACTACTTAAAGGTTTGAAGTTCCCTGCATCAATTCCCTCTCAAGCAGCGCATGCCAAAGTCTCACCACCGTCTCTGAATTTTTCATTTCCTTAAAATCTCCTCTAAACCTCCGGTCTTTCACCTTAAAATTACGTTCCCCTATTATTGACCCTTCAACACGCACACTTTCCCTTCTCTCACCCCCCTCACCCCCACCTCCTCCCGTTCAACCACTCCTTTCCCCCTCCTCCCTTCTTTCACTCCGCCTTCCTCTCTCCTACCCCTTCCTTTCCTCTCTCCCCACCTCTTTTTTGCACAAACTTGCAATCCGAAGGAGACATCTTTGATTCAAGGGACAGCCAAAAATGACAAATTAAAAAAACACAATGCAAAAAAAAACTCTACTAAAAAGCAGTCTTTTGTGAAATTTCTACATTACAACACTGAGTCAGACAGCTGAACTAATTCAGTCTTTCTAACCGTACATTTGCAACACAGAAAAATGAAACCATTGAAGATCTTCCAAATAGTCACTGCAATGATTTTTAACCAGACTGAAAATAATAAGTTTCTAGACACTGGTTTTGTATCTTAAAAGACTTAACTATTTATTAAGTATGCAATAACTTTAGCAGAAAGAAAATTAAGCATGGTAAGCTGATTAATATCTGTGCGTTTATACTTGAAACATGTTTTCAGAAAACCACACACACACACACACTTAAAAGGGATAAATAAAACAAAATAATGAAACCGGCTAGATCACTTAAATAGCTTTCACGGTGCGTTGTTTGGCAGGTATAAAAGTGATCTTGGTTGCTTTTCTGAAACAGTCATCAGGGTTACCATTTTAGATCATCCAAACAATACATCTCAGCTTTCTATTCTTTGGACTTCTGGAAGCTGGCCTTGAAGATTAGGGCAAGGAGCATTCAAAATCTTCATGCTGTCTCACCAGCAGCCCAGAACCATCTCTCAGAAAACAGTTGCAAAAATAAGAGTTTGAGATTTGTCTTCATAAACCAATCAGCTCCTCCCAAGGCTACAATTACCATCCAGCATCTGCCAGCTGCTTGAACGTAGGTCTCTTCCAGGCTTGCTCGAACACGTCTGTGTTTTTGAAATAATGCCCTTCCTGGGCTTGTCGTCTCTGTTGAAATCTTTTTAATCATGAAATCAGCCTGCTACTAGCCTCCAGGCTTAGCCTCACAAAATAACCTTGTTTGGTCCATACACAACAAGCTGTCCCAAAGTCCACAAATCATTTCCAGCTTATAACTCATTATGATAATAGTATAAAAGTAAAACATTTAAAAATCAGTGAGAGCTCTAACACACCATTTGTTTTCCATTATGCCTCATGCCCAAATTCTTTTTCAAAAGAAATACTCTGGCCTTTACATTTTTCATTTGAATCTCTTCCACTCTCTTCATATTCTCTTTTACTCTGTTCTGCAGAAATTTCTCCTAACAAACCGGCTTTTCCCTCAAATTATTTTCTGGGCATCACCTATTCCTAATTTCACTCTACTTTTACAATCCTCTCAACCCTTTAAATCTAAAAGGAAGAACTGCAGAATCTGTAAACCTGAAACAAAAAAATTGCTGGGGAAACTCAACATTTCCAGCAGCATTTGTGGAGAGAAAGGAGGGTTTACATTTTGAGTCCAGTGACTCTTCTTCAGAACTGCAACTGTATGTTACAAATGCAGCAAGGATGTATCCACACAAGTATGACCCGAAACATCAAATTATACATAGAATTAGTTTAATTCATGGAGATTTTAACATGGCGAATAATCATTTTAAGAAGGTACCAATCCATCAGAAATGCAAGTTCTGCACAGATGCTGCCGGACCTCTGAGTCTTTCCAATAATTTTTGGTTTCTCTCAGTTCTTTATTATTCTCTCAAATTTAAAAAAGTGTGTCAACAGTTTCAGCAGACCAGAACTGAATAGTTGGTGCTGCTGGATGTAAATAGACCTATTGTTTATTTTAAAATGGTGCATGGGCTGTTGACTTCAGTGCCAAGCACATCTACTGTATTTTGAGGCACATCACAGAGTAAGAAAGTTGTAACTTTCCATTTCTTACATTTCAGTAATGTACTACAGTGGTAATTGTTACAGAGGGAAATCTTGGAAATTCATTGGTATAATTGCAAGTGCATAGATCAAATGGGTTGCTTGGTCAAAATTCTGCAATTCCCTCCTTGGCACCATTGTGGGTCTACTGACAGCACATGGAGACTGCAGTACTTCAAGGCAACAGCTCACTACCACCTTTACCCAGCCAGTGATATCCAAGTTGCACAAGTAAATAAATAAACTCAATCATGTATCACACAGCATTCTAAGCCTGAACACAACCCCCAGTCCACCTACACCTTGAACCTCTTAGCACAGCTCATTTCAACTTCCATTTACAATGTTCACACTGTTGACTGCACTTGATTTCAGTTGACCATGCACCTATGGGTCAGCATATTCTACAATGCAAGTGCCTGACCTGTATTACTGAATATAGAAGCATCACTGAATATTTTTAAGGCAAAAGTAGATTAATTTAAGAAAAAGGTAATGCTGGCATCGCTGCATATGCTAAGTTCCATTGCCCACCTTAAGTTGCCCTCGAGAAAATAGTGGTGAGCTGTCTTCGTGAACCACTGCCGTGCACACACACACATACAAAATGCTGTTTGGAAGAGAGAGTTCCAGAACTTTGAAACATTCTTTTGACAAAGCGAGTCAAAGGTTATTGGAAGCAAGTAGGAATGTGGAATTCAGGTCACAAATGAGGTCACTTTCAATTTGTTAAATGGCGGAGCATGCAAGAGGTGCGTAATTGCCTATTCATGCTCCATAATTCGATGGATTAGTAGGTTCTGAAAATGATTATTTGCCATATTAAAATATATGTGAATTACATTGATTAATAAAATTGTTTAGTGTCATACTTATGTGGATACATCCTACACACAAGCAAAGCAACCAATGTTTTCAATAAGGGCAAATTGACTTGAAATTAAATTTCTATGGGACTCTATACTGATAAACCAACCCTATCAAGAATGTCATCATATAAAGGACCAACACTAATTAACTTATAAGTCTATCAACTCTCACACTGGGAAATAGTGTCGTTATTTGGCCTCTAGCAATATTGATCATGTTTTCAGTTTCAATAAGTAGGCATTAAGGAGGAAATTTAGTTGTAACTGGTACTGCTCTTACAGTCCTGGTCATCTGTAATGAGAAGCAACACATCTCAGATATACTGAAAACCATTTAACTGATGACTTTCTTCCACGACACAATTACAACACATGCCAAAGATTGGCTAGTAGTTGGTGGACAGAACCTTTGTCTACAACATTTGCTTTTCAATTCACTAAAATCTGAACACTCAAAATCTAACTACCAACTGTTTTACCAAAACAATGCATACAGTGTGTGTTGTACTTGAATAGATAACTATAACAGACTAGATGGATAGTGCATTGAAACAGGCAATCAAATCTTGATAAAAACTGCAAAATGTTATGTTCATTGTGGCAGTAATCGCAACACATGAACATAAAAAAAATTGGAGATGTATTTTGTATTTTTTTCCAAATTATCCATAAGACAGTTGCTTCATATCAACAGATTAGCTTGCTTTTGTTTCAATCAGAGTAGAAATTTACTTATGCGTTTCATTTAATGCTGAAGAACTGAGTAAAGTCATTCGCCCAGATTAAAGGGCATTTTACTGTCAAATTTACTGATCTTCAAAAGGACAATTTTCTAGTGTTTGCTAATTATCTAATTTTCTATTAACCATTATTATATGCATAATATTAGCATGACTAATTTAATTCACATTTTCAACAGAATAAAAAGTTGGCAGAGTTCAATCACATTTTTCAGTAAAATTCTCCACTCCAATCTCACACATAGGTTTACATTTTAAAGCAGCCAAGGAAGAATTTAGCTTTTTGCTCATGATTCATCTGAAAACACATCTTGCTCTATACACAATAAAAGACTAACTAATTTGAATAAAGCAGCACAAGATTAATCCTACCACATAGCAACGATTTCCTTCCAAAAGATATAGACTAACACAAGAAAACTAGAGACAGAAAAAAAAATACTTGAAAAGGTTAGGACCATAATTCCATAAATGAATTATGTTAGTCTGAAGGTCTAATCAGTAATGCTCAAAATTCAAACACTATTAATGTAAAAGTTCACCTACGTTTATCATAAATTTCCTGGAAATTACATCTGTAATCTGCGACAAGCAAATTTATTTCGGCCAGTTTTTCCACACATTTTGTAAATGAATTTGTTCACTGCATTACAAATTATAAGGATCAGCTGTAAAATACAAGATGTCTCCAAAAAAACCAACATATGCACTTCTGAACATATAGTAATTTCTGTATAACATCCTTGTATGTAATTAATTACGAACTTTCTATCCGCATATTTTGTTTTAAGTAGTAAAAAGGTGAGCCACTGAGTCTGTGGTGTAATAGATAGCAATGTCATTAAAGTAGCAATCAAGAGGCCCAAGCTAAAGTGATGAAGACATTGATTAAACATCAGAGCAGCAGGAGGGAGGAACTTAAATTCAATTAAGTCTCAGGTAGCTTCAGTATCATCATTAACTGTTGAAAAAATGAACCTGTTCACAAATGTCTTTCAGTGAAGAAAATTTGGCATCCTTATCTGGCCTATATCGACTCCAAACCCACAGCAACATGGTCAACTCTAAAATACCCTCTTAAAAACAGCTTTGTGAGCCACTCAGGTACGAGAGGGTCCAGATTTCAAGCAATTTGTCAAAGTGCCAAATATGATACAAGCAGAAACTTTATCCGACAACTCAGATCTGGAATGTACTGTTTGAAAATGTGGTTAATGCAGACATTCTTCTAATATGATTGAGTCAAAATCTTGCAATTCCAGTCTAAACAGCACTATGGACAGCAGCAGTTTAGACAGGCAGTCCATCACTGCCTTCACAAGGCCAATTAGGGCTAATCAGAACAAAGATGACCCAATGAGCAATGCCCATAATTTGTGAAATGAGAAAAGTTAAATAGAACATAAAATTTTCAACAATTGAGCTACTTTCTTAATAACACTAACCGACATTAACAACTTTTAAAAAGTTACTATAAGATTTCAGGAATAAACAGATAAACAAGAGGTTTAAAATACTTAATAGCTTGCTTCTGAACTGGATTTTGCTTCATTCTTTTTAATATTTACATATTCAGTGAATAAAACCATAGATCTTTTATGCTTCCTTTTTTTTTTGCTTTATTCATTGACAGAAAGACAGCACCACTGGCTAGGCAGCATTTATTGCCCATCCCTAATTTGCCCAGAGGGCAGTTAAGAGTTAACCATATTGCTGTGGGTTTGGAGTTACATGTAGGCCAGATCAGGTCAGATTGGCAGTTTCCTTCCCCAAAGGACATGAGTGAACCAAATGGGCTTTTCTGACATTCAACCATTGATTCATGGTCATAATTAGTCTTTTACTTCCAGATTTTTCAAAAATTGAATTCAAATTCCACCATCTACCATGGTGATATTTTAACCCACATTCCCAGAACATTATCTGGGTTTCTGGATTAATAGTCCAGCGATAATACCACTAAGCCATCGCCTCCCCCATTATTATGATGCTACGCTGTCAATGATTTTAGAAGACACAATTAAAATTTTAACCAGGTGATATAACACTCACATTTGGTCATCAATTTCTAAATTTACAAAATATGCTAAAATACTGCCCAACTTTAACATAACCAAAAAACTTTTCTCGTACTGTTTTTCACTCACCAGACATTTGCTGGAACTCATACAAATCTCAAATATGAAAATTATGAAAAGGTATAAAGAGTATTCAGATATCAAGAGTAAAGTCTACACACCTGCAGAAGCATTGTGGTATTTCTCCAACACCATACAAGGGAAAGAGGAATGGTGTGTTCCCATAGCGTCCAAGGCACTGTAGGAAGTGCTGAGTTGCTTTGAGTCCCTCAGTGGTCAAAGCAATTTCAGAGACCATAGCAATGGAATGCAGAATGAAATGTTGTAGATTTGAGGTTAATTTCTTTGTCTTCAAATAATCTGAAAACCTACTGTCCTGAAAGTCTGTGGATTAAACACAGCAAACAAATTACTTTGTATTTTGTTTCATTCAACCAATTTTCAGATTTGATATCTCGATTTAAATATCAAAAGCATTTTGGGTACTGGTTCCAAAAGACCTAAAGTCAAAACTAACCAGAAATACAAGTGTGCTTACAAAAAAATACCTTCATCCATAAAATATTTAGTTGGAGAACAGGTGTAAGACATTTGAAGTGGTCAAGTTGCCTCACATTTTTAAAATTAAGGTTAGCAGCCAAGCGGGAATTGTGTGTGAGGTGGAGAAATAAATGAGTAACCAAAGATCAAGATTAAAAAAGTAGGCATTATTAAAATTGTCTAACTATTTTAATTCAAAACATATATTTGAGACTGTGGTGTGGGAAAACAGGTTGAGTAGCATCTGAGCAGCAGAATAGACATACGCCCTTCATCAGGAATTAGGCTTGTGGGTCGAGGCTGAGTGAGGAGGAAGAAAGGAGAGGAGGAAGAAAGGAGAGGAGGAAGAAAGGAGAGGAGGAAGAAAGGAGAGGAGGAAGAAAGGAGAGGAGGAAGAAAGGAGAGGAGGAAGAAAGGAGAGGAGGAAGAAAGGAGAGGAGGAAGAAAGGAGAGGAGGAAGAAAGGAGAGGAGGAAGAAAGGAGAGGAGGAAGAAAGGAGAGGAGGAAGAAAGGAGAGGAGGAAGAAAGGAGAGGAGGAAGAAAGGAGAGGAGGAAGAAAGGAGAGGAGGAAGAAAGGAGAGGAGGAAGAAAGGAGAGGAGGAAGAAAGGAGAGGAGGAAGAAAGGAGAGGAGGAAGAAAGGAGAGGAGGAAGAAAGGAGAGGAGGAAGAAAGGAGAGGAGGAAGAAAGGAGAGGAGGAAGAAAGGAGAGGAGGAGGAGGAAGAAAAGGAAGGTGAGGAAAAGGAAGAGGAGGAGGAGGAGAAAGCGATAGGTAATAAGTCAGAGGGGGGCAGTGATGGACGGGTCCGAAAGGCGGTGCCGAATTGGAGACTTCGGCCTGGGATAATGTGTGGGGGGGGTTGGGGGAAGTGGTGGAGAAGGGAGAAGAATTAAGAAGCTGCTGAAATCCACATTTATCCCATGTGGTTGCAGGGTTCCAAGGCAGAATATGAGGCATTCCCGCTCCAGACATCAGGTGCTAACAGTTTGGCGTGGAGGCAGCCCAGTACCTGCATATCTTTGATGGAGTGGAAGGGGGAGTTGAAGTGTTCAGCCACGGGACGGTGGGGTTGGTGGATAAGAGTGTCCCAGAAATGTTCTCTGAAATGGTCCGCATGAAGGCGTCCTGTCTCCCTGACGTAGAGGCGACCACACCGGGTGCTCCAGGTGCAGTAGATGACATTGGTAGACAGACAGGTAAATTTCTGAAGGATGTGGAAGAATCCCTTGGGGCCTTGGACAATGGTGAGAGGAGTGGTGTGGGTGCAGGTTTTGCACTTCCTGCGGTGGCAGGGAAAGGTGCCAGGAGTGGGGTGTGGGCTGGTGGGGGGCGTGGACCTGACGAGGGAGTCACGGATGGAACGGTCTTTTCGGAACACTGATAGGGGTGGGGATGGAAATATATTTCTGGTGGTGGACCCATTTGGAGGTGATGGAAGTAGCGGAGGATGATGCGTTGTATGCGGACGTTGGTGGGGTGGAAGGTGAGGACGGGGGGCGGGGGGTGTTCTGTTCCTGTTGCGTTGGGAGGGGTGGTGGTCAAGGGCGGTGGTGCGTGAAGTGGAGGAGATACACTGTAGGGCATTGCCAACTACGTGAGCAGGGAAGTTGCGATTGTAGAAGGTGGTGGTCACCTTGGACTTTGAGGTGTAATTGGTCATCCTGGGAACACATGCAGCGGAGGCAGAGGAATTGGAAATAGGGGATGCCGTTTTTACAGGAGCTTGGGTGGGAGGAGGTGTAGTCTAGTAGCTGTGGAAGTTGGTGGGCTTGTGCTATATGTCTGTGGTTAGTCGGTCAACAGAGACGGTGATGTAGAGTTCCAGGAAGGGGAGGGAGGTTGCCAAGATGGTCCAGGTGAATCTGAGGTCAGGGTGGAACTTGTTGGCACTGACCTCTACACTGCTGAAGCCAGGCGCCAACTCGCAGACACCTCCTACTGTCCCCTTGACCATGACCTCACCTCCCATCACCAAACCATCATCTCCCAGACCATCCACAACCTCATCTCCGGGGATCTCCCATCCACAGCCTCCAACTGCAATGTCTTTGAACCCCTTCTTAAGATTCACAAACTGGAATGCTCCAGTCAACCCGTTGTCTCAGCCTGCAACTGTCCCACCAAACTCATCTCTTCCTACCTCGACACAGTCCTGTCCTTTTTAGTCCAGAAACTCCCCACCTACATTTGTGACATCACTCACACCTGTCACCTCCTCCAAGATTTTCGTTTCCCCAGCTCCCAACACCTCATTTTTACCATGGACATCCAGTTCCTGTACACATCGATCAGCCACGAAAAAGGTCTTCAAGCACTCAGTTTCTTCCTCTCACACCATTCCAACCAGTACCCTTCCACCAAGGATCTCATCCGCTGGTCCTCACCCTCAACAACTTCTCCTTTCAATCCTCCCACTGCCTTCAAACCAAAGGGGTAGCCATGAGCACCCGCATGGAACCCAGCTATGCCTGCCTGTTTGTTGGCTAAGTGGAACAGTCCATCTTTTGCAGTTACACCGGCGCAACCTCCACCTGTTTCTCCACTACATTGATGACTGTATCGACGCCGCCTTGTGATCCCATGAAGAGGTTGAACAGTTCACCAACTTGACCAAAATCTTCCACCCCAACCTCAAATTCAACTGGACCAGCTCGGCAACCTCCCTCCCCTTCTTGGGCCTCTCCATTACGGTCTCCTGCAACCAACTAATCACAAACATTACTACAAGCCTGCTGACTTCCACAGCTATCTCCACTACACCTCCTCCCACCCTACCTCCTGTAAAAACACCATCCCTTATTCCCAACTGCTCCGTCTCCACTGCATCTATTCTCAGGTTGACCAATTCCACCTCAAAGTCCCAGCTGGCCTCCTCCCTGCACGATTGCAACATCACTTCCCACATGGTCGACGATGCCCTCCAGCCCATCTCCATTTCATGCAATACTGCTCTTGAACACTACCCCTCCTAATGCAACAAGGACAGAACCTCCCCCAGGTCCTCACCTTCCACTCCACCAACCTCCACATACAATGCATCATCCTCCGCCACCTCAAATCGGAACCCAGAGATATATTTCCCTCCCCATTCCGAAAAGACTATTCCCTCTGCGAATCCCTCATCAGGTCCCCCCCACCCCCAACACCACCACCACCCCCCACTCCTGGCACCATTCCCTGCCACCGTAGGAAGTGCAAAACCTGTGCCCACACCACTCCCCTCACCTCCATCCAAGGCCCCAAGGGATCCTTCCACATCCTTCAGAAATGTACCTGTACCTCTACCAATGTCATCTACTGCATCCATTGCACCCAATGTGGTCTCCTTTACATTGGGAAGACAGGACACCTTCTGACGGACCATTTCAGAGGACATCTCTAGGTCACCCACACCCACCAACCCCACCGCCATGTGGCTGAACACTTCAACTCCCCCTCCCACTCCTTCAAGGACATGCAGGTCCAGGGTCACCTCCACTGCCAAACCGTTACCACCCAACACCTGGAGCAGGAATGCCTCATATTCTGCCTTAGAACCTTGCAACCATGCAGGATAAATGTGGATTTTAACAGCTTGCTCATTTCCCCTTCCCCCACATTATCCCAGTCCCAAACGTCTAACTCGGCACCACCCTCCCGACCAGTCCATCCCTGCCCCCTCTGACATCTTCTTCGCCTTCATACACCTATCACTTTCCCAGTTACCTCCCCAACCCTGCCCCCCTCCCATTTATCTCTCAGCCCCGACCCACAAGCCTCATTCCTGATGAAGGACCCATGTCCGAAAGGTCGATTCTCCTACTCCTCAGATGCTGCATGACCTACTGCGCTTTTCCAGCACCACACTCTCGACTCTGATCTCCAGCATCTCCAGTCCTCACTTTCTCCTATGTATTTGAGACCGTGAGGTTTTATAATTTAGCTTCTCCTGGCTTTCAAAAATTTCAGTACTGTAATAGCGTTGGCTATGGAATCATAGCACATGACTTGAAAACTTCCTCAGTTGCTTCACGCAGAAACAGGCAGAGAGAGAAAGAAAACAAGAAAAGAAAGGACAGACAGAATAGTTTTCTTGGAGATGCCAAAATCTAAGGATTAACTTAACAAAAATGCAATGTGAAAAATTAACTCAGAAAGCCCTATTTAACACCCCTTGTGGAAAAAATGTTGACATTAAGTTGACACACATACACTGAAAAGTTCTAATAGGAAACAGACTATCAATAAAATATACTTGAACATGGAAGTTAGCAACATGAAACTATGTATTTAAATATATTATAAATCACAGATTTTTTTCAAAAGTTGGGGATTAGTAGACAAAATAACAGGGGATATGCGGATAAAAGTGGGTCTGCAGTGAGCGCACAGTTCCTCAAGCACAATGGCAGAAGCTTGGAAATACAGCGTGGCCTTAGCCATAAAAGTACAGTACCTAGGTATTCATCTGGGTATTGCTCATATTCCAAACAGAATGTAAGAAATTTCATCAACATTCGTTTTTCCACCATAGTGAGCTGTTTGCTGGCAAACACATCTGCTCGGGAACACGGTACCTAAGAATGATGGGAAAAGTTAAAAGGGACAATAAATTTTAACTTTGGAAGAATACAACAAAAATGTAAGCTATCAGTTCTTGAAAATACCAGCAACATGGATTTTTTTTTCCTGAACACAAAATCAACCATAACCATCCTTTTGGTATGAAGATTATTTTCGGTTCCTAGATATCTTAAAATAGTTATTACTCTAACAAGCAGACCTTGTAAACAGGTTTCAAAAGTAATGGGCTGCAAAATTAACTTGCATTTCGAACAAAATAGTAAACAAAACTCCTGTAACCCCTTTGCCTTTGATGGACATACACGGTACATCAATGCAGCAAAGTAGTCCTTAGTGAGCCCTAATTATTTACCTCATGCCTAAAAATTGAATATCTACATCTAACAAAAAAAATACAAAATTGCTAAACAAGGTACCTTTGTAGGTTCAGTTGACTAATATAAATGTACAATTTGCTTTGCAACTCAGCAAAGTTCAACAATTTTTAAGTGAACCACTCAAGGAAATTACTACAATGTCGCTAATTCATCACAATTTTATGGACTGTTCTGTGAATTTAATTCTAAAAATGAAGTGCAGCAGTAAGTAATTCTTCATGGTTTAAATTTTTAGTTATGGTTAATTCTGACATTTTGATGGATTTTCCTTTCAATCAATCAGAAAGAGAGAGAAATATTTTATATAATTCAGTTATGCTAATTTTGGGAACAATCAGGTCCTGACAACAAACTGAATCCATCCTAATGTCCTATTAGGAGAAATATCCATGATATGCCTAATTTATAACTGAAGTCTGAATCATCAAGTAAGCTGTCTCAGTCATATGCTGGGCAGATTTGAAGTCAAAAATCACAATTCAACCATTTCCAAGACTATATTGTTTGGATAATACTCAAAAGTAGTTGTGTTTATGAAGGTGCTCTTTTCTACTGCATCATCCACATTCCTGCACCATTATTGGTAAAGCAAAATCTCAATTTTAAAAATCATGACCTGTGCAATAATTATTCACCACTCAAACAAATCTAAAGTAGTTTAAAATGGTCAGCGCCCAGTAGCTTAATCACAGTTGCTAGAAAGGGCCAGCTTGTAATCAAAATAAGAAACCTTACATTCATATTAATTATTTTCTACATTATCATTGAGTGTCAACAACTGCCTGCACCAGCCTCTATTTCTGAAGTTATTAACAAATTCATTAACAATGTTGAGCCTGATTTCTGAAGAGTGGCAATCTCATGCTGGGTCAGATGCTGAGCAGGTTGAGTGCCAGGTGAGCAGAGATAGTGCATCAAATGGGTAGGGTGCCAGAGGGACAGTCAGTGGTCCAGTATTTAGGCTAGGTTGGATTTTGAGTGGGATTTCACTTCCTTTGGGAGTCAGGCCAAACAAAAGTCAGGTAGGGTCTGGAGGTGGGGGTAAAGGGATAGGTCTCAGAGGTGCAGGGGAAACAGAGGTCCATCCCTTTTGTGGGGTGGTGGTTGAGGTGGGGGGAAGCATGTGTGTGCGTGCATGAGTGTGTATATATTCATATATGTGATGGGACCCAGGGGGAATGGAAAGGACGTCAGTCAGGAACTGGGAATAGGAGTCTGGAGTCTGGGAGAGGTGCAGTTGGGGGTGCTGGTTGCAGGGCAAGTCAGTTGAATAGGAGTTAGGATATTTAACAGTCTAATCTTCCCTGAATGGTTAGTTACTTAATTCCATGAGATCCATTCAAATCATTTAAATTGGATGGGTCCAAGCATAGAGGTATTGCTCAGTGGAATCTTCAATTTCCCCAGCAATTCCTTCAGAGTCCGTCATGATAAGAATTCTACAGGGTCTCCAGATGTAACTCCTATAAATACTGGAGTAACTACTGTCTGATCATCAGAAAACCTGGGCTATTATTTCTGTTCAGACCATAAAGCAATGCAGTCATAACATATCTGGGCTGCATAGATCTGGTATATGCAATCTAAGATTCTTCTGTGTAAGAATCAGGGTGGCATGGTGGATCAGTGGTTCACACTGCTGCCTCACAGCGCTATGGACCTGGGTTCGATTCCAGCCATGGGTGACTGTGTGGAATTGGCATATTCTCCCCGTGTCTGCGTGAGTTTGCTCTAAGTGCTCCGGTTTCCCCTCACAATCCAAAGATATGCAGATCAGGTGAATTGGCCATGCTAAATCAACCATAGCGTTCAGGGATGTGTAGGTTAGAGGCATTAGGCGGGGTAAATCTAGGATGACAGGGTAGGGAAATGGGACCGGATAGGTTAGTCTTTGGAGGGTCGGTGTGAACTGGAGGCAAAAAGGCCTGTTTCCACACGTGGGATTCTAAGTCTACTCAGAAGACTGCTTTAAAAGTATAGCACAAAGATTGCAAAAAAGTGAGAAGGTAATGCAATCAACTGACAAAATTAAAGCACAATAAAGCTTCTGCAAGAGGAAGAAAAAAATTAATTTACCCACTCAGTACATATTCAGATAAAAAAACCCAGAAAAGTCAGCACCTCACTTTAGGCTTTGGCTACATTGACTTGTTACAGTCTTATTTATGACAAATTATATTGACAAAATATTTTATGCAAAACAAAAAGTTCACTGGCAAAAAAAAGTGTCTCAACCAGCAGAATAAAACAACACAGCACATTTTCATTTGTTCCTGGTGTCTACTAACCTAGGTCATATGCTGGATATAAAGGAACCTCGAGTCAAAATAAGTTTTCAAATCACAGATGGGAGAATTATATAGATGCAGCACCAAAGAACATGGAAAAAATAAAGGACTTATAGCGGTTATTTCCACAATGTGGAACTTTGATTACTTAGGGGGTAAGGCGACTGAGTTGAAATACTTTGAGACGACATATCATGTACAGATATTGCAAAGAGATAATAAGTTTTTTTATTTGTCACATCAGCCCTTATTTTAGTCAAAACGTAATACTTCCTGGAGACTAGCTGTGTCAATGTTTTAATATCTAACTCATCATTTTGCTAATAACAATATAATCCTGAAGAACTATCAACACCATGATAGTTCATTCTTCCAATGCATTAAAAAGTTCCTAAAGACTTAAAAATATTTCAGCCAATTGAAAATATTCAATTCTAGATTTAATAAAATGCAAAGATGTGCAAAAATGTAATTCACTTTTCAGTTAAAAGAAGCAATTCAACAATGAAAACGGCAAAGGAAAACAGAGTGTTGGCGATGAACAGAAGCTCTCATCAGGCAATACCATGAGAAAAGCTTATTTCATGCATTGCTTCTTCTCTACTTATGCTGAGGTAGAGCCTTCATTGTTACTTTGTGGGTTTGAGAGCTATTTGGGGTTATGTGTCAGCTATAAATACTTCAACAGTTTATGGGCTATTAACTACAGTTGCACTAGCTAAATTAACATTTCTGAGCATTTTGATGAATAGCTGCATGAACCTCAGAAATAAAATCAGATACTCAACAGCGAAAAGGAACCCAAATTAAGAAGTTATGTGCACCCACCTATTGCTGCATGCCTTCTATATTTGCACCCTATCTCACCTCTCCCTTAACAGGGTTTCTCTTTCTTTAATTGCCTTTCAACTTCTAATCACATGTATTCTCAGTGTTTATAAATAAATGACTTCAACGTGGACAGAGAGCAGCACAATCTTGGAAACAGGTCAACGACACCAGTGAGCGAGGAGGATAGGAAAATTTAGCATGATGCAAGCATTTTTATGATAATGGGTTTAATACTGGCATGTGAAATTTGACTTGACAAACCAAACGGTAATACATTTTGAGGGAGCAAAAATTGAGAAAGCAAATACACATACAATGGAAAGATTCTAAAAGATATGGGTGAACAACAAGACTCGGAGATCAGATACATAATACACTGAAAGAATGAGAATATGCAGATGGAGAATAAGCATAAAAATCTACATTCCCCCTTTGTCCCTTATAATTCAGCAGCTATGAATCAAAACATGACTGCCTGCTTTTAAAAACATTAAATTCAAGCAATGCCTGAAAACATAAGTGGGACACAAAAGAGAGAGATAATCTAAATACAAGTTAGATATTTTGCTATTTTGTTAGTAAAAGCATAGCATTCATATTTGCTACAAAGAAAATTCTGCAGTAAGGCCCAGATATGGTAGTCAAAAGAAACCCTCTCCAAATTTATAATTCAAAATTTGTATTTATTTTGATTAAATACACATGCAAAGTTGTGCTCGATGACTTGTTACCTTCTATACTTTAGTTTTTTTCCACATCGTGCAGCTAAAATACTTGCAATACAATCCACAAGGCAATGACACACAGATCCACCTTTACCCTAAAACATAAGGCACTCTAGATTTTAAAGAATGCACTGGAATTCATGCATTTGACTGCATCTCACCCAAAGTCTATTAATTGCAAGAAACAATTAAGAGAAATGATCGAATACCCGTTCAATCTTTCCTCCTTGAAAAGTAAGTATCCTGGTAATATTTTTGAATTCTGCATACCGACTGACATTGGATTTGATAAGAAGGTTGACCAAGGAGCCACAGGAATACAGAAACTGGAAGAACACAAACATACTGGTTAGTTAGCCAGGCTTCAAACTCTGGTTTTCAGATCACTGTAATGGTCAGATACTGCATCACGTTTTCGGGTTTTTTTTTCATGTCAAAATTTATACCAAAAAAAACCAACTTATAGAGAATCACATTTATGTATTTACAGCATTATAACATTGAAAGGAAACTGAAGAATTTGCTGTTCTTTCAAACCACGATAAATCTTATTCATATTAAGGTTTATACAGGTCACAAAATGTATTTCACATTAAAAAACATTTAAACTCCCTTGCTGATCCTTCACTTTTACAGGATTATAAATAAGGAGATTAGAAGTCTCAAAATAGAAAACAAATACTTTTGCATGTTAGTTGCGATGCAAACTTCAAAGACAAAAAGACATGGAAGGCATTTTGCATGCCTGCCTTCATTGCTCAGTCCTTTGAGTAAAAGGAGTAGAGATGTTATGTTGAGGTTGTTTAGGATATTGGTGAAGCCTCTTCAGCAATACTGTGACCAGTTCTGGTTACCCAGTTAAAGGAAGGATATTATCAACCTGGAGAGGATTCAAATTTACCAGGATGTTGCCGGGTATGGAGGGCTTGATAATTATAACAAAAGGCTGGATAGGCTGGGACTTTTTACACTGGAGTGTAGGAGGTTGAGAGGCGATCTGATAGAAGTTTATAAAATAATGAGAGGTACAGGTAGAGTTAGTAGTTGCATTCTTTTCCCTAGGATGAGGGATTTCAAGACTAGGGGCCACACTTTTAAGGTGAGGAGTGGAGAGAAATTTCAAAAAGATATAAGAATCAATTTTTTTTTTTACACAGCGAGTGCTTTGCATGTGGAATGAATTTCCTGAGAAAGTGGTGGATGTGGGTACAATTACAAAGTTGAAAAGACATTTGGATAGATACGAATAGGAAAGGTTTGGAGGGATATGGGCCAGGAACAGACAAGTGGGACGAGGTTAGTTTGTGATTATGTTCGGCATGGACTGGTTGAACCGAAGGGTCTGTTTCCATGCTGTATGACTATGTTTTTCTTTCTTCCCACCAATAAAGAGAACACTGATGGCTCAGAAGGACAACAGAGGAAAAGCAAT
Source organism: Chiloscyllium plagiosum (assembly GCF_037043375.1). Taxonomy (NCBI): domain Eukaryota; kingdom Metazoa; phylum Chordata; class Chondrichthyes; order Orectolobiformes; family Hemiscylliidae; genus Chiloscyllium; species Chiloscyllium plagiosum. The sequence goes on from NW_028270149.1 coordinate 59,764,301, forward strand.
AAGAACACAAACTCTCTGCTTATGAGCAAACCCAACAAATCTCCAGTCTTATTTTTAATTATAAGCTGAATTAGGAAATTTATGTGAATGCCTTGAATAACTAGTGGGCAAAATCAAATTGCTACCTTGGAGGTCAAGTCGATGTTAAATTTCCTGCCATTCTTTACAATTTGTGAATAAGTTGTTATTTTTTCTTCTTTCTTCACTTGTTGATCAGAGGCATCAATAGATTGGTTTACATTGCCAGTTTCCACTTCAATTGTAGCTATACCATCAGCGATCTCTTTTGTGTCCAGAGATATTTCAGTGGCTACAGATGAAGGAATATTGCAAGAATATGGTTTGTCCTCGGATTCAATTTTCTCAGTAGAAACTTCCTCCTTAGAGTGTGAGGAATCTTTGTTCTCTAGAGGAGATTCTGCATCACCACTGCTTAGAATTTTGTGTGTGTGATTTCTCTCATCTTGATTTTTCATTACTGCATTCGCTGCTCCAGTGTTAGAATCCATATTTGATTGCTTATTTTCAAGAGCTCCGACTTCTGTAACATCTTCCTCTGTCGTTGTGCTATCAAGTGTAAAGAAAATACAAATCAGAAATACCACAAAACACACTTTGACCCTTATCCTTCAGTTCAGTGATTATGGTGTTTGTACACAGGTTCAAATCAGTAAAAGGCAATTAGAACTGATAAGGAAATTCTTCTCAATGTGGAATGGTGTATGATATTAGTGAAATCCCAGAAATAAAAATTAAATCAGATACTGTACTGAAGAGATGAAGTACAACGGTTGAAAGTCTGACATATAATTCTTGTGATCTTCATAAAACTTTGCAGCGAGCCACTGAGCTGAGACCGCCTCCAAACGTTACATCACAAAACAAAGACAATAGCAGAGGCTCTCCACTCTCCTCCCCTTCAGTTCATCTTGACAATGGAAGATATACAGTAGGTAACTTCATATATTCAACAAGTAATTCTAAAAGCTCCACAAGCGTCAAGCGTTGGATGAGATATTGGAAAGGGAAGCACAGACAAAGTGCAAATTTATTTTCCAGGTACAAAAAAATAAGACAGACAACAAAATCGAAAAGATAATTCAACATCTTGCATGCAGGAATATGCCAAAGCAGAATTTCACATTACATCCATCCTCTAGAATATATTCTAATGAAAATATGCAAACAGAGCACAATTAGGATCAAGAATTTAAAATCGCCAGATATTGATTCACCAAGATATTCACTGTCCATGCGAATAAACCTTCGATTTCATGATGAATTTCTTGGTCAACTGATGCATAAAATAATGGCATATACTGCCTACTCTTATTTTACTTGGAGATGAGGTCTTATGAAATATAACAAACATAATGTAATTTGGATTATCAACAAAAACATGCCAGGACTGATTGCAGAATTTTATTTTCATATGACATGAGCATGGGAGATCAGTAAAACATAATTAAGTTTAGCTCAAAAGGCACAATATGGCTTCAAGCTCATCAAAATGTACTAATATGATCAAGAACTTTGCAGACTGAACAAGTCAAATTTTTTTAAAAATTGGTTTTGATTTAGACAATGGCATATCATAAATGAAAAAGTTTTTTTAAAAAAGGAGCATTGAACAATTAACTCCTGGATTTAGACCAGCAGCCAAAGACGTGTAATTGAAATCAGAGTTAAAAATCACACAACACCAGGTTATAGTCCAACAAGTTTAATTGGAAGCACACTAGCTTTCGGAGCGACGCTCCTTCATCAGGTGATTGTCGCTCTGAAAGCTAGTGTGCCTCCAATTAAACCTGTTGGACTATAACCTGGTGTTGTGTGATTTTTAACTTTGTACACCCCAGTCCAACACCGGCATCTCCAAATCATAAGTGAAATCAAACAGCCTCAAACTAAAGGAGCGCAAGACTTACTTTAAGTAGTCATGGCTGCATTAAAGAGTAGCAGATCACTAACGGTGGAGTTGTACTCAAGACATTTGTCTTGCACCCACAGCATAAAGCCATTTTATATAGATGGTTTCCCAGAAGCAGAAACCTGCGTCCTTAACTATGCACATGCTTGAGACCCCTAGGTTTAATAGTTGATTTTTAACCTGGAAATCGTACCAACCACAACTTGTGCTTACCACTGTCTCTTTAATAAGAAAGCATCATGTCAACACAGCAAAATACGTGGGCTAAAACTTTTTGTACACATTTTTAGAAAGCATAAAAAAAATTAAACAACAAAAGGAGAATCAGCCTTAAAAAGTGTTTACTAATAGGGAAAGATTGCACATCTAGACTCTGATGAACAATGTGCTGATGCAAAAGCTTTGGCTGACTTTCCAGATATGTTTTTGTACAGGTTGCATACATAGATACAAGTTATATCTTACCAGGTGAGATAACAATGCCTAAAACATGAACCTGAAAATCAAGTTACTAAGTATAAAGGATACAAAAATAACAGGTTTCAAATTCAAATCAGCTTTACATTATAGTATTCAAAGCTGCAAAAGTAGCTCAAAGTTTATTAAAAAATCCCTAGCAACTATTATAACTACCTTCACCACTTCAGAAAACAGCATGCTGACATGGACTTCAGAGAACTCATTGGTACTTTGTTAGCTCTCCAGCAAAGCAGGAAGAGATATCAGAGATATTCTGATAATGTAGAAGAATTGTGCATCTATGGCTGCAATTTACCACAGCAGAATGATTTCCTTCAGGCTTATAGCTGCAAGCACACAGGTGTGAGCACCCAGAATATTAAGGAAAATTATGAGCAAGTTAAATTGGCTGAGCTCAATGCAGACAAAGGTTACTTCCTGATTACAAAAACATCTTTTACTATATTTGCATTTTAGCTATGTTATTTTCAAAATACAGAGGCTGAATTTTAGCAATTTCATCCCTCTGCTTCTCCTGGTCTTTCAGCTGTAAACCGGAGGAAATTCATTCTGCTTTGGTAAATCGTGTGCACAATTCCACATTTTCAGGGTCTCTCTGAAACAAAATTTCACACTCGTGCTTGCAGCGAGAATCTCTGTCTGCCAGAGAGACATCCGCATACTAGTTAGTGGACTGAAATCTATAAATGAAAAACATAACATTTTGAAAAACACACCTTGCATAGCAGAAGACTTCCAAATTCTCAATAGATTTATCCACCAGACCAAGTTGAATGACATCTTCTCCTTCTAGTATCTTATCTTTCCAATTAGCTTCTGTTGTGTCAGTAGTGTGTTCCTGATGTAGGGTTGAAAAATCAAACTAACGATAAGTCAGAATTGACAAAAGAACAACTGTTCATACTACAGCTTTAAAAGTATGAGGAATTAAAATATATTAATAAACACAAGCATAAAGGTACTGCTAATAACTAATAGTAAAGATGTCATGTCTAAAATGCCAATGCTTGAAAGCTTTCAGTATGTCATGCGATCACTAATATGGTCATTGCTTTTACAAGTAAAAGTTGAGTAAAGCATTTCAATCAAAAAAATGTAAAATCATGCCATAATATTCAATTTTAGATACTTTTAAAATTTTGTGAAATGAAAATTATGAGGAATTAAAATATATGGATAAACACAAGCGTAAACATTAATTTTTTTAATCAGTGCCAAAATTGTTAGCGTTAGTAGAAATGGTTCATGTTGACATTCCAAAATAGTGTTCTCTTTTTTCAATGCAAATTCACTTGGATTTGCATTGAAAGGTATCAAGAGCATGTAATTTTAATATAATATTTTAATAAAGGCAAAATGTGTGTTTTAGTATGAATACAAGGAGATCAAGGATATATACACACACACACATTTTAGTCATGAACAAAAAGGAGCTATTATTGCTAAAGATATCAGCATTGTGTGTCTTAGGCATATTGCCATTATTGTTGCACAGATGCATCATCTGGAGGTCATTCTTTTGAATGGTCAGTGACAGGAACTAAAATTAACTCCACTTGCCAACTTTTTAAGCAAGAGAGCCAGTAAATTCACTGTTATTAAATTAAACAAATTTAAAAATAAACATGAAAAAGTTTTGTTCATATATTCAGAATACATTGCAGCTAATCTTAAATAATATTCCACGTGTTAATTTATGTTTCGCAGAACTGGAACAGCCATTTTCACAATGCCGAATACTTCCAACAGGAAGTGCACAAAAATACACTTCGATTGTTACTTTAAGTATAACATAATATTGCAGTGTGCATCACAGAAATGTAACAAGAAAAAGGTCACCCAGCTGAAGACTAGGACAGGTAGCAAAGAAATAGCATACATGTCACATTAACATATGTGGCAAAGTTGACTTTTCAGCTCAGGAGATTAAAATGCATTCTTTTCATATTGCCACTCAATGGCAGAATCAATGTTTGCAGCCTAAAATGTTGCCAGACAACGTATGACCAAGTTAGCAGACATTTCCAATTTCGATATTATGTTACCGGAATGGCAGTAGCCTGGAAACTCTAGTGTTGCACTGTCATGGCTGCTCTCAGCAAAATATAGCAAGGAAAACAAAAGCTAATGAAAAGATGTGATAAACTCCAATTTATTGGCTTGTAGCCAAAGAACAATTAGTTCAATTTTTCACACTTCTTTTGTAAATCACTTTTCTTTCATTCTTCTCTCCTCTCCCACTTTGGTAGAAAGGGGAAAACAAAATTGGGTAATAGATTAATATTGCATGCTCAATACAAAGTAAACCACTAATTTGTCCCAAAACTACTTACTTCAATGTAAACTTCTATTTCCTTTAACGATCCTTACAAATTCTGTGGGAGACTACCAATTTAGTGCACATGTATACTGGAGTACTGACACTTACACCATTGGCACAAATGAGTTGAATCAGAGATGGCATTGCCACGAAATCATTTCGTGGCAATCAATTTGTAATCTCCTTTCAGCCCAACCATAACATTTTATAGAATACGTGAAAGGAAAAACACTGAATTGTTACAGAACAGAGAGCAATAAGCACATTAGAAGGCTTTTCTTTTTACATAAAAGGGACTTTGGAAGGAACTCAGAACTGCCATGGCTGGGTCATTTAAAGACATGGCAGTGGTATAATGAGATGAATAGTAGGTGCCTTTTCCCGACTGTGGGGGATTTCAAGAGTAGGGGGTGTATTTTTAAGATCAGACAGAAGATTTTAAAAAGAAATTAAGGGCAATTGATTGTTTTTTAAAACGTTGGATCACATGTGAAATGAATTTCTATAGGAAGTGATGGACATCAGTACAGTTACAACGTTTAAAAGATATTTGGGCAAGTACATGATTAAGAAATGTTTGAAGGGACATGGGCTAAACGCAGACAGGTGGCACTACTTTAGTTTGGGATTATGATCAGCATGGACTGGTTGGACCAAAGGGTCTGTTTCCATACTGTATGAATTTAACTCTAAACTGTACCTAAGTCAATCTTATACCATCATTTCAAAAACTCTCAGTGAACTTCAACATAGTAGACAAAGCAGGAGACAAACATTAAGGCAAAACTCAACAGTTGAGCTGAATAAGATGCTGAAGCATTTAAAAACAAAGACTTGTAAATCAACATCCGAGGAAGACAGAACACTTGCAGTTTGGAAATGGTGACAGTGATAGACAATTCATTACATAACAATAACTTGGATTTAAAAGTTTTGGATTAACAAGTTTGCCAGTTGTGGTACATTTGAAACTTGTTTATAAGAATTAAGTATAACTGTTTTTTTGATGACTGAGGGGGAGGGAAAATTAGGTAGGGAAAATTCTTGAAATTGAGAAAGCTGTTTGATCAGATGACTTGAAACTTTGAAGACTCAATAGTCAGATAGTTACTGCAATTGTATCCTAAAGGAGTACTGATTTGAGCAGTCTGCACTGCTATTCACAACTCCCAGTATAGCAGTACCCACAAACAGCCGAGATCTGATGATGAGTGTGAAAAAAGTAAAGTTTATCTTTGCTGTGGTAATGTTATACAAATAAGCTACAAGATGAGAAGGCAAATATTACCAAACAGGACAGTTGAGCAGCATGTTGGAGCCAAAGGCGTTCACAGAAGGAATTCATGAGGTTACAGCACTTGCAGCATACCTTCAACAAAACATTCAATCCTCTTGCATCTAAAAAGATTCAACGACAGCAGACTTGTGGAACCCCACCACATGTAAATTCCCCTCCAAGTCCCATACCATCTCTGATTTGGAAATATGTTGAGGGGAGGTGGTGGTATAGTGGCAATGTCACTGGATTAGTCATCCAGAATCCCAGGTAAATATTCTGGAGACAAAAGTTTGAATCCCACCATGGCAGATATTGAATTCTGGTTTCACCAAAATGTTGGAATAAAAAGCTAGCCCAATGCAACTATGTGAAAAACATTTGAATGTTGCAAATAAATCTGGTTCACTAATGTTCTTTCCTCAATCTTCCGGGAGGCAGTCACAACTCTTAGACTACATAGTTCTGAATTAGCTTGTGCTGCATTTTCAAGTTGGCAGGCTTTGATTACTGGAATACCACAAGGATTGGCGTTGGGACATCAGTCGTTTTCAGAGAAAGTGAGGGCTGCAGATGCTGGAGGTCAGAGCTGAAAATGTGTTGCTAGAAAAGCGCAGCAGGTCAGGCAGCATCTAAGGAACAGGAGAATCGACGTTTCGGGCATAAGCCCTTCAGGCTTATGCCCGAAACGTTGATTCTCCTGTTCCTTGGATGCTGCCTGATCTGCTGCGCTTTTCCAGCAACACATTTTCAGATCAGTTGTTTTCAAACTATATTAATGATTTTGATAAAGAAAAAAATAATAAGATATCGAAATTTGCTGATGGTGCCAAGCTAGATGTGAATGTAAGCCAACAGAGGAACAGAGAGACTGCAAAGAGATAGTGACAGATTATGAGCGGGCAACTAGGTGGTAGATGGAGTATAAATGAGAGAAGTGTGAGGTAATTAATTTTGCTCATAAGATTTTTTTTTAATTCTTTTTAAAAGAAGTGAAATGAAATGTGCATATTTTTGATATTTGAAGAGACTGGGTGTGTTCACACACAAAGAACACAAACAATTGACACATAGGTAAAACAAGCAGTTGGGAACCAAACATCTTTATTGCTAAGGAGTACAAGAAGAAGAAAGTTTTGCTACAATTGTACACAGTTTTGCTACGTTCATACCTGGTATACCGTGTGCAGCTTGTGTCCATAGTTAAGGAAGGATACACTTGCGTTGGAAATAAATACAGTAAAAAGGTTAATAGATTAGTCCCTGAGAAGACAGGGTTATTGTATGAAATCAGAGTTATCCAATGATAACAGGAGTGAGTAAGCTGGCCTTATTCTCTCTGGAGTTTAGAAAAATGAGTGGTGATCACACTGAAACATTTAGGATTCTAAAGTTCTGACAGGTATTCTCCTACAGAATCTAGGATGGGCATAATTTCAGGAAAAGGGTTCCATCACAATGATGGTCAGCTCCCTGAACAAAAAAAAAATCCAAAAGTGCCACATTTTCCTCCTTTACTACTTTTAGGAAAGGGTTACCTTGAACAAAATCTCTTTAGAGCATTAAAGCTGCCTTTAGTATACCAACATGTCTGTGAAATTTCAGGGTGTGGTCCTGCTTGCTTTTTCAGCCTGAACTGCATCCAACTCCAGTTCTCAGAAAAACAACAGCAGTGTGCAGCAGACAAATTTTATGCTCCTGCACAATGAATCTAATGTCATTCCCTGATTAAGAGATAAGTAGCATGCTTGGAAATATCACCTGGTGATTTAAAAGCACAGAGTTTCTGAAAACGCAAGCAGGACTACACCCTGAAATTTAACAGGAAACATGTTGGTATACTAACTTAGGGCAGCTGCATGGATTCATTTTGTGAATGACCTAGACTTGAAAGCATATTCTGGATAGGAGATAGCAAGTGTAACTGAGTAAAAATATGGAAAAGTAAGAACTTCAACACAACTGGTTTTTGAAAAAGGATACACAAATATCATGCAGACAATCTAAAATGTACTTTAATGTCCCACAGCACCAGAATACCGTTTTACTCAGTGATCACATGAGAAAATGTTTTTCTTGATGAAGTAGATACGTTATGTATAAATATTTTAATAGCTAGAACGTACACTCAACATATATTCATGTTCACCTAATTCAAGAAAGTGCAACTACTAACTTGTATACTGCGATATTTCACACAAGCTTCCAAATAAAACATGACTTACTTTGCATTCTTTGATCCAAGACAACAATCCAGAAAAGCTGAAACTTGCCCAGGTGCCTCCATAATAATTCCTCCTGCATAGAATCCAAAATATTCATTAACAACAAAGTTTAAGACACCAATTCTTTCAAGATACTTTAGATTTGAAATTTTAAAATCTGCATTCTGTTACTCCTCGCGTGGTCACATTGACTTGTCAGTCTGACAGTTTGGTTGAACTACGTAAAAGGTGTGCTTAATTCACATAATTAGGTACATCATTGCACAAGCCATTAGTCTTAGACCCATTTAAACAGTGACAGCATATGGTATTATTAAATATCTTTGTGCGGTCAAAACAGAGGCATCTGCAATTAAAGGCTGGTAAAAAGGAGAGACATTTACCTTCTGATCTATAGCATCACCAAGGCTTAGTTGAAAGTTTCTTAAATTCTCAGAAAACACAACGAGCTATATTTAAATTTCAACTGGTCAATTAAAATAAGGAAAGTAACGCTATTCTAAATATTTTAAATGGCAGCCTACTTCATGAGACAACATTGATTGTCCACGTTTTAAATTTCGATTTTACTGTCACTTGTGCTTTAAAGCACAAAAAAAAGTGAAAAAAAAATCTGCACCTGGATCCTCAGTTTCCTGACCCACAGGCCACAATCAGTGAAGATTTGGGACAATATTTCATCCTCACCAACACTCAACACTGGAACCCCCCCCAGGGGTACGTACTCAGCCTCCACTCTACTCACTATCGCCATGACTGCATCGCCAAATACCAGACTAATGCCATTTACAAGTTAGCTGATGACACCACCATAGTCAGTCGAATCTCAGATGGTGATGAAACAAACTAGGTGGGAGATGGAAGACCTGGAAAAACAGTGCACTGTTAACAACCTAGCTCTCAATGCTGGCAAAACCATGGAAATGATTATTGACTTTCGGCAGGATGTTACTCATGCCCCCCTACACATCAACAGCACAGAGGTGGAATGAGTGGAGAGTTTCAAGCTCCTGGGAGTGGTCGTCCACAACAAGCTTTCTTGGACTCTTCATGCGGATGCATTGGTTACAAATGCCCAACATCTCTTCTTCCTCAGTCAGCTGAGGAAATGTGGCATGATGGTGAAAACCCTTGCCAACTTTTATAGGTGCACCACAGAGAACATTTTGTCGGGATGTGTCGCTACCTGGTATGGCAACTATACCATTCAAGATCGGAGACGGTTAGAGAGATGGGTGAACTAGCCCGGACAATCACAAAGGCTAACCTCCCATCTATAAAATCCATCTACCAGTCCTGCTATCGAGGAAAGGCTGCCAGCATTCTCAAAGATCCATCCCACCCTGGCAATGCTTTTCTACAATTTCTACCATCAGGGAGAAGGTACAAAAGCCTGAACAAACGCACCAGCCGGTTTTGAAACACTTTCGACCCTATTGGTGCTAGAATACTGAATGGACTCACAAAGTCTTCACATTCGCCCGTACCTGTGTTTTTGTTTTTGCCATTATTTACTTATCTATGCTACTTAACTCTGATCTGCCTGTATTGCTTGCAAGACAAAGCTTTTCACTCAGTACATAGGACAATAAATTCAATTCAATTCAAATAGCGCCAATTTGAATCATTTAAAAAAAAAGATAGATATGGCTTGAAGAGGTTCCATCAGTCCTGAGCCAGCTCATCACCATCAATGACGTCTGCATCAACCATTTGTCACCATCTACACCAGGCTCAACCAAAGTCGCCAATCCTCAGGCGCCATCTTTACCGCTGGTCCAATGCAGCTTTGCCACCACTATGCTGCCTCCTGTGCTGGACCCACCAACATCAGGGTTGCATCTCGCTGCGCTGCGCCAACCTCAATGTTACTATGATGCCCTCTGCCTCCGCTTCACCGCTGCAAGTACTGGACCCAACCAAGGTCACTGATCCTCAGGTGCCAGCTTTCACCACTGGGCTTAAACTTGTCGACGCTACTTCAGCAGATGCAGCAACCACTGACTCCAGGTCCGCTGCTTACTCTGGAAAAGTAAGGACTCACTCTCACTCTCCTCTGCACCCTGGCCCGGCTGAAGACCACTCAACTTGCTGATGCATTGCAAGCTCAGGACAAGCTAAGTAAGTTAACAAAAGGAAAGAGGGGAGAAAAAAGAAAGAAAAAAAAGAGCAGTTGAAGTGGACAAGCTCAGCACAGAAGTCCTACTCTGGTACTATCTTGAACCGGCTCGCGTCCTAAAACTATTTGTATGTGTTTTGAGATTTGGATTGCTCCCAACTTTCTGCCATCTAAACACGCTCACTTTTGGGAGTTAAAACAATAAATCAAGATTAAATCAGTAATCCATCTCAACCAAGCAAGGCATAAGCACAGCAGGAGGACAAGTTTTATTAGTTATTTTTCAAATCAATCTATTCAAAGATGTTGATATCTCAGCAGCACTCCTGACTCAGAAGTAGGGACAGCACCACTGAAAGACAAAAGCCCCAATTGATTTTCTATTTAGAGGGAATTATTCCAGCTGCAAACTCTACTTTAATTCCATCCACTGAGTAAAATCCTTAGAAACCCAATTACATAATGAGATATTGTATAAATCAAATTAAGCACTTCATTAACTCTTAATTATTTTAGCCCCAGTGCTTAGAAGATTTACTTTTTCAGATTGTATGATCTGTTTCTGCTGGAAATAAGCTGCAAAATGTGTTATGAAGTCAGACAGTAACTCTGTATTTCTCACTAGTTTAACAAGAGCTCTTTATTTTAAACAATTAACTCCATAAAGCAGACAGATGAATTTGATAGAAATATACTAAATGCTCATACAAGATCAGTGCATCTCCAGCTATATTCATGAAAGTAGACTATTACAACTTCAAGGGGGAGAAATGGGATTATTTCAGAACACACTTCCCCAAAAGCAGGAACAAGAAAGAAAAAGAGAAGCTTGATATAACAGTGGAAGAATAATTCAAAATTAATATATATAGCTTCAACAAGAAATAAGTCAAGAAAATGGAAATTCACATCAGCTGCACCAAGATAAAAGCTTTGTATTTCTCAACATTTCACAGGCTAATTGCATTTTTCGACAAGATCAGTACCAAGTGACAATTTAGCTTTAGCAAATAACGAATACAGATAAGAATTCACAAATCAGTTTCATTTAAGCACTATTTAACTTCTGCTATAGCAATCAAATTCACAGAATTGCACGAACACGCAACAGAGTATTTGCAATTCAGCCAACTGGGTCAATGCTGTCTCTTAGCAAGAGCTAAGAAAGTAAGGACTGCTTAACACTCCAATATTATTGCTGACCCCCTATCACTAGGTCTCATAAAAGGCTTGCTAATTGCAGATATATTTGGGACGACCTGCTTGACTATACCAAGTCTCCACACACTTGGACTCTGGATATTCTTGGAACTATCTTGGTATTCTGGAGTCAACCTTCATAATTTTTGCTACATAAATATAACTTAAGATTCTTGTAGTGATTCCTCTTCACTTCTTATTCAAAGAGAGGCTTACCTATACACATATTCTTAAAACATTGTGAATTCAGTGGTCTTGCACGTCTCTGATAACACGGTGGATGAGCATGTTGTCCATGTAAAAAATGAATACCCCTTTGCCTTCATAGATATTGGACACTACATGTTGAAAGATTTCTAGCGGAGAGGATATGTCTAACGGACGTTGGTTAGAACAATACCAATTGAAAGGCATGAATGTATGTTGTGAGCAACTTGGATTCTTGGTAAAAGTGTATTTATCAAATAATGGGATTGGCACAAGACTGTCATCCAGAAGACATTGGATGCATTTCCTTTGAATCACTATGTTTAGCTGTGTCAGGTTAGCACAAAACCTGTTGATAGTCCCCAAACCAATCACTAGTCCTGAATACTATTTTGTCAGCTTGATAATGGGTGAGATTACACTTTGATGCAGCATATCAAATTATGTCAAAAGATGTAAACAAGTAGATGCATTTAAAAATATGGGAAGCAGAGCAATATAATCTCACTTCAGCTTTCTCAAACCCCAAACCAGTTTTGTAAATTCATTAATAAAACATTGTTCCACTGTCACTTTGTGTTACTACCAATTTTCTATACAAATGCATGCTCAGGGATATTTGCTGGTTCTCAAGGTGTACAAAGTTGCATTACTTTTTTTTTGCCTGTGTCCAAGAGTTCTGGTGATCTGGTCCTTGACTTTGAAGTTTGCACCTCCTGGTCGCTGCAATTTTAACCTGGATAGTTGTATTTAGATTTCTTTAAGTCAGTCCAATGATCCTCTAAGAAAGTGAAACCAGCCCATGTCTCAAGTTTCACCTCCTGCACAAAATCTGTCTTCCAGTTCTGCAGAGTACAATTATTGAGATCTTTTATTTTGTTTAGGAAACCTTCAGCTTCAATCTCTATTTTTGATTTTCTGTCCTCTGCAATTGCTGCAAACTTGTTCTGGCTGTCTTCTTTTAATGTATGTTTGAGTTTGCAGAATTGCTGAAAATGGTATCTTGCCGCAATATTTAGCTCCCTCTGCTGGCCATTCTGCTCTGAAATAATGGCACCATATTGAGTCCATTTTAAATGGTTGAAACTGTGTCTTCCACTCTTTCAGTTGTTGCGGTTTTCCTGAGCTTCTCAATGATTGGCATTCTTAATTTTGTGCCTACACAAAAAATCAACCACCTCAGGATCCTCACCATCTCCCCAAAGTACACCTTGATTCTACAGCTCCACCTGCTTCACATGATGAATAGTAAATTCTAAAGTTAAATCATCTTTTGTTTGCACAAAATTTGAAAGCACCTGCACAAACACACAATTATTAGGTTGTGAATTAAGTCACTTTTAAGATTCTGTAGCTTTAAAATAAGAAAATATGGAGTACTGACCTCAAATTTTGTCATCTGAGTTAATGGATCGAAATAGTTTTAAAAAGGAGCAAAAACAAATTCTAAATTGGCATAGGCATAAGTTGACCAATTCAGGTTGACCAAGCTTCATGAAACCAACACACACGAGACAACCACAGCTGAAATTAATATTATTCCCAATTTAATATTATTCCCAAGGCAACAAAACCAGTTTCCCAAGAGGGATGAAAAAGATTTCCAATCCTATGTGATTTGCACCATCTTGAGAATCTTCATACATCAGAACTAAAAACATACACACAATGAATGCAGAAGGAATACACAAACAACTTGTTATTTCAACAATTATTTTGAACATCACTACTGGATTTCTTTTCACGATCTTTTCAAGCAGCCTATTTTATAACGACTTATTGTATAGACATAATGTTTCCCCACTTTAGCGTGGTTTCTTTTCCCTGTCACCTTCTGTTTATGACATATGTTCACCGATCCTTCTGCCACTATCTCCAAGTTTCCCCACCACAAAACGTTAAGTTGACCAGTCTGCAGTTTCTGGCTTCATCCCTCTTCAAACCTTTTTCAAAGTAGAGATTTATAACTTTTCAATGCTTCGGGTTTTGACACTATCCACATATTCGAAGCGGATTGGAAAGTTGTGGCCAGAACTTCTGAAATTTTCACTCGTAGCCTCGAATTCACCTTATTTGCTTTGAGTGATGTACCTACTTCTTTTACCATAAACTTTATTTGCTTATCCTCTAATTCATGTTCCTTTTGAAAAATCACTTGTGCACCCTTTTACTACATTACATATTTTTCTAGTGAAGAGGTTTATTACCACAACCATGCCTCCACAAAGTCCATTAAAGCCTGGTTTTCTTTTGACAAATCTTTATGATGTTTTTACCCAACTAACACACTAGCCACTATTTTATACTTTTTATTCTATCCAAGTTTTTACAAAGGTGTTGGTTTCTCCACTACATCATCCATCACCAGTGCAATATCAACTTCCTGAGCAAAGTTGCAACCCCTAACACCTTCATCCTTTTTTTTTCTTTGCTCCCTAGCTTTCCTCAATACCTGCAAACTGGATAATAAGTACCTTCAGTTCCTTCAATGAGGGTACTACAATTGTTAAAATCAAGAGATTGGAATGGTTGATTTTAAAAATACAGGTTAGGTGTTCTTCAAATACATTACTATAAAAAGCTTCAAAAAGCAGGAAAAGACATGTTTTTCAGAAACTTCCTATCATTTTTGATTTGTCCTTCAAGTGAAACAATGCACTTCCACAGCTGAATCGTCTTATGCTCCAAACAGATATCTGTCAGTCAGTTTCCAGAACCACTGAGATTGAAATTTTTCCTACTAATCTTAAATTGCAAGCACCATCCAAGCACCTTGAGATGCATTTCCAAGGTGGCATCTTGACTAAGTAAACTTTTAACCTAATTTTTACCTATTGAATACAAATCAAATAAATAGTTTCAATATTCCAAGGCTTTTTGTTCCAGATTTATTTTAGTCATTCACTTTAATGAACTAAAATTCAGAATATATTCAGACTTTAAAATATAAAATTTATATACAAATAGTTACTGTGGGCCAGATTCCACTGCGAATTGATGGCAATGTGCTCACTATTATTGTTGAAGTGTAGGTCAGACTTCAACTTCCTCTAATCGAAGATGTGTAATTCAGGAAGTTGTTGTCAGAGTTGCCTTGATCTTTTAGAAGCTGCGGTTTACACTGATATGGGTTGGCTCACGTGATACTACTACATACCCACTACATGTACGTGGAAAAGACGTTAAGATAACATTTTCAGTTTAAGTAATTTTTTTTAAACAGCGAGTCTTAAATTACTGCCAAAATCACCATTTGTAATAAAAACTTTGAGATGCACAATTTTTTATTCACTTTTAATAAAGAAATACATTTTGCTTTATCTCGCCTCTTTTTTTTTAAATCCAATCTTTCCTTCTATAATGTACATTCTGTACCTGATTTGACATTGAATTAAACGGTCACACATTTCCTAATGATGAGTCTGTGATGATTTTAAACCAAATTTTTAATCTGACTAACGAACACAGTTGCTTAAGTAGCCCGCACAGGTGGTAAATTCCCCTGTAGAGAGCGCCATACCAAAACTGCTCTCAAAATGACAATAAGATTAGAATCCCTACGGTATGGAATCAGGCCCTTCAACCCAACAAGTCCACACCAACCCTCCAAAGAGTAACCCATCCAGACCCATTCCCCTACCCTATATTTATCCCTGAGTAATGGACTTAACACTATGGGAAATTTAGTATTGACGATTCACCTGACCTGCACATCTTTGGACTGTGAGAGGAAACCAGAGCACCCGGAGGAAACCCACAGACAGGGTGAATGTGCAAAGTCGCCAGAGGTGGGAATCGAACCCGGGTCCCTGGCACTGTGAGGTAGCAATACCAACCACTGAGCCACTGTCACTGCAAGATCCCAAGAAGCTGTGAAATTACAAATACGACAAAATACGACTTGGTTGCCACGAAGAGAAAAATTCAGCCCATATTTAAAATTACTCGTGACGTATAAAGGGTACATTGACTGTTCAATCTCATCTCCCATGTGACTATTTCTCATTTCTTCACAAGTAATTTGGAAACAAAATAGAATAAATTTACTATTTCTTGTTAGTCTTGCCTCCATCATGCATCTGCTTATGAAAATATGGATTGGAACAAAAGGATGGAGACAGTCAAAAATGCCTTTCACATCTGACTATAACAAAATAGCAACCAATCAACATACAAATGGCTCAGTCACTTTTAATCACCATTTCTTAGTTCAGAAGGTTCAGTTGAGAAACCAAAACAATCAATCACTGATTTAGTAGTCAAACTTGTACTTTCTTTCAACTCCCTTTAATGCAAATTTCCAGATTTAGAATTAATGAGAATGAATTGCATTTCATGGAATAAAAGACTCGAAACACATTGTTTGCAAAACAAAACGGTAATAAAAAAATTAACTTACGTTAAAAGTAAAAAAGCAGCCCAAATTTGGAAATGAAGTAAAACAAAATATGCAACTTTGATTATAGCATCTCATTTTGCTTTACCAACATAAGTACTGGAACAGTAGAATAAATCCATTTTACACAATGTTCAATAAAAGGTTGAGAACATAAAATGTTTCAAGTCGAGGTAGTAGTATTTCTACAGACAAGGACACAGCTTTGATAATTGATCACAGACTGACAGCAGGAACACAGTGATTGGTTTCCTTCCAAACTGCAAAATACTGTAGCTTACCTGTCAACATGAAGAACTCTCTGGCCAATTCGAGAACAAGCAGCTGCAATAATGGACTCTTGCAGACCTGCAATAGAAGTAAATTTAAAAGGCATTCCATTGCTCAAATATAGAATACAGAAACTAGATATATTCCTGTGAATACTCTAGCCTTAAAGTAATGTCAAATTTAAATTATATTCAACTTGCGACCTAATTTGTTTCTGCAAGCTTTGGAAGCAAGCTTTTGGAACTTATTTCATTTGATGATCATTCAAACTGCAAAGCACAAGATGGCACAGCAGCACAGCACTACTCATTGATTTTTGAAGAGTCCCACAATACAGCAGATTTATAAAACCCCTTTTCAAAAGGAGGAAAGTGATGAAAAACAAAATCCTCCTTTGCCTTACAATTAGAGGAAATGCTGAAATATATTAAGGAAGTGGCAACATAGCATTTGGAAAACCATATGATGATTAGCTACAGTCGACTTATATTTTCAGCATTTAAAGCTTCCCTCTTTGACAACTGGACCTAGTATCTTCCTTTGGAAAAGGAAGATACAATGTAGGAAGGTTTGGCCTTTTAACATTTCCATCACACAGCATTGAACACACTGGGTCATTCTGTATTCATAAGCATAGATTGATGACATTTCTTTTCACTGAAAGCAAAAGGACACTTAAACATCCTTTTTAATACAGATGTCTTCACTATCCTGCATCGCATCAAGCTTATTTGAATTAATCATCCAACTTTTTCAATCTAAATAGTTAAAATGGAAGACTGAATAAAATTGTTTGTAATAAAATGTGTGAAATAAATACAAATATAATGAAGGAATACGAGACAAATCACATTCAGAGGTCAAGAAAATGTCAAATATTGCATGCTGTATGTTGAAAATTTAACTTATCTTGCTCAAAATTCTTTTTTACTCTTATTACAATCAAAATCCAAGGGTATGACAATAACAGCTGGAGTTACAGAACTTTTTGTTTATTGTAGTTCACTTCCTTTACTGTGTTTACTTCAAGTGAGCTAGGACATTAGTTAAAGAGTTCAACAGGAGGTCCTTTCAATTCTCTGTAGACAACATCAAACAAATGAAAGACTCAATTTTATGCAACATAAAGTAAGTGCTTTGAGAGCTACTATGCTTGTTAATACTGGGGCAGTCTAAGTCTGTGCTGCTGCTGATAGGATTCAAAATGACTCTTGGCTGTCAGCATTTGCTACTGTCCAGGTCTGACCTATTGACACATTGTAAGACATCCACCTTCAGCTACTCCTGATTGTTCAGCAATGGAAATGGGATCAGCATTGTGAAAACAGATCAAATGTTTTTGGATAATGACCTTTGTGGTTTAATGCCTCTCTCTCACCCTGTCTGCTTGATCCACTATATTCTATAATTTTACATATCTCGTCAAGAAACATATTTGACTTAGCATGTCTCTTTTCTAAAAGACAGAAGTTGCATGCATGATTTAGTACATATTTGCTGATAGGTATTCTTAGAAATAATCAGAGTAGCAATGAAATAGGTTGGAAAGCAAATTCTCTGACAAAATACTTGGAAGGTTAGTGCTGATCTCAAGTGTTCACAGTTCAATTCAATTCTCTTAAAATTAATGTTGCTAAATTACAATCAGTTTTGTCCTACTGCAGCAAAAAAAATGCCAATTCAAAATACACTAGTGTTGTGATTGTACTGCAATCCAAGGATAACTAATATGAGATGAAAATGAAATTATGCAACGAGAGAACCATTGCCATAACTATGATCAAGGGTAATATGTATTTGTTACTCATACTGCGTTAATTTGCTGATACAGACGATCACACTATTAAATTTGCATTCCATTTGACAGTTCAAAGAGAGCATATTCTCAATCCAGCCTCATATTTGCTGACACAGATAGGCATTATTCAAAAATTAACAGGCATTGCACAGGAAAAAAGTTTCATAATCACATGAAATACAAATATAGTTTTACCTTAATGGTTTAACAGTCATTGGAGAAACCTAGTGTACAATTTACTGGATGTTTTGATCAATTATTAATAAAAACTCAATGATCTTTCTGAAATTGCATGTCTACAAGTGATTCTGTAGTATTACATTGAGTATGTGCATCAACATGCATTGTCAAAAGTTAGAAGTATGCTAGATTGAAACAGAAATGCGTCTCACAAGAAATGTTTGAATTTACATTTAGGTTTATACAGCTCAAAGGTCACCTGGGTTACAGAAAGGAAAAGCAAGATTTGAGTGAATGTTGCTGCGCACTGCTGCGATTAAACACAAAATACAAAACAACTGATGGAGGAACAAACATGAAAGCAGAAGAAAATCCGTGATAATGCGAGAATATGTTTAGTTCAGTGCCCATCTTAAGTTTGTTCGAGAAGAAAACCTGTGTGTAATCTGATATTGACAATCCAGTGGTATTTTTATCTATAATTCCAGAGCAATATTTGTAACCTACATGCATGCTGGATTCTAAGTCAAGACCAAAATATTAAGCATAAACCCAGATACCTGCACTTCTCAATACTTAAGAAATATTCTGCCTGTTATTTAACTACCTAAGTGAATAATATTACACTAATTTACATTACGGTTCATCTGCCAGATACTAGCCCATTCACTTACCTGTCCAAGTCTTCTTGATGACTCCTTGCATCCTTCTCAAAAAAACCTCACATTTCCAGCTAGTTTGCTGCCATCAACAAATTAGGAAATATTATAGATGATTCGCACATCCAAATTATATACTTAATTTACATAGATTATGAACAGCTGTGGACCTATTACTGATCTTGCAGTACCCATTAGTAACAGCCTGCAATTCTGAGAATGATCCGCTTATGCCAACTCTCTGCTTTTTATTAACTTACTCTATCCCTACTAATTCACACCCGATGTCATGTACTTGAAATTTAATAACCTCCTTTGAGGTTACCTTATCAAAAGAAAAATTCAAATACACTGTATCCACTGGATCTCCTTTACAAATGTCACAATGAACATCTTCCAAAACATCCGATAGGTTTCTCAAATATCATTTTCCTTCCATAAATCCATCCTAATTCTGCCCTGTTTTACTGTTATTTTCTAAGTGTTCAGTTATCACATCCTTTTGAGATTCTAATATTTTCCGTACTACAGACGTCAAGTTAACAAGGTCTGAATTTCTCCACATTCCCTCCATTCTTAAAATAACAGGATTACACTTGCCACTTCCAGTCTGCAGAAACTTTTTCAGAATCTATTGAATCAAGATAGATTGAACCAATCATCTAATCCAGGAGATTTTACATCTCTCAATCCAACACATTCTTCATGTACATCCTTTTATTCATCCCAATTTCTTTTTGCTCTTCAGTTACACAAGTCCCTTGATTACCTAGTATTTGTGACTGATTTTCTGTATCTTCGTCCATCAATACATGTACAAAATTTACTTTCTCCACCATTTCTCGATTTTCCACAAATTCTCTTGTCCCCAAACAAAACTGATCCAATTTTAACCTCTGCATACACATAATGAAGCTATTACAGTCTGCCTTTATGTTCTCTGTTAATGTGCATTCATTTCTTTGTTTCATCAGATCCTTTGCTGGGTTATAAATTTCTCCCAATCCTGAATCTTACTACTGTTTCTTGTATTCTTATAAACCACTTGCTTTGATCAACCGCAATCTTTAACTAGATTTTGTTAACAATGGTTGATTCATCCATCTCTTTGAGCATCTGTGCCTTGAAGGAATGCTTGTATTTTGTAGACATTGTGATATTTCTTTAAATACTAGCCATTGCGTATCTATTGTCATATCTTTTAATGTATTTGTCCAATCCACCATAGCCATTAGTTGTTTGCTCAAATCTGTGCTCCCTCTCACAGCACAGGTAATCTTCCTGCCAAGATGTCAACCCTGGTCCTGCCAAGCTCATACTGATCCTACTTGCCCCAGAAACAGCCTCAATGCTGACGCGCCCCTCATACACCAATTTTCTAGCCATGCATTCAATTGTTCCGTTCTCCAGTTTCTATGTTTACGAGTACACAGAAGTTGGAGTAACCCTGAGATGTCTGCTTTGAAAGTCCTGCTTTTCAATCTCCTTGCATGCTTAAAAGAAATCTGGCTTCAGGGCCAGTTCTTTCCTACTCAAGTTATTTGAATAGGCATGGGCCACATACATTTATTTACCACTTTGGAATCAGGTTCTACAGTGCTTATTACAGGAGATTAGTTTAGCTCCATTGACTGAATGACTGGTTTGCTATGCAGAGTGACACCAACTGCACCAGCTGAGGTTGCCATGAAAGATTCTCTTCACCTCGTTTGACATGTGGTGACTCTCAGGTAAAACCACCATCAGTTGTCTTTCTCCCTCTAATGTGACAGTAGCCTTATAACCTAAGACAGTATCTTTCTGATAAATTGGGACATTTTGGATGATAATGAATCACGAGAAGGTAACACTATATACTCTGAACGTACACAAAAAGTGCCATTGCTGCCGTCTGCTCTCAGTAAGAATGATGGAGTTGGTAACTTAAAGACAAGCTATTACAAAAGGGATGATCTTACAAAGTGACTGACATATCAAAGAATGAGCAATAGGAAACAATATCAGTAAGATGACCATTATTGTAAAGAAACCACACAAATGAGCATAAACTACCAAGCCAATTCAAGATTAATTATGAACTGTTCATGCACATAAGAAGCCAACACCTAGGTACCTTTGTCCCTAAGTTGGTACTGTAAATGACAACTTATAAACTTTTCACTGTACTCATTTGAGTACGTGACAATAAAGCTAATTCAATTACAGTCTAGGATGTCTCTTATCAGTCAAACTTTTGTTGGTTATTAAGGTTATTAATAAGTAGTGATTCTTAGGATTAGGGTACAAGGAGGAAGACTCAAAGCACAAGGAACACTTCAGCCAACAGAAGCTTCAGGACAGGAGACATGTGTCCAGACAACTAGAGTTACAAATTGGCATCCCAAAGAGAATGAGCTGAAAAGTCACTTTTTATTTCTTTTATACTAGTTATGATAAACTTAAAAACTTTGAATATTTGTGAAAACACATTTGTTTTATGTATGGATTTTGTAATTATTGGGACGAACAAACTTAGTGACTCTTTCAAACAAATAATCTATAATTGTCATTGATTTAGATCTTACAATTACAGTTAAGCGCACCCCAAAATTCTTACAATCCTAGAAAACCAGCTTAAATACTCAAAGCCTGCAATGGGATACAAGATAAAGCAAGTGAGCAAACATATGACAGATGGCGTTAAATATGGGAAAATATGAAGTTGACCACTATAGTGGAAAGAATGAATGAGTAGATTTGAGTAGAGTATGCTGCAATTCAGATGGATTTGGATGTCCTTGTACAAGGATCAAAAAGGGTTAACTTGCAGATACAGTAGAAGGCAAAGCGAATATTGGGTGGGTGAGAGAGTTGCAGACAAGTAGGGAATTTTTGCATAAACTGTATGGGGTAATTGCAGTCTCAATCAAAGGAGGAATACTGCTTGCATTGGAGGCAGCATCATAAAAGTTCACAGAAGAGATTGCCTTATGTGGAAAGCTTGAACAGGTTAGGTCTATACTCAAAGTTTAGAAGAATGAGAGTTGATTTTATTGTAGAATTCAGAGGAAGGTTGATAATAGTAGATGCTAAGAGGCTATTTCCCTCAGGAAATTTCTTCTCTCTGAACATTATTAATCTTTGCAATTCTCTTTCACCGATAACAGTGAATCATTGGGCAACTGAATATATTCTAAACAGAGTTAAACACATTTTTTATTTGCAAAGGAATCAAGGGGTACAGGGTACAGGGAGAAAGAAACCAGAGGGCACAACCTGATCAGTCATGATATTATTGATGAGCAAAGCAGGCTCGAGGGAGTGAATGGCCTACCAGTGCTCCTAATTATGTTCTGTACCTTCTGTCCAACATTAGCTGTCAGTAACCTATTGCTTCCACTTGCAATCCGCTCACTTGTTGTGTTTCAATCTCTTCCTGGATTGAAAATGTCTCATCTTTATCATGGCTTCCTCAAGCTATACATAATTTCCCATAAATCTTTTACCCTTAAAATATTTTTTTTTACCCCAACACCTCATTATTGCGAACTGTCTTTCAGCTTCTGGGCACTGAACTCTGCAATGCCCTCCCTTAAGCCAATGCACTTCGCTACTTCCCGTGATTCCTTTAAGTCTTGTCTTATTTGCCACCTCTTCAGTAAACATTTACATTAAAAACCTGGTGCCTTTACTAGAAATCTTACAAAAGAACATGAAAGAAAATTAAATAACCCAAGATCCCCAAAATACAATCGCTTTATCGGAAAGATGTTGCGAAACTTGAAAGGGTTCAGAAAATATTTACAAGGACGTTGCCAGCGTTGGAGGATTTGAGCTACAGGGAGGGGCTGAACAGGCTGGGGCTGTTTTGCCTGGAGCCTCGGAGGCTGAGGGGTGACCTTATAGAGGTTTACAAAATTATGAGGGGCAGGGATAGGGTAAATAGGCAAAGTCTTTTCCCTGGGGTTGGGGAGTCCAGAACTAGAGGGCATAGGTTTAGGGTGAGAGGGGAAAGATATAAAAGAGACCTAAGGGGCAATTTTTTCACACACAGGGTGGTACATGTATGGAATGAGCTGCCAGAGGAAGTGGTGGAGGCTGGTACAATTGCAACATTTAAGAGGCATTTGGATGGGTATATGAATAGGAAGGGTTTGGAGGAATATGGGTCGGGCGCTGGCAGGTGGGACTAGATTGGGTTGGGATATCTGGTCAGCATGGACGGGTTGGACTAAAGGGTCTGTTTCCATGCTGTACATCTCTATGACTATAACATATGCAAAGAGGGGTCAAGTATTGCTTCTACTCGCCACTTTCTTCAATTATGATTTTGAAACTCATTCTGGCTTTAATCCATAGAAATATTATTTACAAATAAAAGCCAAT
Source organism: Chiloscyllium plagiosum (assembly GCF_037043375.1). NCBI lineage: Eukaryota > Metazoa > Chordata > Chondrichthyes > Orectolobiformes > Hemiscylliidae > Chiloscyllium > Chiloscyllium plagiosum. The sequence continues at coordinate 59,787,726 of NW_028270149.1, forward strand.
CTAAAATATATGCACACACGAATGAATTGCAACTTAAAGTTGAAACCATTCAGAAGAGAAAATTATACCAGAAGAGATCTTGGAAAAATAAGGTTACTTTAGAAGCCAGAGAAGAGCCAAAACTCCACCAATAAGGCCATTAGTACAAAAAGGAAGTTTCAGAAATAGTATACAATAGTTTGAAAAGCTTTGCTTACATTCTCAATTCTAATCAAATACCTTGATCAAAGTAAAAGCATTACTCCACATTTTCCTGCAGCTTTTTATACATTGCGTAGTTACAATACACCTCATTTCAGAATGAGATAAAATTAGAACACAAAGTGCATAAAAATTGCCTAATTTGAGATTAGTTATATAAAGAAAACTCCTAAATCTGCAAGTAAAGCATGGTTAATCAAATTTTTTTTGTTTTAAATTGAAAAATGTTCAGAAATGTACTAAGAGTAGCAGACCTTTCAGTTCCTTGATCTTGTTCCACCATTCCAGTCAAGAATGATTGATAGGTACCTCAATTTAGCTACCTTTGCTTCCTAGTTTTCAGTACTCTTACCTTACAACCTGTTTGTTCAATAGATTCAGCAATAGCAGCCTTTTTTGTTCGTACATGCATGTGTGCTTACATGTGGTGAGAAGACTTAAGATTTCCATCAGTCTTTGTTCAATTCAAACAACCAAATTGAAGGAAATACTTTACCTGTACATAGGTCAGAGCTGAAAATGTGTTGCTGGAAAAGCGCAGCAGGTCAGGCAGCATCCAGGAAACAGGAGAATTGACGTTTCGGGCATAAGCCCTTTTTCAGGAAGGGCATTCCTGAAGAAGGGCTCATGCCCGAAACGTCGATTCTCCTGTTCCCTGAATGCTGCCTGACCTGCTGCGCTTTTCCAGCAACACATTTTCAGCTCTGATCTCCAGCATCTGCAGTCCTCACTTTCTCCTGTACATAGGTCACCAAATTTCTTCATTTTAAACTCATTTGTTCAACCATCTAAACTTAGAATACAACCTAGATTTAATGACTCATGTGGCACAATGGTAGTGCCCTACCTCTGGACCAGACAGCCCAAGGTCAAATTCCACTTGCTCTAGAGGAGCTTCTAACATGTCTGAATAGATTGATCAAACATATCTGAATAGATTGATCAAACATATCTACAATTAGGCTAATGCAATTTCTCCTCATAAGCATGAATGCTCAGGGATCATTCTGATATTCACTATCAACAAATTAAAAAATGGTGCACCAAGACATAAAGCATATGGCAGCCACGTACTATGTTTATTCCCTGGATAGTGAGCATGGGCAGAAAGCATATTTTGAGTATTTGAGCCAAGTTAACTGACAAGCTTCAGTTGAAGACTCCATCCTCATGCAACACGACTTCCTTTTGGTTTACCTTTTATAAGTAAAGAAATTGAAAACAAAAATCATAAAAGTGAATTTTAAAAGCTTTTTCAATTCAAACTTTATATTCAAACTATTGTGAAGTCTTTAATGTTATTTAAACTTTGGTCAGACAATTCTTAGGCAACCACTTGCAGTTTGTAAGCACCACTCCCTTCAGTATAGTGGAAAATCTTGAACTAATTCGATTTTCGCATTGCATAATGTAGACAAAAACTAAAAATCATCTGAGGCTTGGTAAAATTCCAAAGTCTGATACATGACTAACATCAATACGGATCAGAAATCAGCGTGCATAAGAAAAACAGGAATTACTATCAAGTTTGAAGTTGTAGCAATTTTATGTCTCATGGATGTTATATTGGGACAACTAGTCGTATTTGTATGACTATCAAAAATCTGTTTTCTAACCTGGATTGGAGATAAGAAAAACAATTTTCCTTGTATTTAATACACCTTTCCACCAAACATTCTACTTCTCTACTTTAGAAAATTTATATTAGGAGAACATGCTACCAGAACCAGAGAAATTATATTTTTGATGTTCTTTCAGAATACAAACAATTACATTTCTATCTCACGTTTATCAGGCTCCTTCTAGCGATTGTAATTAACCAGTTTTGAGCATTGTGAAAAGGACAAAAACTTCTACCTAACAATTGTTTCACCAAGCTACTTTTCCAATAAAACTATAGGTAATAAAGATTACAATCAAGACATTTTTTTTTACAGCTGCCTAATGCATATAGCCCAATAGGCCATAAGATAGAGAAACAGAATTTGGCCATTCGACCCATCTGGCCTGCTCTGTCATTCAATCAATCATGACTGTTATGTTTCTCAACCCCATTCACCTACCTTCTGTCACCTTTGATCACCTTACCAATCAAGAACCTCTATCTTAAATAGACTCAATGACTTGGCCTCCACAGCCTTTTGTGGCAATGAGTTCCATAGAATGACTACCCTCTAAGCTGAAATTCCTCATCTCAGTTCCAAAGGGTCATCTCTTCATGCTGAAGCTCTGCCCTTTCTTACTTGTGGAAACATGTTCTCTACAACCATTCTATCCAGGCCTCTCAACATTCTTTAAGTTTCAAAGAGATCCCCCACACTCCCAGTCTTCTAAACTCCTTCGAATACAGACCCCAAACCCTCCTTCAACTGTTCGTCACGCAAGCCCTTCATCGCCAGGATAATTCTTATAAATTTCCTCTGGATCCCTTCCAACGCCAGCATATCCTTCCTTAGATATGGGTCCAAAACTGCTCTCAATATTCCCAATGCATGACTAGAGTCTGATACCACCTCTGTAGTACATCTCTGCCCTTTCAGATCGAATTCTAACAATGCATTTGCCTTCGCTATATGACACATGAACCTGCATGTTAATCTTAGGCATCCGAGCTCAGGATTTTCTAAGTCTGCATTTCAGATTTCCAAAGCCTTTCCACATTTAGAAAATAGTCTATACCTCTACTCTTCTGATCATAGTGCATAACCTCTCATTTTCCCAGACTGTATTCAACTTGTTTTAGTGAACAGTGGAGTTTCAATCAGACTGCAAGATTTTGTACCTAAACCTGTTAATCCTCAAGACATTACTGTAACGAGACAAAATCACCATGCACAAAATTGGTACTCATCGGTCTATCCCCTCCATCCCACCTTCAGACAGATCTTGTAGGCAAGACCTGCTTTGCCTGAGGTGAGAAATGCAAGGAAGAAATATGACACTCTGCAATCAACTTTGTCTGGCTATAGTGACTGCTCTGTTGTCTATATTTTCAAGCCATGCCAAATTCACATTCTTGAATAAGGAAGAAGATGCCACTTACAAATCTTTGAGGTGGCAACTTAAATCTATCCCAAAAAGGTACAGGTGATGCATAGAATAATTTCTATGTGACTGTAACTGTCAATGAGTAACCAAAAGTATGTTCATGCATAAAATTGCTTCAAACATGTACCACAGCATGGAGTTTTAACTCATGCACACAGTCTCTGATGTAGATTTGGACAGTTTAACTTCCTCCAATTCCTAAACACATATCGTGAACCAATCACTTGAGATTGTGATCTCAAAAGCTGCAATGGCAAGTACTAAACAAACAGTCTGGGCAGGATATTTCCTTTCTTACTACCTTAAATTGTTATTCAATGAGAAATTTTACACTAACTCAATTGGCCACTCAAGTCAGTACTCTGACTGGCTGATTGGTGACTTCTTTGGACATGCCCATGAACAAAGTCATACTCAAACTGCACTGTGGTCAATGGTGCATCCCTGACAGTGGCATGGGGCTCCAAAACCTGTGCATGCACAATTCTTAACTCCAAGACCCCATCATTTTCTAACTATTGAGTACAAAATCATTTTGCCCAGTCAGTAAGTCTACCCAACTCCTCAGATTGAAATTGCTCCAGTTTCACACATTAAAAATGGGGTCAGAGTGGGAGAAGGTTTGGAAGGACTGCATTAGGATTTCTCAAATCAATTCTCCTAAAACCTTAATACCAAATGAATTCTGATGTAATATCTTCTACTGCTGTTCAAGAGATTTTAGGATTTCAGGAGGGTGGGAAAGGCGAGCGACATAACTTATTCAGGTGCTGGGTGCCACACTCCGACTTCCCAGCATTCTTCTGCTTAATACTCCTCAGGGCAACACAAACTTCATACGTTCCTCTATTTCAGGTATTTCTTTACATTCTTATTCTAGCCTATACACCCTCCACTATCTTTTGTCACCATACAGTCTTCTCACATGCATGCTCCGCAAGTGCAGACCTTCCTTCTTCTCCACACAAGTTGTTTCTAACATTCTCAAATGCTGCAAAGCAAACAAGGAAAACTAAAGCAAACAACACAGAGTGAGCAGAGACCATAGAGAAGGCGACAAGGGAATGCCTTCCACTGACTTGACAATGTGATGATGCAGCCCCTTTAACAAGGTTATTTTACCTTTATTTCTTCTTTTGAGAAGGGTCAGAAAGGCAGAGATGCCAATAAGTCTGAACTGGCTACTTCAATAATGATAACAGTTACTGCCGAAGTCAACAATCAGAAATAGCTTTCAGATTGTTCTTTTTAAAATTAGTTGTAAAATGAAAGGGGAGTGGTCAGTTCTCTCAGTTCAGATTTTCTTTCTAGTTTGGTTTAGTTTGAAGCTGCTAGTCAAAGGCAGCTGGTGGGGGAAAAGGTTCCCTGATTCAACAGAGGTTTTCTAGCTGACTCTCTATCTGACATCTCTTCTGTAAGAACCTGTGCTTGATTTTACGTTTTTTGGCAAGGGATTGTTTCTGGGGATGTTGCAGGAAATTGGAACAGCATTGTTAAGTCGCAACAGAGTCACTTGGGTTTTCAGACAAGGTAAATTATTCTATACTCTGTTCTCTTTTGTACATGTTTCATTCGGTAATCTGTAAATAAATTGTTTTGTTTAAAACTGAGTGGTCTGACCACTCCTAGAATATCCATCTTACACTTGCTTAAAACACTATGAAAATTCAGGGTCTGGGCTACCTTCTTGAAATGTTTGGAGGGGATCTGGGCTGGTCCATAACAATGACCACTGACAATATATATCAATCTGTCCCACTGGGAAAGTGACCTCATTCCAGAAAGCTGTAGATATCGGTGATGACTTGCCTTAAAAACTCGAGAATCCTGGATATTGATGCTCATGTGACTCAAGTGTTGATATTCTGTCTGTAGACTGTGTTGTGGTTACCAGAACTATGGTCTGTCTATCTACTCAAAAAAGGAATGTATGCTTGAGAAGGCAGCTGCCAGTATTTTGATGTTGCTGATCCTCTTGTTACTCAGAGATGCAATGTTGAGTTAACAGAGAGGAGAAACTGCTATGGAGTAACTAGATTACTTACATTGTGGAAACAGGCCCTTCGGCCCAACAAGTCCACACCGACCTGCCAAAGCGTAACCCACCCAGACCCATTCCCCTACATTTACCCCTTCACCTAACACTATGGGCAATTTAGCATGGCCAATTCACCTAGCCTGCATATTTTTGGATTGTGGGAGGAAACCGGAGCACCCGGAGGAAACCCACACAGACACTGGGAGAATGTGCAAACTCCACACAGGGAGAGTCGCCTGAGGCGGGAAGGGAACCCGGGTCTCTGGCGCTGTGAAACAGCAGTGCCGCCCACAAAAAACATTACAACCAAATGCTCTTGTTTTCAATTGACCAGTTAATAAACTATGTTTGGGTCTGTGGTGCAAAATTTAAAATGTTGACAAATATGTCTTCTATTAATATTGTCTAAATACCTGTCTGCAACTAAACTAATTTCAAATTTTTGAAGCCTGGCTTTCAGTATAATGACTAGCTAGGTTTCAAAAACAAAGCATTTAAATTGGAAGTAGGGAAGTAGAAATTTTTAAGGCAGGAGAAGTTTGAAGTAAAAGTTAAATTAGATCAGTCTTGCACATTATCTTCATGACTAACAAAGGGATCAATGACAGGAAAGAGACAGTTTGAAAAACAAACAGAAGGTTCATGGAATATCCTCCTCAAATTTGGCTGCCCTCAGAAATATATCACGTAATGATCACCATGTGTAAATCATGGTTGTCACAAAGAGAACCAGTACAAACTCCCAGTTAGTCACTGCTATAATGCATGGAACAGCAGGCAGCATGGTAATACTGCAAGGAAAACAGAACATAAAAGTAGGCATTGTTTTGCTGCAACAGAACAGGATATTGGTGAGACCACATTTAGAGTAGCATGCAAAGTTTACTTTCATCGTATTAAGTGACAGAGCAAGCTGGAAAATATCAGTGTTCCCTCTAATTTCATTTTTCTGTGTGGATCACTCAAGGTCTTTGCAGGACAACGACTTTGGGAACCAGAAGTCATTGCTGCTATCCACAATGATCTCCATGCACACAGCCTCAGAGCAGGCACAGATGCAGCATAGCATAAATTGGAGTAGACTGATGGTTAGCAACAATAAGTTGTTTGTATATTTTCAATGTGGGAACCAAAATAGTCCATTTCCTCACATGCTTTGGAGGAGTCGTCAACAATGAACTTGAGCTCTAAGTGAAACAACACAAGAGTCACTGGTATACGGAACATTTAAGACTGACAGTGATTTTGTTTTGGATTGGGACCAGTGTAGATCAAGCAGATTTTCATCTGTTCTGTAAATTACCTCCACATGTGGATCATTTGTTTGAGGTAATACCCAGTACTGGCGTGAGGAAAATTGAAGAGAGCAGTACAAAGGTTGACCTCAGTTTTCACAAGAAGAAAAAAAGCTATCATATATTACGACCAAATCATCGATACAGGGTGCAATGATTGAGGTCCTCTTCACCTCCCACAAGCCAAAACCTGCCCCTTGAATTAAGATCAAAAGCAAAATTCTGGATTTTCTGTATCTTGAGAGCCTTATCTTGATGTAGGCAGACATATGGGCAACTTCATTAAACAAAAAGAAAAATTTATCACCTCCAATCTACTAGCACAGCATTTGGCCAAGTGGTAGAGAGAGAGACTGAGGACCAAGAGCTCAACTTTGAAACTACCATAACGGTTTCCAAGTAGCAGTAATCTCAGTGTTCCTAAATGCCTTGGAGACTTTTAGCAGGCATGTCAAAGCACTGGTGAACTTATACCAGCAACTGATTCTTAAGATCATCCAAACCAGTTGGCAAAAAAAGGCAGTGCAAGATCAGGAACCTCTTCCAGGTGAACCTGCCCAGAAGCAAAGAACTGATCACTCAAAACCAGCTGTGTTGAGCAGTATGCTTGTTGCCAATCTCCCAAATAAATTGTTCTACTCAGATTAGTTGCAGCAAAAGACTCCCAAGAAACAATGGAAATGCTTAAGAGATACCCTCAAAAGCATCCCTAAAGATGTCAAACAAATATGTTAACTTGTACAACTGACTGGTGACCAATCAAAACAGTTATCCAGGGAAGCAACAGACACATTGAAAGATTTTGGAGTGCGCAGAGTAAAGTCGAGCATTTGCAAGGAATGCATAAACCTCCAGAATACCCATCCAAACAACCCAACGCCAACTCGAGGACACCTCTTCCTACTGCCCCCTCGACCATGACCCCACCCCCCATCACCAAACCATCATCTCCCAGACCATACAGAACCTCATCACCTTAGGAGATCTCCCACCCACAGCTTCCAACCTCATAGTCCGGGAACCCCGCACTGCCCGGTTCTACCTCCTTCCCAAGATCCACAAGCCTGACCACCCTGGCCGACCCATTGTCTCAGCATGCTCCTGCCCCACTAAACTCATCTCTACCTACCTCGACACTGTCCTATCCCCCTTAGTCCAGGAACTCCCACATACGTTCAAGACACCACCCACGCCCTCCACCTTCTCCAAGACTTCCGTTTCCCCGGCCCCCAACGCCTCATCTTTACCATGGATATCTAATCCCTCTACACCTCCATCCACCATGACCAGGGCCTCTAAGCCCTCCATTTTTTCCTCTCCAGGCGTCCCCAACAGTACCCGTCCACCGACACACTCATTCGTTTTGCCAAACTGGTCCTCACCCTTAACAATTTCTCCTTTCAATCCTCCCACTTCTTCCAAACCAAAGGGGTAGCCATGGGCACACGTATGGGCCCCAGCTATGCCTATCTCTTTGTTGGCTACGTAGAACAGTTAATTACACCGGCACCACACCCCACTTCTTCCTTCGCTACATTGATGACTGCATTGGCGCCACCTCGTGCTCCCGCGAGGAGGTTGAGCAATTCATCAACTTCACCAACACATTCCAACCTGACCTTAAATTTACCTGGACCATCTCTGACACCTCCCTCCCCTTCCTGGACCTCTCCATCTCCATTAGTAAAGAGCGACTTGACACTGACATTTTTTGCAAACCCACCGACTCCCACAGCGACCTGGATTACATCTCTTCCCACTCTATCTCTTGCAAAAATGCCATCCCGTATTCCCAATTCCTCCACCTCCGCCGTATCTGCTCCCAGGAGGACCAGTTCCACCATAGAACACACCAGATGGCCTCCTTCTTTAGAGACCGCAATTTCCCTTCCCACGTGGTTAAAGATACCCTCCAACGCATCTCGTCCACATCGCGCACCTCCGCCCTCAGACCCCACCCCTCCAACCGTAACAAGGACAGAACGCCCCTGATGCTCACCTTCCACCCTACAAACCTTCGCATAAATCATCCGCCGACATTTCCGCCACCTCCAAAAAGACCCCACCACCAGGGATAGATTTCCCTCCCCACCCCTTTCTGCCTTCCGCAAAGACCGTTCCCTCCGTGACTACCAGGTCCACGCCCCCCCCTACGACCCACCCTCCCATCCTGGCACTTTCCCCTGCCACCGCAGGAATTGTAAAACCTGTGCCCACACCTCCTCCCTCACCTCTATCCAAGGCCCGAAAGGAGCTTTCCACATCCAAAGTTTTACCTGCACATCCACTAATATTTATTGTATCCGCTGCTCCCGATGCGGTCTCCTCTACATTGGGGAGACTGGGCGCCTCCTAGCAGAGCGCTTTAAGGAACATCTCCGAGACACCCGCACCAATCAACCAAACCGCCCCGTAGCCCAACATTTCAACTCCCCCTCCCACTCTACCGAGGACATGGAGGTCCTGGGCCTCCTTCACCACCGCTCCCTCACCACCAGACGCCTGGAGGAAGAACGCCTCATCTTCCGCCTCGGAACACTTCAACCCCAGGGCATCAATGTGGACTTCAACAGCTTCCGCATTTCCCCCTCCCCCATCTCATCCTAGTTCCAAACTTCCAGCTCCACACTGTCCCCTTGACTTGTCCGGACTTGTCCGACTTGCCTAGCTCCTTTTCCACCTAACCACTCTACCCTCTCCTCCCTGACCTATCACCTTCATCACCTCCCCCACTCACCTATTGTACTCTATGCTACTCTCTCCCCAACCCCACCCTCCTCTAGCTTATCTCTCCACGCTTCCGGCTCTCTGCCTTTATTCCTGATGAAGGGCTTTTGCCCGAAACGTCGATTTCAAAGCTCCTCGGATGCTGCCTGAACTGCTGTGCTCTTCCAGCACCACTGATCCAGAAACCTTCAAGTTTATCTGCTCAAATGTGGCAGCCTCCACAGAACTTGTCAGTCATCACAAAACCCATCAAACTGGAGCATCTTCAACAACAAGGGGCAGAAACTGCTGGGCAAACTCAACAGATCTGCCGCCAGACCTGCTGAGTTTTTTTTTCCCCCAGCAAATTCTGTTTTCGTTTCTGAATTCCAGCATCCGCAGTTCTTTGGGGTTTTTGCTTTGGTGGAGCATCCTCAACACGAGGGACTGTTAAAGGGGGTGAGAGACCAACAGTGACTGCAATTCAAAAGTACTCGGTTGGCTGCACTGGGCCCGTCTTGGTTTCGTAAAGACATGTAAATGTTATGCTTTTGCTTTGACACTCTTTGCTAACACAGGGAAGGGTTGGGTTTCTTGCCTGCTCCGGGGCGGGGGCAAGTGTGACTGGCCCGGGCTTAGACCTACACCCAGCTTCCTGTCACTTTTTAAATGTCCGGCAATCGGAGACACCCTCCCCCCCCCTCCTCCCTCCTATAGCTTTACCACTCCTGCGGCAGGGACCAGCCCGGATGGGACACAGCCGCTCCTTACCTGTACCCAGGATGACCACGTCCAGCTCCTCCGGGAGAGCGTCCGCCATCTTCACAGAGCACACGTGACGCCGAGCCCGGAAATGACGACGCCCCTTCTGCCCCGCAATGTTGTCCATCGAGGTGGTATCCGCCCCGCTGCTCTGCCAATCGTCCCGCGAACATCAGACTTGTTACAGCGTTCCCGTAATCAGACAGGAGCTTCGTCAATGACAACCGTTCACAACAAAACATTACGCTATAAATCCTGGCACAAAGCAATGGTGCAGCCACTTTCTATCCGCTCCTAACTTCTGCCAACAAGTAAATGACATGTCAGCAGCAATATCAAACTTGGAATCGTAAAACAACAGATAGTTCGTCGTTTGAAAAGAACGTAGCTGTATTGATTAGTTCTTAATAAGTATATCCACAATGCGAACTATCGTCGATACTTCTCTAATTTAATCAGAATTCGATAGAATGCTCCTTAAATCAATTTAAAATCATTCTAAGTTCTCAATTTTCCATCCAATTAATCCAGAAATCTTTTGGTGTGATCTTTCTTTTAGCAAAATTAACTGAATTCAACAGTGTTAATCATTTGTCGCAAATGTATCATTTTGGAATTCTGTCCCCTTACTGAGTTTGACTAATTTCCGGAAAGTTGATTGAAAAATAAATAACTCGGATTTCCCCCTTGCAACCGACGAAAGAATAATTAATTCAATTCTTCGTGAAGTTTAAAATGCAAAATGTCAACTCGGAAAATCACATTCATTTTATTAAATAGCACATCTTTGTGGCGATGTTGAAACACTTCTGCAGCGAAGTGCAAATTGGACAGGTGGAAAACTGAATTAGATGGTATTCCACTTTAGTACATCATCGAATCGCCTTGCCATTAAGTAGGATACTAGCTTGTCAACCCGAAAAAGCGTTTCGCCTGCTTGTGGCAAAATTACCCCATATTTCCAAATAAAATGGACATGCAGCATGCATGTATCAGGTTAATGTAACAGGTATGTAAATGGAGATAACAAGTTTCTTTTGTTGTATAACAACGCAGTATTTCGCTGCCAACAATTGTAATCATGCGACCTTGAATTCTGTGAGCAGTGTAACCCAGCATTTGTGTGTAAATCTTAGTTTTTTTGAGCTAAACCGACCGAGACGACGCCACCGCACCCTTATCTCCTTGAATTAAATGAAAATACTGCGCAATTACAGTTTGACTTCGGTAAACTCGACAGGTTCTTCGAGGGGTCGTTTTCAGTAAGGGGTGATTACTCAGCATGCGATTAGTAAACTCAATTTCATTGAATAAATGTAATACTTTTATGAATGAAATGATATGACGTCTGTTTCCAATGCACTGGAATATCACTGAGGGTATGGGGTTATAGCAGCGATCTGGCAGAATGTGTCTAAGAGAAAAGTTAGTTTGCTTTTTTTGCTTACTTTAGCGATGTCGCTATCGTTGAAACATCTGCCCACTCCCATCTCCTCATTTTTCATACTCAATGTTTAATACTTGTATTATTATACAGCCGATCTCACCCATCCTGGGACTCGGGCAACAAAGTACACACAAACACGCTTGTAAACACAATCTCCTTACTGAGAAATTAAAGCGGCGAGTGTTATCGCACGAGATAGAAAGGAAAGCTGCATATAATTTTCAAGCTGACATTAGCGACTGGGTAACACGATCAGTTTGCAAATTTTCTAAACAAAACAGCCCCTTCAACAAAATGTAGTAAGGAGAATAAAATCATTAGCTTGAATATGTTAACTGACCATCACCCTGATACGCATGTTATCTTTATAACACGCCAGATTGTCCACAAGATTGACAAATCATTATTGGTTGTACAGCATTCGCGAACAATGTGCCTAGTTAAAAATCACACAACACCAGGTTATAGTCCAACAGGTTTATTTGGAATCACTAGCTTTCGAAGCGCTGCTTCTTCATCAGGTGGCTGTAGACTTGATCGTATTGTAAATGCTGTGAAAACTCTTAGATCATTAAAGGCGCTACATCAATACATAGTTCTGAAATAAAATGAACAAAACCATTAATAAAACTAACAACTTCTCAAATATCTCTGTTATAATTATGATTGAACTGTTATTACCCATTGCTTTACAGTTAAGTTCAGAGTTTTATCATCACTGTGGATTTTTAACAAAATTTTTAAAATATGACATATGATGCTTAAGAATTTCAGACAAGCCACTAACCCTCAAGACAAGTGGTGATAAAGACGGTGTAAAAAAAGGGGGCCACGTTTGTCCAATTTGATTACTCTCACTTGTGCGCAAACTATTTCCAAAGTTTTATCAGGCATGTGTCCCCACTTGAGATTTGAGAACTTTCCACTTTCTTGTAACAAAGTTTAAAGAAGTAAACTTATAGATTCCCTCCAGTATGGGAACAGGCCATTTGGCCCAACAAGTCCGCAGCGACCCTCCGAAAAAGTAACCCACCCAGACTCATTCCCTTATATTTAACCCTAACTAATGCACCTAACACTATAGGAAATTTAGCGTGGCTAATTCCTCCTACCTACACATCTTTGGATTGTGAGAGAGTATGCCAGCTCCACAAAGACAGTCACCAGAGGTGGGAATCGAACTCAGATTCCTAGCGCGGTGAGACAGCAGGGCAGACCACTGAGCCACCGTGCCGCCCTTAAATAAAATGCTGAAATACTACCCAAATCTGGCAGCATCTGCGGTGAGCGAAGTTTCAGTTCAACGACGAACTTCTCTGTCCAGAGATGCTGCCAAGATCTGCTCAGTGTCACCGGCACTTTCTGTTTTTATTTCACACTTCCAGCATCTGCAGTATTTTGCTTCTGAACCAACCATGCGTGCTGTCTTCACACAACAGTTTCCAAAGTGTGTGAAACGTAACCAATTATAATTTGCTTTCAAAAAAAAATCGTTTGAGCTTATTTTAAGAAATTTCGAAACGGGAGGAGAATTAATTATGTTAATACATTCAAAAATGATTTGTACTCACGCCGTTGCTATCGTTACAAATTATCATTTTGTCAGTCGCAAAATATGTAACCAACAGCCATTGTAGCAGGTATTCGTTTCCAATTATATAAGTTCTATTGACGTATTATTCACATGTTACAAATAATGCCAATGGACAGATTTATTGCTTAGTTCAGTATTTACCAGCCAAGGTGACATTCCAGACGCATATTCCAGTCGGCTAGTTTGATCTCAAAGGAAGACGGAAATGACCACCTGGTTGTTACATCTGTATAACTTAAATGTGTAGAACCCTTGTGTTTTATTCTCGAATCGCCCTCTCTGCTCTGCATATCTTCGAATTCTCTCTATTTTTAGATAACATGCCATCTGCTGGGTTAACAACAATACACGTTTTCCATTTGAATTCACTCCGCAAAATTAACCCGTGGTTTGCGTAAGAAGATTTAAAATAAGCAGGTATTATTTGTACACCTGTTTATAATCCGCAAACGCGTCAGACGTCTTCACCCTGCCCATTGGAACTCCAAGCAGGGGGGAAAAATACTTCAGCGAATGCCGAAAATCTGACGTGGAACAAAAACAACAAAAAAGGGGTCTGCTAAACACTCGGAAGTTTTGGTAGCGTGAAATGTTAACTCTGTTTCTCCCTCCACCGATGCTGCCTAACATGCTGAGTGTTTCCAGTGTCATTCTTTCTTTTGTAAAAAGTAAATGCCAGTAACATTATCAAAGGAATTACAAAACGGAATTTCTGTGAATATATTATTTGCGGGATGGCTAGAGTGCCTGCTTTGAGCTTTACGGTAACATTAGCTGGACCTCGGTTACCCCTGGGCTATTTCTATTCAAACTGATATAAAATGAAGTTTGTTTTTAGTTTTCTATCCCAATCAATAGATTATCCATGCGATTTCTACGGTGTGTATTTTGTAGATGATTCCACTTTATGCAGCAATTCATCTCGGGTTGTACAATTCCGAACTAAGTTATATGACCCAAACACAAGGAGGCATCTGAAGATCTGAAGACTCAAGATTAGTTACTTATTTCACCCTGTTCGATCCACAGTCATTAATGCTTTGTTTACATGAATATGTACTAATAACTTTATTGTGTGCCAAAGGTGATAAAAATGCAATCTTTTGATTCTAAGACTGAAACGCTGGGTTTTTAAAGGCGGACAGAACTAAAATACATTGAGAATGCTTGAACTCGGCCGAACCTTGCAGTCTTGAGAGTTGTCTTTTCAAATGTACCCACACTTTAAAACATCCTCCGTCAGAGAATGATGGAAAATTCATTCAGAACAGTTTTTCTTTCAAAGATGCGTTTCTAATGAAATAGAAAAGTGCGCGGGTGTCATGTGGGATAGAATTTAATTCTGAAACTTCAGGAAAGCAAGGAGGGAATGCAGCTTTAAAGCTGAAGCGAGCAGTTCCTGTCCATTCACTGATTTATTGATGTATGCTCAGCACGTATTTCAGCAAAGGCCGACTGGAAGCCCCACCCTCCGGCCTTTGATTGGCGAAAAAGCGCCGCAAATATCCAATGGTGAGGGGGCCCAGGGCAGCTATGCTGCGGATTGGATGAGGACCGTGTCCGTCACAATGTGGGGGGCGTGGTCGGGGGGCAGAGTGGGTGACTGCGGCTCTTCTCACTCATTTCTTTACTACGTTGCACAGATACACAGAGAGACACAGGAAAGTACATGTGGACAAGTGACCATGGCTGTGTCAGCTCCCGTTATCCCACCGCCCCCTCTCACACCCACTTCCACCCCGTTAACAGGAGGCTTGTACCGGACCGATTCGATGTACCCCAGCCCTTCGGAGTCTCCCAAACTCAGCAGCATTGGGAACAATCTCAACAGCGGCAACGAGTGTAAGATGGTCGAGCTCCGTGGAGTCAAAGTGGCGTCTTTCAATGTGGACGGGCAGGAGCTGATCTGCCTCCCGCAGGTTTTTGATCTCTTCCTCAAGCATCTGGTGGGCGGTTTGCATACGGTTTACACCAAGTTAAAGAGACTGGATATAACGCCCGTGGTCTGCACCGTGGAGCAGGTCAGGATCCTCAGAGGACTCGGAGCCATCCAGCCCGGCGTCAACCGTTGTAAACTCATATCCAGGAAAGACTTTGAAACTTTGTTCAACGATTGCACCAACGCGAGGTAAGCACCGTCTTTTTTCGTCTTCCCGCATTGTTTCTTTTTCTTTCCACAATACTTTTTTTTCCCTCTTTCAATATTTCCACCCATCTCCCTTTCATTATTGTCACCTGTTTGGGAATTTTTAACCGCTTGTCATTTGGGTTGGGGGGTGGGGATTGTTCGATGATCAGAAACGCTGTGGGATTCTCATTCAGAGAGAGATCCATTAAGTCTTGAAAACTAGTGCAGCAGATTGAAAAAAACGGGGGGGGGGGAAGCACCAGCTTTGGCACTTAA
The DNA here is from genome assembly GCF_037043375.1 of Chiloscyllium plagiosum. Taxonomy (NCBI): domain Eukaryota; kingdom Metazoa; phylum Chordata; class Chondrichthyes; order Orectolobiformes; family Hemiscylliidae; genus Chiloscyllium; species Chiloscyllium plagiosum. The sequence goes on from NW_028270149.1 coordinate 59,803,221, forward strand.
CGCAATTTACAAACTCATCGATTCGTCCCCAGTCACGTTTCAGTTTCGCTCTCTCACCCACCCTCTCTATGAAGCTCCTTGTATTATTGCAACCATGGAACCCAGATCAGCGGAATGAATACATGTTCGGTCATCCAATATGAAAACATTTTCTAATTATATCTATTCATCGTTTTACGAGAAGCATATGATACCCACGTAAGCGAGAACATCACTTTTTATGCGCTCGTTGTACATGTGTAAAACTAGCACAAGGTTCGGCTGTGCACGCACAAAGTTAAACGAGGCAGCGAAAGGTGGCTTAAGATTCCAGATTTTGCTACTGGAAAACAATGTGAGGTTGCTTTCAATTACTTGCGAATGGGGATCAGCGCCGCTTTGCTGGGGGCGGGGGTGGGGAGTTGTATGTTTTCTGTTTCAGCCTGCAGGACTCGCTGTTGTCATTTCTAATCAACAAAAAACACCAAAAAAAAACTTATGCCAAAGTACTAAGGACGTTCACAATTAGCAGATCATTCGAGATGCAAAATAGACCAAGGTACCAAATTAAACCGCGGGTTGATTTATCTGCAGCACTTTTTTTCTTTGTTCTGTTTGAATTGATCGCGAATTAATTTTCAAGATCGTCTTTTCAGACTGCAGATGTTGCAGTTTGTACAATAAATCAATAGGAGCAGATCTAAATGAATCGCCTCGGATATGGATTCTGTGCATGTTTTGATGTCTCTGTGTTATTCTTAGCTTGTTATCCTGATAGATATATACATGGTAAGCATGTATTGCCAACTAGGGTTCTGCGAAACTATAACTTTGCAATTGACAGACCTGTCAAACTCAATGAATTAAAAGAAAACTTTTTTCAGTCCAGGAATGGTAGGCGAGTGAAACAATCCCTTATAATTCCTAGGTTTGAAATTGATCTGCTGGTTTTATTGCATTCATTATTTATTGAAGAACTGCAAGCTAAACATAACGTTAAGCTATTTTGCACTTAGGGACTGCATTTAGGAAATTGGATGGAAATTGCATTACTGATGAACATCTGTGCATTTTCCACTGCTGTATTGTTATACTTGGGTGTAATGGCTCAGCAGTTTTTTTTTACCCACATAATTTCTAGCCACCATGTCATTTTGCCTTTTGCAAAGTACATTTCTGAAATATTCTGTCAGAAGGGCTACATTTACTAGTCATGTTGAAAAAAAGATTGTCTGCAAAAATTAATTTTTCATTTGCCTCTAGCAGAGGTTTAATAGAGTACACACTTGTTGTTTGCAGAAATATTGTTTAATCACATTAATATCACAGCCTGAGGAAGGAAGATAATTGTACAAATGCATATAGAAATATGCATTGCTAACTTTTTATGATTAAATTATGTAAATGACCCATCCACCGTCCTTCGGAGCACTAATCATCTAATTAGGAGTGATGTCCTGAATAGATGTTTCTGAATCTGGGTATATGCAATCAGAAATGCATAAAATTGGAACTGACATTCATAATTCCAGAAAATAGCCTGCAAGATAAATGTTAACATATATACAAATATACATGTTAATAAAAGTAGAGGTTAAATTAACTTTATTGCTATTTCTATAAAGGCTGTCTGCATAATTAATCAAATGCCACATAAATTACTTGTTCAGGTATGTTAGCTTGGGAGTAAGGTAACAGGTTTTTATAAATTGTGCAGGATTTCTTCTGATGATGAATGAATTTCAAGATGAAATAACTGTACAAGCAAAATAATATAAAAACTTGCTACTTCTAAAACAGATTTCACGAATGTCAAAAACATTTATTATTTTTTAGAATGCTTTGATATCTTTCAGAATTTGAAATCTTGTCTTAAACTAGTTGAGACATAGTGGCCCAAGGTTAATGCCAGGTATGTGATTACCAAGGTAAACAGTAGGTAGTGTTACTAATGGGATTGAGTCAAAGTATATTTTGTGCGCTGATTGCAATGTAATATGTTGGTTTTAATTTGCCTACAGTAAATATAATGTCAAATGTGTCATGTGGAAATAAATACAGTGAAGTTTAAAGGGAGACATGATGCCCCAAAGCATCACTCACTGGATTGATTTATCTTGCGTGGTATAATGACTGCAGATGTGGATCTGTTATTCTAGATGAGGAATGAATTTGATGAGCTGATAGCACAAGCCAAGAAGCGTGGTTTTAATTACTGATGTGGAATTTATTTGTGAAGTGCAAATGATTTACTATATTACTTTGTTATTGACAGATGACCTTTACATCAGAACATTGCTTTTCAATTAATCAAAAAAGAAGAGGTATTTTTGGGACTCCACCATTTGATATATTTTAAACCATTAGTTGATGTGAGTCTGTGAAAGGACTTGACTGACATATAATACTATTGTGACCGACTGGGGTTGTGTGTTACTGTGCAGTGTGAGTTCAGTGGTTGTAATAATGGGATGGTGGTAGGAAATGAGTGGGTGTTCTTTATTTTGAAAAGTCAAGTTTATATCAAGCTCATTTAGGCTTAATGTCTTTCAAAATTATTTTGAGTGCTCAAATAAAATGAAAGAAATTAAGAATCATGAAGGAGAGCATGCGGAACATTTTACTGCTTTCTTTGAAGCCACAATAGGAGTAATCCACACCCCTGATGTAATTTCCAGAGTGTGGGTAGGTTTCAGAACACCTGGCTTACAGTTTCAGCACAGCTGATAAAATAAAGTTAAATTTTAGATTCATGTGGCAGCCTGAAGAGAAGAAAAATAACATGAGGGTTTCTTTTGTAAACACAATAGATGGAGCAGGGAGATAAGGGTCTCCCAACTCTTTAATCATTCTTTGTTACAAGTTACTTTTAAGGGATCAAAGTATTTGAAATGAGAGCTTTTTTTCATGTGATTCATAATACTGTTCCAACTAAGAGCTTCTGTTTGTAAGTTTACAAAATGATGATACTGGATATTGAAATTAATGTTTTATATTTGAATCACAAACAGATATCATGTTGTCTTAGGCTCTTTCATTTGCGAATGATCATAAAAATAATGTTCTGAGTAACACACATTTAATATGCAATTTGGATTGTTGACAATAGTAGAATTATGGATAAGATTTATTTTATAAATCTGGTTAAAAAGAAGTGATCTTTATTGCTGAAACATAGAAGCAACACACACAATGCATTGTTGCATGTTCTTTAAACCATAGGGTTTTTTTTGACAGATTGCGCTGATTACAATTTCCTATGTTTAAAAAGCAAGGTGAGTACCTGTATCTGACAAGAGTACAGTAACCATTGCAAATTATCATTAAGATTTTACAAGGTATTTTTAAAGTGGTACAATATGGAACTATCTGTCCTATACATAAAAATGTCTTTAGAATTTAAATACAGAAATATCTTAAATTGAAAAAGAAGATAGTATACTAACGATGAGCATTTTGTGTTGACCAGGTAAATTAACTTAAATATTTATTTTGTAACACTTGTGATCTTAATATATAGGACTTACATGATTTTTGCCAAATACAGTAACATAACTTGATTTTAAGCAGCAGTCACAAAGCAGTTGGGGGTTCTAAGTGTAGCTCACCATTCCTCGATATCTTTAGGTCAAAAGTCTCTTCTTCCCTTTTTCTGAACATGGTGCCATCTGTTTTTTTTTGCACAAATAAGTAATAATTACAGAATTATAGAAGGTTTTTGAATTAAGCTGATGTCTGCTTAATAGGATCCATTAATGATCTACCATGCTTAAATTGGAAGCTATGTAATATCTTACTAAATATTTACAAAAAAAAGGACTTCAGAGCTGCCATGGGTCAGTTTAAGTGTATAACTACATCTGAGAAAGTAAATGTGATTTGAAACATTGATCTCCTTGAGTAGCAAAATGGGAGATTTGTATCAGATTGGTATAAATGGTTGATTGTAAATCTGCGGATCTTACCCATGAGTCAACACTTTGTATATGCATCAGGCAACTAATTTAATGCACCCTGTATTGTAAGCAGACTAGAGACACTTTCTATGTAAACACTGACACAAAACTCTCACAAAATTCATGTTATTCCAAGTCAAACTGAAAGTAATATATACTCATTCACAATAAAAACATTCCCTCCCTGGCTATAAATTGAACAATCAATGTATCCCTCTTATAGTGACATATAATTTCACAGACATATTGTTAGTCTTCAGATGATGTCTATTTAGTATCTCATTTGCATTTTGTGCATTTTCATTTAGTCTGTGGATAAGTTCTTGAGTTTCAGTGTCATCTGCCTTGGAATTCCGTTGCTCCCAAGTTTTTTGGTAAGCCATTACATATAAGAAAAGACAGTTCGAATGTTGGACGTACACTTACTAAATCAAAACGTGAACAAAAGTACCAGATAAATTCCATTTGAATACTAAATATACCAGATGACTGGAGATGGTCTCATCCAGCAGATCAGGATCTCTGTGGAGCAAATTGGGACGAGTGTGAAGAATTCAGAATAATGCTGAGGCATATCAGCAGGAGTGTGAAGCTGTTCAGGGCCATTCTGAAGCAGGTCCGAATCATAGCAAAGTAGTTAAGGATCACGGCAAAGCAAACTGGGAGAATGTGAAACAGATGGGAGAAGTGTGAAGCAGTTCAGGATGATGTTGCTATCAACCAGGAGGAGTGTGTAGCCTTTCAGGATCACTGTGTAGCAGGTCAGGATCGTAGTGAAGCAGTTCAGGATCACTGTAAGGCAGACACAAGAGGAGTATAAAGCAGGAACTAGACCAGGAGGAATGTGCAGCAGGCAAGTATCACTGAATTTGATTGGGAAGGTTGTGCAGCAGGCAGGGATCACAATGGGGCTAATTGTGAAGCAGATTGGAATCACAGTGAAGTGGACTGGGATCACTATGAAGCAGAATAGGATCATTGAAGTAAGAGAAAGACAATCAAAGTTGGCACAAGGGGAAGGTCAAAAATTGGTTGGCTGGTGAGTATTGTATATTGTTCCTTTGGTCCAAAGTTAAAATGTTCATGTAAAGAGCTGCGAATTCGTTTTTGATAATAGTGGTTAAGTAATGCTTTTTTATTAACCTTGACATATTTAAGTATCAGCAGAAGAAGAGAAGGGAATATCTGTTGAGTTTTTTTGAGTGTAGTTCTAGTAGATGGAAGAATAGTAGGCCCATTCCAGTCTTCAGAGTGCACATCCTTTTTCCTATGGGAACTCCTGGATATTTGTGGTGTCCTGAATAATCAGATGTACAGGTCACGAGGTCAGCTGCAGCAACTTAGGCTCCGTGTTTTGGAGCTGGAACATATGCATCACCACTGAGCCTCAACATGGTTGAGATATTTATGGATAGTATCTTGAAGCTTAAAGGTATGTGATGAGAAAGGGAATGGGAGTTAAGACAAGATAGGCTGGGGATTTTGGAATCCTCTCCAAACAGGATTTAGTTCTGAAAGTGATGGTTCTTCTGAGGAATGCAGCCAAGCCCAAGTCTACAGCAACATGGCTGACTCAGCTTTACAAGTTGGAATGAAGAAGACAGGAAATGCAATAATAAGAGGAGATTTGATGGTGAGGGAAGTAGACAACTTTTTTTAAGACTGCAGACCAAGAATCTAGGGTAATGTGTTATCCCTCTGATATGAGGATTAAACATGTCACTGAACAGCTGTAGAGCACCTTGACAGGAGTAGGTGAAGACCCAGCAGTTATGAACCATATTGGTACCAATAAAATTGGCAGAGTGGAAAATGTGTTTTGTACTCAAAAGTTGAGCAAACAGGTTAGCAAGCAGGACCTCATATGGTAATCTCCATACTTGGTAGCTTGTGCAAATTAAATTTGAAATAGGGTAGAGTGATGAACACATGGCTGGAGAAATTGTGCAGGACAGAGGAGTTTGGATTCTTTGGACAATGGCACCAGCCAGTTGGGTTGCACCTGAACAGAGTGATTAACTGATGGTGTTGGGAAGTGTTTAAACTCACTTGACAGGGATGTGGGAATGAGGAGGTAATACTAGAGAGGATTATGCAGATGAATCTACTTTCTGGGGAGTCACATAATACTAGAGCAGGAAATAATAAGATAATAGGAGTGTTCAGTGTAAGTTTGCAAGAAGATTACACTTCATGTGTATGAATGAGCAGATTTCGGTAAATGAGATTGATGAGTTGCAGCCACAGGTAAATAGATAAAAATAAAATGTGGTAATACGAGAAAACTGGTTCAAGGATGGGCACGACTGAATATGCAATACTCCAGGATGCAATGTGTCCGGAAAATAGTAAAGAAGGAAAAGGAAGAGAAGTGGCAGAATTGGTGAAAGAGAATGTTGTAATGAGAAGGATTAAAGAGGAATACCCCAGAGATATCAGGATAGAATTGATTCAGTTAGCGCTAAGTAAGAAAACAGGTGTAATTTCATTGGTTGATGTGTAGCCTATAGCGCACTAATTAGGGGAAAGATGTAGAGGACCAAACCTGCAAAGGGATTACAGAAAAGTGCAAGAATTTCAGAGTAGTTGTAATTGTAATTGTAATCTCTGAGATAGTTTTGGTGGTAAGAGATATAGAGTGACAAAAGTTCTGAGAATTGATTCAGTAGCACTTTGATTAAGTTAAATGAAAAAGGAAACATTGCCCGAGTTGTTTCTTAGAAATAAGGTAGGCCAGCTACCTGTAGGGAACTGTTTAGAGGAAAGTGATCATACATCATAAGGTTTGGATTGGCTTTGGAAAATGACAAGGAGCAATCCAGATTTGGAATAATTAATTGGGGAAAGCCAACACTGGCCAATAAGGTTAGAATGGATCTGGACTAGATAAATCAGAACAAAGCTTAGTTGACTAAGCTGTAACAACAGTGGGCTGCATTTAAAAAGACTTTTACTATGCTCAACATATATTCAGCAAAAGAGAAATCCAAAGCTCCCTGGATGATAAAAGAAATAGAGATTAAAATGATGTAGAAAATATGTTTATCACAGATGTCAGGTGGAAAACTAGGTTGATTATAGAAAGTATGGTGGGGAATTGACAAAATAAACAAGAGAAACAAAGCAAAAGTAGAAGAGATTGGCAGCTTACATAAAATGGCATCCAAAGGCTTGAATCAACATATAAATCAGAAAAGATGGTAAGAGGACCACATGATTAGGGACCAAAGGAAGGGATTTACCTATGGAAGCAGGGGACATGACTGAAGAACTAAATCAGTTCTTTGCATCTGATAAAGAAGAAGATGCTGCCCGGGTCATGATGCAAGAGATAGTAGTTTCAACACTTCAAGGGGAAGTATTCAATAGGCTGTCAGTAATTGGAGTTGATGAAGCACCAAGACTGGATGAAATGCATCCAACAATGCTGAGGGAAGAGAGAGAGAGACAAAAGTTGTGGGGCACTGGCCATAATTTTCCAATCTTGCTGAGTATCAGCTTGAACAGAAGACCCGAGAATTACAAATGTTACTCAAAAAGATGTCAAGATAAGCCCAGCAGTTGCAAGTCAGTCAGTTTAACCTTGTTGGTTGGAACTTATTAAGATGATAATTTGGGACAAAGTTAATAGTCACAGGTAAATGTAGGATAGTTAATGAAAACCAGCCTGGGTTTGTTAAGAGCAAATTGTATTTAACTGATTGAATTTCTTGAGAAAGTAACAGAGAGAGTTGATGAGGATAATGCAGTTGATGTAATGTACATAGACTTTCAAAAGGCATTTGATAATGTGCCACATGACAGACGTGAACAAAATCATAGCTTGTGGAATAAAAAGAGCAGTAGCAGCATGGATACAAATTTAGCTGAGGGACAGGAAAGAAAGAGTAGTGGTGAATGGATGTTATTGGAATGGAGAAGTGTAGAGGACCAAACCTGCAAAGGGATTACAGAAAAGTGCAAGAATTTCAGAGTAGTTGTAATTGTAATTGTAATCTCTGAGATAGTTTTGGTGGTAAGAGATATAGAGTGACAAAAGTTCTGAGAATTGATTCAGTAGCACTTTGAGTAAGTTAAATGAAAAAGGAAACATTAAGCTTCAAGATACTATCCATAAATATCTCAACCATGTTGAGGCTCAGTGGTGATGCATATGTTCCAGCTCCAAAACACGGAGCCTAAGTTGCTGCAGCTGACTTTGTGACCTGTACATCTGATTATTCAGGACACCACAAATATCCAGGAGTTCCCATAGGAAAAAGGATGTGCACTCTGAAGACTGGAATGGGCCTACTATTCTTCTATCTACTAGAACTACACTCAAAAAAACTCCCTTCTCTTCTTCTGCTAATACTTCCTGATGTTAACATTCCAGCGTTTGAGGCACAGGGCACAATTTCCAAATTTGTGAATGATATGAAACTTTTAATTGCTGTGTACCATTGAGAGGACAGTGTCAAAATTTGAAAGGACATGGACTAAGTTGGCAGAATAGGTTAACAAGTGGTAGATGAAATTTAATTTACACAACCGTAAGGTAATTCATTTAAGTAGGAAGAACTTAGAGAGACAGTACAAAATAAATGATGCAATACTAAAAAGGATACAAGAGCAAAAGTACCTGGCTGGATATGTGTATAAATAATTGAAGATGGCATGGCACATTGCAAAACGGATTAATAAAGCCTACAGTATCATGCAGTTTATCTTGGGGGACATAGAATTCAAAAGTAAGGAAGTTAAGTTAAACTTCTGTCAAAAGTTGGTTCCGTTTTATGCTGTGCCCTGCTCTGAGCACCACGCATTCAGAAAGGTGTGAAGGCATTAGGGAGTGTGGAGAAAAAAAAGATTAATGAAAATCATTCCAGGATAAGTCACTTCAGTTATGTAGAAAGACTGGAGAACTTGGGGTGGTCCTGCTTGAAGAAGAGAAGGTTGCGGGGAGATTGTGTAGAGGTATTTAAAATCATGAGGGGTCTGGGCAGTGTAGATGGAATAAAACAGAATAATTAAAAACCAAAGGTCATAGATTTAAGCTGATCTCCTAGTCTTCTTCTTTCAGCATGTGGTTAGGAGAGTCATTTCTGGCTTTCAAAAGGGAATTGGGTGATTATCTAAAAGGAAACATTTGCAAGGGGAAAAGTTAGGTGAGCAGCACTAGTGAATTGCTCCTTTACAGAATCAGCGCAGGTACAGCGGGCTGAAGGACCTCCTTCTCTGCTTTAACCATACATTGGTTTGTGAAATAATTTACCAAATCTGCACTTGCTACAGAATTGGATATGTTCTAATATATTCTGTATCTAATTTCAAAGCACAACTGTGCTACATGTAATGGTGAAGATAGGAATTAGTTGAAATACATGCCAATACACTGGAAATAATTCCAATACTGAATTTAAAGTGCTCACACAAAAAAATCCAATTACTCAAACTAAACACATAATTGCCGAGAAAGTGCTCCAGAAATAGAGGAGTTGCATGCTGCTATTATGTTGGATGCTGTCCAGTTGCCTTCCTATTTATGTGTCCACTTGTGTGTTACATGATGATTTTTTTTCCACAGGACAATTTCAAGCATGTATAAAATGAAGCAAACAATAATAGCAATCTATAGAAAAGTTAATAAACCTTTAATGTTATCAATAGTAAGTGGTTCAATTAATTGCTAATTACAACAAAACAATAATTTTAGCATGCTTTCCAGAATATCACTGATGTCACATCTCCAGCTGATTTGATGACAATTGAAGAGTAAAAATGCAATGTTAAAACCTATATTTTCAAATTTATTAGGCTGCTTTATAACACTTGTCACTCCAAGAATACAATGTAAGATGGGATAGAATTTGTACATATTTTGGAGCATGCCAAAAGAGTGGAAGAGAGGAGTTCATTTCATTAGGGCCTTCATTTATTTGATTGATGGAGAAACACCAATAATCAATACTTTAAAGGCGACACTAAAAATTAACAAGCGCACTGTGTAATTGTTCATCTTATAGCATTTTCCAGAGCACAAAAGCAATAGATTTGTGATCAAACTCAAATTACAATGTTTGTGAGGAGTCATTGCAGTAATATGAGCCATTTACTCATTTTTATTTGTTTCTGTATCATATTTGTATGTGTGCTGATACAACCTGCATCAGGAAATCCAAGACCTAATTGTTATTTTTCCATTCCAACTAAATTATTGTAATCCTGACTCAATCATGCAGACAATGTGGAATACATCTTTCTTTACGCTATTTTGCATTTGAAACAGATTTATAGTCCCCCAGAAATTGGCTTACTTGAATAACCAAAATTATATTTTAGGAATGCCAAAAGACTCAAGCCAGTAGTATTTAGAATTCAGGAACCTAACAACCATTTTATTAATAGAACTTTTGAAAACTGCGATAATTTAAAACCGTGCTATTGATCTGTCCAAATGCATCACTAGTTTACAATGTCAAAAGGCACCCACTCCTTGAATCAGCTCCTGGCAGATTTTAAGACATCACGTTCAGCCTTGGTAAAGGCCAGCCAGTGCTGCTTTCATGCACAGTGTATTGCCTTTGGAGAAAATTTATGACTCAAATGTTGATTTTTCAGCCTGCATGTAAGGCCAGTGAATGAAGCAATAAATATGTCATTCTGATCAGGCAGATCACTTGTGAGTGTTGGTTGTTTTGGAAATATGTGCAGCCTTAATCAGTAGCAAGGATGAAGCTAGATCCTTTTCAGAAATGATGCTCAGTGACCACAAAACTCTTATCATCCTAATCAGTATAACTGTTCCATTTTGTGTTTGACATCAACAGAAGCTGCTCTACATAAAAATGTTTGAGATAATGTTCTCAGCTATTTAACTGCTTGCACAATTGCATCATCAGTAGAAAGATGGGAGTGCAGTGTAGCTGATACATGACACTATTATATTTTTGAAAATGGACATATAAAAATAAACCTCTGCTCTAAAAATTTTAAATGGAACTCTAACAGTCTAAATTAGTAGCCACTGTTGGCAGCCTCTCCATTCATTTTAATGACCATTTCACTGACTCAAAAGTCCAGACAGCCGTGCAACCCAGACTGACATCATATTCAAATACGACAAAAGAGTCTATGACTCCACTAATCTCTTTGGTTGTTTGCTAATGATATTCTTGGCTGTACTAGGTGGGAAAAAAATCAAGATTGCTTTGGGATAATCAGTCAATTTATAGGAGTTTTTTTCTAATAAAAAACTTATTAAAATAAGATTTAAATGAAAAAGTATTATAAGAAAAGGTTTTACCATGAAGAATAATTTTGAACATGGCCACTTGAAGAAAACAAACCAACAAATAACATTTATGTGTTCGAATTAGAGTAATGCCTATTTGATTTATTCAAAGGATTCATGTGTAAAAAACAGCTTTTAAAACTTTTTACAAGCAATGAATTTCTGAATGAAAATGTTGACTAAGATTTAGTCTACTGGAGTTTAGGATTTCAGGTAGATATGCGTCATCATGTGTGTGACAATTCTGGTTACATTCAGTATTTTATTTACTTCTTAATTTTATGTTTGCATCATTAAAGATTATATTTAACTAAGAGGGGACGAAATGCAACATTAAAGATCTAATAAACTAGGAAAATATAAACAAAAGCAAGCATTGATCCAAATGAGAAGAGCTAATAGTAAATTGTAAACAATATTATGAAAAAAAATTCACTTGTACAAATAAAATGAAAAAAAATGTTCAACTTTTCAACAAATTCATCTTGGATTTGTTTAATTTCCATGGAAGATGTCAAGCTAACATTCCAGATTGTTACAATAAAGATTGGCTCATTTCTATTTTGGTCCATTGTTATCAGATTTAGTGACATCATATTGTCTGCTACAATAATTAACATTAGGTTAAAGTATATGGTCAGTTACAACATTAAAATCAAACATCTGATTCAAATGTTAGGTTAAAAAGTTACCTTTTATGTCAACTCCTCTCATTATTTGTAAATGCCCTGTGTTTAAAAAAAAAATCCCATGGGTCTCATAGACTGTAATAGCTTCATGAAAAAAAGCCCACAGGATTTTACTGCGTAAATTTCACATCCATAATATCTACAAGGCAGCCACACATTGCCTGATAGTCTTTCAATGTAAAACAACTGCTGAGCAGCCTTCTACATGAGAACAATGAAAGAGAATGGTTAATTTGGACATGATTGTTTTTGGTTGAGCACAATAATATTTATAGATTTTTTTTGACTTATACTTTCTTTCTGTCAAAATGGACAGAAGTCCTTATTAAAGAGGAGATCAGTCAATATTTGATAACATTTTTTTACTATTTCTTTGGCAAAAAAAAGTTTAAATGCAAGTCGCTGTGCCTTCAGTGTTAGAAAACTACAGGGGGAGTTGAAATGCTGGCACTCCAGCAAAGAGCTATAGGCATGGGACAATTGGACAAAAAGGAATCCTCGGCAATTTTTTTGTGAGGGTCAGCATGTCACCAGCTGTTAGGTGCGGAAAAATGTCTGAAGTTGTGCATGTAAGACTTTTCCCCCATTGTGTGTTTGTTCAGAAAATTTGAAATCAACCAACCGACTGTTTTGTGGTGGACCTGCGAGAAGTCAGCTCAATTATGGGGAAATCTCTGGTTGGCTGAGTTTGAATTTGTGAAATTGACTTAATAAGAATGTCAGTTTGAAAGCAGATACGGCAGCTTTAGCTGCAGCCTCTCCTTTACAAATTAAATTGGTTAATTAAATTATTTCAATCACTTGAAGCCAGGTTTATTAGACGATGAGTCCAAAGATTTTCACGAACATTGAGATAAAAGGAAATTTGTCTGTTGATGCCATTGTTTAGTTGAAGCTGTTTGGTGCTGACAGATGTCCTATAGCACCATCAGGGCAGGGAGGCCCCAGTTAAAGTAATGGATAGCAGTCTCATGTAAAGATTGGTCCATTACAAGGATGGATTTTCAGCGGGCTATAAATCAGTGCCTGACTCATTTTCTTTCCCAGCACAGAGATGAGCTGCTGTTTTTCTTGTTATAATTGAACGTCAGCCATGAGCAAAGGGCAGAAAAGGGAATTTTATGTTGACATTCATTATTTTTTCACCAAGTAAAAGACAGGAGGGTTTTTGTTAGGCAAATATTCATATCATATCTTGAACCTACATTAGCACATGAATGTGATGCCTTTTTCACCCCATTCCAATAATGATTCAAATTGGTTAGGGGTTCCAATTCACTGTCTACTTATTACTAAATATGTCATGCCTTAACCAAAGCATTTTTAGAGTTGCAAGATTACAATGGTCTTAAATTTACAAGAGAATGACAGTCAGTGCTATGTAAAGAGAGGTTAAATGCACAATTTACATATTCATTTCATGATTCATTTGTTTGATGATTTATATCTATTTACAGTGTGTTTTCCAATTTTGTAGCCACATTCCTTTCATCATTGTGTGACAGATATACTGGGCTTGGCTGAAAAAATCAGAAGTTCCTCTGTGTATCATATTAAACTATGCATGTTTACAAATTTTGTGTTTGTCCATTATTTTCATCTTCTGTAGTGTGCCTGCCATCATGCATCCAATTTGCTAACATGGGCTGGATGATCTGGACTGCAAAACTCTCCAGATCATCACGTCTGGCACTTAACGAAAGGAGGCACACTTGAAGCAAGACAACTTACTTCTGGTCAATTCCTCACTGTACCCGACGACCAATGCAGAATGCCTCACCAGCAGTCTGACTGGAAACTAACAAAGTTCACCCTGTGGCGGCAATTGGAATGAAGTCATGAAATTTTTGTTTGTTACCTTCCGGCTAGGAATCAAACACTGTCACTGCCTCACTGGCAGAACAGCACTAAGTTGCATGTTTCAAAGAAATTCTATTTTCAAACAACTTACTAATTTAAGTTATCAACCTATAGATTTTCCATATAGAGCACGTCTTTCATAAAGAATTTTATGTGCTTTTGGTTGCAAAAATTTCCAGCATTTGTATTTTTAGCAGCTAAAAATTTACAATACATTCTCTTAGTTTATGGATAGAGGATCTTTACAAATCTCAATTCATGCTCTCATGATAGGATGTGCCTTTTTTTTGCCTCTGAGCTCTTGCTTGTTGAGTTCCTGATCTTAGCAAGCTGATATTGGATGGATAGTAACTGCTTTCCCCTCACAGAGCAACAATTCAGAGGGTAAGACAATCTGCATATTACCCACTTACATCTTATTAACCAATCCATGAGCATCAGAGTTTGAATGGATCACTTACTTATCTGTTTGTCCTCATGAATGATATGTGAAATGGGAAGGTCAAATGATTAAGGAGATATAAATATAAATACAGAAACAGGAAAGCTACTGAGACTCATGGAACCAGAATCTAATCACAGTCAGTACCTTCAGAACAGGAGAAAAAGGAATGAAATTGGGAAAATTCCAAAAAAAATTATTCTAAGGCTGAACTCCACCTAGAATTCATAAATCATGTTTTTGAAATAAAAGTTGCCAACTTTCAGCAGACAATACACTTATTTTTAAGAATAATTTACTTTTGTTGTTAAGTGCAGTCAGATTTGTTGGTATTTGCTAAATGCAATGCTTTAATTTGTAAACCTTAACAAATATATACGGTTGTAATTTCACTTAATACACAAACTTTTATTCCAGGATCAATGACCATCATGAAGTATTTGTGTTTTAAAGAAGATGTCACTTATGTGATTTCTGAAACAAATATAACTTGCTGTAGAATTTGAGATCAGTGGAGTACTTGGGGTTTCTTTGTTTGACACAAACATTCTGTCTGGCTGTCTCTGGAAAATGTCTTTCGTTTATTTATTTTCTGATACACCAACACAAAATAATTGGTGCAAGATATCTTCATTTAATTCAGTCAAAATATTCCACTTGGCAGATTGTGATCTTTGGTTCTGGAACAACACCAGATGGCGTCAGTTTAGTGAGTGTGTAGATGGGATGGAGGGTATAAGAAGTGACTCCATAGAGGCAGTGCGTGCAGAATAAGTTAGTGAGGCAATTCCAAGTTGGATTTCAGAGTCATTATATACAATTGTGAAGATGGTTGCAGGAGGAAAGAAAATGCAGCATGAAAATTTACATAATATAAAATAATATTAATGTATTGGTTTCAATTAAAAATTATTTCAACAAGCAAGGAAAAAATAAATTGGATCAAATCCTTTTTATAACATTTACAAATTCAAGACGACAAAGAGTTATCAAGTGAATAAATAACAGTTCCATTGAAATTTGTCATTTTTCTTGCTTTTCTGTCTTAAGCATATCATTCAGTTGCTTTCTCCATTCTTTCCTCTACTTCCTGTTTGTATTAGATTCTGTGCCTTGTAATCTTTGTTCTGAATGACCCAGGAACTCTAGCAGTCTGGTGCCTTATTAATTTTTAATATATTAAGTGTTTTACTGTTGGGAGCAGGTGTCAGGAAAATATTCTAATTGTCAGCTTTAGGCAAAAAATATTGAATCCTGGTGTCAGTTCACTGAAAATAGACGGTAAAGAAATCAGCAAATTCGTGCTTATGTTAAATGTTCCTGACATTTGTTCTGCTGGAATTATATCCAGTTTATCTGCTAAGCTGAACATTTTATCAGCATGACAATTGAATTGTGCAGTGTATATGCGGCAGAAAAATGGTAATTGAGTATTTTATCAGAGGCTTCCATGAAATGGACTTTGTAGTCATAAATGAAGATTAAGGCTGTTGTTCACAGAGACGAACAAATTGGAGTGATTTATTATCTGTGACATCAATATGTCATTGCTTGGATACAAAATGAAAAACACTGAATTGCAGCTAAGCAGCGGAAGGTAAATACAGGTTTTAATTATTTGCTCCAAACCATTAAAACTGAGATGAAATTGTCATTAAGATCGCACAGCTGTTACACTAGGCTCATTTGTGTGGATTAAAAAAAGACAGTAATAAAGGATCATGTCAGAACAGAGGAACAATGAATGCATGATTCATTGTAAATAATCATTAACACAGGAATCCTGAAAGGACTTTTTGACTTACACAGTTCACCTGGCACTAATCTGTATATCCTTATTGAATTCTTTTGAACAACCTAATTGAAAGTAGATTTTTAAAACAGTCATTAGACTTCTCGATTCTTGCCCCACAATTCAAGACTGCAGACAGTTCAATTAAGACACTGTTCTGAACCTTCATTGCAGAAAGGCATTGTCAATACACGAACATGTTAAGCAGCAAAATGTTTTTAAGAGCATGTTGCTCCTACAAGTGACTTTGCTTTTCCACTGTTGCACTTAAATTCGAATTAATTGTTTTACAATACTAGTTATTGTGTTTTGTTTTGTAGTATCAATGTGAATTTTCACTTTGGTAACATGCAATAATGTTTATGAATTTCTCAGTGCTGACTTTATTTTTAATGTACCATTATTCTCCACCTAAGTGTTAATTTTCTAGACATTAGGAATGTTGCCAGTGGAGACAAATTGAACTGTGAGTTATATGATAATGCTTGCACTGTTTAGAAGCTTTGTTTAACAGCTTGTTAACAGAAAGATACAATGTTAATCAGTGAATAGTTTTGAAGATTAACACTTTAAAAACCAAACACAATTTAACGTGTCTTTTTAAAAGAAGTGACTCTCTATCACTCACTCACACACATGCACACACATACTACACTGTATTTTTTCTCAAAATGGCAATCTCCAGAATCACATTGAATTCCTCAAGGAACCATTTCATATTTTATTTCTACTTGTGCATAAGCTTCAAACATCACATTTCAAAAAAGTGTCAGAAGTATATGAAATAATGATAGAAAGGCAGCCATTTGATGCTGAGGTCAACTGCAGGTTAATTTCTGTTGCCGAGGGAGCATTACAGCATGTAACATGTTATGTGTGTTCTGCTGTTGAAGTGGAGCTTTGAGTACTTTTGCCTTCGTTTAAGACCACTTGCTCTATTTTCTGTATGTGGATCAGTCAGTTCAATATAGTAACCTTTAGATCCTTATGTCATTTACGGACCATCAGTCTTTTTAAGAAGTGTAACTTTTTAAGTTGTTTGGAAGACTTAATTACTTTCAGTACATTTATGTGAAAATACCTTTTCCGCTCAGGAATACAAATATTCTAATACTAACAACAAGATTTCAAATAAATCAAAATGATCTCATTCACCAATAAAGTAATTAATTTTGTCAAATGTATTACATTCTGTGCCTCTCAATAACTTCATTGCTGTTTTACTTCAAGAAGTCTGTCAGGCCAGACTTTGAGTGCATGCATGAACTGCTTCCCATTACCTCAGAACTTTCTCACCCCATTCCCAGATCCTGCAGTCTGTGCAACCAAAACTACCTCTAAGGTACAAAGACCTGAAGTACCTGCCTTTCAGTGCACCCAGAGCCTGGGGATCTGCACCAATGCTGTGTCCCTTCTTCACAGCACTTGCACTGCACATTGGCATTCTGGTTACTTCGCACATGTGGGTAGATGGCATCATTATGACATCAGATTGCATCAAAAAGGTGGTACTTAACTCAGAGAAATTGCAGTCTTGTCCACCTCTGGTTCTGCCTCCTCAGATGACTGAAAATCATTCCTTTATTTTATTGATGATCCTGCCTATATACCCATGTCAGGTTTTGTCTATGTCCGGATTCCAAGCAATCTAACATGTATTTTGCTTGGTAGAAACAAATTCATTTTCAGTGCATAAGAATTTTTCATGGCTTGTTTCTTTAAGAAACCGATTTGAGTGTAAACTTGATGAACTTAACATTTAAAGAAACCTTAATTTTACACAAATTAAAAACAACGAGCTGAGAGCACATCCTGGGCTGGATTTAATGTAGCTCGCCATAGTGGGAAACTTGGAGACTGGGTTCAGTTAATTGTGTGGGAAGCTTGCGTTAGTCTCCTAGTGATGACAAAATGACCCCTGATTAATATGGAGAGCAGAACGGTTGGATTCTCGCTCACCTGCAGCAGGGTGTCAATTAGGCTCATTAATGAAACGATTGACACCCGTTATCCCTGAGCCCACCACAGTTTACTGGTGGCTGAAGGGTTAAATGGCCCTATGAAAGCGGCTGTCAGATTTCTCTGTGGCCTACTGGAGGAACCCTTGTCATCAGGCACTGTTGGCCGAGTTGAAGATCCTGGTCTCATGCAAAGGTCACCTTTCAGGGTGAACGCTGAGATCCCAGAGTGATCCTGGGCATTTTTTCTGGGTGCACTTTTGCCAGCAGTTCACGCAGGCAGCAGAGATGAACTGTATCCCCTGATTAGCTAGCACCTCTCAGTGCACGGGATGGCCTTAACCTGGGGCTCTGTTTTGGGGAAGGCCCCTTAGTGGCCCTGGAAGTGCTTGAAAGGCTTCCCCCATCGGACTCACGGTGGTTCCTTGCAATACCACTTCAACCAGAAAATGTCCCAGCCTCTGTGTTCACATTTACAATTACTGATTCAACCTTGAACGGAAATGAATACTTATTTAGGTAACTCCTTTGCTAAACAAACATTAATATAATGCAAAAATAGGTGGGATATTTATTTCATGTAAGAAGCTGGTAACTGAGAAAGCTCTAGTTCGGTGTGTCTCTGTCTGTAGCAATGTCATATCCATGCTAGAACTTTGTCAATGTGAGCCCTGCCACATGTTTGAACATATAAGTTAAGGTCAATCCTTCCAAATTTTACAGAGGAAATTCTACACTGTTGGAGCTGTCGTCTTTCAGTTGAGACACATATTAGTGGTCCTGTCTGTCCTTTTGAGGTGGACAAGAAAGAATCTCTGGTGCTATTTCAAAGAACAGTGGGGATTTATTACCAGTATCATGACCAATATTTAATCGTCAATCAACATCATAGAAACAGATAATTGTAGGTGTTGGCTTTGCACAAATTGACTCCTTGGTGCCAACATTATACTAGTATTGTGCTCTAAAAACACATCTTTGGTTCACTCCATATTGCCAGTATTCTTTTTTGAGGCACATAATTCAATGCTCAAAATATAGATTTTGAAATCTGTGAAATAATAAAAAAGATTTTTGATTGTCATATTAACTCAGTGGCCATATCTCTGTGTGCATTACAGGGTGCCACATCCATATAGTGACCAAGTAGCACATGCTGTCTCAGCATGAGCAATGCTATAGTGGCTATGTCGGTCAGAGAAAGAAAGCTACGTTTACAAGTATTTCCTGTCATTGGACTGATAATTCTTTATTACACTTTATTTAGGGAGCAATGTTAGTGATTTGAAATGTGCAGAATCACTCAAGTGGATATTTGTTATTTGGCATAGGAACTAAAGGCCAAAATATTCTGTGACTAGGCTCAGTAGCCCACACACCTCCAGCTGTTCAAGTGAATGGAAGGAGAAATGCAGCTTCAGAAGTGCATAAAACTAAAACCCTGACAAAAAGTCCTCATAGTGTTTTACCAATCACATCTTGAGAAGAAAGGGAAGCCAGTGATCTTATCTACAATCCCAGCCTAACTCAGCATTTCTTTAACTGCAGTTCAAATTAATCTTGAAAGGATATGTGCAACACATGAAAGATTCTCAACTTTTAGAGATTATACAGTGTAAATGTTCCTGATAAAAGTCATTTCCACAAACTGAGATACTGGATTTTAGTAATTTAACTTATATTGAGTTGTTCAGTGATATTAGTTTTAACGAAAGGATAGGAAAACTACAGGTGCCTGAGATCTATTTCTATGTAGATTGGACAGCCATGAATGAATAAATTGGTTGAGGATAAATAGGAATCTTTTCAAAACACTGGGCTGAATTTTACTGGTCAATTGGAGATGGGTTGGGAGGAAGAAGAATTGTTTTGAAGAAAAAGCTAGTGGAAGACTTTTGACATTTTTTGCTGCCACAGGATGTTGTTGAAACAGGAACAGCAGTGGCTTAGCCAGTTAATGACCATGTCACCACAGCACCAGGATTAACTGGTATTTCAATATTGTGAAGCACTCCTCCACTACTGTTGAGTGGGGAGAATATCAGCCTTCCAGCGACTTCCTGAAGTGGGACAGTTTTCCATTCTGACCACTCCATGGGTCATGGACGATTCTCTCCCCCGACAAACCCTGCCACCGTTGTGGCTCAGCTTCCAGTTACTGGAACCTGCTTGGCTGACCCAAGCACATTTAAAGAACAATGTGAACCTACCTTATGGCACCTCAACATGAAGGTGCCACCTTCTCCTTGCAGCCTCAGTAGCAGCCATCTCTCTTGGGGGCACTGCTGTGGCTGCCAAGCTGCAGCCATCTTTTAGAGCCTGCAGCTTTGAGAAATGGGCTGTCCTCCTCAATTGATGGTCACCTCTTAATTGGCATTGGCTAGTAGTATCGCCTCTAGAGGCCTGTTGTCTGCTCGTCTGTCATTTCACATGGCTGGAGTTTCTGATTCATATGAAGTTCAGCCCATTATGTAGATATATTGAAACCAATAAAAGACAATACATTCTGAGGTAAACTAAAGCTAAAAGCCCAAAGCAGATAAATGACAAGCAAATTTAAAGGTAGATTTAAATGGGATAAATTTATAACACTTAAGAGAAAGTTACCATTTGTCTGTATATGAAATTACATGAAGCATTTCAAAAATATTACATGTTCAAGTCAGTTAGCAGGGGTATATCAGCTTATGCTATAAAAACTGTGGTTGGAGAGAGGGAAATGAAAAATCACTGAGGATTTCAAAATGCATTGAACATGATGAATGGGAAATGGCTAAAATCTTAACTTTCTACTTTTTGAAGGGTTTCATTTTAACCAGGGAGTACACAGTAATATATCATAGTACATCAAACATATGTGCTCTGGGAGTTTTTGTGTTATTGATGCTAAGGTTCGAGATAGGCTTAAGAAGTTGAAACCCAATAAATTTCAAGATGATAGGCTATACTTTTGAGTATCCATGAATATAAGGGAAGAAATGTATGATGTACTGATGGTCATTTTGAGGAAGAGATTCCAATAATGAAAAAGGCAAATGTAAAATCCATATTCAAAAATGCATACAAAACTCTGTAATTATAAAACTAATGGACCCACTAATCAGAGACAACATGAGGATCCTCTTATATCCAATAACTTACAGTCAGCACAGTTTTAACCAAAGTAGCTTTTGCTCAAGCAATTCCATTGACTATATAAGAATTGGTGCCCAGAATTGATGTAATATATTGTAATTTGACTTCCAAATGTCTTTTGGTGAAGTACCTCATGGAAGATGACTTTGCAAGCTAATGCTTATCAGGGGTAAGACATAAATGTGGATTAATCACTGGCTAAAGTAACTGAAAATTATTAAAGTTTCTCATTGGTGCTGATGCTGCCATCCAGATTATCAGAAAGGGATTGATGTTATACCACAGTACATTTTAAATTCCAGCTGTTGGCTCAATTTTCATGGCACAAGACCATTTCAGGACAGGACTCTTTCAACATCCAAAATGGCTCATCGACTAATCATGCCACATACTGCAATGATTTGCTGTACATCTCTATGACTCAATGACTCTATAAGTGTCATTAAATTATAGGCCAATAGACACCACTTTTCTGAAGCTAGTCTTCAATGATTTTTCAAGCAGGAATCCAGCATCCACATGAATTCCATGTTCCGATTCCATATCTCAGTGTTTTGCTCTTATGACACAACTTTTAAATGTAAGTAGCTTAATTGGCCAGGGACAACCTCAGTGGCTAATGAGAGATGTGAAACACCTCTAAGTGACAGGAACTGCCTGCTTTGCACCAGCAGCAAATGCAGGTGGTAGCCATGATGAGGGTGGCCTTACTGATTAGAACTGGTAGTCCAGCTAATGGCCAGGATACTTAATATGGTGAAGATCAGCTATGGAGAACAAGGTCAGGAGCATTCCTCATGCTAGTGCTTGTTTGCCTCACACATTTGAATAATCATTAACCACAAAGAAATGGGTAAATCTCAATACCATCTGTAGATATTGGTTCTATCACAGTGTAGAGCCAAGTTTTTTTTGTCATTAATGTTAATTTAAATGTAAGACGTTTAAGCAATCTAATTCTCTCCTGATCTTCTAAATTTTTTCAAAATTTGAAACTCTCCCGGAATGGTCAGGATCCTGATATATCATCCAGGAGTGCAGTTGTGAATTGTCGTCCTGAACCAGAATTCAGCCCATGGAATCTGCTTTATGATGTTTATTTCTGGATGATTTCAGTACAACATCAGTTAGCCATTGTGACAATGCAATCACAATATATCAGTGCATATAAAAATATTGCTTACCTTGTGATACTGAAAAATATGTGGCCTTTTGCAAATGTAAGGATCAATTACATCGCCCACGCCTCTCCCAAAACTCAGTGCAGAGCAAATGAATTGAAAATGTGTTCTAACTGAATGGATCTGAACCTGTTGGCATTTCTGAGTTCAGGATATTTTACATTTGGCCATATAAGAACATTCTTCAGAATGGAAGTGCATCCAAAAATGCAGTTGAGAAGAGATCTGCAGTGGTGGTAATAGCCACTGTCTTCAAACCCTCCTGAATGTTATTCAGTAATAGCACCAATATATTCTTCCTGGCTAGAGCTGGAAAGGTCATTATAACCTGTTTGAAAAAGGGTGCGAAAAATGCAGAGAGCCCATTCAATTTGGGTTGTTGGAAACAATCTCAAAGGCCCACCTGCAAAGGAAAGTGCTGCGTTGGTGCCTGCAAGCGGCCCTCAGCAAAGCGGGACATTCTGATGTCATTTATTTGTCATTCAATTCACGTTAATTATGGCTACCTCCTTCAACCATCCACCCATGTGCTAATATGTACGCGACATCCCTTTAAAATGCCAAGTAAGCAGAGACTTATAGTAAGTGACTCTTTTCCTCTGATTTATGCTCACGAAATGAGTGCAGTATTCAGGGAAAAAAAGCCCCTATACTGATTGCAGCAAGTTATTATTCAAAAAACTCAATGACTTTATTTTATCCATCTCGCACTGTGTTCTTTTCAGTTTTCATGTATTTTCAGGATGAGAAAGACCGTTAGATCTGACACAACCTTTCTCTACTTCTAAATATTTCGCCGGCTTATCTCCCATATTCCTTTCTCCCAGTGTTTTACTTTTTCCTCTTGTTTCCTCACTCTGTATTTCTGCTTATTGGCAAAGGTATTGTGACCAGAAAACAAACCTCGAGGGTTTTAACTCATATCAAGTCACCTGAAACAAACACTTGAACATTTTTGGTCCTGGCATAACTAGCTGACTGCTGAGGATCAACATCAAAGTGCCTGATAAACATGTCCCCTCCCTTGTTCAAGCATTGGGTCCCATTACTGATGTGGGCGGCACGGTGGCACAGTGGTTAGCACTGCTGCCTCACAGCGCCTGTAGACCCGGGTTCAATTCCCGCCTCAGGCGACTGACTGTGTGGAGTTTGCACGTTCTCCCCGTGTCTGCGTGGGTTTCCTCCGGGTGCTCCGGTTTCCTCCCACAGTCCAAAAGATGTGCAGGGTCAGGTGAATTGGCCATGCTAAATTGCCCGTCGTGTTAGGTAAAAGGGTAAATGTAGGGGTATGGGTGGGTTTCGCTTTGGCGGGTCGGTGTGGACTTGTTGGGCCGAAGGGCCTGTTTCTACACTGTAATGTAATCAAATCTAATCAAATGTGTAAAAGAACCCATCCAAATAAGACCATCAGTACCAACTTTTTATAACTGACTGAAACCATTCAAACATTTTCTTAAAAAAGTTATTTTTGCCCCTCCCCCAGCACATTTTATTTGTAAGTATTTAGTCAGACTGCCGAGTGCACTGTGGTTATTATCTTGTCGTCAGAGTTGAGTGAAGAATTATACTTTACACAACCTTGTGTTATGGTTTGTTTACTTACACATGCATACAAGGAACTTACCCAAATCTGTTGGAAATTCCACCACATCCTAAACCTAGGGCAAAGAAGAAGTGGTCCTGGATAAAAGCATTAACACATGTGAGAAGTGTCTTTTGCTTTTTAGAGCATTACATTGTTTGTGTGACATTTTACACATGCTTGTCTAAGTGAAAAACAAAGACACTGGCTGTAACAGTGTTGAGGTGTTACTTGAGCATGTTGGTTGCTGCTTTTTTTTTAAAGTACTTCTAGTTTGTGAACATTTGTCAACTGAATATTTTATTGGCAGAAGCAGCTTAGCCTCTGCCTCCCATTTGGCTTGTTTTGCCCTGTAGGTACATGAGGTGCTTGTTTTAATTTATTTGACACTATATTTACTGGAAAGAAAAAGTGAAAACTTTTTGGTTGAAACCTTTCATTTCATCAGGACATTCCATTGTGCTTTAAATATAGTAAAGTACTTTTGAAAGCTAGTTATCAATTTACTTTAGGGAAATAATGGCAACAAAAAAAGCACAGAGTAAAATCCAATAAACAGCAATGAGCAATTTGACCAGATAGTTTCTTTTAATTATGTTGATTAACTTATAAATGTGAGCTGGGACATGGCAGAATTCCCATGCCTTTCTATCAAATTAAGCTTTGGAATCTTTTATCTTCACTTAAGAGCTTTAGTTTAATGTCACAGCGAAAAAATCAGGACCTCCATTGGGGATGTGTCAGCCTGGATCATGGACTCAAGTCCCTGAAATGGGCCTTTAATTCAAATACTGTCTGACTCACAGGTAGGTGTTCTGTCACCGAAATTTCGTTCAATATGAATGAATCATGAATATAAGGTTTATAGTTGTTAACTAACAGATTTGTCAGAGCTATGGGCTGACATATCCCTGGGTTCTGATGACCTTTATTCTGGGTCTTAATGAAATAGTCAGTTTTAATTTTCCACAATTGTTACATCTTGGGGAAAGTTCTATTACATTGGGAAAATAGTGAATGTAACTCCTTTTATTCAAAAAGGGAGGGAGACAGAAAGCAGGAACCTGCAGACGAGTTAGGTCAACATATTTGATAAGCAAGATATTAAAAACTATTCATAAAGAAGCTATAGTAGGGCATTTAAAGTTCAAAGGAGTCAGGCAAAGGCAACATATTTTTGTAAAAGGAACATTTTGTTTTAAGTCAGTTTAAATAATGCTGAAAAACACAGCTGTTCTCCAAGTTTTTCCATCTTACAATCCATCATACAATAAGACATAGAAACAGAAGAAGGCCATTCAGTCTGTTGAGTCTCCTTGCCATTCAAAGAGATGATAGCTGATCTGATAATCCTCAACTCCACCTTCCTACCTTTTCCCCGTAATCTTGGATTACCTTATTGATTAAAAATCTATCCAGCCTTCAATATACTCAATGACTAGTCTTCACAATCCTCTGCGAAAAAGAATTCTGCAAATTCACCATTTGTTAAGAGAAGGAATTGCTCCTCATTTCTTTCTTAAAATTCTTTTTTTCTGAGATTATGTCCTCTAGTCCTAAACTCTCCCATGAGTGGAAACAGCCTTTCTGCATCTCCCCTGTCGAGTCCCCTGAGAATCCTATGGTGTTTAAATGAAATTCTAAACTCCAATGTGTATAGATCCAACCTATTCAACCTCTCCTCATAAGACAGTCTCTCTATATCTGGTATCAGCTTTATGACCTTCCTCTGAACTGCCTCCCATACCAGTACAGGTATATCTTTTTTTACATAAGGGGACCAAAACTGTTTGCATTATACCAGTTGTAGTCTGCTTAATGCCTTGTATCAATTTAGCAAGACTTCCCTTTTTTATACTCCATTTCCTTTCAAAATAAAGGCCAACATTCTATTTGCCTTTCCTATTTCCTACTGAACCTGTATGCTTGCTATTTGAGATCCATGCACTCCCAAAATCCCTCTGTACTCTAGCTTTCTGCAGTCTTCCTTCATTTTTCTTCTTTATTTATTCATAAGATGATGACATTGCTGATCAGGCCATTTGCCCATCCCTGATTTGCCCAGCGGGTTGTTAAAAGTCAACCACATTGCTGTGGATCTGGAGTCATATGTAGGCCATACCAGGTTAGGATGGCAGTTTCCATCCTAAAGAACATTAGTGAACCAGATGAGTTTTTCCAACAATCGACAATGGATTCATGTTCATCATTAGAGTCTTAATTCCAGATTTTTAAAAAAATTGAATTCAAATTTCATTTTCTGCTATGATGGGATTTGAACCCAGGTCCCAAGAACCTTATCTGAGTCTGCTGTATTATCCAGCAATAAGACCAGTACACCATCACTTGCCCTTAAATAATATTCAGCTCTGTATTCATAGCTATTGTCAAGACATTCCATAAGAATACAAATTCAATGGGACAATCAACAATTATACTGTATGAGAGGAGAGTGCTGATTGGTTGGCAAGTGGACTTGATTCGTCAAGATTTTGAATTGGAAATTGCAACCAGTAATGCTGATTGGCAGTTAACATCTAAGCTTTGTTTAAAATTAAAACCAGGCAAGTTGACTTTCATTGGTCTGTTTATTGACCTGAGAAATGAATGAGCAAGTAGCTGTCACATATTTTGTGTTGCCGTGGAATCCCTCCAGGCCCAGTGCTCTCAAATATTTTTTGTTGGATTCCATGAGAAATGTGTCTTCAATGGAATGGCATGGAACCGAGTTAAAAGAATTTTGAGGGCAATTAAAGATAAAATTAGGGAGGTTATACTTCAGTTTGAGATTGCCTTGATGAGACCTCAACCTGACTTTTTCCACTTGGAATTAAAGTGTGATGAGTGAGTTTTTCTTGTGTCTGGTCCTCCATGGATCACGGTGAATTTTCTTACACAATCTTCTGCTTTGCATCTTATTAATTATGCATCCAAGCTATTCAGTTACACACTCTCAGTTACACACAGCTTCACTTTAGCATTAGAATTATGAATTATATTTACTGCTCTGTGGGCTATAACTGAACGACATCACAGAGATATTGGAAGTGGCCCACTCCTTCTAACTTACATATTCCATTATTCTGATGATGTTGTTCCATAATAGGCTGCAAAGCATAAATATTATGAACCATAATTCACCACTCTAATGCTAAAGTGGAGCTGTGTAATTGAGTGTGTTCCTTTAAGGATACAAAGAACAATTTCTGTTTTAGGTTAGTCATAGATTCATTGTTTCCAGAAGATCAGTGTCACTCAAGTATAGCAACAACCTGAATCTTCTGACAAATTCACATTCATGTTGGCTTCATCTCCAGCTTCTGCTATTTTATCTTTGTTATTATCGTTGTTGGATTTAGTTTAAAAGGAGAATACCTAAAAAGCTTTAGTCCTCTTAAAGATTTTAATTAATTACCCAATATCCATTCAAGATCCTCATTGTAAAATTACAATGAATAAGGCAGGGATGGCCCCTTTGATAGGCTCAGAATTTTTCTTTGCCCCCCCCCCCCCCCCCCCCCCCCCCTGTAACTGCAGATAAATGTTTTTTTCTTTAAAATGTAATATATTTAAAATCCACCCCGTGGAGCCAGGGGAAGTAGAAGAGAAAGAGTTGCTCATTTGGGGTGTCTGCAGTGATATGACCAGCAGCAACAACGTGCTTGAGTTTGCTGAAAAGATATAATAGACAATAGGTGCAGGAGTAGGCCATTCTGCCCTTCGAGCCTGCACCACCATTCATTATGATCATGGCTGATCATCCTTAATCAGTATCCTGTTCCTGTCTTATCTCCATAACCCTTGATTCCACTCTCCTTGAGAGCTCTATCCAACTCTTTCTTAAATGAATCCAGATACTGGGTCTCCACTGCCCTCTGGGGCAGAGCATTCCACACACCCACAACTCTCTGGGTTAAGAAGTTTCTCCTCATCTCTGTCCTAAATGGCCTACCCCTTATTTTTAAGCTGTGTCCTCTGGTTTGGGACTCACCCATCAGCGGAAACATGTTTCCTGCCTCCAGAGTGTCCAATCCTTTAATAATCTTACACATCTTAATCAGATCCCCTCTCAGTCTTCTAAACTCAAGGGTATACAAGCCCAGTCCTCCAATCTTTCAACATAAGATAGTCCCGCCATTCCAGGAATTGACCTCATGAACCTACGCTGCACTCCCTCAACAGCCAGAATGTCTTTTCTCAAATTTGGAGACCAGAACTGCACACACTACTCCAGGTGCAGTCTTACCAGGGCCCTGTACAGCTGCAGAAGAACCTCTTTGCTTCTATACTCAATCCCTCTTGTTATGAAGGCCAGCATGCTATTAGCTTTCTTCACTACCTGCTGTACCTGCATGCTTACCTTCATTGACTGGTGTACAAGAACACCCAGATCTCTTTGTACTGCCCCTTTACCTAACTTGACTCTATTTAGGTAGTAAACTGCCTTCCTGTTCTTGCCACCAAAGTGGATAACCATACCTTTATCCACATTAAACTGCATCTGCCATGCATCTGTCCACTCACCTAACCTGTCCAGCTCACTCTGTAGTCTCCTAACATCCTCCTCACGTTTCACCCTGCCACCCAGCTTTGTATCATCAGCAAATTTGCTAATGTTACTATTAATAGCATCTTCTATATCATTAATATATTGTAAAAAGCTGCGGTCCCAGCACTGATCCCTGCGGTACCCCACTGGTCACCGCCAGCCATTCCAAAAGGGAGCCGTTTATCACTACTCTTTGTTTCCCGTCAGCCAACCAATTTTCAATCCAAGTCAGTACTTTGCCCCCAATACCATGCGCCCTAATTTTGGTCACTAACCTCCTATGTGGGACTTTATCAAAGGCTTTCTGAAAGTCCCGGTACACTACATTCACTGGATATCCCTTGTCCATCTTCAGAGTTACATCCTCAAAAAATACCAGAAGATTAGTCAAACATGATTTCCCCTTCATAAATCCATGCTGACTCTGACCTGTCCTGTTACTGCTATCCAGATGTGCCGTAATTTCATCATTTATAATAGACTCCAGCATCTTTCCCACCACTGAGGTCAGACTAACTGGTCTATAATTTCCTGCTTTCTCTCTCGCTTCTTTCTTAAAAGGTGGTACAACATTAGCCACCCTCCAATCTGCAGGAACTGATCCTGAATCTATCGAACTCTGGAAAATAATCACCAACGCATCCACGATTTCTAGAGCCACCTCCTTCATTACCCTGGGGTGTAGACCGTCAGGCACCGGGGACCTAACAGTCTCTCCAACACCAATTCCTGGCAAATATAAATTCCCCTCAGTTCAGGTCCTTCAGCCACTGTTACCTCTGGGAGATTGCTTGTGTCTTCCCCAGTGAACACAGATCTGAAGTACCAATAAGGGCCAAAATTTGTTGTTCATCCTTGGGATTCCCTGTTCATATGCATCTTTATTGCCCAGTTGTAAGTGTGGACCAGAAGATAAGATTGTAAATTTCTAGATGTTAAAGTTATTGAAACAATGCTTAACTGAAATCTAAGTTTAAGTTAATTTTCACTGAATTGCATTGGTCCAAAAGGAGGCCATCTAGCCCATGTCTGCACCAGCTCACTCAATGAATATTTGCCGATTGTCACTCTGTCACCTTCTCTCTATATCTCTGCACATTTTTCCTTTGCAGATAATAGTTTACATCTCTTCTGAATGCATTGATCCAGACCATAACTACTTGCTGCATGAAAAAAAAATCCTCATATCGCTTTTGCTTTTTGCCAATGACTTTAAACCTGTGCCTTCTATCTGTCTTAATTCATTCATGAGTAGAAATGGTTTCTCTCAATGTATTCTATCTTGATCCCTCATGTTTTTGAATACTTTTTCGAAATCTCCTCTCAGCCTTTTCTACTCCAAAGAAAATAGTCCCAATCTCTCCAATTCACTTCATAATTTTAGCTTAGAAATGATGATGATGTACAATAAGTAAAATGTTGAATGGGTTTTAAATCATTGCAACAATACCAAACAAAATAATTTCATATAAAACAGTTTTTGAGTTAATCTTGAAAGGTAATTAACAATCAGTTTTCTTGGGCTGTGAAATTGCGGAATTTCACTGAAAGAAAATCCACTTCTTGCCAGGGGCAGTGACGCTGTCACATCTCAGGCTGGGATCACTGACGCACTTGGCATAAACACCTCAGAGTCCCAAACTGTTGGCAGGAAGGGGAATGCCGCACTGTCGCTCAAACTGTTGGCACCCAGGGAGAGATCTATCCCAGCCTGAAGAATTAGTGCCTTGAAAGAGATTTGTGGTCCCAGTGGATTGCCACAAAATAAGGTTTTGATTGGTTGACAAGCTCTCAGCCCTTTTCTGGTGTGTCGGTAGGACCACACCAGCTGATACAGCAGACAGATTGTCTATGTTGCTTCTCCTTCACTCATCCCCAGTAAACATCTCAAGCCAAAAATGAGGCTCAATCCAGGTATAGCCCCCTGATCAGAAATTCACCTCAGTTGAGCTGTAACACTGATTGGACTTTGGGCACTTAGTATTTCATGTCGACAAGAAAACATATATCCTACTGATTACTTTAATATACTCTCCTCTATCAGACCAAATAACGTTAGATTTTATTGACAAAAATTGTTTAATGTCATATTAATTTCCCTCAAATAAAATTGCATTTCTCCTGCCATTGGATCTGAATTTCTAAACACACAGACTTACAGGGAAGGTCAGGACAAGAGAAGCCTAGACCTTTCTCAGGGGGCCCAGAGGAGCACCTTTGTACCTCAAGAAAAACAAAACAAAATGTCTTTAAAATTGTTTGCTCAGATTTCTTCTGTCTAGACGTATTCATCTTTTAAGTGAATGTAAAAACTACAATAGGCTTCTCATTCAGGTGGCTCTCCTTACCATCTGCCCAGAAGAGTTGATTAAAATAGAAGACAACAACAAGACAGCAGATTATTGACAAATAAGACTCAGCTGATTTTGGTTATCTGCCAATCTATGACCAGGTATATGGGGTTAAATCCCCCTTTTCATTATAATCTTATAGTTTTCTTGGAACGCAGCATGACTAAAAACACAATATTTAGGGAGGTTACCTTTTCAATACGAGGACAGTAGGAAAGTAACGACCTGCTTTAAATATTTGTCAGTTATGCCAATAGAAGTTTTGGATATATTCAGGTGAGCAAAATGTTTAAGCAGAGTTTAAGTGTGATTTCTCTTAGCAGAGAACATTAGCAGACATACCTTGAAACTGACATGTACTTGATGATGCTCAATGATAACAGAATTGTGTTTGATTTAGCTATTAACTTCTTTCCCTTGTTCAATTATGAAAAGCATGTAATTATTTGAAATGGTCAATACTAATTTGAAGTTTCATCAGGCAGAATAAGATGCTATTGATGACAAATGTCTTGGAATGTATTAATCAGCAATATCTCTCAGAAGAAGGAATTTCAATGTAGCCCTGCTCTTTTGGACCAGTTGGAACAATGACTGTTTCAGGTCAGTTTGAACAATGTCCTTGTTTGTGTCAGTCAATAGGTAATAATTGTACAGGACTCTGCAGACTTGTTCATTTTGACTTTTAACTTTGCTGCTGGTCAGAGTTAATAAGATATTTAATTAAAAAGTATCATACTTAACTAACTCACTTCTTTGTAATTGTCAGTTGATATGACTGCGTTTTCTATCTTGAGGTCAAGGGTTCACATGCTAAGGTTGTGATGGTTGTATACATTAGGAAAATAGGAGTGCTACTATTGTGTATGATGAGCAAATGATTAATAACATTCACCTGAAAAGTAACATTCATAATGCTTTTCAGCAGAAATACTGGAAACTACAGCTTCTGCTTTGGATGCAATTACAAGTAACAATCTTTGCACCCATTTAGAGAACTATTCTCTTTCTATGAGCTTCCACTCTTGCATATCACCAATTTCAGAAAGTACATTCCTCTCAAAGACATTTTTGGATGTATTACAGGTAACTTGATGCAGTTTTATTAACACTTCTAAGCTGAAAATGAGCTTATCACAAAAATAAGCATACTTTTTCAGTGTCAACCACCACCCATGAGTAACCTGATTTTAAATGACTTAAAATGACGTTCAATAAAATGTACACAACAATTTTCTGGTTATGTTGGTGTACACCAGCCAATTTCATAGTAAGTGGTTATATTGGTGTACAGCAGTTTCGTAGCAAATTGAAACCAAATATACTTAAATGTTTTTTGAAAACTTTTCTTCTTGGTGTCTATGCATCCAAAAGATTTTTTTCAGTCTCCTGAGAGGCCTGCAAATAAGCTCAATTAGCAATGGTTATTGATTCAGTATGGGGCTAGTTTGTGGCTGGGGCCAGCTTCTAGCGCAGTGCCTTTCAAACTAGTGTGAATGGTCGTGAAATTTGGGTCACACTGAATGTAATTTGCACTTAAAGTTCTATGATCCTTTGTGTAGATTTCAAGCAAATTGTACTGGAACACAACCTTGCAGGAACTCTTACCCCAGAGGCATATCCCTGTGAAATTCTTATGAATATGATTGAAATAAATGTGGAATATTCTGAAATAATACAAAACTCTATTAGCAACATGAAGAACCATGTCAAACAAAGGAGGTTTGATGAAGAAACCGATCTGACATGTTAGCTTGCTTTTCTTCTTTCAGATGATGACTGACTTGCTTGCTTGTACCATTTTCTTTGTTTATTTCAGATTTTCAGCATTCGCAGTTTCTTTTCCTTTTAAGTATAAACATAATTTTACTGATGAGGCATTGGAGATAACATTTTTTTGCTTATTTTTTTTCTGTTCCTGGCACTAATCCATGGGAGCACAATTTCCTGACCAGCAACTTTTCATGATTTTGTGACCTTGACCCTGGTGACTTATTCAGGGCAGGAACCCAACCTATGATGAGTTTGATACTGGGAAGAGGGGAGATTTAAAATAAATGTACATTTAAAACAAGCCATTTTAAATAATTTTTAAAAGAATCCTCATATTGTTTTCATGTCTGACTTAACCAGACAGCTTATCTTGAACACAGATCTAAAGGAAATATTTGGTGGAACACTCGAACAAAATTAAGTTTCTCTCAGAAGGAATGTGAGTAAATAGATATAGAAATATGGTCCCCATGGAAAATTTTGCAGTGGGTTTTTCCAGCATGCCCAAAGCAGAGACAGTTGGTGTCTAAATTTGGTAAGAAGCACTGTTTCTGTTCATCAGAAAATTATCCTTCTGATGTATCACAGTTGTCTTGATATTTATTGAGTGTCAAACCTTCCACTCCATTGTTAGTTTAATTAGTGGTTTATTACATCATCCATCAGTATTACATTTGACCACCTGACTTTAAGCTGTGACCATGAACTGAAACATTTGTAATAAGGTGACTACTTGTCTGTCATCAGAATTTTCATACAAATGTAATTTATTTGGTATTAATGGCATGACAATTGCTCTTGTTATGAATAAGCTGTACATGGAAAATATACTTTGAAATTGCAATTGAATAGAAGACAAAAAGAGTTTTAATATGGATAAACATTCCTTTAGTTTTCTTTTCATTCTGTAAAACCAAAAATCCAAAATGTTTATTTGGCTCAGTGTTGATCAACTTTCTTCTGTTTCAGAATGTTCGAACTTCACTGTCATGACTGTATCACCTAACCTGATGCTTCAACACAACATGCAATGAGTGTTGCATAGTTTCAAATTGAACACTGAACTAAATTACTTGTTCAGGTGGATACAAAAAAATTTCCTGGCACATTTTGAATGGCCGGTAGAAGGTGAAGAGTCTTTAGGTGCCCTGGTAAACATTCAACCATTAGCTAACATCACGAAAATGGATAGATTAGATTTTTTTTTAGATTACTTACAGTGTGGAAACAGGCCCTTCTGCCCAACAAGTCTACACCGACCCGCCGAAGCGTAACCCACCCATACCCCTACATTTACCCCTTACCTAACACTACGGGCAATTTAGCATGGCCAATTCACCTGACCTGCACATCTTTGGACTGTGGGAGGAAACCGGAGCACCCGGAGGAAACCCACGCAGACACGGGGAGAACGTGCAAACTCCACACAGTCAGTTGCCTGAGGCGGGAATTGAATCCGGGTCTCTGGCGCTGCGAGGCAGCAGTGCTAACCACTGTACCACCGTGCCGCCCACGATAACGATACAGCTTTTGGCCCAACGTATCCATGCCCATTCCTTGGCAGAATGTACCAATTAATTCCACTTATCTTGCTGTTCTCCATAGCACCATTTCCTTTCAAGTACTGATTCAAATCTCCCTTCAGTGTCACTATTGTGTTTGCTTCCATTACTTCAGGCAGTGCATTTCAGATCACCACAACTTAGTGTGTTTTGAAAATAAAGCTGTTCATGTCATCCCTGAATGTCAATCTGTGCCATTTGATTACTGACCTCTTTGCCATGAGATTTCCTTTCCCTATTCAATCTGTCAAAACTATTCCTATATCTCACCTGCTGTTTCTAGGATATTGCTGTGCAAAACTGGCTCTTGCATTTGACAAAAATAACTACATTTAAAAAGTAATTAATGGATATAAAGTGCTTAAAAACTGATTCCTTACTTCTGATATAATGCATGAATCTATTGAAGGAATCTACAACATATGAATGGGAGCCAAATTTTCAGGAAACTCTATAACTGTAGCATTTAATAATCAACTTGTTTCCTATTAGAGGTAAAGAAGGGGTGTGCATATTTAAACTACAGTAATGGTGGATCACATTACATATTTACTAGCAGATCAGAATATGAATTTTACTACTCTGTAACAGCATTTTCAATTTTGTATCTATGTTTTCCTATTAACTTCAAAATGAATAAACATACTTCATAAGGTATAATCACATTATAATAGATTAAAAAGCAGTTACAAACAGTTTAACTTTCAGTTGATAAAACCATACAACATTGAAGAAGGTTTTCTAAGGTTTTAAAAGGATAAAAGAACAAAGAAAATTTACAGCCCAGGAACAGGCCCCTTGGCCCTCCAAGCCTGAGCCGACCCAAACCTACTGTCTAAACCTGTCACCCAATTCCTAAGCATCTGTATCCCTCTGCTCCCCATCTACTCATGCATCTGTCCAGACGCATCTTAAATGAATCTACTGTGTCTGCCTCTACTACCTCTGCTGGCAGCGCATTCCAGATACCTACTATCCTGTCTATATCCTTCATGATTTTGTAGACCTCAATCAGGTCCCTCCTCAATCCCATTTTTTCTAATGAAAACAAACCTAATCTATTCAACCTCTCTTCATAGCTAGCACCTTCCATACCAGGCAATATCCTCGCAAACCTTTTCTGCACCCTCTCCAAAGCGTCCACATCATTTTGGTAATGTGGAGACCAGAACAGTACACAGTATTCTAAACATAGCCGAAACAGCGTCGTGTACAATTTTAACATGACCTGTCAGCTCTTATACTCAATACCCCGTCAGATGAAGGCAAGCATACCATATGCCTTCTGACCCACCTGAGCAGCAACCTTCAGGGTACAATGGACCTGAACTCCCCGATCTCTCTGCTCATCAACTTTTCCCAAGGCTCTTCCGTTTACTGTATAATTTGCTCTAGAATTAGACTTCCCAAAATGCATCCCCTCACATTTGCCTTGACTGAACTCCATCTGCCACTTCTCTGCCCAACTCTCCAGTCTATCTATATTCTCCTGTATTCTTTGATAGTCCCTTATGCTTTCTGCTACTCCACCAATTTCGTGTCCTCTGTGAACTTGCTGATTGTACCAGCAATGCCGTCTTCCAGCTCATTTATCCATATCACAAACTATAGTGGCCCCAGCACTGAACTTTGTGGAACACCACAGGTCACCTTTCTCCATTTCGAGAAACTCCCTTCAACTACTACTCTCTGTCTCCTGTTGCTCCACCAGTTCTTTATCTACCTAGCTAGAATACCCTGCACACCATGTGACTTCACTTTCTCTATTATCAAACGCCTTACTAAAGTCCATGTATATGACATCTACAGCCCTTCCTTCATCAATCAGCTTGGTCACTTCCTCAGAGATCTCTATTAAGTTGGTAAGGCACAATCTCCCCCGCACAAAACCATGTTGCCTTTCACTGATAAGCCCATTTGTTTCTAAATATAAATAGATTTTATCCCTCACGACCATCTCCACCAACTTTCCTGCCACTGACGTCAGGCTCATCGGTCTTTAGTTACCCGGAATGTCCTACTACCCTTCTTGTACAGGGGGACAACATGAGCAGTCCTCTAATCCTCTGGCACCTCACCTGTGTTTAAGGATGCTACAAAGATATCTGTCAGGGCCCCAGCTATTTCCTCTCTTGTCACCTTCAGCAACCTGGGATAGATCTCATCCGGTTCTGGGGATTTGTCCACCTTAATAACCTCTAGCCTACCCAACACATCTTCCCTACTTAAGTCAATGCGATCCAGAGTTATCAAACTTCTATCTCTAATCTCAACATTCATCATGTCCCTCTCCTCAGTGAACACTGATGCAAAGTAATCATTCAGAATCTCACCCATTCTCTCAGGTTCGACACACAGCCTTCCTTCCTTTATCCTTTAGTGGACCAATCCTTTCTCTAGTTACCCGCTTGCTTCTTATATAAGAATAAGAGGCTTTGGGATTCTTCTTAATTCTGCTCACTAAAACTATTTCATGACCCCTTTTAGTCTGCATGATTCCTCGTTTAAGACTGGTCCTACTCTTCCAATATTCCTCCAAACCCATTCTTTTCCTAGCTGCCTAGACCTAATGTACGCTTCCCTTTTCCTCTTGGCTCATCGTACAATTTCTCCTGTCATCCATGGTTCATGAATCTTGCCTTTCCTATCCTTTGTTTTCAATGGACATGTCAATCCTGCACGATCTTTAAGCTATCTTTGAAAGCCTCCCACATATCAAATGTGGACTTCTCTTCAAGTAGCTGTGTCCAATCCACATTTCTCAGCTCCTGCCAAATTTTAATATAATTGGCCTTGGCTCGGTTTAGTACTCTTCCCTTAGGACCACTCTCATCTTTGTCTACGTGTATTCTAAACCTTACAGAATTGTGGTCACTGTTCCCCAAGAAATCCCCCACCGCAACTTCTACCACCTAGCCTGGCTTATTCCCCAAAACCAAGTCCAATATGGCCCCTTTCCTCATCGGACTATTGGCATACTGCTCTAGAAAACTCTCCTGGATGCTTCTTACAAATTCTGCCCCATCCAGAAAGCTGACACTAAGTGTATCCCAGTCAATGTTGGCAAAAGTAAAATCTCCCATCACCACTACCCTATTGCCTCTACATCTTTCCATAATCTGTTTATCTATTTGTTCTTCTACTTCATGCTCACTGTTGGGAGGCCTGTAATACAGCACCAACAATGTAACTGCACCCTTCTTATTTCTCAGCTCCACCCATAATGCCTCACTACTCAAGCCCTCCATAGTGTCCTCCTTTAACACAGCTGTGATATCATCCCTGACCAGCAATGCAACTCCTCCCCCTCCTTTTACTTCCTTCCCTGTCCCGTTGGAAGCATTTATATCCTGGAACATTTAGTTGCCGATCATACCCTTCCTTCCTCTGTGTTTGCAGTAACGACATAGTCCCAGGCACCAATCCAAGCCCGAAGTTCATCTGCCTTACCAACTTACTCGTTGCATTAAAGTATATGCACTTCAGGCCACCAGTTCTTTTGCATTCATCTGCTCTCTGCCTACTCTTCCCCTTATTAATTCTATCTTCATGATTTTCACAGTCTCCAGTTTCCATCTCCCTGTCTACTTGTCTTCTCTTCTGGTTCCCAGCCCCTTGCCACATTAGTTTAAATCTTGATCAAATGGGTCATTGGGCTGAAAAATGACAGATGGAGTTCAAGCTGAACAAATGTGAGATATTGCTTCAACAATTAATGGTAGGGCCGAGCTCGCTTCAAATCTACCACACCCTCATGCCATCCCTCCCTTCAACTGCTGATCTGACTCTACCACCTTGACATTCTTGGGGACTTGCTACTCACCGGATATCTTAGAATAGACTGACATGCCTGGGACCTGAGCCATCTTTAAATAGCTGTTGTGCATCCAACAAAACATCAGCAGCCTGGAGCTGCCCTGCATTGTTTGTGATATCTGCCGCATACCTGGTAAGTAAGGGAAAACGGCACCCCACTTTGGTACCTGGAGGTCCTGGGGATGGGGGAGGGACATCCTCATGCCCCAGGACCGGCAGAGGACACCACATTCTCAGGATCTGCCGGCCTGGGCCATGGTTGCCAACCAGACTATCTCAGCCATCTGGAGGAATGTCCATCAATGAAGGAAGAAGGTCAGTGACCTTCTGTGCTCAAACAGGATAAGCATCACAATCTTCTCTCCGCTATCTCACGTTCATGTTTCCTATTGCTAAGCTAACTAGCCTACACATCCCTGGACATGACTGGTCAATTTAGCATGGCCAATCCACCTAATCTGTACGTCTTTGGACTGTGCAAGGAAACCAGAGCACCCAGTGGAAACCCCCCCAGACACTGGGAGAACGTACAAACTTCACACAGACAGTTGCCCAAGGTTGGAATGGCACATGGGTCATTGCAACTGTGAGGCAGCAATGCTAACCACTCAGTGCTAATTTAGAACTCTGAAAATGCAGTGAGTTTTAATGGTCTTGGCATTAGGTCTTGGCCAACTTCTCATGTGATTCTCCCACATTTCTCACCATAGCCCACATTACTCAGGCTCCTATAAGAGACTGCCCTTTCAGTTTGTGTTAACAGTTTTCATAATATCCACATCCTGAGATGGATGCTTACCTCAGAGGCTTGAAAGCTCTGCAGCAAAATGTGTCATTATTCATTTAATATAGTAGTCAGAAGACAAGCAGCAGGAACTCCCTTACCATTTTAATCCCATTTGTTGTATCAACTTTCCTTTGTGACTTTCAAACCAGGAGCAGATTCCTGTCATACAATAGCTATCACATAATATAATAAAATGATTTCCTGTGAATATGAAATTACTTTAACAAGATAAAATGGGAAAAACAGGAAAGATAAAAAGATTCTTAGACATTGCTGAGCTGAATAGAATGCAGGAATTGTTTACCATGTTTTCTTCAAATCCTAAAATGCTTCACATATAATAAAAAGAAAATAAATTCCAACATTTTTAAAGTGGTTTTTGTGAGTTCAGGATATTTCAAGATGCTTTTTAATTAACCAAGTAATCTTGAAGTGTGGTCATTGCTACAGTCTACGAAATGCAGCCTCTAATTTTGTCCACCATGCTCCCACAAATCACATTGTAAAAATGGCCTGATAATTTGTTTTACTCAATTTGACTGAGGAATAAATTTTGGGAATGACTTCCCTGCTCTTCACCTAATCGTGCCATGAAATCTCTTATGTACCACTGAGGAACATAAAGGAAAGAAACTGAATTGCTTTGAAGTGAATTTATGTTTTTATTTCAAAAACATACTTTGTTCATTTAAAAAGTCTACAAGGTACACACAAAGCTTTTAAATCAGTTTGTACAATCTTTGCAGAGAAAGAAAAAACAAATTTTAACTTTGGCATTTCTGAGAGCTCTGCAGTTGCAAAAACAAAGGCATTTTCTATTTATGCAGGAAACTATTTCCATTCATTTTGAGGCAATGAGAGGGTCTGACAACTGATCAGACCCTCATTATACTTTGGCAGAAAGACCTTAGAAAGTAATTTTTCTCCAGTGTGCCTTAGTGGCAGCTGCCCCAAGGTTTTGTGCCTCAACAAATACCATTGCATGTCTCTCCAGACCTTCGTTGCAAAGGTACGTTCCAGAAGGAGATGAGTGACAGTCTGTTCACCGATGTAGCTGCTTTGAGGGCAGTGTGTGATGGCACACGTAGACCAGGCACTGCCTTTCTCACCACCATCCAAGCTATGTCTTGGTGCTTGTTGGAAAATTCTGGTGATGAGGCATTCTGCCAAATGAATTTGACAGTCTGCTGTGGCAACTTCCTGACAGGATCCACCTTCACCTTTTCCTGCAGGGTTTTAATGACATTATGTGCTGACCACTTCCTAATGGACCTGTGGTGTAAAGGGTTTTTCCTTTGCAAAGTTTTTCATGAGGAACAAATGATATGGAACAGTCCAGCTATTTTGAACATTCCACAGTAACAAAGTCAGTCCCATTCTTCATCCTTCCCCCACTTCTCCAGAGTTTTGTACATGGTGTCCCTGTGGATTCAGTCCATCTTTGACCTCCAGATGAATTGGAAGATGGCTTGGGTGACTCCAGCGGTGCAGACTCAGGTAATGGGCCAGACCAGAAATGAATTTATAACTTGTTCTACAATTCCAGCAACAGCTTTACTTGTGCTGATCAGTGATGAGATGAACAACTATTCAATCTATTTTGGTGACGTTGGCTGTATGAGAGAACTTCCAGCTGTC
The DNA here is from genome assembly GCF_037043375.1 of Chiloscyllium plagiosum. NCBI lineage: Eukaryota > Metazoa > Chordata > Chondrichthyes > Orectolobiformes > Hemiscylliidae > Chiloscyllium > Chiloscyllium plagiosum. The sequence goes on from NW_028270149.1 coordinate 59,843,544, forward strand.
TACAGCCACCCTTGCTCTGCTTTTAAAATCATACTGTTGGACCTTTAACATCCTTCTGACTCATTGAACTGGCAGACATATCTTGACTTAACATTTCATTTGAAGATGATATTTCTAACAACGCAGCATTCCCTCAGAGCTGCACTGAGGTAACAACTTTGCTTCGGTGATGAAATCCTCCAGCTGGACTTGCAGCAACACCTTTCTCCCTGTTGAGTGTACTAATCAACTGGGTCAAGCTGACACATTTAATGCACTCTGACTGTAATTTTGTATAAGATTTTCAAGATCTATGGTAGTTTGTTTTTGTGTTATTTATGTAACCTACTGATTTTGGAAAAGCTAATCAAATCATGAAAAGCAAAGTTTTGAAGTTTCTTTTTGTAGCTGCATTGGCACAAAATACAATTACAACTTTGCCAAGTTAAATTGTATGATAAAATCTTCAATTTACAACAGAAAATGCACATGGGAAAGAAGTAGTTAGGTTGATGTAGAGGTGGCCCAGCACCACCAAATGAGAGGTATCAGTCAAAACTTCAACCAATCTTTAAATTTCAGAGATCAAGTCTTTGATTTTGCACTTTTTCTCACTATTTGTAGAACCTACAGCCTTTTTCTTTCTCCAGAGAGGCATGAGTGTTAAGAGTTTTTACAGAAGTTAAACTGTATTTCTTTCTTGCTTGGTATTCATTTCTGCTCTTTGCCCTGGAGATGAGACGTGTAGAGGATCAGCGTGTTATTGAAACTCCTGAACAAATATTGAGTAATTTGTATAACCACAAGGGTAATGTGAACTTCACACAAAGGGGAAAAAAAGGTTGATACTGCAGTGTAAAATGATGACATCAGCAAATAAGAAGAAGAGCCTTCTCATGTATGACAAATAAGCATACAATTAGAGAGATCATTAACACAGACTTCTACACTAAAATATATACAGAGAACTATTTAGGCTGAGCCCTCACTTTCGCAAAAGGGGAAAAAAAACTAGATTATATGCAGCTGAGTAAGCGCTAATTTTCTCTGAGGAGGTCAGTGTCTCTTGAAGGCTAGGTTCAGGAGTGAAATAATTACTTAACAGCGTGTAAACAATTGGAAATTTGAAGTGCAGCCTCGGTATGAGAGACTTCTTCTCTCTGTGCTCCACTGGGACAGACAGCAGAGAAATTTGATTAAATGTTGCCCAGGTCCTGACCCTGTCTAAACATGCTGCAGCTCTCAGCATTAATCAAAGAATGTAAAAAATTTCTGACCTTGTGGTATATTTGGAATCATGTAAGCCAGTTAGGAATGGGAACTTGATTACAGCAAGTGACTTTGAAGAACATGGAGTCTCTTTGATTAATTTAGTATATAAATATTTAGTAATGCTTGATTATTACGTGAGGTATGCAAGGGCTACTTTGTTAATTACACAGCTGATCACGAACTGACAGTTCTGAAAACAGAGTTCTTTGCAAAATGTTTAGTTGCCTCCAAAATATTCAAAAGTTGGGTCTTGCTAGAAGCAAACGGGGATTGATTACTTGTCTCCCTTCAGTCTTGTTCGTTTCCTAGGTTTCTTATTGCTTATGTTTGTCCGCTTCCATTTTATTTGGTTGTTGGTTGTTTAGTTAAGGGAATATTGTACACTAACAAAATGACACAATAGGTGGGGGTGAGTTAAAAGCCATCCTTTTCTGAGTGGTTCATCTCTGTCACATCCAGTAAACTGTCCACATTATCCACCATCTGGATCATATCAACACTTAAAATTACCGCAGAGTTTGACCATCATTGCTCTCGATACCTTTCAGGGTATTTGTTACCAGTACATCTTCTTAACATGATCTTTTGAAGCATCAAAGATAAACAAAAGGATATCTGAGTTCACATGGCTTAACACAATAAAACGAAGATTAATGAAGTTGGTACAATTGGGGGAGAAAACATTTTGTTTAACAGTTCAATGCTAATCTCAGCAATATTCTTTAGTGATTTGCTTAACACGTTTCTGAATTCCAACAGCATGCTGATTTAGGGAATTTTCCATGTCCTTAATTCCTGCTTTTATATATTTTATTGCAATAATAAATTTGCTTTCAAGGTGTCCTTTTCTGGAATTGCAAAGGAACTGTGTTTAAAACAATAGTAGGGACAGTGTATGCAGGAAACTGCAATGGCAGGTTTTTTTTTGTCAAGACAAGAGGTGCTAGATGAGTGGCATATCATTTTTGCCACAGTGGTGTTATGCGCATGTATTGCAATGGTGCATCTTGGCACATTTTGCATTCCATTGTTAAATTAGATCACTCTTGCAAATCTTGCTGTCACATTACTCAGAAAGTAATTGAGGCATTCTGATCAGGGAGTGATTCCAAATGTGATCCACAATCTGTTCTGCGCTTGTGGATCTCAGCCAGACTAGTCACAGTTACTTTTAGCATTTTGGGTATCGTACAGTATTCCCACTCTAGGTCACTGGCTACTGAATGTACAGATCTGGATATTAAATGAAGATAGTGCCAGGTCTAATTGAGAATTCCCTTCTCCATACTTAATAGCCTGTCAATGTTATTCTGAAGGATTTGTCTCAGCCTGGTATGAGAGGGGTGGAGAAAAGTGTAAGTAATGTATATCTCTGGTAGTGGAACTATAAATAAATATAAGAACAGCAAATTTTTCTTGAGGCAGTTCTCCTAGAAAGTATAAGCTGTCTTATTTATAGGATCATAAGTAAATTGCTGGTGTTGTTTGCATCTCGTAATATTTTGCCCTTTTTTGATTCAAATGTTAGTAAGGTGCAGATGTAGGTTTATTTAAATATGCATTATGCAATGATGATAGACAGTTGCAGTAAAAATAGAAGACTGAAAATTATAAATGCCAGTTCATCCTTAGTGACTATTTGAAGGTATCCCTTCCCAATGGCAAGTAGTTGGTATTCTATGCTAAATCAACCACAATAAAATTAATATCAAATCAAATTGTATGTTTTTGGCGTAAAAATGTAAAATGTGAGCAGCTGATCATGAATCATGGGAACCAGTAACAATACTATTAAAAAGTTGACCTTCATGAACAGCTGAATAAAGGAATCTTGAACTCATTTGTTTGGGTGATAAAATCTCTTCTCATAAACATTACCAAATCTGTTGATGATTTTCAGGTTGACTTTTTTGTTCTCCAAGGAAATCTTAATTTCACCAAAATGTCATTCATTTTGAGGAAAGGCTATCTGGATAGATTGCGTTAGGTTACAGGTCAAAGTAAATTTTGCTTCTTGTCCAAGATTAAGCTCACTAACACTCCATTGTGAACAGGATTATTTTTTATAGATTCAATAACCACAGCAACATGTGTGTTAGGTAGTTTGATTCAATGGTTTCCCTTTCTATACAGAAAGAAAATTAAAAGGATGATGCATTAAAATAAATGCTCCATCCTTTTGCCTTTTGAAGTGGAAATAATTAAGTTTCACCGAAGGAATTCCATCATCACTAAAATGTTTGTGGAAATGTGAGGCAGATATAGTACTTGCAATTGGGATATGGGTGTCAGATAATTTTGACTGAATTTCTCTTCTTCTCTGGCAACTTAGTGACTAAGTGTAAGTCTTCACCAGTTCTCCTGTACATTGGTTGCCAAAGATGTGTGCACCAATAACGCAATAAGGATTCAGCTGCTAATTTTTCCTCTCTCACTGGGGAAGTGTCTGATCTCCACTTGATGCCTCTTCAGACTGACAGAATTAAGAACTCAGCAAAACTGAAGATTCAGCCTTCATTTCGCTATTCCACGAGGTAGTCTTCTGTTCCACGACACAGATTCTGTCTATTGGCAGCTAAGAATGAAGAACTGACTGATTAAATGCTGAGAACACTGGTATGCCAATCAACACAGCTATGTTGAATAGGAATTAGAAAGTTTATATGTGATTTATATTCTTGATTTGTACACATGGTAAGATTTAGAATCAGACTACATACTGACATGCTTTTATGGAAATTTAATATCTGAAATGTCAGCTTAGTTTTACATTGAGGAAGCAACTGTTTGAATACAACCTTTCTGTCAATGACAAAATAAGGGAATATGAATAAACCATAACTACAAACACTATTGATGTTTATGAATCTAGCTTTTAGTGAATTTTGAAGGTTCTTTGTTTACAAGCACAGATAATGCAATACTGTATGTATAGTGAATATTGACAAGTCTCCTGGATTATTCCTGTATAAAAAACCTGTCTGGGTCAGGTAACATGGACAGTAAGAAGATTGTGGTGGGTAAGTTGGTACCGTGTTTATCAACATGCAGAGTGGCCAATCTAAGTTGGGTTGCTTTGTGAGGATGATGGAGTGAGAGAGGGAATATTGTGGATGGAGTAAGCAGTGACTAAGAGGATTCTTGTATGCATTGTGAGACAACCTGCACTGCTGTCAATTTCCGTCTGGTATTTCAAATGTCTCGAGGAAAGCTACGTGAAAAAGACATAACAGCAGAAATTTTGTCGTAACTTGCCAGTGGGCGGCACGGTGGCACAGTGGTTAGCACTGCTGCCTCACAGCGCCAGAGACCCGGGTTCAATTCCCGCCTCAGGCGACTGACTGTGTGGAGTTTGCACATTCTCCCCGTGTCTGCGTGGGTTTCCTCCGGGTGCTCCGGTTTTCTCCCACAGTCCAAAGATGTGCAGGTCAGGTGAATTGGCCATGCTAAATTGCCCATAGTGTTAGGTAAGGGGTAAAGATAGGGGTATGGGTGGGTTGCGCTTCGGCGGGGCGGTGTGGACTTGTTGGGCCGAAGGGCCTGTTTCCACACTGTAAGTAATCTAATCTAAAAAATAAGGTCTTTCTCACCAATTGGTGAGCTGAAACTACTCACACCTCTCATTGATAATTTTCTGATAATGTTGGCATGGCAACATTTTACCAAAATGATCACCAAGAGGGATCTCACTCTCTGGGACGCTATCTGAATCTACACACTAACCGGTTAAGTAATCACACCTACATATTGACCATTAATATGTAAAACCAAACAAATAGTCCTGGGTGATCAAGCACTCACCTGCTAAGACATTCCAGTCATACATATGAACATTTAAATTTATCTTATGTAAAATAAATGGTTTGAGCTCATATATAGCAAGCAAGTTTATGAAACATTTAGAATGCTCAATCATTTTTATTCTGTATTTTTGTAAGAAAAGTAGAAGACCATGGTACATTTTAGCTCTGTTCACATTGCCATAAATTCATCAGTGTGAAAACATATACAATAGCCTCATCAACATTCTCTGGAAAGACTTTTTAAAAATTAGTCATTATTTGTTCAATATTTTACGGGGTCTTAGACCAACTGGATGTTGATCTCTGTAACTTTTGCATTTGGAATGTCTTAACATCATTGTGAGAAAACTTGCTAACTTACTTGTTGAAACCCTTTGAGATGCTGAAACTTTCTTTCAGTTTCAAAGCTGAAGCAACAATTGAAGCATATATGTTTGGAAATTATCTCTGATACTCCTAATTTCTGGTACTTAAATTTCAAGATAATGGGGTTTGTCTCATTTTCAGTGCCCTCATTACTGTCAGAATATTTTCAGCACTTTTAAAAAGCTTCACAGAACAGTTACTGTGCAGTCAACAAGGGTGGTGGTGGGAGCCCAAATCAATACATTTACAATGGTCGCTATGATGACAAGTATTGAAAGAAATATAACTTTAAGAAAATAAATGACTGATGGTTAGATATAGGGGAAGAAATGGTAAAGTTAGTTTGTGTAGCAAACATATTTGCATGTAAGCTTTGAATATATGTTCGAGACAATACCAACAGTAGCAACATCAAACATAGTTTTACATATTCCTTTAAAAGCTTGGAAGAACATGCCAAGATACTTTACAGATGGGGAAATAAGGTAGGACAACAGATGCCACCCCATGTGAGAGAGTTCAGAGAGGGGAGCAAAAGGCTGATAAAACAATATTTAAGACACTTTTAGATGAAGACAGAAAGTTTAGTAAAGTAATTTTCAGAACCAAGGTTCTGCTACTAATTGTGGGACAAAAGGTGAGAAGAGGGAATGGATTTGGAGAGTGTTACATTGGGCCATAGAACTGATGCATGCAGGGTAGGTCAGAAAACTGGAAAAGGTATGAAAGTTAGGGTGGGAAAATGTGGGGAATAATTTGGAGATAACAATGAAGACTTAATTAAATGGTTTGGCAGATGTAGAAATATGTCAATCAACAAGGATGGGTAATGGGTAAGTGACATTCAATGCAGGATAGGATTTGAGCAGTCGCATTTTAAATGAGTTGAAATTTATGGAGCAAAAGCTTGGAAGGGCATTAGGAAAATCACTGGAGTTTGTTTAGAGAAATTGGGGGTGATTAAAATGTAGTTCTGAAGAAGGGTCACTGGACAGAAAACGTGAACTCAGTTTTCACTTCACTGGTGCTGCCAGACCTGCTGGGTTTCTCCAGCAATGGATTTGAACCCATATGCCCAGAGCAGAGCTTGGGATTCTGAACTGCCTATTTAATGACATGACCACTGTAACACCACCAACCTGAATGAGTGGTTGAAGCAAAGAATGCAATAAGTGATTTTAGAAATTGTGCAGACTTTCCATATATGTACCCACTAAGAAATCTAGGGTGAAACTTTACAATCTCTTGTTGGTGTATTTTGATGGCAGAGATGCTCATAAAATACAGGGTCTGGTCTGCACACCACTCACCCACCTGCCAACTTAGCTCCCAATATACAGGAGTCCATTAAGATAACTTGCACTTGCCCAGCCTTGAGCCTGTTGAAGTGCTAAAGTGGCCAATTAATTACCACAAAAATGCCTCCTCCTACCCTGCTGCTCTTTTACCCAAATCGGTGGTGGGGGCAGACTATGGCATTAGCCAAGGGAGGAAAAGAAGCAAAACCTCCTTCATGGGCTCTCGTGCCCTTGGAGGCACATCATATAGAAAGTCACCCTCCTTACACTTTTAGTCTTTCTCAAGTACAGCCCCAGAAACTCCTTACCTGGCACTTGCCAGCCCCAGTCTGAATCCTGAACTAAGTTCAGGAATGGCCATCCCTTGAATACGGCACTGCTGAGATAGAGCTGCTGGCTATGGCAAATGGGAGGAAACAGGTGCTTTCAAATAGAGGGTGCAAGTCCCGTTTTGAGCTAATTAAGACTCCATGGCATGTTAAATAGCTATGGGTTGGGCGGTAGCTATCTGAGTGCATTCCCTGCTGACTTTTTGGGTGAGGGGGTGGGGTAACCAAAATATTCCACCCTTAGTTTTAGGCAGAATTGAGGAACATTCCACATGAACTGAGGAAGAAGCACGTTTGAATCAGTCACACTCGTGCATTAAAAGCCACTGGCAATATGGTTATGATGAGGGATCTGTAATTCTTTGGAGGCTGAGGTAGCATTTTCAGCAGCAAGTCGATGGCAATTCTTTACCGAAACAGCAATCAACAAGGTGAGATTTATTCAATTATTTGGCTTTTATCTAAGCCATCTGTTAAGTATTCCACAAAGGGAACAAGCAGAAAGATTTTCCCAGCAGTTTTACAGTAGCTTTTTCTGATGGCTGAAGAATTGACTAGATCTTCCTGCTTAAGAAGGACGGCTTCAGCTAAACTAAAGGTGTAGTTTCTCCCTTGTGCATGATGTAATTGAAGCATGATGTCATCCAAGCAGCTATTCACACTATTCACAAGTCAATGTAATACCAAGAGTATTGTAACAGTGATACAAATAAAAAGGTCTGATTATACTGTCCACTTGTGTTGTTGCAGGATGGTAGAAAACAGAGTTATTTACAAACACATTGAAGTACAGGCATGAATAATCACGAACCAGTCTCTGTCTGACATTTTTACAAAAGCTGACAGTTCTTCTAATTCCTAATAGGGTGTACAGCAATTAAACACAACTTTAAAAGTGAGAATTTGCATCAGCCTTTCCATTACTGAAGTCAGTGGAGTCACCATCCTTGTTCAGTGTAGATTGGACAGCAGTTTCATTCTCCAGTTGCCATTCAAGCTGTAATATAGGTGCAGACCAAACACTGCATATAATATGAAAGAATAATTGCAAGACGACTTTGCACCCTTGGCCATGTATGTCACATGAAACAAAAGTAACTAATAGGAAGCTGGTTTGCACTGGAATCTGCCAGTTTGATTCAAAGTGCTCAAAGTGACGGAGGACAACAGTGAAATCATTCCAGGACTGAAGGATCTTGTGTCCATGCTGATGGGTCCTAGTGGTGTCAAAACAGTGTTGCTCTAGCAAGTCAGTGCTTTCATGATACAAGCACAACAATGTTTTAAAATGGTTTTACTTCAAATAAACAAATAACTTATCAAAAGTTTGTTTAGCTGCATATCTTATACATGCCCAAAATGTCTTACAGCCGTTAATTACTTTTATGTCATGATTGTTTTCTAGGCCAACATGACAATCAGTTTACACAGCAAATGGTCTCAGGATATGTGTAAGCCTTTTCGAACACAGATGATGAGAAATGTCTTCACTCAAGGTAGTGAACTTGTAGAAATTTCTACTACAGAACACTGTGAAAACCAAGTCACTGACAGTATTCACGAAGGAAATAGATTTTTAGGGTCTAGATGTGTCAAGGGGTATAGGGAAAGAGCAAGACTATGTCATTGAGGTAGAGGATCAGACATGATCATGTTGAATGGTGGAGCTTGATGGACTGAATGGCCTACTCCTGCTCTTATTTCATTTGTTTCCAAATGGGATGAATAAACAGCTGATAGGCCAGGTCTTTAGTGTCCAGATTATTAGAGATTGGATCGAAGTCCATATGCATACATTCAAGCACCGAAATGGAGATCTTTCCACATCTACAGGCTTGGAGATCTCATTCCAAAGATGCCACCTTTGACATTACCCTGAGCAGTGCACTGAAGGTTTGCCCCAGGTAACAATCGCAATGCTGATACGGATCATGAAACCCTGACATCTGACTTGAAAATAAGTATTAAAACTAAGGCAAAGCTGATACTGAGATAAACATTGTTCTCCAAGTATAACCTGTCAGAAGGAAGCATTTATTTACTTGAAGAGTGGTGGAAATCTGGAAATTTCTCTCCGTAAAGTTGAGGAGTCAAGGTGATTTATTAAACATTTCAAAACTGAAATTGACACAGATTTTGTTAGATAAGGATAATAAGTGATCCAGAACCAAACTATTAGAGTTAATGGATAGAATGTAGCCCCGCATTCCATGACGAGCTTTAAGACAAAGGGCATTTTAAATAAGTGAAAGGATGATGGGGGCTTGTGGATTCTGCTACTTTCTGACCTTCACCCCCTTTAGGCTTGTGGTGGAGTTAGCTGCTGGGTCCTGTGGAAGGGCAAAGTCTAGGACGGGAAAACACAGGATTTTTCTTTGAAGCCACAGAGGCCATCTGTAGACCAAAGTCAAATGGACAAGATCCCTTTGCTCACAGCATTGTGTTTCTCTTCTTAAGATTGACAAGGGCATTTTGAACAACTCCACAAACAAGAATCCACTATGGCACTCTCCATACCAATCCCCAGTACCCTGTCATTGAATCCATGGGTGAACCATCATCGAGGGGAGAGTTACAAAAGGCAAACAGTTGGATGAAAATGAAAGTCTGTGGCCTCATGGTATTCCAACTGAGGTCTTTGGAGTAATATAAAATAAAAAGGTCTGGTTATACTATCCACATGTGGTTGTTGTAGAATGGAAGAAATCAGAATTCCATACAAGCACGTTGAAGTACAGGAATGAATAGTCACTAACCAGTCTCTGATTGACATTTTTACTGGTTTTATAAAAGCTGACAGTTCTTCTCAATTCCAAACAGGGTGTACACTCACCTGAGCTGCTAGGACTTGAGGCTTGGATTGTGTATCTCCTGAACCAAAAGCTTGGGTTCAAGTCGCATATCAGGACTTGCTGGCAATGGAAAATGCATTTGTCGTGTGCCCAAACTGGTTGATAATCAGCCTCCCAAATCATAAAAGAAAAGCACTGGAGATTTTAAATAAAAATCAGAAGAAACTCAGCCAGTTTGGCAGCATCAATGGAGAGAGAAAAAGAGTTAACGTTTCAAGTCTGATATGAAGAGTCCCTTTATTTTCATTTGTTCATGGCATATGGGTTCTGTTCGCTGGACCAGCATTTCTTGCAAAAGTGGTGGTGAGCTGCCTTCTTGAACTGGTGTAGTCTTTTTAATGTAGGTACACCCACAATGCTATTAGGCAGGTTCTACAATTTTGAACTGGTTTGACAATGATGGAATGGCAATCTATTTCCAAGTCAGGCTAGTGAGCAGCTTGGAGGGGAACGTGGAGGTGATGATGCTGCCAGAGGGAGGAGATGACATATTGGTATTGCTTGGACTAGTAATCCAAAGACCCACGAAATGTTCTGAGGATGCAGGTTTGAATCCCACCATAGCATGTGAAAGAATTGAAACAGAAATTGGTGGAGAAACTCAGCAGGTCTGGCAGCATTAGTGGAGAGAAAGCAGAGTTAATGTTTTGCTTTTCATCGTCCTGCCAATTTCTGTCTTTGTTTCAGATTTCAGAGAGTCTTCAGTCTTTCCTTTTATTTCAGTGGAATTGGAATACTTGGTTTGGCCTTCTTGCGATTCCCATTCCACAGTGACTTATTGATTATTCTGCGCCCTGGAAAATGACCTCTCAACCTGCTCAGTTGTATCAGCTGTAAAATGTCATGTTGGACTTGAAACATGATGGCAGAGTGGAAGTTTCCTGGCCAACCATCCTGCCAAGGACAATAGTAAACCACTGCAATATATTGTCCAGAAGCATGGACCAAACCAATGGAACCAGCCATCTTCAGGTGCTTCTTGAATGTCCTTCCTTCCATCGTAAGGTTAGAAGTGGTGATGTGCAATGATGAGCGAACAGTGTTCAAAGGACAGAAAGGGAACTAGCAGGCAGTGCAGGGAACCCCTGTGGCTATTTCCCTCAATTCAAAGTATACCGTTTTGAATACTGCTGAGGGGGATGACTTACCACGTGTAAGCAATAGGGCAAAGGTCTCTGGCACAGAGTCTGTACCTGTTGCTCAGAAGGGAAGGGGAGAGATGAGCAGAGCATTAGTCATTGGGGACTCCATAGTCAGGGGGACTTATAGGAGGTTCTGTGGGAACGAGAGGGACTCACGGTTGGTGCGTTGCCTCCCAGTGCCAGGGTTCATGATGTTTTTTGGGAACGTGTTTTTGGGATCGTTGACAGGGAGGGGGAGCAGCCCCACATCGTGGTCCACACAGGTATTAACGACATAGGTAGGAAAATGGATGGGGATTTAAGGCAGAAATTCAGGGAGCTCAGGTGGAAGCTTAGTGCTAGAACAAACAGAGTTATCATCTCTGGTTTGTTGCCTGTGCCATGTGCTAGCGAGGCGAGGAATAGGGAGAGAGAGGAGTTGAACATGTGGCTTCAGGGATGGAGCAGGAGGCAGGGTTCTGGATTCCTGGATAATTGGAGCTTATTATGGGGTAGGTGGGACCTCTACAAACAGGATGGTCTACACCTGAACCAGAGTGGTCCCAATATTCTGGGGTTGGGGGGAGGTAATTTGTTAATGCTCTTTGGTAGGGTTTAAAGTAATTCAGCAGAGGGATGGGAACCTAAAATGTAGCTCCAGTGTCCAGGAGGTTGAGAGTAGTAAGGTCAGAAATAAAGTTTCAAGGTCACAAGAGTGCATTGGCAAGCAGGAAGGTGGTTTGAAGTGTGTCTACTTCAACCCCAGGAGCATCCGCAATAAGGTGGGTGAACTTGCACTATGGGTTGATACCCGGAACTTCAATGTTGTGGCCATTTCAGAGATTATGGATAGAGCAGGGACAGGAATAGTTGTTGCAGGTTCCAGGAATTTAGATATTTCAGTAAGATGGTAAAAGAAGGGGAGGTGTGGGATTGTTATTCAAGGACAGTATTATGGTGGCAGAAAGGATGTTTGAAGACTCTTCTACTGAGGTCGTATGGGCTGAGGTTAGAAACAAGGAAAGAGAGGTCACCCTGTTGGGAGTTTTCTATAGGCCTTTGAATAGTTCCAGAGATGTACAGGAAAGGATAGCAAAGATGATTCTCGATAGGAGCGAGAGTAACAGGGTAGTTGTTTATGGGGTCTTTAACTTTCCCAATATTGACTGGAAATATTATAGTTCGAATACTTTAGCTGGGTCAGTTTTTGTCCAATGTGTGCAGAATGGTTTCCTGACACAGTATACAGACAGGCCAACATCACTCCCCACAAGCACACACTCCCTCCACCTCCAATACTCAGAAGCAGCAATGTGTGTACTATCTATAAGATGGACCAAAAAAATCACCAAACATCCTTAAGCAAAATCTTCCAAACCCAAAACCATTTCCATCAGAAGGATAAACACCAGCATATGCATGGGAACACCACAATTTGCATGTTTTCCCCCAAACTACACACCATCCTGATTTGGAAAACATACCACCATTTCTTCACCCTGGGTCAACCCACAGTACTTCGACTGCAGTGGTTCAAGAAGGCAGCTCACCACCACCTTCTCAAGGGCAGCGAGGGATGGGAAATAAATGCTGGTCCAGTCAGCAACCTATGTGCCACAAATGAATACAAGCAGGGTGCTCCTGGTTTAATCCTTGTCAACAGAGACAGGAGAAAGACAGATGTTACAAAACCACACTATAACGATCTTATTTTTATTCATTTGTGGAAATGTGGACGTTACATTTATTACCCATCCCTAGTTGCCCTTTAGAAGGTGGCAGTGAGTGGCCTTCTTGTTGCAATCCATGTACTGTAGGTAGACCCACAATGCTGCTAGGGAGGGAATTCCTCCAGTATTTCGTGATCATGTGGAAAATGTGATTCATTTATAAACTTAGCTTAAGTAGAGCAATATGTTTTAATAGCCTCTTTATGTTTAGTTTGTCTTTTAAGAGGAGATTGTTATTTTGGTACTTTTAATCTGAGTTTTAGGGAAATTCTAACAAAAAGTCAAGATTACTGTGTGTAACCTGATTTTTGATAAAAAAAAACATCTAGCTGTATACTTGCTTTGATAGTGCATGTTTAAACCATATTACAAGTCCAAAACTGACTCATGTGGAAAAATTCTGTTATGTTTGTAAAATATGGACAGTTTAGGACAGCTGAAAGAAACTTAGATATATGACATTTACTCTAGCTACCCTCCAGTAGTTAGTGAATAATGAGGTGTTAAATAAACCCATTTAAATGAACAATTAACACATTAGCTTTTACAAAGACAAGAATGGGGCCATTAATCTACTGCTAAAGTGTGCATTGTGTGTATAGACTTCAAAATTATACACTTAAAAGAAAATTATCCTTGTTATTGTACTGTAGATCTATCAGGATGCAGAGTTTGTGTTGAATGAAGATAACTTTGCTACTTCTGAACAACATTGCATTTGAAAACTGGTGCACACTTCACAAGCATGTTCTTAAGTGGTGTGTTTATCTTAAATGGAGAGTCTAATTACTTTTATTGGAAATATCTTCATTGCTTGTTGATACATTAACCCCATATGTTCCCGAATACATGCAATGAGAGGGATCTTGTGGCAGTGTATTAGTATCCCTATCCCGAAGTCAGGAGTTCAGGGTTCAAGTACCCACCAATGCTCCAGGTGTATCATGACAGGTCCGAACAAGTTGATTTTAAAGAAAACTAAACACAATGAGCACACAAGGAAAGGAACATTACTCTGTTTAATTTGTGATTTTTTTCCATTGTTTTATCCATCACTCTAATTACTGTGTCACTAAGGCATTTCATATCATACCACTGCTTTCTGTAAAGTGCATCCAAAGATGTGCAGGTTAGGTGAATTGGCCATGCTAAATTGTCCATAGTGTTAGGTGTAGGGGAATGGGTCTGGGTGGGTTGCTCTTCAGAGGGTGTGTGTGGACTTGTTGGGCCGAAGGGCCTGTTTCCACACTGTAGGGAATCTGATCTAATCTAATCTTTCCCCTATAAACTTGCACATTTTTCTTCCTTTTCCAATAACAGTCTGATGCTTTTTTTTGAGTGCTCTAATTGAACCCACATTTTCAGATAGTGCATTCCAGACCTTTGATTCTTTTGCCAAATTACTTCACGACCAGGAACAATTTCACCCTCCAAACCCCACAATTCTGAATACCTCCATCAGATTTTCTCCTAGTATTCTGTTTTCCAGGGAAAACAATCTTAATCTTTGCGGTCTATTTTCACTCCTGAAGCTTTTCATCCTGGAACTCTTGTGTATCATTTCTGCATCCTCTCCAATGCTCTCACATCCTCCTGAATGTGCACCTCTAACAAATGGACCCAGTGCTCCAGCTGATGCTGAACTACTGTCTTAGAGAAATTGAATATAAGCTTCTTGCTTTTGAAATGCCCCATATTTCCCAAGCCTTTGTTAGTTGTAAACTTTCTTAACTCTCAAATTGTCCTGCTACCTTTTAATGACTTATATATTTGTACACCCAGGTACTACTGTATCTGTTTTCCCCTTGAGGATTGTCCCCTTTATTTTTAGAGAGAAGGCAGACAATAGTGGTTCACTGATGTTCTTTGAGGAGAAAGTGAGGTCTGCAGATGCTGGAGATTAGAGCTGGAAATGTGTTGCTGGAAAAGCGCAGCAGGTCAGGCAGCATCCAGGGAACAGGAGAATCGACGTTTCGGGCATAAGCCCTCCTGAAGAAGGGCTTATGCCCGAAACGTCGATTCTCCTGTTCCCTGGATGCTGCCTGACCTGCTGCGCTTTTCCAGCAACACATTTCCAGCACTGATGTTCTTTGGGCTGGCAGAAGGTTCGCTGGGCTGAGTTTTGGGACCTTTGTTTTTCACAATACTATATTAATAGTAATTGGAGGTATTGTGAGCTGTGAAGAGGATAGAGTGGAACTTAAGAGGACATAGACAAGTTGACGGAACAGATGGACAGGTGGGAGATGAAGTTCAATGCAGAGAAACAGGAGGTGACTGACTTTGGTAGGAAGTACACAGAAAGGGAATAAAAAACTTTTTCCCTGGTTTCTCATATGTGAACTGTTTACCTCAAGTTCTACTTCAAGGCTGTAAACCCTTATGAAAAAGGCATGTATGAACAAATATCAGACACCTTAACATCATTCCTAACCTACATCTACACATATACTAATGTGATGTCCTTTTCTTATTAACATAATATAAAATACAAGTTTTCAAATAATAATACTAAAATATCCTGAGTCTTTGAAATAACTGCACAGAGGCTAGGTCCCCTTATCAAGTCATCCTTCATTTACTACTGCCAGCCAGCTTAGAGTGCATGCTCAACTAATGAGATTCTAAAACATCTGGTTACATTGGTCAGCCAGGGATTTCCTTTATTGGGGTTGTTAACCCAGGTCAATTATGGACCTCATAGTCAAAAAGGTCCACCTGGTCCCAATCACTACATCCTTCATTACACAGGGCTGTTGTGCAGCAGCCTATAAAGGCCTTTTGAAAGTCCAAGTACAATGTATCAACAGCATTACCTTCATTAACACTGCTTGCTGCATTTTCAAAACATTCCAGCAGGTTGAGCAAATGTGTGGATTATCCCTTAATTTCCTAAATTAACTATATTTGTGCATGTGGTGATTTTGTCCACAGATATTGTTTCTAGAAGTTTCTACATCACCAGAGTTAAACTGACTGGTCTGTCACCGCTTGGCTTGTCTTTGCACCCTTTTTTGAGCGAGGGTATAATGCTTGCAATTCTCCAGTCATCCTGCACCACTACTGAGTGTAAGAAAGACTGAGTATCAGGGCGAGCATCTTAACATTTCTCCGTCTCAGTTTCCACAGTGTCTTTGAATGCAACTCATCTCATCACAGAGTGCGACAAGCATGTCAGATCCCAAACTTTGGCTGCACTAAGATCTGGCAGGTATAAGGCCCAAATACAACAACAGCCTGCACTGCAACTAGAATTTCAGATTTTATTTCCATCAGGAGATTTGATGGACAAGTAAAAATCCATGCCAGGAATAGCTTTGATGTATTGAATCATTGCATGCCTATAGAATGGAAAAGGAAGCTAGGCTGGCCGAATCGTGGTGAATGTGACCCAGAGTGAATACCTCTCATGCTGTTCATAACTATGATACACACTTTAACTGACACTTTTACTCTCCGTGAAACTGGTGGTGACCCAAAATATAGCACAAAATACGATATAAACACAATGTGTTTGATCACATTTTCAAGCCAAAATGATTGATTATCATCAACAGTGACTGAGACTTGACTAGGTTGTTCCTACAAGTTCTGACTCACTTGAAGTGTCTCTATTCAACACTGTGCATCAAAATTGAAAGTGATATCTACAATAAGTTTGCCTCCTTGAATAAATAGTAAAGGAACAAACACAAGTTGAGTGAGCTTCTTATTTGGAAGATGATGAAAATTGTCAGAGAAAGTAACACTTTATAATTGTTACTAATTAAAGTGCTGCAACACAAAACAATTCACAAGATTTAGAACAGTAAATAATTTGATATTATTACTTTATTACTTTATTAATAGATTGTGCGAAGATCAAGTGGTCATCTAAACTGTACAACAGTACTGTTTCTTCAATTTCAAAGGCTTCATTTTGAATTTACTGAGATAGCATAGACTGGTTGGGCTGAATGATCTTGTTTTGAACTGCATTGCACAACATGGTGGTTCAGTGGTTAGCACTGCTGCCTCACAGCACCAGGGACCCAGGTTTGATTCCCACCTTGGATGACTATCTGTGTAGAGTTTGCACGATCTCCCTATGTCTGTGTGGGTTTCTTCCCACGATCCAAAGATATACCGGTTAGGTGAATTGGCCATGGTAAATTGCCCATAGTGTCCAGGATGTGTAGGCTAGGTGCATTAGTCAGGGATAAACATAGGGTAGGGGAATGGTCTGGGTGGGTTACACTTCAGAGGGTCCGTGTGGACTTGTTGGGCCAAATGGCCTGTTTCCACACTGTAGGCCTTCTAATTCTAAAATGGCATTAGTAAAGTGTGAAATCTTTCATTTAATGTTCATATTACTTGCAGTCCTGTGATGTGTTCACATTTATGACATATTTTATTCAATTGCTTTATTAATGTTAAGGAAGATGTTCTTTATGAATGCTATAATCTTATGTCTATTAGATAAGCTGTTTTTCTTTTAAAAATAATTTTGTAAAGAAAATCCTGAAGAAATAATGTATTTTTAATTTGATAAAGGACAGATGATAAACTATTCAGTCTGGTCTCTTTTTTTCTCTTTTTATTGTACTTTTCATCATGAGAATAAATAAAAAGGCAGTAAAATTTAATGACACAATAAATTAACATCAGTAATTATCAGCCCAGTGGCAAGGTGCTTAGCCTCAGTGTAAACGTCACCAAGTATCTTAGAGAGTAATCTGAAATTTAAAGGCAAAGAAAATAGCTAGAACATTGATTGTTGTTTATGTCTGACTGCTTATTCAGTCATGCTGAATGTTTTGTTCTGAACAAATGCAATTTAGATTTTCCCAGGCTTGTGAAATAAGCAATGAATCACTAGGCTTTGAGAGACTTGTAGTTTGGGGGAGGGGTGTGGGGCGCGGGAATTGAACTATTAATGGATCTCCCCATATACCTAATGCAATACATAGCTTCTCTACTTCTCCTGTTACATTGTTCCTCCAGATGTTCTCCTTTGCTAATTGGATACCTGTAATATATCCTTTCAGCCCTTAAGTTCACAAGATGATTGGCCTTCCACTTGAAACAGACAAAGAAAACATACATACAGTAGAACTCATTTTCTCATTATTGATTTCATGCACCAGCTGTCTGGTGTATTCATTGTCCATTTAAACCTCAGGGTGTCAGGGAAACATTTGTGACCAGCTGTTACATATAACTGTGTATGGCTACAATAAATTAATTCTGTTTCTTTTGGGGCAGATCTGATAATAAGCAAGGTAGTATGTACGACTGAAAGAAAGGGTTGGCTGTTGTATGGCTGGTACCTTTACCTGTAAGGATTTATTTTAAAGTGGAGAAGAGCTGGCGAGAAAGTCAGTGATATTTCTGCATGAGCGATGACAATGTAAGCACTGTCTCTAATCCGGCAATCTTGTACAAAAGCTATATTGTCAAGTGGAACCTTGTAAATAAAAACATTCTTATATCTTCAAAATGCTATTTCGGTACAGGTGCTTTTATTTGCAGAGGTTCACTAAAAGCCAACTATAAAGATCCTGTTGCAGCTTCCCTGTTATGTTTATTCAGATCTGGGTATTTCTGACTTGTCAGCTGCATGGCAATAGGTCTGAATACTTAATATCTCACAAGAACTCAGACTGGTGTTCATAAGAATGTAACTTAAGAAAGCATTAAAGAGGAAAAGACAACAAGTCTACCAACCCGAGTCCTTCCACAGATTCTAACCATGCTATTTAAACTCTTCAGGACTATTTCAAAATTCACTGAAAGAAATTCCTGAAATTCCCTCAAATTTTTCATCCTAATGACACTTTTCTTGCTGTGACATTTGCATGGTGTCAGCAGATCAGGGATTGTTCTGTTGAGCAGAATGTTTGATTTATTCCGATCTCTTAAAGGACTCAAGCACAATCTATCTCTTTGTGTACACATTATCTGTTTTGCAAATTAGAATTGTAATGCCCTAATGTCCCCTGAACTGATTGTAGGATGGGTTAAACTCCTCTACTGATTTCCTGAAAATGTGACTGATATTTCTTTTCAGAACAATATAAAGAGGAAGATGTTCGCCGAGCTGGGAATTTGTGTTGCAGACGTTTCGTCCCCTGTCTAGGTGACATCCTCAGTGCTTGGGAACCTCCTGTGAAGCGCTTCTGTGATCTTTCCTCCGGCATTTATAGTGATTTGAATCTGCCGCTTCCGGTTGTCAGTTCCAGCTGTCCGCTACAGTGGCTGGTATATTGCGTCCAGGTCGATGTGCTTATTGATTGAATCTGTGGATGAGTGCCATGCCTCTAGGAATTCCCTGGCTGTTCTCTGTTTGGCTTGTCCTATAATAGTAGTGTTGTCCCAGTCGAATTCATGTTGCTTGTCATCTGCGTGTGTGGCTACGAAGGATAGCTGGTCGTGTCGTTTCGTGGCTAGTTGGTGTTCATGGATGCGGATCGTTAGCTGTCTTCCTGTTTGTCCTATGTAGTATTTTGTGCAGTTCTTGCATGGGATTTTGTACACTACATAGGTTTTGCTCATGCTGGGTATTGGGTCCTTTGTTCTGGTGAGTTGTTGTCTGAGAGTGGCTGTTGGTTTGTGTGCTGTTATGAGTCCTAGTGGTCGCAATAGTCTGGCTGTCAGTTCAGAAATGCTCTTGATGTATGGTAGTGTGGCTAGTCCTTTGGTGGAATCCTTCCACCATGTGTCAGATACAGACCACCAGTCAACAACCCACAAGCCAGTGACACAGCCAGTTAGAACAATTCAGGATGATCCAGGTAATGATTACAGATGCTTACCATAGACTTCACAAATACAGACAAGAAATTGCGTGCCAAAAATCGTTAATTTCAAAAATCACCATTCAGGAATGGACCCAGACCATAGAGCAGGCCGTCACCATAAGACAGAACAGGACCACACACCGCAAAAAAACGGCACTAAAAGAAAAAAATGGCCAAACTAACACACAACAGAGAGGACACCACAACACACACCTGGGTTAGAAACCTCTCCCACAGACAGCTCACAGACACGGAAAGAACAATACTGGCCAAGGGACTCAACTCCAGCCACAGGGACGCCAAGACAGCAGACGTCCTAGCAACACTAGAATGCACACTCAGGAACAACGGACTGACAGAAGAGACACAATAAACAGTGAGACAAAGTATCGTACCTCTGATAACAAGGAAAAGACAAACACATAACCTCAACACCAAGGAGAGGGAAGCACTAAAATCACTAAGAAACGATAAGAACATAATCATACTACCAGCAGACAAAGGCAGAATGACGATCATCCTGGACAAAACAGACTACATCCAAAAAGCGCAACAACTACTTGCAGATACCAACACCTACCAAAAGAGGGAGTTTGACCCCACCCCACAGCTCACCAATAGGATAAACAACACACTGAGGAACCTGCAAAAAAAAAACCGGACAGATAACCAGGTTTGACCGACAAAGAATGGAACCTGAAAACAACAACACCCCCAGATTCTATAGACTACCTAAAGTGCACAAACCAGACATCCCACTCAGACCCATAGTATCACTACCAGGGACACCATCACACAAACTGGCTACAGCAGAAACTGAAACACCTGATCAGTGGATCCAGACACTCTATACAGTCAACACAGGAATTCTTGGACATCATCAGAAATATACACATAGACAAGGAAGAAACCATGGTCTCATTTGATGTAACGGCACTGTTCACTTCTATCGACAAAACCCTAGCCAGAGAAACAATAGCCAACCTGCTGGACATACAGAACAGACAACAGGACGTTGAACCTATCAACAAAGACTGCACACTCAAACTACTGGACCTGTGCCTCACAACATACTTCACATTCAACAACCAAATATATGAACAAATCAACGGTACACCCATGGGCTCACCCACCTCTGGACTCATAGCAGAAGCAGTAGTGCAAAGACTAGAACAAACAGTCTTACCGCAAATTCAACCCAAACTCTGGGTCAGATATGTGGATGACACCTTTGTAATCATTAAAAGTACAGAAATAGAGAACACACACCGGATCATCAACGCCACACTCACAGGAATCCGATTCACTAGAGAGGAAGAAAAGGACAACCAACTCCCATTCCTAGACGTGATGGTACAGAGAACACCGAACGGAGAATTCACCACAAAGGTATACAGGAAAGCCACACACACAGACCAAGTCCTGAACTATGAAAGCAACCATCCCAACACACACACAAGAAGTTGCATCAAGACACTATTCAAAAGGGCCACAGCACACTGCAGTACACCAGAACTGCAAAAACACCTATACAATGTATTTGCCAAAAACGGATGCCCGCACAATTTCATCAAATTTCCTAAGGGAAAGACAACGGAACGAGAACATGCTGCAACCCAAAGACCTATCCACACTACCATACATCAAGAGCATTTCTGAACTGACAGCCAGACTATTGCGACCACTAGGACTCATAACAGCACACAAACCAACAGCCACTCTCAGACAACTCACCAGAATGGAGGACCCGATACCCAGCATGAGCAAAACCAATGTAGTGTACAAAATCCCATGCAAGGACTGCACAAAACACTACATAGGACAAACAGGAAGACAGCTAATGATCCGCATCCATGAACACCAACTAGCCACGAAACGACACGACCAGCTATCCTTAGCCACACACGCAGATGACAAGCAACATGAATTCGACTGGGACAACACTACTATTATAGGACAAGCCAAACAGAGAACAGCCAGGGAATTCCTAGAGGCATGGCACTCATCCACAGATTCAATCAATAAGCACATCGACCTGGACCCAATATACCAACCACTGTAACGGACAGCTGGAACTGACAACCGGAAGCGGCAGATTCAAACCACTACAAATGCCGGAGGAAAGATCACAGAAGCGCTTCACAGGAGGCTCCCCAGCACTGAGGATGTCACCTAGACAGGGGACGAAACGTCGGCAACACAAATTCCCAGCTCGGCGAACAGAACCACAGCAACGAGCACCCGAGCTACAAATCTACTCACAAACTTTGAATAGAGAGGAAGAATTTCACCCCAGTAATCTCTTTTCAAAACTGAAAGAACTGTGGGTGCTGTAAATAAGAAACAAGAACAGAAATTGCTGGAAAAGCTCAGCAGGTCTGGTAGTACCTGTGAAGGGAAATCAGAGTTAATGTCTTAGGTCTTGTGACCCTTCCTCAGAACTTTCTGTATGGTCACCATAGTCCCAGAGGACCACAGAACTTCTCTCTCATTGGAGCGAGACGATTGGTGGCAGGTTTAAACTCATGGTCACCACCCCTCCAGTTAAGGGCCAAGGTTGAGAAGGCAGAACCTTCATGGTAATCTCAGTCGGTGCAGGAATTCAACCTGCAGCTTTTGTGTCACCCGGTATCACAAATCATCCGTCTAGCCAACTAAGGTAACTGAGCTAAAAGAGCAGTTATTTCAGTTCCAAACAGGAGTGAAACCTGCCATCCTTCTCATTTGTTATGTGGAAAACTATGAGTGAAATCCTGTGACCTTTAAAAATGTTGATTAAAGGATCCCCTAACGTAGCACTGTCCATCAGGGTGCCTGCCTGCAAGATCTCCTTGGAGGCAGCCCACTAATGAGCCACTTCCAGGCCCACCTTTCAAGGATTATGGGTGGAAAATAGGGGGTTGTAACAGGAAGCCTGGTGGTTCCAAGCTGGCCTGCTACCTCCAGGAATCTGCTGGACTTGTTCCTCAGTAGAGGTCCCTTCGACCTTTTGGAGGATCCCAGCAATATTCCGAATCAGCCCTGACATTGATAGCTGATTATTTCAACCCAGGGAGAAAGGGACGTATCAAACTGCTGACCTGATTCTTATATTTCTCGGCTTCCCTGAAACTGGGAAAAATCTGTTCTTGGTGAGCGTTAACTTCAAAAACCAATGGGAGAATCCATGTCAATAAATCACATGGTGCATCATAATCTGAGTCAACACTCTCAAGAACCCTTAGGCGCAAACATGTTTTTTTGAGTTTTGTAGTTTCACCAGTTGGTTTTATGTTTGCCATTATGTCTTGAACCAAATGTTCCCATCTCTGCTTGCACACATCTTTAAGAAATCCTTGCATTAGTGACAAATACATGAATAGTTCACGTGTAGTGTCATCAGTCATTGGATCATCTCTTGAATATTAACACTGGTAATATCAAGGTGAACTAAAGATTTTATTTTAAAAATGTATTTATTCCCTGCCCTAATACCTTCAACATTCGTTCTTGTTATGATGCTCTTCTGCTGTCAACACCTGAGTCTTGTGAAGCAGGTGCCAACCCTAACCTTTAACTTAGGTATTCTCACACTAGTTGGGTTTTGCAAACATTGCCTACTTTTACATGTCAAAAAAGACTATCTAGAGAGTACAGTCCTGCATTTGTGGTTTGGAGCATACATGAGCAGAGCCTCAGTATTGTTTAGTTTAATATGAGATGTACTTGACACTGTGACTCAGCTGTGTTTACTGAACATTGGACATTACAAATACCTTTCAATTTAGCTGCAGCCTGGAACACCTATTTTATACAAAAGATAGATATATAATTCTCTAAGTAAGAAAACAGAAAGCCTTAACATAATGGGAGAGCAGAACGTTAAAGAACACGGTCTGAAGGCCATAGAGTCATAGAGATGTACAGCACGGAAATCGTCCCAACCCAATCCAGTCTCACCTGCCAGCACACTGGCCATATTTCTCCAAACCCTTCCTATTCATATACCCATCCAGATGCCTTTTAAATGTTGCTATTGTACTAGCCTCCACCACTTTCCCTGGCAGCTCATTCCATACATGAACCACCCTCTGTGAAAAAGTTGCTCCTTAGGTCTCTTTTATATCTTTCTCCTGTCACCCTAAACCTATGCCTTCTAGTTCTGGACTTCCCCACCCTAGGGAAGAGACTTTGTCTACTTATCCTATCCATGCCCCTCATGATTTTATAAACCTTAGTAAGGTGACCCCTCAGCTTTCGATGCTCCAGGGAAGAAAGCCCTAGTCTATTCAACCTCTTCCTTTGGCCTGGGAGAGTTAGGCATGTGGAAATAGCTATTGATTAAGTAGCGGGAGGAAGCTGCCTTTTATTTGATAAGGGTCTTGTCATTGTTACAGTAATAGATGGCATCAAGATCAGGTAACACATTGGGAAGAGCTTAGACTGGTGAACCTTCCTCTGCAATTAGATTTTGAATTAGATTACCTACAGTGTGGAAACAGGCCCTTCGGCCCAACAAGTCCACACCGACCCGCCGAAGCGTAACCCACCCAGACCCATTCTCCTACATTTACCCCTTACCTAACACTACGGGCAATTTAGCGTGGCCAATTCACCTAACCTGCACTTTTTTGGATTGTGGGAGGAAACCGGAGCACCCGGAGGAAACCCACGCAGTCACGGGGAGAATGTGCAAACTCCACACAGTCAGTCGCCTGAGGCGGGAATTGAACCCGGGTCTCTGGCGCTGTGAGGCTGCAGTGCTAACCACTGTGCCACCGTGCCGCAATGATAGGCTGTGTTTCAAAATGCATAGTTTTATAAGAATAAAGTTTTTTGGGAAAGTATTAAGCAAAAAAGAATCATTTCTAGCTGCTATAACAAATTTTTAATTAATTTGTGTTATTGAGTTTGTTTTCACAATTAAAGTGAAGTCATGATAAACGTAATTTTACACATTTTTAAGCAATCACATTTGAACTTATTTATCTTAAGAAAATGAATTGATGTTTCTAAATATTTGGCATTGATGTGTTATCTTTCACACTGAAATCAGTAATCTATTAATGATAAGAACATCAAGCTACATCAAATGCAAAGATATTTCGATACGTTAAACTTGCTTACAGAGCAAATTGAAAAGCCTGTATGATATTAATGTAATTTGTGTGGTATATCAGAAAACCAAATGAATAAAGGAGAATTGAAAGAATGCAGGCAAACATCAAAAACAATACATGTATTGATATTTTCATAGACTACAGACACATTGTACAATTCCAAAGGTCAAGCTGTAAGATTAATGCAAGCCAAATGGTAATTGCTATGCCCAGTGTCTGTTCGTTCTTGCAATCAAAGCTTTGTATTGATTTCTGACTTCAGGTAGCTCTTGGAAAATTGTCCACTATAGCTTTCCTTTCTGCTAAGTTGTGTGTTTCTCTCTATATTGAGTGTTATTGTCATTCATAAACATGTGACTGTGGTTTGATCCTAAGTGAAGCATAAAACATTGATCCTACTTTGTTGACCGCGAAGATTTACAATTAATTTCCTTTCTGGTTTTGAATAATTTATAGATCAAGCAGCTTCTGGCATGTTTTCTAATATAGAACTAGAAAGTTAACTCTCTAGTACATAAGTGATATTTTAACACCTACAATGCTACTGTATTAGTATTTCTGCACATTGCTTTTTTTTTTCAGAGTGATTTGAACTTATGATTCCTGTATGTTTTTATTTAGAAATCGGTACTGTCAGAACATAGAATAAAGTAACTTAAATTTTGCTGCGTGAAACTATTTGGTACATGCAAATCGTGTTGGCATGTGTGTGAGATATAAGTGCATGTATGAACAAGCAGCTATGAATGATTTAGCCATGCATTGTGTCAATGTGGACTCACATATGCAGATTGCGTTACTGATGCAGATGCACATTAAAGAAAGTACCTGATGATAAGTGAGCTCCTGATTGAAAATAATCTACAATGTGCTCCAGTATCACTACAGCTAAACATTAATCATGCTGTTTCTCATGAACTATCTGCATTGTCTGGATGAAAGAAAACCTTTTGGCTTTGAGATGACCACTATGCCAGATCTTTAGAAAAGACAGATGATAAAATAAGTTGATGCACATAAAAATGAAATTGTTGGCTAAGTTAAAGTCAGCTAGGCCCACGCTCTGATGACTGAAGCATCAAGACTAAAAACTCTTCTTCCCTTTCTCTGCAGTCCTTCAGCCATGTAATAATTTGGAAGTGGCAAAATAAAACAAGAGGAAGAACCCAGGCTCAATAAGGAAAAAAAACCAAACCTGTAAAATTGCCATTCAGCCTGCTCAGCTGAGTCACGCAACCCGGGAATCCACGTTATTTAGAGAGGCAAGGCTATCGACATGGTGTGATCTGTGTTCAGGTCGAGCTTGCTCTCGAAGATGTACAGAGAGTCAGCATTCAGTGTATCAGAAATTCCATGAACTCTCTGCTCTGGGAGAAAAACAAACTACATTACCCAAACTCTCATCAATAAGTCTGTATCATGAAGAAGTGACCAGGAGTAAGATCATTTTGCACTAAAATTGCTTTATAAGATGTACGAGATCGACCAAAAGAATGTTGCTGGGTATTGCAAGATTTTCACTGTTGGAGCATTCCTAACAAAATTATAAATAATGCTCCTTTTAGTTTTAAGTGATGTTACATAGTAGGCTTTTAGAAGGCAGGGAGTGTTAACAATACTTGGCACTGATGTGTTATTTTATGTTTTTGTGCCTAACGGGCGACATGCATTTGCAATTTTCCTGTTTGCACTAATCAAATTACGAATTATATTTGTCTATATTAGTTGCAATGGCCCATGAAAGGCACCATATATCTAATAAGAAAGTAGACCCCAGAAAGAAGCTAGCAGCAAGATATTCTGTATTACATAACATAATGAAGATATTCTTAATGTCAGGCTGTTCATTAGATAGGAATAGCAAACTGAGTTCAAAGGGGAATGTAGTGTGATTAATAGAAAAGAAATTGAAATTCTTCCCCTTGAATCTTGCCTTCAAATTATCATCAAATAGTTTCTTTTTGGATAAGGGTCAGGGAGAGTAACATTCAGTGTCAGACAATTGAATTGATATGAATAATATGCAACTAAGACATGAAATGGGGAGTTGATCAAAAAAGTTGAATTGACATAACTGCTGGGGTGCAGACATACAGATAATGCTCAAACATCTGTTTATCGAAGAATGAAGGATTGGAGCCTGTCAAGAAAAGAATAATCCTATCCTCTCATCATTGACCTACCACTCTCAGCTGACTTACAAATGTCCTTTGTCATCTAATGGACGTTTCAAAGCAGTATTTGATAAAGAAATCAATGTTTTCCCCAATAGCCCACATTTTTGTTTTGCTTTTAATACAATGTAGAATTCTATCCACAAATAATTAAATGTCTAAATTGTTAATATATTATAATAGGTCCAATTAAATATACCAACATTTCACAGACCATGCTGTTTATATTGATCTCTGTAAAATTAGCATGATTATAGTCCCTCTGCAACACAGGTAATTGCCATTTTTAGATGCAGTTTCATTGCTGAGGTAATGTATGATTTCCTCATCGTGTTTGAAATTTAACAGTATGATAATAATGCAAGCTGCAGTGTTAGCTATATTTAGTAGTTTAATACAGAAATCCAATTTGAGATGTATATTGCTCCTCAGTACTTCTTTACCAATCAAAAATCTTTACACTCTCACAACAAACTTTCCTAGAATGCTCAAATATACAGTACATTGCATTGCTGTGGTCTTTGGAGATTTTAAATGGTATCTTTGTTTAATCAGTAACATTTTTTTTGTTTGCCATATTCCAACAGTACGCTGTGTAATATTTTGACCAGAAAATGGAACGTTATTTCAAACACATGGACTGATTTCATCAAATTGCTTCAGTCGCAATTAACAATCACCAGACAGCATTGCTTATCAATAAATACTGGACATATTTAATGAAGCTGAGAGGCTGTCGCCCATCAGCTAAGGAACAGACAAGAATCTCACATTGTCTCTTTTCACGAAGGGCGACCAAATTTAGTGCAAATCAGACACTTATCCAGACAACAAAGCAGGCCTTTCCTAAGATCAATGCCATTGAGAGTGGAAGTCCTGTCCTCTGAGAGTAGCTGGCCAATTAGAGATGGGCAGCCATTATTGCATAGAAGCAACACTGGGAAAGAGGTGGCTACTGGCAGTACTGCGCCTGCTTGAGGCCTAGGATTGACGAGGGGTTCATGCACAGGTGAGTGATGGTTGGGTGATGGTTCTGAGGTCGGGTTCACATGGGAGGGGTCTTGGATGCTGTCAGCAAAGGTGGGAAAGGCAGAGATTGTCAACATAATTGTCAATTTCCAGTGACATTACCAGATCATTCAAATGCCTAGGAATTAGTGACAACAGTGTTGAGTACAGGAGTTGGGAGGTCATGTTGCGGTTGTACAGGACTTTGGTTAGGCCGCTGTTGGAATATTGTGCGCAATTCTGGTCTCCTTCCTATTGGAAAGATGTTGTGAAACTTGAAAGGGTTCAGAAAAGATTTACAAGGATGTTGCCAGGGTTGGAGGATTTGAGCTAGAAAGAGCAGCAGGCTAGGGCTGTTTTCCTGGAACATCGGAGGCTGAGGGGTGACCGTTATAGAGGTTTATGAAATCATGAGGGACATGGATAGGATGAATAGACAAAGTCTTTTCCCTGGAGTGGGGGAGTCCAGAACTAGAGGGCATAAATTTAGGGTGAGAGGAGAAAGATATAAAAGACACCTAAGGGGTAACTTTTTCACGCAGAGGGTGATACGTATCTGGAATGAGCTGCCAGAGGAAATGGTGGAGGCTAGTACAATAGCAACATTTAAAAGGCATCTGGATGGGTATATGAATAGGAAGGGTTTGGAGGGATATGGGCCAGGTGTTGGTAGGTGGGACTAGGTTGGGTTGAGATATCTGGTCGGCATGGACGGGTTGGACCGAAGGGTCTGTTTCCATATTGTACATCTCTATGACTCTATAACAGCTTAATGTCAGGCTTTTTGTTTAGAGCATTCAGATTATAACTCTGGCCTTTGGAGATTCTTCCTTGTGTTGATACTCTCCAGTGTATATTACAATTGATTCAGAAGGGTGAAAGTGTGACAATTTCAGTGGATGGTGGAAAAAAAACATAGTTGGCACCAAATAACTGCACCCTCATTTCTGATTAAATGTGTCCTGTTTGAAGTTTACCTTTGGGGTTCACATTCTAAAAGCATCAAAGTATTGAAAGCAAGGATAATGGAAAAACCTAAGTGGACTAATAATGTGCATGGTGTGTACAATTTTTTTCATTGACAGTTTAAAGATAATGCCATATGATAAGGGTTTTATTAATGTTGTCCTAGAACCTTGCTGCTACTTGGTTGGTAATGATGATGGCCAACCCCCCCATCACAAATTTCAGTACAGTACTTTCTAGTGAGTTACTTCTGTGATGAAATGCTTTAATTATATCAATTTTTGTTGGATTAGATGAGCCAGCCATCTGTGATTGATAATATTTATGGAACAAGCAGTTCCAAAAGTCAATAGATGGCAATGCCCAATTATGTCTAGTGACAGGGTTTTAAATAGTCCCTCAGGATGGTTCAGGGTTCACTGAATAGACGTTCAAAGGAGACTGACAGAGACTGAAAGTCGGTAAATATACCATGTAGAGAGAGGGAGAGCAGACTTCATATAAATTCTGTCTTTTAGTTGTATTGCAGGCAAGACAGTTCTCTGTAGTTGGAGTGCTCATTGAAGTCCTAGAGCGGTTGAATATCTCTATATGGTTGGGACACAGGAAGTTCTAGGAAAGAGAAAGAAGAAAGCTCCACACAGAACAAACTTGTTGAACAATATTGCGGTAAAGGCAACTGAACTGCAATGAATTTATAGACTCCATAGAACGTAAGAGCAGTTAGATATGTCTGTGCTGTTAGAACCTAAACCAAGTTCTGGAGTATCTAGATTTTTCAGTCAGGGCTGCAGAAAAATTTGATAATTTGCATGGCTCACAAAAGCCAGGTACCACTAATAGGTCAGTATAGATAGGAGTGGGGGTTGATGTCTCTTGTGGCAAAGTAATAGTGTCCCTGCCTTTGGGCCTGAACATCTGGGTTCAAATCCCATGTGCCCTGGAGATGTGATCTAACATGTCCCAACCGGTTGATCCAAAACAAAAAAAAAGGGAGGGTTGATGGGACTTTTGTGGTGAGTGGTAGTAACACTGAGGACTGAGTTGATGAGGAACTTCTTCACCTAATGGGTTGTGAATCTGTGGAATTCCCTGCCCAGTGAAGCAGTTGAGGCTACCTTGTTGAATGTTTTTAAGGCAAAGATAGATTTTCGAACTGTATAAGAATTAAGGATGATGTTAAGCGGGCGGGTAAGTGGAGCTGGGTTCATGAAAAGATCAGTCATGATCTTATTGATTATGGGGGCAGGCTTGATGGGCCAGAAGGTTTATTCCTGCTCCTATTTCTACATTCTCATGTAACCCTGAAAGCCTAGGTTCAAGCCCCATCTGCTCCAGAGATTGGTTGGAAAATAGGAAGAATGGAGGTTGAGAATCTCTTAAAAAATACAGTAGCCAAAGCCCTACTGGTCCATAAGACTGCTTTCTCAATAGAGAAAGATGACTGGTGGTGTTTTAACATGAGGGTCACCATATCTTAGGTGAAGGAAGAGGTTGAGAAGCAGAATCCTTTATGGTAACCTCAGCCAATACGGGAATTGAACCCAAGCTGCTGGCATCACTCTATGTCACAAACCAGCCATTCAGCGAACTGAACTCAGCAGTGAAGGATAATCTTGATATTTGTCAGAACCCATGTAAATCCTGTTGTTTTTGTTCTCTTAGTCTGTTGGATCTCTTGACTGTTTTAAAAATAAAAATTGTAATATGATCCCAGACAAGACTACCAAATTATAACATTTGCTAAATCTTTATACTTAGAAGGTAAGAAGGAGCGTTAGTTTGTTCACATCCAAATCAGGTTTCTTTATATTTGCAAAGATAAGTAAAATTAGGTTCTGAAGAATGGTGACTGGACTTGAAAAGTTTATTTTGTATTTCTCTGCATAGATGCTGCCAGACTTGCTGAGTATCTGCAGCAGTGAGCTTTTCTTTTATATGTCCAGTATCCACAGTTCTTTGTTTAATTTAAAATTAGGAGAGATGGTTACAGCCATTTTTTTTGTTTAGTGATAACTCTTGCTAGTGTTGCTGGAGCAATGGAGCCAATTTTACTTAGTTTGATAGACCCAAGAACATGGAGAAAATAATGGGATTTATATCTTCCAAAAGACAAAAAACAAGCCTTCTAATAATACGTAACTTGAGTATAGGAGCTGGGAAGTCATGTTGAGGTTTACAGGACATGAGCGAGGCCTCTTCTAGAATACTGTGTCCAGTTCTGGCAGCCCTTTCATAGGAAGGATATTATTCAGCTACAGAGGTTTCAGAAGAGATTGACCAGAATGTGGCCAAGTATGGACGACTTGAATTATAAAGAAAGGCTGGGACTTTTTTCAGTAGGGCATAGTGGGTAGATGTGGGGGGCAAATTCTTTACACTGATAGTTTCCGTATGGATTGAAATTCCTGAGGAAGTGACTGATGCAGACATAGTAACAATGTTTAAAAGACACTTCAGTAAGTACATGAATAGGAAAGATTTGGAGAGATGTGGGCCAGGAGCCGGCAAGTAAGACTAGTTTAGTTTGGGATTATGAACGGCATGGACTATTTGGACCGAAGGGTCTGTTTCTGTGCTGTGTGACTTGATGACTATAACGTTACACTGTGCTAAAATGGATGAATATCCTCTGATTTCTTTTAATGATGACGTTTTAAGCTGACGTTTGCATATATTGTGGATTTCACCACTGTGTCTAAATGTTTTGTTTAAACTGACCATTAAAGAGCGGACTGAGACTTTGCAATTGCTTTTTATGGTAAGCTCAGTTCATGTGAAATGGTCATAATGATCATAATCACTACAGATCATGATGTATCTGATAACATCCACAATCTGAATGTGTAACATTTTTAACATGGCAAAACATTCCAAGGCACTTTCTCAAAGAGTCATTGACAAACATTTGACACTAAGACACATCAGGAGATATTAAGGCAATAGATCTTTGTTCTTCTAATTTTGGCCTCTTGAGCATCCAAGATTTTTTCCCAAATTTAGGACCTCTGAGGCTGAAGGCACAGGCTGTCAATGGTGGAACAATTAAAATCAGGGAATCTCAAGAGGCTTGAATTTAAATAACCCAGATATCTTGGAAGGTCGTAAGACCTAAGATGGTGTTTGATGTTATATAACCATTGTTTTCAGAGGCAAAATAAAGTCTATATCTACAAGGAACTTGGCACATTTGTAATTCTGAAATGATGTTTACTTAAAGCCAAATCCCCTGCCATGCAATACTGTAATAGTAACTCTGTTAAAATGTTCTTTGAAGCTAATCTCAGTGACCTCAAAATCAAATTGCAGGTTGATATTTCGATATCAATGATCAATGTCCCAAAGCAACAGCAACATTTTTGCTCAAGCAGGTCATCGTGCCCTCTGATCCTAGACTCTCACCCCCACTATTTTAGTGCTTAGTCTTAAATTTAGCACCTGACATCTTAAGTTTACTTTGATTTATATTTGTGTTTGGTGCAATATTTTCAGCTTTGTTTTATCATTAGCAGTCACATACTTTAGGTAAATCATTGATGAAATTTCTGTAGAGATATTTGATCTTTTGAAGAAACTCTTGTCATGTTCTACAGAGCATCCAACATGACCATTCTGCTTTTCTGCTGTTGCCATCAGTACCATTGGCATAGCTTGCATGAATATTTCAAAACTCCAACAACTTGGAGAACTGGTAAAATTCAGAATACAAATATTATACTGCCTTTTACCAGCTTAGTGCAATAATTCACTTTCATTCTACAAATCCTCTTTTTTTGCATTTCCAGTTGCAAGAGCACAGCAGTCAAGCAGCAGATATATAATTTTAGAACAGTGGCAGAAACTCTTATTTATCAGAAAGCAGATTTCTAACTTATTGCATGATCAAAGACTACATTGTGCAAGCATTTGCTGAAATTCAAATGTTTTGAGAAAAGAACCTGTTTTAATATAAAACCAAGATCTTTGCTCTGGCCAGGAAGATCAATATCAGAATAACTTTAAACCATGCACATGATAATCAGCATTTTTAATTTAATTGATTTGGACTTTGTTTCTCAGTATTACATGGCAGTGAGCCAGTAAACAATTATTACACCAGTTATCAGAAATGGACATTCCCATACCAGATGAGGGAAATAAAAATAGAAAACACTGGAAATACTCAGCAGGTCAGGCATCATCTCCAGAAAATTCTTAACTTTGTAGATTCGTAACATTTTGCCAGAACTTTACATCCTTCCATACTCAATTTGGAGTTCGACAATCCCAGAGTATACTCACTGACATCACAGTTATCATTGACAATTTCTCTGGCCCTGTGTATCTTTGTCCCATTGACACCCATTTTGTGATGCATTATTCATTTTGCTATTTAAGCATTCCTGCCTTTCACCCCATCACAGACATTACCCTTGTGTTTTATCTTATCCCTTTCCCTACTTTGAATTTCCTTATAACCTGTTCCACTTTTCGGCAGTTCTGACGAAAAGGTATCTGCTTGAAATGTTAACTCTGTTTTTCTTTCCAGAGAAGCTGCCTGATCTATTGAGTATTTTCAGCATTTTCTATTTGTATTTCGAATTTCCAAGGTGTGCATTATTTTGATTTTTATTCAATTGAGTAACATTGGCTCCAAACCCAGAGATTGCAGAGCTCGTTATAATAACAAATTGATCTACTTTCATTTTAATTATTGTATCCTAGTTTTCGTAAGAAGATAGGAACAATAGTTAAAGCACTCACTAGTTTATTACCAAGTTTGGAAATTATTCAAAATATGTTACACAAATAAAAAAAAGTTCTAATTCCTGTTTAGCTACTTGACTGACCATTCCCTAATTTCAATTTAGCACTGCCTCACTCCTGCCCTCCAGCACACTCCACTGACTCTCCAGTTCCAACAACCCTGCAAATCCCTCTCCCACCAAAACACAAATCTTCCAAACTCTCCAACTGACCTGACCTAGCCTTACTACATGCCACTTTACCCATTTACTTCACCTATAGTAATTCACTAACACAGTGAAATATTTGGGAAAAGATAAGTCTGTTTCATTGTCAGTGAATGAATGATCTGAACTGAACTGACAAGTAACATAAAAAAAAGATAGTCAGAGCCACTTTGAACATTTTAAAAAGGGAGAGGCAGCCCTTAGAAATGAGGCTGGGAATTAGTAATGGGAAGCCAGGAGATGACAGACTATTGAACAAATACTTTGCACCTGTCTTTGCAATTATTTACAACAAATATTAATGATCTGCATGGGTCAAGTGAATGTACAATTGCAAAGTTTGCAGATGGCAGAAAAATAGGTGGGAAGCAAGAATGATGCAAGGAATCTACAGAGCGATATAGGCAACTTCAACCAATGGGCAAAAACCTGGCAGATGGAAACTATTCACTTTGGCAAAGGGAGTGGAATATTATTTAAATAAAGAAGACATTCTCCAGAATTGTAGACCAGCCAGATTTTGGAGTTCTAGTGCATGAAATACAAAGTTCAAGTTCAGTGGTTAATTTGGAAGGCTGTTTGCCCTTATTCCAAAGGGAATGGAGTTCTTCCTTATAACGAGAAGTTGAGTAGGTTGGGCTTGTGCTCATTGGGTGGAGGAGAATAATAGGAGACCTTATTAAAACATGTAAGATTCTGAGGGGGCTCACCATGGGGGTGAGAGTCTAGGATCAGAGGGCACAATCTTAGAATAAAAGGTCATACATTCAAGGCAGATATGAGAAAGAGTTTCTTCTTTCTTAGTGTAGTGAATCTGTGGAATTTCTCAACTTGAACTCAAATGAATCTCCCTTATTGTTAAATTGTGCCCCCAGGTTCTCCACTCCTAAACCAGGGAAAACATCTTAGATGCATCTTACCTGTTTAGGTATTTTTCAATGAGAACTTATGTTAAGTTTCAATGAGATTACCTCTTGTTCTTAACATTAGAGAATTCAGGCTCAATTTGCCCAATGCCTCTTCAAAGGGTGGTCCTGTCATCCTGGGCACAAGTCTGGTGAACCTTCGTTGCGCACTCTCTATGGCAATAATATCTTTCCTGAGATAAAAAGATGATAACTGCAGACAGTACTTAGTGTGTTCTACCCAAACTGCTTTATAATTGAAAGAAGACTCCATTGCTCCTGTACTCAAATCCTCTTGCATTTAAGGCTAACATTGTATGAGCTTACCTAATAGCTTGCTGCACCATCCTTCAGTGACTTACCAACAAGGACACCTATACCCTATAAATGAATGAATGATCTGAACTGAACTGACAAGTAACATAAAAATGGACAGTCAGAGCTACTTCAAATACTTCAAAAAGGGAGAGGCATCACTGAACGTGTGTCCATTTCCAAAGGTCATTTACCTTTTTTGAGAAATACTTTGCACATGTGTTTCATCTACTAAAATGGATAACCTCGCATTTTCTACATTATCTTCCTTGCCATGTTCCTGCCCATTCATTAAGCTTGTCCAAATCATTCTGTAGCCACTTTATATCTTCCTCATAACAAACATTCCTCCTTAAACATGAACAGAAATGGCTGGAGAAGGTCAGGTCTGGCAGCACCTGCGGAGAGAGAAACAGAGTTAACATTTCAAGTCCAGTGACCCGTCTTCAGAACGTGAAGTCTGAACTCAATGTTAACTTGCTTTCTCTCCACAGATTTCTGCCAGATCTGCTGAATTTCTCCAGCAATTTCTGTTTTGAGATTTCCAGCATCTGCAGTTCTTTTTATTTTAGTTAACTCCTGCTTAGTTTTGTATCATCTGCATATTTTGGAAATATTACACTTAGCCCCCAATTCCAAGTAGAGTCATAGAGGTGTACAGAAGGAAACAGACCCTTCGGTCCAACAGATCCTTGCAGTACAACACTAATCATTACCTGGCAATGTGAGAATGTCCTATTTATTCTTACTCTATGCTTAACAGACAATCATTAATCTATGCCAGTACATTAGCTCCTATCCCATGATTAGATAATTCCTCATATTGTGGCACTCCTGAAGGTATGATTTTACCTTAGTTTCCTAAAAGCCTGTTACTTTGAGATATGATAGTTATGTCATGGTGCCACGTTCGAGCCCACTTAGTAAGCCTGACCAAATCCTTCTGAAGTCACTTTGGAGGACCTCAACATATGTTTCATATAGAAAGAGCTGAAGAATTGTACACCAACTCTCAAAATACACAGGAGCTTCTCAGCAACAACCGCAGGACAGGAGAAGCGTAGTAATGGAGCAGCAGTGAAAAGCTAAATGGCAGTAGTGAGTAAGGCTGCCAGACTGGAGACAATCGAGGCAAATGTGAGGTCTTACACTTTGGAGAAAAGAATACAGGCATGGACTATTTTCTAAACAGTGAGAAAAATCATAAAGCCAAAGTAAAAAGGGATCTAGGATTCTCTAAACTAACTTGCAGGTTGAGTCCATGGTTAAGAAAGCAAATGTAATGTTGTCATTTATCTCAAGAGGGTTGGAATGTAAAAGCAGCGATGTGCTACAGAGACTTTATAAAGCTCTGGTTAGGCTCTATTTAGAATACTCTGTCCAATTTTGGGCCCCCACACCTCAGGAAGGACATTTGGCACTAGAGCATGTCCAGCGGAGATTCACACGGATGATCCCTGGAATGGTAGACCTAACATACGCTGAGGATGCTGGGATTGTATTCATTAGAGTTTAGAAGGTTAAGGGGATATCTAATAGAAACTTACAAGATAATGCATGACTTAGAAAGGGTGGACGCTGGGAATTTGTTTCCGTCAGGCAGGTATACTAGGTCCTGTGGGCACAGCCTTAGAATTAGAGGGGGTCAATTTAAAACGGAAATGAGGAGACATTTCTTCAGCCAGAGAGTGGTGGGCCTGTGGAATTCATTGCCACAGAGCGCAGTGAAGGCCAGGACATTAAATGTCTTCAAGGCAAAGATTGATAAATTCTTAATCTTGCAAGGAATTAAGGGATACTGGGAGAGTGGGGGTAAGTGGCATTTAAATGCCCATCAGCCCTAATTGAATGACGGAGTGGACTCCATGGGCCGAATGGCCTTACTTCTACTCCTATATCTTAAGGTCTTATGTAGCAGGGTTGGAGGTCACAGGGCCTGGGGGTATGGCAGAGGGAAGAGGCATCTGCTGTGCCATTGGACTGATGAGACAGAGGCTGGAGTCTAGGATAGTCAAATGAGGTAGCCAAAGAGGTAAAGTGGCTGATAAGAGCTGTCAAGAAATTGTAAAAGGAGGAGAGAAGCTGCAAAGAGTGGGGGAGAAACTACAAAGGTAGAGTGAAGGTGCAAAGAGGAGTTAAAAGGGGGAGGGGGAAGGAAGGGCTCCAAGGAGTAGAGGGAAGGCAAAAGGGGGAAGCAACATTTTATACCTTTTTTACAAATGAATAATGGCTGCAATTGTACTACACTGTGTTAATTATACAATTTAATGCCAAACAGCTTTGTTTCATAAAGATCTGTATTGATCTGTTCTCGCATCTAAAAGCATCTCACATTTGGTAAATTGTTTAAGGTGTCTTAGAGATAAACATGCAGCCACTTAGCTGTAATGCTAGCAGTCCATTGAAAGCAAGTTTAGGTGATGGCTTTTTGTATGTAGAAGTATGTATCAATTTTTAATAATTTAATTTTTTTGCTATCTTAGTCTAATGTCTTGTGGCAATATAAATAAGCTAAGATGAGCCAAGTAATACTTTGCACATGTGCTTTGGCATTATGTTTAATGGGACAGTGATGATTATTGAAAATATCGATGAATTCTTCTAATTCTGTTTCTTTGTGAAATCAAATATATATGTCAGCAAAATTGCTAGAAATATTGGTCATACATGATTGTATCACCTAATAGAGGACTTGGTGAGAACCAGAAAGTCACCTTGGATAAAATCTCAAGAGGCGCCCTCAAAAGAGAAACATATTTTGAATCCTTGTATTTACAACCCTTATACATTATGGTACAAGGACAGCTGAATTTACACCTATTCTTTCCTAAAAGAAGGGTTAGATGCATGCAATATAACCTAGTATCTATTTTATTAAGAACTAGACCTCCTCTACTGTTGTTTTATGAAAGCTATTGCCTTAGTGGGACATAAAAAACTGCCATGTTCCAGTGAGGTGAATGGTTGGCCAGATTTACTCACGTAATATACCTCCATCTGTTGGTACATGAATGTTGTTGTACTCAGACTTCATCCATACTGTTTTTCCAAAGGTACTGTCTGAATTTCAACAGTCTAAGGATTTAACATAACATTTTTTTCCACTATTTATAGTGGTCTAAATGTACAAAAAGAACAGGGATTCTTCTGGCATGTAAACAGAAGGAAAAATGGCAGCATTTGACACAAAGGGAAAGGATAGGCAAAGTTGCCCTCGGAATCCTGTTCTATCATTCTTTGATCGTGGTAGATGAAATAGTTCTGTTTCTAATGGAAACCCAAGTTTCAGTAACTTGTTACCAAACAAAGTATTGCTGGACTATTGGTAGAATGCATACTCTATTGTTATCAGCTGCAAAGAAGATTTTCTGCATGGTGCATGAATATGAACTGAAGAATGGTAAACATGTTAAATAGTGTGTATTCTGTCTAGTCTGTTGTTTATATGTTTATGCGTAATCAGTAACTATTTATGACAATATATTTACTGTGCAGTTGCAAGGAATTTATTCAACCTTTGTATATGATCTAACATATTGTTAGTTTCTTACGTTGAATTTCTGGTCAAAACATAAGCTGCCTGCTGTTCGTGGTTGGAAGTAACTGATACAGACCACATGGGGGCACTCTTTTTTTTAAAAGAAAAAAAGATTTAAAATTCACATAGCACAGGGTTAAAAATTCTATGAAAGGGACCAGCAATTCCAATGATTATCCAAACAAGTTGTCTTGACATTTCGGGAAGTGAAAAATTCTACTCCTAAAGGTAAGGCAAGTTGTCACAATTTAGGAGTAGAACCTAATTTGACAGATGACAGACACTACGCCTAAAAGTAAGTAATCTGGTTCTATTGACTGCTTAACAAATAGGAAACATTTAGTGTTGGCTTGTTTTTCCTAAGGGATTTTTACTTAAGTGAAGATCTTTACACAGTTTAAATCTAAAATAACAAAGAGCTAAGTTTCATTGAATCCCTGAGTTTGAGACAATTGCTAACATGTTATTGATTAACTAACTAGAAACTCCAGTAAATGCATAGAGTAATCAAGCGTTTTTGACATTCTGTCTGGATCATGAACCTGACAATAAATGTGTCATTGAATTCAGCTGATGTGATTAAACAGGTAAGTTGCTCAATTCAAAAGATTGAATCTTTGCACATTTTGGCTACATATCATTTTCACTGAGCTTTGCAGAGGTTTCTTTCCATGAAGGTGAGCAACTAATCTCATTCTCTCGCCCAAACACATCTTGTCAGCTAACTATCCCAATGACATCCCTCTTATTCAATCCAGCCTGATTCTCTCATATGCCATAGCCTGGTGTTCCTGCCTCTGCTGGGATTTCCTGGCATTGTCACCATTTTTGCCTACCAGCCATGCACCTACACAAGTGTTGACAGTCTGGAATTGCCCTTCACTGTCAACAAATGGCTCAGCAATCACAATCAGTGCCTCTCACAGCAAGTATCAGGCCACATTGTGTAATTACAAGTCCCTACTACTCTTTCTGCAATGCAGATCATAGCCCAGTGTTGTAACATTGTTCAGTGTGGGACCACCATATGCAGGGAAGATATCAAGCAATTCAAACATTCACCTTTATTCATAAACAACAAACAGAAATCAAACAATCAGAACCTGCCTTGCCTCTCTGAACAGAAATGAACCAAATGTTGAACACCAGCAATTTTACAGTCAGTGATTATTGCACTCCACTCTCATCTCCTGGAACTTTGGCAACTTGTATGGTTTGTAGTGACTGAGGCTGGAATGCTGTCCCGTGCAGAAGGTAGTATCCCTCCTGCTCAAGTCCTCACCCTCTTCCCAGAAAACATTAGCCACTGTCCCAGCTCACTGACTTTCGGATGTACTGTGAGCCTTTAAGTTCTCACAAAATGCCAAAAAGGCAAAGTGAGGCAGGAACGCTGTGAGCATCAAGGTGTGTGCAAAGTGATTGCACATGAAGAGACAGTGTTAGCAGCCCCCAGGTTCTGCCTGGTCATTACTGCTCATTATCATCCTCATTACTACCTAATCAAAACTCATTAATATGCAGGATTAGGTTCTCCCACCCACCAGATACAAACTGAACTCAACATGAAAGTCTGAGGGGGTGCCTCACAATTCCGTTTCACTCCTCACACCCCACACCTCCACCTTGAGCAACATCTCAGGTCATGCTCCGTGGCAGCAACCAGGTGCACCCCATGTCCATGGGTGTTGCTGGAGAGAGGTGCCAATATGCTGCAAAATGCTACATCGTCATGCTGAAGCACACTGCAAGTGGATCAGAGATGTGCCACTATAATTGCGAGGCACCCCCTCAGACTTTCATGTTGAGAACTTGGTGTTTAGTTTGTGAGAATTTTTGGTGTTTAGTTTGTATCTGGTGGGTGGGAGAACCTTCTCCTGCATATTAATGGGGTGTGATTAAGTAATAATGAGGATGATAATGAGCAATACTCCCTATTAATAGGTCTGTCATACTCATTAGCGAGAATCTGGGACTTGGTTGGAAAATGCAACTTGTTCTTGACATTGAGAAATTCTTGACTGGACATATCATGGATTGCTCTCAAATTACTTGCTAATAGCCCATGTCATGCAGGGCTTGGGAGGATTCTGCCCAATGAATGTATTCTATAGATTGTAACAATAACAGCTTGTATTTATAAAGTCCTTTCATAACACTGCTGCGAAACTTATCAAACAAATTGTAATAGCTGGTCATATGTCCCCAGATGATTTCGGGTTAAGATACAAGGTTTCGTGAATATCTGAAAGGAAGAAAAAGATGCAGAGGGGAAGGGGTGTTTTGAAAGGGAAGTCCAGTGCTTTGGGCTCAGGCACCTGAAGTTAATGGTGCAACTTTTAAAATCAGCTGCCCTAGAGACCAAAAATACATGAGTGCAGATAATGCAAAGATTTGTCATGCTGAAGGAAATCACAAAGATGGGAGGAGTGAGGACACAGTTAGATTTGAAAACAAGAATGAGCAATAAACAATCACGACCCCAAATATGTCCAAAGGTAAAACCACTAGAAATGTCACTCAAAGTTGCAATGGAAATCCAGAAACTTAAAATCATTTAAATATAAAAGAGTATGATTAAGAAAAGGCACTCGGTTCAATCTGCCTTTGGATACAATACAGGTCCTATTCTGACCAACTCCTTATTGTTTTATATTGGCTTCAGACCTTTGAAGCAGGATCTATTTAGTTTCTATTTTAATGTTTGAAAATGTATGATTGATTCTGTAGGTGCAAGAATTACACTAATTGTTTATGTTATCTTTCAAACTGGAGCTAAAGAAGCTAATCCAAGTTTACAATCCAAGCCAGCAATTCATTCCATAAAGTGTGATTTAATTACTTCTGTATTGACCTGTTGTCTGCAGTCACTTTATTTTCCAACCAACATATCCCATGTTTGTTGTCTTGATTTCCCACAAAGAACTTTGCACAAGTCACTTTTTTTAGGATATGGATTTCAAATTCTCTATTTCTAGTGGAACAAAGTTTTATATTATGTAAACTAATAAGCTTTAAAGGAAAGTTAAGATCTTTCTTTGAATCTTTTTTTTAAATACCACTGGTCTCTGCCCATTCATCTTACACTTCCAACTTATATTCACAGCTATCCTGAATATCCTGCGAGTGAGTACATTGGAGAGCATCACTGTCCTTGTCACAACCTTATTTTGGTTACCAGCATGTTCTTGTATTAACACTCAAAGGTTTTTAGATAATTAACGTCTGTAAGGGTCAGGCTGTGCAACATTTGTATCCAATTGAGTTTACATAATTTAAGTAGCAACCAAAAATTTCACAGAAGATGTGAATCCATTTATAATAAGCGATGTAGTGATTGTCAAAATCAAACAAAATAGTGACCTCATACAAAAATGTTCATACATGTATCAGAGATATCAAAATGGAATTCTAACCTCTTAAATGTAGTTTGAAAGTTTTCGATAATTTTAAGGTAGTGGTGGAGTCACTTAACTAAACCAAAAGGGTTGTCAGCATCATTCTGCTAAATGGTACTTTTAACCCCAAGATCCACACTTCCTCACAATCCTTTGGCATGGTCTGATTACTTAAAAATGATTGTTGAGTCTGCTAGAATAAGATGTGAAGATGCAGTCACCTTTATTCTGTTGCAAACAGCAAAATGCTGGAGATGGTCCAAGACTTGTTTTGCAAATCTGTATCCTTCCTCCCAACAGCTACTAATGTACTGCAGAGGAAGAGATACGATGTTGGGCAGTAAGCCGTTAATGCAGAGTCATGAAATGTCCATGTTGATGGGGGGGAAACAATCTTTTTCAGCTAGAGAGTATTTTCAAAGCGTCTCTTTCTGAATCTAGTTTGGCTTTGTTGAAAGGTCTAGTTTTCTTTTTGGAAATGCTGTCATCCCTGGTATTTTTGCCTGCATTTCAATGCCCTCCCCCCACTCCCAATGCAATCAAAAATCCACATCTTCTTTAATGTTTCACGTCCTCCTAAACATTCATAGACTGTAAAGCTGGAAAATTGAGAGTTTAGATACAAGTTTATCAATCATACTACTTAACTAGACTGCAACTATCACAACTGACAATGCCTCTAAGCCCTGACTAAAACTGCATGTAAATAGCCATGAATTAAGACCAGAAGACACAGGAGCGGAAGTAAGCCATTCAACCCATCAAAGGTTCTCTGACATTCAATGAGAACATGGGTGATCTGATAATCCTCAACTCCACTTTCCATTTCTCTATAACTCTTGATTCGTTTACTTGATTAAGTAGAAGAATTCTACAGATTCATCACCCTCTGAGAGAAACTAAAATCCTTTTCATCTGTTTTGAGTGGTGACTTCTAACTCTGAGGTTATGCCCTCTGGTCCTTGACACTCATATAAGGTTAAAACAACCCCTTTATGTCTACCCTGTTAAGTCCCCTAAGAATTGTATGTATTCAAATAAGGTCACCTTTCATTCTTCTAAACTCCAGTGAGTACAGGCTCAACCTACACAACTGCTCCTCAAAAGAAAATCTCTCCATGCATGGGATCAAAGTGAACTTCCTCTAGACTGCCTCCAATGCCAGTATATTTTTCCTTAGATAAGGGGCCC
Organism: Chiloscyllium plagiosum; assembly: GCF_037043375.1. Lineage (NCBI taxonomy): Eukaryota > Metazoa > Chordata > Chondrichthyes > Orectolobiformes > Hemiscylliidae > Chiloscyllium > Chiloscyllium plagiosum. The sequence goes on from NW_028270149.1 coordinate 59,886,616, forward strand.
AGAACTGTTCACGTCATTCTAGCTATGGTCTAATTAGTGCCTTTGCATAATTTTAGCAAGACTTCCCAATGTTTATATTCCATTCCCTATGAGATAAAGGCCAACATTCCATTTATATTCCCTGTTCCCTGCTGAAATCGGATGCTAGCTTTACAGCGATCCTTCCTCAAGCTGAGTTGTTAAAAGACTGTCAGTTTCCATCAGGCCAACACTAAGATTTCTGCATCAACCTCCACCAAGCAAACAAAATTTTATTTTGCTGTCTTACCATGGTTCAGAAGGTTCATGCAAATCTATAATAAACTGTAAGATCAGCAATTGGGAGGAAGAAATGTACAAGCTCAAGTTGTTCCAAGGATTTCAATTTTTCTTTAATTTTTCTAGCACTGGAGTTGATAGTTGAATATAATTGATCACTTTACTTAAATCTATTAAAAGATTAACATTCACATAGTTCCTCTTGAAATGAATAAAATGCATTCTACACACAAAGTACACACAATGCAGCTACGTCCCCACATAAGCAGTAAAAAAAATCACAAAGCTTGTTTGACTTTTTTGCTTGAAGACTGTGTTTATAGTCACAAGGAAACCATTCTATCTTGTTTTCAAGACAAAAATAGGAATATTTTAACATCCTCTTGAAAAACAGGCACTTAGTGTCCTTTGTTTAATATCACATCTGAACCCAGAACTCCGCCATTCTTTAAAATAATGCAAAGAACTACAGATACTGGAGATCTGAAAAAACCAAAAACAGAATTATTGGAGAAACTCAGCAAGTCTGGCAGCATCTGTGAAGGGAAGAGAGTTAATATTTGAAGTCCAGAGACCCTTCTTCAAGAATTTCTGAAATTTACTGCTAGATGTGCTGAGTTTCTCCAGCAATCTCTGTTTTGTTTGCACTACCATTCAATTTTCTCTGTAATAGTTTGCATCGTATTTGCTAATGATCCTGGCTTCAGCAACTCATTGAGTAATTTTAGATGCAACACTTTGTTTAATGGTTGAGTTATACTACCTCATCAACAGTAAAAGGTAACTTTTACTTATTCTGACTGTTAGTAATAAAAGGTACACTTTGAATATTGCGTGCAATTCTGGTCTCCTTCCTATCAGTAAAATGTTGTAAAACTTGAAAGGGTTCAGAAAAGATTTACAAAGATGTTGCCAGAGTTGGAGGATTTGAACTATAGGGAGAGATTGAATAGGCTGGGGATGTTTTCCCTGGACGTCAGAGGCTGACCTTATAGATGTTTATAAAATCATGAGGAGCCTGGATAGGATGAATAGACAAAGTCTCTTCCCTGGGATCGGGGAGTCAGAACTAGAGGGCATAGGTTTAGAGTGAGGGGGGAAAGATATAAAAGAGTCCTAATGGGCAACGTTTTCACACAGAGGGTGGTACATGCATGGAATGAGCTGCCAGAAGAAGTGGTGGAGGCTAGTACAAATGCAACATTTAAAAGGCACCTGGATGAGTATATGAATAGGAAGGGTTTGGAGGGATATGGGCCAGGTGCTAGCAGATGGGACTAGATTGGGTTGGGATATCAGGTCGGCATGGACGAGTTGGACCAAAGGGTCTGTTTCCTTGCTGTACTTCTCTATGGCTTAGGGAACTTTAGTTGGCCAAGTCCTGCCATTCGTATCAGAAAATGCAGTTCTTGGTATCATAATTTCAATGCATCGGTTGTTGATAGTTAATATAAACAAGTAATGGTAGACCATAATGGAGGGGCATTTGACCTTGTCAAACTATTGATGTTCAAACTCACTGCAATTCAAGGTAACAGCTGTAAAGATTTGTACTCTCAAAATGGCAGACATCGCGGAAGGGGCAAGTTCCAAGTGTACATAACATACTTTACATCTGATTCATCTTCTGACTCTTTCTACAAGTCATCCAAGTAATTGTACTGACATGCACTGTTTCATATTCAAACAATCACTAACTGGAGAAGTGACAGACATCAGTGTTAAATGACACAGAACTTCTTTTGGATTTGGAATTATTGTTCTTACTCCATTTGTTCTGATGACAATTAAAATGTTATTCCTATTCAAAATTAAAGATGTCATATTTTGAAAATCTATGATTTGTTTTACGTTGAAATCTCACACAATTGTCCATGTAGCAGTCAGGAGACCATGTAATAAGCAACTATTGTTAATATCATGATTTAACTGCAATAGTGTTACTCAGTAATGAAACATTTTATTTTCCTCGAGACAGAGAATTCTATCTTCCTTCCTAGATTATCAATGGATCAGACTAGAAAAGAATGATTAAATTCACTTTCTAAGAGTGTAAAGTTGGCACTTGCAACAAAACCATTTCACCTATGGCCACCTTTTAAAAAAAAAAGGTATATAAACATACTACAACATCTATGTTAGGTCTTTGACAAAACATTTGACCTTTATTCTATAACTTTGCTTAATATCCATAAACATGTAAGTTCCTTATCCTTAAGTACATATATCCAACAACTCTATTCTAAACTCATCTTTGAATCAACCCTTTCAGGTGGAACATTCCATCTTGTGACAATAGTTTGAAACATTTTCTCCTCACTTCCTATTGGGATTGAATTCCCCGGGGCCTGATAGGCTACATCCTAGGGAGTTAAAATAAAATGACAGCAGAGATAATGGATCCATTGGTTATAAATCCCAAAATTTCCTTTATGCAGGAAAGATTTCAGGGGATTGAAAAAAAAATCCTAATATTATGTCCTTATTCAAAAAGGGAGGGAGACAGAAAGTAGGAAACTATAGACTAGATAGTTAATGTGTCGTATTGAGAAATTGTTAAAATCCATTATTTAGGAAGTAATAACAGATATTTGGAAAGTCAAAGCACAATCCATCAGAGTTAAAATGGCATATGAACTTTAATGTGGCAGTAAGGTTTTCCATTTTGGCTGGAGGAAAAAAAAAGCAACTTATTCTCTAAATGGAGAGACACTTCAGAATGCTTAGATACTGAGTAACTGGGTACCCTCATGCACAAATCGCAGAAAACTGATATACAAGTACAGCAAATAATAAAGATGGCAAATGGAATTTTGGCACTTCTAAATGAACAGAGTATAAAAATAATGAAGAATTGTTGCAAATGTACATGGCATTAGTGAGACTGCACTTGCAGCATTGTGTAAAATTTTGAAACGCTTTCTTGAGGAGGGATATAGTTCGATTAGAGGCAGTTCAGAGAAGGTTCACTAGATTGATTGCAGAGGGGTTTGTCTTATGAGAAGAGATTGAGCAGTTTAAGCCCATGTTCTCGAGATTAGCAAAATGAGAGAATATCTAACTGAGATATATAAAATGCTAAAGGGGATTGACAAAGTAGACATTGAGAGGCTATTTCCTCGTGGGGCAATCTAGAAGGAGAGGTCGTAGTTTTAGGATAAGGGGTAGCAGATTTAAAACCAAAATGAGAAATTTCTGCTCTGAGGCTTTTGAATCTATGGAATTCAGTACCCCAGAGTGTGGTAGATCTGGGACATGCAGTAAATTTAAGGAGGAGTTAGATTTTTAGTCAGTGACGGGTTGAACAATTATGGAAAGTGAGCAGGAAAGTGGAGTTGAGGCTGGGATGAGATCAGCCACGATCATATTAAATGGTGGAGCAAGTCTAAGGAGCTGAATTTGCATACTCCTGCTCCTGGTTCTTGTGTTTCACTCCAAATCTTCCACCAATATTTTTATATTAATGACCTCTGGTTATTGACACACCTGGATGAGGGAATAACCTTTCTCCACCCAATCTATCAAACTTTCTCAATACCTTGAAAACCTCTGTTAGGTCACCTTTTAACCATCTATGTTCCAAGGAGAAAAGTCCCAATCTTTCCAACGGTTTAGTTCTAACAGTGAGGCATTGACGGTGATTTGTGAAATTCATGCATGATCCAGCTTTTGTATTTTGTTTTCAGATATATAAATTTAAACAGCCATATAGTTTTGTAGCCACCATTTCAACTTAGCCTGCCATATTTAATGGTTTTAGAAAGTAGTCACCATGGTCCTTTTTGCTTTTCTCACATTTTTCAAAATACTGACAATGAAAATACTAACTATTTTCATGTTACTGCTCCAAGCATCACAACACTTCTCCACGTTGAACACCATACACCATATTTCTGCCCATTGCTACATAAAGTCTAGAACATCCTCATCGACTAGGTTGCCTAGTTTCTGTCACCTGAAAAATTGAAAATGTTGCTGATCACAACTGAATAAAAAAAGAGTAATAGACCTGAAGTGAGAACCACCACTACAAACCATATCCCAGTCAGAAAAACCCTATCCACCACACTCTTTATTTCCTAACACTGAAGACCTTTTGAAATAAACATCTACTGTATTATTTTATAAACATTCTTTGTAACCTTTATTAAATAATGCAGTTCAGTTAGTCAGGGCCAATGTACTTTTAACAAATCTTGTCTGGTTCTCTTTGATTTGCCTATGTCTTTCCAAATGAAAATTTCGGTTGCCTCAGTTCCACTGGATTTCAGCGGCTTCCCTACACCAATGTTAGGCCATTTTCTGTGTGATTTTCTAATTTACCATTCTCCCCTTTGCTGAAGAACATAACATTACCAATGCTCCAGTCTTCTCGCACTTCCCGCACTACTATTACCTTTGCTCCTTTCAACAACTAAGGATGCATTCCCTCTGGACTGACTTACCAACTTTCTGTAATGATAATCTTTCTAGTCCTTTTCATTGAAAATCTATCACTCAGGTCACATCTCTTTGGGCGCATTTTTCTTTGAAAACGAGCTAGTTGAATTGACCCTCAGTTAGATTCAGGCATTATGGGTGCCAGATAAACAGACAAATATTTACATATGAAAGAAAAAATGCAAAAGATTAATGGAATAGAAGGATCATGGTTGAAAAGCAATAATGGTACATCATAAGCAGTTGAATGCAATGAGTATGGAATTGAAATTTGATAACTGAAGAGTTTTCCTTATCCTTCAATCTTTGAAGATATGTTAATGTTGAACAAATAGTACCTAATCCCCATTCTTGCTGATATAATCATACCAACATATTTTTTTAAAAATCTAGTTTAATACCGTGTTATTGCCTCAGTAATATTTACTCTGCATTAAAGTTAAAATACTGTTATGAGATAAGTTACACTAACAACCCGTAATCTTAAAAGTCAAGTGTTATATGCAATCCGGGGATTACTTTCACAAATAGGTCAACTTAAAAATAATATTTTTTAATGTTAACAAAACTTTCAAAATTTTAAAACCTCTGTTAGGTCACTCCTAACATTTTTTTATTTTCAAGAGAAAAGAAATCCAGTTTGTTCATTGTTTCCTGAAATGTATATCCTTGTGTTTCTGATATCATCCTTATCAAATTTTCTCTGCACTCTGTCTGGTGCCTCTGTATTCTTTTTCTAACATAGCCACCAGATTGTGTTCTGTAGTATAGGTAAGATTCAACACAGGTTCAGCACAACTTCCCTATTTTCCAACACTGTTTATTTTAAGAATAAACTGAGTATTTTATTTTGAAGCTTTGCTAATTTTTGGCACATTTTAGTGATTAGTGTACTTGTACTGCGAGGTCCCTTTGTTCCTCTCCTCCACTTTGAGTTGCAGTATCAGCCATTAAATGACCTTCTTAAAGTTTCCAAAAAAATGTAACTCCGCGCATTTATCTGTCTTCAAGTTCATTTTCCAATTATTTGCCCATTCTACAAGTTTATTAATATCTTCCCTTAATTCTTACTGTCTCCTTCTGTACTGACTATCTCAATCTCAATTTGCTATCATCCACACATTTTGAAATTGTTTTTTTAATTAAAAAATGCAAGTTAGGATTGATGGAGATTGTTGGGAAGTGAGTGAAATGGCTGTGCTGTATTCAGTGGTGTCCAAGACTTGTGTTTCAGATGTAAGACTATGCATTTGCATGTGAATTCACTGACCCTGATGACTTGTGTTGGTATCATTAAACTTCTTGTAGTGCTGCTTTGAGATTCTTGGGTTACAGTGCTCGCATTGGTTGTGACTGTAACCTTCTGAAAGTTTGTCTCAACTGATTTTTGGTCCACTGTAGATAGAAAAGCATTGCTTTTCCAGTCCTGTTGGAAAGATATTTCCCCTGGGAAGTAGAACCAGGAGGTCACAGTCTCAGACGTGCAGTTGTGCTTAAAGTAATGCAGGGTCGCTTTAAATATTTTCGAAGAGTCATATCTGTCTCAAACTGATAACCTTGTTTCTCTGCCTGCAGGTGATGAAGACCCGTTGAATCCCTCCAGCACTGGTTGTTTTTCTTCCAAATGTATAGCATCTATCTTAATATTGCTTTTATTTTAGCTTTAACTGGTGTTAGCATCACAAGAATTTAGTTGCATCTGTGAGTTGCATGAAGTTTGTTTACACTTTGCGCTAGAAGGAACTAACATTTTTATCCTGGAGAGCTATCCCTGTGCTTGTTTGGTGCAAGGCAAATTTCAAGGAGCAACTTAGAGATAGCCAAAGAGGTTTAGGAAGGAATAGTCAGAACAGTGGGTGGTTAAAGGCAAGACATCAGTTGTGGTGCAATGAAAATGCAGTGAGAAGGGACAGTGCAGTAGGATAATGAAGAGCAATGTTCCCTTGAAGCTGTGTGTAGGAACAAGTAGGAACAATTAGATGGAATTAATTGAGGAACACACACAACAGCAGGAAGGGAAGGATCTCATTATGAAAGGAGCTGATGTGTAGAGAATTAATTTTATGCACTGTTCTGATCTAGAACTAATTCAAACAATTGACACAATCTGCCACGAACCAGATTGTAGTTTGAAGTTTACTTGAACAATCCCACCACTTGCCTCCATTAAAATTATGGCAAGCTAATATCTTGGCTTAAGCTTCACTGCCATATTTCAGTTTGCTTCGAAGAGTAATAAGCTATTCCATAGTCTTTCCAGCAAATGTAGTTTTGGCTAAGAACAAATTTAAAAAGTGCATATTTGTTTATGACAAGTCTTGCTTTCTTAATTACATGACTCCCTTGGAAATGATGTTAAGAAAAGTCACTACAAGCTTCCTGATCTGTAAGAGTAATTATGGTTACTTGTTGCTATTGGATATTGTGGCTGTGCAAAGTTGGTAATGGTATTGATCCTTTGAATGAGAATCCTCAGAATGCTAATCCTCAGATAGCTCTGATACTATGGTCATGTCTGAAAGTCTAGTGCTGCCAACCCTGCATTGCTTCAATAATATTTTGAGGGACCTGGGTGGAAAAGGAGCATGTGTCAGTATCTTGAGAGTCAACCCTCATCTGACATTTAGCCTCCTGCATCCCAGTTGATGGGAATCCCAACTGCTAAGCAATCTGTATTGGAACAGTCTGTATGGTCTGTTCACAGAGGATTAAATCACTGTTTTGTGCAACTATCCACACTGTCAGTGAGATCTGCCAGCACCAAAATCCTGTAAGTTTTGCTGAAGCCTTAAACAGCCTTCTCAGGAAGTCCCAATCTACACCGTAAAGCAGTAGTTCCAGCCTGAAGAAGCAGCACAAGGCCAGAATGTTGCAGTGAGCACAAGTGCTGAAGAATACAGAAGACGGTGAGCAGCCTGTTCTCAAAATTGTTGGCCTCTTGGGGAAAGATCCTGCTGCATTAGTCACATCTGCTACATTTGAACTCATCCCAAGCAGCTTAATATATGAACAAGGAGTGTCGGACAACATCATATGCTTGATATTCTGAAATATATCACAGAAGTGCCTTGCATTATTGCATATTTTTTTAGAGCATAATCTTATAATTCCTTCCTGTTTAAGTAGCATTGCATTTCACTTTTAAAATTAAAGGGATTGCCTGCAATGTACAAGTTTTTTTTCTTGTGTAAATGAGCATGGGTTAAATCAAATTATCCACCAAGGATCCTTGGAGTTGGTAGACTGCTGCTTTAGGCTGACTTTCATATAAACACATTCTCTGGTAGAATTCTTTGGTGGTTTGGAGCAGTGAATTAACACCCTGCCCATTCATTTTTACTGCCCAATTCTGGTCTCCTTTGATGGGATGAAGACTTATAACCTCTGGTGCCTGAAAAAGTCACCTGTGAGTGAGTTTTGTCAGGCTCAAGCCAATGCCCTAGGGATCCATATACCCAATGGTCAACTACACAGATAATATCTTTGTTTTATTATCTGTATCTTGAATGACACAATTACAAGATGTTCTTATCTCCATCTCACTTACATAACAGACCTGTAATTTCTAAGATGTATTGACACTTTGGCTGGATGGAAGGTCTTGAAAAGCAAAGGACTCTCAATACGCTCCAAGGGTTCTTATTGTAGATGGTCATCTTTCAGTTGAACCTGAAATTGGAGTTTGTGACAGTCACCTTCTCTCACTTTCAAGTATAGCTGTTTACTACATTGGTTGTTTTTCCTTGCAGCGAGATTGATGATTTTCAGATGGTCGCCCATTGCCTTGAAGGACTGTGTCTTTGTGTCTTTTTTTGTTTTTCTGTTTTAGAAGTAGATAAAACACTGCTATCTCACCCATGTGATTGTGTTACAAGTTCAAAGTTCTTTTCTAAAATCGGTGGTGTGTTATCAATAAACATTCTTTTGTGGCTTTTCACAGCTTGAGAGTTTGAGATATGAATATGCAAATTACAGGTAGAAATAGGCTTTTCGCACCTGTAGCCTGCTTCGTCATATAATAAAATCATGCCTGATTTGTGTTTGAATTTCAATTTTCCACCCTAACCTCAGTGCCTCTTTTTTTACCTAACAAGTATCTATATACCTCCATCTTAAATATATTCTAAGACAACCCCAACATCACTGGAGGCAGAGTGTTGCAAAAATTTGGCAGCTGTTAGAGGGAATTAGTTCATTTCTGGAATCATTTCACAAGCTGCTGCATAAGATGATGTGTTGGGGAGAAAAAGCAGACTCACTCTCCAAAAGCTCATTCAAAAATTCAACTAATTTGGTTGTGTATCTTCTGCTGAACTGATGATGATGATGGATTACTTTACTGGTATGATGCCCATTGCTTTTTTTTAATAATGCCACACCCCACCTTCATGATGCACCACAAATCAAATAGCAACATACCAAACAAAAATTAAAATCTCCCCTTACAAAAATGAACAATGAAGTACAACACAGTTGTAATTTTGTCACAAAAAGACAAGAAATGAGATTTAGCTGACAGCAGAAAAATTGTGTTTTCAAAAAGTATCCCTCATCCACATCGTACTCTAAATCGTTTTGAACAGGTGATTATATTTTCACTGTTTCAGATATGCAGTCAAAGATTCACTTCTCAAAACTTTTGATTACATGTTCTATCAGGAACGCTAATGAAACATTCGGTGTGGGGCGGGGAAGAGAGGGGGAGAGTCGCTCCAAACCCGTGACTGTTAATTTTTAGAATATGCTTCCTAATTCTGGACTCACCCACATAAGGAAACTTTCTTCTAATGTCTGCATTGTCAAGACTGTTCAGCAATTCAATATCTTTCAAACTTTAATCAAGTCACCTATCACTGTTCTAAACACCAATGCAAGTCCATTTTCTCCAACCTTTCCTCAGGTATTAACTTATTGTGAACCTCCTCTGAGACACTTACTTCAGATCATGCTATTTCTCTGCATAACTAAAGTGTAACCCCTTACCTTAGTTTTCAATTTCTCTTGTGATAAAGGAACTTGCCATACCTAACATATTATGACTCATGTACTAGAATACCTAGAACCCTCTGCCTTTGAAATTCTGCAGTCGTTCTCCACCTAAGTAATACTGTACATCTGTTTTTCCTGCCAAAGTGCATAACCTCACATTTTCTCACTTTTCCCAATTTGTACTCCATTTTGCCCACTCAGTCAACTTAGCTGTGACAACTTGCATCTTCTTTCTATCCTCTTCACAACATGCTGTTCTACCTATCTTTGTGTCAGCTGGAAATTTAGCTACCATGCCTTTGTTCCCATTATCTAAGTCACTGATATAAATTGTACAAAGCAGAGGCCCCAGCATCGGCATCAGCAGGACTCCCCTTGTCATTCTCTTCCCAGCTGAAAAAGATCAATTGAAGAATGTTTTGAGTTTCATACTCCCCATTCTCATTCTTCTAGAACCAACTATCACTTTATTTCCTGATTTGCTTTTAAAATATCTGTAAAACACTTGCTATCCATTATTATATTCCTAGCCAGTTTCCTCTCATTCTTTGATTTCTTTCTCCTGATTAATCTACCAGACATTCTCTGTTCTTTATATTCTGCCCAATTATATTTGCCACTCGCCTTTTGTGGAATTATATGCGTTTCTCTTAGGTTTGCTGTTTTCCTTAACCTCTTCGTTAACTACTGATGATGTGATCTCAATTTTAATTTTTTTATCATATGAATATATTCATTCTCAGTATTCCAAAATATCCCTTTCAAATGCCTGTCACTGCGTTATTATTCATTTATCCCTGACTTATTATCCCAGTCCACACTGGCTAACTCAAATGTCATGTCGACATAATTGCCCTAATTTAAGTTTAAGACTTAGACCCTCTCTTCTCCCCTTCAAATTCAATGTAAAATATTGTAGTCCCTGATAATTAGGGGTACCTATACTCTGAGGTCATTCATTAATCCTCTAATATTGCACAATCCTGAGTCTAGTATAACCTGGTAGGTTTTAGAACGTGGTGCTCTAAGGAAATATCTCAAAAGCATTCTGCGAAATCTTCATCCAGACAATGATTGCAGTTGAAACGTAAAAATCATCCATGATTATTGCCTTTCCTTTACCACAAATGTCCAGTATTTCTTTGTAGAATTAATTCTGCACCATGGTTACTGTTTGGAAGTCTGTAAACTGCCCCTACTCATGACTTATTTCCCCTACTATTCTTCTTCTCAATCCAAACCGATTCTACCTCCTGATCTCCTGAATTAAGGTTATCTCTAATGATTGCACCAGTGGCAGCATTGATAGTTTTCCCCTTCCACCTTTACCTGGCCTACTAATTTTCTTTAATGTTATATGCGCATAAATATTCAAGACCTACGCTTGTTACCATGCATCATGGTTATCCGATTATATTTATTTTGTCAATCAGCTGTTTACATTGCTATGAAAGCTACACCATCCAGATATAAAGCCTTTAGTTTTATTTTATTTTGTTATTTTTAAAATGTCCTGTCTTATTCTCTCCATCCCTTCCTGCTGTTCTCTAACCTTAATTTCCCATATTAGTTTTTTGTGCTCCTGCCTTCCATCAACCCCTTGATCCTTCACCCAGACTGTGTTTAGTTTAAAGGCCTCTCTATTTTTATAGTTACATGGTTTTCCAGGACACAGGCCCCAGCATGGTTCCATTACAGACCATCCCACTGCTGTGGTCCCTGCTTTGCCCAATACTGATGTCAGTTACATGAAGTGGAACCTACTTCCCCCACATCAATCTTTAAGCCACTTATTTTCCCCCTAAACTATGTGCTCTTTTCCATTTGGCATGTATCTTTGGTAATAATCCAGAGATTATTACCTTTTAAGATTCTGTTCAATTCAGTGCACAGCTACTCATATGGTTTAAGCATAATCTCTTTCCATGTCCTGCCTGTGTTGTTGATATTAATTGGGTTCTCCCCTCCCACTGCAAGTTCTGGTGGAATTCTGAGCAGATGTCCTGAACCGGGGGCACATAACATAACTTTCTGGCCTTGTGTCTGGGTGCACAGAACAGTGTCTCTTCACTACTATCCTTTGCTGCATGGACACTCCTTTCTGCTTCCCCACATGAAAGATCATGTGCCATGGTTGGTTACGTCCTCTATCTTATAGTCCTCTCTTTCATCACAACAAGAAAGAGCATCAGACTTGTTGTAAAATTGGAAAGCCTTCTGTATTCTACCTTCTGGGTCCCTTTACCTGCCTTACTGAGTCACACTCTCCTTTCCCTGACCTTATCCTGAGGGATGTAGCCATCTATGGATACCAAGTATCCAGGTAATTTTCTCCCTTCCAATGTGTAATAGGGTTCATAGTTTGGCATTAGCTTATAAAATGTGAATGGAAGCTGCTTGTGCTGTAAATACTAATTAAAGATCTGTTTGCCCTAGATCACTCTGGTGTCCAGGAACTCCTATGTGCTGCAGCTATGCCACATCACCTCTCCTGCCATCCTTATTTTATTTCAAGGTCTTTCTGTTGAATGAGGAGTCATTACAACACAGTGAAAAGTTAATTCAATCTATTTCAATTTTTCAAACACCCAGTAAGCTTCAATGTTTCTTTTATTGATGATAAAACAGAAAGACAAATCAACTGGTGTGTTACAATTTGTTTTGTTGATTACCTATTCTTAAAGCAAATGAATATGTGAATGTTCATATTTAATTGACATTACCAAAGGTCACGCAAGATGCTGCATTTATCTTAACAGATTTTATGTTCGCTTTTTAAAACATAACTTGAAATTTGTAATACAGTATTTTAATGTCTCTATTGAGGTGGCACTAAAAAAAGTAAGAGGTGCAATGATGGAGGGGAGCTGAATGTTCTTTGATCTCCTGTTAAGCGTAAACACTTCAGATCTGATTATATTGCAGCCAAAAAGAGATGTAAATCCTTTACATAATGTCTTCAGTGAGTTGGAGTACTTCCTCCAAAATTATGGATTTCATCATTTCCTGGCTCTCAAAAATTATGGGTGTTTTGGACCAGTTATAGTCTCAGGTCAAATTTGATCAGACTGAAAATTTTTTCATCTGGTAGCGGGACCATTGGAATAGAAGTACTCTAGTTAGATCTTGAGACTACATTGTCATTTACTTAGACTGTTCCTGACCTTACCTCCATATTCTCATCTTTGTTCCATATCCCTTGATAACATTATCATAAAATCTGTTTCAGTTTTACCAACTTCAATTGACCTATAATTCACAGCTTTTCAGGAGAGAGAGTTCCAGATTTTTATTTCCCTCTTTACGGAAGTGATCTTACTTTAATTTTAAAACTGCGCTCATTTGGTCCAGATTCTCCCACTGAATAGTTGCAATAATTGTATCATTCTGTCCATCCAAGGACAATTTTTTCATCATTGTCAAAATTGAATGCAGCACCTCAGATGGGAGCTATGTGTAATTTAAGAATTATGTAACAAATGTATAAATCCTCTCCTTTTTGTATTCTAAATAAGGGAAGAAACCTTAGGAGGGAAAATGAGATTAAAAATTTGAGTTCCCTGAGGATTCAAGAGTGGGCTTCAAGTAGATGGTGATATTAAAGTGGGGTGGTGAAGTTTATGGTGTCAGTGAAGCATTGGGCTGAGAGAACTTAGATAATATGCATTGAATATATTAGATTTTGTTTAACATGAATACTAGTATGCAGTAACCAATGTAGTATATTTAACAATGCAAAGCATCCATCAATCTACATAACTGGAAGTTCCACTTTACTGCCCAATTCAGCATGTGCAGAGTGCTCATCTCTGTATTTGCAATGCATTACATAGCCTGAACATTATTACCTAACAATAAAATGCACAACACATTTATTGATCATAAAACATCTCTCTTGTAATTAAATGGTGCAGTAACTGCATACAGATTAATTCAGAGTCAGATCTCTTCAGTTTACCTAAATGTGCGTGCTGCCAAAACTATCACCACTTCATAAGCAGGGATTTACAATCAAAGGTATCACAGAGAATACCCCAGTTGAAAAACATTTTGATTGTTGTCAAGATCAGAATGAAAATTCATGTATTTAAAAACTTAGGCATGTCGGGTGAGAACCAGGCTGAATATAGTTAGTCAAGAGGAAAAATGAAGAGGAACATAAGATTGGCAATGAAATGGCAATTGAAATGGAATGACTGATAACATAAAAGGCAACTCAGCAATCATCCACTATCATGGAAATACTACAGAGTTATCAAGAAGCATGGTAGGCCCTGTAGGGGACTGAGGTGCTGACAGATACTTAGATGCAGAAAGCAAGGCTAGAATACTGAATGAGTAATTTGTATTAAGGTTAAATAGGGAAGAAGATGTTGATAAAAGATTGTTAGAAGCAGTGATCATACAGATAATAGATAGGATGAAATTGATCGGCAGGATATGTTGAAGTGTGACTCTGGTTAGAGTGGAGAAGTCTGATCCAGCTGGCTAACAATTTGCTCAGTAAAGCAGGTGTGAGTGGAGAGGGGAAGAAGGGCTTGCCATACTTTTTCCATTTACCCAGATGCATTGTAGAGTAGAAAATAAAACACCCTTGTTCAAGAGAGTGTGTAAGTGCATTCCTAATAACAATAGGCTTGTTCAATGCATGTGGCAGGTAAGGTTTTAGAAACTATTTTGGGAGAAAAAAAGGCCAGTTAAGAAAAACGATGCTCATAGAAAAGGATGATCTGTGCCAGTTAGGATAGACGAAAGGGTTTAAGGACAACAAATGTTGTATCATGGTAAGTAATTATTCTTTAGATGGGAGGATGGAAGTAGTGGTATTCCCAAACAGTCAGTGCTGGGACCAGTTCTTTTTTAAATGTAAATAAATGATGTCGGTATTGGAATACAGAGTAAAATTTCAGTATTTGTTGATGATACCAAACTTAGAGGAATGGCAAACAGCCAGGGTGATAGCAGTTGACTTTAACAGAAAAAGAAATATTAGGAGAATGAACAGTGACAGATTTTGACACATTGAAGTGTGAGATGATTCATTTTAGTGGAAGGGATAGGAAGAGGGAATGCAAACTTAATAGCAATGTTCTCAACTGTGCAGAGAGAGGGATCTGGGACTTTCCGTGGATTCATCTAAAGGAACAGAATATATTGAGAAATAATTTTTGGTGCTTTGCAGGTTCAAGTATCGAACAAAGACTGGGAAGCAATGTTGAACTTTATAGACCTGTGGTAGAATGATAAAAAGATATCACATCTCGTTCTGGTCAGCAGATTTCAGAAAGAATGCGATGGTCCTTGAGAGGGTGCAGAGGAAATTTTCCAAAATGTTTCAAAGAATGAGGAATTTTAGCTGCAAATTAGCTTGAGGATATTCTTGAAGCAAAGGAGATCCAGGGAAGATTCAATTGAAGTAGAACATAGAACATAGAGCCATTACGGTGCACAACAGGCCCTTTGGCCCTTGATGTTGCGCTGACCTGTGGAACCAATCTGAAGCCCATCTAACCTACGCTATTCCATTCTCGTCCATATGCCTATCCAATGACCATTTAAATGCCCTTAAAGTTGGCGAGTCTGCTAATGTTGTAGGCACTGCGTTCCATGCTCCTACTACTGAGTGAAGAAACTATCTCTGACATCAGTCCTATATCTATCACTCTTCAATTTAAAGCTATGTCCCCTCATGCTAGCCATCACCATCTGAAAAAAAAAGGCTCTCACTGTCCACCTTGTCTAACTCTGATGATCTTACATGTCTCAATTAAGTCACCTCTCAACCACCTTCTCTAGAATGAAAACAACCTCAAGTCCCTCCACATAAGACCTTCCCTCCATACCAGGCAACATCCTAGTAAATGTCCTCTAAACCCTTCCCAAAGCTTCCACATCCTTTCTATAATGCAGTGATCAGAACTATACGCAGTACTCCAAATGTGGCCGCACCACAGCTGAAGTATGATCTCATGGTTCCAAAACTCAATCCCTCTACCAATAAAAGCTAACACACCGTATGCCTTCTTAATAACCCTATCAACCTGGGTGACAACTTTCAGGGATCAATTTACATGGACACCGAGATCTCTCTGCTCATCTATACTACCAAAAATCTTACCATTAGCCCAGTACTCTTTATTCCTGTTGCTCCTTCCAAAGTGAATCACCTCACACTTTTCCACATTAAACTTCATTTGCCACCTCTCAGCTCAACTCTGCAGCTTATCTATGTCGCTCTGACCCGCAACATCCTTCATCACTATCCACAACTCTACCAACCTTAGTAAATTAGCATCTGACACTAACCTTCCACACCCACTAATCCTTCTACACCTATATTAAGATCATTTATAAAAATGACGAACAACAGTAGCCCCAAAACAGATCCTTGTGGTACAACCACTAGTAACTGAACTCCAGCGTGAACATTTCCGAACAACCACCACCCTCTGTCTTCTATCAGCTAGCCAATTTCTGATCCAAATTGCTAAATCACCTTCAATCCCATGCCTCCGTGTTTTGTGCAATAGCCTATTGTGGGAAACCTTATCTAATGTCTTACTAAATTCCTCTACACCACAGTAATCGTTTTACCCTCATCCACCTGTTTGTTCACCTTCCCAAAGAACTCACTAAGCTTTGTGAGGCATGACCGACCCTTCACAAAACTGTGTTGACTATCCCTAATCAACTTATTATTTTCTAGATGATTATATATTCTATCTCTTATAGCCTTTTCCAACACTTTACCCACAACCAAAGTAAGGCTCACTGGTCTATAATTGGCAGGGTTATCTCTACTCTCCTTAAACAAGAGGACAACATTTGCTATCCTCCAGTCTTCTGGCACTATTCCTGTCGACAATGATGACATAAACATCAAAGCCAAAGGCTTGGCAATCTCCTCCCTGGCATCCCAGAGAATCCTAGGTTAAGTCCCATCTGGCCCAGGGGTCTTATTTATTCTCATAATTTCCAGAATTGCTAACACCTCCTCCTTCTGAACCTCAATCCCATCTAGGCCAGTAGCTTGTATCTCAGTATTCTGCTTATCTTTTTTCAGTGTGAATACCGATAAAAAATATTCATTTGGTGCTTCCCCAATCTCCTCAGACTCCATGCACAACTTCCTACTAATGTCCTTGATTGGCCCTAATCTTTCTGTAGTCATTCCTTTATTCCTGATATACCTCTAGAAAGGTTTAGGGGTTTCCTTGATCCTGTCTGCCGATGACTTCTCATGTCCACTCCTGGCTCTTATTAGCTCTCTCTTTAGGTCTTTCCTGGCTAACTTGTAACTCTCATGCGCTCTAACTGAGCCTTCACATCTCCCCCGAACATAAGCCGCCTTCTTCCTCTTGACAAGAGATTCAACTTCCTTAGTAAACCACAGCTCCCACCCTCGGCAACTTCCTCCCTGCCTGACTGGTACATATTTATCAAGGACTCGCAGTAGCTGGTCCTTGAATATGCTCCACATTTCAACTGTGCCCATCCCCTGGAGTTTCCTTCCCCATCTTATGCATCCTGAGTCTTGCTTAAACGCATCATAATTGCCTTTCCCCCAGCTAGAACTCTTGCACTGCAATGCATACCTATCCCTTTCTATCACTAAAATAAATTGTGGTCACTATCACCAAAGTGCTCACTTAACTCCAAATTTAACAACTGGCCGAGTTCATTACCCAGTACCAAATCCAATGTGGCCTTGCCACTTGTTGACCTGTCTATATACTATTGGACAAAACTGACACATCTAAAGTACTTGAACTATAGTATTCCCAGTCAATTTTTGGAAAGTTAAAGTCTGCCATAACAACTACCCTGTTACTCTCGCTCTGATCCAGAATCATCTTGACTATCCTTTCCTCTACATCTCTGGAACTATTTGGAGGCCTAAAGAAAACTCCCAGCAGGATAACCTCTCCTTTCCTGTTTCTAACCCCTGCCCATACTACCTCAGTAGACAAGTCCTCAAATGCCCTTTCTGCAACCGTAATACTGTCCTTGACTAACAGTGCCACAACACCTCCCCCCCCCCTTAACCATTTTCTGTGTTTTTGTTGAAAGTGCACAATATTATGACAGTTTGAGGGAAGGTAGGCAAACGTGAGCTATTCCCATTAGCTGACGATATAAACATTAAGAGACAAAGATATAAAGTTTTGAATAAAGATACAGGAAATAATATTGTTATGGACGAGATCACACCCCGTCAAAACATTTTAAGAAGGTAGCCCAGACTCTAACCTTTTTTGTTAGGCCCATGTAGAGTGGATATTCCAAGAGTAATGCAGCTGGTCAAACCAGTTCACTTTAAATAAAACAGAATTTATTTAAACACTATGGACAGAACACTAGCAAAAGAAAAAAAAATTAGAATAATAACTTATTTGATAACCCAACAGACACAATACCATAAGTTACGAAGGAGCTGTTCCAATTCCTGCAACATCCCATAAACCCACCTCTTGGCAAATGGTAAATTCAAACACAGGTTCTAAAAGGCAGGAGAGATTTCAGAGAGAAAGTTCAGGCAAGACTTCTTTTGAAGCATGGAACCTCTTTTTACTGTAGTTGCTTCTTTAGGTACCCAGCAGTTTCTGACTGCTTGGTAAAATTAAACCAAAATTCTAAGGATCAAATTTGTAGACCAGAATGTGGAAAGTTATTTACTCATAGTCTTTTTGATTTTAGCAATGGTGACCTGCTGTTGTCTGACGGGTGACCGTCATTCTTTGATTCACTGGTTGACCTGATGGACCTCAGTCTTTTCCTGTTTTAGAATTTGTCCTTTTAAACTTTCATGCTTTTCCTGTCTGTTTTGCAACGATAGAAAGAGAGAGTGTGGGAGATGTGGATATATTCTTCCTGCAGGCTTCTGATGTTTCTCTTCTCAGATGCCCTTGAGTTTGTAGCTTTTTAACACTGCAGCTCAACCAATCAGTGGGCTGTTGTCAGGCAAAATTACCTCAATTCAAAAGATTCTTGGTGCCACTCAGTCTCAAATTATACCCCTCACAGCTTCAAGAAGCAACATAGAATGAAACGAAACAAGATAGAAGAGACATTTAACATCATCAACGAAACCCTCACAGGCATAAAGTTCACCAAGGAGGAAGAAACCGACGCTAAACTCGCATTCCTGGACGTCACAGTTGAAAGAAAGGACAACGGAGAACTACAAACCTGCGTATACAGAAAACCGACAAACACTGGCAAAATACTTAACTACACCAGCAACCATCCCAACACACACAAACGAAGCTGTATCAGAACACTATTCCAACGAGCCACCACACACTGCAGCACAGACAAACTATGCAAAACAGAGGAGAACCACCTATACAACGTATTCAAGAAGAACGGATACTCAAAAAATACAGTGCACAGCTTCCTCAAGAACAAACCACGACAAGCAGACCAAACACAGCCAGAAACACTAACCACCTTACCATACATCAAAGAAGTTTCAGAAATGACAGCCAGACTACTAAGACCCCTCGGAAACCTAGTAGCACACAAACCCACCAACACTCTCAAACAAAAACTAACAAACTTAAAAGACCCAGTACATCCCATGGACAAAACCAACGTCATCTATAAAATTCCATGCAAGGACTGCCACAAACACTACGTAGGACAAACAGGAAGAAAGTTAGCCACCAGGATACACGAACACCAGCTAGCCACAAAAAGACACGACCCTCTCTCCCTCGTAGCCCTACACACGGATGAAAAAAGCCACCATTTCAACTGGGACAACACCTCTATCCTGGGACAGGCTAAGCAAAGGCATGCCAGAGAATTCCTAGAGGCCTGGCACTCCAACCACAACGCCATAAACAAACACACAGATCTAGATGCCATCTATCAACCCCTCAGAAAACGAACAGGAAATGACATCACCACAAACCCCAGGAACACCATCCAGGAGAAAGATATAAATAGAAAGCAGGAGACAACAGCTTCGCTTCACTTGGAGGTCACCACTGATGATGTTACCTAGCCAGGTAATGAAACGCCTGGATATCAAAACCTACAGCTCAGCGAGCAAACCTACACCCCTTGTATCACACAGTAAATTACTTTTAGTTGCAAAACTCTTGTGGTATTTCAGTTCTGGCAGTTCAACTTCCTTGTCAATGTTCCCCCCCAAAAAAAAGAAAATGTGTGGTTTCTCCATACCAGCGCCAGGGGGAATAGAGTGGGGGAATGGGACTGAGGTTTGTTTTACAGAAATTTGACAATAGTTTCCCCTGTGCTGAAATAATTCCACGGGTTGGGATGTTCTTGTGGACTTCTAAGCTCTTCCTTCAGTTTGAAAGGTGTGTGGGAAGAGATTGCACATTATTGTATGTCTGTGGGCGATCCACTAAGGTTAAGGGGCTGGGCTCATCATTCCAATTAAGGATGGCAGGGAATGGTGGCAGAGGGCTCCAGAAACTGTAGGGTCAAGCTTTCGAAGTCCTGCTTGGAAGGAGCAGCAAACTACAATTGCAGGTCGGGGTGAGCATGTCAAAACTGGAGGTGCCTTCTCTCCTATGTTTGGGAAATTTAATTTATAAAATGACTTTTGCAGTGAGGTCATCACACAGTGGTATTTTATCTTCAACATGTCCAGGTGACAGTTAGTATAAATTTTAATAGGATGTAGATAGGAACAACAGGAATTCTTTGCCTCATCACTTATGATAAAAGAGTTAACAATCAATGGGAATAATAGCTATGCATATAAATTGTTTACACGATATGACTGAGCAAACTGAAATCTAGATGAGGCAATTGTATTGATCTGTTGCTGTTTCCATTAGGGAAATAGAGAACATAGCTACAAAATAGTCTCGATATTTTACTTTTATGTACTTAAACTATTACATTCATAAATATTCAACAGCACACAGTACAGGTATTTATCTTTTTGCTTGATATGTAATAACAGAGTAGAAGGAACAGAAGAAACTCTATTCACAATTTTCACTATTAACCTTCACATGAA
The DNA here is from genome assembly GCF_037043375.1 of Chiloscyllium plagiosum. NCBI lineage: Eukaryota > Metazoa > Chordata > Chondrichthyes > Orectolobiformes > Hemiscylliidae > Chiloscyllium > Chiloscyllium plagiosum. The sequence continues at coordinate 59,907,302 of NW_028270149.1, forward strand.
TGGAGGAAAATGAGACTGGAATAAATGAAAGCTAATTCAGGAACCGTGGAAAATCTTCTGTCACTGATCTCTTCTGACAGAGATGAAAGGAAGAAATTTTTTTTTTGGAATTAGCTTTTACATTTTAGGAATGCTGCAGCTTGACATACCACAGAAGAGGTACTGTAGGGTTAATGCAGACTGATGGCTGATCACAACAGCTGGAAGTCATGTAGTCACAGAGCTATCACTTGTAAAAATGGTGCACCTGTGGTAACAGACTGTCAGACCCAATTTTGAGTCCCCGGAGTGCTCGTGCTTCATTTGGAAATTACAGCAGCGTTTCCAAGTGCACTGGTCGTTCCCTCTTTCTGTGTCCCCAGGGTCGCATGGAGGGCCTTCTACTTTCTTTGCTGCATAATTTCTGTTGATTAACGGTAGTGCTGTAAAGAGTCCCAGATCAGGCTCTTTTGTAGAAAATTTGACAGGGGTACAGCCTGGAGCAAGGGCTGTCAAGTGATATGCTTTGAAATTGAGCCACTGCTAATATTAACTAAGGAATAACGGGCCATGCTCTGTTATAACACCAGAGTAATATAGTTGCTTTCTGGGGGCTGTGGCTGAACACAACCGTGCTAACTCTCGCCCTTCATTTTTAATAAATGCATTGATAAAGAGCAGCTGACCCTGGTAAGACTGGAGGGTAATAACTATCTCTAGAGCAGTTTATAATCTAGAAAATAGATGATGTTGACATGACAAAAGTGATTGATTTTTTACCAAGAATAAACTCAACTCTATTAGTGATACACAGGAGATAACTAACTTCATAAGTTTTCATTTTCCTATTTGTGCTATCTGCATTTGGCGGAGTGTCTTTGTGATGCTGCAATCCAACTGTCTGAATTTTGTACAGGTTAATTTTTAGAACATGTAGCAAAATTCTCTTAATTACTTAGCAACATTCCAGCAGATTTCTTTCTCGTCAAGAGTATAGACAGAATTGCTCTGATATTGATTTTCTATCATTCCAGTGATTCATAGCTCAGTGATGATACCTGTATATTAGAGAGAATTGAAATTCATGAGACATGGTCTCTGCCAGAGGATCCGTGACAAACGTGCCATAGATTTATATAAAATGAATAGTTTAGATCTCCTCTTCAAAGATATAATCAGATTGCAATAACATTGATGGGAGCACTTTCAACTTCACAGGAGTGCTGGCATTCGTCACTAGATCCTTTTGTAAATCTAGAACTAGGCTGTTGATTGAGATAGTTCAGGACGCTAACCATAGGGAAATGGAATGACACGACATCTACCTTATAGGGAAAATGCCAATGAGTACATCTCTCAGCCATGTTTGCTGGCTAATTGCTAGGGGTCCTAAGATTGCAGAAGGTGGATGTCCAGGATAGTCAAACTTCTACAAATGGAAGAAATGTAGTAAATAAAAATAAGAATATATTTTAAAAGTAAACCATGGATTATTAGGTCATATTATAATGTGGAGGAGCTGGTGTTGGACTGGGCTGGACAAAGTTACAAATCACACAACACCAGGTTGGAGTCCAACAGGTTTATTTGGAAGCACTAGCTTTCAGAGCGCCACTCTTTCTTCAGGTGGTTATGACCTTAACCACCTGATGAAGAAGCAGCGCTCCGAAAGCTAGTGCTTCCAAATAAACCTGTTGGACTCCAACCTGGTGTTAGAACATAGAACATAGAACAATACAGCACAGAACAGGCCCTTCGGCCCACGATGTTGTGCCGAACATTTGTCCTAGCTTAAGCACCCATCCATGTACCTATCCAATTGCCGCTTAAAGGTCACCAAAGATTCTGACTCTACCACTCCCACAGGCAGCGCATTCCATGCCCCCACCACTCTCTGGGTAAAGAACCCACCCCTGACATCTCCCCTATACCTTCCACCCTTTACCTTAAATTTATGTCCCCTTGTAACACTCTGTTGTACCCGGGGAAAAGTTTCTGACTGTCTACTCTATCTATTCCTCTGACCATCTTATAAACCTCTATCAAGTCACCCCTCATCCTTCGCCGTTCCAACGAGAAAAGGCCTAGCATTCTCAACCTATCCTCGTACGACCTATTCTCCATTCCAGGCAACATCCTGGTAAATCTTCTCTGCACCCTCTCCAAAGCTTCCACATCTTTCCTTAAGTGAGGCGACCAGAACTGCACACAGTACTCCAAATGTGGCCTAACCAAAGTCCTGTACAGTTGCAACATGACTTCACGACTCTTGAATTCAATCCCTCTGCTAATGAACGCTAATACACCATAGGCCTTCTTACAAGCTCTATCCACCTGAATGGCAACTTTCAAAGACCTATGAACATAGACCCCAAGATCCCTCTGTTCCTTCACCTCACTAAGAACCCTACTGTTAACCCTGTATTCCGCATTCTTATTTGTCTTTCCAAAATGGACAACCTCACACTTGGCAGGTTTGAATTCCATCTGCCACTTCTCAGCCCAGCTCTGCATCATATCCAAGTCCTTTTGCAGCCGACAAGAGCCCTCCTCACTATCCACAACTCCACCAATCTTCGTATCATTTGCAAATTTACTGACCCACCCTTCGACTCCCTCATCTAAGTCATTAATAAAAATTACGAACAGCAGAGGACCCAGAACTGATCCCTGTGGAACTCTACTTGTAACTGGGCTCCAGGCTGAATATTTACCATCTACCACCACTCTCTGACTTCGACCGGTTAGCCAGTTTTCTATCCAATTGGCCAAATTTCCCTCTATCCCATGCCTCCTGACTTTCCGCATAAGCCTACCATGGGGAACCTTATCAAATGCTTTACTAAAATCCATGTATACTACATCCACTGCTCTACCCTCATCCACATGCTTGGTCACCTCCTCAAAGAATTCAATCAGACTTGTAAGGCAAGACCTACCCTTCACAAATCCGTGCTGGCTGTCCCTAATCAAGCAGTGCTTTTCCAGATACTCATAAATCCTATCCCTCAGTACCCTTTCCATTACTTTACCTACCACCGAAGTAAGACTAACTGGCCTGTAATTCCCGGGGTTATCCCTATTCCCTTTTTTGAACAGGGGCACAACATTCGCCACTCTCCAGTCCCCTGGTACCACCTCCCGTTGAAGATGAAAAGATCATTGCCAACGGTACTGCAATTTCCTCTCTTGCTTCCCACATAATCCTAGGATATATCCCATCAGGCCCGGGGGACTTGTCTATCCTCAAGTTGTTCAAAATGTCCAACACATCTTCCTTCCTAACATGTATCTCCTCTAGCTTACCAGTCCGTTTCACACTCTCCTCTTCAACAATACGGTTCCTCTCATTCGTAAATACTGAAGAAAAGTACTCATTCAAACCTCTCCTATCTCTTCCGACTCAATACACAGTCTCCCACTACGGTCCTTGATTGGACCTACCCTCGTTCTCGTCATTCTCATGTTTCTCACATACGCATAAAATGCCTTTGGGTTATCCTTGATCCTATCCGCCAAAGATTTTTCATGCCCTCTCTTGGCTCTCCTAATCCCTTTCTTCAGGTCCCTTCTGGCTATCCTGTATCCCTCCACTGGTCTGTCTGAACCCTGTTTCCTCAACCTTATGTAAGCTTCCTTCTTCCTCTTTACAAGACATTCAACCTCCCTCGTCAACCAAGGTTCCCTCACATGACCATTTCTTTCCTGCCTGACCGGTACATACATATCAAGGACACGTCGTATCTGTTCCTTGAAAAAGTTCCACATTTCCACGACATCCTTCCCCGACAGCCTATGCTCCCAATTTATGCTCCTCAGATCCTGTCTTACAGCATCGTAATTACTCTTCCCCCAATTGTAAAACCTACCCTGTTGCACGCACCTATCTCTCTCCATAACCAAGGTGAAAGTCACAGAATTGTGGTCACCATCACCAAAATGTTCACCCACTAACAAGCCCATCACTTGTCCCGGTTCATTACCGAGTACCAAATCCAAAATGGCCTCCCCTCTGGTCGGACAATCTACATACTGTGTTAGAAAAGCTTCCTGGACACACTGCACAATCACCGCCCCATCCAATCTACTTGATCCAAAGAGCTTCCAATCAATATTTGGGAAGTTGAAATCGCCCATGACTACTACCCTGTGGCTTCTGCACCTTTCCAAAATCTGTTTCCCAATCTGTTTCTCCACATCTCTGCTGCTATTGGGGGGCCTATAGTAAACACCCAACAAGGTGACTGCACCTTTCCTATTTCTGACTTCAGCCCATACTACCTCTAAAGGCAGATCCCCCTCGAACTGCCTTTCTGCAGCTGTTATACCATTTCTAATTAGCAACGCCACCCCCCCCTCCTTTTTTACCACCCTCCCTAATCTTACTGAAACATCTGTAACCAGGAACCTCCAACAACCATTCCTGTCCCTCTTCTATCCACGTTTCCGTGATGGCCACAACATCGTAGTCCCAGGTACCTATCCACGCCTTAAGTTAACCGACCTTATTTCTGATACTCCTTGCGTTGAAGTATACGCACTTGAACCCATTTCTGTGTCCGCAAGTACTCCCTGTCAGTGCTACCTTCTTCACAGCCTCCCCACATACTTGGACATCCTGACAAACAGCTAGCCTACTTGCTGGACTACAAGTCCGGATCCCATCCCCCTGCCAAATTAGTTTAAACCCCCCGAAGATAGCTAGCAAACCTACCCCCCAGGATATTGGTGCCCTTCTGGTTCAGGTGCAACCCGTCCTGCTTGTACAGGTCCCACCTTCCCCAGAATGCAGATCAATTGTCCAAATACCTGAAGCCCTCCCTCCTACACCATCCTTGCAGCCACGTGTTCAACTGCACTCTCTCCCTATTCCTTGCCTCACTGTCACGTGGCACCGGCAACAACCCAGAGATGACGACTCTGTCTGTCCTAGCTTTCAGCTTCCAGCCTAACTCCCTGAGCTCTTGAATGACCTCCCCACCTCTCTTCCTACCTATGTCGTTGGTGCCAACGTGTTGTGTGATTTGTAACCTAAATCATCTTAAGTAGACAATATGAATTAACTTAATGCTTGTTACTCTGAATTATTATCATGATATCTAAACACTAGTCACTGAAAGCAAATCTGATTCTTAAAATTTGTTTCCTTTTACATGTTCTGTGTTTCAGAATAAATATTAACACGTGTTTAGTTTTTCTTGTAGTGGTCCCATCTGTACCTCTCGTAAGTGCTTTAGATGAACTATGTTAAAAACTTAAAACGCCTTTAACCTTTTAGGTTTTCTCCATTTATGAATTCAAGTGGAAAAGGGGATACCAGTCTGTTTGGTTCCTGTTTAGCATGGGCACAGATAATGTTTTTGGCACATTAGTGACAGTATTTTCTTTTTGAGGGCTCCTCTTGATATTTTATTGATGACCACTTTTTGAGTTTTGGGTGTTATCTTTTGGTTTTCAGGGGCTCCTATTTCATTCTTACTAAGTCCTTTACTAAATTATGCAATCAAATTGTAACATTATCTCCAGTGTTGGTGCTGAGCAAGGGATATTTAAACTTAAGCAGAATTAGAAGAATGCAACAATATCCTCAATAACTATCACCACACCATTAAATCCAAAGCCACAATACACAAGAAAAGTATTAATTTCCTAGACAACACAGTGTATAAATTGTCACAGCACAACAGAGCATAATAGAGTACCATATACACACTTGTCATGTATTGGTTAGTTCACAGATTTTAGCTTTGTCTTTAACACATGCCTTGCACCTCAAGCAATTCATAGTAGGTGAGATGCTTTGAGCTGTGATAACACCGGTTGAAATATTTATGTAAGAAATAGTTCAGAATTGAATTAGATAACTGATGCAGAGTTTGTGACAACCACATCCACAGTCCTTTGTTGAAAGTCTTACTTCTTACTTCTCCTTTTCACAGCCTCTCTCTTCTCTTTGCAGATGCTCTCCTCATTATACAGCCCCTTGCTGCCCTTTGAAGACTCTCTTGCAACCTTTGTGGCTCCTTTCCCACAGCTGGCTTCATGCCATTTGAAGCTACTCTCCCGTACTTCATAGTTACACTCCACGATCTGTTGCCTCACTAAACCCCAGGCTACATTTTCCATTTCTCCTCCATCCCCTTCCTGTGGCCCCTGGTCACACTTGCCCCACTCTGTATATTTGGCTTAGCAGCTTGGCTGACTGCCACCACTCACCTTTTCATGGCTCCTCCAATCAGAGGCTACTTCTCTCTGTTGATCGGTTGTTCCTTTCCAGAAACAGTGAGTCCGTGATTGAAAGAGCAGCTCCTGAAAAAATCTTTGGTGGTATTATTTTCCTCGATTGGTCAGAATCAATGGAATAGGAATAAAGAGATTGTTTTCCAAATGGGAGGCACTAGTGCGGTACTAGGTCAGTGCTTAGGCCCCAGCTACTCATAATGTGTTAATTATTTAGATGAAGAAACTGAATGTACTCTCTCCAAGTTTGCAAATGACACAACACAGGATACGAGGGTGAGCTGTGAGGAAGATGCAAAGATGATACTGTTTGATTGGACAACTTGGGTGAGTGGACACATGCATGTCAGATGCAGAATAATGTGGATAAATGTGAGGTTATCCACTTTGGTGGCAAAAACAAGAAGACATGGTTATTATCTGATTGGCAATTGTATGGGAAAGGTGGAGGTGCAACAAGACCTTGCTGTCCTTATACATCAGTTGCTGCAAGTAAGTATGGAGGTGTAGCAGGTGGTGAAGAAGGCAGTTGTTTTGTTGGTCTTCATAGCAAGAGAACTCTAATACAGGGGGACGGTGAGGACTGCAGATGCTGGAGATCAGAGTCAATTAAGTATGGCGCTAGAAAAAGCACAACAAGTCAGGCAGCATCCGAGGAGCGGGAGAGTTGACATTTTGGGCATAGGCCCTTCATCAGGATCCTAATGAAGGGCTTATGTCCGAAATATTGACCCTCCTGCCCCTTGGATGATATCTGACCTGCTATGCTTTTTCAGCGGCACACTTTTTGACTCTGATTCTTGAGATGGCAGACTAGATTGATGTGGATTATATTCACTGGAGTTAGAAGAATGAGAAGGATCTTTTAGAAACTGATAAAATTCTCACAGGACCATGACAATGTTCCTGATGACTGAGGAGTCCAGAACGAAGGGTCACAGTCTAAGAAGTGGGGTAGACTTTTTTAGGACTAAGCTGAGGAGAAATTTCTTCACCCAGAGAGTGATGAGTTTGTGGAATTCTCTGCCACAGAAAGTGGTTGAAGCCAAAACATTCAATGTTTTCAAACGACTTAGATATAGTTCAGAGGGCAAAAGAAATCAAAGGAGAGAGTGATTAGATTAGATTACATTACAATGTGGAAACAGGCTCTTCGGCCCAACAAGTCCATACCGACCCGCTGAAGCGCAACCCACCCATACCCCTCCATTTACCCCTTACCTAACACTACGGGCAATTTAGCATGGCCAATTCACCTGACCTGCACATTTTTGGACTGTGGGAGGAAACCGGAGCACCCGGAGGAAACCCACGCAGACACGGGGAGAATGTGCAAACTCCACACAGTCAGTCGCCTGCCACCATGCCGCCCAGTGGGAGCAGGATATTTAGTTGAATGATCAGCCATAATCGTACTAAACGGCGAAACATACTCAAAAGTCTGAAAGGCCTAATCCTGCTCCTATTTTCTATGTTTCAGTGGTTGGCTCTGCAGTTGAGTTTTCATGGCTATTTTGGGATTGTCAGTGGGGAATTTGCCAACTGTGTACTTTAAGTATTGACCAGTGGATAACCAGTAAGATAGATTATATACAGTGAATGCATATGCCTGTACATCGCAACCATTAGTGTTCTTATTGCCAAGCCTAACTTCCAAAGCATAAGGTGCAATATCTTTGCCGCCAAAATATCCTGAAATTCAACCAGATACCATAGAAAATGGGAAGTAGCAAATTGTCAACTGGTTCTAAACTCTGTGATCTTCCCTTTCCAATGACTTAATGACATACTGAAATTTCAGGTCATCGAACTATTTCACCAAAACTCAGCACAGAACGTCATTGCCTGGAAATAACAATGAGAATTGTTTATTGGATGAGTTTGCGAAATCATTTTGGTTAAAAACAGTGTTACATTTTGCTAGGAGGAGAGTCAGTGGGGTTGACAGAAATCTTTAGATTGCTGCATTATCCGAAGAAACATTCTCGAGAAATAGGAAACTGAAAATGCATAATCTCATCCTGTAACAAGCTGTGTTTCCTCCAGATTGCAGACAGTTATGTAAATTCACTAAATCTAGGGTCATAAAACAATAAAACAATGAACTTCTTGCAATATTAATAAGTAATCCAATCTGCTTCAAAGTATGCTCACTGAAACTGTGGGGCAATTAGAAACCTACATTGTGATTAAATTCTGCTTTATGTGGCATTTCACTACAAATAGTAACACTGCCAGATGCAGCATAACATGCTTAGCATAAGCCAAGAACTTTTTGTCTCAAGAGGCTTACTCAGTGACAGCGACAAACTTAAAAAAGGAAGAGCGTTAATTTGTTTCCTTGACTATATTTATGTATTAATTACTGTGTCAGGAAAGCACAAATTACTGTTATCTTATTTGTTGCATTTAGCTAGGTTTTGATGATGCTGGGTTTTCACTAGTGAGATTGAAATGAATAAATATAATTTTGAAACAAGTTCAAGATAAATAACCCTGATAAAAGGAATCCGGTTACTGCACAGGAGCTGTGAATCAAACCTATTTTATCTGCATTTTTATGGTAGACCTAACCTATACTCACATTCCAAATGATCATTACACTAAATCAACACAAATTAACACACTTAACAAACACTGACTTTTTTTTTCCAGACACTGTAGATGCTGTGGAATGCATCATCAATCTTGATCAAATTTCTGGAGGAATTTGCAAGGCCAGAGGGAAAGGGCATGGCTGTGGAATTAATTGAAAAGGTCCTTCAATGAGATGGTACTAGCATCATTGGTCAAACAGCGTCCTTCAGTATTGCACAATTGAATGATATTTTTAAAGTTCCCAGCAGTTTTATTAGGACTGTTATGTTAATAAGACTAAATCAATCAGCTTGAGTTTTGTTCCAAGGTCTAGATTCTGAGGCCGGGGTGCATTATGAGGAGATGTCATGGCAGAACCCTGTAAGTGATTTTTGAGGAAGTAGACAATTAACTGCCTGCCTCTGAGACACCTGACAAATTAAGAATAATGGGTGGCCTCCTAAGGCTGGAGGTCAGGCAGCATCAAAGGAGAAGGAGAATCGAGGTTTCGGGCATAAGCCCTTCTTCAGGAATGAGGAGGGTGTGCCAAGCAGGCTAAGATAAAAGGTAGGGAGGAGGGACTTGGGGGAGGGGCATTGGGAATGCGATCGGTGGAAGGAGGTTAAGGTGAGGGTGATAGGCTGGAGAGGGGGTGGGGGCGGAGAGGTCGGGAAGAAGATTGCAGGTCAAGAAGGCGATGCTGAGTCTGAGGGTTGGGACTGAGAAAAGGTGGGGGGAGGGGAAATGAGGAAGCTGGAGAAATCTGCATTCATCCCTTGTGGTTAGAGGGTTCCTAGGCGGAAGATGGGTCGCTCTTCCTCCAGGCGTCGTGTTGCCATGGTCTGGCGATGGAGGAGGCCAAGGACCTGCATGTCCTTGGTGGAGTGGGAGGGGGAATTAAAGTGTTCAGCCACGGGGTGGTTGGGTACATTTTAATTCCCCCTCCCCTCCGCCAAGGACATGCAGGTCCTTGGCCTCCTCCATCGCCAAACCATGGCAACATGACGCCTGGAGGAAGAGCGACTCATCTTCCGCCTAGGAACCCTCCAACCACAAGGGATGAATACAGATTTCTCCAGCTTCCTCATTTCCCCTCCCCCCACCTTTTCTCAGTCCTAACCCTCAGACTCAGCACCGCCTTCTTGACCTGCAATCTTCTTCCCGATCTCTCCGCCCCCGCCCCCTCTCCGGCCTATCACCCTCACCTTAACCTCCTTCCACCTATCGCATTCCCAAAGACCCTCCCCCAAGTCCCTCCTCCCTACCTTTTATCTTAGCCTGCTTGGCGCACCCTCCTCATTCCTGAAGAAGTGCTTATTCCCGAAACGTCGATTCTCCTTCTCCTTGGATGCTGCCTGACCTGCTGCGCTTTTCCAGCAACACATTTTTAAGCTCTGATCCCCAGCATCTGCAGTCCTCACCTTCTCCTAAGGCTGGAGACTCAGTAACCAAAAGGTGTCAATGGTTGTGAGTTGTAGGTTGGAAGAAAAGATAGCGTGTCTCAAACTGAAGGCTTTCTCTGTTGTTCTATAAATGTTTGAGGCCAGAGTGACTGGAGCATCCTGTTTTTTTTAAGGGAAACTTCTCAACTGCGCAGACAGAGGCCACAACTATGGTGCTTTCTCCAGGTGCTGAGGGGAGATGGGTGCTTTCATGCAGCATTGGTCTCCCAGTCTGCCAACAGGAGGATATCTCCATCTCTTAGTCATGTTTCATGGATGGGGGGAGGGGAGAGCTCGCATGCTATTTGGAAGTCCCAGTGGAGTGTGTGCAATGTGGCTTAATAGTGTGCCTTTTATTGGGCCGAACTGGTGACAACTGATAGACAGATAACTGTCAACCCAGCCCCAATTCTGTCTCCATGAGAAATGATCTAAGTGTTGGATCAAGGCAAAGCCTGCTATACTTGCTCGGAATGGACACCTCTGGATAATGACATTTTAAGCCAATGAATCGTTGAATTGAACACTCATCAGGAAGTGTCTCATCCTTGATTTTAGATGACTTTGCAAAGTCAAGTCGTTTACCCTGCACAAGTTAGCTTGTCTATCTGTGCTATTGTCTTCTGTTGAGAGGACTTGCCAAGTATATTACAAGTATACCTGCCCTTGCATCATTCATGTTGTTTGGCTGATCACGAAAAGCAGTCGAAGACTCCCAACATATTTTCTCCTTTACTTGTCCTTGGATTTGGTACATCTTATTATTGAGGAAATATTAGGTATAAATATATTTTCAAGCTTTAACCTGTTGTTGTAGTGCTGTAAACAGCAGGTAACCAATCAATTAAGAAATGAAAAAACCCTGCACAGAATAACATGTTATTTCTAGTAATGTATTTTCATTATAGAATATTTCAGTTGTGAACGATGGACTGTGAAGACAAAGGTTATCTAAGTTCTTGTCTGCTGCTATTCCTTTCATCAGTGGAGAATAATAAACACCATGCTCATTAGTAAGTGAGTGGGTACAAAATTCAATCCATACCTGAAGAACTAATAATTTTCAAGCAGTTTGAAAGTTTGTAGGTAACTGGAGATATGTAATGTAGCCATATCTGTGGGGGTTTCATGGACTGATGTAAGTGATGTTTTCATAAACACATTGTTTAATTCACTTTGTTACAAACACCTCTGTTGTATGAGTTAATTGCTCTGAAAGGGCTAATAGGTCATGAGTCTTTGGAACTTGCTCCCTAAAGAAGTGTTGGAAGCAGCATCCTTGAATATTTTTAAGGCAGCGATAGATGGATTTTTCTTAAGCAAGGAATTGAGAGGTTATCAGGGACTGGTGGGAATACAGATTTGAGGTTACAGTCAAATTAACCATCATCCTTTTGAATGGTGAAGCAGGATTGATGGGCTGGATGGCTTAATTCTGCTACTGATTTCTATGTTCATGTTACAGTATGTCATCAGTAGAATAGGTTGAACCAAACAGTTTTTGTGAAGATAAGGATTATAGTTTCCAGAGGGAGCAGATGTATCTGTTCCCTATGAACAGCACAAGTATACCTGACCAAATGTAGTTGTTCTTGTTGTTATCAGAAGACCATAAGAAATAGGATCAGGAGTAGGCTGTTTAGCCCTTTGAGCTTACTCCCCCATTCATCAGGATCGTGGCTGATCCAACATTCCTCCCATGCACTTTCCTGCCCTTTCCCCATAACCCTTGATTTCCTTACTGATCAAGAATCTATCCCAGCCTTAAGTATATGCAAGAACTCAGCTCCTACTGCTCTCTGTGCCAAGGAATTCCAAAGACTCTGAGCTCTCTGAAAGAAGCAATTCCTCCTCATCTCAGTCTTAAATTGGTTCCCCTTTATTTGGAGACTTAATCTTTCTGTCCCAGACTTTCCCATGAGGGGAAGAATTTGCTCAGCATTTAACCTGTCAAGCCCATTCAGAATCATTATTTGTTTCAATGAGATCACCTCAGCCTTCTAACCTGCAGTGTGCAAAGTCCCAATCTGTTCAGTGTTTGCTCATCCAACAATCATAATAAGGGAGCCTTCTCTGAACTGCCTCCAATTAAAATAATATCTTTCCTTAAATGAGGGACTAAAACTGGTCACTGTACTCCAGATGTGGTCTCACCAGCAACTTGTACAATTGCAGTAAGACTTCCCTACTCTTCAACTCCAACCCCCTTGAAATAAGGACCAACATTCCATTAGCCTTCCTGATTACCTTCTGAGTCTGTGTGCTAGCTTTCTGTGTTTTGTGCACAAGTATCCCCAAGGCCCTTTGGAGTTTCAGCTTTCTGCAGTTTTTCTTCATTTGAATTTTGGTTTTGCTCTCTCTCTTCCAAAATGACCAACTTCACATTTTCTCACAGTATGCTCCATTTGCCAGCATTTTGCCCACTTACTTAACTGATCAATTGTAAACTGTTTACAGAGGAACCTCAAATATCCAACATTCGATCATCCGAATTTCAGATTGTCCGGCAAGGTCGCAAGATCTTGATGCTTGGCTAGACTATGTTATCCTGCATTCGATTATCTGGCATTTGATTAACTGAACAAAAAACTCCCCACCCGTGTCCTTCAGATAATCGAGGTTCCTCTGTATGTCACTTTGACAACCTGCCTTTGGCCTATTTTTGAGTCAGGCACAGGTTTGGCAACAGTATGTTCATTTCCTTCCTTCAAGTCATTTATATATTATGTAAACAGTTGTGGACCCAGCATTGATCCCTGTGGAAGTCCACTGGTCATGGGTTGTCAACCTGAAAATGAACCCCTAATCCCCACTGACTGTTTCCTGCCCATGAACCAATTCTCTATCCATGCTAATATACTACCTGGAAAACCATGGTGAATGTAACATACCAGATTCCCAGCATGAAGAGAAAAAAACTAGAAGACGTAGAAGAGAAAAAAAATCAACTATAATTTTGTCAGTTTAAGAGAATTATGCTTTAAGAAGACCTGAGAGTTAGCAGCTGAAACACAATTGCTCCTAGAGAGCGACAGCTAAACCAGCACCAACAAGCACATTGATCTGGACCCAATACATCAGCCACTACAATGAACAACCAGAACCGACAACCGGAAGCAGCAGAAACAAAACCAAATAAATTCCAGAAAATACAGTACAGCAGCACTTCACAGAAAGCTCCAAAGTACTGAAGATGTCACCGAGACAGGGGAAGGAACGTCTGCAAATCAACCTCCCAGCTCAGCGAACATACCTACAACCACAACTGGCACCCGAGCTACAAATTGTCACGTAAACCTTGATCAGCTAAACCTCATGGATGAAAAATACCAGGGGTGATTTAGTGATGGGAAAATAGAACTTGTTCAGTCATATGTAAAACCATTTCTGGATATGAAAGGAAAAGACAGCAGAACCTGTGTAAGTAGCAAAAAGGTAAGGTCTTAAGATGAAATGTCTTTCAGTCAGTAAAATGGCTGAGCAAAAGAGCCAAGGAAAGTACGTTTGATCATAGCAGGATATGAATCCGGGTCCCCAGAACATCACCAGGATCTCTTGAGTCCAGCAATAATCTCACCAGATCTTCACGTACTCCTAGTAAAGGTGAAGGTTTCTGTTTCATTTGAGATGGGATATTCTGTTTCATATAAGTCCTCTGACAATTCCTTATTTTGCCTGTGAACTGACCATCTGGCTGACCACACTCTCTCAGGCCATAGGCTTTGCCATGTTGTCACAGTCACATTTCTATGGAGAAAATACCCGTCTGCCTGGACATTCCACTACCATCCCCTTGGATACACTTAATAATTTTTGATGCCTCTGGTATAGGTGAGCATTGAACCCAGGTCTTTTTGCCAAAAGGTAGAGATATAGCAGTATGCCACAAGATCCTTGCTATCTACTTGATGAGCCAACCAAAAGGAGCATTGTTCTTGCTGATAGCTGATGAATTAAATGTTAAATTGGTCTGTCTTTATGCCAATTGCTTCTTACAGGTGGATTTTATGTCCCTGTGAAAGATGACCAAAATGAAAGTTGATTCAGTGTATTTATTCCTTGAATTCTCCCATGCTTGCTGTGCAGCTTATAAGTGTCTGGTTTAGTGACAATATATACCTAGCTTTTGGACAGTGTGTACAATCATTTATTGTGCAGTTGTGTGGCACAGTTTGTCAGCTTCTCTTGAATAAAGGTTCAGAAATTATGATGTAATAAAAAGTGTAGTTTGCCCAGAAATTAGATAAATAGAAAAACAACAGACATGAAGTTATATTTGTACTAAGTATGTTTTATTTACGATAATATAAATGAGCATATTTTCATTTCGTGTTTTTCAAATTTAAATTGCACAATGATGGAATATAAAACCAAAACAGTAATGATAAAATATAATTGTGATGGTCACTCATAAGAAACATGAGTTGTGATTATGGTTAATTGTTAAGCAATTAATTTATTTATCCTTATTTTTAAGAAAATTAGAAGTCAGGGATTTAATACAGATGTGTATTCAATAAAACACATTTTTTAATGATTAAAATGAAGGGGAGACTTCAGTTTTATAAATTGATTAGATCTAAGTTTATTGTGCCCCTTTCCACTCTGAATTGTTTCCAAACAAGTCATTACTCTGTGCCTCATCAAGACGGATGCACGATGAAAAGGTTCATGGATAACTTAAAGAAAGCACTGGGAACAAAGTTGAATATCTGTCCCTGAAAAGGACTAGTGTGTTGCAGGACAAAAGGAGCAAAATGAACAGAACTGAGCAGTGATGAACCATATGTTAGCACCAAAGGCTGAAGCAAGCATGTTTTCACATTAGAAATGAAATGTGTCCTAGTAATTCAGATAAAGATAAATCTTAAGATTGCGTTTGGATTTTGATGATGTACAATACAAAGTTCTTGGCCATAAGGAGTACAATATAACAGAGTTTAGGAAGCATGAAAGAATATGAAAACAACCTTTAAGGAGTGCATAGATGTCAAAGACATTATTCATTCTGTACCGATCCTCAAAATTGTTTCAGCTCATGAATTAGCCATGCACAACTTTGTACTGTGAGCTGAACATGTTAGCAAGCATTCTGCATTGGTAATTAGTACATTAAACCACAGGAGAGTATTTCCTTTAGAATGATGACAGAAAATTGATCTGTTTAAGTCACCATAGCAACTGGTATGCCCTTATATTTTCTGCTAAGCTGAGCATATTATGCTTTCTGCAAGTTAAGAAATGTACTTCTAAATTGAACTGGTAAACTACTCAATAATGCAAAAAACTGCCTAATGGCAAGGGAATGGGGTAGGGATGGAAAGATTTCCTAATGAAAAGCCCAGTACCTGGTAACAAGCTTAAGTGTTCAGTGGTTGTCATGACATTTCTTTTGGAAAACAAATGGTGTATGGAAACACCTCAAAATTAACTGAAAGTGCATGGAGCTTTATGACAGTGTGAACCTGTCACATTTATAATCAGACAATAAGTAATGATTTATGAGCTGTCACTATGGTAACAAAACCTCAGTGTTCTTTGGCTACTTTATAAAAGAGTTTTACGAACTTCTGGGGTGTTTGAAACCTTTTAGAACAGTCTTCTAGTATCTTAATCCATTTGCTCTTATTTAAGTACTGTGCAAATGACACATGAATTGCACATGAATATAAAAGTAAAACTTACTTTTATGAAACTGTGGGCTTAAATGACATAGTAACTCTTCAAATTTGCAGAATATTGCTGATTATATTGAAAATTTGTTTACTGTTTAGATTATTACCCAATTTCTTATGTTATTTTCCTTAGCCTTTACTTTTAATGTACTGAAAGCAAAGGTAATCGTTTCAACGTAATAGCTTCAAATTTGCTATTTGCTTATTCTAAGGATATTTTCTATGTTAAACAAAACTGTTCCTTTGCTTCTGTATGAGGAATATAACTCCAACAAAACCCTGATGGCAGTCTATTCATGTTGCCACCTAATGCCAGAAGATGTCATGACCCTAAAGCAGACTTGTGTGAGAGAAAATAAATGGGCTAAGTCTCAAAAGATTTGGATGAACTTGGAGCAACAAAATGGCTGCAGAAACTATCGGATTGAAAATCCACAAACTTATGATGCTGCAGGTTATGTTTAGGATCTGTACTATGGTATAAATCCTATTGAATCTAAAGGAACTGTGAGAAGATTTCTCGTCTGTATCAGGTGAACCTACACATACTTCTTAATTATCTGATTACCTCGTGCCCTGGATATTCTAATATATCTGTGAAATAAATACATGTATTGCATTTAATTAATCATACTGCTGTCTTTGAGATTTAAGGTTTAAAAATAAAAAAGATTCTGGAAGGGTAAACTCTGGACTAGCTTTGGTCTGTCCTCATTATAGAAGATTCAGTTTTAATTTATATTAAACTTCTGTGGTAAATGCCAAGCTACATATGAAAGGCTGCTAGGAGTAGGAAGTGATGCAGGGTGCTTAAAGTTTCTGTGATCTTACAGTGAGATTCCAATCTCAGTTGTAAGCGAAAATTCGTCGTTATATTTCTGATCCTCCACTGGCTTCTCATCCTTAGCTGCTTTTCTGTGTCTGTTAAAGACAGTGCATAGGTGGGAACCAAGGAGGAGATAACATAGGAAGAAGTAACACACTCGCACTTCTGTGCCTGGCATTTCCTCAGTTTTGCTCCTGCTGTTTTAAGCATGTAGCAAGTGCTGAAACAAAGGAGCTTAACCACAGGTTACAAAGCTAATCAATTGCATTGTGAACAGAGTCACAGATTTCAAATTTGATTGAAAATTGTATTTGTGTCCACAGGGGAGAAGAGATCTTTCTTTTGCCTTAAACATTTTCTTGTAGTTTGTGTAATCTTGAGACAGGATCTAGGCTGACAGATGTAAAAAGAGCACGTGAGCCAGCAGCAGCAGATCTCAGTGAAGTAACAGTGCAGAAAAAACAGACAAACAGAGTGTTAACTCGGAAGTGATGCCATCGTCAGCTTACTGAATGCTTACAATTAAATGTTAAGTTTCTTTAGGGAATTTAGTGGCTAATACTTTTTCATTCACTGGTTATCAATTGTGATTTTGTATTTATCAAAATATAATTTAAATATTCTTAAAGCCAGAAAGAACGTACAAAATAGGCAAAGGAGTATGCCATTTGGCCTTTTGAGCATGTTCTGCTTTTCAATAAGAGTATAAGCTTTGATTTACCTCCATCTATCTTTCTGCACTCTCACTATATCTTTATACCTTTCAGTACTCAAAACTCTAGTGATCGCTGTCTTGAATATACTCCACAACTAGGTGTGCACAGCTCTTTGGAGCAGAGAATACTGAAGATGCACAACTCTTGGGTGAATACATTTCTTCTCATCTCAGTCATAAAAAAAACTATCTTGTGGTGAGTCCATGGTTCAGAATTTTATAATTGGGAAAACTTGTTCCTCTCTGATGAAGCCCTTATTTCAATTAGACCAGCTCTCATCTTCTAAGCACCAGCGAATATAGGCAAAGTCAAATATCTCCTCATAGTATAACTCCTTCATCCTCTGAACTAGTGGAGTGAAACTGCATTGCACTTCCTGGAAGACAAGCATGCTTTCATTAGGTAAGATCAAAACTGCATGCAGTACTGCAAGTGTGGTTTAACCAACACCTTTTTTTATTATTCTTTCATGGGATGAGGGCGTCGCTGGCTAGGCAGCATCTATTTCGTGAAGAAGGGCATATGCCCAAAACATCGATTCTCCTGCTCCTCGGATGCTGCCTGGCCTGCTGTGTTTTTCCAGTATCACATTTTTCACCTCTGGTCTCCAGCATCTGCAGTCCTCACTTTCTCCTAGCATCTATTTCCCATCCTTAATTGCCCCAGAGGGCAGTTAAGAATCAACCACATTGCTGTGGGTCTGGAGTCCTATGTAGGCCAGACCAGGTAAGGATGGCAGCATCCTTCCCTGAAGGACATTAATGAACCAGATGGGTTTTTCCAACAATCAATACATGGTCATCATTAGACTCTTAATTCCATATTTTTATTTAGTTCAAATTCCACTGTTTTCCATGACAGGATTTGAACCCAGGTCCCCAGAACATTATTTGGGTCTCTGGATTAACAGTCGAGCAATAATACTGTTCGGCCACCTTTTATAATCATAGTAAGACTTCCTTACTGTAACAAAAGCTGACACACTGGGTTGGATTTTCCCAGTGACATGGTAATTGAGAGTCTGTATGGAAATTTGTGGAAAGCAAGACTGTCCTGAGTGAATAGGCCTACAGGAGATGTGTCTGTTTTAACCTCTTGGACTCTCACTCACGAACCTGAGTTTAAGTTGGAGGCATTCTGTCATTTATGGGAGGAGTGATTCATTCTACCATGTTTGCTCAGATCTTGGCAGACCTTGTAGAAAAATACAGGATTGGAACCAGGTTGGTATCGTCAATGGTGTATACAGTGAGGAGAACCCAGATAAGATATAGAATGAGGATCAGCTAAAAATGATACTATCCAACTGATGGAACATAATTTCTCAGAGGATTAGGATGAGGACTGATTGATGGACAATGAGAATGTTGACCAATGGCACCTTTTAGTGCAAGGAGCTGACCAAAGGAAGAATGAGAGTATGTATAATGGATAAGGTATTGGCTGTCTAAAAATTGATAGTGCCTTAAAACCAGACATTTTTAGAATATGCCAGGCATTTTGTTTTTATTTTTCTCAATTAAAGTTAACTTACCTGGACAACTTAGCTAAGTGCAATATGGCACTGAACTTGTTCGTTGGCTTGCTGCTTGTGTGCTGGGCTATTCCCATGCTTCAAGTGACATGAGACCTCATTTGACCCGCCTTGATCCTGATACCAGTATCAACTATAACCACAGGGACGCCAAGACAGCTGACTTCCGAGCAGCACTAGAATGCACACTCAGAAACAATGGACTGACAGAAGAGACACAACAAACAGTGAGACAAAGTATCGTACCCCTGATAACAAGGAAAAGACAAACACACAACCTTAACACCAAGGAGAGGGAAGCACTAAAAATACTAAGAAATGATAAGGACATAATCATACTACCAGCAGACAAAGGCAGAATGACGGTCATCCTGGACAAAGCAGGCTACATCCAAAAAGCGCAACAACTACTTGCAGATACCAACACCTACCAAAAGAGGGAGTTTGACCCACCCCACAGCTCACCAATAGGATAAACAACACACTGAAGAACCTGCAAAAAAACGGACAGATAACCAGGTTTGACCGACAAAGAATGAAACCCGAAAGCAACACCACCCCCAGATTCTATGGACTACCTAAAGTGCACAAACCAGACATCCCACTCAGACCCATCGTATCACTATCAGGGACACCATCACACAAACTGGCTGAAGAACTACAGCAGAAACTGAAACACCTGATCAGCGGATCCTGACACTCTATACAGTCAAAACAGGAATTCTTGGACATCATCAGAAATATACACATAGACAAGGAAGAAACTATGGTCTCATTCGATGTAACGGCACTGTTCACCTCTATCGACAAAACCCTAGCCAGAGAAACAATAGCCAACGTGCTGGACATACAGAACAGACAACAGGACATTGAACATATCAACAAAGACGGCATACTCAAACTACCGGACCTGTGCCTGCCTCACAACATACTTCACATTCAACAACCAAATATATGAACAAATCAACGGTACACCCATGGGCTCACCCATCTCTGGACTCATAGCAGAAGCGGTAATGCAAAGACTAGAACAAACAGTCTTACCGCAAATTCAACCCAAACTCTGGGTCAGATATGTGGATGACACCTTTGTAATCATTAAAAACACTGAAATAGAGAACACACACCAGATCATCAACGCCACACTCACAGGAATCTGATTCACTAGAGAGGAAGAAAAGGACAACCAACTCCCATTCCTAGACGTGATGGTACAGAGAACACCTAACGGAGAATTCACCACAAAGGTATACAAGAAAGCCACACACACAGACCAAGTCCTGAACTATGAAAGCATCCACCCCAACACACACAAACGAAGTTGCATCAAGACACTGTTCAAAAGGGCCACAACACACTGCAGTACACCAGAACTGCAAAAAGGGGATGAAGGACACCTCTACAATATATTCGCCAAAAACAGGTACCCCTGCAATTTCATCAACAGATGCCTAAGGGAAAGACAATGGAATGAGGACATGCCACAACCCAATGGACTAGCCACGTTACCATACATCAAGAACATTTTTGAACTGACAGCCAGACTACTACGACCCCTAGGACTCATAATAGCACACAAACCAACAGCCACTCTCAGACAACTCACCAGGACAAAGGACCCGACACCCAGCATGAGCAAAACCAACGTAGTGTAAAAAATCCCATGCAAGGACTGCACAAAACACTACATAGGACAAACAGGAAGACCGGTAACAATCTGTATCCTTGAACACCAACTAGCCACAAAATGACACGACCAGCTATCCTTAGTAGCCACACATGCAGATGACCAGCAACATGAGTTCGACTGGGACAACACTACTATTATAGGACAAGCCAAACAGAGAACAGCCAGGGAATTCTTAGAGGCATGGCACTCATCCACAGATTCTATCACGAGGTCAATTCCTACCTTTCGGCGGGACTACCTTACACTGAAAGACTGGAGCGACTGGGCTTGTGTACCCTTGAGTTTAGAAGACTGAGAGGGGATCTGAATGAGACATATAAGATTATTAAATGATTGGACACTCTGGAGGCAGGAAACATGTTTCTGTGGATGGGTGAGTGACGAACCAGAGGACACAGCTTAAAAATATGGGGTAGACCATTTAGGACAGAGATGAGGAGAAACTTCTTCACCCAGAGAGTGGTGGCTGTGTGGAATGCTCTGCCCCAGAGGGCAGTGGAGGCCCAGTCTCTGGATTCATTTAAGAAAGAGTTGGATAGAGCTCTCAAGGATAATGGAATCAAGGGTTTTGGAGATAAGGCAGGAACAGGATACTGACTAAGGATGATCAGCCATAATCGTATTGAATGGTGGTGCAGGCTTGAAGGGCAGAATGGCCTACTTCTGCACCTATTGTCTATTGTCTATCAACAAACACATCGACCTAGACCCAATATACCGGCCACTGCAGCGGACAGCTGGAACTGACAACCGGAAGCGGCAGGTACAAATCACTATAAATGCAGGAGGAAACATCACAGAAGTGCTTCACAGGAGGCTCCCAAGCACTGAGGATGTCACCTAGACAGGGGACAAAACGTCTGCAACACAAATTCCCAGCTCAGCGAACAGAACCACAACAACCAGTTTTGTAAGTTTGTAGTTTATTCAATTTAAGGGGATGAGTAGCATCCTTTAAAGTAGGATTGACAATTTTACATGTGTGTTCCTTATCTAATGACAGGGTGATGGGCAGGTTGTACTGCTTGAAAGGATGTTGGAGAGGAAAGGGAAGAGGAGTTTTCGTGATATGAGTAAGAATCATCATCACAAGGAAGGGCACAGAAGAGGTCTTATTCAGAAAATACAATAATTCAGAGTTAAATTTATATAATTAATTAAATAATTATAAAGAAATAATTTAAATCATTATAATCACTGAAGCTTTTCCTGATCCCCTTACAGATTGGCACAAGGATGAATAGATTGAGGATGTGAACAGGTGGCTAAAAGAGTGATTCCATTTGATGGGATCCTAGCACCAGTAGAGGGATAGGAAGAAATGAACACTAAGAGATGGAATGTAATTCAACTAGAAGTAAGAAATGATAAGAGAAACTGGATTAGAATAGAAAGGTTTGTGTGCATGGTCTAAAGCAGTGTCCTTATACATAGAGTATAAGGAACAAATGGAATGAACTGTGGTCACTGACTGTGGTAGCCAATTCTAAGAATTAAGCAAAAAATGGTCAAGACAGGAAAATCAATACACTAGGTCTTATTGTGAGTTTTACTTTACATACATGTTTGGCTGAGGAAATTCACTCAGATCTGAAAGCTATCAAATTTCTAAGTGTGTTCAGGATATATTCTTGCAACACTATATTCTAGAATTAACAAGGGTTTAGCCATTTTAGATTCAGATAATGAGATAGTAGAGTTAACAGATTAATAGGGCATGAATATTTACTGAATAGCAATGATAATTAGGATTTGGAGATGCCGGTGTTGGACTGGGGTGTACAAAGTTGAAAATCACACAACACCAGGTTATAGTCCAACAGGTTTAGTTGGAAGCACTAGCTTTCGGAGTGTTGTTCCTTCATCAGGTGGAACTCCACAACCACCTGTTGAAGGAGCAGTGCTCTGAAAGCTAGTGCTTCCAGTTAAATCTGTTGGACTATAACCTTGTGTTGTGTAATTTTTAACGATAATTAATAAGACTTATGTTTGTTTTTAAAGGGAAACAGCTACTTAGATACTCCATTTGAGTAAAGCTGATGTCAGTGATCAAACAGACTGTCAAGTAAACAGAGAAAATGTGTTAATGGGTAAAATGATTAGTGGGGGGTGTTCAAAGAAGAAATCGATGGATGCAGAACCAATTTATACCCCTAAGCTGTAAAACGTTCAACTTACAAAATGAAACCGCCATTGATGGCTGAAGAAAAACCTAAAGAACTGCAGATACTGTAAATCAGAAGCAACTACAGAAATTGCTGGGAAAGCTCAGCAGGTCTGGCAGCATCTGTGAAGAGAAATCAGAGTCAACGTTTCTGGTCCAATGACCTTTCCTCAGCGTTCTGAGGAAAGGTTGCCGGATGCGAAACGTTAACTCTGATTTCTCTTCACAGATGCTGCCAGACCTGCTGAGCTTTTCCAGCAATTTGTGTTATTGATGTTAAAGATTGGGTGAAATAGAAATAAAAGAAAAAATCATGTAAAAATACAAAATATATAAGAGTTTCACATGAGAGAAAAAGAAGAGCAAAGAGCAAAAAATATAAAGTAAGAGCTACAAAAAGGGAACAGAAAAGAAATTAGAATACCAAAAATATCAAAGAAATATCAAAATCAATATGTTTTATACATCTTTATGAGGAAAAAAGGTATCACCAGGAGCACTATGGGACCCATGAAGCAATGGTGATAATAGTGACAATAAAAACAAGGAAAGTGCAATCAAGTTACCTGATGGCTTTGTGTCTGTATTTACAATCGAGGAAGAGGTCAGCATGGTGGACATACCAAGGAAACAAACTTTGAATCAGGAACAGACATTGACGAAAATTAATGTAAGGAAATTAAAAATCATGAAGAAAATGATCAAACTAGAGAGTGGTATATCCCCACAACAAGATGATCTCATCCCATGGTTAAAAAGGAGGTAGCTGAGAACACACAATGACCATTCAATGTTCCACTCCTTTCGATGAGAAAAGGACACCTGTTGCTCCCATTGAAGAAAGGTAAAAGAGGGAGTCAAAATTGTTGCAGACTCATTTGTCTATAACTAAGAATGGAATGGCTGAACATCTTGAAAAAATTTGACTGATCAGGATCAACCAGCATGGATTTCCAAAGGTATGTGATTGCTGAAATACCAGATAGTTTTATTGAAGATGTGACTAAATAGTGTACAGGAAAATGTAAGTGAGCAGAGGATGTTAGTTATATAGGGTGGAATTTTATGAGCTTGCCCAGAACTTTTAGAAATATGGCAAGGGGCTAAAATTAAGCTTCCTGATAGTGGATTAAAAGTTTGGTATTAAATTCTCAAAACCTTTCAGCTGGATTGGCTGTTACTGTTCGATCTTTAGCATGTCATGCATGGTTATTAACAACCCAACCCATTGCAATTATGTTCAAGAGCTCAATTAAGTTCAAGAGCACAATTTTGTTGGCCATAAAGGGAAAACGTGTGTTCACATAAACCCAGCTATCTCAGTGAGACATGCACCTGGAAGGGTAGACTTCTTCCTCAAAGCTCTAGTAAGTACAGACTTCTTCATAACCATGGTGCTTCTTTGTGCAAGAGCTGACAGTATTAGGGGTGAAGCCTGACTGGATTGACAAGACTGTCTAGCCAGGCAGCCACATTAACTGATGCCAGCTAACCTGTCCAGGCAAGCAAGTGGGACTGAACTCAAAAAGAAGCTTATCAAACGCCCACTTTTTATGGATGTATTCTTTTCCCATACAAGCCTGTGGTGGAAAGCTGTCTGATACGCATGTTCTCCTAGTTGTGATGGAAAGTCAATTGTCTGATGGTATTTGAGCTGCTGAATGTCTCTAAAGAGGAAACCATGGACAGATGTGCAACAGGCAGTGCCACCGTGGTGTTTGTTTTGCTACAGTGATAGTTGCAATAAACTGACAAAATTGATTGCATATGAGATACCTGACTGATATGCCTGGCATCCAACATGCTGTGTGCCAGATCTCTGCAGTGGCATTTTTACAATACTAACTGACACTTGATGTGAAGCATTGAATCAGCAGTGGTACATACCCAGGTGAAGTGCAGCCGATCCCTCATCCTCTTGCACCGGAGCTAGGTTCCTTTGAGCCACCCATGGGCACTGACTTCCACAACTACCTCTGACCAGGTTGTCTTTGTCAGTCAGGATGGCCTCATGCCAATATCCATGGGAGAAGAAGTTGCCTTATCTCTGAGACTGCCTTCAGGGAGAGAACCTGCAGGGGTTGATGGTGCTGCTTTTTGCCTGATCCGTGACAGCTGAGTGGAGGTTGAGTGAAATTCCTGGGTTGCAGAGAGTGAAGTGCTGTCCAGGTCTTGTTTAAAAATGGGACCTGAGCACGAGAACCCACAAACTCCAGGCAGCTTCAGAATATCCTGGCCGTAAGACTTGGCATTTTACCTGTGCATGCACACGCAATTAACTGAGAAGCTAATCACACATGAAAATCCAAGAGGTTCCTCTTGCTTCTCTATGTCAGCCTGCACATGTAGTCTCAAACCAAGAAACCTCTGTCTATAGACTTAGCAAAATACTGAGTGAGGCCAGAAAAACAAGAAACTTCTTCAATAACATGAAAAGAACAGAGTTCTTCAGACGTGGCAATCATGCAAAAGGGTTGGGATACTGACTCACCACTGGAGGGATTAATGGAAGAATAGCTGAAGGAAGTAGCTAGACAACATCAAAGACTGGTTTAACAAGAACTCCAGTAATGAGATTGTCCAGTGTTACTATGATCAATAAGCTTGGAAGACCAGGTTTGCTGAGACAACTGGGTCTGGCAATTTGATAACGACAAGAAGGTATTTGATAAAACTTCTTGTAAGAGACTGCTGCTAAAGTTAAAGCTCATAGAATTCAAAGCAAATCATTGACCTGGTTAGGGAATTGGCTGAGCAACAGGAGACAGGGGATGAAGATAATAGGCAGATATTCTAACTGTCAGTATTTAACTTATGGTGTGCCACAAGGATCTGTGTAGCACTTCGCTGTATTTAATAACTGGCTTAGATGAGCAAGCAGAGAGCTACTAGTCAAATGATACAGACAAAGGCAAAAGGAGAGTAGGCAGAAGTGTAACATTCCAAATTGATATTAATGAATTCATTTGATAAAACTGGGCAAATGCAAAATTTCAACTTTTGATCTAAAAGAGAGAGGTCAGGGTACTTTCTAAAAGCTGAAAAGCTAGAAGCAAGAGTGAACCAGAGAGATTTAGGAACCTGTGTAGTTGGATTATTAAAATGTCATCAACAGAGACAGAGACAGAGATAATCAAGAATGCCAAAATAATATGCTTTTGTTACAACTAAATGACTCGCATTTAAGATGTATCCAGCTGTACTACAAAACTCCAGTGAGGCCATAGCAGAACTTGTTCAGTTCTGGCACTGTAGTTCGACAGGTGTACTAACCCTGCAGGCATTGCAACATAAATTTAAGAACATTTCCTAGATTTCAAAGTTAAAGTATTAGGAGTGAATACAAAAAATGGGGTTGTATCTCCTGGAATTTAAAAGATTAAGGAATAATTTGATCTGTTTCAAAGAAAAAGGATTTTAGGTAATCCAAGATGGAGGATGTAAAAATGTTGTGGCTTTAAGAACTGCTCCTTTTTTTCAGGTATTTTCAGTGTTGGAGCTGATTTCCTCAAATTCTGGGAGCAATAGTTACTGTTTTATAAGCTGATCCATTGTTTTGTGACTTTGTTTTGATTTTTTTTCTCCAATGGCATTTTTAAAAAAGGGAGGAACAGAGTCAAAGGCTGAGACCATATGGTCAGTAAATTAAAAGAAAAAGAAACCTATGCTGCTGTCTGACACAGCAGTGAGAATTCACAGCTGCTGCTTTTGCTTTTTGACTTCAAGTATTTCTGTACATCAGAGAGTGGTGCATGAATGGAATGAGCTGCCAGAAGAAGTGGTGGAGGCTGATATGATTACAACATTTAAAAGGCATCTGGATGGATATATGAGTAGGAAGGGCTTAGAGAGATATGGGCCAAATGCTGGCAAATGGGACTCAATTTATATATCTGGTCAGCATGGATGAGTTGGACCAAAGGGTCTGTTTCCATGTTGTATATCTCTATGACTCTATGATTTTATATAAGTGGGAACTGGGGGGCAGATAGAGCAAAGCTTTTTTTCACTGGTTCAGGTGTCTCAAACAGGTAGATATGGCCAAAAGATTGAGGCATATCTTTCAGGACCAACATTTAGGAAACACTTCTATACTCAAGGGCAAAATGTCATTAGTGGTGTGCAATTCAACTGCATACTCCTTTTTTCTCTTGCTTTTACCCATGTCCAGTGAAGTGCACAAGCCAACATGTGCAATTCTACAGTTAGGAATCCTTTCAATGATGAAATCCCCCATCAGCTGGCAATGCTACAGCACGGGTGGGCTATAAAAGCCTCCTAGTTAAACAGGAAGGTTCTGCCTTGTAACCATAACTCTCCTGCCCAGCTCCATTCCCATTAACATAAGCCTTAAAAGCATAAAAGTGATGTGGTGTCTTAGCAATTAAAAAAATTAGTTTTAATTTGTGACTTCATCTCTTCATGTGTGTGTTATTGGTATTTATTGATATTAGTTCAGTCAGAGAGCTCAACTTTCTAATGCCTCATAGTTGCCAAACATTATTACAGGGGCATCAAGAATATCTCTTATTTGTAGAAAAAAAATGTGTATTTTTTGTCAACTCTTTATTGACAATTTTCTTTGCTACTCGATGTAGTACTTGCTATTCTATGTGACGTTATTACATTGATTGACAATAGGATAGTTCCTAATCATGCCCTGAGTTCATCTGCCTTCCCTGTTAGGCCTCTTGCATTGAAATAAATGCAGTTTAGTTTACCTTTTTTGTAAAGAACTCAACATTAAGTTCAATCTGAGCACAGTCATACATCATATACCATGGTATATTTTGTGGAATCTCTGATTCCAGTGATAGTTGGCACAAAGTGTCTCATATGTTTACACTTTTTCATTACAAAAAAGGTCTGTGGGTATATCATCTGTCCACAAGTCTCAGCATACTTTATATGGTTTGTGTATTTGTCATTTGTCAAATTCAACATTCATTATTACTATTTTATCTTATTTTAGAAAGAAATTGTAGGTAAATGTTTCCAGTACTTTGTAACACTCCTCAAAGTGTTTCACCCAACAATAGCACACAGCATCCAAAACAATCTAGAGCACAGGTCAAAACAAGAATAAGGCTTCATCATCATTGCACAAAGATTAGATTTAATCCCTATTGCAACCAGCAACACAGAAAAGATTTATCCAATGCAGTAATATGTGAAACTTTGAGAGGCCAAGAACTATTTAAAGTAAAAATTCACAACTTTATTTCTTAAAGTATAACAGAGAATAATTAACTAACAACTATTTACAACTCCTTCCTCTAACCGATCTTTTACATTCCCTTCTATAATACTAGTCTGATAAAACCCCAGATTAAGGTTTACCAAAATTCAAATTTCAAACCAGCCAGATGTCGAATCTTCTCATTATGCCTTCTTCTGTCTTATGGATTTCTGCTTCACGGGTTACTGATCGATAAAGATACCTTTAAGAGAGCTATTCTCCAGGCAGTCTGCAGATGCTGGTGGCTTGGTAGTTCTCCTCCCAAATGTTCAATTTTCCACGGTCTTATACCCCCAAACCATTGGATTGTGTCATTGGCTTTTAAGATTGTCAATATACTAAATTCAAACTAAATTGGAGTTTGGTATTTTTCAGGGTATGATTTAAACTGGTTGACCTAATTCAAATTTGTTTTATTGTCCCCAGGCAACCAGCTAATCAAGTTGTTCGACCAAAAAGGTTACATTGTATCTTGTTCAGAGCACTCTGTGCTGTGTCAGGTAGTTCTGCTAGCTTTTAACTCCCTTAAACATACAGTATACCCACATCTTTATAACACCCCAAATGTAGAACATTTTCAATTTTGCATACCAGTCTTCCTGGCAGCCTGCCTGATTTAATCTGCCTGGTTGTGCTGATTTATGGACTCCTTGTGCATGGATTTATACCATTGGGAGCTGAGTTGAGTGTTCATATCTTTGGAGAGACACCTTAACTGAGAGACTAACATTACAACATCTTGGTTAAATGCAAGTAAATTACCCAAGTATGATTGGTCTATCATAGCCTGAAGTCAGTATTTTCAAATATTTTGACTTGAATCTTTACAGCGTGTTATTTCAAAATACCAGGCT
Source organism: Chiloscyllium plagiosum (assembly GCF_037043375.1). Taxonomy (NCBI): domain Eukaryota; kingdom Metazoa; phylum Chordata; class Chondrichthyes; order Orectolobiformes; family Hemiscylliidae; genus Chiloscyllium; species Chiloscyllium plagiosum. The sequence continues at coordinate 59,936,238 of NW_028270149.1, forward strand.
AGGTCTTCATAATGGATGACGTGAACCTTTGAAACAAAATAATTGCGCAGAATATTGTGTTTTATAAGATATAAGTTCTTATCGAATGGATCTTTGGAATTCCAGCCAATTTTTATTATTCCTACACAGGAGTGAATCCAACATTAGGGTGAGTTCTGATGTCATTCCTGCATACATTTTCATTTACAATTAAAATCAAAATTCTTTCACTTCTGTGGCTGTAGCACCCTGTCATCTGTTCAGTTTTCACAAAACTGTAACTTCTCGTCTGGGTTTTCGAATGTTTCAGCAATAGTGTGAATAGAGGTCATGTATTGGATAGGCCCTCGGGACAGAAAACTGTTATCGTGCTCCTGACGGGAGGAATCCATTTATAGTGTCTGAAAGTACAGCAGCTATATGTATCAATTTATTCAGAAGGCACAGAAATTGTATTTTGAAATATATGACTTTAAAACAGAAGTGCAGTAAATCTATCAGTAGTATTTATTGCGATACCATACAGTCCCTCATTTCCATTGATTGCTCTGTCATCTTCAGTATTGCACTCAACTTGCATCTCTTCTAGAACATCTAAACCCACTCAACTGGCATAATAAGGACACAGGATGGCCATTCAGCTCAACATTCCGATGCTGGCACTTTGAAAAAAACTACCTAAATAATCCCACTCACCTTTTTTCTTATAGCCCTGCAAATCTTTCCTTTTCAAGTACATTTCCAATTCTTGTTTGAAAGCTATGATTGCATATGCTTGCCTTTTCTGTGACTTGAATTTTCTTCTGCTGATGGAGATCACGTGTGTAGCTGAGCTCAATGGAAATTTATCACTTTAGGGAAAAGTGGTCCAAACCTTTAGCCTGGTCCTTTAACAACAGGAGAGGGATTTTAGAAGATGGTTTCTGAATCTTTGAGTTGGAATGCTCTTTGTAGTACCTGAACAATATTCAAAGAGAATAGATTGAAATTCCTTGTGGACTGATATACCTCCAGATGCACTGAAGACATATTAGATGAATTAAAATTAGTTTGAAATGGTTTAATTTTTTTGGTTTCAGTTGCATTGCAATGAATTTGATTATTACTACTTGTACAGTATTTTGAAATATGCTGTGCTGATTTCAACAAGGGACACTGCTCTGTCTATGCAGTTATCATATTTCCTGAGAGGCCTGATATGTGTGTTGACAGCATTGTCCTTTTCAGACCTAGTTCCAACAGAACTAATATATTCCATAATTCATAGGACTGGATTCGAACATGACATTTTGTCCATACACCCACCTTGCATTTCAAAATGCACTGCATGAATAAGACAAACATAGGCTGCCTACAAATCAATTAAACATGAAACAAAACAAACCAGAACTAAACTGAAAGGATATGAAATGTATTAAAAGCAGCCCTGTTCCCTGGGACTTAAAAGTTTATTTGAGAAGACTTGCAGAAAGTTTCTTTTCAAAAATGTATTATTCTTAAAGGTCCATAAACCAAATGACCCAATCTGATGTATTGTGTGAGTTTTTAAAAAAATGTAATTTCAGGGAACTCGCAAATAAAAGAAATTCTCAGAGAATCTATTTAAAAGCTTCATTGTCTATAATTACTTTTCCTTAAATACTGTCCCATAGAATAGGCAGCACGGAAACAGGCCATTTGGCCCAACTATTGTGTGTTGATGTTTATACTTACCATGACCTTTCTCCCATTCCATTTAGCTAATTTCAATCTTTTGGCACGGCTTTCTCTTCCCTTTTCTCTCATGTGTTCATTTACTTTGAAAAAAATCTAAGCTGTTTGTCAGTTGTCTTACTGCCAAATGGACATGACTTTCTGATGTACAGTTTTCCCCTGATGAGTGTCAGTGTAGTTCAATGGCTATCTGACAGGAGGCGTATTTTCTGCACAACTCAGAGTTACCTCAGGTTCTTGTTCTCCTCCAGTTCTTTGAGCGATGGTGCCTAACTGTGGGCGATCTACTGGTTCAACACAAAATGCTTGAAGTTGGAATTTTTAACTGCATTCCCCTTGAGATGGAAGTCTATTGCAGTACCACTACAGCTAATGTGTGTTCATCTTTAGGTTTAGTTAAGTTTTCAAATGACACTTTATGTCCAGCAGTTGTTTCACTTGAGGCACTTTAGCATTTGACCAAGATTGTTTTTATTTGTTCAAGGACCCACAATGGATCCTTTTAAGCAGGGAATAGCCTGATTTACTGCGCCATTCGTGCAACGTCAAGGGTTGTCATTATATAATCATTAATGGACAGCACAAGGCTATTGCTAATTAGACAGGGCAGAAAGGACGTTGACTCTTTCCCTAGCTGCTAATTTTGTTTCTGCAACGTGGCATCCTTGGCACTCAGAATGCAGCGTGAGCTATGGTTCCATGTTATTAACATATAAATAAAACCAGGAGTCGCTAATCACACAGCAAGAGGGCAGTAAACACAGTACAGAGAAATGCTGAAAAGTTAGAATTGATGTCTAAATGGCTGTAGAGTACAAAAAAAAGAAAGATCACTGCTGGAAGCCCGTCGTCTTTATTTAATGGTCATATTCAGTCACTCTAGGTATACAATTACTTTAAAAAGAAAATCCCAGCTGGCAACCATTGTACGTAGATCTGAATATTGAGGTTCAAAATAAATGATCCCCACCAAGGCGTCTACTTTTTCTGTCTTCAAAGCAGATGTACAATGAAAAATAATTCCAGAACCTTGTATGTAATTATGTTAAATGAATAAAATATGGGACCATGAGTAATTACAAAAATATGAGTGTTGGCAATCTGTAAGAGCACCTGTTGTTAGAAGAACTGAATTTTAAGGTGATTTTGCTCATACAACTGCCGGTTAACCTAATGATCTTACGTTAAAAATTTATAAAATGGCTTAGGACATGTTCGTCATTTGAACATTTTATCATGTGTATAAATTACTGTCCCATCCATCTCATGAAAATGTCTATTTGTCTCAAACTATGATCCACTGTATGTTTAACAGTGGAAATTACAAATGCATAAGTATAAAATTGGAATACAATTATTAATTGAATCTTTCATAACCTCATCCATCTGTGGTCCTATTAAAGAGATATCACTGTTGATTTACATTGATGAGTTTGGCAGAGGCTAGAACCTAGCAGCAATGACTTTGAAGCTGGTGGGGCAGCAAACCCTATAAGTACTTCACCTTAATGCCACATATACCATTCCATAAATGGATTCAGTGATGTAGCTTGATGTATGAGTTTCTTTGTGAAATTTACATATCCAGTATGGCTGCATTTTGCAAGTCATCTTGCTATGCAATGTTGTGAATACAATGCACCCCTGCTTTTATTTCCTTCCATGAATTAATGTTCTTCATCAGTCAGACTCATAAAGAACTGGTGTATCCATTTACCTTGCACCCACATGCAGCGTTGTGACCGCAAGTGAGCTGTTTCTCTGGAAATTGCACGACTGGCACAGAATGCTAGTTTACGTGGTTGTTGTGGGTGGAATACATGCTTTAGTTTCTACAAAATCACCATTCATAAAGATTCTTGCATATAGGTAACAGAGAATTTTCATAGTTTCTGTTACAGGCAAGGAGTGAAGAAATCATGGAAAGTTTGACACTCCTTACAATTTTTGCCACCTGACTCATCATCACAAATTGACTCTTGCAATATAATTTAGACAGAATTGTAAATCGGTGAGCTGAGTGGATATTGCAAATGGAGAACAGAAAGCAAAGGAAATTACTGATTTCCACTCGCTCCAATTTCTGCTGCAGAAATCCTCTGGTGTGTATGCATAAGTGTTTGTGAACAATGATTTTGATCAGCTTTCAACAGAATCCCATTCTAAGATTTGTTGCCTAATAGAAAAGCTTTCAAAGAAAGAGCACTTTAAATATTTTTTTAAGTTTGTCAGAGTAGTAAAACAAACATTCACTGGATCATTACTGGTTCACACATGACAATTAAACAGACTGAACAGTTGAAACGCTGTCATTTAATATGGGAGACCTGCCTGAATTCGCAAAGAGAATTCACTAAAGTATTCACAAAGAGGAAGATTTCATCCTGTCTGATTTCTTTTAGCTCAACATTTATCTAACCATAATAATGAAATGAATACTGGATATAATAAAGGAGAGTAAAGCTGCCAATTAAAACTGGAGCTAAATTTATCCTTGAAAATGATGCAGACTTTCTTTCAGGTTGGTAAGTTTATTAAGGGAAAGAGACATAGTGTTTGGCTCCGTATTTTATCATTTATTTCTGCAATAGTTGAAAAGCTCTTGCCTGTCAAAATAAAGGAAAATGCTTTGTACATTGCACTTCTTGTCGGATTGACTTTTCCAACAAAGTGAAAATATTTTTGTTGCCAAATGTACAATCCATTTACATTGTCCACAATTTCCTGCATTTGTTGATGGAGTTGGAGAATTAAATCTGAGGAATGCAGTCAAGTTAATAAGCGTTGGATGTTAACATTCCTGTGCTAATGGCAGCCCAAGTTTCTCGCAAACACATTTTTTTGCAAGCTGTTTGTTACTTTAGTTTTGTCTTACTTTTTGCCCTCTACATCATTTATATCATCAAGAGGAGGAATGTGATAATCCAGATTTCAGTTGCTTCTCTAGATACTATCAGTACTTCAGGAACAGTTGTGCTGTCTTAATTTTTGACAGACTCTTATGGTATTTCTACCCAGTGCACAAACACAGGAACAAATTGCTGCTTTTGTTGTGCTAACCTTGGCGCAGTACAACTTTGCCAAAACAAAATAGAACAAACTTCCAGTTCTCTAATGTTCCAATATGAGTGTTCATTGTTCTCAGTACTTCTCCATTAAATATGGTATTATGAGCTGGAAAGGGTTAGGAAAGCATTTTATTAACAAAAGACATGTAATCAATAAACATTCGGTTTAAGCTTGGGAAATAAAATGAGGAAAAGCAATTGAGTGAGACTTTCACTTAGTCGGACCTGCAGTTTGTATGTTGAAGCTGTTGTGAAAGGTGATGTCGGCATGAAGTGAGAGTAAGTTTCCTGTGACGAAATCTGATGGAATGTTGATTAGTGAGCAAGATCATGGACCTGAGAAACGTGCATTAAGATGGGCAAAATCTTTGTGTATATGGGTGAGGCCCTGGGACTGAGGAGCTTTTCATCAGTGACAATCATCACAAAGTTATTTACAATGAATCATTGAAACGGGGGAAGTATCTGTCATACAAACATTCGAATATATGAATTCAGAGCAGGACATGACTGCTCGGCCCTTTGAGGCTGCGCTACTGTTTCCTAAAGTCACAGTGAATCTGATTACTTCTCATTTCCGCCTAGCTACAATCTAAATGAATACGACATTTGATTAGTAGACTGTTGAACTGGATTATTCACTGATATATTGAATATTTAATGTATAATCAAACCAGAAGCTAAAGCATGTCACATTTTTGATAGCATGCAGTAAAATAACTCCACAAAGGCCAGTATTGCGTCACCAAGTTACCCTTTATTATCACTATATGCAGCTGTATATCTGATTCCATTTTTGGAATAAATTTGATCAGATGCAGTGAAATATGAATCAGTGTCATTTGTGTAACCCACAATCAGCAGCGAATTGGATATGCTGAAGGGAGATGGTAGGACAGCTCAGCCTGCAGTAACTCAATCTGTGTCAAGTTCGCCTTGTGCAGAATTTGAATATTTTGGGGGGAAAAAGAGACATATTACTCAAGGCTTTTGTCTTGCACTCATCAGGAAAAACGTAGGAATGCCACATTTTAAATAGACTGTCTGTTCTGAATATAGGAGACAGAGCACCACCTGATCTCTGTGCATGCAAAATTACAGGCATTGTCACATCATGCCATTAGTGAAACAAATTGAACAAGTTTTGTTCAAGTTTTTGTTCAGCAAGGCCAGCATTTATTACCCAGAGGGCAGTTACAGTAAACCATATTCCTGTGGGTCTGGTGTCACATGTAGGCCAGACCAGGTGAGGATGGTAGACTTCTTTCCCTAAAAGAAATAAGTGAACCATATGGGTTTTTACAACAATTGACAAAAGTTTCATGGCCAGTCAAAGTTTACCTCTTTATTCCTGATTTTATTCAATTTAAGTCTCACCATCTGCCATGATGGGATTTGAAAACATGTCTAGATTACTAGTCCAGTGACACTCCCAAAAGTTATTGTTTTATGTTCTATATGGTGGTTCTCTCATTGGTTCAACCTCTTCAAATGCATTGGGATCAGAAAAATGCAAAGGAATAAATATTTTGACTTGGTTGTAAATCAGCATCACTTGACAAGGATTGATTGTAGAAACAACAGTTTTATATATGCATGCCATGCTCTACCTAGTGGTGACGTTGGCCACCAACACAGCCTATTTCAAATGATGATAATGATTTATACTGTAGGCCAAATGAAAACTATTCGGTTGACAAGTTAACTTTTGGTTGGCTGAGGCATTCCACAGAGAAAACAACAGGCAACTACAGACTCTGTAAGCTTCTAGATAATCCAAAAATGGGGTGAGGCTTGTACATTCTCCTTTTGTTTGCAGAGAATATGTCCCGGAAATGAATGAATGCCATTTGTAAGAAGAATAAATCAGCTACATTATAGGTGCAACTGATTATCTCAAATTAAGTTATTCATAAAGTTGTTATTGGACTCAGGATTAAATAGCATGTGCTCGCTAATCAAGGAATTATATGTAACAATAAATGTTCTGTTTTGGGTTTTGCAAGCACGGGCTGGTTCATCATGGTCTGTTCTGTTTATTATGAATAAATTGAAGAAATGTATTGTTTGATTTGATCATCTAGTTTTTCAGATACTTAGCCTACAAAATTGGCATCACACCAGCAATGAAATTGATACATGGCATTGCTCAATTGTGTAGTAGGCAGAATGTTAACCCATGGATTGGCTGATCAAATGAAACACCTATGGGATCAGACCCACATTGCATGTGCTGTAATCCTAAAAGGAAAAGATGTCAAAGTAAGGGAATCTCATATTCAAAAGTAAATAAATCCTTTAATTGTAACAAGAGTCAGTCAAACTGTTTTGCAAACAGTCATTATAAGGTAATTGGATTATTACTTTGTTATAAAATTTGAGCACTCTCTCAATAATGCTGATTTATTCCTCAAAAATATGTGTTTGTAATATGTTATCACTGATATTTAAGCATTTGAATTGATTTGCAATTTGTTATCTGCCAGCTGGTTTCAAAAAAGGTGAGGGTCAATCCAGCATCTGATGTATTCTGTACTTTTATCTATCTATCTGCTGGCCTCTGATTCACTGAAAAATAACCATGATGGCTTCCTTAATTCCTATTGGAACGATGTGCTAAAGTGTTCAGCCTTACTGAAGAAGATTTTCCCACAATCACTCCCTGGTTTGTGCTGGATTAGTTGGCATTTCACAGGGTACAGGTTGGAGCCACCCTTGCTCCAAGTGATTAAGAGAATCACATGACCCCAACCGATCCTCAATGATCTTGACTCCTGCAAGCCTTCCAGTGAGCTGTAATAGAAAATGCATGGGTAAAGTGTGAGGTAAAGCTGTGACTCTCTCCATGTTGATATACTGCTGGCTCTGTGTACACACACCAGAGACAACTGGAGCTGAACTTGAGGCATTGAATGAGGCGAGCCCAGAAGTGAGGGAATTTTCTAAATTCTGACTGTTGTCCAGCATACTGTTTTCCCAGCAGGATCCTAGCCCATCTCTACTCTGGTCCATGTTCCGGCGAGGGGTGGAGGGGGATGGGGGGTTGGGGAGCACACAGATTGTCACAAGCAAGTGGGTAGCTGACTCAACTAATTAAAGGCCATTTAAATCCATTGTTAGAGGCTAATGGGAGTTCTCCAGTTCAGCTTCTCGGCCTCCCTGTGGAACTGTGGAGGTTCTGGGAAGCAGCATGCTGGCAACTGTCCGGGGCACAATTGTGGGGACTCCACCTGCCTGACTCCAGCTAGAATCACAGGCTGCCCTGTCGAGAGGCTCTGCATCAAGATCGCCTGGCCACGGGGTGCAGTGCTATTCAATTTTAAAAGGATGGAACGGGAGGAGTGCGCCTCTATCTTGGGGCACCCTCTTATTCACTGCTTTAAAGACATTGGCCCCGACAACTTTGAGAGCCAGCCTGCAGCCCTTAATTGGATGGCAAGTCCTCCCTCAGGTTATTAATTTGGGGACCAATCAAAATCAGTTGACTGTTGGTCACATGGTGAAGGCTTAAAAAAACCAAATCCCCCAGGTGATAGAAAATAGCCTGCCTCCGGTGAGGCAGCAAAATGTCCCCGGAGACCCCCCCCCCAAAAAAATTGGTGAATATTCAAGATACTACTATTCAGGTAGTGCAATTTCTTGAGAAGGATGGCAGAAAAAATAAGAAAAAGCAATTAAAATGGAATATTCTTCTATTCTCTTGATCTAATTGCACATTTGTGAGAAGCAGGAAAGAATTACTTGGTTATACACATCATGGGAAAGCCTGTTAGCACTATTGGTACAAAGTCTCATTCAGATGTCTAATTGTATCCATTAAGATCGGATTAGTAAATTTGAATTCCTTGTTTCCTGAGTTTAGCTAATACAGAAGCTCAGTACGAGAATTCTCATTAAAAGCAAAACTGGTTGGAGTTTAGTAACTCAGAAATTCAAGCAAGAAGTGAACAAATGCTGCGTCTGTTTATTATTAGAATTCACAGAAATTTAAGAAATATGTTTTTTTCTGAGAAGGCTTTTAGAAACATGGTCATTAATTTCTCTGTCTGGGAATTTTATGACAAAATAAATAACATAAAACACAGATGTGCAACTAAGCTTATAAAACCTTCACTGAAGTCTGGCTGATGGACTCAGAATTGCTTTGGATTCTGGTGTTTGAAATTGTCCATGAAATGAGACAGGAGTTGTGCAGGTAAAACAGAATTTGGTCAGCTCTCTCATCCATGTACCCCGGGACCTCCAGATCCTACAAGCCAACATTGATCAAATCAACACTGAACACCTAGCTCTTTAGAGATTTGGTTTCCTATTTAATATAATTACTCCATTCTTGCCTGTCTAATTTGTTTTACTACTTAAGCTGAACAAATGCTTACTCACACAATTCCTCTCCATCCCTGGGATCTGTCAGCTATTCTAGATTGAAAACTTCTAAAGACCATTGACACCTTTGCAGAGCAAGAAATGTAAGAGGATGTCAAATATTTAATAAGTATTCCCTGAAAGGGCTGCAGAAATATTCCAGGTTCGGGGCTCACACCAATATCCATGGAGAGTCAGATCAGAAATGTTTAGTTTTAGGGGTTATCTGTAATATTCACTGACGTGAGTTGTCATTAATATTCACTAGTGGGTAGATCAGTAATATTCACAGGCAGGGGAGCTCTGAGTATAGCCTTAGAAGGACTTAAAGGAAAAAAAAATAAATGAGATAGGGTTTATGAACTGCAGAAATAAAATATCAGGTCTGATGATACCTGTGAAAGAGAAACAGATTTAATGGTCGAGATTTTACTGGCTTTTTGGCAGATTGGAGTGATGTGGCTGGGGGACTGGTAAAATGTCAGAAATATGCAGTGATCTTTAAGAGACCAATCATGAGAATGACCTGTTTGCCCACTGGCCAGAAGAAAGCAATGAATGTAGCCAATTTAAGGCCTGGTTGAGGACTATTTTCACAGGCCACTACCGTTTTGCAGGAGAGGTCTCAAGTTGCGCGGATTCCCTGCCGGCACCAGCAGAGAATCAAAAGTTCAAGCTTCCCTTTGATGATGCCTCAAAATGGAGGCACCCTCTTGTTCTTCTTGCAGTCTCAGCAGTGGGCAAGCCTCTTGACAGTACCATAGTGTTGCAGGAAGTGCAGGGAGCTGGATAGTGTGCCCTGTGATGGCCAACTAACAAGCTGCAACCAGGAGGATTGCCTTCCTGGTCTTTCAGCCCTCTTAGGTAGGCTTGAGGACTACATATCATCCCCAGTGTTGGAACTTAGTTGATCCTGAGAAAGTCCCAATCAATGTTTGTGACCTTACATCAGATATTACATTCGCCCTCATAAACATTTGCAGCCTTTTTTATTGCTATTTCAAATTTCCAGCATCTGAAGTATTTTGCTTTTCTGGAATATTGCAGACATGATTTTCTCTGAGAAGTGGAAATAATGGGTCAAGTTGCTCCTGTCGAGAAACTTACCCACTTCTCAGCAACTCTGTAATTTAATGCTGGACAAGAAGATGCATTGGGTAGCCACTGTTTATCCAGCCTTTCCATCTTCATTCCAGATACTCAGGGCCTGGTAAAATTCAGCCAGGGTCCAAATTGTTTGTTGCCTGCCATTTTATTGCAGAACTTCATCAAAAACATAGCAATTTTCAAGAATGATTTTATGCTTCAATTAGCAAATGCTAAACTTATTTAAAAGCCAGGGAATTTTTACTTTAGTATTCATCCTTTTTCTGCATCAATGTGATGAGTAGATGTGAAGGTTATGAACCAGTACAAACATAACTTGTGCATTGCTGTGTATATAATATGCTTTGCAAGTTGAATGGGTGACCCCTGAAACACCAACTTGCAAATGGATTATATAAAATAATAATTGAATTAATCTTTGCTTGGTGTCATATACTGTTCAGTGACTAATTATTACAGAAATGAGAAAAGGAATCCAGTTTAGTAAAAGGGGAATTCTAAGAGGATCTTTAATTTAAGAGGACCTTTAATTATAGTTGTCCTGTTGACAACTAAGGAAAAATTAAAAACAGGTTTCAATAAAGATGGCATTGCATTGAGAGTGCAATGAATTATTTTGTATTATTGTGCTAATCAGTGGCACTCGTGTATTTGTGGAGAGCTGGGGTGTGTGCAAGGGGAAGTAATGAGCATACAAATTACGAGCAGAATGGGCTACTGAGCCCATCAAGTCTGCTCTGCTGTCTAACATGATCATAGCTGATCTGACTGAGGCCTCAGTAATCTTTGAATCTCCTATTAGTTTAAAATCTGTCCAACCCTTCCCTAAAAGCATTCAGTGGCCCTCTTCAACTTCCCTCCAATGAAAAGAAAACACTTGTGACCTTTTGAGAGAAAACCTTTTCTTCAGCTTAAATGGGAGACTCCAAAGTACAGTAGGAAGGGCAAGAGAGAGGGAATAAGAAAAGAAGGGGACAGAAGAGAAGGGGATTGGAACAGGCACAGCTGCAAGACACCAATGAGGGGCATGGGGCGGGGGGAGGTTGTGGAGTTAAAAGGGGAAAAACTAAGTAAGGGGCCGGAGCGCCGGAGATCCGGGTTCAATTCCCGCCTCAGGCGACTAACTGTGTGGAGTTTGCACGTTCTCCCCGTGTCTGCATGGGTTTCCTCCGGGTGCTCCGGTTTCCTCCCACAGTCCAAAGATGTGCAGGTCAGATGAATTGGCCATGCTAAATTGCCCGTAGTGTTAGGTAAGGGGTAATGTATGGGTGGGTTTCGCTTCGGCGGGTCGGTGTGGACTTGTTGGGCCGAAGGGCCTGTTTCCACACTGTAATGTAATCTAATCTAATCTAATCTAATGGGTATGATCTTGGGGAGGTGTGTTGCCTCCATTGTGGTTGAAACTTTATTGCTGGAACAGCACAGCAGGTCAGGCAGCATCCAGGGAACAGGAGATTCGACGTTTCGGGCACAGGCCCTTCTTCAGGAATGGCCTGTGATTAGCACAATAATACAAAATAATTCATTGCACTCTCAATGCAATGCCATCTTTATTGAAACCTGTTTTTAATTTTTCCTTAGTTGTCAACAGGACAACTATAATTAAAGGTCCTCTTAAATTAAAGATCCTCTTAGAATTCCCCTTTTACTAAACTGGATTCCTTTTCTCATTTCTGTAATAATTCCTGAAGAAGGGCCTGTGCCCGAAACGTCGAATCTCCTGTTCCCTGGATGCTGCCTGACCTGCTGTGCTGTTCCAGCAATAAAGTTTCAACTTTGATCTCCAGCATCTGCAGACTCACTTTCTCCTGCCTCCATTGTGGGCACAGCGTCTCAGAGTAGGTTCCCCCTTCCACCAAACCCGGAAGCCGTGCTAGTGTAATCCTGATGAAGGGCTTATGCCCAAAACGTCAATTCTCCCGCTCCTCGGATGCTGCCTGGCCTGCTGTGCTTCTCCAACACCACCCTATATTTTCAACTCTATATTTCCCCTGACCACTAACTCTGCACAGTCTACAGACTCAGCCTGGGTTATGCCTAGTTGTGTGGTTTGTGCAACACTGGTTTATATTCTAGTCAATATGCTGTTAAATAGATTCTGACAGTAAAAATACTGGAGTGTAGGAGGTTGACAGGTGACCTTATAGAAGTTTACAAAATCATGAGGGGTATAGGTAAGATTAATGGTAGTTGTCGTTTCCCTAGGATGGGAGATTTCAAAACATTGTTGAGGTGAGAGGAGAAAGATTTAAAAAAAGCACGAGGGTCAAACCTTTTGCACTGAGGGTGTTTGCATATGGAATGAACTTCCTGTGGATATGGGTGCAATTAGAGTCTTTAAGAGACATTTGGATAAGTACATGACTAGGAAAGGTTTGGAGGGATATGGGCCAGGAGAAGGTGGGTGGGACTAGTTTAGTTTGGGAGTATGTTTATCATGGACTGGTTGGACTGAAGGTCTGTTTCCGTCCTATATGACTCTATGAACCTACTTCACCTAGTCATAACCCTCGCTGTGTGTAGCGTTTTAGTACAGGAACAGAAATAGAACTAATCTGTCTATATTTTTCTGTGAAATGGAGAATCTGATAAAGTAGTAGAATTTGTTACCCAATTTGTGTGTGCATTTCAAAAAATATTTAAAATTAGAGATGCTCAGTTCCTTCAACATACCATGCTATGATGTTAATGAGCAGAAATATGGCCATCTTGGGCAATTTGTTAACATCATAGCAAAGTCTTAAGAAGGAAGACTTAACTGAAATAGATTTAATGAACTGGAGCTTCTAAAATGTGGCTGGATTTTGTTAAAAAGATGAATTGAATTTGGATTTGTTAAATCAATTATCGAACTATTTGGACAGCTTCATCGTTAGTTTAGTTCTGAAGGAGGGTCACTGGACCCAAAATGTTAACTCTGCTTTCTGTCCACAGATGCTGTCAGAATGAATGTTGCAAATGATTGTGAGAGATCTACTATACATTGTCCCTGAATGGAAAACTGTGCCCACTTGTATCCATGCATTCATGTGTATTTTCCTAATACTTTTTATTGCTACACATATGCAGAAAAATGTCTCATTTTGACTACAATTGATGTTTTTAATGATCAGGTCATTAGTTTCAGTTAATGGGAATGTATGGACATTTTAACAACTTTTAAACCATCATATTTCAGAAAAGAGTTGAAAGTTTAAAAAAAAACTGGAAGTGGGAAAAGTTTGAAATCTATTGGAAGTTCTCAATATTAGGATTTAAACATGTTCATAATATTGATGGGTCTGCGATGGATATATCTGAAAAGGGGGTCCAATTGTTAGAATTTGTTGTGGATTCTGGACCAGCTTTAATGTTTTTACTGTCAATCCAAATACTAGGGTAGGGGAGTCCAAAAGCAGAAGGCATAGGTTTAAGGTGAGAGGGGAAAGATTTAAAAGGGACCTGAGGGACAATGTTTTCATTCAGAGGGTGGTGTGTGTATGGAATGAGCTGCCAGAGGAAATGGTGGAGGCTGGTACAGTTACAACATTTAAAAGGCATCTTGATGGATACATGGAAAGGAAGAGTTTAGAGGGATATGGGCCAAGTGCTGGCAAATGGAACCAAATTAATTTAGGATATCTGGTCGGCACGGGCAAGATGGACCAAAGATCAAACACCTGTTTCTATGCTGTACAGCTCTATGTCTGTACAATATGCTCACAAAACATTTTTCAAAATATTTGTATTCTAAAGCAGTGGAGAAAAAGATTCATTGCTCTAGAAATAGAAGTCAGTCATTCTGTTTGTTTAGTGGCTTGTAATGATCTGTGTAAAACCATGTTTGTGGTGGTTTAACCCAGCTGCTACAGTAACGATTTAGAAAATGTTCATCCATTCACCATCCCCATCCATCCAGAGGGAGCCGTCCTGCTTATTAATGCAGCCAGGGTTTTGCTAATCTGGGGCTTTTAGCACAATAGTTTTGATGTGTGAGTGCACCAAATGTCATGTGATTATCAACTATGCCAGGTAATAAGCATTTTGTCCCTGATATAACACTATGAAATATTTCTGTGTGAATTTGTGAAGCCTGAAGTTCTTTCTCTGCTTTCTTAGCATGATTACTTCCAACAAGTCAACACTACCCCTATGAAATTCCTTCATCCACTATTGTAGTGACAATGCTGAGCCTTGCTGTTCCAATATTAGATTAGATTCTCTACAGTGTGGAAACAGACCTTTCAGCCCAACAAGTCCACACCGCCCCCCCGAAGAGAAACCCACTCAAACCCATTCCCCAACCCTATATTTACCCCTGACTAACACTGTGGGCAATTTAGCATGGCCAATTCACCTGACCTGCACATCTTTGGACTGGGGGAGGAAACCGGAGCACATGGAGGAAATGCACGCAGACACAGGGAGAATGTGCAAACTCTACACAGACCGGCGGGAATCGAACCCAGGACCCTGGTGCTGTGAGGCAGCAGTGCTAACCACTGAGCCACCGTGTCACCCCACAGCACAGAGGCAAACTCATTGTCATGAGGCAGAACTTGGTTATTTTAGCAGTTTAAATCAAGTTGATCAGATTGCAGCAGACAGGTTGTGGTCCAAGTAGTGGCTGGACCTCGCTTTTTCATGCCACCACTGGTCTAGAAAACTGTTGATACCTCTTAGCTGTTAAGCAAAGTCTGGTGTGGTATGAGCATCTCTAGTAAACATAATGTCAGAAATATTACAAAAGAAGTTATATCAGGATATTTGAATATGTTCAAGGTAATCAGGCAGTGTCAACATAGTTTTGTGAAAATAAAATTGTGTTTGACTAATGTTTTGGAGTTCTTTGAGAAGGTAACACATGCTGTACTGATAGATGTACTGTACTTGGATTTCGAGAAGACATTTGATATGACCCTACATCAAAGTTTATTGCAGAAAGTAGAAGTTCATCGTATAGGGGGGTAGCATATTTGCATAGCTAGAAGATTAGCTTGATAATAAGAAGCAGAGATTAGTCTGAAATGGCTCTTTTTCAGGTTGGCAAGATGTAATGAGTTGTGTGCCATACAGATCAGTGCTGGGACCTCAGTTGTTGACAATTCAAACATAATGGGTGAAGGGACAGGTCTAATAGTCAAATTTGCTGATGATTCCAAGATAGATAGGAAAACAAGGAAGCTGTGAAGAGGAAAAGAACAGGTTACAAAAAGTTATAGAAAAGATTTTCAAATGGAGCAGAATATGTGAAATTGTCAATTTTGGCAGGATGAGTGAAATAGAAGCATATTATTTAAATGCTGAGAGATTTGTAGAGCTCTGAAATGCAAGGGTTCTATGTGTCATTATACATGAATCACAAAATGTTAAGATGCAGGTTCAGCAAGTAATTAGGAGAGTTAATAGAATGTTAATATGTATCATGAAGAGAACTGAATACCAAAGTAGGGAGGTTAGGCTTTAATTATACAAGGCATTGGTGAGATCACACCTGAATTACTGTGTTCATATCTTATTTAACAAAGGATGTTGGAGGCAGTTTTAGACCACATGACACAGGAGCAGAATTAGGCCAGTAGGCCCATGGTGTCTGTTCTGCCATTCAATCGTGGCTGATATGTTTGTAGCCCTATTCTCCAGTCTTTTCCCAGTACCCACTAATGCCCCTTCCAATCAAAAGCCGATCTAACTCTGTCTTAAATAGACTCAATGGCGTGGCCCTCACAGCCTTCTGCAGCAATGAGTTCCACAGATTAACCACCCTCTGGCCGAAGAAATTAATTATCATCTCAGTTCTAAAGAGTCGACCCTTCATTCTGAGGCTGTGCCCTCGGATCCTAGTCTCCCCTACCAATGGAAACATCTCCACGTCCACCATATCCGGTCTTCTCAGTATTCTGTAAGTTCCAATGAGATCCTTCTAAACTCCATTGAGTACAGACCAAGAGTCCTCGTCTGCTCCTCATATGACAAGCCTTTCATTCTTGTAAACCCCATGTGGACCCCTTCCTTAGATACAGGGCCCAAAGCTGCTCACAATATTCCAGCTATAGTCTGACCAGAGACTTACACAGCCTCAGCATTTCTCCCTGCTCTTGTATTCTAGCTGTCTTGAAATGAATGCTAACATTGCATTTTCCTTCCTAATTGTCAACTAAATCTGAAGTTAACCTTAAGAGAATCTTAAACCAGGACTCCCAAGTCCCTTTGTGCTTCAGATTTCTGAAGCCTTTTCCCATTTAGAAAAATCTTTTCCTCAGTTCTTCACACCAAAGTGCATAACCTCAAATTATCCCACATTATGTTCCATCTGTCACTTGTTTGACCACTCTTCTAGCCTGTCCCAGTCCTTCTGTAGCCTCTGTACTTTCTTAACAATACCTGCCCCTCCACCTAGCTTTGCATCAGCTGCAAACTTAATGACAATGCCATCAGTTCCTTCATCCGAATAGATATTGTATAATGTGAATAGTTGTCCCAACAGACCTCTGTGGAACTCCATTAGACACCTGCTTCCATCCTGAAGAACACCATTTTATCTCTATTCTCTGCCTTCTGCCAGTCAGCCGACCCTCTCTCCATGCCACTACCTTACTCCTCACACCATGATTTGGAGATGCCGGTGTTGGACTTGGGTGTGCAAAGTTAAAAATCACACAACACCAGATTATAGTCCAACAGGTTTAATTGGAAACACACTAGCTTTCGGAGCGACGCTCCTTCCACAATCACCTGATGAAGGAGCTTCGCTCCGAAAGCTACTGTGTTTCCAATTAAACCTGTTGGACTATAACCTGGTGGTGTGTGATTTTTAACTCCTCACACCATGAGCTTTTATCTTATTTCGCAGCCTCCTGTGCAGCACCTTGTCAAAGGCCTTTTGCAAATCCAAATAGATCCAGTCCACTGACTCTCCTTTGTCTCACTTACCAATTACCCTCAAAGAATTCTAACAAATTTGTCAAGATCCTTGATGAAGCTGTGGTGGCTCAGCTCTATTTTACCTTGCACTTCTAAGAAGTCTACAATCTCATCCTTAATAATGGACTCTAAAACCTCACCAGTGACTGAGGTCAGGCTCACCGGCCTATGTTTTCTCTGCCTCCCTTTTTAAACAGTGATATTACATTAGCCATTTTCCAGTCCTTTGGAACTCTCCCTGACTCCAGCAATTCCTAAAAGATCACCACCAATGTCTTTACATTCTCCTCAGCTATTTTCTTCAGAACTCTGGAGTATTGTCCATCTGATCCAGGTTATTTATCCACCTTCACAACTTTCAGCTTCTACAGCACCATCTCCTGAGTGATGGCTACTACACTCATCTTTGCCCCCTAACTCTTTTGAAGTTCTGGTATGCTGTTGGTGTCTTCTGCTCTGAAAACTGATGCAAAGTACTTATTCAGTTCCTCTGCCATTTTTTTGTTCCCATTACTGCTTCTCCAGCTTAATTTTGCAGTCATCCAATATCTACTTTTGCCTTTGTCTCATCTTTTATATATCAAAAAAACTTTTACAATCTTATTTTATATTATTAGTTAGGTTACTCTCATATTTCATCTTCGCCATCCCATTTTTTCTTTCAGTTATTCTTTGTTAGTTTTTAAAGGCTTTCCAATCTTCTGGCTTCACCACATTGTATGCTATATCTTTTGCTTTTATGCTGTTCCTGACTTTTCTTGTCAGTATTGTGTTACTTCTTCCTTGGAATGAATTTCCGCTGTGCCTCCTGAATTATTCCCAGAAACTCCTGCCATTACTGCTCCACTGTCTTCCCTGCTAGGCTCCCCTTTCAATCAACTCTGGCCATGACTTTGTAGTTATCTTTACTCAGATGTCGGGAGAAGCTCGAGTCAGATGTAATGCCATTACACCTG
Source organism: Chiloscyllium plagiosum (assembly GCF_037043375.1). Lineage (NCBI taxonomy): Eukaryota > Metazoa > Chordata > Chondrichthyes > Orectolobiformes > Hemiscylliidae > Chiloscyllium > Chiloscyllium plagiosum. Next base: position 59,954,329 of record NW_028270149.1, read on the forward strand.
ACTCGAGCTTCTCCCTCTCGAACTGCAGGGTGAATTCTATTATATTATTGTCACTGCCCTCTAGGGGTTCCTTCACCTTAAGCTTCCCAATCAAGTCTGCCTCATTACACATCACAAATCTAGAGTTGCCTGTTCTCTATGGGCTGTACCACAAGCTGCTCCAAAAGCCCATCTCATAGATATTCCATGACTTTAGACAAGGTTTAGACAAGGGTAATACTTGAAATGAGGAGAAAATGAGGATTCAGATGCTGAAGTTCAGTCGAAATGTCTGGGGGTGCCTCCACTGCCAAATCCCAGTTACCCAACACCTGGAAGAAGGGCGCCTCATCACCACTCAGCATCAATGTTGATTTCACCAGTTTCCTCATCTCCCCTCCTCCCATCTCACCCCAGATCCAACCCTCCAAGTTGGTACTGTCCTCTTGAACCTGTTTGTCTCCTTCCCACCTATCCGCTTCACCCTCTGCTCTAACCTATCACCTATTGTCTTCCCAGCTACTTTTCCCCCAGTCCCACCCCACCTCCCATTTATCTCTCAGCCCTCTTTCCTCATTCTCCTCCCCCCCCCCCCCCCAAAATTCCTGATGAAGGGCTTATGCCCAAAACGTCGATTCGCCTGCTCAGATGCTGCCTGACCTGCTGTGCTTTTTCAGCACGACACTTTTCAACTAATACTTGAAGTGAGTATGTTATCTAATAAAGAAAGGCTGGACATGCCAAGTTTGTCTCTGCTGTGGTTCAGAATGATAAGAGATGGCTTGATTTGTAACGTACAAGACACTGAGTTATCTTGACAAATTAGATGTAGAGAGGCTCTTTCCTGTTATGGGAGAATCTAGAAATGGGGCTCACTGCTTAGATGAGGCAATTATTTTTTCTTTTAGGATTGAAAGTCTTTGGAAGTTCCTTCCTGAAAAGGTGTTAGAAGCTGAGTTGTTGAATATTTTTCAGGCTGAGGTAGATAGATTCTTGTTGAGCAAAGGGGTGAAATATTATAAAGACTAGATATGAATCTAGATTTGAGATTACAATCAGATCAGCCACAATCTTTAGAATGACATAGCAGGTGGCTAAATAGTCTACTCCTATTCTAATTCATCTGTTTGTACAAGTTAAGTTTCAATGCATTAAGTTGCAATTAAGGGTTATAGGTTCAGCATACAGTACATTACATTGAGAGAAATTTAGAGCTAAATATTCCTGCTTTCAGAATCACTAGTCTTTGAAAATGATTTCTCAGTTACTGATCATCTCAGCATCTAAAGTGAACTTTTTGAAATTCATTAAAAGTATGGATTCCACTAAGTCACTTGTTCTGTTTCTCTTTCCTCTGAGACACTGTTTAATTTATTAAACACTTAATTAATTGTTCTGGGCTGGGGTTTTGGGGTTTAGTTACAGGAGTGGGCAAAGCTGTGATGGTTGTCCTTTGGGGAAAGGACATTGAAGAGATATTTGTTAGAGCTATGCAAGATTATGATGGACTTCGATAAGGTAACCTGAAGATAAAGTATGCAGCAATTGGCGATGACCTGGAATTCATTGTCCTTGCAGGTGGTGGGTGCAGAATCGATTAATGATTTAATATTGAAATTGATGGGCACTTGAGTAATAAATATGCTTGGCTATGGAGACTTGAGGAGGAGGTGGATTGCTCCGGACTCAATGGACAAAGTGGGATTCTTTTGTGCAGTAAATGGCTCTATCAGTTCGTGGGTGAATGGATGTGGAAGTGCCATAGTTTGACATGGGGAGCATGAGAAGTGTGAAGGTGAACATAGTGCATGATATAGGGCATGCGGGCCCTTGGTGGGAGCATGTAGGACCCCATGGAGTCACTGGAGAGATAGCCTGTCGTGGTGGGACTTTTAAACTTCCTCTTAAAATATTTGCACACTATGGTTCATGATGTTTCTGGGATTCAGTGAACCATGATTGAAATGGTGATACAAGACCATGGAAATTGTGGACATATTTATCCCAAGATGGGGCTGGCCAGGCCAGGAATGCAGTGTGTGGACTCGTAACTTGAACTAGCTGCACCCTTGAATATTTTCTTGAAAATTGGAAACTCCAGGAATTGGGTTGACAACCTTAAATTTAATTCATGATCATGAGTAAAAAGAATCTTCCAAGGGTCTTAGCGCTAACGTTCAAGGAGCTTGCACACAAACCATTAAATTATCACTAAGGAAAGTAAAAATGTTAAGGCAGCAGTCACTTCAAAATGTAGGCCCCAATCATTGTCCATGATATTGTCATACATCCCATGGTTTCTAAGCAGGACCTGCAGAACAGTAGCCAGGCATCAATTTGATAATCCAGAGAAGAATTATGGGAAGAGAGCAATAAATAAAACGGAAACAGATCTAATATAAGCTTAGAACATCAACATATCAATCCATTAAGTATCTGTTTCTATTGTTTATTTACTTAAGATGTCTGCTGCTGATCACAGAAAAGAAATAATTATTTTGCTTTTGTAATAGGTTACTGCATTATACAGGGCAACACTATAAAAAATTTTGTGCATTAAAAATTTGGAAAAGGTAATCTTTGTTTCCATGCAATATTATATAATGCTCACTTGAAGTTGGAGGGATTTAATGGTTGGGCAGGATATGATTGCTTTCACAGTTGAAGTTTCTAGTTTATATCATGGCTGCCTAATCTCGGTACTCTTCCATCCCTGCCTACGTGATCTGAGAGGTCTGTGGTCCCTTGAATAAGGCTGAATTATTTTCAAACTAACACACTCCTCCGCATGTCTGTACATGTTCTCATATTGCATAAATTCTCGTTTAACTCCACTTACATCCTCTAAATATAAGCTGCATAGATCCAAGCTTTGCTTGTGTTTACATGAGTGGGTGAGAAATTTCACACTGGCTGGTGTGCCAGTTTGCCAGCACCATCGCACTCCTGGGTTGTTTCCCAGAGGCTGCGTGCCCTCGAGCTGCAAGCAGCCAATTAAGGTGCTTTAAAATTCTATTAAGGCCAATGTCAGAGGCTGACTGGGGGCATTGGTGACTTAGCCATCTACATGGAGGCACCCTTCCAAGCCTAGACTGGGAGTGCCAGAGCTCCAAGCAGGCTTTGAGGCCCTCCTTGTCTGCTTGGTTTCGGGTAGATCTTAAAGATGGCCTGGCTGCTAAGGGCACATTTTATTTTAATGTTCAGAATCTGCCTTGGGAGCGATGGGGTCTTCAGCTTAAGGGGCCTTTGCCTCAATACTGAAGAGTCTCTTCAGTTTCCTCAAAAGGCCAACTTTTTCTTTCTCAGTATTGGTCAATCTCCTTTTGAACCTTCAGCTTCAAGAGCACATCTCTTGCCTTTAATTGGACACTAAGCTCACAATTCAGGCCATGAGCTGGACAATTCAGAAAAATCACAGTCAGCTGTTTCCCACTACGTGTGATCAGAAGTACCCCTATTGGACCCTTACATCAGCATCCCAAAGCCCACAAGACATCTTTTAGCACTCTTTCCCCTTGAATGTTGAAGTCTCCTGACCTGCTGAGTATTTGCCACTTTTTCTTACGATTTCCTGCGTCTGCAATATTTGCTTTAGAAATTTCTGATGGTTGTCCAGAATAGGGAGGCTGTGGTTAGCCTACAGTAAACTTCTGCCTAGCTTTTGTTTGAGTTGGTATTAATATATTGCTTTTGCTCGGTACCAGAACAAGGGCTGATAATGTCATTTTCTCCCAAACCATTGAATTATTAAGGAACCTGCATTTTAGTGATGTCAGAGGATTTTGCAAATGCAAGTGGCGAATAAAATCTCTTGACCGGTTCAGCCTTTCAATTAGACCTAGGCTTATTTGTACCTCAAAATTTCTTCCCTTTAATCTGGAAATCCTTAACAGTAATCTCTGAATCACAATCTTGGATGTTGACTTAGTCTAAAGAGCCTTTTGGGGAAAAGAACCTTCCAAATTACAATTCTCAGTGTTAAGGATGTGCCCATCTCCACTCTCCAGGGGGGATGAAGTACAGCCAAGTGTTCAAACTGCCTGCAGTAAGTCACTGATGTTGAATGTACTGAGCTCAAATTGACTGAGGCATTGAAAAACAATTTTAACAGCACAGACGACCAAATATAAGAGCATACATGAATGCAAATCACATTTTATGTGAAGTTAAACAAATTAATGAACCACAGGCTCCTGGGATCATCTAAAAAAAAAGCAAGGATTATTTGTTCATTGTTGCAGTACTCTGAAAATCTGTTCCACACCTGTGTGCGATAACAAAATGACCATCGATAACCTGAGTCTTACAGTGAAGTGAATAGTGAGGAAAAATCAGCAATTCCTCGGGAACTGCAATACATTTAAACCTAAAATTTGCACCAACAACAGGCAAGAATGGAGCATGGAGCTACTGAGGAGGCACTCAGGTCTTGCCATAGGGGTTTGCATGATTGGTGTAGGTGCCACTTTAGGAGATGCAGCCTTACACCCTTGCCACAAAAGCCCTCTGAAGCAGCACAAAGCACAAGCTTTCGCTCTCTTCTCTGCCTGCTTAATTCCAAAACTATTAAGCTTGCCTAACTTTTAGCCGATACCATGTTTTCCTGCACATCCATCACAAAAATTATGGAGTAATCAGATCAGCTATGATCATATTGATCAGTACAGCGGGGGTACGGAGCTGAATGGCCTACTCCTGCTATTAATTCCTGCCTTTGTATGTAAATAAGCGAGAAGCAATGAAGAGATTAAATTGGGCCCATTGCCACGAAGCAGATATTTGACGAAAAGTACTTGAAGGAGTTAATGCTGCTTTTTCTTTGTAGTGTACAATCTGTGGTTTTTTTTGGGAGTTATTTAGCGGAATGAGTAAAGAATGGACATATGGAAGTAGCTTCCTCCAGAGGTACAGCGGGCACAGTTTGTTTCTCATTTTGCATGTTGGCACAGTGGCAATCAGCTCCCAGGGAAAGGCAGTGCTTTCAAACATGAGTAATTGATGAATTGTATGTAATATGCAAATGCGAATGCATAAATCTCCTGAATGACAGCTTAATTTATGTGAGCCTTTAAGAATGCAGGATTAGATTTTAATTAAATATCTTCAAAGGCACCCTGACTTGTAAGTTTTTGGCCTCATTTTTAAGCATTTTTTTATATTCCAGTTTTTGATAGAGGGGTTAGATTACTGAAATAACAAAATGGTACAAGGAAGATGCCTTGCACTTTTCAATGTTATCTGATTGTGGGGTGTTGACATTTAGCTAAACAGAATACGGCTGTACAATAAGCTAACGGGAAGCACCTGTGCTGCTTCAGGAAAGAACTCTTCTCAATTTTGACAATGTAAATCCATGTGTAACAAAAGGAGAAAATGTGTTTTATTCATCCTGAGGGATCCTCCGATCTCTTGTTAAGTTCACCTTGTGGAAAAAAAATGCTCTGTGCCTGCAGTCTCAAAGGCCATCAGCTTTAGTGAAGTGATACATTCAGGTCCCTTTTCTCTTTCCAAAACAAGGCAGATAAAAATATCGCAGACGGCACTGCACAATGCACTACTTTCCAGGTGAATACAGTTCGCCCAAGCCGTTCCCTTTCATCGTTCTAAGAAGTTGTAAATTTGCTTTAGAGTAATAGAAAGGTTAGAACAGTAAATTGGCACTTCGAGATATGTTTTCAGTTTTCATCATTATTTTCTCAGAAGCACATTAGCACTGAGGGCTGGCAGGTGTTCTAGTCGACTGTGAATGTTCATTTGGCACAACAACAGCAAGCTGCCAAAAAGATGGCTTGGGATGAAGCAGCAGTGAAAGCTGTGGACTCCGACTTCTTCTGATATGATTTATTTACAATATAAAATCAGAAGTGGAACACACATAACATACGCACACAAATATGTACCTCCACACAGTGAAAATGCTGCTATATCTGTTCAAATCTGACACTCTATTCTCACTGGACTGAGCAATTTAATAATTAAACAGACTACACTATGACCATCAGTTTAGAAACTCTTCATTAATGATGGGGCATCCATACTGCCAATTACACAAGAACAAATCATATTCCAACCAAAGTACATACATTTCAATACAGAAATGCAGAGTAGCACAATCGATTATTGAGGTTCAGAAACTACAAATCAGACATCTCTGGACACGCACAAAATTAATAAATTTCTTGCCACTTTAGAGACAGTTGGTTGGAAGCATAGCTATGTTAATCTCAGTACTTTAAAACCCAATGCATGTTCTGCAACAAAGCTACTGTTGTACAACTCCTTTAACTGTAGCTGAGAGAGGTTCTTGCAAAAATCCATGCTTTCGCTGTTAGATTGAATTGCAGGTCAAAAAATGAGTTGGACCAAAGCAATCCCTTGTAAGAATTAGAATTAAATCAGGTAACATTGAAAAGTGGAAGAACGTCTGAACTAATTCGTGATGACTTACTTACAGTCACAGCCATTTAACTTGCGAAGTGAACACGCTTTCCCATCTTGGAGTTCTTGAGGAGCAACAGAGACATTGTCTATCCAGATTATTCCTGGCACTGGTTTTGAAGTATCTGTGATCATGATGAAACCAATTTAAAGGACTGAAGAAAGTCCACCAATCTGAGGAATGTAATAATAAATCATCATTGAGTGGGTACATGAAAACCGTGCCTATATTGTTGCTCCTAATTGAAAGAAATGATGATCCAACATTATTTCCTGGTTTCCTGCTCTATATGAACATACATACAGTACTCAATAGCCTGTAAACCACTATGGGGGACAAACCTGGCTACCCTCAACTGCAAAAAACACGATATAAATACAAGTTCTTCTCTGTGGACACAGTTAAAATTACATCCTTACCGCTGGGAGATTCTATGATACAGACCCCCCCCCCAAACAGTTGTCTAAAAATAAGGATCCACACATGAAGAGCCTAATGACTGAGGAAGGATCCCTTGTTGAAATTAGTTAGAATAAGCAGACCTGGTCTCAGTCTGCCTCACACAGAATTCTTCAGTGCCTTTGACCCTTTTAAAAATAGCATCTTCTGGTGGAGCCAAAAGGATTAATTCCCTAACCCCACAATCACTCCCACAAGCTTTCCCTGGAGCCTTCTCCAGCTCACTTGCAAGACTTTCCCAAAGGTTCATGCCAGTGAGGAACATTGCCCTTAATTGATATTTCCCTTTGGGCAAGCAGTCTTGAGGGATGTGTTAAATGCCGGCATCTTGCCTGAATACAGAGATGAGGCCCAAAGATCAGTTACTGGCAATCCATGGGTCACTCACAGGCATGGTGGATCTGCAATGTTAACGCTATGCCGAGACAAAAATTTACTACTAACTTCCTAATGTCATGAGACAGGTCGACCTTTGTATCAGGTCTGTAATCATGCTAAACTTTTACACATCGTTAGTCATGTTTATTGTCATTTGTCCCATTAATTCAATACCACCCATCATATCTTGCTATGCACGTTTCTCTTACAATTTCTCTGTAGAGGATTACCATAGAACATAGAACATAGAAGAATACAGCGCAGTACAGGCCCTTTGGCCCTCGATGTTGCGCCGATCCAAGCCCACCTAACCTATACTAACCCACTATCCTCCATATACCTATCCAATGCCCGCTTAAATGCCCATAAAAAGGGAGAGTCCACCACTGCTACTGGCAGGGCATTCCATGAACTTACGACTCGCTGAGTGAAGAACCTACCCCTAACTTCAGTCCTATATCTACCCCCCCTTAATTTAAAGCTATGCCCCTTGTAATACCCGACTCCATACGCGGGAAAAGGTTCACACTGTCAACCCTATCTAACCCCCTAATCATCTTGTACACCTCAATCAAGTCACCCCTAAACCTTCTTTTCTCTAATGAAAACAGCCCCAAGTGTCTCAGTCTTTCCTCATACGATCTTCCTTCCATACCAGGCAACATCCTGGTAAACCTCCTCTGCACCCGTTCCAGTGCCTCCACATCCTTCCTATAGTATGGCGACCAAAACTGCACACAATATTCCAGATGCGGCCGCACCAGAGTCTTATACAACTGCATCATGACCTCAGGACTCCGGAACTCAATTCCTCTACCAATAAAAGCCAGTACGCCATATGCCTTCCTCACCGCACTATTTACCTGGGTGGCAACTTTCAGAGATCTGTGTACATGGACACCAAGATCCCTCTGCTCATCCACACTACCAAGTATCCGACCATTAGCCCAGTACCCCATCTTTTTGTTATTCTTCCCAAAGTGAATCACCTCACACTTAGCTACATTGAATTCCATTTGCCACCTTTCTGCCCAGCTCTGCAGCTTCTCTATATCCTGCTGTAACCTGCCACATCCTTCCTCACTGTCAACAACTCCTCCGACTTTCGTATCATCCGCAAACTTGCTCACCCAACCTTCTAACCCCTCTTCCAGGTCATTTATAAAAATGACAAACAGCAATGGTCCCAAAACAGATCCTTGCGGAACACCGCTAGTGACGGCACTCCATGAAGAAACTTTGCCATCAACTACTACCCTCTGTCTTCTTCCATCCAGCCAATTCCTAATCCAAACCTCCAACTCACCCTCAATGCCATATCTCCGTATTTTCTGCAGTAGCCTACCATGGGGAACCTTATCAAACGCCTTACTAAAATCCATATATACCACATCTACCGCTTTCCCCTCATCAACCTCCTTCGTCACCTTTTCAAAGAATTCAATAAGGTTTGTGAGGCACGACCTGCCCTTCACAAAACCATGCTGACTATCCTTGATCACATTATTCCTATCCAGATGTGCATAAATCCTATCCCTTACAATTCTCTCTAAGACTTTGCCCACAACAGAAGTGAGACTCACCGGCCTATAGTTACTAGGGTTATCCCTACTCCCCTTTTTGAACAAGGGAACCACATTTGCTATCCTCCTATCTTCTGGCACTACTCCTGTAGACAAAGAGGACATAAAAATCAAGGCCAATGGCTCTGCAATCTCCTCCCTGCAATCTCCTCCCATGAACTTCCTCGAAATCAATTTTCGTGTGCTGCAATTGCTTTTAAGAATAATTTTTGAGAAATCATTTGCTAACATGAATATTCCAGTCCAGCTCGTAGTAACTGGCAACTTTTTTACTTTTTAATATGGTTATGTACATTAACATAAGATGCTCTGAGAGTTTTTACCATTATAAACATTGAACACTACTGTTCTACCTGGCCACTGTGGGGATCAGCAGCCCTATAATGACATATTATTGGTCTTTCCACACAATTCCAAGTACTAAATGTCATTCCATTCAGTCAAGGTTAACTTTTCTCTCTGCTCTGTTAGATTTTGGAGGATATATTTTTAACTAGCATCAAATCGTTCAGAACGTTCTATAGATGTGAAAATACGTTTTCTGCATTTGTTTGCAAAAATGCTAGGTTTTGTTTTTTGCCAACATTTATAAGGCCACTATGTAAGAAGTAATTTTCAAGTTCTGGCTCTCATACCCCTGCTTAATGGAACAGCAGAGCTATGATGTGCAATTAATGATTTACATGCTTCGCATGCCAAAACATTGCAACCCAAAAATATTCTCTGAATGCACAGTAGTGTATAACTGGACTCAAAATAATACACACAGCCATAAAATACAAATAGCCTGAGAATTGTTTCTTATTCTGAGGCACAGAATGACATTGATGGTTGACAGTAACGCCACATGACAAACTTTGCAGCTTATGCCTTTCTTTCAGCACTAAAGAGCTGACCAAATATACCCGGCTTTCAGATTATGAAGCCATGTAAGAGCAATTCATCAAGATGTCAGCCAGGCTTGATCAGTGTTAGATATGTTTGCTCTTTAGCCAAGGAATATGCCTGAATGGATTAAGATTTAATGAATGTGTTGGGCCATTTTCACATTGATGCTACTAGTTAACATTATATTTAAAACCTGGAGGAAAAAGGTACATGAACTTGAATGTCAGCATATCCAGTTTCCATAATATATTAATGTACAAGGAATGGTGCAATAGTCATGTAGCCTTTGTTTTTATGCTACTTATGCCACATTTACATGGTTACTGTGTAATTGGCAATTCCTTAGTCCTGGGACTGAACAACAAATGGATAGATCTTGGTGGATAAGGATTTAGGGAAAATCCAACTTTGTGGATCTTAATAGAGCAAAGCTTTGTTTTACTGACAGGGTGGTAGAGATGGATAGTTAACAAATCAGTAAATCTGATTTATGGGAATATATTCCAAAAGAAGGTAAATTGTTGCAGGTAGACACACATCTTAAAGTGCAAATTTCTGGATTCACTCTGTTTAATAGAATTTAATAGAATGTAACTGTTCATGGGATTAGAGTGTGAAATTGTTCTTCAAAGTGGATAGATTTGCAGTTTGGGGCATTACAAAAAGAATTTATGATAATTTTGATTTACTCATTTAGACAATGATGAATGAAAAAGAGTATCTTTATTCAAGAGTTTTCAATGGAATGAGTACAGAAGTTTTCTCTGTTGTTGGGATTAGCCATTCAGTGTGTTTTATTTTCTGTTTATTTAACAATATTAGGCAGGTCAATTATATTTCCACTTGCTCATTAATATTTTATGGACTTTTGCATTGAGGCTCCTGTTCAAAAGGTGCTGCCCTCTCAACACCGCATCGAGGACTTGTGTGAACACATCCCCATAATTATTTGGATTGAAAGATTGTGAAATGAACAGCTCAGAGTTTTAACCAGGAAATGACAGTTATAGAGTCATAGAGTTGTATTGCATCGAAACAGATCCTAGGGTCTAATTCATACAAGCTGACTAGATATTCTAAATTGCTCTTGTCTCATATGCCAGCATTTGGTCCACATCTCTCTCAACCCTTCCTATTCCTATATCCATCCAGATACCTTTTAAATATTGTAACTGTTCCAGTCTCCACCACTTCCTCTGGCAACTCATTCCATACACGTATCACCCTCTGCATGAAAAAGTTATCTTTTATGTCTCCTAAATCTTTTATCCCTCACCTTAAATAAGTAGTTGTAAAACATTGTCTTAAGTTTGGAAATTTTAAAAGAAATCTTAAAATAATTGAAATTTGAATGAATGAAACTCCATATTTGGCAAAGTTAATTTTCAGTGCTAGATGGATTGTTTGGCGTAATTAAGATTTATCATGCTGTTAGGAAGACTTACACTGGAATGGACATGTCTTAACCATTTTCTGGTGAATTTATGTATAGAGTCAGCGAGTCCTACAGCATAGAGACAGGCCCTTTGGCTTAAACTGATCCATGCAACCAAAATGTCCATTCTCATTAATTTTCTAAACCTTTGCTTTCCATGTATTTGTCCAAATGCCTTTAAAGGTTGTTAATGCACCTACCTCTACCAATTGTCCTGGCAGCTCATTTCATACGCACACCACTCTCTGTGTAAAGAAGTTGCCCCTCAGGGTCCTATTACTTCTTTCCCCTCTTACATTAAACTGATGCCCTCTAGTCCTCAATTTCCCCAACCTTGGGAAAAAGATTGAATACCTATCCGTGCCTATCATGGTCTTATGCTCTTCGATATGAATCCTCCCTCAGTTTCCCAAGCTCTAAAGAAAAAGTCCTAGCTAGTCCAACCTCTCCCTATTACTCAGTCCCTTGAGTCCTAGCAACACCTTTGTAAATTTCTTTTGCACTCTTTCCAGTTTAATAACATCCTTACTATCGCAAGGTGACCAAAAATGAACACACTACTCCAAATGTGGCCTAACCAACGTGCTGTACAACTGCAATGTAACTTCCTAACTTTAATATTCAGTGCCCTGACTAATGAAAGCCAGTGTGCCAAAAGCCTTCTTCACTGCCCTGTCTTCCTGTGACTCCACTTTCAGAGAACCGTGCATCTGTCCCTCTGTTCCACTACACTCCTTTAAGGCCCTACCATTCACCAAGAAACTCCTACATTGATTTGACTTTCCAAAATGCAAGAACTAATACTTATCTATATTAAACTTCATTTGCCATTTCTCGGCGTGCACTTCCCCAGCTGATCCAAGTCCTGCTGCAATTTCTGTTATACTTCCTCACTGTCCACAATACCACCTATTTTAGTGTAATTTAGCAAATTACTTGTACACTCTTATCCAAATCATTGATATAGATAACAAACGTAATGGGTCCAGCACCGATGCCTGGCACACCACCAGTCACAGGCTGCCAGTCCAAGGCACATATAAGCATATATAGTGTCATAGAGTCATAGAGATGTACAGCACGGAAACCGACACTCTGGTCGAAATTGTCCATGCCAACCAGATATCCTAACCTAATCTAGTCCCATTTGCCAATACTTGGCCCATATCCCTCTAAACCCTTCCTATTCATATACCCATCCAGATGCCTCTCAAATGCCACAATTGTTCCAACCACCACCACATCCTCTGGCAGCTCACTCTATACACTCATCACCCTCTGATGAAAACGTTGCCCCTGAGGTCCCTTTTATATCTTTCCCCTCTCACCCTAAACCTATGCCCTCTAGTTCTGGACTTCCCTGCCCCAGGGAAAGGAAACTTTGTCTATATATCCTATCCATGCCTCTCATGATTTTATAAATCTCTATAAGGTTACCCTTCAGCCTCCGATGCTCCTGGGAAAACAGCCCCAGCCTATTCAGCCTCTCCGTATAGTTCAAATCCTCCAACCCTGGCAACATCCTTGTAAATCTTTTCTGAACCTTTTCAAGTTTCACAACATCCTTCCGACAGGAAGACCAGAATTGCACGCAATATTCCAAAAGAGGCCTAACCAAAATCCTGTACAGCCACAACATAACCTCCCAACTCTTATACTCAATGTTCTGACCAATAAAGAAAAGCATACCAAACATATTCTTCACTATCCTATCTACCTGCAACTCCACTTTCAAGAAGCTATGAACCTGCACTCCAAGTCTCTTTGTTCAGCAACACTTACTAGGACACTCTCACATTACTGGGCACAAAATTGCTGGGTCTCACCACTAAATATGTAACCTATTTCTGTGTGAGTGCACTTTGTGCATGCATGTGTGTTTGAACATTAGGATGTTTTTAGTAAATTTGTTAAACTGAATTAACTACCTGAGGGACAGGATGTACATCTATTAGGAAAGGCAAGGACTGATTAGGGATAGTCAACATGGCTTTGTGCATGGGAAATCATGTCTCATGGAGATGATTGAGTTTCTTGAAAAAATCTACACTACCAAAATGCAGCATCTCTCACTTATCTAAATTAAACTCCATCTGCCACTCCTCAGCCCATATATGTGTGCTGATACAAAATAAATATAGCATCTTGATGGTTTTTCCATGTATTTCAATGGTGAAACTCTTGATGAGATGCTACTATTGCTCAGCCTTTGGAGGAACAGGATGCCTGGAATGGTGACCTGCTAATTTCTGCATCTGCACGAATTGTACTGGCTGTCTGTTATCTGCTTTATACGTCAATGTTGATAGTCTCACCATTATGTTTACTAACAATCTGGCCCACAAACTCCATTTCCCTTGTTATATAATCTAATTTCTTCCTATTCAGATCCTTCTATTAGAAGCAGTATTTCTGGACTCAGATCACCCACACGTGACCTACTTCATGGACCTATTTCAAAGAACACACTTGTGTCACACTTGGGTCCACTTACTGGAAGCTACATTTGTGAACCAGGGTTGATTCAGTTTTTGGTTTGGCTTATTCCCAATGGACAATAGTATTACTCTGATGGCATGACTCTAATTAAGAACCTAACCATATGGGGAACTGCAAACGTGAACCTGTTCCTGCTGTGGCATTCCTGGATTTATTTTTCGTAACTATTTGGAAAATGTGACACGTTGCATTTATTAGAGATTGGTGCAGTTGCCTTTGAATGACAAAGACTTCCTTTTAGTTTTGGAAAATTATTTGGTTATTTACTTTTTTGTTTGGTTTCTCCACTCCTAGTGTTGCTTTCTCCAAAAGTGATAAGCTGCTTCTAAGGGGTTAGCCTCGGTTCAGCATTAGTTCACTCACCACAATTTCAGATGATCATGGGTTATCGTTCAACCTGAATCAGGATGTCAGAGTACAACTATTAGAATGAGCAAATTGAGAATTTGAGCAATTGTTATTTACAACCTATAATGAATGATTCAGATAGGAGACTGACAATAGATGGTAATTGGAAGTGGCACGTAGTAAGATTGTCACTGGATTAGCTACAGGGCCAACTCTCCCATCAGGTAGAATATGAATTCAGTGAATAAATTTCAAATTTAAAGCTAGTCTCAGTAATGGTGGCTGTCAGTGATTGTTATAAAAACAATGATGTTCATTAAGGAAGCAAGTTACCATCCTTACCTAGTCTTTCATTTACCCCTCAGCAATATAGTTTACTTTTAACTGGCCTCTGCAATGACCTCGCAATCCGCTCAGTTTCAGTGGTGATTAGGGATGGACAGCAAATGATTGCCAGTAATGCCTACAACCCATGAAAGAATAACACATATCCAAGGTTAATAATGATATGAAACTAAATGGGACTTAAGCAGTGAAGAGAGTGCAAAGAGGTTTCAATTGATGTAAATGTTCAGCCATGATTTATTGAATGGTAGAGTAGACTAAAGGTGTGCTAAAGTTTACTACTGCTCCTATTTGGAATCCATAGAATCCCCACTGTGTGGAAAAAGGCCACACAGCCAAATAAGTCTGCACTGACTTTCTGAAGAACATCCTGCCTTATCTCCTGTAACCCAGTATTTCCCATGGCTAATCCACCCCACGGACACATCCCTGGACACTCTGGGCAATTTAGCATGGCCAATCCACATAACCTGCACATCTTTTAGACTCTGGGCAGAAACCAGAGCACCCAGAGGAAACCCACACAGACATGGGGAGAATGTGTAAGCTCCATACAGTCACCCAAGGCTGGATTTGAACCTGGGTCCCTGCTGCTGTGAGGCAGCAATGCTAACCACTGAGCCACCATGCTGAAACATTGCTATGATCTTGCTGTGTGCTACAGTTTTTGCTTTACAATAGTAACAGTACTTCAGTAATACAAGGTTGGCTCTCAAGTAAAAATACAGTAACCAAAGTCCCAGAGGACCATTGAGTTGCTGTCTCATTAGAAAGAGACGGCAGGGAGTGAGTTTAAGCTGAGGGTCAGCACACCTTAGGTGAGTGGCGAGGTAGAGAATGCAGGACCTTCATGGTGACTTTAGATGGTACAGGAATTTAACCCATACTGTTGCAGTTCCTCTGTATCACAAACCAGCCATTCACCCAACTGAACTAACTGAGTCCCTGGCTGTCAAGTACTGTGGGACATTCCATATAAATTGATGTCTTCTCTTTATTCTGTCTATTAAGGTGTATACAAAAGTGATTCATCTTGCAGTTTTCTGTGGGGGAGAAGTACTCACTTTCCTATAACCCTATATTCCAGACTGGGAACCCATTGATAGTGAAGTATAGGTGGAAATTAAGCTTGTTTGCCTATTCTCTAAATTTCTTCCATTGCATCTGAACTGTGAATCACATAGTCAAGTTTCGGTAAATATTACACTTGTAAGATACATTTAAAAGAACACTTTTAGAATTAACTGGATCAGAAAAGGGACCTTTTCAAATTTTTTCTTCACATATTGTACTTATCGAGTCATAGAGATATACAGCACGGAAATAAACCCTTCAGTTAAACTCATCCATGCCAACAGGATATCCTAACCTAATCTAGTCCCAGTTGAAAGCACCTGGCCTATATCCCACCAACCCTTCCTGTTCTTATATCCATCCAGATGCTTTTTTTAAATGTTGTAATTGCATAGCTTCCACCATTTCCTCTGGCAGTTCATTCTATACATGCGCCACCCTCTATGTGAAAAAGTTGCCCCTTTGGTCCCTTTTTAAATTTTTGCCCACTTACCCTAAACCTATGTCCTCTCGTTCTGGACTCCCCCACTCCAGGGAAAACACCTTGTCTATTTACCCTATTCGTGCCCCTCGTGATTTTATAAACCTCTATAAGGTCACCCCTCACCCTCCAATGCTCCAGGGAAAACAGCCCCAGCCTATTCAGCCTCCTCCTGTAGCTCAAATCCTCCAACCCTGGCAACATCCTTGGCAATTTGTTCTGAACCCTTTCAAGTTTCACAACATCCTTCCGATAGGAGGGAGACCAGAATTGCACACGTTATTCCAAAAGTGGCCTAACCAATGTTCTGAACAGCTGCAACATGACCTCTCAACTCCTAAACTCAGCCTGTCCAATACCTTCTTCACTATCCTATCTACCTGCAACTCCACTTTCAAGGAGCTATGTACTTGCACTTCAAGGTCCCGTTGTTCAGCCACACTCCCTAGGACCTTACCATTAAGTGTATATGTTCTGCTTGGATTTGCTTTTCCAAAGTTCAGCACCTTGCATTTATCTAAATTAAACTACATCTGCCACACCTCAGCCCATTGGCCCATCTGATCAAGATCCTGTTGTACTCTGAGGTAACCTTCTTCGCTGTCCAATACATTTCCAATTTTGGTGTTATCTGCAAATTTACTAACTATACTCCTATATTCACATCCAAATCATTTATATAAATGACGAAAAGCAGTGGACCCAGCACTGATCCTTGTGGTACACCACTGGTCACAGGCCTCCAGTCTGAAAAGCAACCCTCCACCACCACTCTATATCTTCTACTTTCAAGCTAGTTCTGTATCCAAATGGTTAGTTCTCCCTGTACCCCATAAGATCTAACCTTGCTAACTTGTCTCCCATGGGGAACCTTGTCAAACGCCTTACTGAAGTCCATATAGATCATGTCCACCACTCTGCCCTCATCAATCCTCTTTTGTTACTTCAAAAAAACTCAATCAAGTTCGTGAGACATGATTTCCCACACACAAAGCCATGTTGACTGTCCCTAATCAGTTCTTGTCTTTCATATACATCCTGTCCCTCAGGTAGTTAACTCAGTTTAATAAATTGAGTAAAAACATCCTAATGTTCAAACACACATGCATACGCAAAGTGCACTCACACACAAGATGGTTACATATTTAGTGGTTAGATCCAGCAAGTTTGTGTCCAGTAATGTGAAAGTGTATATGACTCTTGAAATTTGCTAACTTGGCTAGCTTCAGGCCGAGCTTGGTGGTCCTTCGACATTTAGCATCAAAGTGGTTTAATATATTAATCGGTAATTGATCTCTTCCTTAAGATAGCACCTGCTGGGTTTTGTTACTTAAAACAAATCTCTGATTGCAGAACAGGGTGAATAAGAAAAAATAGGCCGAGTTCAAAACAGTGGCTCCCAGTGTACCTTTGCAGGCAGGTAGACCGCGCTTATTGACAATGGAATGTGGAAAGTACATTGATGCAAATGTGCAGTCTGCTTTGATGTTCATCTTTGTAATTTTGGCACAGAGTCTGTCCCTATTGCTCAGAAGGGAAGGGGGGAGATAAGCACAGCATTAGTCATTGGGGACTCCATCATTAGGGGGACAGATAGGAGGTTCAGTGGGAATGAGAGAGACTCACGGTTGGTGTGTTGCCTCCCAGGTGCCAGGGTGCATGATATCTCTGATCGTGTTTTCAGGACCGTTGAGGGGGAGGGGGAGCAGCCCCAAGTCCTGGTTCACACAGGCACAAACAACATAAATAGGAAAAGGGATGGGAATTTAAGGTAGAAATTCAGGGAGTTAGAGTGGAAGCTGAGTGCTCGAAAAAAAAAGAGTTGTTATCTCTGATTTGTTCCACATGCCACATGCTAGCGAGGTGAGGAATAGGGAGAGAGAGGAGTTGAACACATGGCTGAAGGGATAGAGCAGGAGGGAAGGTTTAGGATACCTGTGTAATTGGGACTCATTTTGGGGTAGATGGGAGCTCTACAAACAGGATGGTCTACCCCTGAACCAGAAGGGTACCTATATCCCGGGGGCAGGGGGGTAATTTGCAAATGCTCTTCAGGAGGGTTTAAACTAATTCAGCATGGGAATGGGAACCTGAATTGTAGTTCCATTGTCTAGGAGGTTGAGAGCTGTGTGGTCAGAAATAAAGTTTCAAAATCACAAGAATGCATTGGCAAGCAGGAAGGTGGTTTGAAGTGTGTCTACTTCAACGCCAAGAGCATCCGGAATAAGGTGGGTGAACTTGCAGCATGGCTTGGTACCTGGGAGTTTGATGTTATGGCCATTTCAGAGATCTGGATAGAGCAGGGACAGGAATGGTTGTTGCAGATTCCGTGATTTAGATGTTTCAATGGGAACAAAGAAGATGGTAAAAGAGGGGTAGGTGTGGCATTGTTAGTTAAGGACAGTATTATAGTGGCAGAAAGGACGTTTGAGGACTCTTCCACTGAAGTAGTATGGGCTGACGTTAGAAACAGGAAAGGAGAGGTCACCTTGTTGGGAGTTTTCTATAGGCCTCCAAATAGTTCCAGAGATGTAGAAGAAAGGATAGGAAAGATGATTCTGGATAAGAGCGAGAGTAACAGGGTAGTTGTTATGGGGATCTTTAACTTTCCAAATACTAACTGGAAATACTACAGTTCGAGTATTTGAGATGGGTCAGTTTTTGACCAATGTGTGCAGGATCATTTCCTGACACAGTATATAGACAGGCCAATAAGGGACGAGGCCACATTGGATTTGATACTGGGTAATGAACCAGGCCAAGTAGGTGAGATTGGAGGTAGATTGGATAGATTTGGAGGTAGGTGAGTACTTTGGTGATAGTGACCACAATTTGGTTATGCTTACTTTAGCGATGGAAAGGAATAGATATATACTACAGGGCAAGACTTATTGCTGGGGGGAAAGGCAATTATGATGCGATTAGGCAAGATTTAGGATGCAAAAGATGGGGAAGGAAACTGCAGAGGATTGTCACAATTGAAATGGAGAGCTTAATCAAGGTACAGCTACTGTGTGTCCTTGATGAGGATGTACCAGTCAGCAGGGAAGAAGTAGTCGAGCGAGGGAGCCGTGTTTTACTAAAGAAGTTGAATCTCTTGTCAAGAGGAAGAAGAAAGCTTATGTTCGGAGGAAATGTGAAGGCTCAGGGCGCTTGAGAATTACAAGTTAGCCAGGAAAGACCTAAAGAGAGAGCTAAGAGAGAGCCAGGTGGGGACATGAGAAATCATTGGCAGATAGGATCAAGGAAAACCCTAAAGCTTTCAATAGGTATATGAGGAATAAAAGAATAGTTCGGCCCAATATGAGGAATAGGGCCAATCAAGGATCGTAGTGGGAAGTTGAGCATGGAGTTCGAGGAGATCGGGGAAGCACCAAATGAATATTTTTTGTCGGTATTCACATTGAAAAAAGATAAGGAGAATACTGCGATACAGGCTATTGGCCGAGATGGGATTGAATTTCACAAGGAGGAGGTGTTAGCAATTCTGGAAAGTGTGAGAATAGATAAGTCCCCTGGGTCAGATGGGATTTATCCTAGGATTCTCTGGGAGGCCAGGGAAGAAATTGCAGAGCCTTTGACTTTGATGTTTATGTCATCATTGTCTACAGGAATGGTGCCAGAAGACTGGAGGATAGCAAATGTTGTCCCCTTGTTCAAGAAGTGGAGTAGAGACAACTCTGGTAATTATACACCTGTGAGCCTTACTTCGGTTGTGGGTAAAGTGTTGGCAAAGGCTATAAAAGATAGGATTTCTCATCATCTAGAAAGGAATAAGCTGATTGGGGATAGTCAACACAGTTTTGTGAAGGGTTGGTCGTGCCTCACAAACCTTATTGAGTTCTTTGGGAAGGTGACCAAACAGGTGGATGAGGGTAAAGCGATTGCAGTGATGTATAGGGATTTTAGTAAGATGTTTGATAAGGTTTCCCATGGTAGGCTATTACACAAAACATGGAGGCATGGGATTGAAGGTGATCTCGTGGTTTGGATCAGAAATTAGCTAACTAAAAGAAGACAGAGGATGATGGTTCATCCTGAAGTTCAGTTACTAGTGGTGTACCACAAGGATCTGTTTTGGGGCCACTGCTGTTTGTCATTTTTATAAGTGACCTAGATGAGAGCCGAGAAGGATGGGTTTGTATCTCTGCAGATGACACTAAGTTTGGTGGAGTTGTGGATAGTGCCGAAGGATGTTGCGGGTTACAGAGTGACAGAGGTAAGCTGCAGAGCTGGGCTGGGGTGTGGCAAATGGTGTTTAGTGTGGAAAAGTGTAAGGTGATTCACTTTGGAAGTAGCAACGGGAATAAAGAGTACTTGTTTCCTGATAAGATTCTTGGTAGTGTAGAGCAGGGACATCTCGGTGTCCATGTACAAAGATTCCTGAAAGTTGCCACCCGGGTTGATAGGATTGTTAAGGAGGCATACGTATGTTAGCTTTTATTGGTAGAGGGATTGAGTTTTGGAGCCATTAGATCATGTTGCATCTATATAAAACTCTAGTGCGGCTGCACTTGGAGTATTGTGTACAGTTCTGGTCACTGCATTATAGAAAGGATGTGAAAGCTTTGGAAAGGGTTCGGAGGAGATTTACTAAGATGCTGCCTGGTATGGAGGGAAGGTCTTATGAGAAAAGGCTGAGGGACTTGAGGCTGTTTTCATCCAAGAGAAGAAGATTGAGAGGTAACTTAATTGAGACATATAAGATAATCAGAGGGTTAGATAGGGTGGACAGGGAGAGCCTTTTTCATCAGATGGTGATGCCTAGCATGTGGGGACATAGCTTTAAATTGAAGGGTGATAGATATGAGACAAATGTCAGAGGTAGTTTCTTTGCTCAGAGAGTAGTAGGGGCTTGGAACGCCCTGCCTGCAACAGTCGTCGACTCGCCAAACTTGGGGACATTTAAATGGTCATTGGATAAACATATGGATGAAAATGGAATAATGTAGGCCAGATGGGCTTCAGATTGGTTTCACAGGTCAGGCAACATCGAGGGCTGAAGGGCCTGTGCTGTGCCATAATGTTCTATGTAAGTTAGGAGCCCAATTTTAGTTAAAAAAATAGCAGCATGATATAGGCTGTCAGATTCTTCATTGGTATAGTTACTTAAGTATTTTAGTGATGTGAGAATTTCTGAAAGATATTCTCATACTCAATATGTTTCAATGTTTCTAAAGAAGAAATGGAAGATGATGGAGATGAGATTGATCTTGAACATCAAGCTCTGTAACAAGGCATTACTTGCTACTTTAAAAATGTGAATACATTAGATCTGAAATACTGGGATTACGACCTTTTTAATCTATTGTAAGCATACTGGAAGTTTTTTTTGAAATATTGCCACATTCAGGTTTTGTGTGTGTGTGTGTGTGTGTGTGTGTGTGTGTGTGTGTGTGTGTGTGTGTGTGTGTGTGTGTGTGTGTGTGTGTGTGTGTGTGTGTGTGTGTGTGTGTGTGTGTGTGTGTGTCTATATATATTCTATACGCTTATTCATGCTGTCAAAGTCTCTATATATGTATCAGATAAAATTAAAAACCTGCTGCCCAGGCAGACCCATTGTTTCTGCTCCTGCCCGACAAAACTTACCTCTTCCTCTCTCGACTCGATTCTTTTTTTCCTCTTTTCCACTTTGGAGATTCTTCTGATGCTTTATGTCAGCTCCAGAAATCCCAGCTTGCGGACTCCAGCTACTGCCTCTTTACCATGGATGTGCATTCCATTTAGAGTTCCATCTCTCATCAGGATGGTCTCAGGGCTGTCCGTTTCTTCCTGGAAAAAAGGCCTGAACCATCCCCATCCATCACCAGCCTCCTCCACATGGCTGAGCTCATCTTCACTTTGAAAAACAGTTCTGAAGAAGGGTCACTGGAGCAAAACATTAACTCAGTTTTTTCTCCACGGCTGCTGTCACACCTGCTGAGTTTCTCCAGCAAGTTTTGTTTCACATTTCTAGAATCCACAATTCTTTGTTTCTTTTCTAAAGGTTTCAAGCTTTTTTAAAAAAAATTCTATAAGTGCATTAGCAAAGAGCTGGAATAATAAATTATACATTTTCGCAGGCTGAATTTTGTGCTCCACTTTTCTGCATTCCCCTTGACGGGCTTTAAGATGTTTTCTTCAGTTCGATACTGAAACAAGACATGTATGTTAAGCATTTATGAGCAAGGTGTGTTGAAGCAAACATAGATCATTCGAAAGGAACATAATTCCCAGTGTGCTAGCTGTTACATGATGCAATCATCAAAATCAAGACCTTGTTGATTTTAGAAGGTACACTATACTGAGAAATAAGGATATTTACAACCAAGTGGGCTTTGATGGTCAGGTGGCCTCTTATAGATTGGAAGCATGTGTTTTCTGGTTCTAATCCAAGCTTTCTGCAGCTCGCTGTTCTAACGGAAAGAGCTAACAAGTGAAAAATTGTCTCTGATAAACTGGACATCATGTACATCATGTACTGTGTCCATATTGTGCAATAAAACAGCATTTGCTTGTATACCCATTACAATAAATAACGCAAAGTATCAAGTTAAGAGCTTGAGCAGCCACAAAAGTGATTAATGTTGATTGTTCATTTTGCATCGATGACTGTAATCAGATTAGTAATGTAACAGAGTGCATTTATTCTGCAGTGTGATTGTTTGGCCATCAGTAAGCTAGAGTGTGTCATGTTGCTTCTAGCTCTGATTGCAGTTTGCCTCTAAACTAGTAAAAGATTCAAACTACCAGCCACAAACTGAAGTAAGGTGTCCTACATGAGATAACACAATCATTTTCTTTTGAATCATCTCTGAACCTACAATGGTACATTCACTCTGTAGTCAGAGCACTCAATGTTGAATCAAAACTCTGAACTTGAGATTTTAGTATTGCTCCCACTTGGATAGTTTTATACCTCTCTCAGATTTAAGGCTGACAAAATCCACTAGCCACTTGCTGTGGGCAAGTTCTGGATTGTTGGTTCATAGCCAGAGATGGTTATTTTCTAGTGGATGATCTCTGATCTCAGAAGGATGGGCTAGGCAGTAGAGAAAGAGCCAGTGAGGCAGCAGACTAGGTACACATGGCATGTACGAGCACTTGCCTCATGTAAAGGCCTAAATGAGGAACTCCCAAAAAATTGAACTATTTGATACTTTTGCCAAGGTATTATGGACTTGAATAATTGAAGGTCACAAGGAATACAATGACTTTAAGTTGAAGAATATTGTGCAAGCTGAAAATGTGTTGCTGGAAAAGGGCAGCAGGTCAGGCAGCATCCAAGGAGCAGGAGAATCGACATTTCGGGCATGAGCCCTTCTTCCGGAATGAGGAAAGTGTGCCAAGCAGGCTAAGATAAAAAGTAGGGAGGAGGGACTTGGGGGAGGGGCATTGGAAATGTGATAGGTGGAAGGAGGTTAAGGTGGGGCTGATAGGCTGGAGTGGGGGTGGGGGCAGAGAGGTCAGGAAGAAGATTGCAGGTTAGGAAGGTGGTGCTGAGTTCGAGGGTTGGGACTGATACAAGGCAGGGGAGGGGAAATGAGGAAATTGGAGAAATCTGAGTTCATCCCTTGTGGTTGGAGGGTTCCTTGGCGGAAGATGAGGCGCTCTTCCTCCAGCCGTCATATTGCTATGGTCTGGCGATGGAGGAGTCCAAGGACCTGCATGTCCTTGGTGGAGTGGGAGGGGGAGTTGAAGTGTTGAGCCACGGGGTTGTTGGGTTGGTTGGTCCAGGTGTCCCAGAGGCGTTCTCTGAAACATTCCGCAAGTAGGCGGCCTGTCTCCCCAATATAGAGGAGGTCACATCGGGTGCAGCAGATGCAGTAAATGATGTGTGTGGAGGTGCAGGTGAATTTGTGGCAGATATGGAAGGATTCCTTGGGGCCTTGGAGGGAAGTAAGGGGGAAGGTGTGGGCGCAAGTTTTGCATTTCTTATGGTTCCAGTTTCCTCATTTCCCCTCCCCCCACCTTGTCTCATTCCCAACCCTCGAACTCAGCACCACCTTCCGAACCTGCAATCTTCTTCCTGACCTCTCCGCCCCCACCCCCACTCCGGCCTATCACCTTCACCTTAACCTCCTTCCACCTATCGCATTTCCAACGCCCCTCCGCCAAGTCCCTCCTCCCTACCTTTTATCTTAGCCTGCTTGGTACGCTTTCCTCATTCCTGAAGAAGGGCTCATGCCCGAAATGTCGATTCTCCTACTCCTTGGATGCTGCCTGACCTGCTGCGCTTTTCCAGCAACACATTTTCATCTCTGATCTCCAGCATCTGCAGTCCTCACTTTCTCCTAGAATGTTGTGCAAGGGCTGATTATGTAGCCCAGTAGTAGTACACTCATATCAGAAAAAGGTCTTGATGTCCCACTCCAGAGACAAGTATTCTAGTTGACAAACCAGTGCAACTTTAAAAAGTTATGAGGAAGGGTCACTTGACCCAAAACATTAACTCTGATTTCTCTCCACATATGCTGCCAAACCTACTGAGCTTTTCCATTAATTTCTGTGTTTGCATTAAATAGTACTGCACTGCTGGAGATGCTGCTTTCCAAGTGTAGTGTTGAATTGAGGGTCCATTTGCCTTTATGACAACCTAAAGTATCCTGTGACACTTCCTGAAGAAGAGTTTGAGGTACCCCGGATGTTTAACCAAGACATTTTGCTCTACCAGTGTCTCCTGGTCATCAGTTGTGAGGTGCTCTTGGTATTACTCTACTTTGCACAGGAATGGCCCAAGCACCATTTTGTGCATTGTGACAATCACTTTGATTATCTTCCACTTCCTCTGGAAATTGAAAATGTTCTATATCCACAGGGACACAATGTACAAATCTCCAGTAGAAGAATGTTTTTAATGTTATCTTCACCTAATGGACACTTTTGTGTGCAGCTGGAGTAAGTTGTGCCTAGACCTTCAGTATGAACCAAGTGTCATTCTATCCTGAGGTTCTAGGCATCCTGGAGTTGTGAAGCATGGCGCTGGCCATGTTGCTGTGGGATGCTTTATTTCGGCTGTGCCACATGGCCTTCGTGGTCGGAAACCCACCAGATAATGTTCGACATATAATATCCTAAACACTTTGAAAGTAAAGGTGATGGTGAATCCTTGGGTGTTGGATGGACTCTGAGCACACTGTCAAAGAAAAATGGCAGATTGCCTCATTGGCAGAAAAAATGATGACCAAATGTCACAGACTAGACATTCCAAGTTTCAGGACCATATCCCTAAAGGATGTGTGAAGGTTTGCAAAGGCCTGCTGGGGAAAGGTTAGCCCTGCTGTCATAATACACCAAAGGCTGGAATCTGTGGAAAACCCCTTGGATTGTATGCAGCACAGAATCTTAGACAAAAAAAATGGAGATTGCGAATATAACCTACAATTACAAGTGTAGTGAGGCACCTCAGAGTCGCGCCTGATGTATTAAAAGAAATTCAATTGTGCTATATTTTATGGAATGTCATATTTGAATCATGACATGATAAGCCTTTTAAAAGTTTTATGAATAAAACATGTCTTTTGTAAGAAATCTTAAAGGCATCTTTGCACTTCTGCCACCCCCAATTAAAATATTGCCAGGAACGGCCAAGTCTGTAAACGAAAGCACTGGCTGGCCTGGAGCCAGTTATAGTCGAGAGGCAGGAACTCATGAAAAGGTGGAAGGTGGGATTTCCGCCTCCCAGGGACAGAACATCCCACCTTGGAGATCTGCCAGCCAACCAAGAGGACATTGCTGTGACATTGAATCAGTGTTTGATGATGTTGCTGTGTGCCAAGCTCGCAGGGCCCAGCGAGGAGTGGATGCGGTGAAGAGGGATAGATATGTTCATGGCGATAACCTGGGATCATTTCTTTGGGGTAAGATGCTTTAAGGAGGGACACCCATCCCCTCTGTGCCCAGCACTAAGACTTTCAGGGAAATGTGCCAGTTTGGCTGCTGGCATGGACCTATCCTGCCAATGTGGCTGGATGACACATTTAAATGGTCGTTGATTGTCTTCTGAAAGGCCTCACTGGTGAGCAGGCTACCCAACACCATTGTAGTTATGCTGAGGGATCAGCTGGGGCAGGGAAGAGCAAGTTGTTGGCGACCAGGAGCGCTTTATATTTGATGAGCTTTAACACCCTCTGATAGGGATATCGTTTTTTTTATTCATGTGGGGGATGTGGGTATTGCTGGGAAGACCAGGATTTGCTTCCTTTGCTGATTTTGCTGCATACATCTTTTCGTTTATACCAACACGAATCTTTGAGTACTGAATTTGGAAACTTAAATGTTTGGGAATTGCTAAAAAGGATTGCTCCCACAGAAGAAAATAATGGGCTGTGGTTTTACCCACATACATTTTCTCCAAGAAAATTCAGTTTGCAAACACTGGGATTGAAAATAATGTGATTTTGAGTGTATGGTGACAGAGAGTTCTTAAAGAATCTTTCTAAATACATCTGTTTTAGTCACATATATGAAAAGATTGTATGTTTAATTGCACATGAAAGATTATCTTGAGAGCAAAGCACAAACAATAAATTATTATAAATGTTAAAATCTTAATAAACCTTTACAGTCAAAGGTCTTCATTAAGTGAATTAAAGATTCCTGATAACATTCTGAAGAGCATGTCTCTCCATCTTAATTCTGAAGCAGGTTAATACTGCACTTTATTTTTCTGTTGACCACACTACTTAAGATTACAGCTAATTACATGTTCATTTATTTAAAAGAAATTAAATAAGCACCAGTTCCTTTGGAAAAATACACGGTCCAGCACATTACTTCACCTTTTAAGCTATCAATAAACTATTGTAGTCAGAGATTATTCATAAAATGACAGTAATTCAGCCTCTTGTGAAAGTGCTGTGTGATCAGGATTTTGACAACAATAGAATTACTTTCACAGTAGGGTGGATTGAATTCACACCAGACGCAATTGTGCTCTTTAGTAGCTCCCTCAAATACAGCTGTGCAGTTCTCAAATTGTTCCTGCCTGACTGCATTACAGTCTTCGTTATGTGAAAAACAAAAAGAATCCTTGGTGCAGTTACTAAACAAAAGAGAATCATACTCAAGATAATCATGATCTTCAATTAGTGCCATATTTTTACAGCTAGGTATTCCTGTTGATTGAAGGGATTTCAATCAGAAAGCCACCCTATTTTGAATGATTCAAAATAATATATATATTATTTACACTGATGTTCTCCCTAGTCTCTTGTTCCAGTAGTTTCTCAAAATGTACTTGCCTGAAGTCCCTCAGTTGACAGTTTCAAAGGTTTTTAACTAAGACACGTTATTTCTGTTGGACACTCGCTGTAAAACACCAATTGCACCATTTTCGTTTGGAGCTAGGATGGTGACCACTAACAAGCTGTTAATATTTTCGGTTTTCCCAGCTTTTCAGATCTTAACTTCTTAGATTATGTGGGAAATGGAGAAGAACTGAATGGGAGACATCTTTCCATTTCAAAGCATCCGAGTGTTACAAAAATGAACTTTAGTTTTGTGGTTCTTGAGCTCTGTGATAAACACAAAAAGGTGTTATTGAGATACTTAAATAGAAATAAACAAAGAATTCTTGGTTGATAAGAATTCTTTCTTCTAAAATCATCCATGAACTGATGGGCTGTGCATTGCAATGTTTTTGGCTAAATGTCAATTGTGTCAAGTTTTTTTGAAAGTATTCATGCCTCATGACCTAGAGAATTTTTTTGTCATCTTACCAAGCACATCTCATTAACTACTGACCTAGCCCTTATGGCATCCTCCACATCTGATTCTATCCCCATTTTACCACACACCATTCCTAGAACAATTCTCCCCACACCTGACATCCACCAAAAGACTGGCATCCCTGGCACCCTTGTCATTTTTAAAAAACAAGTTGTGAACCCAGACAGGCATTAGTAATCTGGAACTGCCCTGCATCGTTCCTGACGTTTGTTCCAGACATGACAGAAGGAAACTTTCTGTTGGACAGCATGGTGCAGATAAAGGATTTCCTCTTTCTTCCAGTTACAGCAGTGGAGACCATAACTACAGTCAGTGGCTCCCACCTGAATCAATGCAATCTAAGCAGCCTGATGGATTGACCAGTGATATAGGAAGAACATCAACTGTGCCAATATAAGTGCCACTATCTTCTGTCTGATACTTCACACTCACTCTATTACCACTGCTGTATCCACATTCTGCCAAGGTCTGTGCTCTGTCACAGTAGTATTGCCCAATGCATCTTACCTCGTTCACGGTCAGCCACTTCAACCCCGACACCACTAACCCTGTATGTCCTCTGCACTGTTTGCCACTCACTTGGGACATTTCCGACTCTACATCAAAAGTAACAGCTGTGCCATTCACAGTCATCTCCCTAAAGATCTGCTTCTCTCTCATTCTCAGAGGAAAGCAGCCCCCAAGAGGGCAGAAAGATTCAAGAAGAGTGTTGTGCTGTCCGACATTTGGCTCCTCAACCCCTCATGAGAAGAGGATCCTAACTCTGATGGTCCCAAACAGCTGACTAACCATTTCCAAGCTCCTGAGCTGGTTTCTGACGCTGCCCTTGCCTTGCTATGTTGAGCACCACCTGAGTAAAGGTTATGTCCCTTTACTTGACTGAGGACTACTGACAACCATGACAAGTTTCTTGGTTTCATGTCTGTGCTAATTAGCGAAGCAAGACTAAAGTATTGTGAGGAGAAAGTGAGGTCTGCAGCTGCTGGAGATCAGAACTGAAAATGTGTTGCTGGTAAAGCATAGCAGGTCAGGCAGCATCCAAGGAACAGGAGAATCGACGTTTCGGGCATAAGCCCTTCTTCAGGAATGAGGAAAGTGTGTTCAGCAGGCTAAGATAAAAGGTAGGGAGGAGGGACCTGGGGGAGGGGCGTCGGAAATGTGATAGGTGGAAAGAGGTCAAGGTGAGGGTGATAGGTCAGAGTGGGGTGGGGTGGGGGCGGAGAGGTCAGGAAGAAGATTGTAGGTTAGGAGGGCGGTGCTGAGTTCGAGGGATTTGACTGAGACAAGGTGGGGGGAGGGGAAATGAGGAAACTGGTGAAATCCGAGTTCATCCCTTGTGGTTGGAGGGTTCCCAGGCGGCAGATGAGGCGCTCTTCCTCCAACCTTCGTGTTGTTGTGGTCTGGCGGTGGAGGAGTCCAAAGACCTGCATATCCTTGGTGGAGTGGGAGGGGGAGTTCAAGTGTTGGGCCACAGGGTGGTTGGGTTGGTTGGTCCGGGTGTCCCAGAGGTGTTCTCTGAAGCGCTCTGCAAGTAGGCGGCCTGTCTCCCCAATATAGAGGAGGCCACATCGGGTGCAGCGGATGCAATAGATAATGTGTGTGGAGGTGCAGGTGAATTTCTGGCGGATATGGAAGTTTCCTTTGGGGCCTTGGAGGGAAGTGAGGGGGGGAGGTGTGGGCGCAAGTCTTACACCTCCTGCGGTTGCAGGGGAAGGTGCCGGGAGTGGAGGTTGGGTTGGTGGGGGGTGTGGATCTGACGAGGGAGTCACGGAGGGAATGGTCTTTACAGAACGCTGATAGGGGAGGGGAGGGAAATATATCCCTGGTGGTGGGGTCCGTTTGGAGGTGGTGGGGTCTGTTTGGAGGTGGCGGAAATGACGGTGGATGATACGCTGTATGTGGAGATTGGTGGGGTGGTAGGTGAGGACCAGTGGGGTTCTGTCCTGGTGGTGGTTGGAGGGGTGGGGCTCAAGGGCGGAGGAGCGGGAAGTGGAAGAGATATGGTGGAGGGCATCGTCGACCACGTCGGGGGGGAAATTGTGGTCCTTGAAGAAGGAGGCCATCTGGGTTGTACGGTTTTGGAACTGGTCCTCCTGGGAGCAGATGCGGCGGAGACGAAGGAATTGGGAGAATGGGATGGCGTTTTTACAGGGGGCAGGGTGGGAGGAGGTGTAGTCTAGGTAGCTGTGGGAGTCGGTCGGTTTGTAGTAGATGTCGGTGTTGATTTGGTCACCCGAGATAGAAATAGAGAGGTCTAGGAAGGGGAGGGAGGAATCTGAGACTGTCCAGGTGAATTTGAGGTTGGGGTGGAAGGTATTGGTGAAGTGGATGAACTGTTCAACCTCCTCGTGGGAGCACGAAGCGGCGCCGATACAGTCATCGATGTAGCGGAGGAAAAGGTGGGGGGTGGGGCCAGTGTAGTTGCGGAAGATGTATTGTTCCACATATCCTACGAAGAGGCAGGCATAGCTGGGGCCGATGCGGGTGCCCATGGCTACTCCTTTCGTTTGGAGGAAGTGGGAGGATTGGAAAAAGAACGAAGAGGCAGGCATAGCTGGGGCCCATACGAAAGTATTGTGAGCCTGGTAGCTCTGGCTGAGGGGAAAAGTGCAAGAAAGGCAAGGCAATGCAAGGTAGGCTTACTGAGAGCATCCGGGTATGCTCTGATTGAGTAAACACTATGACCGTGAGTGAGCAGCCCAGCATGCAGTTTGGTCCAGTCCATGAGCTGGCTGTGTGTCCCTCAATGCACATTGTCCTTGCTGCAGCTTTACAATGTTTGTTGCCAGAGCAGCCGGAGGTACAGCATTGAGGTGCAGTACGTGGATTCGGGAATATGCTGTGAGGGCTTTTAAGAGGGTTGCACATTTCAGATGCCAATGCCAATTTGTGCATGGGGTGTATGTGGCTGGTGCCCATGAAATGTACCCTGAGATGTTGGTACCTAATGTCTAACATGGACATGATTTTGAGGGAGTGGTGAGCTGAAGTGGCCAGCTACCTGCTGTAATTTCCATGTCGTGATTTCTCTGAACCTAGCTTGTTGGCATGTTTTTGTAAGATTAGAAGATTAAAATTAATGAAGTAAGTTGTGCCATTAATAAGATGTTTAAAATCTTATAATCATCATTAATTGGCAACTCACTGCTGCCTAGTGAGAAATCTGCCATTCTGTTCCGCAAAAGCATAAAAATGGAGCGAGATGCTCCTGATGTCAAGACAGGTTTTTTTTCTCAGACTTCTTGTCCGGTTCTACCACAAACCATGCCATTGTCCTTGTTGCTCAAACTCCTAATAATATTCAAGGAAAGAGCAAATTACTGCAGATGCTGGAATCTGTAATAAAATGAAAACAAAAATGCTGAAAATCACAGCAGGTCAAGCAGCATCCAGGGAGAAAGAGCAAACTTAACATTTCAAGTAAGATTCCACCCTTTGTCTTCCAATAATGCAGCCGCTAAACATTGCAGCATTGGGAAGGTTAAAACCAAGCAAACGCCTCCTTGACAAGTGAACACATTTTATCACTCTTTTCAGAATAGTTATTCTCTCGGGACAGGATAGACTGGTTATGGAGTTGCACCAGTTGCTGCGAGCTGGTGAGCATAACAGTTGCCTGGCAATGGATTGGACGAGTGTTGTATTGGGATACAGGGGTTCACTTTAAAGCAACCAAAACTTACATCTTAGCTTGTATGGTCATTGTATTATCATCTCTCTGCTTCACAATGCAGTTTTACTTGAATCAGTCAATTGAGACTCCGAGGCTTAATCTTTCACAAGCTGTGTTAGAAATTTGAAACTAAGGGTGACCCTTAAGGAATGCAGGACAACCAAAGTGAGGGACCACATCTTAAAATTTGAGATAGTTTGTCACCCTGATTTGAGCGCTCACTGTGTAGAGAACTAAAGGTACAGATTGTCAATATTAAGCAATGAAAATCAGGATGCACCATATTTTAAAACATATTTCTCCTCTAACTTTCTTCGACTCTGTCAGATCAGATCTTGCTTTCCAACCTCTGCCATAGTTGCTCTTGAGCTGTCTGCTAATATAGGTGAAAAATTCCAAATGAACGATCTTGAAATTTTCCTCCCTTCCTGCAGAGACGTGCCGAGCTAGTTCCTGACATTTCCCCCACCTGACATTGTGAACACAATTAACTTGAATTGGTGAGTGCAGGGAAGAGAAACTTGTGGTCACAAGCATAATTTGCCATGTTCATTGAATTGTTCAATATACTGGTATCACCACCTGGTCACATTAATGAGGACAAGTCCATGACCATCAATTTGTTAAAAACAGTTGTGGAGACCTTCAAGAGACTCCGCATCGTAGGATCTAATTTAACAGAGCTGCAAAAATATTTACAATGCGGTAGGCAGAGAGCCTGGACTCAGGAACCCAGTGAGTTGTTGACTATGGTGATGCCCAGAGAGGACTCCTGCCTGTGGTAGGCCCACAACATGTACCCTGGGGAATTGGAGGGTTTTGGCTGTGGCAGAGGCAATGTTTGGAGCAAGGACTTCAGCTACAGCATATTGCAGAGACCTTGCAAAAGCCCTGTATATGTGTTTGTAGAGCCCTTGTTCAGAAGATTTATGTCTTTTCTTTATTATTTCTTTTCTAGTCTGGAGGCTAGGTGACAGCGTGGATTAGGGTTGAAGGACTTGAACTCAGAACTTTTTCTTCCTTTTATTTTTCTATTTTATTCCTATGATTTTGTATTTATCTAATTTATTCTTAAGAATCTGTACCTAGGTATCTTGTACCTCAGATGACGCCTTAAGTGGCAACTTGTATACTTTTCGCAGTATTCATGTGAGTACATAGGACAATAAGACTAATTCAAATTCTCCAAGGAGAACACCCTAGCTTCTTAAATCTGTACTCATTACTCAACATCTTCATCGCTGGCACCATTGTCATAAACCTCTTCTGCATTCTCTCCAAAACCTTTGCATCCTTCCGAAAGTGCAGCACCCAGAATTAGGTGCAGTACCCTGTCTCAGTTCGTACTAGTATCTCATACAGGTTCACTACAATTTTCTTGATTTTGTGTTCTGTGCCCCTATTAATTCAAGTTGAGGATACTATATGATTTATGAATTTCTCTCTCAATCTGTACTGACACCTTTAATGACATGAATATCTATACTCAGGTCCCTATGCTCCTGCATTCCCTTTTTGAGTTTCACCCTTTAGTTTTACTGTCTCTGGTTTCTTACAAAAAATATCACTCATACGTCTCTAGATTGAACTTCATTTGCCACTTTTCCATTCACTCCACCAACTTGTCTATGTTCTTTTCTACTTTCTATACAGTGCTACTCACAGTTTACAACGTTTCCATGTTTTGTTGCATCTACAAATTTTGAAATTATGCTCTGCATTCCAACCTCTGATCAAAGAAGCAAGAATACCACATCCAAATCATTGACATGTGAATAGCTGATGCCCATCACAAACCTTTGCAAAGTCCCAATAGTCAGAGCCACCTAACCTTTAAAGGTCTCTGAAAATATGAAGACCTAAGTCTAGTTATCCAATTACCTTTTGTAGTCACAATCTTTTGATTGTTTGTATATTTGTATGAGTCCATGACTGATTGAAGAGATTTGAAGGGATATGAGGCAGCAGTAGGCAGTTGGGATTAGCTTGGTTTGGGATTATGTTCAGTAGGGACTGGTTGGACCGAAGAGTCTGTTACTGTGCTGTATGATTCTATTTCTCTATAAACGGCTTTAAACCTATGTCGATGCAATAGTTTTACTGCTTTATTTAATTTGTTTTGCTCTGTTTACGAAGCATCAAGAACGTAAATGGTCCAGCTGGAGTTTACATGTTCGGAGCCATAACCGAATGATACTTCAGTTTGATTTTGGTTGGATTCATTTGTTGGGGTAATACTTTGGATTTTGTTGTAAATGAAGAAACAATGTGTTGGCTGTTGATTCTGAAGTAAGCTGATCTCCGTGGCATTGATTTTATCTTTCCCAATGTTACTTTGAGTTTGACGTCGCTTCAAGAGGATTTCTTGAGATTGGCAAGAGTGATGTCCTCAAGCAGGCGTAGCAGCCAATCGTTTTGAAGAATTCTCAGAGTCCACAAAGTAGAACGTAAATATGTTGCCTATCTTCACATTTTAATCATTTTATAAATATTAATGTAAAGTGTGGGACAGAGTCATGGGATTAAGAGAAACTGAAATATTATATAATCTAAAAAAAGTTTGACTTTTTTCATTTTTAAAACTGATAATTTGTTAATCAAAATGGAGAGGTTTGAAATTTTACAAATATAAAAATAACTTTTCCAGGCCAGTGAGACTATTCAGAGGTAATTATTACATTGTTCCATGGTTTAAATAAAAAACAAATTATGTCTCATTCAACAAGGCACAAGATTTTCAAGGATTTTTAAACAAAGATAAATATCTTTTAAAATAGTTTTTATCCATTAAAGTAGGCTCTGAAAATTTCCATCAGTGGCACTTTGCCAGGGCACCTGTGTAAAGCTGGTGGAATCACTGACAGCATCTCGCTGGTCTCGGCGTTTTGCTGTGTACCTGTGGACTCCAGGAGTTGCTGTCAGTTTCACGGTTGTAATGACAGCAAAAGTTGACAAATTCACCATCGTAACAACTTCGAGTCTGGCCCAATAGTACTGAGTAAGCAAACACCAATATTTTGTTCACATCATACTTTTCTTAATGAATGTCTCAAAAGTCATTTCATATACTTTTTGGATGTAAATACAATTCTGTTGTAGATATTTAGTGCACTGTTTTATACATATTGTTCTGTGCATTACATGTATTGGGAAGGAAGTATTCTGTCAGTGTTGTGGAGTATTAGTATATCATAGGCTCAGTGGACTCCTACCCCAACTCTATTTTTAAGTTTAGCATCTATGCATCAATCGTTGAAGCAAGTACAGACTTCTTCAACAATCTTTGTCAAACTTACCTTAAGTTTCTTTCTCACATACAGATCATAGGATGTTTAAAAGTGTTAGTCTGAAAGAGTCAACGCTGAGGAGTACCTTAAGCAAAATTCTCATGATCTCTGTAATAATGTCTATCATATTAATGAAACTTGCATGCACTTACTATTATGCGATAAACTAAATCATGAAAATGAACACCTCTTCTATTAAGTCTATTCAGTGATTTTTCTCCACTGAACTAGACTAAGCAGATCACTTGCAAATATTGAAAGAGAAAGGTGAAAACAACTCTGCCTTATATTGAGCACTAGAGCAGTGAGTTTGTATAACGTGGTGAATAGTGATATGGATTACTTGTACAGCAAGAATTTGTGTCATCTTACTTGGATAATTTTGTCAGCTGGCTCAAAAAGACCAACAGTGCATTCTCATTACTGTTGATTTGTATGGACTTCCTCTTACCTTGGATGACAAAATCACAGTCATGACTTTGACCCCCCAAACACTATTGTGTAATTCTTCCACATAAATACAAATTTTCACCTTCATTGTTTGTGTGGTAATCTTTAAAATAGTTGTTGATGAGGGATAATAACTGGCAAGGGAAATTGGAAGGACAGGCAAAACTGCATCTCGAGTAGACTATTTCTGACCCCAGCTGCTGTTTGATGTGTGAAGTGGCTTGACCTGATTAATACTCCAACTCACCATTCCTGAACACAGAAAGGCATCATACCTGTCAGAAATTGTCAGCCAGACTGAAGGCTGTCTTCAATAATTCCTGCAGCTGAAAATACAAAAGGGTGTGTGTGTGTACTTTTATGGGTTTAGGCAAAATAAAGCTAAGTAGTAATCATTCTTCTGGATAGAATCTTTCAAGGCCATGAAGAACTTGGGCTATGGCAAAAATTTAGGAGAATTGTGTGAGAAGTTGAGCAAGGCCTTTCTCAATGGTGAGAACAGCAAGGTGCATCTCCCACTGAGTTCCCAGTATTGAGGCAGGATATTTGCTCCTGAATGGCAAGAGATTTATTAATGGGGAATATTGCTTATTATCACCCTTATTGTTACTTAATCTTA
This sequence comes from Chiloscyllium plagiosum, assembly GCF_037043375.1. NCBI lineage: Eukaryota > Metazoa > Chordata > Chondrichthyes > Orectolobiformes > Hemiscylliidae > Chiloscyllium > Chiloscyllium plagiosum. Next base: position 59,989,975 of record NW_028270149.1, read on the forward strand.
CCTCATTATGCACTCTCCTACTCCAGCAGCCATGAGATAGTAACTAGCTGACACCAGATGGCCTCCTTCTTTAGAGACCGCAATTTCCCTTCCCACGTGGTTAAAGATGCCCTACAACGCATCTCGTCCATATCCCGCACCTCCGCCCTCAGACCGCACCCCTCCAACCGTAACAAGGACAGAACGCCCCTGGTGCTCACCTTCCACCCTACCAACCTTCGCAAAAACCAAATCATCCGCCGACATTTCTGCCACCTCCAAACAGACCCCATCACCAGAGATATATTTCCCTCCCCACCCCTTTCCGCCTTCTGCAAAGACTGTTCCCTCCGTGACTACCTGGCCAGGTCCACGCCCCCCTACAACCCACCCTCCCATCCTGGCACTTTCCCCTGCCACCGCAGGAACTGTAAAACCTGCGCCCACACCTCCTCCCTCACCTCTATCCAAGGCCCTAAAGGAGCCTTCCACATCCATCAAAGTTTTACCTGCACATCCACTAATATCATTTATTGTATCCATTGCTCCCGATGCAGTCTCCTCTACATTGGGGAGACTGGGCGCCTCCGAGCAGAGCGCTTTAGGGAACATCTCCGGGACACCCGCACCAATCAACCGCACCACCCCGTGGCCCAACATTTCAACTCCCCCTCCCATGCTGCCGAGGACATGGAGGTCGTGGGCCTCCTTCACCGCCGCTCCCTCACCACCAGACGCCTGGAGGAAGAACGCCTCATCTTCCGCCTCGGAACACTTCAACCCCAGGGCATCAATGTGGACTTCAACAGTTTCCTCATTTCCCCTTCCCCCACCTCACCCTAGTTCCAAACTTCCAGCTCAGCACTGTCCCCATGACTTGTCCAAAGTTGTCCTACCTGCCTATCTCCTTTTCCACCTATCCACTCCACCCTCTCCTCCCTGACCTATCACCTTCATCCCCTCCCCCACTCACCCATTGTACTCAATGCTACTTTCTCCCCACCCCCACCCTCCTCTAGCTTATCTCTCCACGCTTCAGGCTCACTGCCTTTATTCCTGATGAAGAGCTTTTGCCCGAAACGTCGATTTCGCTGCTCCTTGGATGCTGCCTGAATTGCTGTGCTCTTCCAGCACCACTAATCCAGAAACTAGCTGAGATTTTGCCAACTTGTAAGTCAAAGCGGGTATCTGGTGACTCCTTGTATCTCTAGACTTCCATCTTAGACATTGAGAACCAACATCTCAGAGCACGCTCCATGGGCAATGGCAAAACACACCCATGTCCACAGACGGTAGCATCCATCACATTCCAGTTTCTCAGCACCACCCTGGAACCTCTCTGATCCACTTCCAGTATGTTTCGACACTTAGATGCTGCACTTGGAGCACACCATTAAATATCATTGTAATGCTATTGCTAGGCATTTTGTATCCTGTACCAGCTCATGGACTGGATGGAATTATATACGAGAGCTACTCGCGTGCTTTCTTCACACTCATTTATTTAGCACCTAGCTGGATGCTCACAACATTCCAGCCTTGCTTTTTCCAGCACTTTGCCTCCTCAGTCAGTGCTAATAGATTCACTGTACATTTGGACACACGGACCGGAAGCTTATCATGGTTGCCAGCAGTCATCAAGCATGGACAAAGGAGCTGAAAGTGACTGCCTTTGTCATCACGGCCAGTTCCACCATCTGTAAGGCACAAGTTAGAAGTTTAATGGAATACTGCCCTGGATATGTGTACCTTCAACAACATTCAAGAAACTTGACACCATCCATGACAAGACAGCTGTATGGAGGTTGAGTGGATAAGAGCAAGTGAGGAAAGATTTTGCATGCAATATTGAGAACAGTAGAGTGTTAGGAGGTGTATGTAGTAACAGAGTGTGAATATGAAGTAACAGAGACAAGATGGTGGCCCTTAACCTGGTGGAGCAGAGAAGGTAATCAATCTTCCTACACTGCTGGGTTCATTTAAATGGTTGTGACTGCACTGACCTCGGTGGCAACCACACAGCAGGTTGGTATAGTATGGGGGTATCATGGGCTGCTCTGATAGTCCTGTAGAAGGGGGGCATTTTTCTTCACCAGTCTGTCCACCAACTCCAGATTTCTGTCTGCAAGGTTGGCTACCTGTTTCACCTTACATGTCAGGGTCGTGCAGTTCCAGACTGACAGTGCTTGTTTGGATGCACAATGGTCTTTCAAAGTTGGTGCCAGTGCCAGGGATTACGGGATATCCTGGAAAATTCTAGCCAGTGGTGAGTACTTCTAGCTACGATGAAAGAGAGAATTAGACTAGCCTTGGAGGGAGGGGCACCACTGGGATATGGTAGGTGGTTAATGAGATGGCTTTGAGATGGTAGCACGGGAAGACTCACTGGACTTTGCACAGGGAAGCCTTCCATGAAGCTCAATGAAAATGACACTTTGCCAAAATATGGTAAGAGTTGGCCCTTTGTCTTTACTGCTCACCTATACCAAGTCTTTATATAATATGGGAACTTTGTCACTGTAACTCCTGTGCACCTGTACATTAGCTGGATATATGCTGAATGTGTACATTAGAGTGACAGTCTTGCTACACATGCACACATTCTCCAAAAACTGCAAGTTGGACACTGGGCATCAAAATGACTTTCCAGACTTGGGGAAATGCAGTAGCCTTGCAAAATTATTACAAGTGTCTTTATTGTCTTGCTAGTTGAGAGAGTTTGCTGTGCACATGTTGATTGTTACATTTCCTACTCGACGTCAATGACACACTTTAAAAGTATTTGAAAAGCGGCAATGTTTTGAGTTATCTTAATGTCCTGAAAAGTGTTCTGTAGAGCTAAGTCTTTCTCTTTAGAGGCTCCCTTAGACCCATTCCAAATTGGTAGACAAAGCAAAAAAGGAAATCTCAGCGCAGTTCCCAGGAAGCTGTAAATGGTGATGTCTTGTTTTCCTTTAGATCTGGTCCCTTATTGAGACCTTCGTGTGAAATATTCTCAAATTCATCAACTTACAAATAGCAGGGCAGGGAACTGCAATCCCAGGAAACAATGATTGATATTGGTTCCAGGCTGGATTAACTATTCTGCTGCTACACATTGCAGGGGATTCATCCTTTTACCTCCCATGTTGCATTATCTTTTCATGCTTTACTTGAACCTGATAACTACTAAGGGGGCAAAAATGTTTGATTGTTAGAAACCATCATGAAGTATGTGGCACCCGTGAAATTTATGCTGAATAACCATGGATTGTGGCTTGCTGCAGAATGGACCTTGACCCTCATCAATAGGGAACTGCCAAGCTGTGGATGCCAGTGAACCGTCCAGCATGTTCATAAAGGCCCAGGTAAATCCAGCCCACTCAGTTGTGTAGCTGGTCTGCAGGCATCTCCAGGAAGTACAAGGGCTTGGCCAGGTTAGAAGTAGCCAGAGGTACTGTTGTGAAGCCAAAACCAGCACTCGTGGTAAGGAGAAAACAAAAGTCACAACATTCAGTTTGTACCAAACTTGACACCGGCGTTCTGATGACAGATAATTCACCTTCTGCCAGTTTGACAAAAGAGGGCACTTTGCTCTGCGTAGAGTTTGAGTGAACAGCAGCAGTTTCTCCCTCGAGTATTTAAGAGGGATCACAATTATGTGCAATAAAAATTGGTTTCTTTTTTAAAATAAGCAGCATGTATGTTCCATTGCCACTGAATATTGGAGTGTCAATGTGGAATGATACAGTAAGCAGTGGATCAGATTTCGTGGTTAGAGTTCTTTTCGCAATTTGCTTATTGCACAGGGTGATGACAGTACATGGCAACCAAATTCCCAGTTCCAAGTCACTCATCGTCCAAGATGCAATGATTGCCATTCTTTCACTGTAGCTGGGTCAAATCTTGGAGCTGCTTTCCTCACAGTTCTGTGGATTTACCTACACGACATGAGCTGCAGCAATTTCAGAAAGCAGCTCACCCCAACTTCCCCAGAGCAATTAGGGATTGGCACTGACTGTTAACCCTGCCACTGGATGCAGTGAGCAAGTAACAAAAAAAAACTGAGGCTAGGCATTTCTGTGCAAGACTAGAGGAGCAATCCATGGGTCAATTCCTCATGGTGTCATCCATGCACGTCCTTGCAAATCATGTGGTAGTGATCTGAGAGCAGGAGGTTTTCTTACTCTCATACAGATAATTATAATGAGTGAGGAAACAGCAACATTAAAAATAAGTGAGAGTAAAAGTGAAATGTTGTGCATCAAATAGCTTTGAAAGCCTGAAGTAAACAAGTGTGAATTATGTAATATTGTGATCTGACAGAGGGAATTTGTATCGAGTATATTCATGGTACTATGTACAGTATGTGCACACAGATGATACCAATTCAATGTAGTTTTCAGCCATCTAATTCTATCAGTTCAATTTGACTTGGAATGAACCAAATCAAGATGCAGCTCTTGATAAGGCTAGTTTGCACTTTGACTATAAAACAGGAGTCAGAAAATGTAACCATTAGAAAACTGTATTTCTCACTTACTGCAGAATAAAGCAGTACCTTGAACATTAGGAAAGTTTAATGGCAGCCTTGTGTCAACAAACCTGGTCACACTTTACAACTTTATAGCGGAAACTTATTTTCAAAAGGATTCATTAAAACTCCTCGTTAAAAGTAGTTGTTTTGCATCCTCCTGCTTTTGACGGTTTAAATAACCTTCATTAAATTGACTGCAAATTCCTAATCTGTTAAATTAATATTGAATGAACAAGCATGTTTCATTTTGTTGAAGACCTCAGATCTGAATTATTTTGAATTAAGATCTTTTGCACTGCTTGCAGCCTGTTTTTCCCATACACTTGAAAATGCACACTATTGATCTGTTTGGGAATTTATGATTCGGACTACGTTGCTGTAGAGGATTGAGCACAAATGAGACCTTCAGGCAATGAGAATAAAGTTATTAATCCCTGAACAAGTCAGTAATTTATTTACAACTATCTAGTAAAACAAATCTCACTTTCATCTTTTGTGACCGCAATGTTATCCTTCCCATCTGCTTAGCTGTACCAAGTTCCTGGAAACTTGGGAAATATTTCTCAGTTTCTTTTTAAGAAACTTGTTTCAAATCACTCTCTGGAAATGGCTGAGCAAACCAACGCTTTCTCTGCTGTGATCTAAACAATCAGTTCCAATTCCAACATCATTTTCTGACAACCACCTTGTGTGCTTTGGAAATCAATTTAAAACAGATTAAGTTTTCTTTTTAATTATTCCTTTTGGATACGTTTCTGCTTTGATTCTTGCAGTGGTAAAACATTTTTAAAACTCAAACCTTATCGTTTTTGCATGAATACATTAGCACAGATTTTAATTTCACTTGGGAAGCAATTTTTAATATCATGGGCGGCACGGTGGCACAGTGGTTAGCACTGCTGCCTCACAGCACCAGAGATCCGGGTTCAATTCCTGCCTCAGGCAACTGCCTGTGTGGAATTTGCACATTCTCCCCGTGTCTGCGTGGGTTTCCTTCGGGTGCTCCGGTTTCCTCCCACAATCCAAAAATGTGCAGGTTAGGTGAATTGGCCATGCTAAATTGCCCGTAGTGTTAGGTGAAGGGGTAAATGTAGGGACATGTAGGGTGGGTTGCGCTTCGGTAGGTCGGTGTGGACTTGTTGGGCTGAAGGTCCTGTTTCCAGGCTGTAAGTAATCTAATCTTATCATTTTAATCTGGTCGTTATTTGAGATCTTTACACAATTTCGATACTGTTACTCTTTACAGTGATCGTGGATCTCTGCTTTTCAAAGGTTGTCCAGCATAATTTGAATCCAAGTTGTGTTATATTTCTTGCTTTTGTTAGGAAATCAATAGCATTAAAAAGTCCCTGTAGTGCAATAAAGACATTTAATTTAACATGTTCCAGTAATAAAATCCCTTTGATTATGAATAATGTTGAATAAAGATTAGGCTCAAATTTGTTGCTCTGTGTTACTCCCCACCCCCCACCCCTGCAACTCCCCTGAAAATTGACATTAAAAGACTAACTAGAACAAGGCTTGGTCGATGTTCTGTAAAATGGTTTTATTTTTCATACTCCTGTAAAATGGATGTTACTAGTGTTTGTGAGACTTATTTTTGGCCATCACTCTTAAATGTGGTTTGTTTGAAAGTAACCAACAAAAAAATTAAAACCGCTTCTTTCTTTCTCCCTTGACAGTTCAAGGCCTGGAAGGCCCCCAAAACGTACCCTGAGTGTCACGTTGCCAGAAAATTCTCGCATTATGTCCCATGCAGTCCCAGGTCTCTTATCACCAGGAATCATCTCGCCAACAGGTAATGAAATCCATAAAATCATCAGCACAGACGTTGTAAGGCTTTTCAATTGAAATGAACTAATATTGATTGAATAGGCTTGTCCTTCAGGGGGTTTTATATTTTGCCAGAGGTTGGAATATTGGATTTTTTGAGTATTCATAAAAAACAATATAGCTTTGTTGTTACATTGTTTCAGATCCAATGTCACTTTTGCAATTCATTTGTTCAAGATATATTGCCTCTTTCTCCCAGATGCGATGAGATTCATTTGCTTCTATCATTTAAAAGTCAAGGAAAGTGCTGCTTCTAAATACTTACATTTTTGACTGCTTGGGATTTAGTTCTTTAGACCTTGATTTAATGAACATCTGTGTCTTCGTCCATTAAACTTATTTAGTAAACTTAGATTGCTTTCACATACAGTTCTCAGAAAGTACATCTTTTGTTTTAAAATGTTTTTAACATGAAATTGATCTTGTAGATTTTATGTATATTATTTCATGATGCATCTATGATTTAACAGTCAACTTATAAAAGAGTGATTTGTAAAATAATATATTTTTTCTGAAAGAAAATCTTTAGCCAATTTGCTCCAGTTTTTCCCCTCGTCCTAATGTGTTGGCTTTCCCTTGAATAGAATTGCATAGGTTGAGGTCCTTTTTTGATATCTTAACAAGTGTCCAACATTCAAGTTTGAGAATGGAAGTGGTCTGTTCAATAACGGGTTAACGAATTTCAGTCCATCCTCAGCTGATGCCTACAAAGTGCACGTAAGAATCAGAAATAAGAGAGTTTAACCCAATTTCTCCCGTTAACCCAAAGCTCTGAGGGTAATTGGTTCAACCTTAAGCTGCCTTGATTGACATCAACTGGCTCAGAGTCAAAAAGTGTGATGCTGGAAAAGCACAGCCAGTCAGGAAGCATCCAAGGAGTAGGAGAGTTGACGTTTCAAGCATAAGCTCTTCATCAGGAATGTCCTAATGAAGAGCTTATACTTGAAACATCAATTCTCCTGCTCCTCAGATGCTGCCTGACCAGCTGTGCTTTTCCAGCACCACACTTTTTGACTTTGATCTCCAGCATCCGCAGTCCTCACTTTCTCCCCATCAACTGGCTCAGCCCAGACAGATCAAACCCATGTCATGCCGGTCTGTATGGGTCACTGAGTCAACTGTATAAACTCTCAAGTTACATCATTGAAGCACACATTATGTGCAATTCTATTGCATTCTTAGAAGCCAAAAGAATTGTGGATGCTGTAAATCAGAAACAAAAACAGAAATTGCTGGAAAAGCTCAGCAGGTCTGGCAGCATCTGTGAATAAAAACCAGAGTTAACATTTCTGAGGAAGTGTCACTGGACCCAAAGCATTAACTTTGAATTCTCTTCACAGATGCTGTCAGTCCTGTTGAGCTTTTCCAGCAATTTCTGATTTTGCTTCACTGCACTTTCGGCTGGTCTCCGGCTTCTACTCTTGGTAAACCTGAAGCCGTCCCAAACTCGACCCATGTCCTTCCTGGTGCCAAGTCCCATTCTCCCATCAGCGCTGTGCTCGCTGACCTATATTGGCAACCAGTTAAGACATGCCCTTATTTTAAAATTCTCATCATTTTTTTTCAAATCCTTTTATCTTGCCCTTTCTACCTCCTGTGATCTGTTATCTTTGCTCTAATTTTGAACTGTTTGAACTTCTTGATTTAAATCATTTTGTCACTAATAGGTATGTCTTCACTTGCCTAGTCCCTGAGCTCTGGGATTCCTCCTAAATCAGTTTGCCTCTATACAATCTTAAAACGTACCTCTATGAGTAAGCTTTAGGGATCTGATTTGATTGTTTTTGCTATTGATAAGGGAGGGAAGACCACGGGATCCTGAAGGTAAGTGCCTTTCCACTTAACTGATGGACCTACTTTATTTGCTTCAGTAGCCCTGCTGGCTACAGCCTTCACTGAAGGTCTGAAATCCATCTTGCCTTACAACCAACCAGGTGCCCAGTCTAGCTGGAATATTGGAATATTGAAAGGGTAAATAGGATCACTGTTAAATTCTTCCAGCATTTCAAACCAGAAAGCATCTTGTTCTCTTCCCATTTTGTTAAAGTTCAGTCCATTGTTATGCCATAACTCACTAGAGTTGGTGTACTTAGTACCAGAGGTCTAGGACAGTTTTCCAAATGTACTGTTTAATGGATTAATGATGACAAGAATCCTGAACTGACTCATTTTAAAGTTGGCCCATGGATGTGGTTTCTAACAGCCATGGCTCAATTGGCAACAGTTTCACCTCAGAATCAGAAAGTTCTCTGTTAAAGTACCCTTTCCACGACTTGACCTCAACCATCTAGTCCGGACGTTGGTACATTATGGCATTTGACCTGCATTCAGCTTCTTAATATCCCATTTGTGACTTGGAATTTTAAGCAGCCAGTTCTTTATTTTTATGAAGACATCTAGAAATAATAAGTCAACTGAATTTCAACTTAAATAACTGGATAATGCCATAGTTTTCTGATCCAAGGTAGTAGGTTTCGTAGTTTCAAATGAATTTCTTAACAAGAAATGGTATTGTGCTTGAAATAAAACTGTTGGGTTGTTTGTCTCTTATTTGGATGGGATATGTCCTTGGATTTAAGGATCAGATTTTATAGTTGTGCTATAAATATTTCTAGTACAGCTGAAAACAATAAATTATTCTGAATATGCATTTATAAGCTATTTTTATATCATGAAAATCTATGGCCTGGAAAATTATTTTTTGTCCGCAGCATTTTAAGCTAAATACTTTTTAAAGATGATTTTACTGATATCACACAATATTATGCAAAACACAAAGGCAAAAACAATTCTTTTCTTTTTAATAAGTAATTCTGTTTTTTTTTTTAATTCTAAGAAGAAAGTTGATGTTTTGCTAATTTTTTTTGTCTTTCAGCTCTGAACAATTTGTGTGTCAGGCAAATTTCTTCAAAATTAGTTTTCATATTTAAAAAAAAACATTTGATGCGTGATCTAGGCTGACATTCCAGTGCAGTGCCGAGGGAGTGCTGCACTTTCAGGGATACTGACTTTTAGATGCCACACTAAACCAAGGCCCTGACTACTCTGTTAGCCTGATATAGAGGGTTTCACAGCAGCAGCACCATCTCCAGTTTTCTGGACAATATACATCCCTAAGTCAACATTACAAAATCAAATTATTTCTTGGATACAAATTGCTGCTGTGATTCCTGTCTTCCAACCTTAGCATTCATGCTTATAAAGGTCTTTGAAATGTCCGGTGATCATAAATGATCATCTTTCGTTAATTAATAAAAAGGATGTTTTAATTTCCTCTGTACATATGGTTAAATAACTAAATTACCATATAAGAATTCCAGTTGGTAAAAGCTTTCTTTTCCCTCAGTGGGGTGGAAACCAGGGCAACCTTAAGTTCTTGCACCTTCTGGAGCAAACACTCAGATGGTACTGGGATTCATTCAGTAATTGTTGTGCTGAGACCTCTTGCAAAGCCACTTTGCACAATCTAAATTAGTTTTTACCTGAGGTTGAAGCACTGTAGCAGCAATTTGCTTGGCAATAAGTGACACCATTAGGGCATTGACTGAGCTAGTGGATACTGTTCCATTTGAAGCTGTGCAGAGTTTTGTGAGTGTCTGCTTACTGAGTAACAGTGTCCAATAAGTCATTCTGCAGAGTTGAAAAAACAGAGGATTGTACTATTGTCCCTTCTGTCACTTTTCAAAACCATTGGGATTGCATGCTGAACTTGCATGTGATATTGAAGGAACAAATAATTCAGAATTAGTCATCCAATTTGAATTACAATGAAGGATTCTATGCCAGGGCACCTAATTTGGTTTTGACCATTCATTCTCTGATTTTATGATAATGGAATTGTACTTGACAGTTCTCCAAAATAAAGGAAAAAAGCTTCTATTGAAGGGATTGAAACTATTTTCATGTTAGGTTTGAGGATCAGGTTTTATTGTTGAGACGTTAATATTTATAACACAGCTGAAAACAGTAAATTGCTTGTGTGTCCTGGAAGAAGTATCATACTTGATGTAGGAGTTGTTGAAAGCCTGTTTGGCAGGAGGTGCCAAGCATGAGATCCTTGAATTTGTCTATCCTGTGATGTTGCACAAATGTAAGGCCTGTGAGTGAAGTGCACTCCTTCTTCCATTTCCTTCCACTTCCAAAAGGACTAAAGTCTTCACAGAACCCCATTTCCTGTAAGAGAGTGAGGAGTGATGGAAACCCGGGCAAACTACAAGTAAATGGCGAGTGAAAAGAGAAGCAAAAGCATATGAAAGCCAGCTTTCAAATGGCACTGACTGAAGAAGTTTGTGTTTGATATTCGCCATAATGCAAAGAAGTGTAACCAATCTCTGCCTCGTCATGCAGTTGTGATGATATGAACATACCAATTGTTCCCTACCACCATAGTGAATGTTAGTGTTGATATCAGCTGTTGACAGTCAGACTGTTTTAATAATTAAGATATGAATGTGGCTCTAGTTCCTCTCCAGTAACAATGAATAAGATGACATTTAAGCAAATAAAGGAAAAGTGAGGGATATTCTACACATGTCACTTCAAGTGATTTTCCAATCATCAACGGAGTCATAAAGAGTTATAAGAAGTTTCAGGGTGTCAGAGGGGAGTATAATAAGTGGTCACAATTCATGTTAATTTAGTTAGTTGATTTCAAAATATATTATTCTTGTAACCAATGTAGCCCCAAATGGCTATGAATTCACTTTAAAAGCAATATATATTCATCAATTAACTAAATGGGAATGGGTTAACATAATGCAATGTTCTACACGGTTATTAGATTAGATTACCTTTTTTTAGATTAGATTACCCACAGTGTGGAAACTGGCCCTTCGGCCCAACAAGTCCACACCGAACCTCCGAAGAGCAACCCATCCATTCCCCTACACCTAATATGATGGGTAATTTAGCATGGCCAATTCACCTAACCTGCACATTTTTGGACTGTGGGAGGAAACCAGAGTACCCGGAGGAAACTGTGCAAACTCCACACAGGCAGTTGCCTGAGGCGGGAATTGAACGCGGGTCTCTGGCGCTGTGAGGCAGCAGTGCTAACCACTGTGCCACCGTGTCGCACATATGACTTAAACTTAATTTAAAATATGCTTTTCTAAAATCCAAAATTTCCACCTTAAAGCTGCCTACATGAGAAAAAAAGGTGACTTATTCTGGGCTGCTAAGGTAGCGGCTATCATTGTGATAAATCACACTTCCCACAGTGTCTGTGCCCCATCTGGTTTGCCCCAAAACAACTCAACAGGATTTGTCTTGTGTAGCTTTTACACATACAAAATGGAAATGTGTGTCTGAAAATCCTAATGCAAATTACAGAACAAGACTGTGACTGACAGTGAGACTGTCAGAGGTTTAGGAAAACTTTCACCAACCTTTTAAGCATTGAAAGAGTGTAGATGCTCTGCAGTTATTAGATATGACAAGGTCACCTTTAATTGTTAATGACAGGGCTGTGTCTAATCATGCACTTGTACGACATGAATCCAACCACAGAATGCACTGGACTGAACAAGCTTAGTTCTTTTTCTAAAATTAAAAACAATCATTTAAGAGTTTAGGAAAAAAATTAAGGAATTTGACCTGTATTAATTAGTGAGCTGAGTTTACATAATTCAATAATTGTCTGAAATTAGAATATCTGTTTAAACTCCATGAAGGTTCTACACTCTTTTGCTCAGAATGGATTATTTTACTCCCGAGTCATTGCCACATTTCTGATGTTTCAGCAGCCTATTACTTTGCATTTTATCAATCATAAATTGTCTGTTCTGGTTAACATGCTGACCAATGTATTACTGAGACTTCCAAACCCAGAACATCCCAAGTTCTGACTTCCATCTATGCTAAATTAGCTAAGTTCTGCTGAGCTTGGCTCATGTAATGGCTTAGGATAGAGGAAAGAATTAGTCAGGGCTTGTATGCCTGAATGCTGCCTGCTATTCCTGTGAGGTGACATGATTGGGCTCAGATGTGCCTAGCTGTTGAAGAATAGTTATTTCTGCTGGCCATGTTACCATATTCCAAATACAGGGAAATAATTTTCTGCTTAATGAAAGATATCATTGAATGTTCCACTGGAGCAAAAGACCAGTGGGCCCAATGATCGTCTTATGTTGCAAGTTAGACAAGCGGATTCTGATTCAGATCATAAAAAGTAAAATGATTTAAAATTATTCCAATTGACAAACGTTTCAGTTTTATGAAATAATGAGCAAAAATAATGTTATGTTGTAGCTGTTTATGCTGTTTGTATGATCATGCCCAATTCAAATGTTTCAATTGATATGTGTTTAATAGCTCCCATGGTCTGCATACAGAAACACTTACAGTAGTGATGGATATCATGTGACTGTGACAAGATAGCCAATAAATGAAAGGTACAGTTGCATTTCTCCAAACAAACTTCTTTATATTAATAGAAGCATTGTCATTTGCAGTTAGTTGCAAATTACTCTGTATCCGTAGTCTCGAGAGAAGTTATGACTCAGTACCTAAACAGTGCATTAACTGTCATCAGTTCTATTTTTGACAGTCTTTTCAAATGCATTGCATACATACTCATTAAATCATGTAGGTCTCCTAATGATACATATGTACCTTGTTGTTTGCAGTTCCTCTGGTATCGGTTCATTTTTGGGGTGATGTTGCTTCTCTAGGACTATAATTGCCACATACAGTGCTGTTCCTGATCCATTTCTGTTCTGGGGGGAAACAATAGATTTCTGGAGCTGTTGCTCATTTGTTACTTATAGGAGAGTAGATCATCTTTTCCAGCTCTGCTGCCTTCTGTAAAAGCATAGCTTCTTCCCATGTCTTCAGTTGCTACAATATACCTGGCTATTCATCTCATGCAAATTCAAGGTGATGATTGTTTTACATAGGTCCCAGGTTGCCATGTAGGCTGAGGTTTGTTGAATGTTTGCACTCTGACTTTACAATGCTCAGCTCCTCTGGCAGTAATGTAGCAGTTTTATCAAAGCGAAATGTGGCTTTCTATTGTTTCACATCTTACACATGTTACTATATATGACTTCATTGTTTTTTCACCATTTCAAGAGTAGTTTGTGCATGATGTGACATTAATTTTTGGACTGGATATTTTCCATGCCTTCATTGAACGTATTTCTCCATTCTAGGATTGCCTTTCAAAAGACTATGCTGGAGTTGCTCAATTTTTTAATGATCCCTTTGATGAACTTCACATCCCCCTCAGTCTTTCCATTTGATTGGATGTAGTGCGGCAATGATGTATGGTGTTAAGTTTGAGTGGCTGAATTATTCAGTTATGCACTGAAGGCTATGGTCACTCATCATAACATTTGGAATGCAATAAGAACTGAAATGTGCTTTCAGGCATTCTCTGATCTCACCGGGCTCAACAAAAATTATTGACATGACCTAACCTCACTTCCAATATGGTGGTTGATAAGGAAAAGATGATAATTTCCTGTGAATGTGGAGGTACTCTAAGTTTCATCCATCATCTCTCTTGGTTGCCACGTGTGATAATCACTTTAGCTTTCTAAACATGGTATTCATTACAAGCATTGGTTTAAATTGTCCTTCATTTGATAGATTGACCATGAGACTACTTGTCTTGTCTTTCTCAGAGTGCTGTCAATTCCTTGATGGCTCACATGGATATGTTTCCCTATCTCTTTTCTCATCTTCTTGGGGATAATGACTTTATTTCTGTTGTGCAAGGTCCATCTTAGACTATCAGTTTATCTCTGTATGCTCAATACATTCCTGAGGCCAACAGGTATGTCCTTGAAACTTTCAGGCCGTTCTTTCATTAACACTTACTACAGTACTTGGAGAATTGCATCATGTTGCATAGTTTCCTTGGTTTCATCAATATATTTAGCCTTCTGATTCAATGAATCTGTTTACAGTCATTGAGTCATAGAGATGTACAGCATGGAAACAGACCCTTCAGTCCAACTGTCCATTCTGACCAGATATCCCAACCAAATCGAGTCCCATTTGCCAGCACTTGGCCTATGTCCCTCCAAACCCTTCCTATTCATATACCCATCCAGATGCCTTTTAAATGTTGCAATTGTACTGACCTCCACCACTTCCTTTGGCAGCACATTCTATACACGCACCACCCTCTGCATGAAATAATTGCCCCTTTTATATCTTTCCCTCCTCACCCTAAACCTATGCCCTCTAGTTTTGGATTCCCCCACCCCAGGGAAAAGACTTTGTCTATTTATCCTATCCATGCCCCTCATGATTTTATAAACTACTATGAGGTCACCGCTCAGCCTTCAAAGTGCCAGGGAAAACAGTCCCAGTCTATTCAACCTCTATTCAAATCCTCCAACCCTGGCAACATCCTTGTAAATCTTTTCTGAACCCTTTCAAGTTTCACAACGTCCTTTTGATAGGAAGGAGACCAGAATTGCATGCAATATTCCAAAAGTGGCATAACCAACATCCTGTACAGCTGCAAAATGACTTCCCAACTCCAATACTCAATGCTCTGTCCAATAAAGAAAAGCATACCAAATGCCTATCTACCTGTAACTCTACTTTCAAGGAGCTATGAACCTGCATTCCAAGGTCTTTTTGTTCAGTAACACTCCCTAGGACCTTACCATGAAGTGTATAAGTCCTGCTAAGATTTGCTTTCCCAAAATGCAGCACCTCACATTTATCTAAATTAAACTCCATCTGCCACTTCTCAGCCCATTGGCCCATCTGATCAAGATCCTGTTGTAATCTGAGATAATTGTCTTCGCTGTCCCCATGGTGAGCTTTGCATTTTGTTGAATCTGGGTGATTTCAATTCTGACTTGGTATCCTCAACCTCCATCGTTGGAAGTGCATCTCTCAACAGCATGTTGACAATGCACATCTGCCTCCCCTGCATGTGTGCAATGTCCAAATGATATCCCTGTAAATTAAATAACATGCTTTACAACAGGTAGAAGTGGTTTGGGGAAGATGCTTTGAAGAAGCTTTTGATTGGAAGGACTTCACTGTCACTTTGTCTCTCCCAAACATTTGCTTACAAGCAAATGCAATAGCAAGGCATTCTTTCGCTATCTGAGTGCATGTTCAATTTGCAGTAACACCCTGGATGCAAATGCCACTGGTTGCACAAGGATAAGTCCTGTGTCGCTAACAATATAGTGCTAGATGACATCTTCATTCATGTTGTAAAACGTTAGCACTGACATTGCTGACATTAGTTGTTTGATTCTAGTAAAGGCTGCTTTGTGTTCTTAGCATCCTTAGCAATGAGAGAGCATAACAGTTCACAGTCTGATGACAAATTAGGAAAGTACTTTGCTAAGAAGATCATGAATCCAATAAATCATTGTGCTGTCTTTATATTTGTTGTCTGCTGCATCTCTGTTACAGCTCTCACATTGTTAAGAATTGGTGAAGTTTGTTTGTTGTCAGTACATAATCTTAGTACTTAAGGCATCTGCAATACTACCTCTTTCTTGTTCATTCTTGGATTCTTCTGTTGAGCTTCCTCTCGCAGCTGCATCAGATTCTGATTATGATGTGCTATGGTTTCTTCCATTCTCAACATCCACTGATGAGTAGATCATCCCCAATAGCTTCCATTCCTGGAAGAATACTGACTATCTCATGATGTCTGTGTTGATACTATTGTGAAGCAGTGGAAATGTCAAATGGCATTTGCAGAGACAAAAAAATTGCAGATGCTGCATTTGCAGTCATCTTTATCTCCTGGTTGGTATTGAGAGTATGGTTAGGAAACTATTGTTTTCATCCAGCTTCACCTGGTAGTAACCATCTTTCTGATTGAGGGCAGTAAAGTCCTTCACCCCCTGGCAAATTACAGCAAAATTTCTTCAATGGGGGGGGAGATATCTTTAAAGCTTCATTGAGATCATTTAGATCTACATTGGATATCTGTTTTCCCAGGTTTATTCACTGCTACCATGCTGCTAATTCAGTCTGTAAATGTTGTCATTTCCTTGATTGCAGCTTCCTTTTCCAGTTCTTCTGTCTTGTTTTCCAGGTTGAGGGCAGCTTTCCTCATCAGATGCTGCATTGGGCTCACACGGTCCTCCATTTCACAATAATATTCATCAGGCTGACATCCAAGGCTGGTAAAAACTTCTTGCAACCTTTCAGGAACAGTTTGGCAGTTAATGGTTTAGTGGTCTGTGAAAGGCTTCAAATCTCTCTTGGCTTCTTTCGGGTTAATAGTTCAAGATTTGAACTTGCTTCAGCTTGGATGAGTGGATTTTGCTTAATGCTGAGTATCTGGAGCTCCAGATGTTCACACTTCCTATTACATTGGGCTCTCAGGTTAATTTCTCCTCTTGACATAAGTATTGTTCCATCATATACCTTCAGCTTTACCTTTGAGGGCTTCATTATTGGGTCACAATCTTGAATGACTTTGCATGGCTTTGCAAAATTGATGATGCTGTACGAGGCAGAGATGCCTATCTAACACTTCCTATTCGCTTGACTCTTTCCTTCTGCAGTCATCAATCTAATGATCACAAACAATTTATACCTTTTAACCTGATGGCTGCAAACTGTTGTATGGTGTAAAGCGATTCAGAATCACTAGCTGTTATGACTCCAGCTATTTGTAGACTTCTTCTAATTACAGTGCTACTTTACTGTGCTGAGCTTGCTTCCTTTGCTTCTGTGTTATACCCTCTGCAATATATACATCCTGTCCATTGGCCTTGATCTTTCTGTTGGCTTTTCTACAAAAATTTCTTTTCTTTAATCATTATATTCTCATTTAGCCTGGAATGTCTCTCAGCACAATGCAAACCTTGTCTATTCACCATTAACTCACTCGAACTGATTATGACAACCTCAGCTTTTACACAGGTCACTACCTATCTTGAGTGGAAGATTTTCCTCATTGAACAGACATGCTGTCATGGCTGGGTCTCTTTAAGTCTAAAACAGTCCAATCTCTGAGGAATTATGATTTCAGTTGGCCAAACGTTCAGTATATTGCTAAGTGCAGTCATGTATGATCAATACTCATACTCTTTACTTGAGCTCTGATATTGGATAAATATCGCACATAAGTAACATTAGTTTGGGGTCAAAATGCAACTTCAAAGTCAGCAAAATCTTTTCCTTCTAGCTTTCCTGTACCTCAAAAGATCAATGCTGCAGTACAGCTTGAAGTGACTTTTCTCCAGCTCTGATAGCAGAATTGTAGCTCTAATGTCAGTGCTTTTTAGAAAAATATTCTGAAGCTGTTTTAGAGTTCTCCCACTGAGAATGGTAATATTCCAATTCTGTCTCTTGGCTCCTTTTAATTCCACAGTAATGTGAAAAATGAACAGCCACTTTAACTACCCAGTAATTCAAAGCTGCAGATTGTATTTTGTTGCTCTTTTCTTGCTGTTTCTTCCAGAAGCTGTCTGTCCTACAGCTCAGAAAATTCACATTTCAGCCGCACCACTTTGAAACCATGTTTCAAGTGATGTACGTTTAATCACACCTACAGACTGCATTCAAAGGCACTTACAGCAGAGTTAAAGTTGACATGACTACAGCAAACCAGCCACAGCATTAAAGATTCAATTACACCTTTCTGAACAGTACTTAATTCATTTCCTTCAAGAGATCTTCTCAATTTCAATGTGAACAATTATAAAATCAATGCAACAATGTTATCACAAATAGTCTGTAGTTTGGCCACACATGGTCCAAGAAACAGCTGAAATGCAAACACTGGCAAATGGTCTTTTGCAAAGATGTGTTTAATCCAGTAATGGTTTAAAATCAAATTTGTACATAATTACACTTGGTTAGTTTTAACTTTGTCTTAACATTATATACAGTGAGAGAAATGATGTTACTGCAGCTTGCAAAGATCAAGGACAGAAACAGTTAAGATCTTGGTTCATAAAGTCCCTGTAGAATGGCAGGAAACATGTTGATGTGTTGTAATCTTTAACAGATACTCCGTACTCAACAGATTAGGATTGACTTGGCCTTTCCCAGCACTGAGCAGGTGACTTGATTACATATAAATCAAGCATAAAATGTCCTGTTCTGGGCGGTGAAGTGAATCAGTCAAATTATCGAGTGGCAAAACTAATTCTGTGCCTTGGGCCACAGAAGCTGCCAGTTCCTATAAGTCAGGCCTTCACTCAGTGTAAAATTGTTTTTATTTTATTCTGTTTCATTTAATATGGCTATTCAAGCTAATCCATGCAGTAAACCTGAGCCTGTAGATCTGTCAGAACTGTTCCAGTTACCAGTCTCACCACAGTAAGTAGCAAGTCCCTCAGAATTAGGCCATTAGTGCTACCAAGAACTACTTTACATGAAACAGTAATCACTAACTTACAGTCTATTATTAGATTAGCTTCATAGGGATTGCTTTCCTTTGCTGTGTGCTGATGCATAAACGACATGTTATTCCCATATAAATCTGATGGCAGAGCAGCTCTGACATGATGTTCCTATTCTTAGATTCTACTCACAGACTCTGTTTTGATTACTGCATAATTTTACACTAGCATCCTAAATGCTTACTGTACAACGTTTATATACAGCATCATTGCTGCATCAACATTTTCAATCTAAAATATTGTATTAATGTAAGTCCTACTGTTTGTGCATACAATCCCATAATCTTGTCAGTGGGAATTTAGCCTAGATGGGCTATTTTATGCTCATTTAGCTGAAACACACGCAGATTTTATTTTTCAAAACTTAGTGTCTATGTCCAGAGGCAATTTTATTTTCAGCTTCTTCACAAAAGATGTGCTAATGATGTTTATAAGTTCAAAACATGTGGGAAATATTCAAGAGGTTAAGGATAGAATACTATGAATCTGCAAAGATTGTTTCCTATCGCACATTAGTCACAAAATCACAAAAAAGCTGTTGTTGGGTCTTATAGTTTTGATTCATTCATACCAGCATAGGAGGAAGCTAAATCATTGTATACTAGTTAAACAGTTCAATGGATTCTGTTAAGTTAGGTTAGTTGAAATGGTTATTCTATGCCAGCAGTCACTTGTATTCATGTTGCACCTTTATTGTAATGAATGACATAGAGGCGAATCAAATGATGAATAGTTATACAAGAGTTAGGAGAGATGATTGAAAGCAGTCAAAGACAAAGGGCTGTACTTCTCCTCCGGGGCAGAAAAGGAGGTTTGGGCTGTTTCAGCGTGACAAACCCAAATCAGGGAACCAGCCACTCATCTGAATTTTCGAGGGAACTCCCCTTTTTATTGGCATAGACACATGGTTTTGCATTGAGTTAGGGTTGGTAGATGGGCTCCAGCTTGAAAGGAAAAGCACAGCAGGTCAGGCAGCATCCGAGGAGCAGGAAAATCAACTTTTCGGGCAAAAGCCCTTCATCAGGAATAGAGGCAGAGAGCCTCCAGGGTGGAGAGATCTCCATCCTCGGATGCTCTCTGACCTGCTGTGCTTTTCTAGCACCACTCTGGTTTCCAGCATCTGCAGTGCACTTTTGTCCAGCTTGAAAAGAGCAACAGAGTGTTTACCAATGTAAGGATGAGAATGTTTCAAAATGAACTTTTCCCTATCTCCAAATTGTAAAATTGTTTGTTAAAACAAATGGATTCAGCAGTATTCACTATTCAGGAATGGGAGGTCAGTCTGTGATTTCTTATGATTATGCACCCAGGCATTTGGGAGGGTTGCTGGGCTGCCTCGCACTCTGGCCTCTTCTGTTCTTGCACTGGGTGCTTGTCTATAGGCACTTAAACTGACTGGTCAACCTCTTTTAATTTGTCTCCACTAGGCTCCTACTGAGATTAACCAACTAAGAGATGGCCACCAATCCTGCCTCTGCAAAAATATCCCAGAGATAGGATGCAAAGTAGAAACTGGTGGAGCCATTTTCAGCTCCTGCCTGCCTCCAACTGGTGCCAAAAGTCCAACCCATGGGCTTTGAGAAGTAGCAATTGGGGGTGTTTGGGAACAGCATTTCACAGTAAGAGTTAGAGTTGAGGAAATTGTTACAAGTGTGACAGAGTAGGGAAGACAGAGGAAATAAGCCTGTCTTTTGCAAATTACCATTGGTTTCTCATTCTTTTACCTTAATTGGTCCAATAGCCTTGTCTTTCCATGATCTCATACCACCATATCTTTGCTGCCCTGTGCAGTTTCCATCTCAGCTTGAACTGCTTGGTCTTTTGACTCTGGTCACATTGGATGATGTAGATGGAAGCAGCAAGGCAGCAGAATTACAGATGGCTTTGAGATCAGATGGAGTTTCACATGGATGATTGTTTCAGCAGCAACACTTGTGAGATAGGGGCAGAGTCAGGCATCATAATGTAACAGGATATAATAGAGCTTAGTGGTAGAGCTTGTGCCATCAAGACACTGATAGTGCACATAACAGGTTCAGCTTTAGCAGCTAGCAACAGGAAAAGTAAAACTCAAGAAAAGATTATGGAATTTTAGATGAGACTAATATAGATTTTGCATTTCCAGTGTTAAGTTAGTGAATACATAATCATCTAAGCAATCTGATGACAGGTTGTTGCTGACCCAAGACTGATGGAAGAGCTGAAAATTCAGTATCATTAACATACATATGGAAGCTGATCTCATACCTACAGTTAATACCATTGAGCAGTAACATAAAAATGAATTGGATCAGCACCTTGGGCTATTTCCAAGTTAACTACAGGGATGAGAGAAGAATCTATTTCTAGAAGAAATGTTGGTTAAGTTAACGTCAGTAGCTGTGGAATCAAGAAAGGACATTGTCACAGAAGAAAGGTCGTGTCAGTGAAAATTACAGAGAAATTGCAGAGGAAAAAGAAAGATAACAGGTACCCCTTGCTGTTGCAGAGGAAAATATTGCAGATTATTATCAGGGGAGTTTCAAAGTTGTGATAAAAGGGAAATGGGATTGAAGGGATTCACCAGTGAGTGGTCAGAAAATGAATGAGATTGCGGAATGATGTTGCACTCGAGAACCTTGAGGAAAAGAAGCTGAGAGATGGGATACTTCAATTGCACAGAGGAGTTGAGAGTGATGATGATGACAGTTTTGAAGAGAAGGCAAATAAATCCTGTGCAAAGGGAATTATTAACAATGCCAGAAAGCATTGGAGCAAAGGACTGTAGCAGGCTGTCAGGGATTAGGTTGGGAGAGGTTTCACACGACATGAAGGGAATGGGGAGGAGATTTCAATGAGAGAGTCACCTTTGGAGGTTGACACATATTGAGGACTTTAAGGAGAGATCAGACAAAAGACATGATGTTCAAATGAGAAGATCATTCTCTGAACAGCAGTAGAGAGCTATATTGGTTGCTGGATATGGCAGAACTTGTAGCTTTAGTGCCCAATTTACAGTTGTCTGTTGTAATATTTCAGCTGTATTTTGTGGTATAGTCTCCAGAATAGTGACTATCAAACACATTAGATTATATAAGTAATGCTAACATTGCTGGTATAAGGGAGAGAAACCATTTGCTAGCAACACTTCTAGCTATTTTATGTAGAGTCAACTCCCGAAGGCAAGCAATCATGGACTGCTGCCTTAGTATGTACTCAGAATTTAATAATTAAATCTGAAGTCAGGAGTATTATCAAATTAACTGTCTCTTTTGATGGACAATTTGCTGAGGAAATCTACATTTAAAACAAAAGTAAAATACTTTGTATTCTGGAAAGCTGATCTTAAAAAACAAAAAATGCTGGAAATACTCAGGAGGCTTGACTGCAAGTGAGGAGAGGAATTGAGTTATAGTTGAAACATTTAACTGTTTCTCTCTCTACAAATGCTGCTGGACTTGCTGATCATTTTAAATGTAGAACTTTGGAAATGTTTGCATCTCTGTATCTCCCATATTAAAGACCAATTTAAGCATTGAGCAGTTGATATAAAGTGGAGCTGGAAAGGCACAGCAGGTCAGGCAGCATTGGAGGAGCAGCAAAGTTGACATTCCAGGTTCAGAGCCCTTCATCAGGACTGGTGAGCACTGAGCAGTTTGTCCGTTAACCATTCTGATTTCAATTTGGGTTCAAGAATGAAGAGCAACAATAAGTATTGTGAACACAAAGACAGAGGTCCTTGAAGTTGACCCTAGATTGAAAAAACTGCCCCTTCTTCCTGTGACACATCTCCATCTCTCACTCTCACTCTCACTCTCTCTCTCTCTCTCTCTCTCTCACTCTCACTCTCACACTCTCTCTCTCTCTCACTCTCTCTCACTCTCTCTCTCTCACTCTCTCTCTCACTCTCTCACTCTCTCACTCTCTCACTCTCTCTCACTCTCTCACTCTCTCACTCTCTCACTCTCTCACTCTCTCACTCTCTCTCTCTCACTCTCTCACTCTCTCACTCTCACTCTCTCTCACACTCTCTCTCTCACTCACTCTCACTCTCTCTCACTCTCACACTCTCTCTCACTCACTCACTCTCTCTCTCTCTCACTCTCTCACTCTCACTCACTCTCACTCTCACTCTCACTCTCACTCTCTCTCTCTCTCTCTCTCACTCTCTCACTCTCTCACTCTCTCACTCTCTCACTCTCTCACTCTCTCACTCTCTCACTCTCTCACTCTCTCTCTCTCTCTCTCTCTCACACTCTCTCACTCTCACTCACACTCTCTCTCTCTCTCTCTCTCTCTCTCACTCTCTCTCACTCTCTCACACTCTCACACTCTCTCTCTCACACACTCTCTCTCTCTCACACACACACACACATTTCTCCCTTGTGGCATAATTGAAGCATTAGAGTTGTCAGTGCCTGATTGGCCTCCAGCTATTGGGTAGGCAATATTCTTGTTCCTGGGGTCTTGACACCGGAGGTAGGCCTACCAGTGTCCTTGCAACTGCCTGATTAACTTGTGGTTCAGTAGACTTTCAAGTGAAGATACAACTTGGGTCTCTCATCAACTATCCTTTCAGGAATCAAGACCACAGATGCCTCATATAAATTCCATTCAAATATTTAACCTTTTATTTTGAGGTAAGAGTTCACTTAAGATTACACAGTGAGTGTTTGATCACTATTTCTCGGTATATCCTGACTTCACTATTCACTCTTGTTTTGTACAAGATTACAAAAACAAATCACACAAGATCATAAGTGAAGTGTCATTAGGGAATGCATATAGCAATTCTTCCCGTCCGTAAAATTATGAACTAATATATTCACATGAGGACCTGTGTGTTTTATAGTCTATCATGCATAAATAGATTCAAACATATCATTGTTACCTGCCAATCTTAGTGCCATTTGTTTCCTAAGTGTAACACTTTGGTCCTTTTGTAACATTCGAACTGTGTTCCAATGTATCAGGGCTTAAGGACTCTGGACCAACTTTGCAATGATGTCATTGAGCTGCTCCTCTCTGGGAATAAATAGCACAGTGTGAGTGGAATTAAGAGAAGGGGAGAAAACCATGGAAAACTAGGCAGAAACCCCCTGAAGTTTACCTTTGGGAATGTTAGAAAAGAACATGCAAAGATACATGTGAAATTGAGGATTGGCCTTAGATAATACAATTCATGGAACAGTCTTTCTATAATATAATGTAAGATGAGCTTCTGGGATATAGAGTCATAGAGTCACTTATTTCCATTTGCCAGCATTTGTCCCATATTCATCTGAATCTTTCATATTCATATACCCTGCCTTTTAAATCTCTGAATACAATAGCAATTAGTCACAACATATAATAAATAATACTATCAAGAAGCCCAACCCTGAAGATAGTTCTCAGCTTCGGCTTTTCATCAACCAGTCTGTCTTGAACCCAAATACATGAATGTGGACATCAAGTTATACAATTAGTATTCCCAACATAATTTTTAAAATATTTAGTGCAAAGCTGATTGCCATCGTTTAGTTAGAGAGAATGTCATTCTAAGACAAAAGTCACTTGGGCTGTGATGAGATTTGTGTCAGAATCGGACAAAAGGTGCAGCAAGGCTTATCCAGATGGCAAGAATATCTCACCACTTCTTTTATGTTTTTAATACATGCCGTGGTGAGTTTCTTTCTGGGCAGCGGAGAGTTGTCAATTAAGAGGGATTAGACCTTGTTAACAGTGCAACCCACCTCATTAATATTCAGCTTGCTATCTTACCAAACATGCTGAACAAGCTATTTTAAACAAGACATCTCAATGTGGAAATCTGAGCAGGTTCAGTTGGATCTCTGCCCCTGATTGGCCAGCAGCTCTCAGTGGTTGGCAGTTCTCCTCCTGGGGTCCCTGATCCCAGCGAATGGTCTGCTGCGGTCTCTCAAGTGCCTGAATGGGAAAAGCTAGAGTGGGACTCCACAAGATTTCATCTAGTGATTTTTCTTCTTCCTTTAGGAAAAGACAGGTGCACTTCCTTCCACAGAGAAATCTGAACTACCAACAAAATGGGAGATCTTTCACCCATAATTCTGTATCAAAGATCAGTGCAACAGCAGCACTTTGAACCAAGCGTGTACCATTGCAATCAATCAGATAAAAACACAAATACTATTCTATATGTCAAATGATGACTTACTACTTCCAGTGGATTGTTCACCACTGCAGCTGCAGTCAGAAACTGATCTTTCCAAATTCCATTGCCATTCTGTCCGTATACATTTCCAATGTTGTTTTCCATTATTGTATGCTACTGTGTTGTACATTGCTGGCTTACAATCACTTGCTTAATATATAATATTACTTCTGCATCATAATGAGGAAAACAACACATTACTGCAAAAAACAATAAACTATGAAGCATGCGAAGTATCATGCAATCAAATGAATTCAATTCATTGGATTCCAAGCCATAGCTTCTTTTTCTATCTCAACATCAAAAAACACATTGTTGTGTTTATAGGCAAATACAATGAAATCATGAATCAGGCATTAATTTCTCTCTGTTGAGTGCTCAGAACTGGACTGTTTCATAATGGTTTAGTGAAATAGAAGCCATTCAGAGCAGCACTCAGTTTCAATTTCTTTTTTTCTGGTCTATAAGAGTGATAAATGGAGATTATGTGCAAAACTGAAACATTTAGCAACTTCACAGGAGGATTGGACTATGTGCTTAATAAAGTAGGCAGTAAAATTATTGTAAATGTAATCCATTACAAATAAAACAAGTTTTTTAGGATCGAAAAGATTAGGACTCCGTCATCGTTGGTCTTGGCCTGACTGCCACAAGCTTTTTGACTATACTTTGGGATGGTTATATCCCAATTTTTTGTTCTTCCGATGAGTTTGTTTAAATGGCCTTTATAATCCAAAGTTGAATGATAGTGTTTCTGTGGAGAGCAACTTTGCAAAAAGCAACTTACTGCTGTCCATTACCACTTAAATTTACTTGAAGATGTTTTGTTGCCTTGACAAACTGATTTTCTGACCAACTTTGCGATCAAGAGACAAGCAAATAGCTCTTATTGTTCTTTTAAAGTCATTATCTGAATAATCAGTATTTGTAGCTTTCTTCCGAACATGCTTTCTTGCTGTTTACAGATCATAGAGCCATGGAATTTCAACCTGATGAAGGATAATTTGGCACATTGCAACATGCCACAACAAATCCAGCGGGATTCTCCACTTTTCACATAGCATGATTTAATACCTGAAGCTTGTAATTCTGTGTGAAATTGCCACAACCATGGCTGTCCTGACTTTCTAAAGCAAAAGGAACAGGCGTAAAAGTTCCAAAATCTCAAAAATTAAAGTAAGTATCGTAGTAATAGTATGATTAACTTACTTAGTTAAATAAATAGAATCTAAAAACATCAGAGAGATTTAGTTCATTCATGACAAGATAATTTTCACTTTGCTTAGTTCAAGATCAAATCAGAGAACATATCCCAATCAGTTTGACTGTGTTGGCAACTTTTTGATCAGTTGTTTGAACCGAATCCAAGATCATTATTACATATGTGGGGATGAAACGTTGTTCAGTTACGGTGGATATATCTCCTTTTTTTTTCAGTGATTAATTTTATTTCTTCTTCTTTTAACCTTAATCATACAACGCACAGTCTGCCCTGACCACTAGGCTTTGTCTGCCGTCAGATTTCAGATTCTTGAATTCTAGTAATGTTTGTGTATTGGAGTCCCATATTTTTATCAGCATCTCATTATCAGGACACTGATAGGTCAAGCTAGGTGCAATATTCTATTATAACAGGAACTACACCACAGAAATTCCACCTTCAGCGGCATTCAAGAAAGTCATTTCTAGTGAAGACCATTTAGATTTTCCTTCTAGATATTTTGGAAACCTGGGGATTTTTCCTTGTTCCCCAACCTGAAGTATCTGAATTGTTTTGTAAAGAATATTTTAAAACAGCTTCTCACAAGTAATACCAGTAATGGAAGAGCAAGTTCCTTCAATTTCATAGGATAGGACAATCAGTGCAAGATTCCTCTGATTGAATGGCTGTTTTGGAAATGCAATTGAATGCTTTTTGTATATTTCAGGCTCTGCACTTTTATGTTGATCCATATTTGGATAGTAATCTTGCTTGAGCAGATGTGGTCAAGCAATTCAGTGGAGTCTGGTTAGAAATATTCCAAATGCCCAAATCTAGAAACTGTTATGTGTCTTAGGGACAGTACTTTACTGGTAACATTGCGGAGACCCATGTGAATGCTCAGAGACATGCCAAATCCCACAACAACGGCTTATTGAATTGATAAGTCTGAAATCAATCCTGCTTCATCAATAATGATCATTCATCTATTGGATTATTCTCCAATGCCTTTCAAAGGAGGAAATTTGCTGTCATTAGCCAGTTAGGGTTACGTGACAATGCTCAGAACAGTGTGGTTGATTCTTAACTGCCTTTAAATAGCCAGCAAACCACACAAATGGCTCTCCATCACAAGCTCAAGGAGATTTGGGGATTGGCGGGAATTCTGGTTTTGCCAATGATACCAATATCTCAAAAACAAAACAAATATATCTGAGTTTTTACTATGCAGCAAAACAAAAGTGCTGCTGCAGATTTGGCAGCTGTAGACTTTCCAGACCACTATATCATCTGAGCACTTCGTCTGAAGTTTCATCAGCAACTGAGGAAAACTACCCTGACAATCCAACATGTAATCTTACTCAAGGAGAAAAAAACTTTTACGACTTTTAGTGCAATGGGCACATGGGCTAACAGTGAAGTCAGAAGTCTTCACACCACCATGTGCCAGAGAAAGTACAACGTAGGAACAGTGGGAGTGAGTAGTGAAGATAAAACAACCAATAAACAAAATAAATTTCATATATGAGGTTACAAAGAAAAAGTAAAATGTACATATTAATTAGAAGACTAATGACACTTTAGAAACACTAGAAATTAGTAGAGACAAAGGTTTTCAGACCGATTCCTCAGTAGTGGTACTCAGTTTCCAAATTTCTGAAACAAATAGTTAAGCACCTATTGCAATTAGTAACTTGCTTTTTGAAAGTGAACATACTTATAACAACTAACTTTTTTTTCCTGTTTCTTTTCCCCTGGTATTGTTGAATATTTTAGCCGTGAGTGTGTTACTAGAAAAGCACAGCAGGTCAGGCAGCATCCAAGGAGCAGGAAAATCAACATTTTGGTCCGGAGCCCGTCATCAGGGATGTTTGCAGAAAATCAATGTTTCCGGCCCGAAACGTCGATTCTCCTGCTCCTCAGATGCTGCCTGACCTGCTGTGCTTTTCCAACAACACACTCTCGACTCTGACCTCCAGCATATGCAGTCCTCACCTTCTCCTTGTTGAATATTTCAGTTGGCCTTGTTGGTCCATATAAATTCTCTGAGGATTTAACAGCTTGTCATAGCAAGAGCCTTGAAGTAACATCAACACAGGTATAGCTGTATTTATTTTGTGGTAAAATATATGTTGGCAATGCAGATTCTGAACCTGCTGCTCTGACATAGCCAAGTGCAATCTGAAAATAAACTCACTGAGGTTTGCTAAGGTTGTTGGCACAACAAGTAGCTGTTCTTCAACTGAATCAACAGTACACTTTTTTGACATGAAATACACATACTCATACATACCAGATGCCACATGCTGTCATTGTGACGTGTAGTATACATACACACAGTTGTCATATGCTTTTGAGCAAATCTGAAGTGGTGAGTTCATTTTAAAACATTCTTCCTAATACAAGACTGGGTGTATTGTTCACATTTCTATACTTTGTAGTAGAATACCCTATGCTGGGCCTATTTATATTAAAAAAAACTAGAAACTATTGTTTTCTTAGACAGTAAACTTTTAATGAAGTTTCTTTTATAAATTGGTCATTTGCTCAGTCCTCCAAGAAAGTAATTGAAAGCACAATAATATTTTTACATGCAAATGAGTCTTAGCAATTTTCTAATTGTTTATCCTTCCAATAATTTAAGTGCTTTAATATAATTTTGCATTAAACGGTCTGTTAGGTAAATGAAGAAAATGTCTGGAAATAGCAAGTAAGTGGGAAATTAATTCAACAGTTTAATCTAGAGTTAATAACAGTTGCAATTTTGAAAAAGATGGTACAGCAGGGAGGTAATTAACAGCTTATTCCCATTTGATAAAAATAATCCACTTTAATTCCATTGTAATTTCACCTCAACAAAATATGGACCCACAGGCTGGTTGTGCTCTCTGTAATGATTAGCTGTTTATTGCTATCTTATTTACAGCAAAAGTCAGTAGCACCTCATTGCTGAATTGCTTTTTAAATGTATTCAATTATACATGTGACGTACTAGAGAATTGCAAAGTGGCAAACATCCAGTCACAGCTCAGTGAAACATTCGTAAGCAAATGGCAACCACACCTCTCAAGTGTCCCATTATAGTAGAAATTGTTCACAGGGAATCACATTTCAATAGTTCCCAATATCCCACATCCCATTTCTTTTGCTGTGTATTTATATGCATTGTGTTCATCATCTGGACCTTTATGAGTCATTTACAAAAAAAAACACAGACACATGAAAGTCAAATAATGGATGATTTTTTTGTTCCCTCAAAGTATAATGATACAGTTACTTTATTACTGCAGTATAGCTGATGATGCACTGAGTTTTTCATTATTTCAGCTTCCATACAAGGGACAGGGACATAAGCTCTATTCATTGTTGGAAAAAAATAACTAGTTTAAAAGGATCTTTTCCAAATTGCCCCACTTTTTACTGTTGAGTTTCTCACAATACAAGATTTAAAGGTATGATTACAGCTGGGGGCCATCAACAAACCCATTTCTTTTGTTCCATTTTCACAATAATTCTTGGTAGCTGTCCTCTGAAATACAAGAATAGTGAATCAGAAGGTTCAAACCTGTGCTTTCCATAATGAATAATAAAGGAAAGTGATATCTTGATGAGCAATGATTTATGCTTGGGAAACAAGCTGCAATGCTTCCAGAAGGTCAAGATCATTACTGTTCTCAAAGTCCACACAATTTCTCTCGTTCACATCTCCATTACATAGTTTAACTACTTGAATGCTAAACACTCATTAATTCCTCAAACTTATTTTCTCTATAACATTGGTTAT
Source organism: Chiloscyllium plagiosum (assembly GCF_037043375.1). Lineage (NCBI taxonomy): Eukaryota > Metazoa > Chordata > Chondrichthyes > Orectolobiformes > Hemiscylliidae > Chiloscyllium > Chiloscyllium plagiosum. The sequence goes on from NW_028270149.1 coordinate 60,019,786, forward strand.
TCATTTCATGCTCTTAATGCACTGTTTTAAAAAAATGGAATGCTAGAAATAGCAGCATATCTCAGAGTTCAGATCTTGTGGAATAGTGCCTCATTAACTGTTAACATCTTTCTCTTGCAATACTTACGAGCCTGCTCTGAATTTTCAACATTTTCTGTTGACTTGATTCTTCAACGCAATTGATTTTGAATGTTTTTAGACTCTCTTCACCAATGGAACTAAACTCCATCAGATTCACACTGCAGCTACATAATTTTATTTGTTTCAGTGCATCAATCTGTTTAAATGGGTAAGACTGCAATCCCTGGGTCAGAGTTTGTGGGTGGTAGCCTCACCCCCCGTGCCCCCCCCCCAAGCTATTGAGAGGCTGTTACACTGGTGGACTTACTGTTCTTCAGATGAAACATGGAAATGAAGTCCTCTTTTCCTGCCCCTCTGCTCTGGTGAAGTTAAAACAATAAAAAATAAACATGTTCCCTCAGCTAATACCGTAATCAAACAGGTTGATTGGCTATTCATCTCATGCAACTTGCAGCACTTTGTGCAGAATTTACATCAGTAATAGTTAACAGCTTATACTTTAGAAAGCAAAATGCACAGAGCTATTTAAATATAGTTATTTTACAAATGTGGTTACCATTGCATCTAACCTATCAGTCAGATTGGTAATTTGAGTTTACTGTGGCAGGAATAGAATGCCCTGACCTAGCAGCCATTTTACGCCATTTAAGAGCTTGGATAAAGAGCACTTCTGGAGATGGGTCCTGCAAGGACTGTCTAGCATTGTATTTCAGTGGGTTTACATCATGCATGAGTGTTCTTGTCATCGCTCATCAAGGAAATGAACAAAGTTTTAAAATGTCTTTATTAAAGAGTGCAACAAACACTCCTGAGCAAAGGATATAATAGGGCTTTATGAAACTGGTGAGCATTTGGACATGACCCTCTTTCAGACCAGTCTGTGCACCATAACTGAATCATTTGTTTGCTTAGAGTCATTGGGTTCGAAACGTTCGAAGGCAGGCAGAAGCCTTAAGAGCTGAAGTAGAAGCCTTGTGTTTCCTTCACATCTCTGAACAGTGTTAAATTGAGGGCTACCATAATAAAACTGAAGACACAGAGCAGCACACGAACAGGAGCCATTCCAAATTGGCATGGTGCAGTTCCCCAGTGACAGCTATTCTAAAAGATCCTGGCATCCCTCTGATAAAGGCCTTCCCTCCCGACCTGGAATATGTCCTGACTGAAAGAGTAGCTGGCAACCCCATTACATTCTACTGTCAGACAAAGCCAGAGCCTGGTATTCCCAGTGCTTTGGTTACACTGTGTCTGGACAGCCTGGAAAGCTATTCCAATGTTATAGGTCATCTCATTTTTATATAGACACGTGGAGCAACAGGTTTGGCCAAGAGCCATATAGTCAGCCACCTAGCAACAGGCCTGTCTTAGTTAAATTCGAGTGAGTATAAATTTTCCTTGATCTTAACATGTAATGCTGTAGTATCGGCTGCCTTGAAAAATGAGAAATAAGACTTTTGAAAAAGATTTAAGCACTACAACGGTTTCTAAACATTTCCTTTTTAACTTTATGAAAGATAATTAAGTTATTCCATGATAACATCCTAAGAATATGGGAGAGTAAAGAGGCCTTCAAGGCTAAAGCTCTTTTAATCTTTTGAAGCTGAGATCTGCAAGAAAGGTTTTAAGAGGCCAAATGAGAAGTGTGAAAATATAGAAACAATTACATTTGGTGGATTTGTACCTGAATATAATAAGCTGCTAAACCAAATTTCTAATTTGAAAAAAAAAGCTATGCAGGTGCTGAACCAATAACAAACAATGTAATATTGGACCATTTTAACATTATGGAGTTTAATTTCCTCAGTGGGTTGTTTAGGATACTATTTAATGCAGTTTGGGTGGAATTACTGTTGGTGCTGTTTAATGTTGCCATTTACTGACAGGTTAACAATGTTAGCACAAACAAGTTAACCAGACTGCTAACTATAACACACAGAGGAAATTAAATCTCTGTGGCTGTAATATCTACACACTGTTGAAAAACTGTACAAGATACAAAATTCAAACAGACACCATCAAAGAATCTGATCCATAGATTATGATTCGCAGATTTCAAACAAAGAATATTGTCTAACAATTTGATATCCTAATTTACTTTATTTCTAAATTCAAAAAAATCTGAGCTCAATTTTTTTGCAAACAAAATCTTAGCTGATACATGTGAGGAGGGTTTTTGTCAAGAAGTGTAATATTGTCTCTAACATTAAAACTTGAGACCATTTGGCTAAGGTGAAAGCAAGATTTATACTTCTTTGCATGGTAAGTGACTCTCTTTCATCTTCTGTGTTCCAGTTTCTCTGAGTACGACCTTTGCAAAACATCTATTAATTTTACTTTTTGATCTTGGCCCTTTGAAAAGGTTTTGTTTAAAAATTCTCACAGAGACAATCATACTATTGTGCATTATGCAGCTGGAGATTGTGAGTAAATAGGACTCCTTGATATATGTGATGGAACACTGGTGTAATTGTACAACATTTTTTTGTCAGTGACAAGAATTAAAAAGAACCTTTCTTTCAGGGTTTATTAACTGGAAAAAATGCCTCAGGTCAGTGGAACCATGTTAACTACCAGCTTACTGACTGGTTTTGCCTCTTTGATGAAAAGCCTGTGTAAAGTGATATGCAAGGATAAGAAAAATAAATACAACTTCAATACACCACCGTTATTGTAATTAATCAGGTATAGAGAACTGTAATCTAAAGTCATTACAAGTTCACAGTTGATAAGAATATATACTTGATCACTATTAAAGGCAATTTTATTTGGAGTGTGATAGTAAAGAATTATTCTCTTGTCATTTTGTCTTATCTGACCAGAGTAGGATACAATAGCAGCATGATGACAAAATTAGAGGTTTAATGTAAATTCAACTGTGGTCAGACAAAAATTAAAACAAGCTACAAGAAGTAATATAACTTGTTTCCTTTTTATAAACGTAAAGATCCAGAAGATTTAAATATATGCATAATAACAACATTGGCTAACATAATTGAAGGCTCAACGTTTTGGAGAAGATTTGTAGCTCGGGTGCTCGTTGTTGTGGTTCTGTTTGCCGAGCTGGGAATTTGTGTTGCAGACGTTTCGTCCCCTGTCTAGGTGACCTCCTCAGTGCTTGGGAGCCTCCTGCGAAGCGCTTCTGTGATGTTTCCTCCGGCATTTATAGTGATTTGTACCTGCCGCTTCCGGTTGTCAGTTCCAGTTTCCTTAGTAGCCACACACTCAGATGACAAGCAACATGAGTTCGACTGGGACAACACTACTATTATAGGACAAGCCAAACAGAGAACAGCCATGGAATTCCTAGAGGCATGGCACTCATCCACTGATTCAATCAATAAGCACATCGACCTGGACCCAATATACCGGCCACTGCAGCGGACAGGGGACGAAACATTTGCAACACAAATTCCCGGCTCGGTGAACAGAACCACAATAATTGAAGGCACTAGGAAACTGGCGATTGTCTGAAGCTATCACAGCTTAATTTACTTTAAATTTAAACCAATACTTAGCGGATCTTGTTGAATCTGGAAGTGAAGTAGGTCCTGTCTTTTGTGATACAATTCGAAAAAAATAACCTATCTAAAGTAATCTTGTTTAGAAAAAGGACCAGAAAAAGGCAGATATACGAAAGACACATTGAATAAAACTTCTATCCCCTGAATCTCCATTAAAACAGGCAATTTGCAGTTTGTAATTCCCAAATATTTTTGTCTCAGTTACCCCATCTGGTATATTATTTTTAAAATCATCATATTAAATTTCTGTACTTTGTCTCATTTCCCCAACTTCCTTTATATTAATATTCTGGATTCATGTGAAAACTATACATTACAATTTTATATATTAAGGATAATATGTACTTGATTATTATTTCTTACTTATTATCAGTCTAGCCTCACTTCTCTGCACTCTGAAAACAAAATGTCGTACTGTAGACATGAAATTATAAAACCACAATATAACTTCTGTATACTGTCTATTGTTTTGGTCATATGTTCCAACATTCTATTGGCTACTTTCTTTGTTTAGTAAATATAGCTCGATATTAATTTCAATCACTGCATGACATGTTTTCAACTGCTTTACAACACTGTTAATTTTCAGTTGCCATTTATCTGTCCAGTATACAGTCAAATTCAATATTTCTACATAACTGTAATTCCAAGTTTTGTTTAGATTATCAGCAACCTCAATTAAACTGACAATTGCTGCATTACTTTACCTTATTTGTTAGACTAAAAATAACAAGGACCCAAACACTGACCCTTCGAAGGGCACTGAACAGTACCATTTCACAATGTTCTTATTCCAAACCCTTATTTAATCCTTTATTATGATCCTTTATTGTCAGTTTGATTAGAAGTTTTTCTTGTGACATCCTCTGAAAGTTTAGGGGCTTGCCAGGAAGTATTTCTTCACCCTTAAATATACATTCTGCTGTTTCTAATGAAGGCACTGGCACTAAGATACTGCCCCACCTTCGCTTGGATTCATTTATAAATACAGCAGACTTTTTATTAACCAGCATCTATGGGACCAGGGGTATGCCAGTTGATCAAATATTCTGGATAATCAAGAGGTCCATATGATCAATGTAAGAACGTACACCAAGAAATAGAAACATAATGCAGGGAGTATACACATCTCTGTTATATTTATTCATAGCATAAATCACTTAAATAATAACACAATTTTGCCTGAAATAAAACTTATCAGCAGGGAACCTTCTCACTCACACCCTCAACTGATTATTCGCAGTAGATTGCGGTTTCTGAGGAGAAATTGACTCAAAATTGAATCAACTGTTGATATTTCGCATAGCCATTCGATTGAACAACAAGTATATTTACATTGAAGTAAATAAATTTTAAAACTACCATAGATGGGCAGAATAATATAGTATACTTTGCAGTATTAGAGGAATATAATTTTTGACAATTTATTGCGAGTGCCGGTTAAAACAAAGTTTACTGTATTTTATCTGTCATTGACACTAAACTGATTCACCTTTTGCTGCCCCAATCAAATGTAACCCTTCTTCATGTCAGACACTTAAAGGGATTTTGATCTGACTGGGCCAGTGCAAACCAAGCTGTTTTAATGCAGACTCAACTGTGTAAATTAAGAAAGTCTGGCGATTTTCTCACAGAAAGCTGCCTGTCACCAGCCATTTCCAAGGACATTTCTGGGCAGCCACGGTCTTAATTCACAAACATGAATTAGTGTCTGATGACACCATCGAGCTCCAAAAACAATTTTGACTTTGGTCTGAGCACATAAGGAATAGGAGCATGTCAGTATGTTTGAAATTGGTATACTGCAGTTAAATGTGAAATGAACTTGCATCAGTGGTCTCTTGTTGGAACCCATTAGAAGTCAAAATCCCCCCATGTTTGATTTTGAAAGATTGGACAGGCAGGGCTTGTTTTCCCTGGAATTTAGGAGCAGATGGGTGATTTAATAGAAATGTATAAGGTCCTGAATGGTCTTGATGAGGTGGATGATGAAAGGGTGTTTACGTTTGTGAGTAAGTCCAGAACCAGAGTGAGTGACACTACCTTAAAATTAGGGGTTACCCTTTTCAAACAGAGATGAGGAGAATCTTTTTTTTCTCAGCGGTTTTGTGACTTTGCATTCTTCTGCTTTAGAAGGCAGTGGAGGCTGGGATCATTGAATATTTTTAAGCTGAATCCTTGTTAGGCAGGGGAATCAAAGGTTCTCAGGGATAAATTTGAATGTGGAATTCAGAACATAAACAATCATGATCTTACTAAATGGCAGAGCAGAATTAATGGCCAAATGGTTTCACCTCTGCACCTAATTGGTGTGTTTGTATGTATGCAAATATTTCATTCCAGTTTTGTGGCTCCATTCCAATGCACAATGGCTTCTTCATGAAATGTTCCACAAATTTCTTCTGTAGTCTTCTTTGATCCTAGAAAATAAACTGTCTGGCCAGGGGATTTGCCCATCTTAACAAAATTAGCTGCAAGCAGAGGTATGTGTCGTTATAATGCTGGACCAGTATCCCAGAGGCCATGAATTCTCACACAATCAGAGTAAACTGTAAAATTGAACTCCATAAATCTGGTTCTCCTGCACTGCAGACAAAATGATTAAAATTTGCTGGATTGATATAAAAATCTAAATGGTTCATGTCTATCTTGTATTATCCTTACTTGGTCTAGTTGCTTGAGTACCACACAGTGAAGTTGATTCCTAATATTCGCAGATTGCTAGTGAGAAGCAGCAACCTTTTTGTGTTGTCCATATCCCCAGCGAAGAGAGAGGTTTGCAGATAGACTGCTGAGGTAAGCAGTGATGTCACTGTGATCTCAATGGTCATGTGTTAAATTTCCAGTAGGAGATCAGACTGCAGCTCAGTTCAGAGCTTTCTGTCCTGTAGCATTGCCGTTGTGTATAGTGTAAAAATAAACATAGATTTACAGTCACTACAAAGTCTGGCTAGAGCTTGTATCAATATTCAAAGAAGCCATAAAAGGAATGCAATCAAGGTGCAAGATCATTTAAGAAGCTTAAATGCTTATTTAACTGATCAAGTACATCACCCAGCACTGATTTCAAAACCCTGCAGGTTAGAGCTGCGCTGCCAGGAGATCTTGGGCATGAAATTTAATCATACCCATTCAGATCCAAATGGATAATTGATCTACCCATCTCATCAGAATGATTTCAGCATAGTAAATTGCACCAAATTCCTTAACTCAACTTTGCTAATATGGGCTGCAAACAGCAGCTGACACTTGCAGTAGCATCTCCTCCTCACATAGTACAAGCAAAGGCAGGCTGCCTCTCAAAGATAAATTGGAGATTAAAAAGTTTGCCATCTCAGAAAATCCTACTGGATGACTCACAGTGCAGCAGTGGGTTCCAGATTGACTTGGAGTTTTGCGCAGACTTAAACACCATGCATTCAATTGCAGACAGCCATTATTAGAACAGTACAGCACAGTAACAGGCCCTTCAGCCCACCGTATCTTTGCTGACCATATGCCATTTTAAAACAATCCCATCTGCCTGCGCATGCTCTCTATCCCTCTATTCCCTGTATCTTCTAAGTGCCTGTCAAAGTGCTCCCTAAATGTTGCAATTGTATCCGCTTTTACTACCCTCCCTGGCAATGCATTCAACGAATTGATCATTCTGTTTATAAAACTTGCCTCGCATGTGGCCCACATGCTGGCTCAGTGGTTAGAATTTGCAACACCAGGGATGTGGGTTTGATTCCAGCCTCAGGCGACTGTGTGAAGTTTGCCGAATCTCCCCTTCACTGAGTGGGTTTCCTTTGGGTGCTCCAGTTTCCTCCCACAGTCCAAAGATGTGCAGGTTAGGTAGATTGTTCTGAGTGCCCTAAGATGTGCAGGCGAGGTGAGTTAGCCATGGGAAATGTGACACTATCGAGATGGGGTGGATCTGGGTAGGATGCTGTTTGGAGGGTCTGTGCAGACTCAATAGGCTGAATGCCCTCTTTCTGCACTGTAGGGATTCTACGATTCTACATCTCCTTTAGACTTTTCCCCTCTCACCTTAAACCTATGTCCCCAGGCATTTGAACTTTCCACCCTGGGAAAAAAGACTCCAACTATGCACTCTATCCATAATTTTGTGTATTTCTATCAGGTTGACCGTCAGGCACGCTAGTAAAAGCAAACCAAGTTTGTCCAACCTGTCCTTACAGCTAATACACTTCAATCCAGGCAGCATCCTCATAAACCTCTTTTGCACACTCCATAGTGCCTTGACATCCTTCCAATGGTGTGTCAACCAGAACTGCACACAATGCTCCAAATGTGGCCTGACTAAAATTTTATTCAGCTGCAATACATCTTGCCAACATTTATGTTTGATGCCCTGACCAATGAAGGCAAACATGCCATATGCCTTTTTTAACCATCTTATCTGTTTGTGTAACCACCTTCAGGGAGTTAAGAACTTGTAGCCCAAGATCTCTCTGTATATCAATGCTCCAAAGGTTCCTGGCATTTACTGTGTATTTTCTTCTTGTGCTTGACCTCCTAATTTACATAATCTTGTCTGGATTAAACACTATCTGCCATTTTTCCACCCAATTTGCCAACTGATCTGTATCCTGCTTTATCCTTCGACAAACTTCTTCATTATCTACACCTCTAGCCATTTTCGTGTCATCTGGAAAATTACTAAGCATCCAAATCGTTTATATATATGACAAGCAGCAGAGATCCCATAAGATCATAAGATATAGAAGCAGAATTAGATAATTCGACCCATCCAGTCTGCTTCGCCATTCAATTAAGGCTGATTTTTAAAAAATAGAATACAGTGTAGGAGCAGGTCATTTGACCCATCGAGTCCACACCAACCCTCCAAAGAGCATCCCACTCAGACCCACACCTCTACCCTCTCCATGTAATTTCCCATGGCTAATCCACCTTGCCTACACATGCCTGGATGCTCTGGGCAACTTAGCATGGCAAATTTACCTAACCTGCATGTCTTTGGACCTTGGGAGGAAACTGGAGCACACGGAGGAAACCCATGTAAACATGGGCACAATGTGCAAACTGTACACAGATGGTCACTGGAGGCTTGAATCGAACCTGGCGTTGTAAGGCAGCAGTGCTAGCCATTGTGCCGCCCATAACAGGGTTTCTCAACCCCTTTCTCCTGCCTTCTTTCTGTAACTCTTGATACCCTTACCAATCAAGAACCTCACTACTTCTGCCTTAATGGGTCAAAGACTTGGCCTCCACAGCTTTCTATGGCAATGAGCTCCACAGAGAGACCTCCTTCTAGCTGAAGAAATTCCTCCTCATCTCACTTTTAAAGGGCCATTCTCGCATTGATTCTTGTGGGACACCACTGGTCACAGAACTCCAGTCAGAAAAACTATCCTGTCTCTATGACCAAGCTAATTTTGTACTACCTTTACTTATAGCTTCCTATTAGAGAGTGCGATATAACTGAATGATCCTGTAATACACTACACTCCTATCCCACTTAACTTATATGTATTAAGACATAAAATGGGACATGCAGGTAAGTTCTCAGAATACAATATGACTAAAACAACAGCAATGACAATTCTGTAAAAATTGTAACAGTTTGGGTTGCATAAATATTTTTACTGTAATCACAATCAAATGTATATATTAAGACTGAAAATGTGTTGCTGGAAAAGTGCAGCAGGTCAGGTAGCATCCAAGGAGCAGGAGAATCGACGTTTCAGGCAAGAGCCCTTCTTCAGGAACCTCATGCCCGAAACGTTGATTCTCCTGCTCCTTGGATGCTGCCTGACCTGCTGCGCTTTTCCAGCAACACATTTTCAGCTCTGATCTCCAGCATCTGCAGTCCTCCCTTTCTTCTAGTATATATTAGCACTACAAGATGGCTCAGTGGTAAGCACTGCTGCCTCACAGCACCAAGCACCCAGGTTTAATTTCAACCTCAAGTAACTGTGTGGAGATTGTACATTCTCCCTTTGTCTATCTGGATTTCCTCCCACAGTCCAAAGATATTCAAGCATGATGGGTTAGCTACTCCATACCATACCTACTCCAGATTTCTAAGATCGGGTACTGACTTGTACACTGATGGATCAGAACCCTTTTCTGCTTGTGAAGTCAACTGAGATATGATATGGTGCTGTCATTGTGAAATGTGTACAGTCTATTGTGCCCAGTGCTTGGTAAAAGCCAGATATTTTGGCAAAGCCTAAGTCCTGGGCTGCAGCACTGACCTTGCCATGGAGAAACTAGTTGAAATGGTAAGATCTTGCTCAAACTGCATGAATAACAGCATTTGTACACTTGTCTGTTGGGGGTCTGTAACATCCCTCATAGATCCCTGATTGGATTCTTGGATGCAGTCAATTACTTTGAGGTTTACCACAGTTACTACCTTGATGGCCACTGACATAGGATGGCCACCAAGTCCTTTAGGTCACAGATTCCACTCTAACCGCTGTTACTGTTCTGTGGTAGTGTCCCAGGACATCCACAATCTGCAGTGACATGACACCTTACTCTTTTGGGTGCATTGGTATCAAATAGCCTTTGGGCTTCTTGCGCATCCTTCCACTGTGACTTGTGCACTTCATGTGGAGGTTGTTTAACAGCCCCTGGAGGTTGCTGCTGATCCTGGTTTTACTGGAGCATCTGTTCCTTCTCTGTTTTCTGTTACACTGTGGCCCTAGTGATGATAATCTCTACTGTACCTGGATCCATTGATCATGGTCAGTAGAATATCAGAAACTGAACTTGTCCATAGTAACATGAGTGGTTATAATTCACATCACTCACAAATGATAGTTTAGTGTAGTCTTCCATACAGTGGGACCTCAAGAACTCCAATCAACAATGGAATGCCTCTACATACATTATTCCAATGTATGCACCATCAGCCATGCCATGCAAATGCAGCAGGAGATTGTAAGTTTCAATGATTGCAGATAGCTTTCCCAACTCCCATGTTGTCCAAGAAAGTCTAACCCGGACCCTATCACAGGTATTTTGTATATGAGCACATTGGCAAATATAGTTAAGGAAATCAGCTTGGTTCCTATGCACAAGAGATCTTGGATTGCCTTTGTGGAATAGTGGACCATAGGTGACTACTCCTGCTTCAGACAGATAACTAGCTTCAATCTGTAATGACCACTAACATGGTCAAGATTGCTTGTGGCCAGGATTTGCACTCTGCACAGTTGGTCACTGTGTGCATTTCACATGCAGGTTAACTATATTTACTGGTTACTTCAGTCTCTACTGTGAAAGTGCCCAGTCAATGGATTTGCCTCACAAAGGGCCTTGCATCACTCACAAGTGCTCAAACAGAAAAAAAAACTCCACCCATTGCAGGTGTGGTTGCTGTCATTTTCCACGTCCAGTGCAAATTTATGATACCCGTGAGTTTGGAAGACAACGCCGGTTCCCAACTGATTCACCATTGCCGACGCCTTTCAGGAAGATGCCGCTTCTTTTTTCCCTTTCCTTTCAGTAACCTCTCTGGCTTCTTTGTCCTTTTGTTTGGGGTTCTCCATCTATATCCAGTAGTCTGATTATGCTCCATCAACATCTCTGACTGTTGAACCTGAATTTTTACATTGACAGTCAGTTGTGGCACTGATTGATTTGTCTTAATCAAACACCCTGTCTCACTTTGCTCTAAAGGTTCTGTTTTCACTTTAGCTATCAGAGGAATTTGTATCGTTGGAGGATTTTCCTGCTCTCTCTTTGTCAGATTTTCTCTTTCGAGCAAATCATGTGCAAGGCACTTCCTCAATATCAGATGAATCTTATTGATCCTTTTGATGAATAACTCGGCCCAGTTTAACTGTATTTCCTTCAGTTAATTCTTTCCCACTAGGGAGACATTTTTTCATCTTGGTACTACCAATGGCTGCTATTGCAATGAATCATCATTTTCCAGCCTGAAACTGGAATACTATTATTGGAATAATTATTTGGCTTCATACTAGTGTTGTGTATGTGAAATGTGACATTGGGAATTCCTGGACTGTCCTTCCAAGATAAAAGTCAATGCTGTAGTTGTATTAGTGGTGAAAGTAAATTGTGAATATGATTTTTATTTCTAATGTGGGCATATGTTCTGTTCTCAACTCGCATATCCTGTTCTTGCAACCTGACTGTGCAAATCTTTATCCTGTTGCTCAATAACATCAACCTATGATCCCCATATCTATCATTTGCACATTTGAAGATTTCCATACTCATGAATTAGACTTCAGTAAGGCGTTCAACAGGTTCCCCATGGGAGACTGATTAGCAAGGTTAGATCTCATGGAATACAGGGAGAACTAGCCATTTGGATACAGAACTGGCTCAAAGGTAGAAGACAGAGGGCAGTGGTGGAGGGTTGTTTTTTCAAACTGGAGGCCTGTGACCAGTGGAGTGCCACAAGGATTGGTGCTGGGTCCTCTACTTTTTGTGATTTACATAAATGGTTTGGATGCGAGCATAAGAGGTACAGTTAGTAAGTTTGCAGATGACACCAAAATTGGAGGTATAGTGGACAGCGAAGAGGGTTACCTCAGATTACAACAGGATCTTGACCAGATGGGCCAATGGGCTGAGAAGTGCCACATGGAGTTTAATTCAGATAAATGCGAGGTGCTGCATTTTGGGAAAGCAAATCTTAGCAGGACTTATACACTTAATGGTAAGGTCCTAGGGAGTGTTGCTGAACAGAGACTTTGGAGTGCAGGTTCATAGCTCCTTGAAAGTGGAGTCGTAGGTAGATAGGATAGTGAAGAAGGCATTTGGTATGCTTTCCTTTATTGGTCAGAGTATTGAGTACAGGAGTTGGGAGGTCATGTTGCGGCTGTACAGAACATCGGTTAGGCCACTGTTGGAATATTGTGTGCAATTCTGGTCTCCTTCCTATCGGAAAGATGTTGTGAAACTTAAAAGGGTTCAGAAAAGATTTACAAGGATGTTGCCAGGGTTGGAGGATTTGAGTTATAGGGAGAAGCTGAACTTGATGGGGCTGTTTTCCCAGGAGCGTGGGAGGCTGAGAGGTGACCTTATAGAGGTTTACAAAATTATGAGGGGCATGGATAGGGTAAATAGGCAAAATCTTTTCCCTGGGGTTGGAGAGTCCAGAACTAGAGGGCATAGGTTTAGGTGAGAGGGGAAAGATATAAAAGAGACCTAAGGGGCAATCTTTTCACACAGAGGGTGGTACATGTCTGGGATGAGCTGCCAGAGGTAGTGGTGGAGGCTGGTACAATTGCAACATTTAAGAGGCATTTGGATGGATATATGAATAGGAAGGATTTGGAGGGATATGGGCCAGGTGCTGGCAGGTGGGACTAGATTGGGTTGGGATGGACGGGTTGGACCGAAGGGTCTGTTTCCAGAATGTACATCTTTATGACTATGACTTCAGGCTACTTTGTTTCGATGCTTGGCTGTGATTTGGAACATTATGACAATTAGCTTTCCTCAATGATGTATATTACTCTTTCCTGGGATGTAAGCATTGCCAGCATTTGCTGTCTGTCCTTAGTGTTCTTGACTAAAATTAAGAGTTAATCACATTATGCATATCTAGAGTCACATCTGGACAATTGAGGTAAAGATGGCAAATTCTTTCTCTAAAGAGCATTAGTGAACCAAATAGATTTATGTTTAACAACACTTGGTCATCACTTCATGGTTACCATTACTAATTTCCAGTTCCTGAATTATGAATTAAATTTAAACACCTCCAGTTGCCATGGCCTTGAGATTTCTAGTCCAGTGACATTGTGAATATCTCATGATATCTTAGTCACAGCCGCACTAGCTGAAATGGGGACATTTAAATAGTTGGTGGCTATATGGCAATGGTAGCGTCTAAATTTATGACTCTGTGCATATTGCAGCATTGGTCTAGATCTCACGGAAACCCTGTGGACCTCCACTGCCGTCTCAGGCAGAGAACTCCATGGCAATTTGCAACTGTCTCTTTCTGTCACTTTCATAGCCATGGTCTCACGCACAGGCCTCCTTCTACCTTTGTTCAAAGTTTGGTCCAGATGTTATTTTTCATTAGGCCTCCTACAAACCTGTCTCAAACAGTAATTTCTAAGTTGACACCTTACCTACAATGATGCGAGAGCTATCCAGTGACAGCAGAGGCTTCGTCCAAATATAGTGCTGCAGGGCTGCTGACATTCTTCATTCTCTCTTGTTGGACAAATAGGATGGCACTTGATACAAGGGTCAGAGCAGCATTGGTGGATGAAAGAGTGCCTGTATCTTTATAGGTTCCTGAAAGTTATGGCTTTCTATAGCATGGTACCAGCTGCATTGCAGTTGCTGATATTAGTGACGATATTGACAATGATGGTATGTTTGTGTCGCATGAACTTACTCAACTTATAGTGCACCTCTTTCTGTGAACTGCATTAATGAGAACATGGCTGATGGTGTGAGGATGGACCTTGTTGTTTACAACCCAGTCCTCTTCTCTGTCAGAAACTTCCCTCTCCATGTGTCTCTTTTACACAATCAAAATCTGCTACTTCCCTGCCCCAGAAGCGTTAGGAGGAGGAGTAGTATCAGAATGGCCATGATGAAGAGGCCCCATCACTTGACATTCACAGCCAACAGCTCAAATCTCAAATTGGTTTTATCTTGGAGTCTAGCATAGAGCTGGGTCAGCAAGTGATGAATCAATTGGCAAAATTGGGCTGTAGCTAGACCAGTTTAGGAGTGAGGGATATTTCCTTCACCAACTCTCGAGGAGGCAAGGTAATAGACAAGTTACATTGCAGAGAACTCAAATGAAGACCTTGATGAGGATATATAAGGAGGAACACAGGTTATGTACACAGGATGCTGGATAGATTACTGCTTTTGGGCCATCTTCCTGAACTTCTTGAGGGTAAGGAGGAGTTCACTTGTGAATTTCTTCCCTACAGCGCCTGCTCCATCTCCTTCTGATTCAGCAGAGCTACAATAATTGTGACTACTGTCCCCAAAAGTGTTACAGCCTTTGAGAGGATGTGGCAAAAATCCTGAACAAATACACCAAAATCCTTGCAAAGACATGGCTGAGTACTTTTTGATACTCTTCATTAGAAGAGGTTCAACAAATTTACTTTATCTATTTATGGTGCCTGGCCTTTAATTAACATTGAATAATACAGGCCTTGGCATGACCAGCTGGGCTGTTAGGAAAGAGCTGTTTTGATGTGTTTGGGTAAATACAGAGGAGATAGCTATGTGCATTTGTGTCTGTGATATACGCTGCATGGCCTCCACAGATTATAAACTATACTGGCTCCTTTAGCCACAGAATGATGCTACATTTTATGCCATTGAATTTCTCGTGAAATCTTTTTAAAAGGAAGGATTAATTCATGTGATTTAAGCATAGCCAGCAAATATTCTTTAAGCCTTGAGAAGTTGCACCTTGCATGTCTGTAATCTGTGTAACGTACTTACTGCCTGGGTGCTGTTACATTGGAATTTGATTTGTGAAGATGAAAAAATGGCAGTAAGTGGCAGACTGGTGGGACCTTGAAGGTGCCTATGCATCTGCTGCCCTTGCCCATCAAGGTGTAGAGGTCACGGCTCTGGAATGTAGTAGTGAAGGATCTTTGAGTGCTGCCCCAGATTGTATAGATGGTATAGACTACTGCTGGTGATGAAGAGGTTAAGATGATGGAAGGGATTCTGATCGAGCAGATTTTTCTTTGGATGATGTTTTGTCCTGTAATACTAGAACCCATCTAAGTAAATGGAGCATTTTTCATCATACCTTGACATGTGCGTTGCAGTTGCTGGACAGGCTTTAGGAAAACAAGTGATCAGTCATTCACAAAAGCATTTCCAGCCGCTCACCCATTCTTGTAGCCATTGTATATAGCCAGTCCAGCAACGTTTCTGGTCAAAATTGACCACAGAATGCTGATGGTACGGGATTCAGCAATATTCATACCATGGAATGGCTAGTGGAAATGGTTAGACTCTTGATGGACCTGGCAATTATGTAGCACTTGTGTAACATATATATTCCTGCTATTTCTTACTCCAAACCTGACTCTTGCATAGATCTTACTGCACCCAGGCATAGACTATTTCATTGCTTAAGGATCTATTGATTGTGTGTGAGTTCCTTCAGGCCTGAGGCAGCCTAGTGTGGATTAGAATATCCACCTTTCCAGAAGAATCTTGTTGAGATAAAGTGTAAAGTGCAATGACTTTCATTGACATGACTACATGACTGGAGTGACTGTCAGGAGCACATTAGCCCCAGTTCTATTTTCTTCCACTTGTTTCTTTATTCTCACCAATGCATGATAACTTCAACATGTTGGTTGTGCTTAATGAATTCAGTTAAGTAGGAACTCCTTCCTCAGCCCTGTATGCAACAAATCTTTTCTGAACTTCATAATTGGTATGCCATACAGTCGTCTATTCTCTCTCTCCCACCTCCCCCACTTCCCCCACTCCCCTCAGTCTTTGATTTTACAAATTCACACCATTTGGAGGTTTTGCTGATTTCCCTGAACATGTTCTTTTGGACTTGGACTTGGACTTGGATGTGGAAGAATGATAATTTGATGGGTAGAAGGTAGTTGACCTGGATTGCCTTCTTGATGGTTCCCTCTTGAACAGAAGGATCTTGTATTTCTTTTTTGGAGAGCTTCAATGATGTACAGTTGTTCTTTAGAAATGTCACTGCTGCTGCAGCTAATTGGTTTTCTTTTCAGTATTTTGCATGTCATTTGTCTTTTAGTAGTGTCTTCTGTGGATTTATATACACCATAACTTAAATTTGTGTCAGTCGAATTTGGTTCTCATTCCATTAGTAGATCTGTGATGAAGTAAGTAAACTTAACACTTCAATTCATTGAATATTTCTTGTCACCTTTAAGTGATTAAATTATCGATGAAATGAGCTTGTTCGTGTCCTCAGTTACTTGGAGATTCATTCTTGATGTGATATAAGATCCATTATTATTATTGGGGATTCTTCTTTAAAAATTCAAAAGATTGGATACTTTGGTTGAACTTGCCTCTTCAGTCAGACTTGAATTTGTCTTGCGTAATTGTTCATTGGGTTAGTCGTGACCTGACTCTAAGTTGCAGATGCTTTTATTATCTTGAGTGGTGTCGACCGTGTAGCTGTTGCCTCTTGCTTGCAGCTGCCACTATGTTATGTGTGGATTTCTTCAAGTATTAAATGGTCAACTGTGCATTAGGAAAATGACCTTGCTGGTCAAACTGGAAGAGTCTTGTTGAGTAAACAATATGAGTTTATTGCACTACTGCAACTATTCACAGATTGCATGAATATGATCTAGACAACTACAGTGACTTTAGAAGCATTCAAGCCTCAGTGCATCTCCTACAAGCTGCTTCCTCACTCTGACCAAGTCCCTGCAACATCAGAGGGTGGTGTTTACTGAACTCGCCCATATACAGTGATAACTGCAACATAGAGTGAATATCCCCAGTTCTGTGCTGATAATAGTTTGACACTATGCTGAGCAAATCCTGCAGTAATGTTTGAGACAATTAACTCCAAATAAGTGTTTCTGAACTGCTCCAGCTTCATTTTGGCTCGCTATATTTGCAATCTTAAAAATTTCACAGTATGTCATTTATTTAAATTTTAGTGAGTTTTCAGCAGAAGCAAAATGTCAAATACCTCTTTCTATATTAACTTTAAAAATTTTATCCACTCTTTAGAGGTTAGTCTTGTTTCTCCATACAAACACTGCATTAGTACACTTTTGCTTGTTTAAGCAATTGTTGTGAAGCTGTTAGAGTATTTAATCCTCATTATCTAAGGATTCGCTACCGACAGATCTGCATACTCAAGAGGTCAACACCAGACCCTATCTCTTATATTCTCATACTCATCCAGTCTGATTGCGTGGTGCTTTGTTGTAGATAGGAGTGACAAGGTAGTTGTTTCCGCGTTTTCTGTTATTCACGATAACAAGCATTTGATGTATAAATCAGCACTGCATCATTGTCATGAGATATGGATTTCAAAGAACCATCAGCAACATAGCAGCACTATTAAAGGACACCTTTATTATTCATTAAAGTCTTTCTCAATATATAATAAGCTGATGTGATATTGGTTTATAAACTTTAAGTATTTCGTTACAAGAAACAAGTCAAATTGAGCATCAATGCACCTAAAGAACCATTAAACGTTTACATTGATAGATTAGTCAGATCTAAAGAATTAGTAGTCACAGGTCGGCGCAACATCAAGGGCCAAAAGGCCTGTACTGCGATGTAATGTTCATGTTCTACGTATTTGGCATGGCTTTGTATAAAGAACTATATGTATAAGTTTGAAACTTTAATGTTTCGTGCAAACAAACCAGAATCACATGGTTACTCCGGGTGCTCTGGTTTCCGTCCACAGTCCAAAAATGTTCAGGTTAGGTAAATTGCCCGTAGTGTTAGGTGAAGGGGTAAATGTAGGAGAATGGGTCTGGGTGGGTTGCTCTTCGGAGGGTTGGTGTGGACTTGTTGGGCTGAAGGGCCTGTTTCCATACTGTAAGTAATCTAATCTAATCTACTGGGTTACAGAACTATCAGCCTTTTGTGTCTTTGCTAGCTCTTCAAAAGACTATCTCAACTAATGACATTCTCCCGTCTTTTCCTCCATATCCATGCACATTCTCCCACCTTTCCCCTATATCTGTGCACATTGTCCCTTTACAAATGGCCATCTACTTTCTTTTTGAATGCTTCAATTGAATTGCCTCCACTGCACTCTCAGGGAATGCATCCCAGACTTAATCACTTATTGCATGAAAAAGTGTTTACCCATATAACTCCTGTGTCTTTTACTACTTACTATAAGTGCCCCCTCTTTCTCAATCCTTTCAGGAGTAGGAACATTTTCCCCCTTCTAAATCTGTCCAAACCACTCATGATTTTGAATACTTCCATTAAATCTTCTTTCAGCCTTCTGTAAGGTGAGCAGCCTGGCTTATCTACTGTCTTCATAACTGAAATTCCTCATCCCTGAAACCATTCTCATAAACCTCTTCTGTACTCTATCCAAGGTATGTACATCCTTGTGGTTCCCAGAACTGGACATCATTCTCCAGCTAGGCAAAAGTACCCTTGAAGAAGTTCTCCTCCTGTCTCCACAAGAATCTCAGTGAGTCTGTCTCTCACTGCAACCCCCAGGTCATCTACTCTTTGCTACCCTCCCACACCCTCCTCTCTGACCTACCACCTCCATCCCCATCCCCATTCACCTATTGTATTCTTTCCACCTTCTCCCCAGCACACCTCTCCCCCACACACCCCCCCCCACCACCCCCCACCCTGGAGGCACACTGCCTCTATTCCTGATGAAGGGCTTTTGCCCGAAACGTCAATTTTCCGGCTCCTCGGATGCTGCCTGAGCTGCTGTGCTTTTCCAGCACCACTCTAATCTAAACCCCCATCATTCTCCAGCTGACATCCAAATAGCATCATAATCTCAAAGTAAACTGCTTGGTCTTGTAGTATATATTACTAGTAATAAACCCAAGGATACTGTAGGCTTTATTAACTGCTCTCAACTGTCCTGAAACTTTTATGCACATATGAACCCAAGTCCCACTATTCCTGCACCCCCTTTGGAGTTTTATCCTTTAGTTTATATTGACTTCATGTTCTTCTAACCAAGTTGTGTCCCCTCACATTTCTCCACATTGAACTTCATCTGCCACCTGTCTACCCACTCCACCAAAGGAACATAAAAGTAGGAGTAGGCCACTCAGTCTCTCGAGTCTATTCCACCGTTCAGTGAGATCATGGCTGAATGGTGGCCAAACTCCATTGGCCCATATCCCTAAAAAACTTTGCTTGATAAACATTTACCTCACTTAATGATACACCTTACAGTTTACAACACTTCAAATGTTCATGTCATTAGCAAATTCTGAAATTGCATCCTGTACACCAGGATCTGAAAAGTGCAAGCTACCTGGCCTGTACAGATTGCATCTGGCTAGTCCCTGTCTCAGCGTCCCCAAATCTCTCCCTCATGCACCAACTTTCCAACCATGCAGTCATCTGGTTCATCCGCCTATTTCTATACTCATTTGCTTGGGGCACTAGGAGTAATCTGAAGATGACTACACTTGAGGTCTTGTTTGCTAACTTTTTACCCAGCTCCTTAAATTCTGGATGCAGGGCAACCCTTTTTCTACCCTGAAGTGCTGGCTCCATGGTGGACCTTGATTGTGGGCAGTTTGCCTTCTCCTCTCAAGATGCTCTGTAGCTGCTCAGTGACATCATTGGCAGCAGGAAGGCAACACACCATCCTGGCCTCGCACATCAGCAGCCACTGAAACATCTAACTGCTCCTTCACCTGTGACTACTGCTTTTCTAGCCTTCCTTGTAACACCCTTCCCACCCTCGGTCCTCCTGACCATGCATAGTTGGGTCATCCTTCTGCCATGCGCATTCCTCTGACTGTATTTCTCAAATGAACCATCAATCTCATCAATATTCAGAACTGAATACTGGTTCAAGGGCAGTTGC
Organism: Chiloscyllium plagiosum; assembly: GCF_037043375.1. Classification (NCBI taxonomy): domain Eukaryota; kingdom Metazoa; phylum Chordata; class Chondrichthyes; order Orectolobiformes; family Hemiscylliidae; genus Chiloscyllium; species Chiloscyllium plagiosum. Next base: position 60,039,898 of record NW_028270149.1, read on the forward strand.
TGCATTAAGGTATAACCCTAAATGGTTGCACTAATTTTATTTTAAGAAGCCTTGCCTTCAGTCTTGAAGGGAAGACAGTATCTTAATTTATTTATTGGGTACTGATTTCCATTATATATTTCACTCAAATGACTATTGTTATATACGTGCCTCAATTAATTAATTAGTTAAATAATGTATTTATTCCAGATCATTTTTTGCAGCTTCATTGTACATTTGCAAACTTGGAAATAGTTTAAAAGTTAACTTTTAAATATTTTCTTGGCTAAATTTGAATTCTTTATGGAATTCTGTAGTTACAGTTGCCAAACTCCCTAACGGGTCCTCTGTATTTTCAGCTTCTGTGCTTCTGGCAAAGGTCAGGAGAACATCAGGAAATGACTTTTTCCCAGCTTTGAACTTCCGTCCATTAGTTTTAAGGAGTGGAAAAATTATGTTCAGTGCTGTAAGGCAAAAAAGTAAAGACAATGGGGCAAGTGGTTGTTGGATTACTTGAGCGTGGACTAGGGGCTATGGTTGGTTCACAGGAGGAGGTTAATTATTAGGCAGGAATACGGCAGGGTGATGGAGGTCTGTTGTTTGGTGCGGCTGTTGGTAATTTGAGTTCAGTATCCATAGTCCATTACCATAATGCCTTTTTAGAACAAACAAGTCCTCAGAATACATTCTCAGTGTTATATGATTGCAGAACGTTTGGAAAACTATGGGCTGAATTTTACCAGAACTCATTGTTCAATGTGGAGACATCATGGATTGGAAAGCCTTCATGTGGTTGAAAATATTCACTTTTATCCAACAACAGCAAAAGTGCAGAAAGTCAGGAGCTATCAGCCTTTGGGAGCTTGGATTTTCTTTTTGGGCATTGTGGTACCCAATGACGCTTGTGATTATTTCTTCTTCACAAGGGCGACTACTTTCAATTCGCACTGACTAAAGACATGGTCAAGATTGCTTGCGGACTGGATTTCTATCCCAAAGAATTGGACATTGCAGGCATTCTGCATGCAGGATGTTATGATTATAGATAGTCTGAACCTTTACTGTGAATGTGCATGATTGATGCAATTGCTCCTTAAAGGCCTCACATCACTTATGAGTAGAGCCCATGTACTCAAATGGAGAAAATAATCCCGACTCCGCGCACTCCAACTGTGTTGGCAGCCATTTTTAATTTCCTTTGTGAATTTTTGATTCACATGAGAATGGAAGGCAGTGGAAGTCTCACTAGATAGAGTGAGTCACAGGCTGTGCCTAGTAATCAAGGGGTGCTCCTAATCCTTCATGTTCCTTTCTTTCTTCCTTGCACTGTCAGTTGACTCCATCAGTACTGACCTTCCACACGTTCTCAAACACCACTATGAATTATTGCCCCATGTCCCAAGATTGCTCCTGGACCTTGGTCCTACATCTTAGTCAGTCAACTATAACTCTTCACTGTCCCCTACATTAAAGCCAGGTTGGTTAAGACCTTTGATTCCTCCCCCCCCCCCCCCTCGCCCCAACCAGTAATCCATATTCTCCAAAGCACTATTGTCTCCATGCCTTATATGTTGAGTTTCTCCCTTCTTCCCAATTCTTGTCCCAACTGCATTCCAACATCCTGCTTCCAATCACTAGAACTGACTTTCCCAACCTCATTAAAGCAGTAATGATCCCTGATAAACCATATTCATTGGGTTGACCCCCATGACCAATTTGGACAGACAGCCTAGAGAGACTGGACCCTTGACTGATTTCTGTGCCAGGAGGTACAAAGTGAGGGAGCACTAGGAGTAAATGAAGATCTCTGAGGGGCACCTTGGTTGAGTCCATGAGATGGGTGCCTACCCATGTGCACAAAGCCCTGGCAGCAGCATTGCAATGAAAGATGCTCGTGCTCTCCACAATGCACTCTTGAAGTACTGAACTGTATTGCAAATGGGGTCAGAGATGTGCCATGACGGTGCAGTGAGGTAGATCCATGTCCAGTAAAAATTTCTGTAGACAGCATGTGGTGATCATTACTGGCAATGGAGCGTGAGATGTTGGTAATATATATCAAAGATAGAGATCTCTCAGAACAAGTGGTGAGCTGTAGTTGCAAGGTACACGCTCTGCCTTTCATCTTGGGAGTTGTTGCTGTCTAGTTTCTATCCTGTGGGTGGAAGAATAGCAAGTTGCATATTAATGAGATGACATTAGGTCTAATGGCATGCTAATACACGCAAATGGATACAATGAGTCCTCTTGCCACTCTAACGAGATTCTCATCTCACCATTCAAATGGAGGTTGCAGAATCAAACTTCTTTTCTTCGACATTGGGAATTTCAGTTTGGCTGATCTTGCCATATTTTCCCAACTGACTTGCTAGTGTCCATCGTTCAGCAACTGGGGAATATTCAACCCTATGAGCTCATCTGTTTTCCACAGATCTTAGGAACAGTCAAGCATGCTGACATTGAGGATGACTCATGGAGAGATCCTGAGACCTAACCTTCTACTGTTTCTAGAATCCTGGACCCTCCCTGAATCCTAAGATTCCCTTCAAAATATTGTAAAAACCTTAAACTACCTTTGGAGTTCTGACAACCCCTTGGTCTTTCTTCCCAATTTCATTCAGAGATAGTGAGGACTGCTGATGCTGGAGAAGTCAGAGTCAATAAAATGTGGCGCTGGAAAAAGCACAGCAGGTCAGGTAGTATTGGAGGAGCAAGAGATGGGTTAAGCCCGAAACGTGGACTCTTTTGCTCCTCAGATGCTGCCTGATCTGCTGTGCTTTTCCCAATTTCATTCCCAACATTGACAAATTAATGCTAATACAGCATGGGAGAAAAATATGCAGTTTTTGCAATTCTCTGACTTATCATGAAATACTGACCTGGAAATTAGCTAATGGATATCAAGCTATAAATGTGGTATATTGAATTCACAAACATTAGAAATAGCTTGATACAAGTGTTAATTATGGAATAAATGTTAACACAAACAAGTGTTAAGAATTACTGTTATACAAAAATGAGTTTTTCTCAACGTTATTTCCTTTTGTTTGCAGCTTAGAAATGGCTTTCATAAGCTGATTGAGTCTAATGTGGCATGAAGCCTGTATGTTTATACATGCCATACTGTCCTCGATCTGGCAATTAACCCCTAGCTTAGATGTGTAATTCACTGGTGATCAGATGAGATAACCAACCAAGTTCCTTTGATACCAGTGCATATGGATTAAAAGATGATTTGCTATATACATAAATTGAGAGACACAGCAAAACACAGTCAGCAAAAAATTTAAAAACCAACACTGGAGTCAGTATGCAAAGATATTGATTTTAGAATTTGTTTTTAAACAGCATCTAATAAAACAACAGGTCTTTTGAATGAAACCAGTTTTATTCCTTGGCAAGATTTCTGTGTGAAAAGTGGGTAAGGTGGGGGGGATGTGGAATGGCCAGTCACTGAAGTGATCCCTTCATGCAGCAGGCTCTGCTGGCCTGGGGCACAGGGGAAATTAGGTATTAAGTATCAATTGAATAAAAGAATTGAGCTGGATTCCAGTCACAGACTCTGATGGAACAGCCTAGATCTTGAACTTGTGAATTCTCCCTGAACTGCTCTACTTTTGTAATTCTCTTACTTCCTTTACGATTGCCTTAAAATCTACTTCTTTGTCCAAGCTTTTGACCTTCTGTCCTAATATCCTATAATATGGCTTAGTTTCCACATAGTTTCATTATAATGGTGTAAACTTTTATTAATGATAATACAGTACTGAAGTAAAATGTATGGTTTTTTGCAAAACCTCTGACTTACTATGAAATGATGGCTTGGCTAACAGATATCAAGTTATAAAATGTGATATATTGTACCTTAGAAATGCTAGAAATAGTTTAATACAAATGTTAACATAAGCGTTTATGATACTGTATAAATTGAAGCTGTTGAGAGAAAAAATAAACATAGAGAGGCTATTTCCTCATGTGGCAATCTAGAACGAGAGGTCATAGTTTTAGGATAAGGGGTAGCAGATTTGGAACCGAGATGATGAGAAGTTAGAAGCAAAAACAGAAGTTGCTGGAAAAGCTCAGCAGGTTTCAGCAGCTCAGCAGATCTGACTTCTCTGTGAAGAGAAGTCAGAGTTAATGATTCAGGTCCAGTGTTCTGAGGGAGGGTCACCGAATCCAAAACATGAACTCTGACTTCACTCCAGATGTTGCCAGATCTGCTGAGCTTTTCCAGAAACTTCTGTTTTTGTTTCTGATTTACAGCATTTGCAGTTCTTTCAGTTTTTATGAAATTATTTCTTTCAAAGGGTAAATATAAAAAATCGACTACCCCGAGTGAGGTGGATGATGGGACATTGAATAAATTTAAGGAGGAAATAGACAGCTTTTTAATTCATAATGAGTTGAAGGGTTATGGGAAGTGGGCAGGAAGTGGAGTTGAGGCTGAGGTGAGATCAGCCATCATCTTATCAAATGGTGGAGCGGACTCGAGGGGCAGAAATGCGTAATCCTGCTCCTAGTTCTTCTGTTCTATGTTCTTATGCCACATCAAATTGAATTTCTCTGCCTGTGTTCAATTCAGGCAATGCAGACTTCATTTCATCTGGAGTTTAAATTTCCTTCCAGATCAAATGACAATGGCAGAACTTTCCAATATAACTGCAGCATTCTGAAATCAGGATTGCCAGTTCCAGATACAAATGCAGAAATTATTGCACAGAAACCCAATAAGTAGATTTTCACCTATTCTTTGAGCTCGAAGTGCCCTCAAATGCCTTTTCCACATAAAATTCAATTTACATTTAGAGGAAAATCCCATTCATCTTACCAATTTAAACTTTGTCTTTCCAATATTATAACAATGTCTACACATACTTTGCAAGCTGTAAAGCCCTTTGAGATGCCTTGAAATTTTAAAGTTGCTATATAAATGCAAGTTCTTTTTGAAAAAAAGAATTGTAGAGCAATTTTGGCCAACATTCTGAAATTCTCTAAGTAAAGTCCATTTTCATCTTTAACTCTAGGGACTTAAAAACTATGTAAAATAAATATTGAAATGTTATTCACTACTTTAAATAAAAAGTAAAATGTTGCATTTTTGTCGGCAGAGGTGGGTACTGCAAATACTGGAGATTAGAGTCAAGGTTAGAGTGGTGCTGGAAAAGCACAGCAGGTCAGGCAGCATCTGAGGAACAAGAAAATTGACGTTTCAGGCAAAAGCCAATATTAATTCAAATGATTGTATCTTTAAGGTAATGATGAAGAGTTTTAGCCCGAAACATAGATTTTCCTGCTCCTTGGATGCTGCCTGACCTGCTGTGTTTTTCCAGCACCACTCTAATGTTGATGAATTGTTGTACTGACTCAAGGAATTTACAGGAAATGCTGGGTTTGCCAGAGACACTCAAATCCCATGAATGAATAAAGATGGTGTAATGTGGCTGTATTCAGTGAACAATACCTCGTGCAGAATATCTTTCCATGTAGCTCTCAATATTTCAGCCTGCAGAGTCAACTTGCTTGTCAGGATTGAAATATGTGTGTGCTGTTGGGAGAATCTTTGTGTAAGAAGCAAGACTAACAAAAATGTCTACTATGGAGTTTAAATATTCAATAGTTTGACAAACAATTCATTTTTGGCTCTGTAAACAGGTGCAACATTTTATATTTCTATATTATTGATACTCAGCTTAACAGCACTACCAACCTGTGTATTTTTACACAAGTTTGGTACAGTTAAATAAGTCTTTAAATTTCATACTGAAATATATTGACTCCATAGGCCTTTGCACTTTTTCGTTGTAATAATTAGCAGTTCTCAACAAATTGATTTTCAGTCAACATTTTGGCAGAAAGGCCTTCATGCTAATGTGCAAGGGCTATGATCCCATTTAAAATTTATTTGGATTAATAGGCTGCTTTAAGATGCCTGAACTCTGTTGCATTTGAACTCTTGAGAGTCAAAACTATGAATTCAAATCCTAACAAAACTTCATCTAATTTAGCTTGTTAAAAAAAGTAATCTTCCTGTCAGCTTTTATACAAGTCCTATAGGTCAGCTGCAAATTAGATGCTGAGTAATGGGCCAAGTATAGGAGCACGATTTGTTTTTTTAAAGTCATAATATTCATGTTTCTGATTGAAGCTTTAGTCATGCTGATGAAATCTATGTGATGAATGAATAACTGGACACATTTAAAATTATCAGATTTCCAGAACAATTTTAATAAGTTTGCCAGTCATTCCTGATAAATTAACTTAAAGATACAATCGTTTGAATTAATATTGGCTAAAATGATTGTTCTGAGTTTTGGAGCTCGTAGCTTAGCAACACTTTCTAGCATTTGAAAGTCACAGCTTTTGTTTTCTTGCTGATTATTGCAAAGCTTGATGCTTTCAACTGGAAACAAAACTGAGAGAACATTTGAAAGCATTAAGTGTCTACATTTATTTTGTACATTGAAATATTTATTGGCACATTATATTGTCAAAAACTTATATTTATTGTGGATTTTACCTTGTAGTTAGCAAAAGATAACATATTGACATTGTTAAAACGCATACACTAAATCACTTGCACAGTTAATAGCCAGTGCCTCAAGCCAAAGGAGAAAATTCCATTTTTAAACACTTTGAGGGTGTCATTGGAGCAGAATCTTTGCACCAACATCAGACTTTCCATTTACTCAGATGCTTACAAATAAGGATGTGCTCTTGATCATTCTCATTGAGTCGTAAGATCTTGTAAAATATCATTTCAGAAAAGCTTCTGCATCTATCAACCTTTGAATCAGAAGCTTGAGGCAATGCCAGCAATACTAACTCTTTTGTTTTGTGTCTTTCTTTGTTAGAATTAGGTGATTCACTGAAGCACTTACAGCAACATGTATTGTTCCATTTCAATCAACATAGTTTCTTTTCCAGTGCCTACTTTTGCAAGTCTGAGATTTATCCCAATAGTTGAGTGAATGTACCTACACCACATGGACTGCAGGAGTTCAAGAAGGCAGCTTCCCTCACTTTCTCAAGGGCAATTTGGGATGGGCAATAAATGTTAGCGGAGCCAGCAATATCTGTATCCCATAAAGGCATGCAAAAAAGGTTTAACTGGAGCTGATCCAGTGTTAGAACAATATGCTACTCAATATAATAGGTGCTTGATGTGACCTATAAAATACGTTAAAGTGTTGTCATTGTGTCTTTTCACTTCCGCAGGCAAGGAACACAGTAATAAATCAGATATGAATAAAAGAAACAGCCTTAGCCCAAACAGGAGAGATCAACAGCTATTTACAAGTGACTAATATTTGCTGAAATTCAAGATAGTTTAATAATTTTGAAATGTAATAACTCATAACATCATCCTGAAGCTCGCAGCAAAACCACGAGGTGAAGGCAGATGATATTGCAAAAGGTTTGGCGTTATAGGAAAATAATTATTGTCAGAAAAGGGAAAACTGGGAAGAAGAGATTAAGAAAAAAAACATACTGCAAGTATACATTTCCTAACTGACTAACCAGATTTTAGTCAGCTAAAACCTGACTAAAGAGAGTTCACTTGTGGCAAGTTTCCAATGACTCTACTTGATGAAAACCTCCATGTGACTGAGATAATAAAATGTCCCCTTCAGGATGAGGAAGAGGAAAAGAAACTGTTACGTATTTTTATTGCCATATATTTTCATCCCTTTAGGTTCTGAATGAATGTGGGAATTCTGCTGACAGTTTTGACTTTTATATATATATATATATATATATATATATATATATATATTTTGAACTATTATATTTCATTGAAAATTATAAGGAGATATATATTACAGGCAGCGGAATTGATATTAACCATTAAACACTACTATCCACAGACAACATTTTGCCTCCGTGCCTATAAATATTTGTACTTAGAAAACTGTATCTTCAAAATGTGTCTGGTGAAATACCATATTGTTTGGTCGCTTCTCTGGGGCACATGTTCAAGCCCAGGCTAGTGTCATGAAGTTGCTGACTGTGAGTATCCCCATGTAAAATGAGTTTTCAACCTTCTAAATAAGCGCACAAGTACAAGAATGGGCTTTTGAAGTACATACTAAGATTCTAATTTCTCCCTGGGTTGGGGGTATGGAGGTGAGAGAAAGCCTGGTTTCATTAATCTGGTTTCATTTAAAAATGGCCAGCTGAACTTCAGATACTCAGTCCACGGTTGGGGTCTGGATTAGAAATAGGATCAGGTGATGTGATAGCTCTTCCCTGAGGCAAGCTGGGCAAAAAAAGACTGCCTGGGTATTATATGCAAAGTTTAAAACTGAATAATACTCATACCTCCTATGCCTGTTCCATCCAATGTATGCCCCTCCATGCTATCTCTGCAAGCCCATGCCTGCTTCTCATGGACCTTATACCCATATGGATCCATCATCCCCATGATCTTTTATACCCATATGCCAAGTACTGCCAACTCATCCCTCACTTATTTCCCTTCTTTTTCCATGCCAACCCACCTATTATCCAGCATGGGCAATAATCAGTATTAACACTAGCCTAATCAACAATTCAAACATCCCATGAATGAAGAAAAAGACTGAATGACAGCGCTTTTCTCTCCAGAGTATAGCCTGAAATGTTGAAATCTAAGCCTGTTACTTTTCTCCTTCCCGAATGTGTACTTGGAGATTTTTTTTCATTCATTCTTGGAATATGAATATTGCTGGCAAGGCAAGTATTTATTGCCCTTCACTAATTGTGCTGCAGATGACAATTGTGAGGTGCTTTCTTGAACCACTGCAGTCGATGTGGTGGAGGAACATCCAGCATTATTCGGGAGAGAGGTCAAGCATTTTGACCTGGTCAGAGTAAAGGAATGACGATTTAGTTCCAAGTCAGAATGGCTTGAAGGGAAACTTGCAAGTTTTGGTCTTTTCTGCTATAATGCACATTTTGGTGTAATGCAATTGATGAATTGAGGACATTGTTTCTAAAGTGCAAACTCTTCAAACATGTCTGTAACACGATTACATCACCGACACTTAAGTGCTGTTTCTATAATGTGGGGTTGCAAAAGAACGCAACCATCGTGTAATAGGAGAACTATCTGTATCTGCTGACCTTATCCTTTTAGGTGGTAAAGGTCATGGTTTTGGAAGGTGATCTCTACAGAGCCTTGGTGAGTTGTTGCAGAACATGTTTTACACATCGCTGCTACTCTGTGTCATTGGTGGAAGGAGTGAATATTGAAGGTGTTAGATGGGCTGCTAGTCAAGTGGGCTTCTGGTGAGTGGTGTCAAGCTTCTTCAATGTTGGAACTGTACTGATCCAGGCAAGTGGGAGTATTCCATCACACTCCTAACTTGTATCTTGTAGATAGTGGACAAGCTTTGGGGAGTCAGAAAGTGAGTCACTTGCCACAGTATTCGTAGCCACTGACCTATTCCTCTAGCTACAGTATTTAAGTATCTTAGTCCAGATCAATTTCTGGTCAATAGTTACCCCCACATTTTGAGACTCCAGGACACTTATGCACAAGTTGACACGTTGACAGATTTTGATAAGTTGGACAGTTTCCATGGACTTATTGACCATTTATGGATAATTGTCTCCATTGTTAACTGTTCCAAAGGGTATCTGACTCCTCCCCCAAAATGATACCAGGTGCTCTCACTCCCAAAAAGATCCCTGCACTCCCACCCACTTCTGAGATGCCCTGGAGGGATACCTCAGCCCTCCAAAGAGGCATTTAGAACAGATCTGTTCTTGTCTAATTTCTGCACCCATGGGATTCTAAAGTCCCATTTTAGAGGAGGCAGCTGGTTATTTGACTGGTCAGTTGCCTCTGGGAACTACACAGGCATAAACTGCTGTTCGCTTCCAATCCTGCCCTACCACTATAAAACAGGTCAAGCCAAATTTCAGAATTTTTGCTGGGGCAGAGATGGTCTCTCCCACAAGAAACTGGGGCCGATGTTTACCTAAATAATTTCATTCAGAGAGCACAATGAGGATTGTGTATTTGGGGCAATATGTGGGAGAGGTGATGAATTGACAATATACAGAGAATTGCGCTGCATATGAATATGCAGTAGTTGAGCCAGGAATTCTGGATAGCTACATAACTACAACTTTCTTATCTCACTACATCTCCAACATAGTCATATGTTTATCGTATGCTTGTTAATTACACATTGTGTTTTCAGTTCTGCTGATCACTAAACCAGGCTGATGCTTGGCTTACTTAGGGAGACAAAGGCTTAAAAATAGCAGATGGTAGGGAGATGAATTACAAAGGCTTGTGTAATCTCTTGGGGCAACATGTACCTTTGTATTACATTCCCAACAATCTGTTATTCTATATTTTGTACCTCGACAATAATACATGTAAGATTTTATGTTATTGTACAGGCCAGAGAGACCAAACATCCTATGTGGTGTAGTGATGTCCAAGTGTCTTGTGATCCTCCAAGGACTTAATCCATTGAGTACTGATAGGTCTATTCAGCTTTCAAAACACTCAATTTATTTATTTAATATCTGCAAGCATTTTACACAAGTAAATTTTCCAAGACTTTGTTGTAATAAATGTTTCAACCTAGTTTGGTGCAGAACCTAAAAACACAAATTTATTCTTAGAGTATTGTGAAGAAATGGAAACATTACAATTTATGACTTGGAGGCTGAAATACCGCAGTCCTCAAAGGATTTAAAGATTCTCATGACTTCATAGTTGGTTAAGTGAACTGACAGATAAAACAAATGGCTGTCTCTGATTTGCAGAAGTTTTGCATTTTCAAAATCCTGAGTTGTAAAGGGTAAATCAGACAGCAGGCATTTGATGTATTACTTTTGGTTCAATAACATATGAGTTAAAAAAATAAACATAGTTAAATACCCATCATACAGGAAAATAATACACTTATTATGGCTTTAAAATGTGTCTTTGTTTCAAATGAGATTCCAGCAGATACTTTGTGCCCTTTTTATTTGCAAGTCTGCTAGTTGCTTTGACCCTCATGATCCCACTGAGTCAATGCAGGTTCCTCTGGTTAAAGCACTTGCTTGGTCCAGGTTGCAGATGTCTATGTAAGGTAGGGTTACTGAAATATTATTGGACACATTCCTATAGGTTTGATTGGATGATCTGCCATTTCCAAATCTGTTTGTTTCAAATTAACAGAAATGTTATAGGAAATTTGACAAGAACTCAACTTTTTAAAAGCATCTATAAGTGTTCTCACATGCAGTATCTGAGGAGATTAATCTTTAATTTCTAAAGATTCCAGGACCACTGTTGAGTTCTAGTGTGATATTTTATCAAGAGGTTGCAGAATTGTCTTTCAGAGATTGTGTCTACTTCACACTTCCCTGACCCTTATTAACACAGACTGAAAGGCCTCACCACAATAATACTGAGTTGCAAATATCATTCAACTTTTGCCGTCTTACTATGAGATTATTGACTCACCCTATGTGAACGGCAAGATTAGAGTGGTGTTGGAAAAGCACAGCAGGTCGGGCAGCATCCGAGGAGCAGGAAAATTGACGTTTTGGGCAAAAGATCTTCTCTAATCTTGACTGTAATCTCCACCATATACTGTACCCACTTACACCTATGTGAGTGGCAAGACAAACCACATATAAATCTAGTGTTTACCTTTCACATTTAATATTTGAGAACAAATTCTGGAAAGTGGGATTGCACTGAGTAACTCATTTCTCAGCCACAGGGACACTAAGTGGCCTCTTTCTGCAAACGTACCATCTGTTTATCTGAAAGACCTATTAAGTTATAAGGAAGCCATTTATAAAAAATAAAGTGTTCAATTTAAAGAGTTTCACATTTCATGCTTAAAAGATTAAGGGTTTTGCATTAACTACAATTATTTGCATAATAGTCTTCTTTACTGCAAATATTTCAGAAGTTGTAAAGCATATATACTAAATTAAAAATAAAAGGATACTAAATCCAGCATGTGGTGGATTATGGGAGAAGGTCATTGACACTAACTGCAATCCTGAGGATGTGATAGCAGATATGTTTTGTTTCCTAACAGGCAGGTAGGTAGTACCGCAGGACACTATATACAATGTATTTATCGCAAAGCTACAATCCTGATATGAGCCTGAGCAGATAGAAATAGTGCTATCCTGACATCCTAATGCCAGGATATTAATACTGGCAAATTGCAGCTCCTGACAAGCCCTGCATTGTGCAGCTCTTGACAAGCCCAGCATAAAAGAGGGAATTCTGGTGGCAGCTTATTTCAACTCTTGAAACTTTTTCTTGTGGAAAGTTATGGAAGTGCTGCAGGGTGTTTTTGGAGGTGCTCCAGTGTACTTGCCAGAGTTTGTTGCTGCATCGTCACAAGATAACTGGGAAATAGGTGGTCTGTCCACATGAGGACGGCATGGGGTCAGCAATGCAATGCTCCCAGCTTTGCAGCTATGACCGAGATGTGGAAGTGGCTGCAGACAGGGCAAACTCTGCATCATGCACCTTATTACATAGGAGCTAGATGCCTCCATGCTCATTGGCGGTAATAGGAGGCTGTCTGGCAGACCAGCCAATACACCCAGCAAATTGTAACATCTTTGAGCACACTGTGTGCTAAGTCACGATGGTAGTAGGGTGCAAAAAAAACTTCAAGTACTTGGCACATCTGGCAGCATCTGGGAAGGGAGAAAAATAGTTAATGTTTCAGGTTGCTGACCTTTCATTAGAACTGCTGATTGACCTGACGCATTAGCTGTGTTTCTCTCTCTCTCTCTCTCTCTCTCTCTCTCTCTAGGTACTGGCAGAGTTGCTGAGTATTTCCAGCATCTTCTATTTTTATTTTGGATTCCCATTGTCAAGAGTGTATTGCTTTTGATGAGAATTGGATGTCTGGGTAAGACACAGATGTAGACTGGGCTGAAAGTGCATCTAACTCAGTGGGCCTGAGGAGAAGTGTTAAACCACCTGTCTTATTATAATATCAGATGCAATAGCATAATATTCAGTATTATAATGGGAAATCAGTACTTTGTGTGTACTGCAATGCTTGCCAAATCTCACCCACAGATAACAGCATAGAAGTCTTATCACCTTTATGTAGAAAGTGCTTTTGTACCAGTTATTTTCTATTAATGCTTACATTGGATTACTGAATGAATGATTAAATGGTGGAAAGCAACTAAACTGACCTTTTCGTTAGTTTGCAAAATTTCTAACACAAGAGCAACATTCTTCCCAAGGGGTTACACATTTATTAGAATTTTACAGTGCTATATTAAATAAATGAAAACAAGTATTGTGATATAAGAATCCATAAGGCTTGTCTTATGGAGATTACCTATTGTTATAAAGCTGAGTATGATAGGCAATCCATTACTTGAGATGTCAATACTTCTGTAACTTGCAAAACAAAATCCAAATAAATCAGTTAATAAGTTACTGTTTAGGATTTATTAAATGGAAAACAATAATTTATTGTACACACCATTCAAGTGAATGATTTTGTTAAATATTGAACACAGAAAAAGGTTTATACTAATTTACAGAAACTGAAGGCCTCTAGGAGCTGAAGTAAGAGGGAAACTATACTGACTGGTTTTCATTTTCATGGCGTTTGAGCAGTTAGCTTGCCAAATTAGAGTACAAGAAAACTTGAGTAAAATTGGCCTTATGTCAACTGAAAAACATTGAATTCATAGTTACCTTCAAACATTTTGATGAATAAGGACATTGCTGTAAATGTTGAAAAGTTGAAAGAAATTTCTCTCTGCTGCAAGTGCAGAGTGCTTCGGTATCCATAAAGAACAAAGATTGGTTAATGTTTCCACTTCTGATGAAGAATCTACACCTGGAATATTAACCTGTCATTTTGATTTAAAGGGGCTGATGGACTGGTTTCCAACTTTGAATAGCTTTCGTATTTAACAACTGTTTAAGACCAAAAGCAAGAAAATAAAACACATAGTTTAAACTAATATTTTTGAAACAGTCTTCTTTTTGACTTTGTGTGTCATTTCAATCACTTCATTTAGGGATTTTGAAAAATCCCTAAGTTTTTATTTCTTCCATGAGCACTGGACATCTCACAGTGCTTTATAGTCATTAGAGTCATTCAACATAGAAAATAAATGGTGGGGTTGAATTTAATGCCCTGTCACCCGAGGGTGAACCTGGAGGCTGTGATGTTTGGAGATTTTGTTGACTACCCACCATCCTCGATTAAACTAGGTACAGGAGGGTTTGTGGCTGGACCCTGCCTAGGTGTCAACTGAGGCCCTTTATGGGCTGCATCCCACCACTGGCAGCATTCAACCAGTGGTGGATGGGGAATTCATCATGGAGGATAAAACTGCCCAGCCAACAACTTTGTGTGGGAGGGAGTTGTTCCCTCATTCAAAGGCATTCAGAGCATAATCAAGGATGTTCCCTTCATTCTGTTCCTACTTACCTCTTTCCGCAATGGAGACTCAAGAGAATTATCAGTAGCAGACACTGACCTCTGATGTTGGAAGCCTGTAGGAGCTGGTAGCAGAAAAACAGTATTGACTGGTTCAGTTGGCGTCAGGTTGATCAGCTGCTTTTGAGGAAGGGTTCTTACTCCCCTGGGAGATATTCTAGAATGAAATGGCATTTCTGCAGGCAGAGTTCTCTGCCATTTGGGGACTCATTCCCCTCAGGGTCTCCCAAAAGATCAGGTTGTGAGGATGCCCCCAGTTTTGGTAGCAAGTGCCAGGCTCTCCATTGCCGCCATGAAATTTAACTTGTGGCATCTGCTTGTCTTTCAAAGCTGTGTTACAATATTTGTGTTGTGAACTGTTGGAGTTATTTTTTAAAAAAATTAACAGAGGGGATCAGGTCATTATTTGTCATCTACCGCAGTGATTCCTTGTGATTAATTCATAATGCATCAACATGATCATTAATATTAGGAAACATTTTAACTGTACTCTATTTAGGTGTTTCTCCATGTATTGGCATATAATTCTACTTGTCTATTTCCTATAAACACAACAGGGAAATAAGGACCTCGTCTGTACTTACTATATCACATCTTTAAGAATAAAGTGGACTCTTGTTTCTTCAAAGTCACATCTTCACCAGTTGTACTGTACCTAAATTTTATTTGAGTGATTTTTATTTTGAAAAATCCCTAAATTGTTTTTATTTCTTCCATCCATCCATAACATGTTATGATTTGGGAAATAGTTAGAGACAAATCAAAGCCTCTTCCTTTGTCAAGACAGTAGAGTGGAAAGATCCTCACTTTCTATCCAAATAAATTTCCTCTGCTTCGGACAGTCAGAATAGAAATGATTACTTGGGACTTCAGAGAAAGAGTGGATGTAAATGTTAATAAAGACCCCCATTTTAAGTTATGTTTTCTAATTGCAAATGTTATATTTAAGCTTGAACCTATATGAGCACATTATGTAGATGTTTGGAAGTTCAGTTGTTAGTCAGATTATATGAATTAAACTATAGTTTTGAATTAATGTGCACAAAAACAGCAACATATCGGTCTATGGGGGAGTTCTTGCTGCACGTGGTAGTGTCCCTTTCTTAAAATCAGGAAGCCTAGGTTCAAGTCCAAGCTGTTCCAGAGATGCATAATAACATGTTAGAATTTTTAAAAAGTTTTTAGTCAACATTTCTGAACAGATTGATTAGAAAATAAAAGATAATTAAATTCTAATCTGTTAATTGGATACCCCCCTGGAGCAAGTATGATTTGAACCTGGGCTTCTCAGCTCAGACGAAGAGACACTACCACTATACTACAAGAGCACATATATGTTAGAATATTAACTGTTTCAGTGTTATAGCTTTCAGATTGTCTCCCATTTATTAATTATTCAATAGGTGGTACTTATTAATTGCACAGCAGTGTTTTGCGCAGTTGCAATGTTTTTAACAATTTTCCGTACCACAGTAAGTGAATCACAGTAGTGACATGTTACCTTAATCACTTGTTTACTAGGTTTAACAGCAGCAGCCATGGCTGAAGCGATGAAGTTACAAAAGCTGAAGCTTGCAACAATGAATAATCTCCATGGTAATGGCAGTCAAAATGGCACGGAGTCTGAAAATGAAGAACTTAATTCTGGTACAGGTGAGTTCTCAGCTTGTAAGTACAACCCACTTAAGACAGTCATTTGGAGTTAATTTGTCATGATAAGTTATCTTCAGACGTTTTGCAATTTTGCCAATATCATAATATTATTTTCACATACACAATGTGATTCTGTATCCTAACAAAATCTACTACTTTATAAATTATATTCACACATTCACTGGCTCAAATTCTGCTGGTGAAGTAACAGCAAATTCATGATACTGTTACTGGTGTGTTAAAACAAAGCACAGTAATATGTGACAGGGAGGAGTTGTGAATTGCCTGTATGTAGGTTGATCTATCAGTGCCAACCTCAACTCACAAAAACTGGTCATTTGCTATCAATCTCCAAATGATTGTCAAGAAACTGTTGGTTTGACACCATAAGTACAGAACAAATTCACTGTAGATAGGGCTGCTACTTTAATATATAACAACTAAGTTAATGGGAGAATGTATTGATCTGTTATGTCAATCAATTTTGTAGGCACAGAATGGGAACAGCCAAAACTATGAAGTCTCATTCCTGCAGATAAATCATTCCTAGAGGTTATGTGAAATCTCAATTTAAAAAGATGCATTCTTACTCTTCCTTATTTCTTTCTTCCTTTATGCAGCTTATTTTCACCTACATTTTTTCTTTTTCCGCACCTAATTACAGTTAATTTCCTTTTCTGACATCTGTTCTTTTCATTTGCTATTCTTAAGCATAATTTGTTAAGGAGATTGACTCTCTGTCATATCATTCACCAAGGTTCTAGAAGTCTTGTTTCCCCTCACTGTGCCATTATCATTTGCACACCCAGCAATATGCACAGCAAGAATAATTGGAACTGAAAGGTGAAGAAAATAATCAAACTCATTTGGTTCAAGGGCAAAATCAGGGTGAATATCTGTTCAATGTTTATGTAATGGATCCTAACCAACAAAATATTTTTGGAGTTTAGAATATTGATCAAGTCTCACTTTCTGACGTGTCATGTTGTTCTTGAAAACTTTCTTGCAATATAAACTCCCTAGGAAAATATTGAGTAACAATGACAAACTATAGGATTGGTGCTGTTGTTAGATTGCATATTGTAAAAATATTTCAGTATGCATAAATATTTTATTATAAAAGCAAATGTATAAGATGCCGGTCAAAAGTCAATGTTTGAAAGTATTAATTGGTGGTTCAAAATCCTTTACAGTAGACTAATGGTTATTTGAGGTTTCCATGAACTGGCTTTACATTCACAAAATAAAACATGTGACTTCAGTCAAAGAATAGTTAGTTAGCCGTTCAGCATCTCAAATGTGTATATGCAATATTTGACAAGTTAATACATATCCTGACCATAATACATGCTTGATAGTACAGTGTTCCAGGAGATACAAGGAATGAGATTTAAGTCTCTTGGGAGTCAGAGGCTTGTAGAAAAACAAATCATCAGATGAATAATTGACAAAACAATTAAATTGCCAGTTATACAGAGTATTGGCATCCCAGTTTTAGAGTGGAAGGGACAACAGGTTCTTTGGGAAAGTCAGAGAATGATGTTTCAAGGGAAGGTAGGAAAGGAAGAAACAGAGAATGGAAACAAATGGAAAACTGAGAAATGAAGATATTCAAGTTTGAAGAAGTGATAGACTATAAGGCTAAGAATGGATTGATGAGCAGAATAAAGACAAGAAAGATTACAAGGCAGAAACAATATGACAAGTGGAAACTGTAGGTTGACAGAGAGACTCTAGAAAATCAGGAAAAGAAATTGGATGCTTTCAAATAAGGAGCCAGGTCAAGAGACTTTGGAATGAACTCTGCAAAGGGGAACAAAGAGATTTGGATTAAATGAAACTGGGATTTTATACTATTTTAGTTTTCTAAAAATCGGATCAAATTTAAAAGCAAATAACACATCAGTGTCAATGGAAAGGGTGGCACATAACAAGTATCAATCAATTACTGATTGGGAATAAGGTAAAGTACTGCTACATTTGACAGTTATCTAATAGCTTATGACAAGGTTTTACATGGGACAACTGGAACAAACTACTGCATCTGTGCACTGTTAAAATTATACTTTTAAGTAGGAAGGCACATTCTAATTAACTGCTATTGATTTTGGAGCTTAAGCATTCACCTGTATTCCTAGTTGACAAGTAAGGAAAAATGTCAGCTACTGCCTAAGCTAGCTGCCTCTCACTGCTGTCTTCTGGATGTTCATTCGTTTATGATATCTGTTGCATGGGATCTGAGTGACTCAATCTATTGACATCAAAAATACCTTTAGCTTAACTCTGTTATAGTTTGACTCCAGTGTGTATGACAATGCAAACAAACCATTAAGTGGTTCTGCAAAAGCTGTGTGTGCAACATATATAAATATATACATGGACAAATATCATTTGGTGAAATACTAGTGAGAAAAATTTGAAAATGAGAAACAAAGTTGTTCAAAACACTTATTCGTACTTGTGTGCGTCTTTTACTTTAATTTTGTAACTTAATCCCTTTCTTGCAGTCGGTGAGAAAGAGGACAAACTACTGTGCAGGAATACGAGCTTGTTATAGAGATATTCCAGTAATGAATGGCATTAACAATTGGTTTCCTTTTCATCTTGGAGTCTTGGAAAGAGCTTGGAGAATTATTCACAAATGGAGTTTGCTTGCTTAATTACTCAACAAGAATCTACATCAGTGAAAAGTGGTGGAATGTACACATTTCCAATGTATTGCAGTCAGGCAAATGATGGATTTAGTGGGATTAGAATCAATTCTAATTTGCCACTCTTATGAGATGTAAATTCAATTTGAATTGGCTTTTATGTTGAGAGATGCTGAATTAAGGCAGAATTCTGTGTAATATAACAATGTTGTTGCATTGTGCAAATAGGATTGATTACACAAGACTGGGATTAACATTACATTCCCATGCATAAAATCTGCAAGATCTGTAAGTCTGGTCCACTTGTGCTACGTGGCAATCACATATCTTCAAGGTTTCAGCTTTTAATTACAAGAAACAGCTGGGAAAATGATTTGCAGCATCAAGAATGTTTTCAATAATTTATATTAACTTGTACATTGTGAGTACAAGTATTAAACAGTTCAGTATTCTTTAGCCTTGTACTTTGATTAATTGTAGTATCAGTTACAGATCATTTTCTATTGTGATAAACAGTGAAGCCCTTTGAACAGTGTCTGCTTGAGGATTCGTTGGATTGGCAGGAAACTCTGCTACAGCCTTGAGTAGTTTTTACTTAAACTGCAATAGTCTTATCATATTCAATGATTTTTACATGATTCTGCATTGCTATTCCCTCGTGACTAGCAGCTTGTTACAGTTATACTGTGCTTCAAATTCAAAATACCATGCTTTATTGTTTTAGTAAATTACTTCCAATTTATTACTGCCTGGGTTTTGCAATCCATAAAATATTAACACTAGTGTGCAAGTTTACACAAAACAGTTGGTTGATTGATTCTGCTACTTGCCATATAAGAAGAAAAAGATATTTCTGAAAGTTTCCATCTCTGACTGTTATCCTAACAATGTTTTTTTATAGGCAATGGTTGGAACAAATTGCACAAACAATCTGAAATTATTTTTAGAGGCAAACAGCGGAGTATCTTCTGCTTTACAAAAAGCAGTTATAAAATCCATGTACTTCCAGTGATATAATTTCTACTTACTTGCTTTTACTGCATTAAAATGGAAACCTTCAGTTAAGTATTGAACTTGCAGTGGGTATTCACAGGGATAGTCAAGAATATTTTTAGCCAATCTCACCCTTTGCTAATACCTTTGTAAAAAGTCAAACAAGTGAAGTTGAATAAACAAGTCAAAAGTATAAATCAGCTTTGTGATTGGAATTAATCTGGTTGTAATTTTTTAAAAATCCTATCTGATTAGTATTGATAATTAAATAAATTTAAGTGGCAATGTCTCAGTATAAATTCACTGGCTACCAAAGGTCACAACTGGCGACTAAAAATGAGCTGTGAGTCAGGTAATAAATCTGCTGTCAGGTTAACCTGTTGAGCACAGTTACATTGCACCAAAGGAAATAGAAATTATGATTAGGAAATAAAAATGAATGCAGATCTTATTAATTACTGTTAACAGATTCAAGAAAGGGGTCCGTTACATAATTCAGCGAGATAATTATGAGTGTGTTGCAAAATAACATCAACAAGCACGTATTCAATTTCTGTTCCAGCTGATGTAGCTTTGGAACCCATCTCCTTTGCCTTGTACCTGAGAGTAGAAGGCAATGGCAGACCACCACTGACAATAGCTGCAAAGGAAAATGGCTCAGGATGAAGCATCAGCAAACAATGAGATTGACCTTCCTTCGGGCAGACCAAACATGACATGAATGTCAATGAATATTCGATAAGAATCTGCACCTCTAATCACCATATCAAAATATTTAAAAATTATTTTGGGTAATTTCCCTCTTACTAGATATTTTCCCACCATTATAGGTCTTTCTAATCCTGCAGAAAGAATGAATGGCTTAATGAAGACTGTTTTGGTTAGTTTGTGTCCTACCATTTTACTTTCCTTGCTGTAGTAAAAGTAAACAATGCCTGACAATGCAAACCCTCCTACGTATATCTTTTAGTGTATATTCATATTCAACCTGAGTATTAATAAGAGAAATGGATATTTGGATGAGAGGTTCAATACATATAGCTGTAGTGGAAACAGTTACAGACTCCTTGTGACTTGCTGAGTATTATGGCCCCTGATTGGCCAGCAGCTCCAGTTAGCCAGGGTGCTCGGTTGGGAAACTCATTGTCAGTTTGCTCTTAGCTGCCTGATGGACTGAAGATTCTGCAAGCCTTCCTTTCTTAGGAGTGAGTGTAGATGGCTTGGCACCTTTGCAGACTGAGCATGAACCACGTACCCACTTCAGAAAGAAGATTCTTCCCTAATGGGAAACATGTAATTGAGATGAAGGATAGCAGCAAACATGGATGATTGTGAGGTATCTGCAGGTCAAGGTGCTAGGACAAAATGGAAGCTGTTGCTGGAGATGCAATGCTACTTTCAGTCAAGGTATTGGACAAGGATGACCTGGTCAACCAAATTGAAATTTGGACAGCAGATAAGGAAGGACAAAGCATAACAGTACCAGAACATGTCCCTTTTGATTTAAATTAGCACCAGCATATACAAATTAGCATCAACTTGAACAGGGATATGGGGGAGGAAGGGTTGAAGCTGGAATATGACAATCCCTTACACACTGAAGAGTTAAACCTCAAGCTCAAAGAATGGCAAGTGCATCTGTGATAGTCATTCTAACTACTCCCAAAAGGAAAAGTAGAGAGAGGCTATTAATTAGCAGAAAGGCCAAAGCATGGTTTTGTTTTTGAGGGTACAAGGTAATGTTCTATAATTTCAAATGGTCTTGACAAATAAAGCTAAGGAACCTCTCCATAGTGGCAGACATATCCAGTGTGCAGCACATCCTGTCTGATGAAGGGCTTTTGCCCGAAACATCGATTTCGAAGCTCCTTGGATGCTGCCTGAACTGCTGTGCTCTTCTAGCACCACTAATCCACAATCTGGTTTCCAGCATCTGCAGTCATTGTTTTTACTTTAGTAATTATACATGTTGCAAGTGGCTGTTGTACAATTATTGGATTATATGAACACCTTTAAAGATGTTCATGCCGATATTGTCAATTCTTTCTCAACAAACGACCATTCAACAGAACCTTCACATCACCAACCATTGAAACAAGGGGTTTGAATCTGTACCACTCCATCCCTTGTTCGCAGGCTCTGTTACCTGCCCCAGTTTTTTTACATGGTCTTTTGTTAGTTTGGGGCCAATAGCTCCTTTTCCCCACAAAGCTCTGGGAAAGACTTTTTTTTTCCCTCTTCATGTTACTGTTTATGTCAGTGTGGCTACAACACTTTCAATGTTGGCTGCAGCCTTAGAATGGCTGATGGCAGATACAACTATCCAACTTCTAACACCAGAGTAAGCTGGTCTGGGGGTTATTTGGAAATATTTAGATGGGCCAATCTCAGATGATTGCTGTCTAGTACATTGGGTATTGCATTCTATTCTCACCACCTTAACATCAGGATGGAAAAATCTACATCGATGCTCTTTTTTTTCAAAACAGCATAAGGCAATCTCAGCTTCCTGGTATGCCACATTCAATTCCCATTAGTTTGAAACTCAAATGCCTAAAACTATTTCCACTTCTATTTGCACTGGTCCTCTCAACAGAATTTGAAAGCGCCTCACAGTTCAAGAGGAAAAATTTTAATTTTCTCATGGTGTAAAGAATCTGAGTCATATTTGTTAGATTTAATGTTACTTGTAAATGGCCTCATGACTCACTCCTGACTAAAGGGGAGTTGCAGTGATTGTTGATAGCTTGAACATTATCCATTAAATCCTGATTACAATGTGAAAATACTGAACAGGGTTGATTGCAAAACAGGGAGTTCAAATAAAGTTTGAAAATAGGGAGTTCCTACGGAAGTCACTACATTTACTTGTTTTCTTTTAAATTGCAGGCTGATGGCTTTTTCTCCCACAGTATAATCATCTCAGCCCACGTGATCATTTAAACTTCTTGCCCTCTACAATCCAATCACAGACACAAAATACAATATTCTTTTAATATTTATGTGCCTCTGTCAAAACATACAACTCACTTCATAAATGTAACATAGACCTCCCACATTGCAGCAATGATAACTTCGCAAGCTACTTCATTGACTGTATATATCCTGGAAAACCCTGATGGTGTGAAAGGTGATATATAAATGGAAGTTTTCTCATTTCTTAAAAATAAATAACTGTAGTTTAGTCACATACCTCTGAATTTATAATGCCCTGACTCAACGAGAGTAGTTTGTAGTTGCTCTGCCTTGCCAGTTTCAGGATGAACAAAGTTCCTGCAACAGTACAGGCAATCAATATGGCAGCAATTCACAAGATCCATGGAAAGGAGACCTCTGCTACCACTAGAACTTGCAGAGTCATCGAGCCATTCAACACGGAAACAGGCCCTTCAATCCAATTTGTCCGTGCTGACCAGGTTTCCCAAACTAAACTGGTCCCATTTGCCTGTGTTTGGCCCATCTCCCTTTAACCCTTTCCTATCCATGTACCTATCCATAGAGTCATGCAGCACAGAAACAAGTCTGTGAGTGGTGCATTATTTGGAGAAAGTACCCAAATAATGGGTCAATTGCTACATGCAAGGGGCTTGGATATTTGTTTGTGATTGCAATAGCTGTTTAGAGGAGGTCTCAATGCTTTCATGAAGTGTGCTGACTTTTTCAGACACTGGTTTTATTTTCAAATTTAAAAAAAGGTAGAGTTGGATCAGCAGATGACAGAAGAGCTGCATTTGACAGCTCAATCTGCCAGCAAAGTAGAAAGCATCTTACCACGCAATCTCAGCCCTCTGGAAATTGAGAATACAGCTCTGGAAACACAGAAAGTCTAGCCAGCTGAAGGTGAAAGAAACTGACTAGCTCCTGATCCACAAATTTATCTGCTGGGCAGTCAATTGTAATGGAATCTTGTCAAGGAAAATCAACATCACAACAGTTACTGCAGTGGGGTTGGGACTAAAGGTTGACATTTTAAGAGAGAATCACATGTATTATTTAACAAATCATGAACCACGATTGCAAAGCCAGCAAAGAAAGGTGGATGCAGATTAGGCCAATGGTAATGCCTGGGTTGCGATTTATAGCAGAATCTTTTATGATGTATACCTGAAATGAATCACTTATTAGCTCCTGATATAACCTACATTTTCCTTACTTTAATCGCACAAAAAATGATGCTTCATAATTCTTGCAACAGTTTTATAAAACTGCCTGCTCAAGATTAATTTCACTTACTGTTACCATGCTTCTCTCAAAACCTCAAATAGTTCCCTTCTAAATCTTATAACGATTTTTGTCATAGTCATAGAGCTACACTGCAAAGAAATAGACCCTTTAGTCCAACCAGTCCACGCACACCAGGTTCCCAAACTAAAGTAGTCCCTTCTGCTTGCACTTGGACCATATCCCTCCAAACCTTTCGTATTCATGAACATATTCAAACATCTTTTAAACATTGTAACTGTTCCTGCATCCACCACTTTCTCTGGCAGTTCATTCCACACATGAACCTTGTGTTAAAAAGAAGTTGCCCCTCAGGTCCCTTTTAAATCTTTCTTCTCTCACCTTAAAAATATGTCTGCTAGTTTTGAACTCCCCGAACCTAGGGGAAAGACCCTTGTCATTCACCTTATCTGTGTCCTTCATGATGTTATAAGTTCCAAGTAACTTCTTTTAAAACGGTCTCTACTGAATATTGCACAAAATTTCCAGCATGGATCATAGGAAAGTTCTGGCGTAACTGCAACACCTATTTTGCCATTTCCTTTATGACTAATTTAATAGCTTGTCCATTTTTAAAATGATAAATTTCACATACTCTTTGATTTTAAAATAGATATATTTGTAATTAAGTCTACTTACCTATCCTGTGCTTCCAACATTACTCTAAAAATAGCTCTCATGCTTTCTGTATGAATTTCTCAAACTCTGAATTCTGTCATCTTCAAAAAGATTATTTAACAAATGAATTTCTCCTAAAGGACAAGACATTTTTTGATACAATTAACATCACAGCAAGCATAAGGACCTAACAATTGTTATATATGATGATGTAAAGTGCAAGAATTTGATTTGTTGGCTTAGAACAAATATTTGTGTGCTGATCTTCATGTAGCATAATTTCAAAGTCAAGGTAAATTAGAAGATATTAATGACACTGATTTAGAATATAAAATAATGCCAATAAAACAGCCAAGCCGCTTTTTAAATGTGATGTTTAAAACAATCTTTTACTACAGATTTATAAATACATAGTACGTAACTGGGGGACTATTTGTTAACTAAGGTCCCAAGGAATTGCTTATAAAAGGTTGTCTATGCGAATCAGATTTTTTCTGTCTCACATTCAGGGCAATTAATACAAGATTAAGCTGTTACATTATTTTGAAACTCGGAGATAAGGTTGTACAAAATCAAAAAGAAGGTCAAAGAGGAAATTTTAAGATCGGAAGGAAAGAAAATCAAGTGCAAGTTCATGGCTGATGCTCTGTGATTTTAGTCTCCATTTCCACTCTTGCTGATGCAAATGTATTTTGTTTAATGACCCTGAAATCCTGGTTGTAATTAGATGTGGGAATTGTTCATATTTCCAACAGATGATGCTCTTATAATAAAATGAGTGGTGTTAAAATGGAGTCTGTAAACAGGAGTCAGATTTATAAAATCTCATTTTGCTGCCATGGCAACAAACTTAAGAACTGCGACAGAAATAAATACACAAAGTTTCACTGCTGAGAGTATAAAAATGAAAATAAATGAACAAGAAAGATTTGATTTCCTATCACCTGATGTGACACTCATACTGCTTATTGGTACCTAGCCAAGTCAGCACATATTATGTTAGGCTTGCTCATTAAAGTGCCCAAAAGGATTTTGAATTTGCTGTATAAAGTTGTAGCATTAAACCTTATGTGATATAAGAACATTTGTAATTTTTCACCTTTCTTGGAAAACTATTTATAACAATAAAACAGATGTAACTTTGTCATCAAACAGATATAGCTTTACAAGAACTACAAACATCCATTACTATTTCAATGTTGATTGCATGGAAGTGAAGTGGGCACACACACGCACAAATAAAACGGGCTTCTATAGAACAATTTCAAATTTCTACTATTTTTGCAAAATGTTTTAAACCTGTTGGTTAGAATTTCTATTAACTTAATGTAATAGGGTTTTATAATTTGTTTTGATAGTTGTGAAAACATTGAAATCCAGCAGCAATAATGGACTGAAAGGTCAGTTTATCTACTTTGTGCAAGCAGCAGGGTTGGTTTGGTTAGCATGAGGAATATGAACATTTGTGATGTCATTTGTGTAGCTTTTGTGACACACAAAAAAGCACACAGTCAAGCCCATTTAAGGTGGTTTTCTATTTTTATGGTGTGGTCAAGCATTCCACAGGGAAAACTGTGTTTCTTGTTACCCGTTTCCCTCCTACTGGTCAGATTGCAGCTACATCACTGCACACAAAGAGCTGGATTTAATCAAACCAGTTTAAGGCCTAGTAAGGCCAATTTGGTGAGAGACAGTTTAGGTTCATGGAAATGGCTGATCAGGGGTCCAGACCTCTGCAGCATCTGCAGACCTCACTTTCTCCTCTCTGATCAGGGGTCCAGCACCCCTAAGGCAAGCTTGGAGGAGTACTGGCATGCTCGATTCTGCAGCAGCTGCAGACCATCTTGTAGAGAGGTTGACCTCCTCACTGCCCTACCACATTGTATTCCTGCGACAGCTTCTTTTGAAGTTTGACAAAGTTGGAGAGAGTACAGTTTTATTTTGGATGACGTCTATTGCACTCAGCTGCTATGCCAGCTTACCACTTCTTTCAAGCTGCAGGGTTATCTTCTGATTGTCTGTCTAATTTGAGGAAATCCCAAGTTGTCACTTTGAGTCCTCAACTCCTAAGAGCATCAATAAATCGAGGGTATCTTAGTGTTGAACAACAGCTTTGATTCTGGCGAGTATAATCAAGTTCATAATTTCACTTGACTTTACGTACAATGAAAAATCTTTATGTTTGATATATTTCGGGAGATATTGAACATTTCAATTTGATTCTTTTCACACCTAGATATTATGCAAATTATCCCTTAGATGCTTTAACTGTTCAAATGATTAACCTCTATATGGAAAGTCTATTTGCATTGCACTGTAGTCAGTATTAAGATGAATATGTAAGCAATCTTCAACTTGGAATCAAAAGCTCTAGTTTAAAATCAAGTTAAGAACCGAGTGTTCAACCATTAAATTATCTAGGAATTTTACATGAGTTAGACCAGGATGAACACTGCACTAACAGAGAGAAATGGTTACATACCTTTGTAACCAATATTCTGATGTAAGAGAGGCAATGTACAATAGAATCCTGTGAATTGTTGGTAACCTAGACAAGATGCTCATTTCATCAGAAAAGTCTAATATATTTGCCATCTAAAGGAAATAACCTTAAGATTTAGCCACAATAAAAAACTTCATGGGCACAGGATGATATACTGCTAATGTTGAAAATCTAAAAATCGAAACTGAAAATGCTGGAATCACTCACAGATCAGGCAACATCTGTCATGAGTGAAACAAAGTTAAAATTTCAGGTGGCTGGCCTTTCATCAGATTTTTAATGTGACTTTGACTATTTTGAGGGCCCATCTGGTCAGAATTATACAGCAAAGTTTCCTAGTGATGAACAATTGGGCTAAACATGCAGCAAGGGATTGGTGTCCCTCTGTGCTGCCAACTCCATTTCATTTACATGGAGAAAGTCATCTCGCTCTAACAAAATCCAGACTTTGAGATTTATCTCCAAGAAAATAAAATCAGCTCAGTATGGATTTTGCAGTCAGTGGCCATCCCTCTTCAAGATTCTTTTTGGTGGGCCTCCAGTATGGTGGAGGTCTGAGTTGCAAACATAGTTTTTTAAAGTTAAGTGGTGTGTGACTTCAGTTCAAACTTACATTTGAAAGGTCTTCGCTCTTAAGCAACCAAATGTCCACATCAGCAGAAAAATCATGATTCCCTTATGTATTTTTTAGGTGATCCTCTTAATACAAAAATACTACTTTATTTCAGTTTATTTATAGAAAAGGATTAGACCCCATGGGTATTGTATATTCCTGGATAGATTGCAAGCAGACATGTTTCAAAGGGATGGGAGGGGTGGGGTGGGGGGGGGGATGATCATTATTCAAAATGAAATTTCAAATTATGATGCTTCTTCATTAGCTCAGTACTGCCTTTCACTCTTAAAGCAGTAGGGAAGAGAGACATACCATATTTGAAGTAAAGCTTCTGGTTTTATTGAACGCAGATGGCACCTTTCCACCTTCACCGCTGACAACAGAGCAGAATGTCCACTTTGGCTTTGAGGGAGGATTAAAACTAGTTGTGGCAGTGCAATAGGTAAAGGTTTGAAAATAAGAGCAATTGAAATTGCAGGAGATTTGTAAAACCCAATGCCTGAGAGTTGTTCAAAGAGGCAAAAAAAACTGCAGATGCTGGAATCCAAAGTGGACAGGTGGGAGGCTGGAAGAACACAGCAAGCCAGGAAGCATCAGGAGGTGGAGACGTCAATGTTTCAGGTGTAACCCTTTGTCAGGACTACAGGAATTGCTGGAAAAAACTCAGCAGGTATGATAGCATCTGTGGAGAGAAATCAGAGTTAACATTATTTTAGGTCCAGTGACCCTTCTTCAGACAGTCACTAATCTTATCCTGTGTGGGAATCTTTTCTCCCCCACCTCCCTCACACGGCTCCCAAGCTCATAGTCCCTCCAACCCTATAGACCTGCATCTGTCTTCTTCCCAGGCAAGAGGACCTGGGACACCCATTGTTTCTGCTTGTTCCTGCCTCATGGAAGATTTCTATTCCTACCACTACTATTTTTTTCTCCCATTTCTCCTTTCATCTGTGGTTCGTCTGATGCTTTATGTCAATTTCAGAATTTCCAGGTCTGAAGAGACGTTGACTGGGTTTTCTCTCCACAGATGCTGCCAGACCCCATGAGTTTCTCTCGCAGTTTCTGTCTTTTGTTTCAGATTTCCAGCATCTGCAGTTCTTTTATTTTAGCGTGGAATTGTACATCTGACAACTTAACTTGCGATCACTGTCTGTCAGTTTTAAAGGTTGTCAAATCTCTCAATAAGTATGTACAGCCTCCTCAAGTAATGAGAGAACTAAAGTGTAATATCCTAGCCAGAGCTGTGTCAATAACTAGAGAACAAACAAAAGGTCAACACCAGGCCAAGGGTGTCACCTTTCTCTATCAGCTGTGCGTTCATCAAAAGGTCCCCACCTCAAATGCCAACCACGTTCTTTTGTCTCCAGATATAACTGTCACTAGGGCCCCAGTTGTCAGTAAAATAGAAGACGAGTCCAAGATCTTAAGCTCTACAGTTACTGTTAGGGTCAAAGATAAGGTAATGTTCCTGAAGGTTTTGTTGAGCGTGATTGAAACACTTTGGAAGCTAAAGACTAATAGGTCAGAGTGGGAGCAGAATGGGAGTTGTATAAGACAGAACTAGGGACCTCTGGGCCACATTTGTTGATGAAACTGGAAAGCAAAAATGAGAAGGAAGGTGGTGTTTTGGTGTTGGGACCGTATTTTGGATAGCTCATAGCAATGCATTAAAAATTCAATCTAGTAAAGCAATCTAGTAAAAACACATTAGAAATAGCAGGAAGCTGTGATTTGTATAGTGATCAGGATAACTCAAACCAAACATAATTTGTAAAAATTGATTTGCAACCTGTAAGTTCCCAAATTAAATAGCCTTTGGACACAATGCATCATTTAACAAGCTGTGCAATTTTTACATTTACCTTTCTTGTTATTCCATATTAGTTTGAGTGCATAACAAGAAACTTGAACCATATCTTTGCAGTGATATTTGGTGCTGAAAATCAGTGCATCCAGTTTATTTAAAGTAACTGCAAAGTAACAGTGGAACTGCCAGTGCATTAGTTCCCTTTATTTGATCCTGAAACTGTATATCAGGCTGTGTAATGGCTGATGTATGTTGTGCATATTTCAGCCCCTCATAAATTTCAAATTGATTAACAACGCAAGGAAACATAGTTTGACCTGCTTCTTTGATCATGGATGCAGAAAATATCCATAAACATTCTGTATCAAAGGGAGAATGAGCTTTTTTTGAAACCAAGGTTGTTTTTGTGTAAGCGTGATCAAAGTGGCTCCAGTAATAATTATGAAAAACAAGCCTCTTTACTGTTGAATTTTATTTTTGCACTGTTCCTAGAATTTAATAGCTTCTTTCTTCCCACATACGGTCTGGTGGTGGATTGTTTGTTTCTCAGCAGACTTTTTGAAGGAGTTCAATGATTTCTGTGGACCAGGCCCCAAAGTCATAGCAGCAAGGCTTTTATCAAAAGACCTCAAAATAACATTGAGGATGGTTCACATTGTCTCAATTCTCTTGCAAAAATGTTTGTCAGCTTGTTTGGTACAAAGTCCAGTCCAAATTCTATATATTCTAAGAAATCCCAGAGGTGGTCCTGTTTAGGTAGCGGCATACTCATAATAACTTTAAATTTCCTTGGAAATTCTGCATTAAGGTTTAAGTTTGCATAGTTTCCAGGATTCTTCAACCAAATGTGCTGAAGACGAGCTGATGATACTTTGAGATAATCCATTCTCACAGCCTCTTGACCCATGCACCTTTTTAAGACCTAAGTTTTAGGTCCTTGCAGGTTCATTCAAGATTCATTCTTTGTGTCTAACCATCCCTATTTCTTAACTCCATCCAGCCTCCTCCATTGCATCTGTCCCTTCCTTTGCCAACTTTTGGTGACAGTTGCTTAAGATAGTTAGACCCCATGCTCTGAAACTCACTCACTGAACACTGTCTCTTTTCCACCTTCCTTACTTTTTTTAAGGGTCTCATTAAGGCCTATCACTGTGACCCAGTGCTCTGGATATCCACTAGAAACATTTGGTGTATTTTTATCTCTGATATTCCCCTTGAAAGTATTTTGTGATGTTTTCCTACGCTAAAATAGTTATGTGTTTGCAAGCTACTATTGTGTAACTGTTTGTAAGGATCCTGATAGTGTCATGCAGTCCCTAGAGATTTTGATTTTGCACAACTGTCACTTGTGAGCTTTCTAGATTAATGTTTAGACATTGTTTGGAAATTAATCCAGGAACATCCTAAACTCTGAGTGACTGTTTTCTTTATGAAACAATGGAGAAGTTGACAAGATCACAGTCAGCTTTTTTTAAAAAAAACTGGGATATTTTCTTGAATATACATGCTATGTGGGGGGACTAGGCAGGGACAAATAACAAGAGGTGGCATCAGATTTATACTATAATGAATGAAGTGCTCTTGAAAAGAACTGGGAATTGAAAACAATTAGCAATAAGCAATAATGAAAGAATGTTCTAGTAAATGAGGTTTGGCACTGACTAAGATTAATTGTTGTCTCTACTGTGAGTATTTTACAGTTCTGACAGTAAGTGAACTATTTTATTAACAACATGCATTTGTGCTTTTCAAAGCTAAGGATATTATTGCAGCTCGAGCACCAGTTGTCGTGGTCAAGTGTTCCCGGGTGCAGATTATTGCTATACTTACGTCTGTCTCAATCTTTTGAATCTCACCACCTATTGCACCAGTTACCCAATTTCTAATGTTTTGGAGTTGCATAGGGCAGTGCTTAACTCCCCATCTTCCACCTGGGAAGGGGCTGGATTTTTGCCCATAATGTTGTGAAAGAAGGTGGGAGGTAGAAAGCCTGGTGCCTTCCTGGCTGTGTTGATTTAAGCAATGTATAGGGTGGATTTCCTGCCTCGGGGCAAATTGAAGCCCATAAATTGTTAAATAAATGACCATTAAAGAGTATTTTTCCCACCGCCACTGGAATTCCATCAAGGAAGGGGATGGCATGTGCCACATGAGGAGGGTACCAAGTAAAAGGGCAACCTATTGTGGTAGTTGTTCATGGGGCATTCGTGGCTGGGTACTTTCTGGCTCATGGAGGAGTTCTCTGATATCAAGAACATCTGCCCCATGGAAAGGACCCCCTCCCCCAGCATCCTACACAATGACCCATTACTGTATAGGCGGAAGACAGTCTGACTGTCCTTGGTGAACTGACCAACTTATTTGTACTCCAAGGTCTCCTCCATTGTCACCGGTCTGGGGCCCTCTGTAGTCCCAGCAGTGGCTACACGCCGAGTCGCACTGATGGGCCTCGAGAGCTGCTGACCATATGATTGACCAGGAGTTATTGGAGGTGAAACCTTCACTCTTAGAGGGTCCAATGGCAGGCAGTTAACTGCCCGATGAATTCTGTCAGGAAATGTGTAATTGCAACCACGGAGTTGCTCCCAGCTTTCCGGCCTATGGATGCAGCCACAGCCAAAACTATTAAATTCAGTCATAGGCCTGTTTCCACTGAAAAAGAGATTCATTCAGAATTGGTGCGAATTATAAAATGTCAAATAATGTGCTGAATAGGCAATGAAAGGATCCCTGCAATAGTAGGTTAATGAAATGCCTCAGTAACTTACAGTGATGGTAGTATCTTTTCCAATAGGCAAATCACACCACAATCAAGATCCTGCATCTCGGGTGCTCTTAGATCCAATATTGTAAAGTATACATCTCATGTTTTTCTCCCAGTCTTCAGAGCATAAGTTAACAGGAACAATGTAGCTAGTTGGCCATCCCATTAGGTGTAAGAAAATACCATTATCCTTCATCTGTTAGGAGTACAAACTATACAAAGGAAGAGATGCATTACTATTGTATATGGAAAGTACCACTTTCCACTTTAGTAGCTGGGAAATTGATCATTTGCACTTACTACTTAATATGAATTAATTTTGAAATCAAAACTGGTGAAGTCTGCCAATTAACAGTTTGCTGCATTGATACATCTAAATGCAATTTATGCAATGTATACATTTCAGACTAAGAATACAGCGGGATATAGATCAGTTGCAGAAATGGACAGATAAATGGCAGATGGAGTTTAATCCATGCTAAGTGTGAGGTGCTGCACTTTGGGAGATCAAATGTTCAGGAAAAATACACAGTTAATGGCAGGATCTAAATAGCATTGAGGTCTGGAGGGATCTTGAGGTTCAAGTCCATAGCTTCCTGAAAATGGTCATGCAAGCAGATAGATTGGTAAAGAAGGCGTACGGCATGCTTGCCTTTATTGGTTTGGGAATTGAGTACAAGAGTCAAGATTTCATGTTGCAGCTTTATAAAGGCTTTGGTTAGGCCATACTTAGAGTATTGCATTCAACTCTGGTCGCCACATTACAAGAAGGATGTGGAGGCTTTGGAGAGGGTGCAGAAGAGGTTTACTGGAATGCTGCTTGGATAGAGGGTATGAGCTATAAGGAGAGGCTAGAAAAACTCAGGTTGTTTTCTCTGGAGTTGTGGAGGCTGAGGAGAGACTTGATAAAATTTGAGGTGCATACATCGGGTTGACAGTCAGAACCTTTTTGCCAGAATTGAAATGTCTAAAACTAGGTGTCATTCTTTTAAGGTTAAGGGGGGAAAGTTCAAAGGAGATGTGAGGGGCATTTTTTTTTTTTACAGAATGGTAGGAGTCTGGAAAATGTTGCTAGGGATGGTGGTGGAGGCAGATACGATTGGGCATTTAAGGGACTTTTAGATAAGCACATGAATGTGAAAAGAATGGAGGGATGTGGACCAAGGGCAGGCAGAAGGGATTAGTTTAATTTGGCATCATGTTCAGCACAACATCATGGGCCGAAGGGCCTGTTCATCCGCTATACTGTTTTTTGTTCTATAACTGACAGTCTAGTATGGGTGGTCTGTAAATCTGACATATTATTTGCCAACCTTCAGAAGATATATTCAACTCGAGATACACCATTTTATTGAGAAAAGAGCTGGAATTTCCATGTCTGTGAAAGCTGCAGGAAGTAAATGAGCCTCCATTTTTCAACATCAAGAGACACTGGCCAGTTTAGTGGAGCTGAGTTTGGAACCAATTGAGACATATAAAAGCCTTGCTATTTGCAATTAAAGGAATTTGCCTGTAGCCCAGGGGACCAGTGATCCAGGCAGCCTAGAGGCCTCTGTTTGGAGGAAGTGTTATAGAATCATAGAATCCCTACAGTGGGGAAGCAGGCCATTATGCCCCATCGAGTCACAGGTTTAGAAGGTGCTGCCAAAGAATTCTTATCGAGTTGCACTCATGTAACTTGTAGATGATG
Source organism: Chiloscyllium plagiosum (assembly GCF_037043375.1). Taxonomy (NCBI): domain Eukaryota; kingdom Metazoa; phylum Chordata; class Chondrichthyes; order Orectolobiformes; family Hemiscylliidae; genus Chiloscyllium; species Chiloscyllium plagiosum. The sequence continues at coordinate 60,073,831 of NW_028270149.1, forward strand.
TAGAGTTTTTCTTGTGCATTTGTGATGATGGTGGTGGGATTTGAGTGGATGAGGTGATCCTGCCTTCTCTATTAAAACTCTTTCCCAACCTTGAAAATCCTCCTTCCCAGTACAATCTCCTTGTATCTTCTCTCCCAGTCCAAGCTATAACAGAGCAATGTATATTGCAGGGAGAAAGTGAGGACTGCAGATGCTGAAAGATTGCAGCACCTTTCAGGTGTGGCTGGACTTGAGGATTGTAGCGGTGTACAATGACCACGTGGTCAGTCTCAAGATGTACTACAACCCAAATATTTGACCTCACTCCCTTCCAATGTTTTCCTCCTTACTTTTGGTCAAGTACAGGCTCACTTGCCAGTCTATAATGTCTGGGCCTGCACCCAAGGACAGTCAATCATGATATTAAGGCTGGTTTCAAGTGTCTGTGGGAGGTGGAAGAAAAGACAATATAAGGAATGATGTATCACAATGAAAAAGGGAAGGAGAGGCACACTGAGGAGCAGATAGGGAAGCAGGAAGCGAGGGGAAGGAATTGGAAATCCAGTAGAGAGATTTGGATATTTCAGATCGGTACTTTAACAGGGAAAGTGAGTTTTAAAAAAAGCACGTTGAAAGAAATGACTAGGAATTTGTGACTGATAAGCAATCAGGCATTGTTACAGAAAGAGAGAAACAATGTTCTTGTGCTTATTTTGCCCAATGAACAACTAACTTTAAGATTTAAGAAAAGCTCTTGATTTTAGTCACAAGAGAAATATTAATCCTTACCTCATTTCCCCCCCGGAAAGAAAGGTTAGTGTAATTTTGATTAATCTATTTTAAGTCGACACTGACTGTGTTGAATGTCACTCAGGACATTACATTGCTTCATCTGCCATAAGGTGTGTGAAAATGTATTGCAGGGCAAAGAAAGACACTGATGTGCAAATAAGTAGTAGTGTGGTTTGTTTTCGAGCCAGGATACTCCTACAAAATATGTCACAAAAGTAAGGAGGAGAAAATCTTAGTCAGGATTCACATTGTACTAAAATCATCAGTGAATTATTTGCTTGCAATTGGGGGTTGGGTGGGGTGGGGGTGGTGTGGAGGGGGTGGTGCAAGGCTCCTTTTTTGAAAAGTTTCACAAGTGTATCAATTCTAAAATGTTCATCTAGCACAATTCCGAATCCGTTTCACATTAACACACATTACCTCCTTCATTACTGTTTCATCTCTTTTTTTTTGGGTCAATACTAATAATCAAATCTCTGCCACTACCACCTCAAACACACTTTCTTCCCCCCACCCTACCCCCACCTCCCATCCATACGCTATATCTTTCAGAGCAGGGGTTTTCCGAATTAGGGCTCCTTTGCATCTTTTTGCTCCGTGCCATACCCCTGTGCTGCTGGAGTGCTCTTATTGAAAGTCTGGAATGCTGTCCCCAAACCCCCACTCTGTACTTCCCTTACGAAACTCAAAGGCAGCCCCTTTTGATTACCTCAGTAATCTGCTACATACTGCTGCTTTCGTATTCAGTTACCTGACAGTTGAGGGTTTGGAGTGCACCGTTGTATGTAATGCATTAAATAAATGTCACCATTGTGGGAAAACATGAAGACTTTGGAGAACATTTGTTGGAATTAAAATACAAATATGCAAGAAAAATATGACTTTGCTTGTATTAGCTTTTATTTAAATGTTAGTCTGTAACCACCATATGTAATGTTTTCCTGTAGTAAGCAGAAATGGAAATCTCATAATTCTATGAGATGATCAGTCATGTCTTCTGGTTCCTGTAAATTTAAAATAATCATATTTTTAAATTCTGTGTTGGAGCTTCACTGAATGTATTTCTTTCAGCACTGCATATGTTGTTGTTCAGTGCCTGCCTACAGTGCTGCTGTAACTGTGGCATTCTGGATGTAGCTGTTAATAACAATTAGTTCTTATTTCTTTGCAAATTTTGTGACAGCATAACATCCATCTTGTGGAGCCCTTGTTGCAGAGTTGTATTGTCCCTATCTCTAAGGTGAGGAGGCTGTATTCAAGTCCCACTGGTTCCAGATATGTATAAAAATGTCTCCAGACAAGTTATCTGTAACATCCCTCTTTCTTTAACAAAAATATAATGACTCTAGATCAATACAAGTGTTTCAGTCATTAATTTTTTAAAAACTCATTAAGAATGTACTTTTCGAATTAATCTGCATATCTTAAGAATTAATTAAAACTATTGATAGTGTATTTATTAGTATGTTGAAAATAATTATTTAAATTTGTTTATGCTGATTTATGTTGGTATAAACAGTTCCTAGGTGAGGTTCCCCAATTTGTTAGAGATCCAGAAGGAATATTTCAATTTCTTAGGCTCCTGGGTGAAGAAGGAGGAACTACCTCCACTTCTTTATCTGCTTGCATCCTTGTTTGGTCATAGCAAGCTTAATTTAATAAGAATCCCTTTCTTTATTGTTGGCTTTTCCCCAAACTCAAACTAACTTTATATTTTACAAGGAGCCAATTTCTTGACTTAACAAAAATGTGGGTTTATTAGTTACTAAACAGAAGAATAAATAATATTGAACCATATACAGATTAGTAATAAGAAATGAGTCCAAAAAATCTAAAAGGTAAGGGTATACAGATGAATCTCTGTGTGAACAGTAGATAGTAGAACATTGCAGCTGTTATGTTGGATGGCACCAGTAACATGGACATAGATAGTTGAGCATTCAGTTTTGAAATTCTTGATTTTGCAGGTTGATTGGCATTCTTTTCCCTAGTTCCTTTTGACAGTGGCTGGCTAATACTTGGAGTGAAAAAATATCCTTTCCTTTTTTAACTGGTATACCAGCGTGTTAAGTGGCTGCTGTAAAACTGACCTTCACAGACACTAGTCCACACACTGGTACATCAGGCCACTAACATACACAATCCAGGGTGGAAATTTGTTGTGTTTCTTTCTTTTCTATGTCCCTGGAAGTGTAAAACACAAACATGACTGTTTGAGATGGCTTTCTGCTGAGAGAGGTGTGGGCAGTCTGACTTCTGTTCTTTTTCAGCTTTTCTGTTAGAATTATCCCTGACTCTCTGAAGTATGGATATTCCATGGATCTGCACAGGGTTCTGCTAGACAGTCACTGAATTTACTTCCATTGTCATATTTTGACTGTAGCAGTTCTCTTTAAAAGAAAACAAGTTGGAGTTAATAGTTCAACATATCCATCAATACTTTGGGGTTTTGATCCATCATCACAACAATGTCATCACAGAAAGCAATGCAATATCATATGATATTGTTAGCTTGTATGGTTGATATGGGTAAGCTGAAGCAACAAGTCTCCATTAAAGCTGTATGTTCACCCCCACTGCCTGCCATTAATCTAAAAAGAGAAAAAATCAGCAGAAGTTTATTTCCTTTTCTCAATATTATTCATGGTGTCGTTTAGTTTGTACAACGTTGTGTCTTCATCTATTAGACGTGGCTTTCATCACTGTCAGTAGTGATTTGGCATGCTGCAAAGATGATGTAACTATTGCTTAGTATTGTGTAAGTTGTGCTTGATGTCACTAAAGTGGTGCCACTTATTGGTGATATTATTGACCTTGAACCACTTGATGTTGTTGATATATCTTGCTCATAAATCATGTTGCATTTCCAGCTCAGGTGCGGATTGATTATGAACTCTCTTTTTTTATCTGTATACTGGCTTCTGTCTTTTATAGTCTCAAACTTCACTAAAATAATGGCGGGTCCCAGGTTTTCCTGATTGGATCATGTACATGTATTGTTTGTCTTTTTTACAGCTCAGGCAGGAAGATAGCAAGCTTGTTGACCTTCTGCAATCTGCCTATCCTCCTGCTTACTTGGAGGAATGCACTTTCTTGACAGGGTTGCCTTCTACTCCCTTCCATCTAACAGATCTACAGATGATTTCTTGTCAGCCTTGAGGGGTGTAGATCAAAGTGACAAAAAGACATCCTCTGGATCTTCATTTGTGGCTCACTATTTCATGAGGTTTGTCTTGACCATCTGGACATGCCTTTCTATAAACCCATGTTGAAATCACACTGGTCAGTAAATTCCTGAATTTCTCAAGTTGAATTGGATTCTATTGTCATGTGTTACTCTTCAAGGAATCCCTTGTTCAGCAAACATAATTTGTACTGCTGAGATCATGGTGTAGCCTTCAAACCTTTTGCCTCTTAGATAAAAGAGAATTTTTAGTAGTTGTCTCCAACTATGAAATGCCACTTCACTTTAACTGTATGCCATGGTCTTGGTGGTACCTGAATAGCTATTATCATTTTCTGATGTGTATCTATATATTTCTGGTTCACATTAAATTTAGATATCATTCTTTCGATGTATTTGTAAGTGCCTTTACTAAACGCATTGTTTTGGCTTTGAGCTCACAATTCCTTATTCCCACATGCCTTTCGTATCTTCTGACAACGTTTAGTCTGGGCATCATTATTCTAGATCAGGCTAACAGAACACTGTCTTCTAGAGAGGTGTCTCCTCTGATAGACTGAACTGACATTGCTTGTACTTTCTGTATCTTATCAAACCATCCCTGTCGGGAACACTTGCTGAGAAAACATCTGCAACTTTTCAATTTTGCTGATCTCATCTCTAATTAGACTCAATTTCAGCTGTTTGAAATTGACTACATGATGGATCTATACAGTCTTTGCACCTGGATCTTGTCTTGTTTGTCCTGTAGATATCAGCTGGCAATGGTACTTTTCCTGGCTTGTGGTTAGAGTGAACTTCTAACTCTGAAGTCTCTGAGGAACTTCTGCAGTTTTCCTAGTGCTCTACATGTTTTTCTTGTAGATTTTCTCCAGTGGAGGATGATAACTGTCACTGTGAACTTTGTCCTACAGAGCTAATTATGAAATTTCTGATATTCTCACACTAGTGTCTGAAGCTCCTTTCCAATGTTGGCATCTCTGGTTTCAGCTGGCAGCTGAACATAGGATGCAAATCATTCCAATTTTCCTTCTTGCAATAAAGCTGCTTTCAGTCTTTCTGTAGAAGCATCTACTTGCAGAGAGTTTTCTGCTTGTTGCAGTGTGGAAGCCGTATGTTCTTATATGGTATTCCTTTGAGTTTGCTCACATGTGGTCTAGCCACTGGGACTAAACTTTTTTTAAATTAGCCCGTGTGCATTTTTTCTGTGTTCTAATGTGAGGTGTGAAAGAACTTGTATTGGAGCAAACCAAGGAAACTTCGACTTTTTCTCTTCATTTTAAGCTTCCATTTCTGAGATACTCGTGAGATTTTGAACTTGAATCTGTCAGATGTATACATTATTCCAAAGGATTGGTATTCTTTGCAATGCATTTGTCTGCATTTAGCTTGATCACAGCCTTTTCTGGTTATATCATCAGCTGTGTTAGCTTCTGACTGTTTAATTTATTTTCTGCTGGAACACATCCTGGCTCACCTTTTGACCTCAAAAGGTGGGCGCGGGAGCTTATATTGGCGAATGAGTGTGTCGAATGTTGTCAGCAGTCACAATGAAAATGTTTTGTCAGATGTCCTGTTCTAGTTGCCATTTCTGGCATCAGGTTTGTTGAAAGCTTTTGCCTCTGCAAATGTGAGTGCAACCTCTCCCAGCCTTATGATAGGGTAGTGATTATTCTTCAGTGTTTGGTTTGGTATTTTTAGGATCCAGGCAAAATCTTAGCTATCCATTCAACATCCCATTCACCATGATGAAATTTACATAATATTTTGACTCTGAAACTCTGGTTAATTCTTTCATTACTTCTATCTCTTGGATCTCTAACTCAAACTCGCCTTTTAGTTCAGTTTGTACTTATGTGACTAGGAGTTGGTTAGCTCAGTTGGCTAGATGGCTAGTTTGCTATGCAGAGTGAAGCCAACATCATGGGTTTAATTCCCACACGAGCTGAAGTGGAGCTGGAATGGGCCCATAGAGCCTGTTCCTTCATTCAAAATGATCATGGCCATGATTGTAGCCTCAACCCACTTTCATGCCTAGCCCCTATAGCTCCTGACAGCCTTGTCAGTCAAATATCTATCTAACTCAACCATGAATACATTCAGTGTCCCAACCTATACCGACCTCTGTGGATGAGAACTCCAAAGATGAACGATCTCAGAGAGAAGAAATTACTCAATGGGAGATCCCTTAATTTTAAATTACGCCTCAAGTACCATATTCTCCACAAAAGAGGTGACATCCTCTAAGTATCAATCTGATCAAATCCCCTCAGAATCCTCTGCTTCAATAAGATTATCACTCATTCTTCTAAACTCCACTGAGTATGGGACCAACTAGTTCAATCTTTCCTCATAAAACAGTCCCTTCATCCCAAGAATCAGCCTAGGGAACCTTTGAATTATTTCCAATGTAAGTTTATTCCTCCTATTGTAAGGAGACAGAGAATAGTATTCCAAGCAAAGTTTCAGTCATGCCTTCTACAGGTATGGCAAAACTTTCCTACATTTGTTCCCTTTTTGCAAATGTGCACAACCTGTTTGCCTTCCCAGTGACCTGGATGCTAACATTTTGTGATCAGTTACATGATTCATACTCTTGTAGTGTCTGCTATGTGTGAAATTGCAAACTTGCCCTTGCTAATCAAATCCTTTTTTTATATATTTAAGGATGCAGAGCCCTGTGTATGATAATGCCTTTCATTTGATTCCTTAAATTTTCCATTTTCTGACTGTGTATCATTCAGTCTTAAAGAAATTAGCAATAGGCTTACCTGCTTCCCGCCTTAGGCTTTGAAATTCACATCAGTGGATCCAATGACATGACTTTGAAAAATTCAGCACACGTCTGCAGACAGAGCTTTGTTTGGGTTTTTACTGTGATGTCACTTACCTATCTCCCAGCTATTTAAATGGGAGTTTGACTTTTTGTGTACACTTCTCAAATGCCTGCAAGACAATTTGTTGTGCGCCAAAGGTATGTGCTCATTTTTGCAGTGGTGGTCATTTTGTTTTTGCATGATCCACTTAGCTTTTCTGTATGATCTTTTTTTTTGTCATCTAACTCAACATGAAATTCATTTCAACTATTTGAGGCTTACTCATGGACACCTGCTGCCACCACATCACGTCTTCTGAGTTCCATAACTGATCATTCTTTTGGATCCAGACTGCTGACACTTCATTGAATGTATATCTCATAGCTCTCAATGTGGCTGAAGGACAGAGTTGTTTCTTGGTAATTGGCCTGCAGTGCAGTTGTAATTGGGGTGCCCTAAATGTACATTTACAGAGCAACAATTGCTCCTATTTTCAAAAAATAAAACAACGTAACAGTGTTAGTAGATTGACGGTATTTTCTGCTCAGAAAATTTACAGAACATTTCAGGAAGATGCAGGGATCTGAAGGGATCACTAGAACATTTCAGCCCTGATGAACATTCTCATTCAGTCCAATTCTCTCAGTCTATTCAAATGCGATGTTTACTAGTCATCAATGACAAGGAAAGCAAGTGGAAACAGAAGGGAGGGCTGCTGCACAGCTCCTGCAGCATCACCCAAGAAGTGTGTTTCTAATGTGTTATTGAAACAGTAGATGGAGGTACATGAGGTGGGGGTGGGGGTGTAGGATAGATCAAGGATTTTAATGTTGGTACTGCATATGAGATAAAGAAAAGCTATTTTAAACAGCAGTGTGTCAGTTTTATTGTCATTAATTCATGAGCTGTGCTCATCAATGGCCATGCCAGCAATTTTCCCTCAGAGGGAGTTAAGAATCAGCTACATTGCTGTAGGGCTGAAGTTGTCTGTAGGCCAGATCAGGTAAATACATCAGTTTCCTTTCCTAACAGAACATTATTGAACTAAATAGGCTTTTCCTACAATTGACTACTGTTAGCATTAGACTCTTAATTCCAGAATGTTGTTGAATTCAAATTCCACAATCTGCCATAGTAGGATTTGAACCCGGATCCCCAGAATGTTCCCTGGATTTCTGGATTAATAGTCTAGTGATAATACCACAAAGTCATCAGCTCCCTGTCATTGCTTTAAGGTCTACAGTGAGAGAAATTGACCATTTTTGTCATGCATCTAATCAAATAAAATCACAGCATTTTAAATATTCATATTTTCTTTCTATTAAGTTTTACAAACAAAAAGGGATCTACTGAGAATGACATTAAGAAATCGGTGCAGCAAACCACTCGTTCAATATTGAAATGGGAGATTTTGGGCATTTACAAAAACATAATTGCCATTTGAAAACAATGCATTTGGTTTCCTTTTGGGTGTGTGTGCTGGTTATAAAAGGCCAGGGGAGCCAATCCAAGAACACAGCTGTAAAGACTGGTGAACTAATTGCTTTTCCTTCCGCTGCCTCATTCATCTTCATTCTTCACCAGTTACTGAAAATTATCAATATTCTCAGTTGTATTTCTTCTGTAATCCCTTTTTTGTGCAGCATTAGATACTGCCAGATGATTCCTTGGCAGGAGCCAGGGTGAAGAACCATGAAATACCACTCCTGGCAGATGGCAGTGCTCAGAAGAAATATGACAAACACATGCAATTTGTTAGCAAACTCTGGTATTACTAGTATTGTGAGCTGTCAAAATCATCCAGGTGGTATTACAGTACAAAAAGATGGCAAGCCAGTTTTTCAGAGAAGGACTGTGTCTGTCATGAAAATGCTGATTAGAAGACTCCCATCTACTCAGAATCTTGTTGCTGATTTTGCATGAAAAATTGTAAGATGAGGATCCATTTCTGTATGACACCATCTATTTGTGAAGAATTGTACTGTTCATCTGTCTTCCTTACCCCATGAAAAGTACCCTTGTGCCTGAATGGCTGGATGTTATATTATCAAGGGGAGACCAAAAAGATTTTAGTTGCTGCCTAAGAGGGTGTTTATCAAACTGTGAATGGGTCAACATACTAATTGCTTTTGCAGAATTGTTTGATAAGTTCTTGAAACTGGCCTCGCAAATGACACTCTCAGGTTGCATCATTTCTAGACTGCAGTCTACCGGGCATGTGGATGCTGTGCTGTTGGAGCAAAAGGTAGAGAGGTACGTGAGAGGGAAAGATTTCCCACATAATATTTGAAGAGCATTTTCCTTTTTAAACAATACGCCACAATATCAGTAAATGTCAGCACCACACTTTTAATGGTTTTCTCTGTAAGAAGGAAGTTGCACATTAATCAGACATTAAGGTGTACGCTAGTAAAAAATCTGACAATTTCTTAGCACGGTGCACATCACTGCCTAAAAGTAATTCCATGGGTTCCATACAATTTCCTCTGAACATAACTTTCCATTTAATAAACTGTGCTTAGTACAGATACATTTCTGTACAATTGCATTATACCATGCATTTCACAACTGTTGAGAAAGATGTGTGCTGACAATGGACACTGTCATAGAATCATCAGACTGGTCCTTAAAAATGATGAGTTGCTGAAGTGAAATGACCATAATTGCATGATTACCTTGACATGCAGTAAGGTTATATTTCTTAACTTAATAATTTAAGTCCTTGCCTCTGTCACAATTTATATCTGATCAAAATTTGCATATCTAGCCTTCGGTTATAAAAGGAATTGTAACTCTATTGGTTCAGCTTGATGCAAATACTTTATTTGCAGGCAGGAGCTGGTGAGAAAGCCAGAGTAAAAGCTACACCTGGAGCCCCCTGGGCAGGACATGTTTGATTTTCTAAATATACACACACACATCAAACAAAATACCAGAATGCATTCTTGTCCAGGAAGGAGGGAGGCTTTGTTTGCAACATGTACAGCTACAATTTGCTTTCTATTTTTATATGTCCCAGGAAATCTACATGTTTATGTCTTGAGATCCATAAAACTTTTCATTTTTAAAAAGACATATTGCTGAGATTTATGGGACAGACCCAATATAAACACTTAAATCCTATTTCATACTCATAAAATTGTTATTAAAAGCAATAAAAAAGCATGCATCCTTTTCTGTTTTATAAATGAACAATAAGCATAGCAGAGGTGTGTATTCTGTTTCTTCAGAAAAGGCTACATGTAACTAATGAAATGCCATGCTATGATTCATGCAAATTAAGTAATTTTCAGCATAATACATTTCATATTTGTATTGAATTATACAGTTCTCACAAGTTATTCAGTAAAATTCTGTATTCTTTAATAGTACAATGTCGAAATAGTCTTACCTCAGAATACCATGCTGAATCATTGGACCTGGGTGTGTGGTAGAATTAATGGTAAAGCTAGCAGCACTTAGTTATTTCTGTGGAAATCATACATCAACTAACTGTGACTGCATTGCTAAACAGGGAAATTCGGAAGTTACTATTTGAGAATAACTCTTCGAGAAACAGCATTATACCAGTATCTCACCCAGATGCTCACCATAGAAATATATGGAGTTGGGTGAATTTGATGTACTTACCTGATGCATACTGCATTCTTTGGAAGAGTAGAGTTTTTTTTAAATGCCATGAGCTGAATGCATTCAGTGTGGCTGAGTACATTGAGGATGAGGATGATGATGATGATGATATGTTCCTGTTTTTATGATTGCTCGTGTATCCTGAGTCGCCCTCATCCTGCTGTCTGTCATGAAAGGCAAATCGTCCTGATGCTGTGAAGATGTTTGTCATATTTTCCACCCCAGTCCTGTTCCCTCAGACCAAGTTGAGTTTCAGATACCCAAGAACTGCTGCCTGCCCAATCACATGAATCTCAATTTGGGACAGTCCAACATGTGGAGCCACGAGCCCAGTTACTGCCATGACACACACTTTGGAGGCTCAGGATCAGCACACAGAGTGTCACAGGGCATGAATGGCCTGCAGCCAGGCCGCGAGATAAAAGCATTAATATTCTACCTCACCTAAAGGTGAGGTGGCCAGACAAGTCATACAGTAGAGGACTCTGATGATGATGATCACAGCATACAAGATCGCAGTGAGGTAATATTACATAGAGATGTTGGGTGCAGTTGTTGGCTTGTCAAGCTGCCCACTGTCACAGTTGAAGAAGTTTGGCTTGAAGTTGACAGACAGCGGGGCAGAACAGAGCTTTCCCTCTTCACAAACTCTGTTGTTCTTCATCCTGGCAAGCAGCAGCCATTGCCACCTGTTGCAATCTTTGTATGGACAAATCTTCTGATATCCCTGTGAGAAGATATAACAAAACGCAACTTTCTAATTTGAGAAAAAAAATTTGCAAGTTTAACTTAAGGGCCAGGCAAGCTGGTTGCCATTTATATTGTTCTCTTTTCAGGACTGCATAATGCAGAAGTTGCCAGGATCTGGTAATGGCCACACTTGGCATCCTGGCATCACAATAGCTCATTGAACTGTGTAGCATCAGGATAATGCCAATTCAGCATTTTTATTCTGGGCAAGCAGCTGCATACTCCCATATCATTGAGAAATTCCACATGGGGCACACAATCAGTAGCCCAAGGAAACAAGGTAAGCCAACATAATGTTGGGTCACCATACCAATCTATTTCGTGCCACCATCTTTTAAATGTTTCTACAGTGCATAATTTGCTGAACTAACTCAAGACCACATCAGTTAAATTGGTAATGACATCTTTATTACTTCGTTAGATTTTATCTGGTTGTTTGTTTTCAGAAACTGTGTACAGTTGACTAAGTTTGAAACTTTTTAATAGACATTAAAGAATAATGAGGAAAAACCAAAAGAACTGCAGATACTGTACATCAGAAGCAAAAACAGAAGTTGCTGGAAAAGCTCAGCAGGTCTGACAGCATCTGTGAAGAAATCAGAGTTAATATTTCAGATCCGGCAACCCTCCCTCAGAACCCGCTCGGAGACCTGAAATGTTAACTTTGATTTCTCTTCACAGATGCTGCCAGACCTGCTGAGCTTTGCCAGCAACTTCTGTTTGTATACAAATAAATGAAGATTTAATTATAGAATTATGACTTTACTAAATGATTTGTCTATGTGTTCATTTTTAATTCATTGGAACACTACAAATTGCTGAACACTGGAAAAGCTTGGATATTACTTTCTTAACTTTCCAGAGTAGAGTATCGAAATTGGACCAGATTTGACTGTAGAAGAGGATCTATTGATATCTGCCTTTCGTTAGTCTTGCTCTTGCACCCTTCGGCTGAAAACATATTTCCTGAAACAGTTGTGGGCAGCATTCAGTGTTGTTTTGCAAAGAGAATAGTAGGGCATCCAAAATTTGAATGAATAGGGCCATCAAAAGAATGCTATTTTAACCAGTCAGGTTTAAGGATTTGGAGATAAACAGTGGAAGAACCTGGAGTGTGAATTAAAGTTTGTGAACTCAATGACAAGTCAGGCGCAGAAATACAAAAGAGAGAGAGAGAGAATGATTGTGTTGAGAGAGGGAGGATAAAAAAAGGCAAATGGAAAGGATTTAAAAACAAAACTGACATGTTTTATAATCTCCTAAAACAGAGCATGACTAGAAAGAATGAAACTCCACTTTTCTCATCATTAACTCTCATTTCAAATGTTGAAACATAGTGATTAACACTATCACACTGTTTAAACGAAATGATACTTTTTCTGCTAATTACTCACTAAATATTTTGGTGGGTTTAGTTCATATCTACTATATAAATGCATTGCTACAGCATTCAACATATGCCAATAGTGAGGCATACAGGGAAATGCTGCATCCGTGAAGCTAATGGCAACATGGACAGATACTTCTAGATACTAGCATTTAACTGCTGCTCTGCTTCTTGCTGTGAAGTTGCTGTATCATTTATCAGTAGATAACAGCAAGCATCATTAGTCTGTCAAGATAAAAGATCTGACTCTACTTTCTCCATTATAAACTGAATTTCTCAATAGCCTTGTAATTCCTGTATCTATCACAGAGGACACAAAATTCCCAAAACAAACACTCTAATCCAAGCTCCGCAATGTAATTGATCACTGAGGGCAGAGGATGCACAATAAGGACACCCTGAAAACCTCCCTGAACAAAGGCAATATGCCCACCAATATGTGGAAATCGCTTGGCCTAGACAACATGACCTGGACGAAGAACACTCTTAAAGGCGCCAACCATTTTGAGCGACACTGAGTGGAGCATGTGGAGGTCAACGTCTTTCATCAACTTAGTTTTGAATTTGCATACATCTGAAGCTATTGATAAAGTTATTTGTGGCCTGATTTCCATTCCCATGTCATATAACACAAAGTATCTAACATTCACAAGGACAATTGCTTTGAGCAGTATACTTAATTTGTGTAATTATGTCCAGAATATCTTCATTTGTTCGTGGTATGTGGATGATGCTTACGAGATAAACATTTATTGCTCTTCCTCAGTTGCCCTATAGAAGGTGGTGGTGAGTCGTCATTTTGACCTACTGCAGCCCTGTAAGAAAGGGAATTCAGATGTTAACCCAGCAACAATGAAGCATAAGTAATGTATTTTCAAGACAGTACAATACATGACTTGGAGGGTAACTTTCAACTGTTATTTATCACATAGGATTATATAGGATATATAATACAGAAACAAGTAATTGAACCTAAGCAGTTCATGTTTAGTGCTCCACCTGATCATCTTCCTGTGTTCTCTTATCTGAAAGCATCATCATAACTCTCGAAACCCTTCTTCCTGATATGCTTGTCTGGCTTCCCCTTAAATGAATCTACACTGTTCATTTGAGTTACTTCACTATAGTCACAATATTCCACAGTCTTAACTCTTCTCTGGGTAAAGAGGTTTTTTTCCTAAATTCCCAATAGAATTTCTTTATTGATAGAAGTAATCATTAAAGTGATGGAAAGTATCATCAACAGTGCTATCAAGCAGCACCTACTCAGCAATAATCTGCTCAGTGACACCCAGTTTGAGCTCTGCCAGGGCCACTCAGCTCCTGACCTTACTACATGGTTCAAACATGGACAAAAGAGCTGAATTCTAGAGTTGAGGTGAGAGTGACAGCTCTTGAAATCAATGTCACATTTGATCGAGATTGGTATCAAGGTGTCCTCGCAAAACAATTAACGGGTATCAGAATTCAAACTGTCTGGTTAGAGTCATACCTGGCACACAGGAAGATTGCTCTGGTTGTTGGAGGTCAGTCATCTCAGCTCCAGGACATCTCTGCAGACGTTTCTCAGGGTAGTGTCCTAGATCCATCCATCTTCAGCTGCTTCATCGATGCCCGTCCTTCCATCATTAGGTTAGAAGTGGGGATGTTCATTGATGATTGCACAATGTTCAGCACCACTTGCTCAGCTCCTCAGATAGTGAAGCAGTCCATGTTTAAATGCAACAAGATCTAGACAATATTCAGGCTGACAAGTGGCAATTAACGTTCATGCCACACAAATGCCAGGCAATAATCATCTCCAATAAGAATCAATCTCACCATCGTACCTTGACATTCAATGGTGTTACCATTACTGAGTCCCCCATTGTAGAGTAACTCACCTCTGTAAGCCCCAAAGGCTGTCTGCAGTCTACAAGGCACAAGTCAGGAGTGTGATGGAATACTCTCCACTTGTCTGGATGAATAAAGCTCCAACACTCAGATGCTTGACACCATTTAGGACAAAACAGCCCGCTTGATTAGCACCACCAATGCTCAGTAGCAGTAATTTGTACTCTCTATAAGATGCACGACAGCAATTCACCAAAGATCCTTCGACAGCATCTTCCAAACCCATGACCACTTCCATCTAGAAGGACAAGAGCAGCTGATCCATAGGAACATCACCACCTTCAAGTTCCCCTCCAAGCCACTCACCATTCTGTCTCGGAAATATATTGCCATGTCTTCATTGTTGCTGGGTCAAAATCCTAAGGCATTATGGATCAGTCTACAACACGTCAACTAAAGCCATTCAAGAAGGCAGCTCACCACCATCTTCTCAAGGGCAACTAAGGGTAAGCAATAAATGCTGGCCTTGTCAGCAATGCCAGGGTTCCACGAGTAAACAAAATCAAATCTATCTTGTCTTGATGCCCTCTAGTTATGGAGTTACCCATAGGGAAAGCACTCATTCAATCATAAGACCATAAGGTGTAAAAGCAGCAATGTTATTGAGCTCATTGAGTCTGCTCCACCATTCAATGAGATCATTGCCAATCTGATAACCCTTAATTCCACTTCCTTATCTTTTCCCTGTAACAGCTAAAACCTTAATTTTAAAGGCTTCATTTAAGTCACCACTTAGCTCTCTTTTTCATGAGCTAGAAACCCAGACTGCCTCTATCTGTTTATCCCCATCCTTTCACGATATACCAAACAGACTTAACAGGCAGAAGTTACTGCTTGCAATGTGGGTCTTAACTAGTGATTGGAGATCAGGCAGAAGCCCTCCATCAGCTTTGCTGGGGAAAGCCTACCACAAGAGCTCCCACTCTTTCTGATCCTGAGTGGTGGGCGTTTGGAACGCGTTGCCAGCAGAGGTGGTAGAGGCAAGCATGGTAGATTCATTTAAGATGCGCCTGGACAGATGCATGAGTAAGTGGGGAGTAGAGGGATACAAATGCTTAGGAATTGATCAACAGGTTTAGACAGTACATTTGAATGGTTCAGGCTTGGAGGGCCGAAGGGCCTGTTCCTGGGCTGTACATTTTCTTTGTTCTTTGTTTTTTATTAAAACAGCAAGCATTAGATCTCGCCTGGGTTAGAGGCCCAGAGGGACCAGAAATCCTGGTCTTCAGACACTGGTGGACAAACAGAGGCCCAGCAGTCCTGTTGCTATTAGTGCCGCTGGGAGGTAGAGGCAGCTGCTGCTTTGTACCCACCAGCGGCCCAATGCCAACGAGAGACTCCAGACCCATAGTTACAGAAGGTCAGATGGAAGTTATATACTTGGGAGGTGGGTTTGCAATTGGAGGCAGAATAAGAGTGTATTTCTGCAGCTCCCACTCTTTCTGATCCTGAGCTCATTGATCAGACACTAACTATAAATGGGTTGTCCCAAGAAGCCCACTTCAGGCTTTGCTTTCCAGACTTTCCATGTGGTCATTCCCTCAGTCACCTCTGGCTAAATGCCAGTAGTGACCTGAACCTTCAGTCAACTGCAGACTTCAGATAATGCCCGGTTGTGTCCAGACTAGCCCAGGCAGAGGGGAGCATTAAATACTGAAATGAAAACAAAGAGCTGGAGAAACTCAGCATGTCAGACAACATCTATGTAGAGAGAAAGAAAGTCAGTATTGAGTCCAATTTGACACTTCTTCAGGAATTCTGATATGAATGTGTATGAGGAGAGAACACAAAGGGGGAAAGCAGCAATAACTTGATTGATGGAAAAGAGCAGCAAACATATCCCTGAAATCGTGCAGGAATCTGCAGTTATAAACGGACCGTATGCTAATCTACTCAGATCTCCATTTATCCTATTTTGTCCAGCTTATCATTGGGTTTACAATTCCTATCTATCATGCAGAAAAATAAGAAAATTATTGTGCTATTTAAGACTGTCTGTTCTTGAATCCAGTACAATATCAGAGTACCATCAGTACTCTTTACTAAGTTAAACTGCCCTTCAGCAAAAATTGTAGGACACCTTACGACTAGATTCACAAGATTAAATGTTTGGGAACATAGGTATGGATTTAAATATTCATTTCTTGATATTAATCTTTTAAATGTTGAGTATTATCATAATATCTTCACACACTTGACCGATGGTTAAATATGGTTATAATGACCACTCTAGTGTGCTTTATGCAGGAAGGGCTGTCAGAGAGTTGATTAAAACATGAGGTACAGCTGAGTGCTTTCATCAGCTTGAATCCCTTATATCAGCACAAAGCAGACTGGAACATTAATTATTACTATTCGTAGATAGATTGTGACGCAACTATTGAGCCACAGTTAAGCTCATTCTAGATATACTAGCTTTCAACTTGCATTAAACACCCGTGACTTTAAGTGGCATTACTGTGATTTGATAATCTCTTTTTCACTGTACAGCAGCCATAACATACCAATGGTTCAGAGAGCACCTATATCACTTGGGAGTGGTAAAAGGCATACAGATCAGTAAAGTTCCACTTTGCGTCCAAACGATGAGATAAAAATAGCTTCTTTGGGAAGAAGGTAAGAATTCAAATAAAAAGGTTCAGACTCAACACAATTTACAAGAGCATTAGATGGTAGTACAGAACTTTTAAAATATGGAGTGGATTTGCCTCGTGACAGTGATGTTCTGGCAGGTTAGGACTTTTGTTCACCCTTCTGGTACCACCAAAATCTTGAACCAGTTTCTTGGGACCAGGGTCACTGCTGTGGGTGGCAAAGGATCTGTCTCAGACTGCCATACTGATTCCTGGAACGGCAGGTCTAACATGTGAAAAGAGACTGGATCAATTAGGACTATATTCATTGTTGTTTAGTAGAATGGCAGGGTTGGGGCATAGAGGGATTTCAAAGCAACCTATACAATTCTAACAAGACTAGAAATTCAGGAAGGATATTCCCAATAGCTGGGAAGTCTAGAAACCGGTGTCACAATCCAAGGATAAGAGATAGGCCATTTAGGACTGAGAGGAGGAGAAATTTCTTCACCCAAAGAGTGATGAGCTTCTGCTACAGAAAGAGGTTGAGGCCAAAACATGGAATGATTTCAACAAGTATAGTTTTGGGGGCTAAAGAGATCAGAGGAAATGGGGGGTGGGGGGGTGCGGAGAGTGAAAGCAGGAACAGGGTACTGGCTTGGATGATCATGTAGAATGGTACAGCAATCTCAAGGGACTGAGTGGTCACCTGTTCCTGTTTTCAGTTAAAGAGGCATGACCAAAGACAATTGATTTAAACCATCACAGCCAGGACCAAATATGAACTCCAATCCTGCTGTTGATACCTGTTCCCCTGTCCAAGCAATCTCTCTGGAGCTGGCTGAGTTTAGAGGCCACCTGGGGAGTGAGAGTTGACCCAGCTGGCACAGTGAGGGCAAACAGAGTTGTGCTGGTGACAGGAGAGATGGGCAACAGGACATCAAGGGTGCCTAAAGGTGAAGAATAGACAAAATAATTAAAATGATTTGCAGCTGTACTACAAAGAGACCATGGAGGTGGCTCTGCAGGTGGCCTGACGCTGCAGCTCCCACTCTGTGACCGAGGTGTGGCTCCAGGGTGAAGGGGTAAGGGTTCCTGGACCCCTTCCAATGAACTGTTGGGGTTCACCCACAGTGTAAGACCTGATCACTGGGAGAATCTGGCAGCAGCCCTGATCTGACCCAAACTAACAAAGCCAGTCACCACCAGAAGGCTACCTCATGCTGCAGAATGAGTGGATCTCTTCTGTTCCTCATCGTCCCCTGGCAGTTTCACCTGGATCAGCGATCTTCCAGATTTCCTGCTGGTCCAACCTGCAGATGTCATAAGGTCCAGGTGGATTAGCTTTCTTGTTGCACCTCGTTTTAGGTGGAGACCCAAATCAGTGAGTCATAGAGCTGAAACAAAGGGATGAGAAGCCTTTTCTAGGCTTTCTCTCATGCATTCATTAGTAATGTTGGGTCTCTAGCATCTTCACCAGGTAGTGCTGGAGGGTGGTACAGTGGAGTAGATGGAGATATTTCAGCAAAAGGGCAAGCTCCCCACTCCTTGTCTGGGGTTGTGAGGGGGTTGGGGTGGTGGGGCGGGAAGCAAGGAACCAGCAGCAGACCCTGCTATCTTGGTAGGATAGGAATCAGGCCAGGACAATGAGCCAGTAGACACCCCCAATGCTCTACCTACCTGTCTTGCTATTATCCTGCCTGAGTTGAGACACATTATTGAACTGAACTCAATCTGCCCAGTGTTGTACCTGGTTTGGGAAGGTTCAGTTATGACATTGGAGCAGAAAATACTCCATGTAACAATGAGCACATCTTCTACTCTTCTCCCATCCCCCTCCACCACATGGAGACAAAAATGTAAGCCTGTTATTTCCAAATAATTCTTTGTTTTGTTTAGAATGAGCAAAGCTCTCCATCCTCTGGAATGCAATGGAGTTAAGAATGGGATTAAGCACTATTGTGGAATTCCTGTAAAATTTCTTTTAACATTTCCCATTCTGGATTAATCTCATTGCAATGGTGCCAGCATAGAGTCATGGAGTCAAACAGTATAGAAATATGCTCAGTGTGTGCTGCAGGATCAACATCTCATGTTCTGAATCTGAACTGTCTTAAGTCACACCTGATTCTAATGTCTAATGGGAGATACCTCTACTCCTTTGTATTTTCAACCCTTGTACATTTCTCACAGTGTGCAGTGTGCAAAGCACAGACATTACAAAATCCCACCAATCCCAACTCCTCCTTAATTATCCAGCTGGCACAACTTTGAGCTCCAGTTTAGTTGGAAATGGGAAGTAACGAATCATAAATCTGTAGGGATAACAAGACTATTGTCAACGGATTCTGAACCCTTGATATTGATCCACCAGGCACTGATTACATTGATAATTAGGACCAAGTCTGAACTAGTTGATTGTCAGTCCAGTATCTAGCTGTTAAGCATCAAATACAACTGCGGGAAACTAAACCTGTAGGTGAGAATCCCAGGGTGCAAACAGTCAACTGTTCTAAATGCCCTAACCTTTTGAAAAAGAAAACCTGTTTTAGAGATTATTTCAAACATAGTTAGGGATAGAAGCATCCCTAAACCCTAGCTTTTGAAAGCATGTTGACATGTTAGTTAATCTGCTATGGGTTATCCAAACGATTTAGGGAAGCCACAGGGGCCTGAGAATGATGTTTTAATTAGTAGATGCTGAATTCCAAAAGCAGGTTCCTCATTTATTTTGTAGAGCTATCTTTGACTTTTCAACAAACTTGCTTTGTGAATTTTATATTGTTTTCATAAATGAGTTGTGTGCTGCTAAGCCTGATATTCTAATCCACAAACATTGCAGTGTTGGTAAAAGTAAGCTAGTCAACATATAGGTTAGTTATTAAAACCCATTACTAGTTTGACTTTTACATACTGCAAAAATCTTTGACAAGTAGTGGGACTAGATTAGGTTGGGGTATTTGGTCGGCATGGACGAGTTGGACCGAAGGGTTTATTTCCATGTTGTACATCTCTATGACTCCATAAGTACTTACCCATAAGTAAAACAAATTGGCCTGCTGCTTGAGTTCAGTGTATTTCATAAATGTTTCTGAGGACAGGATCAACTGTGGTGAAGTGTTTTGCTTCCAATTTTCTTTTCCTAGGAAAAGACACAAATGAAGCATGAAGTTATTTTGCTGTTAGTGCAAACTGAGACTGTGAGAATGAGTCTGAGAGGTGATCTCATGCCACTTGGTTTAGTGCACTTATAAACCACTTTAGGTTCTAAAACTAGAGTTTGATCAAACTTTCATGACAGTGCACAGTGAAGTGCATTTCATAGCAATTCGTTGTATAGACACTCCACAAAGTAAATGGATCGGTGTGTTGTTATTCAGTACTTTTAAAGAATGACTGAACTGTTCTTTTGTCATGGTGTATGTCACATTTTGTTTTTATTTCAATTTGAAAGAAAGTAAGTATCTCTCAACATGAAAGATTTTTTTATTGATCTTGTTGCTGGCCATAATATTGGCAAGCATCTTGAGTATCTAGACTGACTTAGAAGCTTTGAACTCAATATTTAGGTTTTAAATCAAGATTCTTTTCTTTTATAATATGTAATGTTTGGCCTTATCCAAGGAACAAAGTCCAATATACTAAAAAAAATAGTACTCTGAGGAACATAATTTTAAATCAGATTGTTTTATATTAGTGGTTTCCCAGGATAGAGAATTCAATGCTGGTTTTATTGAATCAGAGTAGGTACAACTAGCAAAATTTCAGGACTTTAACACCACAAAAGGTGACAAGGCAGGTTTGGGCAGGAGACGAATCCGACCAACCTGGATTATTTCCATCCAGAAAGTCTGACAGTTCCAGCATTGAAACATTGAATAGTTTTCTATTCCAGGGATTTTGCTTCCTTTGTTCTACCTCGAAGTCCTTTTCAAGTAGTAATCATGCTCTGTTTGAAAAATAACGGACATTACCACTAAATTTACCTGTTATGAAGAATTTCTCTCCTTATTTAACTTATTCAACTTCAGTTAAACTTTATGTATACTTGAGAGTGAAAAGCTCAAGGGAAACATCAATACAATTAATGATTACACTATAGTCCCAATCTGTCATAAATTTGACTTAGTTTCAAATTTAGGCCAAGTGTTAACTTACAATGAAAGACATCCCATTGTTTCTTTAAGGTCAGAAGGTTATAATTAAAACACCACTACAAATATCTCTCTGCAAGCATCCAGTGAATTATGGATGTCAAGGTGACAGCATATTTGCCTCAGGTATTTACCAAAGCCATTAGTGTTGCTGTAGGCATTCTCTATCTATTAAGAATGTTCCCTTATGTAATAGTCAGAACTCTACAGAGGAGAAATTTAATTCATATTATCATCAAAAATAATCAGTCTTCAAATCTGTAATGAAAAACACCACCTGCTTGTTTACCCACAGATCTCTATCTGCATAATGAGCAATCTCATGCACATTGATTTTAAGATTTCTCTATTACCAATTTAATGTGTTCTCATTTTAAATATGACACACCAGTATGCAATAAAAATATTAATTTCCAACATGACTACTCCACTGAGCATCACCAGTACATTCAGTTTAAACAATTGAATGGATATATTATTCTAACAATACTTAAATAATTGGA
This sequence comes from Chiloscyllium plagiosum, assembly GCF_037043375.1. Taxonomy (NCBI): domain Eukaryota; kingdom Metazoa; phylum Chordata; class Chondrichthyes; order Orectolobiformes; family Hemiscylliidae; genus Chiloscyllium; species Chiloscyllium plagiosum. The sequence goes on from NW_028270149.1 coordinate 60,095,492, forward strand.
AGCCAAAGGTTGCAAAAAAAATCAAATTTGAATTGATGCATCTTACAAATTGTATTGCTTTGTAGGACACATTTTTTTTATTCTGTATATTTATAAATCTAGACTATTATAAAGATTTGAAAAATAGGAAGAATTCTGAATATTAAACTAGATATTGATATGTACTATATCCAATATTTAGTATGTAATAATGTCATTTAAAATATTTCATTGAGATCTCCAGGGTTCTTTTGGATACTTTATTATTTACCATTGCTGGTTTTTTGTAAACTGTAAATATTTTCTCATTCTAAATTAATTGGAGAATTTATAAAATTGACACTAAATATGATTGGGATGAGACCCCAAAGAAATTCAGTTTATGACCCACTTCTTTAACTTTGCTTAACCTTTCAGGAAGCTAATAAAAACCACTCTCCTCCTGTGATAGTCTATATGGAGAGAATGGTTGTTATTGAAGTGCAGAGCATATTGGTACCCTTAGAGCACAGTACCAATACACTGGCTCCAAGACGGTGGCCTGTGTCAAATAATGATAGTATCCTGTTAAATGATTTGAGTTAAATCAGAAAACTTGCATTTCACAGGCCATTGAATAAAGCTAACAACAGTAGTTGTTGAAAATGTGTCTTAAAAGGAAAAACACAAGCATAATGAAGATGATATTACTGAATTTTGTCTAAAGTAATAGACAGATCGTGTATTGGTGGTGTTACATGAACACTAATAGATTACCAGGAACACATTACTAGAGTAGGCTCGTGCTCATCTTAGCTTCAAAAAAAGCATGGCTTTTTTTTAAAATGCAACTGATTTACACATAGAACCAGCTTCCAAAGTACCTTTTTTTAATTCTATGACAGATCTTGAAACATTTTAATAGGCAAGCACCAATAAAATCACTGTAAAATCTTATCCAAAGTATAATTTTGTCAAACAATGAACTATCACTTTAACAAGTTAAATAATCATTTGAGACCTGAATTCTCATGTTGCAAATAAATTGAACAAAAGCTAACTGAAAATTCAGGCGCGTGATTAAACTAATTTGAAGTATACTTGTTATAGATCTCATGTTGCCAATTTGAACAGCAAGTATTAAAGTCATTACTGTTAAAATGTAACACCAATAGTGGATGATAGCCACAGCTAATCTAACAAAGCATAGTTCCATGTAATGTATCATCTTATGTACTGTTTCATATCTACCTAATTTTAACTGGTATTCATGAATTCAATTGCTCAGTGAGGTGTCAAGTTTTCTCAGGTGGTGTTTAATTTTGATCCAATTGTTCACCTTCTTGAGGTAAAAGTTCATCTTCATGGGGTAAGGAAAAAGTAAGTTACCTACTACCACAAGGTCAAAACACATAGTCAGCTATGCCATACTGTCTGATTATACAATCTTGCAGACATTCACCTGCTTAGACCACTAAGGTCTAATGATGTATGTGTGTGCATGTGCTATATTTGTGTGAATAGTGGCTTTGGAAGGATGCCAAAATAATTTATCTCTGTAGAAAATAACTGATAATAGATTAAAGGGTGCAAAAAATAAACTTTAAATTTCAGAAAGCCATCAGATAGTATGATCACTCATCAGTAACACATTTCACAAACCATATCCCCAAACCTTTCAGGAGTGGAAAGATTGGGACAAAAATTGGAACAGAAACCGAAATAACACAGTTTATAATTTTCCTGCACCTTACAGCAGAATGTCTAAATTGATTATATATTAAGGACAAATCCATAATATTAAGTGACATTATGGTGCTCTGTTCACGTCATATGTTAAGCATGACTATCAATCAGAAAATACTCTTTGTATCTAACCCTTGAGCAAGAATAACAATATCAAACTCACGAGGAATTCCCTGGCCTGCAGGGATGGGAGGATTTATAGCCAGTCATGAACACAGGGATCCTCATTCTTAGTAGCAATTAGTTTAACACCCATGGGTCTCCTTGGGAACTCCAAACAACTCATCACATCATCAGTACAATCTGGTACATTAAACCACTATTTGATGCCTATTTGTAAACACTCTAATTATAGGGAAATGACTTGCATACAAGTGCAATTTAACATTGTGATTTATATGTGCCAAATATCCATGTGTGACATCTGTATGTGTAGTGGTACTGATGTGGGAAAGGGGGTTGAATTTGCTTGCTTCTGGTATTTGAGAATGTAGTCATAAATTATAGGGGAGTTATTTAAATACTACTGACTATTATCGATTAAGCACCAAACAAAGATATACAGGAAGACAGTTTGCATTGCTTCAATAGTTACTTCCACTATGCTTTTGTTGGAATATGGTTAAGCAGGGAATGGACTGAAATAAATTTAACTATGTAAAGAGAGGACAAAGGTTCTACCCATGAATTCCACAAGAGATTAATGCAGGCTTGCAAAAAAAATGCACCTGCACAGAACAAATTGAATAGTTAAGAAGAATGGAGCTATGCAAAGTTATATATCTTAACATGTTAGCCTTGACTTCAACAGCTACTGATTTGGCAATGATTGCGTTATATTTCAAGCTTTTCCCTCAACATTTATCTCAGTGACCTTCCAATTGCAATGTTATTCATGGATGAGCTCGTATTTACTGCCAGAACTGAACGCCAAGATGACAGAGCTGACAATCATCCATAATTAAATGGTTGAGACAGTTGCATTGAAGTCTGACTAAGTGTTCGCATGTCATCTGCTTTATGTACACCTGTTAAGACCAGTACATGCAGCTGAATTGACACCTGAAAAGTCCTCCCCTTCAACTCCTGATCAAATTCCAGCTATACTCGCCTGGTCTTGTCCCATATACAGAATTTCCTTCTTTAGCATGGGGTTCTGGTGTGGTCAGATTGGGAGCCAGCAGAATTTGAGATGGAATCTGGATCTACTAGATTTGTGTCTTGTTCAGCCTTGTGGCTGTTTTTCATTGATGAATAATGCAGTGCAAGCTCTCTCTATCTGCTGTCTAATAACACTTGAGATTTTAGGTTACTCCAAGAACCCCACTAGATAATATTTTCAACTGGGTCATGAGTACCCATATCCTGAGATTTCCTTTGAGCTATTTACTTCTCTGACTAAATGTTGACCTTGATTGCTATAACAACTCTGCAAAAAAAGCTCGTGCCATTTAAATGAATGCCGAGGGATGTCTGTGGAAATTGTAGGTGTGGTTCTGGATTACGTGTAGGCCTTGAAACAAGAACTGAAGTGTAGTGGACTTCTGTGAGATCATCTTTCGATTTTTGATTAGATTAGATTAGATTACTTACAGTGTGGAAACAGGCCCTTCGGCCCAACAAGTCCACACCGACCCACCGAAGTGCAACCCACCCAGACCCATTCCCCTACGTTTACCCCTTCACCTAACACTACAGGCAATTTAGCTTGGCCAATTCACCTAATCTGCACATTTTTGGACTGTGGGAGGAAATCTACCAGCTTTGGATCAGAATTAGAGAAGGATGATTGATATGGCCTATGGCTCCCTCTCCAGGAGTAGCAGGATGCCGCTGAGAAATTTCAATTGCTTGGGAGTCTCAGTTATGAGAGTACATAAGTGGGCTGCCTGCTTCCACTAACTGAATAACCATGTCCTTGTCACCAGGAACAGAGCCATGGAGTGGAGGCTCCATTCTGTGCAGTGATGCTTTAGGGATTTCTGAACTTTGCAATCCAGGCCTCCATTTTGATATCAAAGGAAGATCGTCTCCATTTAAGTTTCAATTATTTGAAAATGGAGTCAAAATTCTTTTTAAAAATTTCGATTTTTATATGGACTGTAACTTACCAACCTATAAAGTCTTGACATTTTCAATAATTAAGCTTGTGCACCAGAAATCAGTTGTTTTTATATTATGTTGTTTCAGCGATAACTGGACTTACGCAAAGTATGGCATTGAACATGGAATATGATTTAGCTGGGAGTGTATTTTACCAGAAATGCTCGCTACTTACGGGCACACAGTCCAATTTTCCCCTCCATGGCGGTGGGGAGAGACATGGTGAGAAAAGCAGATAATTGGGTGAGTTTGCTCTGGAGAGAAGCTTCGGCCCTTCTCACCACCTTGATGCTGGGTGAGAAGGTCAGTTGTATATTTCTTGACTCAGTTGGGAAACCAAGACAACTTGCCTGCTGACACTTTGCAGACAGTAGGAAACCAAGGCTTTGGGGTGGGGATGGTCAGTGGTCAGCCTCTGAGAATAAACAGCTGAAAATGTGTTGCTGGAAAAGCGCAGCAGGTCAGGCAGCATCCAGGGAACAGGAGAATCGACGTTTCGGGCATAAGCCCTTCCTCAGGAATTCCTGAGGAAGGGTTTATGCCCGAAACGTCGATTCTCCTGTTCCCTGGATGCTGCCTGACCTGCTGCGCTTTTCCAGTAACACATTTTCAGCTCTGATCTCCAGCATCTGCAGACCTCACTTTCTCCTCTGAGAATAAACACTCCAGTCTCCCACATTGTGAGAAGAAAGAAGATAAATACCTTTCCAACACTGGAGTAGGCTAGTAACTTCAAATAGAAACTAGAAGTTTCTAGGTTTGTTAGAAGACCCAGGTCGACAGTGTCAAGACCTGTGTTAAGGTGAGGTACTTGCCTCACATGCCCATCAGCTGTAACAAGCTGATTAGTACGAGATCCAATGAGCTATTTCACTGGGAGTGGTGCCATGTTATTCACCACTTAACACACACCTACACTTAGGGGAAAAAGGAGATTGTGCCTGTATTCATAGACACATACTGTATATAAAAGAAAACCTGTACATAATTCTATTTTATATATGTGATACAAAAATTAAGATCTAAACCAATAACAAATAAAAAATAACATGGTAGCTTTGAATTCAAATATAGAGATGGAAACATGCTGGGAGGCTATTTAAAATGTATAGGCTACTTATCCATTCAAAAATTGACCATTTTAATCTTATAGGTTTCTGCACATTGATGTTCTAGCTATTGGAAGCCAGCAAGACAACATAATTTTTTACAAACCAAGATGTTATTCTATCTAAAGGACCTATGTTAAATACTGATATCTTTTTGAATAAAGATTATCACTGCTGCCAAATCATGTCCTACTATCACTCTCATTTCAACTTTGCCATCATGAGTGACATACTTGGTTTATTCGATAGCAACAGAAGCTGATTCTCCTTGATATACAGTTTCAAGTAAAAGAAGAATGAAGTTTTATCAAAATGCACAACACATGATGCTGTGTACACAAAACAGTTATGCTCAAATTTGCTGAAGGAACTTGTGGAAGTCAACTCTCATGTGACCATTCAAAACTTTGTAATTTGCTTTGAAGATTTGTTCTACTGGAATACAGTAATATATAGACTTATGATTAGAAGTGATAATGGATTAAATCAACAATACCTCTTGATTAGAACACCATCTGCAAATCTGGTGCTAGAGTATTTAGTTGCAATGCAAAATATTTTAAAAAGATATTAAATAATGAAAATTACGGCATTTTCTGATTATGTTCCTGTTAGTTGTCTTGGCACAATTTTCTAGTAGGAAGTAATTGAACTTCTGTTTGCTGATAGTTACCTCTGATGTTAAAGTAACTAACTAGTTCTGTGGAGGCTCCAAAGTTGCCTTTACTAGATGAATTGCCTGCTTCCTCTGATCACCAGTGACTGCTGGTTAATGTGAAAAGAACCCAGTCATGATAGATTCCAAAGGCAAAGTTCAACCTTTTATATCTAGCTTCAGGACCATTATTTCCTCAACTTTTCGCATGCATTAGATAATCCCCTAATAGTGCAGAAGGTCTGATTCTACGTCCAACTTACACCAACTGTTCCCTTATCTAATTTAGGTTATTTTTCAAAATTCAGTGTACATGTTACTGTCTGCCCCACATTAGAAATAGCCTATTTAGTAGCATTGTTAATGGCATGCGTTATCCATCAGATGTAGTTCTATATTTTTAGTGTTGTACGAATTAAATATAACCTGCCATTGAAAGAAACCATATTTATTCTCTTTATAAATGTTCAAAAATGTGCACCAGAAAAATCAGAAAGATGGCCATCATAGAGTAATTAACAGCTTTCATAGAATACATTTATCAATAAACATTGTGTTGAGAATGGGGTAAAGATACTCACAAACACGTTTCTCTAAATGGCCACAATGTAATGGCTACATTGTTTAAGAAAACATTAAAATGTTAAATGTATATTGTATGAAGTAACTTATACTAACTTTACAAGTTAAACTCAGCACTATGCTAAAGAATTAAAAGAGAAGCATGTGTACTAAGGAGGAGATCCCAAAATTTCATTACTTTTTAAAACAAAAATCATTCGTGGAACGTGGATGGCCGAAGCATGGCCAGCATTTATTGACTATATACAGCAGTTAAGAGTCAGCCACATTACTGTGGGATGGAGTTACATGTAGCCCACACTGGGTAAGGGGGCGGGGGTGGGGGAAGAGGGTGGAAGGGTGGCAGTTCTCCTTCTTAAGACGACATTAGTGAGCCGGTTGAGATTTTATGACAATCAACAATGATTATGTGGCCACCATTAGTCTGATTCACACTCCTGCTGAAGTTCCTATGAAAGTCCTGCCTTCTCAATCTTACTTCTCATCTGAAGCATGGTGACTCTTAGGTTAAACCTACCACCAGTCATTTGTTTCTAATGAGAGAACAGCCCTTTGGGGTCCTCTGGGACTCTGACAAGCTGCCTTTCCATTAGACCAAATTTTTAATCACAAATTTTTATTGATTTCAAATTTCCCCGTCTACCATTGAGAGATTTGAAACCATGCTCTGAGAATATTAATCTGGTGTTTGAGATTTTTAGTGGCATTATTACTATGCCACCACCTCTCTAAAATTATTATTGCTCATATCAGCCTTGGTACAAGACAGGTTGCTACCCATTCAGTCATAATTATTATTTATATGAAATTCTCTTGCTGACATTTCTTTACGCCTTCAATTATAATATTAGCAAAGTTTTTCCTGATCTGATGCATTTACTCTTAGGTTCTCTGGTGAACTCTTTACAGAAAATGGTTATTCATTGGAGATCAGATAAGTAATATTAAAGCTATGGCAAGAAAAAAATTAATATAGGCCTCGTGGGTGAGTTCAATACCTGCTAAAGGGTTAGTTCGGTATTAAGATATCATCGAGTCCTTCATTACTGAGATGCTGGTTTGAAGTTAACCAAACAAAAGAAGTGCCCACAGGTACAATGCTACAACTGTGGAACATTAAAATCTGTACTAACATTGCTGTCAGATACTCGAGGGTTCTTACATATACTTGTCACAATAATCACAAAATGTTCATCAGAATGATAATGATGGCTCACTTTAACAAAAAAAATAGGAAATGAATACAGGTCACATTCAAGCAGAAAATAAAGACATTAATACATATAATCTTCTTTTTCTCCCTATATGAAAGGACTAGAGTTGCCATTCATGATGATGCCCCACCCCCTCATCCCTGTCAGCCTACCTCCTGCATCGGTTACCATGGCAATGAGCCAGATGAGTCACCTCAGCACCATAGCTAACATGGCAGTGGCAGCCCAAATGCACAGTCCCCTTTCCCGAGCAGGAGCTTCTGTTATTAAGGTAAGACTGAAACCAATGTTATCTCTGTGTAGAAATAGCTAGTAATCAGGATTATGTTTTTGCCTCTAATCAATAATTTTTTAAAAAGCTGATGAACGGTTTTATTTATCCAAAGGTTATTCCACATCCAAATGTGGCCTGACTTATTAATTGAGAATGATGGGAGTGAAAAGCCTTAATTCTTGAGGTTAAGTTGCAAAATAAGAAAATGCATCACAAAGCAATTGTACAGTACTTTGACTTGAAATTTTCAGTGTGTAAACTTGACTTTAGTCAGGGTACAAATAACTGAACACACACACACAGCTTGATATATAAAAACAACTGTTGGGCCTTTCCATAAGCCAAGATCAACATTCATATTTCAGTTTCCTTATCTATATTGAATCAGTACTGTATATCACATGATGCATATTTTTAAGATGTTAAGTCCTTGTTTTAATCTCATCAGTGGTGGGTATGCGGTGGGTAGGTTAGGATGGATAGTGTTAGATATGCTTCAAATGGCTGATAGCTTTTTTTAAAAAAGAACTTTATTCTTTTTTTATTTCAACTACAACTTCCACTTCACCACAATCTACTTTGGAATCCTTACTTCCCTACAACTTGTTCTTTTTACCATTTAATATATCTTTCCGAACTGAGAGTGGGTGTTGACACATCTATCCTTGCTGTTCTGTAACTGACCTACAAGGAGGTACACAAGAGCTGTGTGGGCATCCTTGCCCTGCAATTTCCTCCTCTTGGATGCACAACCATTCTGTGACAAAGTCACCTGCAAACTTGACTATCATTCTGCAAAGATAAAAAACCTAGAGGAATTCTTTCAGCATAAAAATGTAATCTCTACCCACATGTATGTTTTGAAATAGAAGAACATTTTCCTAGGAATCTTCAGTTCAGTGAGTAATTATACCGTCCCTTTCAAGCAGTGCCCTGCACTATTCTGAGAAAAGTAGTATGTTGGTTGCCTGCTCATGACTTAATGTGCCTCCTTGTTATAATGCAGAAGTTCGCATTTTTGCAGTGATCTAAGAAGTTGGAGTAGCAAAGTGATGAATGCATAACAGTACCTAACAAGTACTGGGATGTTCCAGCTGCTTCAACTTAATTTCAGCCCTGAAAACACTATCTGAAGAATCAACATGCAATTATTTGCATGGTTGCTTCAAGATATATGCCAAACACCTACTATAAATCTTTAGAATACTCCCAAGGAGAGAAAATTAGTTAAATTTCAAAGTGTTGTTCACAGGTGCATACATTTTTTTAAAAAAAGAATATCAATAATATATTTCATAATGCAAATATTCTCCTCTGATTTTAAACTGTTTTCTTAGTCAAGTAACTGCATTAAAGGAAAGTTAATGAACTGAAATTTACTGAAAAATAATGATGAATGCAATTATTAATGCATAAATCAACTAAAGACAAAGATGAAGAGGATAAACCATGTAAATTATGAATTGCCATAAGTTAGTGAATGATTGCATCACTCTGCTATTAGCATTATGAAATTGGCATCTTTCCCTTGAATTTCCTCAGAGTTTCATAATGTTTCTGCATCTATGCATTAATTTTCCATTAAACTTGTCACTTAAATGCAACTCTTATAATTGGCGTCGTAAGTACCTTTTTAATTTTGAAATAACTTAATTACTTCATATCAGCCTCTCTGGTCTAGAAAGTGAACAACTAAAAAAATGTGAACTTTCATTCTTTTCTGCAGTAACTTGTCATTGGAGATTTTGCATGTCAAAATTTTAATTATTCTTTTTCACTATCTGTGTTCCTCTTTCTGCTCTCTTAAAATCTTTTCTCCACTTCTCAACCCAATTTGACATTGAATTCACACAATCAAATGCACACTCCTTCACTGTCTATTTGTTAATTACTAGATTACTGGCTATTCAACAAAGCCCCAAGTGTCCTGTAACCTTTCGCATTCCATTATCAACATGTGTTCTCAACAATGTACAAGACATTTTTGAGCTGAAGGGTTCTGGGAAAGGTGTTGCCAGTCATGCAACAATGTAAGATGCCCCATACCAGCAAATGGTGGGGCAATATCGTTTCCCAACCTTAGAGTTATGGTGATAAGTTTCATTTTAGTTTAGAAATTTTGAAGCAATAACCAAACTTTCCCTTGACAATTTAGTTTTCTAAATGTGCTTCTGTGTTACTTGTCCATTAAGAGTAAAAGCAAGAATTTACAAACTGACAGCTAGTTATTGAATTGTGGAATTCTAAAGGTTCATAATCACTGCAGTTCATAGTATTGTGTCAATCTGAGCAGAGTTTGAACTTTTAATTTTTTGCATCTTACGGTTTGTGACCAAAGTTAATTTTCTTACACACAGAGTAATGCAGTTATGCCATCTTATTGACATCTTATACATGTTTTGTGGTAGTGATAGGTCAATAATCTACAGTAGCTTTTTCCTCCAAAGAATTGTTTGGATATTATGCATGGGCATTGAAGTTTGTCTTTGGCTACATTGCAAACACTGGAAATACGTAGGCCTAAACCTTTTAATGATGGAGAGACTGTCCATTGGGGTGAAAATACTGATGTGGCCAAAAAATTGGAAGCCCCACTCATGACTCAGGCATGTAGCATTTTTGGTAGTGATGGGAATAGAGGGAAGACCTGCTTTGCAAATGCACATTTTGCTGAGGCAGCTGTACAAATCAGCAGATGTCTCTACTGTTGGTACTCTGTATGTACAAGACACAAAATACATAGATTACACCTGATAGAAGCACTTGTAAACTTTTTGATTTTGCTTGGAAATTCAGGGTACCTTTTTTGGAGAGATAAGGTACCACTGTGGATTTGCTCATGGGATACTTTTGAGGGAGACCAAGTGCCCAATGGAATTGTTAAAAGCAAGCATGAAAATATATATAAACTAATTTGGAACAGTGATTCTCAAGAAGACCAGTCATTAAAAAAACTATCAAAAATGTCAAAACATTTTAAGCTCTTGTGTTTTTTTAAAAATAAAGTCTTGGAGTGTTTAAAGAAAAAACTTTTGCTAGTTCACTTTGTAAATTGACATAAACTGGAAGCTTTTCTGAATTAGAGCTACATGACTGATTTCCCAATTAACATTCTAACTGTAAGGTGCCTGCTATTTCAGTTTGATTGACAACTCCAAGTGCTAATAAACTCTTAGAAGTGGAATTTCACATTTTATTGCTTCTTGTTATAAAGTGTTTTACACTTTGAATGAAATTAAGAAGTGGAAGTAAGTTAAATGTAGTCATTTTTTTTAATACATACTGAACAGTTCAATAGATACTTAGAGCTTTATTTAATTTAATTTTAGTATGGATCCCAAAATTTGCTCATGGCTCAGATTGTGTGAATTAATATAGAGGTAAGGGTAGAGGGTAAGGGTTGGGGTGCATACGTAAGCACTAGTTTGGGAGAGGTTTGTGAGGCATTATAATGTGTCATGGAGTTCAGTAAGGGGCATAGGTTAGAGGGAGGGTATGCTGAGTTAATGAGGGGCTTAGAGCTTATGCAATGCTATGTATGGGGCATGGGGAGTGAAGTGTATTAACAATTTAAAATGTTATGTACAGCATGGAGATAGCCTTCTACTGGAATTTTCTGGTTCGAGTCTTAAAGACTGTTCCATCCCAAAATAAAAATCTCAACTTCTGGGTCACTTCCTGCTGGTTTGGGTTTGCAGATTCAAGAAATGCAACTCCACCCTCCGAGCACAGGAGTGAAAATTTAACCTATAGTTTCTCCTTGTAAAGCAATGGGTTAACACCTCCACTAAATTAAGAGTAATTGATAGCAATCACAAAGTAATATTTACAGAGTAATTGACAGGCTATAGCATTTAACAGTTTTCAATGAAAAAAAAAGGGAAATAGTTCCTTTTCTAAAAAAAAAGTATGGATACAACATGGAGATCAAATCACAGCATTCAAAACATTTTACAGTTCAGAAAATATTTCCTACCAAGACAGGAAGTAATGGCTCAAGCCTTTAGAGTATAGCATCATTGCTAGAAGCAAAAATCATAATGTCATCACCTTAACCTTTATAAACCTGTCACAACTTGTATGAGTTGTTTTCATAGTTGGACGCAAAAATAAAATCACTGCTTTCTGCAATGGAATGTGACCTTTTTATCGACAATCATAATTAGTGGTGAGCTGCCCTTTACCCATGACAATGCTAATACTGGAATCGCAACCTTTACATTGTGAGGATTCCTACTGGGAGAAATGATTACCATTTTCTTTAGTCAGGCAATCATTTCCTTCTGATGAGATGTTAAATTAAAGCTCAGTCTTGCTGTTCTGTTGGACAATAAAGCTATATTTCATTTCATATAGGCAGTTTTCCAATGTTCTCAGCCAATCATTTTTCTTTCATATCATAAAATTAAATTCATCAGTCTATTAGCTATCTCACGGTTTTGTTTTTGTAGGGCAATAACAGCATTTATTTTAGAATCCGAGAGTCCCTACAGTGTGGAAGCAGGCCATTTGGCCCATCAGGTCCACATGGTCCCTCCGAAGAGTGTCCCACCCAAACACATCCCTTGCCCTGTGCCTGCAAGTCTGCATTTCCCATGGCTAATTCACGTAGCTTGCACATCTCTGGACATTATGGGCAATTTAGCATGGCCAATCCGCCAAACCTGCACATCTTTGCGTGGGTTTCCTCCCACAGTACAGACACAGGGAGAATGTGCAAACTCCACACAAGCAGTCACCCAAAGCTGGAACTGCTGACACTGTGAGGCAGCAGTGCTAACCACTCAGCCACCATACAGCCCATTTAAAGACTGCTAAAGCCCAAAAATAATTGACCATGTGAAGTGCATTCTTGATAATTGTGATTCACCACGTAATAATAAATATTCCATCAGCAATGCCTACACAATATAAATCAAAACAGTATTCTTTTTTTCAGCTGTCCTAACCAGAGAAAATGATTTGGTATAAACACATTCAACATTGTTTCCTTTCAGTATGGTAAGATAGTTTCAATTGCTCACACATGTATGATTACTTTCATCATTAAACTCTCATTGCTGGATTTAATGTCATACCATTAGTCACTTGATTTATTTAGCAAATGATATAGTTACTTATCAGATTTAAAACAGACTTTCACAGGATAGTAGTTACCTAATGAGGCGCTGCTTGTAGGGCTTGAGTAACAGAATGCATGTCGACTCATTAGCTCACTGACTGATAATAGGTTTGTTTAGTTCTATCTTAAATGTAATTCCTAAATTACTCATGCCTTACAATAAATAACATTGCATTAAAATAGTTACCTAGTCTCAAATTTAAATGTTTCTCAGGGGCCTTAATTAACTTCCAGTCATTCTCAGGATGTAGACATGGCTGACTAGATCATCGCTCATCCATGATTACCCTTGAGGTGACAGTGAGCTGCTCTGTTGCAGTCCATGTGATGTAGGGACACCCACAGTGTAGTGGAGAATGGAGTTACAGGACTATTTGGTCCGACAGTGGTGTTGATTTTCTTGAAAGTAGTTGGAACTGCACTCCTTCAGGCAGATCTGGAGTATTTCATCACTCTCCTGGCTTGTATTTTGTAGACAGAGGACAGGCTTGGAGAAGTCAGGAGGGGAGTATCTCTCACTGCAGAACTCCAAATCTCTGACCTGCTGTTGTAGCCACAGTATTTAGATGACTAGTCTGATTTAGTTTTCTGGTAAACTCCAGGAATTTGATGGGAGTTCAGAGATGGTAATGCCATTGAATGTCAAGGTGTGTTGCTTAGATTCTCTTTTGTTGAAGATGGTCATTGTCTGGCATTTGTGGGGTACAAATGTTTATTGCCAATCTTGGCTATTGTCTAGGTCATGGTTTGGGCGTAGAGTTCTTCAGTATGAGAAGTCGTGAATGCTGCTGAACATGGTGAAATCATGGCCCTTGTGATGGTGGAAAGATTATTTCATGATGCAGAGTCCCACTTCAGTACTGCTAGGAATAGATTTTTTAAAAGTTTATTCCTGTAATTTCTCAATTTTGTCAATCTTTCATACTCTGAAGGCACCTGGTTAGGGTGTTATCCTGTCCAAAAGACTTTACTCATGACTGACCCTCACTGTATATAAACTGAAATGACAATAACTATACACAGCAGAGTTTCATTCTCTCCTGACATGAAGGGGATTACTGTAATCAGGAGCAGATCCCTGGGCACCATTTCCCCTTCTAACCAAGAGCTGCTGAAGTCCATTTGCAGCTCCCTAACATTGGCAGCTCAGCACTAGACCAAGGCGAAAACCAATCCTGGATTCTCAGAAGTAATTATTCCTGACTTAACCAACAAGCCATTGGAGTTGTAGGTATAGATTGGTGTCATCTTGGCTCAGTTGACAGCACTTTCACCATTTAATGATTTTGGATTTGAACTGGGTGCCAAAATTTGAGGTGTAAAATTTAGGCTGAATCTCCAGAATCTGGAGCTGGACAGTTTGAGGCTCTGCCTCCTGTGTTGACTCAGCTCGGTTTTTGAAATCATAAACATGACAAATCAATCTCCCTGGTCAATCATTTCACTGTTGTTCAATGGTTTTACATGAATGAAAACACTTGCCTTTAAGTCATTGCATTTTAAGGCATTTGTAGCAGACATAAGAAGTCACTAAATAAATTCAAATCTTTTGTTTTAAGTCCAGGATAGATTTGGATCTGGATTCAGAAATAGCTGCAATCCACTTTGGAGACACTACTATTTCACTTAGTGTTTTTTGAAAGTGAAGTAGGTGGACAAATAAGAATGCCACTCTGAAGTAGTAAGCAGTCACCATAGTGCATGAGCAAGTAAGGTCTTATGCTGGAGTGAAGAAGATAAATTTAAAAGAGAGGTAAAAGCCTTAATTACCTAAAGCAATATGTTAAATAATAAAATCTATGCATTCTTCTTTGGGTTATGCTAAGAAATTTAGTGCGCTCCCTCTTCCAAAATATGTACATATGTGGGACTCTCAGGGATTAGCACCTGCTCACTGGCCAGTTTAATAAAATACTACTATTCATGAATGTAATTTATTTTAAACCCTTTCAGAGTATTTGTGCCAAATAGCCAGTCAGCTCAGCCTGCTAAACACAGCGTTATTACCTGTGAGGGTCAATAAGGTCATAATGGAAATGCACGACCTCACCCCCTTTGTTGACTATGCAAAGCCTGCAAAAACTTCTTCACTGAACACTATGTGATAAATGAAGCGTACAATGAACATATATGGGATATGTTTGATATTATACAGTTGGGATTTGTTTTCAGTGCTGCATGACCCAAAATTAATTTCTACATTTCCTGAGTGTGCTGCTGAGAGCAGGTGATCTCAGATAGCTCTGGGGAAATTCCAGTTTCCTTGGACTAAACACTTTAAAAATATATTCAGTTCTCATTGAAACAAACTCTGACACGTCAAGCGAAGCACTATTTAAAAAACTAAAACATCGCAAAATTAATGAAAAGATGCATTTTTAACACTTATGCAGCATCTTCCTCTCTAAAAATTCTTTTTATTCTTTTAAATACAAAATTTAAAGACTAGTCTCATCAGGGGAAGACCAACAAACCCACCACACCCCCAAACGTAACATTAAAGCTTGTTATTTAGCAGACAGCCTGTTCCTACCTTTTGCATCCTGCTTTAACCTTCCTCATCTCTCTTATGAACAGTATTTCTTTCTTCCAGTCTCTAACTATATTGTACTAAACAGGCTGTCGTCCTCCCTATCAAACCAAATTAGTCACAGTTTTCTACTCTTTCTCAGGGCGCTAGAACAGCTGCATTCCTTCCCCTACTTCTATTTCTGCTCTGTGGTCTTCATATTTATTAAATGTAGGATTGAAGCCAACTGATCTCATCTTTCAAATTTACCTCATATTCAATTTTTAAGAATTACGTTGTGTTATATCCCATTGTGATAGCGATAGATTATTGGTGGAGGTAGAATAAACTGGAAAGCCAGTCCTTGCTTCCTGATTTTGTTTAGTTCATTCTGTCTGTTAGCTTCCACTGGTTTGTCAGAAGTACAAAATGACCAATTAGAAACATTTCCGAGTGAATCTGTCAATTCAGTCATACCTCACAGCAACTGCTGAAGGAAAGTTATCTAGTTTTCTTCAATTTTAAACTGAGTTTTTAATTGCAGAAAACAGCCATCTACTGCTAGAGAGAACAAATGCACATCCTTCTGTCTCTTTCTCTCTGTGTATCTGTGTCTCTGTAACTTGTGTCCAGGTCAAACCTGCTCAGTTTTAGCTGAAAACCAATAAGCTTCACCTGTAAACAAACACCTTGGCTCTAAGTGCACATTGCATGAATCCATAGCCATAAAAAGACAGGAGTTCACAATAGTTATTGAATTCCTTGTTGTGAAATTATGCAGGCATTCTGATAAAGCCTTGTTTTTGTAAACAGTTCTTTCAAACGTTTACACTTGTTTTATTCTGACTAACATAGCCATTCTATATTTTCATTTCAAACTTAAAGTGCCCCTTTTGTGACTTTCCTTAATAATGTTATCCATTTTGGAGGTGAAACTCACTTGAACATCATTGGTTGGTTATTGGCTAGGAACTGGACTGAAAGATCCAGCTACTGAAAACCTATGATATTGTCATAAATATTTGACTTATCTGATCTGCTGTGGATGGTGCCTGATTATGAACCTTAGCTGCAGCGTTTTAAGGCTTTTTTTTAGTTGCATCCATAATGGAGCTTACTTATCAGATCATTTTTGAAAACCCTGTTCTCAAAAGTACCTTTGTACTTAATAGACCTGTTTCTGCTGCAATACGAAACCATTGTTTTATAGTAATCTGCAATTTGTTCTTTTTTTGTAAAATAAGAATTCATTTTCTGTGAAACATTCATGTAATGACTTTCATGTTACATAACTATGAAACCCATGCTACAGCAATGCATTCTGAGATACCTCTGTCACATTCATTTTGTTCCAGCTTTTTGCTGTTGCCTCTTTCTGTCCTTCAGCCATTTGAGCGGAAAGTTGGATACATAGGGACTTGACTGTGTATGTCTGTGTATTGAGTAGGCATTGCTAGTCTCTGGGCAGAGTTTCTATGTTGAAATTCAGCCCATCTTTTCTATCAAAAGCTGCATCTAGCAAGTTCTCTCGAGCTGCTGAAGACGCTGGATGTTTGACACCTCCAGACTGATATTCACTTAAGTCAACAGGAACACTCAAATCACTATTCGACTAGTGTTACTTGATCAACTTTCATATAACTAACAGAAACATTATGTTAGACTTAAAGCGTGTGCATCATATCGGCATCCAGTCTACACAGACTAGAATGTATTGAAAATGGAAATCATTTACAATGTGAAGCAAACACGTTGTGTGAAGCATAGTGTCAGAAAGAATGTTATGTTCTATGCACTATAAAATTGGACCAGTAGGTTGTTTAGCCAATTTTATTTGAAGTAAATTATTATTCAATACAGATCTTTCATAATCATTTAGGCAAACTGGTGCAGAAAGATTCATTTTCTGTTTGGAATGGAAATATAATCGATACATAACTTTGAATATAAATTCACAGAAACCACCCAGGTGATGAGTTAAATAAGAACATAATATTTTGTGAATATTGATATGAATGGAAGTGTGTTGAAAGTGCTATATGTGTAACTTCAGTGTTTTCCACAGTCTCATCAGTAATAACAATATATTTAAGTATGTACAAACCTGAATGAATAATGAAAATTAACCTTGTATTTCGGAATGTAGGGAATGCCACTACAAGCCAGTAAAGGTTACACTCATCTACTTGGACAACCTCTTGAATTTTTGTTCTGCCACCAGGAGCGGGTTCATAATAGCCCATCCCCAGCACCATCCCTTGAAGACAGTCACCGACCTGGAAGTCACCCTTCTTCACATCAGAGCAGCAGTGTGTCTAGCTCACCATCCCAACATGACATTGCCTCTGACAGAATATGTAAGCAAGTTCTTGTTGTTGAGCTCTCTGAACTATTGCACAGCCCAAATATTCCAGCCCTTGTTTATGTGAGTTAATTATTTCTGAAATTTATAGACTGTTTAACCCATTAGTGATTTAATGCATATTTCAAGGCTTTAATTATCACCTTATTTTAAGATAGAATAATGATGTCAACAATTCAGTAGTTACTTTTGTTGGGGGTTTACATGCTGGCATGAATCAGAATTTTAAAAGAAGTTGCTATTTCAGTTTAGCCCCAAGACCAATTATCTTGAAGTTACCATAAATCATATCATAATCCAGTTAAATACTAGGAAATGGCAAGTCATTAGAAAATTGGTAAATAAATGTAGCCATGCTTGTACGAATATATAGAAGAATTCCAAATACATATCAATGCATGCAGGTAGATTTTCCAAGATAATTGCCAGTGTGTCCCACAACACATGTGTAATTGGGGTTATTTGTAAAAAACAAAGTCTCCCAAAGGAAATTGGAAATGAATTTGTAAAAGCATTTGACAAACACTGCAATCTAAGAGGTTTTACAAATTTTTCCACCAGTGGAGAGAGGTACTGGAAATACATTGAGAAATTTCTGCATGTAATAAGCAAGATTAAATTCTGATTGTGTATAGGCTTTTCACTAATATATTTGCAATATTCCTCCTTTAACAAAGTATGCATGTAACTGTTATTACTAGTTTTTTTGCAAAGAGCTTCAAGTTTTAATATAAAGTCCTTTCAGATGCTGTCACTTTTTATATGAATAATGACATTCTGTACTCAAAACTAGGTTAAAAAATGCAACTGCTGTAACTATTGAACACTTAAACTTTGATATGTCATATTATTTGGAAATTAATGTCAAAACCCATTGAATATTTATATTAGATATGTACAGAGTTTGTCTGCATAAATATTTGTTTCAAAGTTTTCCCACATCAAAATTTCTATGACCATAGCCGTAATTGGTTCTTTTCTGTAACCTCGTCATTGTGAAAAGTATTCTGGCCCTTGGGTTTTCAGAAAGTTCTCAAAACACTTCTAGATTTTTTTTTCATAAGTTTATCTTTTTTTCTTTGTTAATGACTGCCATTTCTAGAGGTCAGAATAAATGTGAATAGGCATATGCTGCAATAACATCATTAAATGTATAAATTCAAATGACCGGATGCTTTTATTAAAGTTCTTATTGAAGATTTCAGCTTCTCCAAAATATTGGGATATGAACAATATTTTTGACAGTGCCAAATTCTCAAGTGTGTTTTGATAGCTTTTCACAGTTTTCAGTTGCTGGTTTTCTTGTTAACTTTTTTTTTTAAAAAAGGACCAATTTCAGAGGTTAAGCTTATATTTAGGACATGGTGAGGTTTGAATAGGGTGTTGATGCATGAATCACAACATCTTTTTTTGGGTTTTTTTTTGTTTTATGACACACTTCCAAAAATGTATTAAACAGGATGAAATTCAAAATTACTTACAACAAGAGTAGAACAACTGGCCAGAAAGGGATAGATACCAATCCAAGGTCAGAGAAATAGGGAGAAAAGATTTTTCTTCTTAAACTTAATGTTAGTACAGAGTAAAACCAAATCAAATTCTCGCGTGTACTACTGAAGGCTGGATAGGACAATACATCCAAGGTACAGATTTTAATTTCTCCTACAGAGAAATAAATTGCAGTCAATGGCAAGAAGGATAAATGGAAAGAAAGGCAGTTTCTTATTTACTTGATTTATTTGGAAAATACAATCTGATTTATGAAAGGAAGTTGTCTCCGAGAACCTAGAAAGACAGGAAACAAATTCAAGTGTTTGAGGCTTTTCGCCTCCACTACATGAGTTGGAAGGGGTTAGTGGGAAAGATTAGGAGCTCAAAAGGTGAGATAAGTGGCGTTGAATCTTGAGGGAGAAGGATACTGACATTTAACAGACATTTCAAAGAGGAAGAGGTAATGATAAGGATGAGTCGGGGTTTAGCAAGCAGTGCAGGGGGTAATAAATACACATTTGATGTTGGGAGAGATGGGGGAATGGAAGAATTCATCATATTTCATAATCCTATACAAAGGTCGCTTGTAGCAATTGGTGGATAATTGTTCATCTTGGTGCAGCAGTCCCATTTTATGTCTGAATCAAAGTTACAAGCTGCAAAACCCACTCCACAGACTCGAATGCGTAATCTAGATTGCCATTTCTTATACAGTTCTGAGAAGGAAAGTGTAATGGTTGCACATCCTATCTTTGATATTTTATACAGAAGTAGTCATAAAAAAAATGACACAATTTATTCCAGCAGTTTTCAATGGAGTGACCAGGATGCAGGGAAAACTTGTTCCAGTAAGTCCTGCTATATTCTGTGAACACCCAATCTTGCTGTTGCAACACTGCGAAAAACAACTTGCAATTTGCAGGAACAGACATCTGCAGGGTGTGATTGTTTTGAAAATCCACATCTAGCTCACAAACTAAGAATTCAGAATATTGATCCTGTTCTTTAAAAGCCTTGTTCTTGTGATGGTATTTTAAAATTTTTCTTCTTTGCGCTTTCATGCAATGTGGGCATCATTGGCAAAGCCAGCATTTGTTACTCAGCCCTAATTGCCCTTGAACTGAGTAGCTTACTACACTATTTCAGATGGCAAGATCCACATGTAGGAAAGATTTCCTTCCCTATTGGGCTATTAGTGAACCATCTAAGTTTTTACAGCGATAAGTATTAGCTGTCATAGGCACCATTAGTTAGA
This sequence comes from Chiloscyllium plagiosum, assembly GCF_037043375.1. Lineage (NCBI taxonomy): Eukaryota > Metazoa > Chordata > Chondrichthyes > Orectolobiformes > Hemiscylliidae > Chiloscyllium > Chiloscyllium plagiosum. The sequence continues at coordinate 60,115,872 of NW_028270149.1, forward strand.
CTTGCTTTCCATTACAGATAAATTAATTGAATTTAAATTCTAGCAGTCTAGATAGCCAGTCCAGTGCCATTACCACTTTGCCACAATCTGCCCTTTTTTTAAAAAATGAATGCCTAATTAGAAAGGAGGCAGGCTTGGCTTTCAGGCCGAGTGACATTAAATGTCTACGGAAGATAGGAGCTGCCTGCCTCCTGTCAGCAACAAAGGCAAGTAGCTAGCACACATCAGCCTCTGGCAACTTATGGGCGGCACGGTGGCACAGTGGTTAGCACTGCTGCCTCGCAGCACCAGAGACCCGGGTTCAATTCCCGCCTCAGGCGACTGACTGTGTGGAGTTTGCACGTTCTCCCCGTGTCTGCGTGGGTTTCCTCCGGGTGCTCCGGTTTCCTCCCACAGTCCAAAGATGTGCAGGTCAGGTGAATTGGCCATGCTAAATTGCCCGTAGTGTTAGGTAAGGGGTAAATGTAGGGGTATTGGGTGGGTTACGCTTCGGCGGGTCGGTGTGGACTTGTTGGGCCGAAGGGCCTGTTTCCACACTGTAAAGTAATCTAATCTAATCTAAACTCTCGGAGGTAGCTCAGCAGAAAACAAGGGATTGGATTTCGGGACAGTGACCATTCCAACAAAAAAGAAATGGTACTGAGTTGTACCAGTGCTCATTGGTTCCTCAAATCTCAGTTTTCCATGCATTCTGTTGAACATTCTAATGTACCAGTGATAAACTCAGCAGCTGGGCATAAACATGCACCAGACTGCTCAGGGGTTTGCCGAAATCCAAACTGCATTCAAGACTGAAGATGCTCTGTAACAAGTTTCTTAACAAGAGTCTAGTGGGCTGATGATTGATAGTGAACTAGATTGTTTCCAATGCCTGCCTGCCAACCCTACCTTTCCCACCCACACCGACCCTTGAAGAAAACTCTAATCCCAATTTGAGATTCTGAGGTGACCTGTGAGACAGTGATTTTGAAATTGCACCTACATTGGGTTCTAACCTTGCAAGCATTTGAAAATCTACCTCCTCGAATCTTTTTTGCTAATTGTGTAAGGTCTGGGAAGTTGCATGATCAGAAGGTTCAAGATAGGTGCAGTCCTGCAATAGAAACATTGTACAGGCATTTGTAATGTGGTTGGAGATCAGTGTACCTTTAAAAGACATGATCGTGATATCATCACTGCATGTTTACATGTGACCTGAAGGTATAAAAAGACCATAAGACATAGGAGTGGAAGTAAGGCCATTCGGCCCATCGAGTCCACTCCGCCATTCAATCATGGCTGATGCGCATTTCAGCTCCACTTACCAACGTTCTCCCCGTAGCCCTTAATTCCTCTAGACAACAAGAATCTATCAATCTCGGCCTTGAAGACATTTAGCGTCCCGGCTTCCACTGCACTCCGTGGCAATGAATTCCACAGGCCCACCACTCTCTGGCTGAAGAAATGTCTCCGCATTTCTGTTCTGAAATGACCCCCTCTAATTCTAAGGCTGTGTTCACGGGTCCTAGTCTCCTCGTCTAACGGAAACAATTTCCTAGCATCCACCTTTTCCAAGTCATGTATTATTTTGTACGTCTCTATTAAGTCTCCCCTTAATCTTCTAAACTCCAACGAATACAATCCCAGTATCCTCAGCCGTTCCTCATATGTTAGACCTGTCATTCCAGGGATCACCCGTGTGAATCTCCGCTGGACACGTTCCAGTGCCAGTATGTCCTTCCTGAGGTGTGGGGACCAAAACTGGACACAGTACTCCAAATGGGGCCTAACCAGAGCTTTATAAAGTCTTAGTAGTACATCTCTGCTTTTATATTCCAACCCTCTTGAGATAAGAGACAACATTGCATTTGCTTTCTTAATCAAAAGGCGTCATACTGCATCTTACTCCACAATCACTTGAAGCATGGCACACTACAAGAGCAGAGTCAAAAGTGCAGCAGGTCAGGCCACATCCAAGGAGCAGGAAAGTTGACGTTTCAGGCTCAAGACCTTATTCAGGAATGTTTGGGGGGTGGGGTGAGGAGGAGAAAGGAGGCCAAGAGATAAATAGGAGGGTTGGGGTGGGAGGGGAAGGTATCTGGGAAGGCAATAGGTAGATGCAGGTGGACGGTAATTGTAATAGGTCAGAGGGAAGGGTGGAGCAGACAGGTGGGAAGGACGATAGACAGGTTGGACAATTCAAGAGGGCGGTGCAGTTCTATGTAACATAATAGCTGAATACCAGCCCAGACACTTAGTGCCTGCAAAATGTAATAGCATTAATACAAATCTATTGAATTCTTCCTATTATAAGAAACTAGGCATTGATATTGTAAGAGCGATAACATAAGCATTACTTCATCAAGTAAATTACCCTGATGGAGGCAACAAAGCCACAATTTCAAAATCTGAAATGCGACACTATAAGCAAGTTACTAAAATCTTAAATTCATGATGTAATATCTGTTCTGCTGAAAGTCTTAAGCCCAGTAAATACATGATTAATGCATTGGGTTGAATTTAGCATGCCCCTGCTAGGTGTATTTTCTGTGGGAAAGCATTTAAATCAGGCCGAGTGGCCAGCCTACAGCCTTCCATTTCTGCTCCTGAGTGGAGCTCCAGAAATATAGGTGGTGTGCTGGTGCTAATAAAGCAGTCCACCCACTATTTTTAAATAATTAAGAGGTCAATTACATTTTTTAGAAAGCTTATCGATCTGAAAAATAAACCGCCTTGACCAAAATATGGTTGAGGTGTGCAGTCAGGCAGAATTGAATAGGCTGTATTTTAATCACGTGTGATAAAAAGGCACTAAGTAAAGGGGGCATATCATTCACCATGTTGCCTTGTGTCCATTGGGGATACTCGCGTTAGCTCTCCTACAAAATGGATAATCCCAAACCATCTTCCTCTAGTCTAGGATCCCATCCTGTCCTAAATATATCTTTGTGGGACAGCCATGCTCCACTTTAGGAGGGTTCGTGCTGTTTGCAGGGTCCTCTGTTGAGCTTAAGTGTGCTGCAAGCTGATTGTGTTGGTTGGCAGCTCCTAAACTAGGGACCCCTTCCCATTGACAGGCAAAAAGTAATTCACCTAGAGCACAGTGGGTTGTGGCTAGATGGTGAGGTTACTTGGAGTGAGTTGACCTCTGGCTGACTTTCCTTCTGCACCCCTGTAAAATGCAACCCATTGTTTTAGTGATTCGTCATTCAGCGTTTAGTTATCAACTTTTTCCAAGTTTGTTTCGCATGCTGTCAGTTTCTTCTTTTGTGATTTGTGAATATAAATTGGAAGCCAGTCAGAAATTGTAATTTGCAATAGTGGAATTCACAAGATGCAACTTCTCAAGTGTGACAACAGACGCTGTACACTAAATGAATCATTTACAGGAAGATCAATACCACACACAATCACATACAGTAAAAGGGTAAGTGTCATCTTCAATACTTAGACAGTGAATTACGGGACAGATTGCCTGTCCATCATAAAACTATTCATCACTGAAAATGAAAACTAACCAGTCTCTAATGGGCAGGGAAACCATTCTGTTGGTTGGTTAAAAACTGATTGATCATTAGTTTATATTTAAAAGCATTATCACATAAGATAGAGCTAATATGTCAACAGAGCGGGGAGAAGTGGCATTGCTTACAAGTATGTGCTCAGATATTTGTTTTTTAAAAAAAAAACTCAAATATCATGCTGATGAGGAACTGAGGTAGGAGACCCCAGGTTAATAAGAAGCTAAATATCTGGGATTTGTGAGAATACAATGTAATGTGAATGGATTAAAAAAAAACAAATTTCTGGTGTTGGTTCAGTTGAATAAACTAGATTATTACTTTTTTTTGCCAACAGCTGGTCAGCCTGGGACTAGAGAAGGGGAGCTCACTGACCATGATAATGGACCCAATATAAAGAGAAGTCAAAAGGAGAAAGGTAGGACAGCTTTCTAATCTAATATTAGTTTAAGAGAAGTGAGAGACAACAGTTATATAACCATGTTGTTAAAGCTCCCTGAATACTCTTTGATCTCAGTTTCTGTGGAAGAGATTAGAAAGATCATATTCAGATAAGTCAGCAAAAGCTTTATCACTTTTTAATGTAATTTCAGAAAATCTTTCTTCTCCCACTCTTTTCACCATCTCAATTTTCTCATCTTTGTCTTACATTTCTGCTTGAAAAATGTACATGGCTTATTTTAAGAGTTAAAGTCACCACTAAAATATAGCAGATGGGAATATATAAATGGGTGACCTAAAAATAGCAGGTAGAAGGAATTCACTGGTGAGCTAGTTTCATGGATACTCGCAAAATGTCAACCTGTACATTTACAAAAACTGCTGCTATTGCAGATGAGTTTTTAAGCAAAAAAGGTACGAGTCATTTAAAAATTTACTCTGACATGTAAAGGTTACTATAATTAGGCAAATATTACCATGTAAAAATGCCCAAATAAAGGACCACATATTTTATACATTAGGATTGATATATTGTTGCCTAACATTTCCAGCTGCAGTCATTTCCTTCCAGTTAAGCGCAAGTAGGATTTTCCAATAAAGCTTTTGCTTTTATTAAGCATTGATCTCAACAGGAATTCTCATTGCTGATGTAAACATTGATCCAAAATGTTCTACAGAACAATAAGCTATTCTTGTTCAACAAGATTAATATAAATCCCAATGTGTATATTTAAAATCCTGTAGAGTTGATTCCAGGGAAAGAGAATTGAAGTAGGGGAGGTATGAGCACTAAGATATTTGGGGTGCTTTGTTTCTGAAGTCTTTTAGCTGTGAAACTCACTTTAGATGGGATTATTTAAATATAAAATAATGGAGGCATTGTCTATGTGGGACAAAATTTGTTTTTATGAGCTGTAATTTATGATTCATGTTTAAAAGCGATTCAAAATCGACTGAAGAAAATCAGGTGAGAGGGAAAAATCTGAAGCAATCCTACTGATGCTATGTAACGTTCGGCTACAATTCCTTCTTCAGTGTACTGTTCATCTTTGGAAATTATTAAACATGGGCACACTGGAACGAAAACAGAATGTACATCATTACTTGGATCAGATTGTAACGTTTAATAAAAACTTAATATGGCTACTCAGTATTGGAGAGTGTAAATGCAATGTTGTATTACAAAGAGGATCCCGAACCACAATACCCATGGCAGCTCACATAACAGGTCATCAGAAGTTATACCAAGCAGAAGTGAAGTACTTTTTACAGAAAGCAAGTCAGGCTCTTTTGCACCAAGTTCAAGAATATTAACAGAAACCTATGGTTTAGTTACCTGCCCTATTATTCTTGAAGAGTGGTGTACAATATTGAGAAAGGACATGAGGTGGGAAGAGCATAAAAATGAATGGATTAGAGAAAAAAAGACGTTGAAAACTTCTCAGTGGCTAAAATTCCCAACATATTATTTCTGCAGTTATTTTCAAACAATGATAACTGCAGCATGCAAATTTATATGTTCACTTATAAAGCCATCTTATGTTTTTGTTAGTTTCAAGTCTCAGAGTTTCCCTGTTGTAAACTTCCAATTTGTCATTGCCAAGTAAAATTAGATCTTTGGAGAGAAAAGAAAGGTAGGTTCAAAACTCTCGATATGGCCACAGACAGTAAAGCAAGAACTGTGGGTTTCTTCAGGACGGGACTTGCCTTGAACTTTGAAACATTTTATCTTTTTTTTCTTAATCTGATACAAAGTACATTTAAAGCAACAAAAAGATGTGACCCTGTCACAGATGTAAAGAAAGCAGAGAGGGCCCTGGCAATAATAAGGAAATACTGCACTGAATAATAGCCAGCGTGCGCAAAATGGATAAAACATATGGAATTGATCAACACATTCTCCTTTTGAGTTACACACAAACACATCAGAAGCAATTTGGAACTGGCGATTTGAAATTCTCTACAGCAATTTGTAATATTTTGTTTGAGATAAGAATATGAATTGTTTTAGAGTGCACCTGCAATTAGTACTGGTGAACTAAATACAGAACCCATGGCAAATCTGAGTGTGTTTCTTTCCTCCCCACTGTGATGGTGGTCTTTGATAACTGGTGGGTCTGAGGGATGTCTTACATGGGATTATAACAGTGCAAGAACTCAATCAAAAGTGGACTGTTTAAAATAGTTTCAAATGACATTGCTCCCAGTATTTACTTTGCTCCCAAAATATATTGCGCAGTATGTTCAATGCTGGGGGATGTGGAGAGGATACTTCCTGGCTTTGTTCATTAATTGTCATAACTCTTTTCCCAGACTTGTCAGACAACCAGCCTGATTGTAGTTGGGTAGGAATGCCCAGTGGGGGTGGATGGGTAGGCAGGGATGGGATAAGAGGATGGTCGGTGAGGTGGTAGTGACCATTTTTATAGTAAGGGGAAATGACAGGGGGATGGTGATGAGAGCATGTAGGTGGTTTATAAACTAACTTATTGGGCTGGTGGAAACACTCCTGCTCATTCTGGTCCATTATCAGTGCTTTAAAGGCACTCCTCTCTGGGTTATTGGCACATCTACCCCTCCCTTACTTCTGGAGTTTCCCAGAGGAAACTTAGCTGACGAGAGTTACAAGTAGGAAAGGTATGAAAATAAATGCTCAACTTTTAGAAGCTTCCAATGACAGACCGTCCTTGTGGATGGATTATAATTTCCCCCGATTATTTAAGCCATTTATATTAAAAGTCAAATGCCCAGAGTTTAATCTTTGATTTGCAGGTGGGAAATAGGAAGGTGTACACAATGAGACCAGAACCCCCAACCCCCACCCCCCACACCCATGGGATAAAGTGATTAAATTTAAAAGATTTTTTTCATGACTAAGCCCTTAATTGATATAAGAGACAAGCTTCCTGTCCACTTAGAGCCAATGAGATCAGGAATGGAAGCGGCTCAGAGAAACCGTGGGACTCATTTAGTCATCTCAGAGAGCCATTATGGAGGCTGATGATTGTCTTCAAAAAGAAATCAGCTGCTTGTGACAAAACCTTTCCACAGCACCAGAAGGAAGCAAGATGTCACAACAGAGCAGGAAGTCTGGCATCTAGGGCAAGACAGATCCCACTTTATTGATGTCAACCTGGATCTAATGCTGGAGACTGAGGTTGAAGAGAGAGGTCTTCCTCCTGCTGGGTAACAAGGAGATCCATCTTAATCATCTTGTAGCAAGAGAAGCTCTTGATTTCAGTGTTATCTCTCTCTTTCCATCTGAACTCTTACTCCAGCCGGTCTCCCTGGGTAAGATCATAAGTTGATTATAAAGTATAGGAGCAGAAATTAGGCCATTCAGCCCATTGAGCCTGCTCTGCCATTCAGTCATGGCTGGTGAGTTTCTCAACCCCATTTTCCTGCTTTTTCCCTGTAACCCTTGCTCCTCTTGACAATCATTCTTCCAGGACTTCACTGAGTTTATGGTGCACACCTCTCTGGAGGATTACATTATAGAAAGTGCAGCATGCCACCACCATGACTGAATACTTTGCAGGAGAGTATTAGATAGTACCACCCAAACTGACCAGGCATGGGAATGCCATCCTCAGAAGCATGATGACCTTCTCAATGGTGTTCCTAATGAGGAGATGGGATTGGCAGTACTGCATCTGTTCTTCCATCTCCGGCTTCCATAGAGTTGTTAGCAGTCTCATCTTCAAGGGATATTCTTTGTCTCATAGGATTCATCCGTCATTTTGGGACTGGAGTGAAGATCTCAGATCTGTTGGAAGTTAACAGAATCATAGCAGTTTCCTGGAAATTGAACGCACATCTAGAGAAAGCTATGATGTAGAACTTCTTTTGTTCCCATCGTTCTTGGGCCTCTCCCCTCAGCTCCTTCTCTGGTACATTGAAGCCATCATCAATGCTGCTTCCCTCTCATCCAGAGTTGAAAGATTTGATCAATTTCGCTTCCAATTTCCACCCGGCTCCTGTCTTCACCTGGTCCATCTCAGATTCTTCCTTTTCTTAGTCTCCATTTTTGGGAATAGGCTGGGGAGTTGAAACATAGACTGGGTGACTGCCTTGCATGCTGACATTTCTGTCACAGGCCTGCTGCAGTGTTCCAGTGAGACTCAGCAATGAAGTTGATGAGCAGCATCTCAGTTTATGCCTAGGGGCCCTGCAGCCTCTAGAACTCAACATAAAGCTCAATAACTTCAGAGCCAGATTCCATCCTTTCACATTTTTTACCCCATCCTCAAATTTGACCTCATCATGACACGAGTTGCTTTTAGCACAGCCAACCCATTCTCATCCACTCTCTGCTCCTATTAAGAATAATTCCTTGATTCTCCCTCTCTCTCCACTCATCTCTTTCCCTTGCTGAGTTTCACCAGCAGTTTCTGTTTTTGTTTGACAAAGTTATTGTGTTCAGAGGTAATACCACCAGCTGCCCAAGCTATCATGCTTACTGTAACATGAATGTAATGTCCTGCCCTGGCAACGAGGGCATCAGCAACCTGTAAGATGCCACCAAAGTCTGTAGCTGATCTTTGAAATTAACTAAAAGAAGTCAAGAATTTCAGGGCCACATTGATTGTCATGCCCTTGTCAGTATTTGACAAAGTTAATGGTGCACGGTGTGACATCTTTAGCAACAGGAGCACAAATGTATGCATCCTTCCTTTCTCTTGCTCTTGAGAAGAAATGCTCTGCCTAGAAGGCCAGATGAGAGGTGGAGGAGGTAAATTGCCCAATTGCTAGCTCTTGTAGCCACGCCATTGAAACTCAGAACACAGGCCTTGAGCCGAGCAGTATGCCAGCAAATCTGGAATTGACACACCACTGGTCTATCAGACTCAATGATTTGAAACATGAATTATGAATGCCATTAATACCAAGCAGAACACTGCATGGTCAAAAGGCCCTTGAGCAAAATAGTGCTGATCTTTCTATCAAGAGAAGTGCTCAGTGCTTAATAAGTGTAAAAACATATGAAATTACTAAGCAACCACTTGTGTTTGCTGTCAAAGTTACAATCTAATAAAGGCCAGCAGTCTTGTAACTCTTATATTAGTGTGGTTAGGGAAAACTGGATAAGTTCTATAAGGCCCAAGTGACTGTGTGTGTCAAGATGGGTTAATATGATTTCCAACTTTTGCTTTATTTGATCATGGGATGTAAGCATTGCTGGCAGTTAAGGTGCATCCCTAATTGTTCTGGAGAACAAAAGAAAGGTGTGGAAAGCCACCTTCTTAAAATGCTGTGTGTGTGTGTTTGTGTGCGCGTGTCAGTACTGTTAGGGAAGAAACATTTGAAATGGAGATGGAAATTTGACCAATTATTTGTCAAGTAGGCTTGCATTTAGACAGGTCACTAGTTGGGACCAATTAAAGTGCATCCAATTCAACTTTATGTAACCTCTTACAAGGAATAAGAAAATTCAAATTCCTTGTTGATATGGGGCACTAAACATTGACAGATACTGTTTTGATATCACAGCTGATAATTTGGATATTCAGGCAGCAGCAGAATTCTGATCAAACTTTCAGATTAATCTCATTTACATTTCTCAAAATCAATTATGCAGACAAAGCATCAATGATGACTTCCTACGAAATCATTTTCATTAATAGTGTGATGTAAATGAATCGGAGTTGAATGTTTTCTGAAAATTGAACATTTTTATTCCACTGTGATGGTGCAAAGCATGTCAGAAGGTTTACTACAAACAAAAACATTATCATTTCTAATAAGCAGGGAAACTTGGAAATTAGTTTCATGTTTCAGATTTTTGACACAAGTGCTTCTAATCCTCATGTTTGATGTCTGCCAATTAAGCATATCGCTGAACTATCTTTCCTTTACTACTTGCTTTCATCTTATGGAAATAGTGACTTTCTTTTTCCTTCTCAGAGGTCTTGCCCTGGCTAGTAACCAAACACATCTTCCAGCCAGTTTCTGCAGCTTTTAATGCTGAAAGCTGGTTCTAATGCACCAACACAGTAATGCCTCACTGGACTGTTGAAAAATGTTAATTTCAACCAGAACTAATGCTCAACAGTTACTGCTATTTGGAGCGGTTTATTGCAAAGATTAATGACAGCCCTGTGGCTAGTCTGAGCTCACATGTTTTGTTTTATATAAATAAAAAGGACAAATTCCATATTTTAATATCAACAAGCTGCAGAGTAATTTTATTTTAAATCCATACACACAGAATACATGGTTTTTAAAAAAAGCTGTGCGAGTGAACCCAAACAACTCAATTAAAGTGATTAATTTTATGTTTTAAATGTAGGGGCACATACACCCTAGTTTGAAAGCTGTTGAAATGCACATAACCTTTGCATTCCTGCTTCATATTTATTTACTTATTTTTAGAGAATAGCATTTAGTTTTAATTCCTGAAGTATTCAGGTCATCTCATACCATCAAGATCTGAAAATTGAGACTTTAAAATATAAAGGTACAACTTTATCTGTCAAATATCCCAATATTAATAGTAAAGCATCAGTTAAGAGAGTCATAGAGATGTACAGCATGGAAACAGTCCCTTTAGTCCAAATTGTCCATGTTGATCAGATGTCCTAAATTAATTGAGTCCTATTTGCCAGCATTTGGCCCAAATCCTTCCTATTCATATACCCATCCAGATGCCTTTTAAATGTTGTAATTTTACCAGCCTTCACCAATTCCTTTGGCAGCTTATTTCAAACATTGCACCACCCTGTGTGTGAAAAGGTTGCCCCTTAGGTTCCTTTTAAAATCTTCCCCCCCTCCCCTTAAACATATGCTATCTAGTTTTGGACTCCCCTACCCTGGGGAAAATACCTTGGCTATTCACCCTACCAATGCCTCTCATGTTTTTATAAACAGTTTTTATCACATCATGGTAGGTGTCTGGAACATGCTGCCAGGGGTGGTGGTGCAGGCAGATACAATAGGGGCTTTTAAGGGACTTTTAGATAAGCATGTGAATATGCAAGGAATGGACCAAGGGCAGGTAGAAGGGATTAGTTTAATTTGGAGTCATGTTTGGCACAACATCGTGGACTGAAGGGCCTGCTCCTGTGCTGTACTGTTCTATGTTCTAAACCTCCTCAAGGTGACCCCTCAGCCTCTGACGCTCCAGGGAAAACAGCCCCAGCCTATTCAGCCTCTCCCTATAGCTAAAACCCTCCAACCCTGGCAACATCCTTGTAAATCTTTCTTGAACCTTTTCAAGTTTCACAACATCCTTTCTATAGCAGAAATTAAAGAGTTTCCTTGTTAATGCACTAAAACAGGTTGCTGTTGAGACAAGACTGGTGATCTGCCAAATAATAAGGAATAAATTTGTCTAACTTGATTGCATATTTTTCTGTTTGGAGAAAAGTGCTCTGTGATCCTGAAAGTCGGGCAAGTAGCTGAACTGTACAGAATGATATGGTTCCAGGTTCAGTGCCTGACTATATTGAATTAGCTAATCTCCTGAATATTCCTTTAATCCAAGAATTGGAAGCTAAGAGAGGACTGGACAGATGGGCAATGCCTTCTGCCCTCACAACGTCATAGAAGGAACAATAAGCATTTGAGTGTGATATTAGAGGATGCTTGATGTCTGACAAACTGTTGCAGCATTAGGAGCCAACTCCTGCAGCAGAAAGGAAAAAAGCCTGGACTGGATATCTGCCCACAAACTGTTTTGACTCTATATTTTATACTAGCACTCCATGGGGCTTTCCACAGGCTGAGATAGGATGGCACAATACCACATAACTTCTTGGAACACCAAGCTGCTTTCTATTAAATGCAACAGAGTTTCCCCCTTTATTCGTAGATGCATGAGGAGAAAATTCCATCCTGTGTTTCTTCCAATATAACTAATTAATCTCCTGCAGACTGCAGCTGCTATGTTTTCATTACTCACAGAACCTTTTATAAATCTTGTCAAATGAGAAGTACTTATTGAGAAAAAATTTAAAATGTCATCAAGGAAATACTGTTGAACAGCTCATCTTCACCTGTTATTGTATTCCAACAGCAGACAGATAATCATTATTGGTTAGAAATTTAAAATCAACAGTACCTCTTGCAGGAGATGATGATGTGAGATTTCTTTTCAACTAACATGAATCTGGTCAACAAAATCGGCTAAACCATTACCCAGACTCACGTTCACAAAGCCGGAGCCAGTTTGTCCTGACAATGGTTGTGTTGACAACTGGGATCAATTCCAGCAACATTACTTGTTCTGGAATTTCCTGACACCTGGTGCATAACTGGAGCCAGAAATCCTAATGACTCATGGCCATCCTAAAAAAACCCAATAATTACATTGAAGTGACTAATTTCCACAATTTACCATCGTTCAAAAAAAAGTAATGTTCCATTAACAAATCCAAAGGATTTGTTTATTTACTCATTTAAAATGTTGGCTAATGGCCAAATGTTCATATCTGGCTAAATAGAAGTTTTAAGTGGATAAGGCAGAGAAGTGTCCATTGAATCAAACCTCATGAATAAACTAACTGATCATGCATGGTGCAGAAGCTGGCTAAGCAGGATTTGGATCGCTGCTGACTGAGAGAATCATTACCTTGGCAGCAGGGTAAAAGGCCGGCAGTGGGAATATTTAGGAATTCTTAGCTAGTACTGTCATAGTGGGCTGAATAACCTCCAACAGTGCACTCTCTCTTCCAAATAATCAATTCAGATACTGTGGTCAATGTCAGCAACTATGAGGTTTGACAAAGAAGGGCTGACAGCAGCTGATGGCCTGTTTTCTAAGTTCACACAAAAATCAACAGTTGGGCATTCACAATCATCAAGGTTTTCATACATAATATTATATCTCAATAAGACTAACAAAATCACATTTTTACACAAGATAAAATAGGACAGGCTTACACACTTTTATTCGGTAAAGAACAGAAATGATTTGCACACATTCTTATGTGGTCATTAATGCAAATATATTGTATGCATCTATTAGGAAATGTGTTATATTTTAAGTTTGCTTATGATTTTAATCATAGTGTCTCAATGGCAGAACAGTCTATAGCTGCTTGGGAATTAGGATTGTTTATCAGTTTTGATAATTTACTTCGGTTTTCATTAAGGTGCATTGTAAATAGAGTGCAAAATTCTATCCTAAAAAGCTGAAATTACTTCTCCCAGTGGCAAATGCTCATTTTGCAGTCATATCTGGTGAAGTCTGAAGTTCTTCTCAATGAATGTATCAATTGCCAGTCTATTTATTTGATTATTTACTATTTATTAGTCTGGTTATTTTGTTTAAAAGTAAGTCAGACATATGTCTTCAGATGCATTCACATTAGTGAAATTTCAATATATTCAGGTATTAACATGGGTCGTGATCTTTAAACGTCAAACATACTCAGTCCAAATACATTTATAAAGTATTTTGCTGGAAATAAGATCCTGTATTAAACATTCATTGGGCACTTTCACATAATCACATATAGACAACAGCCACAGTCCATTAGCTTTGAGTAGAAACTACCCATTTATAAAATTACCTGGATTTAAGTACTGATTCAGGGTCATATTTATTGTCAATTTAATATTCATCTACATGTGATATTTACTAGTGATGAAGGTCTCTGTCCTTGCGCTCAGACTATTATCTTAACACCTTAACTAGAAGATTAGAAGGAGTCTCATTTCCCCCTCCTTTAATTTACTTTATCAATCATAGCGTCTTACTAATTCTTGTTCAATTCACTACACCAGTTTACTCAGTCATTACATAATGTTTAGTATTCATAACTGACAACCAGATTCTGTCTCAGTTCAAACAAGGTATTTTCTTATGCCAATAATAATTTTGCTTTGGTCTCTCAGTCTTGGCATAGCTCAAACCTGTTGATAGTAGCAGGGAACAGTGCTGAAACATGTGTTGCTGGAAAAGCGCAGCAGGTCAGGCAGCATCCAAGGAGCAGGAGAATCGACGTTTCAGGCATAAGCCCTTCTTCAGGAATCTTAGGGCTAATGCTCGAAATGCCGATTCTCCTGCTCCTTGGATGCTCCCTGACCTGCTGTGCTTTTCCAGCAACACATTTTTCAGCTCTGATCTCCAGCATCTGCAGTCCTCACTTTCTCCCAGTAGCAGGGAACATAATAGTTTAATCAGGCAGATGCTGAAAATGTGTTGCTGGAAAAGCACAGCAGGTGAGGCAGCATCCAAGGAACAGGAGAATCGACGTTTCGGGCATGAGCCCTTCTTCAGGAATTTCCTGAAGAAGGGCTCATGCCCGAAACGTCGATTCTCCTGCTCCTTGGATGCTGCCTGAGCTGCTGTGCTTTTCCAGCAACACATTTTCAGCTCTGATCTCCAGCATCTGCAGTCCTCACTTTCTCCCCAAATCAGGCAGATGCCCTGTCTCTGACTTCTGGGACAATGTTGAGTCATGTAGATGAATTGACTTCTTCAAGTACCACACTTTTAGCTCAATGCCCATGGACAACATTCACATAAGCTTATTTGTTTGAAATATACAGGTGCACTCCACATGCCGAATAATTTGGAATCACCAAAAGATTGCCTCAGCTTTACTGTAGTGCATTGTGTAACTCCTTTTCTATTTCCTCCACAGCAGAATAGGTACCTTGCTGGTACTTGCAACAGCATTCAACTATTGCACTCCAGGGGATAGACATTCACCTCACATGGTGACATAAAACAAATGGAATTGGATCAATCACCCCTATGTACAGGGCCTGATATTCAGTGTTACTGCAGTCAATGGAATTGAATAAATACCAGGCATAACAGGCCGCCAAACTGCTTTGGTCCACTGATAAATCTCTACCTCTGTACTATGGGTACAATGAAGAGTGTAGAAAAAGAAATGCAAAAGCTGAATTACTTTGTACATTTTAAAGCAAATCAGATAGATCATTCAACTTGTATTTATTATTTAACTCCAGCCAAGGTTATTTTGTGTTTTACTTATGTTTTATTCAAAGAAAATTGCAGGACTTGTTAAGATTATATAATTGATGGTCTTGCTCAGCTTTTGTTTGCATCAAACAGCAGAACTGAATTAATCTCTCTTAATGTACGGATGGTACACAGCCACAACAAATTCTGGGCTACTGCAAAACTAGCTTTATTGACCCAGCGTACCTTCAGCGCATATATAATGTTTACAGGCAAATAGAAAAATACTAGATTAGATTATCATGACTCAGCAAACAACATTAAACCAGTGTATTGCTTTTTATATGATAATGGATTGTAATATTAGATAGATGCTAAATGTTTAACTTACTAATGGACCAAGAAGATAATTTGCAAGTGTTTAGATGGTGATTGAGCGGGAAAGTTAAGCTTTATATAATTCAATTAGAAGCTTCATTTTATGCTTTTGACGGAAGTGATTGTTGAACAATACTGGCATATGAGAAAGGATGTTGGTAATGACCAAGAGTCCCAAAAACAGTTACAAATTGAGAAAGCTGACTAGCAAACTTTTTTGCACTTTAGCCCAAAGTAATATTCAACTCTATTAATATGTATCATAGTCTCATTGGAATTTGTTCATTGATCTATGAAGATTTTCTATCCTGTTTAAAGCTCTCCTTTCAGAAACTGAAGAGAATGGTTTTTGTTATAATTTATGTTAAGTGACAGAGGGATCCCAGTATGGAAAACACATCGTTTAAGGAAAATTAAAAGAATAATGGAATAATGTGCATAATATTTCATGGATTCCTTACTCCATCTGTTTCTCCAACTGTAATTCAATTCATAAAATATTTACAAGCGATTAATGGAAAAGTTGGGAATGTACATTCCAGCATCATAAATATCATATTTGATGTACTAAATTTGCCAAAACACCTAAATTTTAACAGATGACTTTCACAATGTTGGGCTGGTTTGAACATCTTTCCTGGACAATCAGATTATTTCTATGTAATTTATAACTGAAGACTTTGAATGTAGTCAAGATGATGAGATCAAGAAGTTGCTAAATTGTCCCAGATATTTTGTTTATGGCAGAGCAACACAGTTTAATAGCTCAGTATTCTGGCTGTTACTTGCCTCAGTTGGATGAACTTGATCAGTATTCAGTGAAGCAAGCTGTTTGACAAAGTGCCACACAACAGTGAAATTTTATTTTGAGGCCATTAAGGAAAACTGCTATGGTCTCATAAAGCTTACTGAACTGGTGCTGCTAGGGTGATGGAATGACCCATTTTATTTCTGTACGTTGTGATGTGGGGGATTTGGCTGCAAGTTGGAAAAGAGGGACTTGCTTACATGACAAAGAATGGATTCATTATGGACAACACAACAATCCAACTTTCATTGCTTTGTGAATACAGTACACCCAAATTGTGTATCACTGGAATGTCATGATTCTAAGATAGTACCTGCTAGGTTACCAAACTATAGCCAGCCTATCAGCACAAGCTACCTGAGTGATTCATAACCCTTGTGCATGTCATTAACTGCATATTCAATTCAAGGAAACATTTCAATCTGAGGATTAAAAATTATTAACTGCATCTGCTAAGTAATTTTTGCTTTGCAACAAAATCAAAAAGGTTAAAATATGCTAGTTTATTTCAATTATATATATTTGTGGAAGTAGCGCAGCAAATGTAGATGATTCAGTGCTCGCTTGCAAACTGCCAGTTTGCCAAATTATTAATCAGAAATGAAAAAACATTTATTACAAAAAGGGCAGTAATAGTTAGCCCAGAAGTTGTCAAAGTTTCAGCACAAGTGAAATATGTCGAAATCTTGGCCAGAGTCTGCCATTATCTATAGAACACTTTTGATTATACCACAAAATAAAATAGCACCAATAGGGACAATGAGGTTGCTATCTTCTGCCATAGCATCTTGCCCTTGCTATTCTTTTTCTGCTATTGCCCAGAACAGAAGCACATCCATTAGGAAAGCCCCACCATTTGTTTAGTGCTTCTGGACTTGCGAGGAGGCATGTGTACTAACAATTTCATACATAGCATTTTGTCCTGTAACTTTCTGCAGTTTTTTTCCCTATAAATAATAGTTAGCTCCTCTATTCATCCCCTATTTTAACCACGACCTGATCCATATTTAATCAGAGGGATTTGGGAGTTCTCTTACTCTGATCACAAGGTTAACCTCCAAGCTCAGCAGGTAATAGGGAAGGCAAATTGAATGTTGGCCTTTATTTCAAAGGTAATTGAGTATAAATATGGGTACTGCAAATGCTGGAGATCAGAGTCAAGGATAGAATGGTGTTGAAAAAGCACAGCATGTCAGGCAGCATCTGAAGAGCAGGAAAACCGACATTTCGGGCAAAAGCCCTTCATCAGGAATAATGAAGGGCTTTTGCTTGAAACGTCGATTTTCCTGCTCCTTGGATGCTGCCTGACCTGCTGTGCTATAAATATGGGGATGTCTTGCTAAAGAATACACTAGACCACACCTGAAATACTGTGAACAGTTTTGCCCCCTTTAGCTAAGGATTGATATACAAGCATGTTGGGCCTGTGCTCATTTGAGTTTCAAAGAATGTGAGGCAACTTTATTCAGAAATGCAAGATTCTTGGGGGACTTGACATAGCAGATGTGGAGAGGTTATTTCTCATTATGAGACGAGTCGAGGACTAGAAGGCATAATCTCGGGGTAAGGGACCACACATTTAAAACAGAAATGAGGAGAAATTTCTTCTCTCAGAGGATAGTGAATCTGTGAAATTCTTCATTGCAGAGAGCTGTGGAGGCTGGGTCATTAACTATATTCAAGTTTAAAATGGACAGTTTTTTAGTCAATAAGAGAATTGAGGGTTGTAAGAAAAAGGCAGGAAAGTGGAGTTAAGGATGATTGGTTCGGTCATGGTTTCATCGAACAGTAGATGATGGATTGAATGGCCTACTTCTGCTCCTACATTTTTATAGTATGAGCTGTCAGCTGGCAGTTGGAGCTACAAGTCCACTGTCTCTCTCTCTGTTAAAAATCACAGCACTAGGTTCCAGTCCAACAGGTTTATTTGCAAGTACTAGCTTTCCTGCCCCACTAGCTACCTGATGAAGGAGCAACGCTCTGAAAGCTAGCACTTGCAAATGAACTTATTGGACTATAGCCTGGTGTTGTGTGATTTTTAACTTTGTCCACCCCAGTCCAACACCAGCACCTCCTCATCATCTGTGTTCTCACTAACATTGGTTCCACTTTCCACCATTAGTAACATTCTTTTGGCTACTATGCACCCTTACCTTCTGATGTAAACTCTCTACCTAACATTCCAACCTAATTACCTCCCACTTTGCTTTCCTGTGTTTTTGTTAAACTTTCTGTTCCCTTTTTAGTTCTACTTCGCCTTCTCCTCAGTGTATATACTTTGTCACTGCCCTGCAAAGTTTTTGGGCTATTTCTCTGCACACGATGCATGCTATAGAATTGTGTGACATTGTAATGACCCAACAAACTAACTTCCCAAATTCCTAAAGAATGGCAACCACTGTGTAAAAACCTGATTTAGTTCGAAAATATTTTGAAGAAGAAATATTATGTAATTCCATTTTGATCACCAAACCTATTATGTAGTATGCAAATGATAGATTTAATGTGCAGATAAAGTGATGCATCAATCATTCAGCAGTTGAACTATTAATATGGAGAACTGTACATTTATTGCTTTAAGTTCTCTTAAAATAAAATGCATTATCATTCATTAGCAGCACAAAAATAAAAGAAAATGCTTTTTCAACTACTCCTTACATCTGTAACAGCCATTCTGAGATTTAATCAAGTCATCTTCATTGAATACACAGGTTTTTCGGTTTATCTATTTGTCTTGCAGCCCTAGAATGTCTGTCTATGTTACTGATCTCAGTTTAACAATATGTTTACTCAGGTAGATTTGTCATGAATGATTAAGTTAAAAATTGAAATTGTATCAAAGTATTGTAAATCTTTATTGGACAATTTTTTTGATAGATGTTTAAAAGAGTGGTAAATAAACTCCTAGTATTACTCTAACAATGTAAATGAACAGCACCTTTTAACCATTTGATATAAAGGAAATGATCTTCATATGTTTTAGACAGTCAGGCCTCAGGCTGCAATGAGAGGAGGAATCAGGTCTTTGAGGTTGGAACTTAGGTGCTGTATTTGGGAAAGAGAGAGAATTGAGTTCTTAGGGATGAAATGAAAGAACTATAATTCAGTGGGAAAGATTTCCTGCTTCAGGAGAATATCTAGGGATGCATTGCTAAAGCCTGCCACCACCTTTTGACTGGTCTCTGGGAAGATGGTCTCTGTGATAGTCAAGAGTGAAGTGCTGCATGGCTGGTTTTAAACATGGAATCTGGAAGCTGGAACCTGCTGGAACCCAGTTAGATACAGAAATTATCATAGAACTTAGAATTTTACACGCATGAATATGTAATAAGCTGAGAAGAACATAATCACACAGAAAAACCTGCCCTGATTTGAGCAGACGTACTTCCCGCTTTGTTTAACTCATTGGACAAGCATATGGACGTACGTGAAATAGTGTAGGTTAGATGGGCTTCAGATTGGTATGTCTGGTCGGCACAACATCGAGGGCCGAAGGGCCTGTACTGCGCTGTAATGTTCTATGTTCTATGTCCATACTTAGTCACTAAAACAAAAAGAAAATTCACCCATGGTCTACGAAATCAAGAGGGGCGAGCAATTAGTAGGCGGCAAGGTGGCTCATTGGTTAGTACTGCTGCCTCACAGGGTCCCAGGTTCGATTCCAGCCTTGGGCGACTGTCTGTGTGGAGTTTGCACATTCTCCCCGTGTCTGCGTGGGTTTCCTCTGGGTGCTCTGGTTTCTTCCCACAGTCCAAAGATGTGCAGCTCAGGTGAATTGGCTATGCTAAATTGTCCATAGTTGTTAGGTGCATTAGTGGGGGGGGTGGGTTACTCTTCGGAGGGTCGGTGTGGACTGGTTGGGCCGAAGGGCCTGTTTCCACACTGTAGGGAATCTAATCTAATCGCCTTCAAATGTGGAGCCTATATTCAACACAAAATAACTTTTATTTATAGAACATCTGTATTGCAATGAAACAACTCACAGGCACATTATAGGAGTGTCATAAAATGAAATAATAGACCAGGCCATGAGATATTAGATCAGTTGGCCAAAATGATGGGTTTTAGACGTGCCCTGAAAACAGAAAGGCAGAGTGTACAAAGAGGTTATTCCAGAGATTAGGACCTAAAGAGCTGAAAGCACTGCCACAACTGGTGGAACAATTGCAAACCACTAATTCACCCAAGGCCTGAATTAAAGCAGCACAAATACCTTGGAGGATTGCAGGGCTAGAGGAGATTAGAGATGACAGCATCAACGCCATGGAGGGATTTGGAAACAAGGTTGTCCAAGAGTCAATGTGTTAGGTCCACAAATACGAAAGGTGATGTGGAATGTGGTTTGCTGCAAGTGAAAACACAGGCAGCTGAGCTCAACATTATGAAGGATAGGATTACGAGACCAACTAGGAGTGCATTGAAATAGTCAGGTCTACAGGTGACTCAGACTCATTAGTGTTTTATCAGTAAACTTATGGAAATGGGGGAAACGTCAGGTGATGTTAGAGAGGCAGAAGCACAGGCTGCTGCAGGGATGGAATTGGTAGCTAGGCAGTGTTTGGTGCATAGACTGAAAATAATGGCTTCAGGTCTTCCTAATTGGAAGAAATTTCTGCTCATCCAGTCAAGGGTATTAGATAAGCAGCCTGAGAAGCAAGCAACAATGGAGTTGAGAGAAATGGACGGTGTGGTGGCATGGGTTTAATCAGGGTTATGTAAGAAAATTAATGTTGTGCCTTTATATGCATGTTGCTGGGGGTCAATTGACAAATAGGTGGGATTCAAGGATAGATCTTTGGGAGGACACTAAAGGAACAATGCAGGAGCTGGAAGAGAAGGCATTGTAAAGTAATTCTCAGGGTACAATTAGATGGATAAGAATGGAAATACACAGCAGCTGTCCTACTCAGCTCAGAGGAGGATGAGAGAAAACCTACCTTTCTCACAACCACATATAATATCACTTGAAATATGAACAGAGAAAGATTTGACCAGTAAGTGCTTGTTAGTTGTGTTATCCATCTTGATTTTATTATTTTTACCATTTGTAAATTCAATCTGATATATTGAATTTGATTTGATCAGACATAGAGTAGTTTTGTCACTTAAAATGGATGGAGGGAACCAGTTATTAGAGAAACACCAACTCACATAATGAGAGCAATAATAAAGCAGATTGTGCCCCAAAAGCATTGCCCTTAACCTCAAACAAAGATGAGCTAATGCAAAAAAATGTACAATATTTAGTCCAAACACTGTATGGAGCAAGATTACAATTTAACCAATCCATTTTCATATACAACTGGTTAACCACAATATCCTCTATTTGATAATGCTCTTTGGAACTTTGATCAGATGTCATTTTATGACAAGCATGACAAAAGATAATTGTTTAAATTTAAAGTGTTGTTTAACATCCTGCCATTGTGTGTGCAAAAGTTGGCTATATTTGAATTTACCCAACTTGAAATCTATCAAATAGAGTTAGTTTTAAATGCTTTATAGCAAAAGCACCCAAATCTGGCTTTCAATTAATGAACCTTGCATCAATAAATAGTTGAAGAAATGAATATTTTAAAACATTAATTCAAATATCGACAATGGTTAAGTATAGAATAAAGCTTCTTTTATATTGGATCCAAAACAAATGCAAAAGACTAAATCATCAGTACTGATAGCTGTCATATCAACCTACTGTGTGAACCTTATTAAGATGTCTGATAGTTATGAAGAATTAAGAGCAAATTTGTGCTGCGGGTCCACATCCATGAGGAACTGGGTTGATAGTGTCCACAATTATGTCAGAACCCTTCCCAGCAAATAATGACAAAAACATGCATTCTATCTGTCTAGTTTTGCACTCAAAGGTAGCAAAAAGGTATTGTTGATAGCTATTTTTCCTCACTGAGTGCAGCACGAGAGTTTTGTGAATTCATAGCATTTAATTGTCAGACAAAAAAAAAGTTGGAAATATTTCAGACTTCAAAATACTAGAGAAGAACATGTTCCTAGCCAATATACAATTTTTTAAAGCAAGCAGCTAACAAAGCAATAATGGTTTTTGCTTAAGCTGTTCTAATTATGCACACTGATCTCAAAGAGGCTGAATGGTATCATTTAAATGTTTTTGACAAGCGTTAGAGGAACCGAACAGCCAGATACAAACATGCTGGGGATGAGATTTTGATCAGAGTGCTACTGAAGCCAGTAGTTCCCTGGGATGTGTGCAGTGCACAATATCAAGAAGGGTGCTTGTATGGATGTCCCTTCAAACTGTGAGAAGCAACTGAACTGATGTTATCATGACATCCCACTGTCCTATCAGCTGTGATGTCCACTTCCCTTCTGGCTCGCAAGACTGGTTCTCAGGCCATGACTGACCCTGATTGATCAGTTAACCATTTCTCTGGAGAGTGTTTTACCTTTTGGATGCATTTTGTGAAGGAAGTCATTTTTGCTAAACCTGGTAGTTGATCCATTAACTTATCTGGAGGATGCTTAATCTTGTGAATTCCCTTGACAGAGGAAATCTTATTGCCAACTTAGGTAGCTGTCTCATCTCACCTGCGGGACCTTTAGTCTTAGAAATTTCCATCATGTCAGATGTCAGCTCTGTTGAGCAGGTATTTTTCCTTTCCTGCTGTATACCGGATTTCTGGGGCAGGCAATTGCTTTTTGACTTGAATGGGGTCGTGAAGCAGCAGTTGCTTTGAAATAACCTGTTCATTGACACTCAGGTTGGATTGAACCAGGGCCAGAAAACTCCTCTCCTCATTATAACCTTGTGGACAAATGTGCACAAAAATAGAATCAAGATATGAGATAATAATCACTGTTGAATGAGTGTTGCATCAAGCAGTCCTAGTAAAACTGCAGTTAGTGGGGAATCGGGGATGCTTGTTGAAGTCTTACCTTGCATAATGGTCAACCATCTCAGCTCCAGGAATTCCTCAGGGTACTGCCTCGGGTCCAATAATTTTCACTTGCAACAATGACTTCCCCTCCCCGCCATCATCATAATCTCAGAAGTGACGATGCTTGCCCATGGTTGTACAGAGTACATTATTCACAACCTCTCAGGCTCTGAAGCAGTCAGTGTCCATTGTGCAGCACGAGTAGTACAACATCCAGGCTTGGGCTAACAAGTGACATCCAAGCCACAAAAGTACTTGGTAATGACCATCCCTAACAGGAAAACATCTAACTATTGCCGCTACAATAGCATCATCGTAACTGAATCCCCCATTTACCATTCTGAGGATTATCATTGACCAGAAATTGAATAGGGTCAGCTATATAGATTTTGTGGCTCAAGAGCAAGTCAGAGGTTAGGAATGCTGTGACTAATAACTCATTTCACAAAAGCCAGTCTACATGATACAAGCCACTGTGATGGAATATAGTCCACCTGCCTGGCTGAGTACAACTCCAACTCACAAGAAGCTTGACACCATCTAGGAGAAGGTAGCCTGATTGATTGATCGATAACATCCACCACTTCAACATTCACACTCTTTCCTACTGACAGTGGAGCAGTGTATACCAAATACAAGATGCAATAATTCAAATTTTCACAGACACCACCTTCCAAACCTGCAACTTTTATAACCCAGAAGAACAAAGGCAAAAGAAGGATGGCGACTCCGCCCACTGCACACCAACCTGACTTGGGTCTGTCTCACCATTCCTTCATTGTAACTGGGTCAGAATCCTGGAAGTCCCTTCCAACAGCACTGAGCCAAACAGGACTGCAGCACATGGTGGTGGAGGGTTGTTTTTCAGACTGGAGGCCTGTGACCAGTGGAGTGCCACAAGGATCGGTGCTGGGTCCTCTACTTTTTGTCATTTATATAAATGATTTGGATGTGAGCATAAGAGGTACAGTTAGTAAGTTTGCAGATGACACCAAAATTGGAAGCATGGTGGACAGCGAAGAAGGTTACCTCAGATTACAACAGGATCTTGATCAGATCGGCCAATGGGCTGAGAAGTGGCAGATGGAGTTTAATTCAGATAAATGAGAGATGATTTTTGGGAAAGCAAATCTTAGCAGGATTTATACACTTAATGGTAAGGCCCTAGGGAGTGTTGCTGAACAAAGATACCTTGGAGTGCAGGTTCATAGCTCTGTGAGAGTGGAGTCGCAGGTAGATAGAATTGTGAGGAAAGCATTTGGTATGCTTTCCTTTATTGGTCAGAGTATTGAGTACAGGAGTTGGGAGGTGATGTTGCAGCTGTACAAGTCATTGATTAGGCCATTGTTGGAATATTGCATGCAATTCTGGGTCTCCTTCCTATCGCAAAGATGTTGTGAAACTTGAAAGGGTTCAGAAAAGATTTACAAGGATGTTGCCAGGGTTGGAGAATCTGAGCTTCAGGGGGCTGTTTTCCCTGGAGTGTGGGAGGCTGAGAGGTGACCTTTTAGAGGTTTATAAAATTATGAGGGGCATGGATAGGATAAATAGACAAAGTCTTTTCCCTGGGGTTGGGGAGTCCAGAACTAGAGAGCATAGGTTTAGGGTGAGAGGGGAAAGATATAAAAGAGACCTAAGGGACAACCTTTTTCACACAGAGGGTGTTACGTGTATGGAATGAGCTGCCAGAGGAAATGGTGGAGGCTAGTACAATTGCAACATTTAAGAGGCATTTGGATGGGCATATGAATAGGAAGGCTTTGGTGGGATATGGGCCGGGTGCTGGCAGGTGGGACTAGATTGGGTTGAGATATCTGGTCAGCATGGACAGGTTGGACCGAAGGTTCTGTTTCAATGCTGTACATCTCTATGACTCTATACTGAACGTCAATGTTTTATACCTGTACTGGTTACTGATGTTTTTTCCTACTTTAGTTAATAGTCAAAATGTGATTTCCTACTTTCTGAAAGAGGTTTTCTACCTTCTACAGCTAAGATGGATGCCTCTTTCTTCATTTTGGGCTAAATTAAAGTTTTCTTAATTTTGCAGTGTGATAAAAAAATAAATGTTCCCTTTCACAACTTTTATTTTAAGTAAACAAATCTGACACATACATTTAACCTGCAAAATCACGATCGGAGCTATACATCCCGATCTTCTGACTATCCAACCTTTTCTTCTGCTAGGCCTTTTGGGGATGGCACGGTGGCTCAGTGGTTAGCACTGCTGCCTCTCAGCACCAGGGTCCCAGGGTTCGATTCCAGCCTTGGGCAACTGTCTGTGTGGAGTTTGTACATTCTCCATGTGCCTGCGTGGGTTTGCTCTGGTTTCCTCCCACAGTCCAAAGGTGTGTGGGTCAGGTGAATTGGCTATGCTAAATTGCCGGTAGTGTTAGGTGCATTAGTCAGAGGGAAATGGGTCTGGGTGGGTTCCTCTTCGGAGGGTTGGTGTGGACTTGTTGGGCCGAAGAGCCTGTTTCCACACTGTAGGGAATCTAGTCTAATCTTTTCTTCAAATCCATTTCAATTTACTCTTTTGTTGCACAATTACAAGTTGACCAATACCAGAACCTCAGTATAACTTGTCGTTTTGATCCTCATTGGCCACACATTATGAAAAATGATGGTAGTGACATTCATTTTGAAGGATGGGGGAATGCTCATTTCCTGTGCCTTTTGTGGTGCAGCATTCTGGGTCAAGACCCAGCTGCTCCAGTGGTGTCCCATAATATGTTTGAGCAGGTTGACTGAAAATATCTATACTCCCCTTTCTCTCTATCCTTCAAGCCTGTGTGGGTTTTTTTGCACCATTTAAGGTTTTGCCCATTTACCCTCAGACATCTCTAATATTATTCAGAGCTCCCAGTTGCCTCCACAGAGTGGGTGTGCTTTGGGACATGGGCTCCTCAGAGTGGCTAGTGAAGAACACAGGAACAGGCATACTCCATTACTCCAACCCAAATCATTAAATATGATCGTAGCTGATCGAACATTTCAATGCTTTTTCCTCAAACCATCCCCATAACTCTTTTCGTCATCAGACATGTATTAAACCTTGACTTTAGACATACAGAGAGAACTTCCTCAGCCCTTTGTGAGGACAGAATGCCAAAGATTTACAACCCATTGAAATTACAAAAAAAAATTCTTGCTTATTCTTTGTTCTGCTCCCCTCACCGACCATGACCTGAAGCCTGGCTTCTCAAGGGCCTCTTTCGCTCTCTTGTTTCTTTCAT
The DNA here is from genome assembly GCF_037043375.1 of Chiloscyllium plagiosum. Taxonomy (NCBI): domain Eukaryota; kingdom Metazoa; phylum Chordata; class Chondrichthyes; order Orectolobiformes; family Hemiscylliidae; genus Chiloscyllium; species Chiloscyllium plagiosum. The sequence goes on from NW_028270149.1 coordinate 60,142,025, forward strand.
GAGGGCTGCTGACTGACTATCTTCTTATTACAGTAATGTATTTAAAAAGTGAAAAACCATTTGTCTTCAGAATTTCCTTTTTATTCTTGTTTGATAGATTCTTCCACTGTTCTTACCTGAAGTGAAGTGATGATATTCACTGTTAATGTCACATTGGGTTCTGAGAGCTTTTGCATTGGGACAGTTCACTCCTTTCTAGATATTTTCTTATCAGTCTATTGAGAGAAATTATTTCACACCTCTGGAGCTGCCTGGTGCAGTGGTGGGGACACTACCACTATACCATACGAACCCTCCCTCCTTTCTTCTCTTCCAACTTTTCCCCCTACATGCTGAGTGTAAGGGTTCTGTTGAATTATCAGTGGTAGAGGATACCCCACCTGTGAGACTCAAAAGAAGTGACACTGTCTTACGTAAAAAGTCATTGTTTAAAGTATGATAGCTATAGGTACAAATCTAAAAACAAGTTAATGGGCGACACGGTGGCACAGTGGTTAGCACTGTTGCTTCACAGCGCCAGAGACCTGGGTTCAATTCCCGACTCAGGCGACTGATTGTGTGGAGTTTGCACGTTCTCCCCGTGTCTGCGTGGGTTTCCGCCGGGTGCTCCGGTTTCCTCCCACAGTCCAAAGATGTGCAGGTCAGGTGAATTGGCCATGCTAAATTGCCCGTAGTGTTAGGTAAAAGGGTAAATGTAGGGGAATGGGTGGGTTGCGCTTCGGAGGGTCGGTGTGGACTTGTTGGGCCGAAGAGCCTGTTTCCACACTGTAAGTAATCTAATCTAATCTAATCTTAATCATTATTGCAACAGTTTTGCAAGGAGCAAGTGATAATATGTTTATCTCCATCAGGATCCGGAGGAGACAACTAGATTCTCCACCAAATGATTCTGACACATTGTCAGATTGGGTGGAGATAATGCAACTTCAGATTTCACACTTTCTGAACCATTACCTTAAAAACCACCCAACTCCACAGAACTGGGATGAGTTGGTCACAAGCGAATGGCACAATCCAATTGTGGGTTTAGTATTTTTCAAAAAGCTGGGCTTGACAAAAATTTTGGCTCTTGTTGGTTGCTTTAACTTTTGAAACATTTCTGAACACTTTCCTTTTGAAAGGCCACTTTCAAATGAAAAAGCTGTGGTAAAATCATGAGAACAGATGGAACTAATTTTGACAGATTTAATGCCATTTAAGCTAAGAGAGGTTGAATAGATCACTTTGCACGTTAGCAAATCAAACTTTTGAAAATATTGGACTCTGTATGTTGTATGAATAATGAATCAAAAATATCTTTAAGTGATCTGTGGACTTTTTTTTAAACACTAAACCCTCTTGGATTAATTTTGACCTTGGTCACATTAGCTACTCAAATATTTCTGGCTGCCAGGGTGCTATTAGGCTTGTGTATACAAAGCAAAATCTCTCATATCTTTGAATGATCAGCCCACGGTGACAACTTATAAATCAATGGATGCTTTCGGCCTTACAAATGCTGCAATTTCTGGTTGTAAAATAATTTTCACATTGTTACTACACAGTGGCTGTGCTGGTAGGCATTTAAAAAAAATACTATTTATTGCTTCACCTCACATGTCTTTTTTGTAAAGTGTTGCCAAATTCTCTCTTAACTATCAGCCATACCACAATAAAAAAAAATGAATGTAGCTAGAGGAGCTTGGCTGAAAATATCAATGTAAAAATGTAATGGCTGGTCATCCATATGCTGTTTGAAATTAATCCCAAAATAGGTGTACACAAGTCAAATCACTTTAACAGGCCATATTGGCCTAAGGCAAGAGTCTGAAAATGTTTTTTGAGACAGACAAATCGGTCATTAAAATACTGTGATCATTTTGCACATTGATTCAATTATAGAAGTTGTTAAAAAAATTGTTGGTTATTTTTGAGGGCCTCATTGTTATCATCATGGATCAAACCAGTAAACGGCTGCGGAAAATCGTGCATAAGGAGTGAAAGGTCAAGAGAACACATTACAAAAATGAGGCCCGGCACCAGAAATACTTGTTAATGACTGAAATTGGAAGTTATGACCCAAAATAATCACAGATGTGCTTTAAAATCTCACCGTTGGGATCCAGACCTGCAGTCCGCCTCCTTTGTCCGAAAAGCAGTTTCTGGAAGTTCGATAGCAGACAATTCAAGACATTTCAAATATTTTAAATATTTTAAAATCTTTTCCAATCAGATTGACAAAGAAAAGGGAAAAACAACAATTAAATAATTACATTGAAAGAAATTTGAAACCAGATGATGTCATTAAGAACACATCTAAAACCTCTCTCTTATGCGATAGGTAGTCAATAAATAATAGGTAGGAGAGAGCAAGAGGTTATCTTATCATTGAAAATCGATGTAACCTCTGCTACTGTCATCCTAATTCCCACCCTTAGTGCCATACCTGTCCTATTTGTCTTCTTCTAGAAGCTCAATCTAGTGTGTGATCTCCTCCTGCTTCTCCACGGGCAGATTATGAGAATGAATCATACCTCAGTTATTTTCACACTTCTATTTATTTCCCTGTGCTGATGGGATGCTGACTAGGGAACGGGGGATGGGCTGGGTGCATGAAAATATCAATTCAGTTTAAATGGCAGTTAAAGACCAATATAGACTGGGTTAGAGGTGGAGGAGAAGTAATTACACTGTGCTGCAAATCTTAAAATTGTGAATAGAATTAGCATTGGAAAACAAAAAAAAAAGAATCAACCATCTCATTGAATACATTTAAAGTGTACTGTTTGTCACTCTCAAAAAAGTATGTGTTTTTTCAGTTCAGCCACACAGGTCACATTCTTTGGTGCTGTTATAAAGTAGTAAGAATGCCCCATGTTCCATTCTGCTGCATGATGAAAACTATAACCTGGAAAAGATTACCTATTTTCACATCTAGAAATACCAAAACTTCTTTTTATTTGACAGTGGAATCAGCCTTGATAGAGATTTCAAAGCTTGCCCAGAAAGGAAATCTAAAATTCTAAACATTTGTTTAACCACTTTAGTGATTTGCAGTTGTAAACACATTATGTATAAATATTACAGGAATTAGTTTATTGTTGTAGAACACTAAATAACTATTAATCTTTTGATACAACAGGGAAAACACGGCTGAGACCAACACCACTAGAAATTCCATCGTTGCTCCAGGACAAAAAAAGCAATAGAGACAAGATAATAGGATAATTTAAGAATATGTTGGAGTATTGTGGTCATCCTAGTTTATGTTCTCATCTCTTCTCCCTTCTAAAGTTAGTAGGCAATTACTACTCTAACCAGATGTAGGCAGCAGATACCGGAAAGCGGAGTTGGAACTTGAGGTCTGATTTTTTTTCGCATCACTCAAAATCTGAAATGGCACCAGGATAATTTAAGGATACCAGTCTTTATATCAGCAGTAAATCACCAGCTCTGACAGAGGGCAGACATTACACAGCTTAAAAGGAATCATTCTGCATCAAACCTGGGGCAGAGCACAAAGCAAGTTTTCTACATCTACCTCAGCTGGAGCAGGAATTGAACCTACGATGCTCATATTATTCCAAGCCATACATTAGCTGTCTTGCCAACTGAGCTAACCAGCAACTGATTGAATTTGTAAGGCTGTAATTTTTGCTTTCTGTTAAAAAAAAAGTGGCCAGACAGGTTACATAGAAGAGTGCAGCACAGTATAGGCCCATTGGCCCACGATATTGTGCCGAGCATTAATCTTAATCTAATATCAACCTAACTTACACACCCCTCAATTTACTGCCATCCATGTGCACATCCAGCAGTCACTTAAAATATTCCTAATGTATCTGACTGTACTACCACTGCTGGCAGTGCATTCCATGCACCCACCACTCTCTCATAAAGAACCAACCTCTGACATCTCCCCTATACCTTCCTCCAATCACCTTAAAATTATGACCCCTCATGACAACCATTTCTGCCCTGGGCAAAAATATCTGGCTATCTACTCTATCTGTGCTTTTCATTACCTTATACACCTCAATCAAGTTACCTCCCTTCCTCCTTCTCTCCAGTGTGAAAAGCCCTAGCTCACTCAATCTCTATCCATAAGAAATGCCCTCTAATCCAGGCAGCATCCTGGTAAATCTCCTCTGCATCCTTTTCACAGCATCTACATCCTTCCAATAATGAGGCGACCAGGACTAGACACAGTATTCCAAGTGTGCTTTAACCAGGGTTTTATAGAGCTGCAGCAAAACCTCACAGCTCTTAAACTCAATTTCCCTATTAATGAAATCCAAAGCACCATATGTCTACTTAACAACCCTGTCAACCGGTGTGGCAACTTTGAGGGACCTGTGTACGTGGACCCCAAGATCCCGCTGTTCCTCCACACTGCTATGAATCCTGTCTTTAACCCTGTATTCAGCATTCAAAATTGACCTTCAAAAATGAATCACTTTGCTTTTATCCTGGTTGAACTCCATTTGTCACTTCTCAGCTGAGCTCTGCATCCTGTCAATGTCTTGTTGTCAATGGCCTCTAATAGCCCTCAACACCATCTACAACACCACCGACCTTTGTGTTATCAGCAAAGTTACTCACCCACCATTCCACATCTTCATCCAAGTCATTTATGAAAACTTCAAAGAACAGAGGCCCAAAAACAGATCCCTGTGGGACACCGCTGGTCACCGACCTCCAGGTGCAATACTTTCCATCAACTATCACTCGCTGTCTTCTTTTGGCCAGCCAATTCTGTATCCAGACAGCCAAGTCTCCCTGTATCCCATACCTGAATGAGCCTACCATGGGGAACCTTATCAAATGCTTTACTGAAATCCACATACACCAAATCCACTGCTCGACCTTTGTCAACTTGTCTCGTCACATCCTGAAAGAACTCAATAAGGTTTGCGAAGCATGGCCTGCCCCTCACAAAGCCATGCTGACCATCTTTAATCAAACTATGTTTTTCCAAATAGTCATAAATCCTATCTCTCAGAATCCTTTCCAGTACTTTGCTTACCACAGATGTAAGCCTAGCTGGTCTGAAATTCGCAGGGATTTCTCCATTCCCTTTCTTGAACAGAGGAACTACATTCACCTCCCTCCAGTCATCCGGTACTACTCCCATAGAGAGTGAGGATGCAAAGATCATCGCCAGAGGCACAGCAATCTCATTCCTCGCTTCCTGTAGTAACCTTGGATATATCTGCTCCGATTTATCTATCTTGATACTTCCCAGAATTTCCAGCACATCCACTTTCTTAATATCAATCTGTTCAAACTTATTAACCTGGTCCACAGTGATCTCACTATCAACAAGGTCTCTCTCTCTCTCTCTCTCTCTGTCATGAATAAAAACTCATTTAGGGCCTCTCCTACCTCTCCAGACTCCAGGCACAAGTTCCCTCCACTGTCTCTGATCAGCACTACCCTCGCTCTGATCATTCTCTTATTCCTCACATAAGTATAGAACACCTTTGTGTTTTCGCCAATCCTTCCTGCCAAAGCTTTCTCATGCCCCCTTCTAGCTCTCCTCAGTCCATTTTTGAATTCTTTCCTAGCTACCCTGTAATCCTGTAAAGTTGTGCCAGATCCTTGCTTCCTCAACCTTAAGTAAGCTTCCTTTTTCCTGTTGATGAGAAGCTCCTTTTTCTCTAGTCATCCAAGGCTCCTTCACCTTACTATCCCTTGCCTGTCACAGTGGGACAAAGTTATCCAACACACGCAACAACTGCTCCTTAACAGCCCCCACATTTCTGTTGTGCACTTCCCGTGGAACAGTTATTCCCAATTTACACTCCACAGCTCCTGTCTAATAGCAGTATAATTTCCTCTCCCGCAATTAAATACCTTCCTACACTGCTTGTTCCTATCCCTCTCCATTGCTATGGTAAAGGTGAGGTAGTTGAGGCCCTGTCACCAAAATGCTCTCCCACTGAGAGATCTGACACCTGGCCTGGCTCGTTGCCAAGCCCCAAATCCAACATGGCCTCTCTCCAGGCGGCCTATCTACAGATTGTGTCAGGACTCCTTCCTAGACCCTCCTGACAAAATCGGCTCCATCCAGACCATCAGCACTAAGGAGGTTCCAATCAATATTGGGGAGTTGAAGTCACCCATAACAACAACTCTGTTACATCTGCACCTTTCCAAGATCTACTGTTCTTCTGTCTCTTTGGTGCTATTGGAGGGGGGGGGGGGGGGGGAAGGTCAATAGAAAACACCCAATAAAGTGACTGCTCCTTTCCAGTTACTGACTTCAATCCATAATGACTCAGTAGACAAACCGTCCTCAACAACCTCCTTTTCTGCAGCTGTGATGCACTCTCTAATTAACAATGCTACTCCCCCACCTCTTTTAAAAAGAACCGGGGTGGGGTATAAAAAATCTAAACCCTGGAACAACCAGCAATCATTCCTGCCCCTGTGAAATCCATGTCTCGGTTATGGCCACAACATCATAGTCACAAGTGCTGATCCATGCTCTAAATTCATCACTCTTATGCCTGACACTCCTTGCATTGAAACAGGCACACTTTGACTCATCCCTTTGTCCTATCAACTGTGCATCTTTCCTGACAGACTTTCTGCATTCTATTTCTGACCGTTCAACAACTCTGTAGCTCTGGTTCCTATCTCCCTGCCAAACTAGTTTAAACCCTCCTGACATGCTCCAGCAAATTGCTCATCCAGGACATTGGTGCCCCTCCAGTTTAAGTGCAACCCGTCCTTCATCTCCAGGTCCCACCTTCCCCAGAATGATCTTTGTATTTGAAGCCCTCCCTCCTGCACCAGCCCTGTAGCCACACGTTGTGCTGTTATGCACCCTGTTCCTCGCCTCACTAGCTCATGGCACTGGTAGTAATCTTGAGATTACTACTCTGCTCGTCCTGCTTTTTAGCTTCCAACCTAACTCCCTGAAATCACTTTTTGGATCCTCATCCCTTTTCCTAGCTATGTCATCAGTGCCAATGTGCATCACGACTTTTGGCTGTTCACCCTCCCCCTTCAGAATCTTGTAGACTAGATCAGACCCTAGCACCTGGGAGGAAACAAACCTTCTGGGAGTCCCATTCATGACCATAGTATCTTCTGATCATTCCTCTCATTATTGAGTCTCCTACCAGTAGTGCTTTTCTAATTTTCCCCCTTCCCTTCTAAGCCACAGAACCAGGCTCAGTGCCAGAGACCTGACCACTATGGCTTTCCCTGTTATGCTGTCCCCCACCAAAAGCACAAACACAAAAGCTAACCGACTGAAGGGAGGCAGGTACAAAATGGGTAACCACCTCATGACTGCCTCAGCGTATCACCCTGGCTCCTGATTAGTGTGGTAAAGGGGGACTGGATGTTTGGTAAGGGGGTGACTTTGGCATTGCACAGATTGAAGGGACAATGGGCATTCAGCACTTTGAGCTCTAAAGATATAAAGGGTTCAGCAACAATCTGGCATCACAGGGGCATCAAGAGTAGGAGAATAAGGCTATGAGGGACACTGAAGCAGCCATTTTATCCAGAACAGAAGCTTCAGCTGTTGTAACGAGTTGGAGTTTGGACCATGTGGCATTAAAGGGCAACACAGGAGGGGCAGAACCTAATGTAGCAGATAGATACAGGGCAGGAAGGCACTGGGAGTCAAACACATTTACTGCTAAAATTGGAGTTACCAGTCCAGAATGCTCCAGACCTTCACTGTCAATCTCAAAAATGCATCCTTGGGGACAAGAGCTATCCTGTGAACCGCAGAAAAAGGCACAAGTGCAATGTGACTGATACAGTCTGCTCACTGGAGAGCTACTGAACAAGTCAGTCGTCGGGCTTCTGAAGGTGGGATTGTGATGCCAGGACCAGTCAGATGGTGCTTTCCAACTGCAAGAGTTTCCATTCCGTTGGCGGCCTGCTGTACTCTCCATAGATGAGTGAACCTGGAAGAAGACAGCTCATACAGATTGAGTATGTTCAGAAGACAAGGTTGACAAACTTGAGCTGGAGGAAGATGGCAGTGAAGTAGAAAAGATCCCTACTGCACATTGCAATGGCCTTTTGCAGCAACACTGCAGGAGGAGGAAGAGCTTTCCTCTCTCCCTCATGGCCTCCAGCATTAGGTTCAGGTCAACATCAAGGCAGTTAAGGTTTACCCAGCCTTATGTGCTAAGTCTGCAGCTCCTATGATTGTTCATTTCCTTCTGGAAAAGTGGACGGGTTTGGCACAAGTCACAGATTTTTCTCTCAAGACAAGCAATCAGCCCTCTCAGTAACGGCTGCTGTGTGGAACCTAAATAGCTTTTCACACTCCTAACCTGCTCAGCCTGTACTAATTGAAAAGGACATGGCAAAACTTCAACCCCTGGTAGTACTGAGTATTAAAAAAAACTTTGTGTAAGTAGTTTTCTTCATTCTTCCTCCATAGAATTCTTATTCTCAGCCACATTATCTAAAAATCAGCATCAAAACAGCTGTTACATCTTCATTGGGTATTGGTACCAACATCAATCCTCACTGACTGACAAACACCAAACCAAAAAACAAACAAAAATCCCAAACTTAATCCACTCAATGTTGTTATTTTACAATACATGGTGTAAATATAAATTCCTGCTTAGGCTCAGTTTTCCTTCCATTTTACTATTCATAACCCAGTTATAATGTAACCGGAATAATATTGGTGTAGTTCTAGAAGAACAGGTTACCAATTATAATTTCCATAATTAGGAACACCTATATTTAAATGGTCATTGTGCAAGTTAAATCCCATATTTAAATCAGATGGAATCCGAAAGTGCTGGGAGAAATAATCTGTAATTTATTTCATTTACTTGTGAAAGCAGTCTTATCCAAATAAATCTCTCTCGGGTTATCCCTCACTGTATAATTTCTTTATAGATGTTCACACTACTTGATTATTATTTTCTACCTTGTCATCCTACTATTGAAATAAAATGGGTATCACTGTAAAGGAGCTACAGGAGCAGAAAGACAATATGTATATGGGTTATAAAAAGATGGCAGGGCAAGTATAGAGCGCGGTTAGTAAACCTAACAGCTTCCCAGGTGCTTTAATCAAAAGTAAGGGCAGAGATTACAAGAGCAAGATTATGCTGAACCCACATATGACAATGGTTAAGACCTCAGCTGGAATACTGTGTACAGGTCTGGGCCACTATTTAGGGCAATGAGAATGCATTGGAGAGAGAAAGTGAAGAGATTTACAAGAATGGTTCCAGCGATTAGGTCACTTCCATTAAAATTTAAGAAGTTGGGATTGCTGTTCTTGGAGAGAAGTTGGCTAAGAAGATTGATTGAGGTTTCCAAAATCATGAGGGGTCTGGACAGAGTAGACAGCAAACAATTGCTCCAGCTCACAAAAATTTCAAGAACAAGAGGCACAGATTTACATTGATTTGCAATGAAGTAAATGCAATGCAAGAAATTCTGGAAATAATGCAAAAATTGAACAGGCAGAGTGTGTCAGTCTTCACTGTAGAAGACATGGATAATATCCCAGGGATACTTGAAAACTAGGAGGCAAATGTGAGGGAAGAACTTAAATGTCAATGGTCACCATGGAAAAGGTGCCTAGAAAACATCCAGGTCCGCATACCTTGCTAAGAACATAAGATGGCCTACATCTCAAGCTTTTAAAAGAAGTGACTGACGAGATGATTTAGAAGTGTTGGTTATCATCTTCTAAAATTCTTTGGATTCTGAAGAAAATAGCTAACATTACTTTCCTCAAGAAATGAGAGAGATAAGCAGCAGGAAACTACAGGCCAACTAGCCTAACATCAGACAATAGAAATTGGTAAAATTCATTCAAAAGGCTGTAGCAGGATAATAAGAGTAAAACGGCATCAGGCAGAATTAGCATTAACCCTCTTACAAGAATCACAAAATGTTAACGAGCAGGTACAAGTGGTGATTGGGAAGGCAAATGGGATGGTGGTGTTTATTACAATGTGAATGGGAAGTAAAAGTAGGAAAGTTTTACTGCACCTCTACAGAAAACTTTGGCGAGACCATATCTGGAGAACTGTGAACAATTTGGCTGCCTTATTTGGAAAAACTTTGCATTAGAATGTAATGGTAGAAGCTGGTCTGAAAAAGTTCACTTGACTGATGCTTAGGATGAAGCGGTTAGTTTGTGTGAGAAAAGTTATGCAGGTTGGGCTTGTACCCATTGGAGTTTAAAAGGATGAGAGGTGTTCTTGGTAATGCATCTGCAATCCTAAGAGGACTCATTAGAGTGGATACCAGGAAGTTTCCCCTTGATGAGATTAGTTTAAAAATAAGATGTCTCACAAGTGGAGAATTTTCTTGGAATTCTATGGAATTCTCTTCCCCAGAAAACAGGGTCATTAAATTTATCCAGGTTGAGGGTAAAGGCTTATGGGGGAGAAGTCAGGGAAGTTGAATCGAGACCACAATCCGATCAGTCATGATCTTATTAAATGGTGGAGTAGGCATGAAGGATAGAATGATCGATTCCTTCTTGAATTTCCGACATTTCTTCAGTTGTAACCATGGAGATGGAATGACCTGAAGCCACACTTCCAAAAGATGTGAAATGACAATCAGGTAGAGTGAAGGCTTTCTCATTTTCTAATCACAATTGACCATTTTAAATGAGGAGGAGGTTTTCACAGATTGTTTTGCTTTCATTTTCCAGCTGATGTCTTGTGACATTTCTACTGTTTGCAGGGCTGATGATTAAAACGTTCAGTCAGTTTACAGGAAAGGCTGGCTAGTTCCCATTGAACAGACTACCCTTGCTAACTTTATGGAACAACTTTGGCGTAGCTGCATCGTGATGTACGGAATTTAAAGTTGGTAATGGGGGTGGTGGGTGTTTCACCTGTTAACTGAAGACCTCCCACCCCCTCCCATTGGCCTGAACATGCAGAAGCGGGAAAGCTGTTATGTTCTTTCATGGCCAAAAAGCTGTTGTGTTCACAATTGTAGTGATGCTACTTTTGAGTTAGGAAGCCTGGGTTCATGTCCCACCTACTTCAGATGTGTGTCATAACATCACCGAACAGACTGATTACAAAAAAAGTACAAAAAAATTCCTTCCTGCTTGCATAAATACTCCCTGTTCACCAAAAGGTATGAAATTTTTGCCCACATGAGAAAAGTAAATTATTGGAAACTGAATTATCATTGAAGCAGACTGAGATAATTTAGACATTTAAGCAATTGTTTTTTTTCAAAAACTATGTTGCTGGCAGTCAGGACCCATGGAGAAGGAGGAGGCAAGAGGCAAAGTTGGTCATTTATGATAAGAGCATTCTAAAATATCACCAGAAAATGGGAGAGAAATATACAGATTTTTAAAAAAGTTCTAAGGCACATGTGCCGTTCTCTTCAAATAGAATAGAATTTTGAAATGGAAATGTAATAGAATGGAATTTTTCTCCCCAGGAGATGGGGAGAGAAGTGGTGAGAATGAGAAACAGTTTGGTGAGTTGGTCGTGGAGAAATTCTCATTTCACATTCTCACCAGCACTGAAAGAGAATATTCAAAAGGGGGACTCCTGACTTGAAAGCAATTACATCTTCTAAGTGGTCAGTTAATTGACCATTTAAGGGCTTTGACTCATCAGTTCTTCAGTTACCTGCGTTCCCAGCAGGGAAGAATAGTGCTGGTTACCTGTTTGGCGTAACCAGGGTGACCTACCTGCTCAGTTTGTGAATTGGGGGCAGTTGGGGGGGGGTTGGGGGAGAGAGGAAGGTGACTGCTAAAAGCCACCACCCTGTTCATGACTCCAACACCTCCCTCGCTGTTACCTCCACTCTGAGGGAAGCAAGTGAGTCACTGGCCCAGCATCCACTTCTTGGAGAGGATAATGCAACCAATCGATTTTAGAATGAGGAAGCTGCTAGCCTCAAGCTGAAATGCCACTGTTGGCATCAAGAACTCACTAATCAGTTCTTAAGCTGATTACCAAGAGTGGTGCGTGATCCAGTGGGAGCAGGGAGTTAGTCAACATCAACATGTCCACTGTTACACTTAGTCAGTAAAAGGGAAATTGTCTTAAATGCTTTGAAATGAATCCTAGATGCAACTATTGACATTTGCTGGAAAATCCTGCAACAGTGCAGACATGCAGCCCACAAAATTTATATGACCTTATATCTTATCATCCGTATTTGTTTTACATTTCCGTTTTCAGGCTGTTTTGCAATGAATTATTTCAGCAGTGACAGCTGTAGATTGAAAAACAGCTATACCGGTTCAGGCCCTAGCACTGTGGAGACAGATTTCCTGGCAACTTTTCAGATATTTTCAATGACTGAAACCAAACATAAAAAATGAAGTTTTAAACAACAGGAAGACATTTAATAAAAGGATGACAAGCAATCTCTAGATACCAGGCGAAACATGGGTGACTTTATCTCACTGAATTGTTGGATTGGAGATGGATAAACCAACGCTTTTTGCTTGTGGGAAAGAAGTATTGAAATAGATACAGCTCAAACTTTATTGATCATTGAACTTGAACCATTGCAAAAACAGTGTAAGCCATTAACCGTGGTCAGTATAAAAAACACTCAATTTAGCATTGCAATCAGAAAACTGGGAAATTATTTATTCAGAGTTAGAAATGCATTTTGTTCTCGTTTTTTAAAGTTACTTTTGAGACTTCTGATCATAGATCATGCTTTGAGTTAGGAAACAAGACTGGTTAGACCTTGGACATTCCTAATATTGTTTGGTGAACTGCCTGGAAGAGTGATTTAACTTGCTCTGATGGTGAAACTCTTCAGTCAGGAGACAAAGTTTGGACAGTGTCAAAAGATTCAAGCAACTAGTCTTCTGCTTTACAGACAAATGGTCAGTTATTGAGCTAATGGGATAAGGAAAGATATGTTGTAATATCCATAGATTTAGATGTAATTTATGGTGAAGATATTACTTAGCATTACAATGCCTTGAAACAGGCATTCTGTATGTTAGTTAGAGCTGATTTAGATTTACAAGGATGTTGCCAGTGTTGGAGGATTTGAGCAATAGGGAGAGGCTGAACAGGTTGAGGCTGTTTTCCCTGGAGCATCGGAGGCTGACCTTATAGAGATTTATAAAATTATGAGGGACATGGATAGGATAAATAGACAAAGTCTTTTCTCTGGGGTCAGGGAGTCCAGAATTAGAGGGCATAGGTTTAGGGTGAGAGGGGAAAGATATAAAAGAGACCTAAGGGGCAACTTTTTCACGCAGAGGAATGAGCTGCCAGAGAATGTGGTGGAGGCTGGTACAATTGCAACATTTAAGAGGCATTTGGAAGGATATATGAAATAGGAAGGGTTTGGAGGGATTTGGGCCAGGTGCTGGCAGGTGGGACTAGATTGGGTTGGGATATCTGGTCGGCATGAACAGGTTGGACCGAAGGGTTTCCATGCTGTACACCTCTATGACTGTATGACTAGAATAGTATTCCCCAAACCAGTTTGAAAAAAGAGAGTTTAATTTGCCTGTATTTATGACACCTACATCTATTTTGTGGCCTCAGGTTTTTCCTCAATGAACACAGAGGGCAGAGAGAAGTGAATGGCAGGACTTTCAAAAACTATGCTTTGTTAAATTTTATCTGTGAATCAAAGGTAATGCTATGAATAAAATGATAGAAGGTTTATTTTTTACAGACCAAGGGGTGTTTTTTTAACATGAAATTAGGAATCAGAAGTCTAATTATGGAGTAATAAATGGGAAATAACATTGTGTGTCATAGCTAAACATTGAATCTTCAAGAGATTTAGGGAAATTAAAATTTAGACAATACCATATCAATTTATGCTTTTAAAATATACAATAATTAATTGGGAGCTCATGCAGCAGGAGCTATACTTCTATTCAAGAATGTTTAGGCATTTTCCAATGATTGGTGATGTTTTTTCTAAAGCAAGGTGGCTAAACTGGTCATTAAAACAATGTTTGCACACTGGTGTTTTAATATTTTGCAGGATACACATATCCCACATATTAAGAATATAAATTCAGTTACACATTCTGAAAGGAGAGTGGTGGACAGAGTTCTGACATTTGTTTGTTGTACTGTTGTGTCTTTGATGTCATAGATCTATGTTCTTTCTCAGTAACTTCTTTACCCAGTCAACTCATCAGCTTCAAAACACTGGTTATAAGTTCATAAATAATCAAGTAATTGAAAGGAGCTAAAGGAATGCAAAGGTATACAATGGTGATTTCAACATTTTGATCTCTCTGCGCAAATGTGCCATTTCTTAGCTGCATCATTCTAGTTACAAATGCCTGCTGCTCCACATGGATTTCATGCTCTAGAATTATACTGTTTTGTATTGTGAATCCTTTCATTACTTAATGATTTCATTTCTATGCTGTGTAGATGAGACTCAGCTCATGATGCCTGCCATCAGAACCAGCATTGAAAAGTTTCACATGGCTGGGCAAGCCTTGCCACCTGGATTTCCTGCTCCATTTTTATTCGCTGATGGACTATCTTCAATAGAAACACTGCTAACCAATATTCAGGTAAACTTAAATAGCATCAAAAAGCTAAGGACATTACTGTGTGTTTATTGTGATATAATGGTTTTCTAAACATTGAAATGCACATCGATCCCATTGCATTCAAATTATGGGAGGAAAACTCAACTGGGCAGATGCAGAAGGTGGGGACATCCATAATTGTGAATTTAAAATGCCTGATGTTAAAAGAGGAAATATTTCTTGTATTTATAGCAAGATTGTATAGTGCTTCACAGTAAATGCAAACAAAATGGACACTGAGCTAAGGGTGATAACTTGTGCTTAATCAATTTTGGGTTGAAAGATATATGCATATTGGAGGTGTTGGAGGCCCCACATCACCTCTTTTGGGAAGAATCACCTGGATTAAGTGCTATTCGGGCACTGACCAAAGTGATTGTGTCCCCAAGGATCAAGGACCCCCAGGGCCCACTTAACAAGAGCTGTTGGTCAGAGGTTGGCCATTCTTCATTGCTGAGCAGTGCCATTGGTGGGACGCTGGTGCAGGTTGTCTGTTCCCAGTATAACATCATCCAAAGACCCATGATCGTTGATGGCACAGGCGAGTGGAAGTGGGGAGGAGTGGGGTTCACACAGGGTCCATTACAAAGGCATAGAGGTGGTTCTCAGGAGTCCCCTCTACCCTTCCCCTTCTAATGTTGAGGGGTGTCCCTCGAGCTGACACCAAGTGCCTTTGAACTTGGAAGTATGGAGGCACATGGAGATTAAAAACAGGGAGGTTATGGTGTAGCTGTATAACATGTTGGTTAGGCCAATAGCTATCACCTGCAGTTCTGGAATCCGAAGATAGACTTAGGGTTATTTTCATTAGAGCAGAGGAGACTGATTGATTGAGGAGCAGTGGGAATGTGTTTGATATGTGTAAAATTATGAGGGCCATAAATAGGGTAGACAGAAATAAACTTCATTCCCCTTGATGGAGGGATTGATGGGCGGGCTTAGCATTTCTGCAAGGGATTAATTGGCTGCAAATTGTACAGAAGAAACAAATTCATCTACAGAAGAAAAAGGTGAAAATAGAATTAATATGTACAACATATTATTGATGTTGTTATCTAAATACTTTAAAGTGCACTTTAAAAAATTGATTACCTTGAGTATGCAATATTATATTGTAGCTGATGACAGAATTTTGATAAATCAGTGTGTCGTTAAAGTTGCAGACTGCAATCCAGAAGTATACAGTTGCTGTCCAAAACAGGGACTTCTGCAATTTCCCCTACTGAAAATTTTAAAGCTCATGGGAATCAAAATGTAATAATTTTACAGTAAAACTGATTCCTGCAATGTTTGTAAATTTGTCTATAAATTTAGCCATTGTCTGTTATAAAAACCCAGAGTGAAATGGAAAATAAAGCAATGACTTCAACTGACTGACCTCCAAAATGAAATGAAGTTGATTTATTTTTTTGAAGGAAACCTTAATATACCCTGATTAGTTTCATTCTGCTCTGTTATATTCCTAGTTTCAATACAGCATTGTTTGTCCTTGATGAACACATGATCAACCTGTAAATTTTTGATGGGAATTCCATTTCTTTTTCATTTATGCTTAAAAATCTAAAAGAAGAATATGCATATCTCTTGTGTCCCTCCTTCTGCAGTAAACCCTGAAGTGAAATGCATTTAACGGTTATTGGGCATCCACTATCTTTTAGATAAGGAATGAACTTGTATTCATATATCATTCTCCTACACGTGCAGATTGGTGATCAGTTCCAGGAACCACTTTAGACCCTGAAACACTTGCACATTTCTGTTAAGTTTCCCAGTTTATTTTAATTCATTGGTTTTGGCTTCTCCATCCTGGTTTTCAATGTTTTCTCTCTTCTCAATGCTGTTGTTTGCTAACATCCTTGTTCTTCCTCCTGTTTAAGGGGAGTGCTGAATCAATCCCACTTCTGTGGTTTAGCAACTGTATATTTGATTAATTCCCTAAACTTTCATTATGAATTCGATTGTTGATTTGTCATGAGCAACATATGCATTATAAACAGGCAATCCCTGGCAAAATGTTCTACTTTATTGAAGACACAAGGGAAAAAAAAGAGAATGAGACACATTGATTATCGGTTAGGACATGTTACTGCTGATTTAAATTCAGGGCACAAAATTGGCATCAGTGTGAAGAGTCTTGACACTCAGCTAATTCACTTGTACAAGAAGTGGGAAAATATTATGCAAAATTAAATAAAATTACTGTGGAAGTTTGTAAAGGCAATTTTAAATACAGATGAAATGCTATTTTCTGTAACTTTAGAGCATCGGTGAAGCAATCCAAGTGTGACCAGGCTTAACAAGTTCTCAATAAAAAGATAGATGTGATATGTTTTTGCATAACTCACGGATGACTGATAGACTAATTTCTGGTTTTAAAGAAAGATAACAACTAAGAGATTTGCTTAATAAGATTTAGGGACATCAAATTGTCCTGGCTGAAAGAGAGTCATTTAATCAGACTGGCCCATAATCATGTCCCAAATGATCACAAATTGCAGTCCTTTAGAGATTGCATTTAGCTTAACAGACTTCCAACAACTTTCCACAGTGCAATACTGATTGAGCAGTCCGCTGGGATCTTGCTTTAGTTATGGAACAGGCTTGAATATAATCCCTTCTTCCTATCAAAAAAGGCAGACCTAATCACAGGAAGCAGTGATGCAACAAATATGGAAAATTGTAGTTAATAATGATTAATTATATCATTAGCCATTCAACATCTCATGTGTTGCATAATAAATAACATTGGCATGAGCTCAGTCTAATTAAACACTTTGATTTTAAATTAAAAAATACATTTAGATAATATTTACAAACCCCAACCTAGTTTTGGGTGGCAAATCCAATTTAAATATGATATTAGAAAAAAGTCTATTTGCAAGGTTGCATGTTCAATAGGTTGTTTCCTTGATTAATAGTTTGTAGAAAGTGTTCTTTTGAAACTTATTTTGCAAAATTTCAATATGTCTTAATCCCAATAGCTCAATTTCTTCAATACTGCATCAACGGCATTTGCATAAAAGTTCTCTGAACCCCTTCACAATATTCCTTCCTATATTCAAAAGATGCATATAGACAGCTTTCTCCTCTTTGCAAAAAAAAATTCTACTTCTTAACCAATTGATTTATAAATCTTTAACATTCTTTCAAGTGACATTCACTCATGTTACTCTTTCAGCCATCACCACCAGCTGTGTGTCACATTACATTCCCCTAAATGTATTTATGCTAATTTATTCTACCTGCTCCCTGTGCCCTGTATATGTTGGCTGTTATCAGTAACTATGAACTCATTGAAATCTTTGCCATTTCTCTTCTTGCTTTTAATTACCTAAAAACTACTGTTCAAACCTCTTCCTCCTGTTATCCTACATTTAATTCCGCTTTTCTTACTGCAGCCTTTTCTCAATGAGGATTTTTGACAAATAATTAAACTATTATCAAGTAAAATAAACTTAGCCACCACAAGGCATTTGTTTATCTAAGTTGTAACTTTACATTGCTTCTGGACCAAACTTAAACTTCTTTTCCCAGTTCAGGAAACTGCCCTGTGTCTTTGCACATTGGTCATTTTCACCTAAGAAAATTACTCAGCACTTAATAAACCCACAGTTTGTACTTCCTATAATAATAGCGATCTGTTCCTTGGCCAGACACACTGCAAAAACCTTCAAGATTCCCAAACTTTGAAAACTGTCCAATTTGTCTCAGAAGGCCAGAGATGCAAAACATTTGTTGTTTTGCGTAAGTTCAGACTGAAAATGATTGACACTTATTAACTCCAATAGATCTGATCAGAGGTGAACATTATTGGTAATTTTTCTTCCTTCCTCAAAAATTTTGACTGTTCCAAGTTGAGTAATGCACCGGGCTGTATTTTTGGTGGAATATTTCATAGAGTGTTAGATAAGAGTTGGAAGATTATAAAAATATGCAAAACCAAACATTTCTTTTTCCAAACTTATAATAAGGATCTGAATTGTGTTACTGGGAATTTGTTGCTCTAACTTCAGCACTGTTCTGTGATTGTATAGGGCCTGCTGAAGGTGGCTGTAGACAATGCACGTGTGCAAGAAAAGCAGATACAACAGGAAAAGAAAGAACTCAAACTGGAGCTGTTCAGGGAGAGAGAAATGAGAGAAACCTTAGAGCGGCAACTCACAGCAGAACAGCACAATAGAGGTAGGTCTCGTTAAAATGAAGCAGATTAAAAAAACGATAACAGCTTAATGCTCTGCACAAGTTAGACTTGGCTTGATGACACTTCAGATACAAAGATAATAATGGATGCGTAAGATGAAGAGGCTTCCAACTCAATAGGGGATAAGGCCCTTATGGACAAATGCATTACAGCACAAAGAACCTGACAATGGATTCCAGAGAGTGACATTGATGATGATGAAGGTAAAAGGTGGCAAACTACAAGGTCACTCGCATAAATAGTCAACAGAGGTGCCAAACCCCAAGTTATGGGAGGGGGAAGATTCCTTGGAATAAATAAAAAGATTTTGTTTCTGCAGCAGGTTTTGGTCATTGGTTAATATTTGGTATCCTGGCAGCAACCACAAAGCCTTTATTCTGTATCAGTCCACCGTACCACCAGTATTTCTGTAACCACATTAATCCAGTGTTTCTAGACAATAGAAACTGTTCAGTCACCCTGGTTTATGGCTAAGATGTGTAATCTAGTCACACTTGGATGTTAAGCAATGAGGGCTGTGCTACCATATGCAATTTCATCAACCAGACCATTAGGATATTCCCACAATATTTCTATTGGTTCCTTACTCTGGAGAAAATTTGAAATATTTAGCAGAGTGTGTCCTATCCAGTTGAGGTCTTGTATGTTTTACACAACACTTTCCCTCAGTAGGTCACTGCACCTCCCTTTCTCCATGTATCCAGAACAAGAAACGAGAGGAGGAACAAGTTAATTCAACCAATTCAAATTTTCCAACACATCATCCAAGATTGGTTCATGGTAGAAGTCAACACAGCCTCTATTCCCCATTTTATAGTATCCTTTCCCCTCCCTAAAAGGTCTCTTATTGCTCAGTTAGTAGCACTCTCCCTTTAAACCTACAGGAGTGGAACACAAAAATCAAAAAGTAATACCTGCAGCAGTACTGATGCATGAGGCATTTAATCAAAGCCTCACCCGTGCTCTATGCTGGATGCAAAAATCCCACAATATGATTTTGAAGAGTATGGGAAATAGGCACCAGTATGATTCAGCCACAGTTCTGGTCAATATTTATATTCCAGTCAACATCAAAAAATAATTTCTGATCATTATCACATTACTGTTTGTGGGAACTTCTTTTATGCAAATCATTTTGTTGTAGTGCCTCCTACCTTATTACAGTAGGCACTACATTACAAAATGCTATTTAATATTATGATCACAAAAGGCACTAAAGTATTGCAAATCTTTATTTCTTCCCTCTATTACTGATCAGCAGTGTACTGTAGGTGAGCTGGATCTGTAGAGACCTTTTCTCCCTGTTCTGGCTGCAAGCCATTCAATAAAAAGTGACTGAGTACATGTAAAATCTGCCTCAGCTCTATCCTTGAAAATAATGTCAGTATCTGAGCTGGCGGCTCAGAGTCAGAAACCAAATGATGATGCTTGATGATGATCATCCTCTTGTATTCCTGCCTGGCCATGTTGCTGTTCCAAGAATGTGGTAGGTGAGTGTTTGGGAGGCAGCCTGTGAATCAGGTCAGTGAGTGGTGAGCGGGGATGTGAAAGACTGGATTTGTTGTTATTGAAACCCTCGGTGGTTTCAATTCAACGCCTAGAAACAGCAAATATTTTGGCCACTCCAATTATGGACAACATTAGCCCATCAAGGTGAGGTCAATGTCAGTTCCTGCTCATTTAGGTACTTTGACTCCAATTACGTACCACTTTATAGTCTACAGCTATTAGGAGGACTTCACCAGTTTCATCTCCAAATCCTTGCTATATTCATGACATTGTCCAACGACTAACTGTTTTAAGAAAAAAGTTTTATTTTTCCATTTAAAGGTCCCCTCACATTACACACCATAGCTAAATTAAAGACACTAAATGAATCAGCCTACTTATTACTTACAAGTCTTAATTACTTTTGGGTGACCATTACAATGTGGGAAGAGTTAAGAATTACTATCTGACTTTCTTCCTTCGAATTGGCCCCACATTGTGCTGATACTGTAGACTCAACAGGTAGCAAATTTTGGTTGGAAGTTCTCATTTGCTATATACTGCATTGTTCCACCAACACTCTGTCACTAGAATGTCAATTCCATTGTCGTGTTGTGGAAAACCAAAATGGAATCAGTCCACTGCCAGTTTTATCTAGATACACATATATAATTTTTCTTCATTAAATTTAATGTTTTGTTTTGATTTAATTAGTTGCATGCAAACTGTGGTGCATTTTCTGTTATTCATACAAATTTCTATCCAAATAAACATGCCAAACTAAAGTTTTATTTATATGTTTAAGCAATAGTATATTCTCCACCGCAACATGCCGAGATAAAAACAATAGTTTACAACCAACAAATAGCACTCCAGCTGTTCCATTTCATAATATTGATGTTCCTGTCATTTGAGATCTAAGAAACGCGATTCATAAAAATGTAAGAAATAGGAGCAGGATTGGGCCACAGGGACCCACAAGTCCATTCCACCATTCAATAAGATCATGGCTGCTCTTTCCATGAACTCAGCTCCACTTACCCACCTGCTCACCATAACCTTTAAGTTCTTTTACTGTTCAAAAATCTATCTTGGCCTTAAAAGCATTCAATGAGGTAGCCTCAACTGCTTCACAAAGCAGGGAATTCCACAGATACACAACCCTTTGGATGAAGCAGTTTCTCCTCAACTCAGTCCTAAATCCCAACCCACCTTATTTTGTAGGCATGCCCCCAATTGTAGTTTCATCCACCAGGAGAAACAACCTCCCTGCTTCTTTCTTAGGGTGGCACAGTAGCACAGTGGTTAGCACTGCTGCCTCACAGCACCAGGGAGCTGGATTCAATTCCGGCCTCGGATGACCGACTTGTGGAGTTTGCACATTCTCCCCATGTTTGCGTGGGTTTCCTGGTTTCCTCCCACAATCCAAAGATGTGCAGGTCAGGTGAATTGGCCATGCTAAATTGCCCGTAGTGTTAGGTGCATTAGTCAGGGGTAAATATAGGGTAGGGGAATGGGTCAATCTGGGTTACTTTTCGGAAGGTTGGTGTGGACTTGTTGGGCCAAAGGACCTGCTTCCGCACTGTAAGGAACCCAATCTATTCCCTTCATAATTTTACATGTTTCTATAAGATCCCTCCTCATTCTTCTAAATTCCAATAAATTTCAACAGTCCCAATCTACGCAATCTCTCCTCATAAGCCAACCTACTCAACTCTAGAATCAAATCAATTAAACCTCCTCTGCACACCCTCCAGTCCTAGTACATTCTTTCTCAAGTACGGATTTGAAAACTGTGTACAATACTGCAGCTGTGGCCTCACCAGCACCCTATACAGCTGGAGCGTAACCTCCTTATTTTTGAACCCTGTCCCTCTAGCAATGAAGGATAATTTTCCATTTGCCTTCTTAATTACCTGTTGCATCTGCAAACCAACTTTTTGTGATTCATGCAGAAGGACACCCAGGTGCCTCTGCACAGCAACACACTGCAATTTTGCACCATATTTAAATAATAGTCCATTTTGCTGTTATTCCTGCCAAAATGGCTGACCTCACAATTACCAACATTGCGTTCCATCTGCCACACCCTTGCCCACTCACCTAACCTATCTGTATCCCTCTGCAAACATTCTGTGCACTTTGTTCTACCACTCATCTTAGTGTCATCTGTGAACTTTGACACACTATACTTGGTCCCCTATGTAAAGTCATCTATGTAAATTAAAATCTATGTAAATTCAAATTACATTATTCAAGGTACAAGTCTCCTGAAATCTTTTTGCATTTTTATGACTTTTGAAGTTCACATGTCTAATTTTTAAACTTTGTCACAAAATTTGCAGCAGCATAATAGGCCATCTGGCTCAACTGGTGTAAAGAATAAACACCTAGACAAGTTTTGGACCATTCTACATCATTCACTATCAGCCAAAAAGTAAATAGTCTTTGTACAAATATATCTGGTAAGGTGTGATGTCAACTCAGAAGTCTCCAATTTATGGCATGGCTCTCTCGCTTTGTGGAGAGAAGTATGTGCACAGTCTAAAATACTACAGGTACACTGTTAGGGGAGGAAAGAAGCACATGTGGTTTTGATAGTTTGCCAAACAGCTGTTTAAACTTGTGCTACTGTTCAGCATCAAAAGAACCCTGCACTTACTGTTACATGTATAGAGGTAAAGGGAAGTCTAAATGTACCAGTTAGGAATGTTGTCACCTTCTGGGTGCTGTTTATAGGCAAACACTAATTTACAATTTAAACACCAGCAGCTTCTGTCTGTTACTGACATTGCAGACTGGTATTTAAACTGTTAGAATACCTTCAACTCCCAGTTACAGTTTTGACAGCATTTACCCCTCACCTGCAATTCATAAAAGCAGAGCTATTGTCACCTTATTCAATCTGGGATCAGTTTATTCATTAACAATATAGATCTATTTTTGATGAGAGATGCATTCTATAATAATAAACTCAACCATCTGAAACCCAAGTAATAAAAGAGGTTGATTTGGTCTGCCATATTTTATATATTTCTATGTTCCTAAATCAGCTGTAACTATTTTCAATAGCTTTGTATAACTAGTTACAAGATTTTCTATGTCTAATGATATAATTACAATATTACCAGGGCTCCTTCTAGCACTAGCTTATAGCAATTGCATAGCTTTGCAGGAAGCAATGCAGGTGCATTTCATATAACTTACCTTATAATCATACCTGTGAATAAAAAGTGGCCCTAAGGTGTTTCATATAATCATCATCAAACAGATTGTGACAAAGCCACAAAAAAAAAGAGATATCAGGTGAAATAATCAAAAGCATGGTCAAAGAGTCCCGCCCCTCCAATTACCACCAGGACAGAACCCCACTGGTCCTCACCTACCACCCCACCAACCTCCATATACATCGTATCATCCGTCGTCATTTCCGCCACCTCCAAACGGACCCCACCACCAGGGATATATTTCCCTCCCCTCCCCTATCAGCGTTCTGAAAAGACCACTCCCTCTGTGACTCCCTCGTCAGGTCCACACCCCCCACCAACCCAACCTCCACTCCCGGCACCTTCCCCTGCAACCGCAAGAAATGCAAAACTTGCGCCCACACCTCCCTCCTTACTTCCCTCCAAGGGATCCTTCCATATCCGTCACAAATTCACCTGCACCTCCACACACATCATTTATTGCATCTGCTGCACCAGATGTGGCCTCCTCTATATTGGGGAGACAGGCCACCTACTTGCGGAACGTTTCAGAGAACACCTCTGGGACACCCGGACCAACCAACCCAACCACCCCGTGGCTCAACACTTCAACTCCCCCTCCCACTCCACCAAGGACATGCAGGTCCTTGGACTCCTCCATCGCCAGACCATAGCAACACGACGGTTGGAAGAAGAGCGCCTCATCTTCCACCTTGGAACCCTCCAACAAGGGATGAACTCAGATTTCTCCAGTTTCCTAATTTCCCCTCCCCCCACCTTGTCTCAGTCAAATCCCTCGAACTCAGCACCGCCCTCCTAACCTGCAATCTTCTTCCTGACCTGTCTGCCCCCACCCCAAATCCGGCCTATCACCCTCATCTTGACCTCCTTCCACCTATCGCATTTCCAACGCCCCTCCCCCAAGTCCCTCCTCCCTACCTTTTATCTTAGCCTGCTGGACACACTTTCCTCATTCCTGAAGAAGGGCTCATGCCCGAAACGTCGATTCTCCTGCTCCTTGGATGCTGCCTGACCTGCTGCGCTTTTCCAGCAACACATTTTCAGCTCTGATCTCCAGCATCTGCAGTCCTCACTTTCTCCTTGAAGATAACCAAGCAGACCAAAATTCTTAATCAGCATTTTTCAATGTTCTTTTGTCTAATCATTCTGATTCCACTTTCACCTTTTTTTAATTGCAGTACTTCAAACATTATAATTAGACTTCTTTAAAAAATTGTTCCGGTAGTTTCAAATTTCTCACGACAGTCAGATTTTTCAGTTTTTGCCACAGCGAAACAGTGCACAAGTTTGGAGTATCTGACTAGATTTTGTATGTCCCAACAATTGTTTTGCTCATAAAAGTTCAGTCCTTCATATTGGAATATCAGTATTGAAGGCGGAGGGAAAAATAGTTCATGTGATTAAACTGGCCAACATGCAATGTAATGAACATACAATCACAGTGTGAACATAAGATTCTTTACAGATTTACTTCCTATAAACAGTGGCAAGGTGTTATTGCATAAATAATTATATTGGAGGAAACTAAGTTGAAGTGGAAAGCATGGGAACCCATAATGAGCCGGAAAAAAAACGCAATATAAATCTTTACTGAAATTACATCTCTTTGACACAGAATGTTCGGTGTATCCAAGTGAAATGCAATAGATAGCGCTTGCTTAAAATTCAAGATTTATTATGTGAGATTCATTTTTTTTCCCCCAAGTGTGCAGAATCAAAAGGTATATGGAAAGATCTTGACTATGTTACATTTTCAGTCTTGTGAACCATAAAAATAAATACATTGCTCTGAATTTGTATTTTACGAATCCAGCAACAATTCAAAAGCGACTGAAGAAAGAGAAAAAGGCAAAGAGGAAATTACAAGAAGCACTGGAATTTGAGTCAAAGCGACGAGAGCAAGTGGAACAAGCTTTACAACAGGCTACATCCACAGAAAGTCTCAGGGTGCTCAATGGTACTACTCTCATACTTTTTATATAATGCAACTCTTGTGATTGAAAATCAAATAGGTGCAAGTGCACATCAGGGCTCATTAAATAATATGAAAAGGAATTGAAAATTTTGAATAATAGTTGTAGTGATAGACACCCCATCGGAACTGATGAAGGGGTAGCAGTCTTTTTAATTGTGGGAAGAATGAACAGTTCATGTGAGTAAACTTACTGATGGACAATAAAACAAAAAAGTAGTGATATTAACTCTGATAACAGATGTTAGTTTAAAAAGTCTTTACAGAAAATACTTGGTTATTTCCAACATGTTCTGTTTTTAATAATTCTTACATAATTTCGATTGGGAGTTTGAGTTGAAAGGACAGCTACTCGAGAAAAAAAACTCAACATTTGTTACCACCATCACTTCCAAACATGGGTGTGTACCACAAATACAAGCCTCTTTTTCCTTGAGCACTGAATTAAGGTTTTTCATTTTTCCCCTGAAGGAGGGACATTAGGCACAATTTTAACCATTAAAATGCTAGCCATATGAAGTTGTTTATTTGGCAAATTAGGATTTAAATATTAACTGAACCATGATGTTGAGCTTTTCAAACATTGTTATTGAATATAAATTTAAGGTAATTGATTTTTTGTTGCTTTGGGGAAATGGGGAACATTCTTTGCATAGTCTTCCATAGAGGGCTTGTATCATGATTGATTACCCAGTTATGGATGGAGGATTTGTACAAACAGCAGCCGTGAGGGAGTATAATGTGCTGATTTGTTCCCTTGATTATTTTGTCAGGTGCAAATAAACATTAAATTTTCTTTTAATTATATGTTCCTGTGCAAAATGCCAGTAACTACAAAATATGCAAAGGAAGATTGGTAAACATTGAAGAATTATCTCCATGCAGGGCTATTAGTAGGCTTAAAGAGAATATATTCCTTTAGCAAAACTAAATGTTATCAACATACTGATTTAAATTGTTGCATAAGATTATAAAAGACAGAAATTCAGTATGATTTCCAAATTTGTCTAATTTCTAAAGGCAAAACAGTCTTTTCAGTAGAGTTAATCTGCATCACCTAGGAATGGCCACACCGAAAATCACATTGTGAGGATAATAACAAATGAATTCAATGATTTTTGCACATGACTTGGACTCATTTCCAAATTATGTTATAGCTTTTCATTATGCATAATGAACACATTTTAATTATAGTCACACACATTCCAATGTGTGTAAAAATTACCCTCGGAACATTATGCACGTTGTGGATTTGATGGGATCAGAGGTTAATAGAGTTACTGAACTGTTGGAACTAAACCCTTTTGCTCATTAGTGATCACATGATAAGCTCATGCAACCCAGTACTCACTCTTCTTCAACTTAGGATATTACATACACAAAAAGTAATCGTAGCATCTGAAAAGATAGAAATGTAAAAGAAAAAAGGCAGCTAGTTGAAGAGTGTGCATCAACTGATTTGATTTTCCTGTTTTTAGACGCAGTAATTCCCGAGATGGAAGCTGAACACTGTGGGACTCAACTTGATACCACAGCTACAGTACAAGGTGGGTGTGAGTTGTATCCCATACTAAAGTACTAAACTTAGTGTGGAGAGGTCGGAAGGGGCATGATATAATATAAAAAAAAGAGGTTTAGGTCATTTTATCTTTTCTAATATATAACAAAATGCTAGCTCCATTCTGCTATGGTGAATGATTTGAAACAAAGAAGCAAAGAGAGAGTAACATGTTATCAGATTTTCCCCTCTCTATCCTGTCCTCCTGGTCACATGTTCTGTTCCATTTAAAAACTAGCTCAATTTTTTGACACGGATTTCACTCAGAGCAGCAAGCAATGCTGATCGATCATAAATTAAGAGCACACAATTTAAATGGTATAAGAATTGTCCAGTTTAATTTTCATCCTTAACGCCATAGTTTACCTTCTGCAACAACTTGGCAAAAATCTACAGAAATTTACTCATGTAACCAGATAGCCTCAGTACAAGAATTAGAAAACAAATACTGTGTTGTTGACATCACTGAATCAACGAGCAAGCACTTTCTACTTTTAGTGGAGGGAGTATACATTCTCTTTTCCATTTCAAATGGTTAAACTATCATTTGCCAGTTATGTTCAAATATTAGCAAAATGTTGACACAACGTGTTCACTAAAGATGACACAATCCCAAATTGTTATGGTTCTGTTCGCCGAGCTGGGAATTTGTGTTGCAGATGTTTCGTCCCCTGTCTGGGTGACATCCTCAGTGCTTGGGAGCCTCCTGTGAAGTGCTTCTGTGATGTTTCCTCCGGTATTTATAATGATTTGTACCTGCCGCTTCCGGTTGTCAGTTCCAGCTGTCCGCTGCAGTGGCCAGTATATTGGGTCCAGGTCAATGTGCTTATTGATTGAATCTGTGGATGAGTGCCATGCCTCTAGGAATTCCCTGGCTGTTCTCTGTTTGGCTTGTCCTATAATAGTAGTGTTATCCCAGTCGAAGTCATGTTGCTTGTCATCTGAGTGTGTGGCTACTAAGGATAGCTGGTCATGTCGTTTCATGTCGACACCAACTAGCCACGAAACGACACGACCAGCTATCCTTAGTAGCCACACGCTCAGATGACAAGCAACATGAGTTCGGCTGGGACAACACTACTATTATAGGACAAGCCAAACAGAGAACATCCAGGGAATTCCTAGAGGCATGGCACTCATCCACAGATTCAATCAATAAGCACATCGACCTGGACCCAATATACCGGCCACTGCAGCGGACAGCTGGAACTGACAACCGGAAGCAGCAGGTACAAATCACTATAAATGCCGGAGGAAAGATCACAGAAGCGCTTCACAGGAGGCTCCCAAGCACTGAGGATGTCACCTAGACAGGGGACGAAACATCTGCAACACAAATTCCCAGCTCGGCGAACAGAACCATAACAACGAGCACCCGAGCACAAATCTTCTCCCAAACTTTGAACAATCCCAAATCTTCTGATATGGGGATCTTTTCAATTGAACTCATATTACAATGTATATTAGGACTGTAGAAATCTCAACACATGGACATTTGTTGTACTTGGAGCAGAAATTGAAACTTCCGATTTCCAGTTTTGCCCAAGTTCCTGCATGGACAGTGTTCACCTACTCCTAAAATCTCCCTTCCCAGACTCACCTACCAAAAAACCCTGGCTCCTGTCCAGGTGATGTCAGTAGAATCGGCATTGTTAGGGAGTGCAATTTGAGGTTTACAACTCCATTCAACACAGTCAGTGAATTGAAGGCAGACCTTAAAAAGAGTATTTGTTTTCAGTTCATGATAAGCAAAGGAGCTCAACCGCACCAGAATTATGCTTGACATTAATCTTCTGGCTCTCTTCAGGAGCTAGCATCAGAATGTGCAAAGGCTCCAATGAAAAATGGTAAGTGGAGTATATTAATTCACAGTCAGTATCTGATGCTGACTTAAAGATCTGGGCCAGATGGAGTCAAAGCCCAATAAACTCAGGTGACATGTTGCAGCATTTCACTGTCCTTTCCTTTTTGGATTTTATTGTTTGAACCAACATTCACAGAGCAACAACAATTGATTGAGGGACTTTTATATTTGCTTGTTTGTATTTTCCCACAGGAAAAGTCTACGTACCCATGTTGAACCCAGATTTGTTTCTCATTACACATGATATGCTGTAAACATGAGTTTTGATTGCAGGCTACTTCTTCCTTTCCTCGACTTTGTTTGTTTGTTTGTATTTCTTTTATTCTCAATAACTTTTCCATCCATAAATTTACTCATTAAAAATTAAAGGGAAATTTCAGAAGAAACTAGCTATACAATAAGCTTCTCAATCATCTACTACCCCAAAAAGGAAAAATGCTGACTATTAGCCTGATTGTCAAAATTGGAATATTAGAGATATTTAATGTTTGTCCTACTATTGTTATTCACTTTAAATCTTTTGAGAAGGACTTCTCCAAGTTGTAATTGTTTGATCATATGGAGAATTTAGAGAGTTCTTTTTTAATAAATCTCAAAATTAAATATTTAAGTGACAAAGCTAACATAAACTACTTGAAATGACACAATAATGGAAATCTTGACTAATCCCTTTGCTGACCCATCATGTTTATCTAAAGGCTCTCACCATAGCAGCAGGTCTGGCCTATTGAGAAGTTGTGTTTGAATTTTTACCCTTGTTTATTTTTCAT
Source organism: Chiloscyllium plagiosum (assembly GCF_037043375.1). Classification (NCBI taxonomy): domain Eukaryota; kingdom Metazoa; phylum Chordata; class Chondrichthyes; order Orectolobiformes; family Hemiscylliidae; genus Chiloscyllium; species Chiloscyllium plagiosum. The sequence continues at coordinate 60,171,614 of NW_028270149.1, forward strand.
TCTGTGATAATATTTGTTGAACTGCAACTGCTTTATAAAAAATTCCATGTGTAAAATACCACACACAAAAAAGAAATTTAACTAAATACTTCTCTCAAAAAGAAATGAGGTATGGACCCTATTCAACATCTTCATTAATTGAGATGATGGTCACATTTGTAAAGGATGGATTTAAATGTGTCTGTTCCAAAAAGGTTTCTGGAAGGCTTGAAGGTCTTCCTTTACATTCAAGATTGTTGTGTAACTTAACAGTTAACTCTAGTTCAGTCAAACATTTTGATTAATTGACCAACTAGTGGGACATGGATGGGCATCTTAAAATGCAGTATCATTGTCTTTACATATCAAAAATAAGCCTTGCAGATGTGAATTTGCAGATTCTAGGGGCATCTTTTACAACTATTGGTTGATTTGGTACCCACTTATTCTGCAGATTCCAATACCAGTCTGACCACAATGCTTTAGAATGACAGAGATGGACACTTTGGTCTGTCTTCAATAACAGCAACATCCAATCTCTGATGACATAGGATTTACATATAGAATTATTTTTCTGGATTTACAATAATGAACAGGCTTCCTGCAGCCCTCAGAATAATCTAGGACAAAGTTATGAAGTTTTCCTAATTTTATTCTTAAATTGGGTCCACATCTTTGGCATAATAAAAATAAAGAACTGCGGATGCTGGAAATTTGAAGCAAAACAGAAAGTGTTGGAGAAACACAGCAAGTCTGGCAGTGTCTGCAGAGAGAAAAACAGAGTTAACATTTCAAGTCTAGTGACTTTTCATCAGAGCTGACAGTCACAGCGCCAAACTTCATATGAAGGACTAAGTAGTTTGAGTAAGCTTGGTATGCAGTTGTAAAATGTCCAAAACAAGGGTGGCTGACACCAACTACTCAAGTATTCCAAAACATTTAGCCATCAAGTAGTTGATGAAACTCAATCTCAAACTTACTGTTGCAGGGACAATACATGGGGAAAATACATATGAAAGCTTGCAATCATGTATTCAGCTGTAAGGGTCTTTGGGGGTTGGGCGATATAATTGTTAGAGTTTCAGCATGATGTTGCATGTGATCAGAAAGATAATGGCAATGTGTGCACAGATTTACAGTGAATTGTGTTGTTCACTGGAGCTTGTGGTATCTCATAGTTCAACAAGCAAACATTCCAACCTACTCTGGCCAATTATTTGATGAATCTCTCACACCCTCATCAAGGGAGACGGTAAGAAAAAGTGACAAATAGGAGTTTCTTTAGTATGAGGAAGGTGGGGCAGTAGGCTGGGAGGAAGAGGCAAGTTTACAATATATAAATGTGTGTCCAAACAAAGTACTTAATTGTTATTTGATTTGTGGACACTCTGTGGAAAAATAGAACTCAATTTTTCATTGGATACTTATCTTCTCATGAAGGTGAAGAGAGAACTGATGAGTTTCACGAACACATTATTTTAAAAAAAGTATAAGAGACAAAATCAGTTTCTTTTTCCCTCTGCTCAACATCTTACGGACCCTGACTAGCATGTGCAAATGGCCTGTCACTGAGTTTGAATAAATTCCTCACTAACTGGTGAAAAATGTTCACAGTTGCTGTTTCACTTGATATTAAAATGTTTAAAGTCTTTATCATTCTATCAAAATGACTCGAGTCACAATTTAGCGCAGCACACTTTGGACTCCCATGCCCTCCAACAGTCCACCTTCATAATCAGTGGCTCAGAAAAACAAATGCATGTGGGAAATGTTATTAAATTTAGAGAGACGTTGCAATTTCCATAGTGTTCCTCAGATTTTTCTTCAATTAACATGTCCTAGGTAAGATGTAGGAAACCATGGTGACAATCACCAAGCAGCCTTCCCAGCAATTGACCATGAAAACGCAAATTCCAGTTTCAGTGTTTATACCTTTCCTCACTGCTGTATTTCAGATAAATACATAGTATTTTTACAATTTAAGCAATATATCATGGAAACCTACACGATCACAGGGCTTGTCAGTGGGAGTAGAATGTAATGGGTAATCAGATGCAGAATGTGGTGATATGAGCTGATTAACATGCGTAATCAGTATGAAGGAAAGATGAGCAATGCAGTAAAAGCAGAGGTTTAGTCACTTAAATATAGCTCAACAGGACATTTTTGTAAATCCTTGCTATGGAATCCACGTAGCCAGTTTACAATATTTTAGAGATTGGTTGCAAGTCAACTTTTAGTGTTTCAGATTATTAAAAACAAACGTCTCATTTTGTTTTCTGCACACTACTTAACTCCTTTCGCAGAACATTCACTGTTCCAAAATGGGAAGGATTTCAGTGGTATTAAATCATTACCTCAACTTCACATAAATGGGATCAGAATCGGTAATACTATGGATTTAGTTGAATGAGTAATTGTATAGTACAGAAGCATTTACAAGTATGTTAAACATTAATGAAAAAAGTAGGCATTTTGAGCAAGTTCTACTCTGGACATCAAATTCCCTGAACTGCAATAAAACATTTGCACATTCAAACTGTTCCTTTGGCATCACCATAGCAACATAGTTAGTGACTGTAGTGGGATATAGAGGGCATAACACTAGCAGAGATGAATTACATACAGGGTCTCTTTCATGAGCGTGAAATGCCCTTTTGTCACTCATGAGCTGTGAGGTTCTCAGCAGTTAGCCTACATTTCAAGATCCATTTCAAATTCAGCTCAATTGTCTGAATGCTAAATGAAAGATTGAATAACATGGGCAAATCTGGCTATTATATGCAAAATGAAGACTGAAAGAGTTTGGATTAGGTGACAAAGTATACAATTTATAGGAATGCTAACCAAAGCTTTAAAAAAAAAGATTGAGCTGATAGTATTTAACACTAGCTGACATGTGGGTTTTTACCCTGTTTGAATGATTTTTGAATAGATTAAAAAGGCAGAAAAAAATGTGAGACATTAATTACATGTTCATTTGCATCAAGATATCTGAAATCACGATTCAGCACAAAGCAACCTCAGGCACTGTTGTATTCATGGGACTGGAGAAAATAGAAAGAGACATTTATTAAATAAACTAATCATGTCCTTTTTTTAAATCCAAAACTTGTCTTTTTAAATCAGTGCTTCATGATGTTTAAAGTTCATAGCACACACTGTTCCCTGGTCCAAGATTCACAATGTTAGGTTAGGCGTGCTACAGACAGAGTACAATACACATCTTCCCTAGGTACCTCCAGAATGCCCTTGATCTTGACCGAGCACACTGCAATGTGTTTTTGTGACCTACCCTGTCATTACTGTCCATACACCTTCTCCAATGGAGATCAGTAAATTCCTGAGTGCTGATGCAAATAATGAAAATTGTTCGGAGAATCTGTGCAGGACTAATTTTCATGGAGGGCATGTGGTATTGCAGTGAAAACGGACAAAAATTTTTGCTAAATTATATTGCTTCTAGCAGCACCTCAGAGATTAAAAAAAAATTTGCATCTCTGCACCCACAAGCAGAATTCTGGTTTTCTCTGTATTTTGTGAATACATCCTGGGAGCAAGATTTAGACAAGCTCATTGGTGGATGAAATGGTGTTTAAGGACAAACCATCACAAGCATATCAACAAACTGAAAACATAGAGTGCACACAAAATCTCTCTACACATTTCCCATTAATAATAAAAGTACTGAAGAGTTTGTGGCCAGATAGCTACAAGTCCACGTTGAATTATGTTGGATAAGGGAAAGTTACAGAGGCCCTGGTTGTCCTTGTGATTGCTTTAGAGTAATGTCTGTACCTCTGGGCTTATCCTACGGTTAAAGAACAAAGCTAACTAACAATGCTGACTGGATTTGGTAAAAGGGTACAGTTTGCTCTACTGCTCTCTCATGGAGTCATCCAGCATGGAAACAGACCATTCTGTCCAACCTGCCCATGTAGACCACAATCCCAAATGAAATGTCCTACCTACCTGAACTTGGGCCCATATCCCTCCAAACATTTCTTATTCATGTACTTATGGAAATCTCTTTCAAATGTTAGAACTGTACCAGCATCCACCACTTCCTCTGGAAATTCATTACCCACATGGACCACTGTGTTTAAAAAAAAGATTCCCCTCATCTCTTTTTTTAAAATCTCTTTCTCCTCTCACCTAAAATGTATGCCCTTTAGTCTTGAAATCCCCCACCCTAGGGAAAACACGCTTGTCATTCATTTTATCTGTACCTGTCACGATCTTATAAACCACTACAAAGGTGACCCCGCAACCTCCTTCACTCCAACGATAAAAGTCCCAGTCTGCCCAGCCCCTCCTTATAACTCAAACCTTCCATTCCTGGCAACATCTTGGTAAATCTTTTCTGAACCGTCTCAAGCTTAATAATATCCTTCCTATAACAGTAACCAGAACAGGCCTCACCAATGTCATGTACAACCTCGACATGATGTCTGAACTCCTGTACTCAAACACCTTCTTAACCACGCTGTCTACCTGTGATGCAAACTTCAAATGAATTATGTACCTGATGCCCCAGTTCTCTCCTTCACTACCATGTGGTTAAGAGCAGCCATTGGATAGAAAACTATTGGAGCAAGTGATTATTGCCCTCGGTCCAAGGCTGCAAGTGTAGTTGCCGGTCTGGGCCTCAATCCTGGAGATCTCTTCAAACCTGGAGCCCCCTGAACATCAAAAAGCACACTGGGTAATAGGGGTCAGATTTTAGTGAATTTGAGAACCACGAAACAGGACAGACTGAGGGTAATTTAATGGGGATCACATCTGCCAGCTAGAAACCTGCTCAGTGCCTTAAGTCACATTTGTCAGGGTGCCTCAAATGGCCAATAGAGGTTGAAATTGCGCTGCCTGAAAGGCTATCAGACACCCACTGGCAGCTCTCCTTGCCCGACCTCCGCAGGAATTGTGATTGATACCAAAGGCTTAGACAAGGGTTGCAGCCCACAGTTGAACGAGGGCAGAATAGGAGTGGCAAGAAAGAAGTCTTTAACTGGGAGTCAGAAAATAGAGTGCAGGGCTACCTCAGCAGACTTGTGCTCTGAGACAAAAGGTGCCTTAATCAGATAACTGAGTCTCTTACATCAAAGGGAGGGGTACTCAGAGTCATAGAGTCACACAGCACAGAAACAGACCCTTTCGTCCAACTCGTCCATGCTGACCAGTTTCCTAAACTGAACTAGTCCCATATCTTTCTAAACCTTTCCTATCCATGTACTTACCACAAAAATGCTTCTCTATGGGGCTCTGCGTACAGCTGGTTAACAGCTTTAACTGGCCACTTGTAGACCTGAATTAAATCCAGTGGAAAGACTGCTCTGGGTGGAGGTGGAAATGCAGTAGAGTCCACTCCCAGATCCTCCTAGTCAATGAAATGTCCCTCTGCCTTGGATGAGGAGTACGATTATTCAACTCCAACCATTATTTACCTCTCCTGCCCCCATTTTAAGTGATTCACACATGGTACAGACAGACGAGAACAATACCAAAGAGATATTGACTGTGCACTATAATGTGCTAATTCTTACTGAAATGCAATGAATTGGAACAGCAGAGATGTTGAATGTGCATATTCACATCAGTGTTCTTTATAAAAAAGGAAGGAAAGAAAGCTCTCAATCATCACTGATACTGAGGCCTTCATTTCACTGATTAAAACTGTAGTTACAGGTACTTTTGTACTCAATGCAACAAGACAAATTTATGAAACTCAATAAAGGAAACCGACCAGAAAAATTTAGCTCCTATATTAAATAGCTTTTACTTTGTGATTTTACTTATGAAAGGTGAATTAGATTGTATATGCTTTCCCATAAATAGATTCTATTAATGTAGAGTTTCAGATAATTGATGCTGGGAGTAGAAATTCCATGGGGCCTCATCCACTTTCCTGCTGGAACTTGGTCGGAGATTGGTGCCATCAGGATTACAGTAGTGGACCAAAATTTCTGGAAATGTTTTTCTAGATCCAGAAGTGCAATCACACAACCAAATGACTTCTTCCACCATTAAATCACCCATTTTCTGGGAACACTTTTCCCCCTATTGGCTCAAGTGAGGAAGCAGATGGGCTCATTAAAAAATATATATGGGTAACAAGTAGAGGCCAGTGGACCATAAGCATTCCCCTTAGTCCATTTGATCTGGTTCACTGGCAGTTGTGATTCAAGCTCTTAGCCAGGAATAAATGCAATCGGCTTTTGGCATAAAAACAGAAAGTATGGCAGAAACTCAGGCAACATCTGTGGAGAGAAATTAATGTTGAGAATCCAGTATGACTTATTTATCCTGAAGAAGAGTTAAGCTGGACTCGATGTTCACTGTTTCTGTTTTTCTCTCTCCACAGTAGCTGCCTGATCATTGATTGTCTCCAATACTTTGCAAATTCTCGTTTCCTGCGTTTGCAGTATTTTGCTTTTATTTCAGCTTTTAACATGTCTTTGTTCACATTTTTCAGTTCTATCTCTAGCTCTACAGTAGGGGAGAAACAGAACGTTGTGATCATGATGCAAGAATATTACTTTTGGTCTTCTGTTTCTTTTAGAAAGAATCTTAAGTAATACTTGCAAATTAAGTTCTCCATTACTATTTATTTGCTGGTTTACTTTTTGTGGTGGAAATTGTTACGCTCTTACACAAACAGTTTCATTCCTTCAATAAAAAGACAATAATTATCTGACAAGTAAAGTAAATCAATAAGGAGACCTGGCATGTGCAACAGCCTTGACTTCCATGTATGAGCCAATACTATGAGAATATACTTCAGTTCACTGCAAAATTTAAATCCCAAGTCTCTACATTAAGGAATGTTGGTTCATCTTTGCAGGTTGAATGAAAAAAAAACTTTGACAGAGATTCTGAGCAGCATTGGAGACATCAGCTTGAAAATTAGACTCACTTGTTACACCCAACTGGGGTAGCACTTATCTATTTTGTAGATATCACCTACATTCATGCTAAAAATCAGTCCCCCCCTATTGCCAGACTCATCACAAAATTCACAAAGGTGGTTATTTTGGCTTGTTAGGTCATGTTACTCCTTAGTTTTCCTCCAGATACTTTAATTTGTTTGCAGAAGGCACAGGGAGGCTGGCTTGTACTTAAAAGTTTCTGACTTACTGGTTAAAGAACCACATATTATAGCAACTGTTAAAAGGAAAAATAGAGATGGTCCTCCTTAAAGTGTTTTTTTTTAAAACAAACACAGGAAAAGAGACAGCTCCTGCCATGGGGACATCTGATGGCTTCTCCCAAACATGCATATTCCCAAGATATTCAACTACCTGGGAGATAGTTATTGGTAGGCAAGAATCTGTTGTCCTTGATAACTGATCACCATACCACCACACCAATCAGCTATACGTTGTCAGTCAATTGCCCACTTGTACACTGTTTGATCTGTAACCAGACTTCAATACTGCTTAAACAAGTAGCTGTGTAACAGCATTTAACATGAGTGTCAGGTTCCTTGTTCTTAACAAGTAAGCAATTCTTCAATCTTTAAAACTAGTTCTTTTCCCTATTTCAGTCCACAACCAAAAATACAGAAAAATATTTTTAAATGGTCTTTTACATAGTATTGTTCTTCACAAACTTCTAACAATTTAATCTGAGCTGTGGGAATTAAATTATTTTAAATAACTTGAAGCCAATTAAATTAGTTCATAGAGAAAATTGGTGACAATTCTATCAAACACCCAAAGGATATCACCCACAATCATTTCAAGCCTGTTTTTAGTGTAAATCAGTGCTTCTGCAGCAGCTTGTAACCTATAACCACAAATTACAACACATTCAAACATATAATTATTTAAGTGTCTGCATTTGTAATTAAGGCATACAGTACTTGGAATTTTTAGTTCTTCAGTTACTTTTTAAACAGTTCCCATTGATGCACACTCTATTAAGGAATTTGTGTTGAGGATTTAGTCAAATTTAAGGACTGTGCCCTAAACATTTTTAAAGAGTAGCACAAGTTGTGCAGCAGGGCTTCTCAAACCATAGCTCGGGTGTGATTCCCAAATCTGTAATGGGGGCCATGGAGTGCCACAGGGCTCAGGAAAATGGTTTCAGAAGGGCCAAACATCAGGGCCAGGCTTATTGGCTGAGCAGGCTGTCAGTCAGGACAGTCAGTACAAAAAAAACAGCCAATCTCTGGTGCTGACCATCTCCCCTGACAAGCTATCAGCCAATGAATGTAATATTCAGCCCCAGAACATTCAAAACTATTACCAATACTGCCTAACGTTCTAGGGACTACCATTGATCAGAAAGAACTTGACTAGCGTTTTAAATACAGTGGTTACGAGGGCATATCAGAGGCTAGAAATACTGCCGTGAGTAACTCACTTCCTGATTGCCCAGAGCCTGTCTGCCTTCTATAAAGGCACAAGTCAGGGTTGTGATGGAATGCCCCCACTTGCCTGCATTACTGTAGCTTCAACAACACTCAAGAGGCTTCACGCTATCTAGGTAAATGTAGTTCACTATATTGGCACCACATCCTCTCTATATGATGCGTTGCTGAAATTCATCGAGGCTCCTTTGACAGCACCTTCAAAACCCATAGGCATTTTCATCTAGAAGGACAGATGCATGGGAAGCATAACCAGCTGCAAGAACCTCTCCAAGTCACTCCTCATCCTGGCTTGGATATAAAAACAGAAGTTGCTAGAAAGGCTCAGCAGGTCTGGCAGCATCTATGTGGAGAAATCAAGTTAATATTTCAGGTCTAGTGACCTTTCCTCAGAACTGGCTTGGAAATATATTCCCTTCTGTGTCACTGCTTCAAATTCTGGAATTCGCTTCGTACTGGTACTGTTTATCTGTCTACTCCAAATGAACTGCAGTGATTCAAGAATGCTCCTGACCACCACCTTCTCAAAGGCAATGAGGGATGGGCAATATATAATGGCCCAGTCAGCAATATCCTCATTCTGTGAATGAAGAAAGAAAGAAATAAAAAGAGAGAGAGAGAGAGAGAAACTGCCTGCCCCCCTGCCCTGCCCTGCTCTCACAGTCCTGGCTTAGGATCCTGACCACTTCCAAATCATCCAAACGGTGTCATGGGAGAACAAGTTCAGGAAGCATTGCCCACAGTCACCACATGTGCAATATAGTTCTGCTGGTTGAAATGATACAAACTTTACAGCAAGTGGGAAAATCATTTGAACAAAATAGTGTGAAAATACCAGAATTGCAGCCAGTGCGAAGGATTGCAGTAATGTTAAAGAGCTGTTGGCAGGCTCTTGGGCTGCAGGTTCAGTTTAAGAAAGTAGACTATTCACTCATCTGTGCTCAATTACTAAATTATCCTATTGGCTGTTGGAGACTTCGATCCTGCATTCCTGCCCACAGTCCTTGTATAGCAGATATAGCCTAGTATTTTGCAGATAGACTTTATAAACAAAACGCAACTCTAATTTATTTACTGCATGGATTCAAAGGCTAATGGTATAAAGGTCACTACCATCTGGAAGGCATTTATTTAAATCTCTACACTGGATCATGGCAACAATTTGTAGATAACCAGAAAATACTGATCCATGTAAAAATTACAATCCTACTGCATTTTGATTTCATTTCTACATTACAAATGAATATGGAGTTTTATATATAATACAGGACAAAAGTATAAGGGTTTTGAACTGACAGGAATGTTGTCATGTAAGGCGTAGTGTCTGGATGGTTGATGTGCAATGCAGAGTGGTACCAACAGCGTGAGCTCGATTCTTGCATTGTCCCCAAGAGCACTATCCTCCGGTACTTACGGAACAAACCCATAGAAGAAAACACTACACGACCAGACACGATAGCAATCATACCGTATATCAAAGACATATCAGAGATAACCATCCGACTACTCAGACCCCTGGGAATCTTAGTGGCCCACAAACCAGAAAGCACCTTCCCTCAGCTCCTCACAGAAGGTTAAAGACCTGACAGCCACATCCAATAGGTTGAACGTTATCTGCAAGATACCCTGCAAAGGCTGAAAAACACTACATCGGACAAACAAGAAGAAAACTGACCATACAAGTACGCAAACGTCAGTTTGCCACTGCCAGACACGACCAGTACTCTTTCATTTCCAACCACACAGACATCGAAGGACACGAATTCAACTGGGACAATGTAACCATTCTGGCACAGGTGAAAGAAAGACACTGCAGAGAATTCCTTGAAGCCTGGCACTCCAAACGGAACTCAATCAATAGACACATTGAACTGGACCCCGTACACAAATCACAGAGACATATAAATACCAGGTAGGACAGAGCACCTACACCTTAACAATGACACACTGATGATGTCACTTAGTGAGGCGACGAAACATTTGCAGAAACACATACCAGCCCAGCAAAAGAATCTACAACTTCAAAGCACCTATGCTTAATCATAGCTGGTGTAATTTTGTTTTAAATAGAAAAACTAATGTCAGAGTATAGAAGCGGTAAAATCTACAATCAAAAGTTTGGGGCTCATTCAGATTATAATGAAAGGATAAAACAGTAACTGTCCTGGGCAATCAAATGTGCAAGAATGAATCACGGACATAACATAAATACAGTGTCACAACTGCTGCACTTGAATAGGATTGGGACACAAGACATTATGGGAAATATAATTCTTGAAGGATTTGAGCTCCAGAGAAAAAAGAAAAAAAATTCTGTAACACCTTTCACTATTTCATGATATGCAAAAGGTTTTTATAGTTAATTAAGTACTTTCTAGTATGGGAAGATCCCACAAACACAAAGAGGTATATGACCAGATCTTTATTGGGTGATTTTAGCTGTGGGATAAATGAGAGCCAAGATCAGGAGAGCTGGACTGCCCTTCTTTGAAGAGTCTATGGGATCTCTTACATCCATTTAAGAGGGCAGATAGACCTCAGCTGTTCTTTCTATATACAGAGTTAAAAATCACACAACACCCAGGTTATAGTCCAACAGGTTAATAGGAAATACTAGCTTTCAAGGCACTGCCTCTTCATCAGGTGGTTGATGAAGGAGCAATGCTCCAAAAGCTAGTGCTTCCAAATAAAGCTGTTGGACTATAACCTGGTGTTGTGTGATTTGTAACTTTGTACAGCCCAGTCCAATATCAGCATCTCCAAATCATCACTCTATATACAAGCATAGTATTTACCACTGGTAACTGGAGCATTGACCGGATCAAGTGTGCTACAGGTCAGGCTGTGCCACCTTCCTAGCTGAAGGAAATGTACGAGAGAGGTGAAGGTAAGGGCAGAAATAAACAAACCATGGTTGTTTTTTAAATCAAGCAACAGTGAGAAAAAGTTGGATTTTATAAAATTTCAAGGACCTCCACAGCAAAGTGCTTAATCTGATGTGATGGGTCTGGAAGAATGCATCTTAAACAAAGTAATTTCAAATTATCGGTGCCCCATTGTATTGTGCTGAGTGATGCAAAATCTGTGTTCAAGCTCAGTTGCAGCTTTTAGGCTGTATATAACAGTACTGACAGTGGCTGACCACAGAACGTTTCCCCTTAATGGCCTCCTACTATTTATCCATTATACCAGTGAAATCTAATTATTTCTCTTTACTCTATGTCAAACTTCAGAATTTTGCTGGGCTGGCACTGACGACTGATTTCATTAATTTTGATTACCTTTGTTGGGACTGACTCCATTTCACAAACAGAGCTAAAAGCTGCTTCAAAATCCCCAGCCGCACATTATATCAACACAGTTTCCTAAATTAATTTGTACACTGAGTAGCAAATAAAAAGTGCTGAACATTATTTTATTGACTAAGTACAGATGCAGGGAGAATAGTGCTCAGTGGATGAAATTCTTTAGAATGCAATGGGCTCGGGAGTCAATAGTTTAAATTAGTAGATCACGTAACAAGACAAGTGTGATTTGCCAAACCAAATATTCAAGACCCAGATGTAAACCTTACACAAAACTTTCAGCAGTGTTTTGCCTCTGTAAACAAAAAAAGGTTCCAGTGATCTTAGTGGACAGCAAGATTTCTTTTGTTTTCAAATTTCTACTTCTCTGTCTTGAAAGTCTCCATTTCCCTACTGAAAGTATATCATTCCAGAAGAACATGGGGAATGCATTTGAGATTAAATTCCAATTCATGGTGAATATAAGCATAGTAATAAACTGTGTGGGCATCACTGCCAAGCCTAACTTAGTCCACATACAGACATATGTTTCTACATTTAATAGAACAGAAGCTAGTTTTTACCTCCGTAATGCAGTAGTGCACTGTCCCAGCACAGATCAATGAATAGAATCAAATACTGAGCCACCTTGAAAGCCTGAACCTTTCACTGAATAAGCTTGCTGAACCACGAAGGAACTTTCGGTACATCATCTTCCAACAATGCATGCAGAGAGCTTATTTGCCAGTCACTGACGGTCCTGTTTCTTCTGTTCTGGTAGATGCTTTCTATTTAACATTGCTTAGAGTTTAAATTTCTTTTAATTTTGAAATGTTGTGGAAAATGGTTTCACCATGTTTTCTGGAAATGCCTGGAGTGGTTTTCTCAAAAAAAAAGAAATTGAAGATTCCCTGTGAACATTAAGAAAAATCTCCAAATAAAAAGTGGTTTTCTATAAATCACATGACTGACAATAAACACTGGCTTTGCTTAGATCCCCCAGGGCTGTTTTGAGTAGTGAGTGGCTTGAAAAGGTGCTTACTTTCTCTTATTCAGTTGGAGAACAAGTTTTTCAGCTGATCCCTTATTTCAAAACAGAAAGTCTTGACACTGAGTTGAGGGTGAAACCCATTTGTTCTTTTGAAACAGTGATTGAAGACACATCTCAAAAGTGTATTTCCTGAGCAAACTAATGTCTGTAGAACTTTGGGGACAATGATATTAGTGACTTTTATCAAAAATGTGTTCAGCTATTGCACATCCCTAATTGCCTGGAGGGCAGTTAAGAGTCAGCCACACTTCTGTGGGCTTGGAGTCACAACAGACCAGGATAGACAACTCTGAGTGGGGTTGGAAGGAGGAGGGGGAGGGAGGTCTTGCGATAATCAATAATTGCAACATTGTTGCCATTAGGCTAGCTTTTTATTGCAGAATTTTTGTTTTATTTTTTAAATTAACTTCAAATTCCACCAGCCACTATGGTGAGATTTGAACTATATTCCCAGAACATTATTCTGAGGCATTGCCGCTATGCCATTGGCTTGACCACATGTGCCAGAGAATCAGAGCAGCAGACTTCTAACATGTTTCAAGAATGACCCATTGACCAAAGCCAAGCTGTAACTAAATAACCCCAAAATGCGCGCATAGGTACTTTCTTAGGGAAAGAAGAAATTTCTTGTTTTGCAAAGGCGTTTATACTTCTATGTTTTTGTCTCCTTTAATCAATGATTGCAAAAGCTTTGTTTTGATAATAAACCTGTAACTGCACTGAATTAGATCTTGTCATTTAAACCATGAATTTGAAATAGTATTTATTTCGAAAATGTATTTTTATTTGATATTGTAACCCATAAAATAGTGAGAATGGAGTGCCAGTGCATTCTTTCGGTCTGTTATAACACAGAGGCAGACTTTTAAAAAAATTAAATTAATGAAGGAATCATAAGCTGTTGTTTGATGTGGGTTATGAATGCGATAAGTAAGGTGGGAATGTGACGATGCAAAAAAAATCCTTTAGGTCAAAAAATAAATAAATTTCCTTTGATGCTAGGAAGTATTTGAACAATTGCTTTCAAAGTCACCACCCATGTAACAGATAACTATTACCCTTGCCAAGTACAGGAAATTTTTGTGCTGGGCACATTCTTCAAAGGCTATCATTTCAGTAGGAGGAGGAAATTATGGATTATTTGGACTGAGGAAGAATTATGGATTCAAATTTTAAAACTGTGTTAGAGAAACTCAGCAGATCTGGCAGCATATGTGGAGAGAGAAGCAGAGTTAACATTGAGTCCGCTGTAATTTCTTCAGAGCTGGAAAAGTGTTTTTCTTTAAATACTTTAGACAGAAGGGTAGGAGAGGAGAGTGGAACTGATTGTGAGGTTTCAGAGTGTAAAAAGGAATGCTGAAACATGAAATAGAGATGTAAAATAGTGTCTGCTCGGCTGTGCAATGGCAACAAGACATAGGACTGGGAGAGTTTAAAGTCAAGGTGGAGAGCAGAAATATTTGAACTCTATATTGACTCCTGCAGGTGTAAAGTAACCAGGTGGAAGAGGAGTTGCTGTTCCTCCTGCTTACATTGAGTTTCTCTGAGCTGCTACAATGGACAGAGGACAAATGTTAGTATGGGAGCAAGTTTCTTATCAAAATTACAAACATTAGGAGGCTGGGTTCATTTATACAGAGAGAGCAGAGGTGTTCCCCATAGTGGCTATCAGTTTGTGTTTGGTCTCCCCCACGTAGAGGAGACCACATTGTGAACAGTGAACACAGTAGATTGATAGAAAATAGTACATGTAAATCATTGCTTCAACTCGAAGGTCTGTTTGGGTCTTTGGACAGTAAGGGGAGAGATTAAGTTAAAAGGAAGTTGAATTGCATGGGATGATACCGGGGGTTGGGGTGGGAGGGGAGGGGGGGGCTCCTTATTTGAGGAAAATGATCCATGTGGAATGCTGACAGTGGAGGGGAATAAAGATGTGTTGGGCGGTTGTATTCTGCTGGGAGGTAGCGAATGTGACAGAGAATGATGCTTTGAATATGGAGACATGTAACGTGGAGATTGAGGACAAGGAAAACTCTATCATTGCTCTGAGAGGGAGAAAGAAGAAGGGGTGAATATGTCTAGAGTTCAGTTGAGGTGGGGGGGGGGGGGGGAAGAGGCTGGTGGGGACAAGTTGTATGGAGTGAAAAAGGGCTTTATTATGAGAGTCATTCAGTTTATAGTAGATTTTGGTGGACAACTTACATCCAGAAATGAAAAACAGCAAGTTCAAGGAAGGAAAGGGTTAAAGATGGATCAGGTGAGAGAGAGGGATAGAAAATTGGTGATTACATTTTCTCCAATTCCAGACAAGAGCAGAAAGAAGCACCATTGACATCATTTATGTATCAGGGAAGGAGTTGTAAATGCACCCCACTCCCCCTCCTCAGAATAGAACTGGAATAAGGAATGTTTCACATACCTTTCAAAAGGTACAGCCATAACTGGGACCCAGCCATAACTACACCTGACATGGCGGAAGTGAGGCAATATAAAATGCAACAAACCACACAAAGTGAGGATGAGCTCAACCAAGCAAAGAACAAGTGGTGTTGGATGCGCAGGAAGAAGTGGAGAGCTTTCAAACCATCATAAATCGGGGATGGAAGAGAAGAAGATATTCAAATAATGACCTTCTGCAGCTTTGTAAGGTGTTTAAGATATCCAAGGGGAATTTCCAGATTTCTTTCTGGAAAACATTAAGATCATCTTTTTTTGCCTCTTTAGAATAGTTTGCAAGGTAGGAAACTACCTACCTTGAACAAGAGAGTTGAGATAGGAAAAAATTGGTTCTGATTGGCAAGAACAGACTGAAAATGGAGCCACTAGAACAGTCTGTTGTGGATTTTGGGAAGGAGGTAGAAGTGGACTTCTCAAATTGTTCACAGTCAAGTTACTATTGTCTCAGAAACATTCGCCCAACTTTAGTGAAGTCAAGGTAAATTTTAGTTAAGATTTTAATATAAACAAATGGACTTGGCTTATTGCATCAGATAAAACAGCAAAATAAATGTTTTAACATTGTGAGCATTAATAACAGCCAACTGTCCAAGAGTTGAATCATGCAATACTCAATTATAAACATTTCTATTGGCAATTAGAATAATGAATTTCAAAAGGATTCACAACTAATTTTCTGTTACGTTTGAGTGCCAGGCCCTTGTTTGGAGTCCAGATTGGATAGAATTGATTAGTTAGATTACAGCTTGTATTCTCCCTTGCATGCATTTTCATTTTCCGTTGAAGAAACAAATAAAAAATTAGGAAAACAATTTCAACCAGGATGTAATATGGCCTCTTTTTTCCAAAAGGTATAATGTGATTTTCTCAGCCTGCGATTGAGGAAGAATATGAAGAGGTCCAGAACGTCTACACCTTTGTTAATTTAACAAAGGCATCACAATCTGTGAACCACAGTGGGAGATCTTTTAAAGTTTAGATAAGCTGGCAGTTCGGTGAATATTAAAATGTTTATAATGGTCAAGTTAATCGACCCAGGATCCATTTGTGGAGTTCTGAGGAAAGGTCACTGGACCTGAAACATTAACTCTCTCTCTACAGATGCTGCCAGGCATGCTGAGCTTTTCCAAAAATTTCTGTTTTTGTTCCTTTTTATTTATTACCAGTTTAGTCACCAAAAAGGAATCAAATTTAGTTGTTCCAACATTGTTCAACATGCTGTGTACTGTAATAGTGAGGACAAAGCTGTACAGTCATCAGTTTCTTCACAGTTTGATAGCTATGCACAAAACAAGATCATATTTATAACTTATGTTTTTAATCCGAGATTGTTCAAGAATAACTAGCCTCAATGATGGATGCTTAATGAGCAAAATAGGCAGGTTACAGCTGAATACCTCCATCCTTTCAAATGTTCAAAAGAAGATGTAGAGGAAACAATATGCCAGCTACAGATTAGATGATCTGATACAGAGGAAAGGAATTGAACAAGTAGATTCATTTAAAAAGGAAGCCAACACAAATTTGTCACAAGGTAAGAAGTGTGATTAATTTAACATTTTTGATGTTATGACAGACTTGATAAGAGCAGAATGGGTGGAAACAATATTGGTAAATAGCTTGTTTACTGGACTAGAGGAAGGCGTTTTACAGGTATTGAAACTAGGGCCACTATTTTCCTGGTTCAGTTTCATGTCCGAGACTTGGGTCCATCGCAAGGCATAATTTAAAAATGTGCAGAGGACTACAAAACCGTATTGTGAACTGTGGACAGGAAAGTGATACACATCCAGAGGACAGATAGGCTTGTGAAATGGATTGACTGAAGAAATTTTAATGCCATGAATTGCGCAATGATATATTTTCATGAGAAGAAAAACAAAGAGAAAATACAAAATAAAGGGCACATTTCTAAAGGGGTGCAAGAATAAATGACACGTGGGGGTATATATAACAAAAGATGGCAGGGATGTTGAAAAAATGATTAAACTAAAAAGCATACAAGACCCACACCGTATCCTGGACTTCATAAACAGAGGCATAGGAGTGCAAGGCAAGGAGGTTGACAAGAATCTTTATAAAACACTGATTAAGCCTCAACTGAACTATTACGTCCAATACTGATCACTACCTTTCATTTGAATGCTTTAAAGGAGGGAAAGATTGATGAAAATAATTCGTGGAATGATGGTTCTCATTTACACCAGTAGATTGGAGAAGCTGAAGTGTTTGCCTTCTGAAAGGTTAACTTGAAATTTTACAGATGTTCAAAATCATGAGGGGTTTTGACAAAGGAGATTGGGAAAAACTGCTTTGACAGAAAAAGATCAGGAACTCAACACTGATTCAAGGTGAATGAAAGCAATAACTTCAGATTCTGGAAATCTGAAATTTAATAAAAATGCTGGAGAAATTCAAAAGGTCTCGCAACATCTCTAGAAAGAGAAACCAATGTTGTGAAGAATCACATCAAACTAAACATTAACTGTGTGTGTCTGTCTCTCTCCACTGATTTAAGGTGACTAGGAGAAGAATCAACATTAAAGTATGGATTTTTTTTAATGCAATGAGTGGTTAGACTTGGAAACCAGTTGCTCAATTAGAGAATTGCCACAGCAAATGTCCACGATGAGCTGAAGTCTGGAAATGGCAGCAGACAAGGCTAGATAAATGCTATGAAGATACTATTATAGTATATTAATATGTTCAGTATAACTTTAGCACCTGAGTGCACACAGGCATGCTTGATGACAAACAGCATGTCTGCCAAGTCACTTAAAATCCATTTTAGGCAGAGAGACCTAGCTGCCAAGCACATGTCACGATATTAATGAGAAATCAGAGTTGACATTTCAGGTCTGGTGACTCTTCCTCAGAACAGTTCTGAGGAAAAGTCACTGGACCCAACACGTTAACTCTGATTTCTCTTCACAGATGCTGCTAGACATGCTGAGCATTTCCAGTTCTTTTGGTTTTTTTGGACATTGATGAAAATCCTCTTACCTGCCTCACTTGGCTTTGTGAAGTTACATCTGAAAATGTGTTGCTGGAAAAGCGCAGCAGGTCAGGCAGCATCCAGGGAACAGGAGAATCGGCGTTTCGGGCATAACCCTTCTTCAGGAATGAGGAAAGTTTGTCCAGCAGGCTAAGATAAAAGGTATGGAGGAGGGACTTGGGGGAGGGGCGTCGAAAATGTGATAGGTGGAAAGAGGTCAAGGTGAGGGTGATAGGTCAGACTGGGGTGGGGGCGGAGAGGTCAGGAAGAAGAATCTTCTTCCTGACCTCTCCGCCCCCACCCCAGTCTGACCTATCACCCTCACCTTGACCTCTTTCCACCTATCACATTTCCGACGCCCCTCCCCCAAGTCCCTCCTCCCTACCTTTTATCTTAGCCTGCTGGACAAACTTTCCTCATTCCTGAAGAAGGGCTTATGCCCGAAACGTCGATTCTCCTGTTCCCTGGATGCTGCCTGACCTGCTGCGCTTTTCCAGCAACACATTTTCAGCTCTGATCTCCAGCATCTGCAGACCTCACTTTCTCCTTTGTGAAGTTACATGTCCATCCAACATCAGCTCAACTCCCATCCAACACACAAGAACCAAGGCATAGCTATTGATGCAGTGGAACACTCTTAAATGCTTGGATTTAAAACATTTTCTAACTAACATTCCTGTAATAAGAGAATCTAATTAAAATTATATTCTACTTGAGTAAAAACAATGACTTGCAACCATTAGAATAGGGACTGGGAGTTCTGTTATAAAGCAGGTAATGAGTGAGGGGGTGGTTTAAAGTGTTTCAAAATTATATATGGGGAGCCACTAACTGTCTCAATGCCCCAGGCAGAGGCTTTTTAGGAATAGAAATGGTCCATTTAGGTTGTTTGCTCTAGACTTGGTCTGCCTCCACTTCAGGCCTGGGTTCCTTGAAAATTCCACCATCTCTCACGGAGATGGGATTAGTCCAGTGTTCAGAGTCTCACTTTCAGCATGAGAATCTGGCTCCTGACCCTTCAGCCACTGTCCCTACCATGTAGAACTATAATCAGCAACCAGGTCACACTAGTGGAACAGGAAAATTGTTGCACAGGAAACAGTACTAAATGTGAAAATGAAAATGTTAATGCTGTACAACAAATCTCTACATTCAAGAGTTACAAATAAGGGCTTGGATATTTTGAATACCTACAACATTTGATTGGTCAAAAGGTCAAATCAAACAAATGTATTTCCAAAAGTATTTCTGAGGATAGGTTAATTTCCTTACTGCTGAGTAATATCCAACAGAAATTACTCCACAGAAGGAAGCTATTTGAACTTGTGCAGTTTTAAAAGTACACATTTATCAATTTTCAAAGACATACCAATGAGAGGCAAACTTCTCATTAACCACTTCTTTCAACTGGGGTAATTTATTCTCTCTAATTACTTACTATTTTCTGCTAATAGGGAGTCTACAGAAAAAAAGGTAATGCAATCAATCATAGGAAATTATACTTAGATTCTGGGTCAGACCATCTTTCCAACTTTGGTTTAGGCATGTATACAAAATCAAATCCATATCTGTAGTTTCATCAAGAGCTTTGAATCAGCTGCCCATTTGAAGTTGTGAATTTAGCTGCCCTGGGTCATTGGACAGTTTTCCTGAAATCTCCATTGTTGCTTTAAAGATCTCAAATCGCTCCATACGGAATCCCTGGCAGGTGGAATGGGGTTAGTGGGGGAACTGAAAATCTTATTTTTCCATGACAGCAGTACATAAAAAGTGGGAAAACGGACAAAGTATCACATATTTGGGGAAGTTTGTTTCCTTAGCCAATACCCACAGGAAACAATTTGTGCTTCAAGAACTATCAAGTGCGCTATGAATTTCTTACTGACTTCAGATACCTGCATAGGATGAATGCTCACCAGCGTCAAAATCAGGCCACAACACATGGAGTTTCCTTTTCATATAAGAAGGTGAAGAAAACTCGTGCATGATAAAGAAAGCACTGACATTTAAAACTAACAGATAAATGTGTAGTCACCATCCAAGCAGGAAACTAGCAATAATATTAAATATTGTTACTCAAAGTTAAATAGCACAAATTACAGAGAGAAAACTTGATTATTTGTATATTCCTTATACAAAGGCAGAAGACACATAGAATCAAGCCACTTAAATGTTTCAGTGATGAATGATGAGTTAAACAGATTGCAGTCAGTCATTATATTATGTATTCAAATGCCGAATGGACCATTGTAACATTGTTTAAAATATTCAGCCTTATATATGAAATCTTCCTTCTAGACAATAGTGGGAAATTTTGACGTTATATGGACAATGTGCCTTTTGTTCAAGTTTTTACGAAATCTCCTGCAATTGTCTCACCGAGATTACTTGAAGCTCGTTTTCTTCATGCTACTGGGAAGACTCAAGTTTCTCTATTTGGTTCATCTCTGGAGAGTTATTTTACTCTGATTGTGGAGTCAGCAGCAATACAGCTGAAGCGTTGGTGTGGTATTAGTTCCTTTTAAAATCAATTAACACATTTAGTCCACGGATGAACAACCTTTTCCCAGTTTAAGTTTTAATATGCTTTTACTGCACACAGTAAGCAACTTAAGCATTTCAAAATGCATAATACTTAAAATAGGTAAATATCTATCTATACATAAATATTGACAGTCATATTTGTGGAATTTACAAATTGACAAAATTAAAAATTGTAAGCAATGAACATGTACATTAAAATCAGATAAGTAGAATTATGCAACAAAATGACTTCCATCAAATTAAAAATAAAACAGCAGAGTAGAGGTCTCGCTGTTTTGCAAAGCACAAATGGACCTAAAGCTGACAAAATTCATCAGTGTTCACACATTCAGCTGGAAGGGTCAAGCAACAGCTCCTGCCATGACTTGAGCCAGAGCCTGTATAAGTGTGAGGAATGAATTGCTAGAACATCTGAAATCAAAGTGGAAAAAATCTTTATTAAACCAGTAAATAATTCTTCCAGGATGGGAGGTGGAATGTGCATCTGTTTTGATGCATAAAATGAAAGATTCCTGCAGGTGAAGATAAAGCCCTGAGATATCAAATGTGGTTTACACATTTACAGTGTTTGCTTATGCAGCTTTAGGGACAGAAAGGCTTATTTATAAAAAAAGCTTTTGTTTTACAACCCATGGGAATATATCCTTACATGGTATGGTTCATAGACTGAATTATTCTGCTACATATCCAAGCAAGGACGTGACTACACTTTCTACTTATAAAGTATCAATTAAATCTTGTCGTCATAAAATTCCCAAGTTGGTCATGCTCCAGAGAATTACCATTCTGTCTTCTTCCTGTTTGCTATTCTTGTTTATATCCTTCCTGCCCCTACATTTCTGACCATGTTGTAGGCTCTAAAACATGATAAATGCACAAAGCTCTGTTACTAATTAGCTTTTTCCTGTTCTTAAATGAACTAAACAGTGACATTAGAATTAAGATTGAAAAACTGGATAAAATCATGATCCAATGTTTTTTATTTAATCAAATTGTGTTGAAAGATAAATACAGAATTAAAGCTGTCACTTCGTAACTGGTATGCTTGGTAACAACCCTACTTCATTTACAGATTTCATAACATGGTGCGATTCACCATTGCACAAAGGAATGGAGAATTTTGATGATATCACAGGGTTCTAAATAGGGACATCTGGGGTATATGGAAGTTAGACACAATGTGGGTTGTTGCACTACACAATTTCTGGTTAATTCTGCATTTTTTAATGTAAAAAGTGGACTCAAGAAGCATTGCTCACAATTGCCCTTTGTATACTTATTTTCAGTGCATCTGAAATTATATGACACTTTACTGTGGAGGTGTCAGCTGAGCCCTGTATGTGCTATTAACCCAAACATTGCTCTGCTTCAGAAATAATGCAGTATAATGACTAATTAAGCCAAATGTTAGATTGGATACTGGCATGCATTAACCCACTTCTGATCCGTTGTTAAACCCCTTTAGCATCTTCAGAAAAAGTTTGCATTTGTTTATGTTGGATAGCAATGGGGAACACATACCACTACAGAGTCATACAGCACAGAAACAGATCCTTCGGTCCAATCCGTCCATGCCAGTTTCCATTTGCGTATGGAACTAAACTAGTTCCATTTGTGTGTGTGTGTGTGGCCTATATCACTTTCTTATTCATGTACATGTCCAAATGTCTTTTTAAATGCTATAACTGTATCTGCATCTACCACTTCCTCAGGTAGTTCATTCCATGTAGGAAACACCCTCTGTATGAAAAAGCTGCCCCTCAGGACTCTTAAATCTTTCCCCACTCAGTTTAAAAATATCGCCTCTAGTTTTGGACTCCCTTACCTTAGGAAAAAGCCCTTTCACCACTAATAGATATTGTCCCTCACGATTTTATAAACCTCTATAATGGTCACCCTACGACCTCCTGTCTTCCAGTGAAAAAAGTCTAAGCCTATCCAGCCTCTCATAACTCAAACCCTCCAGTACTGGCAACATCTTTGTACTTTTTTTTGAACCGTCTCCAATTTAATAATATTCTTTTTATAGCAGGGCAACCAGAACTGTACATAGTACTCCAAATTGACCTCACCAATATTCTGTACAACTGCAACATATCCCAACTCCTACACTTATTGGTCTGAGCAATTAAGAAAGTATTTTGCACGTTTGCCTTATCTTCTTAACCATCCTGTCTGCCTGTGATGCAACTGTCAAAGAACTATGTACCTGAATCTCTTGGTTTCTCTGTACAACATCACTACCTAGGGCCCTACCATTAATTGTATAAGTCCTACCCTTGTTCGTCTTAACAAAAGATAACACCTCGCATTTATCTAAATTAGATTCCATCTGCCACTCCTCAGCTCATTGGCCCGATTGATCAAGATCACTTTGTACTCAGAGGTAGCCTTCTTCATTATAGCACCAATTTTGGTTATCTGCAAACTTACAAACCACACTTTCTGAATTCTTATACAAATAATTGTGTATAAGTGACAAACTACTCAACTGACTCAACGCCGATTCCTGCGGAACACCATTGGTCACAG
Source organism: Chiloscyllium plagiosum (assembly GCF_037043375.1). NCBI lineage: Eukaryota > Metazoa > Chordata > Chondrichthyes > Orectolobiformes > Hemiscylliidae > Chiloscyllium > Chiloscyllium plagiosum. The sequence continues at coordinate 60,194,827 of NW_028270149.1, forward strand.
GTCTCCATTCTGAAAAACAATCCTCTACCACCAATATGTCTCCTACCATCAAACCGATTTTGCGATTTTGCATCCAATTGGTAAGCTCTCCCCGAATCCCATGTAGTAAAAGAGGGTGAGGAAGAAACACAAATGTATTTTCTATTGAATAAGCAAGCACAATAGAAGGGGAATACATTCATCCCAAATTTCAAAAATTAGGGGCAAAATGCAAAAGAAAGAGACTTAAAAAAGAACAATCAAATTAAAAAATTGGCCTGGATGTAGTTGGTAGTGAATGAGATGCAAGAATGCTCCAATAACCTAATAATGTATCATTCTGATACAGAGTTGAAATTACCTGATATCTGATCCAGTGATACTAACTAGTGTTAGTTTGACAGGGAAAAGTTGTGTTTGTTGCTGTTGCACCTGCAGGGAATGCAGTCACATGCCAAAAGTAGTTACCCATGTAAAATAACCCTGGAATTGAGCTAACTGTGTGGCACGGTGGCTCAGTGGTTAGCACTGCTGCCGCACAGCGCCAGGGTCCCAGGTTCGATTCCAGCCTTAGGCGACTGTCTGTGTGGAGTTTGCATATTCTCCCCATGTCTGCGTGGGTTTTCTTCGGGTGCTCCGGTTTCCTCTCACATTCCAAAGATGCGCAGTTCAGGTGAATTGGCCATGCTAAATTGTCCATAGTTTTAGGTGCATTAGTCAGGGGGGGGTGGGGGTTACTCTTCGGAGGGTCACTGTGGACTTGTTGGGCCGAAGGGCCTGTTTCCACTCTGTAGGGAATCTAATCTAATCTAAACTGCGATGCTGACTAAAGCACAAATTGGTGGAGAACCTCTGCAGGTCTGGCAGCATCTATGGAGAGAAAACAGTTAATGTTTTGAGTATGGTGGGTGACTGGACTGTGGGTCACGGGTTTGTTTCAGATCTCCAATCAAGTGCTTTGTTTTATTTTAGTTTTTGGACAAACTCATATATACTTTCAAGGTGTAAGCTTTGTTTAGGATGTAATCAGATCTGGTGCATATAGTGGTGAATAAAGTGTGGCATGGTGGCTCAGTGGTTAGCACTGCTGCCTCACTGCGCCAGGGACCTGGGTTCGATTCCCACCTCGGGCGACTGTCTGTGTGGAGTTTGCACATTGTCCGTGTCTGTGTGAGTTTCCTCCCACAATCCAAAAATGTGCAGGTTAGGTGAATTGACCATGCTAAAATTGCCCATAGCATTCAGGGATATGTAGGTTAGCTGCATTAGTCAGGGATAAATGTAAGGGAATGGGTCTGGGTGGGTTACTCTTCGGAGGGTCGGTGTGAACATGTTGGGCCAAAGGGCTTGTTTCCAGACTGTAGGGATTCTATAAATTCTAAAAAAAAGTGACAGAGTGGAGGGGCAGTGAGCATTCAATGGTCAAGAGTCACACAAAGGATGTCATTAGCAGCACTGATTGCCAGTTCCAGCACAAGAGACACTCAAACTACTGGGAATGCAAAAAAGCATGGTTTCTTTTAAAAACATTGAAGGTGCAAGTTTTGTTTATGGATACAGTATGAAATATATCGAAACGACAGGTGAATGCAGGGCAAAAACATATTGCTTTAGTTTTATGTAAGGAAATAGATAATTAGAGTGTGAACAAATTGTGCACAGCTGTACAAGCTAGTCAAAAGAAAGATTTTAAGTAAAAACAGAAACATCTAGAAATGTTCAACAGGAGCGCATCTGTGAAGACAAAGAATAGAGCCAATGTTTCTGGTTGATCACCTCTTAACAGAACCTGGGTGGATTCATTCTTAGAGGTACAACTATAATCAAACAAAAAGAGCTGAAATTCTTGTTCAACAGGAGACCTCAGCTCGGTCACAATCCAGGGCGAGATAAAGTGCAGCACTCAACCAATACTGTCCCCAAGTGACTCCACTATGCCGGGAGAAGTCACTCTCTAGGTTGCTGATTAGATCATCACTAAGCAATTAAATTCAAATATGCAAAAGCAAACTGGATACACTCGAGAGAAGGTTCAATCATGTGGTAATAGACATGGTCATTTTTCTCAAAAATAAACAGAATTTGCGTGATGGGTTGAATGGTTGAATTCTTATTCCACTGTGTTTCACTTTCTGTTCATGGTCACACTTCACAACCCTTTCCCTGCACTACCACACAATTTTAAATCTAAATTCTTTCATTGCCTGATAAACTCTAAAATGTTATTTTTATTCTCTTGCAGATAGATCATACATGAAAACATCCATTCTGTATTGATGGACAATTTTTAAATTGAACTCAACCATGTACTGACAACGTTTCCACACTCCAGTGAAACCACGGCTGGGTACAGCACGTACTTCAAGCCTCTTTCCTTCAGTGCAGCCTCAGTTGAAACATTTGTCTACAGGATTCATAATTCAAAAAAAATTAAAAATACACCCAATGTGATGGATTAGTGCTGTAGCATCATCTGTGCTGCAGGTAATATTGCCAAAATGCAGCAATGTTTTTGTAACAGGTTAGCTGCGCCAGTTGATATACATAGCAAGAGACATACTGGCTGGTTAAAAAGTAGTGTGTTATGCTATTTTGAAGAACACATTGAGGGCCAACTTAGACTGAAGTGACTTTATGAATTGATGAATTTACAGCACAATAAGCTTGATTCGAGGCTGTTCAACGCAATTAGCCCAGAGACAACCGAAGGACTTTGTAATAGCTGAAGGAATTCTGCAACAAAACTGTCTATTGTAATTATGAATAAAGCTTTCTCTGTGAAAACTGGTCTATTTTAAAAATGACCTTTTAAAACAAAAGGAGAAAGCAACAAATGTTTTGCCGAATGATGACGTCCTTTGGATTTGTGTTCCATCTTAAAGAGACGTATTGGTTTATCATTAACATCTTTTACACTCTGCTCAAATATTGGGGAGGGAAGTGAAATTTATGCAGTAGTAACGTTAGGAAATGAAACCTTTTTAAATGGCTAGTTGCTCGTGTACGCTACCATACTTTCGTTCAGAATATTTAGTTGAAACTTCAACCTCTGATCAGAGAAAGGAATGTTAACTAGTAAAGATACAATGTTAATAGAACTTTTCAATTTGTCTTTTGTCTTTGCAAAACTGTTCACAACAAACATTGTCCCATGCTGTTCAATTCAGATTGTCAGTAAAACGTGTTGATATTGATAATTACATTTATAGCTGTGTAGTCAAATAAAAATGCCACAAGTCCCCTGCACATCACGTGCAGACATTGTTAAAGAAAGCTTACACAAGCAACTTAAATACTTAATACAACACTGTAAAAAAACCTCAGTGGCAAATGGCTTATGTCTGCACTCTGTTCCACACAGGAACATTTCCCCACATAATCATCACTAAGTGAAGAAATTAATTGTAAATAACGAAGTAAATTAAGAGACTGTGTTGGTTAATTCAGATCATTCATATTTTTGCTTTATTAATGTGTACACTGATGGATTAGGAGTTACACTCCATATCTCATTGTTAAGAAAAATTATACAAAGAAAATTCCACTCCTTCAAGAATATAGCTGGAGTTTTGTTATAGAAATGTTAAAATTTCGCACAGGTAGCTCACGATTAAATAGCTTTGTCAGTCACATTTTGCACATAGAATATTGTAATATAAGTAATCTGCTGAAAGAATAGGCAATATCATTTAAGGAGACTGTATTCATCTTACTCATTTGAACACAAGATGCTCACATGGTAGCTATGAGACAATAAGTGCATCTGGAACACATACACTAACATCTACAGGATTAAAAAAAATTGGATTTGGAGTTATGCACTTTAGTCATAGAGATGTACAATACAGAAACAGACCCTTCGGTCCAACCCATCCATGCCGACCAGATATCCCAACCCAATCTAGTCCCATCTGCCAGCACCCAGCCCATCTCCCTCCAAACCCTTCCTATTCATATACCCATCCAAATCCCTTAAATGTTGCAAATTTACTAGCCTCCACCACTTCCTCATTCCATGGCTAGCTCATTCCATGGCTAACATCACCCTGTGTGAAAAAGTTGCCCCTACTTCTTCAGACATTGGTGAAGCTTGGCCTTTTCAAAAGCAATCGTGCAGTCATTTGTCTCTGAATTGTGTAGATTAGATTACTTACATTAGATTAGATTACTTACAGTGTGGAAACAGGCCCTTCGGCCCAACAAGTCCACACCGACCCGCCGAAGCGTAACCCACCCATACCCCTACATTTACCCCTTTACCTAACACTACGGGCAATTTAGCATGGCCAATTCACCTAACTTGCACATCTTTGGAGTGTGGGAGGAAACCGGAGCACCCGGAGGAAACCCACGCAGACACGGGGAGAACGTGCAAACTCCACACAGTCAGTCGCCTGAGGCGGGAATTGAACCCGGGTCTCTGGCGCTGCGAGGCAGCAGTGCTAACCACTGTGCCACCGTGCCGCCCACTAAGTAGTTCAATGAAAAGACTGGACTTCATCATGCTCATGGCTATTAAACCCATTTTGATTACACATCTCTTACTCAGGGCATAGGAACCATAAGATCGACAACAGTGGAAATATTACCTGCGCAGCATGAGGCACTATGAACTATAAACTTTGCTGTGTGCTTTTTGGGAGAGTTCATACCCCAGATGTGGTGGCAGATAACAGAAATGTCATTAGTTTTTGATAATACTATGACAAACTATTGAAAAGTCAGCTTTGATCCATCAAAAGTTTGAATCCTGCCTGAATAGTAATTTCATCTCACTAAAATTCCGAGTTTATGTAAGCTATCAGCAACACTTCAGAAATAGTTGATAATCTCCATGTAGGCAGAGATGGCCGTGGGGAACAGCATTAGACTTTCAGAATCAGAATGTCTTAATTACATTGTTCTCTTAATCACATCAAACAATTCCCATCATGTGAATTTAAATGCCAAAACACATTATGACATCTTTTTTGGACCTTATAGCTGCTGTTACTTCAACCAAAACACCAATTCCCTTTCCAGCATTCATGACATTGATTTGGATCTGAATCATTTCCTTTCATATGGCATTGCTGTTAAATATGGCTGATCTTCAATTTGTTTATGCTCCATTCACATTGTGAAAAACTTAATCAGCACCTGTTTTAATAATCAAGTATTTGAACTTCCAGCCTGGATTCTTATTTGGGCATAGAGTGGCAGCAATGTTCTGATGGATGCAATTACATTTGACAGACCCAAAATCTTATCTGAAATGCACTAAAAGCAGAAATTGCGAGAGAAACTCAGCAGGTCTGGTAGCATCTGTGGGGAGAAAACAGGGTTAAATGTTGAGACAAGTGACTCTGCCTCAGAACCATTTTCTCCCCACAGATGCTGCCAGACCTGCTGAGATTCTCTAGCAATTTCTGCTTTTGTGTGTTTCATATTTAAAGCATCCACAATTTTTTCAATACAATCAAAAAATTTCATCTTTCTGACAACACCAAGTCACAATCTGAAACCATTTCTAATTTTTTATTTAAACAACTTGCTATTTTCATTGGTCTGAGCTCACTTAATAGTTTTGGCTGTAATTTTGTACTGTAAGCGCACAATGGATTTAAGATCTCCACAAGATCAGCTAGTAGTGACCACCACTCACCAGTGCCACTTGACACAATGAAGGACAACTGGATGATGTGTTCCAGCACTGATTGTACCAAAGTGAACATGAACATCTTGAACATTCAGCCAATCAATATTGCACACAAATGTATAATAGTCACAGTAAAACCAGATTATAAAATGTGAACATTATTCATTTTTCCTACTGGTGTTAAAAATGAGTAAATAGAATTGTTTATAACAGGAAGAAAATCAATGCAAATTTTCAGAATATGCATCTAATATACAGAAGAAAATGCAGCATCTTATAATGACAAAGCTTAACTCCCCTTTTTTTCAGACTGACCAATCCTACTAACAATGATCACACACCAAACATACAAGTCCATTCAATCCCATAGCTTCAGAGGTTTGAAGCAACAATTTGATTTTTATACCATAAGTGATGTGTACTTTTGTAAATATAAGCCAGCAATTGTTTCCTCCCACTGCCCAAATATTGCACCCACAATTCTAACATGATTCTTCAGTTTTTAAATGAAGGTACCAACCTAAACTAGAGACTGAATCTTGCAGAATATTAAATTACAGATATTAAAATCAATTTCCATTGTAGGTAACTCTATATTTTCTTTGGGTGATGATACCAAACTTGGGCTTCATTCAGTTTTTGATACTGTACATCCTGTCAGAAGATCCCAAATAAAGTAAGAAAAATTTCATTGAATTCTCATTACTGGAAGTTTTGCACATTTTGGTAAACTGAAGTTCAGAGTAGTAAACAAGCAACACCTGAATCTACTTCAGCCTGAGACAAATTAGAATCTTTCAATTGCATAGGACTTTGTTCCACACATTAGGGAAAGATGTAATTCACTTTGAAATGTGTTTAATTATCAGCATGTGATAGGTATCCTATTACTGAACTCTGACTAGTCATTGTTGGGTCAGCTGAAAACAATTTGAAGGGTGCCAGGTTGTGGGTCTCTGAAAGCTGTTTGGTCAACAAATTGCTGAGAAGCCTTTTTTTTAAAAAAAATGTTTATTGAACTGCATCCATTTAATTCATAAAACTTTACTGTTTTGTTTTAAATGGAGATAATAGTGAAGACAAGCATCAAGATTATTGGCATCTGGATCGCATAGTCTTTTCAAAGCTGGAAAAACACATTTCTGCTATTCAATTTATGGTGGAAACTAGATCTTGCCAACTGACTAATGTTCAATGGGCTCTGTCAAAAGGTTATTTCAAAGTAATCCATTTGAGGAGGAGAAAAGTGCTTTTTGTGTATGACAAATGATCTCTTATTAATCTTGTAATATGAACACAAGCATTATAAGTGTTGCCATGCAGAACACATCACCCCTATTAAACTATGGCAGAAACATCATATTTGATTATTTTTATCTGCCATTTCACCTTATGGGGCTATGTAACTATATATCCTAAAATTGGTGGAAGGTGTCATAAGATAAACATTTAAGTTTTACTCTGGTGAAGTTTGAGAGTCTTTAATCATCACAAGATGGTCATCTTGATTAAGCTGTTCAGAAATATAAAGTAGATTGTTAGTTTCTGTTTAATAAAGTTGATCAATACTTAGACATTGGATGTTAATCTGGACACTTCCTTTAGCCCAGTTATTGCTGCCTAGTTTTTGATTGTGTTGCACTGGGAGTCCCAATATAAATAAGTTGACTTGGATGCTAATTTAATGCTACTTCCAGAAATAAAGGCTTTTAAAAAAAAGATTGTTTTGCCAACCTTAAGAATGTTTAAAAAAATGAATACTTCTAATGCTTCTTGTTTATTTTTGAAAAATGAACATTTGCAACACCTGGTGGTTTGCTTGTTTCTTAAGGGATACATGTATTCTACTGAGGAATAGTCTGAGACATATGGGAGCTGGTGAGTACAATAAAAGATGTTTTTCATTGTTAATTTTTTTGTTTGAATGGCTGCTTCGAGAAGGCATGGGAATAGACACATTCTGATAATTTTAACCTTCCCAAATTGGATAGATTGATTTAATTTGGGTGAGATTCTAATATGTTAATAGTCTAAAATAGGATCCCACTTCCCTAAAATCTGTCCACCTTTAATGTTAATAGAAGTGGGATGAGAGGTGAATGCTGGAAATGTGTTGCTGGAAAAGCGCAGCAGGTCAGGCAGCATCCAGGGAACAGGAGAATTGACATTTCGGGCATAAGCCCTTCCTGAAGAAACGTCGATTCTCCTGTTCCCTGGATGCTGCCTGACCTGCTGCGCTTTTCCAGCAACACATTTCCAGCTCTGATCTCCAGCATCTGCAGACCTCACTTTCTCCTCATGAGAGGTGAATGACCAATCTGATAAGATTGAAAGCTTTGGAGGAGGCTCTGTGTGTCATTTTAATAGGATTTCCATTCTTAAAACTAAATTCACTTGGTTTCTCGAGACATGACCAGTATTGGATCCAGCAACTTGGTGCTTTATGGCACTAGTTGTGGTTCGGGGTAACAGGTACAGCAACTTGTTAACTCCGCCTTCATCTCTATAGTCTCCCCACACCACCCCAGATTATCCATACTCCAAATCACCTAGCTCAAAACTGTTGAATCCCATCTGAAACTAACTCTCAGGGTGCAAAGGAGCAGTGACATTTGTTCATGCATGTTGCCAGCTTTTACCCAAATTACCCAAATTAGGATGATTCCATAGCATAGTAGATAAATGGCAGAAGGTATTGTTCACATTGCACAGAGAACAGCAAAATCACTGTTTTAACCACTGTAAATTTTGTTTTAATTTAGCGTTGGCTTTTTGCTATAATCTTATTACCTGAAATTATTTAAAACTGTTATAAATGAAATTTATACATCTTTCCTTGATGAGAGAGCAATAATAACTTTTATTTAGGAGATATGTCCATGGCCTGAAGGCTGAATTGCGGTATGAGTTACCTTGAAAATCTCAAAAATAAAACGAAGTAATCAGTGTAAAGGTGTGGAAATATGTAATGAGAATGTAGTAACAAAAACAGACAAATTTAATTGGGAACAGGGAAGTGGTAGATGGGATATTAAAGGAATGGTAATGTCCTAATCAACTTTGTATTAAAATTACATACCAGTACTCTGTTTCCACATTACAGACACTGAAGTACCCCACCCCTCCAATCGCAACAAGGACAGAAACCCCCTGGTCTTAACTTCCACCCAACTAACCTCCAGATACAACACATCATCCTCCACCATTTCTGCCACTTACAAACAGACTCCAACAGTAGGGATATTCTTCCCTCCGCAACTCCCTCGTCAAATACCCCCACCACCCACCTCCACTGACCTGCTGTGCATTATCAGCACCACACTCTCGACACTGAAGTAAATGTAGTATAATAATTTTAAGTACTATGTTAAGGAATGGAACTGTGCTTCCCAACCCTTTGCCCACTGTAACTCTGCTTTGACTCTTGGAAAGTTGAGAGTAAGGGCCTGTTAGAGCAGGAACATGGTAGTTGTAACTTGTTGGTCCAAGTTACCGGTATCCCCAGTTCTTGCACAATGCTTTTGGCATGGTTGCTACCTGGGCCTATATCCCTAATCCTAGTACATGTCTCTTCAGATAGGCTCATTGTCCATCCTGTCATTGGGTGGACCCTGGGATTCCAGGCCTTTCTATCATCTTACCAATTACCTTTGTATTCTTGTCCACCAGAAATTCAGTTATTGACCCCTTGGATCCTCAATTAATGTTGCTATTTTTAGACTTGCTGCTGTTTTCACTGTCAACCGCCTCATGTGGTTGTATTGATGCCTTGTATTGATGTCCATTCTTTGTCCTGCCCTCTTGTAATTCTTGGCCCTCTCACATAGTGGGTCTGGATATACCCTCCCACTGCACACCCTAGTGATTGTTGCCTATAGGTCATGTCATGACTTTATCCATCATTGGCCCTCAGCTTTGTGCATCAATACTTTGTCTTGTTCCACCCTTCCCCATCCAACTTCTCCATCCCAGTAGTTTGTTCATCCAGTCGCTGGACTAATACCCTATCTTTAGGTGACAAATAAAGGTATTCACCCACTTGGCTCATCATGTACGAAGTTCTACCACTGGTAGCTTATTCTGCCAACTAGGCCAATTGTAGTGTTCAAGTGACATGAGAAATGGAGAGACTTGAAGGTCTGACGATGAGTACTTTACACAAATATTCACATAGGGGACATGGTCCATAAACTGACTGCCTTCCCAATCATAGTTTATTTTACACATTTATAAATGGTAAAATCATGCTAGTTCCTTCACTGTTCTGAATGTCATGTAACTATGCACAACTCAAAACTATTACGAAGTTTGCATTTCATTGTGAAACTAGACAAATAACCAGTTGATGCATTTTATGGCAGTCGCTTTCTTTCTAAGGCTAATCAATTCTTTGCTCTGCACATTCCACAGAGATCACATCTCTTCGTGCTTTAATACATATTTCCTCTGCATCTGTTCACAGCAATCATTTCTTTATAAAATTAAGCAATTCTTCCCTTTACAGATGTTACAGTGGTCATGTCTCCTTAGTGATTTTAATCCTGATGAAGGGCTCTTGCCCGAAACGTCGATTTCAAAGCTCCTTGGATGCTGCCTGAACTGCTGTGCTCTTCCAGCACCACTAATCCAGAATCTGGTTTCCAGCATCTGCAGTCATTGTTTTTACCTGGTTTCCACTCTACCTATTAACAACAAACATTTCTTTGTACGGTTAAATGATTTTCTGCTTTAGATATATTTCAGTGTTCATATCTCTCCTGTGATTTTAAACAGGTTTCCCCTCTTCTCTGTCAGGCTAGGAAAGACATGGTTCAAGCGCAGTAAATTCCTAAATACAGGTAAAGGAATGAAGGACCATAGAACATAGAACATAGAACAATACAGCACAGAACAGGCCCTTCGGCCCACGATGTTGTGCCGAACTTCTAACCTAGATTAAGTACCCATCCATGTACCTATCCAAATGCCGCTTAAAGGTCGCCAATGATTCCGACTCTACCACTCCCACGGGCAGCGCATTCCATGCCCCCACCACTCTCTGGGTAAAGAACCCACCCCTGACATCTCCCCTATACCTTCCACCCTTCACCTTAAATTTATGTCCCCTTGTAACACTCTGTTGTACCCGGGGAAAAAGTTTCTGACTGTCTAGTTTCATACCCTAAATTTCAACATACCCTGGGCCACACTGCAGGATAAATCAGTCAGGAGTACAATTGAGAAGCTGGAAAAAACTGGCAAGATGCAAAAATAACAGATTTTCTCTCAGAGATGATCACCATTTCTTGGCTTTCTACCAGCCATCCCTTTTTCTGCTTTTTTTTTTCTTCCTCTTGGCACTTGTTCCATCTATTCATCACATTCCTTTCCCCACCCACAACACCACCTTGCTATTGTCAGCAATAAATATCACTGTTTAACGGCTGCTTTCAGTTCTGACTGAGGGTCACTGGATCTCGAAACACTAACTCTCCTTTTCTCTCCACAGATGCTGTTTGATCTGCTGCAAAGTTTCCAGCAATTCTGTTTTTGTTTCAGATCTCCAGCATCCACAGTTCTTTGTTTTAGTTTAGCCTGGAAATCAGGATTACTGGGTCTGGTGACATTATCACTATGCCACGGCTTCTCTATATTTTATCTGATATATAAAAATGTACAAAAAGGCAGGACTTGATTTTAAGGCATAACAACAGTAGCAAGTGAAAGGTGGCAACACTTCTAACAGTGAAGCAATTCTCTTTGGATAGCGAAGTTTATCAGTTGTAGTAATTTCCACTTATTATTGGTTGGGGAAATGCTTTAATATACAAAATAAGACAATTTTCTCCATGAAGACAGTGTTTAAGAAGTATGTTATATGATTGCACCAACTAGTTACAGGAACCTAATCTTAGCATCGTTTTGAGACTTTTCAAAGAAGAGGTTTCTCATTTCTGTTTATTTGAATAGAACAAAGGTGACAGAACATGTTATGCCAGATGAAATAAAGGACAAGAAATATCATGATCTGGAATGAAGTGTGCAACATGGAACTATTTTAATAGATATTCCTCAAAAGCCCATTTTCTAATTATTAAGAGAAGTTTCTTAACTCCTTTTTAAATATTTGAATTCCATACAAAAAATGACATAAATAAAAGGTCCCACTTTGTCTAATTCAGTACAGAAACAAAAAAACACTACACACGTGTGCTGAGTGATGTAACTGGAATACAATCACAAGATCAAATTAAAAATGACATGAGAACCAACACACATCTATAAAGGAAACATTGAGCTTTAGTTGGTGAGTTTTCATGTTGTTTAACCTATGGAGACAAAATGAAATGATGAAAACTGCAAGTCTCTTAACTGAACTCATTTAGTATTCCAGTCCTTGAATTTTAAACATCAAGAACTTTTGCAAGACTGATTCTTTGAGTAAGATGTGAAAGCAAACAGTCTATTAAACTTACAGCCACAATCCAAAACAATGATAATGATCTTGCTTTTTGTTGTCATTTGTTCTTAAGAATTACATCAAAAAAAGCTAATGGTTGCACCAAGAGGAGTCAATTTAGCACCAGAATTGGAATGCACTGATCATTGCTGCTCACATAGGAAAAATAATGAACAATAATCTAAGAGGTAGCATGACTTTTGGAATTGCAACTTAAAATTGCAGGAACAAGCTAAAATTGGTTGCTGTCCATCTGGGTAAAAACTCAAATGCCAGAATATAATTTAGTTATGTTTCTCCTCAAATTTACCAACACTAGGTTTTAAGGCAGATTTTCAACCAACACCCCAGGGCAACCATTTAGGGCACAAAACTCATATCCCTTAATGACACTAAAAAAGACACTTTTGAAAGTGACTGCTTTCCTAGGTGTCAGAGTCTAGAAGTGTGGCGCTGGACAAGCACAGCGGGTCAGGCAGCATCTGAGGAGCAGGAGAGTCGATGTTTCGCGTATAAGCCCTTCAGCAGGAATGCAAAGGGGGTGATTGATAAATAGGGGGCCGTTGGGAGAGGGTAGCTGGAAAGGTGATGGGTGGATGCAGGTGGAGGGGGGGGTGGAGTGGCTAGGTAGGAAGGTTGTACCAAGAGGGCGGGGCCAAGTTGGAGTGTTGCATCTGGGATGAGGTGGTGGGAGGGGAGATTTGGAAACTAGTGAAGTTGATGTTGATGCCATGTGATTTGTATGGTCCCCAGACAGAAGATGTGGTATTCTTCCTCCAGTGGTCGGGTGGCTTGGATTTGGTAGTGGAGGAGGACTTGCATGTCCTTAGTGGGCTGGGAAGTGGAGTTGAAGTGGTCAGGCATGGGGCAGTGGGGCTTTTGGGTGCATGTGTCCCAGAGATGTTCTCTGACATACTCCCATGAGTTGGCATCCTGTCTCTGTGGTGTAGCGGAGACCACATCGAGAACAACTGATGCAGTAGCTGAGGTGGGTGGATGTGCAGGAAAATCTGCTGAATTTGAAAAGATCCTCTGGGGCTTTGGACGAAGGCTGCAGTCCTCACTTTCTTTGACCTACTTTCCTGGGTGTACATTGCGACACTGTCAGCAGTTTCTAGTGTGACCTGCTTGGCATCTCATATAGTGAAAGGCATTGATGTGGACATGCCCTATGTTCTAAAAATGGTACAACCATGACATTGCACAGCTGCACTGGTTGTGTACGATCACCAAGGATAAAGCAGTTAGCGGCACTAACATTATTTAAAGGGCCAGACATTTGACTTGTTCTTACTGAAAAGTACCCTGGAGTGCTTCTGAAGATTTTGTGGAAGGTTCCTGGATCTGGCAGGGAGAGTCACCAAATTCTCACATAGAGGAACAAAGGATTTGGTAACTTGCCTTACATGAGGTGGCATGGTGGCTCAGCGGTTAGCACAGCTGCCTCACAGTGCCAGGGACCCGGGTTCAATTCCAGCCTCAGGTGACTGTCTGTGTGGAGTTTGCACATTCTCTCCGTGTCTGCGTGGGTTTCCTCCGGGTGCTCCGGTTTCCTCCCACAGTCCAAAGATGTGCAGGTTAGGTGAATTGGTCATGCTAAATTGCCCGTAGAGTTAGGTGCATTAGTTAGGAGGGTGGGTTACTCTTCAGAGGGTCGGTGTGGACTGGTTGGGCCAAAGGACCTGTTTCCACACTATTGGGAATCTAATCATAAACACTGCAACAGCAATGGGAGCAGCAGCTACAGCTTCTCTGGCTCTTCAGCACAACAGGAAAATGGATCCGAGGCTGTAGTGAGAGACCAGTAGCTGTAGTTCCAGCCAGACTCTGCTGTGCTTCCTGATTCTTTCCTAGACCAGCCAACATTTTAGTCTGCATCAAAGGTATTTACCTATTAATATTTCCTGGAATGTAATTCAACAGCAGAACTGGTATGTAACCACAACCATCTGTGAGATGGGAGATGAACCATCTTCCCCCAAGCTTGGTGATGCCAACTCGTGCCAAGTGACTCAGTACATACTAATCCCAACACTATGTGTGATTGAAGTTGAATGCAGTGCCAGTGGTTGGTGCTTAAGAATGGCAGATCAAATGATGGTGTCTCTTCAGAATGGTGTGTTACTGAATCTTCTCCGCCTCGGGTTGGACAGTCAGCCTAACGTGCCTGAAAACAGAAAATTACAATGGGAACGTTGATTATAAGGGAATTAAGGGAGATAAGGCAAGAACCTACCATCATCCTCAACCAATATTGTTGTCAATGTCAAATGTCATGGGCTATGTTGCAGTCAACCTCATGATGTGGAGAACCATCTCCTCCCCAGAGTTCAGAAGGTGAAACATCCAGTCCCTCACTAGCTTGGCTTTTCTCCCTTTTGTGCCACCTTGAACTGCAACAGTGGGATCAATTGTAAATTAATACATTACACTGCTTTTGTGTAATAAGTCTGCCATAGTTGAATAGGTGGAGCTTTCTAGATGTGGCAAGAGGGCTGTGAGTGATGTTGGCAGCAGTGGCATGTGTGTGAGGGTGAGGGACAGGGATTGTATGCTATGTGTCCTGAATGCCCAGTGAGTGCTGCTGAGTGAGTGATAGACTGTGGCAAATCCAGTGGCATGAGGGGCTGGTTGTTTGGTGGGAAGATATATAGAAGATATCTTAATTGTTGTCGAGAGTTCATTCAAATTCAAATTCTTGAACCTAATTTTAACTCTGTTCAAGTGAATGTGCTTTGAATCTTATCACTTGCAACATTGCTGCAAGGTTCTGAGACTGACATTGAGAATTGACCTTACTGGCCATTTGCTCTCAATCCTCTCTGATTGTGGTCATGACAGAACTGTTAGCACCCATACTGGAACCATGGTGCATCTTTTCCAGTTCATTTCCATCCCTGAGGTTTCCAGTATCACATCCATGCTCTGGTTCATCATAGAGCTCCGTATCACAATTAAATGGGGTCCTCTTCACGCAAATGCACTTATTCTCAACACCCCAGTGATAAAGAGAAACTGCTCCATTTAATATTACCGCAGAAACACAATGGCTTCTTCACTAGTTCACCAGCCAAAGAAAACATTGTAGAACGGTATACAAAATAGAGTGAAAAAAATGTAAATTCTGGGAACAAACAACATTTGCAATATCTCAATTCAGTGTCACCCTGTATATGCATTTTAATTTTTACAGTATTGAAGCTCTTGTACATAGTCCAAGGCTGAGGGGTGACCTTATGGAGGTTTATAAAATCATGAGGGGCATGGATAGGATAAAGTTAAAAATCACACAACACCAGGTTATAGTCCAACAGGTTTAAATGGAAGCCCACTAGCTTTCAGAGAGTCACTCCTTCATCAGGTGGTAGTGGAGGGCTCAATCCTAACACACAGGATTTATAGCCAAAATTTTACAGTGTGATGTAACTGAAATTATACATTGAAAAATTGATTGTCTATTAAGCCTTTCATCTGTTAGAATACAGTGATAGTTTCACTTCTTTCATGTGTAAATCACAAAACCTTTTTTTAAAAAGTTGCATTCTCAGGTTAGCTATTAACAATGGTGATAGCTAGACAATATGTTGAAGGTGTTAGCCCCCTGTGTTCTCTGTCTATGCCATGATGTTTCGATTGATTCTAATCTTAAAAAGTGAGATAACTGAATTCATGCAGTTTTTAAGCTCAGAGTTCCACATGAATGCATGCAGTTTTTGAGCAAAGTACAGTGTAACCCTGCAAGTACAAATTCCCCCCCCAAAAAATATGTGTGCATGTGGATCTTTTTCTGTCTGTGTGTGCGTGTCTGTCTGGGTTGGGGGTTGTGAGTGTGAGAAAGTGTATGTGTGTGTGTGTAGTGAGTGCAGAGTGTCTTATGTCTGTGAGGGGGTGCATGTGGGAGTGTGTGTGTCTGTAAGGGTGTGTGTGGAGTGCGCGTGTGTGTGTGTGTGTGTGTAGGAGTGTGTGTGTGTGTGTGTGTATATAGTGCAATGGTGGTCATCTGTAATGTGACATGAACCCAAGGTCCCGGTTGAGGCCCTCCCTATGGGTACAGAACTTAGCTATCAGCCTCTGCTTGGCCACTTTATTCTGCTGCCTGTCCCGAAGTCCACCTTGGAGGATGGTCACCCGAAGGTCCGAGGTCAAATGTCCTGAACTACTGAAGTGTTCCCCAACTGGGAGGGAACCCTCCTGTCTGTTGATTATTGTGTGGTGCCCATACATCCGTTGTCGTAGCCTTTGCTCGGTTTCCCCAAATACCATGCCTCCAGGCATCTCTGCCTGCAACGTATAAGATAGACAATGTTGGCTGAGTCACATGAGTACCTGCCATGTACAAGGTGGGAAGTGCCCCCATGCGTAATGGTGGTATCTATGTCCACAGACAAAGTCTCTTCCCTCGGGTGGGTGAGCCCAGAACTAGAGGGCATAGCTTTAGGGTGAGAGGGGAAAAGATATAAAAGAAGTCTAAGGGGCAACTTTTTCATACAGAGTGTGGTATGTGTATGGAATGAGCTGCCAGAGGAAGTGGTAGAGGCTAGTACAATTGCAACATTTTAAAAGGCATCTGGATGGGTCTATGAATAAGAAGGGTTTGGAGGGATATGGGCCAGGTACTGGCAGATGGGACTAGATTAGGTTGAGATATCTGATTGGCATGGATGAGTTGGACCAAAGGATCTGTTTCCGTGCTGTACACCTCTATGACTCTATAAGAGCTTCCAAACTTAAATGTGATGAGTCATGGATTTAAAACTCACCAGAGGCTTATGATTTGGAGGTGCAAGTGTTGGACTGGGGTGGACAAAGTGCAGTGCTTCAAAAGCTTGTGCTTCCAAATAAACCTGTTAGACTATAACCTGGTGTTGTGTGATTTTTAACTTCAAAGACTTAAGCAGATAACATGCAGACAGATATTTCCATGCGACACTGTTGAAAGTTAGTGTCATCTGTTTACTCACTAGCTTCTTGGACCTTTGCTTACAAAGGATTTCATATAGATCCAGAAAATCTGTACCTCCCTCTACAAACATTTTCAGCCCTTGGTTTTGATGGAGTGCTTTATATCTTGTCTAAAAGTAAAGATATAACACATCGAATGGGGAATTTTTGACAGAATTCTTGACCTAGGGACTGGTTAGAATGTTGATCAAGGTGGTTGAGGAGATTATAAGATACATTTAAGGGGCAGCTCGATAAACACATGAGAAAGAAAGGAACAGAATGAAAGTTGACAAGTTAGGAGGAGGGTTTGTGGTGAGTGAACCATAAACATCAGTGTAGTCCCCCGAGGCTGAATGATTTACACCTGTGTTATAGCATGATAATTTGCATTCGTTTAATACCAGAAATTCTGGTTAGTAGATAATTCTGGTTGTGGAGGATTCTAGAGTGCTGGATAACATCTAATCTACTTGTAAATAGCACCTTCCTTTCCCAATATCTAATACATCTAGACTCCATTTTGAGAACACATTTTAAGGTAATTCTTAATTGTTTCTCCAGCATATGGCTACCTGAGTTAGATATGTCACATTGCATTTTGTTAGCATCAAAAGTATTATGATTCTATATTAAGTACAACAACAAATGAGGTATTCAAGACATTAACAAAATATTTCATTCTTCGTCCTGTTTTCAAGGCATCTAAGCCCTTGAATTTATTTGCTGTAGTAAACAAACTTATTGTGTGTTTTGGTGTTTTAGCTTTACTCGTGAATTTAATTAATAAAGAATAAAGTTGAAAAATTATATGTGAAAGCATTTTATCCTAATTTCCTTCAGACGATTCTTGAAATATTGCTTTGAAATATCAGGGGAGAAAAATCAAATCATATGCAATGTTCTATAGTGCATGAAAAGATCCGGTTAATATATATTTCCATTATGCCATTCAAAATTATCTTTTTAATCCATAATCTTTCCTGAACTAGCTAAAGCTCTTCACAAACTGAGAATGCAAATTAAGCCTGATTCTTTCTAATTTGACACAGATGAGCCATATGCTACTGGATAATTTATCTTTATTAACTTTTAATTTGCTTACAGTATGAAAACATTTGATTATTTGAAGAACAGTATTTGATAGAGAGTACTTTCAGTGACACCACACATTTTTAGATGAAATTTCACTAAAAGGTTTGAGCTTAAACTTTACTTCTGTTTGTGGTCATTGCCTTTCACTCACTGATCAAACAAGCAAAATGTTTTCTCATTCATAAAGTTTCATCTACAGCACAAAAAGAGTCTTTCAATCCTTGGTGTCCATTCAAATACAACTCAGGTACTCCCCTTCCCGAGCCCTTACCCCACTGACTTAAGAACCAAAGGAAAAATAACATCGTATCTCATTGCCTTTTGAAAGCCACAATAGAACCAGCCTCCACAACATTGCGGAAATTCATTCCAAATCCTAAACATTTGCTGCTATTTCATTTTGATTCTTTTGTCAGTCACCTTATAGTAGTGTCCTCTGATTCTTGAACCATCCACCAATGGGAACAGTTACACCCTTCGTATTTTGTCGAGATGTCTCATGACTTTTTAACATATCTACAGTGACTTCTCTTAATCTTCTCTTTAAGGAAAACTACCTAGCCTCTCCAATCTAACCAGCCAACTGAAGTGCCTCATCCTGAAAACATTTTGTCAAGTCTTTCTTTTTGGTGTACTTCATGACCCAGTCTCTATAGCTGTCTGCTGTAAAGAATTCCACATATTTATTACCTTCAGACAGAAGAAACTCCTCCTTATCTCCGCTTTAAATGAGTGACCCCTTATTCTGATATTATGTCCTCTGATCCAAGACTGTCCACAACCTTTCCACATCTACCCTGTCAAGTCCCTAAGAACCTTGTATGTTTCAGTAAAGTCACCTCTCATTCTTCTAAAAACTCCAATGAGTACTAACCCAACCAGGTCAACCTGTCATAAAACAGTCCGTCTACAGCTAGAATTAACCTAGTGGACTATTACCAATGCCAGTATATCTTCCCTTAGATAACTGACCCAGAAACTGTTCACAGTATTCTGGGTTTTGTCTAAATAATACCTTGAGCAAGACTTCCCAATATTTATGCTCCATTCCCTTTGGAATTAAGATGGACATTTTATTTACCTTCCCTATTATTTACTGAATATACATGCTAGATTTTGTGATTCATGCTCAAAGACCCTCAAATCCCTCAATGGTGTAGCATTCTGCAGTCTTCCTCTATTTAAATAATATTCAGCTCCTCTATTCTTCTTTTCTCAACATTATATTCCATATGCCAAGTTCTTGGCCCCTCGCTTAATTTGTCTTTATCCCTCTGCTGACTCTTAGTGTTGACCTCACCACTTGCCTGTCCACCTATTAGTGTCATCTGCAAACTTGGCTATAGTACATTCACTTCCACCATGCATATTGTAGATAATCATGGTCCCAGCACTGATCACTGTATCACTTCACTAGTCACAGGTTGCCATTCTGAAAATGCTTCCCTTATCTCAACTCTCTGTCTTCTACCAGTTAGCCAATCCTCTATCCATAGTAATATACTACCTGCTGCACCATGGGTTATTGTATTAAGTAGACTAACATATGGTAACTTCTCAAATGCCTTTGAAAATCCAAAATGTATTACATTTACTGCTTCCCCTTTATCTATTCTGCTTGTTCCCTCCTCAAAGAATTCTAATAAAGTTGCCAGCATAGCTTCCTTTCTTGAAGCTATGCTGGCACTTAATTATATTATGTATTACTTAATGCTCTGCTACTACATTCTTTATAATACACACTGATATTTTCTCAATAACAGATGTTAAGCTAACTGACCTATATTTATCTGTTATTTTGTCTCCCACCATTTTAAAATAAATAATTTACATTGGCAGTTTTCTAATCCACTGAGACTTTATCAGAATCTAAGGGATCTTCAAAGATTACTACTGGTTCATCCACTATCCCTGTAGCTACAACATCTCTTAGGATATTAAGAGAAGTATCAGCCCAGGGGACCTTTTGGTCTTTAGCCTCATATGTTTACTGATTGTTATTGTGTTTCTTTTCTCTCCTTTTTTTGCCCTTTGATTATTTAGTAATTTTGGAATATATTAATATTTTCTATTGTGAAGACTGATGCAAAGTATTTATTGAACTCTGCCATTTCCTGATTCTCCATTATTTCCCAAACCTTATTGTTTAGGGAGTTTGTTTACTTTTCCCCCTCTCTATTAATATATTTGAAAAAAGCTTTTGTTGCACATCTTGATATTACTTGAAAGTTTACTCTCAACATTTATCTTCTCCCTTTTTATTGTTCTGTAATAATCTTTTAGTTTTTAAAATTTTCCAAGTCTTCTGACTTACCACCAATCGTTGTCACGTTGTTCTGTCTTTCAATTTCATGTTATCCTTTAAATTCCCTGGTTCACGATGGTTCACATACGTGCTTCCTAGAATCCTTCTTCCTCACTGGAATATATTTTTGTTGGGATCCATGCATTATTTTATTAAATGTCTGCCATTGTTCTTCACATATCTTTGTTGCTAAACTGCTTTCCCACTCAACCCTAGCTCACTCTGTCCACATTTCTTTGTAAATTACCCTTACTTAAAGTTTAGCACACTTATTTCTGATGCAAGTTTTTCTCTCTCTCTCACCTAAATGCTAAACTCTACCATGCTATGATCACTGTTTCCTGGGGGATCCTTTATGTAGAGATTATTTATTAAACCTGTCTCATTATATATCACCAGATCTAAAATAGAGAGATCACTAATTGAATCCACAGCATTATGTTCACAGAGACTGTCCCAAATAGATAGTATGATTTTTTCCTCATGGATACCTCTGTTAATTTGACTTCCCCAATCTCTATGACGATTAAATCCATTCATGATTAATGTACTTCCTTTTTTACATATCCTGATTATCTCCTAATTTATTTTCTGGTCTAATGCGTAGCTACCTGGAGGAGGGCATATAGACAACACTTCCCAGTGTTTTCTTCCCCATTAATTTTTACCACCATCTATTTGGATTCTACATTGTCTGATCCAAGTTCGTTTTCTTGTTTTTATTCCATTCTGTAATTTAAAAGAAAAGCTACCTCACCACCCTTTCCTTCTTGCCTTTTGAAAAGTCACATGCCCTTGAATATTTAGTTTCCAGCTTTAATTTTCTTCTGTTTCTATAATGGCTGTAAGATCATTCCCATTAATCTCTCGTGCCATTAATTCATTTATTTTGTTCTGAATGCTACATGCACTCAAGTAAAGGGCCTTTCATTGTTTTTTTTAACCATTACTTCCCCCTTTACTACTTATTACTGATTTTCTATGTTTGTGTATGCTGTACCTTCCTGTCCCATTCCTCGTATCGTTATCAAAATAGTTCTTATGCTGTCCTATCGTTTTGCTTTGTAAGCCTCTCCTAAGCACCCCCTCAAGCCAATTTGTTTAAAGCCCTCACTGTAGTCCTAGTTCTTTGATTCACCAGGACATTAGTCCCAGCACATTTCCCAGTGCAATAGTTCCCTTCTACGCTAATACTGGGGCTATGCCCTTTGATCCAAGACCTACCTCACACAGACCAATCTTTGCACAACATTCAATTCCTGGATTTTATTTATCCTAGGCCAATTTGCTCATGGCTTATGTAGTACCCCAAAGATCTTGGAAGTTCTTTCTTTTTAATTAAGCTCATAACTGATGAAATACTTTCAGCAGAACCTTCTTTCAGGTCCTATCCACGCCTTTCTCTGCTTGTGCACTCTAACGGCCTCAATAAAGTGTTGCCTAATATGGCTCACATCAGAAGTATGCATATGTACTGCACACTACATTTTGGACCTAAATGTCATGGATATTAACAAAATCTAGCAGTAAGGAAATGAAATTTGCAACCTCTGACTTGCTTCACCAGGAAACGGACAAATTCATAAGCCACAGCAAACCTTCCCTTTAATTCTTTTGATCAAGACTTTTAAAATTGATAGTTTGGATGATCTTAAAAAAAATTTAAACTGAAATTTATACTGTGGAACAAATCATTTGGACAACAGCCAAGTACAGAAACCAGAAAAATGAGTGACATGAACAGCTGCAGAATTTAAATGCTGTTATAATCTTAGAATTTTCAGATGTGTGTTAATTAACTAGGCCCAGAGACGTAGCTATAGCAATACCGAGATTCAACTTCTTTATTTTAAAATGTGTTAACTGTAATTCTTAACTTTGAAGATATGACAAGTGATCATCGGCCAGCACTGTGTTTCAATCGTCCATTTTCCAGTTGCTAAGTCCAGAGGGAGTGGAACAGAATAGGTTCCAAGGGTCTGGAAAATATGGTTCAAAATAAAATAACTGGGCTGATGCCACTTTAGTGGCTGGTCAATTCTCTAAAATGGTCTTTTAAATTAGCTTAATCATGATTTTTCCATATCTTTCACATGGGAATAAGCTGGGTCTCCACCAAAGAGTGGCGATTCAGAAGATCAGAATTTTGTTTTATTTTGTAATAAATTTTACACACTAGCTTTTACTATTGTGTTTGTGAAATGATTTTAGAGGTTTTAAAAATTGAGATTGTGTTCATCAAGGAATAGAAACCAAAATAGATTATTATTGTCTAGTTAACTGGGGAAATCAACAGGGGTACACTCATCTTCTATATTATATCTTTGAAGTCTTGTAGACAAGTGTGAACTTACCATGACATCTTTTGTCATACAAGCATTATCATCCTCTGAGGGTTTAACAGGCAACCTCCTTTGCACCCAACTTTTACAGCTGCACACCCATGTTGTTAACAGTTAAACTGAAGCTTTGGTGCAATGCTGCTTCATCACTTATCCACAGTTTCCTTTCTCACATATTTTGATAGATACTTTTGCTCTATATTGGCATTGGAAAGTTTGAAGTATATAATCTTTAAAAACAGCTGCATGTTTAGTTACAACTTCAATAAAAACTGGAATAATTTCATGACACAAAGGTAAACATATTGTTCAACTCTAGACAGTCAGTTAATGAAGGATAGTACTGGAGCATATCTTTACTGAGATAATAACTAAAAGCTCATGCCTCCTCATTAAACAACAACACTGTAAACTCAATCTGTTTGAACATTTATCACACTGCTCCAGTGGTAGGAGTTGAACACATACCTCCTGGCCCAGAAACTGAGATACTACCATTGCACTACTTAAACCCCGAGAAGTGTTTCTTAATATATGCTTAGATACTTTCTAATCAATTTGTTCAGAGATGTTATGAAGGTGTAGAAGTGTACAGTATCTTTAAGAAAATTAAAACCTAGCGGAACTATCTGACAGCACCAAGTGTTCTGAATAAGATACAATGTAACCTTTAGGTCCCGCAGCTAGTTGCCTGGAGACACAACCGAATTTGCATTAGGCCAATCAGTTTAAATTATACCCCCCCAAAATAAACCAAACTCCAGTCAAGTTTGAATTTGGTATATTGACAATATTAAAAACCAATGACACAATCTGATGCTTTGGGGGTATAAGACCGGGAAAACGCAAACAGTTGGGAGAGAACCGCCAAGCCAGCAGCATGTACAGACTGCCCGAAACACAGCACTCTTAAAGGTACCTTATCTGTCAATGACCTGTCAAACAGAAATCCTTAAAATCTACAGAGAAAGATGCAAAGGGAAGACTTGACAGCTTCCTGGTTGAAATCTGAAGTTTTGGTAAATCTTACTTGGGGGTTTTATCGACGAGAGTCATAGAAATGTACAGCAAGGAAATAGACCCTTCGGTCCAACCTGTCCATGCCGACCAGATGTCCCAACCCAATCTAGTCCTACCTGCCAGCACTTGGCCCATATCCCTCCAAACCCTTCCGATTCATATACCCATCCAAATGCCTCTTAAATGTTATAATTGTACAGCCTCCACCACATCCTCTGGCAGCTCATTCCATACACGCACCACGCTCTGTGTGAAAAAGTTGCCCCTTAGGTCTCTTTTATATCTTTCCCCTCTCACTCGAAACCTATGTCCGAAAGTAAAAGATAGGTTAGAGGAAGGAGTTGTAAATAGTTGTTAGTTAATTATTTTCTGTTATACTTTAAGAAATAAAGTTGTTAATTTTTACTTTAAATAGTTCTTGGCCTCTCTAATTTTTACAGACTACTGTACGGGGTAAATCGTTTCTGTGTTGCTGGCTTAAAATTCGGGGCAGGGGACGCGGTTTACCCTGTGTTGTGACAGATGGTATGACACATATCTGGAAGAGGTGGGATTTGAACCCGGACCTTCTGATACAGAGATAGGAGCACTACCAGTTTATCACTGCTGTTATAAATTATAGTCCAAAATCAAAATCAACTGTCAATTCTTCAGAATAATGTGACAAAGTGGGCACTTCAGCCAAAATAGCAGCTATGCTTGATTAGTAATGAATATTAGGGCACAATCTTTGGGTCTAAGAGATTGTGACTCTTAATTTCTTCTTTCTTGATTTTATTTTCCCTGAGAGCAGTCAAACATCAGCAATCTCAATATCCTCACCATAACTGACATCATTTCTTTATTGTCCAACAGCTAAATCAATGGTACAAAAGTTAAAAATTCTGAAGAATATGCATGCATTGAATATTCCTATACATTGCATAAAAAAAAGCCAGTGGATTAGGTACTGCAAATATGTTTATTATTTTGACATTTCTAGTTCACATTATTTGTAGAATGCGTACCACAAAAATAACAATCTGTTCTAAGGATTAGCATCCATAACAAAACAATATTGCACATTATTTTTGCAAGGAATGCACAGAAATGATGTATAGGAAGTCCTTGCTTAAGTTTAGCTATTTATATTGACAAAGGATTGAAAACTGAAATCTCACTGCAATGTTGTAAGATTTGTTTCATGATTTACTGAACCCGACTTGATGGGTGTCACTTCTGCATAACCTCTTCTAATCTTCGACTTGAGATTGTTATATGTGCCCAGCTTTCTAATTTGCAGCCTCTCCTTGTTCGACACTGCTTATCCCAAGATCAACACCAGGCAGCCCCATGCATCAGGCTTTAAACCATCCACTGGAGCTGCCAGACAACAGCTCACTACCTACAAGAGGTTGCATTGCCATTCCTCCACTACGTACCTAGGATAGCACCAGACATGACAGAATGGTCGTGGGGCCCTCCCCTACCCCAATCCTGACTAGCAGTGACAGTCCGTGATGGAGTGGTCATTACCCTTTTTCCCAGCCCAGACAAAAATCTAATAGCTCCCCCACCGAGCTCAAGCCATGATTACTAATGAGCCACAAATCACATCACATTGGCAAGGATGAGGGGGTTCAGGGGAACAGCCTCACTAAGCGGTGGCCCTTGTGGACCCTGCAGTGAGCAGAAGTACTGTAGCTCCTTGGAAAAAACATCACTTGGTAACAGCCAGGAAGAAGTGATGCACCCCACCCCCGACCAAACCTAATAAACAAATACCCCTGGATAGTTGCGCTCCAAGCTGTATTTTTGAAGTATCCACTACAGGAGATACTGTGCATAAAAGGTTACATTTTCTTTCCAGATTTTTAAACCTTTTTTAAAAAAATTAGTTATTTCATTTACCAACATAATAACTTAGCCATTTGAAGCCCTGTATTTCACCTTATAGGATACAGGTATCATGTTTGATTTCTCCTAACTCCAGTTTCAACATTGATTTCCAAAGCAATAAATGTTTCTTATAAAGTTGCAATTTTCAGGAATGCAACTACAACAGCAAGTGAGGACAGTGGGTACAAGTTTTCTGCAATTTAATCTATCTCTCTGTTCTTAAAACCTTTATTATGCAGGCAAATTATCTCAAACAAAGATTTTTGATGAAAGGTTGGATTAGTTTTCAGAGTAAATAAAACAAATATACAATTTTATTTGCATATTATTTCTATATGTTTCATTTGCTTTCAAACACGCAGGCCCATTGCTTGATTAGACAGAAAATAACCAAAATCTCTGTACTGTGCTACTTCTCAAAGGTGTGGTTTAAAATTCAAATTTGGCATTCAAAGCATAAAGGCTGTCTGAGATTCCCCAGAACCCTTGAACATCTGCATAATCTTACAATCTTTAAGTATTCATGGTACAAATGTGATTATAGAGTCTCCAGAGAGCTCAACTTCTGACAAGAGAAACATGCAACATTTTTGAAAAGTATTATACAATTCTTGGTGACTTACTTTCAAAAAAATTTTCAATTTGTCTCTTTTTACCTTCACATTTTAGAAAAGAAAAATCCTAAGCATACTTTTAAGAAATGCATAATATCATTTGGCATTTCCCAGCTGAGGTATAGCCCAGTTACTGCTACATGCTTCATTACATGCAACTCCCTAAGAGCAGAGGAACAGACAGAAATAATAAAGCTATTTAAATATAAAAAAGATGAATTCATGCCAGATGTCCATTTTCTCCTAATTTGAAGACTATTTTGCTGACCAGATGCCAGTGTGTGAATTTGATGCAATTTGCTAAATATAAAATTATTAATCTCCAAGTTCCAAAACTACAATTTTATTCTGCTACTCCATCTATCACTGAACAGTAACATTTTGCTGTTTATATTACATCGATATCTTCTTTAGATTTGTACCTAAAAAATTGCTTTCTAAACATTTAAAATTACATAAGAATACTATCCAATCATAGAACATTCAGTATAGTGGGGAGTAATAAATGTTTGATGGAAATATGAATATTTCCATGAACAAACTCATGAATGACAAGGTATAGGCAAATTACTATTGGTAGTCATTCATTATTGCTTGTTGCAACCTTTTAAAAAAAAATCATTGAATTTTTTTTTAATTAATGGGACAATAAAGTACATCGTTTTTTTTAATGCTCCTTATATCTAATCTGTCTCCTGACACTGGAAAACAAAAGACCACTAGTTAAAAATATCTGAAGGATACATCTGGAATTATATATTCCACCTTCTGTGTAGTTTTAACCTTAACACAGTTTCAACACCGCTGAAATGCAGAACTATGATGATTTTAGTTTCAGCACTACAATTAAATTAAGAACAATAATGAGTTCTAACCTAACAACATTTGTTGCACCGCAGACTTGATATTGCTCTTCATGCCATACAACAAATTATATATTAATTATATATTAAATGCTGTGTATTTAGTGTTTTCAGCAGCATTGATCTGATGATCTATGCTATGGAATGAAAGAATGGTAGCTTCTGTAAAGTGGAAAACAGTAAACTGGAAGATGAACATTCCTTATATTTGTCATGCAAAAAAAAAAAGGAAAAGCATGATGATCCTTTGAAATAATTGTAAATTATCTAGGCCCTGTGCATAATGTGGTCCACGACAAAGGAAATAATGTCAGGCTAACTGTTGAGTAACTAGAAATTTATTTCCAGTTTTAATGATCACATGTATTATTGCACTAGCATGACTTTCAGCAACCCAGTAGTTATATTTGTCAGGTACTGAAATATGGGGCAGGATTTCCATTGAAAAGTGAGTTGGGCCCGTTCTTGACTTTTGAAATGATGCCTATCTCTGAACACATTTTGCACCGTATTTTTGGGCTGAGTTGTATGGGGTGCCGTGGTCTCTGAGCTTGTGACTAAAACATTGGAGGGAAAGCCTGCCCAAGGGAAGGACAACTGCCCTAGAGTCTTTCCACGGTCAACCAACTTTGCATTTGGGTAGTGAGAAGGTGAGCTGTGACAGATCAGAAATTTGTAAGTTTTTGGGCATCAGTCAGGGTGGGGGCGGGGGAAGGGGGGGGAATGTCTGGACAGAAGACCATGGGGGGACAGCAACCTTAGAGTGGTTGGTGGTCATACCTTGGGAAGGCTCTCAAATGGATGTGGGGCACCAGCCAAGGAGAGACCTCTTTAATTCACCAGCAGTCCATGCAGGGGAAAAGGCACCATCTGGAGACCTTGCTACAGCAGGTGTTCATAGGATGTCTGGTTCCTCCTGGAGTCCAGGTCGCATTTTAGTTTCACAAGCTAGTATGAATGATGGTAGCAGAGGTGTTCAATCCTTCAGGCCAATGACAGTGGAACTAGATACAGTGCAAATATTTCAGTGAATGTTTGCACTACGCTAAGAGGATCTCCACATTTTATGTGCAGCATGGGTCTTTGGTCAAAGCAAAACAAATAATGCACCATATGGACGTTGAGGAAGATAAATTGGAGACACCTTGCAGGCATCTCCAACTACCATTCCTCAATGAGCCTACAGATCACCATTTCACTCTTTTCCTTTGAGGAGGAGAGGGCCCACAATGCCAGAGAATTTGCCAAGTCCAACAGTGGAACCCAAACCCAAATCGGAAAGAGATCACAGCAGTTGAGGTGAAAGCAACAGAGTTAGCATGATTCCACAAAAGAATGTTTGCAAGATGGCAGGTCCTCCCTCCCAGTTGCACATGCCATGGTAATGATGGAACATGGCATGTGCAAGGCCTGATGGAGACGGAGAAGGATGGCTTGTTGGCCATTATGCTGAGGGATGACTTCAAGCTATGAATATTTTCAGGATACAACTGGTCACTGACTAGAGGGAGTCCCTGTTCAGGCGTAGCTAAAAAGGTGGCTACTAAGAAAGGGGACGCTGTACAGGGCTCCTCTTCATGATTGCCTGTTCTGATCTCTCTCACAGCTATGGACTCGCAGAAATAATGCACAATTATACACATATTAAAAAGTAACAACAGTAAGCCACTTGGCCCTTCAAGCCTGCTCGACCATTCAATTGGCTGATTTTAACCTCAACTTCACATTCCCGCATATCACTGATAATTGTTCATTGCCTTGGTAAGCAAGAATCTATTTACCTCTGCCTTGAACATATTTGGATATTGCATTCACCAACTTTTCAGAAAGGGTATTTCAAAGACTCAACCCTCCAAGACAAAAGTGTTTCCTCATATCTGTCTTAAATGGGCAACTCCTTTACTTTTAAAAGAAGGCTCCTAGTTCAAGATTCTCTCCACAAGAGCATAAGAAATTATAATGTGAATAGGCTGTTCAGCCCCTCAAGCCTTATTTGCCATTCAATAGGATTATAGCTTATCCAATATTCCTCACTTTCCTGCCTTCCCCAGTAACCTTTAAGACCGTTACTGATCAAAAATCTATCTTGGCCTTAAACATACACAATGACTCTGCCCCCAGAGCTCTCTATAGCAGAGAGTTCCAAAGATTCTCAACCCTCAGAGAAGAAATTCCTCCTCATCTCAGTCTTAAATTGGCACACCTTTATTCTGAGACTACGGCCTCTGGTCTTAGACTCTCCCATGAGGGGAAACATCCTCTCAGTATTCTAAACTCTAATAAGGAGAGTCTTAAGAAGAAATACTCTTTCAACATCCCTCATGACTTTATATGTTTCACTTAAGTCACTCGGACTGTTCTAAATTCTGGAGGATACAGACCTAACCATCTAATCTTTCTTCATAAAGCAATCCACTTATTCCAGGTATGCGTCTGAGGGTGCGCTATTACTAACTTTCAAGGATTCAACTAAGGGACCCATATTCTGGTGGGTTTTACTGACATAAGAGTGGGGAGCACTCAGTAAAGGGTATAGCACCAGAGTCCAGGAGGAGGTGTCAAAAACAGTTACTTCTGGAAGAGACTGGGGGTGCACTGCAGAAAAGCAGTATTTAGAACATTCCATAGGACAGAGCCTCAGGAATTTCCCTTTGGGACTGAGCATTTGGGCAGACCTGCAATGGAAGACAAGTAGCCCTCTTGCTGCATTCCCTGAAGCAATATAAGCTCCTACTGTATGATCAGAGCACTCCATGGGTCATGGCCTCTGCAATGTCTTGCCTTGTGAGAGTGAGCAACCTCAGTAAGCACCACATGTACAATGCATGTAATAGGTACATGATCACTTGCACAGTGGCACCAGCTCCATGGCATAGGTGGGATAGGAGCACCGAGTCACTATGATACTTAGATAAGTGCTATGCAGAGCAAGATACAAACATATGCTTTCAGTGAAACTAAAATCTTTGTGGAAAAATTCTTAACCATCTACATCAATATTCCTTTTTAAAAAAATTAGCAGCACAGGCCTCCTGAAACCTGTAGTCAATGCCATGACCAGCATACCAACACCCCGATCATCATGTATTGAACCATGAGCGGTCAGACGCATTCATTTATCATTTGCCAGTTGACCATAGGTCCTCATCAATCCACATATATGGGTGCACGCAATATTTCCAAACCCCTTCCCTTGTCTCCAGCTCCCTCCTCTGTCTTCCAAATCAGCCGTCACATTATTGGAAGTCTCCCATCATGTGAAGCCCAGATTTATCAGCAAATCTTGACCGTGATGGTGGTCTGCACGGATTCCTTATTCCCTCTAGGATATTGTTGCCTGCCTTGACTCCAGGATCTCTCTATTGGGCCTTCCCTTTCACTATCTTCTCCCTTTTGAAATTTTTCCTCTTCCTCATTATCTTCTCTTTGCCAAACTCCAGAGCATGCAATTTGCAGAAGACACTTCCCCCACCTTTAACTCATGTCCTTGTCTGATGGCAAATCTTGTACACTCTCTGGACTTCTGATTGTGACTGATATAAGCGCCCTTCTACTTAGGTTGCAATCCTTAACTCACAGTGTCCAACCACGCACCTGATGAGGTTAGTGAGAACATTCATGGCAGCTCTGATTCACAGGCCTAATATTTGCATACATACAGAAACCTCTTGTGATGGGCACAGAGCAGTTGTTACCCCTTCTAGGTAACATATTTGTCTGTACTCTGGGTTTGTGCTCTTGTTAATATGTGTACAGCTGTCCATGTTGTGTACCTGTGGAATACCAGCAACTGAGGCCGAACCTATCCCCCTCAATGTCCAAGACAGGACGGAGATAAACTGGCCCACCCTGGCAAAAAGGCCACTGATGACTTCTTGGATGCACCCTTGTGATGCTGGACAGGTCAGTTTCAGACCCTTGAAATAGGTCATCAACAAAACAATTCAGGATCATGGTGACCTGTACGGCTATTAGGAGTGTGAGCCGTCTGCTGTCTACTTGGCTTTCTGGTCTGCAAGTCTTCTTGCAGGACATGAAACTGTCACCAAATCTTGCGATAGATCACGCCTCCTCTGGCAGTGCATGGCTGTCATGTTCAAGTAAGTAATAACTGATATGTTCTTGCAATATTTTTAAATTGTCCCTCATTTTCTATGATTGCTCAGTAGATTTATGCAAAATTTAATACAAATACTACTCATTTTCAGACAGAATAATCATATAGTGACCTGCTCTCAGGGATTTGCAATTTTCTTTTTGAAAGAGTAGGAAATACACAAGTGTGGCCTACTGTGACTTATCAGCTGACATTTGCCCCTTTCCTATGAGAAAGTAGCCAGCTTCCGATTTGGCAATTCCTCCAATGATTTGGCTGAGATAAAGAATTTTTTTGCATGTGCAAAATGCAAGTACTTGGAGTTTGACTTTGCTCTCAAGTCCCTTTCTCCCTTTCTCCTTTCATTAATGAACTCTGCAGCATTTTTTACTTAGAATTCAACCCATGATGTCAAAAAAACCCGATAGAACACAGAGAGACCATGACTTAAGTGTGTAATTCCTGTGGTCAACTCCTGGAATTATTTTGTTTACACTCAATGACTAATTTTATTTCTTTTTAAAATTAACTCTAACAACTTTGAAGAAGGGGAGAACTTGGCAATTTATACAATGTCAAAAAAAAAAGAGAAGGGGAAGTAAACACAGCACAATTACACCAAACTGCCAGCAGGTATGTCCATGCACATAACAGCTTTATCTTAGTTTTGGCCAAAACATTTTCCAGCAGACTGAACAATATCAGATCTATATGCAGCCAGATTAGAAGCTGCACCAAAAGGGATCTCAGCCAGGATGTAGTAGATATTGTGAGAAAATATATTAATGTATGAGACTATGATCTGGATTTAGCGTAACCAATTGTAGCAGGAAAATGCTGTCTGGGTTCTTGAAACCATAGGAGAGTGGTGGGAAAATCGCATACAACTGAGTGGGAGACAATTGAAGAAACTCACCTACCTCTGATAGGATATCAATGACTGCAATTCATACCAATTATCCCTGATCCCACCAGAGTTTAGTCATGGCTTAGGGATTAAATATAAGCAACATAACTTTCACTTGCCTTCCAAAGGCCATGTCTGCTTGTATGGTTCTCTCTCGCAAAGGCACTTAGTGCCTGATCAAGGGTACCTGCTCTGGGAAGGGCTTGGGGAAGCTTATACTTAACACTCTACCTTTGTTTCCAAACGTTTTGCATCATCCCCTCCCCTTAATCCTTTCCCCACCCCTGGTCACCTGAGTCCAGGTATTCAACGATCCCAGTCATAGCATTGGTGAGGGAGAGCTTCTGGCCTTTAAAAGGCCAATCTCTCTTATTAGGTGGTATTTCCACCATGGAGTATAAAATCCCAGGGAAAGCTAATACTGGCTACTGGAGTGCTAGTGATAGGCCCTTATTTGATTGGAGAGGTGCCTTAGAAGTGGTGTAGGTTACCACTGGTTCAAAGTTTGTGAGAAGATTTGTAGCTCGGGTGCTCGTTGCTGTGGTTCTGACAGGGGACGAAACGTTTGCAACAAAAACTTCCAGCTCGGCGAACAGGACTACCACTGGTTCTCTAATTGGTGAGTTGGACCTGGGTCAGTTACAATAAATTCTGTCCAGTGTCTAGTATCCATTGCATGTGTTTTGAGAAGATTTAGGTTTTTTTGAAAAATTGAATCCAGTGTTCAACTGATTCTTCTTGTTAACCTTGTAACTGCAGAGTACTGACAATTTTGTAGCAGTTATTGATGGAAATAGAAACAAGATATGCTGCAAACATTAGTAGGTCAGGAGTTCAGTGGTAACTCTTCAGGTATCAAATCTCACAAATGCTATCTGACTTGCTGAAGGCTTCCAGCATTTTCTTTTTAGTTGAGATTTCAACATTCACAGAATTTTGCTTCTACTTTACTAACTGATTAGCTTGATAGTAGCTACTGTAAGCACTAGTAATAAGTCAGGTGCATGCTCAACACAGTATTAGTTCTACAGTGTACATTAGCAGGAACGTGCTCAATCTTCATATAGCTAGGCATCCAATTTATTTACAAAAGCTCTTACATCCAATAAATATTTGAATTGCAAATTAAGAGTGGTGGCAGTTTTGCAAAGGCAGCTTACTTTCTCACCTAGTTCGCTAACCTTGCAAATCAGAAGTGATGCTCCCAGTGTGTCTGGGAGCTACCAAGTCACGGTAGTGGTGCCATTGCCCTGCAAAAGGTTTTGGAGTATTTTTACAAAATACAGGAGTTACTAAATTCATCAGATTATTAATATTAAGCAAAAACTTCAAGTTATTAGTACCTGAGAACATATGTTGCCAAAATGAAAGTCATTTGTACCATAAAGATGGAATAAGTTGACAAACTATGAACAGACATTGAGCAACTAACTTATGCAGATTTCAAATTAATAATTTAGTTATTTGACCAATAGTTTCTGAATTATCTATATCTTTGTCATAGCATGTAACTTTTACTAATTACACTGATTCAGCATTAAATATGCATTTTGATGCATATAGTACACATTGTGATGTATAGTTTATACAGTAAATGCAAGACCCTCAAGAACATTGATATACAGAGGGATCTTGGGGTGCAAGTCCATAGTTCCCTGAAAAGGGGCAACACGTGGGTAAGATAGTAAAGAGATGTACGGCATGCTGGCCTTCATCAGTCGGGGAATTAAATATAAACGTTGGTAAGTCATGTTGCAGCTGTATAAAACTTTAGTTAGACTACATTTGAAGTGTTGTCTATAGTTCTGGCTGCCACGCTATAGAAAGGTTGTAGAGGTGCAAAAGAGGTTTACCAGGATGTTGCCTGGATTGGAGTGTATTAGCTATAAGGAGAAGTTGGACAAACTGGGTTGTTTTCACGACAGGATGGGAGGCTGAGGGGCAACGTGATAGAAACATATAAAATCATGACAAGCATGGATAGGATGAATAGTCAGACGTTCCCAGGAGATGTGCAAGGCAATTTTTCTTTTAAATGCAGAGGATGCTTAGTGCCTGGAACATGCTGCCAGGGGAAGTGGTAGAATTTGATACAATAGCAATGATTAAGAGGCATTTAGACAGACACATGAACAGGCAGGGAACTGAAGGATATGGATCATGTGCAAGCAGGTGGGATTAGATTTGAATGGCATCATGGTCAGTGCAGAGACGTTGGGCCGAAGGGCCAATTTCTGTGCTGTACTGTTCTATGATATTGTGTATCCAAAGTCAAACATTCTTTTCTTTACGATAAACTATTTTCTTGTACCTCTTCAACAATCGTTACTTTCCACATGGAGAAAAGATGTTAGAAGTCTATCCATATTAGGGTTACAATTGTATGCACCATACAAAACAATAAAGCAAAATAATTAATGGTTAAGTATTAATCTAATACGCAGACAGTTGTAGATCAATGTTTGTTTTCCCACAAACCTACATTTTGCAGACAGTATTTAAAGTAAACCATGTGACTCCATCATCTAATATACATTCTTGTCATCCAACAATCAAAACTAAATTTACTTCTGTGATGGAAATGACATGTACCAAAATAAGTTTCTGACATCATTCCATTTAAAAAAAGGATACAAATGTGATATTGAACATAAACTATAGGAATGTTCTACAGAATTCAAAACTGTAACAAATTCCACCATTTGCACATAATCTGATGCTGAGAAAAAATGTAAAAATTCTATGACCCTGGAGCAAGCTTGCAGATGAGCTTTATAGCTTTGTGACATGCACTTCGGATGAAGGTTGGACAGGAAGGTCTGGCTGTCATCTGCTCTATTGCCACTCGAAGCTCATAAAACAATGTCCTGTTAATAAAAAGTAGAAAGCCAGTTAGCTCCTTCAGATCACAAGGCATCGCATATTTGCTGTGTAAACAAAGTATTCATAGCCTGGTAATAAATCAAAGGACTACCCA
Organism: Chiloscyllium plagiosum; assembly: GCF_037043375.1. Lineage (NCBI taxonomy): Eukaryota > Metazoa > Chordata > Chondrichthyes > Orectolobiformes > Hemiscylliidae > Chiloscyllium > Chiloscyllium plagiosum. The sequence continues at coordinate 60,229,921 of NW_028270149.1, forward strand.
TTTTATATTGAGCGGTTCTTTTTTTCTACTCAAGTCTGTTATCTAATGTAGAATGTCATTTTGAGCTATGCTGATTAAATTAATGTGGGAAAATTAAAATATTTAATAAATCATCATAAAGCATCCTCTAGGTACATTATTGACTAGTACAAGGATTTATGATCTCACTCACAGTCACACTACCAATGATCAAATGTTGTAACAGATTTACATTTATGATAATAACCTGCATTATAAAGCTATTTATTATAAAGTAGGACCAGACGTCATGTGTTGTACATGTTGATCAGCAAAATCAAATATTCTATAATACATTTAGCCATTGTCCAAGATCTTCCATGTTCTAAAGTCATAAGCATTTGGTTGAACCTCTAACCTTAATTAACTTTACATTAATTAGACAAATAAACTAGATTAGAATGATTCACAAAACAGAAGTTGGAAGCTCTCCAGCTTCACAAAACAGAAGTAAGTAACTTGCAGAGCTACCAATAGGATTCCAGGTGACATGTAGCAATTATGTTAACAGGTAAAGTTATCACACGAGGTTGGTCAAAACAAGGTAACTATTCAAGCTTGATTCCTTTCTCTGTCTGAACGACCAATCCAGGCTTTGTTGTTATGAAGGATAAAATGGAGGGAAAAACATCAATGGGTTGTGTACTCTTCCTGCTGGCTAGAGATAAGCATCCCAAATTAATGGGAGATATTAGGTGTTGTGTTAGAAACTATACAGAGGAGAAAAATCAATGTAACAACTTCATGAAAGTCACAGGGAGGATAAATGCAATTTTGTGAAGCTAAAAGTAGTGTGCAACTATTTGTTCAGTAACTTGTGATAATTCACAATTCATGTGATATCTCTTCCGTGCCACAAGCAACTGATCAATTTGTTCATTAATAATGGACATCTTTCACAAGCAGATATTTTATCAACAACACCTCCTCCCAAACTATTAGTTTCATATCTCACAAAGACAGAACAGGTACTTATGCAACGTATTTGATTTGTACTGATTGACTCAAGTCCAAAATTCCTCACGACATATTTTTACTTTCAATAGACGAGAAAGCAATATGTAAAAATAACAAAATTTGAGGGACAGTGAGCCCTTTGACTATCTTATACAAGACAACGAAACAATAGTACTGCCAGATGGTCAGGAGCAAGTTGCCTGTCTGTTTCTAAGGCTCAATATGATCTGTTGTTTGAAAGAACTAACTGGAATGGTGCACAATAATCTACAGGCAGAATTTTAAACAAATAGCATGAGCTTAGCTGAATTATATTAATAGAAGTTCATTATTCTGCTAGAAAGTAGTAAGAAATTTAATGAAAGCACATTTAGGAAAATATGGTTTCTAAAACAACAGAAGCTGAGGGTTAAAGCAAAGAAAACAGTGTTCCATCTGTTCACTTGAAAATTTAATATTAAATTCTTTCACTGCCAATTTAACATGAAAACACAAATCATGGAGATTTTAATGTCAAATTAACCTTATCTGTCTCACCACACAAGTTAGCAATCTACCAAGAAAATCATGAGTTCTTGCAACATGAAAAAGAGAATTGTAAAAATACACTTTCACCTGATGTTCAATACATTTACTTCCATTAATGGATTTATTTTCTTACCAACACCCCTTCTCCCTGCTATATTCATACTCAGAATTTCCAATGACAGCAAACACATTAATGGTTGTTGCATTTAGAATGCAATCAAAGGATTCATTGCTCCATGACAGCTTCAATCAATAAAGCCGTGGATATAAGAAAAGCAGCTTGATGAAGGCACATTTATGCTTATAAATTTTGAAACAGCCTATGCACACGTGTAAACATATTGACTGAGTTCCCAAAATGAGTATTAGAATAAATCATAATGTAAAATTAAGAATAGGTCATTCAATGCATCTCAGAGCTATCTAAGTGTAAAAACCTGTATGACATCAATCACTTTCTTCCAATGGAAAACAGTCCTTTTTAACTGAAGTAAACACACAAGTTTCACTTCTCAGCTTTTCCTAGAATAGTTTCCATTCATTACACTTTTCTGCCCATTCTCTTTCAGGTTTTAAAATAACGGCTGAATTAAGCCAAGACTGGCAGGTTGAAAAGAAAGGGAACAGCGTTATGAATACAGCCTTTGAATATGAAGGTAGGGTTGCCAAAATATTGGAATGCTTCCAAGACATTGTTTATGGACTTTCTTTGCTTGGAATGTAGTCCCTGTATGGCAATGATGCTATTTTGCCATATACATATGATAATTGACAAGATACAGTATTCTTTACTCAGTATTAGTAAAATTTGTATTTAATGCAAATTGCTTTTGAAGAATCGTAATCCTGTGTTAAGGTGTGTTAGGCTTGGAAAGCTGCCAGTATCTACATAAAAGCAGGAGCATCTTCCTGCACTATTAAAAGCATTCATTTAATTTTTGAAATCCAAAACATTTTATAGTATAAAAGTAAGTATAATTAGAATTATATTCACAAGCCTGGCAAGGAAAAAACAGGTTATTCCAGTTTTCATAGTTTCAACCATAGAGCTAATCACAAAGAAATGTTTTTAGCCAGAAGCATATTGACAATTCCAGTTAACATTTTATGCATGTTCCTATTTTGGCCTTCGGTGATAAAAACAATGTTATCTGGCTGCACTTGCCAAGTCGTGAAGGAAGGCTGTTCAGAAGTTCTGCTGGCAGATGACCTCATGGGGCTTCAGGCATTCTTTGCATATCATCAGCTATCAACTGCACTGATGGGCAATGGTCAGATGCTGTGCAGCTTAAACCAAAGACTTGTCTTAATCCCTGTTCTGTGACATGATTAATGAGATCGAATTCCCATTCTGGGCTTCCTACCAATCAATAGGCAGATGGGCAATGGTGAATGCAGACACTCAAAGCAACAAGACAGTAGGAGCTGCTGAAGCCCAGCTCAGACAATTGGGTTAGAAAGAATTTTTTTTGACATTTAATGAAAATTTGATTGCACCCTAGGCTATTGTATAATTCCGATTGGCTGACAAGGTGCATCAGTACACATTACACACAACATTTACTTCGGTTCCAGTCATAGGGATTCAGTTCTATTAGCTTTGACAGTTGGGTTTCGACATCTATAGTTTCGTACACAATATTTTCACTTTCCTCCAGTTAATGGGAGATACCATTCATTTTAAATAATTTCTCATAGTGGTTAACATCTTGTACTGAATCAAAGCAATGCTTCTAAGTACTAAGCTAACAAAACAAAGAATTTATTATGTACACTCTTTACACTTTGTCAATTCAAAATAGGATTTATTGATAGCAGGAATACTGAAACATCATAAAGCTATCAATTAAACAAAAATAATAGAAAATATAAATTAATAAATTTAATTTTAAAATAATTTTAGATTCAACACTAACCTGAGGATATCGTAAAATTTTGAAGATAAGAAAGTAATAACCGTAATTTCACGTAGCTGCTCAGTGTGTTCTTGGGTACACATACATAAACGCAAATTAATTTAAAAGCAAATTAAAACATTTTTTAAAAATTCTGGCAAGCTATAAGTTTTAACATTATGCAGCTCTTCCTAGGTCCCTAGTCCTGCTTCATTGGTACTCTGTAAAATTGAGAAAAATCCACTGAGGCGGCTCTGGACGAACCTATGACTAACAGCCTCCTTTGAAAACTCTGTTCATGTTTTTACAACTGACAAAGTGCACCACAGCAGACAAAACAATCCATGGCATTCCAAAACAGATCATATTCTAAATAAAATAACCCAAAACATTCTGAAAAAATCTAACTTTTTCCCCATCGACAAATTCTTTGAAAACTTCCAGGATCTATACTCTGATCTATATTTTCACCAAAAAAGGAATTAGTTCTTCCTGTCCATATACCATGTTTAATTGAAACTTGTCAATTAGCTTTTAAGATAGATTGCTGACAGACAGACAAACAGGGGTAAAAGCATTACTCCTCCAGTCTTTGGTAGCAGAGGTAAGAAATTTCTTCTGTCATTAATATTAACAGACGTAAACTAGCATCCTTCAACTGCAAATAATTTAATTTCAAAAAATTTTTTTTTTCTTTAATTGGGAACATGACATCCAATATTTCAAAATTATTAAATGTTTTGACATTGTAAATGTGGGAAAGATATTTTTACTGGTCAGTGTTTCAGTAATCAGAGGTATACACTTAAGATCATAATCAAAAGAGCAAAGGCCAAGATTGAGAATGTTTTAATGCAGGAAATTGAAAAATCATGGAACAGCCTACCAAAAACAATGATGGATGCAGAATCCATAAACGTTTTCAGTTGATATTCATACACATACTACCAGGGGTATATTAGAAAGTGGATAATTCATCCAGAGGCAGCACAGGCACACTGGGCCAATGGTCTCATTCCATATTACAGAAATTTGCCAACACTGTAAAGATAGAGAAGCTGTCCAATACATGCTCATTATCTCATTTAAACTGATAGGAACTACTAAGAGTGCTCATGTGAAGAAAATAATATAGAAATCAAGAAGTTGCTTTCAGTCACTCAACACTGCTCCAGAGGAAATACTGTTGAAGATCAGCAGAATCTAACTGGTATGAAATCAGTGAATTGGCAAAATCTTTCATTTTTTTCATTTAGTCTTGCTATAAAAACCTTTGTAAAACTTATATAGAGTCACAGAAATGTACAGCACGGAAACAGACACTTCAGTCCAACCCGTCCATGCCGACCAGATATCCCAACCCAATCTAGTCCCACCTGCCACCACCCTATCCCTCCAATCCCTTCCTATTCATGTACCTATCCAAATGCCTTTTAAATGTTGCAATTGTGCCAGCCTCCATCACTTCCTCTGGCAGTTCATTCCATACACATACTACCCTCTGCGTGACAAAGGTGCCCCTTAGGTCTCTATTATATCTTTCCCCTCTCACCCTAAACCTATGCCCTCTAGTTCTGGACTCCTCCAGCCAAGGGAAAATACTTTGTCTATTTATCCTATCCATGCTCCTCATTATTGTGTAAAGCTCTATAAGGTCACCCCTCAGCCTCAGCTCCAGGGAAAACAGCCGTATAGCTCAAATCCTCCAATCCTGGCAACATCCTTGTAAATCTTTTCTGAACCCGTTCAAGTTTCACAACATCTTTCCGATAAGAAGGAGACCAGAATTGCACGCAATATTCCAACAGTGGCCTAACCAATGACCTGTACAGCTGCAACATGACTACCCAACTCCTGTACTCAATACTCTGACCAATAAAGGAAAGCATACCAAATGCCTTCTTCACGATCCTATCTACCAGCAACTCCACTTGCAAGGAGTTATGAACCTGCACTCCAAGACCTCTGTTCATCAACACTCCCTAGGACCTGACCATTAAGTGTATAAGTCCTGTTACGATTTGCTTTCCCAAAATGCAGCATCTTGCATTTATCTAAATTAAACTCCATCTGCCATTTATCTTGTCGACTGGAATTTTTAAAAAATCACTTTGGAAGGTCGTGTGATTGTTGCGAGCTGGGACATGGTATAAATATGAATAAAATGCAAGGTTTGTGAAGGTTTGTAGCTCAGGTTGAGGTTTAGGGTGTAGATTTGCTCGCTGAGCTATCAAATCTACAGCTCAGCAAACAAACCTACACCCTATGTGTAAAATTTAATTGTAATAACTTTATTACCCATTACATCTGCCTTTGGTGAGCTGCTTTCTTGAACCGCTGCAGCCCGTTTGCTGTAGGTAGATCCACAATGCAATTAAGGAAAGGAGTACTAGGATTTTCAGCAACACTGAAGGAATGGCAATATATTTTTAAGCCAGGATGAACACAGAATATAGAACAGTACAGGCTCTTTGGCCCTCGATGTTGTGCCAGACTTTTAACCTACTCTAAGATCAGACTAACCTACATACCCTTCACTGTACTAACATCCACGTGCCTATCCAAGAGGCGTTTAAATGTCCCTAATGTATCTGACTCTGCCACTACTGCTGGCAGTGCATTCCAAGTACCCACCACTCTGAATAAAGAACCGAACTCTGACATCTCCCCTAAACCTTCCTCCAATTACCTTAAAATTATGCCCCTCGTAGTAGACATTTCTGCCATGGGTAAAAGTCTCTGTCTACCCACTCTATCTATGCCTCTCAATAACCTATACAACTCTATCAAGTCACCTCTCATCCTTCTTTGCTCCAATGAAAAAAGCCTTAGCTCCCTCAACCTTTCTTCATAAGACAAGCCTCCAGTCCTGGCAGCATCCTGGTAAATCTCCTCTGCACCCTCTCTAAAGCTTCCACATCTTTCCTATAATGAGGCAACCAGAACTGAACACAATATTGTATGGTCTAACTAGGGCTCTATAGAGCTGCCACATGACCCCACGGCTCTTAAACTCAATATCCTTACTAATGAAAGTCAACACACCATACGCTTTCTTAATGACCCTATCAACCTGGATGGCAACGTTGAGGGATCGATGGACATGGATCCCAAGATTCCTCTGTTCCTCCACACTGGCAAGAATCTTGCATTTAACCCTATATTCTGCATTCAAATTCAACCTTCCAAAGTGAATGACTTCACACTTTTTCAGGTTGAATCGCATCTGCCACTTATCAGCCCAGTTTGGCATCCTGTCAAAGTCATGTTGCAACCTACAACAGCCCTGCACACAATCCACAACTCCACTAACCTTCATGTCATCAGCAAACTTACTGACCCACACATCCACTTCCTCATCCAAGTCATATATAAAAATCACAGCAAAGGTCCCAGAACCAATCCCTGCGGAACACCACTAAGGAGTAGCTTATAGGAGAACTAGCAGGTGGTGGTGTCCCCATGTATCTGCTGCCTGTCTCATTCTGGATAGTGGTGGTCACGTGCTATCTAAGGAGCCTTGGTGAATTTCTGCAGTGTTTCCTCTAGATGGTACACAGTGCTGCTGTTGAAGATCAGTGATGGAGGGATTGAATATTTTTTGTGAATGAGTTGCCAATCAAGGGCATTACTTTGTCTAGAGTGTGGTGCTGGAAAAGCACAGCAGGTCAGGCAGCATCCGACGAGCAAGAAAAATCGACATTTCGGGCATAAGCCCTTCATGAGGAATAGTATTACTTTGTCCGACATGGTGTCAAGATTCTGGAGTGTTGTTGGAACTGCTCCTATCTAAGCCAAGTGCTAAGCAGCTAGGGACTATCCTATCATAGAAGAGAAAATGAGGTCTGCAGATGCTGGAGATCAGAGATGGAAGTGTGTTGCTGGAGAAGCGCAGCAGGTCAGGCAGCATCTAGGGAACAGGAGAATCGACGTTTCGGGCATTAGCCCTTCTTCAGGAATGAGGAAAGTTTGTCCAGCAGGCTAAGATAAAAGATGGGGAGGAGGGACTTGGGGGAGGGGCGTCGGAAATGTGATAGGTAGAAAAGGTCAAGGTGAGGGTGATAGGACAGATTGGGGTGGGGGCGGAGAGGTCGGGAAGAAGATTGCAGGTTAGGGAGGCGGTGCTGAATTTGATGGATTTGACTGAGACAGGCTGGGGGGAGGGAAAATGAGGAAACTGGTGAAATCCGAGTTCATCCCTTGTGGTTGGAGGGTTCCTAGCCGGAAGATGAGGCGTTCTTCCTCCAACCGTCGTTTCGCTGTGGTCTGACGATGGAGGAGTCCAAAGACCTGCATATCCTTGGTGGAGTGGGAGGGGGAATTGAAATGTTGAGCTACAGGGTGGTTGGGTTGGTTGGTCCTATCATACTCTGATTTGTGCCTTGTAGATAGTGGATGGGCTTTTAGTCGTCAGCAATTGAGTTACATGCTGCAGAACTCCTAGTCTTTGACCTGTTTTTGTAGCCACAGTATTTATGTGGCTCATGCAGCTCATTTTCTAATTAATGGTAACCACCAAGATGTCATTAGTGGGGCATTCAGTGATGATAGTGCTTGCAAATGTAAAGGAGTGATGGTTAGATTTTCTATTGTTGGAGACGGTCATTGCCTGACATCTGTGCCACGCAAATGTTATTTGCCACTTGTCAGTCCAAACTTGTATTTATTTATTTGCATATGGGCTATTTCAATGTATGAACAGTTGTGAACAGTGTTGCATATTATGCAATGAGCAGATATCCCCACTTCTGGCCTTACTATGGTGGGAAGGTCATAAATGAAACAGCTGAAAATGTTGGATGCTACATTTAACTCCAGTAGAGATGTCATAGAGCTGAGATGAGTTTTCTCCAACAGGCACAAACATTGTCCGTTGGGTTAGTATGACTCCAAACACTGAAGACTCTCCCCTCTCTTCCCCCTTCCCTCCAGTGAATTGTTTAAAACTACCATTCATGAGTGAATGTTGCACGATCACAGAGGATAGATCGGATTCGTTGGTTGTGGAATTACTTATACAGCCAAAGGGTCACACAGCATGGAAACAGACCTTTCTGGCCAACCAGTCTATGTCAAACATAATCCCAAACCAAGCTAGTCCCACCTGCCTATTCCTGGTCCATATCCCTCCAAACCTTTCCTATTTATCTACTTATCTAAATTCTTTTAAATGTTGTAACTGTGCCCAAGCATATCACTTCTTCGAAGTTCATTCTACGCGCGAACCATCCTTGTGTAAAAAAATTGCCCATGTCTTCTTTAAATCTCTCTCACCTCACCTTAGAAGTATGCCCCCTAGTCTTGAAATTCCCCATCTGAGGGAAGAGACTCCTCACATTAATCCTATCTAATAAGGTCACCTCTCAACTCCTATGCTCCAGTGAAATAAGTCGCAGTCTATCCAGCCTTTTATTATAATTCAAACCTTCCATAACAGGCAACATCCTGGTAAATCTCTTCTGAACCATCTCTATCTTAATAATATCCTTTCTATAACAGGATGACCAGAACTGGACACAGTACTTCAGAAGAGTCCTCACTAATGTCCTATACAACCTCAATATAACTTCCCAACTCCTAAACTCAAAGGACTGAGCAATTAAGGCAAGCATGTTAAATGCTTTTTTAACCACCCTAAACATGACGCAAATTTCAACGAATTAGGTGTCTGAACCCCTAGGTTCCCCTGTTCTACAACACTACTCAAAGCCCTACCATTAATTGTACAAATCCTGCCCTGGCTTGTTATGTCAACATGTAATACCTCGTATTTATCCAAATTGAATTTAGCTCTATCACTTGTTGATTCTGCTGTTTGGCACACAAGTAGCTTGATGTCTTGTGTGCTCTTGGCATTCCTGCATACTTCCTTAAAACAAGGTTGATCCTCTGGTTTGATAATAACAGTAGAGTAGGTAATCTACCTGGTCATGAGGTGCAGATTGTGTTGGAGTAGTGTTATGCTGATAGCCCAGTGTCTCATGGATGCACAGTCTGCAGTAGTTAGATCTAGTTGAAGTTGTCACATTGCACATGGTGATTGTGTGACATAACATGATGGAGGGTATTCTCAATATGAAGACAGGGGTTGAGCTAGATGCTGTAGAATTCCTAATCTCTAACCTGCTCTATTTACTTAGCTCATCCAGCTCATTTTCTAATTAATGGCAACCCCAAGATATTGATAGTGGGGCATTCAGTGATGGTAAGGACTGTGTGGTAGTCACTCTTAGCAATCCTGTGATGGACAGATGCATCTATGGATGGGAAGACTGGTAAGAAATGAGGCCAATTATCTCTTTCCTCACCACTGCTGCAGATCCAATCTAGCAGCTATGTCCTTTAGGACCAAACCAGCTTAGTCAGTCGTGTTGATGCTGAGCATGTCTTGACAGTGTATACTGAGGTGCCCATTCAGAATTTATTCTGTACTCTTGCCATCCTCATTGCTTCTTCCAAGTGGTGTTCAACATGGAGGAGAGACTGAAGGTGAAGTGGTAATCAGCAGGCGGTTTCTTTGCCTTTTTTTAACCTGATGCCAAAAGACTTCATGGGGTCTGGAGTAAGGTGAGAGCATGTAGGGCAACTCCCTTCAGATTGTATACCACTGTCACTACCTCTGATGGATCTTTCCTTGTCATGGGACAGGACATTCCTTGACATGCTGTTGGGATACTGTGTGCAAGATATGATTCTGAGCTTTGTCAGGTTGTTGCTTAACTAGTCTGTTGGACAGCTCTCCCAATTGTGGCACTAGCTCCAGGTGCTTTTAAGGAGAACTTTGCAAGGTTGAGGCGGCTGTGTTTGGCCTTTCCTGCTCCTTAGTTGAAGCCAGCCAGTCCTTTTAGCTTTGTTTAGTTTTTTTGGACACTTTCTAGCAGTTGGTAGAATAGAGGCCAGACTAGGCAAGGAGGCAGTTTTCTTTCCCTGAAGGACATTAGTGACCCAAATAAGTTCTTATGACAATCAATGACTGTTTCATAGTCATCACTAGACTTTAACTCCAGTTTTTAAGGAAGTGGTGTGACTTAAACCCAGGTCCACAGAGCATTACCAGGGCAGCGATATTAGCAATCCCAACTGTAGCAGTGTTGTTATATGTATACCAAATTTACTGCCAAGCACCTCGAGAACAAGTACAAGTGCAGAATACCAAATTGAACCATTATGATCAAAAACACTTCCACACACTTTTTTTTGGCTTATTATGATTTAAGCTCTGTTTCAACGCATCATAGACATTTGTTTTGCCATCTGAAAATTCAAAAGAAAAGAATAATCACTTTTTAAGTTCTTCATTTAGTGTCTGTGAGAACACTGAATTTATGATTGGCTGTTCATCCTCATTAATGACATAACTGCCTTTGGAGGTTTGGTGATCCTTTTGACTTGGCATCAGAGTTAAACTGCTTTCAGAAAACCGTGGAGATTGGCTAAATCTTTTGGCCAGGTTTCTTCAAGACAGTGGTGAGCATCCATAATTTGTTAGCAATCACAAAATAGAGCTTAATATAATGCCACTACTTATGTCTCTCATTAAGAACAATGTGATTAATTTGGTTCTAAATTTTTGTTTGGAGAATTGAGAAGATCCTCAAGATTAAAGAAAAACTATTTTTCTAATCAACCTGTTCAAAAATGTTATTACACACCCCTGGAGTAGGTGGAAGAGAGATTACTATCTAAATGGAGTCAAGTTTGTTTAGCACCACTTCCTTGTTGGTGGCCACCATACTTAGCTCTGCTCCTTCACTCTCGAATTTTTGGGATCTTACTCATTTCTTCCACCATAAAGACTGATATGAAGTAATTATTCAGTTCCTCAGCCGTTTCCTTGTTCCCCACTACTATCTCTCTAGCATCATTTTCCAGTGGCCCAATGTCCACTTTGCTTCTATTTTGCTCTTTATATATCTATAGAATCTCTGACAGTCTTCCTTTATTTTTGTTGCTCTTTGGTCTTTGTAAGCTTCCCTGAAGGTGGATAAATCACCTGCACCAGATAGACTACACCTCAGAGTTCTACAGGAGATAGCTGAAGAGATAGTGGAGGTTGAAGTGGTGATCTTTCAGGAATCACTAGAATCAAGGATTGGAAAACCGCTAATGTTAAACCCCTGTTTAAAAAAGGGAGCAAAGCAAAAGACAGAAAATTATAGACCGATTAGTCTAACCTCAGTCATGGGTACTGTCCTGGAATCCATTGTGAAGGATGAGATTTCTGAATACTTGGAAGTGTATGGTAAAATAGGGCAAACTCAACATATTTTCATCAAGAGGAGGACATGCCTGACAAATCTGCCAGAAGTCTTTGAGGAAGTAATAAGCAGATTACATCCGTTGGCTCTCCTTGGTCTAATTTACCTGAACTTCAAGAAGGCCTTTGACAAAGTGCCACAGAGGAGTCTACTGAGTAAGATAAAGGCCCATGGTGTTCGAGGCAAGGTGCTAGCACAGTTAGAAGTTTGGCTATCTGGCAGAAAGCAGAGAGTGGGGATAAAAGGGTCCTTCTCAGGTTGGCAGTCAGTGACAAGTGGTGTTCCACAAGGCTCAGTGTTGGGACCACAACTTTTCACTTTATAATTAATGATCTACTTGAAAGAACTGAGAGCATTCTGGCTAGGTTGCAGACAATACAAAGATAGGTAGAAGGACAGGTAGCATTGACAAGGTGGGGAGGCTGCAGAAGGATTTGGATAGGTTAGGAGAGTGGGCAACCTTTGGTTACAGCGGACTAAATGTTATTCCAATTGTCAATTTTGGCCAAGTTCAATGAGGTCACGTGAAATTTCTCACTATTTTCCAAAACATGCCTTACTACATCCGATCTTTCCTCTCACTACAAGCAGAAGTATTTGCCACCATGAGGAACACCCAGCATTTATGGCACTGATGCCATTTTTAAAATCTGGCCATGCACCAGGCTAAGTGCTCATAGCGAGGGTGGAACCAAACACAATCACATCTTAGGGCCTATAGGTGACAATCCATTGCATATACATGTGCACATTTGCAAATCTATTCCAGTTTAATAACAAAACTACACAGCTTATTTGTCCTTAGCCTCATTCTATTTTAGAACCCTGCCTAAGGGAATGCTACTCTTTCCTCAAAGCAATATCCCAATATCTTATTTTTCAATGCAAGACCATCACATTGTTTCAAACATTTAAGACCCGTCACTCTTATTCAGCAACAGCAAAAAAAAAGAAAAAGCAAATGAACAGAAACAGTTGTTTTCGGAAACACACAAAGGACTACTTGCCTTTTGAGCAGCAACAAATCCATGGTCAATGAATGAATGCACACAGCTTATTGCTATTGGAATGGTGTTAATCAAATCCTATCAGCTATGATGCGCCTTATACGGCAGTACTTTATGCTGCTGAAGGCAACACTCCTCATGCTCAATGTCCTCCTTTTCCTTCTTGGAAGACAACTTTTGTTCTCCCAGCTCTTCAGCATCGAGCACATCCCACCCTTTACTTGGCTCCAGTTGTGGAGAGCACAGCATGCTAAAATTATGCATCTGGACTATATTGCAAAGCCTCTTCAGACCAAAACAAGTAACAGTACATCATTACCAAGAAACCTATTGGCTACTCCCTATGTCTGGTTGAAGAATGGGCCACGTTGTATTTATGTTTGGCCTCAGTCAGGTGTTTGCATAATTGAGTCATCAGTCATGTTGCAGTGGTTAGCCTTTGTCTTCCAGTAACCATCCTTATAAGGCATTACAAACCCTTAGCAGTTCCGCACACTCCTTCATATAGTGAGACATGGAGGATTTGGACAAGGAGGACCATGAAATGCCTGTACCTAACCTTTGGTATACAGACTTTGTTCAAATGAATGCAGTACAAACTGTGTCCTGCAAATACAGCATCTACAGTTTCCTCCTATATGATATTTTTTCAACTCATGCTCACATTACCCATGAAAGACAGCTTCGCATATAACAGCAATCAGTTTTGCGTCCTTGTGCAGCCTGAGATTTTGGTCACTCAGGACGGCCTTTGATTAGCTCATTTCCACTACTGGCAGACCCTGTAACTGCTGCTGTATGGTTTCTGAGAGTGGCAGGCATGACCCCTGTTAAAACCAGCCCCTAGAATCAAAATTAGAATATCTGTCAGACTCTGTCTTGAGTCAGTTTTGCAGAGGTGAGAATTTTGGCAACTTTGCATTCCTGACTTGGAGCAAACATCCATGTCATAGTGCCAAATTGGTTCTACATTGTTATCCCTTTAAGTTTGGTCCTCGAAATGAAACCACCTATACCAACCCATCAGGCCATCTTGTCTTCTTAAAATAAGAAAGTGTCAGTTTTAAAGTCTATTGTCCATTACATTTGTAATGGGATAGTTTGGATTCAGCATGATCAAGCAACGCTGTCAATCACTTGAATCTCATCAGAGAATCTCTGAGACAACATCGGGGTTCAATAGGCCTCGTAAGACTATCATTCTCTCCGGTTCATGGTCAAAATGGTGATTCCAACTAAACTCATTAGATGCAGAAGTCTAAAGCTATTTTGATGTTAAGAAATACTGGACTTGTATTGGCAGAACTGTACTTTGAAAAGCTGTTTCAATATTTGGCTTTGTATTTCTTGCAAGAAAGGTGTCACGATTCGCAACCAGTAACTTCATGCAAACGGTTCTCCACTGACTGGATCCATTCTTAGTTTTGAATTTTATAGGTCCTTTAAGTGATTCATAATATGAATCATATCTTTTTGTTGCAACTCATGCAACAGAACCATTCTTCCATCCAAATAAATTGGGATACTTAATTATTTCCTTTTACTGCATAATATGAAATCATCTTCACTAAACCTTTTGACAGAGCCATCTATTATTTAATTAGCTATTACGTAACAAGCTCCCACAGGCAAAATTTCCAGAAATTTGTGATCGCTGTTTTCCAAAAACAGTTTACAGTTTCAAGGTGGTGGTGACTTAGTAGTAATCTCACTGGACCAGTTTTCCAAGACATCAGGCTTGACCTGTATGGAACTGCTGTAAAACAAACAGGGATGCTGTCCAGGCCCTGTTTTCCAGCTGAGGCCTTCCCTTGAAATACAGGAAATAAATGCAAGAGCTGATGCTGAGTATTTGCATTGCTGACTCTAACAACTTATAACTTATTCGCTGAGTGACTTTGATTCATTTCATGTACAATACTTTCGATCATATAGCATCATATATTTAATCGTACATATCTATTAATTATGAGTTTACTGAATGGTGGAGCAGGACCGAAGGGTGGAATGGCCTACTCCTGCTACTAATGCATACACTGGTGCCTGTACTGGCTCTTTTCCCAGAATAATGCTCTTATTCCATAGCCTGAACTTGATCGTAACTTCTAGATAAAAATGTTTAGGCCAGGTTGCTCAGCAGTTGGGAAAATGTTAGAGTCTATTATAAAAGGATGTAATAACATAGCATTTAGAAATACATAATCTAACCAATTAGAGTAAACATGGCTTCATGAAGGGGAAATCATATCTGACAAATTTGTTGGAATTCTTTGAGGTGGTAACAAACAGGATAAAGAGAAACCAAGACATGTAATATATTTGGATTTCCAAAAGGCATTCAAATAAGGTATGCACACAAGGCTACTTAATAACATAACAGCTCATGGTGTTGGCAAGAGGTGAAGTCGAGACAAATTCTGCAGAAGGACAGGTTAAATGAGTGGTTAAGAACTTGGTAGATGAAATATAAAAACTGAAAGATGGAGTATAATATTGGAAAATGTGAGATCATACACTTTGAGAGGAAGAACAAAGGAGCTGAACACTACATAAATGGAGACAGACCGTAGCAAAGAGAGATTTACAGATCTGTGTACATCACAAAAAGCTGGCATCCATATTTAGCCAGGTAACAGGGATTTGAATGGGACTAGGCGTTTATTTCACAGGCTATATAGCACAAAACAGGAGTCTAAAATCTACAAGGCACTTGTCAGACTAGATCAAAAATACTGTGAACAGTTTTGGTCCCTTTTAAAGGAAAGATATACTGGCATCAGATGCATTTAAGGGAAGGTTTGCTTGGTTGACCTTGAGCATGAAGGCATTTACTTATGAGGAGAAGTTTAGTAAGTTGGGGTTGTACTCATTGGAATATCGAAGAATTAGAAGCAACCTTACTGAAACATAAAAGATTCTAGGAGGCTTGTTAGGGTAGAGACAGAGAGGCTGTTTCCCTAGTGAGAGACTCTAGGACCAGACAGCATAGAAAAATGGGTTATATATTTAAGACACAGATGAGGAGGAATGTCTTCTCTCAGGGGGATTGCAAATCTATGGAATTCTTCACTACAGGGAGCTGCAGAGGCTGAGTCATTAATTATATACAAGGTTGTGCTAGATGGATTACAATAAAAGAAATAGTAAGGGAATTGAGGGTTACTGGAAAAAAAAGTAGGAATGTGGAGTTGAGAATGATCACATCAGCAACAATTTCATTGAATGGTGGAGCAGACTAAATGGGATGAATGGTCTATAATATTCTGGGAACACAGGTCCAAATGGAAAAGCATGATTTATATAAAGATCTGGGATATGGAAGATGGTCGACTGGCAACTATGCAACCACTGTCAATTGTGATAAAATTCATTTAGTTCACTTCCTTTTGGGAAGAAAATCTCCCAACCTTACCTGGTCTCAGGAAGTGGAGAAGTCAATATTTTAGGCATAACCCTTCTTCAGGACCGGGGATGGGTGTACAAGGAGCTGCAAAAAAAGGGGGTGGCAGGGGCAGGATGGTGAAATGGGGATAGGTGAAGCAAGTAAAGGGTACAACCTGGTTGGTCAAATTCTTCCCATTGACCAACCAAGTCATACCCTCAACCTGTCTTCACTTATCCCCACTTTATCTGCAGCTACCCCACACCCACCCCCAGTTCTGAAGAAGTGTTAAACCCAAAATGTCAACTTCTGCACCTTCTGATGCTACCTGACTTGCTGTGTTCTTCCAGCCTCCTGCTGGTCTATTTTGGATTCCAGCATCTGAAGCTGTTTTTTTGTCTTTAACCTTACCTGGTCTAGCTTGCACATAATTACAGACTACAGCAATGGAGTTGACCCTTAACTGCCCTCTGGGCAATTAGGGATGGGAAATAAATGCTGACTTAGTCAATGACAACCATATCACATGAACGAATTTTAAAAATGTTAGCAATTTGAGGTCTTCGTCCAACATGACCAAAATGCATAGTAATTCTCCTTGCTAAAAAGTCAAAAGAATTGGTTATAGTTTTGAGACACTATTTATCATCAAATCAGCCAAACTCTGATGCGGCTTTTCCCCCTTTCCATGTCATATCACAGACTTCCTTTGTTTAACTTTTGCTATATGTTAAATCACTCATTCATGAAAAATATCTGGTACTGTAATGGAATTACACCAGTTTGACCAGATAATGAAGATTAGATTTAAGATCTAAAACCAGATCTTTTCGCTTTTGCAAGATGTACTGCAACAGATTCAAACTGTTGCTTTCCATTTGCTTCCACTTTGGGCAATTGATGGTGTATGTTGCAGATAATGTCTCCTGTTCACGGTCATGCAAATAATCCATCATCTGCTTTTGGAAATTTAATGACTCACTACTCACTAATTGCTCCTTGGCACAAACTATATTTTTTAAAGTGACATGTAACGGATGCTTAAAAGATTCAAACTGTATGTGTAACTTGACTATTTACTCCTTGACTGCATAAGATTCACAGACGTCTCAGATGGTTCTCTCAGCTTGTTGTGAATATATGGATGTGTCAAATTTTTTTTCTCAAAACCTGAAGTTCAGTCTGTTGCTGCAGTCATTATCTAAACTATTCCATAATGTAACCTCTTTGTTCAGTACAATGTAACTGCTATGCTGTAAGCTATGACACTCGTTGCCCCAGCATTCCTGCTCTACATTCTCATAGGTACATCCTAGGACTGGCTCCACAGCATTGTCTAAGCCTTTGGCAACATCTGTCACAAAGTCTTTCTAAAGGAGTTATCAAACACATTCCTGCCAAAATTTGGAGATGCCGGTGTTGGACTGGGGTGTACAAAGTTAAAAGTCACATAAACCTGTTGGACTATAACCTGGTGTTAATTGGAAGCACACTATCTTTCGGAGCGACGCTCCTTCTTCAGGTGATGAAGGAGCATCGCTCCGAAAGCTAGTGTGATGAATTCCTGCCAAAGCTAGCTTCATAGATTTCTTTTAAATTGTCACCACCAAATTAAAAGTATCTAAGGTTCCATCCTCTCTCCCCTGCTCTGTTACTTTACTGATCAATAGTCTTCCTTCCATTCTTACCCGTTCAAAAACAAACATGATTCCACCAACTTCAGAATTCATCATTTCAGTGTATGGTGTACATTACCACATGCTAAGATAATAAAATGTTCAGTATGATGCAGAAATATTTTCACTGTTCCTTTTGCAAGTCTAACCAACATCAAACATGTCTTAATTGATACAATCTTTGGTTTTTATTTTCCATTTTTGGATATTCCTGGTTTTGCTCCAATATCATACTGAACCTCTATGCCATTAAGCGTGCATTGCCAAAGCAGTCTCCAATAAGACTGGTTTCCTCTGTTGTACTGTCACGCTTTCTACTCAACAACTCCCATTGTTTTACAAGCAGGGCACAAATACAATTCAGTTCTTTGGGAATGTGCTTCTTGTTGTACAAGGTGTAAAGGTCGGAATGGATTAATTTTGAGGAGTAATTGAAGTGCTATTCACTCTCATGTATTGCAGACCTGGTGAGAGAACAGCTGAGGATCTCAGAGAAAGATCTATCATATAGTTCTTAATCTCTGTGACAGTGTTTATCATTTCAATTGAATGTATACTTTGTTCTAAACATGCAATAAACCACATCTTGTTAATTGGTGAGGGAATTACCAAGAGAAAAAAATCTGGTTAAGGTCATCCTAACCAATCTAGCTGTTGCAGATGTGCCCTTAGGAGTGATCACTACATAGACTTTGTGGAGACAAGGTCCCATCTTCACACTGAGGCTACACATTAGCATGTTGTGTGACACTGCCACCGTACTAAATGAGACAGACTTTGAATAAATCTAGCAACTAAAGACTGGGCATCCATGAGGCTCTGTGTATCATCATCAGCAGCAGAATAGCATTCAACAACAATCTGAAACCTACTGGTCTGGCTCACTCTATCATTACAATCAAGTTGAGAAATAACCGCCCCCAAGTGCAATGTCAAGTGCAGGCGGTCATGCCAAGAGCAGCATCAAGCTTACCTAAAAAAATGAAGTCAACCTGGCGAAGTTTCAACACAGAATTTGTTGTCTGCCAAGCAGCAGAGCAATACACAGGGGTAAACAATTTCACAACCAACGGATCAGATCTAAGCTCTGTAGTCTTACCACATCCAGTTGTGAATGGTGATGTCAGTAAATAACTCACTGGAAGAGGCAGCTCCACAAATATTCCCATTTTCAAATAATAGAAGAGTCCAGGACATCACTGGAAAAGATAACACTTAAGTATTTGCATCCCATCTTCAGCCTCAAGTGCTCAGTGGATGATCCATCTCATCCTCATCCTGAGGTCCTGTGCATCATAGATGCCAGCTTCACTAATCAACCAAGCGATGGAACAAGGTTTTGACAATACTATCAAGTGGTACTTGCAAAGGATTAATCTGCTCATTGACGCACAGTTTGTGTTCCACCTGGACCCCTGACCTCACTACAGCCTTAGTTCAAACATGGACAAAAGCACCGAATTCCAGAGGGAAGGTGGGAGTTACTGGTTGTGACATTAAAATAATATTTGATGGTGTAAGAAGACCGAGCAAGACTAGAGACAATGGGAAACGGGGAAAACTCTATGCTGGTTGAAGTTATATAAAAGGAAGATGATTGTACATTCTGGAAGAGGAAGGCAGTGGTATTACGGTAATTACACTAGAATAATAATCCAGATCATCAGATTAATGTTCTGGGGAACCTGTTTACAATCCCGCTATGCTAGATGGTGAAACCTGAATTCAAGAAAAATCTGGAATAGCTCACCTAAGCGTCGCTGTGTAACCACTGTTTATTGTAACAACTCAACTGGTTCATTAATGTCCTTTAGGGAAGGAACTGTGCCGCCCTTACCTGGTCTAGATCACACATGACTCCAGATGCACCGCAACATGACCAATTCTCTGAGCCAGTATTTACTGCCCACCCCTAGCCCAGACAGCAATACCCACATTCCATGAACAAATAATTAAAAACACAACTCATCAGGAGTTCCTCAGAATAGCATCCTAGGTCCAACCATCTTCAGCTGCTTGCCTCGATAAAAGAAGTCAGAAGTGTGGATGCTTGCTGACAATTGCACAGTTATGGCATCTCAAGTACTGAAACAGTCCATGTCCAAATCAGCAAGACCTGGACAACACCCTCACTTTGTCACAAATGTTTTGTGCCATTTGTCAGCCAAACACTTGGCAGGCAATGACATTCTACAAAAACAGTGAATCTAGCTCATGTTCTTTGACATTCAGTAGCATTACCATTGGTGAAACTACTGCCATCAAGAATCTGGGCGTTATGATTGACCAGAAACTTAACTCTACCAGCCATACTATGTCTACAACAACAAGTCAGAGACTGGGAATTCAGTGGCAAGTAAATAATGTCTATTTCTCCCAGTGCCTGTCCAATCTACAAGGCATAAGTCAGAAGTATGATAAAAAAGTAAGAGCCTCCGTTTTTCAGACCGAAAGCCTGTGACCAGTGGAGTGCCACAAGGCTCGGTGCTGGGCCCTCTACTTTTTGTCATTTATATAAATGATTTGGATGCAAGCATAAGAGGTACAGTTAGTAAGTTTGCAGATGACACCAAAATTCAAAGTGCAGTGGATAGCGAAGAGGGTTACCTCAGATTACAACAGGATATGGACCAGATGGGCCAATGGGCTGAGAAGTGGTAGATGGAGTTTAATTCAGATAAATGAGAGGTGCTGCATTTTGGGAAAACAAATCTTAGCAGGACTTATACACTTAATGGTAAGGTCCTAGGAAGTGTTGCTGAACCTTGGAGGGCAGGTTCATAGCTCCTTGAAAGTGGAGTTGCAGATAGATAGGATAGTGAAGAAGGCGTTTGGTATGCTTTCCTTTATTGGTCAGAGTGTTGAGTACAGGAGTTGGGAGGTCATATTACAGTGCACAGGACTTTGGTTAGGCCACTGTTGGAATACTGCATGGAATTCTGGTCTCCTTCCTATCGGAAAGATGTTGTGAAACTTGAAAGGGTTCAGAAAAGATGTACAAGGATGTTGCCAGGGAGGATCTGAGCTACAGGGAGAGGCTGAACAGGCTGGGGCTGTTTTCCCTGGAGCGTCGGAGGCTGAGGGGTGACCTTATAGAAGTTTACAAAATTATGAGGGGCATGGATAGGATAAATAGACAAAGTCTTTTGGGTGGGGGAGTCCAGAACTAGAGGGCATAGGTTTAGGGCGAGACGGGAAAGATATAAAACAGACCGAAGGGGCAACTTTTTCACACAGAAGGTGGTACATGTATGGAATGGGCTGCCAGAGGAAGTGGTGGAGGCTGGTACAATGGCAACATTTAAAAGGCATCTGGATGGCTATATAAATAGGAAGGGTTTGGAGGGATATGGGCTGAGTGCTGGCAGGTGGGACTAGTTTGGATTGGGATATCTGGTCGGCATGGACGGGTTGGACTGAAGGGTCTGTTTCCATGCTGCACATCTCTATGACTCTTGTTAGGTTAGCCAGACCAGACCAAACATGCCCTATAGACCCCTATGCTAAGAATGCTGGTAGTACAACAATCTCAAAATGAGCAACAGTGCAGAGATCCTCATACAACATGGTGAGCAGCAGTGCAGATTCCACTTGCAATCACACCACAGCATCACGCCACAAATTGACTATGGCAGACATTTGAAGATGTCTTAAACACAGCTTTAAGAAGCCTGTTCATCAGCAGGAAGTGAATGATACTTAAGAACTCTCCAGAAGGAAACCTGTGGCAACGTTCATCAAGGCAGCATCTACAATTGATGGTAAAATGTCTTTCACACTCGTAAGAAACATGTCACAGCAGGACAGTGTTTGCGATTCCTTGGAGCTGGAGTATTAGTCACTGCAATGCAGTTACAGATTGCATTGGTTGCCAGCGATCTGTAAAAGTTAGTGAGTTTCGACAAGATTTGTAGCTCAGATTGAGGTTCTGGACATAAGTTTGCTTGTCGAGCTGGAAGGTTCGTTTTCAGACATTTCATCTCCATTCTGGGCAACATAGTCAGCAAGCCTCCGTTGAAGCACTGGTGGTATGGCCCGCTTTTCATTTGTGTGGTTAGGTTTCCTTGGGTTAGAACAAAGAAAATTTACAGCCCAGGTTCAGGCCCTCCAAGCCTGTGCCAATCCAAATCTACTGGAAAACATATCGCTCAATTCTTAAGCATCTGTATCCCTCTGCTCCCCACGTAATCATGCATCTGTCCAGACGCACCTGAAATGAATCTACCGTGCCTGCCTCTACTACCTCTGCTGGCAGTGCGTTCCAGGCACCTACCACCCTCTGTGTAAAGTACTTGCCATAGACATTCCCTTTAAACTTTTCAACTCTCACCTTGAACGCATGACCTCTCGTTATTGAATCCCTCACCCTGGGAAAAAGCTTATCTGTATCGACCCTGTCTATACTCTTCATGATTTTGTAGACCTCAATCAGGTCCCCCCCAATCTCCTTTTTTCTAATGAAAACAATCCTAACCTACTCAACCTCTCTTCATAGCTAGCACCTTCCATACTAGACAACATCTTTGTAAACCTTCTCTGCACCCTCTCCAAAGCGTCCACATTGTTTTGGTAATGTGGCCACCAGAACTGTACACAGAATTCTAAATGCAGCCGAACTAAAGTCTTGTACAATTTTAATATGACCTGCCAGCTCTTATACTCAATACCCCGTCCGATGAAGGCAAGCATACCATATGTCTGCTTGACCACTCTATCCACCTGTGCAGCCACATGCAGGGTACAATGGACCTGAACTCCCAGATCTCTCTGCTCATCAACTTTTCCCAAGGCTTTTCTGTTTACAGTACAGTTCGCTTGAGAAGTAGACTTCCCAGAATGCAGCACCTTTCATTTGCCTGGACTGAACTCCATCTTCCACTTCTCCAGCCAACTCCCCAGTCTATCTATATTCTCCTGCATTCTTCGACAGTCCCCTTTGGTTTCTGCTACTCCACCAATCTTCGTGTCATCTGCAAACTTACTGATCGGACCAACAGTGCCCTCTTCCAGATCATTTATGTATATCACAAACAACAGTGGCCCCAGCACTGACTATTGTGGAACACCACTGGTCACCTTTCTCCATTTTGAGAAACTCCCTTCAACTACTACTTTGTCTCTTGTTGCTCAATCAGTTCTTTATCCACCTAGCTAGAACACCCTGCACGCCACGTGACTTGACTTTCTCTATTAGTTTACCATGGGGAACCTTATCAATAGGAGAAAGTGAGGTCTGCAGATGCTGGAGATCAGAGCTGGAAATGTGTTGCTGCAAAAGCGCAGCAGGTCAGGCAGCATCCAGGGAACAGGAGAAACGACGTTTCGGGCATAAGCCCTTCTTCAGGAATGAGGAACGTTTGTCCAGCAGGCTAAGAAATGACGGCGGATGATGCGCTGTACATGGAGATTGGTGGGGTGGTAGGTGAGGACCAGTGGGGTTCTGTCCTGGTGGCGGTTGGAGGGGCGGGGTTCAAGGGCGGAGGAGCGGGAAGTGGAAGAGATGCGGTGGAGGGCATCGTCGACCACGTCGGGGGGGGAAATTGCGGTCCTTGAAGAAGGAGGCCGTCTGGGTTGTGCGTTTTTGGAACTGGTCCTCCTGGGAGCAGATGCGGCGGAGTTGAAGGAATTGGGAGAATGGGATGGCGTTTTTACAGGGGGCAGGATGGGAGGAGGTGTAGTCCAGGTAGCTGTGGGAGTCGGTCGGTTTGTAGTAGATGTCCGTGTTGATTCGGTCGCCTGAGATAGAAATAGAAAGGTCGAGGAAGGGGAGGGAGGAATCGGAGACTGTCCAGGTGAATTTGAGGTCAGGGTGGAAGGTGTTGGTGAAGTGGATAAACTGTTCAACCTCCTCGTGGGAGCACGAGACGGCGCCGATACAGTCATCGATGTAGCGGAGGAAAAGGTGGGGGGTGGGGCCAGTGTAGTTGCGGAAGATGGATTGTTCCACATATCCTACGAAGAGGCAGGCATAGCTGGGTCCCATGCGGGTGCCCATGGCTACTCCTTTCGTTTGGAGGAAGTGGGAGGATTGGAAAGAGAAGTTGTTCAGGATGAGGACCAGTTCAGTCAGTCGAAGGAGGGTGTCAGTGGAAGGGTACTGGTCGGTACGGCGGGAAAGAAAGAAGCGGAGGGCTTTGAGTCCTTCGTGATGGGGGATGGAGGTGTACAGGGACTGGATGCCCATGGTGAAAATAAGGCGTTGGGGACCGGGGAAGCGAAAATCATGGAGAAGGTGGAGGGCATGGGTGGTGTCCCGAACGTAGGTGGGGAGTTCTTGAACTAAGGGGGACAGGACGGTGTCAAGGTATGCGGAGATGAGTTCGGTGGGGTAGGAGCAGGCGGAGACAATGGGTCGGCCGGGGCAGTCAGGTTTGTTGATTTTGGGCAGGAGGTAGAAGCGGGAGGTGCGGGGTTGTGGGACTATGAGGTTGGAGGCGGTGGATGGGAGATCCCCCGAGGTGATGAGGTTATGGACGGTCTGGGAGATGATGGTTTGGTGGTGGGGGGTGGGGTCATGGTCAAGGGGGCAGTAGGAGGAGGTATCTGCGAGCTGGCGTTTGGCCTCAGCGGTGTAGAGGTCAGTGCGCCAAACTACTACCGCCCTCCACCTGCTCCATGATTTTCGCTTCCCCGGTCCCCAACGCCTTATTTTCACCATCGGACTACTGACATACTGCTCTAGAAAACTTTCCTGGATGCTCCTTACAAATTCTGCTCCATCCAGACTTTTGACACTAAATATGTTCCAGTTATTGTTGGGAAAATTAAAATCTACCATCAACATTCTATTGCCTCGACATCTTTCCATTATTTATTTACCTATTTGTTCTTCTACCTCACGCTCACTGTTGGGAGGCCTGTAATACAGCCCCACAAATGTAACTGCACCCTTATTAGTCAGATCCACGACAACTGGCTGTTCACCCTCCCCTTTCAGAATACTCTGCAGCCGATTGGTGACATCCCTGACCTGAGCACCTGGGAGGCAACATACTATCTGGGAGTCTCACTTTTGACCACAGAACCGCCTGTCTATTCCCCATACGATAGAATCCCTTATGACTATGGCCCTAAGAGTCTTTTTCCTGCCCTTCTGAACAGGGGTGCCTGCCACGGTGCCATGATCCTGGCAACTGCTGCCCTCCCCTGGTGAGCCATTCCCCCCCAGCAATATCCAAAACGGTATACCTGTGTTGGAGGGAGATGACCACAGGGGACGCCTGAACTGCCTTCCTACTCTTTCTCTGCCTTTTGGTCACCTATTCACTGTCTCCCTCAGCAATTCT
This sequence comes from Chiloscyllium plagiosum, assembly GCF_037043375.1. Lineage (NCBI taxonomy): Eukaryota > Metazoa > Chordata > Chondrichthyes > Orectolobiformes > Hemiscylliidae > Chiloscyllium > Chiloscyllium plagiosum. Next base: position 60,254,928 of record NW_028270149.1, read on the forward strand.
ATCCTGCGGTGTGACCATTAAACATCCATGATCTCCTCAGCATCGTGGATGTTCCACAGTGAGTCCATCCGCAGCTCCAAAGCCATCATGTGGTCAAATAAGAGCTCAGCTGGACACACTTCTTGCAAGTGTAAGAGTCAGGGACTTCAGCCATGTTCCTGAGCTCCCACATCAGGCAAGAGGCACATGTCCTCTGCCATTGTAAACTTTAGCTTTATATCAATTAACTAAAACCAAACAATGCACTTAAATATGAGAGAAAAAAAAAGAAAAACCCTAAATTTTACCTTACAGAGTCCTTTTTCTTCTGGTTCGAGGAGGGTGGGCAGGAAGGAGATACTACACATGTAGTATCTCGGATTTAGCCGCTGCCCAAATTTATACTGTTCTCTTACCTTCCTGGAATCTTCCTTGTCTCCAGCGTCACCTTTGCTCAGTCTCCCATTGCTCCCAGACAGGAAAAAGGCCATGGGCTTCAAAGGTAAGAATTTATACCGTTCTCTTACCTTCATGGCAACCTCGTCTTCAACGTCACTGTTACTCTGTCTCCCGCTGCTCCCGGACAGGAAAAAAGGTTGGTGGTGTCATTTCCTATTCCTTTTCTCAGGGGGTGGTAAATGGGATCCAAGTCAATGTGTTTGTTCATAGAGTTCCGGTTGGAGTGCCATGCTTCTAGGAATTCTCGTGCATGTCTGTTTGGCTTTTCCGAGGATGGATGTGTTGTCCCATCATATGAACATCAACTAGACAAAAAAATGACATGACCCATTTTCACTAGTATCTTTACATACAGATGAGGACGCACACCACTTTGACTGGGACAACACATCCATCCTAGAACAGGCCAAACAGAGACATGCATGAGAATTCCTAGAAGCATGGCATTCCAACCGGAACTCTATCAAACACGTTGACTTAGGGGGTGGTAAATGAGATCCAAGAAAAAGAGCAAGAAATGACATCACCACAGGAAGTGACATCATCAACCCAAGGAAATCTAAACAGAAATAAAAAGCAGGCCATACCACCAGTGCTTCACCAGAGGCTCACTGATAAAATTACCTTGCACGGTGACAAAACGTCTGAAAATGAACGTTCCAGCTCAGCGAGCAACCTTACATCTGTAGAAGTGTTTTAAGTGCTCAGCTGGAGAGCAAATTAACATTGGATGTCCATAAGTAAAGTTAAAACCCAGGGTAGGCAGGGGAAAGTTACAGCTGGGAAAGCTAAGAGCTTTATAAACAGTACTTACAGTTCTGATCCAGAACTTTTGCGAACAGGGACCATGAGGCACAGCTACACTAAAGGAAAGCAAGGGTCACAGAAGCAATTCAAACTGAGGTTGCAGGCCCAGGGATATTAAAAAGTTAGAATGTAAGTCATGAATTAGTACATTTGAAGCCTAAACAGCCAAGGTCAAATGGTAGAAGAAAGCTATAAAACTGTATTAAGGCCACCATAAAGGGACAACCTTTATTAAAAATCATGATAAAAGCATGAAACAGTTACCAAAGCTACAGACAGCTATATTCATTCAGGAGAAACTGGAAAATATACAGGATTATTATGAGACCCTCAGACAGCAAGAATCAAGTTTGTCAACATGCAACTTTCCTTCATGGTGATCTTAATTTTCTTGAAAGACAGACTGACTGTATTCTTCTCTATCATTTTGCTATGATGGTGCCTGGTGTTCTCACTACCAAATTTAACATTTTGTGTAACTTCAAGTAAGCTAAATGTCACTGCTTGTAGATTAGATTATTGTTACCAATGCGATATCCTTTAGTCTCATCATCACCGGGTTTAATACCAATTTATGGTGGGAGGCAATAGTCCAGTGTTATTATCACTGGACTTTTAATCCAGAATCCTTAGGTAATGTTCTGGGGACCTGGGCTTGAATCCTACCACAGCAGATGGTGGAATTTGAATTTTAAAAAAATCTGGAATTAAGAGTCTAACGATGTCCATGAATCCAACATCGATTGCTGGAAAAAACCCATCTGGTTTGCTAATGTCCTTTAGGGAAGGATACTGGCCTACATTTGACTCAAGACCCACAGCAATGTGGTTGACTCTTAACTACCCTCTGGGTAATTAGGGATGGGCAATAAATGCTGGCCCAGTCAGTGATGTTCTCATCCCATGAATGAATTTTTAAAAATCCATGTTCATCAACTGTATATTTATATTGAATAAATGAGGCCACGTTTCACCAATGCTACCATCTGGATAACGAGTGTACCAAATCTATTCCATTCTCAACACTGATGCTAGCCAATTAACAATCCTTATGAAAAAAGATCAAAGACAAGCAAGATAGCCCAAAGAAATCATTGTGACGAGTGTTCAGTTACAGTATGCACAGCTGACAATTTGTGCGCCATTTTAACTGACATATTTTATGATGTCTGAAAAAGGTGCAATGGGCTTACTGTGGAGATATGTTCGTACACAATAAATCTGCTTTTGTGAGGAGAACAAAAGATACCCAAATAATTTTTGAAAATGGCTTGGTTGGAAGGAAATGGCATGAGAAAATTTGCTGCAGCCATTTGAAACAGAAGAATAACTTCTTTTGATGTAATTCCTGATAATCTGCAATGTAGTACAGATATAATGCAAAGATGGTGTAATAGGTAAAAGGCGTTTTTATTTCTGTCCTTTCATTATATCACACAAACTATTTAGTAGTTACTTTTGATACAAGCTAACTACTTAAAAATTAAGTAATCAAAATTTCTAAACATATTCACTAATAAATTAGTGAATTAAAATCTAGCAAATAAATTTAACACTACTAATACACGATGACTATTCTTTTAACAAAGACCAGATATAAGTATTTCGTTTTGACTATGGAGCAATACATTACATTAATACATATTCAGCAAAATATATAAAATCTGTAATGAGGATATTAAAGAATGATTTAATTGTACTGTACAGAGTTATCAAGAGTTGAGAATTTGGTAACATTTTGGTTACCTTCTTCAGCATTAAGACAATCTAAATCCAATGCCTACTCACAATATTTTGTAGTCCTGGTAACAATATTAATGTCTTCAAGCCTATAAACAATGGAGGAAATGGGTAAAACATTATACCTACCTGCAGTAGGGATTCCTTCGAGATGCATACCTTAGGGTCAGGAAACGATAGTAGAAAAAGGGGAGGAATAAATGAGCCCGGCCTCTGTGAAACAAACACATTTATCTGATTGACAATTTAATAACTTTGAACCTAAAAGTTAGGATCAAGGTGATACATCAGAGACATTCAACTGTTATCAGAATCCGAAACGAAGTACTGACAAATAAACTGATACAATTAAGCACCAACAGATAAACATTTACTTGTCCCATTTTTTTAAAAACACATGCATTAAACAAAGTATTTTTAAATCCTGCTGGTGAGATTACAAATTCATCAAACATGCACACAATGCAACTGAAATGGTATAAACCAATTCTTTACCAGTTCTTCCCTGTAGATACCTTCACTAAACTATCTTACTTTTAGGGGAGTTGACTCACATTGTTTATATGCACAATGGGAACTGAGTTCTGAGGTAGGACTATGAATTACTTCCTAGTGACTTATTTTGGACATCCATGTCTTTTCAATATACTGCTTCAAGTTTCCCAAAGCAAATATTTAATGACAAGAGGTTTTATATCAGTCTTAAAGCAGATTTATTTCACTGCAATTATTTATATTCAATATCGTTATATTAACTTAGCTGAATTACTGGAACTGATGTATTTGCAAATTTTCATGAGGACATATGGGCAGAATTTACCCCATTTTCAGTTGAAACATATCACCAGATAAGATCCATACCAGCCACCAATGCGATGCCATGGAGTGATGTTTCTCTTGCAATCTTCTGCTCATCATGTCAGTAGGGTAAGGGTAAGTGAGGCCATTATCCTCGGTGTACAACTTTACAGTCACAGGGCAACCGCTTATCCCTCTTAACTCAACTCTACCACTGCACACATATCCCATCAATGCACAATGACTCCAGCTCACATTACTGCATGCATCATGTTTATGCAAGTCTCTTGAACCACCTTGACCTCTAAGACTACCACCCATTTCTGCCCTCTGTGCTTTCTACTCAAAAAAAATGTGGACAGCTCACTACATCCCTTCTCACGCACCACCACCAATTGCTCTTGCATCCATGTAATTGTAATTAATCCCTCAGTGTCTCACTAACTGAGCCAAGAGAACCAAATGGTGGTCTTTGGACATCAGGCTCCTCTTCATAGAATTCCTGTCCCACTCAGACCCCTCCCTCTACCCTGTTATCCTGCATTTACCTCTGACTAATGCACCTGCAATACACATCCCTGAACACTCTGGGCAATTTAGCATGGTCAATTCACCTAACAAGCACATCTTTAGATTATGGGAGGAAACCCACGCAATCACGGGAAGAACGTGCAAACTCCACACAGACAGTTACCCGTGGCTGGAATCGAACCCAGGTCCTTAACACTGTGACACTGTGCCACCGTGCTGACCCAATCTTCACTGTTCAAGTTTCTCAAATTAGAAACAGAAAAGGATGGTCACTCATGTGAGGCCTAGCAGACCTCAATGGTCAACTAACACAGTAAGTTTCATTTGTTGCACTGATACTGGTCTCCTACTAACACCAGTGCAAGTGCATTCTTAATCTGCACAAGCTTTTATCCCTTATAGATAACTATTTCCTTCTCTCAGCTTCTGCAGACACTAGTAGCACGCAGCACAAAGGCCAATGCTGTTAATCTTCAAATAAAGAAAGAACTGTAGATGCTGGAAATCTGAAACAAAAACAGAAAATCATAGAAACACTCAGCAGGTATAGCAGCATCTTGAAGACAGAAACAGAGTTAATGTTTTGAGTCCAGTGAAATCATTCTGACATAGGGCCACTGGATTGAAAAAAATTTTTTTTCCTCACCACAGATGCTATCGTGTCTGCTGAGTTTTTCCATCACTTACTGTTTTTGTTTCTGGAGATCCTCTGCTTCAACTCCATATCTGAGAAGAAAGCCACTCAATCCTCAGGGGGTGAACCAAAAAGGCACTCATCTGCACTATCCACCAGCTCAGAGACTTAAATTTTTGTAGACTCTCTTTCTAGATTAGACTTAGGAACACTAGTGAGTACATCGCCACATCTACACAGCTGGTCAATTAAGAAACACTCAGATCTCTGAAACTCAGAGGACCACTGGAGAAAGGCATCATCTCTGCCCCAAGCTTACTGTCTTTGTCAAAGTGTACAGGCAGGTACAGAAACAGCAAGGAAGTTTGTCATTGGCACTTAGTAAGCTGAATCAAAGAATGAAGAGTCCATCAAAAGCTTATCATTAGTATGGATAAAGAATTGGCTAATGGACAGGAGACAGTGAGTGGGGATAAGGGTCTCTTTTTTAAGTTTGGTGACTCGTGAACATTGGGGTTCCACAGGGATCAGTGCTGGGACTGTAACTGTTTAGAATATATCGAATGACTTGGAAAATGGAACTATAATTGAATATGCATTAACAAAAAAGTTGGTGGAGAGACAGATTGTGATAGTAATACAGTTTACAGAGAGATATTGGTAGGCAATAAGTTGACAAATAGAATATAGTGTGGAAAATTGTGAAGTTGTTCATTTTAGGTGGAAGAAGAGAGTATTATTTAAATGGAAAAATGCTGCAGAAAGATGCAACACAAACGGACTTGGGAGTACTTGGACATGAAACATTGAAAGCTACCACACAGCTGCAGCTGATAATCATGAAAGCTAATGGTATGTTGCCACTAATCTCCAGGGGGTTGGAGTATAAGAGTAGGGCAGTCTTACTGCAGGTATACTAGATGCTGGTGAGCAGTTTCAGTCCCCTAAAGGGAAAGATATCATTTCATCAGTGGCAGTTCAGGGAAGATTCACTAGAATACCCCTGGCACGGAAGGATTGTCTGATGAGCAAAGGCTAAACAGGTTGGGAGTTTAGAAGGAGAGGTGATCTCATTGAAATGCACATGATTCTTAAGAGGACTGATAGGGTAAATGCTGAGAGGATGTTTCCCTTCATGGGGAGCTTGGACCAGAGTGCACAGTTTCAGAAGAAAATCACCAATTTAAAACAGAGGAGGAATTTCTTCTCCCATAAGGTTCAGAATCTTTGGACCTCCTTGCCACTGAGACCTGAGGCAGCCGAGTCCTCGTGTGTATTGAAGGCTGAGATAGACATATACTTGATCAGTAAGGAAATCAAGGGTTATGGGGAAAGGGCAGGAAAGTGGAGTGAGGAATGTCGGATCAACCATGATCCTACTGAATGAATGGTGGAGTAGGCTCACGGAGCCCAACAAGCTACTAGTATTCGTATTTCTTTTGGTCTCCTGAGTACCAGGCTAGATCTTAACGTGTGAATCTGTCTGCCTTCTTGGACAGATTTGGACTGCATGAAGACCGAGGTCGAACACACTCGGTGGCTGGTAGATAGTATGCAGATCTACATGCCATCGCTCTCGCTAAAGGGAGGCTGAAAGATTATAAAGGGCCACAGAGACAGCAATGCAAAATAAGAACGTGAAAAATATGAAGCTGGAAATTTGTCATGTCAGATCGAAATGCAACTGTGTAATAACTATACAAAATGGCTGAAACTGAATGCAAAGTGGCCAGAGTAAATAAATTGTGTTTTCTTGAGCAAAGAGTACAAGTCTTAGAATTGGGGACACTGCTAGAAGCAGTGGTGTTCAGTTGGATTCAGAGCTGGCAACAATAATGTGGTGAGGCTGGTGGATTGCTAGTGCACAGTAGTTTGGGTGAAGAGTTAAAGACGATGGTAGCCATGGACCATGCAGGGCATTGTGATGAAGAAACAGTTGGATACTGGCCAGGACAAATGACTTGCGAATTCCAGAGCTCCCATTCTTACTTGTGTGTTGGGAATTTGCATTGTCAGGTTTCCTGGGGAAGGGAATGGGGTATAAAATAAGGTGAATTGGGAAATTAAGTGAGATGCAAATGCATGCAAATAAGGTAGCTGCCTCTCAGTGTTGAGATTCCGAAGTCACCATTTAAGTTTTATGTGGAAAGAAAATTGCAAAATGTTCTCTCGGTGTCAAAGTTCTGATTTTATTATGCTCTCCTATTTTCCCAACTTTCTTGCCACGGCCCATGTAACACCAGGAAGATGACAGTTCTGCCCTGTTTTTGACCTTCCATTATTTTAACCTCACTATCTCAGTGAAGGCCTTCACAGTTTTCCTTTTCAGAAAAAGTGAGTACTCTTACAGTTGTCCAGTTTTAAAAACTAGCTTCTAGTGTATCATCTGCCTTTTTCTTTTATTACAGACTGACAGCTTGAAGGACTTTCCAATATAATGGTCAATTTTTAAAAACTACTCACGCACCTGACCAATTTCTGTCTTGGTTCCTTTTTTCAAACTTGCAGATAAAATCAGTGATATGCCCCCAAAAGAAGGTCAAAGTCAGGCTCCAAATTTTAAAAGGCTTACTTTGTAGGAGTTTCGAAATTACTTAAAAATACTTGATTCATAGAGACCAGAATTGCACGCAATATTCCAGGGCGAGCAGAACATCAACATCCCGTACAACTTTAACATGATGTCCCAACTCATCCATGCAAAGATCTGAGCAATAAAGGCAAGTGTGTTAAATGCCTTCTTATCCATCCTGTCTACCTGTGACACAAATTTCAAAGAATTATGTACCTGAACCCCTCGGCCTCTCTGTCCTGTGACAATACGCAGGGAGAAAGTGAGGACTGCAGATGCTGAGATCAGAGCTGAAAATGTGTTGCTGGAAAAGCGCAGCAGGTCAGACAGCTTCCAAGGAGCAGGAGAATCGATGTTTTGGGCATGAGCCCTTCTTCAGGAAGGGCCCTACCATTAACTGTATAAGTCCTGCCTTTATTTGTTTTACCAAAATTCAATACCTCACATTAATCTAAATTAAACTCCATCTGCCACTCCTCAGCCTGCTGCACCAATTGATCAAGATCTCTTTGTAATCTTAGAAAACCTTCTTCACTATCTACTATACCAAAATTTTTGGTGTCATCGGCAAACTTACTAATCATGCCTTTTATATAAGTGATTTGCATGTGAATATAGATGATAAAACAAAAGTGGAACATTGAAGGTCACAGACCTCCAGTCAGCAAAACAACCCTCCACCACCACCCTCTGTCTCCTACCATCAAGCCAATTTTGTATCTAATTGGCAAGCTCAACCTGGATCCTATGTGATCTAACTTTACTAATTTACCGTGCAGAACTTTATAATAGGCTCTACTAAAGCCCAAGTAAACAATGTCTACTGCTCTATCCTCATCAATCTTTTTGGTTACTTCATCAAAAAATTTCAATGAAGTTAGTGAGACACTATTTCCCTCGCACATACTGACTATCCCTAATCATTGCTTGCCTCTCCACTACATGTAAATCCTGTCTTTTAGAATCACCTCAAACAACTTACCCACCACCATGCTAGACTCACAGGTTTTTAGCTCCCAGGATTCTCTTTACAGCCTTTCTTAAATAAAGGCACAACATTAGCTTCTCTCCAGTCCTCTGACACCTCACCCCATAGTTATAGATGATATAAGTATTTCTGCCAGATGCCCCACAATTTCCTCCTTAACTTGTCACATTGTCCTGGGATACAACTGATTAGATTGGTGACCTATTGAAACCTGTTGGACGCTCCCATGCATCTCATTGCTGAAGGGAGGAAAGGGGTTGATACATCAGGTCAGGAAAGCATCGGAGGAGGAGGCTCAGTAGTTTAAGGGAGATTTCAGTGTTCCCATATTCAGGCAATTTAAAAAAAACCTCTTTGGCAGTCAGGTTCGGCTCCAGGAATGTGTTGCTTTCCATTGGAAACTTCAAACAGATATGACATGCTATCTTGCAATGACACAACGCCAGGTTATAGTCCAACAGGTTTCTTGGGAAGTGGGAGCTTATGGAGCACTGCTTCTGCACCTAGTGTCATGTCATTTATAACTTTGTCCACACCAGTCCAACACTGGCACCTCCACATCATCTTGCAATGACTTTACATGTCCTGCCGACCACATTGGAAGCTTAGGCAACCTGTTATCGTCTGTAGAATGGCTTTGGCCTCAAAAATATTCTAGGCTAACATATCTTACAGATTGAAGTATATAGTTAGAATAAAAGAACTGCTTTAAACATAAATTTTTTGTTCCTTTCGACTTGAGACATTACACATTTTTCTCTCATATGTAAATGTCATACTGATCAACTTAATATGAAAATACCTTGCCCTCTATGTGACCATGATTTGCATCTGGAAAGAGCAAAATGGGTACATTAACCTTTGCAGTAGAAAACTGCCTAACATTTAATGTTGAAATGGGATACACTTTTAATTGTTGAAATATTCCAAATGGTATATCAGAACAATGATTCTAACACTTAATGGTTTAACATTTATCAAACTGTAGCAGCTTTATACATCTAATAAATACCTTGATATGCCAATAAATTAATTTGCAAACTAAATGCTGGTACCAAAACGTCTTGGCCATTTTTAACTAGTCAATAAAGTTACTATAATTTAGTACAGCTCAACAAAAATAATAGAGCTATAACAAATATATTAACTATATCGGATGAAAAGATTAATGCATTGTAAGAGTCACATCAAAAAGAGCATTTACGTTTTCAAGCAATTGATGTGGAATAAAGTACATCTTCATTTAACTTTCAAAATTAAACTTCTTTGGATAGGGTCAGTTTGGATTAGTTCAAGATGCAATTTTTTTAAGCTAATGGTGTGGTTATATGTGATATTGGTGAGGCCTCTTCTATGGTACTGAGTGCATTTCTGGTCACCTTGCTATAGGAAGGATATTTTTAAATTGGAGGGGGTTCAAAAAAGATTTACCAGGATGTTGCTGGCTATAGAAGATATGAGTTATAAAAATAGGCTACAGCGTTTTTCACTGGGGCATAGGAGGTTCAGGGGTGATCTTACAAAAGTTTTTTAAATCATGAGGGGCATAGATAAGGTGATTAGGAAAACGGCATTTTCCCTCGGGTGGTGGAATTCAAAACTAGGGGGCATATTTTTAAGATCAGAGGAGAAAGATTTAAAAAGGACATGTGGGGCAACCTTGTTTTTCCACAGAGTGATTTGTATGTAGAATGAACTACTAGAGGAAGTGATGGATGCAGGTACAGTTACAATATTTAAAAGATATTCAGATAATTACATAACTAGGAAAGGTTTGGAGGAATATGGGCCAACTGCAGCTAAGTGGGACTAGTTTAGCTTGGGAACCTTGTCGGCGTGGACTAGTTGGACCAAAGGATTGGTTTCTGTGCTGTAAGACTCTGTGCGGTGCAGACACAGGTCACATACATCATCTCAGCTACTTGTTCATGTGCTTCAATATTATATAACATGAGTGCCCTCCTTATGCCATGTAGTAATGTGACAGGCTATTGACATCTGATAAGATGTATAAATACACGAGCAAAACACAAAAAAAAGAACGTTTTTAGAAAGCTTGGTTTGAACATGAAAGACTCTTAATAAGTTATAAACAGCAAACAAAATGACTGCAGGTTTTGTAACAGCAGGAGAAGCAACGAATGCAACAATTAAGTGGTAACATATGTCACTACTGCCAAGAGGATTTTTAATCCCTTTAAACATTAATGTAGTATTTCTGCTTCCATTGCAACAACAGAGCCATCTGTGTTGGTATTGAATGGAAACATGCCAAATGCACAATTGAAAACTCTCTTTGCTCATTTGATTTCCCAGATACAATAAAAGTGGGAAATATTTTCACTTTCTTCTTTTGAGATTAAGAAAATAGCCACTTGACTGCACCATACATCTGGAATAGGTGCTTATAATTCAAAGAGACTGACAGGAAATCAAAACACGGAACAGAAAAATCGCAAACGAAACATGCAAACAATCAAATTCATTGTTCACTTTCCATGATGAAACTAATGGTTTCTCCCTGCCTGTTGTACAACAAATAGCAATTAACAGGTTTTGTCTCCACAGAAAACACAAGTCACAGCTTGTAAAATCTGTTTGATACTCGTTCTACAAATACAGTGTACCATAAGCACTCCAACAGAAAGATGTGGTAACATCATAAATGGATAATCTAAAGCCTAACAATTCAAATGCCTCTCACACAATTAATGAAATCCTCTTTCACAGTAAAATATTGTCATGAAGATTTTTCTTCAAGATAATTATTAATCTAAAGTGGAATGTGATGGAAAAAAAGATTAAAAATTAGAAAAGGCAATTTCAATACCTCAGATCATACCCTGGAAAGAAATGCTTGATGTTATGACACAGATGGAAGCCAAACCAAAATCAGCCTCACTATCACTGGATTTGCAACACAGTGAACTTAAAACATTCAGTGAGACTCAAAATTTCCCAATTGATCCAAACCAGACTTGGACACCAAATTTATAACTTAAACAAAAATTAGCAATTGATTATAATAATCTAACTTTGGCAGAACAAAGATAAACAACAAGGCCATCTAATTAATATCTATAACCTAAGCCCAATCTTCTTTTGATCATAAACCCCCAATTGTACACTAGCAGGCAGGAAGAGTGTTGAGAGATGATTTACAAAAAAGCAATAGTCATTTGCTAGTTAGGTAACTACTTCATTGAATACCAGGTCTTCAAGAATTTTTTTGATGATAGGTTATATTACAGGTGGGTAGGAATGCACATTTTGCTTATAGTGCAATGACACTAGTCAATTCAAATAGCTTCTGCATACCATTGGAGACGTACTTATTTCTTATGATTGGGGATTCTCTTCTCAGAGCTTCCAACAAGTCAATAACTGGAGAATAACTAGAAAAAGCAAAAACAAAAAAAAACAGCTTCCCCTTCTGATATCTTCTTGCAAAACTGTCCTTTGTTTTTTGCTTACCGTTTCAACATTCTCTGTGCTTGGTTGGTCAGCATTGGCCCTCCTTTGATTGGCTAATTCAATATCTAACCAGCTGCCAGTCTCCAAGTATGACAATGTCTTGGCGCCATATAACCTGCATTATCCTTTCAGGTTAGTTCTCAATAGTAAATATCAGTCTTTTGTTATCTCCTCTTCTTTTCAAAACAAAAAACAAGCCTCTGTTCAAAATTAAATTCTCAACTGCACTCAGTTCCAAACCAAAAATGAGAAAATTAAAGAAAAATATAATGATGGTCTCAACACTCAGAGAGGACACATTAAAGATAATCAAAATCATGAAGCGTTTGACAGGTTGATTGGAGAGAAACTCTTCCAACCACTACGCCTGACAAGGAAATTCCACTTTCTTGCCACTGTGTGGAAAGAGATTCTTCTTACATTATTTATTTGATTTAGTAATAATTAGGTTCTCTTGTTCTGGATGCCCCACAAAAGCAGAGAGTGTTGAAGCATTTAAATAGAGCCTTGACATGCACACAAGTAATGTACGAATATAGGATTGCAAGATTCGTGTGGCAAGGAGTAATTCATATGTAAGGAGGCTTACATGAAGCATAAACACTAACATAGACTAGTTTCAACCCCACTCCCCATTTTTTTCCTATTTAGTTCTCAAATTTGGTCACTTTGCAACTGTCTCCACAATGACTTTGCTTCATGCTTTCAGGTTTACTTCAAGTTTTCACTTGCATCCAATATTGGATGAATAGTGCATTTTTCCACCGTAAAGCAGATGCAGAAATACATAATAGAATGTTAGCTGCGGAACTGGAGAATGAGCAATGCTCATTTGATGATATACATGCACCATAAAAGTTGACCCTTAAAGCCTCAAAAATCCTTCCAAAAATGAGTATCAACATGCAAAGCATAAAGGTGAAGTTGGAAAGCGAACACAAGAAACAGGAGTAAAGTAATCTCCATTGAGCCTGCTCTGTTATGTAGTATGATCATTGGTGACCTTAATTTTCAACTTCACTTCCTTGCCCATTGTACCGATCCCTTGATTTTCTGAACTATCAAAAACTTATCTAGTCCAGCCTTAAATGTTTTCACCAATTTAATACCCAGTAGAGAATTTTAAAGATTCACTTCCCTTCAGTTTTTGAGTGAATAAATTTCTTCTTATTTCAGCCCCTTATCCTGAGACTGCTCCCCTACATTTTAGATTCCTTATTACTAGAGTCAAATTTCTCAGCATCTAACCTATAAAGCCCCTTACTAATTTTCAACGAGATCACCTCTAATTCTTCTCCAAATTAGAGAATAGGGCCCAATTTATTCAGTTTTTCTTTATGCAACATCCCAACGATCAATTTAACGAACCTTCACTGTCCTACCTCCAATTTTGTTCTTGAATTCCAAAACTGTAAAGGGGCAAAGTATATATCATAAAATCAGAGCTTAACAAGGTTAATAAGTTCTTTAATAGTCTTGTAGCCTGGGTAAACCAACTCTGCAGTAATAGGAGGATGAGCTCATTGAATGCATGCAATTTTATACATAACTATGTCAAAGAACTAAGTAAGGGACAGGCTATTTTGGAATAAAATTATGCAATGAGAAAGCATCATTGTAAAAGGAGTCTCTAGAGTACAGCACATAATAGCAATGTATATTGAATTTAAAATGATGTAGTGGCATCCAAAGTCTTGAACATAAACCAAATTACATACACGGGAGGAAATAATATAAAAATAAAACAAGAACTACATATTAAACAACATCTGAAACAAAAATAGAAACTGCTGGAGAAATTGAGACGGTCTGGTAACATAGAGTGCTTCAAATCCAGTGACCCTTCAGATAGGAGGCAAGTTGGCCAAGACAGATTTGGCCTTGCTGTTCCTTAGATGATTTGAGCCAAGAACCTCCCTACTGCCTTTATCTCATCTGTAATCATAAGGACTAGTTTCAACCCCACTCCCCATTTTTCCCAATTTTTTTCCTATTTAGTTCTCAAATTTGGTCACTTTGCAACTGTCTCCACAATGACTTTGCTTCATGCTTTCAGGTTTACTTCAAGTTTTCACTTGCATCCAATATTTCCCATCATCTTAGTTATTCCAGCATTGTCCCTTCCCAGCATAATTTGCTCTGCTGCAGAATCTTGACAGTTCCACTGCTGCTTTTGAATTGAATTTTCTTACCAACCCCTTCCCTTCTGCTTTAATGAATGTAAAGCCTGGTCTATTCCCTAGTTATTCATTTTGCCAGCCAGGTTTAAGTGGAGCTCATCCTAACAGAACTGCTCCGTCTTTCCAAATACTGCCGTCAATAGCTCATGAAAATAAACTTGTGCCTTCCACATAATTCCTTCAGTTGCAGATTTAACCCTCTAATCTCTTTGTCTCAATGCCAACTCGTGCATAGTTCAGGTAACAATTCAGGGATTATTATTGTCGAGGGTCTTTTTAATCTGGAATGAAAGACTCAGCCTCTTCCAACAGTGATTCATCATTAGTTCCTACACAGCCCACAAAAACAAGATCATTCCCTCCCATTCCAGATTCTTCTCTAATCCTTAATAAAACAAAAGACCGCAGACCATAAGAAACATGATCAATAGTAGCCCATTTGTCCCCTCAAGCCTGCTTCACTATTCAATATGATTTTGGCTGATCCCAACATTCATAGTTGAAAATCACACAACACCAGGTTATAGTCCAACAGGTTTAATTGGAAGCACACTAGCTTTCGGAGTGCTGCTCCTTCATCAGGTGGTTGTGGAGGACACAATTGTAAGGAACGGCGCTCTGAAAGCTAGCGTGCTTCCAATTAAACCTGTTGGAGTATAACCTGGTGTTGTGTGATTTTTAACTTTGTATACCCCAAGTCCAACACCAGCATCTCCAAATCATGCCCAACATTTATGCTTACTTTCCTGCCCTTTTTCTATAACCCTTGATTCCCCTACTGATCAAGGATCTGTCTCAGCCTGAAATATACACAAGGCTGCCCCACAGCTTCCTGTGGCAAGCAGCTCCAAAGACACTCAAACCTCTAAATGAAGAAATGTCTCATCTATATTAAACTGGCGCCCCTTTATTCTGAATCCTGGCATCAGGCAGGTAAAACACCACACGGAACACCTGGTTGCAGTTGCAGGGGGAAATATCTATTCCTTTGTCTACTCTGGAATAATCATGATTGCATTCCTTTTCTCACATACTTAAATTATGGTACCGTCACCTATTTGCCCATCAATCCTGCAGTCCTTGTTTTAATCTACATAGGAGAAAGTGAGGACTGCAGATGCTGGAGATCAGAGTTGAGAGTGTGGTGCTGGAAAAGCACAGCAGGTCAGGCAGCATTCGAGGAACAGGAGAATCAATGTTTCGAGCAATCCTGATGAAGGGTTTATGCCTGAAACATTGATTCTCCTGTTCCTTGGATGCTGTCTGACCTGCTGTGCTTTTCCAGCACCACATACTCAACTCTAGTCTACATAGGCAGCAGTGCCTCCCAACTGTTGTTTAAAGTCAAGGCCCGAAGCTGCTTCTTCATTCCAAATTGGGTTCCTTTATCTGTCTGCCATGCAATCACATCCTCCATGTTCTTATCAACCAACTTTAAAGTTCTACTTAATCTCCAAGGGGTGTGACTATTTTAGAATTCTGTGACAAGATAATTGTCTCCTTCCCTTAAGCCCTGCAATATGTGTGGCTCAAATTCTAGCTCCACAATTCAGAGCTAAAGTTAGAGATGCAGACAATTATTACAGGCAAGTTTATTTGGAACCTCAGTGCTCCCCATAAACTCTCACATGCTGAGGTCACAGCATATTGTTTTCCCTGCCGTAGCTATCTAACCTTATTATTTATGCCTTCTCAAATTTAATGAAATATCCGTTTCTCGCTGTTCAAAAATTACAACAAATGCGTTCTAAAAGTTTTTCATGTGACAAAAAATAACATCCAGATACAATGGCTGTCAAAAACAGCAATAATGGTTTAAAGGTGGCAATTTAAACTGAGGTTTTATGTACACACTCTAGCTCATTAGGGCTTAATTAATCCTTAAAGCAATGAGAGAATTATAACTTCAAAATAAAACCAGCATGTCTATTTTTCAAAAAATGGAGAGTTTGTTGAGAAGGCAACACTTAACAAGTTTGCTCAGTGTCTATTTAAGCATTTTAAAGTTACTGAGGTGGTAAATCGGTATTTGCAGATGTAAAAATGGTCCTTCATAAACGTGGCTATGGCTAGAATAAGAATTATACACCCCATTTTGAAAGTTGTTGTGTAATTTTAAATGTTAATAATGTTAGATATACATATAAGCAAATAGCATATGAATAAATACATAAATAGTTTTGTTAATGTTATTAATAAAAGCTGAATTATATGAAACTGATTGAAAATGCGAACAATTGAAAAATAAGACTGAACAATGCATTCTTTAAAAAAGCATTTATGTAAAACTGAGAATTTGAAGATGATCTTAAATTTTCTAAAATATATTTTCATATGTTGCATTCAGTTTGCTGCTATTATGAGCACACTTTAAAGTTTAATGTTGTCCAAAGACTTTACAACTAAGGAATGTATAATTTTAGAAGCTGCCCAATGTTGCAAATAATATTACTTCAAACTTCTTGTTCTCAGTGGAATAATAATGGTAATGACACTGGCTGCCCACATAGTCCCTTTCAACAAGGGAGTAAGAAAGCTACTTTTCAATATACTATAGTATCAATAATCAAAGTTTAAGAATGAAGATCACTTTCTGCAATATGTGACTATTATAATGTTTACTGCATATTCATTATGAAATTATGAGTGGCAATAGTGAAGCACTTCAGCGACTGTATGTACACACTTGAGCACACTCACGTGTCCCTAACTTACGCACATAGTAGTAAATGGTGTAAAGAAAATGAGGAATTAGTAACAGACTTCAGGTGGTAAAATAGCTGACTCATTTGCATATGAAATTTAATGTAGAGAGGTGTGGGATAATAACATTTCAGTCAGAAAATTACAAGAGAGATATATTAAATGCTGGAACATTAATTGGGTACAGGAAGATGGACATGGGGTAGGTACGCAAATCTTTGAAGGTGGCAGGACAAGTCAAGAAATTTAATAAAGCACAATAATTTAATAAGCCCTTGGTTTTATGAATGAAGTAACTAATAGAACACCGGTTATGTCTCAGCTGGAGTGCTGGGTTCACATTGGGTCAAATACTGATTGGTTTTGAAGGAGAAACTGCGCTCAACAGCAGAAGTGGTGGTTACTAAAGGACAAAGACTGAAGGTAATGGGTAAAAGAACCAGAGGCAACATAATGGCAATTTTTTTCCATTCTGAAGCAAGTTATTGAGATCCGGAATGCACTGCTCAAAAAGGCATAATGATTCAGTAACAACTTTCAAAAGGAAACTCGATGAATGCTTGAAGGGAAGTAATCGTCAGGACAGTGAAGAAAGCAGAGGCAATGGGAGCAATCTGATAAGCTCCTTCAAAAAAAAGAGGTACAGGCACATTGGGCTGAATGGCTTGCTTCTGTGATACACTATTATTTGAACCAATGCACTTATGAAACAAGTAAATGAACATTCAATGTTTAAAGGGAAAGAAGAAAAATGGGACAAAAACGCATTGGGCTACATTTCTGCATTCCCTTATGAATGGTTATAATGACACCTATCTGACGATTATAGGCCCAGTTTTATGCTCAAGTTAATTTAGAGGCGATGGGTTGTGTCTTGAAGATAATAGTGAAAGCTAGATCATAAGAAGGCAACATCCTTGGTTTCAAGGCTCCTTCCATCAAACATTCTGGCACATTAACATCAGTTGGAGTGGGAAATAAGCTCTGGGTTCACTCTGCTTTATCCCCCATCATTTCCAGAGGCGAGTCTCACAGAATAAAGTGCAACTGGCTATTTATAGGCATGCATGGCAAAACATATGGAACTTAAGCCCCTTCAGTTTGTATGCAAAGCATCAGAATCACCTATACGGCTTCAGGGAATGGTGTTCATAAGTCAACAGAGGGGACCTCAAGGATATAATCATACAAAAGACTGTGCCATGGTTCTCAAGAATGTGACCATACAGCATCCAAAGGGAAAACATTCCTTAACAAAAGTTTTTTAAAAATATTTTTAGGCAGCTCTGAGGCAGCATTTTCACTCCTGTCCTATCTCCTTAACTTTCTAATCTGAGTTTGGTGCAAGCCAGGCAAACGATACCAAGTCAGAACTGAAAATCTGGCCATAGCCAGAGAATCATCTAGATAGCAAGCAAAACTAAAATTACATTAAATTTTTCAAATTGGGAGAAGGGAAGGAAATATCAGTGCGAAACAAGTGAGAGAAATTCTAGTTACACATGTGACAGCTAAGTCCACTTTGGGAAAAAGACTTCCTATTTTGTGTAGTGCTTTCTACTATTTGATACACTGACAAATATCCTACAATAGGGGCATTTTCATGAAATCTCTGAAGGATTTAGAGAATAGAATCCATGGTGACTTGGCTGCATAGATTCAGAATTGGCTTGCCTATAGAAGGCAGAGGGTAGTGGTAGAAGGGTATTTACCTGGCTGGAGATCCATGACTAGTGGCGTTCCGCAGGTATCTGTACTGGGACCTACTTGGATTAGGAAGTTTGCAGACAACACAAAGATCGGTGGAGGTATGGATGGTATAGGAGGTTGTCAAAGGATACAACGGGTTCTAGATTAGTTGTAGATATGGGTGGAGAAATGGCAGATGGAGTTCAGTCTGGGTAAACGTGAGGTGCTGCACTTTGGGAGATCATATGTTAAAGAAAAGTATACAGTTAATGGCAGGGCCCTGAACAGCATTGACGTACAGAGGGATCTTGGGGTTCAAGTCCATAGCTCCCTGAAAGTGGCCATGCAAGTAGCTAGGGTGGTAAAGCAGGTGTATGGCATACTTGCCTTTATTGGGAAACTGAGTACAAGAGTCAGGCTATCACGTTGCAGCATTATAAGACTTTAGTTAGGCCACACTTAGAGAGTACTCCGTTCAATTCTGGTTGCCACATTACAGGAAGGATATGGAGGCTTTGGAGAGGGTGCAGAAGAGGTTTACCAGGATGCTGCCTGGATTAGAAGGTATGAGCTATAAGGAGAGGCAAAAAAAATTCAGGTTGTTTTCTCTAGAGTGCTGGAGGCTGAGGGGAGACTTGATAGAAATCCATAAAATTGTGAGGTTGACAGTCATGCTTTATAAGATGACGGAGGGAAAAGTTCAGACGAGAGGCGAGAGGCATTTCTTTTATACTGAGTTTGGTAGTAGTCTGGAACATGCTGCCAGGGGTGATGGTGGAGGCAGATACGATTGGGGTGTAAAGAGATTTTCAGATAAGAACATTAATATGCAAAAAAATGGAGAGATATGAACCAACGGCAAGCATAAGGGATTAGTTTAATTTGGCTTCATGCTCGGCATAACATCATGGGTTGCAGGGCCTGTTCCTGTGCTGTACAGTTCTATCTTCAATGTATATGCCTGGATCAAACCTGAAATTATACATTACATGGCTGGTAATATTGAAAACATGAAATGAACACAAGTGATTCTCCTTTCAGCTCTTTTAGAGGCTGGTATTAAATCAAGTTGAACTCCAATTTGGATTCACTATTTCTGCAATGAAAATTTAATGTTCCCAGGTCAAATATTACACAAGAGAAAAAAGGTCAGATATAGTTAAACTTTCAATTGAAAGTGAAGAGCTTTGTCAGGTTAGCAGAAATGGTAAAAGGGACCACATTTCCAAATGGAAATGGACTCATGTTTGGAGATTTTCAATTTATTATTTCATGCTTATATTTGAATATCTGAGCGCACAGATACCTTGGATAAAGGAACTGTACATACTATGTGACATAAAGACAGCATTTGATTTAATGTGGTATCAAGAAAGCCTACAAGAGTAAAGTCAATGGGAATCCAGGAGAAATCTCTCCACTGATCAGAATCACACAAAGGAATAGGATTGTGGTTGTTGCAGGCCAATAATCTTAGTCCTAGAAGTTTGACACTAGGTTCCTCAGGGTAGTGACCTATTCTCTGGCATCTTCAGTGGCTTCAATGATTTTCCCTTCATCATAAAGATCAGAAGTGGGCATGCTCATTGATGCTGGCATATTGTTCAGTACCATTTTCAACACAAATACGGAAACATCGAGGCAAAATCTGGATAACATTCAGATTTCAACTGATTGGTGGCAAGTAACATTTGTGCCACACAATTGCCAGGCAATGACTATCGCGAATGAAAGAGAATTTAACCAATAGCTCTTGACATTCAAGGGCTTCACCATCGTTAAAAGCCCACTATAAACATCCTATGATTTACCATTGACTAGAAACTAAACTGGACTGGCCATATAAAATACTTGACCATAAAAGTAGAATAGAGGCTGGAAATTCCATGACAACTGACTCATTTTCTGACACCCAAATCCTGTCCACCATCTAAGGCATAAGTGAAGGTGGTGATAAAATATACCCTAACTGCCTGAATGAGTGCAACTCAGAATTAGAAAGCAGCTTGAAAGTTTCCAGGACAAATCCTGCTACTTGATTGCCAGACCATCTTTTGCCTTTACTACTCACTCCCTTCAAGCACCGCGAGATCACAATGCCTGTAGGCTGCACTATATAAATAAAACCACACTGCAGCAAATCTTTAAGGTTCCTCCCAAAGTGGTAACCTCTACCACCTAGAAGAACAAGGGTAGCAAGCACATAGTAACCCCACATCACTTGCAAGTTCTTCTTTATCACACACAATCCTGATTGTTTTGAAGCAATGCAACATGATCAAAAGTGTGCAACTTTGTTTCCAACATCATGGTAACAGCTCAAAAAGGTGGTTCACCACCACTTTCTCAAGGGCAATCAGAAATAGCAGTAAATGCTAGTTTTGCCAGAAATCCTTGTATCCTAAGAACGAGGAAAATTAAAATGTAACTAGTAAAACTGTTTAGGGGAAAATCAACGGATGTAGCATATATTGATTTTTAGAAAGCACTTGACAAGGTGCAGCACACAAGTTGATTATACGAAATTAGGACTCGTAGGACTTGGGAGGGATGAGTAATATGTTAGCATGAATTGAGTTTGGTTAATAGAAGTACTGAAATGACCAGTACTTGGGATCCAGCTATGTACAATTAATACTGATGATTTAACATGTCATTATCCTGACATTATTCTAACTATTTTTTACTTCCCATTATTCCAAATATGATGTTTGATTTTGAAGAAAACACATTAAAAGGATATTTCTGCTTTTAAAATCTGTAAATTGGAAATTAATTTAAGAAGTTTCTTCAACAAAGATGCTACAGCAAATAACTTCTATTATAGTGTAATATTTCAAAACTCAGTGAACTATGTCTTCATCTCAAATTACAAAACAGACTTCTGCAATGCAATTAGCTCTAGGCAACACAATGGGTCCTTCAAACATTAAAGCAAAGTACTGAGGATGCTTGACATCTGGAATAAAAACAAAGCACTGGTGAAAATCAGCAGGTCTGGCATTAACTGTGGAGAAAGATGCAGAGTTAACATTGAGCCTAATAGGATTCTTCTTCAGAACTCAAACAGAGATGTGTGCTGAGGCAGGAAGCAAAGTTGGACCCATTCGAATTGATAACTACAACACTGGAAAAGTTAATTGCCTCAGCTAAAAGACAATACACGAGTCCTGCCCCAAGCTGTGGGCTATTCAACACACACAGTTAGAAGGATTACTCATTAATCTGAAACAGTGAAACTGTATAAAATGGACTGCAAAGTTATCTTAAGGTGCACAATGCCTCAAGGAAAGGGCTGAGAAAATAGGTATCCTCCAGAGGGACATTTTCCAAAACTAAAAATAAAACTATTCTATTAAAGGAAAGGCAGGCAGAAAATCCCAAAGCCACAGAACTTGGTCATAGAGTCATAGAAATGTACAGCACGAATACAGACCCTTCGGTCCAACTCGCCCATGCCAACCAGATATCCAAACCTAATCTAGTCCCATTTGCCAGCACTTGGCCCATATCTCACTTCCTCTGGAAGCTCATTTGTGAAGAATAAGAAACCATCTTCCTCACTCCTAACATCTGCTAAGCTGAGAGATCTACATGTACAAGAAAACACCATTTATTCAACTAATCAAGACAATCACAGCTACTGTTTCTGACTAATGGAATTGGGGGCATTCTCCTTTGGGGAAACATCTAGTGTTCCTTGCAATTTAAAAGAATGGAAGTTGTTCGAAAATCTAAAATTCTTCAAGAATGTGACAGCATTAAAGAGAGAGTACAGAAGAGATATATGAAAATCATTCCAGGGACGAGGAATTTCAGTAATGAAGGTAGATTGGATGAGCCTAGACTATTCACCTGGGAAGACAGAAGGACGAGAGGAGGTATGGTTGAAATCTTCAAAATCACAAGAAACTTGGACAGAGTAAACAGGGAGGAAATGCTCCTACTTATGTAGGGATTGAGAACAAGGTGAATACGGTAGTGGTGCAGATTGGTTTTCAGACTGGAGGCCTGTGACCAGCAGTGTGCCACAAGGATTGGTGTGGGGTTCACTGTGTTTTGTCCATTACTTTTTAACATAAATGATTTGAATGTGAACATAGGAAGTATGTTTAGTAAGTTTTCAGATGACACCAAAACTGGTGGTGTTGTGGACAGTGAAGATTATTCCAGAGTACAACTGGACCTTGATCAGATAGAATGGCAGATGGAGTTTAATTTAAATAAATGTGAGATGTTGCATTTTGGTAATGCAAATCAGAGCAGGAACTTACATACTTAACAGTTGGGTCCTAGCGAGTGTTGCTGAACAAAGAGACCTTAGGGTGCAGGTTCATAGTTCCTTGAATGTAGAGTTACAGGTAGACAGGGTAATGAAGAAGGCATTTGGTATGCTTGCCGTTATTGGTCAGTGCATTGAGTATAGGAATTGGGATGTCATGTTGCAGCTGGACAGGATATTGGTTAGGTCACTTTTGGATTAGTGTGTTCAATTCTGATCTTCCTGCTACAGGAAAGAGTTCAGAAAAGATTTACAAGGATGTTGCTGATGTTTCTTGGCTTCAGCTATAGGGAAGGGCTAAATAGACATGGACTGTTTTCCCTGGAGAGCTGAGGCTGAGGGGTGACCTTATAGAGGTTTATAAAATCATGAGGGGGAAGAATAGGGTAAATAGCAAAGGTCTTTTCCCCAAAATGAGTGTCCAAAACTAGAGGGCACAGGTTTAAGGTGAGGGGGGAAAGATTTAAGAGAGACCTAAGGGACAACTCTTCCACACAGAGGGTGGTGTGTGTATGAAATAAGTGCCAGATGAAGTGATGGAGACTGGTACAATTACATTTAAAGACATCTGGATGGGTACATGAATAGGAAGGAGTTAGAGGGATTTGGGCCAAATGCTAGCAAAAGGGACTACATTAATTTAGGATATCTGCTAGGCATGGACGTATGTGACCGAAGGGCCTGTTTCTGTACTGTACATCTGTGACTCTAAATGTTTGTTCTCTTATTATTAAAGAAAAAGGGTACTAAGTGGAAAACATTTTCAAGCAGTGAGTGGTTAAGGTTTAGGATGCACCACCTGAGAAAACGATGGAGGTTGGCTCAATAGAAGCATTCAAAAGGGAATCAATTAGATGGCTAGTTGCAAAAGAACGATGTGCAGGGTTATGGGCACAAGACAGAAGAATAGCACTGGGTGAGATGAGCAAATGGAATGCTGGCACAGACAATAGGCTGAATGGTCTCCATCTGTGCTGTACCAACCCTGTAGTTTGACAAGTCGGAAATAGAGATGATGATTTCCCCCCCAGCTGGGAGCACTAACAGAATAATTGGTCAGAATATAGGCTCAAGATGAGGAGAATTATCATTATTCAAGGGGTGGAGAATATTTTACATTCTCTACCCAAGAAAGCTGTGGATGTTCAGTGACTGGGATGACTTAATTGATGTTAGTCAATTTTAAATTTGAGGGAATGGAGGGCAAATTGGATCATTCAGGAAATGGAATGGAGATAAAACTTTTCATGGAGATCTGGAAACAATGGTTAATTTCAAGCTAATCTGCCCAAGCTTGTTAAACCAAGCATCTCTAATCTTATAAAGATCATTGTCCAGTGTTACATCCATAAATTCCCATGTTATCATCCATCACTGTGCTTCACTTTGTTTCTAACATGAATTTTAAATAAATGCGGGAACATATGGCATTTGCTTCTTCAGTGTTTAGCTACAACATTTCTGAATTATCATTAACTGTTGATGTCTTGTGCTCTTGAAGGATTTTCATAATTTCAGTGAAATATCTGAAGCTTTACACAGCAAGTGAATAGAGTATGGAACAAAGCAATGTTAATCAACTTGAAGTCAACTCCCTCCAAGATTCAAGTGTACACTATTATGCTCTCCTCAGAAGGGTAACAGCGATAATAGGTTAGTCAATTTTCTCTCTCAAAAACATCAACATTACTAGATGACTAAAACCAACAAAACACATCAATATAAGTTTGAGGTCATGTTTTTCTCAGAGTCCTGAGCACGCTGCAACCAGGAACATGTTCCAGGCCAGCTTAGTTTTGCAACAAGTGACGTTCAGGTGTAAAGCTGAATTTTAAGTGCTCTCAAAACCTAACAGACTTCCTTGGAAATAATTTTTTAAAAACATTTATTTTTAATGTAATGAGAAAGAAAATTCTTGTTGAATTTAAACATTAGCTGCAGACATACATGTACATATATCAAATTGCAGGATTCTTTGATCTTTGAAATCAATGCAACCTCCTGCAACCTCCCCTTCCCACCCCTTACTACTTAGTGATAAGTTTTGGTGAATACGTACTTGGGCATCAAAGATAAAATATAATGTAACTGTGACTTCAATAAACGTGATAGTTTAAGAGACCCTCACTATTATTCTTCTATTTTTCTCAATTTTTGTGGTTTATAACGGAGAGTTGAAGTGAAGAGTTGAACATTGAATAGCAGCTTGTGTCAAAAAGAAAACAAAGACAGTGGTTTACTGTTGGGAACTGACTGGACAATAATGCAACTCCTGTATTGTTTTAAGGTTATTGTAGATGAACTGGTATCAAGTGATTGATATTTTCAGGGATGGCAGCTGGTTGGATGTTAATTGGCCAAAGGAGGACCATGGAGAGAGGTGATTTGAAATTGGGAAAAACAGTTCTGACAGGAGTGATTTTTGGGAGCTCTGGAGATTATTGCTGTGTTCTGCTCTGTGACTCTAGTTTTCAATCGATTTATTAAGTTGTTGAATGTTCTGAGAAAAGCATCTCAGTCTGTAAGAAATAAGTGAATATTGTCCAAGAATTTCATGAAGGCATGGTATCCGTAATTTGAAAATGTTTGTTGAATTTGCAAATAACAATTCTTCTGTTTTCCCTTTTAATTTATTCCTTACCTGTGTCTATCTATCTGAGAGAGCAAGAGTTTGTAATCAAATACACTGAGTTTTAGATCACAGATATAAATCAGATTACCTTGTTGTTTGTCTCGGTTTTAAGTTACATTCTTAATAATAAAACTGCTAATCTTTGTTTAAGTTACTTGGTGTAAAATTTCTGTTATTCATAAAGTCTAATTAGGAACAATTGGGCAATTTTGTTGGTCACTTAATGTTTGAATTTCACTGTGTTACCAATCCAGTCTTAGAAGCTAATTTGTTTTGGCTTACTATTCATGTATTGTAACAGCAGTCAATTTTTTTCTAAGGTTGCTCCAAGTGCTGCTGTAGATAGTAATATTTGTCACTGACTCATTATTCTTATATTGTTATTAAAGACAATTGGAAGTAGTACTTAAACATCTAGTCTGACAATATCTGAAGAGCAGATGAACCCACAAAAATCATAAAACATGACTCTCTGATAGACAATGATCCATTTCAGTCAGCATGCTTCATTTTAAATTCTCAGTTTTGAATAAGGCACTCAGTCGTTCATTCACTTTAATGCACGATTCTCCTCACGTTGCAGCATAACACAAGCACTACAGTACAAAATGCATTTATCCTGATCACAAAAACATATTCCAGAAGTGAGTTCTAGAGCAACATGTTCCTGGTTCCTATCTATTGAATATACTTCAAAATAAAGTTTCTAGAACGTGACAAGTTCAACACTCACAAATATAATTAATGATAAGTATATAAAGTGATGAGATCATATCCAGAAATTAATCAATATTTAAAATTACTCTTCAAACAGCTTCCTGTAAATCGTTAATTCTCAACTTCCTAGTGAAGCAGATGTACACTTCCATCTGAAAGCACAATATTACTTACACTGGACAGGCTATTACTTTGATCAAAAATGAACTTATGAATCTCAAAGAGGCCTATAGCAATTTGTAATATAATGTTAGTCTTAATGAATATCTTGCTTCTAAGGCTTGAAAACATTAAATCTTACGGTCAATGTTTTTAAAAGTACTATTAGCAAGACCACAAATTATTTGCAGTACTCATAATCAAATATGGATTGTAGATTATTCACTGACATTTTAGCTTTAAGACAGTCCTGGAGGTGTAGGAATTTAGCATAAATATTGAGAGAGAAAATAAAGAATTCAGGTCCATATATTCATTACTGGCAACACACCCTGTTCAGATTAAGTGTTCTAACTTGCTGATGTCCAAGACTGAATCAAATGTATTAGGCAGTTTAAATATAGCGCAGTATACTGATGTTTACTTAAGCTGACTCTTTTCTTCCCACAGAACTCTCATATTAAATTTCCGTTCTTTAGATGTTTACAGTTTTATTGCATTACAATCTGGTAATGGGAGCTTCCAAGTAAAACTGTTGTTCTTCTAGAATCCAGGAATTACTTTTGAATATTACACAAATTAAATTATTTTCCTCTGTGCAACAGATTGTGACTGTTGCTTTTTCTTTACAAGTTTCTCACGAGATCTGAAACATTTTTATTCATAGTGCTCATATTATTAGAGATCAACATTGTTAGCATTTCCTCTCTTGAGGATATTAAATGATTTTGTGTTGAACTGCTTGAAATTTTTTGGAACTTTTGTAAACATCTGTTTGCCAAATTTTAACACACTATAGTTAAACGTGCTCACCGGAGGAAATTGCGAACAAAAACTTTGCTGGGGAGGTAGGAGGCATTCTTACAGACATAACTGTAGATAGGTTATGTCCTTTAACCACCAGCACCACAAAATACTAAAATCAGACATTATCTATCTCTGATATTGCTACAATATCAAATTTGGACAAAACTGAAATGGATTATAAACACATATTAATATTTGCAAACCTAAAAGCTACCCAAGGAAAACAATAGTCAGCAATACATCTTAATTTTACAACATTAGATTTTCTTTTTGTTTCCTTTTTGTATAAGTCATTCACAACCCATTTTACCCCCTTCTTCATATGCAAGGGTTGGGAACTATTGCCAGAGATTCCTTAATAGCCCATCTGATCCGTATCAGTTAACAAGGGATGAAGAAACATTTTCCTGTTGATTGTTATTGCTCCTCATTTTTTCTTCACACTGCACCACCATCACCACCATTCCCCCCTCACCAGCCAATAAATCAGAGTAGGAAGATGCTAGAATTTGTCTGCGCAGAATTAAAAATAATACAGAAACCACTCCAGTCCCTGCACTAAAACATGGAAGGGCACTTCGGTCTTTGACATTACTCTAATTTCAGCACCACCATGATGATATAGTGAAAGAAATACATGGATTTGTAAAGCACCTTTCATGATCTCAGAAAATGTTAAAAGTGATTCTAGTTAGTAAGTACTTTTGGAGTATAGTTACTGTAGAAATGTAGAAAACTTAACATCCAACTTGCACACAGAAGTTCTCACAAACAAAAAATGACAACGACCTAATTTCTTTTCACGTAACATTGACTGGAAACAAAGTTGGCAAGAAAGTCACAGATGATTTCCCTGCTCTTCAAACAAAAAAAAAGTTTCATCCAAAAGAGAACTTGTAGCAATGCAGCATTCCTTCAATACTGCAACAGGGCATCTGCCAAGATTTACTGCTGAAGTCTCTGTTGTGGACTTGAACAAACATCCCTCTGACTGAACAAAAGGTATTAGAAACACTCAACAGGTCTGACATCATCTGTGAAGACAGAAACATAGTGGGAGAAATCCTAACCTAGAAAATTCTAAGGCATTGGGATCATATGTGGACAGTTAATTTACTTCCTGGAGCCCCAACCAATTAGGGATGACAGGAGGATTCTGACTGGTGGGCTATTCAGATTGCCTAAGGCTGAAAATAGCCAGCTGTTACTCCAAAAGTGATGTGTTTGCCAATTTAAGCAGGAGTTGGCGAGGGTGCCTCAAGATATTAATTTGCTTTATTTGTCAGGCATCTCTAAATTTGGGATACAGCTGCAGATCTATCACTGGAGAAGGAGCTGCTATGGTTCTTTGACAGTTGACAGGGAGGGAGTGGAAGCAATAGAGGCTTTGCCAGACCCTGGTCTTTTGCTGTAACTGCCCAGGCACTGTTCAGCAAGTCTGTCCATTACTGTGATAGTCCAAGCAGCATGACTCTTCTTTCCCCAATGGCAGTTAATTCCAAATAATTAGCTACCCTCTCAATCTGACTCTGGAAAGACCACACATCAACCAACTTTCACAAAGTGCCCTCCTTCCTATCTGTTTGTAGCTATGAATATTCCGCCCTGTGCTTCAGGTTGATGACAGTTCAATTATCCTGGCAAAATGTAATCAACCTGAAACATAAACAATGTTTATCTCTACGGATGCTGTAAGACCTGCTGAGTGCTTCCTGCAGTTTCAGTTCTAATTTCAGATTTCCACATCTGCAGCATTTTGCTTTTGAATTTTTAAGATGTATATTTGGAAATGAAATTTGTGAACTCCAAAATGTAGACATTATTGGAGATGTGTTATTTGGTGGATAATTTAATCATTGTATCTGAATAATCTAAATTATATTGTATATTTGAAAGAAACCTATTTTACAATAATAGCCTTACATGATTTCTGAATGTTAACTCTATTTAGGAAAATGTTCCACAAGGTGGCAGGCTTCCTAGCCAGAAACATCTCAGGATTTTGAGGATTCATGTAAAAACCTGTTATTTTACTTCTCAGTCTCAATTCCCTGCAAACCTCACCATTTGCAGTAAAACAGATAAGAGACTTATAAAAATACTAAAAAAGCTTAAATATTTACTAGTATTACCAGAAAATCTTCCAGCAAGTCTTAATAAAAGAATTACTGGGGCTCTGAAGATAATGAGCTTTGCACCAAATCCTCTTAAATAATTATTCTTAGAATTATGTGCAAAATATTGAATCGTTACAAAATCATGTATCCCTATACAATATGGTTATTCACTATTCAAAATGAAACTTTTGTTTTAATCCTTTGAATCTACTAACCCCAAAAGCACTTTGAAATGTGCAGATTTGTTTCAATTAAACAATAGAGTTAATACATTCCTTTACAATGACTAGGTTAGACGAACAATCGGATCTTGTAGTCTCAATCTGAGTGTGCCTTGGTGATGGTGGCTACCTGTTGCCAAGACTAAAACCAAATTACTTTACTGTATTAGAATATGGTAGTTTAAGGTGTCAAATTCATTCATTCAATCAATGACCTTTGCATTTGCCATCATTTACGTTTCCGGGAGTTAAACTGATTGTCTTGTATTCTGAGCGCGCAGACAGCAATGCACATGCAGAGGTGCGTTTTCTGAACTCAAAATGGTCAGATAAGGAAAACAATTTTACGATTAGTGAACACTAGCTTAAAATTCTCTTCCCAAAGCACAATACCAAAAGGAAAGGATGTTCACTGACAATTTCATCTTCAGATGCCTCCTCTTCATGATGCAACTTCATTCAGTTTTCTGTCCATGATGGAGACAGCTGAAGATGCATACTTTTAGATGCTATCTAGCAGTATGAAAAGAAAATACAGAGCCAAACAGAGATGATGGCTTCATGCACCATACCAAGATCTGCAGAAAACTGCCAGCAGACATACCTAGATTTTTATATAATTTGAAATTCATCTTATGCTAAATTATTTGGTCTTGCTTTGAAATCTGAATGTCTATCTTTTAAAAAATATCTTCCACACTAATGAAATTCAAGAAAACCCCCAAACGAACACAAACAATTTGCTTGTTGTGTTGTTCTATTATACAGGAGCACTGTCGAAGGCAGTACTTAGGAGTGCATAACTTCAAACTTCTACATTTTGTCGTAGTTGCCCTAACACAAACCAGGAAATAAACGGCCACATCTATTACTGTGAAGTAAGGAATATTTCATGGTTTAAGTGGATATAGTGTAAAAATATTGTTTCACTAAGATACAAGAAACAACACTGCATTTTTATTGACTGCATTTGTACAAGAAAAGCTCTTCATTTTAAAAATAAAATCTGTAGTCTTTGATTTATGTGGAGAAAGTGACGAATGGTGATTAGCAGTGCTTAAGCTGATTTGCAACTGGGCAGATATGGTGGGAGCAAACAGCATGATTAAAGCCCTCTTGTGAAAATATACCATTGTTCAACTCATATCCTGCACTAAATTTCAATTCATCCAAAGTTCTGTTGCCAACATCCTGTCTTGTACTATCAATCACAAGCAACACCCACATCCCCCACACTCAGCCCTCATGTCATCATTCTTTGCCTCATGTTTCCCCAATACCACAAACTGAAATACTTTATATTCTTGTTCAAATCCCTCCTTGGCTATGGTCCTTTCCATCTCTGAAAGCTTCTAAGGGATTAAAATTCTCTCACCTAAATTTTTTTTTAATTGTACAAAGTCCTTTCCTTCATCTCATTATTGCTGGACGTCTTCAGCAGTCTATGTTCTTTATTGTGAATTCCTACCCTCCTCACCATTAGGAAGAATGCCTATTCCCAACTCCATAACAACACAGCTGCCTCATCTGCTTCTGAAACCCTCATCCATGCCATTGAGACTGCTAGATTTGTGTATCACGAAGCTTTCCAGGATAGCCTCCCATGTTCTATCTCCATAAACTTGAGATCAAAGTTTTGTTGACTGTGTCCAGACTCACATGAAGTCTTATTCACCATTGCCCCCATGTTTGCTAACCTAGATCAGTGTTTTCAGCTGCCTAGGCTCTAAATCCTAGAATTCCCACTGGAGACACTTATCTATCTTTCTTCCCTAAAAAACTAGCTGTATGATCAGATGTTTAATCATCTACCCTAGAATTAGTTGGTGTGGCTTTCCAACGAATTGTGCATTACAACACTTCTGTGAAGACCCTTGGAATACATTATAATAAACATGATTTAAATACAACTTTCTGCAGTCGCAAGTAGAAGTGTTACTAAGAAAATGGTCGATTTTACAATTTTACAATAATCATTAAGGGATTGATATAGTTCATACATATGAATTTTTATTTCTAAAAGGAGAAAAAGAATTGTACTATAATTGTCAGAAAGACTGCACCTTTCAGCCATTATTTGGAATATGGATTGACATTGCAATTGGTATAAATGAAAGGTTCAGCTGCGAAAAGCAGCCTAAATCACAGAATTATTTCCAGTTACTTCGAGTGAAATGTGATGGAGAAACAATAACTTGAAGTGTCTGCTGGATCTAGTAGTCATTAAGTTGCAATAGACAAACAAACAGGGACAGTGCATATGTATTAATACATTTCTTGTCATGCAATTGTTGTTCCGAAATAAGATTATCATGTGTCAGTCAGTTGGTGGTATGGTAATTGAACATTGCTTACAAGAGACGTGTTGCTGAAGCTTTTCTCTTTGTACTCAAAGACAAAGCTAAGAATGCTAATTTTCAAGTATCTGGATAGATGCAGCTTCAACAACACTCAAGAAGCTCAACACCATCTGGAACAAACCGGCCTACTTGATTGAACATTTATGGGGTTGGATGGGGTGTCAAACTCTTCACTCTCGATATACAGCGGCTTCACGGTGTATGATTGACCGGATTCACTGCATATTGCAAACCACAGTTCCAGAAACTAGTCAGTAACAATAGAAGCTAAGAAAGGTCCACATTTACCATTATTTTACAATAATACTCTACCATTTGAAATCAATTCTGAGAAGCCTGTGGATTTCTGTCTAATACTGCAAATGATAGAAACCTGACTGCGCTTGAATACTGCCTTAGTCTGCCACCTATTCCTTGTCCACAGGTTAACTGGCATTACAAATTAACTGCAATGGGGTCCAGCATATCATTAATGGCATAAATGGATTTGACCTCGCTTTGAGAAAGTAACTCAGAAGACTTTCTTCCCTTGCTTGAAAAGCAGAGGTATTATGCAGACATAGGAGGCAAAATGCTGTTCCTTCAATCAATTTTGAATTGCCTGTCACCTCTCAATAAGTCAGACTTGCAATGCAACTAGTTGACTGGTCATTTCCCAAAATAACTATAAAACCGAAGTTCTGCAACTGATTTTATGCTTCTATCCGTAATTGATCTACCCAAGCTAATGCCTTGGCAATGGCATTATAGTTACGTCACATCAAAAACCTATTCAATTGGAAAGTTGCTTCTAGAGACTTCTATTCCCACTGGTCTCAAAACTATTTTTTATTTTTCTAATCAACCAGTTCAGCATTGTTATTACACACCTCAGGAGCATTTGGGACTTGAGCCTGGGTCTGCTGATCTACCAGTAGGGACATGGACCATCACAAGAGGGTCCATACTGGTCTTGATTTTTTTTTTTCCCTAATAAACCTATTCAAAGATGCTATTACACACCTCTGGGACCTATACCCTGGCCTCCTGATACAGGGGTAGGGACACTACCACTGAGTCATGAGGACCCCCTACATTGGTGGAAAAAAACCTCTAATCTGTCTGAAGATATACAAGGTACCTTGTGGTGGTGTCCCTGCTCCTGAGCCAGGAGGCCTAGGCTCAAGTCCAACACACTCTAGATGTGCATATCAACAACTCTGAGCAGGGTAATCAGAAAATATCTAAACGTTACAAGCAGAATTTGTGAAAGAGAGACCTACTATAATCGGTGATCACCAATGTTGGATGGTGTGTTCCACTTTATATCTACCTGGAATAGAAAGTCATCTAAAGTTCACTTGTCAAGAAAACTGAAACAAAAATATGAATCACTGGAGAAACTCAGCAGGTCTGGCACTATCCACAGGAAGAGAAGCAGTCAATATTTTGAGTCCAGTGACGCTACTTCAAAATGGATCAGAAACATCAACCCTGCTTTCTCTCTCTAGCAATGCCTCCCACCTTCCAAGCTTCTCCAGCCACCTCCATTTTGGTTTCACACTTGTTTTTTTTTTCACCAAACTGTTCAGGCATGTTATAGCACATGTCTGGAACTTGACTAAGGACCCAGAGGCTCAGAGTTAAGAAATCTGGAGTTGACTTTTTACCAATGACAGTTTTTTAAAAAACACACTTAATCCCTTTTGCTAATTGTTCAATAGGAGGACAGTGAAACTATTGTTAGGTGAGTGAATTTAACTGTGATTATAGGAGAACTCATGCTTGCTCCTTGATGGTACTCACGTGTTTTAAAAAAAACATGCTCAGAGATGTTAGTACACACCTCTGGAGTATGTGGGACTCTAATTAGGGTGTCTCGGTTCAATGGATACTACCATTGCACCACAATCACTGTCACTGATATTGTTTTTTTTTTCATTTAACCTATTTTTCCTAATCAACCTGTTCAGAGATATCATTACACACCTTGAAGCAGGTGGGACTTGAATCCACGCCTTTCGGTCTGGGGTAGGGACTCCAGCTCCACACCAGAAGAGCCCCACTAACACTGGTCTTGATTAATTTTGACAACAATACGATTCAGCTGCATTTTATTAGATTCATCTATTTACAGCATGAGCCTTAAAAAAGCACTGAGCAGATAGTCAACAAGCTGAGTTTCCAAGGAGCGAAGGTGGAAGGAGCACACGGAGCTTTGCGTATAAAAACTAACTTACCTCGAGGATTTGCAGCCTTATTTCCAGGGAGCGGAGTCAGAGGGAGGAGCACACTGATTGACTGAAGCCTGATGTCACAGGAGAGCTGTGACCTGATTGACTGGTAGGAAATTCCTCCTAACTTTGAAAACAACTGCAAAACTAATTAATTAAGTAGAAATGGCTGGGGAGGTGATGTGCTGTGGCTGTATGATGTGCGAGCTAACGCTGTGACCACATCTGCAGCAAGTGTTGGTTGCTGGAGAAATGTCGGTTCAGAATTGATGAGCTGGAGTCCAAGCTTTGGACACTGCAGCGCATCCGGGAGGGGAAAGAGTTACCTGGATGCTTTGTTTCAGGGGGCGGTCACACCTGGTAGATTAAGTAATCCGGAGATTATAATCCTTGAGGACCTCTTCTTTAATGTAGTTTCTAGTTCCTCATAAATTCAGTCAGTGGTCAGGGACAGCAGGGTATGACTGTAAGTGAGGCAGATAGAGGGAGCCGGTTTTCAGGAACGGAGAAGCCTCATCTCTTGACCTTGTCCAACAGGTAAAAGGTACTTACTCCCTGTGTGAATAAGTAACAGAGCTGCAGGGAGGATGTGCCAGCCGACCACAGCATCATGTGACAGGAGGCCATTCAAGAGTGGGGAACAAAAAGACCAGTGGTAGTTGTTGGGAATTCGATAATTAGGGAAATGGATAGCATTTTTTGTAAGCAGGATCGAGAGTCCCACATTGTACATTGCCTGCCTGGTGCCAAGGTGAGGGACATCTCTTACCAACTTGAAAGAATACTGGACAGAGAGGGGGAGGATCCAGTTGAGGTGATCCACACCAGGACAAATGATGTAGGCAAGACAAGGAAATAGGACATGTTTGGGGATTATCAGGAACTAGGAACTGTATTAAACAGGTCCTCAAGGGTTATAATCTCTGGTTTACCACCAAAGCCCATGTGCAAATCGGCACAGGGACGCAAGAACAAGGAAAATAAAAACATGGCTAAAGGAGTGGTGTGGGAAAGAGGGGCTCCACTTCATGAGGCACTGACATCAGTACTGGAACAGGAGGGATCTGTACCTCTGGGATGGTCTCCACCTGAACCGAGCTGGAACCAATCTTCTAGCAAAAAGGGTAAATAGGTTGGTCAACAGGACTTTAAACTAGAAGAGGAAGTGTAAAATTCCAAGTAGTACAATGGACAATGGGAAACAAAGCAGTAGGTTAACATCTATGGGGGTGGACTCAACTGCATGGAAAAGTTTGAAAAAAAATGAAAATAATGGAGAACTCAGGAGTAATTATTAAATAATCCAGAACACAAAATAGGACAGCGTGTATGGAAAGGGTTCGGGATCTCACTTCAAGTACACCAGATAAAGGGATGACAATAAGAAGAGGGACGGTAAATACAAGACTGAATTGGCTATATCTAAGTGAATGCAGTATACGAAATAAGGTAAATGAGCTTGTGGCGCAAATTGAAATTAGCAGGTATGATGTGGTGGCCATCACTGAGATGTGATTGCCATGGTATCAGGACTGGGAGCTAAATATCCAAGGATATACATCCTATTGAAAAGACAGGCAAGTGGGCAAAGTGGGTGGAGTTGCCTGACTGGTAAGAAATGAAATTAAATTGTTAGCAAAAAACTATGTAGGGTCAGAAATGATGTAGAATCTGTGGGGGTAGAGTTGAGCAATGCAGAGTTAAAAACCATAATGGTAGTTATGTACAGGCCTCCAAATAGTAGTCAGGATGTGGAGCACAAGATACACCAGGATAGAAAAGGCATATAAGAAAGCAAGGTTACAGTGATCATGGGGGATTTCAATATGCAGGTGGACTGGGAAAATCAGGTTGGTAGTGGATTGCAAGAAAAGGGATTTGTGGAAAGTTTACAAGATGGCTTTTTGGAACAGCTTGTGGTGGACCAATTACAAAACAGACAATTCTGGATTTAGTGATTTGCAATGAGGCAGACTTGATAAGGGAGCTTAAAGTGAAGAAAGGTGAAGGATGCAGTGCCCATAATGTAGAATTTGCTCTGCAATTTGAGAGGGAGAAGCTGGAATCAGATGTAATGGTATTACAGTTGAACACAGTGGTACAGCAATAGGAGGAATTTCTGGAAATAATTTGAAAGACACAGCAAAAATTCATCCAGAGGGAAAAGTAACATACAAAAGGAAGATGAGGCAACCATGGCTGACTAGGGAAGCCAGGGACAGCATAAAGGCAAACGAGAAAGCATATAATGCAGTGAAGGGGAGTGGGAAGCCAGGGGATAAGGAAGCCTACAAAGACCACCAGAGCTGAAAATGTGTTGCTGGAAAAGCGCAGCAGGTCAGGCAGCATCCAAGGAGCAGGAGAATCGACGTTTCGGGCATAAGCCCTTCTTCAGGAATGAGGAAAGTGTGTCCAGCAGGCTTAGATAAAAGGTAGGCTTCAGCAGGCTAAGATAAAAGGTAGGCCCTCACTTTCTCCTCAAAGACCACCAGAGGACAACTAAAAAAGAAATAAGGTGTGAAAAGATTAAATATGAGGGTTAGCTAGCCAGTAATATAAATGAAGATTGCAAGAGTTTCTTGAGATTTATAAAAAGGCAAAAAAGAGGCAAAAGTAGACACTGGGTTACTGGAGAAATAGTAGCGGGGAATGAGAAAATGGCTGAGGAACTGAAATAATTACTTTGCATCAGTCTTCACGATGGAAAACATGAGTAACATCCCAAAAATTCGAGTGTCAGGGGGCAGAGCTGAGTATAGTGGCCATCACCTAACAAAAGGTGCTAGAAAAATTGAAAATTGGATAAATCACCCAGACCAGATGGACTGCACCCCAGAGTTCTAAGGGAGATAACTGAAGAGATAGTGGAGGCATTAGTGGTGATCCTTCAGGAATCACTGAAGTTAGGGAGAGTCCCGAGGACTGGAAAATTGCTAACAAGGGCTATTTGCCCTGTTTAAGAAGGGAGTGAGGCAAAAGACAAGAAATTGCAGGTGGATTAGCCTGAACTCAGCCGTTGATAAGATTTGAGTTCTTTCTGAAGAATGAGATTTCTCAATATTTGACAGTGCATTTGGGTGAAGTCAGCATGGTTTTATCAAGGGGATGTCGTGCCTACAAATCTGTTAGAATTCTTTGAGCAGGTAACATGCAGGTTAGACAAAGGAGAGGCAATTGATGTTACCTACCTGGACTTCCAGAAGGCCTTTGACAAGGTGCCGCTATTTGCGGAAAGCAGAGAGTGGAAATAAAAGGGTCCTTCTCAGGATAGCAGCTGGTGACTTGTGGTGTTCTGCAAGGGTCAGGTTTGGGACTATAACTTTTCACTTCATACATTAATGATTTAGATGAAGAGTATTTTGATTAAGTTTGCAGATAATATCAAGAAAGGTGGAGAGACAAGTAATATTGAGGAGCGGGGAGGGGGAAATAAAGGTGCTGCAGAAGGATGTTGTCAGGTTAGGAAAGTGGCAGATGGAGTACAATGTGGGAAAGTGTGAGGTCATGCAATTTGGTAGGAAGAATAGAGGCACAGACTATTTTCTAAATGGGGAGAAAATTCAGAAGTCTGAAGTGCAAAGTGACTTGGGAATCTGAAGATTTTCAGAATGTTTACTGCAGGACAGACTAAGATTCAAGGTCATAGCCTTAGAGTAAAGGGAAGACCCTTTAGAATGGAGAGGAGAAGAAGCGTCTTCAGCCAGACGGTGGTGAATCTATGGAATTCATTGTCACAGAAGGCTATGGAGGCCAGGTCATTGAATATATTTAAGACAGAGATAGATAGGTTCTTGATTGTTAAGGGAACAACAGTTATGGGAAGAAAGTAGGAGAATGGGGTTGAGAAACTTATCAGCCATGATTGAATAGTGGAGCAGATTCAATGGGCCGAATAGCCTAATTTCTGCTTCTATGTTTTATGGTCTAAAATCAGAGATTTTAATTGGTTGTTCATTATAGAGATGACTGATTCAATTTCAGTTGGTTTCAAGGCATGCAAACATATTGCTGAGCTTTTGAACCAAAATCAGCTAATTTCAAATCATTTGTAAATCATCTCATCAAGTATGTTAAACTACTGGTTAGGACAAAATTCTGATGATTAATTTTTCTTGTAAAACACATTTTTAGATTTGGACATTCTGATCATAAAAGGATGAACGAATCTCATTGGTTTAATAGTTAAAATGATATAGGTACACATTATACAACTTAATGAATTGTAAATGAAAAACCTGAAACCTGGTGACTTTATTCTTTCCCACCATCTGGGCTGTACATTGTGTGACAGATCAAATAAATCTGGTTTGAAATTAATACAAACCCATAAATAAATGGCAAAAATAAAACCATCAGTACAATGCATAAAACCAACCGATTTGTTTGACATTCTCTGTGTGAGCCTTACATAATTTGAATTGAAAAAAAAACGTTGATCTTGTGAAAAAAAGGTATGTGAAGGATGTGGCTATTTATACCAAGGAAGGTACAATCAGATTGTGAAAAGTCACAACACATGTAAGATGACAGCATCATCAAAACGGAAAAAAATGAAGAAAGTAGAAATAATACCCACCAAATAATAGATGATCAAATTAATTAAAGACATGGTAGTCCACCATGTAAAGGGATAATCTATACACCCTCATATCTATAATTTATCTTTATCTTTGAATTGTGATAAAGACAATTGGAATTGAATATGAACATAAGAAATAAGAGCAAGAATGGGCCATATAGTCTCTCCAGCCAGCCCTGCCATTCAAAATCATCATGGTTCAACTTGGACACCAACTCCCCAGTTTAATCCTGGCATTCCCATAGTGTCCAAAAATCTAATATACTCAGCCTTAAGCTTATCCAGATCTTTATTGAGATCTTGAAATATAATTAGTTGACTGGTCATTTTTCCAAAATCAAAGGAAAATTGAAGTTCTGGAAATAATTCAATGCTTCTTCGTTAAGTTTTGAAGCATGGATCCAGGCGTCTGGAGTAGAATATTTAACAAATTTCACAATGGTCTAAATGAGCAGATCTAATGGCTAACCATTTATACTTAGCCAATGCTTCCTCATTCTATGATGTGGAGGTGCCAGTGTTGGACTGAGGTGGACAAAGTTAAAACTCACATGACACCACATTATAGTCAAACAGATTTATTTGAAACCGCAAGCTTTCAAACTCCCCGCTTCTTCCTCAGGTAGCCTGAGGAAGGAGCAGGGATCCAAAAGCTTACAGTTTCAAAAAAAAAATAAAAAACCTGTTGGACTGTAACCCAGTGTTGTGTGATTTTTGACTTCGTCCTCACGATAGACAGTCCAGCTGAGGAAAGTGTCTTTCAGCATTCACCCACCTAAGTTCTCCTGGAAAATTGTTTCAATAAGATAATCTTTCATTTAACCTAAATATCTAAGAATATAGGCCTATTCCACTCAATTTTTCCTTGTAGAACAACACTGATCTCTTCTCATTAAGTTTTCCTTCTTTGGGAGTTCAAAACAATCTTTTATTCATTCATGGGAAGAGGATATTACTGGCTAGGCCAGCATTTATTGCCCATCACAGTTGCCCTTGAGAAGCTGCCTCCTTGAACTGCTGCGGTCCATGTAGGCAGGCCCACCATTAAGAAAAGGAGTTCCAGGTTTTTGACCCAGCAACATTGAAGGAACAGTGATATATTTCAAGTTCAGAATGGAGAATCTCTTGGAGGTGAACTTGCAGGTGGTGGTGTTCTCATGTCCCTGCTGTCCTTGCCCTTCTAGATGTCAGCACTTGCCGGTTTGCAAGGTGCTGTCTCAGGAGTCTTGGTGAATTTTTGCAGTGCGTAGTGTAGATAGCATACTCCAACTGTGTGTTGGTGATGGAAGGAGCAAGTGTTTGTGAATATAGTACCTATCAAGTGGGCTACTTTATCCTGCATAGTGTTATCCTGCTTTTTGAGTGTTGTTGGAGCTGCAGTCTACCAGGCAAATATGGAGCATTTCATCACACTCCTGACTTGTGCCTTGTAGATTGTAAACAAGCCTTGAGGAATTAGTTGGTGAGTAACTTGCTACAAGATTCCAAACCTCTGACTTGCTCCTGCAACCCCAGAGTGTATATAGCTACTCTAGTTTCTGGACAATAATTACCCAAGACTGTAGATAGTGGGGGATTCAGCTATGGTAGTGCCATTAAATGTTAAGGAGTGAGGATTAAATTCTCTGCTGTTGGAGATGGTCACTGCCTGGCACTTGTGTGGTGTAAACCTCACTTGCAAGCCCAAACCTGGATTTGTCCAGGTCTTGCTACATTTGGATGTGGACTGCTTCAATAACGGAAGAGCTACAAATTGTGCTAAACCTTATTAACATCACAATGATTATCCTACTGGATGGAAGGTGATTGCTGAAGTGGCTAGAAATAGTCAGTCCTGGGACACTACCCCAAGAAACTCCTGCAGGGAAGTGTTAGAAGTGAGATGACTGATCTCTTACAACCACAACAATCCTCCTTGAGTGCTAGGTATGACTTTCCAGTGATGAGTTTCCCTCACGATTCCCAGAGACCCTTAAAATTTATACTACTAAAGAAAAAGTACAAGTTCTTCACAATCTTTTTGACTGTTGTTTTAAAACAGATAAAGCACAACATATTTGGTTAACACCTGTCATTTCCTTATTCTTCATTTTCATTTCTGCTGTTGCAGTTTCTAAGGATGAAGGTTTACTTTTCCTATGGTGTTTTTATTGAGGTCTTACATCAGTTTTTATATTACTTTTGCTAGTTTACCCTCATACTTTATTCGCTTCCTCTTTTTAACTTCTTGCTCATTCATTACAGGTTTCTAAAAATTTCCAAATCCTCAGGCTTGATACTCTACTTGGTGACATAAGCCTCTTCTTTCAATGTCACACTACCCCCATCCTCTTTAGTTAGCTTTGGAAAATTCACTTTTCCTGTTGCATTTTGTCTCTCAATGGAATTGAGAATTATGAAATATTTACAATTGCTCAGTCATACATTTTGATCTCAGTTCCCAATTTACCTTAACCAATTGTTTGCCACTATATGATTTGGAGATGCTGGTGTTGGACTGGTGTATACAAAGTTAAAAATCACAACACTAGGTAATAGTCCAACAGGTTTAATTGGAAGCACACTAGCTTTCAGAGCACAAAGCTAGTGTGCTTCCAATTAAATCTGTTGGACTATAACCTAGTGTTTTGTGATTTTTAACTTTGCCACTTTAGTTTTGCACTTCTGCACTTCACTCTCAAATTCAATGTGAAATTACAACATATTATAATCACTCTTTCCCACACAGATTAATAATCAACTCTGCTTTGTTATACAAAATAATATCTAGTTGTTTCCACGTTGTATTTATAACAAACTGTCTGGAGTATATTGAACTTGCCCATTAAACTACTTTTACCATTTTGATTTGTCCAATTTAAGAAATTTTAACTCCCCTCATCAATAATTGCAATACTCCTTGTTATTGATTAGCAAAATTTTTGGGTGAAGCCTTACTGTTTTATTTCTAAACTACTTTGAAAACAATGTTTTTGCCCCCTGCAACTTTTTATTTCCAAACATATGGATAGTGGTCCCTGCTTTTCTGAGCCAAGGTCTTTTCTTACTAAACTAAATCGTCCTTTACAAGATTTGGAGATGCCGGTGTTGGACTGGGGTGTACAAAGTTAAAAATCACAACACCAGGTTATAGTCCAACAGGTTTAATTGGAAGCACTAGCTTTCGGAGCGCTGCTCCTTCCCCAGGTGGTTGTGTCCTTCATAACCATCTGATGAAGGAGTGGCGCTCCGAAAGCTAGTGCTTCCAATTAATCCTTTACAAGGGTTACCTCTACTAAATTCTCATTTTGTCATCTTTGCAACTACCCAGGATTATTGAGTTTCCAAACCCAAATTACCATCCCTATATTGCATCTTTTTTCCCTTTATTTGTAGCATTACTTCACCCATCTTACTATGAATGATTCATAGACAGAAAAAAAAACTTTTTTGCCTTTTATTAAATTACCTGAATAACTATATTTATCGCTACACCATTATTATCACATTCAGTGTCCCATCCTGTCACTGTGCTTATTTATTCCTAAACTGCTATACTGCTCATGAACTTTGGCATTTCACTTTTTGTTGTACCATATTCACTTATTCTCTCGAACGTTTTAGTTTGAAGTACTATCTACAGCTGTAGTTTTCCTGGTTCCAGTCTGGTTTAAACACCTCCCTCTTTCTCCAATACAGGTGTGAGTGCTCGATCAATTGATGGCATTGCTCTTATATCATGGTTAAGAACAATGGAAAACGACCCTGAATTTGTATTTGTATGTTAAGAAGGGAAAACATGGTTTAGTTTTACTTTAGATTTGTTCTGTAAGTGGTACTGGGAAATCTGGAGATGTTTTGTTTACATTCATTTTAATGAGGTTTTGCAACATTAACTTGAAGAGCTGCTGAGATTAAAAGTTTAAAAATTATACTGTTCCAAAATATAAGTTAGTCATTAAGTATGTGGGTCACACAATGAAAGCAAGGCAGCTGAGTTTAGAAAGCTTGCACATTGCTCAGAAATTAAAAGCAATACTGAGTCTGGTTTGCAGTTTGTTTCAGATGTCTTGGAGAGACACATCAAATAAAGGTAAAAAGCATCTGGTAACTGCAGAAACTTCCACCTTAAGGAAAGGCTGCAACTGTCACAGCCCAAGTCTGAACAAGGTTGGTTGGAAATAGTGAT
Organism: Chiloscyllium plagiosum; assembly: GCF_037043375.1. Taxonomy (NCBI): domain Eukaryota; kingdom Metazoa; phylum Chordata; class Chondrichthyes; order Orectolobiformes; family Hemiscylliidae; genus Chiloscyllium; species Chiloscyllium plagiosum. The sequence goes on from NW_028270149.1 coordinate 60,297,737, forward strand.
GAATCTTCATTGAAGGTTTCAGTGTTTATATGAATATTACTGGGATAGAAGGTGAAGTACAAAGCTAAATTATTTTTTGATGTTGTATTGTCCATGTTTTGTTTTTGTTTAGTAAGCATTCCCTTTTTTGTGTTGAAGTACACAGGTAGCCTCTTGTGAAAGTGTCCCATTACTAATCAACAATTTTAAAGAGAAAAAAACCCAGAATGTTAATATCTAACAATATGTTAATATCTAATCTTCATTCAGAAGTCTAACTTGTCCAGTATTAATATCAGCAGGTGGCATATCATCATACTTTCAGCCACATATTCAACTATGAGCCATTTAACACTGTGCCAATTTGGCTCCAGTAGTAACACAGAGATAATAAACCTTGAGGTTTTTTAATTAATTTAAACTTTGGATCCTCAAACTGCCTCAACAGAATCTTTTTTCCTTGCATCATTTATTACTGATTCCTATGTGGATTAGAACAACTGAATCTACTAGTCCCAAGTTCTTTTCCAGCTAGACAGAGTCCTTAATTCTATTATGGGCACAAAAATACAGTCAGAGTTGAGAGTGTGTTGCTGGAAAAGCACAGCAGGCCAGGCAGCATCCGAGGAACAGGACAATCAATGTTTCAGGCATAAGCACTTCTTGATGAAAGGCTTATGTCCGAAGAGTTGACTCTCCTGCTCCTTGTATGCTGCCTGACCAGCTGTGCTTTTCCAGCAACACAATCTCGACTCTGATCTCCAGCATCTGCAGTCCTCACTTTCTCCTACAAAACACAACCATAGAGAGTTCTGTGTCAGAGGTGCTAGAACAGTATATTGTTCTCAAACTGTGCTGCTTCTTACTACCACCACATTGCATGACACTTTCCCCTCACAAGTGACCCACAGCAATTCTTCTCCCGAAATGCAGACATTACATTATCCACACCTATAGCAAGAAACTTGCATCTGTTTGGTTAAGTGCAGAGGCAGGGGCTCCTTTGGCACTTATGTAAAGAAGTCTGACCTATCTGACTTGCGGGCATGTACTACAGTCTATAATCATGAACTAAACCTTCAACCCAACATTCAAATGTCCAAGTAGTTCTTCTTTTCCTGACTCAACGACTTCAAACTGAAATTCCTTGCAAGGGACACTTACTGCAGACATTGCAGACTGGTATTGCAGTGCTCTCCACATATTCCTATGATGTTAAAGGAAAGTAGATTGCCATATAAATTTATTGTTTTTAAAATCTTTCATGAGATGCAAACATTGCTGGCCCAGCTACCATTTGTTGCTCATCCCCAACTGCCTTGAAAAGCTGGTGTTGACCTATCTTCTTGAACTGCTGCAGTCCATGCGGTGTAGGTGTACCAATAGTCCTGTTAGGGAGAGAGGTCCAAAATTGAGACGCAGATACTGGATAGATGGGAAAATCTTTTCAAGTCAGGATAATTTGAGATTCAGAAGGGAATTTGCTAGCTGTGGTGTTCTCATGTCTACCAGCCTTCTTGTTCTAGATGATAAACATCATGGGTTTGAAAGGAGGTTTAAAGAAACATCTGTGAGTTGCTGCAGTGTGACTTGTAACTTGGTACACAGAAATTATTTTTGACATGGAATGCATTACCAGAAAGGGTGGTGAAAGTATTTGTAGAAGCCATGAAAGTTTAATGAGCACTGAAAGAAAAATTGAAGAATACAGGAAAAACGGCTATTAATTGACACTAGTTGGATCATTGTTACAAAGACAAGATATAGACTTAACAGCTGAATGGCCTCTTTCTGTCCTGTATCCATTCTAAGTCACTGTTTTTGTGGTTGGAGCTTGGGATTCTAACTACTGAATGAGATTTTCAACTGTTTTCCCATCTGCGAGGACTCTGTCTCCAAAATGGAATTTACTCAGCAAAATCACTCCTCAAATCTCAGACAGTACGTGCTTTACTTTTAAAGACAGTGCAAATACAAAAGGAGTGATCAAAAGGAATGCATATTTCATGTGGATAGAAATTTAAGATATAAAGTATACTATTTTTAAATCGCAGTCTGTAGTACCAGCCACCTATTCAGAGATGCAATGGCGTCAAGGAAATGTGCCTGATTCAAGTAATGGGCAGTGTAAACAAGAATGTGTTTTAAAACACAAAGAAAATATTCATTCCCCCATTCCTGCATTGCCCTCTAAACTGAAGACATGGGGCAAGGTGAGGTCGGGAGAGAGACGGACTGGTCTGTTTCACTTGCACTACTGGAGAGTTGAACAGGGTTGAAGTACACATCTGTGCTTAGGAACATGAAAAGTTACTTCATTTGCTTGAAATAGTCAGTTGTTTTAATTTGATTTTAGTGTCTATTATAATCAATGCCCATGTCAGCACTATTTGCCAATTTAGCGACTGTCTGAGTGTAGCAGTGTGGTCAAACTGGAGATACGTAGGCTAAATAATGATAAACTGACTGAGACAAAACTCACACTTATATCTCTGCAGGTATGTGAACATAATATCTGTATTTTTAACAGCCATTATTTAACATGCATATTCTCAGTCAAGCTTCAAAGTTCTACAAAGAATGTTTTGACTGGAGAGTTCTTTTAAACTGAGCATGGTTGGCTGAACTCAACTATTTTATTATTCATCAGCAAAATTATTTTTTCTGCAATCACAGTAGAAATCAGCTTAACAACATTATAAAATCTGGAGCCATACATTCATTCTGCAGGTCAGCCACAAGTCTCTTTGAAGTATTTTACAGTATTATTTTCAGTTTAACAAGGGTTTCAATAAAAAAAGTTCTAGCTTTGAACCAAAGTCCAACTGAAGTTGCAATTACAAGAAAATCTTAAATGACATCCTGAACCATCTACCCATGATATCAAAAAGAGGTAGACAAAGCACAATTCAAATGTCTCATTTATCTTCGAGGCCACGTCTGTTGAAAGAATGAATGTGAAGGCATCTAACATTTATTGAATCAAATAAATAAATCACATTTGTAACAGATTTCCTATTCCCTGCTACAATGGAGAAGAACCCCTGTAAACTGTCAAGAGTCCTTACATGTAGAATCCTTTAGGAGCCTGAAAAACATGGTTTATGGCAGGAAATGTAGCAGAATTGCACAAGAACCCCAGTGATGTTGGAAACAACTTATTATATCTTATGACCAACTCCTGGTCTTGGAGGTGAGATTCCTGTTAGGTAGCAGCAAGTTGCTTTTTTGGGTGATTATTACTTGTTAACAGTCTGAACTGCAGATTTTGCCTCATTAACATACCATCACAACACCAGATGCGAGCAAAGAAGATGCCAAGAATTCTCGCCATAGGAGTCAGAACGACTTCAGCTTGCTAGTGGCTGTGGAAGAACCTCCACACTGGTCACAATGCAAAAGCATCTCAAGGTGCTTTCCGTGAACACCAGCTGCACCCCATTCTCGTCAATGGACTAACAACTGCAAATGCCTCATGTCTCCTGTACAAATCACTTGCAGGACATTTGGCAATTTGACCTGCATTGCAAGGCACACTGAAAACTCCCAGTGAAAGGCTGAAAGGACACTCTGCGTACAGGGATACCCAGCTCACAAATTGGACTTGGCTAGATGTCAGGGCTGCTCACTTCCTCTCTGAGCTCACGTACTTAACACCTATCTGCATGTTCAGAGTATCAGTGCCTTTGCCTTCCTTGTCATAGTGTCATGCCTGTTAGCATGCTTGTGCTTCAGCAAGACAGCAACATCAAGTCTATCCATTATCTGAGGGACATCTGCCTATACTGTTGTTAACTTTAAGCACAGTGCAACATTGTATCTGAAAGATGGTGCCTAAAATAGCATAAGCACAGTATTTGCATTCACATTAAGCTTGAACTGGATTTGGATTTCATTGTACAAAACATCATTTGCAAGGCAGAAATGACACTGATTGGTGCATTAGCTGTAGTTTTAAAATATACGTGCCACTCTATGTGTATACAGTACTTAAACTGAACATTGCACTAAAAAGATGTCCACACAAGACTGAAAATCAGGAAGAGCTTAAAATCAAAATTTCTAGTCACAGTGATTTCCAAATCTGTGCTAAGAACAGATATGTTCATACAACTTTCCCCAAATCACAGGAACTTTCACACCTTCATAAGATACTGTTTCCTTAAGTTCGCAATTACATTACCATTTAGCCAGGATATATTCTAACAAATTTATGGTATCAGAGTGAATACTGGTTTATCACAGATCACACTGCAGCTCCATAACATAAAAAAATGTCAGCTCATGGCAGTGGCAAAAAAAGTCTTCTTTGGAACAACAAACAAAACTCAGACCACCACAGGCCAAAATCAAATTCTTTTGACTGATGTTTTTACATCTCGTTACAAGTCTACATCACGGTTTTCTCCCACAGTCCAAAAGATGTGCAGACCAGCTGAACTGGCCATGCTAAATTGCCCATAGTGTTAGGTACATTAGTCAGAGGGAAAATGGGTCTGGGTGGGTTACTCTTCGGAGGGTCGATGTGGACTGGTTGGGCCGAAGGGCCTGTTTCCACACTGTAGGGAATCTAATCTAAATCTTAATCACGAGAGAAAGGTGACGTACATGGCTGACTCAATTTTTTCAAATTATCTCTGTATATTCCAAATTTTACAACTGAAATTAAGATTTGCACTGAGAAGACATGCCATGCATGTCTCAGGAAGATCACCAACATATCTTCTCATTCCCTCAAAAGTGCTGCATGATCTGGGAAGAGAAGCTATCACTAAGTTTCAGCATACAAGAGTTTAGTACACAACTATTCAGCAAGTATTTTACTGTCCATACCAACTACAAATCAATGGAAAAGATGGGTCACACAGAGCACCTCCATGACTACATCTACTTGTGAAGATCTAAGGGTTACATTTCAAAGTACAATACAAACCAGGTTCCCAAATGACCATCTTGAATGTTCAACTCCAAACTCCACGAAGTACAAACCTATGCCTTGATACTTACAAATGGATATTCTCAAATCTGAGTTCAAAGATAAAACTCAACACAGAATTTCATTTTGGTCATGTCCAAAAGAGCAGTTATAGCAAATTTAGTCTGATGATGTGCAGCAGCTATTATCAGCAGATGGCTGAACAATTTCAACAGGTCTCTGAATTAACACATTTCTTCTGGCCATTAGGACTCTCTAGGAATTCAACTTTCCAAAGCAAACAACTGATTATTCCACAAGCTCCACAATGAAATTTGTTTCATCATATATACATAGGCGCAGAGAGAAAAAGAAAAAAAGAGATTGGCTCATGACTCTGTCAATTGGACTAATATAGAGAAGGACATCAATCATCTGAACAAGTAACATGAAACACGGCAACTTCATCAATCTCCGTAATCGAGAGAATCTCAGTCAACAAAAATATCGTTCTAAGCTGTGGTGTAAGATCACAATTGATATTTTCATTTGTGGAGGCTGACTATTTGAGGAAATTCCCTTTTGAGGCCAATCAAGGATACCACAAATGCAACATTATTGACACATTAGCTGTGATATTCATTAAGTTTGGTGTTTCTCAACAATTTGCATCCAACAATGATCCACATTACGCTAGTGCACTTTCCAAGACATGTGCATGATTTTGGGCATCCAACACAACCTCCCAACTCCTATACTCAATATTCTGACTAGAGAGAGGAAGTAATGTTGCGGCTGTACTGGACCTTGGTTAGGCCACTTTTGGAACACTGCATGCAATTTTGGTCTCCTTCCTATCAGAAGGATGTTGTGAAACTTGAAAGGGTTCAGAAAAGATTTACAAGAATGTTACCAGGGTTGGAGGATTTGAGCTAGGGGGAAAAGAGGCATGGATAGGGTAAATAGACAAGATCTTCTCCCTGTTGGGGGGTGGGGGGGGGAATTCCAGAACTAGAAGGCATAGGTTTAGGGTGAGAAGGGAAAGATATAAAAGGGACCTAAGGGGCAGCATTTTCACAAAGAGGGTGGTGTATGTGTGGAATCAGCTGCCAGAGGAAGTGGTGGAGGCTAGTACAAATTGCAGCATTTAAAAGGCATCTGGATGGGTACATGAATAGGAAGGGTTTGGACGGATATGGGCCGGGTGTTGGCAGGTGGGACTAGATTAGTTTGGGATATCTGGTCGGTATGGACGAGTTGGACCAAAGGGTCTGTTTCTGTGCTGTACATCTCTATGACAACTATCCACAATCTAATGGTCTTGCACGATGCACTCTTCATATGGTACAGTCCAGATCATTATATGCAAAGCTACATGCCAAAATTGCTGAATAGCCATGTTAAATCTATATACTACTCCTCAGTAAAATGCTTATCCTCACCAGCAGTTCTCATGCTTGGAAGGCAGAGCTTGAATTCTTCCCTCAGCCATTCTTAATACCCAACCAAACGTGCATAATGCACTGTGGGAACGAAGGGCTAAAATGGTACATGAGAATAATCAGACATTCAGACATTACCCCAACTTGACCTAGGGCAAAGCATCAAAGTTTGAGACTTGTTAGAGATAAAGGGGTTTGTGGAAAAATACTACAAGTTGCGCCTAGCCCATTTTATGTCATCATCACAAACAATGGTCACATCTTACAGTGAAATAAATCACTTAAAGCAGTGACGTAGTGACACTTTTACTGGGCTCATAATTCAGACCTCAGCCGAATGCATTAGGGACATGGGTATGAATCCCACCATGGCAGATGGTAAAACTTGACTTCAATACAAAATCTGAATTAAAATAAGCCTAATGGCAACCATGTGTCAATAGTAAAGACCCACCTGGTTCACTAAAGTCCTTTGGGGAAAGAAATCAATCATCCTTACCTGTGTGGCCTACATGTGACTTCAGACACAAAAATATGGCTAACTCTTAGATGCTCTCGGAAATAGCCCAGCAAGCCACACTGATCAAGGGGCAATTAGGGCTCAGCAATAAATGGTGGCCCAGCCAATGACATACCCATATCGTGAACAACTAAAAATCAGTAGCACAGCTGAGTCATGATAAACGCATCAAGACTAGATCCAGTTATATTGTATGTCTGCCAAAGCATTATTTTAACATAAAAAGATGAAGTACAGATTAGAATCCTTTATTCTACTTATCAGAACAGGTTTCCAATAATTCAAAGGGAAAAGGGAGATCTATATTACTGCACAGATCTCAGATAGCCGTCTTAAAGATATAGTGCTTAAAAGTAACATCTTGTTATGTGATATCCTAGTATGAAAGGTCTCTAGCTTACTCTGTTCATTCAATTAGTATGTTGGCAAGCAGCCAGTGAGTCTTCTAGTTAGTGATTACATAGTGCACTATTCAGTAGAGTCTTCTCTAGGTGACCTAGGACATTACTGCCTCAAAGTCAAATGATCAGGCATGAACGTTGCTTTGCCGATTCCAGTTTGGAGGTTGACTGTTTTTGTATAATGTTGATATTCTCAAAACATATACATGATAATCAATCCTATTAATTTACCCAACAGTGAAGCGTGTTCAGAGTTCTTGGTCAGAGCCTGTTTTATCATCTTTTGCAAACAAATACATTTCCTATCTACATGGACCTCCACTGTTCAATGGATCTTGCATAAAGACAGTCAACCACTTAGAAATCTTAACTTTGTGCCTTTCCTCTTCCTTTCTTGGACCTCCTTTATATGGAGTCTTCTTAGCCTATCTAGGATTTACAACTTGTTAAAACAGTTAGTTCCATTTGGATTATTTCAAGACAGCAAAAGGAAATAACCATAATCACACATTCATTATGACTTAGCCATTTTGCTTTAAACAATTGCATATTTTTGGATTCCATTTCACCCAATTGTTCGTTCAACATTACAGCACTAAAAATGTTTTGTTTTGATAATTTATAGAATTGCTCACACACTGCTGTAATGAGACCTTTAGTAGTCAGTTCAAGATGGAGGCAAAAAGTGGCTAGCATATAATGGAAAGGGAGTAGTAGGATTTTCAGCTCAGAACAAAAGCACATTGTTTAAAATGGTATTGGATCATATGCTTCCAAATTCAAGAAAGCAACAAAATTACATTTTTTTTTTAACATGGGCTTTCCTAGTGTAGCACTGTTTCACATGATGGATTATCAAGAGAGACAATGGTTACTCACAACCTAATAGAAATAGGAGGACTGACTATTTTTCTTTTAAAAAATGTGATCAAATGGATAGCCTGTTACTTATTGTTCTATTTATTTATGGGATGTGAGCAGCGACTAAATCAATGTTTAAATCCCATCTCTAAAGTTCCCTCAGGAAGGTTTGTTGTCTTCTTATTACAGTACATGTAGTAAACAATGCCCACAGTGTTATTAGATTGTAAGTTCCATGAGTATGACCCAGTTACAATAAAGGAACTGTAATATATTTTCAGGCCACCACAGTTTTAGACTTGGAGGGGAATTTGCAGGTGGTGCTGATCCCACGTGCCTGTTTCCTTTCCCTTCCAGGTGGTAGAAAAGTTTAAGAGGATGCCTTGGTGATTCATTTCTGTACATCTGGTTTATGTGGGTTGAAAAGTGTGGCGCTGGCAGGTCAGCCAGCAGCCAAGGAGCAGGAGTCAACATTTCGGACATAAGCCCTTCATAAAGGGGGACTGGGGCGTGGGGAGCTGGGAAATAAATAGGAGGCTGAGTGTGGGTGGAGGAAGGTAGCTGGCAGGTGATAGGTAGATGCAAATGGAGGGTGATAGTGATAGGTGGGTGGAACGTATAGGTGGGAAGGAAGATGGACAGGTAGGACAGTTGAAGAGAGCGGTGCCGAGTTAGAGGGTTTGATCTGGGACACGTTACAAACTGTGCCACAGTGCATGATGGTAGAGAGAGTGAATATTTCAAATGGCAGACTGGTTGCTGATCAAACTGCTTTGTTCTGGAGAGCACGGAGATTTTCCCACCCCTGCCAAGTGTTGTTGGAGATTGATTTAATACCGAGTGAATTAATCTTATTCCTGACTTGTGCCATGGAGGATGGTCTCGTGAGTGGAGTCCCTTGTACCAAAATTACTAAGACTCTGACCTAAGGATGGACATTATGTGCCCTTTACCTGGTATGTTTTCAGTGGGGCAGGCAATGTTAATTGGTCAGGTGACTAACCTTTTCTCCCATGCCAGAACTCTTCTGCAAAAGAGGGTAGGCAGGTAGTGGAATCAGCAGTCTGCCCACTATACGTAAATAAATAATTGAGAATCAACTGACCCAGATAACATGCTACCCATGCCAAAAATACAGCTGGCACAGTCAAACAGGAATAGCAACCCCTTTTATAATTGCCTACATAAGGGGGGATGGGAAGGAACAAGGGTAACCTTGTTCAGGGGTGCCATGCATACATCAGGTGCATCTTCCTGAGATGCCACACCATGTTTCCTTCAACAGCACCCAGTACCCCAGTTCCTAGAACAAATCAGCCTGTTTGACTGGCGCACCCACTCCCTCCACCACTGACATTCAATTGTATAGTGTACACTAACAAATAACACGTGACAGAAATTTGCCAAAGATCCTTAGGCAGCACCTTCCAAACTCACGACCATTTCCATCTAGAAGGACAATTATATGAGAACACTGCCACCTGCAAGTTCCTCTCCATGCCAGTCACTATTCTGACTTCGAAATATATCACTGGGTCAAAATTCCTGGGATTCTGCCCTTAATCAACAGAGCATGGACTGCTGCAGTTCAAAAAGGTAGCTCACCACCACCTCTCAAGAGCAACCAGGGATAGTCAATAAAATCTGGCCAGCCAGCGATGCCCACGTTCTATGAGTGAATAATATATATATTTTAAAAAACTCTCCAGGCCTCTTGCTAGCAGCAACAATTACTTAGCGTTAGCATTCCCAGGAGTAATGGAATTGTTGACCAATCAGATTGGCCGTAGTTCCCGAAGGCAGGTGTTCTTCACAAGGGGTGAAAATAACATAAGTCAGCTAACTAAATCTACCCACAGTACCTTATGGTTGCTCAGTGGGCATTCAAGGGATGAACTGGATTCCAGCTGACATTTCTTCTGGGCATTGTCTATCTTCCACAAACTTCTGCTCCTTTCGTCGAAGCCACAACACTTGCATAGAAAGAATTTGATTATAATATTGCATTGCTGTTCACTATCATGGGGAGATGATCAGAATCTTCACTGCTTGGTATTTGTGGATATGCCTGCTACTTCTCCCATGACAAGGGTGCGGCACGTACCATGATACAAAACATTTTTCAGCTTAAAAGATCTGACAGGGAAGTCAGAAGGGAACAGAAAGAAGGGGCAGAACAAATCTAAATTTAAGAAAATGTTTGAACTGCCAGGGCTAATATATAACATTGCAGCTGGTCTCTGAAGTCTGGTACAGTGGAAATCAAATTGGTACCATTAGTCATAGCTGAGCGGAGAATAAAATTCAGATGTAATACCATGTTAAGAATTGGAGTACTGCAGTGATTAGCCTGCAGCAAATCTTATATGACATTTTACCTGACTTCTTCAAACTTACGTAAGCTGATTAAATTAACTATGACATTTTATATTTTTTTAAAAACGGTGCACTCTCAGATTTTATTGAAGTAAAATGTCTAATTATTAACTAATGGTGTAAAAAAGTTTGTTACCCCATTAAATTGTTACATTCCCAATTTGCTTCAGCTACACACTTGCAAAGCTGTCAAAATTCAACATCGAGCATAGAAGCTTGCAGAGTTAATTTTACAAAATAATATAACTTGTATTTTAAAACAAACAAAAAACTATGCATATTTTTAAGATACTTCGTATTTTCCAATTCTTAAACTGACAGAAAAAGGTCTATTTGTTGTCTAGCAGAACAGAACAGTGCCATACTCCTAGTTCATTGCTGCTCAAGTCAGCTGCAAACCTAGTCTGGAATTAATTAACCTCTGATAACCACGGTCTTCACGTGGGAAAAAACCAAAAATAATTGCTTGAGGATGGCTGATATTGGCAACCTTGCATTTGTTGCTATAAGGTAGAGCTGGACCTTCTCTTGAAACCACTGTCATCCTTATCATGATAGTGCAACCAGAAATGGTAATAGACAGGATTGTGAAAGAAAAGGCTCTATATGTGCAAGTTTGTGTAATGTGTGGCTTGGTGAAAGAAACTGGAAGTGGTGGGATTCCCTTGATGCTTCCTTTCACTCCTACCCCTAACGGTGGAGTTCATCATGCTTAATTATAGTTTAATACACTCTAGCAGCAATTTGCTGCAATGTATTATCACGTCTGCTCAAGTTACAGAGGTGGTACAAAACAAAAAATCATTACTTACAAAAGCAAGCATTCTTGGACATGGAAATAGGTTCGAATGAATAACTCTTCCAGAGAGCTGGAGAAATAATTATATTTTCTCTTTCCATCCGATAATGTTCTAAGATTCCAAATGCAGATAGATGGCTTACCAAATCTGCCTTACCTAATGCTGAGCTGTATCACTGTAAAGACATAGTTTCAAATTAGAGGCATGCTTATAAGTTAGAAAGCTCAAATAATTCATAATACCATCAGAAGGACAGTTAAAAGTACTGACTCTTCTAATTTGCTACACACCTTTTTTATTCCCCAGAAACCAGGCAAGCAGTCTTGCCACCATCAGTTTGATCTTGCTATGATAAGTTCTTAAAGATTCCAGTGTGCATACATGCATAACATAACTAAAATACCTGGATACAATGTTTAACCACAATTACTTTCAAAGACCTCTCATGACAAATATTGATACCAGTTTACTTCTAGGTTAACCCTCACCTCTAAATTATTCCTATATCTTGCACAAATTTTGAGGCAGCAGACTCCAGATAAGATTAACCTGTAAGTTCAAACAAAATTTGATTACAAATACCAGGGTCAAGAAACCATTAAAAAAAAACTCAGTGAGATGAAGGACATAAATGAATTTGATACTGTTTACCGATGCTATTTATTTGTATAAGATAAATGGAGACTATTTGAGTTACAAGGCAAGTAAATAAAGTACAATAGACATATTTAAAAATTAATATCAAATGTGTCCTAAATTTGGACATTCAGCATCTGAAGTATTCAACTTCTGTATCAAAAATGTCATGTTGTATTGGAGCTTTGAAGTACTTACTGCTATCAAGTCAAATTTTAACTGCATCAAAGTCCTGAAGCATTCAGTGGTGATAAATTAGCTTTCCCCAGTTCCACTCACCCTCCCCAAGCTTCAATGATCAATATTGTACAGCTATGGAAATTTCCAAACCGTAGAGTACATTAAACAATTTTGGCAGAAATGCTGATTCACCAAATGAATCTTTCAAAAACACATTCCAGCAAACCTACTTTGTAACCACATGCAGTATTCCTTTATAGGCAGCAGCTTAAATAATAGATAAAAATTGTTCAACAGACTTGTATGACATCAATTTGCTTGCTAGTTTAACAAAAAATGTTTATCTTGAAAGGTTCTGGAAATATGTACGAAGACCGACAAGAACAGGTATCATTACCACTATAATCACCGCAAGTGAGTCGATCACCACATCCAGCATGTTAGACGGATTGATGGTTGGGCAAGGCAAACTAATCCATTGAGTAGATAACTTCACAGACTAAGAAGGCTCTAAGTTTGATTTATTTCTCTGCTGAGATAACTGAATTCAGCTAGTCTTGTGGTCGCATCCCAATTGGCTAAAACAATCTTGCTGCAAGTTGACAATAAAAGCATTAAGCAGATGATGCTTGTGCCTCAGCTCACTCAGAGGCTCAACCCTAAGCCAGAGCTGTGATTATTATGTTCAGTAGAGACTTACATATGCATGAAAGCCAAATACTCGAGGCACCACAGGGCAATCAGTATGATGGAATGAAATCACCTTTGGAAGAGAAAGAAAAGAATATGGCAGAAAGTAAAACAAAAGGCTGGCACAGGATTCAGATATAAGAACATTTTTTCGAAACGCAAACCTTGACTAAGTTGTTGACCACAGATTACATTGTTTAAGGACAGAAAACTAAATGATTCTCTCCTTTCAGAGCTGATCCTGACAGGTCCATCTGATCCAAGATCAGAGTCTGGCCAATTGTGGTATAAATTGATTAGTCATCACACAAGTGTCTCTCACATATGTCACTAAAATTTACCTGAAACAACAGTTAGTTCCAAATTCTTAGTATGCACACTAAAGTGCATAAACACTAGCAAATAATACTTTTTTTACATTTATATTTTCCCTCCTGCTTTTGTTCCATTGCGGCTATTTATACATTTTCTGCCTCAATGTGACATTACATTTTGTGGACATTGAAATGTCTGTTTTATATAAAAAAACAGCTCTTTTGGACACTGAAAGCAACATTGGCCAACTGAACAGCATTCTGGGAAAACTGGCCAACTGAAAGCATGCTGGAAATTGGATCAGGTCAGACAGGTATGCAAACCCGGTAAAAACAATGACTGCAGATGCTGGAAACCAGATTCTGGATTAGTGGTGCTGGAAGAGCACAGCAATTCAGGCAGCATCCAAGGAGCAGTGAAATTGACGTTTCAGGCAAAAGCCCTTCATCAGGAATTCCTGACGGGCTTTTGCCCGAAACGTCGATTTCGCTGCTCCTTGGATGCTGCCTGAACTGCTATACTCTTCCAGCACCACTAATCCAGGGATGCAAACCTGATACTTTGTTTGATTATATTGAATAGGTGTTAATGAAACAGTGGAACTGAAGATATTAAACCAGGGAGCTTACAACATTCTCTGTCAAATTGAATCAAGATGTGCAGTTGCCAGTGTTGGACTGGAATGGACAAAGTCAGAAGTCACACGACACCAGGTTATAGTCCAACACGCTTATTTGAAACCACAAACTTTAGGAGTGTTGCCCTTCGTCAGGTGGTGAGAGGGATGCACACAGATAAAGAATTCATAGGTAGAGAGATCAAAGGCAGAGAAATCAAAAGATCAAACAAATGGTGTACATGCAGTGTCAAATACTAAGTCTCAGCTGGTGATCAAAAGTGTCAAGATGGTGTGAGTAAAGTATCGACAGCTGAATAACAAGCAAAGGGATGACCTGTTATTCGATTAAATGAGGTAAAGATATACAGAGGAACCTCGATTATCTGAATACCAATTATCCGGAAATTGGATTATCTGAAGGAAACATTACATCAAAGATGAGTTTCCACTGATCGTGGCTTTTCTTTACAGTGATCAAACAGGCACTGACTCTAAATGACTGACCTCCCACCCTCTCTCCCCGCACTTTCCCTGGAGTTCGACATAGGGGTGAGCCCTAAACCTCTCCTTCCCCAGATCTCTCCAACATTGTGCTGTACAGGGCAAACGTGGAATCTGTCAAAAAGTTGCAGTAAAAAGTGGTGTGTGTACGCGCGCTATTTGGAGACTTACCCAGCAACAGCAGTCTTGTTATTGGTGTTCAGTCTGGCTGCCCCAGAGAAGAGGTGGGGCTATGGGGGTGGGGGGGGGCACGGTGTTGGGGTTGGGGGAGGGTGGGGGTCAGGTTGGAAGGGTTTGGGGTTTGGGCGGTGGGGGGTTGGACGGGTTGGTGTTGGGGAGGGTGGGGGGCAGCGGCTCGCCCGCTGTTGCAATCTCCTGAACTGGGAGCAGACTTTACAAATTCCGAGCCTCTGAGGAAAGGCATCTAATAACCGAATAATCAATTATCCGAACGAAGTAGTGCCCACCTATCACATTCGGATAATCAAGGTTTTTTTTTAGATAGATAGATTCCCTACAGTGTGGAAACAGGCCCTTCGGCCCAACAAGTCCACACCGACCCTCCGAAGAGCAACCCACCCAGACCCATTCCCCTACACTTACCCCTGACAAATGCAACTAACACCACGGGCAATTTAGCATGGCTAATTCACCTAACCTCAGTCCAAGGGTTGGGACTGAGATAAGGTGGGGGGAGAGGAAATGAGAAAGCTGGAGAAATCTGCATTCATCCCTTGTGGTTGGAGGGTTCCTAGGAGGAAGATGAGGCGCTCTTCCTCCAGGCGTCATGTTGCCAAGGCCTGGCGATGGAGGACCTGCATGTCTTTGGCAGAGTGGGAGGGGGAGTTAAAGCGTTCAGCCACAGGGCGGTTGGGTTGGTTGGTGCGAGTGTCCCAGAGGTGTTCTCTGAAATTTTCCGCAAGGAGGCGGCCTGTCTCCCCAATGTAGAGGAGGCCACATCGGGTGCAGCAGATGCAGTAAATGATGTGTATGGAGGTGCAGGTGAATTTATGATGGAAATGGAAGGATCCCTTGGGGCCTCACACATCATTTACTGCATCCGCTGCACTCGATGTGGCCTCCTCTACATTGGGGAGACAGGCCGCCTACTTGCGGAACGTGTCAGAGAACACCTCTGGGACACCCGCACCAACCAATCCAACCGCCCTGTGGCTCAACACTTTAACTCCCCCTCCCACTCCACCAAGGACATGCAGGTCCTTGGCCTCCTTCATTGCCAGACCATGGCAACATGACGCCTGGAGGAATAGCGCCTCATCTCCCACCTAGGAACCCTCCCACCACAAGGGATGAATGCAGATTTCTCCAGCTTCCTCATTTCCCCTCCCCCCACCTTATCTCAGTCCCAACCCTCAGACTCAGCACTGCCTTCTTGACCTGCAATTTTATTCCCGACCTCTCTGCCCCCAACCCCACCCCCTCTCCGGCATATCACCCTCACCTTAACCTCCTTCCACCTATCCCATTTCCAACGCCGCTCCCCCAAGTCCCTCCTCCCTACCTTTTATCTTAGCCTGCTTGGCACACACTACTCATTCTTGAAGAAGGGCTTATGCCAGAAACGTCGATTCTCCTGCTCCTTGGATGCTGCCTGACCTGCTGCGCTTTTCCAGCAACACATTTTCAGCTCTGTATATTCAGAACAGCAAAATTAAGTGTAGTTTGGATAGACTTCTGTAGGGGTTCTTTATTTCTGTTCTGTGTTTCATTGTGTAATTTTGTGAATAAATTTTTGTCTGTTTTAAAACCTGGTAGTCAACCTCGCTAACTTACACTGGGTAATTTTCACTGTACACTTACCAAAACAAATTGCAGTTATGATCTGGGCTGCCTGCTTAAGAATATTTTGAGTGGTCAAGCCTAGTCTATAACAATACACAGGATCTTCTCAGATGAGGAGGAATGTGCGGACACCTAAAAATTTTGAAGGAGATCCTCATAAGAACGGAATACAATGCTCAATTCATCACTCACCAGTTCTGACATGCTACAGCGAAAAACCACACCAACATTCTCAGAAGACAGACAGGATTCTGACTGATCGAGTACCCTTTGTCATCCAATACTTCCCTGGAGGAGAGCAACCATGCCATGTTCTTCACAGCCATCAACATGCCATCGATGATAATGAGTGTCTTGCCAAGATCATCGCCTCCATTTCTCACCTTCAAACAATGGCCAAACATTAAACGGGCCATCGTTCACAGCAATCTACCCAGCCTTCAGGACATCATCGAACACAACCCTATCATGGCAACCTCAGCAAGATGTGTCAGATCATCAACATGGATACTCATGGTGGGAACATGACCACCATGTACACCCATATGACCTGGCCAATGTTGTCTATCTCATAGGCAAGGATGCCCTGAGGCATGATAAATTGGCAAGACCATGATGACACTGCAACAACAGATGAATGAATGGACACTGCACAATTGCCAGAAGGAATGTTACTTTCCAGTCAGGGGACACTTCCAGCAGTCAAGGAATTCAGCCCCCGACCTTCAGGTAAGCATCCTCCAAGGTGGCCTTTGGAGATACACAACAGTGCAGAATCACCGAGCAGAAACTGATAGCTAAGTTCCGTACCCATTAAGACGGCCTCAATCATGATCTTGGGTTCATATTGTGCTACATGTGATGACACTGCACTGTTCTGCATCTGTAAAATCTTCCTTGTCCTGATTTGACACCATCATCTTGATAAATTATGATCTCTCTACTTTAAATTAGTTTGTACAGTTTTGGATTACTTGTTACTTTGGTTAGACCCTTGGCACGAGACTCCTATATCTATCATGTTATTCCAGCCATTTGGTTGATCTCTAGCACATTAATTTTTAAAAATTATCTCACTGTCTCATTTGAATCGGATTATAGGTCATCCTTTCGCTTGTTCTTCAGCTGTTGGCACTTTACTCACACTATCTGACAGCCTTGGTCACCTGCAGAGACTTATTATTCGACATTCTATTTAGACCAATTGCATGATCTTTTGATCTCTCTGCCTATAAATTCTTTATTTGTGTGCTTCTCTCACTTCATGTGATAAAGGCACTACACTCCAAAAGCTTGTGATTTCAAATAAACCTGTTGGACTATAACCCAGTGTTGTGTGACTTCTGAAAATGAATCAAGCCAGTTAGATGTGCAAGCCATTCACCTTAATTGATTATTAAATGAGTTTCTGATGAGGCAATGCTCAGAGGTTTCGGCTGGAACAGCAGATCCGAATTTCAGTCAAACTGCTTTTGAGACAAGATTAGAGTGATACTGGAAAAGCACAGTAGCCCTTCATCAGGAATGAGGCTGGGAGCTTCGGGGTGGAGAGTTAAATGGTGGGGCTGGGGAGAAGATAGCTGAGTGTGCAATAGGTGGATGGAGGTGGGGGTAAAGGTAACAGGTTGGAGAGAAGGGTGGAGTGGATAGGTGGGAAGAAAGATGGACAGATAGGATAGGTCATGAGGATGGTGCTGAACTGGAAGGTTGGAACTGGGGTAAGGTAGGGGGAGGAGAAAGGGAAATGAGGAAACTGGTGAAGTCTACATTGATGCCCTGGGGTTGAAGGGTCCTGAGGCAGAAGATGAGGCATTCTTCCTCCAGGCGTCGGGTGGTGAGGGAGTGGCGATGGAGGCGGCCCAGGACCTGCAAGTCCTCGGCAGAGTGGGAGGGGAAGGTGAAATATTCAGCCACTGGGTGGTGGGGTTGATTGGTGTGGGTGGTGTTCTCTGAAGCGCTCTGTGAGAAGGCGTCTGGTCTCCCCAATGTAGAAGAGACTGCATTGAGAGCAACAGATACAATAAATGATGTGTGGAAGTGCTGGTGAAACTTTGATGGATGTGGAAGGCTCCTTTGGGGTCTTGGACAGAGGTGAGGGGGGGGGGGGGGGGGGGGGGGGGGAGGTGTGGGTGCAGGTTTTGCAATTCCTGCAGTGGCAGGGGAAGGTGTCAGGAGGAGAGGGTGGGTTGTTTGGGCATGGACTTGATCAGGTAGTCATGGAGGGAACGGTCTTTGCAGAAAGCAGATAGAGGTGGGGAAGGAAATATATCCCTAGTGGTGGGGTCAGTTTGAAGGTGGCAGAAATGTCGGCGAATGATGCGTTTTATGCGGAGGTCGGTGGGGTGGAAGGTGACGACCAGGGTGGTTCTGTCCTTGTTGCAGTTGCAGAGGTGGGGTTCGAGGGTGGAGGCGCAGGACATGGATGAGATGCGTTGGAGGGCATCTTCAACCACGTGGGAGGGGAAATTGCAGTCTTTAAAAGGAGGAGGCCATCTGGTGTGTTCTAAACAGTTCAGCTTATAGGATTGTCTCAAACAATTGGGGAAATTACAATATTGAAAGTTATCTTTTGTAATACCCTTCCTGAGGCAGAAACCTAATTTACATTGAGAAACTCAATTATTCTAATTACATTGTATTCTGAAATAACCTGAATAACTGGTTAAAAGAAGCCACTCATATCAAAGGAGTTTCACACACACTCCAGAGAACTTCAGGACCAAGCAGCAGAAACTTTGGGAGCTAGAAGAACAGCCTCAACTCCATTTTAACCACCAGTAATCAGATTAGTATAAACTTTCAGCATCTTGCACTCCCAAAACTGAATTTAAACTAATGTGTCGGCATGGAAGTGTAAGATTAGAGGGAAAGAAAAGTTTTGTAAAGTTATATTTATATATATCTTGTGTTTCCAGGTTAGTAAAACATGTCTCACGGTAAACCACATCTCATCATTAGTGCAAAATGAGTCCTAAGAAGCAATCAAGTAGATCAGACCATAGGAAGCTTCCACTTCTCAGCCTCAGGGTCACTCACTCCATCGTGATGCTATTGAGAGTTCCTCACAATACAACTTCACAGCAGTAAAGTGGAAACTAGACCTACCATCTGAGCTTTTTTACACACACACACATACACACACACACACACACACACACACACACACACACACAATTTATGCACGATGAGTCAAAATCATGGGCATAGACCTATGTAGGAAAACCAAGGATTCCTAACATAAAACAACTACTTTTTATGGATAAATACTCTTACTTTTGTTCCATTTGTATGCTTTCCTTTGGTCATTTTTTATTACAATACTTCCAACTTTACACAGGTGGCCAACAATAGTACAAAGAAATTATGCATTGTTTGATTGACTAGTTTTCATATACTAATTATGATGATATCGTTATGTATTAAAAAAGGGCTTTTTGATGGCTGTTGTTATTGGTATTTCCTGCAGTGTACAATGTCCTTGTTCTAAATAAGCTGTCACTGACTTCCAAATATGTGATGATTTCTGTATGATGGACCTCAAAAGATCATAAAACTTTAGATGGGATGAAAAAAACATTTTGCCTTAGGCTTCAAAATTTAATACATAGTACTGGGTCTCAGATGTTTAAGTCAGTAAGCATCTGTTCCAAAATTATTGTAGCAGTGCAGGCAAGATGCCTGGATCTCAGTAATGCTCTGCCATATACTTCATTACCTCATTTAAAAAAAACTGATACACCATTTGGAGAAATCTTACATGCAGCAATGTCATTAAAATGACAGAATAACAAAAATAGTCATAGATTATCATGAATTTAAGAATTACCAGTATGGTAATAATGCAGTAAATGGTAGTCACCTACATGTAGATAGACTGGCCAAACCTTTCAAATTTTGAGAGAACAGTATTTCTCAAGTGGTACAGCTTACTGGCCAACTATGTTATTCGGGAATGGCTACTTTTAAGCTTACAATTTACACCAAATGATGGATAAACTTACCATTAACGTCATGGGATGTGAATGAAAAAATAAAGGGGAGCTTGTCTAATAAAAATGTTGGTTAGAAACTCTAAATGCAGAAAGCTATGTCAAGCGAAGCGATTACATTTAATACAGTATGACAAGTTGGCACAGATAACAACTAACAAAATGTGAACTTTTCTCTCTTTACAGAATGATTACATATAGAATCAAATTCCACTTAGGGTAATGGAATTAAAACATTTCAAAGACTTAGATGGTGATACAAAATTACTCCATACTTCTGCAGCAATGAGCTTTCATTCACTGTGTGTATCTTGAAATATATGAGACATGTAAGCAACTTTCCCTTGAATGTGCTCTGAGGGTCCATACAAGGCAATCTATCACTTCCTCTGGTAATTCAGTCCATACACGCACCATCCTCTCCCTGCCTATTTCAAGAGGACCAACATCATCCCTGTGCCTAAGAAGGCTAATGCAGCATGTCTCAATGACTACCGTCCAGTGGCTCTAACTTTGGTGGTCATAAAGTGCTTTGAAAGGCTGGTCATGGCATTAGTCAACTCCAGCCTCCCCACTACTCTTGACCCACTCCAATTTGCCTGTTGGATCAAAAGATCCACGTCAGATGCCGTATCACCTGCCCTTCACTCCTCCCTAAAACATCTTGACACCAAGAACAGCTACATAAGAATCCTACTCATTGAAGGCTGAACTGTAGTCAACACTATTATCCCCTCCAGACTGATTACTAAACTTCGTGATCTCTGACTCTCTGCAACTGGATCCTCAGTTTCCTGACCCACAGGCCACAATCAGTGAAAAGTTTGGACAATATTTCATCATCACTAACACTCAACACTGGAGCCCCCCAGGGGTGTGTACTCAGCCCCCTATTCTACTCACTGTATACCCATGACTGCATCACCAACTACCAGATCAATGCAATTTACAAGTTCACTGATGACACCACCATAGTCGGTCGAATCTCAGATGGCGACGAAACAGACTATAGACAGGAGGTGGAAGACCTGGAAAAATGGTGCACGGAAAACAACCTAGCTCTCAATGCCAGCAAAAGCAAAAATCATTTTTGACTTTTGGTGGGATGTTACTCATGCTCCCCTGCATGTTAACAGCACAGAGGTGGAACGAGTGGAGTTTGTCAAGCTCCTGGGAGTGGTCATCTTGGACTCTTCACGTGGACGCACTGGTTAAAAAGGCCCAACAACGTCTCTTCTTCCTCAGGCAGCTGAGGAAATTTGGCATGACGGCGAATACCCTTGCCAATTTTTATAGCTGCGCCATCGAGAGCATTCTGTCTGGATATATCACTACCTGGTATGGCAACTGTACCATTCAAGATCGGAGACAGTTACAGAGTGTGGCGAACTCAGCTCGGACAATCACAAAGGCCTACCTCCAATCTATGGAATCCATCCACCAGGCCCGCTGTCAAGGAAAGGCCGCCAGCATTCTCAAAGATCCAAGCCACCCTGGCAATGTTTTTCTACAACCTCTACCATCAGGGAGAAGATACAGAAGCCTGAATACACACACCAGCCGGTTTCATAATAGTTTCTACCCTACTGTTGTTAGAATACTGAATGGACTCTCAAACTCTTAACGTTTGCCTGTAACTGTGTTTTTGTTTTTGCGGCTGTTTACCTATCATTTACTTATCCATGCTACTTAAAAATGTGATCTGCCTGCATTGCTTGCAAGACAAAGCTTTTCACTGTGCCTTGGTACACGTGACAATAAATTCAATACAAACTCAAATTCATTCAAATTCAATTCAAATCCTCTCTGTGAAAGGTTGCCCCTCCAATCCCATTTAAGTATTTCCTCTCTCACTTTAAACCTACGCAACCTTACAGAAAAGACCTTTGCTATTCACTTTATCTACTTCCCTTATGATTTTCTAAGCCTCTATAAAGGTTACTCTCTCTCCGACCTAAGCTTGTTAGGAAGGTACTATTATGTGAAAACACAAGATTACATTTTGGGGAAAAAAAGTGTGTCGAAGTTGCTGAGTTATAAAGTAAAAATACTGCCTAGTAACATGGACACATCACATTTTGGTGTTGTGGTAAGAAATAAGGAGCTTTACATATACGACAACAGAATGGTCATCAGTAAGAGTGAATTGGTGAACTCAAAATTGTATGCAGTACTGTGGGTGGAGTGTGCCAACAAAACCTATTTTGTCTTAGCAGCCAACTGTTAACAAAAAATGCACTTTAAATGAATAACTAAGGGTAAAGAAGTCAAACTGCACCCAAATGCTTCCTCCAATCATTTAGAATGTATAATTATTCAGCAAAACTGCTGCTAATTCCTTCCTTCTGCTACAAAGGTGGTTTGAAACAGTTGCAGAAAATCAATGTTCAAACAGTTGTGGCTGGTCACAAGATTACTGTTCATTTACCTCAACCTCCATTTTGTTCAAATAATTCACTATCCTATGCCTCTGCATTCACTGGTCTTCTATTTTAATTCTCAAGTTATCCATCTCCTAGACTATTTTTTCTTTAAGTTCACTTATTTCACTTACAGATTATATCTTAACTTGTTCATTCTGCATGTATATAACAATTAATCATCATGACACTGGATTGAGAAGGGGCTCCAGCATTACAAAATCTGTGACAAATCTGGACCCTGTTAAGAATCATCCATAAGAGGAGATGACATAAATGCCAGGAATCTATTATAAAACTTTTTCTGTGTTGACATGATACTAAATCCTGGAAACTGGCCAATACAGTCAACTTCAATGTGTTTGACAATTCGTATAGTGTTCACATACCCAAACAGCATCTTCACAATTACAAGAGACAAGCATCCTCAATTCCATGTATTTACACAATGTAGTTCAGGAATTATGTTGAAGTAATTGGTCATTATCAAAATATAAACATAATCTTAAAATAATAATCAGCGATACTATTAAAGGGAAAATATATCTACCATTGGAAACATTTATTTTAATCACCTTACTACCACATTCCATATGTTATGATTAGAAATGTTTTATTCTACACACCGTGGTTGACAGCAAAGATGAAAGCTGGCAACCAGTATCAATGGACTGGAAAGGTGGGTAGAAATGCGGAATTCAATCTGGAGAAGTAAAGTGAAGAAATGCATTTGGGAAAGACAAACAAGGGAAGAGAATACAAAAGAAATTAGAAATGTAGAGGATTAAAAGGACTTTGGGGTGCATATCTACATATTCCTGAAGGTAGACACACAGATAATATAGTTCAGACGGCATATGGGATACTCCATTCTTTTAGCAGAGGTACAGCATTAAAAGCATGAAGGTTGTGCTAGAACCGGATAAAACACAAGTTAGAACACAGCTAAAGTATTGTTTATGGTTTTGGTCGACACATTACGGGATTTGAGAGCTCACTGGATACGTGCAGAGAAATTTGAGGAGGATATTGCCAGAAATGGGAATTTTAGCCATGAAGGATTGGATAGGCTGATTTGGAGCAGAGGAATCTGGAAGATTTGATTGGGATGGATAATATTGTGGAATTGCCGAGACAGAACACATAAGAAAGACCTATTTACGATAAGAGAATCAAAAATTAAGGGCACAAAAGAATTGGTAAAAGGAAGTGAGATTTTTTCTTGTCCATCCAGATGACTAGGAGTCTGGAAAGTATGGGAGATGCAGAAACCTTTAAAATAAGGATATGTACTTCAGGTACCATAACATACAGGACTACGTGTCAAGAGCTGCAAGGTAGGGTTAAACTTAACAGCTCTTTTTCACACTGTGCAGATACATTGGTGCAAATAGTCTCCTCCTGTACCATAACTTTTTGTGCTTCAATGCTTACAATACCTTCTCCCTTTCTCTTCCACCTTTAAGTACTTGCTGTACAGCTGGTGACATGAGCGGAGTCTTCATAATGAACACATTATGTAACAAGTAGCAAAACACTACAAATTGTGACTCATGCTCTGACTAACACACGGTGGCTTCTCCAGAGCGACCCAGTATTGAAATCACTGTTTCAGCACAATGAATTCAGCACTGCCTTCTTGCCATACATGCTGTATATTCTGGAAGGAGCCCAATGCATAAAAGTTTATGGTAACTTTCACATCAGCTGTCCTTGCGATATTGAGATTGCAACAGGCGACAGATTTCAATGAAGGCATCCTTACTGAAGCACAGATATTTCATTAAGGTTGATTCAGGTGAGAATTACTTCCTGGACACTGTGGGTGGACATGCCTTCTGTTGAGACCCTTTTTCCCCATTCTCTACCCTCTTCCTGCAGCTTGCCCTGGTCTCTGTCTCTGGCTCATTCGTTTTGTTTTGCTGTATTCCAAGGAGAATGCTTGGAGAACAATACAGTACAGAAGAGGGCTTATGGCCCCTGGAGTCTGTACTACCAAAAATATACTATTATTATCTACTCTCAACCCACGTTCCTGCACTTGTTTTCCGACACTCCCAGGCAGTGCATTCCAGGTACTCATTACTCTCTGGGTGAAAGATTTTTTTATAACCCCTCAAATTCCCTTTAAATCTCCTGCCTTTCATTTTAAGATTATTCCCCCTTCCTCTTCAAACAAATCCTTGCTTATAGTATGGTGATCAGGACTGAACACTGTACTCCAGCTGAGGCCTAACCAAAGTTCCCTACAGTTTCAATATGACGTCCCTGCATTTGCCTCAATATGCCATGACTGATTATAACCAGGTGTTGAGATTTTTTAAACTTTGTCCACTCCAGTCCAACACCGGCACCTCCACATAATGACTGATAAAGGCAAACAACCTATATACCTTAATTAGTCTATTAACCTGTCCTGCCACCTTTAAGGGTCTGTGGACAAGCACCCCAAGCTCCATGTGTTCTTCTGAGCTGCTTCATGTCTTGTCATTCATTGGGTACTCCTTTCGTCTTGTTCCTTCTTCCAAACTGCATCACATCATATTTATCAGGGTTAAATTCCATCTGTCACTGATATGTCCAACTATCAAATCTGTATATATCCTCCAGTAACCAACATCTTCCTCCTCACTGTCAACCACCCGGCCGATCCTTGTCATTCACATACTTACTTGTTCTACCCCCAATATTCTCATTTATGTCATTTATGAATATCACAAACAATAACTGAACCAGCACTCATCTCTGTGATATGATTAGATTAATTAGATTCCCTACAGTGTGGAAACAGGCCCTTCGCCCAACTCAGTCCACACCGACCTTCCGAAGAGCAACCCACCCAGACCCATTTCCATCTGACTAATGCACCTGACTAATGCACTAACACATTTCCATCTGACTAATGCACCTGACCATCTGACTAACACTACAGGCAATTTAGCATGGCCAATTCACCTGGCCTGCACATATTTGGACTGTGGGAGGAAACCGGAGCACTCGGAGGAAACCCACGCAGACACGGGGAGAATGTGCAAACTCCGCACAGTCACCCAAGGCTGGAATCGAACCTGGGAGCCTGGTGCTGTGAGGCAGCAGTGCTAACCACTGAGCCACTGTGCCACCCCACTACTGCATACTGGGCTACAGACGCACAAACAGCCTCTACCATCACCTTCTGTCTCTAGTCACTCAGACAATTTTAGATCTAACTTGCCAATTTACCCTATATGCCAAAAGCTTCTATCTTCTTTATCAGTTTCCCATGTGGGACGGTGACAAAGTAAGCCTTGCTGAAATCCATATATAGTACATCAATCTCCCTACCCTCATCCAAACACTTGGTTACTTCCATGAAAAATTGCACTAGATTTGTTAGGCATCCTATGATAAAGGTTTTGACTACATGCATGTGTGGGTGCAATTAGATTCGACAGAAACCTTGAAGTCGGGACTAAGTCCTTCAGTGTGTGCCAGCTCATTCACTGGAGACTTAAACAACATTTAACAAACCCCATTCATCCATGATTAATCAAAGAATAAGAGGGTATGCAAGCATCTCTCTCCATTGATAGTAATTCTGCACGCTGTTGTCAATCTCTCAGTCCTGTCTGTGATGTTGTCCACCCAGCCAGTCCTTCTCAGAGCTGTCTGCTTTTCATCATGTTTTATCTCCTATGCTTGCCATGCTCTGGATCTCTCCTGCTTTTTCCTCATATTCATACACTCTCAATTTCCACTTCTTTCATTTCAATGCCCTTGAGAGACTCTTCAGGTCTACTGGGGACAAATTCACTGATTTGTTGGTCTGTCTGGACAATTTTAAAATGTAATCTTTTTCTCTTCAGCCTTATCGAAGTCCAGCTCTCAGCTATACAGCTAATTTACAGTAACAAAGTACTGAATTCTTCTATAAATTCAGCAACAGCTAACACAAAATTAGCAACCACCTCGTAAGTTGTTAATGATTCCTTTAAACAATGGTGGTGCTGCTGAATGCATATTCAGCCATGCAAGATCAAGAATGGCAATCCAAAATAGCAGTGCTGGCACCAAATTAGCACTGTTCACCTGACTGACATCATGATCTGCCTGCTCTGCATACTCCATTCATGTTCACTGTGCATATGGTTGCAGCCTCTCAATAATACATCAAACATGATTCATAGCAGAATTCTTCATGCATACCATGGACACACTTTCAGCACTCTTAGGAAGTTTAAGCACCCAAAAAAATGGGCACCAAAGAACTGAAATTTCATAATCCAGAGTTATTTTCAGTAAAAGATACTTTTTGTAGTATTCTTCCAGTAAGTTTCAGTTCAGAGACAATGATAACACATGCACACACACAAATATTTTTCAAAAGCTATTCAATATTTGTGATTATATAGAATGGCTATTCTTTTCATACTTAGTCAATTTTTGTCATTTATGCTGTGGACAATTTGCATGCAAACCGAGAGAAGCAGCAATGACCATGTAAATACCTAACATCGTCACACACACCACACCCTGTATGAAGTGGATAGAAGCTACCTGAAATATCAAATGTCATCTAATGCACATTTTCAGTCAAAGCAATGTTATTAAAAGAACTAAATTAGTGCTTTCAGGATTAAACAGGCTACAATAACAATGCCATGAAATCTAGATTTAATGTTTACCCAAATAACATAAAGACAGCTGCAGGCATCAAGAGAATCTCATTGTACGCAATGAACTTGAACAGGCTCTGCTGGTGTGTTGTCATTTTGTCTAAAAAGGATCGCACCCATGGCACGGAACGAGGGCCAATGATCTATAAGAAAAGAAACAAAATGAAAGTTGCTGACGGTATGTTGCTTTAATTGTCATCCATAAAAATAAAGCTACTTTCTATTCAGCACTGCGTTTAAAAAAAATTATGAAATTTCATGATCATACAACTTAAATAGAAAGTCAGGCAAATCCACTATGTTCTTCGACACATTTGTTGTAGGACAGAATACTGCTTAATATCTTTGTGGCACAAAACAGTATGCCATCAAGACTATGACTAGAAACTTCATCTGTTTTGTGTATTTGGTTTAATGCCTACATATAAATGTCTAATGCACAGTTGTGATGGCACTACATGGAGCAAATGTCACATTGTAAGAATCAAAAGCTGAAAGGAGCACCATAGAACAAGATTTCCTTCAGAAAACTATTGAGACAGAGTTAGCTTCAAATCAATTTTGTAACGTAACAAATGAAGCACTTACAGAGGTAGCACATTGTTTCTGGAATCGGTTAAGTGTTTTGAACAAAGTAGAATAAGTTAGCCTGAATAAAATGTGTCATGGCTTTAGCCTTGACAATTTCACTCAAACATTAATTCATTTTTAATGTGGTGACCATTTTACTTGATCTTTACTTGGGAAAGAAAAGATTGATTTTGAACTTTTAAATTTAAGGAATATGAAACGTGATACTTATGGCACAGTGCATTACATTTGCAGTTCCCACTCATTGTAATAAGTGCAATATTTTTGAGTCAGTCACACCTTCAAACTCCAGTTTACTACATCACTTTTGTGAACAGGGCCAATTTGTTGATTTCAACTAACTCATGAAAAGCTTTTATGCAGTCATCCAGATAAATACACATATCAACAGCTCTTGTTAGCTAAATAATGGTGTTTCTTTTGCAAGGATATAATTAATTCAAAATTATAAAGCAGATAATGCCATTTCAACAAAACACTGTGCTAACTTTAAACACAACACCGGCTGTGAAGAGATATCTTAATTGTGCTACCTGTGCAACTGTCACAGCATAGTTTGCATATTCTTATTTAAAACGATGGTTATTAATGCATATTATTTACAGTTAACATATTTAATAAAAAATGTAATTTGTACACAGCTTAATCTTCAGGAAAGCAAGTCAATTGAGACACTGATTAGATTCAACAACAAAACAAAATCGTAAACCATTTTACTGATAGACTTCAATCTGAAGTGCAGTATTAAAAATAATTTAGGTCACCTCTTACTTTTAGATAGGTGGAAGATCGTGACTTTGAAACTTAAGCCCACGTGCCTCAAAACAAACTGTAAAAGGACCAACTTGATTCAGGTGGACAAAACAAATACCCTAACAAAATACACATGATTCATTGAAAATCTTTAGAGCATTGATCACAGTAACTCAAAAGGATAAATTATTTCACAACAACAAACAAAATCAGAAAGGTTTTCGATGAAAACATTATCATTAATCCTTTTTTAAAACCTCAGTATTTAAAATTTTTACAGCTGGCACTTCCACTACTCAAATTTTCACATCTACACCACAAATACAAAAAACAACAGAGGGGTAGAATTTGCTTTATTTGAGTTACGAATGCTGTGACAGACGGAAGGGAATAGCAAGTTAATTTAAAGTCTATGAGACACAAAAGCCATTTGATTTTCAGGAAGAAAAAACTCTCAGATTGAAAAAGCAAATCAGCAATTATCAATAACTGGCACTTACATAGAACATTACCTTCTATTGTAATCCACAAGAGTGATAGAAAGCTAAATTTGACATGGAGTTGTTAAAACATCAATCAGACAGATGACCAAAAGCTTAGTTAATTAAACAGATAGATTGTAAGGGCCATTTTAAAAGGTGCAAAGAAATGTAGAGATGTTTAGGGAGGAGATGACAAAGCTTAGGTTTTTGGGGATGAAGTAATGGTCACCATGGTGGAGGAATTAAAATTGGGGATGCTCAGAGGCCACAATTAGACAAGTACATCGATCTTGGAAGGTCGTAAGGTCAGAAGAGACTAAAGAGATATGAAGGAACAAATCCAAGGAGGAATTTAAAACCAAGAACGATAATTTTAATCTCGAGGGACTGTTTAAGTGGGAGTCAATTTTAGTTGGCAATTAACAGGGGCATGAATGAATGCTGTAAGAACAGAATTTTGAATGGCTTTAAGTTTATGGAGAATAGAATGCTTGAAACAATTCAGTTGTGTTGGAACAATCTAGACTAGATGTAACATGGATGAAAGTTTCAGCAACAGGTAACGAGAAGTATGGGCAAATTAAATGACATTGTGGAGATGACAAGTCTTACTGATGGATTGAACAAGAGGTTGGCAGCTCACCTTGTGGTCAAATATGGCACCAACATTGCAAATAGTCTGGTTCAGCCTCACACACAAGACAATACTGAACAAGTCAGATTCCAGAGTCAAATCTGGCATGATAAATCACAAATTTCATTTGTTTGCAATTTAGTTACCATGTGTTGGCCAGGCACTGAACATATTAAACAGACTATGTATCATTCAAAAATAAAACAACTTGTGGTTCCTAGCTATCTGTTTTTCCATGCATTATATCTGTTCCACCTAATTCCTGGCTGTTTACAATCTTCCCAAATAGCTTGCTAACTCCTGAACTTAATTCATATAGTTTTTTTTTAAATTGTTCCAAATTAATTTTTTACTCATTCTTAGATTTTAAAAGTCAGAACTTCACAACAGTGAAATAAAACCCATTTATTTCCAAATTCCCAAATCATCTAAAAGTTCATCATACGTCCAAAGATAAAGGTATCTTTGAGAGGCATTCATTTCAATACTTCCAGTCGAGATGGAAGTAGAATAGGATGCTCCAACTAAAGCACCTCTGCTCCTTCTGTTCTCTCTCTTTCCCCCCCTTTAGTCTCTCTGTGGATCTGGGACCTAGTCACTTGTTGGTATGGTGTCACTCAGCCTGGTCTCCCGATGGCTTGTGACAGGTACTAGGCCTGGTCTCAGCTGATGGCAGCTCTCGGCCTGACCTCATCGGCACCTGGTGGATGCTGGCCTGAACTCTCGACTGACAGTGGTGCCCCTCAGCCTGATCTCATGTGCCTTGGGGTCGGTCCCAGGCATGGTCTCTAGACAGCGTGGCGGCTCTCGACAGCTTGTGGCAGGTTCCGGGCTTGTTTTCTCAATGGCTCTCAGCCTGGTTTCTCAGTGGTACGTTGATCTGTCTCTTGGCAGCTCAAGATGGTGTCTTGGCTCAGCCCGGGCATGTTCCCGAAGCATCGGGGGACATCGGTGAGGTGGCAATTTCAGCAGCAACAACAGTATCTGTGGTGGCTGCTTTGAGAACCGACAGCTAGGTCTCCCAGAGAGTGAGATAAGCAGAGGACTCAAAGATTGTTGAATTTTTAGTTTAAACTAGGAAAGTAAAAGAATAAGCTATGAAAGACTTTAATGTACACTATAACGCTTATTCTTCTTCTATTCTATGAAATAATGTTTAGCTTTTTAATTTTTGTTTCTCTTATAAATTTGTACACAAACTTTTTTTGTACCTAGGTACTTATCTAGCACCATTACACACTTTTCACTGTATCCCTGTACTTGAGCACATGACAATAAAATCTAAATTTCAAATGTCCAATAACAGTATGTTACCAGGGATTAAGCACTCAGACTTTCATAATCAAGCCTATTTTACACAAATCCCTTTTGATCAAAGTTTTCTGTTGTCTGTTTCTACAATACAAATCATTTTCAAATTTATGGTTGCAGCATTAAACCCAATAAAACATTTGAGATAATTATGGGCTGTACAAGTAAATGTTTCTGCAGGGTTGTTGGATATGCTGACTTCAAAATGTTGTAAAGCCAGTACCAGGCTCAGTGTCCTTATCTTCAGTGAATATTTGTTTATACAAGTTCAGCTTGTAAGATTAAAAATCAACTGGGTGTTCAATCCCCATTGCATTCTTTCTGCAGCAAAATGGCACACATGCAGCTATTGATAGCATCAACCAGATTAAATGGCTCAAAGTTTGGTAGTGCTAAACCACTGCAATCGTCACAAGAGATGTCAATTTAACACTGGCTTCTGTCCATTCAAATTTCTACCTATACTTTAACAAACTTGTCAATGGTGCAACTACTTCTGAAATTCACTGCAAATTTCTGAAAATTCACTCATATCATATATTGCATAATTTGCATTTTGTGTTCTGCACAGAAAAAGCCAAAATCCTTTTTATTTTTGCTCCTCTGGATGCTAACTGGCTTTGTTCTAGTGTGGACCAAGTCAGTCATTTATACTTTTACAAATTCAATTTTAGGTAGATTTATCATCGAATTGGCTCTTTGTAACTAATCCAGCAGTTTCTTCAAAATGTCGTAAATGTTTTTCCCAGGTTTAGCTGAACACAAATAGGGGAGACGGGAGGCCTAGTAGAATTATCACTAGAGCTATTAATCCAGGGATTCAGATAATTTTCTGGAGATCTAGATTTGAATCCTGCTATGGCAGATGGTGGAATTTGAATTCAATATAAATCTGGAGTAAACAGTATAAGAAGGACCATGAAACTGTTGTCAATGGTCATAAAAGCCCATCTACTTCACTAATCTTTCTTAGGAACCTGCCATCCTTGTCTGGTCTGGACCCACACCAATATGGGTGATTCTTAACAACCCTTCGGGCAAATAGGGTTGGGCAATAAATTATGCAACACCAGTGATTTATCAATGTAAATTTCAGAACTTTAATAACTTAGAATGACAGAATCGCTGTGCAGAAGTAGGCCATTTGGCTCATCGGGTCCGAAAACATCCCACCCACCTACCTACCCTATCCCTGTAACCCTGCATTTCCTCTAGCTAATCCATTTACCCTGCATGTACCTGGACACTACTGGCAATTTAGTGCAGCCAATCCAAATAACCTGTACATTTGTGGACGGTGGGAGGAAACCCACACAGACATGGGAAGAATGTGCAAACTTCACACAGACAGACAGTCACCTGGAGGGGGAAATCGAACACTGGCTCCCCAACACTGTGAAGCAGTAGTGCAAATGACTCATCCACCATGTTGCCCAATAATGGATTGAAAGAATCAGCAATGACTCTTTCTGGAATAAATCGTTTCCCAAGATGAAAAGGGACAAGCAGAAATGTTATAAAGGAATTAAAAGCAACATGATAACTAACCATCCCTGGGAAGGAGTCAAAGCAATATAAACTGTTTCAAGGCAGACAGGGGTAACACTCCTTAATGATCTGCTGCCTCATGACAAATGGGCAATTAAGACTGCCTGCAGAAGGAATGTCCTGAAGTAAAAAGGGTAAATTGCAGGACTGGCTATCTTACAAAGACAGTTCAGGTTGATGTAACAAAGGAACTGGGGAGCTACTTCTGATAAGGCAACAAGTCACAGACATGAGGTCTCCAAACGTGTAATCAATACTGGGGTTCAAGAATTTAAAGAATCATCAGTACTGTCAAACCACAAACTTGAAAGAGAAAATTATATAAAGAATTCAACACCAGAACAATTTAGCAAAACCTTGAAGAACAACACTGCACAAGGATCAAACCCTGGACACTTCCAGGGACAGACTCTCTTGGTTAGAATTGTAACTAAATTCCACCATTAATCAAGCAATAGCCAAGTTGAATTGTGAGGCTTAACTTGCTTACTTAAGGGATCACATTTTGGTTGCTACATGTATTAAAGTTTAAACCATTGTTTCAGTACTTGCCTGCAAGATTTCTTAATTATTATCTGAATTAAAGTAGCTTGTGGTGACTTGCACATGTCATGTGACATGAACAAATAAATACAAATCAACTAAATCATCAATGGTAACAACTCAGCAACACAATCCCTTTTTGGCCTTGTTTGTAAATCATTGAAAGGTTGTTGCTGCATTTTTCATTCCAATAGGTATGGCTTTAGGCGTTGATAAAGCCCATTTGGTGTAACAGACAAAGAAATATCAGTTTTTGCATCAGTCAACAGAATTTGTAAATATCCTCTTTAGAAGTCAATTTTTCTAACCAATGATGTTTGTCCAATTCTGTCTGCAATCCTACAGTTGTGGAACTGGATATGTCTTTGCTACCATGTTGATTCTGTGATAGGTAATTTCACAATCCATGAGAGCCATCTGTTTTTATCATGATCACAATCGGCAAGATCCTGCTACTATGAGTTGGTTCAATATCATTATCCATCAGGAAGCTGATTGTTTCTCATGAGCTAATTTCTTTCAGTTGAAACTGTAAGAATATTGTTTTGTCGTAACGTATTCTCTACATGGACTGTACTTGCTGTGAGCGATGTTTTTCCTGGGCTATTTACATAACTTGATTTCATGAATCAGCTTTGTAAGTCACCTGAATAGTTTTCTGGAAGATAAAAAGTTTAATATTCTACAGAAACTTTCAGCACCTTTCTATTATCCAATTTGATCATGCAGGACAATACGAAATAATAAGCATAAACAGGCAACTTTCAAGTTGGGAAGATATAACAAATCCAAGAAAAATTAACAAACAGCGAAATTCACAGTTGACTTTGGAGGAACATATGTGGGAGAGGCTCACAGCACAGGAGCAAATAAGTACATGGTTTATGAGCTGCCGGGGAAGTGGTGGAGGCTGGTACAATTATAACATTTAAAAGGCAACTGGATGGGTATATGAACAGAAATGGTTTAAGAGGGATATGGGCCAGTGTTGGCAAATGGGACTAGATTAGTTTAGGATATTTGGTCAGCATGGTCGAGTTGGACCAAAAAGTCTGTTTCCTTGCTATATATCTCTATGACTCGAAGTGGACTGCCACGAGGATCAGTGCTAGGGTCTCAACTATCTACAATCTGTGTCACGGACTTGGATGAAGGGACTGAATGCATGGTTGCTTAACTTGTTGACATAAAGTTAGGGAGGAGTAAAATTTGTGAAGAGGATCTAAGGAGCTTGCAAAGGAATATAGGTAAGTTAAGTGATTGGGCAAACATTGTTTAAATGGAGTATAATATGGAAATATGTAATTTGGGTAGAAACAGTAGAAAAGCAGCATATTAATTAAATAGAGAGAGTGTGCAGAACTTAGGAGATAAAGAGAATGAGAGTTACAAAGAATTAGCACGTGGATACAATGAGTGATTAGGAAAAGATATTAAATGCTGTTATGTAGTGCAAGGGATAAAGTATAAAAGAAGGGAAACAAAGTTAAAAATAAGGGTTCTGCCATTTATGATGGAGACGAGGAGAAATGCTTTCGTCGAGGGTGCAAGTCTGTGGAGATTTCTTTCCGAGAGCAGTGCAGATTGTATAACTGAGTAGTTTTAAGGCCAATATGGATTCTTAACTGGCAAGGGAGTTAAAGGATGTAGCAGGGGACACGAGCATAAACTCACAACCAGATCAGTCATGATTTTATCAAGTGGAATGGCCCATTCCTAATCCAAACTTTTATGTTACTATGTCATCAAAAGGACCTTCCTTAAACATGGTCATTACTTTTCTGATTAAAAGGTATTTTTTTAAAAGGTATTTTTTCTACATTCAGAAAAAATGTAGTTGCAGCAAGACTAAATTCCTTAAATTGCTTTATTTGAACATTTCCACTATCACTTTTGCAAAATTGCCAGAATTCATAAATAAAACAAACAAAATTAGAATACTGATGTTTTACTTGAAGAATCAAAGATCACCATATTTAGTCTGATTGACGTTACAGAAAATGTGGCTGATTAGGGATGTCTGACTATATTCTGTAACCATAAAAAGTAGCTTTCAATTTATTTACATATTCACGATGCTACGATTGTTATCGTGTGGTAGTCGTGGTGTGTTCCACAACACAATCAACATCCGGCTAAGGCAAGGAATAATTGTTAGATTGCACACCTGCAGTCAGACCAGGTTCACTTCCAAGCACAAAATTTAGCCCTCTTCTTGCAAGCTGAATTTTTGCACTTCAGCTGTCTTTAAAAAGAAAGGATGTGTGTTTAATAGCATTACTTCTGATATTAAAAAATATAGTTTTGACCAAGTCCGAAGAGTAAACATCACACATTACTGTTGGTGAGGGGAGGAGACAAATCCTGAACACATTCAAATAACTTTCTTTAATGATGAGTACTATATGATCATATTTCACAGCTTAACCTTCCATCCAAATAGTAGGGCTCATGCTGCAGTGGTAGTGTCTCTACCTCTGAATCAAGAGATCCACATTTTGAGTCCCACTTGCTCTAGATGTGTGTTGTAACTCAATTTGACCAACTGATTCAGATACCTCTGTCAAAATAGTAGACAGAGAAATGTCAAATGAGCATATGTTAACTGTAAATCAACTATTATTACAATCACAAATTCCAGCTTCCTGAATGACGATCAGCATTCAATAGAAGAATAATGGACTAATGTTTGGGGGTAACATTTGTTGGAGCTTCAGTTTTGCTTTAGAATTATTAACTTGCCTTAGTCCCTTCCAAAGGTACTTCAAAATAAATTGTTTATGGAAGTTGGTTAAATTAGCATACCCAGAATTCATATAATTCCATGCTGCATCTGTGACACAGGAGAGATGGGATTCTGATTCAGTTTGATTTTCTAGCATAGACTACAGCGTAGTCAGCCATTATTGCATACATCTGTTATACACATTTTAGATCCCAAATTAACATGTACACAAGATCAGATTTACTGGACCACAAAATTATATGGAAATCTCTGCAACAATCTTATTTTCTTATTTAAGATACCTGCAACTCTTGAGAGCATTTTTGGACTGAAAGGCGTAAATAACAATACTATAAATTTTACTACCTATCTTTTACAAAAAGGCTGGTTAAAATGTTAAACATAGAACATAGAAAAGTATAGCACAGAAAAGGCCCTTGTGCCGAGGTTAATCCTAATGTAAAATATAGTAACTTTAGGTTAAGTTTGGCCACAAGAGGTTTGATGTAAGGATCAATGAAACATTAGCTTAGTGGAAAAAAAACAGGTGCACAACCTGGCTTCTTTTACAACAGTGGAACAAAAAGATTAAAAAGATAAAAACGTGCACTCAGTACATACATTCCTCCAAAGCCAAAGAAAGACATATGGGCATTTACACAGTGCTTTCTAAAGTCACAGAATCTCTCAAACTACTTATAGCTAACGAAGCAGCATACAATAGAAAGTATTAAAACAATCCATACAACAAATCCAATCAGACCTAAGCTCTATAGTCCTGCAAAATTCAGCAGCGAACAATGCTAGACAATTACGTAATTGGAGAGGCAGGGATTCCACAGTGTGCCAATTCTAAATGATGGCGGAGGCCCAGCACATACGTGCAAAAAAAAAGGCTGAAGCATTTGCAAGCATCGACTGCCAGCTGTATTGAGTGGATCATCCACCTTAGCCTCATCCTGAAATCCCATGCACCACAGATGTCCTGGCCTTGCAGCCTGGTCTGGCTGCGGAGCCAGAGACTCTTGGCCGTGGGGCGAGTGTGGATTCAGTGAGCTAGACAGCGAAGAGATGGAAGGTGGGGCAATTCCTACGTTGGTAGGTCCTGCGCAGGTGGTAACAAGACTGTGATGATCGCCCTCGAGGATAGGTGTCAGAATTGACTTGATCATAAAGACTGATATTCTGTCCTTTTTAACTTCTTACTTTTCTAATTTATTTCTATGAGCTATAATGCTGGACTATTTATTTCTTTATTTTTCTAATTTGTTTCAGCTTCCTAAAAATTTGATCTTAAGTATCTGTACCTAGGCACCTTTGTATTTAAGATAGTACTGTAATGCACTAACTAAACCTTTCACAGTACTTGCTTGGGTACATGTGACAATAAAGCTAATTCAAATCGATTCATTCAAAGAGACAGCATGCTCTTAACATTTTAAAAAAAAAGCAAAACTCCCCTGCTACACTTCAGTCTTTTGTGATGGAAGCCTACAAATGTTGGAGGTCTGACAATTCCTTTCTTGTACACGGAAGGAATGGAGGCTGGAAATTTTGGATACAGGATTCAGAATTGCTTACTAGTTACAACAGCAGATTGCTGACTTCTCGGGACATTAACCACCTCAACCTGTCAACCCCCATCCCCCACTCCAACCTCTCACCCTCAACGCACAGCCCTCCACTCCCTCTGCTCCAATCCCAACCTCACCATCAAGCCAGCGGATAAAGAGAGTGCAGTGGTAGTTTGGCACACTGACCTCTACACCGCTGAAGCCAGACGCCAACTCAAAGACACTTCCTCCTACCACTCCCCTCGACCATGACCCCACCCCCCCCCATCACCAAACCATCATCTCCCAGACCAGACAGAAACTCATCGCCTCAGGAGATCTCCCACCCAAAGCTTCCAACCTCGTAGTCCGGGGACCCCACACTGCCCGGTTCTACCTCCTTCCCAAGATCCACAAGCCTGACCATCCTGGCCGACCCATTGTCTCAGCATGCTCCTGCCCCACTGAACTGATCTCTACCTACCTCGACACTGTCCTATCCCCCCTAGTCCAGGAACTCCCCACATACGGTCGAGACGCCATCCATGCCCTCCATTCTCCTCCAAGACTTCCGTTTCCCCAGCCCCCAATGCCTCATCTTCACCATGCATATCCAATCCCTTGATACCTCCATCCGCCATGACCAGGGCCTCCAAGCCCTCCGTTCTTCCTCTCCCGACGTCCCCAACAGTACCCTTCCACCAACACACACATTCGTTTGGCTGAACTGGTCCTCACCCTCAACAATTTCTCCTTTGAATCATTCCACTTCCTCCAGACCAAAGAGGTAGCCATGGGCACCCTATGGGCCCCAGCTATGCCGGTCTCTTTGTTGGCTACGTAGAACAGTCCATCTTCCTCAGTTACACCGGCACCACTCCCCACCTCTTCCTCCGCTACATTGATGACTGCATTGGCGCTACCTCATGCTCCCACAACGAGGTTGAGCAATTCATCAACTTCACCAACACATTCCACCCTGACCTTAAAATACCTCCCTCCCCTTCCTGGACCTCTCCATCACCATTAATGACGACCAATTTGACACCAACATTATTTTTTTTTTTTTACAAATTCACCAACTCCCACAGCTACCTGGATTACACCTCTTCCCACCCTACCTCCTGCAAAAATGCCATCCCGTATTCCCAATTCCTCCGCCTCTGCCATATCTGCTCCCAGGAGGACCAGTTCCACCACAGAACACACCAGATGGCCTCCTTCTTTAGATACTGCAATTTCCCTTCCCACGCGGTTAAAGATGCCATTCAACACATCTCGTCCACATCCCACACCCCTGCCCTCAGACCCCACCCTTCCAACCATAACAAGGACAGAACACCTCGGTGCTCACCTTCCACCCTACCAACCTTCGCATAAACCAAATCATCCAACGACATTTCCACCACCTCCAAACGGACCCCACCACCAGGGATATATTTCCCTCCCCACCCTTTCTCGCCTTCCACAAAGACCTTTCCCTCCATGACTACCTGGTCTGGTCCACGCCCCCCCCCAACAACCCACCCTCCCATCCTAGCACCTTCCCCTGCCACAGCCCTAAAGGAGCCTTCCACATCCAAAGTTTTACCTGCACATCCACCAATGTCATTTATTGTATCCGTTGCTCCCGATGCGGTCTCCTCTACATTGGGGAGACTGGACGGCTCCTAGCAGAGCGCTTTAGGGAACACCTCTGGGACACCCGCACCAATCAACCACACCGCCCTGTGGCCCAACATTTCAACTCCCCCTCCCACTCAGCCAAGGACATGGAGGTCCTGGGCCTCCACCACCACCGCCGCCTCACCACCAGATGCCTGGAGGAAGAACGCCTCATCTTCCGCCTTGGAACACTTCAACCCCAGGGCATCAATGTGGACTTCACCAGTTTACTCATTTCCCCTTCCCCACCTCACCCCAGTTCCAAACTTCCAGCTCAGCACTGTCCCCATGACTTGTCCTACCTGCCTATCTTCCTTTCCACCTATCCACTCCACCCTCCTCTCTGACCTATCACCTTCATCCCCACCCCCATTCACCCACTATACTCTTTGTTACCTTCTCCCACCCTCCTCCCTGACCTATCACCTCCATCCCCACCCTTATTCACCTATTGTACTCTATGCTACTTTCTCCCCACCCCCACCCTCCTCTCATTTATCTCTCCACCCTTCAGGCACTCTGCCTGTATCCCTGATGAAGGGCTTTTGACTGAAACAGCGGTTTTCCTGCTCGTCGGATGCTGTCTGAACTGCTGTGCTTTTCCAGCATTCCTAATCTAGAATCTGATTTCCAGCATCTGCAGTCCTTGTTTTTATCAAGCCAATCAAGTTGCTGTCAAGCCTTGCAGATGTGATATAGCTTAACAGCTAACAGGCTATCCTTCCACAGTTTCCTAGCCTCTCAGGCTCACTGACTTTTTCAAAATGAGTCTTAAGGCAAGACCATGTAGGAGCTGAAGTGTTCATTCAGACTATCAAGTCTGCTTCACCATTTAAACTGGAACTGATCTGATAACCTTCAGCTCCACTTTTCTGCTTTATGGGACCCTAACTCTGATTATTCCCTTTGATCCTAGACTCGAGGGAAAATAATTTCTCCATATCAATATTGTCAAACCCTCGTGGAATCTTGTACATTTCAATCTATAATCTCATTCTTCTAAACTCCAATGAGTACAGGCCCAACCTACTCAGCCTCTCCTCGTAAAATAATCCCTCCTTACTTGTAAACAACCTAATGAGTATTCTCTGCACTTACTTCAATGTCAGTATATCTTTCCTTAAATAAGAAAACCAAATCTTTTGATAGTATACCAAGTGTGGTCTGACTAGTGCCTTGGGGATAGTGAGGACCACAGATGCTAAAAAATCAGACTTGATAAAGTGTGGAGCTGGAAAAGGTACAGCAGGTCAAGCAGCAACAGAGGAGCAGGGGATTCAATGTTTCAGGTTGGAACCTTTCATCAGGACTCTTGTATAGTTTTAGCCTATTTTTATACTCAAAGTAATAAAGGTTCCTCATCATCCCTGGCTTCTGTCAGTTGAAAGGCTGTTTCTTGCCCCTCCAACCCAACTACTATTGGTTCCTGATGACTTAAGCAGAGTTTAGCCATTTGAATCTCATTATTGAATGGGCTTCTCATCACCATTCTGTGAAATTTTATTTTGCAGCCAAGATGTCTGCAGGGCAACTGTGAACTAGCAGTAACCATTAAATCCATTGGAAATATCTGATGTACTTTAATTTTTTCCTATTGGGATGTTCCAAAAAGTTATTTGCATTTTATTGGAATTCTGCATATGCATAATGAATAGGGGCAACAGATGTTTGCAGACCCTGCCATTTGTACTGTACAGCCGAGTACACTAACATCCAGCCTTGTACCAATTTCACATCTGGGTAGAAAAGAAGAGATAGCTCAACTTGTTTCACTGATTATCCATTCTCCATGTTTGTTTTTAAAAGCAGTACCTGTTTTTAAAAGCAATTTCTATAAACCTGCAAGTGCAACTGCATAGATGTGACACATTTTCACGATCATTCGCAAGGGGAGTGAGGGATTTATATCGGAGGAAATTATCTGAGATTATCCAGCAAGTGTTGCCCAAATGCAGAATTGTATCTAATGTTCAACACTTGTTTTGTAATCGTAGGCTAGATGGGTACAATCAGTACTTTCCTTACTGAAGAAAACAAATATGCTTTCTGATATGATCTGCCATTTTTAGGACATTTGGCTTACTTATCTGCCATCACACAGTCTAAAGTTCATTACCACATTATTCATTTACATGATACACAGACCACCTTTTTGGCTTGATGGCAGCATCTTGGGAAAGATGAATATCACTCATGTTGCTACTGTACAGCATGCAAAAGTTAACTTCACATTTTGCCCAAAAAGGTGGTCTGTGTATCATGTAAATGAATAATGTGGTAATGAACTTTAGACTGTGTGATGGCAGATAAGTAAGCCAAATGTTAACATTCCAGGAGTAATCGGAGGTAGATGAAGCACTTCTCACGTGACAAAGTAACCAGGAGTGATTCTTTGGGACTTTCATGAATTTGTAAAATATACAGTATAATATGATCTGATTATGGTAGCCATTATCTTACAGGATGATTTTGAAGCACCCTATTTCAGCATCATATTCTGTGTGGTGAACAAATGATGTGTCATATTTATGCAGTTGCTGATAAGGTAACTCAGTTTGTGGCATGGGCTCTTGTGGTACAATAGTACAGGTAGACAATCCTTTATTCGAAATCTGAGGTTTTTTTCCTGAAGTCTTTTTTCTCATTAACAAGGTTGTTTGGCATGCAAACAGTTAATGCAACCCTACACCCACTCGACACACATCACTCAAATGTATCGTAGCGGCATGGCCCAGCACTGGCAGGTGTCAATTCTGTCTCAGTGCTTGTAGTACTCACAAGTAGGTCTGCTGTTTAATAATTTTTTTGTTATTTTACTATGAAAATGTCATTTAATCCTTTATCCAAAAAATTCTGAAATCTGAAAGACATCTGGTCCCAAGAGTTTCAGATAAAGAATTGCCTACCTTTACTGTCCCTTCCTCCATGTTATGATACACCTCTCCAGAGGTGTATCATAACATGCCTAAATTAGGCTGAGTTTAAAAGTTTTTTATAACTTGTGGAACTGTATAACCCTTCCAACATATTTACTGACCAGAGAAGATGGGTTCACAGTAGGAAAATGCGGATCTCTTGGCCAACTTCTTAACTAAAACAAGTAAAACAGGGAGCTCATTTGCTATTCCATTTGAATGTGAATTTTAACTCAGGATGAAGCCCATTAAGATATTAAGTATTTCCTTAGAAGCAGCTGTCAATCCAAATACAGCACATGTATTATCACCAAATTTAAAAAATAGAAGTTCGGTGATGTACCAACAAAAAGACACTTATCACGAATAGCAAAAAGTCATTTGCAAGAGCTGGGCCTAGTGGTGGACCCAGGCCAAGAATACTTATTTTGGCACATCATGGTATCGTTAAAACTGAACAATCAAATGAGCTCCTTTTTCTCAAAGCCCTAGATGGGGGGTGGGCAAGGTGTGGCAGAAGGTGCATCTTCCCTCAGACAAAACAAAAACTTATCATTTTACTTCTGTATATCTTCAATACTTTGAAATGTCTTATTCTGGTGACAAATAAATACACAATCATATTTAAGGCAAATATGTCCTAGATTATTGAATATACAAAAGAAAATATATTCTGAGCAAGAATCAAATTGCCTACAACAAAAGGGCTGCCCATCTGTAGGTCATTCTATTACTTTCTAAGATTAAAGCTATAAAATACCCATTTCTCTTACCAAGGGCAAGTAAATTTCAAGCTTCAGAAAGTAATAAAACTTGTCCGCATTTCCTGAAAGTGAAATTAACTTGTGTCAAGATGTTATTATAAGTGATTTATGGATGAGTGAAAAAATGTTACAGAAAAATGTTAATTTCCATTAAACCACTGGAACAAAATAGGAAATGGAGTTCTTGTAGCGGTGACTGCTGAAT
The DNA here is from genome assembly GCF_037043375.1 of Chiloscyllium plagiosum. Lineage (NCBI taxonomy): Eukaryota > Metazoa > Chordata > Chondrichthyes > Orectolobiformes > Hemiscylliidae > Chiloscyllium > Chiloscyllium plagiosum. The sequence continues at coordinate 60,340,528 of NW_028270149.1, forward strand.
TGAGAAGAAAACAGTAAAACGTCTAACTCCTCAGTCGAAGGATTACCTTGACATATCTGCATTTCAGGAATTCTTTCTGCTTCAATTGCCCTCAAATACATCAATAACAACACCACAACATGGCAGTTAAATAGTATAATGAATACTGGAATATTTTTAAACCAACTAAAGTACCTTCAATCCAAAACTTTTGAACAGGTTGGAATCATGAACAAGACATTCCATGCAGTTTGGCAAGTATACAACTTCAACGCAGAAAACAAAACGGCAAAGTTTTCAACCTCAACTTTCATAGTATAAAGCACTGTCTGCGGTAGCTGCCTTATTCATTATTATTACTCTGAATTAATATTTGAAGCAAAATATTTAATAGAAACAGCTAAAAGCCTTTAATGTAGAATTTTAACAAAAGGTATTAAATGAAAGGAATGAATGCCAAGTATGAGGCTTTCTGCCAAATGATGTTTAAATGGCTTTTACTAAAACAATATGAAGATTAAAAACACCTTCTGAATGACAACACATCAGAAAATAAAATTAATGCAGTACTTTCATTAGGAGAATTGCATCTCAGTGTGATTTCTTCCATTATATCTCAAAATCAGTGGTACAATGCCTCTTGTGTCACAACAGGCTTTTAGGCAAATCTCCAGCATCTCAGCACACCTCTGTGCAATTCAACCCAATACTGCTACTCTCTTTAATGAAAACAAACTAGGCAATAAACCACTTGTTCCCTCAAGCTAGGTCCCTCTTGTAACAAACAAAATCTGATAAAAGAAAATATGCTTTCATCAATTATGCTTGAATCAATTATGTCCTGGGAGATAAAAAGAAAACTGTCTTTGCAAAATAGGCTTCCGATTTACTCAACAACTGAACAAATACTAACAAAAAACAAAGAACTTTCCATATCGCTTTATTACAAATTTATTGAAAGCGTTTTTTTTTAACCTCAATCCATATTATGATTAAATCATTTGTCAGCACATCAAAGGATATTTCATTCCTGTAAATTAGGCTTTCGAACTACGACATTTTTTTCCATTAACTGTCCTATTTAAACTATATAATAATTTATGAGGTTGCATTTTCTGACCAAACATGACATCCACAATTTTAACTTATTGCACTGTTCATTGTGCATCAAAGCAACTACAGAGGCAAGAAAAAAAACATTCACTGTATTCAACTGACACACTGAAGTACATTGTTACCAGATGTTCACTTCATGTTCAAAATACAAAGTTGAGTGATCTTTATTAATTTCTTCACTTTTTGTTCTACAGTTACTTACAATTTTATCTCAAGAGCAACACAGCATGACTAACATAGGCCAATTTGAACAAAAAAATGTAAATCTTTAACTTAACTTTTGCACAGAAAAATCCATAAATTGGAATAATTTAGTGAATGAAAAAGTATCACAGAAGGCAAGGAAAGGGAAAGGAAAAAACACAATACAAATATCCGTTTTTAAAGTTCTACATATAAATAGGTTGATCGAATAGTAAGAAAATATGCATATTCAAATTATTTAATACTAAAACCTGCCTCTATGATTTAGGTATAAATTTAAAGATCACCATATACTATTAATTGCAATTGCCTCACAAGGTTTACAAGTTAGAGAATTAGAATATTTGGTAAGGGCAAATCTGCTAATTCTTTTCAGAATCAATTCCTGGAGTCATGTTACATCTTAAATAAATAAAACACAACATAAATACGAGTTGACAACTATTATAATGGATTGGAGTTTTTTGTATATCTCTAGCCACTGTCAGAAATAATCCATGTGGATTGATTTCATTCAGCCGAACAGACAAATAAGAATACAGTACTTTACATATTCTTTTAGATAACCAGAAGAAAGCACAGATCCAATATTTCTGCAAACATCCTGAAATAAATGCAATTGTAATGAAGCACAATGTATTTTAGCTATTTCTTCCAAAATGTAAGAAAACATGCAAAATATTTGTTCATAATTAAAACAAAGAAACATTTGAAAGTAAGTTTCCACCTAAACACTTCAGATGAAATATGATCACCTAATGAACATTTTGAAATACAACCCATAACACAGAACAAAATGATGGTTAGATGGAATTCAGTTGCATTCTTCTGTTTGTTAATTAAAATGTTACCAAACGTTTGCCATATGCAAAACTCCAAAATGTGGGAGAGTAAAGCAAATCTTGTCAAATCGAAAGCATTCAGATTATCTGAAGCACAAGTTTGGTAAAAAGCACTGCAAGATAAAGTACTGAATACTGTTGCTACCTAGTGGAATTTCAGTGCATTTCAATTGGGTAAAGGGCAGAAATTGGAAAATTCTCTGAATTCCCACAAGAGGGAACTACAAATCTTAATAAAATTCCAACACAGATTAATTACAATAAAGCTCATTATTTAAAGCTTCTCAATATATTCTTAAAACTTAGCAGACTTTGTATGGGCAAATATATCCAAGGAGAAATAACAATGACAGGATTTGGCAATAATGCTCAGAATCTTGCTTTTCAACCTGCTAGTTGGGCAGTTAAGATGGTAAGTGCTGACATTAACCAGAAATGATGATTGGGGATGGTGAAGTAGATCTACAGTTAGAAAAAAACAATTAAGATATGAAATATTCATCTGGCTACCTTGCAGAATGAAAGTATTTCCCTTTCTGGGCAACAGTACTAGAAGCACATGAAGGTAGAAAGAGGAGAATCATTAAAAATAGTGAAGATGAAGTGACAAAGCACTGAAAGAGAGTAGCATTTTAAAAGGGAAAAGCAATAATCCAAAGAAGTTAAATAAAATAAGAGAATGATGAAGTCAACAAACCGATAGAGACACAATGCAAGTACTATCCAAGGAAAAAATAACTAGTTATCAAAAAAAGGAAGAGAGGCATAGGAATAAGTCAGATGGAAAAAAAAACCAGCTTATCCCTTAAGTGCGCCTCTTTTGTCTCCAATGCTCTTCATTCACAATCAATGGTATCACCCTGGGAGTGGCAAAACATCAGATTAAAAAAAAATTGGATTATTTCAAGAAGAATTAGTTTGCCCCTTGCTAACAAACTTTTATCCATCTTCTAGGATGGTATATTCCAGCCTCTTCAAGGCTGACAATGCTTCGTGATCAATGAGCAGAATGAAAAATTCAAGCATAACAAAATGAACAAGATCTATCTTGTCTTGAAACAGAAGCCTCAAAGCCTTAAATAAAATATTAAGAATGCAGAAAATTAATCTTGATGAAACAAGCAAATTTAGACTGGTTAACATACTGGCTCCAACTTATTATTGCATTACTGGATACCAAATGTTCTGTGTGTTGAGTTCTTTTTCCCAATTAAGGTAACATACCAAAGTAATTCCAAAAACAAGATCATGCCATCAAAAATTCAAATAGAAATTTAGCAGTGACTTGCATCCAACTTTTACACAAATTTTGAAAATGACAATTTGTACAATATATTATACATATATATACGCACACACTATATTAATGTACTTTAAAAGTTTCATCACAAACAATAAATGTATTTTGTTGTTATATTATTGGTTCTTTAAAACAGCTTAATTCATTCATTCACCAGAGAGAATATTCAGGTTGACTTAGAGTTCCCAAGTCTAGACTCAAAATGATTAAAATGGTAACTTGTCCCATTTTTAACCGCTTTCCCCCTAGCATGCACATACGAGTGAAATGTACTGAAAAAGCATTGTTTGTGATAAACAAAAATTAGTTGAATTTCTTCATTTAAAAATTAGGCAAGATGATTAATCAATACTGAAACCTAGTCTTTAAGGCCTCACTGACAGTACTGGCAACAAAAGCATATTCACTTCTGTTTCGTGACTTGGAAAACCACTCTCACCCTCGGACAGTGGCTAAATATAGTTTACATGGGGGAATTTTATAAGTCACCAAAATAATAAATTCAAATTGTCCTTATAAATCTTTCACACAAGTAACAGACTTTTAAATGATGCTATTCACATAATGGCACAGTACATGTCAACAATTTTTCAGGAATGTTACCCATAAAAGCATGTGCTGTTATATGAATGTAATCCTAAGGTTAAGATGGGCACATCATTCCAAGTCTACTGCATGTTTAAAGGTTCTCAAAAAGAAATTCAGCAAATCAGAGCCAAACATGCAATTTATGCAATAATTCATTCTGTAGTAATTCTGCATAGGCAGCATTTTTAAAAGAAAATTCTACATCTATAGATTTAAGCATGAGAGTTTAAAGTTACTACACTCATAACCTTAAGAATGAATGAAGTCTCATGCACAATTTAGGAGAATAAAATTTCAATTAATTATAGCTAGGTCAGTGATGTCAAACAGGAAATATTTGGGGGATAAATTCTGGAGTGTTTCTAGTGTTCAAGAATAACAAATTCAGGAACACAAGAAGTATCTGTTGATTTTTAGCCAACTCAGCTGACACTGAACTATAAGATGATGTGCCGGGATGAGGGGAGTTAAATCTGGTAACTCAAAAGAGGAATTTGGGAAATTAAATTAAATACAGGTTCAGTGTTTCATCTCAGGACAACGAAGTCTAATTAATACGCATTTATTACATAAAGACAGAAAGAATTCTGAAAGTCACTGATTCACTTCTCACCAACTTAGTCACAATGGAGCAATATCCACAAATAAAAAGCCTGCTTTACTGCATTTTCAAATTTCTTGTCAGAGGACAAGATATAGATTGTATCTTGGTTCCATCAGGCTGAATCACCAGTACAGCCATTAGTTCAAAAAAAATATTCAGGTGGCATAAGTGAAGAAAAACGGACTGATTCCTACCATCAAACAGTGTATAGAGTAAATTTCAGAAAAATCTATCCCTTTAAGCTTTAGAAGGTTAAAATGCAAAGCAACCTTATAGAGGTACATAAAACACGCAGGGATATGAAAAGGTTAATTGAGGAAACAATAACTGCTGGCCCAGCCAGTGAAGCCTGAACGAATGTTTTTAAAAAGGTACAAAATATTTGGATTAGAAGTATTTCTTCAGAAAAATTATATAGCCTGAAAGAGTTTTAATCATTTCTGGTGAAGTACTGAAATAGGATAGTAAAGGCAAACACTCACACTTTACAAATGGCAACCAACTGCCATTGTGGGAATACAGAATTTTTGGTTTCGCCAAAAGATTTCGGCAAACATGCAAAGTGAAATCTTTCAGTTATGATCTTCTAGCATAGCGAAATTTCTTCTTGTATCAACAAGTGTCACTGATGGGAAATAAGAGAGTAATACTGAGAACAGAACTGTGAAAAAATTCCTCTCTTCATGTGCACTCTAAAATGATAGGTGCACAGTGGAAGCTTGATAATAGTTTGATTAGAACACAAATGTTCTGAAAGGAATAATTAATTCACAAGCTATGAAAAATAAATGCAAGAACATTATGCAGATGATACTGATGTAAACCAGTTGTTTGTGTAAGTTAACAAGGCTTCAATTTTCTATAATGTAGCCAAAGAGAATTGAAAAATCCAGATAAAGAAACATGCCCTAAGGCAGAAGATAGAGAAGGAAAATCACTTGAAATAAAAACATTGTAATCTAACCTTCTTGTTAGTAAAATCTCCTCAGTAGTATACATCAAATGAAAAGCAAAAGCCTTAACAGTGTCATTATGTTAAAACGTAGTGAGTAGGGTTTTTCACTCAACGCTAATCCAGTGATTATCATATTTTTGGCGAGATTGATTGAGGGATAAGTGTTGGCCAGCTTCCTTCTTCAATATCAACTTTATTAAAAATGTTTCATGGGGCATTTAACCAAAGGATGGAATGTCTGATCATGCAGCCATCTTCCAGTACTGCAATCTTACAAGACACTTTCTACCTTCAATGTCAAAAAGGTTAAACAACCATTTCATAAATCTTACCCAGGAAACAAATTTCAAAGCAATGCATTTAGGATAAATTATGTATTTTGATATGCAGCTTATTCAAAGTGATGATATTCTTAAAAATTGTTTTAGTAATTGCAGACTTTATGAACAGATCTACATTGAAAACTGTATTGCAAATTTAACATTTAATCAGAGGAATCCTGTTGTATTAAAAGAAAGCGCTACATTGAAAAATTGAACGGCTTTGAATTTTATTTTACAAACCTGTGCATTAGGATCTGCTAATGAATAAATCAATTTCTACTGAAGGACAAACCTGACTGAGTTATTAAATCATACATCAAGTCTAAAGTTGTCACTTCCCAGCGACTGCATTGACAAGCCATATACATTTGTTAAGCATCTGAACAAAAGAGATATACTGCCGTTTTATTTATTCGGTGGAATACAGATGTAGGGCTGCAATTTATCAACGTGACAACTAAATCTATCTTGTCGTACCTATAGCTATAATAAGAGCATGCTGAGATCAACAAGTCTTTTCTTCAAAATTACTGATCTGTAAATTGCCCTTGACTGTTGTGGCAAATAAAAATCACCTTCTGCTGTCAATCTGGAACAATCTGGAGACATGACAAACATTTATACACCTGCAGAAAAAGAGTTGCCACGTGTGGCATTTTAAAAATTATCCATAGGAGTCAATCAAACAAACAACAGTTTAAAAGTAAACAGGATTTTTCAAAAGTCTCTGATGTGATGAGCAGAATCCTATTCCAACAATGGGGGGGTTGGACAGATTTGGATTGGTTCAAACACCATCGAATTACCTTCATATTTATTTAAATTGAGCAAATAAACTATTTTTGCCTTTTTAACCATGAGTAACATCAATTAACAACTTAGATAATGGCACTGAAGGACACAAAGTAAAAATTTGTTGATTACACAGACTGGTTGCATCATAAGTTTTGTAGATGGAAGGATAAAATTATAGAGAAGGTAAAAAAGGGATGCACAGGTGGAGAGAGAAAGTGTGCGAGAACGAGAGATATAAAGCACGGAAACAGAGTCTTTGGTCCAACTCGTCCATACCGACCAGAGATCCTAAATAAATCTAGTCCCATTTGCCAGCATTTGGCCCATAAGCCACTAAATCCTTCCTATTCATATACCCATCCAGATGCCTTTTAAATGTTGCAATTGTACCTGCCTCCACCAGTTCCTCTGGCAGTTCATTCCAAACACTCACCACCCTTGCATGAAAAAGGTGCCCCTTAGGTCTCTTTTATACCTTTCCCCTCTCATCCTAAACCCATGCCCTCTAGTTTTGGACTCCCCTACCCTGGGGAATAGACCTTGCCCATTTACCCTATCCATGCCCCTCATGATTTCATAAACCTCTATAAAAGGTCATCCCTCAGACTCCTATCATTATCCCATCTACCTGTGACTCCACTTTCACAGAACTATGAACTTGCACTCCAAGGTGTTTGTTCAGCAACATTTCCCAAGACCTTCCCAATAAATGTATACGTCCTGCTCTGATCTGCCTTTCCAAAATGCAGCGTCTCACATTTATCTGAACTAAATTCCATCTGTCACTCCTTGGCTCATGGGCCCATCTGATCAAGATCCCATTGTAATCTGAGGTAACCTTCCTCGCTGTCCACTACACCTCTAATTTTGGTGACATCTGCAACTTACTAACTATACTTCCTATTTTCAAATCCAAATCATTTACAGAGGAACCTAGATTATCCAAATATCGGATTATCCGAAGGGGATCTCAAGGTCTCGATAGAAACATTACGTCAAAGAGCTGCTTCGACCCTGATCGCGTCTTTTGTTTACAATGAGTAAAAACAAACTTGGCTCACTGAAATGCTGCTGAGAACAGTCCCAGACAGTCCAGGCACCGTCTCTAAATGCGGGCAGAGGGCAGGGTGGGAGCACAGTCTCGCGCGCAGTGTGCTTTTGCCTAGTCTCCTGAACGGGGAGCAGACTTCACAGAAAGCTCCGAGCCCCAGAGGAAATCAACAATCGAATAATCAATTATCAAAACGAAATAGTGCCTGCCCATCTCGTTCGGATAATCGATGTTCTTCTGTATATAAATGAGGAAAAGCAGTGGACCCAGCACAGATCCTTGTGGCACACCACTGGTCACAGGCCTCCAGTCTGAAAATCAACCCTCCACCACTATCCTCTATCTTCTACTTTAGAGCCTGTTCTGTATCCAAATTGCTAGCTCTTCCTCTATTCTATATGATTCTGTCTGGTTTCTAGTATCTCTGGGCATCCGAGTTCATTCTAAGAAAAATAAACAAACAACACAATTCACAGCCAACCTTGGAAAAACCAGTGTGGAAGGAGCTCACAGCAGGGGAGCAGCTAAGTAGTTTTTTATGCATAAAGTGCAACCTTACTAGTTTTCTTTTGTAAATCTACAATAGTAGGTAGACTGGGTTTTTTTCTGATTATATGTTATTGAGATCTGTGTCTTGATTAAATTTTAAAACATAAAATAGATACTAAGTTAGCCCACAGTATAGCTTAGTATCTACAGCTGACTCTGTAGATTGTTAAGAAGCAAACATTGCCTTTAGTAGAGTGATATGCTCTTCCTGTTGGATGAGAGAGATTAAGGAAAATTTCCATGCTACTGATGATTATGTTTCCAGGAAGTGTGTATGGTTGCGAATCCTGTCGGATCACAGAGATCATGTGGAGCAGGAGTTAAAGGCAAATGAGGAATTTACAGGAGCTAGGTGGTGTGATGGATGGCAGTTGCAGGGAGGAAGATAAACCAAAGATACAGTCGGGTATTTGGGTGACTTCCAGGAAGGGTAGGAGGAGTAGACAGGAAATGCAAGTGTCTCCTGTGGCTATCCCCATCTCAAACAAGTATGCTGTTTTAGGAAATGTAAGGGTGATGGACTCTCAGGGGAATGCAGCACTGACAGCCAGGTTACCAGTACTGAGACTGGCTCTAATGTAATGAGGGGTATGCCAGTTTCCAAACGAGAGAGAAAGGAAAAATTGGGAGAGACAGATGTGAAAAGGGTAGGCAAATGAGGTAATTGTTGATAGTAGGTTAAGGCAGAAGAAAAGCTGAATAAGAGATGAGAGCCGAGATTAGGAAAGAGCAGGTTGGCCGTGCTGAAAGTAAACCATGTGATAACAGAACCAGTGTCAGTTGGGTGGAAAAATGGGAAGGACAGGATCAGGCCCTAAAGTTATTGATCTCTGTGTTGAGTTCTGGAGACTGCAAGGTCCCAAGCAGAAAATGAGATGCTGTACTTTGAGCTTGTGCCAAGGCTCACTGGAACACTGCAGCAGCCCTGCGACAGAAAGGCTGATGTGGGGAACACAGCGATAGGCTGGCAATTGGAAACTCAGGGTCATTTTTACAAACAGAATGTAGGTGTTCCGCAAAGTGCACAACCAGTCTGCATTTTGTTTCTCAATGTAGATTTTAACAACACCCAGTCCTATCTTGATTGTGGTTGCTTTTAGCACACCCAACAGTTTTCAGTATAGCCTACCCATTCTCTCCTACTCATTATCACTTATTCAGCCTTTGCCCTGGTCTATCAATGATGCCATTGTTTGCCTATTCCTTTCATTTCTCGCTTTCTTTCTGGGCTTCGCCTCCACCTATATGCTCATCTCCAACTCCTCCTACCTCAATCCACCCTCCACCATCCTCAACTCATCTTCAGCACTTCTTCTTAACTACAATCAGTTTTCATTGAGTCAAAGAGGTTTACAGCACGGAAACAGACCCATCAGCCCAACTTTCCTAAGCTGCCCAGTTTTCACAATTAAACTAGTCTCATTTGCCTGTGTTGGTCCTGATCCCTTCATGGAGAAAGTGAGGACTGCAGATGCTGGAGATCAGAGCTGAAAATGTGTTGCTGGAAAAGCGCAGTTCAGGCAGCATCCAAGGAGCAGGAGAAGAAGGACTCATGCCCGAAACGTCGATTCTCCTGCTCCTTGGATGCTGCCTGACCTGCTGCGCTTTTCCAGCAACACATTTTCAGCCCTGATCCCTTCATACCTATCCATCCATGTCCTTGTCTAACTATTTCTCAAATGACAAAAACTGTACTTGCTTCCATCACCACCTCTGGCAGCCCATTCCAGACACTTACCACCCATGTGGACAAAAATGCCCTCTGGACCCATCCGTATCTTTCCACTCTCACCTTAAACCTGTGCCCTCTAGTTTTAGACTCCCCTACCCTGGGGAAAAGCTGTTGGCTATAGTTTTGAATCACCATACCTGAAGTGTTAAGTCTGCTTGGTTCTTGTTTAAAACCTTAAGGCTAATCTATAAGCAAAAATCAAACATTATAATGCAACTTACTGTTGCTTTATTTGTTCCACCTTACCCATTCCATTCTCAAAATGTACAATCTTGTTTCTTGAAGAACTCTTTCTGGTTCCTTGTTTGTGTTACTGATCTCTTGAGGCACAAATCTCAGGTACTGTGGAATGTGATTGTGATGCTAAACAACAGAACTGTATTTAACCTGGCATATTCCTTTAAGAACACTGCTGAAGTAATCTCGTTGGCTCGTGTCCTAATTAAAGCCTTTTGTAAAACTGTAAAGTTAGAGAGCAAATGTCGCAGCTTATAAATCTCTAGCTTCTGGTCTTGGAAACAGACAAAATTATTTGTTAAGCAAAAACAAGAGATCGGTGGTTTTATTGTGAATGTGCTGGAGCAAGTTTTACATAAAGAGTAGGGCGGTGATCGCATTAGGTTTATTTTTTCCAGAAATAGAAACAAAAACAAGAATTACTGGAGAAACTCAGCAGGTCTGGCAGTATCCATGAAAAGAAAGCAGAGTTAACTTCCAGGTCCAGTGACCCTTTTTCAGAACTTTTGCAAAATAATAATTCCTAAAGAAGTTAGAAAACAAACTTTTAAAGAATAAAAATGGCAGCCATATTTAATTTAGTGACTTTGTAGAGTTGATCACATGATACACTGCTTTCTAACAATAGTTGAGTTAATAAGAGTGAAAGTAATTGAAACAGGAAGCATGTGCAACACTTTTAAGCCATGCAATACTTTTAATATATTGTTAGCAGATCTCTCGCAGCAGCATTCTTTACTCAATTAGAACATATGCTAATTAGTTATCCCAATGACAGTTCCTCATGGAATGTCATTCATACATGTGGGCCAACATGAAGGTAAAGCAAAAACAAAAATTGTAAAATAATCTAGGTGCAAGTAAGGATTGATTTGAAATATAATATTAGGTACACACGTATATACAGGTAGTTCTGGGATAGCAGATGTTTCGGCAGTGAGATCTGGGTATAACCAATGATGAATTAGGGAACGGTATTCAAGGATGCTTACCTCCATTGCTAATAATGCAATTCCAGCAGGGATTGGTTCGCACGCTTTGTTCTGCGCATGTGCCAATGTCAGCTGCCGAGAGAGAGCAGCTTTCTGTGACAGGTACCGTACACAGAGCAGCTTCCTTACATTTTTCAAAATATACTGTGTTAAATTTACTTTTGTTTTGTTAATAAATATAATTTCAAACTTTATTCAGGCTTTGCTTTAGACCTTTGGTGATTTTTGAGCGATCACGAGTGATATTTTCTGCTGGTCTGCCCCTAACTCTACTTTTCCCACAAGCCCTATTATTCCTGTTAAGCGAATTTCTATTAAGTGAGGTTTTACTGGAATGCAAACAAGGCATCATAGGAGAACTATCTGTATGTATACAATCATCTTTTTAAGTATCAAATTTATGCTGACAGCTATTGTTGCACCCATTGCACTGACATAAAAGTATATGCAATAAAACTGCAAGTCTGCTTAAAACTATAACGTCCTTTTCTCCACAATCTAGAGAATGACTGTTATTCCAATCACAGCGATGAGTGTTTAAATTTTGTTTTACATTTGTTTTCCAAAATCTGGAAACTAAGTTAAGATCAATAAAAGCTGTCAGTGATGCAAAATCTCATCTTGTTCATTAATGCTCTTTTAGAAAGTAAGCCTGCCCTGTTTTCCCTATCTTATAAATGTAGTTGACATTTAATTGTTTTGTAAAAAGACACCCAACAAGTTAAGCTGATATATCAAACCACTGAATGTAGCTCACCACCATTCTTTCAAGTGAAATCAGGAAAAGGCAAAAAATATGAGCCTGACTGGCAGCACACATATCCTGGAAATGAACAATTCACTACAGGTACTCTAACAACATAAATAATTTAATCCTAAATAACCATTTGTAAAGAATCAAAAACTCCTACAACTGAATATATTAACTAAATTATGTATTAAGGGAACAAAACACTCATTTTAACAAAAATTAAGTATGCAAAGTTGTATATTCAGCAATATTCAGTTATAAGTGCATGTGAAAAATTTAAAAAGAAACTTACATCTAAGATTTTCCTGGTGTAGGCTGTTGCATGAAGCAGAGAAAATACTGCCACTGGTACCAAGCATACTGTGTAAATCTAGATAAGGAAACGGTTTAGAAATACAAGTCAAAAAAATCTGATAAAAGGGTCCATGTCATTTGACCAAGGCTATTTCAATTTTTACTGAGCTAATTTACGTGAGGTACCATTGTCCTGGGACAAAACAGAACGCTGACTTGCAATTTGTTTGTCTACATTCAAGCAGCCAAATTGATTGCCAATTATGCTTGTGGCAATTATTTAACTGACATTCACAATAAGCACAGTTGACACTAATCCAATTCTCTAAGATGCCTTACGTAACCTCTATCTGCATCTTTCCGAATCCATCCAATCTAAATCTAAAACCACTGAAAAGCTGCGTGTATATACACATTATATGTATCCTTAAAAGATTACTTTCAAATCAAACAAAATATCATACATGCCACAAGATACTTTGTTTGTGGATAAGTGAACTTTGAAAATTTTGTAGCTTATAACCACTGTCCACTGGTTATAATCAGAAGTGTTTGCCTTCATTTTAAGAAAACATGAATCCTTATTATGGTTGTGTGGTAATTAAGACAAAGGTGAAACAACACTTCTTGCTTGCCTAACTTTCTCCCTTCTGTTGCTGCCAATTCTTAGAGTTATGGTTTCACATGACTTGGCTGCCTTTTAGACCAAAGGAACAAGAGTAGACCATTTAGTCCCATGGTCCTATCTCACCTTTCAAAAAGAGGTCTCTGTGACCTAACCTCATATACCATGTTTTGATTAACATCTATCAATCCCACATTGAAAAATCCACAGGATCAGCAACTGCAGTTTGTGGGAGAATGCCAAACTACAACTATAGGTAGAACTATTTCTCAACATCCTGTGCGTGCAGCAGTCTTCACTCACAGATGGCCAATCACAGATAGCCACTAAAGAACCAAACAAGCTTGAATGGCTAAAGGGTCTACTTTATGAAAATAATCACCACCAAGTCATGCAAAAACATAGTCTATACTTAGAGCTCTCTACATTACAGTGTGGAGAAAGGTACTTCTGGTGCTGCTTACCCTGGCACCTAATAGAGAGAAAACCTGCTGGATTAAGCCACAATCAGCTGACTGGCATGCGTCTCAGCCTATCAGGGACCTCAAAACCTAATGGTCCACTCTGGCAGAAGCTGAGAACCAGAGACTGGCAGCATCTGAAAACTAGATATTGTTGCTGGAAGCTCAGGTTACAGAGCCATAAAGGGCCGCAAATGCAAGGATATTTGGAGTGGAATTCTTTTGGACTACCACAAAGGGAGTTGTGGGGACGGTGGGGACTCAGAGGTAAGGGTAGAGTGGTGACTTTCAGGAGACAGTCTACCATCAATGCTCTCAAATTCCCCCAGATTGGGACAAATAGAGCCTACTTCCAGAATCTAATGGGCAGGCTGCCCGAGAAGCCAAATAATGTAATTCGGTCAGTTAGTTCAGTTGGCGTGAGAAACAGCTGCTGAGAGAAGCAGAATGATTTCAGGGTTCAATTCCTGTAATGCCAGAGATAATCATAAAGGTGGGCTAACTCCACCTTATCCCCTATTTGAGGGATGGTGATCCTCAGGTTAAACTTAGCATCAGTCATCTCTCGCTAACTAGCCAGCAGTCAATTGTCCTCTGGGACTATGGTGCATTTTACTTTCAATCAGACTGATGGGAGGTTGACTTAACTGCTGATAGTTTGGGATGGTAGCTCACAGATCTTCCCTACCCAGAACCTAATTGCTGAAGTGTTGAGAAGGGAACAGATAGCTCAGCTGTACCAATACACCTGATTATTTGCCCTTTTTGTCATCTCTAAGGTTGGAAAAATGCCACCTCATTATTCAGCAAGCACGAACACAAGTCGAAGGGAAAGGGAAACAGACACCATGGAAGGTCCTAGAAATGATAATTTGGGACAAGATTAACTGTTCCTTGGAAAGTGTGGATTAATTAATAAAGCCAGCAAAAATTTGCTAAAAGCTTAGTGTTTAATTAATTAAAATTTTTTGACGATGAGGGCAAAGTGTCATAAACAGACTTGCCAGCAAAGTTGAAAAAGAGACACTATGGCAACATGTATACAAAGTTGACCAAACAATAGGAATTAGTATAGGTAAAAGGCTGCTTTTTGCACTAGAGGAATGTATACATTGAGGTTAAACCAGGAATCAGTACAAGGACCACTGCCTTTCTTGATTATATAGTGACCTAGACTTGGGTGTACAGTATAATTTCTAAGTCTGCAGATGACATAACCTGGAAGTACTTTGAAATGAGAGGATACGATGGTAGAGTTCAAGAGGACAATTGCAAGCTGGTGGAACAGGTGGACATCTGACAGATGATGTCCACCAGTTTGTATTCGCCCTGATACTTAACGCAGAGAAGTATGAAGTGCTGAATTCTGGAATGAAAGAGGAGGAGAGGCATTTTAAAATAGAGGATATAATTCTATAAAGGGTGTAGAAAAAGAAAGACTTGACAGTGTACGTACACATATTATTGATGGCGATAGGGCAAGTTGAGAAAACGTTTACCACGGCATACAGAACAAGGTATGTGATTAGTTCATGGGTAGGAGCAGTCAATGAACATTGACAAGCTCTCTCACAGAGCAGTGCACCGTGTCTTCCAACAATGTTCAAATGTCCTATTTGCAGGAGGGATTACAGAATGAAGTAGCTGGATTTTTCCCTCATAAACCCAAAGTTACTGAGGGCAATGATCATATTCCATTTGCTGCTTTTATCATAAGCCCTAGTGCTCCAAATTGTAATGTACAATCTGAACCCTTTATAAGTTGTAGTCAGCTAACACTTGACTGTGCTGCCCTATAACCCAATCCAACCTCCTGCCCAGCTGCCAACTGAGGCAGTTGTCAGACTTGCATTTGTAGAAGATTTAACAAACAAGGCCATATTGTTGATATTACAGGTTCCTTGCATTTCTAGCCTTGACAGGCTTCTCCCTGCACTTTTTCTGCTAGTAACTGGGGCTGCTGTTTTAGTTCACCATAATTTCAAATGTGAGATGTTATGAAGATATCTTATATTTAATACTGCTTGGAGAACTTAGTTCTGAAATATTATAGAAAACGGATTTATTTCAGGTTTTGTGGAACAACTTGAAGTAGTTTCTTTAACAAATATATCAAATGTTCATTGCAGAAATAGCACCTTTTCAAAAAAAAAACTTTCCCTCGTATACTATTTGCTTTGTTGAGGACATCTGTTGGAGCTATTTTGAACAGTAGTTGTTTTGGAGAGGTTCTTGTTTTACCTAACTGAGTTGGAGGGAAGTCTAAGAACAAGTTGCCCAGTTGTTCTCATTTCTAAGTTAATAAAAAACCCTTGATGAGTTCAAGATGAAACATTTACATTCTTTTGAAAGAGACTGATTGTATTTCCCGAGCAACGGTATTTACAAATCTTCAGAGACTAGCATGTAATTAGTGACACACCCACACATGCCTGAACAAACTCTGAAACATTCTCCACTTTATGTTTTGGCCTTCAAGAATCAGGCACTGGCCAAATGGTCCTGTTTTTCAGAAAGCCAATACTTGCAGAGAAATTCATTATCCTCCTCATTTCCTCAAGAATGTGTACACATTTACATCTGTATTTTGGAGAATATTTTGGGTCAAGCATTTATACTTCTATGTTACAGACTGTATATTACTGCACATTTATTGAATAAATTATGTTTGGATATTCAGAAACCTGGTTAATAGATCTTCTTGTTTAAAATCTGATGTAACTATGGCATTAACTTGGTCAACTTGACAAAATACATCTTTTCTCCCAGTTATGTTGTGACTGAAGGATGTAGTGGGTCACACCTTGAGCCTCAGTCACCATATACTAGGTTTTTGTAGTATGGGAAACTTCAAGCTTCAGCACAAGGAATCCCTACTGTTCATAAAGGGAGGGGTAGGGTCTCTTGCCAGGGAGAAGGGTTTGGATCATATGTGCGTGTTAAACTTCTGTTGTGTTTTACTTAGGTTTGAGCCATGTAGATTTAGCTTCTTGCTCTAAAAGGATGGCATTACCCTTGATATCCTATGACAGGGTTATGACAAGAAACAAGATCGCAGATCATACAGATTGACAAAATGCATAAACAAGACCTGGACTTGGTGTAAATGTTACTCAGAAAACTGGCAATGGGTTTTTTTTTTTAAGAAGTGTCAATTTTGCAATTTGCAAGCATTCCATCATCCCTGGAATCTTCCACAGCCATAGTATCATTTGTTGCATGGATTTCATATAACTGTAACCGATGGCATTCTAATTGACTGATTGGAGGGATTCTTCAACTGACCATCTTTGCAATGTGAAAGAGTTTTCATTACATCTAAATACAGAGAGTAGGTTTCAGGAGCAAATCAACAAATTCTGCAGTAGAAGCAATTCAATGAAAGTTCACTTGACTGATAACTGGTTTCACTGAGTGTCATCTTGGGTGGAAAGGCTGAATAACTGGGCATTTAGCACTTGAGTTTAGAAAATGAAAAGTGACTTTATATGAAAAGTGCAAGATCTTAACTGGACATGGCAGATGCTGAAAGAATGCCTCTTTATATGGGAGAGGCTAGAACAAGGGGATGCAGTTTAAAAATAAGAACTGTCCTATTTAAGGTGAAGATGAGGCAAATTTTCTGTTCTCAAAAGGTTTGAGTGTCTTTGGAATGTTTTCTTCAGAAATTAGTGGAGTCAGAGTCATTACCTATTTAAAGGCAAAAAGGAGATAGATTCCTGACCATCAAGTCAGTCAAAAGTTATTGTTGGTAGGCAGGAAAATGGAGCCAAGACCATAATCCTATTGTGAATGGCTTACTTCTGCCTCCTAAATCATGATATGTAAATCCAGTTTAAGGAACCAGTGTAAAGCAATCTCCAGGAGACACTGATAAGTAGGTCATGCCATCTGCAGTCTAATTATAACCTGCCCAAATCAAAGCTTAAACTAAAAACCAAAACAATTTGCTCCACTTAATTGCAGAGAATTTTAACCATTTCACATTTAAATTGGGTAAGTCAGCTTTTTAAGACTGAAACATAACACGAATGTGGCAAGTATTGGAGGGACAGGGGAGAGGGCTTTCAGAAGAGTGCTTGCTTGCAACCAAAGTTGCCCTTTTGCAGACATTAGGCTGAAATCAATCCACAACTTCAGGGTACCCTCGGCATAAATCATATATGTCCACTAAAAATAGAGAATTTGTCTTGATCAAATTTGGTGGATTCCTATTTGCTTTCACACACCCCTCCAGACTACAATATAACTGCATCGACTTTTGGACTATCAGAGATTGCAATACTATCTTATTTGGCCACAAGTGTTAGTTTTCCTTACCTCTCCTGTTTCCTTATTCCTCATTATCATTTGACTGCATTTTTCAGCCTATCACGATTACATATTTTCTTGCTTTCCTGTTTCCTCTGCCTGCATTTCCTACTTGCGGTTCTTTATTGAAATCTGCTCTTGATTTCTGCTGAGAATAACTCACTGTCTTCTCTTTCTTCACTGGTTTCAGACTGATAGGCAGAAATTAGAAAATGTGAATAAATTATTCACACAAAACTACAGTATTTATAAAATACTACACCTGAGCTTGCAGAAGACAGTAGTTCAATCTTTCTTGCTCTTTTACACACATTTAAAAAAAAGCAAAATACTGCAGAGGTTAGAAATCAGAAATAAAACAAAGCAATGGAGAATCTTAGCAGACCTGGCAGCATCTGTGAATTGAGAAACTGAGTTCAAAAACTCTGATCCAATAACACATCTTCAGAACTGTTGCCAGACTTGCTACGTTTCTCCAGCATGCACTTTTTTTTTAAAACTTTAGAACAGCTAATATTTGTCCTAACTCATCTAAGTCATTGTTTAGAAATTCACTTCAACCAGTTAGATTCAAATAAAACACAAACCATCTTGAGATTACTAAACTGAACAGAACTGTTTTTAAATGTATATTTTCTTTGATTTAAACTTGGTAGACTCATTGTGGGAAGAATTATAATGTGGCACAAATAATTATATACAATACCAACTGTTTTCCTGTGATGTGGATCTTGGTTTTGATGATGAGCTACTAAGACACAACTGTGATTAACCTGGCCTGTTCTTTCAGAATCAGAACTTCTGGTGGGAACATGAGCAAATCTGGGTTAATCTAAGTTTTCCAAATCCACTTACCCTATGTTACTTGTTTGTAAACTTGGCTCCATTTCAAAATGACTGGCTTTCAACAGAGTGCATTTACGGTAATAAAAGTTACATAAGTAGATATTTAGGCAGATAATCAAAAACACAGCCAACTGCTAAGATTTCAGAAGGGAAAAGGGGTACTGAGACACAGGAATGTGGGGTGGGAATTCCAGAACAAAGTTATAACTTAATACATGGCTACCGATGGTGACAGAATTAAAACCAGGGATGCTCAAGAAGTCAGAATGAGAGCAGCATAGATATCTTGGAAACTTCTGGTACTGAAGGTTACCGAGACAGAGAAGATAACAAAGTGATTTGAAAACAATAATTTAAGAATCATCTCCTGTTCAGGTAAAGCAACAATATAGATAAATAAGTATACGGAATTTTGAGTGTCAAGAATCATGCAATACAATTTTGGAGTTTGTATTTGTGGGAAGTAGAATTCGGGAGACCACCTAGGCATGGGTTGAAATGGTCAAGTCTAAACGGTGTAAAATGTCCCGGATGAGGTTTCAGTTATAGGTGAGCTATGACTACAATTGTGATGGATACATGCTAGTCCCTATCATAATCTACACACAACAGTGGATTTCACCATTACATTTTTAAAAACTCAGATGTATAGCAATTGTCATCTTTTTCCACTACTTCTATTCATTGTTGAAAGATTGCTTTTCAAATCTTGACTAAAAAAAGCAAATAGCTTAGTGGACTGATGGAAAGCAATAGTGTGAAAAATAGAATATCAACTGGCATAATTGTCAACTAACGTTGCATCAAGGAAGATTAAGAGTCTGATTATGTAATAACTTAAATCTCTTACAAAATGCTCTGTACATGATGGAAAAATTAATAACTAGAGACATGGCAGATTCCTGCATTACCTGCCATTTTCCAATATCAATAGGAAACAAACAATATCAAAAAGTTGTGATATCGCTATTGTTACACATTTCACTAAAAGCATGGCCATTGTACAAACACTTGGATGACTTGTCAGTTAAGCCTCCTGGATTACACTATATATATTTATTGGAAATAATCAGGTAGGCGGAGGGGAAGAGAAACAGCGACGAAAGGCTATTCCTTTCACAAGACCTTATCCCCAGATTTTTCTTTTTTAAATGCAGTAAATCTTGTCACAAGATCTGATTACAGTCATAAAAATGATTGAGTTTACACAATAAAGCACACTGAAGGATACAGGTAATGGGATGGGATGTAATAAAGATGAGCGAGTACAGCAGGTAGTGGCAGCTGTCCTCTAAGAGTGCCTGTGTGACATAGGCTCTGCTGAACCGGAATCTGGGCAGCCTCTGATGAAGCCGGCAAGCACTTGTCAGGGCATTAGCCAGCAACGCTCTCTGATAGAACTGTCCACCTTCAGCAACTCTATGAAGAAGCAGAAGCAGACAAAACATTCAGCTTCTTTATATGCATCGACAATTAATAAAAGTGTGGCACTGAATTGTGGTACTTGGCAGAGCAAGTGCAGGTTGGGAAACAGAATTTACTGTAAATGTGTGTTTTTGTTTTACTTAGTTTTGTAGAACTTTTCTACAATGTACAGTTTTCCTTCTTTTCTTTAAAATATGAGCGCACCAACTGGGTGTCAAGCCCTGTGGAATCCAGTCATTACGCTCAAGAATTTGTAAATAAAGTAAGTGAGGAGAAATCAATAGCCCGATTTCTTTTTGTTCAAAATGTTAAACAATATCCC
The DNA here is from genome assembly GCF_037043375.1 of Chiloscyllium plagiosum. Taxonomy (NCBI): domain Eukaryota; kingdom Metazoa; phylum Chordata; class Chondrichthyes; order Orectolobiformes; family Hemiscylliidae; genus Chiloscyllium; species Chiloscyllium plagiosum. The sequence continues at coordinate 60,360,830 of NW_028270149.1, forward strand.
ACCAACTTAATTTCAAAAGAGTTCAAAAGCAAGTTAACAGGGTAAAGGCACTGTCCCAAGAAAGTCCCACATGGCTGCCAGGATGGTGCTGTGACAAATCTAGGTCTTCAGGTTTTACACAGTTCGGCCAGCTGTTCAATAAGTAACAGTGCCCTGGAATACCGTGAAATTACCACTTTGAACTTTTACCATAGTGTATAAGCATCAAGTACTTAATGCATTTAACCAAAATCTCATTGTTCATTACTTGAGCAAAGATTTTATGCTCTTCACAGAAATAAATTAATACTTTATCAAAATATTGGAAACAAATTACAAGCAAATGAGTAAAGCAGGTGTACAATAATATTTCACTGCATAATATTAGTCTACAGTTTCACCTCTCCTTTTATCAAACAATCAGATTAATTTTGTTATTTTCTGTTTTGATGCTTTTTGCACTGAATTTAAAAAGGAGGATTTACTTGGTTTCACTGATCCTAATGTAGTAAAACATCAGCAGCAATTATAACCAATAACAGTCTGTTATTGATCATTCCCTCACACCACATTTTCTGAGAAGTTAGGTTTTAAAACAATGATATGGAGGTGCTGGTGTTGAATTGGGGTAGACAAAGTTTAAAAATCACAACATCCAAAAGGTTTACTTGGAAGTACAAACTTTCAGAGTGCTAGCTCCCTGATAAAGGAGATTTTTAGTTTTAAAACAAGGCAGTGCATTTGGGAAGGTGATTCACTAATATGCTGGCATAAAATTGGCTGAAAAGTAGGAATCAGGATAAACACAATGAATATTTAATCAGACTGGAGAAAAAGTTGTAGTGGAGTTCGCCAAGGGTCACAATTGAAATCTTCAATCTACCTAATTGTATTAATGATCTAGATCTTGGAGTGCAGGAGACAATTTCAAAGTTTGCAGACAATATCAGTCTTAGAAATATTGCAAACTGCGAGGAAGACAGTGAAAAGCTACAAAAGAACATGGACGTGTTACTAGAGTGTGCAGATACTTAGGAAATTAAATTCAAGGTAGGGAAGTAGTTGGTGACACATTTCAGCAGAATGAACATTGAGAAACAGTATTAAAATTTAAATAAAAGGCCTGGGAGATGTCATGCTATAACTGGGATCAGTATATCAATAATCATGCCACATTATAGTATGTGTTATAACAAAATGTATTTTAAAAAGTACAGAAGTACAACATCCCAATGAGACCAAAATGACCAATTTTTCGGACAACTATTCAGGAACAACATAATTTATACCAAGTTTAGTCACTATGGAAGAGAAGAAAAACACTACTTAGTGGAAACACTATTTATTGTATTATGAAGATGTGGGTGCACTGTACCTTTAAGAGAGTTAAAAGCTAGAAAAAAAAACTACGTGACAGCACCAAGTATTCTGAAAAAAGATACAATGTAACGTGTTCCAGCTACTGGGGTAGCTAGTTGCCTGGAAATGACAGAACAGATTCGAATTAGGCCAATCAGTTTAAATTATACCCTGAAAAATACCAAACTCCAATCCAGTTTGAATTTAGTATATTGACAATCTTAAAAGCCAATGACACAACCCAATGCTTTGGGGGTACAAGACCAGGGAAAACTGAACAGTTGAGAGGAGAACTGCCAAGCCACAATCATGTAAAAAGACTGCCTGAAAAATAGCTCTCTCAAAAGATACTTTTAAATCGATCAGTAACCTGTGAAATCCCTAAGAAGAAACAAAGATTTGACATTTGATTGGTTTTTTTCAAAAGTTGAATTGCGGTGATTCTTAACTGGGGGGGGTTCCAGAGTTTACTGGTCTACTATTATAGGAGGGAAAGTAAAAGATAGGAGAGAAAAAGGACTTGTAAGTAGTTGTTAGTTAATTATTCTCTCTTATACTTTAAGAAATAAACTTGTTAATTTTTACTTTAAATAGTTCTTGGTCTCAAATTTTCACAGGTTACTGCATGGGATGACTCTTTTCTATGTTGCTGGTTTACAGTAAGCAAGAGAGTTTATCCCATGTTGTAACAATTGTTAAAGTTAACAAGTACAATGAAAAAAGGATTTTCAAATCATGCAACTGAAATGACATCTGTTCAAAACCAATGATTACACATACACATAATCATGGTTATGACAGATAAAAGACAAATGGTCTAACATCTCCTACAGTGGTGGGCGAAGGGGGGAGGGGGAGGAGATAAACAAAATTCTGAAGTTCAAGATTCCACACCACAAAGTGCAGATTTATTTTCGGTCCTTTGATTTTGCAATGCTGACATGCTGTTGTCTGCAGACTGATGGGTGCTCATCTGTCCTGCCCTGATAAAGAACAAATGAACCAAGTACGAGAAAACAAGATGCTTTCCATTTGCAGGCTCTGGATATTTCTTTTCCTCTGCAGCCCTTGGCACTGACAACATTTTAAAACATTGCAGCTGAACAGTCAGAGGGCTGTTATCAGGCTAAATCCTTAATTTGAAAGATTCTCAGTATTGCTTAGACTCAAATTCTCCCTTTTACTACTTCAAAAAGAAATACTGTTTTTGGTCAGTGTTTGACTTCCCTTTTTTGAACTGCATCATTTGAAGCCGGTATTCCTTATTTCTTGACTGAAGTGCTCATTCAATGTCCTTCTCTTTGTAATTTTCCCCCTCATTGCTTCAAAATCCAGCATTGTATCACACAGCTCAACAACATATTGTCAGAAACCTCACTGTTTTTTTTTAAAAAACATTTTTGGTTGAAACTGTGAGCTAAGAGTTGAAGGTGACTTTTGGACTGTGGGCAGTAGCTTGTTTTCTCGTAAAACGCAAGAACAAACAAACTGATATTTGTTTGGAGTATCTGGCCTGAATATTAATTGCAATTTGATTTATGTTTAAAGAGCGCTGTAAACATTTCAGTTCCAGAAATGCATTTTACTCAAGTTTTGGCAAATGTTTCATTGTTAACAAGGTGCCATCACAGACAGGCCAGTGCCAACCAGTTTAACAGAGAAAATGTTAAAACAAAAAGCAGAAAGAGAAACCAAAGTTTGAACTGTGTTTTTTGTCAGAAGGATTGTAGCTGTCAAAGCCACAGGACAGAAGTTTCATTGCTCCCCATTACCTCTAATCATCAACTTATTGAAAGTTCATAGAATAGAATTTTAGTTATAATTAAATGACAATCCCCCTGAGCCCCAATAGAAGCTGTACGCATTCACTGGTGTCACTTCAGAAATCAAGCAATATACAATTCCAGGTGCCTGTGATATTACACATTGTCAAAACTACTCAACTGAACTGGCCAGATACAGCTCTTTCAATTTTCTTTTAACTTATCCCTTAACTATGTCTGTCTGTCTCTCCACGAGAGAAAGGGTTCAATTTTGAGGGTTACTGAATGTTTTAGTTATACAGTGTTGCAAATAAAAGGAGGGGAAGACTGATTTGATTTGTCGATCTTTGAATCGCAACATGCAACTGATTTTCAAATTGTACAACTCTTCGCGAAATGTCGATTCTCCTGCTCCTCGGACGCTGCCTGACCTGCTGGATCTTTCCAGCACCACACTCTCAACTCCTTTTTTCACTCATAGCATTCCAATTCCATTTCAGTTTATAGTCAATGAAAAATATGCTCTTAGTGTATATTAAAAAAATACACATTAACGGTGTTTAGACAAAAGGAGAAAGCTTGGACTCTCTAGGTTCCAAGATATTACAAGAGAAGGGTGGTTCATCATAAGGCCCCAGATGCAGTATTGCGTACAGTTCCAAATGCCACACTTTAGGAAAACATGAATGCATTGGAGAGAATACAGAAGATATGCACAAGAATAGTTCCAAGGGTGAGAAGCTTCAACTATGCCAATTGATTGGAGAAGTTGGGATAGTTTTCCTTAGAGGAGAAGGCTAAGAGGAGATTTAATTGAAGTTTTCAAAATCAGGAGTGGTCTGAACAGAGTAGACAGAGAGAAATCTTTCCCACTCAAATTAATCAAGAATGAGGGGGTGCAGATTTAAAGTGATTTGAAAAGTAGCGAAGACGATTTGAGAAAAAAATCTTTTCGTGCAGGGAGTGATTAGGGTCTAAAATGCACTGCCTCAAAGTATGGTGAATGCAGGTTCAATGGAGTCATAAAGAGGGCATTAGATTATTATTATTTAAATATTTAAAAATGAGGATTATGGGGAAAGGGTAGAAAGGTGTCAATAAACTATGATGCTCATTCAGAAAACTGCAAAGTCATGATGGGCTGAATGACCTTCTGTACTGTAAACAATTCTGTGACACTTGGGTTGGAAAAATATAAAAAGTCATTTTTCTTTAATATGGGAGAGATTGAGAAATGTTAGTATTCAAGTTGACCTGGAAAGTTCTTGTGCATGAATCATAAAAAGTTTAGCCCTCAGGTACAGAAGGAAATTAGGACCGAAATGGTACATTTGTCTTACTTATCAAGAGGAGTGAAAAAAAGTGTGAAAAATTACATAAAAGGAAACTGCAGATATCACACACAGAGCACTCTCTACAATTTGGTCTTTTATCCAAGGAAGGATATATTTACTTAACCGAGAATGTGAGAAGGGCTAACCATGCCAATTACTGGGATGAGAGGATTGTTCCTTGAGAAAAGATTGAGCCACTGGACGTGAATCCCCTAGAATTCAGGCAAATGAGAGATGATCTCTTTGAAACAAAATTATAAGAAAGAGGATAGAATCATAGAATGCAGACAGTGTAGTTAGAGGCCATTCAGCCCATCAAGTCTGCACCAAACCTGCGAAGACCATCCCACACACTCCCCGTAACCCCACATTTACTATAGTTAACCCAACTAACCTGCCAATCCCTGATGACATCCCCTTGGTATACGTATGAAGATAGGAATCTGTTGTATTTATGCTGAATGCTGTTTTTTGATTAGAAATAGTGAGATGATTTTAAAAAAACACTGCAGAAAAAACAAACTTTTCCAACCAACTGGAAGAGTAAAGATCAGTACAGAGGTCAAAATAGTAATGGGAAATAGAAGACAATCACTATCTTGGTCTGACTAGCAGCAACTGATCTCTTCTAGTTTAAGATATTACTTTGTCACAGGGCACTGAAAGAAATCTGAGAATTTTCAGTTACATCATGCAGTTACATGTAACAATAATTACTATTTTGAATCTTAATGTACATTTCAAAACAAAGCAGTTCCAAAAGTTAAAACCCAATTATGAAAAAAAGTTTAGCTCTGATCATAATTTGAAGATTAACAATTCATTCTATGATTCATTTATAACATTCCGAGCTTTCTAACAGAAAGTATCATCAAGTTATTTTGGCCAGTAAAGTCTATAGCAACCTTTTCTAATGAATAAGCATTGTACTGGATGCTACAGCCAACTTAAGATTTCAGGGACCTAACATTCTCAATATTTTGCCTGTAAATATTACAATCATTGCAAACATGTAATACACGTGTACCTACCCCAAGATCGGAAACAGAAAAAAGAATGTTGACATCAGCGTAAATATTCGAAGCAGCCACATGATAGATTCGATCTTGTTGCTCATCATGAATTTCTTTTATCGTTATATGGCAGGAAATAAAGAAAACAATATTATTATATTTTGTTTAAAAAAGAAACACTTTATAATAAGTAATCTCTATCTAAGTGGGTATTACTGTGTGGGATGCCCCAGGAATCAGTATTGGAAGTGCTACAGTTTCACATTTACTTAACAACCTAGACCCAGAACTTCAATTCAAGTTAGGCAGCTTAGCAAACAATATTAAAGCAACGGGTTAGTGGGATTAAAAGGAACAACATGGACAAGGCAGAATAAACTGGACAAAATGGCCAAGTGGAAAAGCTTCAGATGAAATTTGATGCAGCTGAATATAAAGTACTACAGATATAAGGAGAAATGGGCAACAATTGGCACTGACAGGGGTACAAGGAAAACTAAAAGACGTCTGAGAAACATAGTAGATCTAATGTTCAATGTGTTTAACCGACACAAAGCAAAATCGTTGGACTAGTCAGCCAAATAACCACAGCAGTCATATAGAAGGCAAAGGGAAATCATCATCACTATGATATTCAGCCTCTGGATGTACAAGAACATTTGTGTCTTAAAACTCTTAGTTAGAAAGGAAGATTGAAGAAATTTGGGATTCCCCATTTTAAAAGCTGACAAAGGAGCTCTAAAAGCTTGCGATTTCAAATAAACCTGTGAATGGCAACCTGGCGTCATGTGACTTCTGACCTTATCAATCCCAATTCAACACAGGCACCTCCATATCATAAAAACTTTGTCTTTTAAGTTACACAACATTAGAAATGGTAACCAAGAGATAAATGTGAAATATCTTTTAAATGAAGTAGTACGCGCCGATTGAAGTAATAAGTTTAAACTTTTCTTCATAGAGCAATGAACACACAAATTGGGCTCTTGAATAGATATTACAATAGGAACTTTAACATCATTCTAATCAGGAAAACAAAGAAAAGTCAAATGACTTTTCTGACCCACCAATTATCCTGCAATTTTTCTAACATTCTATTTCTTGTCATACATCAAGCAAAATATTTGGAACCAGGTCAGAAAAGAACCCAGCAGAAAAATTTAAATAAGAATATTTCTTCTAAAAATGTTTGAGGCAACATTGAAAACCATTCTATTTCCTGAAATTTACATTTTTATGGCTTATAACATCCAAAAGTGTGCAACTTCTTCATAATGAAGATAAATTAAGGGATAGGGGGAAGAGTGCGGGTAAGTGGTGTTGAAATGCTTATCAGTCATGATTGAATGGGAGAGTGGACTCGATGGGCCAAATGGCTTACTTCTACTCCTACGTCTTATGATCTTATGAACTAATATTGTCTAAATAAAACAGAGATGACAGTCCATGTAACGGGTGGTGTGATTGCAGAATTTGAACTAATATGTAGGAGCCAGGGATGCATGCTCTTCCCTTCACTCTGGTTGTTTTTACTTGTTAAAGGAAAAGGATACATTCACCCTGAATTTATGTCATACCGACACATTCTATAGTACAGCATTTTGAGAACGTAAAATGGGAAATTCCGCTGACATTCATAAACAGCTATGTTTTATGAGTTTATGAAGGCTGTGTTTGGTTATTGCTTTGTCAGTTCTGGTTCATTTTAAATACTTGCCAAAATGTGACACCACGTACATTTGAATTAGCAAACATAGTCATCAAAGCAATTACTGCACTTTCTTGGTTTGTACTCATGGAAGAGGTACAACCCGGTTTATTTACTCATCTGGAAATTTCAGGATCAGACTAGTGCAAGAAACAAATTCCACCAACCCTAACAACAACAATTCATGCCAAAATTTTGAGAATCATCGTAACTCAACTCAACATAAAGCAAAATGCAAAAACTGGAATAAAACCAGCAGAAAGAAGTGAACACGACTGGACCCAATGAAAGAATGGAAGTTTTGCCTTAGAACATAGAACAATACAGCACAGAACAGGCCCTTCGGCCCACGATGTTGTACCGAACATTTGTCCTAGCTTAAGCACCTATCCATGTACCTATCCAATTGCCGCTTAAAGGTCACCAATGATTCTGACTCTGCCACTCCCACAGGCAGCACATTCCATGTCCCCACCATTCTCTGGGTAAAGAACCTACCCCTGACATCCCCCCCTATACCTTCCACCCTTCACCTTAAATTTATGTCCCCTTGTAACACTCTGTTGTACCCGGGGAAAAAGTCTCTGACTGTCTACTCTATCTATTCCCCTGTTATTTTATAAACCTCACCCCTCATCCTTCGCCGTTCCAATGAGAAAAGGCCTAGCACTCTCAACCTATCCTCGTCCGACCTATTCTCCATTCCAGGCAACATCCTGGTAAATCTCCTCTGCACCCTCTCCAAAGCTTCCACATCTTTCCTAAAGTGAGGCGACCAGAACTGCACACAGTACTCCAAATGTGGCCTTACCAAGGTCCTGTACAGCTGCAACGACTCTTGAATTCAATCCCTCTGCTAATGAACGCTAATACACCATAGGCTTTCTTACAAGCTCTGTCCACCTGAGTGGCAACTTTCAAAGATCTATGAACATAGACCCCAAGATCCCTCTGCTCCTCCACCTTACTAAGAACCCTACCGTTTACCCTGTATTCCGCATTCTTATTTGTCCTTCCAAAATGGACAACCTCACACTTGACAGGGTTGAACTCCATCTGCCACTCCTCAGCCCAGCTCTGCATCATATCTAAGCCCCTTTGCAGCCAACAACAGCCCTCCTCACTATCCACAACTCCACCAATCTGCGTATCGTCTGCAAATTTACTGACCCACCCTTCGACTCCCTCTTCCAAGTCATTAATAAAAATTACAAACAGCAGAGGACCCAGAACTGATCCCTGCGGAACTCCACTTGTAACTGGGCTCCAGGCTGAATATTTACCATCTACCACCACTCTCTGACTTCAACCGGTTAGCCAGTTCTCTATCCAACTGGCCAAGTTTCCCACTAACCCATGCCTCCTGACTTTCTGCATAAGCCTACCATGGGGAACCTTATCAAATGCCTTACTAAAATCCATGTACACGAAATCCACTGCTCTACCCTCATCCACATGCTTGGTCACCTCCTCAAAGAATTCAATAAGACTTGTAAGGCAAGACCTACCCCTCACAAATCCGTGCTGGCTGTCCCTAATTAAGCAGTGTCTTTCCAGATACTCATAAATCCTATCCCTCAGTACCCTTTCCATTATTTTTCCTACCACCGAAGAAAGACTAACTGGCCTATAATTCCTGGGGTTATCCCTATTCCCTTTTTTGAACAGGGGCTACCTGTGAGATTGAAATCAGAATAATACAGTGCTTCTACAATTAATTCTCTGATAATTTGAAATTTACTTAAGTTGACACAAGAATTGCGATAGAAATTCTGTCTAACACTATTAAGGACAAAAGCAGATGCTATGCCACAACTGCTAAAACACCAACTTCAACAGAATTATTGTTTTCACTCTTAACCAATAATTATAACAGTAACGACCTAAACAAATGCGTTTGTTCTGGATTCTCTCTCGATGCATCACAACATGGCTTGGCAATTACTTTTCCCAAGACTGCAAGAAACTATAGAGAGTTGTGAATATAGGTTGGGCTGGAGGGGATTTAGAATTTCCAAAAATAAAAGACCTGTACCCATATTTGAATTGGCTGTTAGATAGTCAGCAACTCTGAAAAATACCTACCAGCAGCTCACTTTCTCAACTGGAGAGACAAGGAGCAATGTAAATTTTAAAAACAAAGGATGGTGTAAGCTAGGTGCCTATCGTTCAGTCAGCAATTCTGCTGCGCAGTGTGTGAAGCAGTCATACAAATTTAAAAGGCCATGTCAAGTCCCCTGTCAACAACCATTTAGACAATTTCAGCTCTGAAGTAGTAGTCAGCCTGAACAAAATTTACAGACACTGGTATTCAGTCACCCTTTATTGACACACTAATAGTCCTTGACTTTAGTACTGCCTCCTTCAGAGTCAGGTACCAGAGTGTCAAGTACTTCTGACACTCACCCTTTTTATCTGTCAGCCAGGGTTCCCTAATATGACCAGATTAACAGGCCCAACAAGGAAATCATATTCTATATGATGCCCAGCTGGCCAACCTCATTACAATCACTACAGTCCTTACAATTTACCCTGTAACTGAGGTACCATTGGGAAAATTCAGTTAAAATCCAAATTTTTATCATTGTCTGGTATTTCATACTGGAATTGGGAGATAGGCCAAAGAACTCGGCTAAACTGTGAAGACCTGTCACTACAATAATGGTCCTAACACCATCATCTTGTATGCTCTTACGAAACAGTCACCATTTGAGGAGGGTACCCAATATATGCATTTGACTATGAAACTATGCTCAAGTCTGAAACAGTACATTTGAGAAAGGAGAAAATGAGACAAAAATTTAAAGACAAAGAGGACAATGGAAAGTCACAATTACAAAGGCTTCTGCTATGATCCTGCAGACACTAAGAAAACAAAAACTGAGAAAATTCCCTACAGCAGCCTGAACACTTCCAGAAGTTCAGATTTTAATAATGCGTTTCACCTAACCCACCCTATTGATTACTTGATCACTTTTTCTTGTATAATTTATGCAAGGTCACAAAGATTTCCTTCACATTCATTCCTATTCTAAACTGAAGTGAATTTTAAAATGTATGGTTCTATTCAAAACTATAGTTTTGAGTTTTCTCCTTTCACCAACCATATCTTGCCTTGATCCATCACTCCTTTGGCACTTTCTCCTCCTTTGAGCATCTCACTTTGTTTCACTGCTCTCACCTCATATATAGTCAACACTATTTGCTACCTTCGCAAGTATGGAATTTTTTAGCATCAAGGATCTACTGTTCCTTCCTCAGTTTCTACTCGAATGATTTGTCACCCTTTGTGATTTCAACCTCCATCTCAACTCATTATGTTCCCTCTCTACTGAATTCATGCCCTCTTAACCTCCCCAAATCTTTCATTTCAGAAAATTCCCAACCTAGATTCATGGCCAATCCCTTGACCTTGCCATCATTAGTCCCATTGCACTAATTACAAATAGCCATCTCCAATCACCATTTATCACTCTCAATCCATGTCCCCATTCCAAACCCCAACACCATCCCCTTAATTTGCTCGTGGAAAAAGAACTAATTCCTAATTTACTTACAACTGTACTTCAAAAATCACAACTATTGAATCTTTGGCCCTGTCTAACAAGACTTTTGCTGCGACTGATTACTCAACTGCACCCAAAACTCTGATTATTAATACCCAATAAAACCATTAAGTTCTCTCATCCTGGCTACTCTCACTGGTACAGCCTTCACCTTTGCTCCCTAAAATCTATGGGACACAGATTGGAAATGATGTGGCAGAAAACTAGTTTAACCATCTACTATCAGACATGGCTACATCACATAAATGGATCCTTTTCTATTTTGCTAAAGCTCCTCAGGATCATCTGGGAATGCAAAGGTAAACCCAGAGGATTATTTTCTCTCCTGCAAACTATCACCACACCCAGCCTGTTCCTCACCCACCTGGCCAAACGTCAATGCTCCACCCCACCTACACAATGTTTTAGAGGTTCCCTCGCCTATCTCGTCTCATGCCCTCTGATGTGAGACAATTGATAATTAAATGCATACTAAAAGCTTTAGAATAGACAAAACATAGCTACAAGCACCTTATCTAAATAGTATGGAAAACGCAGCCAATACTTTCAGCATGGTATTAATTCTGTGGGAATCTAGCTAAAATGCAAGTTATTAACATTGAACAACTTTCACAAGGATGAAGGTAATAAAGACGCAGTCAGGATGGCGATGTGAAGCTACAGTGAAAACAACACTTTACAAAATTAGAGGAAATGAAAGGGACACCAGTAACTGGTATCGCTTTGCTTATTGCTAACTCTATGTGAAGTAAATGCTGAGTTTTTTTATTGTCAACGATAAGTGAATTGTAAAACATTATGACTACAACTAACCAACCAACTGTATTTTGAGAAATGACTTAGTGGACTTTTACCACATGCACATGCTCAATTTAAACCTGTAATAACTGTACCCAAGATTCAAAAGTAACTGTTTTAAAAATCACAACACCCTCTCAAAATCCATCTTGCTCATGAGACACTCAGCCCATTCACTTGACCATATTCCAACCAAATCGAACACTCAATGTCCCCTTCCAGTCTACTCTTAGCGATACTGCTAGGAATTTTTTTCCGCTTTAGGTGTTGTTTCTTGTTCCTTTAAACAAGAACCTTGTTTCTTCAGATCTGGAGCACACTACCAAAGAATGTATTTGAGGCAGATTTAATGGTGGCTTTCTAATCAAACTTGGATAATTATCTACAGGGAAAATTTTGCAGAGCTACAGGTAAAAATGCAGGTGAATGGGACTCATCAAATTGCTCGAGCAAACATCTGGCATGGATGTGACAGGTCAAATGGCACCATCTGTGCTATAACCATTTAACAGCATTACTGAAGCATTATAAAGCATTGTTAGACAACAAGTCACACGATGCAACATGAGGGCAGGGGCCGAAAGCATAGTCAAAGAGACAGGATTAACGTAGGATTTCAAAGAATAAGGATGGTAGAGAGTCAGAATGGATGATAGGGAAAATTCCAGCAATTGAAGTTTTAAGCAGCTGAGGTTACAGTTGCCAATAATGAAGAAAATATAAAGCAGAAATGCATAAGATGACAGATAATTGCAGGTGATATCTTCAATATAGGAAACAGTAAGGACATAAAAAGATCTAAAAACAAGGTTACGAATTTTAAATTCAAGGCTCTGATTGAACAGGAACCAAAATAAATCAGCAATAACATGGGTGATAGGCGAACACAAGCTGGTGCACACAAGGACACAGGCAATGGAGTTTTGGATGACCTCTGGTTCAGGGAAGAAAAAAAAAAAAATGGGAAGCTAGCAAGGCATATATTAGTATAACCCATAAGACCAAAAGGCGTAGGAACAGAAATTAGGCCATTCAACCCATCAAATCTGCCCTGCCATTCAATCATGGCTGATAAGTTTCTCAACCCCATTCTCCCACTTTCTCTCTGTAATCCTTGATATTCAAGAACCTATCTCACAGTCTTAAATATACTCAATGACCTGGCCTCCACAGCCTCCTGTGGCAATGTATTCCATAAATTCACTACTTCCTGGCTGAAGAAGTTTCTCCTTATCTCCGTTCTAAAAGGTCTTCCCTTTAAGGCTATTCCCTTCTAGTCTCTCCTATCAACAGAAACATCTTCCCAACATCTACTCTGTCTAGGCCATTCGGTATTCTGTACATTTCAATTAGATCCCTCCTCATCCTTTTAAATTCCAAGTTTAGACCCAGAGTCCTAAGACGTTCTTCATATGTTACGGCTAAAGGTCAAAAGCAAAGGCAAGAGAAAGAGTTTCAGCGGCAGATGAACTGAGGTAGGAGTAAAGTCAGACAATAATAGAGGAGGAAAGAGGTGGGCTTAGTGATGTCATGTTTATGAGGAATTAGCTCATCATGAAGTCAAATAGAAGACCAAGAATGCAAACACCCTTGTTTAGATTCTGACAGTTTCTGGGGAGATGGATAAGAATCTGGATCTTGGACTGAAGACAATGGCTTCACTGCTCCCAATACTTAATGAGAAGAGAATTTCTGTTCATCTGGTATTATTTGGGAATAAATATACCATGCTCCTTTAACTTACCCATTTATTCAATAACCAATGAATCACAATTTTCCAGGAATGACTACAGCATATCTGGAAATGAGTTGATTTAACTTGATAATGAAGCATAGGCACTTGATTTAATACATCAAACGGGTACAAATAATATAACAAACATCCTCTTAAAAAGCAATTCAAGAATAAATTAACCATATTTCTTCAGAACCGGGAATTATCAGTTAATTCCAGTGTATGGAATAAGCTGCCAGAGGAAGTGGAGGAGACTGGTACAAGTAAGCCAGTTAAAAGGCATCTGGATGAGTACATGAACAGGAAAGGTTTAGAGGGATATGGACCGAGTGCTGGCAAACGGGACTAGATTAGGTGAGGATATCTGGTCGGCATGGATGAGTTGGAACGAAGGGTCTGTTTGTTTCCGTGCTGTACACCTCTATGACTCTAAGTCATGAACAGAGTGGAACTTCAAGTATAAGTGCACATAACACCTAAACTCATGCAGTCATAGTTCAATAAGGCTATACTTAAAGTCATTTTCACTTATTAACTATTATTTAAATAAAAACAAAGACCAGACAGAAATAGATCATTAGAAGTATTTTTCTACGCTTAGTTTCCTAGTCTATTACACAATACTGACAGTTCAGAATTAGATTAGAATGGCTTTTGTCCTTCAAAGTCAATTGTTAAAATACAAGCTAAAATCATACTCTTTACTGATCAGGTCAATCATTTATGATCAATTGATGAATTATAGAAATAGAAGATAAACGCTTACCGAGACCGAAACTGGTCTGTTTGTTTTAGTACCACCATTGTCAACATCAGGACATCCACTTGGGTCAGTAGATTGCGTAGATTTATCAGTTGAGCCTTGCTCTGCCATTTCAAAATTCTCTGATTTGAACCAAGAACACAACATTAGCTTTCCAGTGCAAAAATTACCTTCTTTTTCTTGTATTTGAAGAACTTAGCAACCTTTAACACGGACAAATATCTCATGGAGCTTCACAGAGCTGCAAAAATGATTTCTGTGCTATTGAGGAGACATTAAGAATAATTAACAGCTAGGTCAATTAAGTTGATTTTAAAGAAGGGTTTTGAAGGAGGCAAAGTATTTGAGAGGGGGATTAGGCCGAGCGGATTGAAAGTGTAGCCAACAACTAAAGGGGAGTGATGAGGCTAACAAAAAAGGCTGAGATCAGAGCAGCAGAGTGCAAAACAGCTGGGCTAGAGAATTGTATGGATATCATAAGCAAAAGCATCAAAGGGTAAAAAGAGAATGATTTGTGGATGAGGATACACTGCATCTCAGCAAATATAAAATATAAAATATGAAAAACTGAGTTTAGGATGGGCTGATGTCTAAAGACAACAAAAGGGTGGAAAACTGAATAGAACATCAATGGAACAGTTTTTCTTTTTATTAATTCTTTTACATGATGCAGGTGATGTTGGCTGGAGCAGCACTTATTGCCCATTGCCAAGTACCCTGCTGTAAGCATCAAGGGCTGAGGGAGTATAGATACGAATCACTGTGCCTGTTGGAAGGGAGTTCCAGAATTTTGTCCCAGTGACAGTGAAGCAAGTCATCAGGATGTTGTGTGGCATTGTGGGGAATTGTTCCCATCCAGCTGCTGCCTTTGTCTTTCTAGGTAGCACAAGTCATGGTTTGAGAAGCCACTTGTGGACAATGTCAGGCTCCAGCACATTATGACCTGCCAGACAATACTTGAAAGCTTTAGCCAAAAAGACTGATATATACCATATGAACTTTGGCCATATCTGCTCCAAACAGTCCCGAGACTGGAGCAAAAACATAATTGAATATGGGCACTCACAGCCATCTGGGAAATTTGCATATCCTTTTCTGCAAGGATGGATAAAAGAATTGATAATTTACCAGCTGACTCATCTTTGTCATACCGTGGATGAAAATGGACATTGAAAGTGAATGCGTGTTAAACAAATGCGATCCCATTGACCTTTCATTTCTTTTGATGGCTTCTCATTCAAACCAGCCAGGATGAATTTCAAAGTAACAACTGACAAACAAGATGTTTAATCAATACATTTTCTTTGGAAGTAAAGACAATGGCAGGTGGATTTTTGCCACACCATGTTACTTTGCTGTACTTCTGCGAGGTATGATTTGTCTGATTAGCACACAAGGCAATACTTTTTACTGTCTCAGTACATGTGATAATAATAAATCAAATTTAAGCAAAATCTGCTGCAGGCTTTTATGGACCAGGCCAGACCCCCACAAAATATTTTCAGTAGCCTAGACACTAACTTTTTCTTATTTTAAAGATAGGTGTGAAATAAGGGGTTGCAGGTGTGATGCAACTGGTCAAATCACTTGGCTTGAAACGAAACAGAATTTATTTAAACACTATAGTTCAAACACAAACAAAAAAAAGCAGAATTTAGGATAACTTAGCTATTGGAAAACTTAAATGACCTGATTCAGCAACTTAACTAATTAACTGTTCCAACGTAGTAACAGCTCATAAACACATCCTTTGGCAAAAAGGTAAATTCAAACACAGATTCTTACAGGAAGAAGGGAACAACATGCATAGAGATTTCAGAGAAAGTCTGTTGGGAATCATTTACTGAAGCTGGCAACCCTTTTGGATCTCACACATCTGGTAACTGATAAAACTAAAAACACTAGAAAGCCCTGAACTGGGAGAACTGGCCACTCCCCTTCCATTGTTAAACTGTTTTAGCTTTCTAGCACCATAGACTTTTCGGCACCTCTGCCTTTACAACATCTCTTCAAAAAACCGATGACAAAATCACTTTTTTAAAGTGACGGCATCGTCACAAGGTCCAATCTAGTAGCTATACTATTCAAGACACAGCCATATCAGGCACTTGATGGATGTTGAAGTCCCTCAACTGACATATATTCTATGCCCCTACAAGTCTCAATACTTATTCCAATTATTGCTCAACATGGAGAAATACCGATTTATCATCTGATGAAGGTGTGTGGAAGAGGGACATCAGTAGAGGACAGTTAGCAGGAGATTTACTTGCTCGGTGCTGACCTGACGCTATAATATTCCATTGGGTCAGGATTTAATGTTGAAGACTCATGGGCAATACAGGTGATACCAGAGTTAATTGTGTAGAACTGGAAGCAAAGCCATCAATGGTGAATCTCTGATTACAATTAGATATCCATGAATAGAATCAGCTAAGTAGCATTTCCAGCCAACTGACTAAAGGTGGAAAGGCATTGGAGGAGGATGGCATAATCAATTGAGTCAAATATACAGATCAGTGCAAGAATGACAAGCATAAATAAATTTGCCTTTCTCACAGTCACATCAGATGTTACTTATGACTTTAGAGAGCCATGTCAGTACTGTGCCAGGGTGGAAATCGAAATGAAGGAACTCTAAAGATAGATCTGCAAAAGATAGGCACATATTTTCTTCAGGAGTGATTAGTAGTTGCGTAGTAATTGCAAGCTTTTTTATTAAGGAGCGAGCATTACAGACTTGAATATCCTTTTGAAGTCATTGGCCTCCTTTCTGTTCATTTAATTGTGTTCTCCTCCTTGAAATCTAAACCATTAAGATAGCAGAGCAACAGTTCCAAAACTATTTCTCGGAGAATCCACCACATACCTTCCTCATTCCTTCACCACTACTCGATCCTCTGTCACTCAGCCAGTATTCATACTGCTGCTACTGCTCCTTATGCACATAGGTTTCAATTTTACTGCCAAGCCGAATTTGGCACTTTAATTAACACTTTTTGGAAGTGCAAATAATCACAGCCATATTTCAAACTCCGCAATACAAAGTTTCTTTATGGAGCAATAAAAAGGGGAGTTTGAGACTGAGGAGCGTTAAGAATTGTGTGTTAAGGGGCCCAGCCTCTGACTGGTTTTTGTGCAATGCTGAACTGATGTGTGCACCAAGTGCAGCTGAGGAGAAGAAACAGCCAGAGCCTGCAAACAGAAAGCATTCATTTCTCCCTCTCTGTGTAGGAAAAACTGAAAACCTTGAAAGCTTAAAAGAAAGAATTCAAAAACAATGATACACTGAGTCCCACTGAATTGAGCAATGTCATCACCTACTGCCAACAGCTGTAAAATCAAAAGGATTGAGTGAAAATAACTTTCCACTTGGCGCTTTGGACTTTTGATCTTCAGAATTTTGTTTACTCTGACTATATTTTCCCCCACCCTTAATGTGTGTCTTAAACCATTTGTCTTCCACCTGTTTTAAATTATGAAGTGTGTGTGCATTTACAAAGGTTTGAAGAGCTATAGTTTAGGTTTCATAGTAGTAGATTAAAATCATTTCATATCTCTGCTACTGTTCAAGTCACGTGTTAGGCTAAAGAGAGTTATTCTTCCTTTTCTGACTAAATCTGTTGCAAATTGCTTTTATCCTGAAAGCTTTGGCCATATAGCTGTTCCAACTTCCCTCTGAGGTTTGCCACATGCTGACTGTATGCTAACACATTTGACTTCCAAAATTAGAAGTCATACATGCACAGACCTCAGACGGCCATACATTTAAAGAAAATTAGAGGGAGTATTGGCAGCCAGTCAGTCAGTAAGGCAAATTGATCATTTTGGAAGTCTCACTGGGATTTTATTTGTTTTGTGATGGTTTGCTGAACAGTGGAACACAATAATAATTTTTCATTTCATCTATTCATGGAATGAGGGCTTTACTCGTCCCAGTTAAAGTCTGAATTTCAATGCCGATGGAAGACTTTTACACTCCCTTTCACATTTGCTGAAAGTCCCTTCACATGCTTGTTGACACCCATTTCCTCTATCACTTCCCCTCCAAGTGTTTTATATTCAGCCTGGTTCTCACTTGCAACAAACTAACATCTGTCAGATAAATCATTTTTCTGCTGAAGTTTATCCTTTCACCATCCACCAAGTTCTAGCTTTGATTGCTAGTCCTTTCCCCCTGTTGTGCAAATATACCACGTCTGCATCCAAATAATTCTTTTTAAAGATAGCCAATGCTAAATAAGAGATTTTCCAGCCAATATTTGGTTGTAGTTTAACTGGGTCAGACCTGTTCTCAACCCATTAACAGCAGCTCTTCTCCAATTAAATACTTCTATTAAACAGTGTTTCTTGTCATGTTCAATAGCTGAACAAATCTTAGCATTCTCTAAAAATATCCTCAAGCTCACGCAATACATTTAATCTGCTCAAACTTTAGTGTAATCCACGATCACAATGCCAGTGGCAAAAAAAACATATTTATATTGATAGCCAGATAGATCATGTCAAGCATGCTCTGTACCCAACATACTAGGAAGTGGCTCTACATTGGACTTTGACCTTCTAGAGCATCTAAGAAAACAGCAGCCAAGGTCAAAACCAGAAACAGGGAGAAAGTGAGGACTGCAGATGCTGGAGATCAGAGCAGAGAGTGTGGTGCTGGAAAAGCACAGTAGGTCACGCAGCATCCAAAGAGCAGAAGGATCAATGTTTCGGGCATAAGCCCTTCATCAGGAAACCAGAAACAATTTACTAACCGCACAACGTTGATTCAGATGCTTTTGCCACACCACTAGAGACTTCAGCATTTGACCCATCATATGCCATTTGCAGAATACTGTCCAATCGACTAACAAAGGGTATCACAAACCCTTAATGCTGACACCTATTTAAATACAACAATGTGAACCAGAACTTGAGACCTCTGTTTGATAGCCATCCTGTCATCGCAAACATCTCTTCTCCTCACATCCATTGACTGACTAAAACCCATAAGCTGTTTGAAACCATGAGTGCTCACTTATCAATCCATAACCTGTCAAATCATCTACTACACATAGACCCAAAGTCAAACAGCACGGAAACAGACCCTTCATTCCTACCAGTCCATAAGCCCAAACTAAACTAGTCCCACCTACCTGTTCCTGATCCTTCCAAATCTTGCCTATTCACGTACTTATCTAAATGTCTTTTAAACGTCATAACTGTAGCCGCATTCACCACTTCCTCAGGAAGTTCATTCCACACATGAACTATCCTGTGTGTAAAAGATTTGCCTCTCACTTTAAAAATGTGCCCCCTCATCTTGAAATGCCCCCAAGTTCCATCTCAGTACTTTCATGAAAAATAATTACCAGCGGACATGCTTTGTATCAAGGAAAGAAATTTGGGAATCCACAAATGTTTCTTTTTTAATAAATCTGTCAAATTACATGTTTTGAAGTACCATGGCAAGAGCAGTTCTTGCTAAAGAGGTTCAGAATAGGTCATGGCCCATATGCAGCTTTTATGCATTTGTGGAGGGACACAAACAAGACTGCACATTACTGAGTAGTTCGAACTCCTCAGACTAAGTGACAAGTTTTTCAACTTCAACTTCACAAATGAGGCAGCTATTGCTTGGCTTGGAAAGATTTACATTATCTAATTTAAAATAAAAATCACCAGAACTAGATTTGGCAATGCTTCTTTCCTCCATGGACTTGACATGTACTAATCTACAAAATTTTGATGCTTTATGCTTTGCATGATCTCACATCCACCTTATCTCATTTTACCTGACCAGCACATATTTTTCTTCCTTATCAACAGACCTAGCTTCCTCTTCAGTCCTCTGCCAGCTGTCTCAAATATTCCACATGGTATTAAGTTCCATATTCAAACTACATTCCGGGTCAAAATAAACTTCCCTTGAAATCCTCATTGAGTTCACAAGTGACCATCTTAGATCTCTGGTCACTCAATTTAAACTGCTCGATAAATAAAAATGTTGTGTCTTTGGTTACCAGGGATTTCACATTCACCTCCTTGCTCTACCCCTCGAAACCACCCAGACATTTTCTTGCGATTTTTGATGCTACTTTTTAAAAGTTATACTTTCATTCTCTTTAATTCATTTTTTACATTATACAGTATCTTTTACATTTGTGTTGACACGTATGGTATCTGGACACTGACAGAAACAGAACCAGAAGAATTCATCAATACCTTCAATAATTATTAATCCTCCATTAAACTGAAAGCTACAACACACAAGGAAAGCATTAATTTCCTAGATAATATTTATTGGCACAGAACAACAGATTAAAATAAAAATATGTTTCCCCCCATATTACTACACAAAAAAAGCCATCACCCTCACCACACTTTCTAGAAACTGGCAAGGTCACATCCAATACATTCCCATCATATATATGCAAATCTGCAATACTTAACCAGGCAGTTACTACGTTTCTTACTGTATCTCACTTAAATGTAATACTTAGCACGCATATTTTACAATGTATTTTTTAACCCTATATATTTGCTCCTGAAACTATACAGCCTTAAGTTAAAGATCCCACATTCATTTGCAAGCAATTCACTACCTCAGTCATTTTAGTTATCTATTCACAGACACCACCTCCCACCTGGAGCCTTCTTCTCTCATCTGAACCAAACTTGGAACCTCTACTTCCTTTCACATAATTTCTCTCCTTTTGAATCATTTCTTCAAAACAAGGGAGGGTACGGTGACTCAATGCTTAGCACTGCTGCCACACAGCGTCAGGCACCTGGTTCAATTCCAGCCTCAGGCAAATGTCTTTGTGGAGTTTGCACATTCTCCCTGTGTCTGCGTGGGTTTCCTCCGGTGCTCTGGTTTCCTCCCACAATCCAGAGATGTGCAGGTTAGGTGAATTGGCCATGCTGAATTACCCACAGTGTTCAAGGATGTGCATGTTAGGTGCATTAGTCAGGGGTAAATGTAGAGTAATAGGACAGCAGAATGGGCCTCGATGGATTGGTCTTCAGAGAGTCGGTGTGCATTTGTTGGGCCGTAGAGCCTGCTTCCACACTGTAGGAATTCTATGATGCCAAGTGCCACACACACACACACACACGCTCCAATTAGGTTTGTTAACTCTTTCAACTCCGATCATTTGATAGTTCTATCAACGGAAAGATCCAAAGTTATTATTGACTGGTCTTCATCAAACCTATATTTATGGTATTTTATTCAATCTAACAATCTAGAACGATAATTCAGTGCAGTCTGAGGGAGTGTATCATCTCCAAAAGAGACTTTACACAAATCTTATCTGCTTTGAGATGGATAGAGTAAAGTTCCATTCCAAGGTAGAAATGTGGGGTAAAACAAGGGATGAATTCCCAATTATTCTTTGACTCATAACTGTGTGTTTGGAATCACAAAAGATTGAACAAACTAGATTCAAGGAACCATTTCTCCTCATAAATTTTAAAGGACAAAACATTAATATTTTAAAAATATTGAAAGAAAACAGCAAGTATGGGGAACTTTTGTTTACAAACTAAAAGAACAGAAAAAACGTACAGCAGATTACTGGCCTGAGAAACAGACAGGTTCAAACAACAAAGATGGATTGGTATTAGAAACAAGCAAACAAATTCTGTGGATAACTGGGCTAATGACTGCAACAGTTTTGATTAGATTGAATTAGATTAGATTCCCTACAGTGTGGAAACAGGCCCTTCGGCCCAACAAGTCCACACCGACCCTCCAAAGAGCAACCCACCCAGACCCATATCCCTACATTCATCCTTGACTAATACACCTAACACTATAGGCAATTTAGCATGGCCAATTCACCTAACCTGCACATCTCTGAACTGTGGTAGGCAACCGGATCACTCAGAGGAAACCCACGCAGACACGGGAAGAACGTACAAACTCCACACAGACAGTTGCCTGAGGCAGGAATTCAACCCAGGTCCCTGGTGCTGTCAGGCAGCAGTGCTAACCCACTGAGCCACCGTGCCGCCCTGCCTGAAACTTTCAAATTCAAAGAACAGCAGATATTTCATCCACTGTCTGGCCCAAACTTCATCCTTCAACCAACACCAAAAAAAACATACCTGGCCATTTGTACATACATATCTATTCGCAAGATCTTCTTGTTTGCAAAATGATGGCAACATTCGCTAATGCTGTGATACATATTTTTTGAAATGCAGTCACAATGATGACCAGAGGATGTAATTAGATGCTAGCTAGTAGCAAGGTTAATCTTTTAAGAGTGTTGTAATCAATTGTTCAGATTAATTCAGATTCCTCCGGCCACCATTCTATTCCTTCCTTTTACCAATGGTCTCTTCATTCACTAAACTACACTGTCAATGTATGATATGTACAGTCCTTTAAGTCGATCAATAAGCTCACTAAGACAGATTTTAAAATTACTACTGGAGGATAAAAACAGTATTAGAGGAATAAATAATCATTAAATAAAAACCAAAAGAATTGCAGATCCTGTAAATCAGAAGCAAAAGCAGAAATTTCTAGAAAAGCATTAACGTTGAGTCGAGTGACCCTTCCTCAGAACTGTTACGCTAACCATTAACTGAAACATCAATTCTGATTTCTCTCTACAGATGCTACCAGAATGAACTTTTCAAATAAATAATTATGCTGGTTTCCAAAATAGGTAGCAAATATATAACGCCTGCTTAACACTCAATCAGCAAACTGGCACTCTATTCCACTATTATCTTCAAATCTTATGAAGTAGAAATAAAAATCTTCCTTTCAATTAAAGTTTATATGTTTTCAATCCTAATCAACAATGTGACCAACAACTCAAATAGAATTATTAAATGTGAAATTATCACTATTCCTGTCCCTATCATGAGACATTTAATTGATCACCATTATCAAAAATGTTTCCAATTGTCCAATTACTAAGCTCAAATATTCATGCTCCTCTGGGAAACATTCAATACTACCAAGGCTAGTTCTATCAGAAATTTCAAATCTGCACATAGAACTGTAACTATAAGGAAAATCATTTTTGTTTATTAAGTGATCCCCATTTAAATATCAACTCTCACCTGTTTCCTCATTCAACGTTCCAAATCTTCACTCCTTCATAGAGGTCAACATCAGTGCACACTGGGAAAACTGTTATCCTAAATTGTTGTTTACTGAGGTGGGAATTCCTTCTTTTATCACAGGGATGTTCAGAAAGACAGAACATAATAGATCCATATAAAATTACAAAATGTGATTAGTATTTAATGAGATAAAAATTGTTCCTCCAGCTTCAATCTATAAACAGTTCCTAAACATTGCCATCCAGAGGCACTACACCATCGCATGAGTTCTGCATTAAATGAAATCAGACATGTGAACTACCAGTAACAAAATAAGCCATCAGAAAAAGTATCAAATGTTGTCAATTTCTTTCAACTAAAGACTAAGTTATCATAACATTTCTCCTACAAAGAATGTTAATCCAGCTTCTTTGAGAGTGTATTCTTTCTTAATGCAAGTCATCACCAAAATTTCTTCACTGCAATCCTGTAATTCTGTGCTGACCTGTCATAGATGTATTATAAAACATCACCTGTTTATTTTTAAAAATGCTATTAGCTGAAAAGTCAACACAGAAGTGATATTTCGGGCAAAAGCCCTTCATCAGGAATGAGCCCCTCATTCAAGCAGGATGCTGCCTGACCCGTTGTGCTTTTCCAGCACCACCCTAATCTGGACTCTGATCCCCAGCATTTGCAGTCCTCACTTTCACCCACAGATGTGAGGGGTCGTTCCAATGCCAGTCTGTTACTAGGCGTTTTTAAACAACTACCTTATTAAAGGAGGAACAACTAATCGAAGACTGAGGTTCACGTGCAGCACCCATTACTGAAAGACTCGCGAGAAATATAATGCTAACACGTTTACAAAAGCTCCTTAAACCTGCCGGGTCGCAGCATCATGTGTAACGTCCCATCACCGCACTCTGCTGCGTTGCTAGGGGCAGGGGCAGGAGCCGGGCCCATTCCTCCCCCCCCCCCCCTTAACCCGCCCCCGTGCCGACAGACTGTACTAACGACGGCGGCGTCGGCCCCCCGGCTACAAGACGAAGCTCAGTTCCCCGGTCCCTGCAGCACCTACCTTCAGTCAGTTTGTGGACAGCGGCCTGGAGACTGCTCGCGACCAACAACCACCGGCACGCTCTCAACCAAACACAATGGCGGGCCGCTGAGTGACAGCCCTCCTAGCCATCCACAAGGCCGCCTGTCCCCCCCCCCCCCCCCCCGTTGCTGGACAGCTGACCAATTAACGACAGGTCCTCACGAGCAGGTTAGGTTGTCATCAACCCGAGATGGAACGGTCGGACATGTACGCATGCGCTCCCAGTGCATCCTGGGGGCTGTAGTCCATACAATTGCAGAAGGGCAGGATGATATCCCCACAATTATTTTCTCATAAACCTGTTCGGAGAAGATATGATTGCACACCTCTGGAGAAGATGGGACTCGAACCCAGGCCCCCTGGCACTATTACCATATCAAAAAGACCCAGCAGGATCAAATGCCCATGGGAGGAGGAATTAGGAACTGCTGAGGTAGTTAGAGTTGCTAGGGTTTAAATTAAGTAGAAACAGAAAATATTCTATGGACTAGATTTATAGTGAATTGACACATTTGCACAGTGTCAAGCAGATCAGAGTTAAGGGACACTGGTACCCATACCGGGGAGAAAGGGAATGGGATAGGTTCTACTTAAACTGGACGAAAACCAGTATCTTGGCAAGTGAAATAACTAAGGTTGTAAACAAGAAATCTAGGAATGGAATTCAAGTGAAGAAAAAAAATAGAAGTCCAGAGAGAAAAATCAAGACGATAGATAGGAGCGTTTAGCATGAATTTATCAGTAATTATCCGTGAATGAGGTCAAAGTCAGGAAAAATGGTCTAATTTAAAAACAAATAAATTCATTGTATCAGAGTTGCTGGTTGACTCGATAAACTAATGGCAAAATAAAAATAAAAATGTATGAAGATAAACAAAATAGAAAATAATTAGCTCTTATAATAACAACATAAGGACAATAGTGAGGAAGGATCATGGCTCAGAAGATCAGAACGTGGTTATGTTGTGGTGAGCAGTGCTATCTCAGTGCCAGGGACCCAGGTTTAATTCCAGCCATGGGTGACTGTGTGGAGTTTACATATTCATCCCATGTTTGCGTTTTCACTGGGTGCTCTGGTTTCCTCCCACAAGTCCAAAGATGTGCAGGTTAGGTGGATTGGCCATTCTAAATTGCCCCATAGTGTCCAGGGATGTATAGGCTGGATGAATTTAGCCATGGTAAATGAAGGGTCATGGGGATAGGGTGAGATGATACTTGGAGGGTCGGTGCTCTTGATGGGTCTAATGGCCTCTGTCTGCACTGTAGGGCATCTATGATTCAATAATTCTAGTAGGATAAACAAAGCTAGAGATAGGAAGTAACTAGAGCGGAACCCTCTCTACAGAACCCTCAAGATAATAATGATCTTGGAGATATCATTAATCATACCATACTGGGAACTTAGAACAAAACAATGCAATAGCCATGGCTTCACATAGACTGAACTAACTAAATTGGCAAAAAATAGTTTGTGGGATAAATTAATGAAATGTATTTGAGATAGTATTCTGAAATATCATGGAATCTGCAGGATAAATATTGGTTTATATTTTATGAAACACTAAAAAAAAAACTGTGGATGCTGGAAATCAGAAACAAAAGCAGAAATTCCTCAGATCCTTTCACTTCCGAGGAAGCGTCACTGGACCCGAATCATTAACTCTGATTTCTCTCCACAGATGCTTCCAAACCTGCTGAACCTTTTCTGAATTTTGTTTTTAGGGGATTTATATTTTGTTTTGTGTAATGACAGAGGGTTAATTAATAACCCTTTAACAAGGAATTATCTATAAAAGAGTGACCATAATATGATGCAATTTTACAATGTGTTTTAGAGTAACACATATAACTGTTGTGCAATTCGGGCATCCTTCCTATCAGAAAGATGTTGGGAAACTTGAAAGGGCTCAGAAAAGATTTGCAAGGATGTTGTCAGGGTTGGAGGATTTGAGCTATAGGGAGAGGCTGAACAGGCTGGGGCTGTTTTCCTTGGAGCGTAGGAGGCTGAGGGGTGACCTTATAGAGGTTTACAAAATTATGAGGGGCATGGATGGGATAAATAGACAAAGTATTTTCCCTGGGATCAGGAGTCCAGAATAGAGGGCATAGATTTAGGGTGAGAGGGGAAAGATATAAAAGAGACCTAAGGGGCAACTTTTTCACGCAGAGGGTGGTACATGTATGGAATGAGCTGCCAGAACAAGTAGAACAATTGCAACATTTAAGAAGCATTTGGATGGATATGGACCAAGTGCTGACAGGTGGGACCAGATTGGGTTGGGATATCTGGTCGGCATAGACGGGTTGGACCGAATGGTCTGTTTCCATGCTGTACATCTCTAGGACTCTATATAAATTCCAAACTAGTCCATTGAATGCAAATAAAGCCTAGCACTTGGATATAAGGAGCAGTTTGTTCAGACTGGAAAATTAGATTAAAAGACATGATGGAAAATATAGAATGATCAAAATTCTAAGATATATTTAATAATATTCAACAGGTATGCTATCCATTGAGAAATTAAACCTTCAGGATAAAAGTGATCCATCCATGACTAACAAAAAAGATTAAGAATAGTATTAGATTAAAACAACATCCTATAATATTATGAAGAGAAGGAGCAAGCTTGAGGAATAGTAGAGTTGTAGAAACTAGCAAAGAATGAACAAAACTGGTTGAAAAGGGGAAAAAAGTTTGATGGTAAACTAGTAGGCAATGTGAAAAAAAATTGTAAGAGCTTATAAACATAAAGGAGGGTTTCCTAAAGGCTAAGACAGGATATGTTATATCACAAAATAAGGAAATAGCAGAGACATTCACAATATTTTTGTATGGTCTTCAGTGGAAAACACAAAAAATATATGAGAAATAGTGGGGAACAAGGACCAAATGTAAGTGAGGAACTTAAATTGATTGGTATTAGTGAAGGGAATGTACTGAAGAAATTTAAAGAACTAAAAGCTGACAAATCCTCTGAACATAATGACTCAATGTCCCTTTATTCACAGCATGTTACTTCCAAAACGAACTCAATAAATTGGTTTCCCTGTCACAGAACCATGCTGACTCTTCCTGATTATCTAGAATTTTTCTAAATGTCCTGCTATATCTCCTTAATGATTGATTCTAACTGACACCATGACAAATGTCGAATTGGTCTCTCGTCTCCTGTTTTTTGCCTCCTTCTCTTCTTGAATAGAAGAGCTATATTTGCTATATTCCAGTTTGATAGCACCTTTCCAGAATCCAGTAAATTTTGAAAAATACACAGTGATGCATATAGACCTCTTCCCTAGGACTCTAGGATGAAATCCATCAGCTTCATGGGCTTCCCAGCCTGTAGCTCCATTGATTTGTTTGGTACTGCTTCCCTGAAATTGTATTTTCAGCAAGCATCTCTCTCTCTCTTCCACCACTGATTTTCAGCAATTACTTGAATGGTCTTTATATCCTCTATAATGATGACAGAGGCAAAATATTTGCTTAGTTCATTTGTAATTTCCTTTTTATGCACAATTAACTGCCCATTCTCATTCTCTAGAGGACCAACACTCACCTACTATACTTATCCAATACTGTCTCAAATTTTAAATACCTGTCAAAACAGGTATCCACCTTGTTGTGGTTCTGTTCGCCGAGCTGGGAATTTGTGTTGCAGACATTTCGTCCCCTGTCTAGGTGATGTCCTCAGTCCTTGGGAGCCTCCTGTGAAGCGCTTCTGTGATCTTTCCTCCAGCATTTGTAGTGGTTTGAATCTGCTGCTTCCAGTTGTCAGTTCCAGCTATCCGTTGCAGTGGCCGGTATATTGGGTCCAGGTCGATGTGCTTATTGATTGAATCTGTGGATGAGTTCCATGCCTCTAGGAATTCCTGGCTGTTCTCTGTTTGGCTTGTCCTATAATAGTAGTGTTGTCTCACTCGAATTCATGTTTCTTGTCATCTGCGTGTGTGGCTGCTAAGGATAGCTGGTCGTGTTGTTTCGTGGCTAGTTGGTGTTCATGGATGCGGATCATTAGCTGTCTTCCTGTTTGTCCTATGTAGTGTTTTGTGCAGTCCTTGCATGGGATTTTGTACACTACATTGGTTTTGCTAAGGTATCCACCTTTACATCTCTAGCTAGTTTTCTTTCATTCTCTGATTGCTGTCTACTGATTAATATTTTAGCCATTCTCTGCCATTCTCTCTATTTTGTTCAATCATCTGAACTGTGACTCATCTTGCATAACTTAAAGAAAAGTATAAAGTTTAATGCATTCTTTAATGTTTTAGTTCACCAGGAATGGTGGCTCCTTCTTTCAGAATTTTTCTTTAGGGTAGGAATATTGTCATTCTGCAATTTTTGAAATATCCTCTTAAATGTCTGTATAGATCTATATTCTAGCCTAGTATCCCAGTTCATTTTAGCTATCCCAGCTTTCATGTACAGATTATTGCCTTTATGTAAGTTTAACGTATTAATTTTAGAGCCATTCTCCTCCCTTTTAATCTGGATGTGAAAAACAATTTTATTTCAGTTACTGAGATCTAACAGTGTCTTTACACTGAACTGATTCACTAATCTTGTCATACTATACAATACTATAGTACTATAGTATGTTATGGGATAACATACTCTCTGGTCAGTTCCAAAAGCATTGCTTCAAAAAACAATCTCCTCATCGAAGCTACTGTTGCAAATTTGATGTCACCAGTTTTTGTGAAGAATAAAATCAACCATGCTATTGCCATCCTTTTCTCACACACACACCCAGTATTTATTCTTGTATGCCTCATCTGTATTTTGGCTACTTAAGATGCCTATAAGACATATCTAATAGTAATTTGTTTCCAATATTCCTTATTTCCATTCAAACTTATTCTATACCCTGATCTCCTGAGCCAAGGTCATCGCAACAATTTCACTAAAAGTGAGTACCAAAGTAGAGCCTTGATTAAAATTGCCAACACTCTACATTTGTCACCTTCCTAATCTTCCTGGTGCAGCTGTCCCTCTTTCTCCTGAGGCTGCAATGACAGGACAAGTGGCAGTACTTAGATATCTGAAAATAGGAAGTCAGAAGATAATGTTGGAGTGAGGGAAAGATTGGTGGAATGGAAAACATGTGGTCCATAATCACACTAAATGTGACAATTACTTAATAACATTTTTCCATTAACACCATAGGGGTCTGCAGTCTCATCCTTAATGACAAAAACTGGATTCAATTTCATTTTCTGGAAATGAGTTTTTTTTAATGAAAACCCATCATAGAAGTAACTAATACAAATTTGCTTCTCTTTTGAAATTCAAATTCCAAAAACTGTACATATATTTTAAATACATATGTATGAAATATATACCTTCGCAATTCTCACATATCCTGTCTATATCCCAGGTAGATTGGTTCTCTTGAAAACTAACTTTCTTTACTCATGTTTTGTCATGAACAAATTTAGCTACCATTCATTCGGTCCCTTCATCCAAGCCATTGATATAGGTTGCAAATAACTGAGGATCCAGCCTTCTCCTTATGCCAGTCCACTAATTATAGCTTGCCAAACTGAAAATTACACATTTGCGCTTGTTCTCTATTCCCTGTTAGCTGAACAGGCATCTATCAATGCTACTATATTATTTCTCAAGATGACTCAAGATGAAATGTTCTACCTTGTGACCTGCTCCCATTACATACTCAGGATCTTACTTGAGGGCCTCCTTGGACCTGGTAGAAATACTTGCAGCATGACCAAAGGCTAAATGGGATAGACACAGCGGCTCAAATCTGAACATCCCAAAGACACTGTTGCACTTAGCCACAACAGAGTTTATTCAATGACAGTCTGTAACCTAATGGCCAAGCATAACCTCCATTACCATGAAATCAGGGGATCATAGGTATATAAGAAATAAGAGCACAAGTAGTCCAGTTTGGCCTTCGATCAAAAATCAAAAATCTATCTAATTATGCCTTCAAAATGTGTATTGTTTGAAAATCCTGGAACGCTATCCTGAGCAGTACATGGACTGCAGCAGTTCAAGAAGGTAGCTCATCACTACCTTTTCAAGGTCAACTAGATATGGGCAATAAATGCTGGCTCAGTCAATGGTATTCATATCCCATGAATGTATATTAAAAAAAATCTGTTACTCTCTGGGGAAGAGACTGTGATGAACAATGTCCCTCGGAGAAGAAAATGGGAACCTACTTATTTTTAAATTCTGTTTCTTCATTATAGATTCCTCTGAGGGGAAACAACCTCTTGGCAATGACTTCTGGTGAAATCCTCTTAGAGTCTTATGTTTCAACCTTATTTCAAAGAGATCTATGGGAGAACATGCTGCAAGGTAGCACAAAGCGTATCTTGAAATGAGGTACCAACCAGTGATAATAATTCTCAGGACTCCAAAGCGCAGAGCAGCAGAAGAGGAAAGCTATAGAATGAGCTCAGTGTCCGGACACCCAATGGATCAGATCAAATGTCTGCAGTCATTCTACACCCAGTCATGAATTGATCATGAACAGTTAAACAACAAATGGAAGGAGAATTTTTCCAAAGTTTTGGCAGATGAAAGATACGCAACTGAAATGCCATGGTCAGTGGCTTCTCTTTACAATCGCTGACTGACCTGCTGAGAATGTCCAACATTTTCTGTTTTCATTTGTTATTAAAGGTCATTTAAGTCAAGCTGCCAGGAGACACAATTGATTCCCAACGAGGGATCACTGTCTCAGGAGAGGAGAAAAATTTAAATGAAGGCAAAAATATATCCCACTGTTTTCCATTCTGCCAATCTTTTCCTCACCCCAATGTTCACCTTCTGACTTACTATTTTCAATTATTTAAGTACTGTCACTTCTCCTGTCATTACAGCCTCAGGAGAAAGAGGGAGAGCTGCACCAAGAAGAAGATTGGGAAGGTGGTTTAATGGGTAGCACTGTTGCCTCACAGTGCCAGGGACCTGGGTTTGATTCCAGCCTTGGGTGACTGTCTGTGTGTGCATATGTGACCAGTTCAAACGGGCCCCGCGGGCCAAGGTAAACCGAGGCAAGAGCAAGGCCATGCTCTTCAGGAATTGGGCTGACCAATCCTCGATCCCCTTCACTGTCAGGACCGACCACCTGAAGGTGCTGGGTATTTGGTTTGGGGGGCTGGGGTGTATGCCAAGTCTTGGGAGGAGCGTATAAGCAAAGTGAGGCAGAAACCGGGCAGATAGAAGCTATGGTCGCTCTCCATCGCGGGAAAAAAACCTGGTCATCAGGTGTGAGGCACTGTCATTGCTGTTAAATGTGGCACAGGTCTGGCCTATTCCCAGAACCTGTGCCGCTGCAGTCACCTGGGCCATCTTCCAATTTATATGGAGATCAAAGATGGACCGGGTCCGAAGGGACTCAATGTATAAAGATCTGGGCAACGGGGTAAAAATACACCCAGTGCCACTCTCACCCTGATGGCCACCTTTGTGTGTGGCTGCATCAAGCTGTGCGTGGATCCCCGGTACACAAACACTAAGTGTCACTACGTACTGAGGTTCTACCTGTCCCCGGTGTTGCAAAGGATGGGCCTGGTCTCGCTGCTGCGGAATGCTCCGAGTAGTTGGACCGTTCCGTATCACCTGTCCTTCGTAGAGATGTTTATGAAGAAAAACACCTTTGACCACAAGTCCATCAGGAAGTGGTCAGCATGTAGTGTCCTTGAGACCCTTCAGGAAAAGGAGAGGGTGGATCCTATCGAGCGGTTCCCTGAGCAGACTGTCAAAGTCATTTGGCAGAATGCCTCATCGCCATAACTTTCCAACAAGCACCAAGACATGGCTTGGCTGGTGATGAGAAGGGCTCTGCCTGTGAGATCCTTTATTCATGCCCGGACTCTCAGCCGCACCGCATGCTGCCCTCGAAGTGGCTGCGGGGGGGACGAGACTGTCACACACCTCCTTCTGGAATGTGCCTATGCAGAAGAAGTCTGGAGAGGAATGCAGTGGTGTTTGTCGAGGTTCGTCCCGAGCAGCGCCGTGACGCAGGGCTCCGTGCTCTACGGCCTGTTCCCCGGGACGCACACCGAGACGAACATCAACTGTGCCTGGAGGATTATCAACTTGGTGAAGGACGCTCTTTTGGCGGTCCGAAACCTGTTGATCTTCCAGCTGAAGGAATTGACCCCGACTGAGTGTTGCAGACTGGCACATTCCAAGGTCCAAGACTACGTGTTGAGGAACGCGCTGAAGCTTGGGGCAGCTGCCGCCAAGGCACGGTGAGGAAAGAACCACCGTGTAACATCTGCCTGCCTAAGAAGAACAGGGGACCCACGCAGTCATTTGGGCTCTGCTGACGCCTCAGCTAAATATATGGATATATGATTGATAAATGTACAGAC
Organism: Chiloscyllium plagiosum; assembly: GCF_037043375.1. Taxonomy (NCBI): domain Eukaryota; kingdom Metazoa; phylum Chordata; class Chondrichthyes; order Orectolobiformes; family Hemiscylliidae; genus Chiloscyllium; species Chiloscyllium plagiosum. The sequence goes on from NW_028270149.1 coordinate 60,393,350, forward strand.
CTGTTTTTATGAATGATAAATTCTGATCTCTGTATTCAAATGTTTACGTATGTATGGCATGACCAACTGTACAGACCATCAAATTATTTTATGAATAAAGTATATTTTTGAAATTAAAAAAAGTCTTTTGTAGAGTTTACACATTCTCCCCGTGTCTGTGTCGGTTTCCTCCAGGTGCTCTGGTTTCCCCCCACTGTCCAAAGGATATGCAGGTTAGGTGAATTGATCATGCTAAATTGTTCATAGTGTTCAAGGATGTGTAGGTTAGCTGCATTAGTCAGGGATAAATATAGAGTAATAGGGTAGGGGAATGTGTCTGGGTGGGTGACTCTTTGGAGGGTCGGTATGGACTTGTTGGACTGAAGGGCCTGTTTCCACACTGTAGGGATTCTAAGGTCCTAGGTCAATGTGCATCACAGGGACAATGCCACATTCCTGTTTAGAGTGTTAGGTCTTCTGTTCTCTTATTCTGGTCTTGGAGACAGATGTTCGCAGGTAAAAGGACGGCTGGAAAATGGGAAGCCTTTAGAAATGAGATAACGAGAATCCAGAGAAAGTACATTCCTGTCAGGGTGAAAGGAAAGGCTGGTAGGTATATGGAATGTTGGATGACTAAAGAAATTGAGGGTTTAGTTAAGAAAAAGAAGGAAGCATATGTAAGGTATAGATAGGATAAATTGAGTGAATCCTTAGAAGAATATAAAGTAAGTAGGAGTATACTTAAGAGGGAAATCAGGAGGGCAAAAAGGGACATGAGATAGCTTTGGCAAATAGAGTTAAGGAGAATCCAAAGGGTTTTTACAAATACATAAAGAACAAAAGGGTAACTAGGGACAGAATAGGGCCCCTCAAAGATCAGCAAGGCAGCCTGTGTGTGGAGCCGTAGAAAATGGGGGAGATACTAAATGAATATTTTGCATCAGTATTTACTGTGGAAAAGGATATGGAAGATACAGACTGTAGGGAAATAAATGGTGACATCTTGCAAAATGTCCAGATTACAGAGGAGGAAGTGCTGGATGTTTTGAAATGGGTAAAGGTGGATAAATCCCCAGGATCTGATCAGGTGTACCGGCGAACTCTGTGGGAAGCTAGAGAAGTGATTGCTGGGCCTCTTTCTGAGATATTTGTATCATCGATAGTCACAGGTGAGGTGCCGGAAGACTGGAGGTTGACAAACGTAGTGCCACTGTTAAAGAAGGGTGGTAAAGACAAGCCAAGGAACTATAGACCGGTGAGCCTGACGTCGGTGGTGGGCAAGTTGTTGGAGGGAATCCTGAGGGACAGGATGAACATGTATTTGGAAAGGCAAGGACTGATTTGGGATAGTCAACATGGCTTTGTGCGTGGGAAATCATGTCTCACAAACTTGATTGAGTTTTTTGAAAAAGTAACAAAGAGGATTGATGAGGGCAGAGCAGTAGATGTGATCTATATGCACTTCAGTAAGGCGTTCAACAAGGTTCCCCATGGGAGACTGATTAGCAAGGTTAGATTTCATGGAATACAGGGAGAACTAGCCATTTGGATACAGCACTGGCTCAAAGGTAGAAGACAGAGGGTGGTGGTGAAGGGTTGTTTTTCAGAGTGGAGGCCTGTGACCAGTGGAGTGCCACAAGGATCGGTGCTGGGTCCTCTACATTTTGTCATTTATATAAATGATTTGGATGCGAGCATAAGAGGTACAGTTAGTAAGTTTGCAGATGACACCAAAATTGGAGGTGTAGTGAACAGAAAAGTGGGTTACCTCAGATTACAACAGGATCTTGACCAGATGGGCCAATGGACTGAGAAGTGGCAGATGGAGTTTAATTCAGATAAATGCGAAGTGCTGCATTTTGGGAAAGCAAATCTTAGCAGGACTTATACACTTAACGGTAAGGTCCTAGGGAGTGATGCTGAACAAATAGACCTTGGAGTGCAGGTTCATAGCTCCTTGAAAGTGGAGTCACAGGTAGATAGAATAGTGAAGAAGGCGTTTGGTATGCTTTCCTTTATTGGTCTGAGTATTGAGTACAGACGTTGGGAGGTCATATTACGGCTGTACAGGACATTGGTTAGGCCACTTTTGGAATATTGTGTGCAATTCTGGTCTCCTTCCTAACGGAAAGATGTTGTGAAACTTGAAAGGGTTTGGAAAAGATTTACAAGAATGTTGCCAGGATTGGAGGATTTGAGCTATAGGGAGAGGCTGAACAGGCTGGGGCTGTTTTCCCTGGAGCATCGGAGGCTGAGGAGTGACCTTATAGAGGTTTACAAAATTATGAGGGGCATGGATAGGGTAAATAGACAAAGTCTTTTCCCTGGGGTCGGGGAGTCCAGAACTAGACTGTAGTTTTTGGGCATAGGTTTAGGGTGAGAGGGGAGAGATATAATAGAGACCTATGGGGCAACGTTTTCACACAGAGGGTGGTACATGTAGGGAATGAGCTGCCAGAGGAAGTGGTGGAGGCTGGTACAATTGCAACATTTAAGAGGCATTTGGATATGTATATGAATAGGAAGGGTTTGGAGGGATATGGGCCGGGTGCTAGCAGTTGGGACTAGATTGGGTTGGGATATCTGGTTGGCATGGACGGGTTGGACCGAATGGTCTGTTTCCATGCTGTACATCTCTATGACTCTATGACTCTATGGTCTATGTGACTCCAGAACCACACAAGTATAAACGCTTATAACTATTCTCTGATGCAGCCAAGACATGCTGTTTAAAAGTCGAAGATCTTTTCTGCAAACCGTTAAATTTGAAGACCCCCACATATGTAGGTGAACAATCAGGGTCAAAAATGATGTAAGTATCAGTATCAAACTGAAGTAAAAGGCTTATATCATTACAAGGGAGAGTAGAAATACAGAGGACTGACAAAGCTATAAAAGAATACAAGGAAGTAAATGCAGTCATGTAAAGGGCAAAATGGGAAATGAAATAAAAATGCAAGGCTAAGTACAGATGATCTTATAAGAGAAAAAGAGGGGAAATTTGGAATGTGAGCCCATTAAAGATGATAGTGAGCAAGATTGTGTTGGAAAAACTGACATGACAATGTTAAGTAAGTATTTTGAATTATTTTGAACAAGTGGCACGAGAGAACTTGACTTTAAATCAAGGAAGGCACTTGATTTATGGTAAATTTATCTAATGTTTGGAAAAATATAATAAAAAAATAACTTTTTTACTTGATTTAAAAATAATTCAGCTAATACATTGGAGGTTTTTTTTTAATAGTTTGAAAGATCCATTTTGGTTGATTTCATTGACATACTAGTTCTAATTTTTTTTTGGAAAATACTGGTTAAGTTGAAATAAGTCACATTATGTTTGCAACAACAACATATTTTTCTGGAGACCATTTTTTTTGACTCTGTATATTCACCAAATAATCATTATTGTACACTGAATATAATCATAAAATATACCCAACATTATTTGATATTTATGTAAGAAAAAAGTTGAGAAGTTATATTTCAAAGTGCATAGTTTCCATAAACCATAGTATCAGTCATAGAATCCCTACAGTGCAGAGACAGAGACCATTTGGCCCATTGAGTGCATTGACCCTCTGAAAAGCATCCCACCCAGTCCCACCACATCCCTTGTAATTTCACATGGTTTTCACTATGGCTAATCCATCCCTGTACACTAGGGGGAAATTTAGCATGGTTAATCCACCTAACTGCACATTTTTGAACTATGGGTGGAAACTGGTGCACACCAAACAGAAACCTGCACAGACACAGGAAGAATGTGCAAACTCCGCACAGTCACCCAAGGCTGCAATTGAATCTGGGTTCCTGGCACTATGTCACTGTGCCACCCATAGATGGAGAAAAGGCAGCATTGAAGGAAGAATATGATTTCATAACTTCTTGTATTCATTGATGGGATGTCACTGGCAAGGTCAGCATTTATTCCTGTTTTTGCCCTTGAGAAGTTAATGTTGATTCATATTCTTGAATGGTTGTGGCATGTGTGGGGTCAGTTCACCCACAATAGATTGTGAGATGTTTTTGAGGAATGACTATGGATTTTCAAATCAGAACAATGTGTGACTTAGAAGGGTTCTTACGGTCAATGGTGCTTCCATGTGCCTGCTGTCCTTTCTCTTCCATGAAGTAGATGTTGCCATTGAAGAAGCCTGAGTGAGTTTCTGAAATATATCTTGTAGATGTCTTGTAGATATAACACTAAACTACTCAGTGCATTTGTGATGAATACAGTCAATGTTCTGGGTAGAGAATAGGGTGCAAGTTAAGCCAGGGCTTTGTCCATCTTTATTTTGTGAGTGTTGTTGGAGCTGCATTCATGTAGGCAAAAATATTCCATTGCATTCCTGACTAGTGGTGTGGCTTTTGAGAGTGAGGAGATGAACTACTCATTACTTAGAAGAATTGTTCATGAGATGTGATCATCGCTGGCTAGACCAGCATTGATTATCCATTACTAATTGCCAAGAGTTCAGTTAAGAGTCAACTACATGATCTGGAGTCAGATTCAGGCCAGACTAGGTAAGGATAGCAGATTTCCTTTCCTAAAAGATATTAGTTTTAGCACTGATCAAAATTGGTTGCATGATCACCATTAGGCCTGCTTTTCATTCTAGATTTTAAAAAATTGAATTCAAATTTCAGCATCTGCCATGTCTCTGGAACATTAGCCTGACATTAGCCTATTTCAGTGATATTAAGACTAATCTACCACCAGCTCTCACTGCAGGATATTCAGTGTCCATAGTCAAATAATTTATTATGACTGGTCTAATTAAGTCCCTAAATGTCCCATGTTTTTTCATTATACCTTTTCACTAGTTTCTTAGCACTTATCCAAATGCTATATACATTAATTTTATTTTTATAAAATTAACTCCTTAATTTCTCCATTAAATTGGTCATTTCCTCTACGTTTTGACATTCTCTTGTTTGAAATGGTCATTAATTAGGGCTTGTGTCCCTTGAATGTGACATCACTCATTAGCTGAAGCTTAAATGCCATCCAAGTACTTTTAAATTTGGCCACAAACCTCTGGAATAGCTGATGAGTTGTTCAACATTTGAGTTTTGATAGAGTTCCTCTGGGTATGTCGTGACTGTTAAAGCTTATCTACACCTGGTATGTTCTGCTACAAACAGCACACAATGTGATTGAGTTTTTGACAAGTTGTTGGCTCAGGATTTCCTCTCCTTGTGTTTTCTCTCTGTCACTGGTGCTTATGTTCAAAGCAGGCTGCATAGATTTTTTTGTTTAGTTGCACCAGGTGCAGCATTCCTGGGTGAGCTCATTTCACTATTAAAAACCTTGGCTAAAACTGATCCAAAATTCTTTTATTTATGAACAAGGAAGGAGGCAGAAAAAAAGTTGCTTCAGCATCCAAATGACTTATTGCATTAATTTTTATGGGATTTCCCAAAAATATAGATTTTAACATTAACAGGAATATTCAACATGGTGTGGCTTCAAAAGTAATTTAGGAATATTTGTTCCCATGAAAGAACTTATACTCAGAGCAATTTAGAGTCATAGAGTCATTATTTTTAAACGTTTTTCCAGTTTGGGGCTGAAAGATCATTAAAGTGTTTGTTGGACTAGAACAATGAAATGAAATGAGCACAGGACCTTGGATACTGATAATAATTGAAGATAAGCTTGGAGAAAAATCTCCGTGATACATCAATCAAAGTAAACTTGTTTCATCATTTTTTTGCCAAAATACAAACAAATCTGAGGGTTGTTTACCCTTCTAATACCATTAGCTGTATTAGAAGTTAATTTGCGTCTCAGTTGTGGCTCAATGACAAAGTTATGAATTCAAATCCAACTCCAGGACCTAAACACAATAATCAGGGTTGAAACTCCATTGTAGTGCAGGAGTACATTAAACTGAGATTACATAAGTTTGCTTAGTGGGCATAACCTATCCCATGAGCTGAATCTTATTTTTTTTTTGGCTAAGTCTTGGTTGTGTTGAGTTTTCTGAAGGGATTTTTGCTTTGAGACACAAATGAACTTTTCATCTTTTGTTATCAAATATACCTCTAACTCCCAAAACCATTCCCATGGCCTCTCTTGTATTCAATTTCCACCACATTCTACCATGTGGCATTCCTGGAACAAAGTTCCACTTGCTATGTATCTGCCAAAAGACCAGTATCCCATGAGCCTATACTAATCTAAAAAGCCTGCTGTGCAACCAAATAAGCAATGCCAGTCTGGAGCTGCCCTGCACATTCCTGAGATTTGCCGCAGACATAGCAGACAAGGGGTAATCAACACTTTGTTATGCAGGCAGGAACCTAGAGGTCCTGCTTAGCCCAGTAGTGCAGATATAGGACTTTCTTTTCCCTATGACCAGCAGTGGAGGAAACAACACCAGATCATGCCAGCCCTGAGGATATCCCCTGGGGCAGTGCAGTCTCAGCTGTCAAAAGAAATACACAGTACTCAATGATCTTCTCCTTTCCGCTGTCTAAATGCCAAACATTTGTTTTCTCATACATCACACTCACTCGATCTCTGCTACTGCATCCACCTTCACCAAGGCTTATTCTCCACCACTCTTCCTTGCTCTTACCCAGCCCAACCCCCATGATGAAAACCCTGCATTCCATCTGTGCTGCCTACTTGCTCATTTGGGGCACATCCCCACCTGCAGCAACAGTTATAGTCATTTTCATTTCTGTTATTTCCTGCCTCTCTCTCATTCAAGAGGGACACAGCTCCCATTAAGATAGAAAGAGTAATACAGCTTATAGGCTGCCCAGCATTCAGCTCCTCACCCCTTATGAGGAGAGGATATTGTCTGTAACCAGCCTGTGTGGCTGACTGACCCAGCCAAACCCCTGGACTGATATCAGAGACTGCACTGTGAGCCAAGGCTATCCGTCTTGAAGGAGGACTGCTGTCAACCACGTCTAGCTTCCTGCCTTTGTATCTGTGCTAAATGGGAAAGTAAAGCATAAGTAGTATGAGCCTAGTAGCTCTGACTAAAGGGGAAAAGTGCACAATGGCAATGCCAGACAGAGATACTGTGAGCTTTCAGGTGGACTCAGAGTGAGTCAGTGCGATTTGGTTTGATTTGATTTATTATTGTCACATATATTTACAAACAGTGAAAAGTTTTGCACACAGTGCAGGCAGATCACACTGTAAAAGATTCATAGGGTAATAGATCAGAGAAGGTGCACGGAAATCAACATTAATTTTAAAATTTAAGAGGTCCATTCAGAAGTCTAATAACAGTGGGGAAGAAGCTGTTCTTGAATCTATTTGTATGTATATACAAACATTTATATCTCCTGCCTGATGGAGCAATGATGGAAAAGAGTAGAACCAAGGTGGGAGGGTGACAGTGAGTGAAGAAGCTAGGGATGTAGTCTGGTCGAGCTCATGAGTTGAATGCATGTTCCTGAGCAAAAGATATCCATGATGTGGCACTGCAATAATAGTTGCTGGTGCAATTTGAATTGAGGCATTGAAGTGCAGGAGCGTCATTTAATGGATCAGAGATATGTCATGAGGATGCTTATGGGCTGACACATACTGGATGCCAATATCTATGGGTGTGGAGTGCATATGGCTGGAGTGATGCCTGAAGTACTTGTGCTGGGAGTCCAACATGGTGGCTCCTTAGAGCAAGTGGTGAACTGAAATCACCATGTACCCACTCGGAATTCCATTTCATGGTTTCTTGATGGCGAGCTGGTTCAGCAAGTTTACTAAAAAGGGAAGCTGAATATTAACATGATGATTTGTGCCATTAATAAGGCATTTAACAAGTGATCATTCTCCCTTAATTGTTAATTCACTACTGTCTAGTGGGAAACTCATCACACACTGCAAAAAAAAAGGAATGTAATGCTCCTGACATCAACATGATCTTTGCTAAACTTTTGATCTGGTGCTGCCACAGCTGTCACCATAGCCCAAGTCACTTTTCTCTTGTAAGATTCTGCCCCATGGCATTATTTTGATAAACAGCAGATGGGTCATGTTGGGTGTCCTGCCAAATTGTATCCTTCCATAAACATTGCGTAAACAGGGAAGATGATATCCTAATGGTATTATTGCTGAACCATTAATTTAGAGACCCAGGGACCCGGCTTTGAGTCCTGCCAAGGCAGATGGGGCATTTTGAATTCAATTTTTTAAAAATCTGGACTTAAGAGTCAACAATGACCATGACTCCACTGCTAATTGTTGGGAAAACCCATCTGGTTCATTAGTGTTCTTTAGGGAAGGAAACTGCCATCCTTACCTGGTCTGGCCTACATGTGGCTCCAGACCCATAGTGATGTGGTTGACTCTTAACTGCCCTCTGGGCAATAAGGAATAGGTGGTAAATCTCAGTCAGCAGTGCCCACATCCCATGAATGAATAAAATTAATTATCGTGTCATTCCTGTTTGTAGGAATGTGCTGCAAATTAGATGCTGCATTTTCGACATTTCAGCAATGATTACGTTTCAAAAATATTTAAGTAGCTGCAAAGGACTTTGAGACATCTGGTAACAGCTCTATATCAATACAAATCTTTCTTTCTTCTTCCAGTTCAAATATCATATGCAACAAATGGTGTATTTCCTGCCAAAGCAGTAGAACAAGAGGTTGGTGGCATTGGGCATGCACAATGCACTGGAATTGGAAGCAGACTAGTTATCCCAATCCTGCTGACTGCCCTCTCACCATTGGTTGCTTGCCTTGACATCACATTGTCTGTCCCTTTGGTGGTAGCTGCCTCTCTTCCACAACAAGGAGCGTTGCACCTTACTAAATGGAGACAAGGCAATTCCACAGCAGCAAACCTCAATGAACAGCCATTTAGCACTGAGCAACTACAATGAGAATTCAGACAATGAACCATTAGAGAGACCCCACAGCACTTGATCCTGAACAAGAGCAGTCACACAGAGTTGAATCTCAAAACAAGTTTTTTGGTGTCACAGATAATGGCATCATAGACACTGTGAATACCTAGAGTTGTGCATGTATCCCCTACTGAGATGGCAGCAGACACAGCCCAAATTGGTGGTAGGATTAGGATCTTACAGCTGGCAAGCAGATGCCCTTCCCAACTGAGGCCAAAGCCAGGCAGATACCTGGCAGCAAGCAAGCCAAGGTTCCAGCAAGGCCTTATTTAATTCCCTTCATGTCACCATCTTCTCCTCACGGAGCCATGGGTGACAGGGGTCCCAGCTGTATTTGCAGTCCCATGGAGGAGATTCACAATAATGACCTGGCAAATGAAGCTACAGTTTAATTTTGCTACTTACAAGTTTCAGATTGGGTTTTCAATGTGATGTGCCGTTTCTATACTCCACATAGAGCAGCAAGCCACCCAGAGGCCCAGGCACTCCTGTTAGCTGTTTCATCTCCAAGCCAACTCCATGCTTAATTGGATTGGAATATTAAGTGGCCATCTCAATGGATACTGAGCTTCATACAATGTTGGGTATCATCTGGCATAGAGTCATAGAGATGTACAGCACAGAAACAGACCGTTTGGTTCAACTTGTCTATGCTGACTAGATATCCTAAATTAATCTAGTCCCATTTGGCAGCACTTGGCCCATATCCCTCTAAACCATTTCTGTTCACGTACCCATCCTGGATGCCTTTTATTGGGGAGATCCGATCCTTCTTGTTGTTAATAATCTAGGTTAGTGATTCCATGTGGGAAAGCATACTCACATGACATCTTAGGTAAGGTATAGACTTAATCTGGATAAACTGCAAAGTATTTTATTAGGTATTATTTAATAGCTATTTAGTTATGATTAAGATACATAATTGTCTCTTTTGAGGCATTAGGTAAAATTAAGAGTGATGTCAAATTACTGCTACTTAATTCTCACACAGCATTGGTTACAAGAACAGAACTCTTAAAATCTCTCAGAGAACAAGTTAGCTCCTCTTCAAAACAGTCCTATATTTACTGATGCAAAGGGTTTATGTTGTAATTCCAGTTAACCCTATAAGGTATGAATAGACTTATACAACATCCACCTCAAGCTTTTTACCTTCATGTAATCATTTTAAAGAAGTAAAATAGGTTTTTTTTATTATTATCCTATCTTCCCTCGCCACCCAAGTCTCTGGCTTTATAAATGACTGAAGATTTGGTTGGGTTGAACATCCGCAGACTGTTCAGGTACAGTTTGGTGCTATACTGGAACCTTGATGGATGTTTGATTTCCCAGGTGCCCTTTGCTGAGGATGTGTCCTAGCAGCTATGTCGCTGTTGAACATTTGTTTCCTTTCGAGGATCTTTTGTTTCTTTAAATTATGTCAGAAAGAACTAATATTCTCCTTTTGACACTGTATTGTGGTATGTTTGCTGTGATTCTTATGTTCTTGTTTGTACTGTTTTGAATAACATCATCAGGTTGTCAGGTTCCATCACATACTGTAAAGCTGACTGTGCTGTTTTGGTCCTGCTTCTTCAAAACAGCTGAATTGACTGTAAGAAGAGTTCAACTCTGATAGTTGTAATGTAATGTTTAATGATCAGATTTTGAAGACTCCTCTGGGGTTGAAAGGTAATTGAATAATTTCTCTAAACCAGTTAACTAAGTGTTATTGTCTGATCTGTCTGTTGTGAAGAGTTGTCAGACACCAACAAAATTAAACTGTCCTCATTTCCCTTGGGCTCAGTAATCAATTTTTTTGAAACCTATGAAGTCATCCTATTCTTGAGTAAAGTTACACAGAGCACTGATATTTGACTCCTGAGCTGTTTGAATTTTTGCAACATGTTCTTAAATATTAAGAGTGAAGCATGCTTTTCTGCTTAGAAGTGAGAAGTACAGGTTTCTAATCATGTACACATGTTCCACATAATATTAGTCTCTGATTTTAAGAATATGCTCAGTCTTCTTTTAATCTGGAGTAGTATTCCACCTTTACTATGCAAATCCTAGAAAGTTATCGTTTTATCTCCTCAACTAAGAATTTTTTTCGGATATATTGGTAACAATCACCCTAGTTTCAAGTTTGAAATTAATTGAATTGCCATTAACCTGTATGGTGTATGTAATGGCCTAGTAGTATTATTGCTGAACTGTTAATCCAAAGACCTAAGTAACAATCTGGGGGTTTGAGTTCAAACCCTGACATAGCAGATAGTGGAATTTGAATTCAATAAGATTGGATTTTAAAGTCTAAGGTTGACAAGGAAAACATTGTTGATTGTGGGAAAAAAAATCTATCTGGTTTATTAATGTCCTTTCGGGAGAGAGATTGCCATCTTTACTTGGTCTGGCCCATGTGACCACAGACTCACAACATTTCACAGGTAGGGGTTGATTAAGCAGCTATTTAGCAGACTTGCCTTCATTGCTCAGATGATTGAGTTTATGAGTTGGGACATCATGTTGAGGTTGTACAGGATATTGGTGAGGCCATGTTTGGAATACTGAGCACAATTCTGATCACCCAGCAAGAGGAAGGATATTATTAAATTGGAGAGGATTCAGAAAGGATTTACAAGGATTTTGCCAGAACTTAATGATTTGAGTTATAAGGAGAGGTTGGAGCTGGGACATTTTTCACTGGAGGGTAGGAGTGAGGAGTGACTTTAAAGAGGTGAACAGTAAAGGTCTTTTCCTTAGAGTGGGGGAGTTCAAAATTAGGGGGCATATTTTTAAGGTGAGAGGAGAAAGATTTAAAAGGGACCTGAGGGCAACTTTTTTACACAAAGGCTGAATTGTGTGTAGAATGAACTGCAAGAGGAATTGGTAGATGCAGATACAATTACAACATTTAAAAGGCATTTGGACAAATACATGAAAAGGAAATGTTTAAAGGGAGATGGGCCAAATGTAGGCAAGTGGGGTTAGTTTAGTTTGGGAAATTTGGTTGGCATAGGCGAGTTGGACCGAAGGCTCTGTTTCAATGCTGCATGACTCTATGACTCTGTAATGTGTTTGACTCTTAACTGGCCTCTGGGCAATTTGGGATGGGCAATAAATGCTGACCTGGTCAGCGACGCCCACATCCCATGAATGAATAAAACAAAGGTAAGATAAAAACTAGTCACCTATTATCCACAAGAAATAATGAAAGTAAGTTTTTGTATTCTGGATTTTCTTCTAAAAATGCTCATTTAAGTTTTTAGCCTCTTTGTGTACATTAGAATAATTTGTTCTTTGGTTCGACAGTTGTTTATGACTCTTGCCCTTTCTCTAGAAATGTTCTACTTTCTCATAAAAGTTGCATTGACACGATAAAACTGGACATGGCTTCTATCATAATTCTTTCCCTTTTCATAACTGGAGCAGTAAAGGACTCAAAAATATTTTGAGTAGATCCATCTTGTGATATTTTGGTGTTTTTGCCCCTTTGAAAGTTGACTAAATCTGATGGGCTACTTGAATTAGGTTAGCTTTCTGTTCCTACCATTCTTTTGAGCTGTTTTAAATTTCACCTTCTACCATTGTCTAAAAGCTCTTTCCAATGTGGGATCCTCTTTTGATCATAAAATATCTGAAAGAGACGTGTCAGAAACTCTGACAACAATTCTCTCTCAAATTAGCCCCAACTGCAAATCACCATAATCATAAAATTCTGAAAGTGTAAAGATAATTAATAATGTTGTCAGCAGGTTCTCTAGGAAGATAATATCCTTCTGTTAAATTCAGCCCTCTACATTATACAACCTGTACTTGATGTAAAGTAATTGTCAAATGCACTTATTATATTTTCAGAGATATGTCTCTTTACTTATATTTTATTGTTTTAAAATGTGGTCAGCTCTCTGACCTACAGAGTAAAATAATGCATTGACTTGTTCTTCGTTGGGGTCCTTGCGTAATTTTGAAGCATTCTATTAGAATTTAACTATTTCTGCATATCCTCCAGTTCAATTGCATTTTAAAAGGAATTGTGATTTTAAATCTGATTGGAGGTGCAATCTTCGTTGCCATTATTTTGAACTAGTGTTGTCTTATTTAAATGATTTAAATGAAAGTTATTGCAGAAAGTTCTTAATCTTCTTGTAGATAGAACTGGTTTTACTGGTCAGTGTTTTAAATTGTTCAATCATGGCAACTTTATTAAATGTTCAAACTTCTTCAGAAAGTTTTATACTGATTATAATTTCTTCTTTATTGGATAATGAACATGAATTGCTAATAATGCTTAACCATGAAGAATTTTAACTTCAACCATATTTTCTCTTTTATAAATTTTACTTAATACCTGTTAAGTTGAAAAATTCTAAATGTTTCAGAATTATCCTCCTATTTATGCTATAAAAATCATTTTTAACAATTTATATATCATTAAAATGAGTAAAAATTAAGAAGTACTGCACTTTAACTTCTTCTGCAAGATAAAGAAATCCTTGTTTTATCAGGCTGTTTTTCCTTTCTTTGTGATTTTTAACCCTTTTTTTTGCACTTGGAGGACTTTCATCCTTGTTGCACCCTCTTTGAGCTGTTTCTACTGCTTTACTTTGTTTAAACATTTTTTAAGGGAACATGTTTGGCTGAAGAACAAAAGTTTGTTCTTTTGCACAAAGTACTTATTTTAATAAACTCTTCTAAATCCAATTTTTCCATATTCACTAGCTGACTAGTGCTATTTTTCTGAACTTTAAGAAGTGTTCTTCCAAAAAAGATTTTCCCTCACTGTTTATCCCAATTTTTAAACAACTGTGACATTGCACATTTGCTTTGAATAGTATTTTAAGCCTTCTTTTTTGAGTTTTTGAGTTTATTTGGTGAGTTAGGTAAAATTGCAACTGGAATATTAATGTGGCAAGTTGAGCTGTAAATGAGGTGATTAGAAAACAATGAGCATTAATTGGGAAATTGCTGCTGCCTCATTAGAATCTCATCACCGCTTGAAACATGCACAAAAGGTCCAGCAAGATGAATAGCCCTTGCTGAACAACTCGTCCAACTCTGTCACACCTCTCATCATAGTCCATGTTACTCAGATCCCTTCCTTCACTCAGTGTCGGTTTCATAATCCTCGAAATTTGTTGCTAATTTGTAGACAAATAATGAATTGTGCTATTAACATGCTGTTAATTTTCAATTAAAGTTAGGAACAACATGGTTTAGATTTTCTCTAAACATCAGCCCATCCAAACACCTTATCACATCCAGTTCACTGATGTCCTTTTGGCAAGGAAATTGGCCATCCTTACCCCGTTTAATACTCAGCCTACATGTGATTCAAAACCCAAAGAAATGTGGCTGACTCTTAGCACGCTGAATGTCCTAGAGATACATCACTTCAAGGGCAACAAATGTTCGTGGTACCCACATCTTAGGTAAGAATAAAATCAGTTTCACGGGCACTTATATCTTACCTATTGTTATCAAACTCTTTAATAGCAGTTTTCTATAAAAGGTTGCAGTTGCAGATATGACTCAAAAGAAAATGAGACAGTGCCTAGACTGCTATCAGTGTTCCCCACAACTAACTGTGCCAGAATCCTCTGAGCGATGGTTATTCTCCTTGACTGAACCTGCTGAGAACTATGATGAGCTTTCTGGTTTTGTGTCTGTACTAGACAGCATGGCAAGACATCATCAATATGAACCTGATATCTCTGGCTGAGGGGCAGAGTGCAAAAAGGTAAAGCAAGGCAATGCAAGGCTGAGATGCTGTGAGCATTTTTATTTCTTTTTTTAAAAAACCCACAACTCACTAGAGTGGCTGACGGCATTACGTGCATATTATTTTGAATCACTGTACATATATACAAAATACTCAGTGACTGATCATACCTGCTTTACCTTGGAATAATTTGCCTTCAGTGATTCAATTTAAGCTTTACTTTACTTTCAGAGAGGTTGAAGAGATCCCTCTGAAAAGACACAGATATCCGCTCTCAGTGTACAAATAGGTAAACCGCTGTATGAGTCAACTTTAATAAAACTAAGATGCTCAGAATTCTTACAGGAGGATTGACACAAAGGAGCACAAGATTTCCATGATAATATCTATGGACATATTATTTGTATTAAAATGCAAGTCAGTTCAAATTTTATTTGCATTACTTTAAGACTTGCCTCAATTTGAAATGCAAAGAACATTTAACTTTGCAGCTAGAACTCATTTGCACAATTATTCACAATTCTACATGGTATCTTTAAATCCATGTGGTTAGCTATCAGCAGTAGGAGATAAAAACTCTTGTGAATCAAATTTAAAGGGATAGGAATAATTAAAGTGTGTGTCACAATGAAGGGGACAAAATTTAGAAAGTTTCTAGCAAGCAGTAAAAGGCATTTCCACACATTAGAAGTATTTCTTAAGGTGGTGGAGGAAAGCAAGTCTTGAAAGATATATGGATGGACAAATGATGGAGCTGCATAGGACCCGAGGATGATTTTCAATGTTGGTTTAGTACTGCATATGATGCTTGGGTAATGATTGTCCTCTGTACCAATACACAGCTCTGCTTCATATTGTATTCTTTTATTGGGTTCTTTAAAACATAATTATCACTGTCACACTGGATTGATAATTCGTGCAAGCTCAATTTACTTGAAAGTCTCAAATTTGGTAGATGGTGGTGTTTAAAATCCATTTTTAAAAGAAGTTTGTAATTAACAGTATGATGGTAGTGTCAAAACCATTGTTGATTATTGGAAAACCCCATCTGGTTCACTAATGTCCCCAAGGGAAGGAAACTGGCTCCTCACCTGGTTTTATCTAAGCATGATTCCAGACCCATATCAATATGTTAACATGTCAATAAACACAGTTAGTCAACAGACAAACCAATAACTTGAATTTATACAATAACAGATGTACTCATTCTTAGCCGAGTATGTGGCTGTGTGTGTCATTCTTACTTCATGAACACACTCAGTTCTTAAAACAGCACAACTCTTAAAGAAATAGGACTTCCATCCAAAGGTCAGTTCTGTAACAATGAGGAACAATCAAGCTTCAAGCTATATTTCATTACTACTCTGGTACAAGTGCGAATGCATCATTTACTTATCTCTGTTCTGAACAGAACTGGCAACATATTAAAACGGTGCTGCTGGCTCTTTTAAATGATTTCTGTGCACACCCAACTTTACTCTTACTGTTGGCTGCACATGTCAACATTTGACCACAAAATCACAAGTGTGAAGCATTACTTAAAGTGAAGGGAAGCAATGACTTACTGTTATTATGACTAGACTATTAATCCAGACACCACCTAATCTTCTAGGGACCTGAATTTGAATCTCACCATGGTAGATAGTGGAGTTTCAAATTAATTTTAAAAAAGCCTGGAATTAAGAGTCTATTGAATACAAGGAAACCTTTATTGATTGTTGGAAAAAACTGATCTGGTTCACTAATGACTTTTAACGAAGGAAACTAGCTTCCTTGCTGGTGTGGTCTAAATGTGACTCCAGATCCATAGCAATGCATTGACTCTCAACTGCCCTATGGGCAATAAATGCTGGCTGCCTAGCCAGCAAAACCCATATCCCATGAATGAATATTTTAAAAACACCCTGCTCCTCATAAAGGGGAAGTAAATTGTTGCTGCAACACATGGTTGTCAAAACTGAATCAGTGCTGTTATACTTTGTGTTATAAATGTGATTATGCAGCAAGGTTTCCAAACAATATACTGGAGGTCTTGATGGAAGAGCTGGAAAGATATCCACAGAGAGCGCAGAAATGGGTGATGATGAGTGTTCAGGAGGCAACAAGTACACACAGTGGTGAGATCAAAGTTTGGAATTTTGCTCCAGGAATTTGGAGTGCAGGAAGCAGTTAAATAATTGGACAAATTATCGAGGGCAGTGAGTGCACATTCAAACAGTACATTCTATCAACTGCATCATTAGTCTCATACACAATGCAATTCACTATACTCACATTCACTACAATTCATATCACCCAATGACCAATAGTCTCTAGAAATCAGGACACATTCCTAATTTCTCATGTCATCTTCATGGATTTTTGTAAACCAAACAGCCACAATTCAAAGATAAGATTCATGACAGGTATTTAACAATGACCACTCAACTGTATTGCCCATCAATCAATATCATATCCTTTCGTCTTGCAGGAGATGCTGGTACATAACAGGAGAAAATAACAAAAGCAAAGTAATAAAATGGCATACGATAAATGTACCTTCAGGTACTCGGAAGCCATATTGGGAAGGAGCATTGCTGTGCCCGTACTCACTGCAATAATGATGGAAGAATTCACTTCTGTTCTGATGATGGGTCAGACATCAAAATATTATGGTCATTTAACTTGTACTTCTAAAATGTCTTTTTAAAAGAGCATCGCTACAGAGACAATAACTTCAATTGTTAAAAACAGGGGTGCGTGGTACAGATGGGATGTATCACTTAAAGGTGTCAAAGAAAGTTCAAACGGACTGAACTGTAGTCTCTTGTGACTACAAAGTTTGCAGGAAATTTATGAGTCCCTGCTCAATAGCAAATACACTTGACATATTTTTTTATTTTTTTCCTTTGGAAGAATACACAAGGACAGGGTTGAAAAACCACTTTCAACTCTACTGAAAATGACTAGTATGACTGAACACCTTTTTTTGTCTACCATTCTGGCTTTAAGCAGTAGCATGGTACAAAGGGCACGGTTGAAGAACTATTCCCTGGTTACCCGTGTGTCCTAAGTAAATACTCTCTCTGAGTGCTGCAAACCAGTTAAAAAAAGAAAGCAGAAGAAAAGGAACTTCCATCAGACTACACAACCCAGAATTGCAATAAGAACCATTTCAGCTATCAACGTCAATGCCACCAACAACCCCCATTTCAAAGAAATAAACTTACAATTTGCTTTTTACAAACGATTCAGAGAATGATTTTTAAAAAAACTTTTATTAGTTTGGACTCAACTGTTACTTCTACTCTGTTTACATGCATATTGCATTAGTGATTTGCATGTGTACTAATCAATAAACTCACTCTTTGTTAATTTAAGAAAAAAAGCTTGGGCTGCATCAGTCAGGACTTAGCAGTGCTTTAGAGAAGTGATGGGTAGAGGGAAGACACCAGGTTTGAACTCCATAGACCATGTTTCTTCCCCTGGGGCAGTTCTTCAAATCCCCTTATAATCTGTTGGAAAACAGAATGATGGACTGTTGTGACACACTGCAAGATATTTTAATTATTGGTATCCAGGGCCATGATAGTTGCAGATCCATTCCAACACCCAGACCCTTGGTGGAAATTGCTTGTGTTATAACGGTAGCTGATACATCAACCACTAGGTACTTGATCATGATCTGTTCCAGGGTTTACTGATGGAGATGACCACTTCTATTTTTGAACAGAAAGACGTTTTCATGTTTGTGAGCACTTGCTTTCTGACAGGCTCTCCAAAGAAAAACAATAACCTGCATTTATGTAGTACCACTACAAACCTACTAGCTGATTTATTTAGTTTCCTTTCTCCATTTAATGGACTGCACCATGGATCTGGAGCCTTCATAGTTATTTTAAAACATAAACAACATAGTGTTATGAAACAAAGAAAGGGGAGCCAGACATATTGTTTAAAATAAAGTTTAATTCTTCACTATAATTTTGGCATCCACTCAAAATATAGAATCTTGATGTTTTTTAAGATCATATCAGAGCTCTGCTTCTCAGCTGATTAACATGGATCCACATCCATTTAAGTTCACCAGTATGTGCTGTGGTTTCTTCTATTATTCACATAAATATCAGATAAGACCACCTTAAAGACTGACAAAGCAGATATGTAGTGACAATTGCGCCAGGTTTGGCACATCAGTCTCTCTGCTGCAATCCGAAGTAATATTCTGACTACTCTATGGTCTCTACCTTGTGAAAACTCACAAACTTATTAATTCATTCTTGACCTTTGTGCTGAAAAACTGAGCATTGAAAGAATCACAATTGGATTTTTATGAATAGAGTTTTCACTTAAGAGACTGAGAATACTCCCTTTTCACAATGTATACACAGTGGTAACATTGTTTTGCGGACATTCCTATTTGTGGGCACTTTTATGAGTTTCATTAGAGCTTTAATGCTCTGACAATTCTCCTATTTCTTTTTCTGTGTGCAAGTATAATGTACTGCATGATGTACAACCTCCTGTCATTCATAACTGGCGAACAATTCTATATTTCATTATCAGGTTTCCAAGATTATGTCTGGTAATAAAATTGTAAATCTGTTGTTCCTTCAATCAGACTTTGCAGTTGATACAAAGACGCTATCTGATTTGTAGCAAACAATTTGTTATAGTACATATTTCTTTCTGACTCCCTTCTGAATGAACACATCTTGAACCACTGTCTGTTTATTTTTTTACTTCCTAAATTTATAGGTCTTGTCCATTTCTTTTGCAACCAAGTATGTTGCCCATAATACAATTCCATGATGAAAACGGGGAAGGAAAACAGTTTTTGGAAAAAAAGTGGCAATTAGAAATTTAGAAAATTACATCACAAGACACCAAGAATATTTCTTTATTTTCTGTCTTACCAATCGCAACCGGTTAGATGAGGAACTGAGTAATAGAGCTAATTTTAATCCATGACTTGATTCTGGTGTGATTAAGATGAAGTAATGAGTGAAACGTAATGGTAAAGTTTCAGATAATGTTGAGTTGTGACTTTAAAGTTTGTGCAGAAGGATGCTGTCTTCTGCTGTGGAATTTGTCTTGCAATTGTACCAATGAAACCATCACTCCCCTACCGAACGATCTGGTGTGGAGGTAAGTATAATCATAGCAATATCCATTCCTGTCTTAACTATTAGCAATCCACACAGTGGCATTCAACTCTTTCACTGGATTTGGAATATTCTCCAGCTAAATAGTGACATGTAGTTATCCATTTCCAATATTAATCTGCGATGCCTTTTGGATGTCTGTGTAGATCTGACCTAAGCTGGATGTGGAGTTAAGTCGTTCTGCCCAGCATGAGCAAGGTGATCTAATACCATACACAAGACAATGGCCTTAAATTCTGTTAGGTCACATTCATCATTTTTGCAGAGTGAGGTGGATCACCCACCCAAGTATGATGAGTTGGGAGACCCAGTCATTCATTAGATCCACTCTTAACTCTTTCCCACTCACTGGAACCATGATGTGTAATTATGTTAGTGTGTGACTCTGCCATTTACAGCATGTTTGTGTCAGTGTCTCAAGTGGAAGAGGAGAGGGAAATTGCTGTGTCTGTGAGTCAGTAGCTTTGGGAATAGATTAAACAAACTGGGAATCATAATTCTTTGATGACCTTGTTGGATAATCGTTGAGAAGTTGGTGGTGCATTTCACATTCTAAATGGTGTAATTTAACATTGATAAAATCCATCTGGTGTTCCAGCCAAAGAAATATTGTCTCTTGTATCAGTCAATGTAACATGCTATTATCCTTTTAACAAGTCAATTTTTGTAACCAACAATGCTTGTCTAATCCTCTCAATACAATTCTCCAAACATGGAATTGACTATGAAACTGCCTTTATCACCATGTTGAGTTTGTAATAAATAATACATATTTGTTATTACCAGTGTGATTTTGTCACCATTCAATTTGATTACTACAGGGTCAACTTGTATTTTTAACTTTTGATTCATTATGGAACCACTCTGACATTTTCTATTTTACTCCTTGTTTCCTTGTCCTCAGCAAATGTACTTTAGCTCTCATTAAATGTCCTTGTTATTAGTATTGCTTTATATTAACCTGACACATTCACTGATTGTTCCTCCGGTCTGGATTAATCGCTCTGTGATTCACACCATTCAGTTCCTTATTAATGTGATAAGGTTGTGTCCAGCAACAATACTCTGGGCTTTGGCTTTTTTTTAAACCAGCTCCAGTTATCGTTCTTGATCAAGGACATTTCAAGTGCTTTGAAATTTCTTTTGGTAGAAGAGGAACCTGAGATTAATGAGGCGAGATTCAATATTAATGAAGGTGATAATCTCCTTCAATAGACAGCTCAGTGCCCCTCATGAGAATCTTGTCTTGACACCAGGAACTCTGTTGGAAACTACAGATTATTGCTTCCAACATCGAAAAAGGCCTTGTTGTACTCAAGTGGTTCTCCTGGATTTCTTGCCACAGCCCATTTTGTTCAGGGCCATGCAAGATTGCACCCCTCATTGTTTTACTTCCTTGTTCAGAAGAATAACGAAATAATGCATTCAGAATCTCCAGTGGCCTGGCTTTCTTTATCAATAACTGAGGAAGAATTTGCGTGACCGTCCTGATACATCTACTTATTTCATAGAAATAAAGAAAAGTTACAGCATGTAAAGAGGCCATTCAGGTTATCAGATCTGCACTGTCTGAATAAAGTGGCTGCCGATACTAATCCCACTTACTAGCACTAGGTCCACAGCCATGCAGGGTACAGTGATTCAGGTGCAGATCTGGATCACTTATAAATGAGTTGGGATTTCCAAGTCACCCAATAAACTAAATAGTGATTTTCAGAATCCACAGCCCTCTGTAGGGTGAATAAAGGTTTTCCTCAAGTCCCCTCTAATCTTGATACCAACGTCTTAAATACATGACCCGTGGTAATCAACCTCTTGATTAGGGGAAACAAAAGTCATCCTTATGCATTTAATCCAAGCCCTTCATTATTTTTACACTCCAATAAGGTGTCTCCTTACCCACCTCTTTTTTTCAGGAAAACAATACTAGACTTTCCTCATAGCTGTAATCCAAGTCCTGGCACAACTCTTGTAAGTCCCCTCTGTACCCTCCTTTGAACAATTTATCCTGTGATGCGTCCAGATCTGTACACAGAACTCCTGCTGTAGCCTAAGCAGGGTCTGATATGATTTCAGCAGTATACCTACTTCTACTAATAGGATCTCAGTGAACACATTCCAGTTGTACTATTTCTAGAGTTGTCATACCCACATTCCTCCCTATTACACAGTTTTATGAAGATTGTTCAGGTGTTCCTACTACTGCCTCTTCCCAGCTCTTTTTTCATTTGAGGTGAAATAACTTGCAATGTGATTTTTTGTAAATTTAAGCATTAAACACAGATTTCTAGTAAATCAAATCCATCCTTGGAAACAGAATCATTCTCAGAGTAGTTACCTCTTCTTTCTTTCTTTACTCTAAGCTCTTTCATAGCCAAGTTTTATTGCCTGAGGTCTCTCTGTCTTTGAAGATCAAGATTTTTCAATTCCATTTCCCTTTCCATTCTCTTCACTAGTTTTCTCCCCATTTTCTATTTTCTTTCGTTACTCTTTCTCTTCATAGTCGAAATCAAACTTGCATATTTTCAGTTCTCTTTTCCTTTCTCTTCCTTTTTTATCCCTCTTTTCTATCACTTCCTTTCTCATTTCTCTTTCAGTCTTTTTTCCTCTAATTCAATTCTTCTCAAAATCAAGTCCTTTCATTTCTAATTGAATCTTATGAATTCGAGTTTCCCTCCTTTTAACTTAAAATTATTCACGAGCTCTCCCAGTGTAGCCTTAGGGACTGATTTCAAATAATTCTCTGTGAATTTTTTTTATTCTTTGATTTTGATTTTTGTTGTCACATGTACTCAAGTACAAAAGTATGGGAGTACAGTGAAGAGTGTACAATGTCACTACTCAATGCAAGTACTGAGGTAAAGAATCTTAAAAACTTTGTTGAAAACTAAACATTGCAGTAATTATAATATAGCATAAAACATATGAAATAAGGAGAAAAGTTACGCATTGCAGAATTCTTTTTTAAGTAGAAAATAAAGAAATAAAGCTGAAAGTTCAAGCATTATAGTCTTTAGTGCTTAGCCACAGTGGGACTGCATTGTGAAGAAGTATCTCAAGAACGAAAGTCCACGTTAAAGCCATGCCAGGCCAAGAGACTGCCAGACTACTCCCAGATAAGCCTTAGTAACAGTAGATGCTATTTCAAAAGTTCAATTGTCTATTATACTTCACAATAACACTGCTATTTTCATGAGAAGTACATAAATTAATTACTAATTTCCTTAACTATTCATAGATTCCTCTTAAATGGAATGGATTCCAACCCTGCCAAGAGCTGCTATGATCATACTGTCATGATGGCAAAACAGGACAAGTCAGACTCCAGATGAAACCTGGTTTGATGGAATGTAAGCTCGATCTTTTACTCTTCGGTTGCCATGGCAGTCAGTCCAACACCGGCACCTGCACGTCATATTTACACAATGCTCCCAATGTGCTCTTAACAAAAGAATAAAAGATTATTTGCACAAATAAAGTTTTCAAGACAATTTGGAAAGATCTTATCATGAGAAAGCACAAAGAAACTCTTTTCCCCAGCAACATTCTGCAAAGACACTTAACCCCAACGAAGTGTCACTTTTATGTTCTCTCTAAAATTTCTTCAAAAAAATGTTTCTGAACATTTCCTTTCGGTGACTTTCTGCACATTCAGCAGATGTAAATCTCTCCAACTCTCCAAGATTTACAAAGACACAAAGTAACTCATCAAGTTTTCTTACTGAATGCTGAGATGAAGCTCAGGGCTTTTTCCTATCCTGTCTACTAAGACTTCTTTCGAGCTCTAGTGGCTGAGAGACTGCCAAAATTAAAACTTCCTTCTGCTGGTGTGAACCCTGTTTTCTTCTGAACTGAATTTGTTTGGGACCCAAATTCTCTTTCTTTTGGACATTAGATGTCAATATCATACAGATTTTAGCAATTGTGTCACCAAATAGTTTATTTTGTCAATTTTCTTAATTGCATGCTTTCCTGGAAATGCAGCCTTGAACTTACTGTTCAAAATTACTTTCTGACCTTTAATAAAAACAAGGCACCTTCACAGAACTAAAACCAAAATCCAATTTACCTCTCTTGTTAAATCTAAGTTCCCAAATAACGGTACATCCCAAAACTTCATCAGAACAGCCAATAAAAATATAATTGGCACATCTGAAATGTGCATACATTTCTGCTTCCATTGCTATCCATGTGCTATAGGTACACCTACAATGGATGTAGGTTTGCTCGCTGAGCTGGAAGGTTCATTTCCAAACATTTCGTCACCCTACTAGTAACATCTTCAGTGGTCCTCAGGCAAAGCACTGCTGATAAGTCCTGCTTTCTACTTATATGTTTGGGTTTATTTGGGCTGGTGATGTCATTTCCTGTGGTGACATCACTTCCTGTTCTTTTTCTCAGGGTGTGGTAGATGGGGTCTAACTCGATGTGTTTGCTGATAGAGTTCTGGTTGGAATGCCATGCTTCTAGGAATTCTTGTGTGTGTCTTTGTTTGGCTTGTCTTAGGATGGATGTGTTGTCCCAGTCGAAGTGGTGTCCTTCCTCATCCGTATGTGAGGATACTAGTGAGAGAGGGTCATGTCTTTTTGTGACTAGTTGGTGTTCATGTATCCTAGTGGCTAGTTTTCTGCCTTTTTGACCAATGTAGTGTTTGTTACAGTCCTTGCACAGTATTTTGTAAATGACATTAGTTTTGCTTGTTGTCTGGGTAGGGTATTTCAAGCTCATTAGCTGCTGTTTGAGTGTGTTGGTGGATTTTTGGGCTACCATGATGCCAAGGGGTCTGAGTAGTCTAGCAGTCATTTCTGAGATGTCTTTGATGTAGGGGAGAGTGGCTAGGATTCCTGGACACTTTTTGTCTGCTTGTTTGGGTTTGTTGCTGAGAAATCGGCAGACTGTGTTCATTGGGTACCCAATCACGGTATAAGTGATTTTTTCTCTGCTCTGCATTGGCTCGTTGCCATACGGACCAAATATTGAACTACAGAAACAATCATCCCAACACCCACAAATTAGAACATTATTTCAATGAGCCAATGCACACTGCAGCACAAAGAAACTATGCAGAACAGAGGAAAATCACCTATACAGTGTATTCAAAAAGAATGGGTACCCAATGAACACAGTCCACCAATTTCTCAGCAACAAACCCAAACAAGCAGACAAAACACATTCAGAAACCCTAGCCACTTTCCTCTACATCAAATGAATGCCAGGAAATGACATCACCAGCCCAAAGAAACCCAAACATATAAATAGCAAGCAGGACTTATCAGCAGTGCTTCACCTGAGGCCCACTGAAGATGTTACCTAGTAAGTTGACGAAACATCTGGAAATAAACCTTCCAGCTCAGTGAGCAAACCTATATCCAGAACCTCAAGCTAAGCTACAAATCTCCTCAAAACTCATGTACACCTAAAATGCCATAATGGGATAGCGCAGTATTGGTGGTGGAGGGAACGAATACTTGTGAGTGTGGTGCCAATCAAGAAGGCTGCTCCATCCTCAATGGCATCAACTTTGTTGGGTTTTGTTGAGCTGCATTCATCCAGGCATCTGGGAAGTTTTCCAACACAGTCCAGAATTGACCTCCAACAACCTCAACCATCTTCCTTTTTGCTAGGTATCACTCCACCCAGCAAAGAGTTCAGCTCCTGATTCAGATTGTTCCAGTTTTACTAGCCCTCCATAATGTCACACTCAGTCAAATAGTTTTGGTATCGAGAGCAGGTATTCTCATCTCTGGAATTCAGCTCTTTTGTCCATGTTTGAACCAAAGCTGTAATGAGGTCAGGAACTGAGTTACTCAGTTGGGACCCAAACTAGGCATTGTCAAGTTGGTCTTTGCTGAGTAAGTGCTGCTTGATGAGTAAGCACTGTTGATGACACTTTCCATCACTCTACTGATGATTGAGTTTGATAGGGTGGTTATTGGTCAGGTTGGATTTTTCCTGACTTTTACTTTGTATAGGACATGACTGAAAATGTGTTGCTCGAAAAGCGCAGCAGGTCAGGCAGTATCCAAGGAGCAGGAGAATCGACGTTTCTGGCATGAGCCCTTCTTCAGGAATTCCAGCAACACATTTTCAGCTCTGATCTCCAGCATCTGCAGTCCTCACTTTCTCATAGGACATGACTGAGCAATTTTACAGATTGTCAGGTAGATGCCAGTGTTGTATCCATCCTGGAAGTGCTTAATTAGGGGTGGCAACAAGTTATGTAGCTAAGTCTTCAGTACTATTGCCAGAATGTTGTTGGACCTCATAGCCTTTCTAGTATCCAGTGCCTCCAATGTTTCTTGATATCACATGGAGTGAATCAAATCGCACTGTACAAAGCCACGATGGATCATCTACTTGGCACAACTAGCTGAGGATTGCTGTTCATGCTTTAGCTTTACTTTTTGCACTGACATGCTGGGCTCCCCTATTATTGAGGATTGGGAGATGTGTGAAGCCTCCTCCTCCAATGAGAAGTTTAAATGTCCACTATCATTCACAACTGGATGTGTTAGGACTGCAGAGCTTAAATCTGATCGTTTGATTGTGGAAATCCAGCAACCCAATCAAGGATTTTTCAAGACTGAGTCAGCTCAATCAATACAGGTGCTGCTGAGTCACTCTTGATTGTAAATATCAAACTTCCCACCCAGAGGAAATTTGCTCTCCTCAGTACTTCCTGCTTTTGTTGCTCAATTTGGAGGAGTACATATTCATCAGCTTAGGGAAGGCTGTATGTGTTAATTAGCAAGAGGCTTCCTTGCCTGTGTTTGACTTGATACCACAAGACTTCATGGAGTCCAAATTCAATGTTGACCACTCCAAAAGCAAGTCCTCCTGACTGTATACACTGTGCCACCCAGTGTGTTGGGTCTAGCCTGCCAGTAGGATGGGACGTATCCAGGAATGATGATGGTGGTGTCTGGCACATTGCATATAAGGTAGGATTTCTTAAATATGACTACGTCAGGTTGTTGCTTGATTGATCCATGAGATAGCTCTCCCAATTCAGTCTATCAATTTGGATCTTGATCTGTCTTGTTCCGTGGGAATGAGGCAGTTAGGTGGTTAAAATGGCTGCTAGGCATTACTTGGTGAGTGTCCGTGCCTGATCGAATCACACCAACAAGAAACTTATTCTGACCAAATCCTGGTCAGAGCCAGGTGGCATTTCATCAATATTTAAAGATTTAATTCCAATGACAAAATTCAATGCCAAAATAGTTTGAAGTGTGAATGGCACCAGAATAGCAAGTGTCCTCCTGGCTTTGGAAGAAGCCCAGGCAAGTTTAATTTTATCTTCATGATTTATTTGAAAGCTAGGTGGAGGAGGAGTAACTCTCCAAACCCTAAAGGAAATATTGATCCCTCTCTGCCCTGGAACTTCCCTTCCTGGTTAATGATGATTACACCCTGAACCCACACTCCCTTCAGCACTCAGATTAAAAGAATGTTCCCATGATAGCAGTACTCCACTGCTCCTCTGACACTCACTGACCATCAATGTGCTTAGTTCACATGGGAGCTTGCACTCAAATATAGTATTGAGGTAAGGATGATCCAGACCTTAGTCCAACAATATCTTGTGTGTTTTTTCCTACCCTGCACTCCCACTATGAGTTAAAATCTGGGATAGTGACTTGTCTGAACAATTGTTTAACAGCTATAATGCTGTATTGTTTACCCTACTTGTATTTTGTTGAGGGAAAAGTTATGATAGTTTTTGTTTCTTTATTCGAATATAAATCAAATTGATTCTCTTTTTGCCCAATGTTGATTCAATTGCTCTTTCCTTGTTGTTCATTCTCCTTTCTTCCATCTCATATTTGCTCTCTACACCTTCTTATTCTCTAATCTTATTTTCAGTTTTTCATTTCTAACTCCTGATAATCAAACAAATAAAGCCATGTTTAAAAAAATGTTTAACGTATCGAAACCACATAACAGCTTTTGTGTCTATTTTGTTTTCTCTCTTTCCTTTGCATTTCTTGTCCCTATCCCAAGATCTGAGAAACACTGAAAAATGTAAACAAATTGACAATTCTGGTCTAGACCACTGATGAAGTAAGGATACACTATAGGGGAATTTAACTATTCACACATCAAAATGCTGCTTAAAACTTTGGGAATAAATTATATCATCAAGTAACTTACAGAATCCTGTGTGTCACATTTGGACTTGTGTAGTTATTCACAAATTCACTGATGAGAGTAACTACATTTATGTTAGCTCACACATTTTTTACATAAGAGAGTAATGAAGCCACATTTCAGAATTGTTTTTTCTTATAACATTTTCATTTGCGACCCGGTTATGTGCAACAATCTGAATCTTTCACATTTCTTTGGAAAGCAGTATCTGGTGTTGCTTCTTAGATTTTACCCTTGAAACAGTAGTGAGGTGAGGTAAAAACAATGACTGCAGGTGCTGGAAACCAGATTTTGGATTAGTGGTGCTGGAAGAGCACAGCAGTTCAGGCAGCATCCGAGGAGCAGCAAAATCGACGTTTCAGGCAAAAGCCCTTCATCAGGAATAAAGGCAGAGAACCTGAAGCGTGGAGAGATAAGCCAGGAGAGGGTGGGGGTGGGGAGAAAGTAGCATAGAGTACAATAGGCAAGTGGGGGAGGGGGTGAAGGTGATAGGTCAGGGAGGAGAGGGTGGAGTGGATAGGTGGAAAAGAAGATAGGGAGGTAGGACAAGTCATGGGGACAGTGCTGAGCTGGAAGTTTGGAACTAGGGTGAGGTGGGGGAAGGGGAAATGAGGAAACTGTTGAAGTCCACATTGATGCCCTGGGGTTAAAGTGTTCCGAGG
Organism: Chiloscyllium plagiosum; assembly: GCF_037043375.1. Lineage (NCBI taxonomy): Eukaryota > Metazoa > Chordata > Chondrichthyes > Orectolobiformes > Hemiscylliidae > Chiloscyllium > Chiloscyllium plagiosum. Next base: position 60,421,866 of record NW_028270149.1, read on the forward strand.
CAGATGATAAGGCGTTCTTCCTCCAGGCGTCTGGTGGTGAGGGAGCAGCGGTGAAGGAGGCCCACGACCTCCATGTCCTTGGCAGAGTGGGAGGGGGAGTTGAAATGTTGGGCCACAGGGCAGTGTGGTTGATTGGTACGGGTGTCCCGGAGATGTTCCCTAAAGCGCTCTACTAGGAGGCGTCCAGTCTCCCCAATGTAGAGGAGACCGCATCGGGAGCAACGGATGCAATAAATGATATTAGCGGATGTGCAGGTAAAACTTTGGATGTGGAAGGTTCCTTTAGGGCCTTGGAAGGAGGTGATCCTCCGCTCCACGCTTGCAGCAATGTGCCGGCACCTAACCTCTCTACAGTCTGCCCTGTCTCAGCTGAGGGCGACACTCTCTCAGAATTGCAAAGGACCCACTCTGTACTACATCCTCAGGAAAATTCATATTCTCAACAAAAAGTATTTCAACTCCATCTCAAACATCAAAAACTGTAAGTACAACAAACTTTTATCCACCCACCTCCATAACCAGCGCTCCTCAAACATTCCAGAAGATTCCCCCAGCCTCTGGGACTGCTTGGACTCCATTAGCCATGCGGCTGGTGCAGCTGCCACCCCCACACTGATTGATGATGTCACTTCCGCCCCCATCACAGCCACTCCCACAACCACTTCTGCCCCTCACAATTCCTCATACATCACACGTGACATCACTTCCGCCCCTCACATCATCGCTGATGTCACACACTCAGTGACTTCTGCCACTCCTACTGCCGTGTCTGCCACCACTTCCGCCCCCACCAATGCCACTCACCTGCATGCTGCTGACACGTCCCCCACATACCCCACTGTCACCATTCCCGGCCCCCAGAACCCTGAGGGGAACACCACCCCTGCTCATGACTCCACCACCACACCCACTCCAGTTACTTTCTCCGCCCCCACTCCTAGCTCCACACCCACACCAGATCTCAGCTCCCAGCCCTGCCGAATTTTCACCATCCCTCCAGACCTTCCCCTCACTGAGGATGAACGATCAGTCCTCAGCAAAGGACTCACCTTCATCCCCCTCCATCCACGCATCAATGAATTTAATACACGCCGTGACGTCGAACACTTCTTCCGTCACCTCTGCCTCTGAGTTTACTTTCACAATCAGGACTCCCGCCCAGCTTCCGAGGACCCCTTCGCCCACCTCCAACACATTGTATCCACCTGGACACCCCGCGCTGGCCTATTACCCACCCTCGACCTCTTCATTTCCAACTGCCGCTGGGACATTAATCGCCTCAACCTGTCTACACCCCTCCCCCACTCCAACCTCTCACCCTCACAACACGCAGCCCTCCAATCCCTCTGCTCCAATCCCAATCTCACCATCAAGCCAGCAGATAAAGGGAGCGCAGTGGTAGTCTGGCGCACTGACCTCTACACTGCTGAAGCCAAATGCGAACTCGAGGACACCTCTTCCTACCGCCCCCTCGACCATGACCCCACCCCCCATCACCAAACCATCATCTCACAGACCATACAGAACCTCATCACCTCAGGAGATCTCCCACCCACAGCTTCCAACCTCATAGTCTGGGAACTCCGCACTGCCCGGTTCTACCTCCTTCCCAAGATCCACAAGCCTGACCACCCTGGCCAACCCATTGTCTCAGCATGCTCCTGCCCCACTGAACTCATTTCTACCTACCTTGACACTGTCCTCTTCCCCCCTAGTCCAGGAACTCCCCACATATGTTCGAGACACCACCCATGCCCTCCACCTCCTCCAAGACTTCCGTTTCCCCGGCCCCCAACGCCTCATCTTCACCATGGATATCCAATTCCTCTACACCTCCATCCGCCCTGACCAGGGCCTCCAAGCCCTCCTTTTTTTCGTCTCCCGACTTCCCCAACAGTACCCTTTCACCGACACTCTCATTCGTTTGGCTGAACTGGTCCTCACCCTTAACAATTTCTCCTTCGAATCCTCCCAATTCCTCTAGGGGTAGCCATGGGCACATGTATGGGCCCCAGCTATGCCTGACTCTTTGTTGGCTACGTAGAACTGTCAATCTTCCGTAATTACACCGGTACCACGCCCCACCTCTTCCTCCGCTACATTGATGACTGCATTGGCGCCACCTCGTGCTCCCGCAAGGAGGTTGAGTAATTCATCAACTTCACCAACACATTCCACCCGACCTTAAATTTACCTGGACCATCTCTGACACCTCCCTCCCCTTCCTGGACCTCTCCATCTTCATTAATGACGACCGACTTGACACTGCCATTTTTTTACAAACCCACCGACTCCCACAGCTACCTGGATTACACCTGTTCCCATCCTACCTCTTGCAAAAATGCCATCCCATATTCCCAATTCCTCCGCCTCAGCCGTATCTGCTCCCAGGAGGACCAGTTCTACCACAGAACACACCATATGGCTTCCTTCTTTACAGACCGCAATTTCCCCTCCCACGTGGTTAAAGATGCCCTCCAATGCATCTCGTCCACATCCCGCATCTCCGCCCTCAGACCCCACCCCTCCAACCGTAACGAGGACAGAACGCCCCTGGTGCTCCCCTTCCACCCTACCAACCTTCGCATAAACCAAATCATCCGCCAACATTTCCGCCACCTCCAAAAAGGCCCCACCACCAGGGATATATTTCCCTCCCCCCCCCCCCCCCCCCCCACTTTCCGCCTTCCGCAAAGACCATTCCCTCTATGACTACCTGGTCAGGTCCACGTCCCCCTACAACCCACCCTCCCATCCTGGCACCTTCCCTTGCTACCACAGGAACTGCAAAACCTGCACCCACACCTCCTCCCTAACCTCCATCCAAGGCCCTAAAGGAACCTTCCACAACCATCAAAGTTTTACCTGCACATAGACTAATATCATTTATTGCATCCGTTGCTCCCGATGCGGTCTCCTCTACATTGGAGAGACTGGACGCCTCCTAGCAGAGCGCTTTAGGGAACATCTCCGGGACACCCGCACCAATCAACCACACCGCCTTGTGGCCCAACATTTCACCTCCCCCTCCCACTCTGCTGAGGACATGGAGGTCGTGGGCCTCCTTCACCACCGCTTCATCACCACCAGACGCCTGGAGGAAGAACGCCTCATCTTCTGCCTCGGAACACTTCAAACCTAGGGCATCAATGTGGACTTCAACAGTTTCCTCATTGCCCCTTCCCCCACCTCACCCTAGTTCCAAACTTCCAGCTCAGCACTGTCCCCATGACATGTCCTACCTGCCTATCTTCTTTTCCACCTATCCACTCCACCCTCCTCCCTGACCTATCACCTTCATCCCCTCCCCCACTCACCCATTGTACTCTATGCTACTTTCTCCCCATCCCCACCCTCCTCTAGCTTATCTCTCCACGCTTCAGGCTCTCTACCTTTATTCCTGATGAAGGGCTTTTGCCCGAAATGTCGATTTTGCTGCTCCTCGGATGCTGCCTGAACTGCTGTGCTCTTCCAGCACCATTAATCCAAAAAACTGTAGTGAGGCTGTCAAACAGATAAGCCACATCTATAAAGGTCTGAACAGAGAAAATTGAGAAACAACTGTCAGTTATTTATTTTGTTTGTGAAATATTGTCAATGGAATTAAAGACTGCACTTTTGAAGAGATTTCTAAATTGAGTTTTTTTAAAATCCTGGATTACTCGACTTTTACATGTTCACTTGAATTATTTATAGAGGAAAGGTTGCTTCATTGAACACACTGAAAATTCAATGTAAAAGGTGCCTTCTTTCAGACGTTGCATTTGTTTTTCTGTCTAAGGAGTATGGTCTCTTGCTGCATGTTGTACAGAGTTCGTCACAGAGAATGCACACGGAGAACTGTGCTTCTGGGTGGCTAATTCCTTTATTCAAAGAAAGTGGAGGCCTGATCAGCAGAACATTAGAATGATTCATTCAAAGCTTTTAAATGTTCCCAGGCAATCCAACACACTCTGGGCACACTTGAATTTTGGCTTTTACTGGACAATGCAGCCAAAGAATTATGGGTTTGTGAGATGTTCTGCCCTTATTTTAATGGAAGTTAGATGGAGACCTGACTCTCAAGTGACAAACTGTCAATTTATCTCAACATAATTCTGAAAACACTACATTCTTATTAAAAATTGCAATAGAACTGTACATTTGAAGAGAATCATTTTGCTCAATTTAGCTTTAATGATACCAGGCATGAATATTAGGTTTTCTAAAGTATCTTATGATACACATAAAATAATTTTATTAAGAAGCACCAAATTTTCAACAAATAATTATTGTTTTATTATTTTGTCAACTTGAGATCAGATTCTCAAAAGATCACAGTGAATGTTAAACTTTAAAATGTCTATATGCATATTGTGAGTTAATAACAGCTGTTCTGCATGTACAACAATGCTACAAGATGCTGTTGGTTTTCTGATTTAGGTCTTTAAGCCTTTGTGTGACAATGTCACATAAACATCTCCAGATGCACAAATAGTCTTCTTTTGTGTTGATCCAAAACTTAGGTTGGCACTTTTACATTTCCTTGAAAATTCAGGCTGAAAACTGATCAGTAGGGGGTGCTATAAACCAATGAGCTGCACGTCAGTTAGACATTGCCTTAAGGTATCCTTTTCATTCACAGTAAAGACGGCAGATGGCCTTCTCTCAGAGGAATCCAAGTTATTACACAAGCAATGCAGGATAAACTTGTAATCTCAATTTTCAGTCACAACACAAGCAGTGATTTTTTCCACATTTCTCGTTTTAAATATACATTTCTACTGTCAATACATATCTAAAATGAGTTCAACAGGGTCTCACACCCTACACTATTACTTTTGCTCCACGATTATTACATAAGTATATTTCCATGTTATTGCATCCTGTCATCAGAAATGTTTCTGTATTTTTAATTAATGTATTTTCATCAAACAAATGCAGTTCCCCTGCTCTGGATTGGTATATTTTAAGTGTACTATCAATCCACTGCTGTGAAATATAGTTCCTGAAGTGTTATATTGAAATTAATTCCACTATACTAATAACATGGACTATCAGACATTGTTGTGTTGTTGAAAAAACATATTGATTATGCCAATGGGACAGATCATTAAAGCGATACAATATTGGATGCTGTGCTAGGAATGTTGTTTACTACTTGCCCATAACACAGAAATTGGTGGAAAAGCAAGTTGCAAGGGGGATACAAACCATTTACAGCGAGATAATGCTATATTAAGTTGGCAACAAATTGGCAAATGGTGTATGATGTGGGAAAATGTTACATGTTTCATTTTGGATGGGAAAACAAAGGAACCAAGATTACTATTTAAATAGAGCAAAGCTGCAAAAAACAGCAAAACAAAAGCGACTTGTGAGCACTTGTGCACGAAACTCAGAAAGCTAGCACACAGCGGCAGCGGGTAATCAGGAGGCTAATGGAGTCTTGGCACTTTGCTTAAGGGGGTTGGAATTGAAGGATAGGGAAGTCTTACTGCAATAGTACAAGGTGCTGGTAAGACCACATCTGGAGGACTGTGAGAAAAAACACAAAGAACTGTGGATTGTGGATATCTGAAACAAAAACAAAAATCGATGGAGAAGCCCAACAAGTCTGGCAGCATCTGAGGAGAGAAAGCAGAGTTAATGTTTTGAGTCCAGTGAAACTCTTTAAAATTTCTGGAGAACTTTGAGCAGTTTTGGTTCCCTTATGTAAAGGCAAGATATCATTTCATTGGGTGCAGTTCAGAGCAGGTTCACTTAGTTGACCCCTGGCATGAAGGGATTGTCTTATGAGTAAAACCTTGACCAGTTGGGACTCTACTCACTGGAGTTCAGAAGTATGACAGATGATCTTATTAAAATATTTAGGATGCTTCAGAAGCTTAACGGGATAAATGCTGAGAGGACGTTTCCCCTCATGGGAGAGTCTCGGGACCAGAGGGCATAGTTTCATAATGGGTGTTATAAAGGGTGCACATTTAAGACCAAGATGAGGAAGAATTTCTTCTTTCAGATTCTGTGAGTCTTTGGAATTCCTTGTCACAGGGAACTGTACATATGAGATAGATTCTCGAACAGTAGAGCAATCAAGGATTATGAGGAAAAGATAGGAAAGTGGGAGTGAGAAATGGCTGTAAGCCTTATCTATGCCCCCCTCATGATTTTATAAAATTCAAGAAGGTCATTCCTCCAGGGAGAAAATTCTCAGCCAATGCAACCACTCCTTATAACTCAAACCCTCCAGTCTCGGTAACATCCTTGCAAATCTTTTTTACACCCTTTACAGTTTAATAACATCCTTCTTATAACAGAATGACCAGGATTGTACACAGTACTTCAAATGTGGCTTTACCAACATCTTATGCAGTTGTAATGTGATGCTCCAACTCCCGTACTCAGTGCTCTGACTGGTGAAGCCAAGTGTGCCAAACACCTTTGAAAATATTTTCTCACTGGGGTCAAACTAGGTCCTATATGCAGTGATCTTTGGGCCCCATCCACCTGAGAGATGTTGTAGAGAACCAGCCAAATCAGAGTCCATCACTGGTAGCCCTATCAAACTGGGGACAGCAGGCAGGTTCCCTCAGTTTGGGCATGTTGGCAGCCTCACTAGAAGAGTGTGTGCCATCCAGTGGCAAGGAGAGCGAAACCTTGGAGGGTAACAACAAAATCAAAGATGGCTGAAGCCAATAGGTTCTTTGGATTGGAGGAGAAACCCTTTAGGTCAACTCATTTGGGCTATGGGTTTGTCCTTTCCTATCTGCCTGTCATTAGTACATAGACACTCCAGCTGCAATACTTGCTGCTGGGATGCTGCCTCCAGTGAGCTGCTGGCCTTGACCCTCTGGGGAGTCTATGTCAACACCAGGATGATCCTGGCAGTATCATCCCTGTCCTCTTAGTTATTCACATAATGGCTAGTACCAGGGTCGCCACTTGCATTGTCCTCCTGACTCTGGAAGAATAAACTAGATATAGAAATGCATTAGGGAAAAAGTGAGGACTGCAGATTAGAGTCGAGAGTGTGGTGCTGGAAAAGCACAGCAGGTCAGGCAGCATCCGAGGAGCAGGACAGCCAACGTTTCAGGCATAAGCCCTTCATCAGGAAACTAAAATCTGAAATGCATCAGGCTACTGACCACACTACAACCTTCCCTGTTTCCCTCCTCTTTCTCCACATAACCCACCACCTGTGAGTCACATAAGATTCCACTCACTTTCACATTTATGGACAAACAGAGCCACAGAAATTTACAGCACAGATAAAGGCCCTTTGAATCTGCACTGGCCAGTAACAGCCACCTATCTACAGAGTATTCTAATTCTATTCAGCCAGCATTCCATTCCATGTATTATGACAACATAGGAGCTGCCATTCCACTTTAGCAATAACATAATTCTTAATTTCTTCACCTTGCAGAAACCGAAAACTTTTCTTTCTTTCTCTATTCAACAAGAAGCTTTTTAAAAATAATTGTGTACCTCCTGCCAATTTTCACAAAGAATTCTGCATTCTTCTTGACTCTCTCTATGAAGTATTATTTGACACATAGAAAGATGGTTGTGGTTTTTGGAGGTCAGTTATCTCACTCCAGGACATCTGTGCAGGAGGTTAGATTACTTACAGTGTGGAAACAGGCCCTTCGGCCCAACAAGTCCACACCGACCCGCTGAAGTGTAACCCACCCAGACGCATTCTCCTACATTTACCCCTTCACCTAACACTACAGGTAATTTAGCATGGCCAATTCACCTAACCTGCACATTTTTGGATTGGGGGAGGAAACCCATGCAGACACGGGGAGAATGTGCAAACTCCACACAGAGAGTCGCCTGAGGTGGGAATTGAACCCGGGTCTCTGGCGCTGCGAGGCAGCAGTGCTAGCCACTGTGCCACCGTGCCACCCACCTGAGTTCCTCAGGCTAATGAGTTAGGCCCAGCCATCTTCAGCCACTTCATTAATGACCTTCCCTCCATCGTCAGGTCAGCATTGGGGAAATTCACTGATAATTGCACAATTTTCAGCATCATTTGTGACTCCTCAGATACTGAAGCACTCCATGTCAAAATGCAATAAGATTTGGATTTGAGGCTTGGCTGACAAATGGTAGGCCACGACCATCACCAATAAGAGACAATTTAACCACCTCCCCTTGACACTCAATGATGTTACCATCACCGAATCTCCCACTGGCAGCACCCTGGCATTATCATTGAATAGAAACTCAACTGGACTCGCCACATAAACAGAATGGCTACAAGAGCAGTTCAGAGTCTAGGAATACTGTGGTGAGTAACTCACCTCCTGACTCCCCAAAACCTGTCTACCATCTACAAGGCACAAGTCTGGAGTGTGATGGAATACTCCCCACTTGCCTGGATGACTGCAGTCCCAACAACACTTGAGAAGCTTGACACCATCCAGGACAAAGCAGCCTGCTTGACTGGCAACACAGTCACAAGCATGCACTCCCTCCACCAAAGATGCTCAGTGGCAGCAGTACTATCTGCAAGATGCACTGCAGAAATTTACCAAAGATCCTCAGGCAGCACCTTCCAAATCCATGACAACTTCCATCTCGAAGGACAAGGGCAGCAGATACATGGGAACACCACCACCTTCAAGTTCCCCTCCAAGCCACTCACTATCCTGACCTGGAAATATATCACAGTTCCTTCACTGACACTGGGTCAAACTTCTGGAATTCCCTCCCTCATGGTATTGTGTGTCAACCCCAGAAGGTGGACTACAGCAGTTCAAGAAGGGAGTTCACCACCACCTTCTCAGGGGCAACTGGCCGGGCAGAAAAATGAATAGATTTTTAAAAATCATGGTACTGAAGAGTAAAATGGACAAACTATTATGTACAAACATTACATTCACAGATAAGTTGGCATCTAGGCTAATATTCGCTATTCAGTTAAATAAAGTAACATATTTCTATCAGAATGTCATGCTGTAGTTAACTTAAGTTAAGATCAAGCACTCGATCTTCATATCATTAACTCATATGCTATGATACAGTGATGACATCATGAGATTGTCCCTTAAAGGTTTGATGACATATTGACGATGACAGTTAACACAACAGAGGCTCTGTTCTTGAAAGAACATTTCGGGATGGGTAAGAAATACAAGCCTAGCCAATGACATTGCAAATTTAATGTATAGAAAAAAATCCATTGAAATTTCAAGGGAGAGCACATCTTGCTACTAGCTGGATTTCTAGCCTTTTTGTGACATTTCCACCAGACTTATATTGGGAATATGTCAAAAAGATAATTAATTTTGTGACTCCAGAAGCTTTATAAATCTATCTACATTCAAACCAATGCAAAATATTTAGACAATTGAAAGGCTGCACATGTGGATAGAGGAAATCCACATTAGTGTAAAATGTATCCATATATCAATCAGTTCCAAGAAGCTATCGTAGAAACAATAACTTCCAGTACTTTTGAGGAATCATACCTGGAATTATCTTTTAAGATTACGTTTACTATTTATGGAATCAGTGATGTAAACTGTAATATTTCAATGCATTATTATTAATTGTGAGTTTTGATTGCTGTCTTTTGAGTTAGTGGACGTGGATTTTCTGTGTGTCTGAAGTTAATAATTAACTTATAAACATCTCTGTAATTATGGTGATTCATTTAAAAATAGTTTTAACTTTAGAATTAGTCGGTTTTAATGCACCACTTTAAAATATTTTAGATTGTTTTGAAACTTAACATGGTAAATATTGGGACCTCAAGGTTTGTTGGAAAATATTGAGCCTTTTTAAGCCTAAGGGCAAAACCTGTGGCTAAGAGAGAAACTTTTAGCTTCACTGCTGACCTTAAGTAGACCTGTCCTTGGAAATCCTTGGAATATGATGGCCGTGTAGAAATGTGCTCCTGTGAAGAAATTGATATATAGTGAACCAAGTTATTTTAAAATGTAGAATTAGTGTTAGTTCCAGACCAAAAGTGCTATGATAAAACTTTGAATAGGTTACCTAACACTGAAATTTAAGCAGGTGTATTGTCACACCAGGAAGAAGCTATCTGTTGTTTCAGTCAAAAGTTGAAGTCACAAGTGAATCAAAGGAATATTGTGATCTTAGATTTAGGAATGTTGTTGTGACTATTATGCAAGTGTAATTTTGGGCAACGTACCAGTGGTGAGGTTTGGGTACTGTTGGGGTGGATAAAGTTAAAAATCAAGCAACACCAGGTTATAGTTCAACAAGTTGATTTGGAATCACTAGATTTCGAAGCACTGCTTCTTCGTTGAGAATTGATTTAGCTCAGTTGGGTGGATCGTTGGTTTATAGGGTAGTATGATGCCAACAATGTGGGTTCAATTTCCATCACTGGTATAAGGTTACCATGAAAGACTCTCTTCTCAACCTCTTCCTTTGCCTGAGGCCTGGTGGTTAAATCACCACCTGTTGTTTTTCTCTCTCATGAGGGATCAACCCCTATGATCTGGTAAGACTATGGTGACAATAACAGCTTCTTCATCAGATGGTTGTGGAGCAGAATCATAAGACACAGACTTTATACCAACAGGATTGCAGTGTCATGGAATGTAATAGTAAACAAATTTAGGCTTAAGTCTTTCATCCTTTAGAATGACCATGTTACTTTTGGTTCCTTTATATATAAATCCCAAAAATTCTTTAAAGTTACATCCTCATGATAGATTTTTAACAATAGGTGTCTCCTCAGGTCAGATAATGCATTGAAGGTGTTAAGTTAAAGTCTGTCTGTGTCCCAATATTAGATCAGACTTTCTATTTCTAAACCGGGAGCTATAGAATCTTGCATGGATTTATGCAGTTTTTGAGCAAAATACAATGTAATTCTGCAAGAATAAAAAGTTCACCCCACAAACTTATATATGTGTGTGCACATGCGCATGTGTGTGTGTGCAGGTGGGTGTGTATGTGAGGGTGGGAGTGTCTGTGTGTGAATGTAATAGGGTATATGTCTATGGGAGGGAGTGCGTGTGGGTGTGAGTATATGAGAGAGGGCTCTGTTTGGCCACTTTGTGTTGTTGCCTGTCCTGGAATCTGCCATGAAGGTCCGAGGCCAAATGTCCCAGATCATTGAAGTGTTCCCCGACTGGGGATCTCTAATATGCCCACCTCATCAGTATGACTTACACTCGATTACTAATATGCAATAAACTACATCTTGTCTAATACAAAGTCTTTTCTTGATAGATTAATGAATGGTTTTCCTCCACACCAGTCCAAGCAGGACCTGTAGATCCCTACTCTATAGGAAGGTGGTTACAGAAAATCTTCCACCTAGTGAGCAAGAATGCAGGTAGCTTAATGTGCCACAGTGGTCAGTGGTGAGGATTGCTCATACAACAGGAACTTCAGTTATTTTCAATCAACTTGTTCAGACATGGTTTGATGTCCATCCAGGACTTGAACTGGACCATCTAACCCAGAGGTAGGGATGCTACCACAATGCCACAACAGCCCTGTCATCATGAATTTTATCTTCCTTGACAATAAGGCATCTCATAGCTGATGATTTATGAATTGTATTTTTTAATCAACCTGCTCAGACATGTTAAGACATACCATTGGAACAGGTGGTACTTGTACATAGGCCTTCTGGCTCAGAGGTGCTTGCTCCACACCACAAAAGCCCCCAACATGAACTTTAAAGGTTGGTGGTGAACCTAATGAAGAGTTATAACAATCATCACTTCCTCTGGGGTCATTGATGGAAATTTGGTACCTGGGCCACATTTGCAAGTAAATTGAACACGGTAAACAAGTTATGTAATGGATGTAAGCCCAGGTTCAAGTTTGTTAGTGAAGTGATACATACTTTCTAATAGGTATTTTTATTGAAAAAAGAAAATTTTTAATATTTTTTACAAAGTTACAAAAGTAATACAAACAAATATAAACATCATTATAAAATTAAATAAGTAAGAAGAAAGAAAGAAATAATAACCAAAAAAAATGAAAAACCCAACTAACTACTAATCTATACTGCAAACAACCAAAATATTCAGGAGAATATAATACATTTACTAGCAATAAACAATGAAATAATTAAATAACTAGATACCATGCTCAAAATAGATTTACATCAAATCATAATAAAACTCGTATTTATACGGGATTCCTCCTCCGGGGGATCCCCGAACCAGCCAGAACCATTACCACAGCGAGACAAAAGCCCTGGACAATATGGCTGAGATATCCTTGTCGATATAGTTCAAAAAGGGCTGCCATGTTTTATAGAATAATTCCATTTTTTGGTGCACCATATTTGTGAGGAAGTCAAGGGGGATGTATTCCATGATTAACCTGTGCCAATTCGAAAGTCCTGGAGGGCCTTCAGCTACCCAATTCACTAAAATATTTTTCCTTGCACAGAAGAAAGAATGGTAAATAATTTCCTCCTGTATACATCCAGGGAGGAAAAATCCGAAAAGCCCAAAAGCAGGGACACTGGATCCAATCTAATCTGCATACCCAGGTTCTCTGTCAAGACATTCACTACTCTATCCCAATACCTGCGGATCTTATGGCATGTCCGTAGACAGTGTGTGAGAGTGCCAACTTCTATTTTACATTTAGGACACATTGGGGATGCTCCTGCCTTGAATTTTGCAAGTCGTTCAGGTGCCATATGAGGCCTGTGAAGTATCTTTAATTGAATAGCCTGCGTTCTATTACAAACAGAGATCTTTCTGGCATTTTCCCAGATGTCCTCCCACATTTCTGATGAGACTTCCAACCCTAATTCTTGATTCCAAGTTTTAAATAATCGTTCCATGTCCTTAGATACTTTATTATATAATGAGTGATAAAGAGTACTAACCGAGGTGGGGGGCATCGGCCATAGCACTCTCCTTTCCCAATCTGAGTTGTAGGGATTAATTATCTTCTTCTTAATGGTCTTCTTTTGTATATAATCTCATGTTTGGAAATACCGAAAGAGGTCCCTGTCAGGCAGTCCAAACGCCTGGTGCAAGTGCTCAAAGGACATCATAACCTCCCCATCGAACAGGTCTCCCAAGCAGGAGATACCTCTGGATTTCCAAGTTTTAAATGTAGCATCTGTCATCCCTGGCTGAAATCCCAGTGCTCCCACTATGGGGGTATAAGGGGAGGTTTTTTGCAGGTTACCCTCATCTTGTGGCATTATTCTCCAGGCTTTAATTGTATTTAATACAATAGGATTTTTACAATAGTCCATAATTGCTCTCATCTTGTCCATAAATAAAAATATGATGAGGGGACATTTTGCTTGGGAGGTCTCAATATCTAACCAGATTGATTGTGGATCACAAGAGACCCAATCAGCTACACAGGATAATAAAGGGCTCAATTGATACCTCCTGAAATCTGGAAAGTCCAGTCCTCCCCTTGCTTGTGGAAGCTGCAGCTTTTCTAATTTGATAAGGGGCCGCTTATGATTCCAAATAAAGGAGCCGACCCAGCCGTAAAGCTTACGCAACGCCTGTCTCGGCAGCATCGGGGGAGCATTCTCATAGGATACAACGATGTAGAATATTCATTTTAACTAGAGCTACTCTGCCTAACCCACGATATTGGGAGATCTCCCCAGCGTTGAAGGTCCTGTCTTATTTTCTCTGATAGGTGCTCAAAACTAGCTTTATACAGCTGACCAAATACTGGGGTGATAAAAATACCCAATTACAGAAAACCTTTTAGTGACCACCGAAACGGAAAGCAAGATCCATCCAGTAAATTGGATACACTGGCAAGACCTCCCAACGGCATAGCCTCAGATTTCACAAAATTGATTTTATAGCCTGAGACCATCCCAAATAAATTGATCACTTGGATTAGACGAGGCACGGATATCAAAGGATCACTTAAGAAGAGGAGGACATCATCTGCATATAGAGTGATTTTATGTTTGCCTGATCCAACCCTTGGCGCTGTTATGTTAGGATCAGTTTGTACAGCTTCTACCAGTGGTTCAATCACTAGCGTGAATAATAATGGTGAAAGAGGACATCCCTGATGACATCCCCTGCCAACACTAAAGCTACCTGAACGTAAATCATTGGTGATCACCGCTGCTTTGGGATCATTATATAATACTGAAACTCATTTGGGATCCAGTGGCCATTTTATATCAATATTTTGTCCCTTTTTAGAAACATTTCAGGCCATTACAATCTCACTTGTTAAAATCAGACAATGGAATTTTATTTTATTGCCATAATGATGTCATTAATTGAATGTCTTCGTCATAGAGTCATAGAGATGTACAGCACGGAAACAGACCCTTCGGTCCAACCTGTCCACGCCAACCAGATATCCCAACCCAATCTAGTCCCACCTGCCAGCACCTGACCCATATCCCTCCAAACCCTTCCTATTCATATACCCATCCAAATGCCTCTTAAATGTTGCAATTGTACCAGCCTCCACCACTTCCTCTGGCAGCTCATTCCATACATGTACCACCCTCTGCGTGAAAACGTTGCCCCTTAGGTGTCTTTTATATCTTTCCCCTCTCACCCTAAACTTATGCCCTCTAATTCTGGACTCCCCGATCCCAGGGAAAATACATTGTCTAATTATCCTATCCATGCCCCTCATAATTTTGTAAACTTCTTAAATCTGTTAATTTTCTCTATTCTAAGTTAAAAATCACACAACATCAGGTGATCGTCCAACAGGTTTATTTGGAAGTATTATAACTGGTTTTGTGTGATTTTTAACTTTGCCCACTCCAGTCTAATAGTGGCACCTCCACATAATTCTCTATTCTAAGCAGACACTAAATGTGTAAGTCATTTGTTTATAGTATGTAGTGATTTAAGTGCTTTGTCTGGTGGTTTGATATCCAATGCAATGATTCCAAGAGATGAAACGGACTTTGAATATATCTTCCATGCAGGCATAATTTATATGGATTATTTTGAAAACAATTTGTTGACCACAGAATCAAATTACTCATAAATGTTCTTGCCTGAGCCATCTTAGAAAAATACTCCCACTTGCTCCTCAGCTTCAATCAGCTGTGACACCCATTGTGCTATCACAGTAATGTGACCACTTTAACAATCTTGCCACAGCAGTTAATGGCTGCTATCAGATAAATAGAAAGCATTCAATTTGAAACTTGTTTCTAGTGACAATTCTGAAGTTGAAACGGTAGAAGTGAATCCGTGTTTGTAGCTAGATTTTGGTGACAATGTCTATGTATTAAATATATGCTGTTTGACGCCCAGAGCTTTCCTTTGAATTGTCATTTTTTTCTCTCTAATAGTTTCTGTCACAGGCTGGTGGAGATGAATCAGTTCAGCACCTCTGATTCAATAGGTCAGTTCTTTGCAAAGTATCTAGTGGGATGTTTTGTGCTTTCCTAATCTGGGGTTGAAAGAATAACTTTCATGTGCAATCTAAAAGGCATTTAAAGATCATTCCCACACATCAAAGATCACTGTAACAATGACTTTGCACCACATCTAAAGCATCACTCACCAGTGTCAGTCGCAAAGGGACTATTGCTCTATTTATCAAAGAAAACAATTTGCAAACTTTATTTCAAAGTTCTTTATTTCATGTCAGCAGGTCCACTGTTTCAAATACAAAGTTAAAAATCACACGACACCAGGTTATAGTCCAACAGGTTTAATTGGAAGCACTAGCTTTTGGAGCGACGCTCCTTCATCAGGTGGTTGTGGAGGAGCAGCGCTCCAAAGCTAATGCTTCCAATTAAACCTGTTGGACTATAACCTGGAGTTGTGTGATTTTTAACTTTGTATACCCCAGTCCAACACCGGCATCTCCAAATCATGTTTCAATACAGGAGCACTAAGTGGCAGGCTTTGTGAAGTCATCACTTTCCAAGTGTTTCAGGCATAACATTCTCCAACAATCAAGCTTTAACAAGTTATGGTTTGTAATTGGATAGGAACATGTTTATAAAATTATGGATTTGTGAATTAATAATGAACAGTACTCTCTTTGCATACTTTTAATGAAGTGACAGCTTTCAATAGAGAGTTTAATATGAAATGTTAGTTGTTTTATAAGCAAAATGACAATGATAGTGAAATTGACAGCAGCTTCTGGAATCTGAACATGTCCAGCTAAACATAAAATTGAAGACGTTACTCTCAGTGATTCTGCACTTCTCAGTAGGGTAGGGTGCACGATTGAGCTTCGCTCCAGCATCACTAAACTGGCAAGAACTCCCATTTTTCAGTCATTAGTTTTAATGAAAAATGACTTGAAAAAGAATTGTACTTGGCCTATTTGTCCTATGCGGCACATTTCTGATTGATGTGAGTCTGCACAGCTTGGACCAAATGGTGGTGGTAATGATATGGGTTAATAAGGAATTTAAAAAAAAGAAAATTAAGCACTAGGATTCATTTCTACAGAACTAGAATTAAAATTGCAGACGTTATGTTAAATTTGCATCTTTCCTTTTCAAAATCACATTTGGAGTGCTGTGAACGGTCTGCTCTCTGTATTAAGAAAGCAATACATAAACTGGAGAAAGTACTGAAAAATGTTCTGGAACAATACCAGAGCTGAGAGCTAATGCAGAGTCATTATAACTTTATGAAAGAATAATTTTATTTCACAAATCAATTTGCAATTTTTGAGATATAAGGAGTAGGATAGATATGAGAGATATCAGTGGAACCATTATTTTGGGATTATAAGAAGTGGACAGTCAGGTTTGGAGATTTACTGGTATCGGTCATGAGTCTGGGCATTTCTCATCCAGTTCTGTCTGGTTAGGTTGCCTAAGGGGCTGGGCCACTGGATGTCTGTGGGATGGGGAGGAACCAGGGAAGTCATCTGCTATGGAAAGGAGACTCAGGAACCTTTTTGTGGGGATTGGGAGATGTAGGCTGGGGCAGGTGTCATGGTAAGAACATTTTGAAGGGCCTAACTATATTTTTAAAAGTGGAATATGCTAAAGCAGAGAAAGAGTGAATGAGGCAGCAGAGTAAAGAATATGGCACGGCACTGACCTGGGTGACAATTTCAGATCAGGGTCTGCTGTCATGTCTGCCTCTGCTGGTCTCCTGCAAAGTGGATGGCCCTCACCGCATGAAATCCTTCAATCTGCATGTGATAACTAATAACTTTTTTTATTTTACTTAATCACCTGAATGTAAATTCCTGTACTGTACTGCATTGGCAGGATTTTAAACTCTATTGATGGACCATTAGGATAGTTTTGACCAGTAACAAAGGTATTGTTTGCAATCCCTCCCCATGATGCCAGTCAATGTTAACTGTAGTTTGTTTTTGTTCAACCTGTTTGACCATATTCTGATACATCATTGTGGCAGGTGGGACTTTAGCTTAGACCTTTGTCCCAAACAGAGAGGATCACGACCACTGAAAATACTACAGATTTATTCTTTACTTCTTTATCTTTTACAAGGGATGTGGGTGTCACTGCCTTTTGCCTCTCATTATTTGCCCTTGGCTTAGTAACTCATTCAGCTCATTTCAGAGAGCAGTTAAGACTCAGTCACAGTATTGTGACTCTAGAGTCACAACTAGGCCAGGCCAGGTAAGTGTGGCAGATTTCCTTCCCGATAGGACATACGTTAGTCAGGTGGGATTTGTTTTTATTTAAAAAAAAGACAATCAATGGTAGTTTCAGGACAGTATTATTGAATTCTAGTATTACACAATTCCAGCTTTATTCAAATCAAATTCCATTGGTTACCATGGTGAGATTTGAATGCAAATCCCCAGAGCATTAGCTTATGGTAGCAATTTCACTTTCTTAGCATAGCTGACCAAGAATTTCTCACACTCTGACCAGCTGTCATTTGTATATGTTAGGAAGGATTTACAAGGATACTTAACCTATGGTGGGAATTGAATTCAGATCTCATGCCCAAAACGTCGATTCTCCTGCTCCTTGGATGCTGCCTGACCTGCTGCACTTTTCCAGCAACACATTATCAGCATTGTTATCATCAATCCTTGTGATCATGCAAATGAATCCCATTAATTTACATTCCAATGCTCATGGTTACACTCTTCCTCTAACATTTGCCAGACTTGCTTATCTCTAAGGACTGTTCAAATTCTGTTATTCATCCTATTCCTTGTTATCCTTATCACATTCAGTTACTTGTCTTGTGTTACCTACTATTTCACTCACAGGAGATACAAAAAAAAGCTAATTCCTATGAATTGCTATAAAATTCATAACATTAGTTCTGAAGTTCTGAAAGTATATAACCACAATATAACGTTAATCATAAAGTCACATGGTTACACCTAATGTTAGAATTCTTTAGCTAATGAGTTGTGAGCAGCTTCTGTCTCAGCTGACCTTGGAAGATCAGGTGAACATTGCCCCTCCATCTTGTAGCTGCAGCTATAACTTCTTTTTACATGCTGTCTGTAAGTGTTTTTAAACAGAAGGTTGCTTCTAAGGTTTACCGACCCTACTCTAAATATTTCTATATTAACATTTTTTCACTTAAGACCACATCTATTCCATTGATAAAACTGAAACTCAATCACTTTCAGAGCTATTCAACTTGTCTGAACTCTTAGGGTTTTACAAGAAATAATCCCATTCTTCTTTGTCTCTGTAATTGTGGGATTATATCTTTCTCATAATTTTTGCTGGACTACAAACTTTGGCCTGTCTGTTCCCAGACATTTCTTATCAGACATCTGCAGCTGTGGTTTGTACAGAACTCACCGTATATTCATTTTAGAAGGTTCATTGTTCTGCCTAGACCCTGTTCGCTTGGATTTATTTTCTTCTCAAAGCTACCATTGTCCAAATGCATGATCTCACTTTAATACTGAAACAGGCAAGTTGATTCTGGTATGGCAGCTAAAAATCTTCTCTGCCATATTTAAAAAGCCTCAGGAAACCATCTTGTGCCACCTCTGGCTACTGGCCGCCCCAATAGGGTGCATGATTTGGAGATTTGATATTTGCAAGAATTGAGGGTGAGTTAATGCAGAAAACATTAAATCATTTAAAATAGTTTTTTTTAGGTTGATAGATTGTAACTAGTGGTGTTATGCATAGATCAGTGTTTTGTCTTCTACTACTTAAAGTATGTACCTATGACTTAGATAATAGGACTGAGAGCAGTATCAAAGTTTGTCAAAGACACAAAGCTAAATGAGAAAGTCACTTGTAAGGAGGAAACCAAAGGAGAGAGAGAAACTAGTGAGGGGAAGATGAAATAGAATTTGGCAATGAGAGTATCATATTGGGAAATGTGCGCTGTGGTAGAAAATAAAGAACCAGACGTTTTTTATATAAGGTGAGAGATTATTAAATTCCAGTGTCTATTTGCACGAGTGACAGAAGATTAATATAAGATACAATAAAGAATTACGAAAGAAACTACTAACAAATACCTTTATTGCAAGAGACTTGAAGGTAAATAAATGTTTTGCTGTTGCAATGTAAGGTTTTAGTGATACTACACCTGATTTGTGTACAGTTTTGGCCTTTTTACAGAAGGAAGAATATACTTCTCTTGGAGAGAGAGTAACAAAGATTTACTAGGCTGATAGCTGAGGTTTATGATTTGTAAGAGGAGAGGTTGGGTAGACTGAGAATTTATTTCCTTTGAATTCAGAAGAATGAGAAGTAATTGAAGATCGCACAAATCATTGAAGGAAAACATTCTTAAGGGGAAGTGTAGTAGAACTTGAAATTCTCTGCAAGAGGGAACAATTGAAACAACAAGCACAAACGTATTCAAAAGGAGAACAGTAATGTGTGACTAAGAACGGAAAGAATATTTTCATCAAGTTAGAGGAAGAGGAGTAGGGAGGTTTGTATCGAAGACAAATATGGACATGGATCTTTTGGGTTCAAATGGTTTGTTTTGCAAAAATATTTTAATCTGAATAACATTGTACTTTGGGATTATATTACCATCTGCAGTTGCCATGACATAGAAAAGCACAATTAAGGATACTGTACTTTTAAAGTACACACTAATTTAACATTGATTTCCAATGCATTGTATTTCCCTGCTTTGGAAAGGATAAGGTTAAGAACTGCAAAATATTGAGAAATGTCCTGACAGCATTAACTTCAGAAATAAGCCTAGAGTGATTGAGATGAAGTTGAAAAATAACAGTTTTGAAATTCAATAGTTATAAGCAGTAAACCCAATTAAATGTCAGCACTAAAACAAACTCCGAATCATAGAACACCTTTTAACAGAGTTATATGCTGACTTCAAAGAACTGTAATTAAACAAAACTGACACCGATTAAATTAGCATAAGGACAAATGACTAAAGCTTTTTGGAGGAGGTAGCTTTTACACCGCATATTTTAAAAGAGAAATAGAGGTGGGGAGGTGTTATGAAGGAATTGCTGAATTTAGGACTTGACAACTGAAGGCATGTTCACCAGTGGCTGGGAAAAAAAATTTAGGGTGCAGATGGGAGCTAGAAGAAAAGTAGTTATCATAAAGGCTTGTAAGATTAGAGGAGTTCACAGAAACAGAGTCACTAAGTCATGAAGAGATTTGCACACAAACGTAAGAACTTTAAAATAAAGACACTGGTTGACTAGGAAACCATGTAGGACAGTGATCTAAAGAGTGAAATGGGTTGGTGCTAGTTAAATGGGTAGCCAAGTTTGAGATGTACTCTCACTTCCTGAGAGAGTGATTAAAAGAGCAATAGAGATGTTGTAGGATGTAACAAAACGTGGGTGAAGCCTATCTCAAATTGTCTTTGAACTGAATATTTTGCTAGAGCCAGAAAGTGAGGACTGCAGATGCTGGAGATCAGAGCTGAAAATGTGTTGCTGGAAAAGCGCAGCAGGTCAGGCAGCATCCAAGGAGCAGGAGAATCGACGTTTCGGGCATAAGCCCTTCTTCAGGAATGAGGAAAGTGTGTCCAGCAGGCTAAGATAAAAGGTAGGGAGGAGGGACTTGGGGGAGGGGCGTTGGAAATGCGATAGGTGGAAGGAAGTCAAGGTGAGGGTGATAGGCTGGAGTGGGGTGGGGCCGGAGAGGTCAGGAAGAAGATTGCAGGTTAGGAAGGCGGTACTGAGTTTGAGGGATTTGACTGAGACAAGGTGGGGGGAGAGGAGATGAGGAAACTGGAGAAATCGACTGAGACAGGGTGGGGGTAGGGGAGATGAGGAAACTGGAGAAATCGACTGAGACAAGGTGGGGGGAGGGCATCGTGCCTCACACTCCCACAAGGAGGTTGAACAGTTCATCCACTTTACCAACACCTTCCACCCTGACCTCAAATTCACCTGGACCATCTCAGACTCCTCCCTCCACTTCCCAGACCTTTCCATTTCTATCTTGGGCGACCGAATCAACACGGACATTTACTATAAACTGACCGACTCCCACAGCTACTTAGACTACACCTCCTCCCACCCTGCCCCCTGTAAAAACGCCATCCCATATTCCCAATTCCTTCGTCTCTGCCGCATCTGCTCCCAGGAGGACCAGTTCCAAAACCATATAACCCAGATGGCCTCCTTCTTCAAAGACCGCAATTTCCCCCCAGACGTGGTCGACGATGCCCTCCACCGCATCTCCTCCACTTCCCGCTCCTCCGCCCTTGAGCCCCGCCCTTCCAACCGCCACCAGGACAGAACCCCACTGGTCCTCACCTACCATCCCACCAACTTCCATATACAGCATATCATCCGCCGTCATTTCCGCCACCTCTAAACGGACCCCACCACCAAGGATGTATTTCCCTCCCCTCCCCTATCAGCGTTCCGAAAAGACCACTCCCTCCGTGACTCCCTGGTCAGGTCCACACCCCTCACCAACCCAACCTCCAATCCCGGCTCCTTCCCCTGCAACCGCAAGAAATGTAAAACTTGCGCCCACACCTCCCCCCTTACTTCCCTCCAAGGCCCCAAGGCCCCATATCCGCCACAAATTCACCTGCACCTCCACACACATCATTTATTGCATCCGCTGCACCCGATGTGACCTCCTCTATATTGGGGAGACAGGCCGCCTATTTGCGGAACGTTTCAGAGAACACCTCTGGGACACCCGGACAAACCAACCCAACCACCCCGTGGCTCAACACTTCAACTCCCCCTCCCACTCCACCAAGGACATGCAGGTCCTTGGACTCCTCCATCACCAGACCATAGCAACACAACGGTTGGAGAAACAGCGCCTCATCTTCCGCCTAGGAACCCTCTAACCATAAGGGATGAACTCAGATTTCTCCAGTTTCCTCATCTCCCCTCCCCCCACCTTGTCTCAGTCAAATCCCTCGAACTCAGCACCGCCTTCCTAACCTGCAATCTTCTTCCTGACCTCTCCGCCCCCACTCCACTCCGGCCTATCACCCTCACCTTGACCTCCTTCCACCTATCGCATTTCCAACGCCCCTCTCCCAAGTCCCTCCTCCCTACCTTTTATCTTAGCCTGCTGGACACACTTTCCTCATTCCTGAAGAAGGGCTTATGCCCGAAACGTCGATTCTCCTGCTCCTTGGATGCTGCCTGACCTGCTGCGCTTTTCCAGCAACACATTTTCAGCTTTTGCTAGAGCCACTCAGCAATACATAAAGGTTGTGGCATGGGTGAAGATGGGTGTGGTATAACTGAAGTTGGAATAAGAAATCTGTATGATGAACAAGATGTGGAGTCAGGAGTTCAACTCTGGGTTAAGTAGAATCTCAAGGTTGAGGCAAGTCCATTTTGGCTGGGTATGAGTAAGAAGTGGGGGGGAGAGTTAGTGGCTAGGGATTACAGTTTATTATGGTGTCCAAAGACACTGTTGCATGGTTTTGGTCTTTCAAAGCTTTTAATTGGATGAAATCCCAGTTCATTCTGATTGTCCATGTTGCTTAACATTCAGTGGGATAGATGAGAGAAGCAGTGTGCTTCACAATGTGCAAGTGCACGATGCAGATTGGAACACGGCAGTTTGGTAAGGATGGGAGTGAGTTTTTTATATTTTG
The DNA here is from genome assembly GCF_037043375.1 of Chiloscyllium plagiosum. NCBI lineage: Eukaryota > Metazoa > Chordata > Chondrichthyes > Orectolobiformes > Hemiscylliidae > Chiloscyllium > Chiloscyllium plagiosum. The sequence goes on from NW_028270149.1 coordinate 60,444,791, forward strand.
TTTTGTTTCTGCTGCCTTGTTCCTATTCAGATCCCACAGATCAATTGGAAGAGAAGCATCCCAAGAGCTGGGAGATTATTAAGGGATGAACTGAGGAAGTGCTCCCAATGGCAGAAAATTAGTCTATTAGTGTGAGTGATAGCTAGGGACACTGGTCCATCTGTGACGCTGTGAGTTATTGACACCATGACTCAAGGGACTAGAAAGAAGAATGGAATGGGTGACCATCAAAGAGAATCAAGCTGGTGATGCATGAGTTCTCTGGGGTCTCATTAATAGGTCATTTTTCCATTTTGGAAACTGATGAGGATGTGGTACCTTAAGAGAGTGCAGAAACAGCCAAACCTCTGGGAACAGAAGCAGCCTGACTATGTAGGAGAGATGGATGAAGAAAGCAGAATTGGGGATTCTGTTTGAGGTTTCAACTGCTCCCTTATAAAATAGGATAGTTGCATTGTAAGGGGTTTAGAGGAATTTCTTTAAATGCACTCAGAAGATAGTTCCGTGTCAACATGTAGAATATCTAACAAGGCACAATGCAGTGCTGGATCTCATTCTGGAAAATGAAATTGGCTGGATGGTAGGTGGCAGTAGGAGAACATTTCAGTGAACGACAATACCACATGTTATAACTTGTTATGGAAAAGGATGGTCTACAAAAATGGTATTGGATTGTGGAAAGACAGATTTTACTAAAATAAAGCAGAATTGGGCCGCAGTAGGCTGAGAACAGCTACCTCTGGGTAAATTCACAGCTGAATAGTGACGGGCATTCAATATGTTCCTTTTAGAGTTAAATGTAGGTGCAACAAACCTAGAGATACATACATGTTTAACAATATTCAGGTAGTCCTGCAGAGAGTGTTCAGCAGGAGAAGATAAAAGGTAGGGAGGAGGGACTTGGAGGAGGGGCGTTGGAAATGTGATAGGTGGAAAGAGGTCAAGGTGAGGGTGATAGGTCGGAGTAGGATGGAGGCGGAGAGGTCAAGAAGAAGACTGCAGGTCAAGAAGGCGGTGCTGAACAATATTCAGGACTGGATTAGAAGGAAAAGAGGCTTTTTACAGGTACAAAGGGAACAAAGTACTGGAGACACTTGTGGAGGAGAAAAATTAGGAGAACAAAGACAAAAATACTTGGGGCAGGATGAGGTTGATTCCCAAGATGTTTTATAACTTTATCAAGGGGAAGAGTTTAACCAGGGAAAGAGTAGACCCCGGCAGTGCATGGTGCTGGAGGACATTGGTATGGGGGTTAAATAAATTCTTCACATTTGTCTTCATTTTGAAGAAGTAGGATGGAGATAAGTAATTCAGGAAATGGAACTGTGAGGTTCTTGAGTAGTTTGACATAGGGAGTGAGTAGTTATTGAAGGTTTTAACAAGCTTAAAAGTCACAGATTCCCAGGTACAGATAGTTTTATCCCAGGCTGTTGTGGGAGATGAAGGATGAAATCTCAAGGGCTCTGACCCAAATTTTTAATTTGTCTCTTGCTACAATGGAGGTACCGAGAAACTAGAGGATATCTAATGTGGTACCACTTTTTCAAAAAAATGCTAAAGATAAACCAGGGAATTACTGATGAGTAAGTCTTACGTCAGTAGTAGGGAATCTATTGGAGAAAATTCTGAAGCAGATAATTAATTCTCCTCTTAGAGAGGCAAGGTTTGATCAGGGATGTCAACAGTGAAGAAGGTTTTCTAAGATTACAAAGGGATCAAATGGGTCAAGGAGCTGAAAATTGGCAGATGGAGTTCAGTCTGGATAAATGCAATGTATTGCATTTTGGTACAACAAACAGTGGTAGGGGTTATACAAAAATAATGGTAGTGTTGTAGATAGAGGGATGTCAGGGATGCAGGTACATAATTCTTTGAAGTTTGCATCACCTATGGACAGGATGTTAAAAAGGTATTTGGCACACTTGCCTTTATTGCTCAGTCCTTTGAGTATGGGAGTTGGGAAGTCATGTTGAGGTTATACAGGGCATTGAAGCCTCTTCTGGAATACTGTGTCCAGTTCTCGTCGCCCAGTTATAGAAAGGATATTATCAAGCTCGGCAGGTTTCAGAAGAGATTGACTGGGTTATGGAAAGTTAGAGGTAAAAGAAAGGTTGGGACTTTTTCAGTGGAGCATAGGAGGTTGAGAGGTTACCTGATAGAAGTTTATAAAATAGGGAGGTATAGATAGAGTTAATAGTGGTTGCCTTTTCCCTAGGATGAGGGATTTCAAGGCTAGGGGTCACATTTTTAAGGTGAGAGGAAAGGGATTTTAAAAAAGACATGAGACAAATTTCTGACACAGGGTGGTTCATGTTTGGAATAAACAAAGTGGTCGATTATCAGTACAATTACAAAGTTTAAAAGACATTTGGATAAGTACATGAATAGGAAAGGTTTGGAGGGATATGGGGCAGGCAGCTGGATGACCATCAATCATCTTGCACATTGTTCTTCAGATAGATAAGTAAACATTATAATAATCTATCCTGTTATCTGAAAACACAGTTGTCCCTACTCAGTTTTTTGTTTGCCTCGGCCTATATATATCATATTGGAGGAGAAAGTGAGGTCTGCAGATGCTGGAGATCAGAGATGGAAATGTGTTGCTGGAAAAGCGCAGCAGGTCAGGCAGCATCTAGGGAACAGGAGAATCGACGTTTCGGGCATTCCTGAAGAAGGGCTAATGCCCGAAATGTCGATTCTCCTGTTCCCTAGATGCTGCCTGACCTGCTGCGCTTTTCCAGCAACACATTTCCACCTCTATATATATCATATTGCCATACAAGGGACCTACCAGAAGTCATAACAGCAATGATAATAACTTGGATAACTTGGTGGTGCAGTGTTTTAACTGCTGCCTCACAGTACTTGTAACCTGGGTTCTGTCCCAGCCTTGGGTATTTGTGGAGTTTGAACATTTTCCCCCTGTCAGTGAGATTATGCGAGGTGCTCAGGGTCCTTCCCACAGTCCCAAACTGAGCAGGTTCAGTGGATTAGCCATGGGAAATGTGGCATTACAGGGATTGGGTAGGGGCTGTTTGGAATGCTCTTCAGAGGGTCAATGCGGACTCTAGATCAAATGACCTCCTTCCACACTGGACGGATTGTATGGATTGAGATTCTCTGGGACCTTAGAGAACACCTGAAAATTAAATAGAATTGTCATTTATTAAGGCATTCATTGGCATTTTTAACACTATTCAATGAATCTTTGTCTGAGACTCCAGAGAAAAATATATTTTGAGCATATGCCAGAGTTGGAGGCACTTGGAGATGTAATTATTGTAACAAAATTCATTTTTAATTGTTCTTTAATTGACTGCATCTTAATGGCTTATACAAATCATACCTTTCTGAATTTAAACTCTCTGATATAGGCATGCAGCGTTCCAATATGCCTAATTGAAATTCTACCTTAATGATGTAGAATGCATTTTTGTAATCAATGAATGGATGTCTTTGTGTTTTTCTGCAATTAATGTTTCTCCAAATAGGTTAGTGTTTTTAAATTGAATCCACTCTTGCTCAGAACGTTGCTTATTGGCTGCAGAAGTTTACACTAGTAAAGGTTATGTTTATTTTACAGTAGTTTTTCAAGTGTTAACACCATTTTAGGTCTTTGGGGGAGAAAAAAAAATCCTGCAGTAGAAATTTATACAGGACCGCTTTGTCCACAGAAGTCAATGCTTTCACCCAGCTTCATCTTCAACTGAGTTCTCCATGTGGTCTGTAAGTTTAACCAAAAGTGTACCAGAAAAATGAACATGCGTGAGATGAACATCAGCTTTGAAATAAAGTGCCTCCCAATTGTCACACTGTAAGACACACTGATTTTCTACTTAACAATAATTCTGATCATTGAAGAAAAAGTTAGGAGCAGGAGTTAGCAATTCAGCCTCTCAAGCCTGCTCTGTCATTTTAATATGATCATGGCTGATCTCATCTCAGTGTCAATTCCACTTTCCTGCCTGAACCTCATAACCCTTCAACCCGTTAGTAATCCAAAATCTGTCCGTCTCCTCCACAGATTCATGACTGTTTGAGAGAAGTAATTCCTCCTCATCTCTGTTTTGGATCTGCCACCCCTTAACCTAAAGCTATGACCGCTTGTTCTATAGATATTTGGCAGATGGTTTATACATTTCCTTAATTCAATAATTACCCAATCTAAATGTGTGTCTTAAATATTGGGGACCCTAACACATATGCATTTAATTCTGTTACGTTGTTGGGTCTGGAGGGGGGCACAGCGGGAGGGGGGAGGAGGGTAGAAGGGAGCTGCTACCAGGGAGTGCAGGATCCCAGATCCAGAATGGGAAAGAGGGGCTTGGGTACTTGGTGTGAAGGTAGCCTACGTCCCAAGGGGTGAGCAGAGGTTGTGTCTGGAGTGGGTGAAGTAAGCATGGGTTTGGTCTGGAGTGGAGGGAGGAGTTGGGGAAGGAGGCTGTAGCATTTGGAGAAGGTGAAGAGTAAGGCAGGGATGTTGAGAAGTTAGTCAGTGACAAAACCACTTTGACCAATGAGAAGAGGATTTATAGCCCAGGTTGATATAAGTATGTAAATTAGCTCGCTGAGCTTGAAGGTTTGTTTTCAGATGTTTCATCACCATGCTAAGTAACATTAGTGAGAGTCTCTGATGAAGTGCTGGTGGTATGGCCCACCTCTATTTATAGATCTTGGTTTCCTAAAAGTAGGTGATATCTTTTCTGGTTCTTTTTTTCATGGGAAGGTAGATAGGGTCTAAATGAAGGGTCTGAGGATGAAAGATCAGTCCTCAGCAAAGGCCTCACCTTCATTCCCTTATGCTCCCGGATTGATGAATTCAACACGCGGCGTGACATCGAACAATTCTTCCGCCGCCTTCGCCTCCGTGCCTACTTCTTTAACCAAGACTCCCGCCCACCCTCTGACGACCCCTTCTCCCGCCTCCAGCACACCCCATCCACCTGGACACCCCGTGCTGGCCTCCTACCTGCCCTCGACCTCTTCATAGCCAACTGCCGCCGCGATATTAACCGCCACCTGAACTCCCCCACCCCTCTCACCCACTCCAACCTCTCACCCTCGGAACGCGCAGCCCTCCACTCACTCCGTTGCAACCCCAACCTCACTATCAAACCAGCAGACAAGGGAGGCGCGGTAGGTAGTTTGGCGCACAGACCTCTACACCGCTGAGGCCAAACGCCAGCTCGCAGATACCTCCTCCTATTGCCCCCTTGACCATGACCCCACTCCCCACCACCAAACCATCATCTCCCAGACCGTACAGAACCTCATCACCTCAGGGGATCTCCCATCCACCGCCTCCAACCTCATAGTCCCACAACCCCGCACCTCCCGCTTCTACCTCCTGCCCAAAATCCACAAACCTGACTGCCCCGGCCGACCCATTGTCTCCGCCTGCTCCTGCCCCACCGAACTCATCTCCGCATACCTTGACACCGTCCTGTCCCCCTTAGTCCAAGAACTCCCCACCTACGTTCGGGACACCACCCATGCCCTCCACCTGCTCCATGATTTTCGCTTCCCCGGTCCCCAACGCCTTATTTTCACCATGGACATCCAGTCCCTGTACACCTCCATCCCCCATCACAAAGGACTCAAAGCCCTCCGCTTCTTTCTTTCCCGCCGTATCGACCAGTACCCTTCCACTGACACCCTCCTTCGACTGACTGAACTGGTCCTCACCCTGAACAACTTCTCTTTCCAATCCTCCCACTTCCTCCAAACGAAAGGAGTAGCCATGGGCACCCGCATGGGCCCCAGCTATGCCTGCCTCTTCGTAGGATATGTGGAACAATCCATCTTCCGCAACTACACTGGCCCCACCCCCCACCTTTTCCTCCGCTACATCGATGACTGTATCGGCGCCGCCTCGTGCTCCCACGAGTAAGTTGAACAGTTCATCCACTTCACCAACACCTTCCACCCCGACCTCAAATTCACCTGGACAGTCTCAGATTCCTCCCTCCCCTTCCTTGACCTTTCTATTTCTATCTCCGGCGACCGAATCAACACGGACATCTACTACAAACCGACCGACTCCCACAGCTACCTGGACTACACCTCCTCCCATCCTGCCCCCTGTAAAAACGCCATCCCATTCTCCCAATTCCTTCGACTCCGCTGCATCTGCTCCCAGGAGGACCAGTTCCAAAAACGCACATCCCAGATGGCCTCCTTCTTCAAGGACCGCAATTTCCCCCCCGACGTGGTCGACGATGCTCTCCACCGCATCTCTTCCACTTCCCGATCCTCCGCCCTTGAACCCCGCCCCTCCAACCGCCACCAGGACAGAACCCACTGGTTCTCACCTACCACCCCACTAACCTCCATGTACAGCGCATCATCCGCCGTCATTTCCGCCACCTCCAAACGGACCCCACCACCAAGGATATATTTCCCTCCCCTCCCCTATCAGCATTCCGTAAAGACCACTCCCTCCGTGACTCCCTCGTCAGATCCACACCCCCCACCAACCCAACCTCCACTCCCGGCACCTTCCCCTGCAACCGCAGGAGGTGCAAGACTTGCGCCCACACCTCCCCCGTCACCTCCCTCCAAGGCCCCAAAGGAAACTTCCATATCCGCCACAGATTCACCTGCACCTCCACACATATCATCTATTGCATCCTCTGCACCCGATGTGCCCTCCTCTATATTGGGGAGACAGGCCGCCTACTTGCGGAGCATTTCAGAGAACACCTCTGGGACACCCGGACCAACCAACCCAACCACCCTGTAGCTCAACATTTCAATTCCCCCTCCCACTCCACCAAGGATATGCAGGTCTTTGGACTCCTCCATCGTCAGACCACAGCGAAACGACGGTTGGAGGAAGAACGCCTCATCTTCCGGCTAGGAACCCTCCAACCACAAGGGATGAACTCAGATTTCACCAGTTTCCTCATTTACCCTCCCCCCAGCCTGTCTCAGTCAAATCCATCAAATTCAGCACCGCCTTCCTAATCTGTAATCTTCTTCCCGACCTCTCCGCCCCCACCCCAGTCTGACCTATCACCCTCACCTTGACCTCTTTCCACCTATCACATTTCCGACACCCCTCCCCCAAGTCCCTCCTCCCTATCTTTTATCTTAGCCTGCTGGACCAACTTTCCTCATTCCTGAAGAAGGGCTAATGCCCGAAACGTCGATTCTCCTGCTCCTTGGATGCTGCCTGACCTGCTGCGCTTTTCCAGCAACACATTTCCATCTCTAAATCTATGTGTTTATTGATGGAGTTCTGTTTAGAATGCCATGCCCCGAAAGAATTCTCTTGCATGTCTTTGTTTCGCCTGGCCTAGGATGTGTATGTTGTCACAGTCAAAGTGGTGTCCTTCTTTGTCTGTATGTATAGAAACTAGTGATAGTAGATAGTGTCTTTTGGTGGTCAATTGGTGTTCATGTATCCTGGTGACAGGTTTCCTGCTAGTTTGTCCGATGCAGTGCCACCAAAAGACTTGAGGAGAAAGTGAGGTCTGCAGATGCTGGAGATCAAAGTTGAAACTTTATTGCTGGAACAGCACAGCAGGTCAGGCAGCATCCAGGGAACAGGAGATTCGACGTTTCGGGCACAGGCCCTTCTTCAGGAATGAAGAAGGGCCTGTGCCCGAAACGTCGAATCTCCTGTTCCCTGGATGCTGCCTGACCTGCTGTGCTGTTCCAGCAATAAAGTTTCAACACCAAAAGACTTGACCCACTATCACTATTACCCCAAGTAATTCAGGAGCTATTGCCACAGCTGGAACTGCACCTTCAAAAAAAAAAGGATGTAATGGGAAAAAATATCAGCTTGGCTCTTCCAACTAGAACAGGTAACGGGATCATGATATGTGATTAATTGACACTCTGGCATGCTGCCTGTATTCCACTCAATCTTGTGCTGCTTGCTAACTATGATGGTTTGTGTGCAACCAACAGTTCCTCTGCTATTCATCAGCTGCATATTTTAACAGATGGCTAAATATTATTTAGTAAATGCACTTAAAGCTAGTGATATCTCTTAAAGGGAAGGTGCATTATGGCTGGGAATGGGCATAGTTTTGTAATTAAACCTGGCCTGTGAAAGAAATTAATGGCTGACCAAGACAGACTAGGTCCTGAGGTTTTCAGACCTTGTATTGGAGATGGAAAGAGGAACCATGTGCTATATTAACAGTAGGGTAGTAAGATCTCCAGACATAATGACAAGGCAATGGGGAAAATTATAATTGCAGTGGTTAACAGCAGGCTTTAGCTCAATGAAAAGTGCAGGAAGAGTTGACATAACTAAAATGAGCTATTGACCTGGTGAAGCTACAAAACAGGACTACATACATTCCAAAAAGCAGTGAGCAGCACATGGACAGGGCTAAGTAATCCCACAACCAGTGGACGAGATCAAATCTCTGCAGTCTTGCCACATCAAACAAAGAAATGTAGTGGGCAATAATCAATTCAAAGGAGGTGGGAATCCAAAAATATCCCCATCATTGGTAAGGGAGTTTAGCACCTCAGGGCAAAAAAAAGGATGATGCTTTTAGAACAATCTTCAGCCATTAGAAGCAAGAGGATTATCCATCTTGGCCTCCTCCAGTGGTCCTCAGCATCATAGATACTAGTCTTCAGTTCACTCCATGATATCAAAAAATGGTTGGAAGCACAGGATAATGCTAAGGCTATGACCCCTGACACCATTCCAGTAATAGTGCTGAAGATTTGTGTTTCAGAATGTGCTGCATCCCTAACTGACTTCTTCCAGTTGCAACATTGGTATTTACCCAACAATGTGGAAAATTGTCCTTTGCAAAAAGCAGGGAAAAACCCAAACCAGCTAATCAGTACCACTCCATCAGTCCATTCTCCATCGGTAAAATGATGGAAGATGTCATCAACAATGTTGTCAAGCTACATTTGTTTTACAGTCATCAGTTAACAGATACAGTTTTGGTTTGGCTATGGCCACTCAGATCCTAGTTATATCCTTTGTTCAAACTTGGGCAAAAGAGCTGAATTCCAAAGATTAGGTGAGAATGACTTCCCTTTGACATCTAGGCCACATTTTACTGACAGTGGCATTGAGTGTCCTTTAAGTTTGCAGTGTGACATTATTGATGATCCTTTAGATTTATTTGGCATTGTGATTAGTGTAAATGTCAGAACTTGAAGAACTGTTCATAAATTGAAAGAATCAAAGAAACAGTAAGATAGAAGGGATCAACAATAACTCTGGCTCAAATAAATAAGGGACAAGGACAAACTCTTAGACAGGAATTTGAAAGCAATTGGATACTTCTGGGAGAAGGAGAAGTCTAAGCTACATGAACTAAACTGTTTTGACATCTGCTTGATAACTGGCTGCTTTATGTGGCAAGTCAGCTGATTGCTCTGCTAAAGAATTTAAAGCATTAATCACAAAGTGGTGTTTTCAAATACACACCTAATGCCAAATCTAACAAGGAGTGGAGGAGTTACTTCTGATAAAGAAGCAAGCTGCAGACTAAAGGACTGCAAGGTTTATCTAAATTATTGAATACACTTGAGGATTTTTAGATTCTCAGACCACAAATCTGAAGGATGCAAATCTGTTACAGAACTCAAGTCCAGAACTCTTCCTTAGCAGAACTTTGAAGAACAATACTGCACAAGGATCAAACCCAGGACGAGAGGCCGATACTGTTGGTTGGAATGTAACTGAAGTCCATCAGTAATGGGGTAGTAGCTGAGTTGAATTGTGACATTGAATTCATCGCTATCACATCCTAAATTTTACCATTGACCAGAAACTCAACTGGACTAGCCATATAAATTACTGTGGCAAAATGAGCAGATCAGAGGCCAGGAATCCTGCTGGAAGCCACTCACCACTTCACTCTCCAAAGCCTGTCCTCCATCTACAAGGCACAAGTCAGGAGTGTGCTGGAAATATACCTACCGGCTAGATGTGTGCAGCTTCAACAATACTCCAAGAAGCTTGATCCTAGCCAGGATACAGTAGCCTGTTTGACTGGCCCCGTCCACTCCCTCCATCACTGCTCAGTACTAAATGTGTAGCACCTACAAGATGATCTACAGATATTTACCAAAGCTCCCAGCACGTTGCAAACTGATGACCATTACTATGCGGAAGAACAAGGGCCGAAGATATGTGGGAATATCATCACGTGCAAGTTCTCCTTCAAGTTACTCAACTTGACTTTAAATAAATACATTCCTGTTCCTTCAGTGGCAATGGGTAAAGATCTTGGAAGTTCCTCCCTCATGACAATGTGTGTACCTACTCCCAAAAGAGTGCAGCAGTTCAAGGAGACCATTGTCTTCTCAAAGGATAGGCAGTACATTCTGGCCCAGCCAGCAACGCCCACCTTCCATGAAGCAATTTTTTAAAAATGATCTACTTGTTATTGGTATTTGTCAAAGTTACTGATACCATTTGGGAAAGGCTGCACACATGAGGTCTTCAAAAGAAGATATATTTGATTTTGATTTAAACTTGGTTCATTTCACAGTACTAAATATCTAGTTACACTATATTTGTGAAAGGTGAGACATGTTTAACACGTTAAAATGCATTACTGTCAGCTGCATGGACTTTGCACGAGAATAACAACTTTAAAGATTGGAACGGAAAACTAGTTAGCTCTTCCCAGTGCAAATCCTGTATTGCCTGATGAATGTAGGTAAGCTTGTGATGTCAATTAGTTCCTGAAAGGGTTAATTGCCTTTTTACAACTTAACCTATCCATGCAGTAAAGGAAAAGCAAGGTAACAACAAAACTGAAACATTTTGTTGCTTTTTATGTTAGACTGATAGCTACCAGCTCAGGTATTGATATTGTGTGCAATTTAAAGAATAGGATACAGGTAGGACTTGTAAAAGATGAGACATATGATGAAAGTATGTGCTGCAGAATCACATTGGTGAAGTTTGATAGATCCACTTCAGATGGTCGCCTTAGTGGGCAAGGCTACAGAGAAGGCTAATGGATATCTCTGACCAAACTTTTAGAATACGTGGAAAGTCTGTTAGAAAGCCAGCATTCAATGGCAAGAGAAAATGGAGTCTGACACACAATTAGCTGATGGCTCTGGGGCACATTTCTTTACAACATGGAAAATGACCAGCTCCAGTGATGCCTCTGGAGCTGATCATGATACATTGCCTAATGGCTGATTTATCTCTGCTTTAGATTTGCAGTAGAAGCAGCATTTGAGTGCTGTCATGCCTGCACAATTGTGTATCAGTGAATCACGTCTGCTGCAAATTCCTTTCTTGGACAAATACTTGACGTTAATATTCTTACTCAGTTTAGTGTACAAATGAGGGCAACAATGGTCATAGGAGCCTCAGGATGTCACACCATTCTTGTAAACTGTTTTGTAATAGATCTCTTTTTCCCTCAAGATCCTCTAAAGATATGGCTTTCTGCTTTTGAATAATTCTCTATCCATCCCCTTCCTTCTTTCAACAATTATTTGTGTCCTCTGTTTATTTCCCATCATACTTGATGGTAGGAGTTAGTCGTATGGGCATTCTAGGTATAGAAACTGCTGCTTTATGCATAATTCTTTAAAAGAGCAAGAAATTACTTCAATCCCAAACGGACCATTATCTGTAGCCTATTGTAACTTGAATTTTGTTGTAAAATCTAGAATTGCAGCAACTGCTTGATGAAATCCAACAGTAACTCATGTAAGTCGTGATGAATTATCCTTCACACTGTTGAACATTTGCTTGGCCGTAGGTGATTACGAGGCAGATGGGTGTTACTGCAAATACTAACACAGATATCAAATCCATTTACACACTGATATCATGACCTATCCGATCTGCATATTTGGCAGTCACTCTACAGGCACAAATCCATTTACAAGTATGATGTTCAGCGGGCTTCATATCACCTGCACGTGGAAATATTATGGTCTTATAATACCCCAAAATGCTAAATTAGGACCAAGGAAAGTACTTATAATTCCACTATATACAAAATAAGAAATGTCCCTCTGTTTGGATTAATGACGATGAGGAAGAGATACACAAGTTTCAATTTTTGAAACTGAATTTGAATCTGTATGTGGCTGATTGAAAAGGAGAATAGAATGATTTTTGTGTTGGAAGTACAATATCATAATAGTGCAGTAGAGGGTGCTATTAAATAACTGCTTTAATATAGATTTTTGGTTTATATAGCAACCTGTCATAATTGAATACACCATTGTGTACATAGAAATACAGAATCTGCAGGTCTTCCTGGTCAGGCACAACTACATTATATTTTGCTGTAGCATCAGGCATTTAATAAATGGACTAAATGTGACCATTTAGCAATTTCAAACTGATGCAAGTGTTAACTCAAGTTGTATACTTGCTAAACTGGGAAAAATGCTCTTTGTTTTCAAATAGATCTCCTCGTTGTTAGTTATTCCAGATCTTTTATTTCAGCTCATCAGGATTTCACTATAAAGGCAATTTATAACAAGTGGAAAATACAACAGTGATTCACAAGGGGAAACATGCCAAGTGCAAAATATAAATGATGCCAGAGGCATTCTATTTTGAAAAGCGAGAGAAGTCTTTAGGTTAGATTGTTCCATAAATGAAAATAGTGTGAGAAAACATAAAGTAATCCATGGAACAGGTGTCCCAAGCTTTGGTTTTGAAAATCTATAAATTATAAGAGAGGAAAGAAAATAAAACATAGCTGAAAAATTGTACATTTTTCTAGTTCCAGGAAAGAATCGGGTTGGACAAAAATAGTCCATTGAATTGTGATGTAGACACAGTTGAGAGGATCTGTTGGTTTGGATGTTTGTAGTTTCTTTTGGACTTAAGAGGCAAGTTCCGAAGCGTATGGCTCCAGATGGATTGATAAGGATGGCTCTGTGGCTCAGTGGTTAGCACTGCTGTTTCACAGCAATAGGATCTCGGGTTTGATTCCACCCTTGGGCTATTTGTCTACGTGGAATTTGCATATTCTCCCTATGTATGTGTGGGTTTCTTTTGGGTGCTCCGGTTGTGGTATGCAAGAGGAAGGCGTTTGACGAGGTAAAGAAGTGTCGGAGGGATTTAAATATTCAGTATTCCATGAGATACCCAGCAACGTTGCGCTTCAGTCAAGGAGGGTCTGTGTATAACTTCGGATCACCGGAAAAAGCAAAAGAATTTTTGGATGCTCTCAAATAGACTGAAGCACTTGAACTATATGGACAGTTATTTTAGTTTGCCCCTTTTTTCCTCCGCTTTCCCCCTTTCTCTTTTTCATCTTACCTTGGGGATTGTTGGGGGCGGGGCATTCTTTTAACTCTTATTTATAATTTGCTTGGTTTATCTGGTTGTTGGGGGATGTTTTTGAGTTTTCCTTTAATATTTGTTGGGATTGTAATTTTATATATTTTATTTCATGTTGCTGCTTTGTTAAGAATGCCTAGGGTAATAATATGGAGGGGGGCGGGTTGGTTGCCCACTTTTAATTTCTGTATTGTAAGACAATGGTATTTGTTTATCTTACACAGTGATGTCTGGGCTGAGGGCATGGCTCTAGTTGGAAGAAATCATGATGGGATTATTGGATGGTAGGAGTGCCCCCTGTGGACAAGGGGCAAAGACTCCTTTTAGTTATGTCTTATGTTATTATTTCTTAGGAGTAGTTTTTAGTAGTTTTGAGTTAGTTGTTTCAAAGGTTGTATTTTTAAATTTATGTGAATTGTTTACGGTCTATACTCAATGCTTCCTCCTGGGGGGTCTCGGACATTCTTGAACGATCATGGCTAGCCATTCATTTAAACAGTGTACCTGGAATGTTAAAAGGATCCACTCGCCAATTAAAGGGAAGAAGATACTATCAAGTCTTTAAAAAAAAAGAGGGTTGATGTAACCCTTTTACAGGACACACATCTAATTGATAAGGAGCATTTGAAGCTGCAGCAGGGAGGATTTCGTCAGGTGTTCTTTTCATCTTTCAATTCGAAAAGTAGAGGGTTGGCCATTCTTATCCGGAAGAATCTTCCGTTCCAAATGTTAAGCCAAATAAAGGATGAGTCCAACAGTTTATAATACTTAAAGCTCTAACATATGGAGAGGAGTATGGGATTTTGTATGTATATTGCCCCCCAGCACATCCTTTTAAATTCGTAACAGATGCGCTCTCCAGGCTGATGGCCCTCGGGGTGCGTCACATAATTACAGGGGGAGATTTTAATTGTATTATTGATCCCGAGGTGGACAGGATACCTAGGAGCTCTGCGGGTATATCTCTGAGATCTAGACAGTTGGCTGATCGGAAAAGGAAGCTGGGATTTGTAGATGTGTGGAAATGTCTTCACTCTGAGGGTAGAGATTTCACCTTTTATTCTAAACCTCACAAGTGCCATACCAGAATCAATATGTTTTTTGTCCCTTCGACCTTTTTGAATTCAATATTGTCTGGTAAAATAGGGAATATAGCTATTTCCGACCACTCAGCATTCTATATGGAGGTCAAGACTAGTGGTGTCAAGATGGGCTCCCGGCATTGGCGTATGGACCCTTTCCTATTGAAGGATAGTAAGTTCATAGAATATTTCTCATAGAAATTTAAATCTTTCTGGGACATTAACTTAGGTACAGCCAATAACCCATCGGTGATGTGGGAGACTGCTAAAGCATTTGTGCGTGGCTTGATTATCTCATATTCTGCAACTCGGAAAAGACAGAGGGGAGAATACCAGCATCGTTACTCAAGGCTCACCCGAAGGGGGCTGAGACAATGTATGCTGATAGGCTGTCCATTACCAAACTACAGTGGATTACAGCCCTCAGGGCTACTTTGAATGCTGCTCTTAATCAAACAGCAAAGAGGGAGATACTATTTGCAATGCAGAGATTATTTGAGCATGGCGATAAGCTGGACAGGTATCTAGCATACCTTGCCAGAAAGAAAAAGGCTCCCCAATCCATTACATCTATTGGAGAAGGAATTGATACTTTGACTTGTGATTCTAAGAAGATCAATGCAGCTTTTAGAAAGTTCTACTTTGAGCTGTATCAGTTGGAGGTCTGTGAGGAGAGAGCGAGGAAGATGGAGTCTTTTTTTTTAAGAATTTGGTCCTTCCACTTGTAACCTCTGAGCAGATGTCTTTTTTGAATGCCCCCCTGACAACTCAGGAAGTGCAGGAGGAGGTGAGGCAGCTCTAGAGCGGCAAAGCGCCCGGGCCAGATGGATCTCAGATTAAATTCTATAAAGAGTTTGTAGAGGAATTGGTTGGATACTTATAGACATGTATAACTAGTCAGAGTAGTTCCCACCCTCTCTGAGAGAAGCAAATGTCTCTCTCATTATGAAAGGAAATGTCCCTGATGATTATACTTCATACAGGCCTATATCCTTATTGAATGTGGACTTTAAAATCCTCTCAAAAATGCTGACATTAAGACTGGAGAGGGTTTTACCATTTATTTAAAAGAGGATCAGACGGGGTTTATTAAGGGTCGCAGATCTACTAATAATATCAGAAGAGTGTCAAATATGGTACAAGTCTGCCAGCAAAGAGTGATACCGGGGTTAGTTGTCTCCCTGAATGCAGAGAAAGTATTCAACCAGGTGGAATGGTCATACCTTTTTTATACAATGGAGCGGTTTGGTATTGGAGAGGTTTTTATTAAATGGGTCGTAGTGTTATATAATGACCCAAAAGCAGCGGCAATTACCAACGGCATAAGATCGGATAGTTTTAGTGTTAGTAGAGGTTGTCGTTAAGGATGGATTCTCCCTCCACTACTATTTACATTAGTGATCGAACCGCTGGCTGAAGCGATCTGAACTGACCCCAATATAATGGCCCTGGAGGTAGGATTAGGCAAGCATAAAATTACTCTTTATGTGGATGACATCCTTCTTTTCTTAAATGATCCATTGACATCTGTGCCCTGCTTAATTCAAGTGGTTAATTTATTTGGTATGATTTCATGGTACAAAATTAATTTTACAAAAACAGAGGCCACACCCCTAGGAGGTCTTATTAGCCTATCCAACTTTGCAGATGGTGGTCTCTGGGAGGTTTTCTCTATTTAGGTATTTTTATTACCCCGATATTTGGTCAGCTATACAAAGCTAATTATATGCATTTATTAGACAAAATAAGGCAGGACCTCCAGTGTTGGGAAGATCTCCTGATATCCTGGTTAGGAAGAATAGCTTTGGTCAAGATGAATATTCTCCCTCGCTTATTATATTCCATGAGAATGCTTCCTTTGATGTTGCTGAGACAGGCAAGTGCTGCATAGGCTTTGGGGTTGGCTTTGTTCTTTTATTTGGAATCATAGATGGCCCCTTATTAAATTAGATAAGTTGCAGCTCTCACAAGCAAGGGGAGGTCTAGATTTTCAAGATTTTCCAACTGAGTTCCCTGCTATCATTTGTGGCTGATATGGCTGATTGGGTCTCTTGTAATCCAAAATCAATTTGGCTGAATATCGAGGTTTCCCAAGCAAAATACTCCCTCAAACTATTATTTATGGACAAGATGAGAATTGCCACAGATCATTGTAAAAACCCGATTGTACTAAACACAATCAAAGCTAGGAGGATGATACGACAGGGTGAGGGTAATTTTCAAAAAACCTCCCCTTTTATTCCTATTGTGGGAATGTTGGGATTTCAGCCAGGCTTGACAGACACTGGCTTTAAAATTTGGGAGTCCAGAGGAATCTCTTGCTTGGGAGATCTGTTCATTGGGGAGATCATTATGTCCTTCGAACAGTTGCATCAGAGGTTCAGGGTTGCCAAGCAAGGACCTCTTTCGATATTTTCAAGTATGAGACTTTGTACAAAAGACTACGTTGATGACTAATCCTTACAAATCAGATATGGAAAGGAGAGTGCTTCAGCTGATGGGTATACCCTTGGTCAGTACTCTCTATCACTCGCTAGGTAATAAGGTATCGAAGGACACGGAATGGCTATATATTACCTGGACTCAAGAATTAGGGATGGAAATCTCCCTAGAGATGTGGGAGGACATCTGGGAAAATGCCAGGAAGATCTCTATCTGTAATAAGACTCAAGCTATTCAATTGAAGATACTTCATAGGGCTCATATAACAGCAGAGCGGCTTGCAAAGTTGAAGGCAGGAGTTCCCCAATGTGCCCTAAAAGTAAAATAGAAGTTAGTACTCTCACTCATTGTTTGTGGACATGCCATAAGACTCATAGATACTGGGACAGTGTAAGCAAGTGCCTTGGCAAAGATTTTGGGAACGGAGATTGTGTTGGAGCCGGTGTCTCTCCATTTGGGCTTTTCAAATATTCCTTCTCTGGATGCATATGGGAAGAAACTGTTTACGATCCTCTCCTTTTGTTCGAGGAAAAACATTTTAGCAAGCTGGGTATTGGAAAGTCCCCCAGGATTGGCATAGGATAGTTATGGAATATATTCCCCTGGACTTCCTTACAAATATATTGAACATAGTGGCCCTTCTTGAACACACTAATGCAGATGTATCGGCCATACTGTCTAGGGCCTTAGTTTATCCATGAGGATGTTGTTTGTCGGTTTGGGGGCCCCTCGGAGGAAGAATCCTGCATAAATACGGATCTTGTTCTGACTTGATATAATTTTATTTTGAATGCTTATTTATTTATTTACCTTTTTTGTTGTTAGTTATGTATTATACTGTAGTCTTTTTTAATATAGAGTCTCCTTTCTTACATCTTACTTTGTGTTTTGATCGTCTGTAGAGTAGATTAGTAGTTAGTTTCCTTAATTTATATCGATGCTGTTATTATATTGTAAAGTAGTTACACTATTTTGCATTAGCTTTGTAATTTTGTAAAAAAAACCCAAAAATCTTTTTCTTTTCAATTAAAAATTATTTTAAAAAGCAGTATTTTGCATAAATCAACAAATTATAAACCCAGATTCCTTCATCTCAATGCTTCACCTTGGTAATTGGAAATGTTTCAGTGGCTCTAGTGCATTTTTGCATTTGTTTAACAGGTTGTTCTGCGATAACACGACAGTGCATTCCTCTGCAACCTCGCACTACAGAAAATCGCGCTTTTGAAGATTGCTACACCCGTTCAGTAGAAAGTTCATGTTATACAAAAAGTGTCCACAATTTGTCAGTCGCATTAGAGCCAATTCACATTGACAAAACATGCTTTTTAACCAGAATCACCTGTGCAACATTTTTTCTCAAACGTTCTGCAGTTGGACAAGTGTTAAAAATCAATTCTTCACTTAAAGTGATGATCATGTAATAACTAACAATATCATAAGATACATTTGACAGAATATACCATATGGAAATCAAGATGAATTTCTCTCTCAAGTGCATATTACCTGATCTGGCAACACTTGTTATCTCCCATATCATTAGAAACTGGGTGAGGGTATTGTGCTATTGAAAAATCAACTAAAGTTTTATATAGTTAACTATTGTACATAAACATTAGATTACTATAAAAAGCAATGAACAGCATGCTTCCAATACCATGTCATGCTTCAAGTGATCAAGGGTAAAATGGACGGAGAACTTAATGCCCTCAGCTCACATCCTATGACAGTAGTGATATTATGAGCAAGTCTTTTAAAGGTAAACTAAAATACTGACTTTGAGCCATAATGTACCAGAAATAAGATTTGAAGAGAGGTTCTCTTACAGCACTGAATCATAAACACTGCTATAGAATAAAAGTGCAGGTACTGCGCTTGAAAGCTACACAAAGTATTGCATAACAAATTATCACACTCTGATATTTCCTCCAGGAAATAAGTATTAAAGTGCTTATCTGTAATCAATATTGCTCGATGCACTAATTGTTGACTGATGGAACACAACTTTTCAGATTTATGAAATAGGGCATTCGGTTATTTGGTTCTTTATCATTTTGTCCGTGCAATGAAATTTATCTACCAGCAATATTTATTTTTAAATGTCAGCCGAACTTTAGATATTGGCTTACCTAAATCAAACTAATGAAAGGTTAATAGTGTTACAGTCTTTGTAAGCTGGCAGACATTCTCAGAGTATAGACCTAGTCTATACCATTTTGCCTCCAGTGGTAATCCCCCAACCCTACCCCCATCCTTGGATCCAGTGCAATCTGCCTTTAATCTCTTTTAGGGAGAACGTACTCCCTTCAGTAAAGTTTAAAAAGCTTGTCTTATGAGGAAAGTTTGAGCAGTTTAGGCCTATACTCATTCAAGATTTTTAGAAGAATGAGAGGGGATCTCATTTGGGTACATAAGATACCAAAGAGATAAATGTAAAGGGGTAGTTTTTCCTTGTGGGGAAATCTAGAGTGAGAGGGCATGGTTTTAGGTTAAGGGGTGATGGATTTAAAATGGAGTTAAGGAATTCCCTTTTCTCAAAGGGTAATGAATCTGTGGAATTCATTGCCCCCAAAGTGTAGTGGATGCTGAGGCATTGAATAAATTTTGAGGAGTAGATAGACAAATATTTCATTGCTAATAGGTTAAGGGTCATGGGGAGCTGGCAGGAAAACAAATTTGAGATGAGATCAGCAATGATCGTATTAAAATATGAGAGTAGGTTTAAGGAACTGAATTGGCTACACCTGCTCCTGGGTTTTCTTATCTTTTATGTAAGCCCAAAACTGCACACACTACTGCAGGCAGGACTGAGCCAATGCCCTTTTTGATTTATGTTAAGACTGAAGAAGTCTTAACGTCTATTCCCTCCTCATTGCTTACTTTCCTGCTTAAGTCTATATAGTCAAAAAAACTTGTGTTATAAAGTGGAGGTTGACATCCCTCTGATAATTAAAACCGAGAAGATTGTTTTGCCTTGTAATCTGATAAAGACGTGTGATAAGTGGTATAACCTACTTCTCAACCCCCAATCTATTATAAAGGAGTGGTTAAGTGAAATGAAATCCTTTTCACTTGCTCTACAATTAACAAGTAATAATTTATTCATCTCATTTCAACAGTGAATGAATTAACAGAATTCCGAACCAACTGAACAATTATTCCCTTACTACTCCCTATTCCCTAACTGAATTAATTTCTATTGGTACTATGTTTCAATAACACAGGTCCTACTTATAAATCCAATTAATAAGAACAATAAGTTAAAATTTAGTCTCAAGTTCACACAGAATGGATCCTCTGGAATGTTCTTCTGTCCTGTCCAGCCTTTCTCCTCTATCTGAAAGCACCATCTCCATCTGCTGAATTCTGCTGTGGCAAATATTTGCTAAATGGGCCTTGTACCTTTTTTTATAGATGGTGCTTTTCAAAGAGCTTTCTTGTGGAGATTTCTTGAGAGCCTGATATTTCATTGGCACTTTGCTGTTACTCCTTCTCCAGATAGCAGTTGGTTCTCCCTCTAGTTTTCAAATGCCCACATCTTTTATACCCGTGATTACATATTAATTTCTTTACAATCTGTTTGGTTTGTGGTAGCTGAAACGAACAATTTAAATTTAATTGGTCCTTAATCTCCAAGTGCCTTTTTAAATTAATTGGCTGAATTTAAACTGTTGTCTGGGTAAAAATGCTGCTTGGACCTGCTAACTGAAAAGTCTTTTGATACACTTGTTCCAATTCTGGGGCTCTCTGCTTTATACTCGCAAACTTCCAAGCACAATCTTTTAAAGGGACCACACACTGCTTTTCAATTCATTTTGACAATTTTTACACTATTTTTACACACAACTTTGTGACACTTGCAATTGTTATGCTGAACCTGTTCAGATGAGTCATCAAGACGGTTAAAACCAAAGTATTGATGTCTGTGGTGTTCTGCTCGTTAGCGTTTGCCATGTGAAAAAGTCCTAATTACCCCCACTTTTCTGTGTATTAACCAATCTTCAATTTAGGTTTATGTGGTACCACAACCCCAAGCAAGCTTTTTTTTGTGTAATACCTCTGTTTGGTAACATAATGAGTACTTCTTGAAAATCCAGACACTACATCCACTGGTTCCCCATTTCTATCCTACCAGTTACCTATTCAAGTTTCTTTAAAAGGTGTGTAAAACCTGATTTCCCATTCAAAAATCAGAGCTAACTTTGTTCAATCATGTTATGATTTTTCTAAGTAAGCCATTTTGAGATCTTGTATTGTGCCAAGTATCTCTGAGTTAGAAGCTCTGGGTTCAAATTCATGACTTGATGGCCAAGGAAAGTGAGTTTGGAACATGGCAAAAAAAAGGTTGATATTCAACCTGAAAATCCTTCTAAAATGTAACAACAGGCAGCACGCACTGAAAAGATTCCTGGTCAGCCATGTGCTGGAAAGACGGTTGCAGCCTCTACCTGCAGTACTGATTGCTTTGAGCTACAAGATGCATGTGAAAGTGCGAGTTACCACAAAAAGTCTGACTCTCTGGGGATGTGGTGAGTCATGGATGGAAGGTATTCAGCTGGATTAGATCAGATTGACAGCAATAGCATAGGGTTCCCTGTTCCACTTGTGTTCATCTGATTCAGGATCTGCCTCATTGCCCTACCCTGTTGTGATCTCAACTGAATGGCACTGACCAATCTCAAACTGAGCATCAGTGAGCAGTATGTTGCTGTTGTGTTTCTTCAATGAACTTCCTTCCATCAGATGCCAACATCCTTGGGGCTACCATTGACCAGAAGCTAACTGGACCAGTCACATAAAAGCCAGACACCATCTTAACTTGGAACTATATTGACATTCCATCATTTACTGCCAGGGCAAAATCCTGTAGCTCCCTCTAACAATACTATGGTTATACCAACACCACAATGAGCTTCAGATGTTCCACCACTGATCTCATTACCAGCTACTCATGAGTAATTAGAGTTCAGCAATAAATGGTTTCCGAAAGAATGAACTATGATGGACCAAATGACTGTTGTTGAATGTAGTTGTCTAGTGATCTTGAAAACATGAGTCAATCTACACAAGGTGTCACAAGCAGCAAATTCAATAAATAACCAGCTGTACTGCTTTGGTGTTGGATATGGGCTAAATTTTAGACAATATCAGAAGACCTTTCTGCTCCCTTCATATCATGCAATGAGAATCTTTTATATCCACCTTGGAAAATCTTAGTTCAAAATCCTATTGGAAAATATAACATTCCATACTGCTTTCCTGAGTGACTATTTCTAATTTTAAAACAAAGTGACTCCTAATGACAGCACAATAATAAACTAAACCTGTAGGTTATCTATTAATTTGCGTAATATTTCAGTTAGTCAACATTTTCTTGAAGTCAAGTAAATGTGACTCAGCTACCACTAAATTCTGTTCTAGAACAATAAAATAATAGATGTGGGGTTGGGCTAAAGGACAGGAGGAGCAGGATGAGGAAAGCCCTCTCTCTCCTATCACCAAGAGTGAACAATTAACCAAGAAAATTTTGTTGCAGGGTGAAATAGTGGTAGTCAGTGTCTTGTATATGTTCTAAATACTCAATCACAACTGCTAAATTAACATTCCTTTTCATAAATGAATGGCTTAATGTGAAATCTCTGTTGTGCCAGATCAATACAAGACTGATCCTTCAGGGAAACACCAAGCAGACCAAATCATGGTATCACTGTACAAATTAAGCTCTGTGCCATATGCATTATAAATTAGCCATTCAATAATAATATCCTTGATCATTTATTCAAAGACCTACACATTTCTCTGTGGAAGGAAAAGTACAAACATGGCACATATTCAGGATTAGTGATGAACACCCTCCAAAATAACTACAGATTTTCATTGTGAATAAGGTTTAGACGATAATACCATAATTCAGTTTTAACCCCTTAAGACAGCACCATTGGAACTCCTCTCCAATCACTATCCAAAGGCAAAGTTAAAACCAATCAGTATTCAGTTTTGTTGTATTACCTTCTGCTACTTTACAATGTGCCATCTGGTGTCTTTACAAACAAAAAAAAGAAGGCAAGGACAAAACTTAATGATTAGATTGAACAGAGCGCAATTAAAATAAGATTTAATTCTTTGGTGCAATATGTGCAAAATCAGAACATGATGTTTCCAGAAGCTTTGCTTTTACGATAGGTAAAGTTCCTATTTCAGAATCTTGAATTTATTGGTTTCTGGCTTGATCAATGTAGTGAATGAAAATATTCTAACCTTGAAAGGTTGATAAAGATTGGCTGCGATGGATAGTCTGTTCTGTTCTGAAATATGTGGCATAGTTCAGTACATTCCATGTTTTTCTTGTGATAGATGTCTCTAATATCTTTAAACATTCAAATTTGTAATGAAACTAAGCTAGCAGCTATTGTGATGAAAGTATTAAATAGCTAAAATGACACATTATGAGTAGAAAATTATTGGAGGTGGAGTTTAATGCAACAAAGTTCAAATGGCTGACAGGAATATTTCTTCCCAATCAAGACATAATGGGGATTCATATTACCATAATGCCGATAATATTTAGGAGCAGGAATATGCCAATTGGTCCATTAACTCCAGTTCACCATTTGCTAATACAGTTTGTCACCTTTTTAACACCACTTCCCCAAACTTCCCCCATAACTCTTGACTCTCTTGTTGATCAAATATCTTTTAACTTATTTTGGATATAATTATTCAGTGATCCAGCCTCCAATGCTCCCTGGGAAAAAGTATTTCAAAGGCGAAAAACCCTCAGAAGAAATTCCTCCTCATCCCTGTCCTAAATGGGATATTCCTTTTATTTAACTCTGTCCATGATTTAAGATTATCCCAGTAAAAGAAATGTCCTCCCAGGTTCAACACTATCAAGCTGCCACAGAGCCTGATATGCTTCAATAAGATCATCTCTCGGTCTTCTGAAATTGTAATGACTGCAGGCCCAACTTAACCCAATTGTTGTCATCAGACAATCTCTTCAACCCATGAATCAGCTAAGTGAGCCTTCTCAGTTTTTCAATGCAAGGATATTTCTTCAAATAAAGGGCATTGGTCAGACCACACCTGGAGTACTGTGTGCAGTTTTGGTCTCACCAATGCTCTTTATATCTGTAGTGGGACATTGGTACTTTTTTTTTGTATATACTCAATTTTCCCCCTTACTATAAATTTGCATTGTCCTGCCTAATTATTTTCAGTACCTACCTGCTAACCTTTCATATGCAATAACATGTAGATCTGCTTAAGTCTTCCTGCCAAAATGGACGCGTTCACATTTTCCATTTTGTACCCATGTGCTCACTTTCTTTTTTTTGTTCACCCAATGAACTTCCCTACATCTCTTTGCAGACTCCTTGCACCCCCATCACAACTTGGTTTCCTACCTACCTACCTACTTGTGTATAAGCAGCAAATCTGGCTACAATACAGTGTTCCCTGCATCCAGGTCACTGACATAAATTGTAAACAGCCAAGGCCCAGCACTGATACTTGCAGCTGTCCACAGGTTGCAGTTCACCAACTTGAAAGATAACCTATTTATTCCAGCACGTCATTTCTTAATCTCTTCCCCTTTCCACACTCCAATATTATCCCCAAGACCATGACCTCTTATCTTGTGCAGCAACCTTTTTCAAGCTTCACCTTATCAAATACCTTTTGGAAATCCAAATACAATATATTTAATTGGCTCCCCTTGATCAACTTTTCAAGATGCTTCCTCAAAGAATGCTAATAAAAGTTAGCCACTTTTTCAAAAGTATTTGGTATTCTGTGTGACTGTAGCCAGACATTTAGAAACCACCTCCTTAATAATGAAGTCTAGCATTTTCTAGTAGTAGACAGATGGTAATAGCCTGAATATTTTGTGGTAAAGCTTATTTTTTTTTTGAGGATGTTGGGAGATTTTTGTCATTTGGTAATTGCTACCATATGAATGTAATGTCTTTGTTTTCTTATGATGATCCATTCTACTTCCTCAGTGGAAGGCCACAATGGTAATGCTGATCTGGCAACCCTTGCACTTTCTTCATTGTCCCTGTTACAGCAGCTTTTAGCTACCTTAACTGTTTCATTAATACAAAATAAATGAATATGCATCTACTTATTACTTAAGTAACTATCAAAAATATTGTCAATATTAAACTTTTTGGTTCCCTTTTCACTTCGGCTCATCTCTAAGCATTAACAATGAGAACCCAGTATTCCAATGAGTTTTTTTATGGAGTTCATTTACATTGTGAGCAGTTTAATTCAAGACCATATTATTTTCATTGCAGCTCACTGCCTATTTCAGATATAATTCGTTAAGTAACAAAATGCTGCCATGCATTCTTGCATCTTTCATTTCATGCAATCACCTTCTCTGAATTGCTGAATAATTTGAGATAGTCTAGAGACATCATTGACAATTTTTTATAATCTTAACTCTTAAAATTTATGTTAATATTTGTGACTACTGGTTGCTTGTGGAGGAAGAATTCATGCATTTAAGATAATTAGTGGGTTCAGCACGACAGTGAATCCAAACTACTACAATCCTGAAAATACCTTGGAGGTGGATTAAATAATTCAGGATATAATGTTAGATGTATATACAGTATTTGCAAAATGATCCAATTAATTTTATTTTCTGAAAATAGCTTTGGAATTGCATGAGAAAATGTGTAACCCGAAGTAAAATGAATATATTCATTTGTTATGAATTTATTATGCACAAAGTGGAAATGGCCAGACCATCTTTTCCTTCCAACCAGCCCATATCTGAGCAGCACTGAATGCTCCTTCTGTATATTTTGATGCATGTCAAGAATTCCACACTTACCTGGTTGTTCTTTAATGTTTTGAAGAGAATGAAGTGAAGAAGGGCTGAGAGTGTGTTGTTACAATCAAACCCCTGATGTGGTAACCAAATTGCTATCATCCAAGATGAAGTCATCTGGTTGTCTTTAATCTACCTCAGTTCATCACTCCAATGTTAATTTTGAAAAGATACCTCCCTTGTGTGACTTTCCTCTAGATCAAATGAAATTACATTTTAAAGGGTGTCAATTTAACCAGGCTTCTTGGATTAATAAAAGTGAATTTATTACTTAATACATAAAAGAAATAATTAATGCAATATAAGCAAGCAGACCAGAAATGAAAACAAGCCCAAAGAAAGACAAAAATTAAGATACACAGATCAGCCTTTTGAGTTTTTAATGAAAAGCTAATAGTGGAATGTTGATTGTTGAAGGGTTGTTTTCAGGATTCTTGGTTTGCAGATTAATAGAAATTCTTTTTTATTGTTTGGAGGTGGTTTGTTGGTGGTGATCAGTGAGAAAATGTTCTTTGTTCTGTTTCCTCTGACTGGGCTTGCTGGCCACTTGACATTTAGTAAGCGAGAGAGATGAGTCTTTTTACCTGCAACACTGGGATGTCTCATGGGTGATTCTTCAATCGTGATCTTTTAAAGCGCATTAGTGCTTGCACCCAGGCTACCACACATGGGCCACAGTTGCTGCTAGTTTTAAACGTTTGTGTTTTGCCTCTTCAGGAACTTACAAAACATTGTCTGCAAGAGGTGGCTTTCTGTGAAGAGGGAAAAGACAGTTAGCCTTTAGGTTGTCTCTTCCTATGATTTCATGCAATCTCTCTTGCACTCTGTCTGTTTGCTCTGAAGTTTCTTGGATGTCCATAAATAAAACATTCCATGGATTCCACAAAGAACTTTCCAGTCAGAAACAAACGTACATCCATGGTCTTTCTTTGGTGTATGCAGCTGATCTCTTTGTAAAAAAGAAATTTTTTCAATTAAAACTAAAAAATTTCCATAAATATTTCAAGGATCTGATATGTTGTTGTAACAAAATGTTCTGTTTAAAATTTAATGTCCCACTTCAGTTTTGAAAATTTCTGGAGGTTACAATAATCCTGCGATAGTAGTATCGCAATTGTTGCAAACTTGATTGTTGACCAACATGGTTTGTCAGAGCTGGTGTAGTGGGGCTGGATTTGTGGGTGTTCAATCACAAAGTTAGTTAAGCTTAAATATGTTGAGTATCACTTTTATTGAGTGATAAGTACACATTTATTATTATACATGAGTATTTATTACTCATTTTGCGCTGTTAGTTTTCACTTCAACTTGTACCTGAAGCATCAATGCAAAACTTTAAAGTGAATCAGCAGTAGAAGTGAGAATCTTTTGGATTCACTCATAACCTGGGAAAGACTGATAAGCTTCTAGCTAATAGGGATTAAACAGCTTGTAGGAAAAAAAGCAAGAAACCTTCTAGTCACAAGTGGAAAATAACTGAAAATCACCTCTGCAGAACTGTGCACAAGAAGAGATATACGGTAACTGTCAAAAGAATTCAGGTGCAATAATTATGAGCACCAGCTTTGAGTGATTAAATCATAATTAAACAAATTATACAAATAATTCTGGCAGCAACCACAAACATTTTACCCATACTCATGATTGCATTCATCAAAGCCAGATGCATTGGATTACAACTCCAAATGCCCTTTATGCACAGGACAAATTATTATGGAATAGCAGATTTTTTTAGTTTATGGTCAATATTAAGGATGTTACATTAACAAGATAATATGCAAAGTAAATACATCTTGATTTTGTCTTGTTAAACTAGTGCAAATTATTTTAAACACCATGGTCCAATATCACTAAGCAGTGAATTGCTGTGATGGCTTTGACCTAAGTACAAGTAGACAAGCAATTTCAAACCAGACAGAAGGTAGAATCATGTATTAAGGATTACAATACAAATGAGAATTCAGAAATGGAGTGAAAAACTTCTGTTTTCCAGTTATATTAGACCTGGCACTGTGTAATGTGACAGGGTTAATTAATTACCTCCTTTAAAGCACCCATGGTAGCAGTGAATATAAATGAATTTTACATCCACTTTGAAAAGGAAAAGGTATAAGATCAGTGTGTTACACCTAAATAAGCATAACTATGTATATATAAAATCTGAGCTACTTGAAATGATCTGACATATTAGTCTAGGGGATGGACTTAACAGAGGTGCAGTAGCAAGCATTTCTGGGGATAGTTTGGAATTCAGATATACTATGAACAGAAATTCTAACAGGAATATCCATTAACCATGATTAATAAAATAAGCTAAGGAAAGCATCAAAACTTAAGGACAAAACTATAGCTGTACAAAGATGAATAGCCAGTCAGATGTTTGGTTAAAATACAAAGAATGATAGAGAATTATTGAAGTTAGAATAAGAGGAAGAAAGTGAGAACACTTTTAAAAATGAATAGCAGGAGTTTTTACTGATATTTGAAAAGGAAAAGAGTAAGTCAGAAATGGAGCATGTAGTTGCCAATCAATTCTGAAATGGGAATATGTAGCTTGAGCAAAAATCAGGAGATAAGAAACCCCCACAGCTTCTACAAACACACTGATTGTAAGTTATAAATTTTTTTGGTTCTGTCCTAAACATCTCTGTAATACATGGAAGACCTAAGTCAGCTAAACCTAGTGATGTAACAATTAATATATAGTGAAGACTTCAAATGTGGAATAAATAAAGTTTAATACAAGTGTAACTTCTCTACTTTTGGATTCTATATCTCTAATAATAAACTAGTACTTTTTGCTTTTTTGTTCCAGAAGCAATTTACTTATTAAGTGGAGTCACTTGTGTACCTATAGTCCCAGAATTCATTGCTTTCTGCCACATTCAGATGCCAAGTTAGCAAAAAAATTTTGATCTCTTTAAATTTTTTCTTACTCCAGTGTAATTGCTGAGCAGCATTTTAGAAGACAAAATAATGACATTACAGTGCATATACTGGGACTGTGGGCTGCTGGAGATTGGTGAACACTACAATATATGGACTTGGTGTAGGATAGGTTAGGAATTGTAGAGATTTGGATCAATTGGAGTTTGTATGGGACACTATTTATATATTAAAAATGCCTTTTATTTAAGAAAAAGTGCTGAAGATCCAAAAGTCTTAAACACAAATAGACCTAACCAGAATAATTGTGATACCGGAACCCAGCACTGTTATAGAAATCAGAGTTATTTTCAATCTTAGTCCATCTTTGAACGCATTCCCTGTCTAGAATGATTGATTCGTGCAAACTGCCTATTAGTTTCCAGAAAATTGCATACACTCCTCCTCCTGGCCCCAGAAAGAACTTTAGAGAAAAACAAATGATCTGTTTGTGCCTCCTCCATCCCCTTGGTACATGTTCATTCAGTTTGATCTGGTACACAGGCCACAGTCCCTTCCTGGCTCAATCTAAAGGTAAAATTGCATTCTGGGATCAATGACATACTTGGATACTAACTTGCTTGTTTAACAAAGAACTGTTTTAGCTTTCAACTGCTAGCTTAGTCTTAGTATCAGAGTGTAGCTACTTGATCAGAAACCTGCATAAACTTAGCATCAGGTCAATCTGAACAGTTTGAGAGTGGTAATCTCAGAATTTAATCACCAGCCTCTGCTGGGCAGTGAGCTTTAAAATCCCCTCTATTTTTAAAAAAGTCTTAGCAAAACTTTTTATTTTCTGCTCATAACCTGTTGTTCTGTTTCTTTGCAAGTAACTAAGTATGAAAGGCTGTCTTTAAAACAAGCCTTTGTAGCTGATTTTTAATCATTGCAAACATTTATTAAATGCCACTCAGAATATCAACTGAAATGCAAGGATTTATAAATATTCGAGATTCCTGATAGATGAATTGTGGTTCTTATGTTTTCTTTATGTTTGGTTGGATGCCTGAACTACAAACATGGTCAGTGATCAATGAATACTTCCTAAAGTATAACCCTACACAGATCTGTAGCTGATTGAGAGCAGCATTAGAACTAACAGAAATTAACCATATAATTGTGCGCATCTTTTCAGACTACTGGTCAGTACAAAAGTTCAGCACAGATCGCAACTAGGCTGAATAAGTATTGAGAGAATTGTCAGATTTTCTGAAACAAAATATAATACACAATTACATCAGATGTTGGCATTCCGTGTTAACTATATTTAAATGTATCAGTGAATAATAGATATCGGTGACAACATGCTATATGTTCATAGCATAACTTGATTGAGTTTTTTGAAGAATTAACAAAGAAGATTGATGAGGGCAGAGCAGTAGATGTGATCTATTTGGACTTTAGTAAGGCGTTCGACAAGGTTCCCCATGGGAGACTGATTAGCAAGGTTAGATCTCATGGAATACAGGGAGAATTATCCATTTGGATACAGAACTGGCTCAAAGGTAGAAGACAGAGGGTGGTGGTGGAGGGTTGTTTTTAAGACTGGAGGCCTGTGACCAGTCTGAAGTGCCACAAGGAGTGGAGTGCCAAAGGATCGGCGCTGGGTCCTCTACTTTTTGTCATTTACATAAATGATTTGGATGCGAGCATAAGAGGTACAGTTAATAAGTTTGCAGATGACACCAAAATTGGAGGTGTAGTGGACAGTGAAGAGGGTTAGCGCTGAAAATGTGTTGCTGGAAAAGCGCAGCAGGTCAGGCAGGTCATGCCTGAAACATTGATTCTCCTGCTCCTTGGATGCTGCCTGACCTGCTGCGCTTTTCCAGCAACACATTTTCAGCTCTGATCTCCAGCATCTGCAGTCCTCACTTTCTCCTAGCAAAGAGGGTTACCTCAGATTACAACAGGATCTTGACCAGATGGGCCAATGGGCTGAGAAGTGGCAGATGAAGTTTAATTCAGATAAATGTGAGGTGCTGCATTTTGGGAAAGCAAATCTTAGCAGGACTTATACACTTAATGGTAAGGTCCTAGGGAGTGTTGCTGAACAAAGAGACCTTGGAGTGCAGGTTCACAGCTCCTTGAAAATGGAGTCACAGGTAGATAGGATAGTGAAGAAGGTGTTTGGTATGCTTTCCTTTATTGGTCAGAGTATTGAGTACAGGAATTGGGAGGTCCTGTTGTGGTTGTACAGGACATTGGTTAGGCCACTGTTGGGATATTGCATGCAATTCTGGTCTCTTTCCTATCGGAAAGATGTTGTGAAACTTGAAAGGATTCCGAAAAGATTTACAAGGATGTTGCTAGGGTTGGAGGATTTGAGCTATAGGGAGAGGCTGAACAGGCTGGGGCTGTTTTCTCTGGAGCGTCGGAGGTTGAGGAGTGACCTTATAGAGGTTTACAAAATTATGAGGGGCATGGATAGGGTAAATAGGCAAAGTCTTTTCCCTGGGGTTGGGGAATCCAGAACTAGAGGGCATAGGTTAAGGGTGAGAGGGGAAAGATATAAAAGAGACCTAAGGGGCAACTTTTTCACACAGAGGGTGGTACGTGTATAGAATGAGCTGCCAGAGGATGTGATGGAGGCTGGTACAATTACAACATTTAAGAGGCATTTGGATGGGTATATGAATAGGAAGGGTTTGGAGGGATATAGGCCGGGTGCTGGCAGGTGGGACTAGATTGGGTTGGGATATCTGGTCGGCATGGATAGGTTGGATCGAAGGGTCTGTTTCCGTGCTGTACATCTTTATGACTTTATCACTGTATGACAAACGGCCAATTGAAACTCAGCGCATGATGAGGCCTCAAGCAGAAAATTGTTGCTTCTACCACTGTGAGAAGAAATAATTTGCCTTTGGTTCTGTTTGTTAAACCACGTAACTCAAAGGGTAATACAGATTTCAACAAAATATGGTTACAGATAGGATAATCCTGGATTTTTTTTATTTAAAAGGTTCCGATAACATTGAGAAATAGAGAAAATTGACTGTTAAAGGATGTTTTAAATTGTTTTATTTGGATTGGTGTCAACTATTGTCAAATATCTCAATTGCTGCAATGGAATTTGTCACAGTGGTAAAATGTGGGCAGTGTTTTCAAAGGAATTTGTTGGATGTGTGTCAGTCTGAAGTTCCACACGAAGAAAAGACGCTCTTAATGATAAAAAAAAGTTCAGCTTTTTTCTTACTGATTTATTAACCAAAGAAATTCTTCAGGAAATGCTACTTTCGTTGACTCATTACACTTCACTGTTGAAGGCTAGCACTGCTAAGGCTGGCACGATGGCTCAGTGGTTAGCACTGCTGCCTCACAGCACCAGGGTCCCAGGTTTGATTCCAGCCTCGGTCAACTGTCTGTGTGGAGTTTGCACATTCTCCTTCTGTCTGCATGGGTTTCCTCTGGGTGCTCCAGTTTCCTCCCACAGTCCAAAGATGTGCAGGCCAGGTGAATTGGCCATGCTAAATTGCCCATAATGCTAGGTGCATTAGTCAGAGGGAAATGGGTCTGGGTGGATTACCGTTCATTGAGTCGGTGTGGACAGGTTGGGCCGAAGGGCCTGTTTCCACACTGAAGGGAATCTAATCTAATCATAAGTACTAAAAGTAACTGATTTACTGCTAATGTCACTGGAAAATGTTTATTGCAATCCTGCAAAATTTGTGAAGGTGGGTCAAGTTAATGTTTCTGCTCCTGTTCAACTGTGAATGTGTACTTGGAAAGACTAATGGATTTCAAGAAAATTTGGTACACAAGTAGGATATGGCCCAAGGGCAGGAGGTCATGGACTAGCTGATCCTCTGAATATTACAGAGGTCCATAGTAACCTCAGATCAGTGTTGAAAAATGTGTTGCTGGAAAAGCGCAGCAAGTCAGGCAGCATCCAAGAAGCAGGAGAATCGACATTTCGGGCATAAGCCCTTCTTCAGGAATGAGGAAGGTTGTGAAGGTGTGCCAAGCAGGCTAAGATAAGAGGTAGGGAGGAGGGACTTGAAGGAGGGGCGTTGGGAATGCGATAGGTGGAAGGAGGTTAAGGTGAGGGTGATAGGCCGGAGGCGGGGTGAGGGCAGAGAGGTCGGGAAGAAGATTGCAGGTCAAGAAGGTGGTGCTGAGTCCGAGGGTTGGGACTGAGGTAAGGTGGGGGGAGGGGAAATGAGAAAGCTGGAGAAATCTGCATTCAGCCCTTGTGGTTGGAGGATTCCTAGGTGGAAGATGAGGCACTCTTCCTCCAGGCATTGTGTTGCCATGGTCTGGAGATGGAGGAGGCCAAGGACCTGCATGTCCTTGGTGGAGTGGGAGGGGGAGTTAAAGTGTTCAGCCACAGGGCGGTTGGGTTGGTTGGTGCGGGTGTCCCAGAGATGTTCCCTGAAACGTTCCACAAGTAGGCAGCCTGTCTCCCCAATGTAGAGGAGGCCACATTGGGTGCAGCAGATGCAGTAAATGATGTATGGACCTGCATGTCCTTGGTGGAGTTGGAGAGTGGATTTAAAGTGTTCAGCCACGGGGTAGTTGGGTTGGCTGGTGCGGGTGTCCCAGAGGCGTTCTCTGAAATGTTCCGCAAGTAGGCAGCCTGTCTCCCCAATGTAGAGGAGGCCACATCGGGTGCAGCGGATGCAGTAAATGATGTGTGTGGAGGTGCAGGTGAATTTGTGACCGATATGGAAGGATCCCTTGGGACCTTGGAGGGAAGTGAGGGGGGAGGTGTGGGCGCAAGTTTTGCATTTCTTGCGGTTGCAGGGGAAGGTGCGGGGAGTGGAGGTTGGGTTGGTGGGAGGTGTGGACCTGACGAGGGAGTCGCGGAGGGAGTGGTCTTTCCGGACCACTCATGTCTGGCAGTGGTGATTTGATGTTTGTACACACGCATGGTCAGTTTTTATTCTGTTTGTCCTATGTAGTGTTTTTTTCAGTCCTTGCAGGTTATCTTGTAAAAAACATTTTTCAGCTCTGACCTCCAGCATCTGTAGTCCTCACTTTCTCCTCAGATCAGTGTTGCAAAGTCTGGTGACCTGGTTAGCTCTGGAGATCCTGGGGAAAGACCACATCCCTCTTCTGCATCACCCAATCCACCAGTACCTCAAGGTCTCTGTCACAAAGTGGAATGCCACTTTCCCTTTTTATGTATCATCGCATCTGCCATAGTGCGTGCAGCTGGGAAGGGCAGCTCTGGAATACCAGTGCTTGTTTAGGTTTTATAGTGTTGGAGGACAATCATCCCAAGCACTATCATCCCAAACCTGCCACAGTAAATGTCCATCCCACTCATACAAGACACATCAGAATGCTCGTCTGATTCACTGTAACTAAAAAAACTCTCACTGGTCAATATCCTAGTATAGATTGGCATAGAACCTGCCATGTATTTATGTGTATTTTTTGGTACAGAAGGTTCTGTATCTGAGTGGCTTATATGTGGGGTGCAGTTCAATGTGTTTATTGATTTTGAGTTCTAGTTTGAGTGCCAGGCTTCAAGGAATTCTCTGGCGTGTCTCGGTTAAGCCTGTGCTAGGATGATTACATTGTCCCAGTTGAATTTGTGTCCTTCATTGTCTGTCTGTATGGTTGGTATTGAGAGAGTACTGGTCATGTCTGGCAGTGGTGATTTGATGTTTGTACACACGGATGGTCAGTTTTTATTCTGTTTGTCCTATGTAGTGTGTTTTTCAGTCCTTGTAGGTTATCTTGTAAAAAACATTCATCCTGTTGGATGTGGGAGTTGGCTCTCTCAACCTTTTGTGAGGAGGTGATGGAAGGTGTTTGCCAGTTTATGGGCCACCTAGTTTCCCAGGGGTATGAGTAGTCAGGTAGTCATTTCTGATATTTCTTAGTTGTACGATATGGTCATTATTGTATCAGATCGTATAGTGTTTTCTTTTTAGGTTTGATGCATACGTCTTGGAGGAGAGGGCTCTTGGGGTACCCATTTCAGTTAAATCCCATAAATAGGGTTTCTGTTCTGTTTTTTGGAGTTCTAGGTTGCTGCAGTGTGTCATCCTTGCTCATTTGAATAGCAGTTTTGTTTGTGGGTGCTGGGGTGGTTGTTATATCTGATTAGAAACTGAACTAATCAGTATGTACTGTTTTTCCTGTACAGACTGATGTCGAGTTCACTGACAGGTGTGCTTTCCACTAATACCTCCAAGAAGGGAAGACTGCTGTTGTTTTCCCCTTATTTAGTGAATTTTATTCCAGTGAGGATGTTTATTGATGTGGTGGGTTTCTTCTAGTTGTGTACATTTATACGACAAAGGTATCATCCACATACTGGATCCAGAGTTTGGGTTGGATGTTGGGGAGTGCTGTGCAGTCTAAACGTTGCATTACTGCTTCTGCTATCAGTCCTGATGTCAGAGACCCATTGGTATACTGTTGATTTGTCTGTACACTTAAACATTGAATGTAAAGTGAGTAGTGAGCAAAGGTCCAGTATTTTTAACACGTTGATGCTGCTGGTGTCATTGGGTGTCCTAGTTACCACTTCATCCAACAATGTGGCAATGTTACTCTTGGCTAGGTCAATGTCTACAGATGTAAAGAGTGCTGTTATATCAAATGAAATCATTATTTTGCCATCCTCTATTGTGGTGTTTCTGATATTAAGAAACTCTTGGGTGAAGTGATTGGAGTATTCTATTTGATGTTTTAGTTTTGTTCGCAGCTCCTTGGATAGCCTCAGTAGATGTCCCTGGGGTGCGAACCTCTGATAGCCCATAGAATCCGGGTGTGTTGGATCTATCAGGTATCATCGTTTGCAGGTCAGTTTTGCTGATGTCTCATGTGCTGTGTAGCTGCTTTAGTGTTATGGTAATCCTGTTCTTGTGGGGCAGCGTCTATCATCAGTAAATGCCACCTATTAACATTATAGCTAACAGATAATTTAATTAAAGCTTTAGTATCACTACGACAGATTCAGCCTCAATGCTGCAATACTTTACAAGGTATTTCAACTTTGCCAGAAAATATCCTACATGAAATCAGGATGGAAAGATGTTCAACCTCTTGCAACATCTGTCCTATGTCTTATGACCTCTACATGGAATTTTTACCATATGTCTTGACATTCACATTTCAAACACTTCTATTTTCTTTCACAGATCTTTATTTTATTGTTAAGGTTGCTGCTCAACACACAGTGGATGTATGTCAAGTTTTTCTTATTATCCTTCATCGTCATCCTCCACATTGGGGAGGAATCACTAAATATATCACTCAACGCCCAATTTCACTTTGTGCATCAGAGTTCTATTGTTTAACACCAGTGGGGGAAAAAAACTCTGCCACTAACTAACAGGAAACATACACTTTTTTTGTGATACATTTACTTTTGGCCTGCCTTTGATTGTTACATATCAATTGCATTATTAACTGATTTTGTACACCGTCAATCAGGTTAACCATGTGACTTCATTGACTGATCATGCACAGTTTTAGGTCACCTCATGACATTTACCAGACCCCCCATATCTCTTATCCTTGGGCCATCACGATCCATCATATTCAGTTACATTCTAGGATTTAGCTCCTTTGCCAGTTATTGAGTAGTCCTTTGCTAATAGCAAGAAGATTCTCTGACCTGCCTTAGACTGAATATCTGGGATATCTTAGACTGGGAATATAGTTTAAATCCCTCAATGCCTGTAAACTTGAAGCTCTCTCTTTTTAAAAAATATATATTTAACCTGTGACTACTATTACCTGGGGGTCTTAACTGATGGGGTCAGACCCTTTTCTTCTATCCCATGATCAATACCAGAGTTTAGACCAGTCTGCGATAGATGCTTCTATTAGCATTTCTCAAGGGTGTTCCTTATCAAGCTCTCTCGATACAAGCAACAGTTACATTTTTGCTTCTCCTTCAACAGGACTCTTCTTTTTTGGGAGGAATTTGAATGACCATTTGTGTGCTACCTCAATCTTTATTACCTTGGATGGCCTTCTAGTTTTTGGTTTAATTTCAAATATCACACAATGGAAGCTGTTGTTTCACCTCAAAATCTTCCATGGCCATTTTATGCCAACTGTGAACCACTTTCAGTCATTTTATGCTGCTTTCGCCATGTGCAGCCCTAACACTCAAAATTACTTCTAACTATCTCTATCTTTCCAGTATTACATCTGCTATCTCATGTTATAATTTCTCCAAAATAGAACATCTGATCAGCTTGTATCAGTGTGACATTACCCACTTCAATCTTTACTCCAGTTCTTCTCATGTATTTCTTCTAAGTGTTATTATATCTTTTATTTTTGGTGTTTCTGAAATCAGGTGAAAAGGGGAAACGAGATCCTTTCTCGTTTGGCCCCTCTCGATGGTAACAACAAATCTTTTTATTTCTACTTTAGAATGTAACTATCAAATTGCAATTTAAAATGCACTTATTTAGATCAGAGGTGCCAAACGCAATATTGTCTTGAGTGTAAGAAAGAGGAATTCTTTTACATATTAAACTCTGAGAATTACAAAGAAATTTATGTGCAAACACTGTTTAAAGTGTAGAAAGAAGGCAGTGAGGGTCCTAATGTAGACAGAAAGATAAACACAACTTTAGTTTAACATTCATAAAGCATTAAAGTGTAAAATTTTTAAACTTGAGGCCAGTATTTTTAAATTGCTGGCTCATATTTTGCAGCAGTGACAAAGCCTCCAGATATCCTCATGTTCTTGGTGAAACGTTATCATTGATACTTATTTCACCGGTTAATGACTTAGACTTTGAGAGAGCAGGAGCTTTTTATTATCAGTTAATATTCTTCAATCTTGCTACACTGTTGCTCAAACCAGCTTTTGATACAAGTTCCATTTTCATATTTCTGCGTCTGCTCCATTGCATTTCCAAAGTAGGCAGGAGGCTGGAAGAACACAGCAAGCCAGACAGCATCAGGAGGGGGAAAAGTCGACGCTTTGGGTGTAACCCTCCTTCAGGACTTGGGGTGGATGTGGGTGGAGCTGCAGGAAAAGGGGGTGGTGGGGGCATGGGTTTGAACTGGAGATAGGTGAAGATATGTAGAGAGTATGACCTGGTTGGTCAATGGAAAGAATGAATCCAATTGGTGGCAGGGAAGGCGAGGGGCTTGGAAGGGAGGCTATTTGAAACTGGAGAATTCAATGTTGAGTCCTTCGAGTTGTAGGGTGCCCAGACGGAAGATAAGGTGTCATTCCTCTAATAGGCCTCTGTGATTTGTATTGGCAATGGAGGAGGCCAAGGATGGTCATATCAGAAAGGGAGTGGTTGGGGGAATTGAAATGGGTGGTGACTGGGAGGTTCAGTCGGCCCCTGTGGACCAAGCTGCGATGCTCAGTGAACCGTGCCCTAAGATTATTTTCGGTCTCCCCAATGTAGAGAAGACCACATCGGGAGCATATCATGCAATAAACTAGGTTAAAAGAAAGACAGGTGAACCTCTGTCTCACCTGGAAGGACTGTTTGGGGTCCTGGATGGAGGTGAGAGGGTGTTTTACTGGCAGGTTTTGCATTTTTTCCGCTCGCAGGGTAAGGTACCTGGGGGTTGGGTTGTGTGAACCAAGGGTTGGAGGGAACAGTGCTAGCGGAAGGCAGAGAGGGGTGGGGAGAGGAAGATGTTCTTGGTGGTGGGGTATATTTGGAATTGGCAGAAGTGTTTGAAGATGATGCGTTGGATGTGGAGATTGGTGGGGTGGTAGGTGAGGACTCAGTGTCCTTATGTTGTTGGAGGGAGGTTTAGAGCACTGGTACAGGGAATGGAGGTGGTACAGCGGAGGGCTGACTGGATGACGGGGAGAGGAAAAGTGCATTGTTCAAAACAGGTGAACATCTGGGATGCTCGCGAGTGGAATGTCTCCTTGTCTGAGCGAAGGCGGGCAAATTGACAGAATGGAATGTCCTGAAGAAGGGCTTATGCCCGAAACGTCGATTCTCCTGTTCCCTGCATGCTTCCTGACCTGCTGCGCTTTTCCAGCAACACATTTTCGGCTCTGATGTCCAGCATCTGCAGACCTCAATTTCTCCTCAAATTGACAGAATGGAATGGAGTTCTTGCAGGATCTTGGGTGGGCGGAGGTGTAGTCCAGGTAGTTATGGGAGTCTGTAGGTTTGTAGTAGTCTGGAGACTGTGTCCACAGATGGAAATGTTGAGGTCAAGAAAGAGAAGGGAGGTGTCCGAGACAGACGAAATATATTTGCGATTGCATTTCCAAACTGAATACTCCACAGGCAATCCATCATCTTTCAATATACAACTTATCATGCAAGTGTGAATGAAACAAGTTTCAAATTTCTTGATGCTGACATGATTGACTAGTTTTACAGTCTTTGCAGCCAATGAGAATTTCGGTGTAGACGGGTTATCCTCGTTTACACTAAAGGTGTTATTGAAATGAGAGAGGCTGATAAATCATGGTTAAATTGTAAGTTATGAAGAAGGCCTGTTGAAACTTGGGTTGCATAAAAGGACAGGGTATAAAATATTATTAACAATATGGAAATATAAATGTTAAAACACAATCTTAATTTAAATTGCAACGGGTGAACCAGTAAAAGTCAAATTTTTTTAAAGGCAAAAAGAGGATGCAAAATCCATTTGAGTATTCTCTTTGGCCACAGAAGAGGTCCCTGAGGACTGGGGAATAGCTAATGTTGTCCCATTGTTTAAAAAGGGTAACAGGAATAATCAGGAATTTACAGGCCTGTAAGTCTCATCAGTGGCAAGGAAATTATTGGAAAAGATTCTCTGGGACAAGATCTTTAAGCATTTAAAAGCAAATGAGCTGATTAGTGATTAAACAGCATGGTTTTGTGTGGGGGAGTTCATGCCTCACTAACTTGATTGAGTTTTTTGAGGAGATGGCAAAGATGGTTGTGGAAAACCTGGTTGATGTTGACACGGACTTCAGTAAAGCCATTGACAAGGTCTTTCATGGCAGACTGGTACAAAAGGTGAAGTCACATGACATCGGGGTGGGCTGTCAAGTTGAATACAGATTTTGGATTAGTGGTGCTAGAAGAGCACAGCAATTCAGGCAGCATCTGACGAGCAGCAAAATCTACGTTTCGGGCAAAAGCCCTTCATCAGGAATAAAGGCAGAGAGCCTGAAGCGTGGAGAGATAAGCTAGAGGAGGGTGGGGAGAAAGTAGCATAGAGTACAATAGGTGAGTGGAGGAGGAGATGAAGATGATAGGTCAGGGAGGAGAGGGTGGAGTGGATAGGTAGAAAAGGAGCTAGGCAGGTTGGACAAGTCATGGGGACAGTGCTGAGCTGGAAGTTTGAAACTAGGATGAGGTGGGGGGAAGGGGAAATGAGGAAGCTGTTGAAGTCCACATTGATGCCCTGGGGTTGAAGTGTTCCGAGGCAGAAGATGAGGCCTTCTTCCTCCAGGTGTCTGGTGGTGAGGGAGCGGCGGTGAAGGAGGCCCAGGACCTCCATGTCCTCGGCAGAGTGGGAGGAGGAGTTGAAATGTTGTGCCACGGGGCGGTTTGGTTGATTGGTGCGGGTGTCTCGGAGATGTTCCCTAAAGCGCTCTGCTAGGAGGCGCCCAGTCTCCCCAATGTAGAGGAGACCGCATCGGGAGCAACGGATACAATAAATGATATTAGTGGATGTGCAGGTAAAACTTTGATGGATGTGGAAGGCTCCTTTAGGGCCTTGGATAGAGGTGAGGGAGGAGGTGTGGGCACAGGTTTTACAGTTCCTGCGGTGGCAGGGGCAAGTGCCAGGATGGGAGGGTGAGTCGTAGGGGGGAGTGGACCTGACCAGGTAGTCAGGGAGGGAACGGTCTTTGCGGAAGGCGGAAAGGGGTGAGGAGGGAAATATATCCCTGGTGGTGGGGTCTGTTTGGAGGTGGCGGAAATGTCGGCGGATGATTTGGTTTATGCGGAGGTTTGTAGGGTAGAAGGTGAGCACCAGGGCCATTCTGTCCTTGTTACATTTGGAGGGGTGGGGTCTGAGGGCGGAGGTGTGGGATGTGGACGAGATGCGTTGGAGGGCATCTTTAACCACGTGGGAAGGGAAATTACGGTCTCTAAAGAAGGAGGCCATCTGGTGTGTTCTATGGTGGAACTGGTCCTCCTGGGAGCAGATACGGCGGAGGCGGAGGAATTGGGAATACGGGATGGCATTTTTGCAAGAGATAGGGTGGGAAGAGGTGTAATCCAGATAATAAGAACTGGCTTAGTTGTAGGAGACAGAGGGTAGCAGTGGAAAGATGCTTTTCAGAATGGAGGACTGTGATTAGTGGTGTTCCACAGGGATCAGTGCTGGGCCCTCTGCTGTTTACAATCTACATAAATGATTTGAAGGAAAATTTAGCTGGTCTAATTAGTAAGTTTGCAGGTGATACAAAGATTGGTGGAGTTGTGCATAGTAAGGAGGATTGTCAGGAGATACAGAAGGAGATAGAGCAGTAGGATCCAGAAAAATGGCAGATGGAGTTACATCCAGAGAGATGTGAGATGATTCATTTTGGAAGGTTACATACAGGTGGAAATTGTACAGTAAATGGCAGAACCCTTAGGAGTATTGATATGTAGAGGGATCTGGGTGTGCAGGTCCACAGATCACTGAAGGTGGCAACACAGGTAGATAAATGGCCTATGGCCCTTCATTGGAAGGGGTATTGAGTATAAGGATAGGCAAGTTATGCTGCAGGGTTTAGATCAGCGTGGTGCTAGAAAAGCACAGCAGGTCAGGTAGCATCCGAGGAGCAGGAAAATCAATGTTTTGGGCAAAAGCCCTTCATCAGGAATGATGAAGGGCTTTTGCCCAAAACGTCGATTTTCCTGCTCCTCAGATGCTGCCTGACCTGCTGTGCTTTTCCAGCACCACTCTGATCTAAACTCTGATTTCCAGCATCTGCAGTCCTCACTTTTGCCAAGTTATGCTACACCTCTACAAAGCTTTAGTTAGGCCACACTTAGGATATTGTGTA
Organism: Chiloscyllium plagiosum; assembly: GCF_037043375.1. NCBI lineage: Eukaryota > Metazoa > Chordata > Chondrichthyes > Orectolobiformes > Hemiscylliidae > Chiloscyllium > Chiloscyllium plagiosum. The sequence continues at coordinate 60,486,250 of NW_028270149.1, forward strand.
CAGTTTTGGTCACCACACTACTAGAAGGATGTGGATGCTTTGAGAAGGGTATAGAAAAGGTTTACCAGGATGTTGCCTGTTTTGGGGGATTTTAGGTATGAAGGAAGATTTGGATAGCCTGGATTTGTTTTCACTGGAATTCAACAGGTTGAGGGGTGATCTTATAAAAGTTTATAAGATTGTGAATGACATGGATAGAGTGGAAAATATGAGGCTTTTGCCCAGGGTGGAGGGTTCAACTACTAAGGGACACAGTTTCAAGGTCCGAAGGGGGAAGGTTTACAAGGGATATTTGAGGCAGGTTTTTCACCTAAAGGGTGCTGATTGCCTGGAGTGCGTTGCTAGAGGAGGTGGTGGAAGCAGACACAATAGCAGCATTCAAGAAACACCTGAACGATACATGAATAGGAAGAGAACAGAGGGATATGGATTCTATGTGTATTTTTACTATTTTAACTTACATCTGTTTTCCTTTCTTGAAGGGATGTGGGTATAATGGCTAAGGCAGCATTTATTGTCTGTTTCCTACTTCCAAGAAGGCAATTAAGAATCAAATACATTGTTGTGGTTGGTGTCACATGCAGATGTTAGTCATAGTTTAAGAGTACAGGGAAAGGCCCTTCGGCCCTTCATATCTGTGCTGGTCATTGAGCATCTATCTATTCTAATCCAATTTTCCAGCACTTAGCATGAAGCCTTGTATCCTTTGGTATTTCAAGAGCTCATTTAAATACTTCTAAAATATCTTGAGGGTTCCCAACTCAAAAATACTGCCCTAAAAAAAGATAGTGGAGATATGCCCCAATCCTCTAGATGAACCCATTTTTCCTCCAATCCCCTTTTTAATGCAATTGCTCCTTAATTTAAAACTCTGCCCCCCGGCTATTGATTGCTCTACCAAGGGGAAAGGGGTTTCTTTAGTTACCCTGCAGCACAGAGACGAGTGAGTCCTGGGGTCATGTCAGCGAGTCAGTGGTGAAAGCTGGGGTCTGAAGATCGGCAACTTTGTTAGCTGGGACGGACGCTGGCGCAGCAAAGTGGTGGCAGGAGGGCACCAGGGCAAAATTGCTCGCTGCGGTTGTTTCTATTGGTGTGCATGTGGTGGTGAAGGGGTCAGTGAAAGATGCTGCCTGAGGATTAGCGACTTTGTTAGTTGGGTCAGGTGAGATGGTGATTCTGAGGCAGCTCAGAGTTGGTGTGGATGGACCTTTCTTTAAGCTATACCTTCTCATTGTTTTCTTAAACTATCAAAATAGCTCCAAGTTATGGAGACAAATGAAAGCTGTTCACTGTGACAATGCCCATGACAGTAAATCATTCATAAATCATCTATCATAATACCCCTCAGAAATGTATAGATTCCAATCAGATCCCTTGCCTTCTCTCCTCAGTGTTGTAAGAATAGATAAAAGTCCAGTTTATCCTCTTTTCCCCCCTTTCCCCTCATGGTTGAATTTCTCCTGCCTGGGCAACATCATGGGAAATCTCCTCTTCAACTTATCTAGTACAATCACATCCTATCTATAGTCCGGCGACCAGAACTGCACATAATATTCCATCTGTGGTCGAAGTAATGTTATTTACAGCTCCAACATAATCTCCTTGCTCTTGTATTCATTGCTTTGACTAATGAAGGCAAGTATTCCATTTGCCTTCTTAACCACCTTATCTCCCTGGCCTGCTGCCTTCAAGGATTTATAGACATGCACAAGGTCCCTCTGACCCTTTGTACTTCCTAGGATCCTATCATTCCCTGTGTTTTCCCTTGCCTTATTAGTCCTCTCAAAAAACATCACTGCACACTTGTTTTTTTCAGAATTATATTTCATTTGCTTGACGGGAGACCCCAGGGCGAGGTGGAGCAGTGTCAGGCTCTTCCTGGCATTCCTGCCTCCTTCACCCACCACTCTCCGTGCTTTAAAGAAAAGAAATTGAAGAAAAAAAAATAAAAGGAGCATAAGAGAAAAAAGAGCTAAGGAGAGCAGACGAGTTCCACGCTCAGGTCCCCTACACCACCACCATTTTGTTTTTGAAAGGGCATTTGCATCTAGTCCACCGCTATTTGACTCTTGTGTTGCCAGTTAAGCCTATTGGAACTATGGCTTGGCTGAGTTTCGGTTTCCTTCCTTATCACATCCCCCTTTCTCTTGCTGGCAAAACTTTGATCAGTTGGAAATGGGGGTAGGAATTCTGTACCTGAAATCCACCTACCATTTTTTAAAATGTGCACAATATCATCCTGACTTCTCAAATGTAGACCCATGTGACCATACAGAATTGCATGAGAATAAACTGCTTTCTAATAAATTGCCACAAAAGGAGGCACGATAACATTCAAAATTGTAGCAGGCTTTGTTTCATATTTCATCAACTAAGCAGATTACTTTCTTTATTTCATATAACAGGGAATAAAAATAATGACTATTGATCACTGTCCTATTGAAAAAGGATTTAGAAAGCTAATGAACTTATGAATAGATTAACTGCAGCCAAAGAACATAATTAAGACCATAAGACATAGGAGCGGAAATAAGCCATTTGGCCCATCGAGTCCACTCTGCCATTCAATCATAGCTGATGGGCATTTCAACTCCACTTACCCGCATTCTCCCCATAGCCCTTAATTCCTTGTGGCATCAAGAATTTATCAATTTCTGCCTTGAAGACATTTAGCGTCCCAGCCTCCACTGCACTCCGCGGCAATGAATTCCACAGGCCCACCACTCTCTGGCTGAAGAAATGTCTCCGCATTTCTGTTCTGAATTTACCCCCTCTAATTCTAAGGCTGTGTCCACGGGTCCTAGTCTCCTCGCCTAACGGAAACAATTTCCTAGCGCCCACCCTCTCCAAGCCATGTATTATCTTGTAAGTTTCGATGAGATCTCCCCTTAATCTTCTTAACTCCAATGAATACAATCCCAGGATCCTCAGCCGTTCCTCATATGTTAATCCTACCATTCCAGGGATCATCCGTGTGAATCTCCGCTGGACACGCCCCAGTGCCAGTATGTCCTTCCTGAGGTGTAGGGACCAAAACTGGACACAGTACTCCAAATGGGGCCTAACCAGAGCTTTATAAAGTCTCAGTAGCACAACGGTGCTTTTATATTCCAACCCTCTTGAGATAATTGACAACATTGCATTCGTTTTCTTAATCACGGACTCAATCTGCATGTTTACCTTTAGAGAATCCTCAACTAGCACTCCCAGATCCCTCTGTACTTTGGCTTTACGAATTTTCTCACCGTTTAGAAAGTAGTCCATGCTTGTATTCTTTTTTCCAAAGTGCAAGATCTCACATTTGCTCACATTGAATTCCATCAGCCATTTCCTGGACCACTCTTCCAAACGGTCTAGATCCTTCTGCAGCCTCCCCACTTCCTCAGTACTACCTGCTTGTCCACCTAACTTTGTATCATCGGCAAACTTCGCTAGAATGCCCCCAGTCCCTTCATACAGATCATTAATATATAATGTGAACAGCTGCGGCCCCAACACTGAACCCTGCGGGACACCGCTTGTCACCGGCTGCCATTCCGAAAAAGAACCTTTTATCCTAACTCTCTGCCTTCTGTCAGACAGCCAATCCTCAATCCGTACCAGTAGCTCACCTCAAACACCATGGGCCTTCACCTTGCTCAGCAGCCTCCCGTGTGGCACCTTATCAAAGGCCTTTTGGAAGTCTAGGTAGACCACATCCACTGAGTTTCCCCGGTCTAATCTACTTGTCACCTCTTCAAAGAACTCCAACAGGTTTGTCAGGCACGACCTCCCCTTACTAAATCCATGTTGACTTGTTCTAATCCGACCCTGCTCTTCCAAGAATTTAGAAACCTCATCCTTAATGATGGATTCCAGAATTTTACCAACAACCAAGGTTAGGCTAATTGGCCTATAATTTTCCATCTTTTGTCTTGATCCTTTCTTGAACAAGGGGGATACAACAGCAATCTTCCAATCATCCGGGACTTTCCCTGACTCCAGTGACTTTTGAAAGATCTCAACCAACGCCGCTGCTATTTCCTCAGCCACCTCCCTCAGAACTCTAGGATGTAGCCCATCGGGGCCAGGAGATTTATCAATTTTAAGACCTTTTAGCTTTTCTAGCACTTTCTCTTTTGTAATGGCAACCATAATCAACTTAGCTCCCTTTAATTGTTGGGATATTACTCATGTCTTCCACTGTGAAGACTGATGCAAAGTACTTATTAAGTTTTCCTGCTATTTCCTTATCTCCCATCACTAGGCTTCCAGCATCAGTTTGAAATGGCCCAATGTCTACTCTTGCCCGTCATTTGTTTCTTATGTATTGAAAGAAACTTTTACTATCATTTCTAAATTAAGCCTATCTTTCTTTAACTAGCCATCCAAAAACATCCTGATCCATTATTACAGCATCTTAATTACTTTTGGATAGTTCAATGGTTTCAACTCCACTTTGATAGCAATCATTCTGTGGTGATCACTTTGTCTGAAGAGAAATGCATCTTACCAACTTTACACCTGCAATTGTTTTTTTAATTTTTTCATGGAGTGCTGCTGTCATTGGCAAATCCAACATTGTTGTTAATTTCTAATTGCCTTTTTGAAAATGAGAGTGAGTGATATTCTTGAATTCCTGCAGTCCATGGGATGTAGATAGACTCCAAATCTGTGTTATTAGGAAGGGGTTTCCAGGACTTTTACCCACTAGTGAAGGGTTAATGTTATAGGTCCAAGTGAGAGTTTTATGTAGCTTTAGAAGGGGACTTGCAGTTGTTTGTGCTGCCATGAGTTTTCTGATTTTTGATTTGATTTATTGTTATGTGTGCCTAAGTACAGTGAAAAGATTTGTTTGCGAGGAGTACAGGCAGATGACAGAAAGTAAGAACGAGGTAAAAACAATAACTGCAGATGCTGGAAACCAGATTCTGGATCAGTGGTGCTGGAAGAGCACAGCAATTCAGGCAGCATCCAATTTCGCTGCTCGTTGGATGCTGCCTGAATTGCTGTGCTCTTCCAGCACCACTGATCCAGAAGTAAGTAAGAACGTACAGTTCATAGGATACTGAGAATGAGCTTATACTACACAAGACATGCACTAACAAGGTCAGTATTATTTGAAATTTAGAGAGTCCATTGTTGTGGACCAGGCCAGACCGCCTCAAAACATTCCAAGAAGATAGCCCAAACCCTAACTTTGCTTGTTGTTTTAAGCAGGTGTATAGTGGGTATTCCAGGAGAGAATCTGTTGGTCAAACCATGTAGTTTTAAACAAAACAGGATTTATTTACAAGATTACCAAATGAAACATGAACAAAAGAGAACAGAATATAGAATAACTTAAGCTATCCGAAAACCCTATAGGTTATCCCAATTTAATGATGCTGTTCTAAATACTTGCAACAAGCTCCATTAAACACCCCTTGGCACCAAAGGTAAAATCAAATCCAGGAGAGAAGTCGGAGAGCTCAGCATGGACCTGTATCTTTGGGTCCAGCTGCTTAAAACATTACTGCAAAAAGCCAAACCAAACCAGATAAACGCTGAGCTGGGAGACCTGGCCACTCCCGTTTCATTGTACAAGTTTGTTTTTAACTTGAAAACCTATTGCCTGAGACAGGATCGGCTAGCTATAATCAAACTGGCCCTAAGACCCTTCAACTCAGACTTTTCAGAGTCTGTGTCTTTTATGAACTCACTGTGGGAGAAAAAAAGACAACATCAGCTTGTTAAAGGAGCAGTATCATCACACCATTCACCCATAACAACAGGAAAGAAGCTGGTGCTTGTGTTCAAGCTTCTGTATCTTCTGACTGATGAAGTTGTGGGGGAGCATTAGTGGGGTGGGAGAGGTCTTTGATGTTTGTAGCCTTTCCACGGCAATGAGATGGAATCCATGGATAGGAGGTTGGCTTCTGTGATGGTCTGGGCCATACACAGCCTTCTGTAGATTTTTATAGTCCCGGGCAGAGTAGTTGCCATACAAGGCCATTGTGCACCCAAACAGTATGCTTTCGGTGGTGCACCTGTAAAAGTTGGTGAGGGTCCTTATGGACATGTCAAATTTCCTGAGCTGCCTGAGGAAGGAAAGGCATCATTGTACCTTCTTGACTGTTGTATCTACATGGTAAATCCAGGATGGATTGTCAGTTATTGTCACTCCTAGGAACTTGACGCTCTCAACCCTCTCCTCCTTTCTTTCTGAAGGCAACGATCAGTTCTGTAGTTTTGCCAACATTGAGGTTGTTATCATTGCACCATGTCACCAAGCCCCCTCTTTCCTTTCTGTATTCTGACTGGTTGTTGTTACATATCCATCCTACCACGGTGTTGTCAGCAAACTTGTAGATGGCATTCGATTGGAAATTGCTGAAAATGTGTTGCTGGTAAAGCACAGCAGGTCAGGCAGCATCCAAGGAACAGGAGAATCGACGTTTCGCGCATAAGCCCTTCATCAGGAATGCCCGAAACGTCGATTCTCCTGTTCCTTGGATGCTGCCTGACCTGCTGTGCTTTACCAGCAACACATTTTCAGCTCTGATCTCCAGCATCTGCAGACCTCACTTTCTCTTCGATTGGAAATTGGCAACGCTGTCGTGGATGCACAGGGAGTACCGTAGGGGGATGAGAATGCATTCCTGGGCAGCATCAGCGTTGAGTGTTATTGTGGAGGAGATGCAGTTGTCTATCATCACTGAAACATGTGGGTCATGAAGCTGAGGATCCAATTCCGGAGGATGAAGCCAAGCCGTCACTCTCGGAGTTGTGAGATCACTTCAGAGAGGATAATAGTGTTGACGGTGCAGTTATAGTTGATGAGCAGGAGTCTGACATAGGTGTCCTTGTTTGACGTTCCAGGGATGAATGCAGGATTGGCATCTGCTGTGGACCTGTTACACTGGTAGATAAATTGTAGAAGATCAAGGCAGGTTGGGAGACTGGAGTTGAGGTGGGCCATGACCAGCATCTCGAAGCGCTTCATAATTATGGAGGTCAGAGCCACAGGGTGGTAGTCATTAAGGCATGTTGCATGTGTTTTCTTAGCTGCGGGGATAATGGGGGTCTTCTTGAAGCAGGTGGGGACTTCTGCTTGTAAGAAGGAGAAGTTGGAAATGTCAGTGAATACCTCACCAGCTGGTCTACACAGGATCTAAGAACAGGGCTGGGAACTCCATCCAGGCCCGTCGCTTTCCTTTGGTTGACTTCCAGGAAAACTGATCTGAAGTCTGCAGCAGTGACAGAGGGAACAGGTCAGGGAAGGTATCAACGTGCCACTGACACTCTGCTCAAAGTGAGCTTAGAAAACATTGACCGCACCAGAGAGGGATGTGTTTTTGTCCACTATTGTGCTCTGTTTTGTATCTTATTATGTTGTTTAGGCCTTGGCCCAGGAGTATGGTTGGTTTGGGCCACTAACTTGGTCTGGTACTGCCTCTTGGCATCTCTGGCTTTGTGGAGTCCTATCTGAATTTTCTATATAGGTCTGGGTCATCTGACTTGAATTCTGCATGCCTGGTCTCCAGCAGGGAGGGGATTTCCAGGTTCATGCAAGGTTTTCGGCTGGGCAACACCCAGATTGACCTCTTTGACACAGTCCTCCACACATTTTGTAATGAAGTCTGTGATGATGGTGGCATGTTCGTTCAGGCTTTCTGCTAAGTACTTGAACATAGTCCTGTCCATTGATTCCAAGCAACCCTGAAGATGCTCTTCCACTGTCTTGGACTAACATTGTGTGAAGGACCATCCCGTATCAGCTCCAGTTTGTAAACAGGGAGGAGGAACAGAGTGTTGTGCTCTCATTTTCTGACTTTGTAGAGGTTATGGGTTTGAAAGCTTCTGTCAAAGGAACCTCAAAGAATTGCTATAGCATATCTTTTATATGGTACACATCGCTGTCACTCTCCCTCCACTGCTGAAGCAGTGAATATGAAACATGGCGAATGGGGTGCTGATCAAGCAGGCCACTTTGCCTTCAATAATATTGAGCATCACAAGTATTGTTGAAACTACAATACATTCAGACAAGTGGGGAATATTACATCACACTCCTGACTTGTGCCTTGTAGTTGATAGGAGATGAGTTACTCACTGCAGGAGTCCAAGCTTCTGATGTATTCTTGCAGTCCACTGTACATACACACATTGCTAGTGCAGTTCAGATTCTGATCAATGGCAACACCCAGTATGTTGATGGTGGGAGATGCAGCCAAGATAATACAATTGAATATCAAATTGATCATTAGATTCTACTGTTGGAGATAGTCATTTCTGGCATTTATGTGGCACTATTATTACTTGCCACTTGAAGATTCGTGCATTTGGTCCAGGACACTTTCAGTATCTATGTTTGCTTTCTTTTCTTAAAAAAATGCAAATATGAATGAGGAATAACAAAACAATTGGGTATAGATTTGATGTTTGTAGTGACAGTGTTCACTGTGAAATCTGTAGCAACGTTTGACATCTGCACAAACGCAGTTTAGTGTGGAAATCCAGAAATTACTGTCATGTGACTTTTAGCTCCTCCATAAGTTGCTTTGTTGAGGTCCTCACAGATGTAAACCATTGACAATCCTCTTGATATGATGTAAAGGTCCACTTTCATACTATTGGTCCCACTGCAAAAAGAATTGGAAGAGTGGCACCTTGTTCGATCAGGTGGAGTGGTATTTATTTTTAAAAAGCAATCATAATTATTTCTAACGAACCTCTGACCCTGAAGAAGATTGGTAGAATATCAGATTCCCAATTTATAATGGAAAATTCCATTATTTAAAATGATGTTTAAATGATTCTTTCTGCCATTTCAGTATCTGTCTTAATTTGAAATATATCGCCCCCTCTTTATCTTGCTTTTGGTGAAATGATTCAAAAGTGAATGAAATTCAGGGCTTTTTAGTTCCTGGCTTGCTGTTTGTTAATTAGTAATTAATAGCTATGTAATGACTGTAATTATTGCTAGCCAGTTTTGAAATAATCATTGTTTCGGGATGCCAGAAATCCACCAGAACTGATTTTGGATGAAATTAACTTCAAGGAATGTGAAATCCATGACCTAGATCACACAAGCAAACCGGAGGTCAGTGGCAAATACTCTTATGTTGCTACTGACTGGAGAAACTGGGGTTTTAGAATGACACCTGTCCCCTCCAATTGCTCAATGGGTTCATGCACTGCTGATTGTACCAGTGAGCCATTAGAAAGATGGCAGTCGGGTCCGGGTGTCCCTGGAGAAGGAGCACGCGGTGTCCTCCAATACCCTTGGTTTTCAGGGACAGATGAGCACCATGGGGCATGGAGTGTTTCATTTCCACTTCTGATTCTATTTAATCCTTATTCCACCCCCCACCCCCACCCCCCATTTGTTTCCATTTGTTTCAGCATTGCCCTTGGTGAGAAGGGGCACTACCTGTCACTGCCCTGCTAGGTTCTTTTCCCGAGGTTTTACACATGAGATGCACACACCAACTTCTGCAAACAGTTAAAGTTTATTAGATTAGATTAGATTACTTACGATGTGGAAACAGGTCCTTCGGCCCAACAAGTCCACACCAACCCGCCGAAGCGCAACCCACCCATTACCCTATATTTACCCCTTTACCTAACACTACGGGCAATTTAGCATGGCCAATTCACCTAACCTGCACATCTTTGGACTGTGGGAGGAAACCGGAGCACCCGGAGGAAACCTACGTAGACACAGGGAGAATGTGCAAACTCCACACAGTCAGTCGCCCGAATCGGGAATTGAACCCAGGTCTCTGGCGCTGTGAGGCAGCAGTGCTAACCACTGTGCCACCGTGCCCCACCCACTTCCAGAGCTTGTACCAGCTAGGTGACCCCTTTGACCCTCTTTGCAGGCGTGCAAAGTCGAGTCAAAGAGGCCCGTACGTTGAAAACACACCACTTTGTACAGGTCAATTGGTCATGCTCACAGATACTCTGGCCATTCCCTCACAGTCACAGGCCACTCAAGATAACCACAGCACTCCCTTGCAGTCACATGTTACCCCAGGCACAATGGTAGAATGACGTTATCCTCTGAGATAGTGTAAGTGCCCTAATCTTGGGGAATCATTTTGCAGATGATTTCCTGACTCAGTGATTCCCCAAGGCAATGCAGGTGTGATATGTCCTAGCTTTGGGGGATGGCTGTGAAAGCATTTCTCGATGGAAGTGACTGAATGATAGTTTAATTTGATAATAATAGGGGGAGTAGTCGCAAATGACTGTCTAAATGGAGTACAAGTCATCTGCACTCCTGCATGAATGTCGCCCCCCACCCACTTCCAGAATGTTCAGTCAGAGAAGTTTAACCCTTTAATATTACATTAATTTCCAGAGAGATTTAATCCTTTAACATTACAGCCCCTCGGGTGTTTTTTCTTCCTGGTGGTGGGATATGAATAAAGTTTTCTGCACTCGATGTTTCTTCGCTGTGTCCTACACCTGCATGCACACGATATGGGTGCCAGGGAGAAACAAGTGCTACTGCTGTATGGTGGTAATGTGGGGGACTTATTTTTTAAATAAAAAAGAAAAGAGAGATTGCAGTTCCCTTTTGCAATCTGTACTGAGTTAGCTGAACACAGTTGTTAGAAGGGCCACTACAACTACCTATATAGTGTCCTGCCCAACAAAGGACCAGCTTGAATTCATGTTCTATTCATTGGTTAGTGTGTATCCAACAGGTCAATGTGATATGTCTAGTGTGTGGATGAAGAGATTTTGAGTTGTAGTTTGTTTCTGATTTTTAGCCTCTAACATTTATTAGCAGCATTGTGAAACAGAGAACCAAATGTATACTTTAATTCTCTCTGTCAGAATATACCCTCTCCATTTACACAGTTTGTGCTGGTCATACTGAGCAGTCAGGTTCCAGACTGAAGCTTGACTTGATAGGCCAGAAATTTTTGTTTTTGCAATTGGGTTACTGTAGTATTCAGCTGAGGCGACCAATACGTGTTTAACCAAAGGGTGTAGGTTCTATCACACAAAAGAATGGAAAAAAACTAGCAATGTTACACAGGAGGTTGTTGATTGCTTCCCATATCTAGGCTCCACAATCATCAACAATTTGTCATTTGATGTTGAAGTCATTGTTGAAGTCAGATTAGCTGGCTGAAGAGCTGGAATTGTGCTTAAGTCAGTGCAATGTTGCAGCCATTCAAATGTTCAGTAAAAGCATATGGATAGACAGTGACCTGGCTAAGAAAACCAAATCTCGGGTCTGTCAAGCCTCTGATCCACATAGTTCTGTACAATGGTGAGACATCCAGCAGGCAGGAGAAAAGGCTAAGCAGCTTTGATCATTGCTGTCTCAGACATTTCCTTGGCATCTCTGCAGGATGTGGAGACCAAGTCCAAGATTCTAAAGCCTGCTGATACCTACAGTGTACACTCTCACTGAGTTAATGATACCAATGCTAACTTAGCTATGTTCATTGGATGGATGACAATAGTTTAGCGAAAGACCTCTGCACAGTGAATTGGCTACTGAGCCATGATCTCCTGGGTGTCCATACCTCCACTGGCTGCAGGATCCTAGAAATCTGATTTACCATAATTCTGGGCAGAGAAAAAAAACACCAATTCTGCATTTGGGAAATGTAGTGATGCAAAAACCTCTGCTGCTTTATTCCAATTTTTCTTTTCTTTTCTGCCCCTTCAAGGTAACAGTGCATCTGCTTGATGCTGTGGTGCAAGAACTACAGCCATAAAGAGGGGAATGCTGTGACAAAGGAGAAAATCACTGCTCAAGGAGGAGAGGAAGAGGTCCAATTCTGGGAAGGTGCTATAACTAAAGGTTTCCAGAGAGGTGGGAAGCCCTGGGAGCCATCTTGGCAGGGTTACGAATTCAGGGTTAAGGCTCAACCAAGGCCCATGTTGCTGATTGCTGGAGCACAAGTAAATTTTATAAGTGTTGATGTTCTGGTCAGATTAGCTGGCTGAAGAACTGGAATTGTGTTAAAGTCAGTGCTGAAGTACAGCCGCAGGAACCCAGGAGAATGGTGTCTCAGGAGATGGTGCGACCATCATTTGAGGCTTTTTGAGCTAGATTAGCTTTGGAGAGAAATTTCAGAGGCTGGACGTTTTGAAACAGTCAAAGGAAAGAGATAGAACCTTACTGGGGAGAGACAGTATAAATGAGATCGTTTGTGGCCCAGTGACTTGTGACATCTATGTGATTTACCAACGACAAATCTGTGATTTCTAGTGTCTGACTGATTTGGGACAGCATTAAAGAAATAAGCAGAGACAAAAGGAAGAAGAGAGAAGAGAAGAGAAGAACACCTCCGACCACTGCCTTCCTGTCGAGTGAATGCATGCCCAAGTGGGACTTCTGATCCACAATAGGCAACACTCTCAACACAATTGAACATCAAGACATAAGCCATTATTTTGAGATGGAAGGCTGCCACAAATTAGTGACTGTTACTACGACAAGTGCAAACATGGGTATTGGAAGTGAGCAGGATTTTCATCATAGAGGCATTAGAATCATAGAGATGTACAGCACGGAAACAGACCCTTCGGTCCAACTCATTCATGCCGACCAGCTATCCCAACCCAATCTAGTCCCATTTGCCAGCATGTGGCCCATATCCCTCTAAACCCTACCTGTTCATATACCCATCTGGATGCTTGTTTAGTTGTGATGATCCTCCTTTCATTAACTGGTAGCATGTGGATGCTTATTTGTGGTGCTGATGCAAAGAATTGAAGCAGACTCATTGTCAGAGTTCAGAAATACTATCTGGACCTAGTATTGAGATTTGTTTGCAATGGTATATTTCAGGCTGGTCCTCCATGAATTAGGATCATGGGTGATCTGATTACCTCACATTCCTACCTACCCCCAATAACTTTTTGACCCCGGTTTAACAAGAATCTATCTACCTTTGTCTTAAAAATTAGCTGAGACTCTTTTTTTTGTGTGTGTGCTTTTGAGAAAGAGTTGCCAAGACCTTTGATTTTCTGTGTGAAAACCACTCTTTTTTCATTTCTGCCTTGAATGGAGGCCCCCTTATTTATAAAACATCATGAACCCTAGTTCGCGATTCTCCCAGAAGCAGTAATATCCTTTCCATATTCAAAATATGCGTAAAGATTTGTGCAAACATACCCACAACCACGGCATCCTTTCCATATCTACCCCATCAAGATCTTCGATGTAACAATATTCACTTCTTGCTTTTCTAAACTCCAGAGAATACAAACTTAGCCTGTCCAAACTTTCCACATAAAACAACTATCATGTTGCAGGGATTAGCCTAAATCTTCTCTGGATTGCTTCCAATGCATTCACATATATCCTTAAATAAGGATACCAATTATGTATGCAGTTCTCCCAGATGTGCTCTCACCGATAGCTTGTATAGATAAAGCATAATATGTTGCTTGTGTATTCAATTACCATCGCAATAAGTGATTACATTCTATTAACTTTCCTCATTTATGTAGTGTATTCGTATGATATCCATTTTGCAGTTTCTGCACAAGGACACCTGGATCCCTCTACATAACAGATCTTTGCAATTTCTCTCACTATGAAAGTCATATGCTTTTATTTTAATCTTCCCGCCAAATCGGACAAGTTTACATTTTCTTACTTCATTTGCTAAATCTATGCCACTTTCAATTGATCTATATCACTCTGTAGCCTTCCTATGTAATCTTTGCAACTTACTTTCCTATTTATCAATATGATATCAACAATTTTAGCAACTATACCTTCTTTTTGTCCCTTCATCTGTGTCTTTATATTAAATGTAAATGATTGAAGAAAAAACTATGTCAGTAGATTAGTTAAACATGAACATCCTTTGACAAAACCATGTTAACCCAGCCTGTGTACTTGAAGTTCAAAGTGCCCTGCAATAACCTGTTTGAATAATAGTTTAACATCTTTCATAGGAAAGTTGTGAGAAGCTATCTACCTGCAGCTTCCTGTTTTGTTTCCCTCCCTTTACACTTGCTATATTAGAACCTCCACAACAGAAGTTCCACAAATCTAGGGAATTCGAACATTAAAACCAACAGATCATATATTTCACAAGCAACATCTTCTAAGAGTTTAACATAAAATCCATTAGGACTGAGAGTTGCCAACTCTGAGATCAACAATTTCTCAGTGTCACTTCCCTGGTGATTGTAATACTTTAAGTTTCTACATTTTTAGGGTGGAGAGAAGGAGAAGCAATTTAATATCACCTCTCAGTCTAAACTTGGATAATTTGGCTAATTGGAAGATTTTAATGTTGTTAAATGTTTATAACTAGTTACAATTGTTCTTAACAATTGTCACACTAGTCTTTCAACTCGATACCTATTCTGTTGAGTTAAAAATCACACAACACCAGATTAATTTGAAGCACACTAGCTTTTCGAGCGCCGCTCCTTCATCAGATGGTTCTGTTGAGAGAATGATAATTTATCTCTGTAATACATATTGATGAATATAAATTCAGTCAACTATTCTATATTTACTCAAAGGAGTTAGAAATATCAGGAAACTCTCTCTGCTCTTCCTGCATGTCTTGCTTCTGTTATGTTATTTCCAATGACTCACTGAATTTATTTACTTTTGATCCTCCAGTAATGTTTAATCTCAGCTTTGTCATGGCTGTAGGGAAAAATACTTCAGCACCATGTAATTATCATTGATAAGACGAGAACCAAATTTCAGAATTCAATCACTGGTTTGACATTGACTACCATAAATGTTTTATGTCCTAAATTTAGGTTTTATAACCATCAGTTGGGGGAAAAGACGTCAACGGCTTTACAGAAAACCTTCTAACCTAACTGTGGCAATGACTAAATGTCTGGGCATGTATCAGTGTTTCAGTTTGGATGCAGGTACAGTAGTCTGTATCTGCACGAATACAAAACCATTCTCAACATTCTCTTTTCAGTAACACCAATAATCAAAAGAATAATTCCACCTATTATCCATTGTCATACAGTAGAACCAAAGTACCCAGTTAATTCATTTGTGTTGCATAAAAGATCAGATCCTTCCCCACTATTCTTGGGTTAGGCTCTTTGTTAAGCAGATGAAAGTTTCAAAGTTTACTCAGTTATTCTCAGCCTTTTGTCCTTACCGGGCTCATATAATTATCTTTCAAACGTGTTAACTGCAAGCAGTATAAAAAGGGAATTTAGAGCATTAACTATCTGTCGCTATAAACCTCTTCAGTGTATAATTGCATAGAAAACAAGTACGTGATCTTTGGGCTCAGCTATTCAGTGTAGAAGCTGAGGGAAGTGAAACGGAAAACCATTATCTGCAACTTCCTCTCAAAGGAAAGCGATTTGGGGTATAAGGCAAACATTTATCAGTCTTTGAAGGGCTGAGGAAAGAGGAAGCAGGTTGCTCTTGCATTCAGCAAAATAATTAGTTGTTAAAAGGACACAAAAACTTAATGCCTCAGCTTAGTAAATAGATACTTCTGTTATAACAAGGAAGAAAATCACAACATTCTTGTCTGGACATACATTTAGTTTGACGGAATACCTCTGTTTTCAGTTCCTTTAGTTTCCAAGGTAAGATTTTTTTCTCTCTATGAATTTGCATTTGCTACAAGCTAACATTAGCCATAAAGTTCAGTTGGACTGAGCTAAGAGGATTCTTATAATTCAGTGTACCCACAATAAATACCGAAGCTGTGTCATAATGCAGAAATGCATATCTGGCCTTTACCAGGAATAACAGTCAAGGTGAATTAGACAAGGTGATTGTGTTTGCTGATTTGAGCCTGGCTGTGCTAAGACATACCGCTTTTTTTGGATGTTACATATATCCATACATTGCCTCTGCCAAATGCTTTATGGTTAGACTTCCACAATTTAAAAACTCAGGCACTTTCCAATATATCATTGGAATACTTGTACGACAACAATTTTACTAAAAAATATAAACACTAAATTACCAAAAATATTTTCAAAACAGAAGGTCTTACAATTTTATAAAAATCCTTTACACAGGTTTTACAAAATCAAATTGAAATTTATTTCAAAATGTTTCCACAATCAATTTCTGACATGGTCTTTTTAAAAATTCTTCAATCATTTTGTTTCACTTGTTAAATACCTTCAAGATATCTGAGTCAACTTCAGTTGTGTTACCCCACATCGCAGAATTTGACTTCTAAATCAATTTTAGTCTACTGTTTGTATGTCAATTGATCGCTGTGTACCCTGCATCATTTGGCTGAACAGTTCAGATATTCCAAGGTTGAGGCTTGTTGCTCCATGTGCTAAGTGTGGTTGCAGGCATCTTTGTGGGGAATTGATGCCTCACCTCCACAAACAAGAAAGCTTGCCAGATCAAGTTGCAAGCAGCAATATAAAAGCTAACTGGGTGAGCTTCTGTAAACCAATAGCCTTAATACAAACATCCTGTCTGCTAGAAGCTGGCTGCCAATTGTGGAATTTGTGGTGTCCTTCTGCGGTCACTCCCTTGAATTGCGTTCATACCCCCAGTTGGCCTTTAAATGGAAGGCTGTATCCCAGCGAGCATGTTTTTCAACCCTGACCATGTTTCTCGACTGCCAAATAGTCTGGTGGTGAGTTGAAGCCGTTAAGTGACTGTTAATTGACTACTTTAGTGCCTTAATTGGGGTAATAAGAGAAGGTTATTCATAATCTTCTCTCCCAGCATTTAATTACTGATCAAAGTTTGTGAGAAGATTTGTAGCTCGGGTGCTTGTTGTTGTGGTTCTGTTCGCTGAGCTGGGAATTTGTGTTGCAGACGTTTCGTACCCTGTCTAGGTGACATCCTCAGTGCTTGGGAGCCTCCTGTCAAGCGCTTCTGTGATATTTCTTCCGGCATGCCGGAGGATGCCGGTAAATGCCGGAGGAAATATCACAGAAGCGCTTCACAGGAGGCTCCCAAGCACTGAAGATGTCACCTAGACAGGGGACGAAACGTCTGCAACACAAATTCCCAGCTCAACGAACAGAACCACAACATTTAATTACTGAGGTGGCCACAAGGGGCATAGCACGTGGGGTGAGATGGGGGGAGCAGTGAGATACCAATCTCTCTGTGGACAGTTTACTTCCCTTTCTCACCACCTCCATGGTAGGAAAAATCATGCCCCATGAATTATATTTAAGAAAATCTTTTGGGCACTCAAACATGTGGTGGGATGACTTCATGAAGTAGCAGGTGGCAATTGTACAAGGAACAGAACTTCATGTAAATGATGTTGTAGAACCCAACATCACCTGGTTTTGGAACTTCCACTGAACTCAATGTCACTTGAGCAAGCCTGCCTTGGTTCATAGACCATTGGGGCAGTGGTCAGCCCATTGAGAACTGCCAGCCAATTAAAAGTCAGTGGTGATGGTATGGGATCCGTTATCTGGGTGTTGATTGTCTGCACAAGTATCAATTAGCAGCGGCATGAGAGAGTTGTACACAAGGCTTCTTGCCATGGACTCAATCAAGGTAGAGGCAGGCAAGCAGCAGGTTCCCCATTTCCCACCATCTTACCCTCCCCTGCCGCTGCACTCCCCACTTCCTCTGGGCATTGCCATTCACCCACATTGCAGAGTCCAAACTTTGGACTTTGCATGGGAGCTGTTTGGGGATCCGTCCTGAAACAAAGGGGATAGTGAGGACTACAGATGCTGGAGAGCCAGGCCTGAAACAAAACAAAACTTGGAAAATATTCAAGAAATGGTGACTGTAGATTCCCTTTCTCATGGCAAGAATGCAACATTTTAATTTCTAACTGAAGTTTTTTAAAGAAAAAATGGGCAATTCTATTAACTTTTCCCACATTTTTCTTTTTATTTCAATGCTGAATCAAAGTCAGTGGAGTCTGACTGAACCATAAGGCTGTTCTCCCATTGAGAGACCTATGATTAGTGCTGGTTTAATTTGAGGGTCACCATGCCGTCAGTAAGGGGAAGAAGTTGAGAAGGAGAGTCCTTCATCATAACCTTGACCAGACCATTGGAGGCCAGTTGTGGAGTCAGTTAAGTTAACCAGTGTAGTTACAAGGTAAGAAGGAACTTAACCTAAAGTGAGGCTCCATAGTCCTGGCTAAGTTTCCAGGAAGGTACACATACTGTCACTGAGAGCTGATAGCCAATCAGAGACTGTCAACTCTCCATTACCTTTAGTGGCTATTGTCGATAACACATTGGGCCGTTCACCAGGGATTATTGCCTGGTTGCTAAAGAAAGGCAAAAGGACTGTTGTTGCTGAGGAGGGACGTTCGAGTCGGGGTCAAAATGGTGGCTCTTAGCAGGTCCTCTCATTCCTGTGTTGGATCTCTTCATAGCATCATTAGAATCCCTATAATGCAGAAAGATGTCCATCAAGTCTGCAGTGACCCTCTGAACATCGTTTCCCCCAGATCCACGTCAACATCCTTTGTTACCTGCACCCCAACCCTGTCCCTGTAACCCCACATTGGCTACTACCAGGCAATTCAGCAAGCTCAACCCACATAACATGAGCATCTCTGCACTTTGGGAGCAAATTAGAGCAGTGGCAGAAACCCACACAGACAGTCAACCAAGGCTGGATCTTGTCTGGACACTGAATGAATGGTTGTTATTGAGGGACCCAGTCGTCTGGTGGCGAATCTGACACAACTTGCTGAGTGGATTTCTGAGGCATTGGAGAAGGTGTGTCTTTCCTGAGCCACCATTGATTTTCTAAGGAAGCTTTTTTTTTTGAAAAAATAAGTCGTAAAGTCAATCTAGAGGCTACTGACCACAGAATTCATTTGCTGTTTCATTTGTCCTCAGATCAAAATCTCACCTCTGTATTCTTCAGATTATGTTCTGTCATTTTAAAACTGGTTTTCAGTATAAATGTGTGATTTTAAAGCCCAAGTCGGGCACTCTTCCAGTAAGTTAGTCATGGTTCCCATGTAATATTTCAAACTCCTGTGCCTCACTTTGGTTTGCCACAGAAATTACTAGTTTTTTTATTAATTAGTTCCCTCATCTGAACCACAGACTTCCCTACAAACACTTTCATTTGCACTGAAGAGTGCAACAAGTCAAATCAAGACCAATTCTGCAATGCTTTCTTTTTGATGTCTCTGTCCTGTTTCCTACTTTACTCCCTTTTTTTCAGCTTGTGCAAGAATTATTTCTCCCTATATTTCTTTTTTTTAGAGGCAAGGCAATCAAAATTGTGCATGCTGCTGCAGGGATTTTCCCACTTGGAATATTTTTGCCCAAACAGGCCCAAACAAGCAATCCAAAAT
The DNA here is from genome assembly GCF_037043375.1 of Chiloscyllium plagiosum. NCBI lineage: Eukaryota > Metazoa > Chordata > Chondrichthyes > Orectolobiformes > Hemiscylliidae > Chiloscyllium > Chiloscyllium plagiosum. The sequence continues at coordinate 60,505,473 of NW_028270149.1, forward strand.
GCAAAGCATAGCTCAGATGCAAATTAATGTTCCTACCAAATTCTGTCATGTCTTAAGTCCAAGCGCTAAAAAAAGTACCATCTACCATAATAATTTTCTCATATCAATATCCATGTGATCACTCAGGGGATCACCATTTTAATAACTAAATATCAAATTACAGCAAGTTACTTGGAACCTTTTACTACAATGGAGTGTCTCACTATGATAGTGAGGAAGGATGTGAGGAGGAATTTCATCATGCAGAGGGTTGTTGAAGCAATGGAATACTTGCAACACGGTAGACAGTGTTTGCAACACAGCTCAATAAAATTTAAATAAACATTCAACAAATGCAACAAGTAGAGGAAGGTACTTGAGAATGGAGTATATCAGAGGAATGTTCTTTGCTTGCAAACTTAAAACGCTGTAGGTCCTAGAAATCAGAAATTAAATAAGAAAGTCTGGAAATGTTCAGCCAATCAAGCAGCATCTTTTCAGCGAGAATGCAAGTTTGTTGTCAGATTGATGACCTTTTTGTCAGAACAGGAAAAACTTTGGTGGCATAACAACTACTGAACAAATACAGATATAAAGGTCCAGGGGAGGGGAAAAAAGCCAAATTCTGTGAATGGTGTCAGCAAAGGAGAAATTAAATGGCAGAAATGGTGATGCAGAAAGGCCAAGGACGATTGTAATGAGATTTTTAAAAAAAATGAACTGGAATTGGGGAATAGCAGAATCATTGCAAACAGCTGCTGTCAGAATAATGGGGTCAGAGTTTTTGATCTGAAAGTGTTGACCTCAATGTTGAGTGACTCAATGTGGATTGCCAAACTGAGAGATTGTTTGAGCTTAGTTGAACTTAATTGGAACACTGCAAGAGCCTGAGGATAGAGTGCTCAGAATAGAAATGGGGTGCAGAATTAAAATCATTGAAGATCAGAGTTCTGCTTATGAACTGAAAGGAGTGATCCCCCAAAGTGCATTTAGCCTCCCCGGTATTGAGGAGATTGCACCATCAATAGAAAGCATGGAATTAAAATAAAAACAAGGGCAATAAATCACTGTTTTACCTTGAGGGAATGTTTGGGGGCTCTAAATAGTGGGAGGGAGGAAGTTAAAAACCCAGATTTTTAACTTAAAAACCCAGAAGAGGAACTTGACTGATATGTAGAGGATCTTGAATGGCCTTGACGAGATGAACATGGAAAGGGTATTTCTTCTAATGGGTCAGTCCAAAATGCAGCTCTATTGTAATCAGATGTTGCCCTTTCAGGACAAATATAAGAATTGTTTTGAGGATTGTGTGATTTTGACTCTCTGTCTCCGTGTAGTAGAGGCAGGTTCATTGTTTTAAAATATTCAGAGTTGAATTGATTCTTGTTTGGAATCAGTAGTTGTCATCGGTATATGGGAATTTGGGATACAAAACAGAAAAAGATTAGCCTTTCTTATTGAATGTAGAGTGGATGTGAGGGCCTGAATGGTCTACTTCTGTTCCGATTTCAGATATTTGTATCTTTGTAGGTGCTTCTGATAATTGGCTTGGGCATAAGGGAGGGAATGTTGAAAATGGAAGACAAGGAAGATATTTTACTTATGCATTTAACTTTGCTTCCATTCAGGGTCATTGTGTAAGTAATCCAAAGGACAGAATAACATTGATCTATGCTATAAAGTCTATAATTCTACTCAATTTATTTACCAAGCAGATCAGCTGTGACATTCTTTTTCAGTCCAGTAAAATTCCATTTTTCTGATTTCATTCAGCCTGATGCATTTGAAAGTAAGAAAGAGAACAGTGCTAGATCAACACCACTGTTTACTTCTCTTTATACTTAGAGAATAACTAGAGGTTAATATGCTGCCTCTACATAATCAAATTTTACTTCAAAGTTGACCTTTTGCTTGAACAGTCAACATTGTTTGTTTGATTCAATAATTAATATGAGAGAGAGAGAGATTAATCTCAATCATTACTCCAAGTAGCTTTGAAGGATGGAGCTCAAACAGTCAATTCATACATTGGTTTAATGATTGCTTGATGTCTAAAGACAACTCATTTATGAAAATGATAAAAGGATGATAAATTAGTTAGCGCTCAAGGTTTTTATTTATATCCCAAAATGAAATAAGTGTGCTCCTGTACTTAATTTGAAGAATTTAGGCAAATGTGGTGTTAGAATTAGTCTCAAAATTAACTAAAGTGATAGTTCTTCAAACCACTGTTTAGAGGAAAATAATGGTCAGTGGTTAGGCCGATTTACAAATGTTGGAGACATCGGGGGAAATGCAGTGGTTTTCATAGTGAATAATTAAATATAAAATTAATTGTTCCAAATATCCTTGTCATACAGCATATCCCTGCATTTACTGAAAGCAATACTACAGGCAGTAGGCAAGTAATTTATCAAGAGTGCAAAAAAGCAGTACTCCAGTCTGCTTTAAAAATTCAACAAATAGATACTGATTATGAAAAAGTATAATCTCTTCTGTGATACATCAACAAATGAGTCTTTTCTGCAAAGCAGTTGATTAGAGCTCTGTTTTGTGGTTAGTATGGTTACATTTTTCATTTTTAGAGTGAGGGAGAAGATGTATAGGGTTTTACTTCCTTGCTGGTCTGTCTACGTTTGGCCTCCTCCCTCGGGCGATTCAGTGGCTTGTCATACGCATATCTTATATTAGGTTTGAAGGAAATGAGTGAGTAGTTTGTTTTCAGTTTTGTCGTGTTCTAAGCCTTTCTTTTGTGGAACAATTATAAGGACCAAACACAGGCTGCCGAAGCCAGACATTGACTATTTTCAATAATACATAAGGAATCATCAGTGAACATAGTTACACATTCTGGAACAAACACTTTCATTTCAAAAGCTGAAGGATTCTGTCCAGCTTGAGCTTTTTGAATATGTAGTGCACTGTAGTTGCTTGTGGAACTTTCTGAACTTTCAATGAGATTCTGGCTTCATTTCTTTATTCAAGAGTTTTCTGCTGGGAATGTCATACTGACAAGAGAAGGAGGAGCAACGGCAGGTGCTGAATGGAAAACAAATAGAAAGCACCTAACAACTGTATTTATAGGCCCAGGGCAGCATACCGACAGTTCTCAGAGGAACAGTGCTTAAAAAGAAACTCACTTCTCATGCAAGGCTGTGACACAGTTGTGTCACTGCCTAAAACAAGAACTATGACTAGCTAGCATGGCAATGATGTTTCATGTTGATGTTCACTTAATCGGGACCTTCACTGCTGCATGCGTTTGGCGGTCTTGTCCCCGGCTGCTCCACAGTTTTGCTCATCCTTATCCCTCATAAAACCAAAACAGCACTCGTCTCATCTCTTTTAAAGTATTGCTACTTGGAGTAAAGTGCATTGTTCTTCATGTTTGCAGTGTTCCAACTGCATGGCTATTGAGGCTTAGCTTCAAAATTGCATAGGGACTGCAGAAGCTGCTCCATACCCTCACCCAGCATGCCCAACTGGTTCATATGTAAAACTAAATCAACCCCAGTATGTTAGTCTGAATCATTAACAGTTCAAGCAACCTATCCAACACATTATAACACTCGTGGTAGTTCTTAGTGGCCTTCAGTGAAAATACAGAGGAACGTCGATTATCCGAAATATCAATTATCCGAATTTTGGATTATCCAAACATCTCAAGGTCCCACAAAAACATTACTTCAGAACTGTAAGTGTATTCGATTTATCTGCACTGAAGAACATGTGAAAATGCTGGCAAAATAAAGAAACACAAGCACCTCAAGCATCACCGAGTGGATATTTTTTAGGTAAGGGTTAGTTATACAGCCCTTTGCAAAAGTAAGTGTTTTACAGTATTCCCGTCACTTTACCAGGCCATTCATGAAAACAAATGCCTGAGCAAGAACACATATACATGATGTGGTGTTTCTGTCTTTCTATCGTGACACTGAGTTCCTGACAAATGCTCTTGCGATCGTAGTAGCTGTTCAGGACCTTGTTTAATGCTATATTTCAGATAGTGTTTATGTGATGGTAAGGGTTTAATCCTTCTCAGTTTAACCTGTAATTTACAGAAAGGAAAGATTAGTTTGTTTAAGTAGCAGACTCATTTAAATTATAGATCTAAACAAATTCTCCAGTAGAGCATAGCGTTAGATCGATGTGGCTTCCCTTGTAACAGATAAAATCTATTATCCAAATAATCAATTATCCGAATGATACAGTGCCCACCCATCTTGTTCGGATTATAGAGGTTCTTCTGTAGATAGCTTTTATTTAGCCCAATGTAAAGATCAATTTCAGAAATAAATTTCAAAAATAAAACAAGTGCAGACAATACCAGAATTTTCTCATTTGAAGCAGGCCAGATCTTATTCCATCACCCTTGCATTGAGTAAAAGGCAATGGGTTTCTTGACAGCACTTGAGTTGAGATTGCAAAACTTGTGTTAAAACTTTGGTACACCTTTTTCTTTTTTCACTTACGATTTCCTTTAACTAGTGGGAAAAGCACATTGTCCTTCTGTGCATTCTGGGAAGTGTATAAATATTGTGTAGAAGTACTCGATGACATAATACACATGTTACCTTCTTAGAATTATTTGGACCTTTTGCATTGTCAGACACATATGAAGCTCTCAACATTGAATCTGAATGTAAGACTATTGCAGATTTCATTGAAAGCCCTTTGATGGAAGTTACTCTCCTACCCAGGATATAGTTAAACCAATTGTGTGAATGAGTCTCAAGAACAATATAGGAAGGAAGGAAACAGAAGGGAAACTTGTGTAGAATATGATTAACAGTTAGTTTAACTGGTTACTATGATTTTAAAAAAATACTTTTGTGCATGTTGTATTGCATGAGAGTTTTCTGGTGAATAGTAGAGCAACGATACTCATCACTCAATTTGGGGGGAAAAAATCTCCCACGAAATAATCTTCAGAGACATGGTATTCCACTTTATCAAATCTATTTTAATTTGGTTCCAAATGAAGAATGTGCTTCCAGCGATCCAATAGCAGCCAATCAATTTGAAATATTCCCATGTCAGCAAACCAGGAAGGAAAAATAATCCTTAACTTTTTAAAAAATGTTCAATTTTATAAAGTTAAAAATCACACAACGCCAGGTTATAATTCAACAGGTTTAATTGGAAGCACTAGCTTTCGGAGCGATGCTCCTTCATCAGGTGGTAGTGAAGGGTTCAATCCTAACACTCAGAATTTATAGCAAAAATTTACAGTGTGATGTAACTGAAATTATACATTGAAAAATTGATTGTCTGTTAAGCCTTTCATCTGTTAGAATACAGTGATAGTTTCACTTCTTTCATGTGTAAATCACAAAACCTTTTTTTTACAAAGTTGCATTCTCGGGTTAGCTGTTAACACTGGTGATAGCTAGACAATATGTTAAAGGTGTTAGCCCCATGTGTTCTCTGTCTATGCCATGATGTTTAATTGATTCTAACCTAAAAAGTGAGATAACGGAGCTTTACATAAATTCATGCAGTTTTTGAGCTCAGAGTTCTACATGAATGCATGCAGTTTTTGAGCAAAGTACAATGTAACCCTGCAAGTACAAATTCACCCCACAAAATATATGTGTGCATGTGGGTCTTTGTCTGTCTGTGTGTGTCTGTCTGTCTGGGTTGGGGGTTGTGAATGTGAGAAAGTGTGTGTGTGTGTGTATAGTGAGTGCAGGGTGTCTTAAGTCTGTGAGGGGGTGCATGTGTGAGTGTGGGAGTGTGGGTGTCTGTAAGGGTGTGTGTGGGTGTCTGTGTGCGCGTCTGTGTGTATGTGTGTCCGTGTGTATGTGTGTATAGGAGTGCCTGTGTGTGTGTGAGAGTGTGTGTGTGTAGGAGTATCTGTGTGTGTGTATAGTGCAATGGTGGTCACCTGTTGGACAGTTGGACAGACAAAGGAATGGATAGTGACCTGGCTAGGAGAGTGAATAGCTGTTAATGGAGACTGTTAGTGGCTAACAATAGGTAAAGTGTACTGGCAGACTGTGATAACAAGACCTGATGTGTGGGGTTTGGGGCTAGGACATGGGGGAGTTCTGGCCTGAAAACTATTGAACTCGATATTGAGTCCGGAGGGCTGTAGAGTCCTCAAGCAGAAAATGAGGTGTTGTTCTTCCAGCTTGCGCTGAGCTTCACTGGAACACTGCAGCAAGTCTGAAACAGAGGGCGGCACGGTGGCACAGTGGTTAGCACTGCTGCCTCACAGTGCCAGAGACCGGGGTTCAATTTCTGCTTCAGACGACTGTCTGTGTGGAGTTTGCACATTCTCCCCGTGTCTGCGTGGGTTTCCTCCGGTTTCCTCCCACAGTCCAAAGATGTGCAGGTTAGGTGAATTGGCCACGCTAAATTGCCCGCAGTGTTAGGTGAAGGGGTAAATGTAGGGGAATGGGTCTGGGTGGGTTGCACTTCGGTGGGTCGGTGTGGACTTGTTGGGCCGAAGGGCCTGTTTCCACACTGTAAGTAATCTAATCATATTGGCCAGGGAACAGGGTGGTCTGTCAAAGTGGCAGGCAACTGAAAGCTCAGGATCTTTTTTGCAGGCAGAACGTGGATGTTCTGCGAAGTGGTCACCCAGTCTACACTTCGTTTTCCCCAGTGTAGAGGAGACCACATTGTGAGCAGTGAATGCAGTAGACTAGATTGTTGGAAGTGCAGGTAATGCGCTGCTTCACCTGGAAGGTATGTTTGGGCCCTTGGATACCATGGTGGGAGGCGGTAAATGGACAGGTGTTACACCTTCGACTGTTGCAATGGATGGTACTGTGGGGCAGTGTAAAACTGCCACCCTGGTTTTTGAAATCATAACAGAGGAATTGACATTCAACAAATAACAGCCAAGAAATTCTGATCAAGGTTGGAAACGATATTTCCAATCCTGACTGAACAAAAAAGTACGCAGGTATCTTTTGCTGACTCCAGCCATGGAAATTCCTCGAAATGACCCTTGCCTGATGAAATAATGGAGAACTTTCCAGGAATCCTTGCAATCAGCAGCAGAGAGGATCAATGTGAAAATTAACTCCTTGTTATAGCAGTCAGTGCGCTGTATTCCCTTTTTAATTGTTCAGGAACACCACTAATCATTTTAACATATTATGAAAAGATAAATTCTTAAGCTTAAGGTTAGAGTGTCAATTGAATGAGAGGGTAAGATGATCGGGGAGGGGTCAGGATACCAGATGGGTGAGGGGGTGCGGGGTGCCAACTGGGTGAGGACTTAGGATGGTAGGCATGAATGCTTGGGGGTTGTCAAGTGGTTTGATCAGCAGCTGTGAGGCCTGGTGGGGCTGGGGAGATAGAATTGGGGCAGTTAGTGTTGTTTAGGGATTGGTGGGTTTCAGTGATTATGTTCGCAGGGGTTAGGGCAATTTGGTTTCATCCTATTAACTGTCTCGGATAACTTTTAAGCTTAAGTGGGTCATAACCTTCTGAAATTTTTATGGGTCTCTTTGGAGGATTCTAGATGTCGGGCAATTTTCCTTCAGAATTTCAATTTTCTGGTGCAGGTTGTTTTGTTATACCGTGCGTTTCGTTAATGCAAATTTGCTGTAATGTGATTGACGAATTGGGGCGCTGTTTCTAGGGAGTGAACTTTTCAAATGTGTGTTGGCTGTAATGTAATTACATCACGGACACTTTCAGTGCTGTTTCTAAAGTGCGATATTTTTGTGTAATGCATGTTTGTTCAAGAATGCAACCATCGCATTTTAGAAGAAGTGAATGTAATTACCATGCGGTGACCTGTGTTGAGTTTTCCATATGGTCTCAACACCGTTTGATTCTATGCTGCTGCATTGATTATTTCCCATCAGAATATCTGGGCCACCAGGATGTCCAGTCAGGCTGTTTGACAATAATTAGTGCTAGGTTAAAATTCCAACTTTGTCTCTTTCAACAAAATGTGTAACTTTTTCAATCTTTTAATGCAATTAGTCTTACTGTAAAAGAAAATGACAACATTCTCATCAATTCAATGATTTCTAATTGATTCACTTAGCAGGGAATCTCAGTAGTGTAACCAATGCATCAACATAAAGCCATGGTTAGTACACCTTAAGACGTAAGAGCAGAATTAGACCATTTGGCCCATCAAGCCTGCTCCGCCATTCAATCATGGCTGATATGTTTCACAACCCATTTGCCTGCCTTCTCCTCATAACCCATGATCCCTTCATTAATCACGAACTTATCAACCTCTGTCTTATATATGCTCAATAGATGAATCATTTGCTGGATGAAGCAATTCCTCCTCATGGCAGTTCTAAATGGCCATCTCTTCTCTGAGGCTATGCCTTTTGGGCCCTTGCCTCTCCTATTAGTGGAAGCACCTTCTCTGCATCCATTCTACCCAGACCTCTCAGCATCCCGTAAGTTTCAATCCAATCCCCAACTCCCATTCTAAACGCAATTGAGTATAGACTCAGAGTCTGCAACCATCTCTCATGTGATCATGTCCTTCATTCCCATTCTCTTAAACCTCATTTTGGGCCCCTTCCCATGCAAGCACATCCTTCCTTAGATACAGGGCCCAAAACTACTCTCAGTATTCCAAATTTGTCTGACCAGACCATTGTACAACCTCAGCAGTACATCTTTGTAACTTCTGTATTTCTACCTTTTTCAGTTTCAGAAGTAATGGCCCTAAAGATTTTCAGTTTCATTGTGATTATCATCTCAAAACTCCCAGCCAGTGTCTGAGATAAATGTAAAATTCAACTTGTATTTCATGAAAAAAATGGTGTTTATGATTCCCCCACCCGCCCCACCTCTTCAGTCTGAGATTCTATTCATTCACCAAGATTTTCTTGTTTTGTTCCTGTCTGCTAACCACAGTTTTATTGATGCTTTAGGTATGAGTAGCATGTTATTGGCAGAGGAGAGACAGTCACTGAATCTTTGTAGCTGTTGCTACATGGGCAACTAACATGGCCAGTGTTGAGGAGTTCTCCAATAAAGATGCAATGTGTTTTTGACTTCCTCTTTTTAGTCTTGACTTATTGCAGAATTTACTGTCTGATCTAACATGATAGTCAACCTCTTCCCTGATTGCAGGGAAGGCAAAGGTCAGGAACATGGAGTACAAGACACCAAACAGTCTGATACAGTCCTGTTTCAAACCCCACCTTCCATCTGATCTGTTGGAAATAGAGCTTAGTGCAGTGCATATTGACTGTCTCCCTTAACACTTCAAACTCCCGCACTCCTTCTATGATAAATGTTCTTTAAAGCCTTGGAGAGTTCTGCTTATTTTTAATGAAATGATTATCAAAATGGCAGTTTTCAATTTGGGGACAATATAACTGTGCCTGATCCTATTCATTTGACCACTCTCCTCAGTGAGTGAAGTTGAAGTAATATGACGTGTGGAACAAATTTATTTCTTTTCAGATATTAAATTGTGTTGATGTTCATGAAAAAAATCCAATTAAAGCAGTTTTGCCATACAGGGATCCCAAGAAAAATATAGGAAGGAAATAGAAAAGATTTTTTTGTAAGATTTGGCTTGGTTGAGTAAGTAACACTCTCACTTTCAGTTCCATGTGTTTTGGGATGGCATAATCTAAACGTTATTTTGAATTAAAATGGTGCTTTGGGATTGAGGTTTCAAAGAATGACAGCTCCAGGCATTGGAAGGGCAGAGAGGGTGCCACATGCTAATTTTGCAATGAATACAACACTACCTTCTTCTGGAGTGTTGAAAACGTAGGCCCAGTTTATAAAATTATATCTTTGAACATCTACATTTTTTAAAAACCTTTTACTATTTAAGCAATACTCTGCACATCTGTTCCTCCTACCAAAGTGGATAACCTCGCAACTTCTCACATTATATTCCATCTGCTATGTTCTTAGCAATTCATGAAGCCTATCCGGATCCTCCCGCAGCTGCTTTACATCTTCCTCACGACACATTCCATTTGGGTATCATCAGTAAATTTAAAAGTATTACATTCGGTTTCCATAACCAGATGATTTCTACAAATCTTGAAAAGCTGGGGCTCAAGTGTTGTTTCTTGTGGTACCCAGTAGTCACTGCTTGCTAATGTGAGAATGACCCATTTATTCCTATTGTTTTCTATATGTTAGCTATTCATTAATCCATGCCACTACATGACCTCCTGTCATTAAAATATCATACATTATACACCTGTCTGTTTTGAGTTCCACTTCAGAATTGTTATCCATACTCTCTTATCCTTCAATGCTCCTGAGGTATCCACAAAGCAGTAAAGTGAGTTTGTTCCATGTGGCCTGTGGCCACATGATGGTAGCTCTGCATGCTGCATGTCTGGGGACCAAAACTCATGACTCCTCTGAAGCATTAGCATGGTGTTATAATTGACTAAATTTCCTGTGTACAAGCTGGAGAAGATGCAACTAAGGGGTTCTCAGTGGAGGCTGTGTACTGAAAGGGAGAAAGTTGTACATTTGATGTTTGTTCTTTTAAAATTGCTGCGAGCCAGTATTGTTGGCTGAAAATAAGAATCAAATGGCTGCACAAAAGCAGCCAGCATGCCAACTCTGCACCTCACACTGGATTCATCATATCGAGCTGCGAAAATGGTGCATCTCTCATCCACATGTGCCTTGTTTTGTATCATGAACTACAGACGGTCTGCCAGTCAATTCAGACTGACCTTTCCTGCTTTTGTTGTTCAAAGGTGTTTGAAACAAATTATAGCAATTGTACTGCTGTCATTTGAACTCAAATACCTTAAAGCATGCGTACACCTTCAGAAATGCCCTCTCTGACCAGGTTTTGAACATTTGTCTTTATTGTCCTTTACTGTTAAATGTCTGTGAAGTTCCGTAGATGTTTATTGTGTTAAAGGCACTACAATAATTTGTACTGTTGAGATCACAGTAAACAGTGTATTTACTCACTGAGCCATGGAGGGCTCATTTGTGGTGATAAATGTATACATTTTATGTTGTATTGATAAATTTGATGTATTACAATTTTTCATGTAAATTTCAGTTAACCATATATTATGTTGGCATTTTCTAGACTCTTAAATATTGGGCATGGTTTAGAGATTTATGGGAGAAAGTGAGGTCTGCAGATGCTGGAGATCAAAGTTGAAACTTTATTGCTGGAACAGCACAGCAGGTCAGGCAGCATCCAGGGAACAGGAGATTCGACGTTTCGGGCACAGGCCCTGAAGAAGGGCCTGTGCCCGAAACGTCGAATCTCCTGTTCCCTGGATGCTGCCTGACCTGCTGTGCTGTTCCAGCAATAAAGTTTCAACTTAGAGATTTATGTAATACAGGACTGATCAAAAAATCTCACTATTTTAGGGATACTTTTAAAATGCTAGCATATACAGATATCACACATTAAAGTCTCAAAATTACACGCGTAGTTGCTTTAGTTGACACTTTTTTATGGATTATAGATAAACATGATAAATATAAAGCAAAATTTTGAAATACGTTATGACAGTACTTACAATCACTCTGCTTTGAAATTATTTCTGTTCTGTTATTTTTATATATGCTGTGTTTGTGCATTTGGGTTTTCATAAACATGTTCCACACTGAAGGTTGTGCTCTTGACCAGTAGGTTCTTATTTTGAAGCAGTGTGTAAGCGTTGCAATTTGCCATGTCTACCTTAATCTCTTTCCTGTCCTTCATTGTCAGAAAACATTGATTTTTGGCTCTAATATTGAACTTCAATATCAAAGGTGCTTCATTTTAAAGAAGAATTACCTTCATGCCAAAGGCTTACTTTTATTATATGGTTTAGAGATATTGATTGCCTTTTGAAATGTGAAATTACTATCTGCTTCACTCCACTCCTGTTGTCTCCATCCCACTACCAGTGCAAATATCAAATGCATTCTGAGAATGTAACAGTCTGTGAGTCTACTGTATTATTCATGTTAGATTTCTTCATTCCTAAATTCTTAGGTATTCAAATATATCATACATTTATTGTACTTCCTTATGAGTTTCAATTACTTGCCATATAGAGTAGGATAGGATAATTGCTGGATAATTCTGATTGGAAAGTTTTAATACTGCTGATACTGAGCTAATTATCTTGACTGTCTTAAGCAAACAAAACATCAAATAAAACACATTTACATGGCTCATTCTACAATCATTCTGTTTGTTGACTCTATTGTTATATGAGGAGTTGCAGAAAATTGTACCATTTTTTGAAATGCATGCAATGATATCAAATAAAATGAAGTATATGAGCAATCCAGCAGTTTGATGATGTTTCAGTGGATAAAATGGAAGCTTCAAAGTATTCTGCTCTACCCAGTGTTACATATTCTTTTTCATAAATAACCAATACTTGCAACTGCCACACTGACTGGCAGACTGCTGCTTCCTTTTTTTGTGATTTGCTTTTTTTTCTGGTATTTTGGCTGCAACATGGTCCAATATCTTGAAGTTTATTGGCAACACCAATAGTTTATAGGGCTACCATATCAGATCAACACTCACAGTCTTGTTCTGTGCTAATTATACATTCCATGCACATAGCTAACTGACTGAAGACACTACATGAAGAGTGATTGAAGATATGGTGGATACCTTTTTTCTTTTACTGGAATGTACTTTCTTCTACTGTAACCATTTTAAATTACAGGTTTGTCTGGTCTAAATTACAACACTCTACATTTTTCTTTTAAAGACCAGGAACCATTTTTCTGATAAATGTTTACAAGGATATATTTTATCTGTAGGTTCAGCTGATGTCTTGGTGGTATAATATGACCAGGTCTAGTTTTTATACAGAAATCACAACTTGGCAGTGTAGCTTCACTCTGTATTCTGTGGTTTATTGCCTCTCATGATATCTTCAGTATTCAAGTCAACATCCTATTTTTATGGGTGATGGTTGGTATGCAGTTTTAGTATGTTGTCTATTTCTTCACAGGACTTGACCATTTCTTGATGCAAAGTTGTGTAAATCTTGGACTTGTATGCTTTGCCCTGATGCACATTGAAATAACTCTGTGCATGCTCATTGATCAAGCTCTTATACTGTTCTCTTCCTTCTTTCCATCGATGTATTGTACTTAGGTGGTGTGATGATAGTCTAGATCTGTCTTTGAAACATGGAAGCCTCTGGTTAAAGTAAACTATCGAATTAGCATGTAGATTTGACAACAGTTACATGAAGTACAGACCCCATTCCCCCAACTCAGTCCCAGGATAGTGGACGATCCATGGAAAAGATGCATTATATGAACTGGGTATGGTGGTGTCAATAGTGTAGTAGGGGATGTTTGGTCCATGATTATAACTAGGCTTGTCTTTTATCCTGTGTTTTGTTCTAGACCCCATAGCTAAGGAAACAATATTTTTCCCAAACTTACTCTGTCTATCCTTCAAGAATTAAAAATTTTCCGTGAAATTGCCTCTTGTTGATCAATTCAAACTATACAGGCCCAGTAGCCTGAATTGCTTCCCAAAGAATGTCCTACCATCCCAGGAATCAGTCTGGTGACCCTCCACTGCACCACCTCTATAACAAGCATACATTCTCTGCCCTTGACCCTTTTGGTGCTCTTTACAGCTGATGTCCAATGTGGAAGTTTCAAGTGAGGGAGGGTAGTAGGTGATAACAATAGGAAGCTGTATTGTTATTCCTGATGAAGGGCTTTTGCCCGAAACGTCAATTTTCCTGCTCCTTGGATTCTGCCTGACTGCTTTTCCAGCACCATTCTGATTTTTGCTGTAATATTATTGTCCATTGTATCTCATTGGGATACATATTCACTGTCCTATTTCTCTTTGAGTGCCACTCTATATTTTTATAATTCGGAGATGCCGGTGTTGGACTAGGGTGTACAAAGTTAAAAATTACACAACACCAGGTTATAGTCCAACAGGTTTAATTGGAAGCACACTAGCTTTCGGAGCGACGCTCAAAACACAATCACCTGATGAAGGAGCGTCGCTCCAAATAAACCTGTTGGACTATAACCTGGTGTTGTGTGATTTTTAACTTTGTACATTTTTATAGTGTACTTTATTTCTCCTATCATTTCAGTCATATCTCTAAGTTAATAGAAAATTCACCTTTTTTGTATGTAGGAACAGTGACAGTGATCAGTTGATACTTAACAAAAAGACAATCTATTCATTGTAGTTCCCGGGGTCATGACATTTTTGAAGGGGTTATCTTGCTGATGAAATGTTAAAGCCATGTGTTCTCTCAAGTATACAAAAAAGATCCTGTCATGTTAGTTGAAGAAGAGTAAGCGTGTTTCCCTAATCCGGCCAATATTTATCACTCAACTATTTAAATTAAATTAATAACTTGATAATTTACCTTCCAGCTACTTGAGGGTCCTTACTGCTACATTTCCCTATACTACAATAGCACCTCCAAATCCAAGTTCAGAGCTTTGTTGTATGTTGAATTTGGAAAAGCTGTCAAAGAAATACTAGTTCGTCCCTGACCTACAAGGGACGGCTACAATGGAATATAATTTTATTGAATATAATTAAATATTGATCTGTCACATGACCCAGTAAAAGCTAACCCTGAGTAGAGAAAACTATTGATCATGACACAGGCCGAGTATTGAATGAGTTACAATGGTGATTTATGTAAGAGTAACAATGTGCGTTTAAAGAGATGCCACTGTTCAGCATTAAACATTCATGCAGTTATCCTTTCAATCAATAATTCTGTGAATGTATCTATTTTTCTATATTTCATCAATCTCAATTAATATTTCCTAGTCAGTCTTAAACTTGTATGAGGGAAAGGGCCAATATTTTAATTCCATTTTCAACAACAACCACCTGGTTTGGCTTTTTCAGATTTTTGAACGTATAATCAGACCTGTCAAGATACATCCATTTACAACACGATTTGGTTCCCTCCGTGTTGAAAAGAAAACAGTTTAAATGCATCTTACTCTAAGAAATCAGCACAGCTCTCTACACTTAAATGGATTTGCAATTGGTTTTAGGTCATAAATCTCACTCCATCAAAAAGCTATCCTTGAGGCCTCTGCATACCAAGAATCCATTTGAGATTCATTGAATGGGTGTAAATAAAATGACATACTACATCTGACTCCAATGATAGCACTTGCGTCAATCCAACAACTTGATACAAGAATCAATTTCTAATGATTTGTTGACAGCATTTTCAACATCGTGCTGTCTCTGCAGAAATAGGCACATGGAAACAAAATAAGGGAAAAGTAGGTTAAGGAAAAGAGCAGTACAAGCTCCGTCTTTAAAGAGCTGAGTACTTTGGATTTAGGTGACACAGTCTCAGTACATCATTTATATTCAATAATCATTTATTTTTCAACTTATTGAAAAATGCTAGACAAAGGTTTTGAGAGGGTAAGGATCAGGACATTTCTGCAACATTTTTAACAGAAGTTACATGCAAATGATCATTGTTGCACTTTTTAAAAATGCAACTACATTCATATCAAAAGAAAAATTGGTCACATCTTTATCATGAAAAGCGTAACTATTTATTCACATATTCTGGTCAATAAAATTGTCCATTTGGTTCAATTATGTTTTTGTCCAGCTATACAATTCAAAAGGAGGCCAATGTTCATGAGAGGTTAACATTCCTTAGTGAAACTGTACCTCTGTAAAGGAATGTATATTCTGCCTGTAACAAATGCTAGGTTAATTTGTATAGAATGTCAAACTAGAAAGTTTGCAAAATAATGCTAGAAAGAGGAATCAAGCACATTCCAAGATCTTCAGGGACAGTACTGACTGCTTTCATGCAGGGTGTGGACAGGAGGGAAATAATTTCTGTCCCGAGGATTCCAGGTGGATCTCCAGAACATTATATTCTTTTGATTTGATTTATTATTGTCACATGTGCTGAGATAAAGTGACAAGTATTGTATTGTTATTCAGGCAAATCATATCACATGTAAATGCATCAAGGTAATAGATCAGAATGCAGAATATAGCGTTACAGTTACAGTGAAGGTGCAGAGAAAGACCAACTTTAATATTGGCAACAATATTTAATATTTGCACTGTTTTGGGCAACATGGTGGCTCAGTGGTTAGCACTGATGTCTCACAGCATCAGGGTCCCAGGTTCAATCCCAGCCTTGGGCGACTGTCTGTGTGGAGTTTGCACATTCTCCCTGTGTCTGCGTGGGTTTCCTCTGGGTGCTCCAGTTTCCTCCCAAAGTCATAAAGATGTGCAGGTTAGGTGAGTTGGCCATGCTAAATTGCCCAAAGTGTGAGGTGCATTAGTCAGAGCGAAATGGGTCTGGGTGGTTTACTCATCGGAGGGTCAGTGTGGACTCGTTGGGCCGAAAGGCCTGTTTCCACACTGTAGGGAATGTAATCTAATATATGAGATATCTGTCCATAAGTCTAATGGCAGAAGGGAAGAAGGTGTTCTTTAAACTGTTGGTATTTATTTTCAAACTTTTGTATCTACTGCTCGATGCAAGCGAGTATAATCAGGATGGGAAGTGTTTTTGATTATGTTGGCTGTTTTCTTGAGACAGTGGGAAGGATAGATGGAGTCAACGGATGTAAAGCTAGTTTTCGTGATTGACTGGGCTGCATTCACAGCTGTTTAGTTTCTTGTGGTCTTGGGCGGAGCAGTTGCCATAGCAAGCTGTGATACATCCAGATAGGATACTTTCTATGGTGCATCTATAAAAAATGATGAGTCATAGTGGACATGCCAAACTTTCTTAGCCTTCAGAGGAAGTAGAGGTGCTTTCTTGAATGTAGCATTGACATGGATAGACCAGGAAAGATCGTTGATGAGATTTGCTCCTAAGAACTTGAATCTTGCGACCAACTTGACCTCAGCACCATTTTTACAGATAGGGGCCTGTCCTCCATTCTGCTTCCTGAAGTCGATGACCAGCTTTTTCATTTTGTTGATATTGAAGAAGAGATTGTTGTCTTTCTACCATGTCACAAAGCTCACTATCTCTTTCCTGTGCTCTGTCTCACTGTTTTTAAGATCTGACACTACGGTGGTGTCATCTGCAACTTGTAAATGGAGTTGGAGCAGACATTGGCCACACAGTCATGAGTGCATCAGGAGTATAGTAAGGGGCAGAGTATGCAGCCTTGCAGGGCACTGGTGTTGAAGGTTATCGTCGAGGTGGTGGTGGTGTCAACTACCCTTACTGATTTGTGGTCTGTGGGTCAGGAAGTCGAAGATCCATTTGCAGAGGACAGAACACTGTTCTAGGTCTTGGAGTTGAAGATGAGTTTGTTTGGAATTATGCTGATTAAGGTGAAGTTCAGACAATAAATAGGAGCCTGACGTAAGTGTCCTTGTTATCTGGATCTTCCATGGATGACTGTAGAGCCAGGAAGATGGTGTTTGCTGTGGATTTATTGTGACAGTCAGCCAATTGTAGTGAATCAAGGCAATCTGGGAGGCTGGAGTTGATGTGCCATTACTAACCTAAGGATTGGATGCTAGATCCATTGGGTGGTATTAAGCTATGTTTCCTGATTTTCCTTTGCACTGAGATGATGGTGGTATTCTTAAAGCAGGTGGGAACCTCTGATTAAAGTAAGGAGACATTAAACATGTCTAAATAGTCCTGCCATCTGGTCTGCACAGAATCTAAGTGCATGGCCAGGGACTCCATGTAGGCCGATCACTTTCCGTGTGTTCATTCTCGTAAGCCGAACTGACACCTGTGGAGGTGACCGTGGGTACTGTTGTCAGGCCAAGTGACATCACTTCACTGACCTTCTGTTCAAAATGATCACAGAATGCATTGAACTCATCGGGGAGAGATGTGTTGTTGTCAGCAATTCTACACCGTTTCACTTTGTAGCCTGTTTATATCGTGTAAGCCTTGCCACAGTCAACATGTGTTTATGTGGTTAGTCTGAGAGTCTCGTTTAGTCAGATATTGTCCTTTTGGCATCCCTGATGGCTCTGCAAATGGTGTACTTACCTTGTATGTATTGGTCAGTGTCACCCAATTTGAATGCCTCAGCCCTGAACATCAGTAGGAAGTGGACCTCATGGCTCATCCATGGTTTCTGGTTGGGGAACACTCAAATTAACTTTTTTGATATGCAGTCCTTTACACTGATGAAATCTATGATTATACTGGCCTGGTCACTTAGGCTGAATGAGGAGGAGGGGAATAAAACCTGAGCTGATTCACCCATTAACGTCTTATAGAGTCATAGAGATGTATCATGTAGAAATACACCATTCAGTCCAACTTGTTCATGCTGACCAGATATCCTAAACTGATCTCCCATTTGCCAGCATTTGGCTCATATCCCTCTGATCCCTTCCTGTTCATGTACCTATCGATGCCTTTTAACTGTTGTAATTGTACCAGCGTCCACCACCTCCTCTGGGAGCTTGTTCCATACACATATCGCCCTCTGCATGAAAACATTGCCCTTTAGTTCTATACCCACTGGGGGAGGTGACAGCCTTGTGGTATTATCACTGGACTGTGAATCCAGAGACCCAGGTCATGTTCTGGGGACCTGGGCTCAAATCCAACCACAGCAGATGGTGGAATTTCAATTCAACAAAAATCTGGAATTAAGGGTCTAATGATGACTGAATACATTGTTAATTGTTGAAAAAACCCATCAGGTTCACAAATGTCCTTTCTGGGCTGGCCTACATGTGACTCCAGACCCACAGCAATGTGGTTGATTCTTAACTGCCCCCTGGGCAATTAGGGATGGGCAATAAATGCTGGCCTAGCCAGCGATGTCCTCATCCAATGAATGATTAAAGAAATATTTCCCCTCTCTCCTTAAACCTATGCCCTCTAATTTTGGATTCTCCCAGCCTGGGAAAAAAAACAATCTCTCTAAGGTTACCCATGAGTCTCTGACACTCCAGGGAAAAATGCCCTGTCTAGTCAGCCTCTTCCTACAGCTCAAGCCCTTCAATCCTGACAATGTCCTTGTAAATCCTTTCTGTATCCTTTCAAGGTTCCCAACATCCTTCCTGTAGCAGGGAGACCAGAATTGAAAGCAGTATTCCAAAAGTAGCCTCACCAATGTCCTATACAGCTGCAACATGACATCCTAAATCATATATTTTAATACACTGACCAATGAAGGCACGTGTACCAGATGCCTTCTTCAGCACCCTTTTACCTGTGACTCATTATAGGAATTATGCACCTATCGCCCTACGTCTCTTTTGTTTGGCAACACTCCAGAAATAGGTCAAAGTGGCTTCTAATGAATAAGATATCTGAAGGGACCTCTTAACCATCTTGGATTCTAACACACCTATTCCTCTGGCTTTAAGGAACAGCTGTCTGAAATCAATAATAGCCCTTGGTATATCCTGTGGTAACCAGTGAAGAAACCTAGGGCTGCAGGTTCACAGTTCCTTGAAAGTGGAATCACAGATAGACAGAGTGTTGAAGAAGGCATCTGGTATGCTTGCCTTTACAAGGGTCAGTGTATTAAGGTATAGGATTTAGGACGTCATATTGTGGCTGTACTTCAGATTACTCAGAAGGTACTTATTTATAAGATTAACCAGATTGCTCAGATACTTGATGCAAATGTCCCACCATATTTAATTCCAGTTACAATAATGAAAGACAGCAAACTCATTTAAAGTGAAATATGCAATTGGGGAAAATATTATAATGCAATGGGTTTCTCCACTGTTCAGAATTCCATTCAAAAAGATTTAATGTCACAGTTTTCTTCAGACTATTATTTATTACTTCATCACAAAAAATCAATGTCATTGTACTCCTAACATACAATAAAAATCCTGGTGATTCTGTATCTATTAAGTTGCAATATCTTGTTGGTCTGTGGAGTGTGGATGCTAATTTGTTGTATTGGTTGCTTCATTAATCTCGATGTTTTCCATGTTTTCCACAACTTCAATACTATTAGTCATTCGATACAAAATGCATTAATATGTGCCCTCCTTACTCCACACCACCTCTAATCTTTTACCTTTGTCTTTCCAGTGCAGTCGACTATCCCTTTCTCATTCTTTTCGTTTTTACCTATGCATCAGTTACATTCTTTTTAAACAAATTTGTATGGTTTCAAAGTATTAGAGTAGAAATGTTCCATTGCAACAATCGTAAATCAATCATAGCAAGTAGCCTTACACTACGGCTACACTAAATGGACAAACAAAAACCCATGTCAAGTAAAAGGACAACTGCTTCTTTGATAGTCCGTGACTACCTGGTCAGGTCCACAACCCCAACAACCCACCCTCCCCTCCTGGCACCCTCCCCTGCCACCTCAGGAATTGCAAAACCTGTGCCCAAACCTCCTCCCTTACCTCCATTCAAGGCTCCAAAGGAGCCTTCCACATTCATCAAAGTTTTACCTGCACATCCACCAATGTCATTTATTATATCCGTTGCTCCCGATGCGGACTCCTCTACTTTGGGGAGACTGGACGCCTCATCGCAGAGAGCTTCAGGGAACATCTCTGGGACACCCGAACCAATCAACCCCACCACCCCGTGGCCCAACATTTCAACTCCCCCTCCCACTCTGCCGAGGACATGCAGGTCCTGGGTCTCCTCCACCGCCGCTCCCTCACCACCCGATGCCTGGAGGAAGAACGCCTCATCTTCCACCTTGGCACACTTCAACCCAGGGCATCAATGTGGACTTCACCAGTTTCTTCATTTCCCCTCGCCCCACCTTACCCCAGTACCTGCTGTGCTTTTCCAGCAACACTCTAATCTAAACTCTGGTTTCCAGCATCAGCAGTCCTCACTTTTGCCTTCCTTCTTTGTCATGGTCCATTCAGCACTCACATCCAACGTAAAGAATTTTATCTTTATCTGGGGTGAACACCATTCCTTATAATTAGTTCATGATGTTTTATTGGATATATTGCCCCTCATAGCATTACCAGCAGCTACTCGGCAATGACTACCAGACGTGTAACTCAGGAAAGTACTTTAATTGTAATAATGGACATGAGCCCCATTTGCTTGCTCAGTTAGATGCAGAACATTTGAAAGCACTATTCACAGAAGAGAAGGGAAGCTTTCCTGGTGTCTGAGCCAAAATTCCTTAAACACAGGTTAAGGGATGATATGATTGAAATCTTCAACATATCAACAGAAAAAGACAGGATACTAGCTGGGGATTCTAGAACTATGGACCATAGTCGAGAAACTAGGGCCAGACTGTTCAGGAGAGATTTTAGGAAAGACTTCTTCTACCAACGTTGGTAGAGGTTTCACCTCTCTTTCACAAATGGCAGCTGATGTTAGATATTAAAATTAAATCTGAGATTTTTGTTAAGCAAAAGTGATATGGGCCAAAAGCAGGTATATTTAGTTAGGCCACAGATCAGCTATGATCTCATTTGAATTACAGAACAGACTTGAGGAGCTGAATGGCCTACTCCTTTTCTTTATATTCTTTAAACCACAAAAACAAATGTATGTGATTGCTGAATGTGTGCCTCATTGCGAACGAAGTTAGTTTTAGTGTTGGCCTACATTGCGTTAATGACTATGTGTTGCCAGTAATTCATTAATTGCATTGTGTTTAGCTGTCCTGAAAAATAGGATAACAGTATTGTCATAATGAAAGCATGTTATCATCGTCTTCCAGAAACAGCAACATTTCAATTTCACCTCTGTAGTTAAAGTTCTATAAAATGAAAGGCAGAAATTTCTGGAAACAGAAAAATTCTAATAAGCATGCACTGTCAGAAGTGGCAGAGCACATCAGCCAATAACCTATGTTTTCTCATCCTGTCACAGATCAAAGCAAGCTCACCTCAGAATATTGTTGGTAGATGTCAGTGTTATATTGCAGATGCTATCTTATATAAGTGCTAGAAGGGCAAGAACTGAAGTGCGTATCACACATACTGCTGGCATAGTATGTAACTTTTATAGATTCAATCAAAATCCTATTGTAGGAATTTTTACAGCTATTGGAGGGGGAGGCCAAAACATCACTGCCAGCTGTACAAGAGCAGCCTTTTGTGACTATTCATCAAACGATGGACTTTGTATCAGTAGAAAAGGAATGAGATGACATCAACTGATCTTTGTCTTTTATGATGCATTATATTTTGTTGTGCTGTGGCTAGGTGCAGTGCCGATATTGAAATGTATTGAATGAATGAGCTGCCAGAGGAAGTGGTGGAGGCTGGTACAATTACAAGATTTAAAAGGCACCTGGATGGGTATATGAATAGGAAGGATTTAGAGGGATATGGGTCAAATGCTGGCAAATGGGACTAGATTAATTTGGGAATATCTGGTTGTCCACTAGTCCCGTTTGCCAGCACTTGGCCCTTATCCCTCTAAATCCTTCATAATCCTATACCCACCCAAATGCCTTTTAAATGTTGTAATTGAATCAGCCTCCACCACTTCCTCTGGCAGCTGATTCCATACACTCACCACCCTTTGCGTGAAAAGGTTGCCCCTTAGGTCCCTTTTATAACTTTCCACTCTCACCCTAAACCTATACCCTCTAGTTCTGGACACCCCACTGCAGACAAAAGGCCTTGTCTACTAATCCTATCCATGCCCCTCATGATTTTATAAACCTCTATAAGGTCACCCCTCAGCCTTCGATGCTCCAGGGAAAACAGCCCCAGCCTATTCAGCCTCTCGCCATAGCTCAAATCCTCCAACCCTGGCAACATCCTTGTTAATCTTTTCTGAGCCCTTTCAAGTTTCACAACATCCTTCCAAAAGGAAGGAGACTATAATTGCACGAGAGTTACTGGTCAATGTGCCAGTTAAATTCAGTCTAGAATACAAATAGCAGACATTTTATTTCTTATTAACTATAACATCCTAAAAACATCAATATGACCTCTGAGCTTGTGATGAATATGGAAGGATCAGTAAAAGTCATATTTTGTATTGGAGAGAATGATGCCTGGATTTGATAAGTTTAATCAAATCCATTACCTGTGGATAATGGTGTTGTAAATTAGTGATAAAGATGAGGTGCTCCAGAAATAATAATATGAATTTACTAGCATTTCAGTGTGGGTCATATTACTGTGGAATAATACTAGGTAAAGGCCAAACCTTGATTCATTTTCGCTTTGCAGTTGCATTGGTCGGGGCCTTAGTAGAAATGTCTCCCAGTTGTTCAGCCTGAAACTGAAAATGAACATTCCTTGGAAAAGGATGTTACTTTTCACATACCTATATATGCAAAAGTCCAACTTGGAGAATGGGAGATCTTATGGTGCAGATATCCTCATGCCAGTTACCATCTTCTAACATCAATCACTTGTACCTTCTGTGACATTAGATACATACAGAAAAATACCAATAACTTGGCATATGGAATGTAATGTGAGAAATGTGAACATTTGCACTTGGGTGGACAGGATAAAGGAGCTGAATATATTTAAGTGGAGAAAGTCTGCAGAATCCTTCAGCACAGAGGGATTTTCCTGTCATAAATCATAAAAATCTAACATACATGTTTAACATTTTAGGGAAGGGGAACGTAATGTTGGCCTTTATTTCAAACAGAATGGTATATAAAAGGTAGATTGGTTTTAATAAAGCTATATGAAGGCATGAGTCAGCCCACAGCTGAAATACTGTGAACAATTTTGGGCCCCTTTATCCAAGGAACAATATACTGGCATTTCAGGTAGCCCAGAGAAGGTTTACTAGATCCAGAATATGGAGGGACTGTCTTATGTGAAGGCCCAAGTGGGTTGGCGTTGTACTTATTGGAGTTTGGAAGAACAAGAAGTGACCTTATTGAAACATTTAACATTTTTGGAGTGCTCAACTAGGTAGATTTGGAAAGGTTGTTTCCCCTTGTGGGAGAATCTAGGGCTGGAGGACATAATCTCAGAATAAAGGTTCACCCATTTAGGACAGAAATTAGGGGAAATATCTTCAGGAGGTAGTAAATACGTGGAATTCTTTACTGTGGATGGCTGCCGCCATTGGTCAAATGTATATTGAAGGCTGTGAGAGCTTTTTAATCAATAAGGGAATTGAGGGTTAAGGTGGAAAAGGCAGGAACGCACATCATACAATATGGAAGAGATTCTTGGAGCCATCCAGTCTGTGCCACCAAGAAAAAACTATTTTAGATTGACGATAGTCCCACTTGCCCGAACTAGCCCATGGCCTTGAATGCTATGACATTTCAGGTTCTCATCCAAGTACTTTTAAAGGTTGTCGATTTCCTGCATTCTAGAATCCCATCACTCATTGGATGAAAAATAAATTTTCAAGTCCTCTCCAAACCTCCTGCCATTAAAATTATACCCCCTTGTTATTGACCCTTGAACAAAGCAGAATGTCTGTTTTGCTATACCCCCCCCACCCCTGTTCTTGCCCCTCATAATTTTGTACACCTCAATCAGGTTCCCACTCAGCCCTCTCTCTCTCAGGAATCTCCTCTGTACCCTGTCCAGTACAATCATATCCTTCCTACAGTGTGGTGACCAGAACTGCACACAATATTCCAACTGTGGCCTTTCCAAAGTCATGCACAGCTCTTCAAATCTACGCTGCATCTGTTTAAGGCAAGTGTACCTTTTGAATTCTTTATTTAGCCCATTAACCTGTGCTGCCACTTTAGTAGAGTATATATAATCTGCCTTGCTGCATTAACTCTCAATTTATTACAAGTACACAGCTCTTCCTTATTGATGCCTTGTGACTACAAGACTACATTTTTTTTTCTGCAGGTTCCATTTCAATGAGTAGGCTTCAGATAAATTCACATCCAACAAGCTGCTCTGAAAATTCACATTCAGCAGCTGGGACAAATTCTATCACATCTGTTGAGATATTCCACAAGATTCTAAAACAACCAGAAGTTTTCTAAATAAAACAGTCGGCATCATTATAAAAGTAAATTTGTTTGATCTCCTCCTAAAGTTAATGGAGCATTTACAAACTCCAGAACTTTAACCCAGATTCATAACTGCCAAAAGCTATTCAGTTTTTCCTTGGGTAATGCCCTATTTGTACCAAGTTTCATTGAAATCTGCCCTTTTTTTTGATTAGCTATGTATTATACACACATGCACAGATATATTTACAGACTAACAGGTGAAAACATTACTTTGGCTTCAGGCAAAATAATGAATCTATATGTTTAATTATAGGATCTGAAAGAACTCTTGTGTAACGAGGCATCCATGAAATCTTTGGTGTGGAATGGGGTTGGAATAGCCTCAGAAATAAAAGGGTGAAGAACCCCTGGCCTAAACACCATATACATTCAGTCTTCCTTGTCAACTTGTGTCTTGAGATTTCTTTTTTCCATTTTGACCTTCAGGAAGTATCGTCATTTTATCTTGCAATTCTTAAACATATTTAGGTTATTTAATAACAGTTATTTACTCATATTTTCTCAAGCATCGCTTTAATATATTCAACAATTGTATTTATTTTCACTTCACCAAACTACTCTTTTCCACCTGCAAGTGTTTTGTTACCATTTACCTTATGACACCTCATGATACTATCATTCCTGACAACTGAATTTAGATTTGCTGAAGAAATGTTGTTTTATAACTTTTTTTAAAGGGAGGGTCAGCTGCTTTATTATTATTTAGTTGGAAAGAGAGCAAAGTGTCTTTTTCTGCAACTCTGGTCTTATTAATTCTTTAATTATGATCATAAAATTGAAACTTAATGTTCCGACAATAACATTCTGTTTTAATCTTGAGGACGCAGCCTTTTTTCAATTTATAGAGGTTTTAAGCAATAAAAATT
Source organism: Chiloscyllium plagiosum (assembly GCF_037043375.1). Taxonomy (NCBI): domain Eukaryota; kingdom Metazoa; phylum Chordata; class Chondrichthyes; order Orectolobiformes; family Hemiscylliidae; genus Chiloscyllium; species Chiloscyllium plagiosum. The sequence continues at coordinate 60,531,137 of NW_028270149.1, forward strand.
CCATTAACTTTAATCGCCCAGATGACCCATTGTAAGTGTGATAGCAGTGGGTTGATCATTCAAAGTATCCTGCAATCTCAGCGGGAATAAGCCAACAGCAGTGAGAATTCAGCTGCAAACAGCTAATAAATATATTACGTTACATGCACCTTTACAACAGAATGTTGATAAAATAATACATGAATGCAAATTACTTGACATTTGTATTGTCATTCTATCCATCTCATGGCGAATCTTCTCCCTTTGTGCTGTCCCTTGAAACTTCGATCAGGTTTATTAAAAAAAAGTACTGAATTATTTCTGAAGACTTTTGTAGGTTATTAAATGGAGCAGCAGCTGCATCTCAAAAGTATTTCAGAGATTGCAGAATTACAAGGTCTGGCAATTATTCTTCTTCCCTTACCTGTTCAAACGTAAGCCATCATTGTTGATCCTGAAGAATAAGGTCCACAAAATCCTTGTGAATCTATAGCATGGATTTTCCTTTTCCACATACCAGTTTGAATTTGATGCTAAGTCAAAGATACCTCCAGGTGTCCGGAGACAGTGAAATCTTATTGAAAAACTGTTTCCTTTTACTTTGCATTTGTGAAAATAGTGAAGTAGATGTTTGGGAAGCACACGTGGATTTAAGGTAAAATGACATAAACATGAAAATGTACTTCAAAAGTTTATGAAAATACTGACGTTCGTGGAGAAAGTTGATATGTTACAAATAAAATTTATCTATTGAGGGCTGGTGAGTTTATTTAATGGTAACTATGAATTGAATATATCGATAAAACCTTGTTACACTTCCTTCAACAAGATATAACATTTCCAAGAGGACTGAGTTCCAGAGTTGCAGCTTTCATCAATTCAATGATCATTTACATCATACCTCTGGGGGATGCAAACAATCACTGACAATAACTTCTCAATTTCCATGTCTAACCATCTATGTGCAAACTCTAGAAATTAGCTTTTGTGTCCAAGGAGAAACAAATATATTACTACCATCAATTTCCCTTTATTAATGTTGTTTGCATCATCCTAAAAAAAAACTCCCAAATGATGCCAAATATGATTTACCAATCATAATTCCATATGCAGAATCAGAGCATTTCTATTATCCAAGTATCCAAATTGTAATGTGCTTAATGATAGATTTGACAGGTGAGGTGCCGGAAGACTGGAGGTTGGCAAACGTGGTGCCACTGTTTATGAAGGGCGGTAAAGACAAGCCAGGGAACTGTAGACCAGTGAGCCTGAACTCAGTGGTGGGCAAGTTGTTGGAGAGAATCCTGAGGAACAGGATGTACATGTATGTGGAAAGGCAAGGACAGATTAGGGATAGTCAACATGGCTTTGTGCGTGGGAAATCATGTCTCGCAAACTTGATTGAGTTTTTTGAAGAAGTAACAAAGAAGATTGATGAGGGCAGAGCAGTAGATGTGATCTATATGGACTTCAGTAAGGCTATCGACAAGGTTCCCCATGGGAGACTGATTAGCATGGTTAGATCTCATGGAATAAAGGGAGAACTAGCCATTTGGATACAGAACTGGCTCAAAGGTAGAAGACAGAGGGTGATGGTGGATGTTTTTCAGACTGGAGGCCTGTGACCAGTGGAGTGCCACAAGGATCGGTGCTGGGTCCTCTACTTTTTTGTCATTTACATAAATGATTTGGATGCGAGCATAAGAGGTACAGTTAGTAGTTTGCAGATGACACCAAAATTGGAGGTGTAATGGACAGTGAAGAGGGTTACCTCAGATTACAACAGGGTCTGGACCAGATGGGCCAATGGGCTGAGAAGTGGCAGATGGAGTTTAATTCAGATAAATGCGAGGTGCTGCATTTTGGGAAAGCAAATCTTAGCAGGACTTATACACTTAACAGTAAGGTCCTAGCGAGTGTTGCTGAACAAAGAGACCTTGGAGTGCAGGTTCATAGCTCCTTGAAAGTGGAGGCGCAAGTAGATAGGATAGTGAAGAAGGCGTTTGGTATGCTTTCCTTTATTGGTCAGAGTATTGAGTACAGGAGTTGGGAGGTCATGTTGCAAATGTACAGGACATTGGTTAGGCTATTGTTGGAATATTGCATGCAATTCAGGTCTCCTTCCTATCAGAAAGATGTTGTGAAACTTGAAAGGGTTCAGAAAAGATTTACAAGGATGTTGTCAGGGTTGGAGGATTTGAGCTATAGGGAGAGGCTGAACAGGCTGGGGCTGTTTTCCCTGGAGCGTTGGAGGCTGAGGGGTGACCTTATAGAGGTTTACAAAATTATGAGGGGCATGGATAGGATAAACAGACAAAGTCTTTTCCCTGGGATCGGGAGTCCAGAACTAGAGGGCATAGATTTAGGGTGAGAGGGGAAAGATATAAAAGAGACCTAAGGGGCAACCTTTTCACCTTTTACATGTATGGAATGAGCTGCCAGAGGAAGTGGTGGAGGTTGGTACAATTACAACATTTAAGAGGCATTTGGATGGGTATATGAATAGGAAGGGTTTGGAGGGATATGGGCAGGGTGCTGGCAGGTGGGACTAGTTTGGGTTGGGATATCAGGTTGGACCGAAGGGTCTGTTTCCATGCTGTACATTGCTATGACTATGACTGTATAAGATTTCTTGCAATTTTCCCAACTACTTCCACACTTGTGATGTTAAGAGCAGTAAAAGCTTCTCACTGTGTGACTTTATTCACACAATGTCTCACATTCACAATGCAGAATGTTTGCCTTCTGGATGAAGGTTCCATGCTGAATCTTTACTCTGGTCAGTCTTGCTGCTCAACTCATATACGTGCTTGTGTTAATGCTGGTTTCTGGCATACCTGCAGCTGCCAGTGCATAAACATTTTTTTTGTAATGTTGTTAGATTAGATTAGATTACTTTACAGTGTGGAAACAGGCCCTTCAGCCCAACAAGTCCACACTGACCCGCCGAAGCGTAACCCACCCCTATCCCTACATTTACCCCTTACCTAACACTACGGGAAATTTAGCATAGCCAATTCACCTGACCTGCACATCTTTGGACTGTGGGAGGAAACCGGAGCACCCGGACGAAACCCACGCAGACACGGGGAGAACGTGCAAACTCCACACAGTCAGTTGCCTGAGGCGGGAATTGAACCCGGGTCTCTGGCGCTGCGAGGCAGAAGTGCTAACCACTGTGCCACCGTGCCGCCCACTTCTATTTTAGCCTCTTGCATTGGTGAGGCCAGAATCCTTTCATACCACATGACTAGCATTTTTCTTAGAAAGCAGGGTTGTATTATGTCGGGTGCAACAGATTTCAGGTCCTGCGCTGTGAACTTTCTTTCCACTTGCTGGCTACTGCACTAATACTGGTAAATGTATTTAATACTTGCAGATGGTGTCCAGCCCTAATGGTTTTCTATGTTCTGCCATCATTAAGTAATGTTTCAATGTCATGACCTTTTATTTTCTCAGAGGTTATTTTGGAGAAATATTTACTCAGCATTGTAGCTATGACCAGATCTATTTTCTTCTCAGACAATTCAAGCACTGACAAATCATAATCGCAGTTGTCACAACACCTATTGCCAAATTGATCAATTAACTCTTTTTAAGCTTTAGCCTTCAAGACACCAGCTCTGCATAAAGAATTCTAAAGTTCGTTTTTACATGAAGCTGATTCTCAAGCATTTTCCATACCTTAGCAGGATCACTCTGGCTCTTTCTCTGATGCTTATCCTGTGCAATGCAAACTTATTTTCAATGCATTCTCAACTGGATTTGCAACAGCTAAAGCCAAAGAGCATAGCCCATCTTCTGTTTTAAAAAGTCTGAATTTTCTGTAGCCTTCTGATTCATGCTGGGGAATTTGGAAGACAAATCTGATGTTCCATCGCTTTTGCAATTATTGCTGATTCCTTTGGGTTGTTTGTTTCCTTCTGCGCTGTTTTTGGTTTGACATTTTTTAATGTGATGCAAGTACAATACACACTCGTTGTTTTGATTATGGTGTAATGGAGTAATTCTAATTTTGCACTGCTTTGTACAAATCAAGAACCATCATTCTGCACCATATTGTTCTAGTGTTGTTTTTAAATGCAACAGATTAAGCAACATGGATTAAGTTTGCTTAATCTCAAAATTCATAAACTGAGAAAACAATTTGCATTTACAAATAATCTATGTTTTTCAACCTCTGCTGGTATGCTTCTTGCTGAACCACGTATGGCGCATGGGTTGCATCCTGGTTCTCAGTTCATCAGTATATTAAGAGCTTAAAGCATTACAGCACTTGAAACAATGAAAGTGTCAATAAGCAAAATGCAGTCTGAGCTGGAATTGTTTTCAAAATGACTGAAACAAATCACTCAGACCTGTACATCCTGTGTGATTTACATCTTTTAGAAAATGGTACAGATCAGGATGGAAGTCACCTGTGGATTTTTGAGCTTAGAAACTAATTGAAGCCAAGCATGGCGTCACTATAAGGAAGGAATTGTATTACATGGAACTGCTTTTCAGCAGAAAATAGCAGAATATTTTTTTTTTGCAACAGCAGAACTATAAGATGCTCTATCTCCTTGTTTTTCTCCCATCCTTTTAAGACAGCGTGTCGTGGATTTTTTTTTAAAAATGGACACATTTCTATTGACTGAGAACTCAAAAACATTTTTTGATTTTCCTACTGAGGAGATACAATCAAAGAGCAAAGAACAACACAGCACCAGGTCCTTTACTCCTCCAAGCCTGTGCCGAAACATTTTGCCCTTCCGACACATTTTGCCCTTCCATACTAAAACTGTCTTCATTTACAGGATTCATATCCCCCTATTCTCTCCTATTCATGTATTCATCCAGGTCTTCTCGAATTCTGCTATTTGTGTCTGCTTTCACCACCTTCTCTGACAGTGCGTTCACACCCTTTGTGTGAAAAATGTGCCTCACACACCTTTTTCTTAAACTCCACCCCGCCCCCTTTCCAACAACACCTTGAACCTGTGTCCCCTAGTGATTGACCCCTCCACCCTGGGAAAAAGCCTCGTATGTTCAACTCTATCCAGGTCATTCACAATCTTTTAAACTTCTGTCAGGTCACCTCTCAATCTCCTGCATTCCAGTGAAAACAAAACTATGCAACCTTTCTTCACAGCTAAAAGTCCCCTATGCTAGGCAACATCTTGGTAAACTTTTCTGTACCCTACTCATTAATCAAATAACTGTACTCTCAAGTTAAAACTAACACTTCAACAACACTAGACTTTTAAAACTGCATTTCTTGATTTTTTTTTCTTGGATGTTGTCCCCTTTTAAAACTTAACACTTGCGTTTTTGTGTGTTTTGTTTGATGTTATGTTTTGTTACATTTCTTGTGTCAAATTAATCTTTCTTTCACTCAAACAAACCTTAATTTAAGATCCTTAATTTTGATGAGTTCCACATTTTTATTGAAGTGTGATATGGCTATGTGCTTAAAAGAAAATCTGAAATATTTGTTACAGCAATGGAGGAGGTTAAAACCATGGGAATGAATTCAACACCTAACCTGGTCATAACGTTGGGACAGTATCTAATAAAGTTTGTCATGTTTATCATGTGAAACATTTACCTGCTATCTTCATAGGTGATCTAATTTGCCAAAATTTACCAAGATCCTGTTACAATTTTTACATGTCTTTCCATGAATTTTCCTAATCCAACTCTGTTCTTAATGTCATTACTCAGAGAGTTTCTGTTCCGAAGAACAGAAAATTTTCAAGTTCAATCCATGTTGAATCAACATTAAGTATTTCTCCATAATGTAATTATACTGCACATTAAATATGGCCACAAATGTATTGAATTGCTAGCACCCAATTTATTTTAGTGGCAGTACTTTGTATTAAATATGCCTTGAACCACTAATTGAAGATGTCTTCCTTCTATATGGTGTCATGGGTGGAAGTAAAATGTTCCATTAATGACAGACATAAATTATTGAAGGCAAACAACAGCTGCACATGATTTCAATGTCTCTCATTTTCCTAATGTTGTCCCACATGTGTAAAACAGAGCAAGCTAGTACTTAGCACAATATGTGAATGAAGCAGCGATATTTATGGCTGTATAACTACACTGATTGATTTCTCTTGTTTTAATAGAGAACTCTTAACAGCAATACAACCAACTCTTCATTCCCTGAATTTATGTTTCATTGTCTTTTTAAATTAAATCTTGAATTAAATGTTACACCTTAGCTGTTTGAAGATGTATTTCAATCACATATTCATATGTAATAGCCTTATTTCAGTGTTAGCATTGATAGTAATAGGAGAACAACACAGTACAATGAAGCCTACTTGGCATTTTATCGTCTCCCACACATGAGTGATCCTGCTTTTCTCTGTCTGACTCCCTGATCTTCTTGGAGGGAGTAAGATGCCTGATGTCCACAAACTCCTATCCAGAATTGTCATCATCTCGGGCTAATATTTCCTGAGCTGAGAAAAAAGGAGGAATTAAGTCCGATTGAAATGAATGCAAGAGCACTTAATGGTCCTACATGAGCTGAGGAAGTGGTGACGTGTCCTCAAGAAGAGTGAATAGTTGTATAGGATAAGGTGAGTGATAGTTCTCAAGTGTCCATGCTGGTTGGCAATGTTGACGGTTATAGTCCATCAGTCTTGACAAGAGGCATGTGCAGTGGCAGAGTTAGTGAGTGCTGGCCCTGTGAGTTTGAGCTGGCACTTAGCTCTGCAGGGGGGGGCCTCCTTGAGGAAATTCTGGATGCCCCACTTCACGTGGGATGATGAACTGATCTATAGTGCCATTGTCTGCCGAGGATGCCTGGGACTGATATCATGGCTTCCTGTGGCAGTTCAAAGGGGAGAGCTGGTTCTCTTATAGAGTCATAGAGATGTATAGCATGGAAACAGACCATTCAGTCCAAGCCATTCATGCCGACCAGATATCTCAACCCAATCTAGTCCCACCTGCCAGCACCCTGCCCATATCCCTCCAAACCCTTCCTATTCATGTACCTATCCAAATGTTGAAATTGTACCAGCCGCCACCATTTCCTCTGGCAGCTCATTCCATACATGTACCACCCTGTGTGTGAAAAAGTTGCCCCTTAGGTCTCTTTTATATCTTTCCCCTCTCACCCTAAACCTATGCCCTCTAGTACTGGACTCCCCAATCTCAGGGAAAAGAATTTGCTTATTTATCCTATCCATGCCCCTCATAATTTTGTAAACCTCTATAAGGTCACCCCTCAGCCTCCAACGCTCCAGGGAAAACAGCCCCAGCTTGTTCAGCCTCTACCTATAGCTCAAATCCTCCAACCCTGGCAACATCCTTGTAATCTTTTCTGAACCCTTTCAGGTTTAACAACATCTTTCCAATAGGAAGGAGACCAGAATTGCAAGCAATATTCCAACAGTGGCCTAACCACTGTCCTGTACAGCTGCAAATGACCTCCCAACTCCTGTACTCAATACTCTGACCAATAAAGGAAAGCATACCAAATACCTTCTTCACTATCCTATCTACCTGCACTCCAAGGTCTCTGTTCAGCAACACTCCCTAGGACCTTATCATATCCAAAACATTGTCCAAGACCACGTTCACATTTCAGTCTGTGAAACAGAGAGAAGCTTGCCTTTCTTCTGAGGCGTTTCTTCATCATTGAGGGTCAAACAATACGCTGTGAGAGGTTATACTTGTCTTGCAGCCTCTGAGCTGGTTTACAACTAGAATTTAGATATGATTCCAGAGACTTTGAAACTAGAAGATCCTGGCAGTGGTGGGCAGTTTTGTCTCACTTACTGTAAGATTCTCTGAGAAATGTGTCCTACATCATGGTTGCACAATTCAATGGTTTTCAACTGGCCCTGTGAGAACTGTCAAAGTGTGCAGTGAAACTTGGCACAAATGTAATGAAAACAATGTGAAACCACACTTAATCCACTGAGTTGGCCAAATTGCCTGTCTAGCCACCACTCCATCATGTCAGAGATGTTTAAGGGGATTCAGGCTAAGGGAATGCCCCCGTGAGGATGGACAGCGACCCTAGTGCAGACCCGGCAGTGGGTCTGATTAAATCTCTGGGCATACCCATGGGCCATTTTGAGGAAGGTGTTGTCCCGTAAGTTACAGCGAGTTATGAAATGAGCTGTCCCTTGTCCCTGTTTATCAGCAAGCCGCAGTGTGATGGTCAGACAGATCAGGCTGAGGGTGCTGATGGTGATGGCTGTCACGAGCAGCTGGATCCATCCTTGGTGGTTGGAGTGGTGTCTTCCTCTGTGTGGTCCTTGTTCATTGGTTGTGGAGCCCACTTGTAGCGGGTGGCATGTGTCCATTCAGGTCGTCCTTCCAGTTTCACAGCAGTCCAGGTCATCATTCGGATCAGATACTGGCCTTTCTACCTTGTTCTTGCAGTCTACATATTTACCATGCCTTTTCAGGGTGCTCTTGTTCATTTTCAGCCCCGGGCCTTCCTCACCACATCGTTGGGGTTACCCAGCTCCCACCGCTGGCATCTCCCATGGCGTCCTGGATGTCTTGAGATGATGTCTAAATGCCGTATTAGGTTTCGAGGGGAAAAAAAACAGAGATAGAGAGTTAACAGCACACAGGTAGTGAGTGTTGACAGGTTAGGCAATAAAGTTACTCAAGCGTGTAATCGCTGACTGCAAAGTACGCAAACACCAGCACTGAACAAACACAGCCAGATGGGACACCTGACATTGACAAAGCAGCACTCGGTAAGCGCAGAATAAGCAGGCACACCCAAAACAAACACTTCGAAACCACAGGACACCACAACCCAGTGGGCCCGAGTCAATGTTGTTCGAGCTGTGGATCTAACAGTAGTAAAGTGAGAATTTGATGAGCGATCTCCCCAACGTATATTGTGCCTAACTTTCTCTGCCCGACCTTCTTTCTCCAGGCTAGAACAGGTTCGTGACAGACGTTCTGACTCAGTGAATCACGCGTGGGCCAAATTAGGGTTTGTCGCAAAAATTTCAGGTAATTAATTTGGCACAGGTGACGACTTCCACAAGCCCAGTCCACGCGGTTTAGGACCGAATTACCGGCTGCCAGTTAACTTACTTTCCCACCAGATGACCTCCTCGGGGCCAGACGTGGCAGCTTAAAAGTCAGTTAACAATTTAGGAGCCAAGTGCTCACCTCCACAGGCCAGAGTCACTACTCACCTTCCAAATTGCAGCAGCAATTAGTTAAATTTGAAAATAAATTTAGCCGCTTACCAGACTACCTCCTCAGGCCAAGTTCTGGCAGCAATTTAGGAGACCAGTGCCCACCTCCACAGGCCAGGGTCACTACTCCATTTCCGAATTACAGTGGGTGAAGCCAATTCACCGCAGATCAGAATTGTGGCCACCCTCCGCAGTCGTCCAGCCTTTCTCTGGTCTGACCCGCTGGGCAGGGCTGGCCGCCAGGGACCAATTGCGTTAAATTTAAAACGTGAAGTTCGCTTCCCCTGTTGAGAGAGTAAAGAAAGGGCCTGCCGACCAATGCCAAACTGTCGGAGAAATTTACCCAATAGGTTAGAAATCACAAAACACAGCTCGAAGTGAAATTGACAAACAGTTTATTGCAAGCCGTATAACTGGAAGAGAAATTGACTAGACTGACAGTCTGCACAGGTAGATCAGATTTCTCCCCCCCCAGAGCTGAGGATGCGACCAGTTTTATAGTAATGCTGCACAATGACACTGATTAAGAAATGGGAAACTACAATGTTTCCGGAAATGGAATAATCTAGTTGCAAGGATGCTAATTAGAAAACAGTTTATCGGATGAATGTCCTGTTCCTTCACACAATACAACATCCTGGCAGTATCATGGGTCCATTCATCTTCACAAGTAGGTGTTAATGTCTCTTCTGAAGTGGTGAGGTGCTTCCATTGTCCTGTTCCTGGAGCATGTCCTTGCTGGTGCTTGTCTGTATGTCCTGCTCTGTGTGGCTTGGGTATTGCTGGGTTGTGAAACTGCCCTTAGGGCTTTGAGATATCTGTGGTGCTCTGTCATGTCCATGGGAGCTTAAAGTGTATTGTCTTGTCTGCGTGCCGTCTGATTCAGCTTGTGAGCTGCTCGGGAATTCTGGGTGTTCTGGGACGGTTTGACCAATTTTGCTTTTGTGGGCCTATCGTGGGTTAGCAAATCTTTTCCCACACAAACATTTGTGTCATCTTAAATAATATTACACCTCACCAAAATTAAAAGTCTTAAAATACGTGACAATTTATCATTAAATTATAAGTGAGGTATCAGTCTTTCAATTCTAAACTAGGAAATTCCAATACACAGGTGGCCAAAGGGCAAACTTGAAATCTTGTGGTATATTTTACTATAGAACCATAAAAAGCAAGCATGATGTTCATGCACTTGTAAAGCTGCTTGAAAAGTTGGCATTGGCAGACCCAGATTTCCCATTAACCTGGTAAATTGCAATTTACTCTACTTTGTGTTATAGAACATAGAAGATAGAACAATACAGTATAGAACAGGCCCTTCGGTCCTCGATGTTGAACCGACCTGTGAACTATTCTCAGCTCGTCCTCTGACACTATCCCAAAATCATCCGTGTGCTTATCTAAGGGTTGTTTAAATCTCCCTAATGTGGCTGAGTTGACTACATTAGCAGGTAGGGCATTCCACACCCTTACCACTCTCTGCGTAAAGAACCTGCCTCTGACATCTGTCTTAAATCTATGACCCCTCAATTTGTAGTTATGCCCCCTTGTACACGCTGACGTCATCATCCTAGGAAAAAGACTTTCACTGTCTACCCTATCTAATCCTCTAATCATCTTGTATGTCTCTATCAAATCCCCTCTCCGCCTTCTTTTTGCCAATAAGAACAGGTTCAAGTCTCTTAGCCTTTCCTTATAATACCTTCCCTCCAGACCAGGCAGCATGCTGGTAAATCTCCTCTGCATCTTTTCCAATGCTTCCACATCCTTCCCGAAATATGGGGACCAGAACTGTACACAATATTCCAAGTGTGGCCGCACTAGCCTTTTGTATAGTTGCAGCATGATATTGCGGCTTCGGAACTCAATTCCTCTATGAGTGAAACCTAACACATCGTATGCCTTCTTAGCAGCACTACCTACCTGGGTGGTAACTTTCAGGGATCTATGTACAAGGACTCCAAGATCCCTCTGCACATCCATACTACCAAGAATCTTTCCATTGACCCAGTACTCTGCCTTCCTGCTATTCTTCCCAAAGTGCATCACCTCACATTTAGCTGCATTGAACTCCATTTGCCACCTCTCAGCCCAATTCTGCAGTTTATCCAAGTCTCCCTGCAACCTGTAACATTCTTCCACACTGTCCACTACTCCATCGACTTTAGTGTCGTCTGCAAATTTACTAATCCATCCACCTTTGCCTGCGTCTAAGTCATTTATAAAAATGACAAACAGCGGTGGTCCCAAAACAGATCCTTGTGGCACTGGACTCCAGGCTGAATATTTTCCATCAACCACCACTCACTGCCTTCTTTCAGAAAGCCAGTTTCTAATCCAAGCTGCTAAATCACCCTCAATCCCATGCCTCTGCATTTTCTCCAACAGCCTACAATGTGGAACCTTATGAAAGGCTTTACTGAAGTCCATGTATACCATGTCAACTGCCCTACCATCATCTACATGCTTGGTCACCTTCTCAAAAAACTCAATGAGATTTCTGAGACATGACCTGCCCTTGACGAAACCATGTTGACTATCTGAAATGAAATTGTTGCTTGCTAGATGACTATAAATCTCATCTCTTATAATCCTTTCCAAAATCTTTCTTACAACTGAAGTAAGGCTCACTGGTCGATAATTACCTGGGCCATCTCTGCTGCCCTTCTTGAACAAGGGCACAACATTTGCAATCCTCCAATCCTCTGGTACCAAACCTGTAGACAATGACGACTCAAATATCAAAGCCAAAGGCTCTGCTATCTCCTCCCTAGCTGCCCGGAGAATCCTCAGCTAAATCCCACCCAGCCCAGGGGACTTGTCTACTTTCACTCCTTCTAAAATTGATAACACCTGTGTGTAACTAACCTCGATCCTTTCTAGTCTAATATCTCGTACCTCATTCTTCTCCACAATATTCTCCTTTTCCTGAGTGAAAACCGATGAGAAATGTTCATTTAGCACCTCTCCGATCTCCACAGGGTCCACACTCAACTTCCCACTTCTGTCTTTGATTGGCCCTATTCCTACCCTAATCATCCTTTTATTCCTCACATACCGATAGAAAGCTTTAGGGTTCTCCTTTATTCTACTTGCTAAAGACTGCTTGTGTCCTCTCTTTGCTCTTCTTAACTCTCTCTTTAAATCCTTCCTAGCTGATCTGTAACTCTCCATCGCCTCATCTTAACCATCTTGCCTCATCAACACATAAGCCTCCTTTTTCTTTGTAACAAGAGATGCAATTTCTGTTGTAAACCACAGTTCCCTTACCTAATCACTTCCTCCCTGCCTGACAGGGATATACCAATCAAAGACATTCAATATCTGTTCCTTAAACCAGCTCCACATTTCCATTGTTCTGATCCACTAAATTTCAATTATGTATCCATTCAATTATTTACTTCAAGTTATACTTGCAAAAGTTTTGTTACAAATCTGAAATATTATCTGCGAAAATCAGATGTCTGAACTGAATGTAGTGTGTTGAACAGATTTAGGACCATGCATTGTTAGAAATGGTTGAGTTGAGTTGACTTTGAACATTCTGTGCTTGCAGTGAAAGATGATGTATTTTTTTCCAATGTAGTTGAAATGCATTTGATTTTTTTCACTAGTTGTATGCATTATATCGCCAGCCTCTCCAGTAACGCTGTAACTATAGCAAATACAAGTAAATATGTTGATAAGCAAACATGATTTGGAGATGCCGGTGTTAGACTGGGCTGTACAAAGTTAAAAATCACACAACACCAGGTTATAGTCCAACAGGTTTAAATGGAAGCAGTAACTTTCAGAGTGCTGCTCCTTCATCAGGTAGTTGTGGAGTACACAATTGTAAGACACAGAATTTATAGCAAAATTCTGTGTCTTACAATTGTGTACTCCACAACCACCTGATGAAGGAGCAGTGCTCCAAAAACTAGTGTTTCCAAATAAACCTGTTGGACTATAACCTGGTGTCGTGTGATTTTTAACTTTGATAAGCAATCAATTCAACTGAAAAAAAAAGTGGGTGCGCTGTGGAATCTTTCTTTTGTTTTGTTTTGAAGTGTGCTATGTTACTGAAAATTTGGAAACCACTGGCATAACAAAAAGTGAGAAGTGGACAGTCACACAAGATGATTCACCTCAGACTATGGTGAAGTTGTCATGAAAAGTCTCACTTGCCACCAAACTTTAAATGGAAATGGGAAATTTTCAGACCAATGCCTTATTTTAAACAAGTTGAAAATATTAGCAGGAGGATGTTGAGAATCCAAATACAACCTCTGCCCTTAAATATCTTGGAACGTTGTAGGGACAATGTTCTGTGCTATGAAGTCTTGTACAAAAGTTTAATTTCTACACAAGTAGAAATCAAAATCCATTATTATAAATGTAACCAGTTCAATTGATAAGTTAGGCAGCCTTGATGGCAGAATCATATTTGGAACTTGAGGTGAATCAACAGTCAGTTAAGTATTGCATTAATTACTTTCAGTCTACCAGAATTTCATTCAGCAAAGGTTGTTTACAGTGGTATTAGCCCTAATTTATGACATGTGAAAAAAATAGCCCAAAGACAATTGCTGGTCTCTTCAAGACAGTACAATCATTATACAATGCCCAGAAGGTCTTCAGTAACATAAGCATTAGTGCGTGTTCCACAGATTAGTAAATTCTGCAAGCAGACCTGGTTGAAGGAAGATATATAGGCAATTATCCATTCACTGTTGTTGCTACTTCTGCTTATTTGCAGCCCCGTCACCTATTTCTAAACTTCATTAATATTTTGGGCATTGATTCCTAGAGTCTGTTTTCACAGCTGTCAGCTGCACACATAGTCCAGATTGTATCCTGCAGCTCTTTCAATGTAATTACTGTTTAATACTGAACAACAAACTACTTGATCAGTCAGCGTTGCAGTATACGTAATCTTTCCAAAATCTAACAAAGTTTTCTATGGTGAAGTTCCTTGGTAACAGCCAATTTCAATTTTTGTACCTGTATTGTCAGATAATTACATTGGTTTCTTACTGTGTAAAAAGACTTGTATAAAGCACTTTGCTTGGTGGTAATCAGCAGAACTGGATTTCACCTCATCAGAGTATTTTGGTTATGGTGAATAGGCTGAACTTTTAACTACTGACTGTAATATCTGTATTCTTTAAGATAGAGGTCTGTATAAGGTGTAATCAGGTCCTTAAAAGGAAAATCAAGATGGGAAAATGCCAGTAAACACATTTAACATATATTAATCCAGGGATAGATCCTTTCCCAGTTCTGTATAAATATATCATCCTTAGATACATGGTGGTTTCTCCCACTCCCCTCTCCCTAGTGGAGCATAAGGACTGATGAGAAAATACAGTGAGAATGAGGAAAAATATAATTCTCGACATTGAGAAGGATTTTACTGATTTTTCCTTCTAAACCATAACTGGAGAATTCAGACTCTCATCATTGAGTGACATTTACCTTCTTTCCATGTATTTGCATCTCATTAAAACCCCACTCACCTTCTTTATGCGTGGTTTCCAATTCTCTCCTTTATTGAGAAACAAGATAGAGCAAATCCTTATGTATAAATAGAGTGGGTACCTGATGGATGAAGATTACAGAAGGCTTGACTCTGCCATCATGCAACTGCTTCTTCAAAGCAATGTTCCAAAAAGCTCCATGACTATTCTCCTCTTTAACCTCCTCACATACATGTACACCAGCATCAGCAAATCACCAGCATTATGTTTTATCTTGGACCAATTCAAGTACCACTTCAGCCCTTCAAAACTTTATTTTGGAGCTGAGCTACACCTACCACTTGTACACTTCTGCCAGGTTGCCTTCTGCTAAGGAACACACAAGCACAAGCAGTTACCAGTCTGAAATTGAATTTAAACTCATATCTTTTAAACTTGTTTCGCTGTTTTGCAATTTTTTGTTCAGGCTCATATGGCTGAATCAACATTGAATCTGGAGGACTGTACAGTGGTTAATCAGAAGGTGAGGTGTTGTTTCATGAGCTTGTGTTGAGCTTCATGGCAACATTGGAGTAGGTTGAGATCAGAGCAGAATGTGTGAGCAAGAGGGTGAATTAAATGACTAATAACTGGGAATTTGGGGGTCCTTTATTCTTCAATTTCTTTTATATTATGTGTCAGTTTGAAACTTGTTTGTCATGTTTCTGTTTTCAGACAGTGTTTGATCTGCAAAAACACCCTTTTCTTTTACCAAAATCATTACCACTCCTTTTCCTTTTTTAACACCTTCTTCATCTTTTAATCTCTTCCCCCTTCTACCCAATCCCAGCATCATGTTCTTTTTGTTCTTCCATCTCAATCCCTCTTTGAACAACAAAGTATTTCTACCTCCATTCCTTCATCCTGCATTTCTACCTTTCTCCAGAATCATATTTAATTTGATCCATTTAACTCTGTTTCTTAATTCACAGAGTTGACAAAATCGCCTGTCTATTAAAACATGATCTTCATTTCAGATTCTCAGCCTCCGTAGCATTTTGCTTACATTTTGTTTTATTTATTTCTAAGAATTAAGATCTGATAGGTAACAATTTAAATCCAATTTCAGATTGCTAGGATCTGAAATGATATAACATATGATATACTGTTCATATATAGTAATTGAAGAGAAAACCTAGTTTATAGCATAGTTTATTTGCTTCACTAAGCATTGGTGTTTCATTTCAGCTTATGAATGCAATTTGGAGATGCTCTCCCAACTATCAGTATATTCAGGACATGTTTTCGTCATCACAATCTATACATTATCTTGTGGTGCAAATTGCTTGCCTATTATAGAATATAACTGATTTTCATTGAAGAAAGGGAAGGTAATCTACTCTGCCAGGTCACTATCCAGAGACACATTTCTGCACCTTATCTTTGAAACATCGTCCTACCTTTTCTGCTTTAGGTTGACAGGACTACTTTTATGTTTACAACTTTGCCATCATTAGAAGGGAAAAATCCATACCAATCATTTGAGTTACACTGCTGCCACCAGGATTAAAAAGAAAGCTAAAAATCACACAACACCAGGTTATAGTCCAACAGGATTATTTGGAAGCACTAGCTTTCGGAGCAACGCTCCTTCATCAGGTGGTTGTGATGAAGGAGCAGTGCTCCTGATGAAGCACCTGATGAAGGAACAGTGCTCCCTCATCGCAGCCACCTGATGAAGGAGCAGCACTCCGAAAGCTAGTGCTTCCAAATAATCCTGTTGGACTATAACCTGGTGTTGTCATTTTTAACTTTCTACATCCCATTCCAACACTGACACCTCCAAATTATTAAAAAAATTGGAGTTGCAAAGCTGATGTAAACCTGCTCTGAACTGTTGCATATTTATAATATTGCTTTAAATCACAAAGTTTCTGTGACTTTATTTTGGATCAGAAAAGTATCAAGAAAAATTTTAAATGTGAATTTTACTGGTACTATTGGTCTCAAAAACAAATCTTAGAACATGACTGGTTCTTCACTGACTTAAACTAAACTGAGTTCGATAGAACTAGAGCAAAGATGGATTTGTTTAACTATGAGGTGGAGATAAAGAGGAAGTAGATGGTCATTGGTATTCTGAGAGAGAAATTGTGTCAAATAGGCATCGAATTGGTACTGGCATTATGACAGCTAAATGACCAGAGACCAGAGACTGGCGAGGAGAACTAAGAGCTCTTTATAATGGTCTAGCAAAAGTGACAACAGTCAACAAGATAAACGTTTTAATTTAATTATTTATTATGGAGCGAGGTTGGAAACCTGCTCAGCAACTAAAATATCTGAATCGTTTTCTGATAATATAGCAGGTGCCAAAATTGGTAGTTTAAGAATCATGCAACAGTCAGGACAGAAGGTGACATGAAATGGTATTTGGGGTCATTGTTCTGTTGATTCCAACACCATGCATGTTCAACATTACTGTACAATTCAACCAAGTTTCCAGAGTCTTTGATTACTTGTTTACCAGTTTAGGTTTGTAAGTAAATGTTCTTGATATGATAAGTAAAAGTCTAATGCAAAAGAGTTGGAAAATTTCCCAAGTAATGTTTTCACTCCAGTAAGATTCTTCTTCAGTTCTGAAGTTGTCATGGTGCTTCAGTCAATTTGTTAATTCCACACTGGTAACAAGTCAAAGGTCAAGGATCCTCGATCATTATATATTAGATCCCCCTATCTGCCTGACTCAGTCATGCTTTCTTGTTTCATTGACCAACTGTCAAGTTTTATTCCACCTTAGGCATGTGATTGTAGCCTAGAAGAAAGCATCAAGGAAACTCCCCATTCTTGTGGAAGTTATTACAATTTGGAAAGATGATCTGCTGATTGCAGTCAAAATTGCTCTCAGTAAGTTCACAATATTCAATGCTGCCTCACAGTGCCAGAGACGCGGGTTCAATTCCTGTCTCGGGCAACTGTCTGTGTGGAGTTTGCACATTCTCCCTGTGTCTGCGTGGGTTTCCTCCGGGTGCTCCGGTTTCCTTCCACAATCCAAAAAAAATGTGCAGGTTAGGTGAATTGGCCATGCTAAATTGCCCGTATTGTTGGGTGAAGGGGTAAATGTAGCGGAATGGGTCTGGGTGGGTTATGCTTCGGCGGGTCGGTGTGGACTTGTTGGGCTGAAGGGCCTGTTTCCACACTGTAAGTAATCTAATCTAAAAAAAATTGAAATTGTGCCTTTTAGATAATTTCATACATAATTAGTGTAACAAATCTTTTAGATAAATTTTGTAATTGTACATGGCAGATGTGAAATTCTTGTACAGTGCTTTGAGCTCAGCTGTTAATTACACTGAGCTGAGAGTTAAAGGCACAGAGGAAATTTTGATCGTTACCTCAGTTCAAAGGCTTCTTCATTCAAAGTGCGTTTCATCAATTAAGTTCAAATGCTCAACTTGCGCAAGGCGCCAATTGATGAGTAGATTTTCTCAGGTGTTTTTAAAAACATCGGTTCATGAAGAGACATTCGCTGCCTGCCTTTCAAAAGTGTTCTTTGATGGCTTGCCCGTTATGAATAATGAATTCATCTATTACCCCTAGTCTGCAAACTCACATTCATTACCATTTGAAAGAAAGGCTGCTCAACTTCTCAGTAAACATTGATCTAATTAGCTCATCTATTACCCCTAGTCTGCAAACTCACATTCATTACCATTTGAAAGAAAGGCTGCTCAACTTCTCAGTAAACATTGATCTAATTAGCGTCAGAGTGCAGGCAACAACGACCAGCTAGCTCTTAAGAAATCTATTAATTAAATCGGTCAATTCTGCTTGTTGACTCGTTACCCTGCCTTTCAGATGCAGGTAGCTGTTCCAGGAGATTCTTGTTATCTGTTGATGGTAGGGAAACTTGAAAACAAACTAAGGTCTGAAAATCTACCTGAATAATCCTTAAATTCTCATTTTGTTTTATAAGGGTTGAAACCTCTACTTACATTTTGTAGAAATGCTGATATGGAGGATGAGAGTAGGTAAGAATATAAGGTTATCAGGTACGTTGAGCGGGATGGGGTGGGGGAGGATGTGTAGATCCCTTTTTCCACGTATGGAGTCAGCTATTACGAGGGGGCATAGCTTTAAATTAAGGGGTGGTAGGTATAGGACAGATATTAGGGGTAGATTCTTTACTCAGCGAGTCGTGAGTTCATTGAATGCCCTGCCAGTAGCAGTGGTAGACTCTCCCTCTTTATGGGCATTTAAACGGGCATTAGATAGGCATATGGAGGATAGTGGGCTAGTGTAGGTTAGGTGGGCTTGGATCGGCGCGACATCGAGGGCCAAAGGGCCTGTACTGCGCTGTATTTTTCTATGTTCTATAAGTCCATGTGCTATAACTTCCAGCTTTTCCATGTCTCTTGGGATCTGCCGTCTCAGCTGAGTACTCCCAGTGATGCATATCCATATACTAATCCCTTAAAATGCAATTTATTCATGATTCTTTTGTATAATTTCCACTGGGAGGGATAGAGGAGATGTTTCTGTAGGTGGTCCAGGAGAGTTCTACATCCAGTTTAGTGCTGAATTCCAATGTAAATGATCCTACTTGAAACAGTCATGATTTGGACACCTGGAAGTACTTAAGGATGCCCTCACAAGAACGGGGTACGATGCTCAACTTACACTGAAAGACTGGAGCGACTGGGCTTGTATACCTTTGAGTTTAGAAGACTGAGAGGGGATCTGATTGAGACATATAAGATTATTAAAGGATTGGACATGAAATATGTTTCCGCTGATGGGTGAGTGCCGAACCAGAGGACACAGCTTAAAAATACGGGGTAGACCATTTAGGACAGAAATGAGGAGAAACTTCTTCACCCAGAGAGTGGTGGCTGTGTGGAATGCTGTGCCCCAGAGTGCACTGGAGGCCCAGTCTCTGGATTCATTTAAGAAAGAGTTGGATAGAGCTCTCAAGGATAGTGGAATCAAGGGTTATGGAGATAAGGCAGGAACAGGATACTGATTAAAGATGATCAGCCATGATCATATTCAATGGTGGTGCAGGCTTGAAGGGCAGAATGGCCTACTCCTGCACCTATTGTCTATTGTCAACTCATCGATCACCAATTCCGACGTGCCACAGCAAGGAACCGTAATTACCTCCTCAGGAGTCAGACACATGCTGCAACCAAAAGGGTACCCTTTGTTGTTCAGTATTTCCCAGGAGCTGAAACATTACGCCATGTTCTTCATGACCTGCAACACATTATCAATGAGGATGAGCACCTCACCAAGACCTTCCCCATACCTCCACTATTTGCCTTTAAACAACTGCCAAACCTCAAACAGATCGTTGTTCGTAGCAAGCTGCCCGGCTCCCAGGACAACTCCATACAACCCTGTCATGGTAGGCGCTGCAAGATGTGTCAGAGTGTGGACATAGGTACCACCATTACGCAAGGGGACACCTCCCACCTTGTACATGGCAGGTACTCATGTGACTCAGCCAACGTTGTCTATCTTATACGTTGCAGGCAGGGATGCCCAAAGGCATGGTACATTGGGGAAAGCGAGCAAAGGCTACGACAACGGATGAATGGGCACCGCACAACAATCAACAGACAGGAGGGTTCCCTCCCAGTTGGGGAACACTTCAGTGGTCCAGGACATTCAGCCTCGGACCTTTGGGTGACAATCCCCTAAGGTGGACTTCGGAACAGGCAGCAACAAAACGTGGCCGAGCAGAGGCTGATAGCTAAGTTTGGTACCCATAGGGAGGGCCTCAACTGGGACCTTGGGTTCATGTCATATTACAGATGACCACCATTGCACTATACACACACACAGATACTCCTACACACACACACACACAGGCACTCCTATACACACATACATACAGACACATATACACACAGACGTGCACACAGACACCCACACACACCCTTACAGACACACACACTCCCACACTCACACATGCACCCCCTCACAGACTTAAGACACTCTGCACTCACTATACACACACACATACACTTTCTCACACTCACAACTCCCAACCCAGACAGACACACACACACACAGACAAAGGCCCACATGCACACATATATTTTGTGGGGTGAATTTGTACTTGCAGGGTAACATTGTACTTTGCTCAAAAAACTGCATGCATTCATGTAGAACTCTGAGCTCAAAAACTGCATGAATTTATGTATAACTCCGTTATCTCACTTTTTAGATTAGAATCAATCTAAACATCATGGCATAGACAGAGAACACAGGGGCTAACACCTTCAATATATTGTCTAGCTATCACCATTGTTAACAGCTAACCCGAGAATGCAACTTTTTTAAAAAAAGGTTTTGTGATTTACACATGAAAGAAGTGAAACTATCACGGTATTCTAACAGATGAAAGGCTTAAGAGACAATCAATTTTTCAATGTATAATTTCAGTTACATCACACTGTAAATTTTTGCTGTTAAATCACCTCTCAACCTTCTTCTCTCTAACGAGAACAGCCTCAAGGCCCTCAGCCTTTCCTCGTAAGACATTCTTTCCACACCATGCAACATCCTAATAAATCTCTTCTGCACCCTTTTCAAAGCTTCCACATCCTTCTTATAATGCAGTGACCAGAACTGTACACAATACTCCAAGTGTGGCCATACCAGAGCTTTGTACAGCTGCAGCATAACCTCCTGGTTCCGGAACTCAATCCCTCTATTAATAAAGGCCAAAACACTGTATGCCTTCTTAACAACCCTATCAATCTGGGTGGCAACTTTCAGGGATTTGTGTATGTGGACACCGAGATCTCTCTGCTCATCTGCACTCCCAAGAATCCTACCATTAGCCCAGTACTCCGGCCAAAGTGTATCACCTCACACTTGTTCACATTAAACTCCATTTGCCACCTCTCAGCCCAGCTCTGCATCCTAGAAATGTCTCTCTGCAACCTACTACATCCTTCATCACTATCCACAACTCCACCGACCTTAGTGTCGTCCGCAAATTTACTAACCCACCCTGTTAAGCCCTCATCCAGGTCATTTATAAAAATGACGAACAGCAGTGGACCCAACACCAACCCTTGTGGTATGCCGCTCGTAACTGGACACCAAGATGAACATGTTCCATCAACAACAATCCTCTGTTTTCTTTCAGCAAGCAAATTACTGATCCAAACTGCTATGTCTCCCACAATCCCATTCCTCTGCATTTTTTATAATAGCCTACTGTGGGGAACCTTATCGAATGCCTTCCTGAAATCCATATACACCACATCAATTGGTTTACTCTCATCTAACTGTTTGGTCACTTTGTCAAAAATCTCAATAAGATTCGTTAGGCACAACCTACCCTTCACAAAACCGTGCTGACTGTCCCTGATCAGATTATTCTTTTCTGGATGGTTATAAATCCTATCTCTTATAACCTTTTCCAACACTTTACCAACAACTGAAGTGAGACTCCCTGGTCTGTAATTACCAGGGTTGTCTCTACTACCCTTTTTGAACAAGAGAACCATATTTACTATCCTCCAGTCCACAGGAACAATTCCTGTAGACAATGATGACTTGAAGATCAATGCCAAAGGCTCGGCAATCTCTTTCCTTGCTTCCCAGCAGATCCTAGGATAGATCCCTTCTGGCCCAGGGGACTTGTCTATTTTCACACTCCGCAGTATTTCGGATACCTCTTCCTTGTGAACCTCAATCTCTTCTAGTCTAGATGCAAGTATCTCTGTATCTTCCTCACCAACATTTTTGTTTTCTATAGTGAACACTGTCGAAAAATATTTATTTAGTGCTTCCCCTATCTCCTCTGACTCCACACACAACTTCCCACTATTATCCTTGATTGGCTCTAATTTAACTCTCGTCATTCTTTTGTTCCTGACGTATCTATGGAAAGCCTTAGGGTTAACCCTGATCCTATCCGCCAACAACTTCTCATGTCCCCTCCTGGCTCTTCTGAGCAATATTTTTAGGTCTTTCCTGACTTCCTTGTAACTCTCAAGCGCCCTGAGTTTTCACATTTTGTCCTAATATAAGCCGCCTTCTTCTTCTTGACCAGGGATTCCACTTCCTTAGTAAACCTTTCTTAATTTACGTAGAAACATTGGAACAGGGAGCAGGAGGATGCCATTCAGTTTTTCAGGTCTGCTCCTCTGTTCGATAAAATTGTGGTTGAATTGAGTGAAAGCTCAAATCTTCATTCCTTTCCACTTTGATTTAATTATTCATTCCTTTGCTAAACAAACTTTATTTACCTTTGGCTGGAAAGAAATTGAAAGAGAGTTCCAAAGACTGGCAATCCTCTCAAAGGGAAAAAAAAATCATCTTGTTTTTGTTTTAAATGGGTGTCCATTGATTATTGGTTCTTGATTCTCTTATATCCCCTCAACATCCAATCTGTTAACAATCCTCAGGATTGTAAATAAGAATCAAGGCATATCTCACTCTTCCAGAGTTCAGCAGATATTAGTTTTGCCTGTGCAGCTCTCCTTCAATCAAGCAAACCTGCACATTCCAGATATTTGGTGAATCTTCTCTGAAATATATATATATATACATCCTTTCTTTAAATAAGGTGACTGATTCTACACACTGTATTACAGCGATGGTCTCTCCAGAACCCTGTATAACTAGAACATAATCTTCTTACTTTTGCATTTAACTCCCCTCACAATAACTGATCATAGTCGAAAAATGTGATGCTGGAAAAGCACAGCCGGTCAGGCAGCGTCTGAGGAGCAGGAGAGTTGATGAAGAGTTAATGCTTGAAACATTAACTCCTCATGCTTGATGCAGATCTTAGGCTCGAAACGTCGACTCTCCTGTTCCTTGGATGCTGCCTGACCGGCTGTGCTTTTGTAGCACCACAATTTTTGACTCTGATTTCCAGCATCTGCAGTCCTCACTATCTCCTAATAACTGTTTACATTCTATTAGCTTTCCTAATTACTTACCGTACCTGAGTACTACCCTTTTGTGATTTATCCATAAGGAATTCCAGACTGTTCTGCACCTCAGAGCTCTATCATCTCTCACTGTTTATATTCAAGTTTTTGAAAGAAATTCTTTCTTTACAGAAATTGTTGTTTCAGTCGGGGTGCTGTGTCATTAGTTGGGGCTAGACAGTGTTGCGAGCACCCTATAGACATTTGTCAATGATATCAATGAGGAAACTCATGAAGCTTCTTATGAAATTGGCCTGGACAATGTCTGTCTGGGAGAAAGTGAGGGCTGTAGATGCTGGAGATCAGAGTCAAAACGTGTGGTGCAGGAAAAGCACAACAGGCCATGCAGCATCAGAGTAGGAGAATCAATGTTTCAGGCATAAGCTCTTTATCAGGAATGTGGGCTTAGAGTTAAATGTGAAGGGGTTGGGGCTGGGGGGCAAGTAGCTGGGAATATGATAGGTAGATGAAGGTGGGAGGGTGATGGTGATATATCAGAGTGAAGGGTGGAACGGATAGATGGGAAGCTAGATTGATAAATAGGACAGTTCAAGAAGGCGGTGCCAAGTTGGAGGGTTGGTTCTGGGATAAAGTGGGGGGAGGGGAGATCAGGAAACTGATGAAATCAACATTGATCCTGTGTGGTTGGAGGGTTCCAAGGTGGAAGATGAGGTCACCAGTTTCCTGATCTCCCCTCCCCCCACCTTATCCCAGATCCAACCCTCCAACCTAGCACCGCATCCTTGAACTGTCTTATCTGTCCAACTTCCTTCCCACCCATCCGTTCCATCCTCCATTCTGACCTATCATCATCACCCTCCCACCTTCATCTACCTATTGCATTCCCAGCTATCTTCCACACCCCCTGCCCCACCTCCCTTCCATTTATCTCTCAGCACCCTTGGACCCCAGCTCCACATTGCTGATGAAGAGCTTATACTCGAAACGTTGACTCTCCTGATTTTCGGATGCTGCCTGACCGGCTCTGCTATTCCAGCACCACACTTTTTGACCCTAGACAATGTTTGTCTGTCCCAGAGCAATTGATCCCTCAGGCTAGACTGAAAGAAAGTAAGGGTAAAAACAATGATTGCAAATGCTGGAAGAAAGTAATCCAATGTTGGCAAGTCTTTGGAGTCCATTGTTGTCCAAGGCATGAGAAAGTTGGTTCACTTCAGTTTCTGACGGATGATCTCTTCTTGGTTGTTATGACACCTCAGCTTATTGTCAGTGACTATTTCCTCTCTCTCTATTCCACAATCTCTTCCTATTCCTTGGGTATTTCTATTTAACTGTGGTTTGGGAAGGCTGTTCTATTGCATGCAAGAGAAGAGCACCAATCAGTATTGCCACTCCAGCTTTTAGGGGAAAGTGAGGACTGCAGATGCTGGAGATCAGAGCTAAAAATGTGTTGCTGGAAAAGCGCATCAGGTCAGGCAGCATCCAAGGAGCAGGAGAATCGACGTTTCGGGCATGAGCCCTTCTTCAGGAAACTTCTTCAGGGCTCATGCCCGAAACATCGATTCTCCTGTTCCTTGGATGCTGCCTGACCTGCTTCACTTTTCCAGCAACACATTTCCACTCCAGCTTTTAGGCTAAATCTGCTTGCCAATAGACCATCTTGTGGAAGCATTTTTTGATCATATCAATTTGCTGTTTTGTGATATTTCTCATTTTTGAATTTTGGTTTGGGAGCTGTGTCGAGATACCAACAGGCATCATGAGTAATATCTGAACAGAATTTCAAATTCTAATCACCTTCTGAGAGAAAAAAATTATTTTCACCTTGAACTTAAATACTGGAATGAGATGGTGTGGCTCAGCAGCAGATTCACTGATGCACCAATGAGACAAAGGAACATAGAAACAAGACAAAAGGAATAGGCGTAGGCCATTCAGCCCTCAGAACCTGCTCTACCATCAATGTGATCATGGCTGATTCATCCTACTCAGGCCTTTCTTGCTTTCACCCATATTTGTAGATACTTCCTAGGGCTAGAGGATCAATCTCATTTTTGAAGACATTAATTCTCATTGAAAACTTTATCCATGAAACATATTGAGGAGATTGCCTCACGTGAATGTCGTTCCGTTCTCTCTCACTCACTCTCTCTCGCTCTCTTTCTCTCTCTGTGTCTGTCTCTCTGTCTCTCTCTCTCTGTCTCTCTCTCTCTTGCTCTCTCTAACCTCTTGACAAATCCACCTTTGTTCTTCCACCAATTCAGCTGCATTGATCATTGTTACGAAGACAAAATAAACCAATCCAATCTGAAATTATTGATCGGTTCCGGAAGGCAGAGAATAGAAAAGATTGACAAAAACATTCCGAGATTGATGAGTAACGTCCTTTTCTAAACAGGAGAAAGTGAGGACTGCAGATGCTGGAGATTAGAGTTGAGAGTGTAGTGCTGGAAAGGTGCCTTCATCAGGGCTTTTGCCCGAAACGTCGATTCTCCTGGTCCTTGGATGCTGCCTGACCTGCTGTTCTTTCCAGCACCACACACTCTACTTTTCCAATCAACCTGTTCAGAAATGTTATTACAGACCTCTGAAGCAAGTGTACAAATTTAAAAAAAAAATCACACAACACCAGGTTAAAATCCAACAGGTTTAATTGGAAGCACTTTTTTTAAAATTTCAAAACTATATTTTATTCATAAAATATTTTGATGATCTGTACAATTGGTGGTGCCCTTGCATTCCTTCACATACAGAGATTGGAATTAATCATTTGTATATACAAGTCTGTATGTTTACCATCCATATATTTAGCTGAGGCTTCAGTGGAGCCCACTTACTGTGTGGGCCCCCTGTTCTTTGGCAGGCAGACGTTACATGGTGGTCTTTCTCCACCGCGCCTTGGCGGCAGCTGCCCCAAGCTTCAGCGCATCCCTCAACACGTATCCTGGACCTTGGAATGTGCCAGTCCGCAACACTCAGTTGGGGTCAGCTCCTTCAGCTGGAAGATCAACAGGTTTCGGACAGACCAAAGAGCGTCTTTGACCGAGTTGATGATCCTCCAGGCAAGCATTAGCCTTCGGAGCGCTGCTCCTTCATCAGGTGGTTGTGGAGAATAAGATTGTAAGACACAGATTTTATAGCAAAAGTTTACAGTGTGATGTAACTGAAATTATACATTGAAAAATACCTTGATTGTTTGTTAAGTCTCTCATCTGTTAGAATGATCATGTTAGTTTCACTTCTTTCATATGTAAATCGCAAAACCTTTTTTAAAAAGTTACATTCTCAAGTGAACTTTAACAATTGGTGTCAGCCCAGACAATGTATTTGGTATTAGCACTCCTCTGTGCTGCTGTCTGTGCCATAATGTTTAGACCGATTCTAATCTTAAAAAATGAATTGACGGAATCTTACATCGATTCATGCAGTTTTTGAGCAATATAACATGTAACTCTGCAACACTGGCATCTCCATATCTGGACCAAGTGGGATGTGAAATAGAGAGGTAAAAATAATGACTGCAGATGCTGGAAACCAGATTCTGGATCAGTGGTGCTGGAAGAGCACAGCAATTCAGGCAGCATCCGAGGACAGGCAAAATCGACGTTTCGGGCAAAAGCCCTTCATCAGGAATAAAGGCAGAGAGCCTGAAGCGTGGAGAGATAAGCTAGAGGAGGGTGGGGGTGGGAGAGAGTGGCATAGAGTACAATAGGTCAGTGGGGAAGGAGATGAAGGTGATAGGTCAGGGAGGAGAGGGTGGAGTGGATAGGTGGAAAAGGAGCTGGGCAGGTCGGACAAGTCCGGACAGGTCAGGGGATCGAGTTTCTGGAGGTTAGAAGCTAGGATGAGGTGGGGGAAGGGGAAATGATGAAACTGTTAAAATCCACATTGATGCCCTGGGGTTGAAGTGTTCCGAGGCGGAAGATGAGGCGTTCTTCCTCCAGGCGTCTGGTGGTGAGGGAGCGGCGGTGGAGGAGGCCCAGCACCTCCATATCCTCGGCAGAGTGGGAGGGGGAGTTGAAATGTTGAGCCACTGGGCGATGTGGTTGATTGGTGCGGGTGTCTCGGAGATGTTCCCTAAAGCGCTCTGCTAGGAGGCGTCCAGTCTCCCCAATGTAGAGGAGACCGCATCGGGAGCAACGGATACAATAGATGATATTAGTGGATGTGCAGGTAAAACTTTGATGGATGTGGAAAGCTCCTTTGGGGCCTTGGATGGAGGTGAGGGAGGAGGTGTGGGCACAGGTTTTACAGTTCCTGCGGTGGCAGGGGAAAGTGCCAGGATGGGAGGGTGGGTCGTAGGGGGGCGTGGACCTGACCAGGTAGTCACGGAGGGAACGGTCTTTGCGGAAGGCGGAGAGGGGTGGGGAGGGAAATATATCCCTGGTGGTGGGGTCTGTTTGGAGGTGGCGGAAATGTCGGCGGATGATTTGGTTTATGCGAAGGTTGGTAGGGTGGAAGGTGAGCACCAGGGGCGTTCTGTCCTTGTTGCGGTTGGAGGGGTTGGGTCTGAGGGCGGAGGTGCGGGATGTGGATGAGATGCGTTGGAGGGCATCTTTAACCACGTGGGAAGGGAAATTGCGGTCTCTAAAGAAGGAGGCCATCTGGTGTGTTCTATGGTGGAACTGCTCCTCCTGGGAGCAGATACGGCGGAGGCGGAGGAATTGGGAATACGGGATGGCATTTTTGCAAGAGGTAGGGTGGGAAGAGGTGTAATCCAGGTAGCTGTGGGAGTCGGTGGGTTTGTAGAAGATGTCAGTGTCAAGTCGGTCGTCACTGATGGAGATGGAGAGGTCCAGGAAGGGGAGGGAGGTGTCAGAGATGGTCCAGGTAAATTTAAGGTCAGGGTGGAATGTGTTGGTGAAGTTGATGAATTGCTCAACCTCCTCGCGGGAGCACGAGGTGGCGCCAATGCAGTCATCAATGTAGCGGAGGAAGAGGTGGGGAGTGGTGCCGGTGTAATTACGGAAGATCAACTGCTCTACGTAGCCAACAAAGAGACAGGCATAGCTGGGGCCCATACGTGTGCCCATGGCTACCCCTTTGGTCTGGAGGAAGTGGGAGGATTCAAAGGAGAAATTGTTAAGGGTGAGGACCAGTTCGGCCAAACGAATGAGAGTGTCGGTGGAGGGGTACTGTTGGGAACGTCTGGAGAGGAAAAAACGGAGGGCTTGGAGGCCCTGGTCATGGCGGATGGAGGTGTAGAGGGATTGGATATCCATGGTGAAGATGAGGTGTTGGGGGCCGGGGAAACGGAAGTGTTGGAGGAGGTGGAGGGCGTGGGTGGTGTCTCGAACGTATGTGGGGAGTTCCTGGACTAGGGGGGATAGGACAGTGTCGAGGTAGGTAGAGATGAGTTCAGTGGGGCAGGAGCATGCTGAGACAATGGGTCGGCCAGGGTGGTCAGGCTTGTGGATCTTGGGAAGGAGGTAGAACCGGGCAGTGCGGGGTTCCCGGACTATGAGGTTGGAAGCTGTGGGTGGGAGATCTCCTGAGGTGATGAGGTTCTGTATGGTCTGGGAGATGATGGTTTGGTGATGGGGGGTGGGGTCATGGTCAAGGGGGCGGTAGGAAGAGGTGTCCTCGAGTTGGCGTTTGGCTTCAGCGATGTAGAGGTCAGTGCGCCAGACTACCACTGCGCCCCCTTTGTCCGCTGGCTTGATGGTGAGGTCAGGATTGGAGCAGAGGGATTGGAGGGCTGCGCGTTGTGAGGGTGAGAGGTTGGAGTGGGGGAGGGGGGTCGACAGGTTGAGGCGGTTAATGTCCCGGCGGCAGTTGGAAATGAAGAGGTCGAGGGCAGGTAATAGGCCAGCGCGGGGTGTCCAGGTGGATGCAGTGTGTTGGAGGTGGGCGAAGGGGTCCTCAGAAGGTGGGCGGGAGTCCTGATTGTGAAAGTAAGCTCGGAGGCGGAGGCGACGGAAGAATTGTTCGATGTCACGGCGTGTATTAAATTCATTGATGCGTGGACGGACGGGGACGAAGGTGAGTCCTTTGCTGAGGACTGATCGTTCGTCCTCAGTGAGTGGGAGGTCTGGAGGGATGGTGAAAACTCGGCAGGGCTGGGAGCTGGGATCTGGTGTGGGTGTGGAGCTGGGAGTGGGGTCGGAGCCAGTACCTGGAGTGGGTGTGATGGTGGGGGGAATGGGGGTAGAGTCATGAGCAGGGGTAGTGTTCCCCTCGGGGTTCTGGGGGGTGGGGATAGTGACAGTGGGGTCTGTGGGGGGCGTATCAGCAGAATGCAGGTGAGTGGCGCTGGTGGGGGCGGAAGTGGTGGCAGACACGGCAGTAGGGGTGGCGGAAGTCACTGAGCGTGTGGCATCGGCGATGATGTGAGGGCCGGAAGTGGTGTGGCATCGGCGATGATGTGAGGGCCGGAAGTGGTGTGGCATCGGCGATGATGTGAGGGCCGGAAGTGGTGTGGCATCGGCGATGATGTGAGGGCCGGAAGTGTGTGGCATCGGTGATGATGTGAGGGCTGTGTGGCATCGGTGATGATGTGAGGGCCGTGTGGCATCGGCGATGATGTGAGGGCCTCCTGAATCCAGGAGTAGGAAAGCATTAGCTCATTAACTCCCTTGGGTGCAGTGGATAAATCCTTTCCATAGCACTGCTTCAGGATCGTTGCTACTTGTTAGCAACATTCGTTGCAAATTGAATTTTTCATGTGGTAGTAATTCCTGGGAATAATCCAATTTTACTGAAGTGTCTTACAGTCCACCAGGGTTATGCATGTCAGATCCCCATTAGATAGCAGCTGTATTTGTAATACCAAAGGCTAATGGAAAAATAACAATTTGAACAGAATTGTTCATTAGCATCAAAACATTTCTCCTTTCCACTTTTGATGCTTTACTCTGCATAACTTTACAGATGATAAAACTGAAAAACCTCTCTTTCATGTCTGATTTTCAATAACTGTACCTGCAAGCTGCTCTGTGACCATTCAGCACTCAAAGGAGCACAGTCAGTTTTCTCTATTCCAATAATAAAACAAAGATTTTTTCCCTGGGAACAACGTGCTTTGAATTGGAGCATTGCATTAACTTCGAGGAGAAAGTGAGGGCTGCAGATGCTGGAGATCAGAGCTGAAAATGTGTTGCTGGAAAAGCGCAGCAGGTCAGGCAGCATCCAAGGAACAGGAGAATCGACGTTTCGGGCATAAGCCTGAAGAAGGGCTTATGCCCGAAATGTCGATTCTCCTGTTCCTTGGATGCTGCCTGACCTGCTGCGCTTTTCCAGCAACACATTTTCAGCATTGCATTAACTTGTCTAGAATAGACAAAAAATGGTTTGATCATTGAGTAAGACGTTTTGTACGTTTTTGTTCTATTTAACAAAAACATACAAATTTAGTTATTTTCTGAAAGTACCATGTCTCAATATTTCAAGTTTTAAACAGAAAAAGTTTTTTGTGTACCAGAATTTAACAATGCAAGTGTTATTAATTTGACACCGTTAAAAATCACACAACACCAGGTTATAGTTCAACAGGTTTAATTGGAAGCACACTAGCTTTTGGAGCGACGCTACTTCATCAGGTGATCTATAACTCTTGCATATCTCACAGCTCCCTCCACAGGATCATCTGATGAAGGAGCGTCGCTCCGAAAGCTAGTGTGCTTCCAATTAAACCCGTTAGACTATAACCTGGTGTTGTGTGATTTTTAACTTTGTACACCCCAGTCCAACACCGGCATCTCCAAATCCTAACTTGACACCATTTATGTTGTTAAAACTTGGTGGAGGATTTCATGGCAACTACAAAGGCAGGAAATGTAACCTGTGGGATGGCAGAATGGGAGGTTTTCATTGCCCGACAATAGATTGAGATACAGAGATAAAGTCAGTGGTTGAATAACAGTGCGCCAAACATTACATGGGCATATCATAGGCTCATATTTGTAGTATATTTGATATCATAAATAATAATTAGCATGAAACAATAGTTTTCAATAAAATCTAACTTCAATATAAAGTGTTAAAAATCACACAACACCAGGTTATAGTCCAACAGGTTTAATTGGAAGCGCACTAGCTTTCGGAGTGACACTCCTTCACAATCACCTGATGAAGGAGCATCGCTCCGAAAGCTAGTGTGCTTCCAATTAAACCTGTTGGACTATAACCTGGTGTTGTGTGATTTTTAACTTTGTACACCCCAGTCCAACACCGGCATCTCCGAATCACAATATAAAGTGAACAGTGTAGAGGAATCTTGGTGTACGTAATTCATGATTATTTAAAAATGCTGTATTCAAATCTGCTTTGTGCAGTTGTTGATAAGATCAGAACTTCTTTGTTGAGTTAAAGTAACAGAATAGACTCTTGCATGGAACCTTTGGGCTGGCAAGTGT
Organism: Chiloscyllium plagiosum; assembly: GCF_037043375.1. Classification (NCBI taxonomy): domain Eukaryota; kingdom Metazoa; phylum Chordata; class Chondrichthyes; order Orectolobiformes; family Hemiscylliidae; genus Chiloscyllium; species Chiloscyllium plagiosum. The sequence goes on from NW_028270149.1 coordinate 60,563,011, forward strand.
GAGTCATCAATGTTGGGGATCATGGAGGGAGGTGTGAGATATGCAAGAGTTATAGAAGGATACAGGAGAGATGAAAGGATAAGATTTGTTTACTCCTTTTGAGCCCCTGAAACAGAGTGTGCCACAGGTATAAGGAATTTATATGGTTATACTCATTTTCCAGTATTTGCTCTAGATGCTTCATGATTCTCTATCAGAAGCACCTTGGTTCTTATTAGCCTCTACATTCCTTGATTGTGGATTTACAGATGCACAAGCACCTTCTGAAATTAAGCCAAGTTGATTCTGTTGGCCTCTTTCTCAGTTTGTTACAAAAAGCCAATTGCTTATTGTTGTGAGGAAAAATATCATGGATAAACACCACACAGCAGAATACTTCACTGCAAGCTACACTAATGACAATGTCACACCAATGATGTTCCAAAGCTAAAATATAATCATAGAGATATACAGCATGGAAACAGAACCTTCACTCCAACTCTTTCATGCTGACTGGATATTTGGCTCATATCTCTCTAAATCCCTTTTATTCATATACCTGTCCAGATGCCTTTTAAATGTTGTAATTGTAACAGCCTCCATATATGCAGCATTCTCTGTGTGAAAACATTTCCCCTTCTGTCCCTTTTAAATATTTCCCCTCTCACCTTTAAACCTATGCCCTCCAGTTCTGGACTCCCTCAACCCGGGGAAAGACCTTGGCTATTCATCTTGCTCACCCCTCATGATTTCAAAAAAACTCTAAGGTCACCCCCTTAGCATCCACCGCTCCAGGAAAAATAGCCCAAGCCTGCTGTGGTTCTGTTCGCCGAGCTGGAAGTTTTTGTTGCAAACGTTTCGTCCCCTGTCTAGGTGACATCCTCAGTGCTTGGGAGCCTCCTGTGAAGCGCTTCTGTGGTGTTTCCTCCGGCATATATAGTGGCCTGTCCCTGCCGCTTCCGGTTGTCAGTTTCAGCTGTCCGCTGTAGTGGCCGGTATATTGGGTCTAGGTCGATGTGTTTGTTGATGGAGTTTGTGGATGAGTGCCATGCTTCTAGGAATTCCCTGGCTGTTCTTTGTTTCGCTTGCCCTATAATGGTAGTGTTGTCCCAGTCAAATTCATGTTGCTTGTCGTCTGCGTGTGTGGCTAGTAGGGATAGCTGGTCGTGTCGTTTCGTGGCTAGTTGATGTTCGTGGATGCGGAACTAATGTAGTGTACAAAATACCATGCAAGGACTGCACAAAACACTATATAGGACAAACAGGAAGACAGCTAACGATCCGCATCCACGAACATCAACTAGCCACGAAACGACATGACCAGCTATCCCTACTAGCCACACACGCAGACGACAAGCAACATGAATTTGACTGGGACAACACTACCATTATAGGGCAAGCGAAACAAAGAACAGCCAGGGAATTCCTAGAAGCATGGCACTCATCCACAAACTCCATCAACAAACACATCGACCTGGACCCGATATACCAGCCACTACAGCGGACAGCTGAAACTGACAACCGGAAGCGGCAGGGACAGGCCACTATAAATGCCGGAGGAAACACCACAGAAGCGCTTCACAGGAGGCTCCCAAGCACTGAGGATGTCACCTAGACAGGGGACGAAACGTTTGCAACAAAAACTTCCAGCTCGGCGAACAGAACCACAGCAACGAGCACCTGAGCTACAAATCTTCTCACAAACTTTGAGCCCAAGCCTATTCAGCCTCTCCCTATAGCTCAAACCCTCCAATCCTTGCAACATGCTTCTAAATCTTTTCAAAACCCTTTCAAGTTTCACAACAGCTTTCCAGTAGCAGGGAGATCAAATTGAACACAATATTCTAAAAGTGGCATAAAAGTGACGAGACAAAAGTGAGGACTGCAGATGCTGGAAACCAGAGTTTAGATCAGAGTGGTGCTGGAAAAGCACAGCAGGTCAGGCAGCATCCGAGGAGCAGAAAAATCGACATTTCAGGCAAAAGCCATTCATCAGGAATAGAGGCAGGAAACCTCCAGGGTGGAGAGATAAATGGGGGGTGGGGGGGAGGGAGGTGGGGAGAAGGTAGCAAAGAGTACAATAGGTGAATGGGGGTGGGGCTGGAGGTGATAGGTCAGAGGGGAGGGTGGAGTGGACAGGTGGGAAGGGAGATTGGCAGGTAGGACAGGTCATGAGGACAGTGCTGAGCTGGAAGGTTGGAACTGAGGTAAGGTTGGGGGAGGGGAAATGAGGAAACTGGTGAAGTCCACATTGATGCCCTGGGGTTGAAGTGTTCCAAGGCGGAAGATGAGGCGTTCTTCCTCCAAGCGTCGGGTGGTGAGGGAGCGGCGGTGGAGGACGCCCAGGACCTGCATGTCCTTGGCAGAGTGGGAGGGGGAGTTGAAATGTTGGGCCACGGGATGGTGGGGTTGATTGACCCAACTCCTATACTCAATACATTGGTCAGCAAAAACAAGTGTACCAAATGCTTTCTTCACTATCCTATCGACCTATAATTCCACCTTCAAGGAGCTATGAACCTGCACTCCAAAGTCTCTTTGTTCAGCAGCACTCCCCAGGACCTTCCCATTAAGTGTGTAGGTCCTGCCATGATTTGCCTTTCCAAAATGCAGCACCTTACACTTATTTAAATTAAAATCCATCTGCCACTCCTCGGCCCATTGCCCATCTGATCAAGATACCATTGTACTCATAGAGAACCTTCTTCACTGTCTACTACGCCACCAGTTTTGGTTTAATCTGCAAAGTTACTAACCATATTCCTATATTCACATCCAAATCATTTATATAAATGACAAAAATCCATGGACCAATCCTTACAGCACACCGCTGGTTACAGCCCTCCAGTTCAAAAAGCAATCCTCTGTCACAACCCTGTTTCCTATCTTTTGATCCAATTTTATATGCAAATGGCTGTCCCTGTATTCTATGTAATCTAACCTTGCCAAACAGTTTACCATGTGGGACCTTGTCAAGTGTCTTTCTGAAGTCCATATGGATCACGTCCACCATTCTGCCCTCACCAATCTTCTTTGTTACTTCAAAAAACTCAGTCAAGTCAGTGAGACACTATTTCTCATACACAAAGTTATGTTGACTATCCTGAGTCCTTGCCTTTCCAAGTGCATGTAAATTCTGACCCTCAGAATCCCCTCCTACATCGTACCCATCACTCACATAAGGCTCATGAGTCTGTAGTTCCCTAGTTTCTCCTTACCTCCTTTCTTCAATAGTAGCACCACGTTTGTCAATTTCCAATCTTCCGGCACCTCACATGTGGCTATCGATGATCACAAATATCTTTGCAAGGGGCCCACCAATCGCTTCCCTAGCTTGTCACAAAATTCTGAGACACACCTGATCAGGTCCTTGGGATTTATCCAACTTTTATACATTTTAAGACACCCAACACCACCTCTGTAATATTGGCAATTTTCAAAATGTCACTATTTCTTCAAGTTCTCTAGTTTCCATATCCTACTCCATAGTAAATACTGATGTGAAATTCCCCATTTAGTATCTTAACCATCTCCTGTGGGTCCACACAGCAGCCTTGTTGATTTTTTTTTTTAGGGAACCCTGATCTCTCCCTAGCTACTCTTTTGCCATTAATGTATTTATTGAATCTTATTGGATTCTCCCTAACCCAATTTACCAAAGTTATCTCATGTTCCCATTTTGCCCTCTTGATTTCTCTTAAATATACTTCTCCTGGTCTGAGACCTTTCTAGGGATTCACTTGATCCCTGATGTCTGTACCTGACATATGCTTCCTTCTTTTTCTTGACCAGAGCCTCAACTTCTCATGATCCAGCATGCTCGACATTATCAGCCTTGCACTTCATGCTAATGGGAACATACTGTCTCTGGACTCTGGACTCTTATTATCTCATTTGTACAGGCCTCCCATTTCCCAACCATCCCTTTTTCCTGCAATTTAGCCTTCCAAGGCCCTTTACCCCTCCCCCAACCCCATCAACTTTTAAAAGTTCTTGCCTTTTGCTGTCAAAAATGGCTTTCCTCCTAAAGTTAGAACTTTAACTTTTGCACCAGGTCTGTCCTTTTCCATAACTATCTTAGAACTAATAGAATTATGGTCACTGGCCCCAAAGTGCTCCCCAGGTATATCCACATATTGAGTAAGAAAGGTTTCTTGTATACACATCTTCTCCATCCAAGCCCTTAACACTATGATAGTCCCAATCTATATTTGGAAAGTTAAACTTCCTTCCGATTACCTCCCTATTATTCTTATAGATAACTGATATCTCCTTACAAATTTACTTCTTAATTTCCAGCTTAGCATTGGGGCTCTATAGTACAGTCCCAATAACGACTCCATAGTACAATCCCTTTCTTATTTCTCAGTTCCACCCAAATAACATCACTGGACATACTCCCAGGAATTTCCTCCTGAAATAGTGCCATAATGTTATCCTTAACTAGAAACGCCACCTTCACCTCTCTTGCCCCCCCTCTCTCCTTCCTAAAGCATCTATACCCTGTAGCATAAACCTGCCAGTCCTGTCCAGCCCTGAGCCATATTTCTGCAATAGCTATGATATTCCTGTCCCATATTTCCAAACACGCCTTGAGTTCATCTACCTTACCAGTCAGGCCTCTTGCATTGAAATATGTGCAGTTTAATTTATCAGTCTTATCCTATCATCTGCTTTGCTCCTGCTTCCCTTGATTGTTTGACTTGCTCCTCTTCTCAAATACACCAGCCTCAGACTGGGTCAAAAATCACATGATACCTGGTTATAGTCCAGTGGGTTTATTTAAAAACACTAGCTTTCAGATCTTTGCTCCTTCATCAAATGCAAGTCACTTGCACCAAATGAAGGAGCAGCACTCTGAAAGCTAATGTTTTCAAATATACCTGTTGGACGAGAACCTGGTGTTGTGTGATTTGTGACCTTGTCCAACACAGTCCAACACCAGCACTTCCACATCAAATGACAGACTGATTTTTGTTTTCACTGTCTGTGGTTCCCCACACCCACCAACCTTATTAGTGAATCCTCCCAAGGAGCACTAGCAAATTTCCCCGCCAGTATATTAGTCCTCTTTCAACTCATGTGCAAACTGTCCCTCTTATACAAATCACTTTTAACCCAGAAGAGATTCCGACCATCAAAAAAAAGTGTATCCTTTTCTGCTGTACCAGCTCATCAGCCACTCCTTCATTATCCTCCTATTCCTACATACACCATTAATCAGTTTAATTCTATCTTTAAAACAGCCTTTTGAATTTGAGACCACATCAATAATATATAGTTCTGTTGTAAATAATGGCTCACCTGTTGGAGTTCCATTAGGAAAAACACAATGTTTACATGTTACTTTTAGTTCTTATGATTTGAACCATTGAAACTTCCCTGCTTTACACTATGACTTCAAAGCATTTTCTAAAATGTCTTGAGACAAGTTGGCTTTTCAGATAGATCTGAAGTTCCTTTTATAATTCTAGGTGTGAATACATTATCCCACTATCTCACCAACACAATAAAATCTTCACTTTGAGCTGTGTTTATCCAAGATCTGTTTGAAGTGTATTTCACTAGTTCCCCATACTAGGTACTATCAGTACCATTTTTTGTCTTTCAAGCACAGTGTAAAAGGTTTTCTCTTAAAACACACAAACCATGAGTACATATATATTTGCATAATGCCTCTGCTGTGTGAAAGGGACCATTGCTACACTTTGCCAAAAATAGCGTGTTTATCCAGGAATTTTAGTTTTACAAAATTAAACAATATAAGTAATTATAAAGTTGTTAAGTTTAATACAGAGTCACCAATCTTGAGGAAACTTGATTCAAATTGTTTGTTTGCCATTGCATTGTTGCATAGAATTGGTTCAGGGTATACTGCAAATAAAGGGCACAATATTTACCTGTAATCTCAATGTCTTGTATGGAGATTGTGTTGTGATGCGAGTCTTTGTTCATGATGATATCAAAACACTTTTGGTAATCACTGCTCGTATCTAGCAAACATTTACAAGTTTGCTTTTAAGCAGTAAATCACGTTGAACTTCAATAATTACATCAATAACAAACTAAAACAACAAAGAAAAGAGTGACCTGAGTAACAGAGTCAGCTTCCTTCAATAGCAGGAAAAGAGACTCCTGACCCTTTTACATCCCTGAACGGAAATAGATAAGTGGCAAAGCTGAGGAATATGACCTATCTCAATGTAATAAGAAAGCTTAAACAAAAGGTGAATTTAGTTTTGGAAATGTGCTAAGAAGTCACAGTGTCTTGGGATTAGGATAAACCTTTACCCTTGGGGTATGTCACAGATCAGGATACTCGAAAAATGAACATTACACAAATAGACATTCTACAACATTTTGTACATTCACAGTACATGTCAAAGCCCAAAATGATCAGTTTTAAAGTGAACAGTTAGGTAGACCTAAACAAATTGCAAAAAACAAGGTTTCATAAATACCAAATCGGGTAAATGACCAATGAATCTATTGACCAATGTGAGGAGTTCCATTTTCATGTCTGGAAATCCCTACTGTTCAAATACGTTTGAAGTCATCTTTACAATGCAGCCAGTCACTGACGTCCTCAGTTGTTAAAGGTTGTGCAATTCATTCTGTCCTAAGTCAGAGACTTACTGACATAATGTGTAGAACATTTAGCTCTGGCCAATACTTTGATTAATTTAAGAATGGTTCATGGTATGCTTCTTAGAAAGATGAACAGTTTGTGGGCTATCACTACTCAACTCCCCCAGAAAAACAAACACACTCACACACACACGTCCATTGCGACAGCTTGAACAGGTCTTGTACAGTTCAAATTAGAACCTTTTATGCAAGATGAGGATTTGAGTCACTCATGTTATATTCACAGTGTACAGCACTAGAATGAATAAAATAAATCTAAAATGATTTAGTCAAGGTAATAAAAGCTCATTGTTCCAGACACACAGGCAGCAGTGGGCGACACTGTCATACCCGTCAGCTGCCACTTGTATTCCAAATGTTAGCGTGCTTTTACAATATTTTAGTAGAATCTATTATTTCAAATTTCAAGAACTGAGTTTTAAGGTAATGAGTTACATCAGGTGCTTGTAAATGGAGTTGGTTTAAGAATTTTCAGCTGCCACAAGGGTCCAGCTTATTATTATAATTAAAAAACAAAATTCTCATTTCATCATTCTGCTTATCTTCTTATAGAGACAGTTGACTAGAATGCAGAAAATAGGGAGTGAAAATGTTAGGGTCCTTGTGTAGTTTCATTGTGGCACAAACTGAGGTGTCGTAAATTCTGTTCCAGGTTGCTAAATATTTTTGTGATTACTAACACAAAATTTCTTCTTGCATGCTTCTCAATTGTTGTTTGAATCACAAGTCTTGAATTTGTATGCATGTACTTGGCTTCATGGTCATGGCCCCGTCTTGGCAAAATTAGGAAAACCTATAACATCTCATAGATTGTACTAATCTATTATGTGCATGTGATCCCCAGCCAATGCACAACACACATTTTCACAGAATAAGTTCAGAAAGCTTAGAGTTGAAATGAGGCAATCCGTATGCCTTCCGGTGAAGATGCGCCCTAACAAAAAAAATCTAAACAAAATGAGCAGTGAAAATATTTCTTCTTGAGTCCAAAATTCAAAATGAAATGAATCTTGAAATTTTACTTTCATATACTGAAAACAATCACATGGTTTCTTTAATACTATCATCAATAAGTGAAAAAGTACAATTTATAATGTTCATGATAGATCATAAATTTTTCTTATTCTAACATAATAAATTGTGGGTAGTACGGTGGCACAGTGGTTAGCACTGCTGCCTCACAGCGCCAGAGACCTGGGTTCAATTCCTGCCTTAGGCAACTGTCTGTGTGGAGTTTGCACATTCTCTCTGTGTCTGCATGGGTTTCCTCCGGGTGCTCCCACAGTCCAAAAATGTGCAGGTTAGGTGAATTGGCCATGCTAAATTGCCTGTAGTATTAGGTGAGGGGCTAAATGTAGGGGAATGGGTCTGGATTGCTCTTTGGAGGGTCGGTGTGGGCTTGTTGGGCCGACGGGCCTGTTTCCGCACTTAAGTAATCTAACCTTGTATTCTAACTGGTGTGTCTGTATGCTGGTTCAACAAACCCAAGGCTTCCAATCATATAACACTGCTATTTTATTTTGTGATATTAATGTTTTTCTTCAGATTTACCTGACACAGTGCTCCCTTTTTTAGAAAAAGTTTCCACCAGTAAGTGCTTCGGGAAATTGTATATAACAGACAAAAGTCCTGCAAGACAGTCCATTTCAACTAAGTGAACACAGTTTGGTTAATAATAAGTTTATGGAACAAAGTCCATTTTTTTAACACTGTTGGCTGAAATGCTGCCCTGTTTTATCCCGATATGTAAATTATTGCTTCATAACTGGCATTTTTTTTTAGTTTATGGTATCTAGTCATCTTCTGTAATTTGTTGCTTGCATGATTGCATGATTGATTGTTAAATTAACTTTTAAAAATAAGATGTCATGAGCAACAAAGCAGTTGGAAGACTGCCTGATGCTGTGGTAGAAAGTACCTCTGTGGAAAAAAAATACTGCAGATTCTAGAATCTGAAATTCAGTACAGAAACTGCTCTACATGCTCAGCAAGTCAGACTGCATCTGTGGAAAGAGAAGCAGACGTTTCAGGTCAATAAAAACATCAGAAGTGATTTAAGCTCGGTCATCTTAAATTTTAAATCTGTTCTCTCCCACTGTCATCTCTCCCACTGTTTCCAGATCTGCCATCTGAAGGTTTACAAACAGATATTAACACAGGGTGGTGTGGGGGTGAAATGGATATGGGAAATTCTGTTTCTGAGCATTAAGTACAAGTATATCAATATTAGCCAAATTGATGACAGCTGGGAACAGGCATATATTTGGACTAAGTGTTGAAATGCAGTGATTGAAGTCATCCTGATAATCAACAAAGTAAAGATTAGATGTGTGATGCCTACTTAGGCATTTCTAGATCTAGGCCATTTAACTGGCAAATTCAATTGAATGAATGTTTTAGACTGACTAAATTATATTTCTTTCCAGAAGTGACACACACAATTAAAATTGAAGGAGCAGGTAAAATAACTAGCTCCAAGATGGCATTGCAAAAACAAATTAAGAAACTTAATTGGTTATATATGCACTATAGGGTGAAAAATCTTAGGTGTTCAAGATTGTAACAGAATCAAAAAATGTGTTATTGAGCTCACCAAGCATTGAAAACTTATATTATGAAATAACTCTCTGATTTCTGATTGGTAAGTCAGAGTATCAGTACTTTTACAGAGTTGACTTTTCAAGTCTGAATGAAGAAAAGTCATACCAGACTCAAAACGTTAACTCTATTTCTCTTTCCACAGATCCCACCAGAACTGCTAAGCTTCTCAACGAGATTTTGAAATGTGTTGCTAATAGACCAATGGATAAGCAAGCAAACAAACAACAGTCGTGAAAATAATTGCCTGATCTCACAATCTGTGGTGGAGTTAAATGTATATTTACAATAAAAATAGTGTAAAATATAAACTTTTATAAAAGTTAATTTAACAATTTTTTCTACTGGGAAATGGTTGCTTTTGAATTAAAAATATTGCATTTAATAAGCAAGCATCTTTCAAGGGCCTAAAAATGCCAATCCTCTTTACAGGCAATTAAATCTTTGAAATCACTGTTTTCATTTAAGCACAGCAGGTAATTTGTGCAGAACAGGTCTCATAAGCACCAATGTGCTTATGACTAGATTGTCTGTTTTAATGATATTAGTTGAAGGATAAATATTGGTCAGCACACTGGGAATAGATCTCCAGTTCTTCTTCAAAGTAGTGCCACGCGAACTGGCATATCTGAGTGAGAGGACAGATGAGGTGTCAGTAAAAGACAATACCTCTAACACTGCAGCACTGTCTTGTGTACTGAAATGGAAATGTTGAGCCTGTACTTCAGTTGCTAGAGTGGCACTTAAATCTATAGCATAAACTTTGCACTTAGGGCAGAATTACTCCCAACCTAGTTACAGCTGACAAATCTGCTAATAAAAAATATATATACTGACAGATCCGCTATATATTAAAAAATGAAGAAGGACCTTTATGGAGATTTGTACTCTCTGATTCTTTAATAATTTCTGATCCACCTTCTGGTTATTCCGAATATGACTGATTTGATTAATTATCATCTCCACATAGAAATATAATTTCACCAGTCTGTATGTGTAGTACCTTCTGAAGTATTTCCTAAATGAGATCTCTGATTGAACTGTCTCTCCTTCTGTCCCTTGGTCCCGTGCACATAATTTTTCTCCTTCTGTCAATTTGCATAGGCTCCTGATGGTTAATAATAGGACTACTTTTGTGATTGAACGTTTTGACAATCCTGGACTGCTTGTGTCCAAAGTATTTGTTGGTAGGTTGGGAAGGTGGGTTTAGTGATTTCTGCCCATTAGTTGTTTTGATGGTGCTCTGGAGTAGAGCTATAATTAAGGAGTGCAACTGGAAAATCCTTATTTTTCCTTGGTGGTGATTTGATAGTTGAGACACCTCATTTAAACTTCATGGAAGAATTGAAGATTTGGGATGCAAGTAGGAATTGGAAATTTATTAGTGGCTCTTGTTTTACCAGGCCACCATTTTTGCTTAATGATGTTTTCAATAAGTTACCCTTTTCTATAAGTGTTAAGCTTTATAGATGGCTTAAAACCATTCTATCACTCTGGTCATTTTCTTTGACAGATTCGCCTTGGACTAAGATATTATCCATGTAACATATTATTTCTTTAACACCATTGAGAATGTTAAAAATGGTTTTTGAAACATTTTCAGTGCTGGCATTACTCCAAGTGGCAAGCAATTAAAACAAAATCCTCTAAATGATGTAGTGAAGCTTATTACTTACTATTGCACTTCAATCAAAGGCATTTGTTAAAAACTGCTGTTTGCATTCACTTTGTGGACAGCATTGCTAAGTTTTCATCTGTTGGCATATCAGATGAATTTGCCTCACTCCTGACTAATTAAATTAAGTGAACTTAAATGTGAAGAGTTCCATAAGGTGTTGGAAATTGAGCCATTCTGTGATACCACTCTGGAAACTTCATGACAGAAAAGATGACTTGCATTCTGGTCAGCTATTCCAGCTGTGGTTGAACTTGTTTCATTATTGGGTGTGTTTGCATTCCTGGATGTGAAAAGACACTCTTTGTTAAATTATGCTTAACACATTCTTAATTCATCCAGACCAATAATAATTTCTGGAAATCTTTTCTGAAGTCACACCAGGAGCATGGCTGATTAACTTTTAACTTTCTGATGAGGTTGATCTCTGCTGAAGTTCTTATACTTAAAAGAAAGGATTCCAGATACTGACTGGAGAACACAATAAAAGTTTCCATTTCCCATTTTCCCTTGTGCGGGAGTGTTTTCTGTAACTGCTCTGATTTTTAGTTTGACCATATAACGTGGTTTCCACTAATTGCAGGGAATGTGTTTATAACCATGATTTAGTTTCTGATAAAAAACATTACAGTTGTTTCAGTATCAAGTTCCAATCCAGTATTTATCCATTGCCATATATCTGCATTTTAGATTACATGTTATGGGGGAAGGGGGTTATTTATTGTACTAGAAAAATGCTTTGATTAACTTCTGGCAGAAATTCTTCCATTTCATTATTAGCCTTATCTGTGAAAACTTTTTCTTTGAAATTGCCAATGTAGAGGTTTTACCTTGGGACAACTTTTGAAAATGACAAATCTTTCTTCAGAAGAAGTATCTGGAAAGTCTGCAAGAATGTCTTGCACATTGTCTCCCAGCTGTACCTGCTATTCTGATTCTATTTTTGCATCTCGTGTGTTAAAGATGTCAGAGAGGAAATGTCAGAGTTTTCAGTTCCATAACTGCTGCTACCATGATATATGTTATGATTTGGAGGTGCCGGTGTTGGACTGGGGTGTACAAAGCTAAAATTCACACAACGGCAGGTTATAGTCCAACAGGTTTAATTGGAAGCACACTAGCTTTCGAGCGCTGCTCCTTCATCCACCTGATGAAGGAGCGTTGCTCCAAAAGCTAGTGTGCTTCCAATTAAACCTGTTGGACTATAACCTGGTGTGTGAATTTTAACTAATGATACATATTGGTTATCTAGCTTTAGAATGATCACAGAGACATTATGTTCAATCAGTAATATCATATATTACTGAATTTCATTGAACTCTATATGATCACATCTTACACTGCTGAAACCACAATCATTTCCCCATTGTTTATCCGTCAGGTGTTTTTTTCAAACTCATCATTGTGGGGTGCGTTATTGTATAATCCAAACATGAACCATTAAATCCAAATCCAGAGAAGACAGCATCGAATGCCACAAATAACAAAGAGAAAAACCAGAGAGTCTGTTTTAGTGAAATTGTTTGAGAGATAAATATTGACCTGGACACCAGGGTTAACTCTACTGCTTGTTTTCTCAATAAGCTCATTCATATTGATCTGGGCATTTTTAGTCTCATTCTGGAATTCATTCTCAAAGCTCGAGAATGGGCCTTCATCACCCCACCTTTTTAGACACTTAATTCTTACTACTTAGGTAGGAGTTAATGTTTGATTTATTATTTAAGAATTCAAAAATATGTAGAAATAGTTGGAATTTTGATGTTTTAATTGATTACATCCTGACGTCAAGACAATGAGTGGGTAGACAAATAAATAGGGCATTCAAAAAGCTGTACAAGAGGTATAAGTCACTCGTAAGATGTAAATTTAGCTACTTGAACGTGATGGAAGACTCACAGATAAGCCAGATGTGTCCTTATTTGTTGTCAATATGTTTGCACTTTCTGGTGGAGTACAACAAATAGTGATCGGGGGAGGAAACTGCATGGATTCGCTCCACCCTAATCAGGGATTTGGACTCTAAAAGTAGCATCCCTGTTTCCACTATTCTCTCTAAACTTTGTAGTCAACTTTCAATAAGTGTCTAGCCATCTGTTTCATTTTAGTAGGACCATGTTTGATGGCAAATGATTCAAGCAGTGAATTTAAAAAAGAAGCAATTTAATTAATGGTACAGTTCATTGTGAGTCGATAAGTTTTTCCTTAATCAATGGTTGTTAAAAAGAGAATTCATTGTACACTAGTTTTAAAAAAGTAAAAAACCGACATTTTAAATAGAATGTGAAGTTTTCTATATTATTACCAAGCTGGGACCAGTTTAGTTGGAGATTATGGTCGGCATGGACTGGTTGGACCAAGGGGTCTGTATTAATGCTGTATGACTGTGACTCTCTATGGTCACAGTGACTTTCATGTATCACAATGCTGGCAGTCTTTTTCATGGTGCTTTGTCTATTTTCAAAGCCCCTGAACACAACAGCTTGAAAGTATATCAATCTTTCAAAAGCAAATTTGTTCTTAAAATCCTTGACCAAGCACACGCTACCTGAACATGGCATAGGCAGGGGTTCAATTGTCCTGCTTGCGTGATATTGCAGGAGAAAGTGAGGTCTGCAGACGCTGGAGATCAAAGCTGAAACTTTATTGCTGGAACAGCACAGCAGGTCAGGCAGCATCTAGGGAACAGAAGATTCGACGTTTCGGGCACATGTGCCCGAAACGTCGAATCTTCTGTTCCCTAGATGCTGCCTGATATTGCAGATCAGCTTTGGCAGGGAGTGGTCACAATGTTGGTCCCATGCAGCATTCAGCTCATGGGGAGGGAATGATTCATGTTCTTTCTGGGCTGGGGATTCTGCTGCAGAAAGGTATCTGCATGTCTGAGATTAAGGAGGTGGTGCGTGTGCACTTCCTTGCAGCAGATGTTAAATACAAAAATGCTGCATCCACTTAATTAATGTGTATGCCCAGGCTCAAAGTAATTCGTGGATGAACATCCTTAAGTTCCCATAGCTACTGGTGCCGTCCAGGCTAGGTATTATAGGCAGTGAATTCAACGAAGTGACTGTTGGTCCAAGAATGCCCAAGAGTAGGCTGGACAGGGCACAGACCAATGAACATTGTGACTGATTTGAACTGATTCCAAGGGCCAAGGTAAATTGAAGCCATGTTCTTTGGCTGCTGGGCTGACTGAATCTTTGACTCTTTCACTGTAAGGTGCTGGTTAAAAGGTTCAGAGCACTGGGGGAAGTACTAAAAACTGGAATGAGCCATGGTAAAAAAAAAATGGAGGAAAGCTCACTCTGTGTGAGTTAAAATCAGGTCAGGAAGTGTAAGATGCTCTCTGAGTTACAATATGTGGTACAGACATGGCCCATTCCTCACTCCTGGCCAGAACCAAATAACATTCACACACTAGGTCATCCCATTGCCGTCTCACACCCATTCTTCAAAACCACTCTTCCTAAGTGTGCTCCATGCATCCTCAGCACTACTTTCATCCCTATTTTTCTACCTTTCCCATTGCAGGAGAAGAAAGTGTGCAGCTGCAGGATGAGACAAAGGGGGTGAAGGGTCAGTGGTAGACCTGCAGCCATTGCCACTTTGATCCGGACGAGATAGGAAGTTTTGGAGACTGGCAATTGGATGGATGAGGGGAACACAAAACCTGGTGACAGTATTGGATGCAACTCTGCCACTTACTATTATAAATTTGAGGAGATGGAGGCTTATTTTTAATATCACTGGAAGCACAGAATATGTTCCTTGGGTATGGGTTAAAACCTCACTATGGCAGCAGTAAGTCAATAAATCTTCAATTAAAAGCTAATCTCAGTAACAATGTTGATTGTCATTAAAACCTATCTGGTTTTCGTGTCCTTAAGGGAAGCAAATCTGCAATGGTTACCTTATTGGACTTAGGTGATTCCAAACCAGTGGGTTGACTTTTAACAGCTCTTATCAAGCCAGCCAATTCAAGACAATTAGGGATGGCCATGAAATTTTGGCTTCTCACTGAGGCTTGCATCCTAAGAAATAATATTGAGGAATTACCTAAGAAGGAAATGACAACATGAAGTATAAAATAAACAATTATCTGTCTGTACAGCACTTTGCTTTCCTTCTACAGATGCAACATGACTTTGATTAAAAAAAATTCTTCTTTATAACTGGAGTTGAATGTTAAAAGAATATGTTGCACAACTTGAGTTTCATTTTCTGAATTAGCAATTTTTTAAACTGGGAAACATTTCATTAATTTTATTGGCAGCATCAAAAATAGTTCATACAGCTCCACATTTCACACCTTAGGCACATGCATCCAGTGTAAATTCACACTCCTACAGAGTCATCCAGTAAATCAATGCCTTGTACAGAGCAATCAGGTAAAATTACAGCTAAAAATAGAGGATGTTTATAAATAAAGCAAGTCATTTCATGAATATCCAATCCATTACATTTTGGGTTTAGAAAAATCCCTTGCTGTGCTACAGCATGTTAACCTCATTCAACTATAGGGACAGATCAGTTTAACTTATGTTACAACACAAACAGGCAGTCATATGCAATCAGTCTTTTTATCCCTGTACCCACAACACAGTAAAAATTAAAGCGTTCAATAACAATCAAAATAGATCCCAATGGTTCTTTACCAGATTCGTGAATAACGGGTAGCAGACACTAAGTTTATAGCTTAAACAAAGGAATTAGCAATGTATTATTAATAACACAGCAACTTTAAACAACAAGGTAATCTAATTAATATCTTTCATTTAAGATGTTGAGATGCCGGTGTTGGACTGGGGTGGACAAAGTCAGACAGAAGTCATACAACACCAGGTTTAGTCCAACAGGTTTATTTGAAACTACTTTTTCTAAAATTTCAAAAATATACTTTATTCATAAAATATTTTGATGATCTATACCATTCATAGGTGCACCTTGCATTTCTTTACATACAGAGATCGGAACTAATTATTCGTATATACAGGTCTGTACGTTTACCATCCATATACTTAGCTGAGGTGTCAGCGGAGCCCACTTACTGCGGGGGCTCCCTGTTCTTTGACAGGCAGATGTTACACGGTGGTCTTTCCCAACGCGCCTTGGCGGCAGCTGTCCCAAGCTTCAGCGCGTCCCTCAACACAGTCCTGGACCTTGGAATGTGCCAGTCTGCAACACTCAGTTGGGGTCAACTCCTTCAGCCGAAAGATCAACAGGTTTCGGACTGCCCAAAGAGCGTCCTTCACCGAGTTGATGATCCTCCAGGTACAGTTGATGTTCATCTCGGTGTGCGTCCCGGGGAACAGGCCGTAGAGCACGGAGCCCCGCGTTACGGAGCTGCTCGGGACGAACCTCAACAAACACCACTGCATTCGTCTCCAGACTTCCTCTGCATAGGCACATTCTAGAAGGAGGTCTGTGACAGTCTCGTCCCCTCCACAGTTGCTTCGAGGGCAGCGTGCAATGGGGCAGCGAGTCTGGGCTCGATAGGATCCGCCCTCTCCTTTTCCCGAAGGGTCTCAGGGACACTACGTGCTGACCACTTCCTGATGGACTTGTGGTCAAAGGTGTTTTTCTTCATAAATTTCTCCACGAAGGACAGGTAATAAGGAACGGTCCAACTATTTGGAGCTTGCAGAGCACTGCCCCTTCATCAGGTGACTTCACATTTTTTTAATAGATCTTGTTGGTTTGGTGCACTTTGCTGATCATCAAAATGATGTTGTCTGCACCCAACACATGTAATTGAAGTTGGCCATTTTGGCTTCATGTCCATGTTTAAGAAATAGTACATCACATTCCTTTTGCCAGAAAGCTTTGATCAGAGTGGAAATGATTACCAACTTGATCAACTTCTATGCAAATTCTTCAAAGAACTCACCCTAGCTATTAGTAATCATGATTTGGAGATGCCAGTGTTGGACTGGGGTGTACAAAGTTAAAAATCACACAACACCAGGTTATAGTCCAACAGGTTTAATTGGAAGCGTACTAGCTTTCGGAGCGTTGCTCCTTCATCAGGTGGTAGTGGAGGGCTCAATCCTAACACACAAATTTATAGCAAAAATTTTCAGTGTGATGTAACTGAAATTATACATTGAAAAATTGATTGTTTGTTAAGCCCTTCATCTGTTAGAATACAGCGATAGTTTCACTTACTTTTTAAAAAGTTGCATTCTCAGGTTAGCTGTTAACAATGGTGATAGCTAGACAATATGTTGAAGGTGTTAGCCCCCTGTGTTCTCTGTCTATGCCATGATGTTTAGATTGATTCTAATCTAAAAAGTGAGATAACAGAGTTTTACATAAATTCATGCAGTTTTTGAGCTCAGAGTTCTACATGAATGCATGCAGTTTTTGAGCAAAGTACAATGTAACCCTGCAAGTACAAATTCACCCCACAAAACATATGTGTGCATGTGGGTCTTTGTCTGTGTCTGTCTGTCTGTCTGGGTTGGGGGTTGTGAGTGTGAGAAAGTGTATGTGTGTGGTTAGTGAGTGCAGAGTGTCTTAAGTCTGTGATGAGGTGCATGTTTGAGTGTAGGAGTGTGTGCGTCTGTAAGGGTGTGTGTGGGCGTCTGTGTGTATGTGTGTCCGTGTGTATGTGTGTATAGGAGTGCCTGAGTGTGTGTGTGTGTAGGAGTATCTGTGTGTGTGTATAGTGCAATGGTGGTCACCTGTAATGTGACATGAACCCAAGGTCCCGGTTGAGGCCCTCCCTATGGGTACCAAACTTAGCTATCAGCCTCTGCTTGGCCACGTTTTGCTGCTGCCTGTCCTGAAGTCCGCCTTGGAGGATGGTCACCCGAAGGTCCGAGGTCCAATGTCCTGGACCACTGAAGTGTTCCCCAACTGGGAGGGAACCCTCCTGTCTGTTGATTGTTGTGTGGTGCCCATTCATCCGTTGTCGTAGCCTTTGCTCGCTTTCCCCAATGTACCATGCCTCCGGGCATCCTTGCCTGCAACGTATAAGATAGACAACGTTGGCTGAGTCACATAAGTACCTGCCATGTATAATGTAGGAGGTGTCCCCACACATAATGGTGGTTTCTATGTCCACACTCTGACACGTCTTGCAGCGCCTACCGTGACAGGGTTGTATGGAGTTGTCCTGAGAGCCGGGCAGCTTGCTACGAACAATGATCTGTTTGAGGTTTGGCGGTTGTTTAAAGGCAAGTAGTGGAGGTGTGGGGAAGGTCTTGGTGAGGTGCTCATCCTCATTGATAATGTGTTGCAGGTCACGAGGAACATGGCGTAATTTTTCAGCTCCTGGGAAATACTGAACAACGAAGGGTTCCCTGTCGGTTGCAGCATGTGTCTGACTCCTGAGGAGGTCATTACGATTCCTTGCTGTGGCACGTCGGAACTGGCGGTTGATGAGTTGGGCATCGTACCCCATTCTTGTGAGGGCATTCCAGAATACTTCCAGGTGTCTGTCACGTTCCTCCTTTTCTGAATAGATCTGGTGTATGCGTAGAGCTTGTCCTTAGGGGAAAGCTGTTTTAATATGTTTTGGGTGGAAGCTGGAGAAGTGTAGCATTGTGAGGTTGTCTGTGGGTTTGTGGTAGAGTGTGGTGCTGAGGTGTCCATCCTTGATGGAGACGCATGTGTCCAAGAATGAGACAGATAGTCGAGAGTAGTCCATGGTGAGTTTGATGGTGGGGATGAAACTTGTTGATGTCACTGTGTAGTTTTATCAGTGACTCCTCGCCATGGGTCCAGAGGAAGAAAATGTCGTCAATGTACCTGGTGTATAATGTTGGTTGGAGATCTTGCATAGAGAAGAAGTCTTGTTCGAACCTGTGCATAAAAATGTTGGCATATTGGGGTGCAAATTTGGTCCCCTTGGCTGTTCCGTGTGTCTGGATGAAGAACTGGTTTTCAAAGGTGAAGATGTTGTGATCAAGGATAAAGCGGATAAGTTGTAGGATGGTGTTTGGAGACTGGCAGTTGTTGGTGTTGAGTACTGAGGCTGTTGCCGCGATGCCATCATTGTGGGGGATGCTGGTGTAGAATGCGGAAACGTCCATTGTGACGAGGAATGTTCCCAGTTTGACTGGTCCGTGGGTGCTGAGTTTCTGTAAGAAATCCGTAGTGTCGCGATAGAAGCAGGAGCTATTAGTAATGTTGTGAATAGACTCTTGGGATTTCTATCTGTACAACATGGGTTAGTGCCTATTAATTTGGAAATTGATTTGTACCTTGATCTGGCCTTAAACAACTCTCCAGATCTTCTCTGGATTTTTTTATCATCCTCAGAACAATTAATCGTGTTCTCCATCCTTGCCAAGAACAAGTCATATGTTAAGAGCTCTCCTCTCAGGATCATTTCTGACTTGATTTCTGCTGTAAAGCTGTACATGTTGCTTTGATGAAAAGAAACATTCAATGCCTTGAAATTTCTTAAAATAACATTTAATGCAAGCAAACAATTGCATTCTAGATTGGCAGGTTTGACAGTTTTTTGACAGTTTGGCAGTTCTAATTGATTTGTGTACTTAATAGGAATTTTCTTATCTACTTTTAACAGACCCAAAGGCTATCTGACCATACCCCCTCCCAAGGGCACCTGACCCATTGCCCCACCTTCCAACATTTCTGGAACTATATCCACAGGGTATCTCAGGTTTACAAAAAGGTACCCTTGCTATTCAAAATAAATTCACTGAAACACATCCTCTCTGACCTGTGAAAGCTGGGACCTAAGTAGAATACATATCAAAATGAGAGTTAAATAGACATAACTGATCTTTAAATAACCATCTGTTCTTGTGAACAATGAATACATGAAGATTAGAGCAACTTTAAACACCCTCCTGAGAAAATCTGAGAAAGTGCTCTCAGCAAGGAAATTCCAGACTTTAGGAATTTTTGCAGGTACCACAGGGAAATTTAAAAAAAACAAATGACATAGGCCAAAGGTTGCTGTTGAATTTAAAAATCACCTATGCATTTGATACATAACAATGTTTTGTTTTCAATGGATAAATGACATTTGGCACCTGAATAAATTCTATGCTGCAGGATGCTAATAATACAGATACCTTGCAGGAACCAGGAAATAAATATCACAAAATAAACATCAGCAGGGTAAGCAATCAAGGTGATCCATTTTTAAAAAAATGCAAGTTATGAAAAGCTAAGAATTTAGGTAAGATTTTGAAGTAATCTAATTGAAATATTCAATATTTGGTGAACTTTCTCCTCCTTGCTTTGATATGAGCAATGATGAGGAATATAGGAAGCTATGGAGAGAATGAGAAAAACATAATTTCAATGTCAAGAAAAAAAGTTGTAATATTTCTTTCAAGCCTTAAATGGCAATTGCAGATTTTTGCCTCTGAGTAGTGACTGCCCTATTTCCATGCATTTGCATCATATTAAATTACCAACTTAACTTATTTATGTGTCACTTCCAATTCTCCGTTGCTTCCCTGAGAAAAAGCTAACACAAATTCTGAACAGAGATATCAGAGCAGGAATCTGATTGCTACACCTGTCAAGTAAGATTCAGAAAAGATTTACATGGATCTTGCTGGGTTGGAGGGTTTGAGCTATAGGGAGAGGCTGAGTAGAATAGAAGAATTGCTACAGTATGGAAACAAGCCATTTGGCTCATCAAGTCCACACCGGCCCTCTGAAGAGTAACCCACCCAGACCCATTCCCCTAGGCTACACATCCCTGAACACGATGGGTAATTTAGCCAATATGGCCAATTCACCGGATCTGCACATCTTTGGACTGTGGGAGGAAACCGGAGCACCCGGAGGAAATCCATGCAGACACGAGGAGAATGTGCAAACTCCACACAAACAGTCACCTAAGGCTAGAATCGAACCTGGGTTCGTGAGGCAGCAGTACTAACCACTGAGCCACCCTCAATGGAGTTGGAGAGAGAAATAAACCACCACCTCCTGCAGAGCCTAGGTATGCTTTTTAAAAAACTTTTTAAAATTAACCTATTTTTCTAATCAAGTGGTTCAGAGATGTTATTACACAATTCTGGAGCAGGTAGGACTTGAACCTGGGCCTCCACATCCAGGGATAGGGACACTACCACTGTGTCACAAGAGGGCCCTTAATGAGGTCTCGTCTGGAATAGGCTAAGGCTATTTTCCCTGGAGTGTCGGAGGCTGAGGGGTGACCTTATAGAGGTTTATAAAGTCATGAGGAGCATGGATAGAGAGAATAGCTAAAGTCATTTCCCCGGGATAGGGAGTCCAAAACCACAGGGTATAGGTTTAAGGTGAGAGGGGAAAGATTTAAAAGCTACCTAAGTGCCAACTTCTCCCCGCAGAGGATGGTGCGTGTATGGAATGAGCTGCCAGAGGAAGTGGTGAAGGGTGGTATAATTATAACATTTAGAAGGCATTAAAATGTGAAAGGTTTTAGAAGGATATGGGCCATATGCTGGCAAATGGGATGAGATTCATTTAGGATACCTGGTCAGCATAGACAAATTGGATCAAAGGGTCTGTTTCAGTGCTGTATATCTCCATGACTCTGTGTTTGACCAAGCTATCATTCAACAGTCTCTTCACCACAATGTCCCTGCATCTCCCATGACCACTGCAACATTATCATGCTTACCCTTGGATCAACTCTTACACTACTTTGGCCTTCAACACTTCACTTTGGATCTCAGGGATACCAATGACTTGCTTGTTTTTTGCCAGACCATGTTTTCCAAGGGTCACATACACTTCAATTGATTATTATCCTGCTTTCTTTACGCGCATTCATTTTGTGCATAATTGGAGGGTTCCAATCTCTGCGTACTCCACATTGCCTTCTTTTTTTCACAGAAGCTCAGTTGCAGACTACCAGTCTCTGTGGCTTACATCGGTCTTTTTAAGCACAAAGGGAAAGGTAGGATGTTACAGGGGCTGGGGGGGGGGAGCACTGCACAGACAAGTGCTGGTCTTGATGCTGTATGACATCATGTTAGATAACTCCACAGCTGCAGCATTTACCTGCTGTCTATGCAGCAAAGACTCTGCATGTGGCTATGTGTGGAGGTCAGAAGGGAACAGTCCTTAGTGCTGTAAAGAGGGACCATGTTCTCTAGTGGGCACTATGACAGAGAGTAAAGGGTCTCATCGATTCCACTTTAGCTGTAGTCAGGCACGTGATCTTACTAAAGTTGAACCATAATCAGCCTATAAGTCAAGTGTAACCAGCCATATAGCGAGATGAGGCAAGTGTGAGCCATTGAGTGGACAAAATGCATGCAACACTATGTGTTGTGGTCAATGAGCCTTGTAGTGACAGAATTAGAGTGAGCATGATGTTGTGAACGTGAGGTAGAAGGGAGACGATGATGGCACTTATCTTTGCAAAATACACAAGATTTTTGATCTCCTTCCTACATTGCTCCATGTCTCACTTCACTCAAGTCACAAAACTGACCAGGGCTGAAAATTTAAGACCAGGCTGACTTGGTCTGGTGCTGTGGCATCCCGTGTTGGTCATTTGGAGAAACAATCGCTCTCCACATCCATCACCCGGTTCTTGTTGGTGAAGCAGGGTTTCCTTTCCTTTTACCCATGTCTTGAATATTGATGCTCGAGCACCACAGTGTGAGTGAGAGGTCCTGGCTTGTAGCTTCACAAGGGGTATGTAGCTGGGCTTCAAATATGGTAAAGAGGTGTGAAAGCCAGGAAATGAGCATTCTTGCCTCTTTTACTCATGATTCCCTGAGAAAGCTGCTCAGGAACTCGAATGTCTATTTATTGAGGAGAAGAGCAGAAGACTGTGTGAGAATAGTGACTCCAAGCTCTACCACATCAGTTACCATGGATCTCACTTAACGAAACATTCCAATGGGAACATTGCACACATTGGTCAAAACAGAAAATTGTTAAACTAATCCATGGTCATGCTAATTATATTACAAAATAATTCACCAGAGAAGGCTTAGAAGTGGAGAGTCTAAATGTGTTCATGTAACATACACTTCTAGAAACACAAGGGATTTGAGGATATACTGAGAAAATAGTTAATAAAACTAACATGCAATTTTTAAATAATTTAAATTCCAAATATTTGTTTCCATAAAATAAGTTTAATGAAAAGAATTTCAATGTATTGAACACTTTTCTTTATGAATGAGGATTTTAAAATAGTATTATAATCAATTCAGACAACTTTATGTCAGTATGGCTTATGAGGTTTACCTATGGTAAATATTGGGTGAGTTGGCATGAAGGGTGAGAAAGTTTGGTGATGTTGGGGAAATAGGTTTATATGCTGGCAAAAGGATGATAAATATTCATCCAGATGTGTGATGCTATGGTTTTAGGGGGCTTGGTATAGGATATGGGGAGTATTAGGAGTTAAGGAGTTGTTGGTATTGAGAAATAGAGTGTGCTGGAGGATGTGGGCTCACATGAGTGGATGCAGGAGATGCCATTGATAAACATGGATGGGTCATGACAATTGTGTGTGGATTGGAGGGTATGATGGCTGAGGGCTGGTGGGCTCATAGTGGTTTCATTTGTCTTTATTAATCTTCCTTGCAGTACCAATACATGGAGTAGCAGCTGGCAGCCTCTGCTCTTACTACAGTGTGATCACCTGGCTCACCTCTTAGGAGAGCCCAGCACACAAGAACAAAAATCCTACCTCCTAGCCTTGTTCTTCCTGGGTCAGGTTTGTGAAGCCAGGCAATAGGGCAAGTAGAGATGGGCAATACATTCTAGCCAGTCAGCAATACCCACGTTCCAGAAGTAAATAAAACAAACTGTCCTGTTTGTCCACCTCAGACACAGGAACAAATATTGAACCTGTATAAGGCAATTGAGAGTCATTGGTAACTTAAGTGTAACAAGTTTTGCAGTATTGGTTTGAGAGCTGGTTTCATTTCTCCACATACCTTCCTTGAAAACTAAAGTTTGCTTTGGAAATTAATAAAAATGATTCACAACATTTCATAGGAATGGTAATTTTACTATGTGCGAAAAATGTGAAAAATAATCACTGGGAAAGAAATCACGGTCATTACAGCAAACAAAACACATACAATATAGTCCTCTTGTCACATCCTTCCTTAAAGGTACACAATGGAAACAAAGAAAACTTGTTGTAATGATGCTTACTTGTAACATTTTGCATTTTTGTCATAAATCTGTAACTTTTGAGGAGATAGCGTGAGCGAACTACTTCACCTGACTAATAATTGTGGAATGAGCAAAGTTAGTGCAGAAGCTGTTCTCGGTCTGTCCTTCTCTCCCATCTCCTGATGTTAAGAAAAATTACAGTGCATACATCTGGAGGATGGGGACGAAAATGTTATTAGGAACACAGTGAAACTACTCTGTGTGAAGAAAACAGCAGCAGGCACTTAATGGTTCACGTGACCCAGGCAGCAGCAGCAGACGATTCCTCGGGGATTGTACACAAGGAGTGCAAGGTCAGAAAGGCAGCCGGTGTTAAGTAATGCTGCCGTGTGAAAGGAGAATGGTTATAAAAATGAAAGCCACCGTGAAGGTTCTGTTTCAAGCTCATTAATAAATAGCCAATATGGGATTCCTGTGTTCAACAACAGAATAACCAGTGAGAATCATAGGATAGGTGGAATATTAAATACGGGGTTAAATTTATAGGGACACTTATTCCTCACTTCTACCCATCCGTACCTTGGCTCCTCATGCTCAGATGAAAATTCTGTTGGCACTGTGCCAATCTTTAATGACTTAGAGAGGGGGTCCCTGCCCCTGCGGCCCTCTTGAGAACTGCTAACCAAGCCAATCCAGTTGGCTGACAGGTCTGTAGTCTTCGCTGTACTAGAAACAAGTAGTGGTTGTTGCTGGGATGACACATGGGCGCCCAGTAAAGGAAACAAGGGAGGGTGGTCGGGTATTAGTAATTAGAAGGCAGTCATAAACAGGGTAAACATTGGTCCACTCACCCAATTGAATTCAACATGTCTTTAGTTGTTGTGGCAGTCTCCAAAAGGTAACAAATGATCTTGATGCTTCCAGATTTATCAATTAAATCTGCAGCACCAGGCAACCAGTGGCAAGCCTTTCCTTCTGGCCTTGTGCAACCTTATCACACCTACTTTAAAGCACTCCCAAACACTTGCCCATCCAATGCTCAAGAAAAGCAGAGGGCAGCAAAAAATGGAATTCCAGTGGGTTTTGAACAAGTTCACGAACTTTTAAATGGCAGGTAGACTTCTGATGTTGTTGCTTGCTTGTCTTCCATAATATCTGAGGCTGGAATGATGACATTGGATTGAGACTTGATATTTGACAAGCTGTAATTTGCATTCTTATGGGCAGCTGCCTGACGAATTATGATCCTTAAGTACATCCTCTGAGACCCATGTGACATCTGCCTTGAAAATAATAAAATTTCACCTTTTAAGTCTTCAAAGACTGTGGGTGTTGGAAGTGGTGAGTACACAGTTAGCAAGTACTTTTACATTAAGAGCAGCTACTCTTAATGTAAAGCAGTAGGACCTGAATCTGTAAGCTTTCCAGATAGGTCCTTTCTTAGTATTTCTTTATTTACATAGACTGTCAATAAACCTGTTAATGTTCAGTCACGTGAGTGCAGAATTGATGCTAATACAATAAGTTAATTCAGTAATGTAATGATTACAGATACAGGTGACTATTATTTCTTTAAGCAATACTGGGCTTCAACATATGCCCAGATAATCCATTAGACACTGCTTCGAACAAAGCAATGATGAGAAAGTTCATGATCAAAGTACAGATTTTTATTGCAGACCAACAAATAGTCTTATGCATGTTTTAATTCATTTGAAAGAACATAAACAGTCTGCAGATTGATAATCAGTTTCTGAGATTATTAGTGATCATTGCCTCTTGGAAGAGGACTTTGTGTTGTCGATCACTCAACATGAAACATTGTTCATCACTATTATAACAACATCTTTAAAATTCATCTCGTTCTCTTAACAAAGAAACTAATGCAAGCCCAACATCAAAAATAACTGATGAAAAGCATGTGACTGTATGCAAAAACAGAAATATAGACTTAATAAGTGAGCAGAACTGTTGCATTTTGACTGCTATGTGTAATTCACAATGTCACTTGTCCTGACAGAAATCTTGTTGAATGATCTGGCTTCTCAAACCTATTAACTTAACAAAATCTTTTTGAACCGAAGCGTGATTAGTACCAAAAAGTTCAAAAGTCAAAAACTTGTCTGTTAAGTGAGCTAAACCCGTATGAAGGCAGACAGTGCTGCTAAAATTGGCATCAGTGTATCTTAGCTTTTAAATTTGGGGGAATGGAATGACAATGTTGGTTGTTAGTTTTTAGCCCTTGATCTTTGTCTAGCAGATTCTGTTAGTGAACTCACAGGTGTGGATATCGTATGAGCTGGAATGGGATCAGTTGCGATGCTTTCCATAGTAGAATAGCCCACTGATGCTCACTGTCAAGTTTCATACTGAAAAGCAGCTACTTGGGTGCAATTCTAATGTTTTGTGGCTTAGTCTCCAACACACACAGGAAAGGTGGAGAAGCTAGGAAAGTCATGCACATGTGCATGGTTTCATTCCTCTCTAAATAGCTGTGTGAATTGGCTCATAACATGGGCCTACTAAAGGAGAACCATGATATCCCCAGGACATCTCAAAGAATCGAAAGAAATACGTTTGAAGTGCCAGCAACTGTAGTTATGAAAATAAATATCACGGCCTATTTTTATACACTGGGTCTTATAAATGACATATGAATGAGATCAATCAATTAAAATATTACTTTTCTTGCCTGAAGGAGGAATACTGATCAAAGAGTGCACCCTGACAGTTAGGAATCTGGAAACGTAGCACTTGGAAGCAGGAATAGGCCATTCAGTCCTTCAAGCCTGCTCTAAAATTCACTCCACCATTCAATAAGATCATGGATCTTTTGACTGAGGTCTTAATTCCAACTTGCTGTCTGCATAACTCTTGGCTCCCTTACCTGTCAAAAAAATCTATTTGAAAATATGTATTCAGTGCTCCAAACTCCACTGTTTTTTGGGGAAGAGAATCCCTCAAACTTGACCCTGGATTAACAGAAGTACACCACCATTATTTCCGAATATCCTGGCTCTTCCTTCAAATCTTGATCAAACAAGCAAAGCATCAGTTTAATGTTCCACTGCAAAGATGGAAGCTCAGAAAATGCAGCAGTCTTTGTTGTTGAACTATGTCTTCAAATCCTAGACTGGGGCTTCAATCATGTCTTTTTGTCTCAGATGAGAAAATGCTACCCACTCAGCCCAACTCGTTCCCGCAACTTTGCTAGATGCCACTACCTGTTCACATTGCTGCAGATTTTAAGAAATCACTCTTTGTATACTTCAGTGTTTTTAAGTAACATCACGACAAATAATTTTCAGCACGCGCCCTGTACGGATTATATGTGACCCATTCAAGCACCACACATTTCATATTTGGCAAGATAATTCTGCATTAGTATGTTGTCATTCTCTAATTAATCTTGCCAATGTTCACAATATTTATTCACCTGCATATCGCTATCATGCTTCCAAAGTCAATGCCTCCTGAGCACAGAAAACAGCATCCAAGAGCCATTTGATGAATTTGTTCCATTATTGGCTGAATGCCTCCTGCAGGGTAATCTTAGGAAAGGCCAGCTGTCATGAAGAGCTTCTGCATTGCCGAAGTACCTGCCTAAAATTTATGTCCAGAAAGTATGAAGGAACCAGGCAAGTACTCATATTCATTTTGGCACGACCTTCAAAATGTAAGCAAGGGATTATGAAATTGTTGACTGTTGCTTTTCTGTTCACTGCATCACTAAATAAACAATTTATGCAAAATTTTCCAGCAAACTTTGAGTTGGTAGCCTACCTTTAGTAAACCCTCACTTAGTTGAAGAAGATTCATTGATGTCAGCCAGATGACTGTCCCTCATTGCTACCACTGTACCAGCTACTTTACAAGTACTGACAGTAAATTTGATTGTTCTTGTTCATTGGGTTAAGTCATGCTTTCAATGCGTTGATAGAGAAACAATACTGCTCTATCAAGTTTCAAGATGTTAATAGAAGCCAAGAATGTAGTTCCGAAGTAATTCATCTGAATGTGCTTTGTTCATTGACTCTATGACCTCTTTACAAAGAAAAAAGCTATTTTTTTTCAAGGGCAAAATCCAACTTAGAGAAACACAATGGTAATGAAACAACGAGTGGAGGATGTACGGAAGGAAATATGCCAAGTAAGAGATTCCTCTCATATCATAAACACTGCTATTTTTCCTGGAGAAATGAATTCCGTTAAGGATCCCACTTTTGTCTGAAGAAAATCAGCATCCTGTTAGGCTGTTAACTCTAGGAAGAGCTATGAAAATAACAAAATAGGTCAAATTAAATTTCCTTCACTCAGAAATGTCAAGAAAACCTATGGCAGCTCAAAGGAAAAAGCTGCAATGTTAATTATACCAATATCCCTCTAGGGCTCCTTCTCAATAGAGTAATGTCTGCTTCAGGCAGGCGGCTTTGATACCATTCATCTTTTTCATGACTTATACCTGAGGAAACCTATCATAAATGAAGTCTCCATTGTCATAATTGATGACACCTTGATTTAATCAATTCCCTATCTTTGTGTCCAAAGTAAGAATCTAATGGGAGGTTAGAGAAGACTATTTATTGCCAATAGGCTTCTGGGACCAATCTAAATGCAGCTGTCTACTGCCTGTAAATCTAAACCACCACTGCATCCAGTGCAAATCAAAAGACAATTTGGGTACTGTCAAAATTGAATCAAAATGAATGACTTTGGGAACCAATAGATTGATGCACGCAAAAATTACCATGTATAGACCCAATGGCACATATTTAACAGCACTTCTACTCATTTGTCATGTGTTTGCCTCAGGCAATGTGTTTCATATTTTCTAGCCTTCATGCTTTAATCACCAAATAGCCTTGATGTGATATTGATGTGATATTTTGTGTCGACTTATTTTTCTTCCCCTGAAAGGTTATTACACCAATTTTCACAGAAAAGTCTGGTTCAGCCAGACTCATTGTTTAGTTTTAATTTTCAGATAAATTTCCTCTTCTATTCATTTGGGAAAATGTGGTAAATGCAGCTTTTTTTTGATATTGTTTTTTTGAATTGGAGCCTTCAATCTAGGTTGACTAATGCTTCCTATGAGACCATTGTAACATTTATGATATTATTTTTTCCAATAAAATAGTGTCACCAAACCTGCTTGCTAGGTGAAAGATATGCTTAATTAAGAATGATTGAATACATTGGTTAAAATTGCAGAATATTTCAGTCTTTTTTAGTATTTCAGCTTTTAGTTTCAACTGGATTATCAAATGCTGCATGCCAACCTTTCATGTGATTAAACAGGATATCTATATATACTTTTTGCAAATATAATACAGGGTGATTGGATTTGCATTCAGATTAATATGCTAGAATAGAATCCTGCATAGCAAATGACAACCCTCATATTTTTTCAAGTTCTTTTATTAATGATAGCTGCATATAATGAAAGTTGAAGATTGTAATTATCATCTGAAGTATTTTTTTTAAGTTTGACTATTGCATAACATTACCTGCCTGAATATGACATTCATTGGCAGATTATTGAGAAGCTT
The DNA here is from genome assembly GCF_037043375.1 of Chiloscyllium plagiosum. Lineage (NCBI taxonomy): Eukaryota > Metazoa > Chordata > Chondrichthyes > Orectolobiformes > Hemiscylliidae > Chiloscyllium > Chiloscyllium plagiosum. Next base: position 60,592,525 of record NW_028270149.1, read on the forward strand.
GGCAAGAGTGAACATTTGGCAAGTTTGTGACTAATTTTCAATGAGCTAAGTAAAGGTTTTGCAGTGTATTTCCATTGAATGTCAGCATGAAAATGAAAGGCTCTTCATAATAATTGTATGAGCAGAGGTGTAAATCAATGGACGATCATGTAACTGGAATGTCATTAGTAATATTTTCCTCTTTTTGTTGGCTGATCGCCTCTTTATCATTTGTCCTACTCCAGGAATATCTTTATCTTTTATGGGATAATCATGATTGGAATGTAAATATTATGCAACTAATTGTCTCAAAATATACTATGTTGCTCATCAGTGACAATATGAAATTTTACATTGCATGTAAAATTTATGAAAGTTAATTTGAAAGTCTTAGAAAGAAATGTAGCAAAATGACAATATGCACTTCACAATGCACTCTTGACTAAGAGTTCAACATCTATTAGTCTATTGAAACAGCTGCACCTTAGGAAAGACATTGTTTGATTCATAACTTTTTCTGAGATCCATTTATTATTCAGTATTTATTTACACAAGTTGAAAAGGTATGAAGTACTGAAATTAAAATAAAAAACTCTGGCTAAACATGGCCGGTCTGGCAGCATCTAGAAAAGCAGAGTTAACATTTTGAGTCTGGTGACTTCTTCAGAACTGATAGCAGCCAGGAAAAGGTGGTATTTATGCTGGAGGTGAAGTTAGATGGGTTGGGGAGAGAATTGTGCAGCTAGGTGGAGATGGGGTCTTGACAGATACAGAGAGAAATGAAAGGGGAAGGCAGACAAGGGGATTTTTGATATTGTAGGAGAAAGTGAGGACTGCAGATGCTGGAGATTAGAGCTGAAAATGTGTTGCTGGAAAAGCGCAGCAGGTCAGGCAGCATCCAAGGAGCAGGAGAATCGACATTTCGGGCATGAGCCCTTCTTCAGGAATGAGGAGAGTGTGCCAAGCAGGCTAAGATAAAAGGTAGGGAGAATGGACTTGGGGGAGGGGCGTTGGAAATGCGATAGGTGGAAAGAGGTTAAGGTGAGGGTGATAGGCCGGAGTGAGGGCGGAGAGGTCAGGAAGAAGATTGCAGGTTAGGAAGGTGGTGCTGAGTTCGAGGGTTGGGAATGAGACAAGGTGGGGGGAGGGGAAATGAGGAAACTGGAAAAATCTGAGTTCATCCCTTGTGGTTGGAGGGTTCCTAGGCAGAAGATGAGGCGCTCTTCCTCCAGCCGTCGTGTTGCTATGGTCTGGCGATGGAGTGGGAGGGGGAGTTGAAGTGTTGAGCCACGGGGTGGTTGGGTTGGTTGGTCCGGGTGTCCCAGAGGTGTCCGCAAGTAGGCGGCCTGTCTCCCCAATATAGAGGAGACCACATCGGGTGCAGCGGATGCAGTAAATGATGTGTGTGGAGGTGCAGGTGAATTGTGGCAGATATGGAAGGATCCCTTGGGGCCTTGGAGGAAAGTAAGGGGAGAGGTGTGGGCGCAAATTTTGCATTTCTTGTGGTTACAGGGGAAGGTGCTGGGAGTGGAGGTTGGGTTGGTGGGGGGTGTGGAGCTGACAAGGGAGTCACGGAGGGAGTGGTCTTTTTGGAATGCTGATAGGGGAGGGGAGGGAAATATATCCCTGGTGGTGGGGTCCATTTGGAGGTGGCGGAAATGATGACGGATGATACGATGTATATGGAGGTTGGTGGGGTGGTAGTTGAGGACCAGTGGGGTTCTGTCCTGGTGGCAATTGGAGGGGCGGGGCTCAAGGGCGGAGGAGCGGGAAGTGGAGGAGATGCGGTGGAGAGCATCGTCAATCACGTCTGGGGGGAAATTGCGGTCTTTGAAGAAGGAGGCCATCTGGGTTGTTCGATATTGGAACTGGTCCTCCTGGGAGCAGATACAGCGGAGACGAAGGAATTGGGAGAATGGGATGGCATTTTTACAGGGGGCAGGGTGGGAGGAGGTGTAGTCTAGGTAGCTGTGGGAGTCAGTCGGTTTATAGTAAATGTCCGTGTTGATTCGGTCGCCCGAGATAGAAATGGAGAGGTCTAGTAAGGGGAGGGAGGAGTCTGAGACGGTCCAGGTGAATTTGAGGTCGGGGTGGAAGGTGTTGGTAAAGTGGATGAACTGTTCAACCGCCTCGTGGGAGCACGAGGCAGCGCCGATACAGTCATTAATGTAGCAGAGGAAAAGGTGGGGTTGGTGCCAGTGTAGCTGCGGAAGATGGACTGTTCCACATATCCTACGAAGAGGCAGGCACAGCTGGGGCCCATGGCTACTCCTTTGGTTTGGAGGAAGTGGAAGGATTGGAAAGAGAAGTTGTTCAGAGTGAGGACCAGTTCAGTCAGTCGAAGGAGGGTGTCAGTGGAAGGGTACTGGTCGGTACGGCGGGAAAGGAAGAAGTGGAGGGCTTTGAGTCTTTCGTGATGGGGGATGGAGGTGTACAGGGACTGGATGTCCATGGTGAAGATAAAGTGTTGGGGACCGGGGAAGCGAAAATCATGAAGGAGGTGGAGGGCGTAGGTGGTATCCCGAACGTAGGTGGGGAGTTCTTGGACTAAGGGGGACAGGACCATGTCGAGGTATGCAGAGATGAGTTCGGTGGGGCAGGAGCAGGCTGAGACGATGGGTCGGCTGGGGCAGTCAGGTTTGTGGATTTTGGGCAGGAGGTAGAAACGGGCGGTGCGGGGTTGTGGGACTATGAGGTTGGAGGCGGTGGATGGGAGATCCCCTGAGGTGATGAGGTTATGGATAGTCTGGGAGATGATGGTTTGGTGGTGGGAGGTGGAGTCATGGTCAAGGGGGCAGTAGGAGGAGGTGTCTGCGAGCTGGCGTTTAGTCTCAGCGCTGTAAAGGTCGGTGCGCCAAACTACTACCGCGCCTCCCTTGTCTGCCGGTTTGATAGTGAGGTTGGGGTTGGAACGGAGGGAGTGGAGGGCTGCACGTTCCGAGGGTGAGAGGTTGGAGTGGGTGAGAGGGGTGGAGAGGTTGAGGTGGTTAATGTCGCGGCGGCAGTTGGCTATGAAGAGATCGAGGGCAGGTAAGAGGCCAGCACGGGGTGTCCAGGTGGATGGGGTGTGTTGGAGGCGGGAGAAGGGGTCGTCAGAGGGTGGGCGAGATATTGGCCAGGAGAGAAGATGAAGGGGATATGTAACAATGAGAACTTTTGGTAGGAAACAATGGCTAGGCTATGCTGAAAGCAACCCATGTCATGACAGGACTAGTGTGTGGAGGCGGGTAAAAAAAACACAAAGATGGAGACAGGCTCTAAAGCTATTGGACTCAATGTTGCAGGGTCCACAAGTGCAAAATGAGATGCTGTTCTTCAAGCTCGCAATGACTTGCTGGAATACTCCAGCAGGCCCTTGACAAAAATGTTGGTGTGGGAACAGGGTGGTTTGTTGAAAAGGCCAGCAACTGGAAACTCACAGTCAGTTTTATAGACAGAATATAGTGTTCTGCAAAGCGATCGCCCAGTCTGTATTCCATCTCCCCAGTTGGAGAAGACCTAACTGTGGATAGTGAATACAGGAAGCTGGATTGATTGAAGTGCAGGTGTATCAATTTTCACCTCGAACGATTGTGTGGGGCCTTGAATAGTGAGGGAGGAGGAGGTAAATGGGTAGATACTAGATGTTCTGTGATTGCATGGAAAGAGGCTGTGGGAATGTGAGAGGTGTTGGAAATGGAGGAGAAATGGACCAGGCTGTCCAGGAGGGAATGGTACCTGCGGAAGGTTGACAAGAACGGAGAGACGAGTAGGTGTCTGGTAGTGTCATTGTGCTGGAGGTGGCAGAAGTAGAGGCATATGATGATCCTTTTGGATGTGGAAACTAGTGGGTTAGGAGGTGAGGACCTGAAGGACCCTTTTGGTCTTGTGGGAGAGAAGAGAAGGGGTGAGGGTAGAAATGTGGGAAATGGGTCTGATGTGGCTAAGAGCCCTGTCAACCACAGTTCCAGGGAATCCTTGGTTGAGGAAAAGCTGGACATTTCTAAGGCCCCCCCCCCCCACCCTTGCGGAAAGTGACATAATCAGAACAGAGAAGGAGAAACTCGGAGAATGAAATAGTCTTTACTGGAAGCAGGGTGTGAGAATGTACAGTCTGAGTAACTGTAGGAGTCAGTGGGTTTGCAGTCTATGTTGGTGCCCAGCCTATTCCCAGAAATGGAAACAGATACTGGGGAAGGGTAGGGAGAGGTCAGAGATGAACCAAGTGAAGACAAGAGTGGGGTGGTAACTGGAAATAAAATCAATTCAATTTTTCCAATTTCAAGCAAGAGATGGAAACAGCGTAAACATGCTAGAGAATGAGTTGTGGGTGTGGTATGGTGTGCTTGCAGCTTCTGTTATTGATATTTTAAGGTCTACAGTTGATAGCCCCAGTACTATCAGTCATGGACACAGTCTGTACACAATTCAGGGGCTTTGCCATGGTCAGTCATCCATTTGGAACTTTCCCAATACAATCTGGGTGTGTGTTCACTGGATAGTGCTGAAGGGCCAGCACAAACAGTCAGGGCAATTGCAAAGCATCAGCTGCAACATAGCAGACAGTTATCTGATCAGTCATGTTGAGGGACTGGGCAAAATTACTAAGAGGTTTAGGACAATTTAGTCCTGGGTATCTGTCTGCTGATCTTCCAAGTGAGGTCAATAGGGCTAGCAGGAGGATCAATTGTCGATAGAGTGGAGGAGTTGAGGTTTGGCAGGGGGGAAGCAGAGGCATTTGTGGAAGTTGGGGTAGTAATAGCAGGGGCAACTCTGGATGAATGGGAGGAATATCCAACAGTACAAAGCGAGCAACACCCAGGTGGGAGGAGTAAACATTTTGATGGATGAAAACAGAATCCACACTTGCTGGAAGTCACAATATTGTTACGATGAAAACATGAAGCAGCAACTTGTATAGTGCAGCCACAGCACATTTGCAATCAGTTCATCGCTTGCTATGCAAGCAGTGTGATTGTGCTTAGTGATTAGATGCTGATCAAAGCTGAATTGCTACATGTCATTGGATTTGGAAATTGAACTCAGCATCTCAATAATAATGAAGTTATCAGGAATAGCAGTGATAAAAGCTAGTATGGCTAAAGGGGTACCATTGCTCTTGCAACTTCCAAGCATTTTACGTGTGTCACTTAATATTGCTTCATTGTCTGTCATGTAAGTGTAATGGTTGTTTGTGCTGAATGCATTGTGAAGGAAAGTGAAGCATTTGATGTAGGTATAGGGTTTGAAGGGTAGTTGTGATGACCCTTACAAGGCCCATGGGAATCACTAGTTAATCTCCTTGTGGAGCTCATTCAGTATGAGTTCCCCTAGAAACAGGCAATGGCCTTTTGAGCTGGAACTCACCTGAACCCTTTATAAAACAGACCCAGACTCTGTGGTACTGTCTTTATCTCAGAGCTGGATGCTTAAATTCGAGATCTAACTATTCCAGAGGTGTGTAATAACATTACTGAACAGGCTGATTTAAAAAAAAAAGATGCAGACCCAGACCTGTTGACTGTCTGCCCACTTCTGCGGTTATTTTGGTGCCCGGGTGTCCTTGGAGAGGGAGCAGACAATATTCTTTAGGCCTTTATAGTGACATGGGCACTGTGGTGGCTATTGTGTTTTATTTTCCCTTCCAACTTCACATTGAATTAACCCCCTTTTCACTCTCCCCATCTCTCCTTCACCTTTGATGGTTTACTTTGCACATAAATTATTCATTTGGAAACACGGATGATTTACTACTGGCAGTTAATAGAAAAAAGAAATGCTATAGGTGATTTGGTGATGTGGTTATAAAAATAAAAGCAACATTCAGTTGTGTGTAAGAGCACTTGTCAGAATAAAAAGACTAAAGTGCACCCAGGGCTGGGTCTACAAAACTGTCCATCTTTGCATGACGTTAAAAATCACACAACACCCAGGTTATAGTCCAACAGGTTTATTTGAAAGTGCTTCCAAATAAACCTGTTGGACTATAACCTGGTGTTGAATGATTTTTAACTTTGTCCACTCCTGTCTACCACTGGCACCTCCACATCACGTCTCAGCATGGTATTATTTTATGTACACCACGAGTAATGGTCCCATTTTGGTGTTAAACAAAAAAAAACAATGTTCCTTCCAGTTGGGCTACCCGGGTCATTACAATTGAGCTGCAGGCACTGCCTTTGCAATGACATCTGGTTGTCACTGAGCTGGCATGAAATCGTCACCAAGTTGCTGCATACGCTGAGGCTGAGTGTGGATGAATGATGCAGGCATTTCCTTTATTATCCCTGTTCAGCATGACTCACTATGTGGTGAAGTGTGATCACTGCTCCCACCCCATCCATAGGGTATGATCTGAGATCAAAGCATCTCTTTCACTCTTATTGTGCCCAATTTCCATTGAGAGTCCTGGGCCCTGCTGCTGGTGGCATGTTGGTCGCTGCAGATTTAGGTGGAGCAGGACTGAGGCCAAGCCCAGGAACAGTAGCGGTGTGGAGGATGATGAGATAGGGAAGAGGTTGAGGCCACAGGGCTCTCGATTTGTGGGATTGCAGGAGATCCAGAGGTCTCTCCCCATGATCTCCATCCTTATGATGAGCAGGACACAATGCCAGTGCTATAAACCTTGTTATAGCAAATGGTAAGGCAGCTGGAAATGGGGTTCCACTAGTTGGATTGGTCTGAGCATATCCACATCCTGGACAGATCCCATTGCATCATCCAATGCCCTGCACCATAGCAGCAGGCAATGAGGTAATGTCCATGATGCAAAGGAGCTGGGGGTAAGGTAACAGTCATCTGAGGAGGGAGATTGAGGACATTGGGTGGCGAAAACTACCATTGTCTGTGACAGAGATCAGTAGCATTGGAGGGTTGCTACAGAACCGCATTGACTCCAGTTATATTAGAAGAGAGTTGGGTGCCACAGACAGTCATTGGCTGTAAAGTAATCTTTGGTCATAGTGCTGAAATCTGGTTGGCCTTATGGAGATGAAGGTCAGTCTCTGTTGGTTACGTTTATATTCCCTTTTGTTTTCTGTAAATAAGAACTCACGTTTCTCTTTGTATTTGTCTAATTGCTTTCCTTTATGTGATGTTACCTGACTGGGTATTGCAAGATTAGGGTGTCATGGGGCATCGGGGGCAGGGGAGCACTGACTTAGAGAAGTTGTCCAGATGGAATATAGTTAAGGACAGGAAACTTACTGAGGGGCCCAACAGTTAAACAGAGTCTAAGCTTAAAAAATGGGGTTGTGCATGTGAGTGAATCACAGCCATACTGTCGATGTGCCATGTGGTTCTGTAGTTGTTGTAACTTTAATGCTGCTGGTGAAGGGCAATGCCGGATTGCCAATACTTGCCTCAGTACACACTCTGTTTTCAAAGATTGCACATTTGCGAGAAATGTTAGTCTTTTGGTGGATGTCCAATGAGTGGTGGGTTTCATCAGGAATGGCATATGGTAAAATGGATGAGAGTAGAAGGACCTGGATGTAAATGTGTACAGATCATTGAAAGTGGCAGGAGAGGTGAAGCAGTTAAGAAAGAGTACAGTATCCTCAGCTTTATTAATAGGGGCATAGAGCATAACAGCAAGGAGGCAATGTTGAACTTGTACAATATACTTATTAGACTTCAGCTGGAGTGTTGTGTGCTGTTCTGGATGTTATAAGAAGGATGTGGGTGCATTGGAGACAGTGCAGAAACAATCCACAAGAATGTTTCCAGGGGTGTGCAACTTCAGTTATGAGGATAGACTGAAGAAGTTGGGATTGCCCTCCTTGGAGAGAAGAAGATCTGATAGGGGCTTTCATAATCATAAGCATGTTGGATAAAGTATATCAGAAAAACTGTTCCTGCCTGTAGAAGGAACAAGAACAAAAATGCAACCATTCAGAAGCAAAGGAACAATCCGGAACCCCCGCGCCCCACCCCCCCAACCACCAGCAGCATATAGTTAGGGGCTGGAATCCATGCCTGCACGTGTGGTGGAGACAACTTCAATTATGGAATTTAAGAGTGCATTTGATGATTATTTGGGTAGAAATAATGTGCAAGAGAATGAGGGAAAAGCAGGAGATTAGCACTCGGTAACGATACTTACTTATTGAGTTGGTGCAGGCACAATTCGTCAAATATCCTCCTGATCCTCAATTCTCCTGTAACCCTGGTAACATAGAGTGAACATGGGACTTGAGAAATGCCACAGAAGCATGGTAGGTAATCATGTGACAAATTTGGGAAATAGCATGAGAAATGCTGCTTGGCCTCGTGATGAAAAATTGACGTAACTTGGACTTAGCTACGAAAAGGACGATTCACCCCCATAAATTTATTTATTTCCTAAAAGTATTTGTCTTAGTTTATCAATAACAGATATCACAATTTTATAATCTGTTTTGCTTTGGCCGACTTGGATCTTACATTTCGGATACATGTGTTTTAAAGGATTTCAGAATAAATTGGTGTGGAGTTCAGCCAAATAGACCAGAATATCCCAGTTTGTGCCAAGTTTGATAATCTTAACTGTTGTTGCTTGAGGAGTGTGTAGTAGATTTTTGTCTCCCTGGACTAAGAAAAACAAAACAAATCAGGCTGCCTGTCCTTGATCATAATAATCCCCTTTTGAAACTCCTTGGGTGTGATGCTCTGGGGAAATTGGCTTTGAGTTTTATGATGATGCCTCTACAGTGGGATAATCTGCCAGCTCTCACTCTACAGGCAAAATGTGTGTTTGTAATGAATGGTGCTCATTAGCTATGAAACAACAAGTGACTTTAGGAGATGGGAAGGATGAAAAGAATTGGCAACAAGACGTAAATAACATTCCTTGAAACAAATAATTTTAATGAGAAACAAAATCCCTCCCAGCAGGCGATAGTCTTTCATTGTAGATAATGACTTCCTAAAACATTTCTCATCAGTACAGTTTAACATTTGATGGTGCAGATCTCCCAATCTGTTTGGATGCTGCAGAATTGGAATGCTTTCACTTCGCAACTAATTCATTGCCCATTGGAACAACCTAAAAAACATATAATTTATCACTATCTTGCAAAAGTAAGTGAAAAAGGTTATGTTATCTAGCTGGCCTTACTATGCTACTAACCAGGGTCTGAGACATTTAATTAAATACAAAATAAAAACAAAACATTTTTCAACATCCAAGACAATGATATGACTGATTCTAGTCAGTTATCATTATTCATAGAAACAAGTTAGATCACTTGCTCTCCTTTTGGTTCCACTTTTCCCAACCATTATGAAGGCTTATATTTCAAACAATGTTATAGAGTCATAGAGATGTACAGCATGAAAACAGACCCTTTGGTCCAACCCGTCCATGCCGACCAGATATCCCAACCCAAACTAGTCCCACCTGCCAGCACCCAGCCCATATCCCTCCAAACCCTTCCTATTCATATACCCATCCAAATGCCTCTTATATGTTGCAATTGTACCAGCCTCCACCACTTCCCCTGGCAGCTTATTCCATACACATATCACCCTCTGCGTGAAAAAGTTGCCTCTTAGGTCTCTTTTATATCTTTCCCTCTCACCCTAAACCTATGCCCTCTAGTTCTGGACTCGCCGACCCCAAGGAAAAGACTTTGTCTATTTATCCTATCCATGCCCCTCATAATTTTGTAAACCTCTATAAGGTCACCCCTCAGCCTCCGACACTCCAGGGAAAACAGCCCCAGCCTGTTCAGCCTCTCCCTGTCGCTCAGATCCTCCAATCCTGGCAACATCCTTGTAAATCTTTTCTGAACCCTTTCAAATTTCACAACATCTTTCCGATAGGAAGGAGACCAGAATTGCACGCAATATTCCAACAGTGGCCTAACCAATGTCCTGTACAGCCGCAACATGACCTCCCAACTCCTGTACTCAATACTCTGACCAATAAAGGAAAGCATACCAAACGCCTTCTTCATGTAACATGTAACGCCATGTTACATGATAAAGTTGCACAATCATTCCACAATGAGTGGACTAAGTATAAAGTCCCTTTGAAGATGCACGAAAGGTAGATCCCAAGTGGAATGGATATGTTTAAAATTCATGTTTGCAAGAAGGTAGCTTCAATAGAAGGATGTGGATGTATATGTTCATGAAAGTGACAGGACAGGTGGAGAGAGCAGTTATTTGAAGTTGGACACTCTGAGGTGCCTCATATAAAGCCTTTGATTTTATTGATATACTGCAGTGCTGTTAAGGAAGTTAGTCAGTGTTTACTTTCCTCACATGATTCAGTTTTGAACTTGTAACCTTGGAGACTGAAAATCTTTATACGTTAGAACTATAGATTGAAACATACTGTGTCATTGTTCAAATAAGAGAGTTAATTAGTTTCCAGTTAATGATCAATGTAAATGATTCAAAAATGTAAAGTAGTTATATTATCTTGAGTTATGAGGAGAAAGTGAGGTCTGCAGATGCTGGAGATCAGAGCTGGAAATGTGTTGCTGGAAAGGCGCAGCAGGTCAGGCAGCATCCAGGGAACAGGAGAATCGACGTTTTCAGGAAAAAGGGCTTATGCCCGAAACGTCGATTCTCCTGTTCCCTGGATGCTGCCTGACCTGCTGCGCCTATCTTGAGTTATGCCAGTGCAAAGGAGTTACTGGCAATGATGTCTTAGCTGGCTGACCACCTCACAGTGTTTACATCAGATGATTGACATTATCACTGAAAGATTAAAACTGGACTTGGGCAGAATTCTTAATTGCAATTCTCTTTTAAAAGAATATTTTTAAAAGTCAATGGAAAATGCTATGAAATTGATCAAACTGCAACTTATCAAAGGTTGCACCAGCACTAGATTTTGAAAAGGTCTTGTTGGTTTGAAAGAAACATTCCCATTTATGTAGCATTTTTCTTGATCACTGGATATTTCAAAGTACTTCATGTCCAGTGCAGTCACTGTTGTCATGTACAAAATGGGAGAAACCGATCTGAGAGCTTAAACTCCCACAAACAGTATGCAATAAAGGCCAGATGACCTGATTTTGTGATGCTGACTGAGAGATAAATATTTGTCGCTGTTGTACGTGCAACCGAATGAAATCCACACGGCTCACCATGTAGTGAGTTCCTTAAACCATGTCTACACCTCACCATGTGCTGGGTTGCTGCCACAATCTTCTCTGAGTGTAGGGATCTGGAAGGTCGAGTGTGGCAGAGGAAAACCACTTATAGTCCACCTGGCAGAGACTTGTACTGAACAAGTGTTTGTTGCATGTTGGCAAATAGTTGCAGGCAGCATTGATAGTTATTTTGCAAGGATTGTGAGCAGGACCTGGATGTTTATATTCCTCTGAGATGCTAAGCAGTTCTGCCCATATGCTGACATCATTGTGGGGTGTTCTCAAGGCACTCCTCAATCTTAACCCTTTCAGTGACTTGGATGCATCTACAACAGTCAGGACAACAGTAAGAACTCACCTGTCTTTCTTCGAATAGCACCATGGGATTGTTAGACCACCCATGCAGGCAGATGAAGCTTTAGTTAACATGTCATTAGAAAGACAATGCCCCTGAAAGTACGGTACAATACTCCCTGAGTACTGCATAAGAATGTTAGCCTTGATTTTTATACTCAAGCCTTGGGATGGAACTTGAACTGAGAGGTGAGACTGATATCATCTGAAAAATAGCAGACACCAGCAGACTATAAAGTGGCATAAAGGCATAACTAGAAGCAATTGTCATTACTTCTCAAAAATAGGTGGTTAAAAAGTTATTTTTATTTTGAAACTAAAATCCCACACCCCTTCTCCAAATCTTCCCAGGGCATATCACTAGGCTTGGGAATGTATCTCTCTTCCACTCGCTTATTAACTGAAACCCTCCCACTCTTCACCTTGAAATTGACTCTACCTCACCCCCTCCTAACCAAACACCCTCACACACCTGCCACCCTAGATCCTGACACATCCCATCAACCTCATGGGACTTATCCCTGATCCCATCAGTGGATCTGAAATCTGAAGTCCACCCCAAACTATATTAAACTCACAATTGCTCACCTGGCCACCTTGTCACCTTGTGCCCTGGCAAGCTAATTACCTGCTACATGGCACCCTACCCACCTCGTACCCTATTTGGCACCCTGCCCATCTGGCATACAGATTACCTGGCACTCCACACCCTACCCGCCTGGCAGCATAATTTCCTGGGAGAAAGTGAGGACAGGAGATCAGAATCAAAAAGTGTGGCACTGGAAAAGAACAGCCAGTCAGGCAGCATCCAAGGAGCAGGAGAGTCGACGTTTCAAGCATAAGCTCTTCATCAAGAATGTGCACGTTCCTGATGAAGAGCTTATGCTTGAAACATCGATTCTCCTGCTCCTCAGATGCTGTCTGACCGGCTGTGCCTTTCCAGCACCACACGTTTTGAGTCTGAGCATAATTTCACGGCAGTCTACCCTCACACTTACTTACTCTGTGAAAGAGTGGGCCTGGTTTGTCATCCCTGACTGTCCTGCATGATGAGGGACATGTCAGTTTTAAAGTACCATTTGCATTTCTGAAGAAGCCCTGATCTTAAGTTAGAAAAACTTGAGTCCTTTGTCTTTTCCCTTTTAATCACACATAATATAAAAATGCAAATCAAATTTAAAGCTCTGCATCCTTCCTTCACATCAGAACCCAATACTCAAATAATAATATGCTATGAACCTTCACATCAACATAAAAATATTTTAGCATAGCATCTCATTATAAAGGTAAAGAGAATTAATTAAAATCAAGACAGCATAAGGTCAAAGTAAAGAAGTAAAACATAAGGAAAGGCCATTGGGTTCTCTTTCCAGTAATTTAAAATAATAAATGCATCTAACAATATTCTGAACTCCCTTGCCTTTGGCTTTACCATCTTTCTGCCTGGTTATTCCAAGTATCCCTTGGTTAGCATTTAAACAGCCAACAATCCTTACTATCCCAATGTAATGTTTAAATATGTGCTCCCTTACAGTTTCCCTTTTGTACATGGCTGACTAGTTCCTAAAAGTATTCCCAACTGCCTTGTGAACTGACAATTATATTGACTGGGTAGGTTATATGGTTTGGGTTCCACACACAGATCATGTCATTCTTATTTTGGCAAGTCAGAGGAGATCTATATTTGCAGCTTTCACTTTGCTGCAGAGGTAATAATCAAGCTGTTAGCTGATTTAAGGACTGGGAAGTACTGCTATCGGTGTTAACGTCAGAGTACCAGTCAGCTTCGATGCAATTGGATCCTTTGGGCCTCTACGGGGAGCATTTGCAAGTTGTGATTCATAGCTGTATAAAAGGAAGAACTAATGATGTGTTTACAAAGGGGAAATAATTACACCCATCTCATTGGACAAGAAATACTGGTTGGAGCCTGCACAGCCGAGGATGATATAGCTGGAATCCATCTAACTATCAGAGTTCCAATGCATGTCGTATCTAAATGCCCAACTGGTTTAAGTCAGCCAGCCAGCAATGCCCATGTCCCACGTGTGAATAAAATGTAAAGACCACAGACATGTGATCTTGCCCATTATCCAGATATGCCACTAATTTTGTAGCAGTCCAGAGGAACTGCATTGATTTGAATATCCTGACAGAATGAACAGATGTCTATTGAGAGACCAAAGTTAATTTTTTGCAATTACGGCTCCTAATTCCAACTAGAAGCCCTCACATAGTGAAGAGACACATGGCACAGTGTTGTGTTGTGCTTAGCTCTGAGTCGAAATCCAATATCACAACTTATCTCCACAGCAGCAGTATCCATTTCTTGCCCCTAACTCATGCACAATGCAGGAAAAACACTTCTCATGCATTTGCCAGACCAGGCTATTTATGTTTCCATTGTTGACCTCCCAGATTTCCACACTGCGTGAATTCTAACCAGTCCAATTAGCGTTTCCCACATTCTTTTCTGCTCTAAGCTGCATTCTCATAACAGCTGTATTTTCTGACCTCCATAGCTCCCTGGCCCTAAAGCAGTGCAAACAAAATGACTCCTTTTAATTACTCAGCACTCGAATACCTTGCACCTATCTGTCATTCTAGTTTCTTCCAGCTTGCTGGTACTTCTCAATTTTTTGTTTAAGCTGTCACCACATGAGGCACGCCAGGCTGCCAAATGCCCTGACTCCACCATCCTGCTGTTTGTCATCAGATCCTTGTGGAACACCACTTTTCCATGCTACTTGGAAAATTATTAGCCTTTTCATTTCCCAAAGGGCAGCTAATCACACCACCTTCAAGTTTTTTTTTATATAACAAACTAATAAAAACAGATGAAAGAGAAAACTGAAAATACAATGAGCTGAATCTTACATTCTTTTGGCTAAGTCTGAGTTGTGCTAAGTGTTTTAGGGAGCTTTTTATCAGTGAGGCCTAACGATTTGTCGTGCCTTAGCTTTTCAAACTTGCCACTTTATTTACCGACCACACTTCTATGGTATCTCTCATTTCTGATTTCCAAGCCGTCTGATCATGTGCTTTATCCACAACAACTCACTAGCCAGTGAATTTCCACTGAAATGTTGACATCCCTCGTGTCCACACCATCTTTCAAAGTCTGTTGTGCACCTGGTCAAGGTTGGTCTCTGAACATGCCAGCATGATTCTCTGACAGGGACCTGAAATCCTGTTGGTCATGGTGTTCCGGAGGAGAGGTGTCCCCTTCTCGGTGGGTCAAGGGAAAAGACTGCACCACCAGACCTTGCCAGCCTGATCTGAAGTTGCCACTAGGGTCAGTGCCATCTCTAGGGGACAGAGGAATGGTCAACAATGCAGGAAGAAGGTCAATGACCCTCTCTGTTCTGCCAGGGTAAGCGCCATACCTTCCTCCCTGCCACAGCATACTGACTCAGTTGCTGCTACTGCACCCACCCCCCTCCAAGGCTCCAAGCCTACTGTGCCATCTGTAGGCAGGGGGATCAATGCATCCACATGGCACTGGGTCACGATCACACTTTTTGTCCTTCCTCATTGAACAAATGGAATGTTTGGTTTTCTCTGTGCACAAAGGTGTAGCTATCAATATGTTTCCAGCAGGCCAGTGCCAGGGAATTGCTAGACACAGACAAGGCCAATGCTGTAGAATGGCCACGGAATAGACAATTGTGCTCTACCCCTCTCGCAATTGCCTGTAGCACGTTCTCCTACTCATCTCTGCCCCCTCAACCCAAGGCAACTTCTCACTAACCCAGCTGCCTCCTCAGTCCCTCACCATTTTTCTTTCACATGCACCAGTACTGCCACTCACTGTCATCTCACTCACGTCCCCTTTATGCTCACTCCGGGAGAAGACAGCCCCTAACAAGGAAGAGTGAGACCATGTAGCTGGAGGGGTGTCTGACGTCTGTGTCCAAAGGTGGAACCAAGCACAGAGCCTTCTGCACTTTCCATTCAGGGTACTGCCAAGGTGGTAAAAACAATGACTGCTGATGCTAGAAACCAGAGCCTAGATTAGACTGGTGCTGGAAAAGCACAGCAGTTCAGGCAGCATCCGAGGAGCAGTAAAATTGACGTTTCGGGCAAAAGCCATTCATCAGGAATACAGGCAGAGAGCCTGAAGGTTGGAGGGATAAGTGAGAGGAGGGTGGGGGTGTGGAGAAAGTAGCATAGAGTATAATAGGTGAGTGGGGGAGGGGATGAAGGTGATAGGTCGGGGGGTGAGGGGTGAGTAGATAGGTGGAAAAGAAGATAGGCAGGTAGGACAAGTCATGGAGACAGTGCTGAGCTGGAAGTTTGGAACTGGGATGAGGTGGGGGAAGGGGAAGTGAGGAAACTGGTGAAGTTCACATTGATGCCCTGGGGTTGAATTGTTCCGAGGTGGAAGATGAGGCGTTCTTCCTCCAGGCATCTGGTGGTGAGGGAGCGGCGGTGAAGGAGGCCCAGGACCTCCATGTCCTCGGAAGAGTGGGAGGTGGAGTTGAAATGTTGGGCCACAGGACGGTGGTTGATTGGTGCGGGTGTCCCAGAGATGTTCCCCAAAGCGCTCTGCTAGGAGGCGTCCAGTCTCCCCAATGTAGAGGAGACCGCATCGGGAGCAATCAATACAATAAATGATATTGGTGGATGTGCAGGTAAAACTTTGATGGATGTGGAAGGCTCCTTTACGGCTTTGGATGGAGGTGATGGAGGACGGGGGGCCGCAGGTTTTGCAATTCCTGTGGTGGCAGGGGAAGGTGCCAGGATGGGAGGGTGGGTTGTCGGAGGGTGTGGACCTGACCAGGTAGTCACGGAGGGAACGGTCTTTGCGGAAGGCGGAAAAGGGTGGGGAGGGAAATATATCCCTGGTGGTTGGGTCTGTTTGGAGGTGGCGGAAATGTCGGCGGATGATTTGGTTTATGCGAAGGTTGGTAGGGTGGAAGGTGAGCACCAGGGGCATTCTGTCCTTGTTACGGTGGGAGGGGGGGGGGGTCTGAGGGCGGAGGTGCGGGATGTGGACAATGCGTTGGAGGGCATCATTAACCACGTGAGAAGGGAAATTGCAGTCTCTAAAGAAGAGGTCATATGGTGTGTTCTGTGATGGAATTGGTCCTCCTGGGAGCAGATACGGCGGAGGCAGAGGAATTGGGAATACGGGATGGCCTCATCTTCCGCCTCGGAACACTTCAACCCCAGGGCATCAATGTGGACTTCAACAGTTTCCTCATTTCCCCTTCCCCCACCTCATCCCAGTTCCAAACTTCCAGCTCAGCACTGTCCCCATGACTTGTCCTACCTGCCTATCTTCCTTTCCACCTATCCACTCACCCCTCCCCCCAACCTATTACCTTCATCCCCTCCCCCACTCGCCTATTGTACTTTTTGCTACTTTCTCCCCACCCCCACCCTCCTCTCACTTATCTCTCCATCCTTCAGGCTCTCTGCCTGATTTTACTGCACCTCGGATGCTTCCTGAACTGCAGTGCTTTTCCAGCACCACTCTAATCTAGACTACTGCCAAGGTGGCCAGGTCCTCTACCTGCCTGAACCCCTTAGGCCCTGGGAAATTCAGATTGAGAAGAGTCAACTCGTTCCTGGCAAGAGGACTCCTAGCATCCCTGGCCTGTGTAGACACTAGTTCCCCTAAGGTTGCCCTCCCAAACCTCCAGGGACAACAGGCCCTTTACATCTTAACTGTGGAACCATGGAATACACGAAGACGTGGTGAGAGGTGGAGAAAGGGACAAAAAAAGGTGGATGAACGACTTTTGATGGCACAGCTGGAAACAGTTTGTAAGTTATTCTCAATTTACACACAAATATTCCTGAAGTTAACTTTCAGGTGCCTGTGAGTCTCCTGGTGCTAAGGTATTTCACACCATCTGGCAACACCTCATGGCCATAGGTCAAGGTCAATGGGTGGAGGCCTGTGCTGAAAGCCTACCGCACCATCTGCAGGCAGGGGGATCAACGTTTGGCTCTCTCTCTGTGCGCAAAGGTGTAGCTATCAATGAGTTGTCCAGCAGTGGCAGTGTGAGGGAGTTGCTAGACACAGACAAGGCCAATGCTGTAGGATGGCCAGCGAGTAGACAGTCCGTGTGCCTACATGTGCTATTGTGCTGGGCCTGTGATCAAGGCTGTTTCCCTTTAAAAGCCCTAGGATCTGTGTTTGCTGCAGTCTCCTCCCTCACAAGTTGAGCATCTTTTCCTGCACAGTCTAAGAGTTGTCACAGCCATTTCTTACCCTATTGTGTATTTTGCCGGCATGATGGAAAATAGGAGTTAGTGTTCCTTCCAGCCCTAACCTGAATATGTAAGGACCTCCTGATCCATGGACTATATTGAGGACTACTCCCCTGTCATGGTTGTCTGTTTGCTGCATATGCCACGTGTTTGCAGCATTAAATGCTGGCAGATGATGAGATATGAGAGTAGCATGGTACACTGCTATACAATAAGGTGTTTAACCCTTAAACTGAGGGCTGCTTAGTAAGGCAAGTTGCCTGCTTTGGTGCTGCACTAAATAGCATGGCATGGCAAGGATTGGTAAGGCAAGGAAGTGAAATAACTCCCCTCACCAAGCCACCCTTTATTTACAAGCGGAGAGTCCTTGACACTGATCCAGCTCCCTCAGAGCCAGCTCTCGGAGTGAACAGAACCTCTGACACTCCTGTTCATATCTGTCAGCCAGTGCTCTGTGGCCGAACCGGATTAACAGCCCCAGCCCAAGAACCCAAATTCTATACCTGGCTGATCTCAGTCTTATCACAGCATTTCAACTCCCCCTCCCACTCCACCGAGGATATGCAGGTCATTGGACTCATCCACCGCCAAACCACAACAATGCGACGGTCGGAGGAGGAGCGTCTTATCTTCCGACTGGGAACCCTCCAACCACAGGGGATGAACTTGGACTTCACCAGTTTCTTCATCCCCCCTCCCCCCACCTTGTCTCAGCCGAATCCCTCCAGCCCGGCACCGCCTTCCTGACCTGCAGTCTTCTTCTTGACCTCTCCGCCTCCATCCTACTCCGACCTATCACCCTCACCTTGACCTCTTTCCACCTATCACATTTCCAACGCCCCTCCTCCAAGTCCCTCCTCCCTACCTTTTATCTTCTCCTGCTGAACACTCTCTGCTCATTCCTGAAGAAGGGCCTGTGCCCGAAACGTCGAATCTCCTGTTCCCTGGATGCTGCCTGACCTGCTGTGCTGTTCCAGCAATAAAGTTTCAACTTTGATCTCAGTCTTATCACAACAGAAGGGATACTGTGAGAATTCAGGTAGGCACTAAGTGAATGAATGCGGAGAGATTAAGCAAGCATCCCCGAAATGCAAGTGGTCCACTGTACGAGCTGGGTGCTCAGCCCTGTGTGCAGTGTCCTTGCTTCAATGCTGGTTGTGGTGTCATTTGCAGTGCAAGTCTGTCTTTCCACAGCGCACTGCTAATGAAAAGTAATGGTCATGATCGGTTGGCAGATGCCAGATGCCAATGTCTGTGGAGGAGTGGTGCATGCACCTGTTGTCCATTCATCATATTCTGGGCTGTGGTTTGATCGAGGGCAACATGGAGTAAGTGGCCAGCTGAATCTACCAGGTGCATCCTCTGATTTACTTTTCGAGTTTTCTTGATGTCTAGCTTGTGAGGCAAGTTCAGTATGCTAGGAGGCTGAATATATTTTAGGCAGATTGTGACATTAACAAGGCTTTTAACAAATATGAAATTCTGTCAATTGGCATCTTGCCACTGCTAGCTAAAATCTCATCATGCTGTTTGTGAAAAGTGAAAAAAGGAGGGAGTGAGATGATCTTGTTACTGAGATGGACCTTGTTGGACATCTCAATCTGATTCTGCCACACATGTCACCCATCAGATCCCAAGATTCCACCAAACCTTTCAAATGCCTTAATAATTCTCTACTCAGTTTCTTGCAGCACAATCTGGGAAGTTAATCTTTCATTCTTAAAGACACTAGTGTAATGCTAAAGGGTGAAAAATCCTCATGCCAGTATTGCCTTACTCACTTTCAACAAAGGCTAGATCATCGTAGATTTCATTAATGGTGCATGAGCATTTATCTAATCATCATTATAATATGATCAGGTTCAACATAATATTCAAAAGGTGAAACAGCTGCTCGATTTAGCTAAGGCTGACTTTAATCTGTGGATGATCCACAGTAAACTGGGTAGTTCTGTTAGTGCATGAAATGATGGATAATCAATGATAGGTGTTTAAAAAGGAATTGATTGTAATACAGAATCAGTTTTAACCTTTAGAGTGCCAATTGAAAAAGAAATGGACAACACTAAACGAAAATCGAGAAATATACAAAACTGCAAAAATTAGCACAAATTCTGGGACCAATGAGGGGTACTGTACTAAGTTAATAGAACAGAATGCAGAATATAGTGTTTCAGCTACAGAAAAAGTGCAGAGAAAACTCAACTCTGATATATGAGAAGTCTGTTCACAGCAAACTGATAGAAAATGCTGTACAAAGTGAGTATGAACATCAACTTGCAAAACAAATTAAAATAAAAGTTCACAAAAGAGAGTGATCAGGAGTAATGTGAGCTGCTTGAACACTAGCCATCATCAGGAATCACTTTCTAACAAGTATGTCTGTCCACCTAGGAAATTCCATGTCACCATAGGTCTTGAGTCATTGTGTGGCAGATAAACCCAATCCTAGCATCTCTGGTAGCATGTCTTGTGCGAAACATCTTTTAATGTGGGAATGCTGTTGTGTCTCAGCAGCCACATGGTCCTTGACAGAAGGTAGATCCAGTTCCAGTCGCAAGGAAACCTCAACAACTGGGGATCTTCTTAATGCTGCAGCCTTCATCCACCCTCACAGCTGTTGGCATCACACAAATATCTTCTACTCAGATCACCATTGAGGATTTGTCTTGTATTGTGCTTTGTCTGGTTCCTCCCTTCTGACCTTACCATGATGGGTGGCCTTGCTAGGAGTTGAGATTACCTGATTATATCAATCTCAGGATCAAATCTCTCCTCCACAGCAAGGTAGCTATCCATGGAAAGAAGAATGGACAATAAAATAAGGAAATGGAATACTTATTAAACAATTTAATATCAGTATTTACAATAGAGGAAAGGGTCGGCATATTAGATACATGGAGGTAACTACTACTAAATCCTGGACTGAATGGGGACTCAATAAATTAATGCAATCAAGGTAACAGTAATAAAGAAAGTCATGACTCAAAAGAGTGACAAATCCCTGTGATTAGATGATTTCCATCTCAGGACTTCATAGCAAACACGCAAGAACATTATCAAATCAGTGACTTTACTTCTTTCATTTGATTTTAATTTTGATTTATTATTGTCACATGGAACTAGACACAGTGAAAAGTGTTGTTTTGCATGCTAACCAAAACATCATATCTTGCATAAGCACATCAGTGTAATGGAACAGAATGCAGAATATGGTCTTACAGCTACAGAGAAGTTGCAGAGAAAGATCGCCTCTAATATAGGAGATGTCTGTTCAAAAGACTGATTACTGGAGGGAAGAAACTGTTCTTGAATCTTCCAAAGTTGTCTTGATCTTAGAATTGTTCCTTTAGATTAGAACATTTCTTAAACCGTTCTGCTATTTGTGAAAGGTAAGATTAGGAAAACACAGAATTATAGACCATTTATCCTGAATGTCTCATTAGAACGAAGCTAAAGTCAATGACTAAGGGTAGGATGAGTGAACACTTTGAAAGTTTAGTGCTGATCAGACAGAGAAAAGGTAAGTCATGCATTGTTCTGAAGAAGTAACTAAAATAATGGCCACAGGCATGTCTACGAGTATTACTTGCGTGGACTAACAGAAGGATTTTGATATCTATGTAACAGTTAGCTCAAATTTCAGTCATGGAATTGAAGGGAAATTATTGACCTAGTTAGAAAATTGCTTGCATGGCGGAGAAATTAATGGTAATGGGCAGGTGCAGAGTTCACAAGACGTAATCAGTCATACCTATATGGTCCTTATTTATTGACAATGATGGAATAGAAAGATGCAAATCCGAAGACAGATGGTATAGTAAACTGTGTATTTGGAAACATAAAATAAATAGTAATAGATTACATAAAATGGAGAAACTGGCCAAATAGATTTGAATATACGCAAGTGTGAGACCATGAGCTTTGGAAATAAAAAAAATCAACAAAAATCACTATTGTTTCCTCAATAGTGAGAACCAGAAAAAGTGAAGGTGCAAAAAACCATTGGGGTCCAAGGTACTCAAAGTATTAAAATATTGTGAACAGATGAAGAAAATATTCTAAAGTATTTATTTATTTCTAGCCTTTATATCTTGAGGACTAGAACATAAGGAGATCCAATTTATGCTATTGTGTTGTGATTCTGATGTGAGGATTATGCAAGAAATCAAGCCAGCATGATGTCCTAAAAATATAAATGTCCCATTGAATCACCAAGATGGTTAAATTACTTTTCCTGTTATCCAGGACAAAAATAAACTCTCATCAGGCTGCATTAATAAACACAAGAATAAAGTTAGTACAAAGACATTTATTTTTTAATAAGTGGCAAATGGACTATTAATTACTATTATGAAACCTTAACTATATTTTCTTTAAATCCCAATACGTACACATTCATATACAAGCAGGTCAAAGTAGGGCATACACATCTGTAGAGGCAATATGGTTGGAAAAAATATACACAAATCAAAAATTTTGCGTTTCAGGAATCCTAAACCACAAGGTTAGAATGAGACAACTTTCTCACATATTTTCTGTTTCCATGGATGGAATCACATTGCCGTCAGCCACAAGGGCTGATCAATTTGGGCACTAGTCTATTCCTGAGCTGGCCATTCAGTTTTCATTGTTTTTGAGCAATGTCTTTCACTCACAGCGAGATAAAGAGAGTCTGGGATTGAGAGAACACTGCTTCCTTGCAAAGCCCTTCCCCACTCTCAGGATATTTTCTGTTTTCCTGAAAGAGAGAAGTGGGATGGGGCTGGGGGGCGTGGGGGCAGTGTGGAGAATGTCTTTGGAGCAAGCTTCTTGGATTGTTCTTTTTAATTGCACTGCTGACCAGTCTGTGGTAAAACCTAAACTAGCTGTCCAAAGTCTGTTTCTAGTATCCTGCAATTTGATGCTCATTTTACCAGTTCATCCAGCAAAAGTAACAAATTAATCTTATCTCCTCTCAACAGCTTTATTCTTCCAAAGGTCACTTGACATTTTATTAACAATAAGTGAAGCACAACACTGTTTCACTTTTGACTTTTTAGTTCTGGAAAAATTGCATGGTAACCTCTCTGCATTGCAGGAATTATCCAAAGTTTCCCTTTTTCTCTAGTTTCCAAGCAAAAAATATGTGGTTCTAACAACAGCTATGTAAAGTCCTAGTTTGATCACACCTGGAACAATATGAGATGTTCTGGACATCTTAGGATGGTTATACTTGCTTTGGAAGAATAGATTAACCAAAAGGGTAGCTGCAAGGTTTTAGCCAAAACTTTGAGACCCTTTAAAATACCCTCATTTTTGCTGACTTTTGTGAGCCTTTTTAAGCCTCCTATCACAACCTATCTCTCCGATCACATGCTTGGTAACTACACCTAAGTCATCTTCCATTATGGCTTGACCTCTGTCTTTTCATTCCTATTTAAATGCAAATTTTTGTTTCCACACATGTAAGCAAGCTATTGATGTGCAAAAGAAATGTCACTTACACAAGTAAATCTGTCAAACAGATACATAAATGTATTCTTAATGCTCTTTTATGACACCTAAATGTTTCTTGGTTCCTGATGTATCAGAATAAAAGTGAACCAATAAATCTGCTAATCTGTATCGACTGCTGACTACAAAAAAACAAAATATTCCACATTGCTGTCTTCAAACTAAAGGGTCCATTTGCATTGTAACAAAACAGAAATTGCTGGAAAAACTCAGCAGGTCTGTCAGCATCTATGCAGAGCAAGGAAAGTTAATGTCGTGAACCTTCTGAAACTTCTTCTGAACTGATGAACAGAAGTGTTAACTCCACTGTCTCTGCACATATGCTCCAAGAGCTACTGAGTTTTTCCAGCAATTCCTGTTGTGTTTCTGATTTCCAGTATCTGCAGTTCTTCACTTTTTTTTGGTTACTATTTAAATTGTATACATGTTACATTCCTGCAAAGTGGTTAAGCCTTCATGCTGATGCAAACTTCACAAGGTAACTTGTAGATAAAACCACCCAAACTATATGAAGCAAGAGTTTTACAACAATCTTTGGGATGTTGTGGTTAGCTGAGTTGACTGGACAGCTGGTTTGCCCTACAGCGTGGTACCAACAGTATGGGTTCAATTCCCACAACAACTGAGGTCACCACAAATGTCCTGCCTTCCCAATCTCACCCCTCACCTGAGGAATAGTGTCCATAGGTGAAAGCACCACCAGCTATCTCTCTCTAATGAAAGAGCAACCCTATGGGACTTTGATAACTTTACTGTGGTGATTTATATTGCAGCTACCAGCCTGTAGTTCCTGTTTCTTTTTTGGATGAGTATGTCCTTATCGATATAAGTCATGAATATGTACAGGTTTTAGTGCACTAAAAGATTCCAGAAATTTCAGAATCTGGTTGGAAAATGTTGTTGAGGCTGAAGTTATAGAGTAAAATGTTAACTGTGTCAATGCTCTGACAATAGCTACTGAGCATGTGCATAAGATGTCTGATCACATGGAGCTGAGACCTGATGGAAGGAGGTGCTAATGAAGCCTTACTCCACCATGGTTATGCACCTATATGTATGTGTGTCTGAATATTATTTATATATGGTAACAGTTTACACCAGTTTTGTATTCAGCCCTTATGTCTCAACTCCTACAAAAACCCAAAATGAGCTATGGTTTTACTGAATTGCAGAGCATGTTCAAAGGATGGTATGGCTGATATCTCTTATTTTCTAAATTCTTATAGTACATGGCTGGGCTATTCCACTTCACCATTCATGATGCACCCAAAAAAAATCACACTCCAGCTTTTGATTTTGCCAAAAATGTTAACATTGAATTTGTGCCTGAAGTGCTAAATTGAAAACTCCTACTTTGTTTCAACTGCAATTCTCTTGCCTGGAGAGTGTTCAGTGTATATGTGTTTGAAATATAAATCTTCAGGAGTACAGTAAAACAGAAAGTGCTCTCCATACTGCAGTGAGCTTAGCAACTATCAGATCCTTTCAGCACTTCAGAATCCAGGTTTACTATTGGATTGGCTTAATACTCAATGCTGTATGAGATTATCTCCTCTCGGGGTCTCATACAGCCCCAAGCCTGACTCTATTCTGATATTGTAATACCAGTGACATAGGGGAGAACAATAAGTGCTACAGCCTCTGCATCACCCTGGAATGACTTCAGTTTTGCACTGACCGCAACAAGGAATGAAGCAAAGAGCTTAATTTTAAATCTTTGTAATGTTTGTAAAAACAAAAAATTGCACAAGTTACCAAGATTATTAACATGCCAACTTAATTGATAGTTAAATGTCAGAGAGCACTGTTCTTGCAGAATTGTGCTTGTCCAGAGCTTTTGACTCCTTGGTCATAGATGAAGGCATCTCCAAGCTGTACCTTCGGTGTAATAGTCCTCCAAGAATTTGATTATTTAATACTATATTTATTCTGTGCATTCTGTACTAAACAAATGATAGTTAGAAGTTTTTTTTGAACAAATAGACATCTGTTTGATCTTATCTCTTATTTGTGGCTTTAGTTTATAAACAAAACAGCACATGAATGATTCATTTACAAGTACAGCTGCCTATCATGTAGAGCTTAGACTTATATCTGCAATGCAGCAAAATAATTGGAAGAGCACGACAGAGGTTTTATCAAGTTCTGAGATTGTTGTTGTGAGTTTAACGTGATTTAAGGCACGATGACTGCAACCACATATTCCTGCATCAGTTGGAGGATGATTGGGAGATTTATTTTTTTAAAAGTACACACACACAGTTTCTTAGATGATGTATTTACATCTATAGCTTTTCCAAGTGATTTCCTGTCAACTTATATTTCCTGTAAATGAATATGGAAAAAAACTAATTACTATGAGTGGTGAACATCAGAGTTTTATTCTAATATGTCCAACAATGACAGTCATCAAATTCATTGCATTTACATGAGGTAATTAGGTCAATATGTTCTTCATTATGAAATATATTAGCTTATCAGATGACAGAAAGTCCATGTTTTTTCTGCAGTGTATGCACACATTTCACTGTTGTGTGTGATAGAGCAGGTTTTCAACAATCTGCCTAATTTTCAGCAACTTGTTTCGTTATAAATTAATATCAGCTCTTGCAAGTTATTGAGAAGGGACACGTTCAGGAATCCCCATTTTACATTTTCCATCTTGTAATCCTGTCCACATCAGAAACGCTAATCAGCTTGGTTTATGTGTGTTCTGGAAAAAAAGGACCTATGCATCTCAGAAAACATTGAACCAAATGGTTGATTACACCAAAGAAAGAATTGCAATTTTATAGCATGCTTCATAACCTTAGGGTATCCCAAAATACCTCAGTTTTGAGCTGAGCTTCAACTGTCAGTCAGTTAGATTTTTACTGATTTTTAAAATCTTAACTTAATTTGCCTGTGTTTGTTTACTATCTGATATAAGTGAACTGTGTGTGGAGGGGGGCGATTTATTTCTAGTGAGCCCTACTGGAGCTTTCTGATATGGAATGTGCAACACCATAATGATTGTCATGACCTTCTGAGTTGATTTAGACTAATTAAAATTCAGCTCCTGCTGTCCTTCAAATAAAGGAACAGCAAAAACCATTTTGGTGCAGAAGTACAGAGCTTCACTAGGAATTTCCAAAGGGAAGTGTGCTAAACCAAACTGATTGCTATGAGCTCCTGTATTGATTAGCTCAGTGAACATTTAGCTACCACAATTCATCAATGAAAACATTTTTTCTCTGTGTCAATTTCTTAGCATTGCATTAGATATTATCAATCTGTGCTTGAAATAGTCCCAAGTGCAGGAATGCTTTAGGGGAACAAAAATCGAACAATTTTGAAACTATTGAAGTGCAGAAAGGTAGGAAAGGAGTGCATCATTAACTTTTCCCAAGTGAGGGCTCTATTCAATTGACATTTGAAGCAAGTGGAGCAGACGTAAAGTGTTTTTCTCAGTGGCCATGGAGAAAGATGAAGAAAGTGTTTTGACAACAGTCTGGGACAGCATAAGCACTACTGCTGAATCAATGCCACAACTTTGACCCAATGGACCAATGCGGCCAAGTAGTGCCTTAAAAACTCAGGTTACTTGCTTGATTTTGTTAGCTGTCACTTCCATACCACTAAGCTTTCTTCCTTACCTCTGGCAAATGCCAGTTCCATTTGACAGCACTCTGCCTAGGTGGGCAGTTAGGCATTGGACACAAGTTGTCTCCCAGTAAAATCAAAAGGGCAACTAGCACAGTGTACAGCTTTTCACTATATTTGTCAAGGCCAGTTAGACAGTTAAATTGGCAGAAATTTTGGTAGTGAGCACTGACCCATGTTTTATCTAGTGAATGAGCCAGAAATGTACAGCTCAATCAGGTATGGTAGTGGGCAGCCTGCAAGCCAATGGATTAAAGGTCCTGAAGTGGCTAATTAATAGTCATTTAAGAGTCTCCCGCTTCTGACATTGGGGTCTTACCCATGTTAAGGGAGGGCAGTACCAAGTATCCAGGTGAACATAGAACATAAACAGTACAGCGCAGGAACAGGCCCTTCAGCCCTCCATGTCTGTGCTGACCACGATGCCATTATCTTAAAGGTATTGCTCCTCCTGATTTGTCCTCCTTTGACCTCCCACTATCCTTTCTTGGGTCTGCAAGCTGGGCTTAAGTGTGACTCCATTGCAATGGGCTTCCCTCTGGAACTGGTGCCAGTGGCTTTGTGCTGGGACCATTTGATTGGCTGCCAGCTCTGATTGGAGGGACTTCCTCAAGTTGATGAACCAACAGCTGTTAAATGCTTGCTGTGCAAACTGAACAAGAAGTGGGAACCCTGCCACCAGTTTAACGTTTGCTGCCTCTATACTTGATTGTTCAAGTGCTCTCTTTGTCAGCCTCTGACCATGAATCTTGTGTAAGCTTGAGCTCAGTCAAATCTCCATTGCTTGAATCCCAACTGACAGCAAATTGTATTTATCCATAATGTCTGTGCCCTACCAGTTAAGCAGTGCTTCAGTGTTACATTCCTCATATTTATTTAAAACCTGACTATGGTCTTACCACTGTGTAAGCTCCTTCAGGTTCATAATCCTTTCATATAGCTTTGCTCCTATAATTGTGGACATGAGCACCCCTGATGTTCCTCACTCTGCTATTGCCAATTGTGACTTATGCTGTCTAAATTCCCTCTCTAAATATCTCCAAATTCTATTTCATTTAAAAGTTCAAATCTATCTCTTTGATCAAGATTCTGGTTACTAATAACTTTTTATGTTGCTCAGAGATGAATTTTATTGGATAAGACTTCTGTGATGCACCTTGAGACATTTTATGGTGGTAATGGTGCAGTTTGAAAATCATGAATAATTTGAGTACCTGAAAACGCAATGAGCTCATGTGGTCAATAAAAATGTTATAAATCTTAGTGCACGTGAGTAGATGAATAATAAAAGTAAATAGCTGTCTGAAAATAACATATACCTAACATAGTCCTTTTTCTCCAGTTACTTATTCAACACTTCAATGTATGCTGTCAGAGCCTTATAATAAAGTGTGACAGGAATTGAGAAATGATTTAAAGATATTTCAGGGTCATAATAATTCATGTAAGGCTACAGATAAGGCTCTTGGAAATAAAAACAAGCTCCACAGAGGTTCTTAAAAATGAAAACTGATGCTTGTTTGAAATGAAAAGGCAATACATCAACTTGGAGATTATTTGAACAGCTTTTAAATCCAGACATCAGAAATGCAAAGTGACATGGGACTGAATGTAGGGTAAAAAGAAAAGCAAGCAGGTATAGTTGAGCTCTGGGACAGTTAGAAAGGTCTTAAACAACACAAAGTTTCAACCTAGTCTCTAACACAATTCTTTTGCAGATACTCAATTCCAGGAAAACATCATTCCTATTGCAAATCTTTAAATTATTAATGAATTGACCATTGTTGAGACAGTTTTCAATCATTCTTTTCAAATCTATGGGCATTTATCTTTCGTATTTCTGATGGCCTAAATTTTCTCAGTTATAACAGCATGATAACTTCTAGACTAGAAGCTCCACAAACTAGCTACACCTCAGTTAGGTTGACCCGCCGCCCAGAACAAAAATATCAATCTTTAGTTTTGTTTGGTTGTTAGTTTTTGATGAGTTTCACAGAGGAGTTTTCTTCATGATACCAGTGAGTTATCTCACTGTACCTTCCTAAATTCAACTCATGATCTACCGAGCCTGTCCCTATGGCTCTCCTCTCGTCTGATCTTACCACACAGTGAACCTGAGACAATTCACCACTTCCAATGTATCCTGGAATAGACCAGCATCTCTGGCTCCAGCGTCAACTTAAAATGCCATTGTGCAACCAAACAAGCACTGTCAGTCTGAAGCTGCCCTGTACAGATCCTGATATTTGCCCTGGACATGGCAGACAGAAGGAAATTGTCACTTTGCTTTGTGGGCAGGGACCTGGGGTCCTACTGGACAGAGTGGAGCAAATGCAGAACTTTCTCTTCCCAAGGGCCAGCAGTGAAAGCCACAACACTAGATCATGCCAGCCTGGCTTGAGTTTGCCACCTGCGTCAGTCTTTGCTCTCTGAAGGAATGTGCAATGATGTAGGAGGGAGGTCAATGACTTTCTCCAGTCCACCAGCAGAAGAACTACCATCTTTGTTCCAATACATAGGTACTGTATGACTGCTACTGTATTCCTCACACCATGGTTCATCCTCTGCCACTCTTACTAATGCTGACCATATCTCCCCTCACTCACTGTCATGCACCCCAATCCATGACACCAACCTGCATGTCTCCTGTGCTGTCCCTTCACTCACTCAGGACACCTCCCCAATACAAATAAGAGCCGCATCACTCATTTCTATCTCCCTTAACTGTCTCTCTCATTCCAGGAGAAAAGCAGCCCACCATAGAGCAGAACGAGTCAAGCCGGGTGGTGTTCTGTCTGACACTCCATTTCTGATTCTGACAGTTCAGAATGCTGACTGACCATATGCAAGGCAAACGTGAGGACTGCAGATGCTGGAAACCAGAGTTTAGATCAGAGTGGTGCTGGAAAAGCACAGCAGGTCAGGCAGCATCCGAGGAGCAGGAAAATCAACGTGGAACCATTCCTGATGAAGGGCTTTTGCCCGAAAACATTGATTTTCCTGCGCCTCTCCTGACCATATGCAAGCCCATGGTCCATGACTGTCCATGCCCAGGACTGGTATCAGAGGCTGCCTCTGATTTACTCTGCTACTCTGAGCAAAGGCTATCACCTCAACTTGACTGAGGAATACTGACAATCATGACAAGCTTCCTGAATTTGTGTCTATGCTAAATGGTAAAGCAATACAGCTGTAGTGTGAGACTGGTTCCTCTGGCTGGGGCATGCTGCCAAAAAGAAAGGCAGGGATGCTGAGAGCATTCAGGAAGGATCAAAATCAGTGAATGCTAAGAGTGTAAGCAAACAGGCTGGAGATGCAGTCTGGTACAGTCATAGAGCTGGGTGTATATCCCTGAGAACAAAGTGTCTGCTGTAACATGACAATGATAGTTGCTGTTGCAAATTGAGGTGCAGAAACGAAATGTAGAAGTGCATTCAGTGAATTGGAAATCACCATGATGTTTCTTAGAGTCTGGCACATGTTGGGTGCTAATGTCTGTGGATATGGGAGTCTGTTGCCCATAGAATGTGCCCTGAGATTGTTCAACATGGAGGGCCCTTAGAGCAAGTGATGAGCTGGAGTCGTCAGGTGAATGCTCTGACATCGATGTTGAGAATTGTTGATGTCCAGTTTGCTCACATCGGATGGTAGATTAAAAGAGCTGCACATTAATGAGGTGATGTAATAAGGTCGACAGTAAAGAATAGCCCCCCTAAATAGGCAACTGGCTGTAGCTAGCGAAAATTTTGTTTGGATATCTGGAACTTTGATGAAAAGCTGCTTCTGACATTGAGAAAAGCCTTGACAGATGACTTAAGTGACACTACAATTTTTTCATCATCGCCTACATCATTCAGGCCTGTATAAAATTCTGTCCTTCAGTCTCCTGCTAGGAGAAAACTGTTCTCCATTCTGATTAGGTCCTGATTCTCCTGAACTGAACTAAAGTTACAGGTTAAACTCATGGCCCCTGGCCATTTGTAAGTTGAGCAGGATAAACATTCCATCTATTAACATCACAACTATCCTGCCAGACACTTGACTGAAGTCACATGAATTCTTAGAAATGATATTTACAACACTGTTCCAAATGAATTTCTGACATTTTAAAAATAAGCTCTTATCTTCACAGGAATGACAAAAGCTCATATGAATCTATTTTATAATTTAAATTCCAATTGATAATGTATGTATATAATATTCACCATTTATCACACTTCTCCAAAATAAACAAATGAAAAGGTATCCTTAAGAGGCATTTTCATTTTATAGCAATATTTCTTCTTTATTAGTTCTGCTATATAAATAATAGTAATATATTTACATTAAATATACACTGATTTTCATAGTACGCATATAACATGCAAGTCCATTTTATTCCTAACTTTAATTCAGATTTGCTCTTGATAAAGCATTGTCCTTTCCAGTCATGTGAATGATTTTTAATCTATAATTCAAATATTAAACTTGTCATGAAATCTTTCCAAGAAAAAGGATTTCAGTCCATGTAAATAAGTCTCTTCAGCATTGTTTGATAAGCATACATTAAACTTCTGTGGAGTCAACTCCAGACTCTGTCTCTTTCTCCGCTGTTTAATATTTCTGTTGACAAGCAAACAGTTTTTGAGAAAAAGAACTGAGCGGCTTTTTGATCTTCATCCTGTCATCACATAGTGACACAACACCACTGTTTCTGGCAAAACAATTACTTTGAATGGTTTCTCATAATTCAGTACTATGTTTGTCAGTGCAGCTTTCAAATTGTCAAAGGCACTCTGATGTTCTTTTGTTTATTCATACTTGTCGCATTTCTTCAATATATTTGTCAAAGGAGCCATGGCAAAGCCAAAATGAGGAATGTGCTTCTGGTAAAATACATCCATGCCAATATATCACAGAACTTCACATTTGGTCTGAGGCACATGAAAATCCAAAATAGCCATTACTTTTGCTTTTGTCGGTCGCTACTTAACTTTTTTTTTGAGGTGTAGCCCAAGTAAGTTACTTTGTAATGAACTATATTATATGTTAACACATCATTTCTGCTTAATTTCCTATATTGCCTTTTGCAAACTTTGATCTTGTGTCTGAAAGTACTTTGCTGAAAATGTGTTGCTGGAAAAGCGCAGCAGGTCAGGCAGCATCCAGGGAACAGGAGAATCGACGTTTCGGGCATAAGCCCTTCTTCAGGAATCCTGTTCGATTCTCCTGTTCCCTGGATGCTGCCTGACCTGCTGCGCTTTTCCAGCAACACATTTTCAGCTCTGATCTCCAGCATCTGCAGTCCTCACTTTCTCCTCTGAAAGTACTTTGGTCATTTCTCTCAGACTATAGACATAATAAAATTGTAGAGAGAGAGAACCTTCAGGAAAGAATTGAACAAGATAGAGGTGAGATGGCTGATAACTATCACTGATGGAGGGACAAACAGGGCGCATTAGTTGAGACTGATTAAGCAGAAGGTGCAAGCAGCAGTGTAAGACTGTCAGAAGTAGATAGTTTGGTAGGTATTGTTGTTGATGATGTATAATGATTTGTATATGTAAATGATGACACTGGCCCACTGTGAAACAGGAAGCCAGGGACATGAAATGAAAGTTGTAATTGCTTAGGTCACATCAAGGCAAAAATAACTTATCAACATCCATATCAGGTTTCAAGGAATGAAGGTGACCTTACAGATCCCAAAGGGGATGATGAAACAAATAAACCTACTTGTACTTTTGAGATATGCCGACGTGACATGGCAGTTTCTCAACCTTTCAGATGTTTTACTTATAGTGCTTTTAAAATGTCTGCAGCATAAGTTTTCAATTTAGCTTTATCTTCTTTGTTTCTCTAACTATGCCCAGGTTTAGCTAATAGCACGCAGCACAGGGAAAAGTCAATAGACACACATAATCAAACACAAAACAATTGAAAAATTGAATACTACGTCAACTCTCCATTGGAAAACAAAACTGCCTTACTTTAAAATAAAGTAACTAACACATGTACAAATGAATTCAAACTGTCTGTTTGCTTTAGGTACAAAAATAACCTCGTTGGCTTAAGATTGCTGATGCTGTTCAGTGATCAATGAATTCAAAGTTATGGTTCTGCATGATGAGTTTGATGAGGCGTATGATCAACATCATGATCACCCATTAGAAAAAGAAATGTATCCTCAAAACTACTGTCATCTACAAACTCTGGTCTGCTCATTACCAAGCATCTTTCATTCTACTTTGTGTGTTATCATCCAACATATTGCATTGGTACCAAGCAGGCTAGTGAATAGTATTGCCAAAGCTGCAAGAAAAAGAATTATGAATTGTAACCCTGGGTCACAGATCAGACACCGAATGCAAGTTAAGTCCCTTTGAAGAGGGTGAACATTTTATATTTAAAAAGAAACTTCTAGATTGTAAAGCCAAAAACAGGCTTAAAATGTTTAATCCAGGAAATGAAAATGGAGATAATGTTGAGGAGTTGTTTAAAAAAAATCAGGAAAAGTTGTAAGGACATTTTTTGTCATGTGAAGAAAACTGGGAAAATTGACTAATAAATTGACTAATGAATGGAAAAAAAATCTTGAAGGGAGAAGAAATGTTTGCTAACAAAGTTTTGAAGGATAAAATGCTTATTGTTCATCTAAAAGCATTGCTTAAAGATATGAGATCAAACCAATACCACTTTTCTGATGGAGAACAGTACAGGAGGCTGTCAGATGAAGCACTAAAAGGCCAAATCTATTGGAGCACTAAAAATGCTGCATAAGTCACAAAGCAAAAGGGAAAATTGGTGTTGTTATGGACCAGACCAAACCCCTTAAAATTTATTATTAAGATTGCCTAGACTTGAAGTTTTTCTTATTTTAAAAGTAAGTGTAAGGTGTTGCATTCCAGATGTAATTTGGATGTCCAAACTATTCAACTTTAAGCAAAACACACTTTATTTTTTCATACCAGTTAAATATACAGACAAAATAAAAGTGAAAAAAGAATTGACTTAACTATAATTATCAAGGCTTAACAAGATCATACATATATTAACTACAATGAATTAACTGTTCCAATATAGTAACATCCCATACAAATACCCTTGATAAAACAAATTCAGTAAAATAGATTTTCTCACATGCAATTCTAGCAGAAGGAAGAGAACCCCAGCTTTTAACTCTAACAGAGAGAGGAATAAGAGCTTCCACATCCAGCTGCAAGATCCCAGCAACTGCAGAAAGCTGAAACTAAAAATTCTGGTTTGAGGTGAGCTTGACCCCATGCACTCAAGCTGCTTCTATATTTTAAGCTTTGTAAATAAAACTGCAAGGCCATACAAGCTGTAAATTTTGAGCAGACTGCTCACTACCTCTATCTCAATGTTTCTTCATTAAAAAAAAATCCAGGACAAATGACACCTCTTTAAGCTGTAGTATTGTTATGGGGCAAAAGTGAGGATTGCAGGAATCTTCCCTGATGAAGGGCTTATGCCCAAAACATCGATTCTCCCGCTCCTCAGATGCTGCCTGACCTGCTGTGCTTTTCTAGCATCACACTTTCAGCTATTGTTACGGGGGCAAAGAAAGGCTTCTTTTCATTTTGTGCAAACTGTTAAAATCAAATATTTCTTTATTTTATAGCATTTCATATTTTTTTGACACCTGAAAACTATTTCACAGCAATAAAATAATTTTGAAAGATTTAAAACATTTTCAACTTTTATAAGTGGAAATTAAGGACCTCTGGGGGAAAGAAAAAACTCCTTGCTTGTTGAAGATGGTTATTGCCTGGCATTTGTGTAGAATTAATGTTACTTACCACTTGTTAGCTCAAACCTCAATATTTTCCAGGTTTCGCTGCATGTGGGCATGGATTGATTCAGTTTCTGAGGAATCAAATATGGTGCTGAACATTGTGCAAAAGTCACTCAGACCAGGCAAGGACAGTAGTTTGCTTTCTCATGAATGAAATAAATTGTTACAGGACTTAACAATGTTTTCATAGTCACCGCTAGACTAACTTTTTTAAAATTCCAGATGCTTTAATGCATTTAACATCTACCAGCTTCCTCTTTGGGATTTGAACCTGTGTTCCCAGAGCATTTGCCTGGGCCCCTGGATTGTTAAATTCAGTAGTATTACTAGTTCTTTTTATGAACCAGCAGGTCTTAAACTCTGAAATCTATGGATACCACAACAAGGGTAGATCTCCTGGAGAAGAAAGGAAAGGAGCTAGAACTGGTATTTTTTTCATCTCGATCTGTTTGCATTTTATTTATATCTTGGGGATGTGTAGAGATGGCCAATCAGTTTGTGTGTTGAATCAAGCTTCAGTGCTGTTAAATTTTTGCAGCACAAGCTTCCAATGTACTTTTAACGTCTCTTTCTCTGACATACCATCCAGGCGCCATAGCACACAAAGCGAACAGGAATCAATCAACGACATAATCAAACACCAAACAATTGAGCACTTGAATCCTCCATTAATGGAACATTGTTCATGGTTATAAAATAACAGCAGAGAAGAATTAAACACATCACGTCTCAAACAAATGGTATGTGAAATTAATTGTTTGGTTCAGAATGGAGTTCTTCAATGAGTTCTCAATTTCTAATTTTCAGCTCCAACCTTTAACTGCTGAAATGCCTGTGTAGATTTCATTCTAAACAAAATGGGTTCAATTAATCACTGAAAAGGAAAGGTGCAAAGATGCTACATTGAAACAGGAAATAACAATTCCAAACTTAGTTTACACATTTCAATTTTTCTATTGGATTGACACCCATCTTACACCTCACCTCTTAACAATACCAATTCACCTACCACTGAACACTGTTTCCTTGGTCTTATTTTTGACAAAATACTAGGTGCAACTAATTCTCTTAACATATTCACAAACATAAGATATTGTTCCAACCACTTTTATGCAACCTTCTGTATTTTAGCATTAAACATCTGTCACAGACATTTTAATTCCTTGTGAGTACTATGTTTTTCTCAGAAGAAAAGTAATGAACATTACAAGAGGAATTGTATTCTGATTTTCTGCTTGATATATAATGCCTTATCATGGCAGTTTAACTTCAAAGTTATAATGAACTTTACTGAAGCAGGGTTGAGAACTTTACAAACTACCTGTAGTAAAATTGAATAATAATACAAATAATAGTAAATGTAACAGGAGCAATCAGGAAGGATCACAAGGCTGATTCAATTGAGGAATGCTGTGAGTCAGCTAGTTTGCATTGGCTTGAATATGTACACTATTTACTATACTGCCAGTTAGCAAAGGTTTGTTTCTAAAATGTTATGGAATATAACAGTGCAATGGACGGCCATATAAACAATAATAGTACAAATGTACTGAAATTGCAACTAGAATATAAACAGGGTACAATTCTCAAGTTTTAATTAGTGCTTATGGAGTCAACCATTCAACATGAAACTTGAATTGATCATCAAATGGGAGAAATGGTCCATGTTGTAAATTGATACACAGGAAACAAAGGTTAGAGTAAAAATAAAAAAAACAGGAATATTCTTTATGAAGGTGATTTTAGAGTGGACTTGAAACATCTTGGGGCAATCACTACACCAGTAATCAAATGTATCTGACAACGTTTCACTTCCTATTTATTTCAATGGGACCCAGAACTCATTAAAAAATATAATTGTGGAATCCCAGGTACTGGGGGTTTCACATCCATCTCTGGAGAATCCATATAAGTCACCACAGAGAAACCAAAATCAATAATAAAGTCATTATTGCATTTACCATCTGACTTCTTCACTTTGCCTTTAAATTACTAGCAAATGGAGATAAACAAATTATATACTGAAGCTGGTATAGGGTAAATCCAAGGGTAGAAATTTATCTAATAACTGTAATTTAAATTAAGTTTTGTCCATGAGCTATGAGAAGTTATTTCCATCCAGTATCCAATCAGTGTAAAGCACATTGTACAAAGCTTTGCTGGGGCTTTTATTCACAACCCAATATTATAAGGTAGCAAAATCACAAATTGCTGAAAAATCTCAACAGGTCTGGCAATTTCTGTGGAGAAAAAAAAGTTAAAGTTTCGAGTCCAGTGACCCTTCTTCAGGGTCCTTCATAAGTGTTAACTCATGTCGGGAAGCATCCGCGGAGAGAAAGCAGTGTTAATGTTTCAGTTCCAGTTACCCTTTTTCTGAAGAATCCTGAAGAACAGTCACTGGTCCTAAAATATTAACTTTGCGCAGATATTGCCAGACCTGCTGAGCTTTTCCAGCAATTTCTGTTTTTATTTCTGTTTTCCAGCATCTGCAATTCTTTGATTTTTTAAAATGAAAAATATCATTTGGGTCATAATTTGCAAATGCGCTATACCTATAGAATTAATGAGAGACATTTTCTACAACATGAATAAATCATTAAGGAAATAATTGTAGAAAGAGCATTCAAAGCTCAAGAAGTGCTTTAATGAAGAAATGATACATTACTAAGAACTAATTCTTTATCGAGCCAAGTGCTTAGACACAGAGTCATAACCTGGTGAGCAGAAATACTGAAGGAACAACAATAGAGTTCCAAGTCAGGGTGATGTGTTGTTTGGAGGGGAATTTGCAGGTGGTGGTACTCCCACAGAACTGCTGTCCTTGTCATTCAGAGTGGGAAATGTCGTAGGTTTAGAAAGGGGCTTGGAGATTTGCTATATTACCTTTTGTAGATAATGCACACGGCTGTTCTGTGAATCAATAGTGGAGGGAATGAATTTGAAGGTTCGATGATTAAACGTTGTTGATGGAGTCATAGAGTCATACAGTACAGAAACAGACCTTTTAGCCCTTCTCGTCCATGCCAATTACATTTCCCCCATTTGTCTGCATTTGTCTCATATCCCTCTGAACATTTCTTATTCATGTACCTGCATCAATCACTTCCTCATTCCACCTATGGACCACCCTATGTGGGACAAAGTTGACCCTCAGATCCCTTTTAAATCTTTCTCCTCTCACCTTAAAAATATGCCCTCTAATTTTGAACTCCCCCGCTTTAGGGAAAAGAACTTTGCTATTCACCTTATCTGTGCACCTCCTGATTGAGGGATGACCTTGTAGACGTTCACAATCTCCTATGCTCCAGTGAGAAAAGTCCCAGCCTACCCAGCCTCTCCTTATAATTCAACCCCTCCAGTCCTCCAGTCCCAGTAACATCCTGGTAAATCATTGCTGAACCCTGTCCAATTTAATCATATCCTTCCTATAGCAGAACAACCAGAACTGTACATAGTACTCCAAAAGTGGTCTCACCAACGTACTGAACAATCTCAACACAACTTCCCAACTCCTGTGCTCAATGGTCTGAGCAATGAAGGCAAGTATACTAGACACCTTAACCACACTGTCTACATGTGACACAACTTTCAGAGAACTATCTACCTGAACACCTTGTGTTTGACAATACTACCCAGGACCCTGCCATTAATCGTATCAGTCCTGCCCTTGTTTACTTCACTAAAATGCAATATCTTGCATTTATTCAAATTAAACTCCATCTACCATTTCTCAGCCCATTGGCCCAATTGATCAAGATCTCTTTGTGATCTTGGATAACCTTCTTCACTGTCAACTATACCATCAAGTTTGATGTCATCTGCAAACTTACTAATGATGCATCCCAAATTCTCATCTAAATCATTTATATATATGATAAATGACAGTGGATCCAGCAGCAATTGCTAGTCATAGTCCCCCAGTCTGAAAAACAACCCTCAACCACCACCCTCTGTCCCCTATTATTAAGCACTTCCTGAATTCCATATGATCTAACTTTACTTACCAGTCTACGATGCAGAACTTTGTCAAAGGCTTTACTAAAATCCATATTGACAACAACTACCACTCTACCTTCATTAAATCTTTTGGTGACATCTTCAAAAACCTCAATCACGTTTGTGCGACTATCCTTGAGCAGTCCTTGCCTCTCCAAGTACATCTTTGAAGAGAAAATGAGGTCTGCAGATGCTGGAGATCAGAGATGGAAATGTGTTGCTGGAGAAGTGCAGCAGGTCAGGCAGCATCTAGGGAACAGGAGAATCGACGTTTCGGGCATTAGCCCTTCTTCAGGAAATGTCCCCTCTGAAGAAGGGCTAATGCCCGAAACGTCAATTCTCCTGTTCCCTAGATGCTGCCTGACCTGCTGCGCTTCTCCAGCAACACATTTCCATCTCTCCAAGTGCATGTATATCCTACTTCCCAGAATCCCCTCTAGCAACTTACCCACCACTAGGCCAACCTCACTAATCTATAGGTCTCCTTATAGCCTTTCTTAAATAAAGATACAACATCAGCCACCCTCCAGTTTCATAAATGATACAGATATCTCTGATGGGGGTCCATCAATTTCTCTCCTAACTTCCCAGAACATCCTGGGATGCATTTGATCAGGTCCTGGAGATTTATCTGCCCTTAAGACCTTCAGCACCCCCTCTTCTGTAATGTGGAAGATTTTCAAGACATCAATATTTATTTGCCTGACTTCCCTAGCCTCCATGTTTGTCTTCCCACTAAAACCGATGACTG
The DNA here is from genome assembly GCF_037043375.1 of Chiloscyllium plagiosum. Taxonomy (NCBI): domain Eukaryota; kingdom Metazoa; phylum Chordata; class Chondrichthyes; order Orectolobiformes; family Hemiscylliidae; genus Chiloscyllium; species Chiloscyllium plagiosum. The sequence continues at coordinate 60,631,826 of NW_028270149.1, forward strand.
ATTTATGTCTTGCAGTTGGTGCACAGGCAGATGGTGGGTTACTCATTACAGAATTCCTAGCCTCTGAGCTACTCTTGTAGCCACAGTATTTTTATGGTGGGCCTGGTTCAGCTTCTGGTCAGCAATGACCCCCCCCCACCCCCACCACAATACCAACACCATCACCTTGAGATTGAGAGCAAAGAAATGCTGTTGAATGTCCAAAGGATTGTTCAGATTCTTTCTCATTGGAGATGGTCATCGCCTGGTGTGACCTAATTGTCACTGGATACTTATTAGCCCAAACCTGAATGATGTTTAGGTCTTGCTACGTAGTGATATGGAAATGTGGACAGTATCTTGAAACTATTTATTTTTCCTTTATTCTTTCTTGGGAAGAAGGTGTCATTGGCAAGGTCAGCATTTGTTGACCAACTGTAGATGTCCTTGAATTGAGTGACTTTCTTGGACATTAATGGAGAACAATTAAAGAGTCAACCACAATGCTGTGATCAGAAGTCAAGTGGAGACCAAAACATATAGTGATAGCAGATATTCCTCCCTGAAAGGTGTTCATGAATGAGATTGGTTTCTAAACTAATTTTCTTTCAGATTGCCGTCCACACAGCATCACACTGTCAACAATGTTAAGGTGAAAATGTTAACTTCCAAGTCACCTGAAATGCAATGAAACAAGATGTCCATGCTGACAAGGGAACCTAAGACACACAGCTGCTTAAAGTGACATGAAGATATTATGGTTCCTCATTTGACTAAGGGTCTGGTAGTGATGGGGATGTCATCAGCATGTTTACTACATTGCTCCATCACGTTGGCATCTGCCACCCCATCCCCATCATCCACTCCCCCATCAGCATCATTGTTCTCCCCTTCCTCTGAATCAGATGAAACCTCCTCTATCCTTTCCTCTGCAGTTTCACCCTCCCTTTGCTGAGGGGGTGTGTATATAGAGCAGCAGATTGTGCTCTCTGTTGAGGAATGCAGCTCTCCCCCTCCATGGTCCAGGCAGCAGAACCTTATCTTTAGCAGTCTAATGGTCTGCTCTATCGTTGAGGCATGGTCAACATTGTTACTATCCTCCACTGCACTTTGTGACTTGGTCACAAGCTGAGTCTTGTGTGATTGTCTCCTTTCTCATCAAGATGGCAACTATGATGTAACTGAGGGGAAGAAAATGCTGAAACCCCTGTTAGGCACTGAGGATGTCTGAATCATAGCAGCTGCTTGGTGTGTGTACACACACACACACACACACAGACACACACACACACACACACACATGCAATCACACAACACAGCTGCCCAATTGGAGAGAACTCCTTTCAGTTTGACAGTTGATGCCAGATCCCAGAGGGGCCCTGTTGGAGGCATCGACTGTGAATTCCACAGGTCAGACTGCCTGACTCCCAGGGTATGTTACGAATCTCATAAATTCTTTCACCGATCTCAACAGGATGTTGGTCAGCTCCCTGATATAGTTGCACGTTGCTGACTGCAACAATCTCTTGTGGTCCCCTGGAAAAGACCACCAGCATCGAAGTTCTAAAGTTATGATCACAAGGGTGATCATGTCTCCCCTTTCTTTAAACCCCTCCATCAATCGCAACAAATAATTTTCTATGCTTTTTTTTTAGCACGGAAGCTATCACACATCCATTAAATTTAGTTAATCAAATCCAAATTAAAAATCACACAACACCAGGTTATAGTCCAACAGGTTTAATTGGAAGCACACTAGCTTTCGGAGCGACGCTCCTTCATCAGGTGATTGTGGACGGCTCGATCTAACACAGAATCTATAGCAAAAATTTGCGGTGTGATGTAACTGAAATTATACATTGAAGAATTGATTGTCTGTTAAGTCTTTCATCTGTTAGAATACAGTGATAGTTTCACTTCTTTAAAGTGTAAATCACAAAACCCTTTTTTTTAAAGTTGCATTCTCGGGTTAGCTGTTAACAATGGTGATAGCTAGACAATGTGTTGAAGGTGTTAGCCCCCTGTGTTCTCTGTCTATGACCTGATGTTTAGATTGATTCCAATCTAAAAAGTGAAATAACAGAGTTTTACATAAATTCATGCAGTTTTTGAGCTTAGAGTTCGACATGAATCTATGTGGTTTTTGAGCAAAGTGCAATGTAACTTTGTACCAAAAAAATTCACCACACACAATATATATGTGTGCATGTGGGTCTTTGTCTGTCTGTGTGTGTGTCTGTCTGGGGTTGGGTTTGTGAGTGTGAGAAAGTGTGTGTGTGTGTGTGTGTGTGTGTAGTGAGTGCAGAGTGTCTTAAGTCTGTGAGGGGGTGTATGTGTGGGAGTCTGTGTCTATAAGGGTGTATGTGGGTGTCTGTGTGTATCTGTGTCCGTGTGCATGTGAGAGTGTGTGTGTATGTGTAGGAATATCTGTGTGTGTGTGTAGTGCAATGGTGATCACCTGTAATGTGACATGAAGCCAAGGTCCTGGTTAAAGCCCTCCCTATGGGTACCGAACTTAGCTATCAGCCTCTGCTCAGCCACTTTCTTCTGCTGCCTGTCCCGAAGTCCACCTTGGAGGATAGTCACCCGAAGGTCCAAGGCTGAATGTCCTGGACCACTGAAGTGTTCCCCAACTGGGAGGGAACCCTATCCCTGAACACTCTCTGGTGATCACTCCACCGCGGCACCATCACCAGTAGAAATGCTAGGGTGACTTGACCCATCACTACAACTATCCATGTGAACGAAACACAGAACAATCTGATCAGCATACTCATTGGAGCTTGCTCACCATCTACGGCATATCGTCTCAATGGAATATACTTAATATTAGCACACCCTGTCCTCCACCCACTCTACTGTAATAAATACTGTCCTGAAGGATCACTTTCAAACCCATTCTTTGTTAATAAGTGACTTGATCTGAAAAGGAGGGGGCTGCAGAATGACTGATATGAGGAGAGCTTTAAAAGGAAAAAAATTACACATAGATCCCGTCACTGTTCAGGACATAGACCTGGCAGGTCACTAATCCTAATGGATGGACTCCCTGCATGCCATGCAACTCCCTGCTACAGACATTGCTTACCACCTTATTCACGCTAATGCTTTTGGATACAGTGGCCATGGAGAGAATAATTATGTTATAGGATGAGGAGCAATGGTGGCAACAGGACCCAGTGTTGTTAATTTTATGTTCACGGGCTGCAGCATGGATCTCAAAACATATCAATACCTGTCCATTTTCCTTCCCATCTATCTTCTCCACCCTCCCCAGCAACCTATCACAATCACCCCTCACATACATCTACTAACACCTCCCCAGCTAGCTTTCCCCCCAACCCCACTCCCACCTCCACTCTCCTATTTATCTCTCAGCCCCCTTCTGCCCCCTCCACATTTCCAAAGAAGGGGTTAGAACATAGAACAATACAGCACAGAACAGGCCCTTCAGCCCATGATGTTGTGCCGACCATTGATCCTCATGTGAGGTAAACCTAATGTACGATCTCTCAAATTTCTGTGACCATTTGCATGTCCAGCAGTCTCTTAAATATCCCCAATGACCTCGCTTCCACAACTGCTGCTTGCAAAGCATTCCATGCTCTCACAACTCTCTGCATAAAGAACCCGCCTCTGACATCCCCTCTATACTTTCCACCAAAAAGCTTAAAACTATGACCCCTGATGTTAACAATTTCTGCCCTGGGAAAAGGTCTCTGGCTATCAACTCTGTCTATGCCTTTCATTATCATGTACACGTCAATTAGGTCCCCTCCCTTCCTTCTTTTTTCCAATGAAAAAAGTCCGAGCTCAGTCAACCTCTCTTTGTAAGATAAGCCCTCCATTCCAGGCAGCATCCTGGTAAACCTCCTCTGAACCCTCTCCAAAGCATCCTCATCTTTCCTATAATAGGGCGACCAGAACTGGATGCAATATTCCAAGTGCGGTCAAACCAAAGGTTTATAGAGCTGCAACACGATCTCATGGCTTTTAAACTCAATCCCCCTGTTAATGAAAGCCAAAACACCAAATGCTTTCTTAACAACCCTGTCCACTTGGGTGGAAATTTTAAGGGATCTATGTCCCTGCACACCAAGGTCCCGCTGTTCCACCAGACTGCCAAGAATCCTGTCCTTAATCCTGTACTCAACTTTCAGGTTCGATCTTCCAAAATGCATCACTTCGCATTTATCCAGGTTGAACTCCATCTGCCACCACTCAGCCCATCTCTGCATCCTGTCAATGTCACGCTGCAGCCTACAACAGCCCTCTATACTGTCAACGACACCTCCAACCTTTGTGTCGTCTGCAAACTTGCTAACCCATCCTTCAATCTCCTCATCCAAGTCATTAATAAAAATTACAAAGAGTAGAGGCCCAAGAACAGAGCCCTGTGGAACATCACTCACCACTGACTTCCAGGCAGAATACTTTCCTTCCACTACCACTCGCTGTCTTCTGTCGACCAGCCAATTCTGCATCCAGACAGCTAAATTTCCTTGTATCCCATTCCTCCTGACCTTCTGAATGAGTCTACCATGGGGAACCTTATCAAATGCCTTGCTGAAGTCCATATACACCACATCCACCACTCAACCCTCATCAACTTATCTGGTAACATCCTCAAAGAACTCAATAAGATTTGTGAGGCATGACCTGCCCCTCACAAAGCCGTGCTGACTGCATTTAATCAAGCCATGCTCTTCCAGATGGTCATAAATCCTATGCTTCAGAATCCTTTCTAACACCTTGGAGACGAGAGATGTGAGACTGACTGGTCTGTAATTACTGGGGATTTCCCTATTTCCTTTCTTGAAGAGAGGAATTTCATTTGCCTCCCTCCAATCCTCAGGTATGACTCTGGTGGAGAGTGAGAATGCAAAGATCTTCGCAAGCGGCGAAGCAATCAAATTTCTCGCTTCCCAAAGCAGCCGAGGACAAATCTGGTCTGGCTCTGGCGACTTGTCAATCTTAATGTTTGTCAAAATTTTCAGCACATCAGCTTCCTCAATCTCTATCCGTTCCAGCATGCTTACCTGCTCCTCAATGGTTTCATTCACTACAAGGTCCTTTTCTTTAGTAAAGGCAGAAGCAAAAAACTCATTTTGGGCTTCCCCTACCTCCTCAGACTCTATACACAAGTTCCCTATGCTATCCCTGATCGGCCCTACTCTTTCTTTGATCATTCTATTATTCCTCACATACGTGTAAAATGCCTTTGGATTCTCCCTAATCCTTCTTGCCAAGCCTTTTTCGTGCCCCCTCCTGGCTCTCCTCAGACCATTTTTGAGCTCCTGCTTGTAATCCTCTAGAGCTGAGCCAGACCCTTGCTTCTTCCACCTTACGTAAGCTGCCTTCTTTCTTTTGACGAGAAGCTCCTCTGCTCTCGTCATCCAAGGTTCCTTTATCTTACCTCTTCTTGCCTGTCTCAGAGGAACACATTTGTGCATCACTCGCAACAACTGTTCCTTAAACAGTTTCCACATGTCTATAGTGCCCTTTCCATGGAAAAATTGCTCCCAGTTCATGCTTCCCAACTCATGTCTGATAGCATCATAGTTTCCTTTTCCCCAATTAAATATCCTCCCATTGTGCCTGCTTCTCTCCTTCTCCATAGCATGTAGAATGTGAGGCAGTTATGGTCACCATCACCAAAATGCTCTCCCACCGCAAGATCTGACACCTGCCCCGGCTCATTGCCGAGCACCAAATCCAAAATGGCCTCTCCCCTTGTCGGCCTGTCAACATACTGAGTTAGGAAACCCTCCTGAACACACCTTACAAAAACAGCTCCTTCCAAACCATCTGCTCGAAGGAGGTTCCAATCAATATTGGGAAAGTTAAAGTCACCCATTACAATTGCCCATAGTAGTAGGTGCAGGGGTAAATATAGGGGAATGGGTCCGGGTGGGTTGTTCTTCGGAGGATCGGTGTGGACTTGTTGGGCTGAAGGGCCTATTTCCACACTGTAAGTAATCTAATCTAAACTCTACTAATTCACACTTTTCCAAAATCTGCCGGCCTATGCTTTCTTCAATCTCCCTGCTGCTATTGGGGGGGCCTGAATTAATCCCCTAAAGAGGTGACTGCTCCCTTGCTGTTCCTAATTTCCACCCATACTGACTCGGTAAGCAGATCTTCCTCGACAATGGAAGCTTCTGTAGCTGTGATACCCTCTGTGATTAGTAGTGCTACACCCCCTCCTTATTCCCCCCTCCCTATTCTTTTCAAATGTTCTAAACCCTGGAACATCCAGCAACCATTCCTGCCCCTGAGAAACCCACGTCTCTGTTATGGCCAAAACATCATAGTACCAGGTACTGATCCATGCTCTAAGTTCATCACTTTTATTCCTGATACTACTTGCGTTAAAGCAAACACACTTTAACCAATCCCTTGGTTCTTTCCCAGGAAATTCCTTCCCACTGGCTGCGCTACCTCTTGCTATTGCCTCATCTCCATCAACTTTCACCACCGGTATATAGCTCAGGTTCCCACCCCCCTGCCATATTAGTTTAAACCCTCCTGAACCACTCGAGCAAACCTTCCACCCAGGACATTGGTCCCCTTCCAGTTCAGGTACAACCTGTCCTTCATATACATGTCCCACCTTCCCCAGAACGCATCCCAATTATCTACATATCTGAAGCCCTCCCTCCTACACCAGCTGCGCAGCCACGTGTTAAGCTGCGCCAGCTCCCTGTTCCTCGCCTCACTATCTCGTAGCACCGGTAGTAAACCCGAGAACACTACTCTGTTCTTCCTGCTCTGCAGCTTCCACCCTAACTCCCTGAAATCACTTTTTATATCCTCAATCCTTTTCCTGGCTATATCATTGGTGCCAATATGTAACACGATTTCTGGCTGTTCGCCCTCCCCTTACAGAATCTTCTACACCCAATCGGAGACGTCCCAGACCCTGGCTTATGTCTAAAACATCTCCTGCTCCTTGGATGCTGCCTGATCTGCTGTGGTTTTCCAGTGCCACACTTTCTGACTCTGGTACATCTTACGTGGCCATGAAGATGAGCATCACACTGGCATAGTTACATGTGGGGCTTCAGAGAGACCCAAACATACACACATCAAGTCAAAACAGTGAAAGTTTACAAACATGGAAGTTCTTGTACAGTGCCTTGTCTTGTTTGCTACCAAAATGCTCTCAGAAGGTTTTTAAAATTTTCTTTACTTTCCTGTTTCAGGGTTGTCCCAGGTTCTGCAGCTGGGGTGGAGGGAACCTGCTTGGCAATGGAGCTCATTGGTCCTGGAGGTTTGGTCAGGTGATGCCAGAGTTGGTAGGGGAGGGAGGAGGTGGCATTAGTGTCTGGACAGCCTAGACATTCTGAGGGCCTTTTTGCCAGAGACAAGTGAAGTCTCCCCTTGCTAGAAGGTCAAAGAGTAGCAGGATAGTGGGGAGCAAGGCAGGTAAGGAAGAGATTGAGGACCCAGTCACCTCTGCAGTGTCCTGAGAGGAGACTTCTGAGGGCCTTGTGCGTGATTCCTCCTCTGTCTCCTTGTGAAGAGAAGACATTTGTTGGTTCCCCATTTCCCCTGTCAACATTGAATGTATATACAGGCTTAGTGAGACTCCAAAGAAGCAGTTGAAGGGATTATTGACTACATTGGTTAATCACCTTGAGTATTTAATTCATGAACAGGACAATTAATTTTTTCACCGGAAAGTCAAGTTCTCCAGGTAAACATCCCATGTCATGAGGAGCTGAAGCTTTTGCTATGCTGTATTTGTTGCTCATGTCATGGCCTGCTCTGTGCTGGTTAGATGAAACATGAGTTCAGATGTTCACTGTTAGGGAAAGCTTCAATGTTGTGGCAAAATTGCTAAAAGTGGCTGAGGATCATTTGTCCACCCCGGCCCTGACATTTTAGTAATTCCCATTTTGAAGGACATGGGAATAGGACCGCAATGCATTTTGCACATATGACTTTATAGATGCAGTTGTCAGCTGCCTCCAGTGAAGTGGGATCTTGGTATCATTGGAGTATGAAACCCAAAGTATGCGAATTAGACCCAGTAAGAGTGCAAATTTAAACTTTGTGAATTTGTTCAGATAGTCAGTGTATCCCTTTGAAAAGGTAAGATACCCCTTTGTTTCTGGTGTGGGGACATCTTTAGGGGACGTACAATGCCCTTTCTAATTGTTAAAAGATATATAAATGAATATAAAAAATGCATAAACCTATTACAGCCAGTGTCTTTGGAAGTGTCAACAGTCTTAGGCTTGACAGTTTCCATTCATAGATTAATATTGCATGATTGATTTCGTAAGTATCCATTATCATATTCAAGTGCTTACTAGTTCACAGGCTGATTGACAGCCCCAAGTCATTCTAGGACTTTGATGTGGGACTGTGAATTCCAATGCTTGTTGTTATAAGGATATTTCACTTAACTGAGAAGTTTGTGTTGATAAGGCTCTATTCTTTTTGAAATAATGTAAATGTAGTATTTTGTTGAAATAATGTAAATGGGTTATCATGAATGAGTTTTTTTCAGTATAGTGAAGTCTGCAATAGACATTTAGAGTTTTATTTTATTGGTTTTTAATTTATTTTTTCTCTGCATGAGTATTCAGGTCTGCTCAGAAAGGATACTTGAACTGGTGTAGTAGGTCCAAGGGCAAAGGATAGGGGAATGGGTTGACATAAACTAGCAGTACAGTGCATAGGGTCTATAAAGTTCCAAGAGATAGTTCACCAGGGCGCGCCTTGGCATGGGGGCATGAAGCACCATGTGAAATACATGATAAACACAGTTTGGTAAGTAGGCATGAATATCAGTTGGGTTGGGTGAGGAGTATGAGGCGATATTGGGACTGTTTGGTAGTCGGAGGGAGTGAGGTTTATGGGCTGGAGGGATATTTTGTGTTTTGATGCCTGCAGAAATCTTCTGTTAGACTGCCCTCTGCAACCAGCAACTTTGTCAGTTCTTCTAGAGTCCTCTTGCCTGATTCCTAATCCAGCCCACCCGTTGGATGGAGTCTTCACTGTCCAGCCCACATTTTGGAAGATTGGGCTTGTGAAGCCTGGAATTTTCCCATCTCTGCACACCCCACAAGGGAGTGAAAATCTGGGCCAGGGGTTTGGTGACTGCTTTGTCTAAGGGTGAATCCAAGTTTCTGATTACCTGCCATTTTAGTTCTCCAATCTCATCCCACCCTGATCTTTCCATTCTCTTTTATGATCATCTTTGAGATGTAAACATACCAATCACACAAGGTTTGGTGAGACAGTAATGTGGATGTTTTATTCGAAGATAAGATTATTTATAGATAATATTCACTCGACAGAACGTTCAACATCTTTCATTACTGCTTCAGACTGTTCAACCAGCCACACAACTATGACCTTCTATCCGGTTGAGCTATGTTATAACGCACAGTATTTCAAGCTACACCCCTTTAAAGGTGATGTTATCATCTTGAAACATCTCAGTCTGTCATACTGAAATTCTTCAAAAGCTCAAGGGAAGACACCTAATCTTTCAGCTAGGCATTGGGACAGCACTGAATTCAACCATTTTATTTTTTTCCATATGACAGTTATTTGTGCCGATTCTGCCTTTCCATTTAGACCTCCCCAGTATGCAGTTTTCATTTCTTTACTTGTCCCCGTACCATCTGTTTGCCTTAAAATAGCAAAAGGAATAATAGTTATTCTTTTTGCCTTCCACCCTCTCACAGGCCTCCTACATCTCCTCCTTCCTTGCCTGGATTAAACTCTGCTACATCTCTAAGCAATCTCAGTTCTGAAAAACGTCACCAGTCTGAAACGTAGCTCTGTTTCTCTCTCCACAAATACTGCCAGAACTGTTGAGTATTTGCAGGATTTTCTGTTTTTATTTCAGATTTACAGTGTCTACAGTGTTGTATAAAATAATGGTCTTGAAGGTGTTAATGTTCATGTTATGTTGGCTCCATCCATTCTACTTATTTCACAAATATTCCATGGAGGGGAAACGATTAGTTCTACATAGCTTTCAAAGGGAAATATCTTAGCAATTATGTCTGACAAACTGTAGTTGTACTGAAGCCAACTGCGCAATAAACCTTGTCATATAAGGTACTCTGTGGGGTGGTATATCCACCACACATAATCACTAAATAGTTCCAAGACAAAACAAAAATATAGGAGGATATTGGCAGTGAACTACTTTGGTGAAAGTGCTTCCTGATGTAGGGCTTTTGCCTGTAACATCGATTTTCCTGCTCCTTGGATGCTGCCTGACCTGCTGTGCTTTCCCAGCACCACTCTAATCTTGACAGTGAACTACTTTGAACAACTCTAACCAAATACCACTGAGTTGTAGAGGTGGCAAATACAACAAGACATCAGGAGCAACCACCTTGCAAGTAAAAATATGCAGTACTGTTTTTTATTATTTTTTGTCTTTGTACTTTGACACCATGTTCTCTTCTGTCTGTTTACTGAATCTGTATGCTTATACTATGATTACTAACTTTCTGGTCCCTCACCATATTTTGTGTGTGATCTCAATAAGTGATAATGAAGTCACAGAGCAAGTTCAATTCTGTCCTCACTCATGCTTGCATATGCTTGTTATCATAACTAGATACAATCAAGAGTGAGATTATCAACTGACTTTCCTTGCGCCAGCTCAGATTTATGGAGGTGAATTGTTGCATTTCTAAATTGGCCTTGCTGAAATCAGTCACTGTACCGGAGGGCTTCCTTGTTTGCATAATTCAATTACTTTTTTGCCTCCTCCAGCTGAAATATAACATTCAACGTAGCACAGACAAAGTTCCTCTGTGCACTTTAAGCAACCAAGATGTAAAACTCATTTATAACAGATGATCTTGTGATTCCATCGCACAGAAGTCATTCTCCATAGTTCTACATGCACCCTGAGTCTCTATTTATTCCCTATCTTTTTGCTGAAATTAGTTTGATCTATTGAAGAAAAAAAGTGACTTGCATTTGTATAGTGCCTCTGCACCACGTCAGGCTGTCGCAAGTGCTTTGCATCCAATGAAGTACTTTTGGAGGATAGTCATGATCATAATGTAGGACATGTGAAATTGTAAAATGTAATTTATTGATAATATACAATGGATAAAGATTAGACAAGCATTCTTGCTATTAATCTACCAATTTATTATTTCTGGGAGTTCTTTCAAAAGGCCCACTTGACTTTAATCTAATCCTATTATACTACCATTCTGAAATTAAAAATTAATGGAGCTGAGTGTAATTGTTTCTGGTTCTGCTGGCAAGAGAATTTCAGAGACGTTTCAAGGGCATGGTTATTAGATCAGAGAAATGCTGTGTTTTCAACCAATTTGTAAAGTTCATCATCACAGACTTTTCCAGACTACTGAAGACCAAGAAAGATCAGAAAAAAAACCCAAGAAGAAATCACAAAAACAATACCAGAAACATGATTTAAATCAATCTTATACTGGGTCCTAATATAAATGTTCATAATAGGATTAATAATTTCTGCTAACATTAAGTAGTGAAATAATTACACACCAATGTTCCTGAAGCATTTTCATTTTAAAAGACATTTTAGCAGGATGGGCATGGATTCTCCTTATAAAAAATCTTTTCCACTTCATTTAACATTAGTTAAGTGACCCTGATTAATTTTTAAGGAGGCAGCAGGATGGAGAACAATATTCCAGTCGCAAGAATGAAGGACCGACTGTATTAACATGAGCAAAAATGCCAGCTCACTGAGCAAATTTAATACCCTGCTGAGGGCATTTAATGGGGCAGATAGTGGCAGGAGAGAATGCCACTTCTCCCTCGCCCCTCCCCACCCAGCTGCCCAGATTAAGTAGAAGGTGGAAAGGCCTATGAATAACCTTCCTGTTACACTGCTAATTGTAAGCATTGTTTAGATTAGATTAGGTTCCTTATAGTGTGGAAACAGGTCTTTTGGCCCAACAAGTCCACACCGACCCTCCGAAGTGTATCCCACCCAGACCCATTGTGACAAGCAGAGTCACAATTATATAGACAGGGCACTTGCAGTTCTTAAAGAAAAACAGTTTTAGAGGCAAGGCATACATTTCTGTAGTGGTCCTCCCTCCTTGGATAACCTACCAACCACATGACGTGGTATGCATTGTGGTCATTCTTACAAAGTCTTCTCCTTGTTCTCATGGCCACTGAGTGCATTGTGTCTGTCAGGTAATCCCAATGTGCCTGGGACTTTGCAATCTCTCTCATGTCTTTTCTAACCAACTTCCAGTCAAACATATCTTCTGCATTCTGAACCTGTTCTTTCTTCTGAGGTGTAGTCGCTTTATAAAAAATACAATCTGGCTACATTTTAAAGTATCTCCTTACACACTCATGCTCAATGATTCAGCCAAAGTGACTCAAGAGAGAGAAATTTCCTGCTGATGTGGTAATCCAATAGTCAGCGAGAATTGTTTGTTTTAGTGAATTCCATAGTAAGTTCAGCATCAACACATCAGAAATGGGGAGTAGTCGTGATTTCAAATTTACTTTAATTCATTCTTTCCCAGTCACCTATTCTGATGGAGTACAAATGTTATTAGGATCCAAAACTGGAGAATGTCAATACTGTCAGAGGGCTGCCAATCAAAAGGCAATCTTATAATCTTGGCATATCTTGTCGCCCTTGAAACAGGTGCATTCTTTTCCAGTTGGCCTAAACCTTTCGAGTTCATGACTTAAAACTGAATGCAAGGTTTGTGAAAGTTTGGAGCTCAGGCTGAGGTTTAGGGTGTAGGTTTGCTCACTGAGCTGGATATCAAACCTACACCTTAAAACTGAATGTTGGTTTGTAAGGTCACATTTTCATCTTATTGTCCATCCCTCTCTGCATTTCCACTAATTCTTCAACATTTACTCCTCGTTGAATTGGATTTGTCCACTGATATGTAGAATATTTTTTTCACTGGCAGCAACCTAATTGGCAGAATGAATTAGATTTGGGAATCCAATGACATCCCCACATTTGGAAGAGGAAGAACATTCATTAAAAAAAAGAAAAGCTGTCAATTTCACCTCAAGTGTTACATATTCAACAACCAGAATTTGCATTGACAGGTCCTAACAGAAATAATCTGGACATGTTAGAGGGGACCTGTCTTTACCACCTCGACTATATAAGGGAGAATGTCACACAGCTATACCTCTCTTTGAAGCAAACCTGCATATCACTCAGACTTGAGTCAACCAGGAAAATGCCCAGTGGTGCATCAAGCAAATGAGGAAGCTATTGTTTTAAAGCGTAATGTGTTTATCATTGTCTTTAGGGAAGGTTTCATACAAAAAAAATCAAGAACTTCTACTGGTAACAAGGTAACCAAAAGTGCTGGTCTTCATGTTCCTTGGCTATGGTATTGGCCAGTTTCTGCTCCTTTCTCATCAATGCTTTCTTCCCCTTACTTGCGTACCGCCTCAACTCATTATAGAATCAGAGAGTAATACAACAAGGAAACAAACCCTTCCATCCAATTCATCCATGCCGTTGAAGTTTCTACTAGAGAAGGAGTACTACTTAACCTTCTGTTTGGAAATAAGGCAGGGTAAGTGACTGAAATGTCAGTGGGGGAGCACTCTGATATCTGTGAGCATAATTCTATTTGTTTAAAATAGTTATGGCAAAGGTAGACCTGATCAAAAAGTTAAAGTTCTAAACTGGAATAAGGCCAATGTTGAGGATATTAGACAAGAGCTTTCAAAAGTTGATTGGGGAGGCTGTTTGGAGGTAAAGAGGCGTTTGGGAAGTAGGAGGCCTTTAAGAATGAGATAACGAGACTTCAGAGACAGTATGCTCCTGTTAGTGTGAAGGGCAAGATGCCGGCTGTAATACGAGAGAAATTGAGGTTCTGGTCATGAACAAGGAGGCTTATATCAGGAAAGGACAGCTGGAATTGAGTGAATGCCTAGAAGAGCATAAGGGCAATAGGGGTATACTTCAAAGAGAAACTAGTAAGGGTGAAAAAGAGACATGAGATAGCTTTAGTAAATAGAGTTAAGGAGAATTCAAAGATATTCAATAAATACATTAAGGGCAAAAGAGTCACTAGGGAGAGAATAAGGCCCCTTAAGTTTTGCAAGGCTGTCTGTGTGGAACCACAGGAGATGGATGAGATGCTAAATAAATATTTATGCGGAAAAGAAATGGAAGCTAGAGAACTTGGGGAAGTAAATATTGATGTCTGGAAAAGTGTTCATATTAAAGAAGAAGAGGTGCTGGAGGTCTTAAAACACATACATATGAATCTATGCCTGGGACCAGAACTTTGTGGGAAGCTAGGAAAGAGATTGCTGTGCCCCTTGCTGAGCTATTTGTATAATGAACAGCCACAGGTGAGATGCTAGAAGACTGGAAGTTGGCTAATGAGGAGCCATTATTTAAGAAAGTCAATAAGGAAAATCAAGGGACATGTAGACTGGTAAGCCTTACATCAGAGGTTGGTAAGTTGTTGGAAGGGATTCTGAGAGACAGGATTTATATACATTTGGAAAGGCATTGACTGATTGGGGATAGTAAACATGGCTTTGTGTTGGAAATGTTGTCTCATAATTTGATTGAGTTTTTGAAGAAGTGACAAAGAAGATTGATGAAGGCAGAGTGTTAGATGTTCTCTATATGGACTTCAGCAAAGCATTCAACAGGATTCTGCATGGCAGACTGATTAGCAAGGTTAGATCACATGGGATCTGGGGAAGATTGCCAATTGTATACAAACTTGGCTTGTAGTTAGGAGACAGGGTGGTGGTAGAGAGTTGATTTTCAGACTGGAGGCCTGTTACCAGCAGTGTGCCACAAGGATCGATGCTGGGTCCATGGTTTTTTTGTCATTTATATCTAAAATATTAATTCAAGGCACCAGTGTAGGTATGATGGGTTCAGTGGCCATTTTCTGTACTATATCATTCCTTGATTTCATCATTGTTGTAACTGTAGTCAGGTGGTTACTAAGCTCATAGAATCCCTACAGTGTGGAAGCAGGCTATTTGGCCAATTGAATCAATACTGACCCTCCAAAGAGCATCCCACCCCGTCGCTGTATTTCCCACAGATTAATTCTCCCAGCCTGGACATCTTTTGGCTGTGGGAAGAAACCAGAGCACCTGGAGCAAACCCATTCAGACATGGGGAGAATGTTCAAATTCCACACAGACCTTCACCCGAAAGTGGAATTGAAGCCAGGTCCCTGGCACTATGAGGCAGCAGTCCTAACCACTGAACCACTGTGTGACCCTTAAATTCTTAAGTTCCTATGTGTTTGCCTCATAAGTAATTAGAATACTGGTCTATGCCAGTGGTTTTATAATATTTTGAATGCTTGCCATGAAAGATATATAGTAATTTGCTGACCCAGACAATTGCTGAACAGCTGGCAGGCATTAAACTCCAATTGATAAATACATTATTCTTCCTGTGTTTAGTGTGTATGTGGGAAAGTTGCTGATTGGTTTATTTCAGCATGACTTGCATGGCTGCTTTCCACCTGTGATGAACTATTAGAAATGTAAGTATGCCGTTATTTATGCCAAGCTAATGCTAACCTTAAATTAATTATTTTACAAGGAGTACAAAACAGTTAAAAATGACTGCATATCTGTTTTAAAAAACTGAAGAATTTTATAATTACTAGCATATCTCCTGTTGCACCTTTCAGAGAATTTGACAGACACAGATATATGATGATTGACAGCGTGAAGATATGATTTATTAAATAACATTAGTGATATTTTTGGATTCACGTGTAAGAGCCATTCAGCTTGTGGTGCCTACTCTGTACTTAAGATGAGCTTGTCTGCTCATCTACCTCACTTCACTTGTCAGCTTCCCATATCCCTTGAGTCCACGGGAGTCAAAACGTCTATCTTTGTCAGCCTTCAAATATGTGCAACTTTAAAATAGTCACTATCTTCTGGGGGATGTGATTCAAAAGATTTTTATCCTTTTCAGGGAAGATATTTTTCCTACTCTGTTCTAAATGATCAGCCTGAGACTGTACCCACATGCTTTTGATTTCTCACCCAGGAGACACAACCTCTTGGTTTCTACCCTGTCAAGCTCCTTTGATACCTCTCATGTTTGTAAAAACAGAAAGTGGAAGTTCATTCTTCTAAATTTCAGGAAATATTGGCCTGATTAAATCGACCTCTCATCATCAGACAACTCTATCATTCAGGAACCAATCATGTGACCCTTTGTTGCACCACGTCCGAAACAAGTATGCTGCTTATCATAGTTACCCCCGCCAGGAAATTTGCTTTTATGATATACCATGCTCATCTGTCTTGCACTATCCTCATTCACCTTAATCAGTAGCTCATCCGTAACCACTTTGTGATAGCTGTCATCCAAGTATGTCAAAGTCAGTCTCTCTTTCTACTGTCATTTTCTTTAATGAATGTTGCATTTTAAATATTGTTTTTGCTTTTGCTGTTCAGGTACCTCTTTGTTTGTCTTAGGCACGGAATGAAATTTTTAGCATACATCTTAGTGTTCAAAGCACAAGAGAACATCAAAAAGATCTTTGGGAAATAGAGTTAGAAGTCTTCACAGAAATTTGTGATCAAATATATACCAGTAGAGACATTCCAAGTGACTTGAGACATTCATTATTCATTAAGCTACCTAAGAAACCTAAAGCAATGGAGTATAATCATTTTAATGCAAAAAGCATCATGAGTCATCTCACTAAAGTGATCTTTAGAATCATAATAGAAAGAAATAATGGCAGATCTGAAGCAGAGTTTGTTGAAAAAGAGTCTGGATTTAGACATGGTAAGAGAGGGAATATTTAACCTAAGAACAATCTTCAAACGATATCTAGGATTAAACAAGACCGGTTACATAGCCTATGAGAAAACATTTGATTATTTTTAACTGCAAAAGGGTAATAAAAGTTTTCCAAAATGTACCATTGCCTGAAAAATGCCAGATTTACCCAGAGCTTCATTGAGACCAATAGCAAGCCTCAGGTTAGGAGGAGGGCACTCAGGCATATTTCATGTGAAATGAGGAGTGTGTCAAAGCTGAGTGCTTTGCCTAAAATATTCAATTTTTAGGTAGAACAAATATTTAGAGAATTAAATTACATCCAGGGGTAAAACATGTATAAAAAGACATCAAAGTAGTGGTTTGTTGATGGTAGAGCTCATCTTGCAAAATCGGAAGAGGCGTTACAAAACATCATAAATCAAGTAAAATCTAGACGTTTAGAGTCTGGATTGAGTATGAACACTGAAACACAAAAAACAATGGCGATAGAAAGACTACATTAGAAAAATAAAACCACAATAAAGATTGAAGTGGATGGTGTCACACTGGAAAAGTAGATAAATTTGTCTATTTATGATTTCAGAAGGTGGCGGATATGATGTGGAAGTTAGAAGAAGGGGGATAGAGATAGCTAGAAATAAATTTGTGAAGATGGAAGAATGTGTTAACAGCAATAGAATTCCAAGCTTGAAACCAAGAAAAACAACCTCAACGTTACTTTCCTGAATGCCTTAGGAATTTGGACATAAAATAAAGATATTTGGAAGGAATTAGACACCTTTAAAATATGGATGTGATAAAGTATTTATATTTTTCCATGATTATGGAGACAAAAGCTACATACAATATTCCAGATGTAGTCCTTCCAAAGCCCGATCCAATTGTAGCAAGGTTCCTGTCCTCCAATCTCCTCGTAATAAAAACCAACTTGCCTAACAAATTGCTTATTGCACTGATATCCTAACATTGTGTTTCTTGCATGAGAACACCCAAGTTTCTATATGCATCAACATTTAGAAGTTTAACACCTTTTAAAACACTTTTACTTTCTGTTTTTACAACCAAAGTGAAAAACATCACACTTTCCCACAATAAACTTTATCTGCCATTTGTTTCTCTTTCACTCCATCTGTCTCTATCTCTTTGGAGCCACTTTGTGATCTCGTCATGGTTTACATTCCTACTGCCAACAAAAAGAAATAATTTACTTTCTACCTCTGTTAATAATATATAAGATAAATAACTGAAGCCTTAGCATTGAGATTTCTGGCACTGCAAGTCATGGCCTGCAAACTTGAAAATTTAGAGTTTATCCTTAAACTCTGGTTCCTGTCCACTAACTAATCATTTATGAAGACGAATATATTACTCCAACTCCATTCATTCTTATCTTATGAATAGGCCTTTTGTATGTCATCATACCGAATGCCCATTTGAAATCCAAATATATTACATCTACTGGGTTCTCTTTTAGTTAACTAACTATTTACCACTTCAAAGAATGTTAATACATTTGTCAGACATGATTTACTTTCATTGAACCATGTTGACCTTCTTAGATCATACATGCACTGTTATAAATCATAAAATATAAATCATAACCAGTGTATACACTATACACTATGCCACTTGTATAACAGTAGGATGTAATCATTAGATTCTGGAATATATCAGCTTTCAGTCCCTTAAGTTTATCCAATAGTTTTTACCTGCTTTATCACCTTAATTTCCTCATACTTTACTGGGCAATAATTGGATAGTTTACTTTCATATTCTACATCGTACTCTATTGTTCAATTGTTTGGTGCTTCATGATGTGTGTCTACTTGTGTTTCTCTTTGTGTCGTTAGTCAAGCCTGGATGTTGCAGCAGACAAACATAATCCAAATTGAAAATCACCTAAAACCCATTTCTTTCACCTGGGCCATCTGTCTACCATCTCCTTATTTGTCTAGGAAGTCTAACTTTGCTTTATAATGCCACTGTGAAATGCCTACAGATGTTTTATTTTGCTAATATACTGTAGAAATACATGTCCCATAAATACATGCTATTTGTGGGAGCTTGCCATGTGTAAATTGACTATCAAATTTGTCCATGTGACAATATGGGAGAGGTAGTGGAAATTTCAATTCTCTAGTCAGCCATGACATCAGACTAATTTGCTGGAGACATGAGTTTGAACCCCACCATGGCATTTGTGAACATTTGAATTCAGTAAGAATCTGGAATTTAAAAAAAGAAAGCCTAATGTTCTTTGGGAAAGAAATCTGCCACTCTTACCTAGTCTGGCCTACACTTGACTGCAGACCCACAGAAATGCGGTTGACTCTGAACCCTCATTTGCTGGCCTAATCAGTCATGCCCAACTAAAACAAAAAAAAGTTAAATGCTTTAGGATTTCCTAAAGTCAAAATAAGTTGCCATATAAATGCACGTGATTTCTCCAAAATAAACCAAATCTTCTAGCTCCATTACTTGGCTACACCAGGAATACCATTTACCCAGCTAATAGAACATCTATACAAGACTTGACAGTATTTTAAGAATTTAACAACAATTGACTGTTGGTTTAAGGCCTTCACATTTAGAATCCTGACTCCTGAATCCCCCTCCTAAATGCCCTCACTTGTGACTTTAACAAATGTTGGAAACCCAGCCAAACGAGGGCTGTCAGATTCATCAGGTAAGAACTTTTACATCTACTTGCTAAATTGAGTATGTCCCTGAGAAAGCCATGTGATCAGACTCACTTGTCCCCCTGTCAACTATTCCTGTGAGACCTTCAATCTCTTGACATTGCACATAAAGGCCTCCTATTTTCAAACCTCCTACCTCCATAGGCCTCTGACCTTCCCTTCATCCTACTCACTCCCTCAACCGCCAATCCCTTAGCATCCTGATTCAACCCATTCTGACTTCATTCACCTGATGCCTGTGATATTGTGCCCTAGAGCACTAACTTCACTCTGCAACGCCCAGGTTGCCAAACATCTTGATCGGCCAATGATCACACCCCATTCACTTCTCTGACCTTCCCCTGCCACAGCCACATGATTGTCTGCTTAGCTGAAACCAAAGCTCATCATTCAGATTGAGGAACTGCCCGATAGACAATCAGCAGCGTCAAGCGCATGCTGGGGAGATAAATCTCGACTTTCCATGTCTGACAGACAAAGTTGTCACTCCCAGCTCTTCTTCACTTATGGCTCATGTAAGTTAAAATCCAGACCTACAACTGTGTAAATTGTTCATATTTTCTCCATAATGTATGACCATAAGCTCAGTGCTGCTTTTATAGTACCTCTTGCAGTGGGGGTCACTAAACAAAGGATTATTAGATTTGGAGGATTTAAAAATTGTATAATATTCTATTCCTACAAATTAAGAATTGATTCATTTTTCACTGTACCCATAATTTCAGAAAAGCTGAACAAAAACATGCCCCCATACCTGAGATTATGTGTCATTTTCTGATTTGTAGAAGTTAAGATAGTCAAAGCTTTTAGAATGACGGAACTTGACTTAATTTATGGTTTGACTTTACGGACCAATGTTTTAATCACAGGCAACTTGTATTAGAGTTTCCATTTTTGTTTTGTCCCCTTGCTTGAAGCATGACCTCCTGCATTGAGAATAAAGTCATCCTGTGAGATTGTTTCTTTTTATTACTGGCGAAATACCTGGAAAACTATGAATCAAAACTGAGTTTCTGAATCGGAAGAAATCATTTATTTCGCTATTTTTAACTTGCATCCAGTGATTCTTTCACATCGTACATCATGCAGAGAAACTGCGCTCGATCAATGACACTTCTGCAAGATTTAAACAGCCTTTGCCCTAGTTTAATCACATCACAAAACATCCTAATTGACTTAGGCTATTCTTCTGTCTCTCCATTTGAAACTGCTGTTTAGTGTGTGGTTGGAGTTGACACTTGTCTTTTGACCCCTTTTTCACTGAAGATAGTGATAAGGCAAGTTCAGGAACCATTAAAGCCAGGCTAAAAAAAAATGCTTGGTTATTTCTTCAATCCTTTATTAAGTTAATGAGAGTGCCATCTAGAAAAGGAAAAGGCTGCATGTAGTTCTCCTGGGAAACACAAGCCTAGTACTTTATTTTATGCATGTTTTCCTGGATTTTATATTACAGCTTGCATTTCCTGAAAACAGATGGAATCTTGCTAAGCAAAGGACAGTGCTGTTCAATCTTTGTTTAACTGTATGTAAGACCAGCTGCTGTTTAGAGTTTTGGTAGCTGTCTTCCTGTGTTAATCTGATTTACTCGTTTGAGGGCTGACCTCATCATCCTGTCAGTATGGTATCCCACCTACACAGTTAGCAGCAGCTTAGTATTTGCAGTGAGTGCTAGCAGCACTGTATACTGCTTGAGAAGAGAAGGCTTGTTCTTTTTGGTTTCTTCAGTGAAGGGATTTGGTGCAGAGGCGTGAAACTGTGTCGAAAACAAAGCTATTTCACATCTACAAGTTTAAGATTCTCTAGGACAATGATGTCTGTGTCCGGGAGGAAGGAGTTTGACATGAAACAGATTCTGAGGCTGAGATGGAAATGGTTTAGCCACCCCTCGCAGAGCTCTTCTGGAAGCAGTGGCTGTCTCCAGCAGGAGGGATTTGAGCACCGTGGTCTGGGTCAGAGCAGATTGAAAAGCCACTCTAGGGACAGAAGTGGACTCAGGAAAAACAGCAGCCCTGTAAACAGTTTACTGGCACCTGTGCCAGCTCCAATTTACAACAGACCTGACAGTCAGCCATGGTATCAGCAGAATACAGTGCCACGCACACCAGAGGATGAAGGACTCGCTAAAATTTCTGACCAAGAGGATACAGTTAAAGAAGAAAAAGAGAACAAAGGAGCAGTGGAATCAGGCAGTGTTGATCTTGCAGAAGAGCCTATAGAGAGGTAAGAGCTAGCACTAATAATAATATGGAAGAAGATTGATTATTATTTACATTATTTTTAAAATGTCAATTATATTAGGCTGTAGTTCAAAATTATGCTCAATAATGGCAGCATATTTTATGCATGCCCTTAGCTTTTTCTACTGCTTTGCTTTTTTGTAATTGTGACTGATCATCTGCTTGACATATTGTTACATAATGCTCGTGATGGACTCGAATACCTGTGGATAATTCGCCTGCAATCACATGTTTATCACTCCTCAGTAAAAAAACCTGCAGATGCATTCAGCAACTCATAGGCTGATAGCAGTTTCATGTGGTTATGCAGCCTCAGACCCAATTCTGTTTTCAGTACAGTCAGCAGAGCAAGCAATGATTTCTTCTGAGTTATATTTAAAATGTGTCAGAATCATGTTTATTCAAAGCTTCATTTTATAGCACTTGTAAAAAGTAAATTTTATTGGTGTTGTTGCCCAGTTCATATGTGTGGAAACTTTTCACTTGTACTTCCTATCACTTATAATGTCTTGGACCCAATCCAAAGATGACCCAGTGAGAATATGGAACTCTGGTACCACCTGAGTGATTGAATTGACAAGCGTAGATGTATTCATGGAGAAGCTGATTAAACATATGATGGAGAAACTGGTTGAAGGTTACGTCGAAATGATGTTATAAAGTGGAAGGAAGTTTGTGTAGAGACCTGTTAGGCTGAATGGTATTTTTCTGTGTTGTAAATTCGGTGTAATTCTATATAATTTCATGTTATGCGTGATTTGCAAAGTCTTTGGCTCACCACCAAGTAACTATTTGTGCTAAGAAGTAAATAGTGAAAGGTCAGAACATGGGCAGGGCATTATGTTATCGTCACGCAAGGCCAATAATGGTTAAGTTCAAATCCTTAGCCTGAATTCACAGACAAAAATGTATTTCGAGTCAGGAGATGTTGAGGGCTGTGAAGGAGAGAAAATTGAAACATAGGCTGATAAAGGCTGCTGTTAGAATATTGGCAGAGACCTGAAGATATATTTTCAAAACCACCATTATATGTTAGGAATAGTCTATACAACATGCAGAGATAAAAGAAAGGAGAAAAATCAGTTCATATACCCTGAACAAAAGCAGCTCATAGAAAACTGCTGAAAAAACATTTGTAAAAGTAGTGAAGATAACTGAAAATTGTGAATATTTTCCCTGGAAACAATGAAACATTATCATCAGTAAACATCCAATTTAACCTATGCTTAGTGGTAGATACCATTATCTATGTTACTGATATGAAATGCAATTTTAGAATGTATTGTATTTTAATTTGATGAATTACAGCATGAAATATCCACTTTAATGGAGTGTTTCTGTGAATATAGGGAGTGAAGTGGAAAGGGTTTTCTCTATGCTTTTGTAGTAGTTTTTCAGCTATTTTTATGCATTAGTTGATGGATGTTTCTGACCAGAAAAAACACTGATATCAAAACAACCCAAAGTGGTATCTCCTGCTAATCTTGTCACACAACAGAAAACTGAACACTGAACCTTTGAGAGAACTGTGCTGCCTTCCTATTACCCTAACCGCTCAGTTGTAGCCTATACTGCGAAAACCAATGTCCTCACCATTTCCTTCTTTATTATTTCTACATCATTAAAACTTTTTCTTATCTTGATATTTAGAGCATCAGAGACAAAGAACAGTCCAGTAGTGAGCTGACTACATGTTGTTCCTGATTTCTCCAGAGAGTGAAGTGCTGAAAGCTCAGACAGAAAGTACCATTCAGATACTGTTTCCTATGTCAACTGTTGCTAATTTGTTTGTTTACAACACGTTTATTTATTAATGCATTTTTATTAATATAGTTTTTCCTTTTTAGGATTCCCTACACCTTCATTTCATTCCCTAGTTGAAGGCCACGTCAGCAGCCTGCCTTTAGCGTTGCAGGAATGCAATTTTGTGAACAGGTAGTTCACCATGGAACTCTCCCTTTAGTTCCCCTTCCCTGTCCGATATCCACTTCCACTCAAAAGACAAGGTTTCTCTTTGAGTTAGGTGCCTGAGGTAGGGATCAATTGGAGGAGCAGGCAGTAGGCCTGGGCAATGTCCCAGCTCCATGCTCTGCTGAGAACAGTGATTTGTCCCACATTTGCAAATGAGTGGTCAGACGGTCAGCCTATTATCCAAATAAGGACACTGATTGGCTACTTAAAGCTGTATGACGAGCAGGAGGTCTTTCTGCACTGAAGAAGCAGCAGCTCACGATTCAGGTACATAGGAAAGAAAGGGCCTCCAAATGATGGTGTTTATTTCCAAGTTATTAAAACTTTAAATATAAAAAACAAATTGCTTTTAGCAGCTGGGTCACTATCCTGGCAGAGGAGTCCCTTCACAGTATAGCCTGCTGCCAAGAGATTGCAAGTGGCTTGTTCATAATCCCCAGAGGTTCTTCTATCCACCTTAACTGACACCCTGCCATATGTCGGCATGTTGCCCAGTTGACCCTCTCTCCTCTGTCCCCAGCGGAAATTAAGCATCTGCCTCCCATAGTGCTCATTCCCACTGGGGCTTGAAAATTCTACCCATTCTGATAATAGTTTGATTGACAACTGGAAATCACTGCATGAACATAGATTTAATGCTCCAATTGCAGAAAGCTCGTTGGACTGCACATCCTGATTACTTAATTCCATACACAGAATCAGGAACAAGTCTTTCAGTTCTTCAAGCCTATTCCACCATTCATTTGTTTAACTGAATAACACTTCTACAGGAGTAATGAGGAGCATTCCACTAACTTAAAACAGACACCTAAGGTATATTTTACCGCATAAAATTACATGAACCTTCACAATTATTCTCAATGATTGGTGGTCAATAAATATATACAACAAAGAAATCCTTCAAGATGATCATTAAAAAGCCCCAATATTATTACCAGAAAAGGGAAGTAAGATTGCTGGCTAAGTATTTTGATAAGTGTTGGATGATGAAAGCACATGTTTTCTTTGACTCCCTCTTCCCAATTGCAGTGGAGTTGACCCACCAATATCCCAGCACAGTGAAAACATTGCTCCAATTGTACTCAATGTAAAAGCACAAGTTTTTAAAGTTGGTAAAAGCTGAAAACTTTTAAATGGGCACAACTGAGAATGAATGATAATTTCACCCTGACAAACACTTTCTACCCACGCAGGTGGTAATCTTGCCACCCACATGCAAATACTCATTTACCAGCATCATAGTCAAAATGGATTGACATCCATGCATTAATGAAAAGGTAGGTGAAACTTGGAGGTGTGCAAATGCTTCCTACATTATTGTTGACATCTCATCAAGCATCTGCAGAACAGTCATGAACATTAAAGCATCCCACTCCTGCGAGAGCAATTTTTAAATAAAGCATAGTTTTTCTTAAAGAGATAGGCCAGTGAATCTGCTAAATTCATATTTGAGTTTCCCTTTATTCTGAACATTTAGCAATTGCTTGACAATGACCTGACTCACTATCAGAGTTTTAAATAAAGTTCAAACATAATATCATTTCAATTCTGTAATGCAGTAGGTACATAGAATGTGAACTGTTTCATTAACAATAATGCACATTTGTAGAATGCCTTTAATGTAAATTAATATTCTGGATTAGTGGTGCTGGAAGAGCACAGCAGTTCAGGCAAAACCAAGGAGCAGCGAAATCGACGTTTCGGGCTTTTGTCCGAAACGTCGATTTCGCTGCTCCTTGGATGCTGCCTGAGCTGCTGTGCTCTTCCAGCACCACTAATCCAGAATCTGGTTTCCAGCATCTGCAGTCATTGTTTTTACCATGTAAATTAATATCACAATGCACTTTAAAACAAGTGTTATTAAATAAAATTTGATGCTAAATAGCATAAGGAGAGATTACACAGATGATCTAAGGCTTGATCAAAGAGTGAGAATTTTAGGTGCATCTTAAGCAGAGGAGACAGAGAGAAATAGAAAAGTTTTGAGAGGTAATTCCAGAGATGTGGGTCCAGTAGCTGAAAGTACAGTCTGAAATAGCGGGGCAAAGGGAATCAGAGATATGCAAAGAAAAATTGACCTGGAGTGTAGAAAACCCAGAAGCTTGTGGGATAGTGGTGATATTATGAGGTGTTGAAAACAAAGATATACATTTTTAAATTAAGGCATTGCTGGACTGGAAGTTAGTCCAGGGCCAATCTGTGCAGCAAAAAAGAGATGATGAATGAATGAGCCTTGTTGCAAGTTATAGCACAAGAAACAGTGTGTTGGAATAGCTCAAAGTCATGGAGGATGGAAGGCAGAAATCTGGTCAAAAAATGTTGGAATTATCAAGCATAGAGCTATCAAATAGATGGATGAGGGTTTCAGCAGATTTGAGGCAGAAGTAATTCCTGGGGAAGATAGAAGTGTTAATTCCTAATGGGTATATTGAACCATAAAATGAATGTTTTTAGAAAAAATAATGTTAGATTGTTAATCCTCAAACATTTGCTTATATCTGCTCCTTAGGTAATGTTTCATTTAGACCAGTGGCAGGAGACTGTTTTTAAGACTAAAATTGTAATGGTAAGAATCTTCTAACTGATTTAGTATGCTTCATTAAGACTAGCTTGAAGGATTTAATGCTTCAACTGTTTTAATGTGAGGCTTGTGGTGGCACAGTCAAAATGTGATCCACAGGGATTAGTGTTTTAAATTTTTAGAAGGTATCTTATTCAATAATTCAAAGCCGAAATGATCATTCTTTTGCCCCGCTGTTGTACATCTCGTGTTGTAACCGTTATGTGGGAGAACACAAAGAGAAACCTAAATTAAAATTTCAGATTAGAAAACAGATGCTATAGTGAATGAATATTTCATTTGATTGCTCAGTGTGAACTCAGCTCATATCACCCTAATAAGATTCATGTTTCCCTTTCTTCTAACCACTTAAGTTCTATAAGGTAGGGGTAATTCTGTAGTAATTTAAGGAGTAGACAATGAAATTATATGAAATCAAACTGCAGATCTGATCAATTTTGAGTTTATTTGCACTTAAGGAATATTTCTTGCTGTATCTTTAAAAAGTGCAGTCCTCTGTTTTTCAGCAAAATACCAATGCCGGACTGCCTTGTATGTTATTTTTGGAAAGACTTTTATTCCTGTTGCTTGACCAGTTTACATAATGCCCCAAATGTTCTGCACAGGGTCAGAAGCCCTATTTCTGAGCATGACCGGACTGAAAGATACTCACTTACCTCACTCAGTTTTGCCCTAGAATTTCCTGGAGAGGACTCCCCCTTTTCTGAAACATTGGTATCGAATCCAAGAAACATAGCAGCCGGCCCCTGAATTGATCGGTGTGGAAGCTATGCTTCTTTTGACAGCAGGGTTGTATTTTATAGTTTAAATTTTGTGTAGGGATATGGTAACAAGTGGATGTGAAAAAGGGAGTGGGTGGGGGGGGGGGAGGTGGGGGGGGGGTCGGATGACTATGAAGTGGATGAATGTTTAGGATAGATCATGGTCAGATCAGGGATGTGGGAGTAAGATGTTGAGCTGAGGTGGAATTGAAGGGTCCTATGAATCTAAGTCAGGGATGGGGTGGTGTTTTGGAGATGGAGGGACAGTCCAGTGGAGGTTGTCAGGTCATTTGGAGGTGCGTTTGTTGGGAACTGTCTGGCTAAGGTGCAGCAGAATCGAGTTGTAGGATGGGAAACAGAAGTGTTTGATCTGGTAATGGGGTCAGGGTTCTGATGTTGGAAGGGATGGTCGTTGGGGTCAGGTTGAGGTGGGGTTGTTGAATCTTGGATGTCTTGGTATGTTGGGCATGTAGCTTGGTGTGTCAGTGGTGAGTCAAGGGCTCAGTTTATTAATTACCCATGAATAGAGCTGGTTTGAGATTCTTCACTCCACAACATCTCCAACTCTGGGATTCTTTTGGAGAGCTCCAGATACAGGGTAATCATTGCAAGGAAGCTTTAATTTACAGTGAAGTTCTCACTGCGTCAGCTGTGTTTGGATCTCCACATAGTCCTGATGCACAAGTCCAGTCTACCCTGCAGAAACATATCTGTTCACTTGTTGAATGACACATCTATGGAATATTCCTGATTACTTGCTCAGAATTGGTATGGACGATCTCTGCTGTAGGTGTAGTAGTGTAGGTAGCTTAACCAGCCTCAGATATTTACAGATTGGAAAGATCACTGAATGCAATTTTTCCAGGGCAACGTCTGAAGAAATTCCATGGATGAGAATGGTAGGTGAGATGAGAGCATTTTGTGACCTCTGTCACCTTCTGAAAGTGTAAATATCTTGTTTATTGATAATAGCCCCTTGGAACAACAAGCTGCTGCCAGGGAGACCTTTGGCTTAAGTCAATTCTTTAGCTCAAGGAGGGCTGGCCTGGGGAAATACATTGGGTACTAAAGATAGACAGAAAGGAGAAACCTAAAATGGAAAAATTCAGAATCAGTAAGGAGTCTATTTGGACAGCAATACATGCAGTAGGTTCAGATGATGTTTAATGTTACTCATGATCATATTGAATGGCGGAGCAGGCTTGAAGAGCCCAATGGCCTACTTCTGCTCCTATTTCCTATGTTTCTTGCTTTTCAAGATGCTTGTTCTTCATTTGTCCTAACCACCTCCTATGCTGTATTAAATGTCTAACTTTTCCTCTTCTTCACGTGAAGCACAAATACACTTCAAGGAAAGAAGAATAAGTTATCAGATCACGACATTGAAAATCAAATTTCACCATGAAATTTAGTCAATGCAATACATGCGATTTCTGACAATTTACAAAACTTTCACTGCTGTAACAATGGTATTAACATTTTACCTAGCTACTATGAACTGTCAAAACAGCAGGCACAACTAATGTTTACATGATCATTTATGTACATTAAGATTTTTTTTGCTGTGAGCATCAAATGATTGCACCCATAATGATGGTTTTTCTTTACAATGTCTTGGGTAACAACATACCACAATTGGTTGAAAACATGAAAAGTTAATGGATGTAACTATCGATTCAGTAAATTGTTTGCTGAAGTGAAGTCTGTTTCACTTACTGGTCCTAACTATCTCAATGCACTATGTAATGGTGAAATTAAGCTCTCCAACATTGCACAGAGACAAGATGTAGACAAATAAAAAACTCAGTGTAGTAGATTAAGCATGGTTTTAAAATACAGGTATTATTAAAGGGAAAGAACATTTAATGCAGGAAATAATTTCTTCTGATCAAGGGACAGGATGTACATGTATTTGGAAAGGCGCAGCAGTAGCTGGAGATCAAAGCTGAAAATGTGCTACTGCGCTTTTCCAGCAACACATTTTCAGCTCTGATCTCCAGCATCTGCAGTCCTCACTTTTTCCATGTATTTGGAAAGGCAAGGACTGATTCAGGATAGTCAACATGGCTTTGTGCTTGGGAAATCATGTCTCACAAACTTGATTGAGTTTTTTGAAGAAGTAACAAAGATGATTGATGAGGGCAGAGGAGTAGATGTGATGTATACGGACTTCGATCTAGGGCGTTCGACAAGGTTCCCCATGGGAGACTGATTAGCAAGGTTAGATCTCATGGAATACAGGGAGAACTGGCCATTTGGATACAGAACTGGGTCAAAGGTAGAAGACAGAGGGTGGTGATGAAGGGTTGTTTTTCAAACTGGAGGTCTGTGACCAGTGGAGTGCCACAAGGATCAGTGCTGTGCCCTCTACTTTTTGTTATTTCCAAAAATGATTTGGATGCAAGCATAAGAGGTACAGTTAGTAAGTTTGCAGATGACACCAAAATTGGAAGTGTAGTGGACAGCGAAGAGGGTTACCTCAGATTTCAACAGGATCTGGACCAGATGGGCCAATGGGCTGAGAATTGGCAGATGGAGTTTAATCCAAATAAATGCGAGGCGCTGCATTTTGGGAAAGCAAATCTTAGCAGGACTTATACACGTAATGGTAAGGTCTTAGGGAGTGTTGCTGAACAAAGAGACCTTGCAGTGCAGGTTCATAGCTCATTGAAAGTGGAGTCGCAGGTAGATAGGATAGTGAAGAATGCGTTTGGTATACTTTCCTTTATTGGTCAGAGTATTGAGTACAGAAGTTGGGAAGTCATGTTGCAGCTGTACAGGACATTGGTTCGGCCACTGTTGGAATATTGCGTGCAATTCTGGTCTCCTTCCTATCGGAAAGATGTTGTGAAACTTGAAAGGGTTCAGAAAAGATTTACAAGGATGTTGCCAGGGTTGGAGGATCTGAGCTACAGGGAGAGGCTGAACAGGCTGGGGCTGTTTTCCCTGGAGCGTTGGAGGCTGAGGGGTGACCTTATAGAGGTTTACAAAATTATGAGGGGCAGGGATAGGATAAATAGCTAAAGTCTTTTCCCTGGGGCCGGGAGTCCAGAACTAGAGGGCATAGGTTTAGGGTGAGGGGGGAAAGATATAAAAGAGACCTAAGGGGCAACGTTTTCATGCAGAGGGTAGTACGTGTATGGAATGAGCTGCCAGAGGATGTGGTGAAGGCTGGTACAATTGCAACATTTAAGAGGCATTTGGATGTGTATATGAATAGGAAGGGTTTGGAGGGATACGGGCTGGGTGCTGGCACATGGGACTAGATTGGGTTGGGATATCTGGACGGCAAGGACGGGTTGGACCGAAGGGTCTGTTTCCATGCTGTACACCTCTATGACTCTATAACTCCTCCATCTCAATTCTGCAACTTCTGTTCTGAAAACAAAAGCTTAAACATAAGAGGGCAAGGAGTAGAAAAGGGAGTGGACCTAATTGATTAACTTTGTAGAGAGGATCTTAAAAGGTGCATAATGTGATAGAACTGTGCAGATTAACTGAAATATATGAAGTATCTTCTGCCTTTTTCACAATATACTTCATCACTTCAGCTACGTAAAACAAGACTTGGAAGTATTTAATAGAGTCTACCAGGGCAAAACATAGTAACATTAGTAACAATACAGTACTTACATGAAAAAGTATATGTCTCTTAATAAATGACCTTATGTGCTTTCTTACCAAATAGTTATCACCACAAATCAATCTAGCATGGAATAGCCAATGCTGGCCATACTTGACTTTTTGTTATTCTGACATGGGATAAATGTGTTTCTGAGACTGCCAAAAATTGTTAGCCATCCTTAATTGCTCTTGAGAATCCAACAATGAATTCATGAATTATTACAAACAAAGTGGCCTAGGTACACCCACAGTCTGTTGGAATGTAGAGTTTGACCCAGTGACAGGCTAATGCCCGAAACATCGATTCTCCTGTTCCCTGGATGCTGCCTGACCTGCTGTGCTTTTCCAGCAACACATTTCCAGCTCTGATCTCCAGCATCTGCAGACCTCACTTTCTCCCCAGTGACAGATAATATGGCTCTAAAGTCAGATGGGGTGTGATGTGGGGGGGAACTTACAAGCCATGATGTCCCCATGCTCTGCAACCCTAGTTCTTCTAAATGTTAGATGTCACATGTTTGGCAGGTACTTGCAGGACACTAGGTGAAGGATTGTGGAGCATCTTGTGTGTGATATACATGGTTGCCACTATGCACCGATGGTGGCAGGACTGAATGCCTGAGATGATTTATGAGGTCCTGGACAAGTAAGCTGCATTGTCTTCAATGATATTAAGCTTTGTATGTGTGGTTGGAGCTGCATTTGTTCAGGCCGGACATTCCTGACTTCTGCCTTGAATGTATGGACAGGATTTGGGAAGTCAAGAGGTAAATAGCTTGCCACAGAATTCTGTGTCTGACCAAATGCAATCATAGTCTGTATATGGTTAGGCTAGTTACATTCTGGTCAATTATAAAGCCCAGAATGTTACTGGTTGTCAAGCAATGGACACTATTAATGGAGATAATGAGCAGATATCAGGTAATGGTCAACAAGTTGGATTGTAACAAGCGGCTTTCCAGTGGTGTGTCCCAAATGGCTGTTTATCACTAAGTGAACTGACATGCAATTTTTATAGCTACTGAGATTTAAAACCATCTGTGACAAAACTAGTGCAAGACCAGTGACAAGACAAAGTGTAAACCCCAGTAACTGAAATAATATACCTAGTAGCTGTGGCATTGTTGTTACTGCTGCTGTTAGGTCCAAACTCCACAGGCCGATGTGGTAAACTTTAACTGATTTATAACTGCAGGCAGATCTGAGGATGTAGTGGGAGACTCGGAGAACTCCCTGATGTGAATTGGGTCTCTGCACAGACAGGTAAGTGAGGTGTTGTTCTTCATCAGGGACTTGTGGATATAGAATAACCTATCTGGCTCATTGGATAGATCTGTTCCATGATGTAGTCTTGCTCAAGTGATAACAGAACAAACTTTAAAATATTGAGTTCACAATCACTTCAGCACAAGGGACTTGGGTCACTTTATGATCTGGTGCAGCCACTGGTGGTTGACCTCAGAATTTCATGCAACTCAATCGTTGATAAATAGCTACTCACCACGAGCACATTTACAATTAGAATGTACTTAAATGCAGTGAATACATTTGAGGCTGATGCAGGAGATGAGTCATTAGAAATCAACACAACTGAAAGACTGAAACATGAATACCGGACATATTTCTACAGCTATTTCTCAGATTACTTCTAGCTTGCCATTATGTTATATAGAGCTCAACAGTTTTTTGAAACTAAACTGAACAGAACATATGATGGTAAGGTTCTGGGGAGTGTTGCTGAACAAAGAGACCTTGGAGTGCAGATTCATAGTTTCTTGAAAGTAGAGTTGCAGGTAGATAAGATAGTGAAGAAGGCATTTGGTATGCTTTCCTTTATTGGTCAGAGCATTGAGTATAGGAGTTGGGAGGTCATGTTTTGGCTGCACAGGATGTTGGTTAGGCCACTTTTGGAATATTGCATGCAAATATGGTCTCCTTCCTATCAGAAGAATGTTGTGAAACTTGAAAGGGTTCTGAAAATATTTACAAAGATGTTGTCAGGGTTGGAGGATTTAAGCTAAAGGGAGAGGCTGAACAGGCTGGGGCTGATTTCCCTGGAGCATCGGAGCCTGAGGGGTGACTCTTATAGAGGTTTATAAAATCATGAGGGGCATGGATAGGATAAATAGACAAAGTCTTTTCCCTGGCATGGGGAAGTCCAGAAGTAGAGGGCATAGGTTTAGAGTGAGAGGGGAAAGATATAAAAGGGATCTAAGAGGCAACGTTTTATCACAGAGGGTGGTGCATGTATGGAATTAGCTGCCAGAGGAAGTGGTGGAAGCTGGTACAATTATAGTATTTAAATGGCATTTGGGTGGGTATATGAATAGGAAAGGATTAGAGGGATATGGGCCAAGTGCTGGCAAATGGGACTAGATTGGGTTGGGATATCTGGTTGGCATGGACTAGTTGGACCAAAGGGTATGTTTCCATGCTGTACATCTCTATGACTCTATGTGACATTTTTTTACCAAAAATAAATGGGTCAGTAATTCTATGATTGTGGATGCGTCCAATTGATAAAAGATGACTTATAACCACTTGTACCTTGGCATTTTGCATTCTTGTAAAAAAAGTATTTATCTATTAATATGAAAATATCTTCAAGAAATAGTACACATTATTGCATGCTTCCTGCCCGAGTCCTTCGGATAATTGAGGTTCCTCTTACTGCCCTGATTTCCATTCCAATATACTTGTAAACCCCAGAAGCCTGACTTCCAGTTTAGAATTCTGCTTTAATGCCAATTATGATAATGGTTTCAAGTTCACTGCTCTCAACTGTAACAATATGATGGCTGTGGTTTTTTTTGAAGAAAGGGTATAATCCAGAGGTGAGGAGTTATCTCTTTGAAACCAATAAACAGCTTGTGAGGCCCTGGGTTCTTTCTTCCCCAAGTTAGAGCAATAGAAGCAGCATGAATGGGTGGAGTCATACTCCCACAGAACCAGGGTTTTTAGTTTAGCTTTCAGTTGTTGGGTTTTGAAGTTGTGGAATTTGTTGTACATCTCTCTCAGCCACAGCAAAAAGCTGGCATTCTCTCTCTCACTCTCTCTCTCTCTTTTTCTCTCAAAATATTTCTCTTGGTGTTCTTTCCTGCTGGACTGGAGAAACACCACATATGAGACAATCTATTTTACTGAATTTGCCTTTGCCAAAGATGCATTTATGGGGATGTTACTATATTGGAACAGTTGCTTTTAATAGTTAATCTATTATTCTATTAAGTTTTCCAATAGAGTTATAAAGTTATATCAATTCTTCTTTCTTTTATTTGTATTTTAACCAAATGTAAGAATGAAGTGTGTCTTGCTTAAAGCTGAGTAATGTGACCAATAGAATTACATTTAGAACACAACACCTTATAGTTGACTTTAAATTAAATAATAGTTAGGGTCTAGGCTATCTCCTTGACATATCTGAAGGGGGTTTAATCTGGTCTATAAAACACACCACACACAAAAAAATCATCTATATGCATCATGAAGATGCTTGACAGTTGCCCGTAATAATGGTAGTAAAACATGACAGGGTCTGCTTTTAAATGAAGGCAGCCCAATTTTAATAATATAGACCTTACTCAGAAGTACCAGACACTAGATACATCACTTAGGAAATATACAATTTATTTAGTTTCCAGAGAGTCTCCACTGCATCTAGTGTCTCTTTTGAAGGATAAAGAAACACTTGCCCCCTGAGTTGATCTCCCTGCATAATGTAGTTTTAGCATCAATTGATCTATAATCCCAAGTATTTGTTCTTAAAAAAAGCAAGAATATTTTCAAAATTAGTTTTCTTGTGATGGGTGTAGCTACATGGGCAGCACGATAACTCAGTGGTTAGGACTGCTGCCTCATGTGACCTGGGTTCGATTCTAGCCTTAGCTGTCTGTCTGTGTGGAGTTTGCACATTCTCCCCATGTGTGAACTTGATTTGGGCGCTCCAGTTTCCTCCCACAGTTTGAAATGTACAGCTTAGGTAGATTGGCTATGGAAAATGTGCGGTTATAGGGTCGGGGACTGGGTCTGTTTGGGATGCTCTTTGCAGAGTTGGTGTAAACTAGATGGGCCAAACGGCCTGCTTCCACACAGTACAGATTCTATGATTATACTTTTTATCTTGATCCACCAGTTTTACTTCAAAACTAAATGCTGCTAGTCTTACTTTTGTCTTATAAGTCCCATCAAGAGTCATCTTTTCTATGCATTTCCACCTTTGCGCTAGGGATCATTTCCCCTATCTGACACCTCTGTGTACACCGCAAATTCTCTCCACCTTTGCAATTTTTATTATATGGTATCTTCACTTAGCACTTTAATTTATTCATGGCCACTAAGACTTCCCAATCATGTAAGCTTTTCCTCTTGGTGGTATTCCTGGTTTGTATTATAGTTTTTCACTTTGTTAAATGATGCTCTCTATTTTGCTTTCTCTATTTTTCTGGACTGCTACTGTTTGACCTCTCCCTCCTATTAACAGGGTTACTTTTAATGGTTTATGATTTCTTTGTAGTCGTATGTTCACTCCTAGACCCACTGTTTGAGATTACAATGTATCTGCTTACTGTCTATCTTTTCATTTCTTGTTATCAAACCTTATGCTCCTCATCCTAAACATTCATCAAGTTTTCATATTTTCCATTGACTTTCCCTGATAATGGACTCCTTTCCCTATTAAACAGCAATTTTTAATAGATATTTTACTTTAGTACCCACTTTTGACATTTGTACTGTGGCAGTAAAAGCCTCATATTGACCAGCAGAATTAATCTGTCTGTTATCAGACAATTGTGGCAGGTTGATCCTCATAGCTGTGTAATAATTAAGAGGTATCAAAGGTACCTAGCTCCTCATTATTTTCTATACCTTCTTCAAAATCTGCAAATTTGTAATCCATACCAAGTGAATTTGAAGAGTGTTTCCAAACAGTTTGATTTCCATGCTGTGGAATTATTTTTTTCCATCTTTACTAATAATCTTCTTTAAGTTGCTCCATTCTTTAAGTTCCTTTCTCTTATAATGAACCATATCTTCCTTCTGACAACTTTATCTTGTATATTAAAGTTCAACAAGTTCTTTGAGACTTTGGCTTTAATGAAAGTCTTTCTGCCTGAATGTAGCCAAAAAGGTAAAACTGTAGCCCCTTGCCAAGCTGGGGTTGTTGATCACTTATGACCTATAGGATTTTAGACTTCCTATTAAACATCTGCAATGAATTTGTAGTGTGTCCAGTCCATACTAGCGTAGATGAATATTTTCAGTTTGGCTGATCTGTCAAAATTTTATGAACCATTTCTTCTAATGCTGCATGGTTGATTTCACATAACCCATTACTAAAAGGGCTTTTGGCTTACATGTTCATAATCATTATGCTCATAGTCTGATATACACACACCACTCTAAATTCAATGCTAGCCTATCAGTGAGAAGTTTTGTCAGAGGTCTAAATCTCGTTCCTATCCACTTTTCCATCACCTGATCCACAATATTTTTTTCAATCTTTAAAACATCATTTTGTTCACTGACAAAATCTGGTTATTAAATCTACAAAATGTAAAATTAAAGTGTACTTTGGTAGAGGGCATAGGTTTAAGGTGATAGGGGAAAGATTTAAAAGGGACTTAAGGGGTAACTTTTTCATGCAGTGGGCGGTGCATGTATGGAACGAACTGCCAGAGGAGGATTTGGAGGTTGGTACAATTACAATATTTAAAAGGCATGGTTGGCTGTATAAATAAGAAAGATTTAGAGGGATATGGGTCAAATGCTGATAAATGGGATTGGATCAGTTTAGGATATCTGGAAGGTGTGGATGAATTAGACCAAAGGGTCTGTTTTTGTGCTGCACATCTCTGATTCTATGACTTTTCTTTATCTCATACCTTTACATTTCTTGCTAAGTGTAGTCTTACTATAGACATTGACAGTGTCCTTCAATATTTCTTACAAGCTTATGTCCATTATTTATGTCTCCCATGAATCTATCATACTTCCATCCCTTATTCATGTATCCTTTTACTATCTTTTCTTTATCTTTTAATGAACAGAGAGCCAAATTTCTTTAGTAGAGAGGTTACGTTCTGATAAGGGAATGCATTAATGTCATGATTGTGTAAGTTGTAACCTTGCAGATTTTCCAAAGACAGTAGCTTATAATAACTTATCCAGTTTCACCTGTTCTTTCTTAATCAATGGTTTACCTAATAACAAGGGTATTTCACTGGACACTACATCCATGCTCCTAAAATGATTGATTCCAGTGTTTTGTAAGGAATTGCTGATTTTTTTTTCAAAGATTTTATTCACAAATCTAAAACTGGTGGAATCCCCAAAGTCCTTATCTTTGTCCTAATTCATATTTCTGAGGGTCTAGGTAGTCAGTCTATTCCACACTCTGTAAATGTGCATTCACTGTCTAACCCTGCCTCCAATACAGTCAACCCTCAGCTGAAACATCTTGTGGTAAATACAATTCCTTGTTTTGATTTGTATCTCCATCTTCTTCTTCCAAATCCTCTATTCATGTTCAGTTTTGAACAGGTTTCTATACATCTGGAATGGTCTGTGGTGCAATGGTTCTTTGAATCACATTTAAAATATCAGTTTCTACACTCTGAGTATTTCTGAAGTTCATTCTCTTACTGTGAGTTCCAAATTCTCTTCCTTTCTCAAAATTATTAATCACATTTCTGTTCTCATTTCTCTTAGTTATAGTTTTTCTTTCATATTCTTACTTGTGGCCTGAACTTAGGCAATCTCACCAATTTGTTAATACCGTGTCCTCCATTTTCCAATGAATCGCTGATCACCTCTCTGTGCAACAAATGGTGTTGGAAAGGAATGCTTCCCTGGGAACTTATTTAGTGCTTCTGACATTTCTCCTGGCAGAGAATATTTGTCTGGAAATGTAACACTCATCAAAATAAGAGTCTGCCCATGCTTGATACTTTGGCACAGTGCAATAATTTGATGTCAAAACAGATTGGAGAATTTCCCAATGAAGTTTCTGTTGTTTTGTAATCTACTGAACTCCATAACATACTCTTCCATGGTACTATACTCAAGCTTTCAGCCTTCATCGGGGACAGTTAGCTCAGTTGGCTGGAAGCTTGGCTTATGATGCAGAGTAATGCCAACAGTGTGGGTTCAATTCCTACACTGGAAGGATTCTTCTTCTCAGCCTCTCCCCTCACCTGAGTTGTGGTGACCTGCAGGTTTAGCCATGTCTCTCTAATGAAACAGCCCCGCCCAGTGATCTGGTAAGACTATGGCAACTTCACCTTTACCTCAGTCCTTCTAAATTTATCAAATCTGATGATGACTTATAATCAATCAATAGATCATCTTTTTGATAAATTTTATCCATGCAAGTTAACAATCTGTTGAAACCTTTGTCTGTATTTAAATCATTGTTTTTTTTTATCCTGCATTTGTATGATAATTAAAAAGTTAAGCCTACATCTTCTTTCCTCTTTGTTAATGAATTAACCCAGGTCCACATTGTAACTTCATTCCTTACCAGTCATATGGCAACTTGACATTACAATCATCCTCTGCTACCAATGTTATATACTGTAAGAATAAACATATTTATCTAGAGACCAGGTCCACACTTGTAGCAAGAGCCTAATTTTAGTATACCACACTCCATAAAACTGACAACCCACTATATTCCCATATTCATACAGCCAATTCACATTAAATTGGCCCATAAATAATATATCAACTACCCGTTCTATTACGTCTCAGGCACTGCTTCAGACCATATTAGATGACAGCAGTAGACAGGTGGGGATATGGACTTATCGGTACAAACATTTGATGAGCCCTGGCAACACATGTAGCGGTGGGAGAACTGATATGTTATATATACAATTCTGTGGTTTCAGTGAGTATAGATTTTGCTGGTAAAGGAACATTTATATTTGAACAGTCTAGGGAAATGGAGGAGGAAGTGAGGTCTGCAGATGCTGGAGATCAAAGTTGAAACTTTATTGCTGGAACAGCACAGCAGGTCAGGCAGCATCCAGGGAACAGGAGATTCGACGTTTCGGGCACAGGCCCTTCTTCAGGAATGAGCAGAGAGTGTTCAGCTGGAGAAGATAAAAGGTAGGGAGGAGGGACTTGGAGGAGGGGCGTTGGAAATGTGATAGGTGGAAAGAGGTCAAGGTGAGGGTGATAGGTCGGAGTAGGATGGAGGCGGAGAGGTCAAGAAGAAGACTGCAGGTCAGGAAGGCGGTGCCGGGCTGGAGGGATTCGGCTGAGACAAGGTGGGGGGAGGGGGGATGAAGAAACTGGTGAAGTCCAAGTTCATCCCCTGTGGTTGGAGAGTTCCCAGTCGGAAGATAAGACGCTCCTCCTCCGACCGTCGCGTTGTTGTGGTTTGGCGGTGGATGAGTCCAATGACCTGCATATCCTCGGTGGAGTGGGAGGGGGAGTTGAAATACTGTGCTACAGGGTGGTTGGGTTGGTTCGTCCGGGTGGCCCAGAGGTGCTCTCTGAATCGCTCCGCAAGTAGGCGGCCTGTCTCCCCAATATAGAGGAGGCCACACCGGCTGCAGCGGATGAAGTAGATGATGTGGGTGGAGGTGCAGGTGAATCTGTGGCGGATATGGAAGTTTCCTTTGGGGCCTTGGAGAGAAGTGAGGGGGGAGGTGTGGGCGCAAGTGTTGCACCTCCTGCGGTTGCAAGGGAAGGTGCCGGGAGTGGAAGTTGGGTCGGTGGGGGGTGTGGATCTGACAAGGGAGTCGCGGAGGGAGTGGTCTCTACGGAAAGCTGATAGGGGAGGGGAGGGAAATATATCCTTGGTGCTGGGGTCTGTTTGGAGGTGGCGGAAGTGACGGCGGATGATGCGCTGTACATGGAGATTGGTGGGGTGGTAGGTGAGGACCAGTGGGGTTCTGCGCCCTGTAAAAACGCCATCCCATTCTCCCAATTCCTTCGTCTCCGCCGCATCTGCTCCCAGGAGGACCAGTTCAAAATACGTACAACACAGATGGCCTCCTTCTTCAAGGACCGCAATATCCCCCCCGACGTGGTCGACGGTGCCCTCCACCGCATCTCCTCCACTTCCCGCTCCTCCGCCCTTGAGCCCCGCCCCTCCAACCGCCACCAGGACAGAACCCCACTGGTCCTCACCTACCACCCCACCAATCTCCATGTACAGCGCATCATCCGCCGTCACTTCCGCCACCTCCAAACAGACCCCAGCACCAAGGATATATTTCCCTCCCCTCCCCTATCAGCTTTCCGTAGAGCTTAGTTTCTTGTACTTGTTTTACTGCTGCTCATAAATTCTTTGCTTATCCCTCTATCCGCAGCAACAATATTTAAACATATTACAAGTAAAATCTTGGTATTAGTCTCGATGGTTAATATGAAAACCATTAACTCGGGCTTCATATTTTGATATGTAAACTAGAGAAATTATTAAACTGAGGACAGCAGTGATTATCACTGCACTGGTCATCTAGTGTGACTACTTGACAATCCTACAAATCTTTGTACATTAGGTTTGAACTCTCCTGAGGTCATAAATGATACAATATGAATACATTCTATTCTGCTTTTGCATTTCAGGATGCTCATTGTACCTCCTCTGATTGCATTAAGCGATACAAAATGATGATTAGTACCTCGAAAATGTATTCAGAAAATTTTAAGGAAGTTAAAAGAATAATTTTCTTTCACAATAAGATCTTGTTAAATGCTAATCCTGATCAATTTGTGCAGTAAAATGCAGAGTTGGAAAGTAAAATCAATTGACATTAGACATTTTGCTATTAAATGAGCAAATACAGCATTTTTAAATATCACCTGAGAACTGAAAGATTAGTAAGTAGTTATATTTGGGTTGGTTAATGTGAAATATATGAAATTAATTGAAGCTAAATACTTGGTTTCACACTCTACATTAGGGATTTCAGTGTGCTGTTACATAGAATACTGATATGTTGAACCGCTGACATCCTTAAACACATCGATAAAGATCAATTATGAAGAAAATCACAAGGAAATAAATTTAGCAAGAATACTAATGTTATTATTCCTGGGCCTTCATTGTGAATGGTTATTGTTGACTCTGAGCTTCAGTCTGTATACTCAACATTAGTATTCAGTGTACACTGTAGTTTATTTTTTCAGCAGTATTTCATTAGCACAGCAGTCCCAGTAAAAATTGGTTCTCACAAAATTCATTGAGCAGGTTATTTTACTTTCCAAACCATTCAATCAACTGAATATTAAACTTAATTTCCTGCTGCTTCCAGTTAATTGAGATCATATAATTCAGTCAGAGCTTACTGTCCTTTTCAATCCTGAACTGAATTGGAAATAATACTTGGCAGTAGAACTATAACAAGATCAAATCTTGATGACATTGTAGCGCGATGGAAGAAGCTTCCTGCAACTTTGCCTGTATTAAATGAGATAAGCTTAGCTAATTTAAAATTAATGAAAAGATTTGATAAGGGCACAGACATTTAATTTCGTCATCGGGTTTAAAATGGTAGCTTTGTTTTTCACAAAGGGTGTCAACACTGTAATGTGTTTAGCTGTACTGAATACTGTAATAGTCTGCCAAATTGAACAAACAGGAATCATGCTCAATGGGGCAATCCTCTCTCATCCACTTGTCTCTTCTTCCCAATAGACATTACATTATAAGGCCCAGTAAATCTTGTCCTTTACAGAATATCAGAGCAGCAGCTGAGATTGACTGAATGAATCCAACAGTCTAGGACACAACTGACAAGCAACCCTTTTACATGACCTTCAATTTAATTTCAGATATGAAAATATGTAACAATTAAAATATTTTACAATTATTTTTAAACTGCCTCAATCAGACAAAGCGAGAGAGAAAGCGAGTCTTACAATAATTCAACACCTCTCATTTCCTCAGTATGTCTCAAGATGTCTGACAGCAATTCGAAGTGTAGCCACTGTAGGAAGCATGGCAGGCAATTAGTTCACAGCAAACTCTCAGTGTAATTAATGTAATCATGGCCATGTGTTATGTCTCATATGCAGATGACATTTAAGACACATCCTCATGCTATTAATCACTCTATAATAGCATGTGATCTGAGAGCAAAAAGGTCTCCATCTTAACTGGGGCCACTTGAAGCATAACACACTGATCGAAGTGTGCTACTGTTTGTAACTAATAGCTTAGTATTAGCCCGAACACTGAAGTCTTTGTGACTATTATATGTATATACCAGGGATTGTAATAAATATTTGTTGAATTTTTCACTTCTACATTACCCACATCTTGCTCTTATGATAAAGGAGCTCACATAAATGTTGCCTCATCAAATAGAAATAGCCTGTGGAATGCAAATACCCACATGACGGTGACAGATTGGACCAGATAATTTGTTTTCTTTTAGTGGTCTTATACAAGGCAATGTATACCCATTAGGCTTTCTGTATGTCTTCATATTTAAAAAGTAGTTAAAAGAAAAATTCCTAGTTACATCTCCTGTCTATGTTAAATTAGTTGACCTGACCCAGTAGATCTGAGCCAAGCTATCAAAGGAAGTTCAACTGAGTCCTCTGTGCTTCTGGAGTAATGTGGGGAAAATTAGCCATCGTTCCATCTCCTGGTCAGTATGTGGCAGTCTTTTCATTGCAGGGAATGTATATCTGGGAATGTGGAGTGGGGACTGCATTTGCCTTGATTGTGAGTGCCCTTTAATAGAATGGTCTCTCCTGCCCTGTTTTAGTAAGCCAGCAGAGCCTGGGGAAGCACACTCCAGCTAGGAATCAATAACCTCAAACAGTGCAGGGTAACAAATTACCTGGAAGACGATGAAGCATTTTCAGTGTTTCTATATTGTTGTTGTGGTTAATTTTGATATGCAAACTTATTTGTCAATTGCGATCACAGTCTTTACAGTGTTCCAAAAATGATCCTCAATACCCAAGTCTCAAAGGAGCATCAATGCTAATTTTTTAGTTCCCACAATAGTTGTTGATGTGACAGTGAGATTGTCAATTTGTTTGAAATTTTATTCAGTTAATTTTTGACTCCCTCAGGATATTGCTTTGCTGGTTGTTGGGAGAAGCACATAGGAGGCGTAAATTGTGTCTTGACTGCACTGAATAACCATATCTGATCGACTGGTCTTTGCTTGTCCTTCATTTTCATTTGTTGTAAACATGTTCTCCTTCATTAAACAGTACTTTATGGATCATAACAGTTTTGAATGCCGAAATCAATTCCTCAATATAAATTTAGTTAAGGAACAGTCTTTACTCAAAATGTAACTTATATTTAAAATTTCTCAAAGTTGAAGGAAAAAATGTCTCTGATTGCATATTAAAGCAAACATTATAATGAGCTTAATATAACACAAAAGCACTGAAAAAGTGGGAAAACTTTAAACATTGATGTTAATGTCTGTGGTTCAACACCAGTAGAAATTCATTTAATTTGCAATTTTAAAGACAATAAATTTGCCTATATGTGTCACATAATAGTGTTGGTAAATTTTGCAGTGGTAACAATACTAGCTACAAAAATCTGTAATGTATACCATTATTTTAAGAATTCCACTTGCTACTTAATTAATTCATATTTCTTTAATGAATGAATTGCATTGGACTAATCCGTATTGGTTTTGTTCAGAATATCTGTGTAATTCTTAAGATTTGCCTTCAGATCTACCTGTTTGTCATTTGAATAATATTGTTCAATACAGTTAATTTGCAAGTATCCTCTAGATGATTTATCAACTACAAATGGTTGAATAGATTGCTTTACCTATAGTTTGCTGTACTTCTGACATGGGCATTACTAATGAAAATAAATTGTCAATTTGTAAAGTGGCTGATGCAGAGTTTCAATTTCAAATGCACATTTTCTTTGTGAAAATGAGATGTACAGCACAACTGTAAAACATTCTTGCTAGAACATTTATCACTGTTACTTTATTCCTTACACAAGGTTTCTTGGACTTTAGGCTTCACACAATTTATTTCATGGTCTTACTACTATATATATATATATATATATACACACACACATATATATATTTATGCAGTACTCAGATGCAAGTTTCAATTTTCTGATGGGCAATATTTTCAAATGTATTCTTCTTTTACTAACATTCTCAGGTAAGTTTTGTAAATGATACAGCACTAAATACAATGGACTTTTCAACTCAATAGATTAACTCATTTATTTTTCATTTTACAATATTTCTTGTTTTGCGTCCATTTGCTCAATAAATGGCATTTCAGTGTGACATTCGATTTTCTTATCTCTGTACATAGTTTTTGAATATTGTAATGAACTTTACTGCATTCCTAGATAAATGCTCTGGAACTAGATTATTAGGGGCATCTTTATTACTATTTTGTCTCGCTAATTTATCTTCTCTCAGTATTTTCTGTAATTGTCTTCCATTGTTTGCAAATGTACAACTGCACAGTTCTATATCACTGTGCATTATTGCTAATAATTGTCAAAGATTGGCTTATAGGCTATAGAAGATGTAGGCAAGAGTATCTTCCAGTTTGTTGTGTGTAGCAAAATTGTACATTTATTTATAAAGAAGCAATTTACAATTTTACAAACCCCACACTCAAAAAATGTTGTTTTAAATAAACTTGGCAAACTATTTGATCAGAAAGGAGAAAGTGAGGTCTGCAGATGCTGGAGATCAGAGCTGAAAATGTGTTGTTGGAAAAGCGCAGCAGGTCAGGCAGCATCCAGGGAAGGGAGAATCGACGTTTCGGGCATAAGCCTTTCTTCAGGAATCTGAAGAAGGGCTTCAGGATTCCTGAAGAAGGGCTTATGCCCGAAACGTCGATTCTCCTGTTCCCTGGATGCTGCCTGACCTGCTGCGCT
The DNA here is from genome assembly GCF_037043375.1 of Chiloscyllium plagiosum. Taxonomy (NCBI): domain Eukaryota; kingdom Metazoa; phylum Chordata; class Chondrichthyes; order Orectolobiformes; family Hemiscylliidae; genus Chiloscyllium; species Chiloscyllium plagiosum. The sequence goes on from NW_028270149.1 coordinate 60,676,307, forward strand.
TTTCCAGCAACACATTTTCAGCTCCAAACTACTTGATCATGAAACTTGTGTCTGGTCTACTGACTTCACATGTCAAATGGCTTCCATTTTTGACTTTTCATTTTCAATCTCATGTTTCATAAGTTCAGTAACTCCAACACTGAAGAGATCTGATTTATTTTAATTCATTCATGGGATGTGAGCATTGCTGGCTAATGCAGCAATTATTGCCTATCCCAAATGGCAGTTAAGAATTAACCATATTGCTGTGGGACTGCAGTCACCTGTAGGCCAGACCAGGTAGGTAGTTTCCTTCTCTAAGGGACATGAGTGAACCAGATGGGTTCTTACAACAATCGCTAATCGTTTCATGGTCTTCATTAGATTCTTAATTCCAGACTTTTTAAAAAATGAATTCAAATTCCACAATCGGCCATGGCAGGATTTTAACCCAGGTCCCCAGAACATTGCCTGGGTCTCTGGATTAATTGTCTGTAACGATAATGCTACTGGGCCGTAGCTTCCACACAATTAATTACTATCCCTCTACAAACCAAATATTTAATTACTTTGTAACACTGATAGCAGATAAGAAATACAAGTTGGTAAACACAAGCTAAACACCAGGAATTAGATTTTCTATCAATGAAAGTTGCTCACGCTACCTTGCTTAATGATCAGGTTGAAGTTTTCGGCCTTGCTGAATTCAGGAACATAGATAGATAGGCTCAGGTATTTTAAAGTGAGCAAATGTGCTTGCATTGCAAATCATTTGTGACATCAGTCAAAGCGTAGTTTGGACCAGAAAAGACTGCTTAGCCTATGAGGAATTGTTAAGAGTCTTAGTTATTCAGGGATTGAGCAGTTGGCAGTTCAGTAGGAGGTTGAGGTGCAATACTCCAAACAGACTGACAGGTTCTCCCTTGCCTGAGGTGAAGTGCAGTCAGAGACTATCCTCTTGAGAAGCTTTCCCAATACCAACACCCCCAACTAAAGAGAAGCAACAATGGCTCACATTTTTTAGGATCTAGCCTTTGATCTTAATCGATGTGAATAAATGTTTTGCTGTGGCAATTGTTTGGAAGATTATCTTTTTTTCCCAGGTCCAAGCTGACAAGACTTTTTTTTGTTCCATTGCTTCAGATAGGAGTTGACAATTACCAAAAGAAACACACAGACAGGTGTCAGCTGCATACTGAAGCTCGAAGACTGAAGTTGGAGTGATCGGGTTTTGCCTTGATGGTTGTTTAGGTTGAATAATTTCCCACCTGTACTACAGCTTATCTGAAAGTCTATGAGTGCATTGAGGGAGTTTAACTACAGGATTTGGTGAGGAAAAGTGAGTGGAATTGTTGATGTCATGAGGAGAAAGTGAGGTCTGCAGATGCTGGAGATCAAAGTTGAAACTTTATTGCTGGAACAGCACAGCAGGTCAGGCAGCATCCAGGGAACAGGAGATTCGATGTTTCGGGCACAGGCCTGTGCCCGAAACGTCGAATCTCCTGTTCCCTGGATGCTGCCTGAACTGCTGTGCTGTTCCAGCAATAAAGTTTCAACTTTGATATCATGACACAGCCTTATTTGACCCCAGTTTTCACTTAGCTAAGATTTGCAATAGTTCCATTAGTGTAGATTGCAGTTTGTATGCCATCATAAATTTCAGGTGGTCAGAAATTTCTGAAGGCAGACAAACTTGATGAGGATATACCTTTGCATTTGACAGAGACAAAGTCTTTTAGGAGGTCAAAACATGTTTTAATGCTTTTACAGTACAATTGGCTCAGTGGTTAGCACTGCTGCTTCACAGCGCCAGGCACCTAGGTTCGATTCCAGCCTTGGACGACTGTCTGTATGGAGTTTGCACATTCTCCCTGTGTCTGCATGAGTTTCCTCTGGATGCTCCGGTTTCCTCCCACAGTCCAAAGATGTGCAGGTTAGGTGAATTGACTATGCAAAATTGCACATAGTGTTCAGAGGTGCATTACTCAGGGGAATGTAGAGTAATAGAGTAGGGGGATGGGTCTGGGTGGGATACCCTTCAGAGGGTCAGTGTGGACCTGTTGGGCCAAATGGCCTGTTTCCATACTGTAGGGATTCTATGAAAAAATTGTATGAATAAGTACCATTCATTGCAGCTAAAACAAAACATTTTCTCCAATATTTTCCTTCTCAAGTCTTAAGTGATCATTATGGATAATTTTATGATCATATCTTATTCTTCATACAGGAAGGGGGAACTAGCATTTATTGCCCATAGGAGAAAGTGAGGACTACAGATGCTGGAGAGTCAGATTTGAGAAGGATGGCACTGGAAAAGCACAGCTGGTCAGGCAGCATCTGAGGAGCTGGAGAGTAGACGTTTGGACATAAACCATTCATCAGGAATGTGGAAGGGGCGAAGGGGGTTGAGAGATAAGGGGTGTGGATGGGGCTGGGAAAAGGTAAATAGAAAGGCGATAGGTAGTTGCAGGTGGGGATTGATAGTGATAGGTCGGAGGGAAGGATGGAGTGGATGGGTGTGACAACCACATCACTTGCATCGGTAGAAACTTTTAATAGCTTTACTTAATTAGATGTGGCTAATACCAGGACAGTGGTTAACACAGCTTTCAGGCTGTCAAATGCCTTTTGTGAGTCTGCTGTCCATTCTGGTGTAACCTTCTAGCCTCCACTGTGCTTTCCATTACCATTCCAACAAAACTCACTGGCTTATCTTGTTTTCCTACATCTGGCTTCCCAGTGCTTCTCCTAATCCACCAACATAGTGATTTCTTGTGGCATCTTTATTGCAAAGAAAACACCAGAGCTTTTTAACTTCGCTTTCTCCTTCAAGGCTTTCCTTTCCACACTGTGGTAAGTTATCTTCAGCAAGATCTACTTTTCCCTTTCGCAATTTCTATCCCAAATGGATTGAAATTGATTTCGGAAGCCAAACTTGGATTTATGGACCAACTCATAATCATCAGCCATTTCAGCTGCTAATCTTGCTGTTTTAATTCTCGGCTCTTCCACATGAGTTCTCACTACTCCAGGAAGTGAATTTTTGAACTCCTCCAAAGTAATCATCTCTCTAAGAGTGTAATAGATTTGCTTTATTTTTAATGCCCTGATCCATCCATCAAAATTACTTTGTTTGATCCTTTCATACTCAATGTAGATTTGACCAAGGTCCCTCCTTAAATTCCTGAAAAGTTGTCTGTAGACTTCTGGCACAAGCTCATATGCACTTAAGATGGCTTTCTTCCTCTCGCCATATGTCCAGATACCTGCTCTGATAGTGATGCAAACACCTCACTAGCTCTACCTACAAGTTTTGTTTGATCAACAAAACTCACATGATCATTGGCCACCACACTTGATTGGCCACCTTTTCAAATGAGGTGAAAAAGGCTTCCACATCTTTCTAATCAAATTTAGGCAATGCATGAATATATTTAAACAGTTTCTCAACAGGACTTTGGCTACCATGGGTTTGCTTATCCTCACTCTCTTCCCCACTAAACTAACCTTCAGCCTTCATCTCCATCCTTTCAAGCTGACTTTTCTATCTAAGTGCCAATTTCTGAAGTTCAAACTCCCTATCTTTCTTCCTTTCCTCTCTCCTCTCCTCTCTGTCTTTCTCTCTTTTTTGCTTTTTGTTCTGCTAAAGTGATTCATTCTTTTTCTCTTTCCTCTCCTTTTAATTGTGTTTCAAACCATTTGATTTCTGTTGCCTTTTCCCTGTCTTTTGCCTCTAATTCAGCTGTTTCATTTTCAGTTGAATCTTAGACATCGCTAAAGATTCTGATGGTGTCTCCAGCAAATTTAAATGCTGTAATTATCTGTTCTTTTCTCGTGGAAGGAGATAGCTCCAACTCCAGCTTGTCTGCTAATGCTAGCAGCTTGGCCTTATTTACTGTTTCAAAAGCCTCAAAGTCACTTCTTTCGTCCCAAGAAAACTCTTGGTGACTGAAAGAGCCATTGCTATCTCAAGCACTGTTTAAGCCAACTGAAGTCATCACTCAGAACAAAAGGCACTAACACCTATCACTTGCAGCCTTTGAATCCAACAATCCTAATCCCAATTGGAACTATCGAACAAATCTCGAGAAAAGACTCCAATCTGTTATGGACCAGGCCAGACCCCCCCCAAAACATTTGAGGAAAATAGCCCACACCCTAACTTTGGTAGTTGTTTTAAGCGGGTGTATAGTGGATGTTCTAGGAGTGATGCAGCTGGCCCAACCACTTAGTCTTAAACAAAACAGCATTTATTTGCAAGAATCCTGAATTCCTGAAGAAGGGCATGTGCCCGAAACGTTGAATCTTCTGTTCCCTAGATGCTGCCTGACCTGCTGTGCTGTTCCAGCAATAAAGTTTCAGCTTTGATCTCCAGCATCTGCAGACCTCACTTTCTCCTCCTGAATGGAACACAAACAAAAGAAACTGAATGTAGAATAATTTAACCTATCTGAAAGCCCCACAGATTATCCCAATTTAATGATGCTGTTCTAAATACTTGCAACAATCTCCCAAAACACCCCTTGGCAACAAAGGAAAAACCAAACACAAGGTCTTACAGTTGAGATGTTAGAGAGAGGGAGGTCCAACAGATTCACAACTGACTGCTGATCTGAACCCAAACCAAACCAGACCAGAGAAAAGCTGAGCTGGGAGAACTGGCCGCTCCCCTTTCATTGTACAAGTGTTTTTTTTCAACTTGAAAGCCTTTTGCCTGAGGCAGTATAATAGCTATAATCAAACTGGCCTTAAAACACATAAAAACCAGACCTCCCGAAGAGTCTGCATCCACAACCCCTCTGAGAAAAAACAAGAGTAAAACAGCCTGTTAAAGGAGCAGCACCATCACAAGAAGGCCCAGGACTTGCATGTCCCCAGGGGTGTGGGAAGGGGAATTGAAGTGGTCAGCCACAGGGCAGTAGAGTTGTTTGGTGCATGTCACAGAGATGTTTCCTGAATGCTCCGCAAGTTGACATCCTGTCTCCCTGATGTAGACTAAACCACATTGAGAGCAATGGACACAGTAGATGAGGTGTTTCAATGTGCAGGAAAATCTCTGCTGTATTTGAAAAGATCCTTTTGGGCTTTGGACGGAGGTGAGGGGGAAGGTGTGGGCGCAGGTTTTACAAATCTTGTGGCAGCAAGGGAAGGTGCCAGGTGTGGAGGGTGGATTGGTGGGGGTGTGCGTGGACCTAATGAGAGAGTCACGGAGGAAATTGTCCCTGAGGAATGCAGATAGGGGTGGGGAAGGGAATATATCTCTGGTTGGGGGGTCTGCCTGTTCTCTTACGAGGTGAGTTACTTGCTCCAGTGTTCATAGCCACTGACCTGCTTTTGTAGCCATGGTATTTATATGGCAAGTCCAGTTAAGTTTTTGCTCAATGGAAATCTCCTGGGTGTTATTGTATTAATACCATTGATTAGATTTCTCTTATTGGAGATGGCTATGCCTGATGATTGGTATAAAGTTGACTTACCATTTTTCAACTGTAGCCTGGATATTGTCCAGGATTTGTTGTATTTGGACATGGACTACTTTAATTTCTGAGGAGTTGTGAATGATGCTGAACATTGTGTAATCATCAGTGAAAATCCTAACTTCTGACCTCATGATGGAGGGATGTTGATGATGAAGCAGCTCAAGATGATTGAGTCTCGGACACTACCCTGAGAGCTCCTCCAGAGATGTCCTGGAGCTAAGCTGTTTCCAAGAATGACCTTTGTGCCAGATATGACATCAGCTAATAGCGAATTTCCCCATTTTCCATTGCCTCAGGTTTTCTGGGACCTCTTGATGCCACACTTGGTTAAATGATGTCCAAATGATTAGCCTTGATTTCAAAGGCATCATTTTCACCTCACCTCTGGAGTTCTGCTCTTCTGTCCATGTTAGAACGAAGCCTTTAATAAGTTCAGGAACTGAATAGCCTTGGCAAAAAAAAAATCTGAGAGTCAGTGAGCAGCTTATAACTAAGCAAGTGCTGCTTGACAGCACTATTGATGACAGTTTCCATCACTTTACTGATGATTGAACATAGACTGATGGAGTAACAACTGGATTTGTCAGGCAATTGGCAGACAATGCAGAAACTTGTCCAGCTTTATCCTGTAAGCAAAAAGCAGGACAAATCCAATCCAGCAATTACTGTTCCATCAGTTCTACCTTTGATCATCTGTAAAGTGATGAAAGGTGCCATCAATGGTGCTATGAAGCAGTACATACTTAGCAATATGCTGCTCACTGATGCTCAGTTTGGATGTCACTAGGTCCATTCGGCTTCTAACTTTATTACAGCCTTAGTTCAAATATGTACAAAAGAGCTGAATTCCAGAGGTGAGGTAAGAGTGACTGCCCTTGATCTAAAGTCCACATTTGATTGAGTATTGCATCAAGGAACCCTACTAAGACTGGAATCTTTAGGAATCCTGTTTGGGAGATGGGGAATCATTATGATCTTCACATCTTTTATGTCTGGATTTGGGTTTCACTTTTTCTAAGCCTGCAGCAGTTTTAACGTAACTTATTTTGGGGATAGCTGTCTGTTCCTTTAAATGTAGGAAGGTGAGAACTAAGAATTATCCAATATCTAAGTGTCAGCTTGGAAAGGATCTGTCTGAACTTTGTAAGTAGTTTACGTGAAAAAAGTGCTTGGGGGCCCATAGTTCATTCTGAGGTTAAAACTAATTAATATTGATTATAATTCATTGCTTATAGTTCCAACCGTAACGTTTGCCAGTATGTAATGAGGTGACCTACAAACTGGTCCTTCTCAGTTTGCTTATATCTTGAGGGTATGTGAATTGCTTGTCTGGTTCTCAATAGGCTAGACTGTTGCTTGTGAAAGCTACACATGTCTGAGGGGTAATACAAAGCTGAAAGTGTCTCACACTGAGTTTGCCTTGATTAATTGTTAATAAAATCTATTTATTTTTCCCTGTACTTCTCTGGCTAAAAGAAAATAAAGAGGAGAACAAGGAGTTTTAGCTGGCTTGTGCACATCTTGCTGTACTGCTGTACATATTGGAAGCTATTGCAGGACAATGTGGCGTTCATTTCCCATGTTAAAAAAGCCATTTTATTCAGCATGAATGACCTAAGTTTGAAAAGTGCTTTGCACCACTGGACAACTGTCACAAGTTCTTGATTTGTGTTATTTTGGGAGAGACAGTGGGTTTAATAAATTATTGTAAACTAGCTTTATGTGTAATTTCCTCAAAGTCTTGCTCCTGTTTATGTTGTTCTTCATATGATTCACTCATATTTTTCATGCAAGTACTTTTGTCTGTCTGTGTGGAATACACAATCAGCAAAGTCTGGTGGTATCCGTTGATATTTCCTGGAGGCACCTTGTTGGTAAATGAAATTCTTTTTTCTGCAACTAGTTATTCCAGGTGGTAATAAGGATTAAGGATTACTCCAGTCCAAGTGGAGTAAGTGGCTGCTATTGAAATTAATTTGTGTTCTGAGAATGTGAGTATTTGGAGTTTGTTTGAATTGTAACAATTGGAGTCTATTTTCTAACAATCAATTCTTGGTTCAGTTCATGTTGCCACCTTCTAAAGATTTTTTTTTTAAAAAGTAGATTTGGTATTTATTCCAGAATGGTGATAAATGCATTTATGTCACACACAATATATCAAGCTTCAACCGCTAAGCTCTTCCTGGTTTGTCCAACTATGTACTGTGTTACAACTACAGAAAAAAACCCACCACATTTCTGTGAACTTATGCATTTGCTTCACTTCCAAGTAGTTCATTTTCAAATTATTTGCAACATTTGTAACGCATATTAATTGTTCAAATTTGAAATTGGATAAAGTACATTTCAGTTCAATTTCTTTCATATTTCATGCCAAATATTCTCAACTGCATAAGCGTTTGCTGGTATTGTATTACTTCATGACCCACCCCTCCTCTGACACGACAGCACACTATAGTTGGAAGGCCTTAGATAATAAATTCCCTATTGAACCTTTTGAGCTGGTATCCCAAGAATTATTATGTCCCTCATTGTGTAGTCCTAGAACTTAAGATAGATAGTTTTTAATACTTGGTCAGTGACATCTTTTTACACTAAAAGACCAATACATTTCAGGCAAAGCAAAGAGTGTTTTTCATTGAATTCATAGGCATTCAGTAGCAGTTGAATTTCATCTTGGTTTGTGTCCTTCATCTTATGATTCCCATAGAGAACAATAACTTTTAGAAAGATTGCTCCTTAAGATTTCAAGTTTCAAGGCTTTTACTTCAATAAACAAATTCAGAACACCGTTATCTAAATTCAATTCAATAGGCAACTGATATACTAAAGTACAGGAAATATTCCTTATTTAACTGTTACAACAGAAATACATCCTTCCTTTCAGAGCAATAGCTTAGGCCCTTAATGGCTGGCAGCTCTCAAGAGTTGGGAGTTTCTAAATCTGGGCAAGGCCCATTGTTAGGTAGTTAAATGCTTGACCAGCAGTCAATATGTTGAGCCTTTCTCAATAGAGGCAATCCTGAGTGTGTAAAGCATTACATTGACAACCAAGATTTGGTGAGTTAGTGTTGGACTGGGATGGACAAAGTTAAGAATCACACAACACCACATTGTAGTCCAACAGGTTTGAAAACAGTTTGGAAACAACTACAGAAAAAAAAATCCTACACCACCACATTTCTATGAACTTATGCTTTCGCTTCACTTCCAAAGAGTTCTTTTCCAAATTATTTATAAAATTTGTATGGTACATTAATTGTTCAAATTTGATGCCAAATAAACCTGTTGGACTATAACCTTGCCTTGTGTGATATTTAGCATTGACAACCAATTTAGAATTGTTAGCCAGGCTTGTAGTGTGATACAGGTGAAAGTGAGGACTGGAGATGCTGGAGTTTAGAGTCAAGATTGGAGTTGTGTTGGAAAAGCACAGCAGGTCAGGCAGCATCCAAGGACCAGGAAAATCAATGTTTCGGGCAGGAGCTCTTCATCCTGAAACATCGATTTTCCTGCTCCTCAGATGTTGTCTGACCTGCTGTGCTTTTCCAGCACCACTCTAATCTTGTAGTGTGTAGCCATACGTCCTATTCTGAACCTGATTCCGTTGGTTGAAATTTAGCTGTGTTATTGGAAGGCAAGAATGTCAGCTGGATGATCTTGATGCCAGTGATGTCAATGGTGTATGGGGCAGTTGTCTGTAATGTTTGCAATCTTCCTTTTCTTGTCTTGGTATATTCCATTAACTATCTTGATCAATGCTGCAAAAGTACAAGAGATCCCCCATGTCATTTTGATATTCTCATACTATGTGTATAGTTAATACACAGGACTCTGTTCTTTGTAGAGAGGAAGAAAATGTATATACATTACATTTATTTAAACTCAATATAGTAGATGAAAGCCATAACCCGGGTTGTTTTTGAAGGTAATACTTTGTTCGATCTAAGTCAATGTGCCTGGCTTAAAACTTAAACAAAGCTTGGCAGCTAACTGTCAGCCATCACTAGTTAATTCTCCATAGCAGCACCTTCACCATTGAACACAAATAGTATAAATACTATTTTCCCTTTCCATTGATGTTTCCTATGAATTGCCACAATAAATATGTGATTATACTTACACCTAGTAATTTAACCAATGTTTCGTCATGGGATGACTCTTCTTGGAATTGTAACATTGCTTTTTAATTGCCTTTATGTTGGTAGGATAATCTTAACACATGTGGATATCTAATTTACGGGGTAAACATTTCATAAATAAGCCCTAACATAATTGATAACACAATCAATGCTGGGGTTTGATTTATGAGGAGAAAAAAAAACACAAACTGAAATGAAGTAGAATGTTGCTTGCTTTTGTTTAATCAGCCGGGTATTTGGCATACAGGAAAAATCTGTTGTGATGCTTAAGGGTCTGCAAAATAACCTACTTAAATACACACTTAATTAGTTGTTGGAATCATATAAGATTATAATTGGTTACATTCTGCTTGCTTGAATTTAGATAATTTAATTGGTTTATATTTAATAGTATGACATTTTTTCACAAGTTGCAACACATAGGATTGAATATAGGTGGGCATTATTGAGAGCCATACATCGTGCTCCCCAATTGTAAGGACAAATACTATTTAATAGATCTTAGGCAAAGCCAAGCACAGTTCTCTCTGAGAGCACCTGATGGGGAAATTAGCCCTTATATTTTTGGATCAGTTTAACAATATGCTTTAAACCAGAACAAAGTCTTGAAACCATGATTGGGTGATAATTGAAGCAAATCAACTCAACTTCAGTGCATTATTTTTTATCTTTGCCAGCTTTTCTGGAAAGGAAAAGCACAATTATATTTTCACAACTGAGGGGATAACTATCTATACTGGATTATAGTTTTGAACATCTGCAAATTTAACACTCAACACAGAAAACAATTGCTACTTGTGTTTGCAAAAAATTAGGTGGTTGTTTATTCAATGTCACCATTCACACTTCTCCCAAAGAACATTATTTCTTCCAAATAACGTATAAGATGGACGGAGTAATTTTATTTCCACAAGGAAACATCAAGGGCAAAGTATTCAGAAATGTATTATAATATATGCATCCTAGTTTAATAACCGAATATTAGCAGAACTGAACACACAACAACAGAACTCAGTTTCATGTGGGGAATTGCTAAATTGTAGTAGCATCATTATAGATCAAACAGCAGGATCTCACCAAAAATAATTGTTAAACAGGTTTTCAAGATAGCCAATCAAGTTTTGTCTATAAATGTGTACTGTGCCAAGAAATCTCATCAAAAAAACACAATCTCACAGTATGTGAAAAATGTCTTTCTGTTTCTGTGTATTCACACCTTACAATGACCAGACTTTGAGCAGTAAAAAGACATTGAAAATCGTCAGCAGTTGGCTCAGGAAAAACTTAGTAATCTTCTTCTGCTTATCTTACTATCTTCAGATGAGTGTGATATGGTCTACCATGCTGTCAATGCAGTTTCTGTGTTTTTGTGCTGCAATATTAAGTTCCACAGCATCTTTGCAGCTTCAGCTGGAAAAAATAGCTGGAAAATTGGGGGAAAATTGAGGCGGCATGGTGGCTCAGTGGTTAGCACTGCTACCTCACAGCACCAGAGACCCAGGTTTGATTCCAGCCTCAGGCAACTGTCTGTGTGGAGTGTGCACATTCTCCCTGTGTCTGCGTGGGTTTCCTCCGGGTGCTCTGGTTTCCTCCCACAATCCAAAGATATGCAGGTCAGGTGGATTGGCTATGCTAAAAGGACTCAAAGCCCTCCGCTTCTTTCTTTCCCGCCGTACCGACCAGTACCCTTCCACTGACACCCTCCTTCGACTGACTGAACTGGTCATCACCCTGAACAACTTCTCTTTCCAATCCTCCCACTTCCTCCAAACGAAAGGAGTAGCCAAGGGCACCCGCATGGGCCCCAGCTATGCCTGCCTCTTCGTAGGATATGTGGAACAATCCATCTTCCGCAACTACACTGGCCCCACCCCCCACCTTTTCTTCCGCTACATCGATGACTGTATCGGCGCCGCATCGTGCTCCCACGAGTAAGTTGAACAGTTCATCCACTTCACCAACACCTTCCACCCCGACCTCAAATTCACCTGGACAGTCTCAGATTCCTCCCTCCCCTTCCTCGACCTTTCTATTTCTATCTCAGGCGACCGAATCAACACGGACATCTACTACAAACCGACCGACTCCCACAGCTACCTGGACTACACCTCCTCCCATCCTGCCCCCTGTAAAAACGCCATCCCATTCTCCCAATTCCTTCGACTCCGCCGCATCTGCTCCCAGGAGGACCAGTTCCAAAAACGCACAACCCAGATGGCCTCCTTCTTCAAGGACCGCAATTTCCCCCCCGACGTGGTCGACGATGCCCTCCACCGCATCTCTTCCACTTCCCGCTCCTCCGCCCTTGAACCCCGCCCCTCCAACTGCCACCAGGACAGAACCCCACTGGTCCTCACCTACCACCCCACCAATCTCCATGTACAGCGCATCATCCGCCGTCATTTCCGCTACCTCCAAACGGACCCCACCACCAAGGATATATTTCCCTCCCCTCCCCTATCAGCGTTCCGTAAAGACCACTCCCTCCGTGACTCCCTCGTTTCGGAGAACACCTCTGGGACACCCGGACCAACCAACCCAACCACCCTGTAGCTCAACATTTCAATTCCCCCTCCCACTCCACCAAGGATATGCAGGTCTTTAGACTCCTCCATCGTCAGACCACAACAAAACGACGGTTGGAGGAAGAACGCCTCATCTTCCGGCTAGGAACCCTCCAACCACAAGGGATGAACTCGGATTTCACCAGTTTCCTCATTTCCCCTCCCCCCACCCTGTCTCAGTCAAATCCATCAAATTCAGCACCGCCTTCCTAACCTGAGATCTTCTTCCCGACCTCTCCGCCCCCACCCCAGTCTGACCTATCACCCTCACCTTGACCTCTTTCCACCTATCACATTTCCGACGCCCCTCCCCCAAGTCCCTCTTCCCTACCTTTTATCTTAGCCTGCTGGACAAACTTTCCCCATTCCTGAAGAAGGGCTTATGCCCGAAACGTCGATTCTCCTGTTCCCTGGATGCTGCTTGACCTGCTGCGCTTTTCCAGCAACACATTTCCAGCTCTGATCTCCAGCATCTGCAGACCTCACTTTCTCCTCCTATGCTAAATGGCCCATAGTGTTAGATGCTTTAGTCAGAGGGAATTGGGTCTGGGTGGGTTACTTTTCAGAGGGTTGGTGTGGACTTGTTGGGCCAAATGGCCTGTATCCATATTATAGGAAATCTTAAAAAAAAGGGTAGGAATTAATTGAGTTCTTCAGGGCCATTGGCCTCCTTGGTTGCTATTTGGTCAGTTATGTTGTGCAGCAATAAGTGTTGCCCTCTTCAATGTATGTTTCCATGGTTGTCTTTGCTAGAATTGCAAGCCAGCCTCCTACAAGCAAGTGAAAAGGTCTTCATTTGGCTTCATTCTGCTTCTTGTGCAGCCTGACTGAACCCAGCATGGTGGAAGCAATTGGACATAATGGCTTCATTACCATTTTACTTTCTTTCTACATCATGAACATGGCCTCTAGAACAGATGCATTGTACTTTCTTATTGATGGTTGTGAAAGATCAGCTGCCATTGCAGGTTGGATTTAAATTCCTATTCTGAACCTGATTCTGTTGATTGAAATTTAGCTGTGTTGTTGGAAGGCAAGAATGTCAGCTGGATGATCTTGATGGCAGTGATGTCAACGGTGTATGGGGCAGTTGTCTGTAATGTTTGCAATCTTCCTTTTCTTGTCTTGGTATATTCTATTAACTATCCTGATCTATGCTGCAAAAATACAAGAGATCCCCCATGTCATTTTGATAGTCTCATACTATGTGTATAGAATGATGGCATTTGTAAAGCAATAAGGCTTTATGGACTTGCCTATCACAAGAAGTGACAGCTTTTTTGGTGGCATACATGTTGGCCTAGACCAACACTCATTGCTTTACTTTCCACTAATAAACCCTTATCTTTAAATACGAAACAGTAATTTGGTAAAATACAATAAAACAATTGGTTTCATCCATGTTAAAAATGCCCCTTGGGATATATTCATTGAAGACATGGGTGAGTCAATCAATTAGCATTGCTGTTGCACCTTCACTGCATCTTCTCTTGAATTGGTCAAGCCATCCATCACTGGAGTGAACTCCTTGTAGCCTCTCCTCTTGGCCAGCAAAATGCTCCTTTCTTGCAGGATTCGAGCATAGATGGGAACGTTCTCTGATCTAACTGTTTTGAACAATGTTTGGAGAGCTCTTTCTACATTGGGATAGGCAGTTGCGCTCATGTTCTTCCTTGCTTGAGAGAATGCCTGCTGGTCAAATTATGCTAAGATGTCACCTTGTGCTACAAAATGGTTGACAAATTCGATAGGGGAATTTCCCACTCCATAGTGACATTCAATTTACATTTTGCACCAGTTTTCCACTTGTTGTACCAACTTCATTTTTCTTTAATCAACAACACTTTTAGCCTTCTCACTGATTTAGCCATACTTATCAGAATTCATATAGACAGCTCAACGTTGAATGGTGGTTCACCCATGAGTTGCACCACAGCATGGCCAATCTGTGCTCAGATTAGTGGGAACGACAAGCTGATGCAAGTTTGACTAATCTGTCAGGGGCGTCTTTCTATTGCAAAGTTTCGACTGAAACATGTCAGTAAGAAGTTTAATCAGACATTTCTTAAATATATGTTTTATTCTGCTAGCCACTTGGTAGCATCTTCCTCATGCAACTATTCTCAAAGGATGAAAGGTGCACATTGGATTGCTTCAATCTATATTTTTAAAAAAGAATATTAGTCAAAACTGCAGACATCCTTTTGAAATAACTGACTATAGCCTGAGACATAACTCTCATTTGTTTGCCCAACACTCCTCTGCTTGCTTGTCACCTTTGACTCAAACTCCTCAATTGGCAAACAAATGGAATATTTTCAAGCCTTGTGCCTTTTTTGACTTACCTGGGAGCTTATAGGGAAAGTACACTTCCCTTTGCTTTCTCCATAGAATTACCTCAGTGCTTTTGCCCTGTAGTCTAAAATGCTCTGATATCTGAAATTTGTCATTTTGTGGCATAGTGGCTCAGTGGTTAGCACTGCTGCCTCACAGCACCAGGGTCCCAGGTTCTATTCCAGCCTCGAGTGACTGTCTGTGTGGAGTTTGCACATTCTCCCCGTGTCTGCATGGATTTCCTCCCACATTCCAAAGGTGTACAGATCAGGTGAATTGGCCATGCTAAAATCACCCATAGTGTTAGGTGCATTAATCAGAGGGAAGTGGGTCTGGTGTGGATCGGTGTGGATTGGTTGGGCCGAAGGGTCTGTTTCCACACTGTAGGGAATCTAATCTAATTTGTGTATTTGTCTAACTGAGTGTAAAGTGAAAACCTTCTGCAACATGCCTCTCTGTTTAGAACTATTAACATTAAAGAACATATAAATAGAGAATCAAAAATATTAATGTTGAGGGTTAGAAATATAGCAATTGAACCTCCTCTGTGATTGATGGTCTTATCATTGTAACAATCCTCTAGCAATTAAAATGATGAAAATATTAGCATGGATTTTGGAAGAATAAAATGTAATTTGCAAGTTATTACTAGGTTACATAATTGCATTGTCGCAGTGATAAAAGTTAGAATCCATCTTGGCCTGTATATGATGTTCTAAAAATTCTATTTCCTATGACATCTTTAGGAGTACATTCTCCAGCCATTGGTGCAAATCCAAAACATAAAAGGTTCTAACAATAAAGTTAATGGTTGTGCTTCCAACACACATTATTACTCAATTCCCAATAGAATTACACTTAATTATTTTGAGTCAATAGGAACAGTCTATTATAGAAGCACAAACCATCATTATCACCTAATTGAATAACACACGTATGTTACGAACTCTCAATTGTCTGAGTTGATTTTGAATACTGTGCTAACTTCAGGATACATATTATGCATCTCATAGGCATTTTGGGTAATTATATTTCATCGTAATCTCCAATGTAATCTCAACAGCAATGCTGTGAAAAACTTAAAGCATTCACCCTCTCTGAGAACTGCAGGCAATATTGGCAGCTGAGAGCAATTATCTGGAATGATTGCTTGCTCAGTGAATCCACATGGTGCAACATGAAGACAAGTTTTAGAGCTTGCAAACAATTTAGTGATTTATATATGTGTGTCCAATTGATTGTGTTGGTGGGGTAAGGTTAGGTCATAGGGATTAGAGAAGTGGAAGACTTTGGTAGACAAACCAAAGTGTTTACATAAGCCTCAACTGAGTGAAATCTTCCTCATGGCCTGAATAGAAGGAAGGACTTTCATTCATGTGGAATCACATGAGGCTTCCCAGGCTGAAATGATGGGTAAGAGGTTTGTTGCATGTACAGTTATTGGATTTTGTTGGAAGTTTCTGCCTTAAAGTTGTAGCCTTGACTTTCATCCCTTCATTCAGAATTAAAGACTTTTTTTTATCACTTCCATGAAGAACATAACTGCAAAGGAGAAACTAATCCAGTAATTTGAGTATAACAACTTTTATTTTACCAGCCAGGGATGGCTATAATGACATTTGCAGAACACTAGATATGCAGAGGGTCTTCAAGCTAATTACAGCCCTGCTTTGTGTATTCTGCAACATCACAATTCTCATGTAGTTTTTCCACCTTCCTCAGCCATACTGCAAAATTAAACAATCCTCTTTCCAAAATAATGTGATGGATAATGGTGGTTCTATATTGGAATCCTTTGAGATCTACAGTGAGGCCAAACTGTTTTACATTCTGGATTTTCTTTGTTGAGACCATGTGCCTTCAGATCATGTACAGAAGGTGACTATTTACATAGGCAGCATCTGCATTACACTCACAACTGCACATGTGCACTAATCCAGAAACATGAATGTACACACTGCCAAGTCTGTTAAGTCAACCTATAAACTTCCATCTTCTATATAGCATTAACACATGGATAAATCAGAACTTAATTGCAATGGATACAAAACAGATTCATTGCATTCAATGTTTAGACATGTCTGTTGATTGCTACGTTGAAGGTGTTAATCAATTTTTTAGCATTTTATATCATTAATATTCAATATTGGATGGAAATAGTTGTCATCAACATTTTTAATGTTTCTTTGTTATCCAAGAATTTATATTTGTAGCATGTTTTACAATGTTAGTTCATCCTGAAGAACTTTTTATAAATGATCTAGTGTTGATTACCTTCAGAAAGTAAGAGTAGAAAAATGGGAAATGCAGGGTTAAAAGGGATTGAGTAGATGGGTAGGTTAGGTTGGGATGCTCTTAGGAGGGTTGGTGTAGACCTTCAAATGGCCTGTTTCCACACTGTAGGAATTCTATGACCCTATGAAAACACAGCAAGATCCCATAAGACAAAGACCACATCTCCTCCACTTCCCGCTCCTCCAATTGCCACCAGGACAGAACTCCACTGGTACTCACCTTCCACCCCACCAACCTCTGGATACATCGTATCATCCTCTGTCATTTCTGCCACCTCCAAACTGACCCCACCACCAGGGATATATTTCCCTCCCCACCCCTATCAGTGTTCTGGAGAGACCACTCCCTCTGTGACTCCCTCGTCAGGTCCACACCCCCCACCAACCCAACCTCCACTCCTGGCACCTTCTCCTGCAACTGCAAAAAGTGCAAAACTTGCGCCCACACCTCCCCCCCCCCCCCCCCCCCACCTCTCTCCAAGACCCCAATGGATCCTTCCATATCCATCGAAAATTCACCTGCACATCCACACACATCATTTACTGTATCCGCTGCACCTGATGTGGTCCCCTCGACGTTGGGGAGAAAAGCTGCCTACTTGTGGAACATTTCACGGAACACCTCTGGGACACCCGCACCAACCAACCCAACCACCCAGTGGCTGAACACTTTAACACTCCCTCCCACTCCGTCAAGGACATACAAGTCCTTGGCCGCCTCCATCGCCAGACCCTGGCCATATGACGCCTGGAGGAAGAGCGCCTCATCTTCTGCCTAGGAACCCTCCAACCACATGGGATGAATGTAGATTTCTCCAGCTTCCTCATTTCCCCTCCCCCACCCCCACCCCAACCTTATCTCAGTCCCAACCCCTGGATTCAGCACTGCCCTCTTGACCTGCAATCATCTTCCTGACCTCTCCGTCCCCACCTCCTCTCCGGCCTATCACCCTCACCTCCTTCCACCTATTGTATTCTCAGCACCCCTCCCCCAACCTCCCCCCCTCCTCTACCTTTTATCTCAGCCCGCTTGGTACACCAGCCTCATTCCTGAAGAAGGGCTTATGCCCGAAACATCGATTCTCCTGCATCTCGGATGCTGCCTGGCTTGCTGCGCTTTTCAGGCACCACACTTTTCAACTCTGGTCTCCCGCATCTGCAGTCCTCACTTTCTACTCCAATGAGATAAAAGATCCAATCATTTGGTGTTACTGTTTTTATTTGAGAAATAAATATTGATCCAGAATCTGGAGAGCTCGCTTGTTCTTCAATTTGTGCGAGAGGATCTCTTCAATCCATCCAAGGGAGGTTCTGTTTAATGACTCATCCAAAAGACAGTATCTTCAGAAATATAGCATTCCCTTAGTATTCTGTACAAGTAAGAGTCTAAATTTCACTATCAGTCTCTGCATTGGGCTTGTCACTGGAGGCATGAGTACTTTTGTTAAATTGAGTTTAATGTCTATCTCACACTTCTGCTTCAGATTTCAGATCCAAGGAAAGTGACTGGCCCAGATGAAATCTCTGACAATGCACTCAGATCCTGCATAGACTAGCTGGTGGGAGTATTTGCAAACATCTTTAACTTCTCCCTACTATGATGTGAGGTTCCCATCTGCTTCAAGAAGACCACTATAAGATCATAAGACATTGGAGCAGAAATTATGCCAATCAGCCCATCGAGTCTGTTCCACCATTCAATCATGGCTGAAAAGTATCTCAAACCCATTCTCCCTTTTTTTTCCCTGTAATCTTTATTACTCAAGAACCTATCTTTCATTCCGGTGCCAAAGGAAAAGCAGGCAACGTGTCTTAATGACCACCACCACAGTGGCTCTGACATCCATCGTTATGAAGTGCTTTGAGAGCTTAGTAATAGCACACATCAACTCCCAGCCCAGATTAGATTACTTACAGTGTGGAAACAGGCCCTTCGGCCCAACAAGTCCACACTGACCCGCCGAAGCGTATACCACCCAGACCCATACTCCTACTTTTACCCCTTCACCTAACACTACGGGCAATTTAGCATGGCCAATTCACCTAACCTGCACATTTTTGGATTGTGGGAGGAAACCGGAGCACCCGAGGAAACCCATGCAGACACGGGGAGAATGTGCAAACTCCACACAGAGAGTCGCCTGAGGCGGGAGTTCAACCCGGGTCTCTGGCGCTGTGAGGCAGCAGTGCTAACCACTGTGCCACCGTACTGCCCACAAACACTAGTTATAACACTGGCATTTACCATTTCTTTATTCAACCACAGGATATGGGCATCACTGGCTGGGCTGGCATTTATTGCCCAGCCCTAATTGCCCAGAGTGCAGTTGAGAATCGACTGCATTGCTGTGGATCTGGAATCACATGTAGGCCAGCCCAGGTAAGAATGGCAGTTTCACATTAGTAACCCAGAAGGGTGTTCCAACAATTGACAATGGTTTCATAATCATCATTTGTCTTTTAATTCCAGATTTTTTTAATGGCAGAATTTGAATCCAGGTCCCCAGAACATTACCTGGGTCATTAGATTAATAGTCTAGCGATACTACCACTGGGCCATCATCTTCCTATTGAACGGAAGGAAAGAAATGCCATGCATTGACTGGGAATCAAACTTGAGCCTCCCTCATGGCAGACAGGAATTCTATTGATGTGGAAAATTGCCTAGATATATCTTGTACACAAACTGGGGCAAATCCAACCTGGCCAATTACCGCTCCGTCAGTCTACTCTCAATCATCAGTGAAGTAAAGGAAGGTGTTATCAACATGTTTTTAATTTGTACCTGCTCAGCAATAATCTGCTCAGTGACATCCAGTTTGGGTTCCGCCAGAGCCACTCAACTCCTGAGTTCATTACAGCCTGGGCTCAAACATGGACAAAAGAGCTGAATTCCAGAGGTGAGGGTAGAGTGACAGCCCTTGAAATCAATTTGACACTGTGTGGCATTAAGAAGCCCAGCAAAACTGGAATCAGGGGATTACACTCTCTGCTGGTTAGAGTCACACCTGGCACAAAGAGAAATTATTTTGGTTGTCAGAGGTCTGTACTACCTAAAACGTGCATTGCAGGAATTAACCAAAGCTTCCTTAGACAGTACCTTCCAAACCCACAACCACTTCCATCTAGAAGGACCTGGCAGCAAATACATGGGAACATCACCACCTACAAATTCCCCTCCAAGCAACTCACCATTCAAACTTGGAAATATATTGATGTTCCTTCAGTGTCACTGGGTTAAACTGCTGGAATTTTCTCTCTCGTGGTTTTGTAGGTCAACCTACAGCACATTGACTGTGGGTGGGTCAAGAAAACAGTGCATCATCAACTTCTGAAGGGCTGGGCAATCCCAGATAGGAATGCCTACATCCCATGGGGGAACAAACATCTTAACCTTCTCTACATTTACTTGTATTACCATCACTGAATCTCCCACCGCTAAAATTATAGGGGCTTACCACTGACAAAAAAAAACTTAACTAGACCAGCCATTAAGATACTGTGGATACAAAAGCAAGTCAAGTTTAAGGATTTCTGCAATGAGTAACTCATCTTCTGACTCCCCTGATAAACATATGAAAATATCATATATTTTGTAGACAACCTTTGACCAAATTCTCTCATTTATTCTACCCTTTTTCAGCATTTCCTAATGAGATTCCAGGTCTGTAGGCAAATTACAAATAGGTACAAAATAATGATCTAATTGTTATCCTAATTACTCAATAATCTTTGGATTGTGTTATGATTAAATAATAAGGTCTTATCAGTTCTCCTCTGTCTGCTGAATATATTGTGAGGTTTGTGCATTAATTTATTGAACAGGACAAAATGCTGCTACAATGTCATCATTCCAGAAATATGGCTCGAAACATTGATTTACATAAACATGTTTCTCAAATCGGAGGTATGAAGTTCATTTTAAAAAACAAAATATGAGTCAGGTTCTGACAATTTCTGCATTATTTGAGTGAGCAAATGCCTTCAGGTCATTTTCATCTTGCATAAACATATCTATAATTGAGAGTGAAATAATTAGAAATGAAGTAACTTGATCTCATTTAATAGTAGCATTCAAGGCAATGATGCATACATTTACAGCACTGACTATTTTTTAAAATGAGTCCATTGTCCTGGCTTCAATGAACCTTCATGGCAATTTGCTGAGTTCTTTACCTTACTCGTAAACAAATGTTTTTGAATAACTGTTCTCAATTTGTTCCTTAGAGCCTTGAGACTGCACCTCTTTCTGTTGTTCGAGGGTATCTGAAACCTCTTCCTGATTTACTTACTTTCTCTAATATGTTCTCTTGTACGATATTTCCTTATGAGGCTAAATGGCCTTAATTTCTCAAGCAGCTTCTCAGCAGTTCATCATTCTGTGAGTGAGAATTAACCTCACTCCTCTCCCCTGTATTGGCCTCTTATGTTGCAATAACTAGAATTGGACACTGTACACTAGGGGTAGTCACACCAGATCGTTGGGCTGATATACACTTTTCTAGGGATTAGTACTGATGTCTAATACTACTTTGAAAATCCAAGTCTTTAAACAACATTTTTAAACTCTAAAATAACAACAATTTTCATAAATTCCAACAATTATGTTTAGAAATTTATTTTGTGAATTGGATTTTATTCTCAGACATCTGCAGGCACTATGCTGCCTTGTGGTTCACAGAAGGTCAAAATAACTGCAATTTTAGACACCTTATGCTGCGCTTTGTTCAAATGTTTTCAAAGATCTTGTCATGTGCTACAGACTGATCCACTGTTGCACAGCATCTGTTTGTAATGCAGCAGTGAGTGAGATAGCATTCTGGATGCATATGCACATAACAATACAGTCCTTACCTTTACGAATAATGTAGAAACATAATTCCTGATTAATCTAGTTAAGTTTAATAAATACTGGAGTGGAATTGAGGGAGGTCACATAAACCAAGAAAGTTTTTTATAATTTCCATTTGTCATTTTATCATGGAGTCTTAGATGTACAGCATGGAAACAGACCCTTCGGTCCAACTTGTCCATGCCAACCGGATATCCCAAGCCAATCCAATCCCACCTGCCAGCATCCGGTCCATATCCCTCCAAACCCTTCCTATTCATATATCCATCCAGATGCCTTTTAAATGTTGTATTTGTACCAGCGTCTACCACTTCCTCTGGCAGCCCATTCCATACATGCACCACCCTCTGCATGAAAAAGCTGCCCCTTAGGTCTTTTTTATATTTTTCCCCTCTCGCCCTAAACCTATGCCTTCTAGTTCTGGACTCCCTCACCCCAGGGAAAAAATCTAGGCTATTTATCTTATCCATGCTCCTCATGATTTTATAAACCTCTCTGAGGTCACCCCTCAGCCTCTGACGCTCCAGGGAAAACAGCCCCAACCTGTTCCACCTCTCCCTATAGCTCAAATCCTCCAACCCTGGCAACATCCTTATAAATCTTTTCTGAACCCTTTCAAGTTTCAAAACATCCTTCCAGTAGGAAGGAGACCAGAATTGCATGCAATATTTCAACAGTACAGCCACAACATGACCTCCCAAAACTCCTATACTCAATACTCTGACCAATAAAGGAAAGCATACCAAACGCCTTCTTCACTATCCTATCTACCTGCGACTCTACTTTCAAGGAGCTACGAACCTGCACTCCAAGGTCTCTTTGTTCAGCAACAGTCCCTAGGACCTGATCATATGGGTGGCATGGTGGCACTACTGCCTCACAGTGGTTAGCACTACTGCCTCACAGCGCCAGAGACCCGGGTTCAAATCCCACCTCAGGCAACTGTCTGTGTGGAATTTGCACATTCTCCCTATGTCTGCGTGGGCTTCCTCCGGGTGCTCCGGTTTCCTCCCACAGTCCAAAAATGTGCAGGTTAGGTGAATTGGCCATGCTAAATTGCCCATAGTATGGGGTAAATGTAGGGGAATGGGTCTGGGCGTGTTGCTGTTCGGAGGACCGGTGTGGACCTGTTGGGCCAAAGGGCCTGTTTCCGCACTGTAAGTAATCTAATTAAGTGTGTAGATTCTGCTAAGATTTGCTTTCACAAAATGCAGCACCTCACATTTATCTGAATTAAACTCCATTTGTCACTCCTCAGCCCATTGGTCCATCTGATCAAGATCACATTGTAATCTGAGGTAACCTTCTTCGCTGTCCACTACACCTCCAATTTTAGTGTCATCTGCAAACTTACTAACTATACCTTTTATGCTCACATCCAAATCATTTATATAAATGACGAAAAGTAGTGAACACAGCACCGATCCTTGTGACACTCCACTGGTCACAGGCCTCTAGTCTGAAAAACAACCCTCCACCACTAACCTCTGTCTTTTACCTTTGAACTAGTTCTGTATCCAAATGGTTAGTTCTCCCTGTGTTCCATGACATCTAACCTTGCTAATCAGTCTCCCACGGGGAACTTTGTCAAACTCCTTACTGAGGTCCATATAGATCACTGCTCTGCCCTCATCAATCCTCTTTGTTATTTCTTCAAAAAACTCAATCAAGTTTGTGAGACATGATTTTCCATGCATAAAGTCATGTTCACTAACCCTAATCAGTCCTTGCCTTTCCAAATACATGTACATCCTGTCCTTCAGGATTCCCTTCAACAACGTACCCACTGCTGTCATCAGGCTCACTGGTCTATAGTTTCCTGGCTTGTCCTTACCACTTTTCTGAAATAGTGACATTACGTTAGCCAACTCCAGTCTCACCTGTGACTATCGATGATAAAAATATATCAGCGAGTGGCCCAGCAATCACTTCTCTAGCTTCCCACAGAATTCTAAGGTACACCTGATCAGGTCTTGGGGATTTATCCACTTTTATGCATTTCAAGACATCAGCACTTCCACCTCTCTAATACGGACATCTTTCAAGATGTCACCATCTATTTCCCTACATTCTACAGTCCTTTTCCACAATAAGCACTGATGCAAAATACTCGTTTGGTATCTTCCCCCATCCCCTGTGGCTCCACACAAAGGCCACCTTGCTGATCTTTGATAATGATAATAAGTTTTATCTCATTAGAGAACTCCTAAAACACCTTATATTTTGCTTCAACAGCCTTCAATCTACTTATACGATGTTAAAAATATATTTTATCATCAAGATATCTGCTTCACTCTTTATATTGCTTATTTCTAGCTTAGTGAAAAGAGGAATTCATGGTTAAAATTTTGAAGTTTATATTAACTTTACATACATATAAAATAGAATACTGATCCTCAAATATTCTCTCTCAAAAAATATAAACAAAACTCTATCATTAAGCATCCTTAAGATAGAGCTTAGCAATTAAACCGATAAAATTTGACACCATCCAAATTGACAGTTCCTATTGAGAATGTTGAACTGTAACTCAGAAAGCATGTTCTGCCAACGTCATATTGCATAGATTCCTCAGCATGTCTGAGCTTTGATTGTATTCAGTAGCAAGTGGCTTATAAAACCAAGTCCTTATTAATCTTTCATATACTATAATATCTAGATCTATTTGTGTCCGAGTAGGAAATATGACAATTGTAGTGTCATGAGCAAAAAAACATTCATTCACCACAAACTGAGTTCAATCAAGTGTGCGGTATCAACTTGAAACCTAAGGAGCATAGAATCCCAGCTAATTTCTTTTAATTGTCACTGTCTTACATCTGAGTAATATACTCTCCAGCATTAAATGAATTTATTTGATAAGATTTTGTCATTCACATAGTATGAAATGAGCAAATTAACAAATGAATTTATGCAATGCCTTAATCAAAGAAAAATACTTGAAACTGGGTAAAATAGACATTGTGGAGAAAGTGAGGACTGCAGATGCTGGAGATCAGAGCTGAAAATGTGTTGCTGGAAAAGCGCAGCAGGTCAGGCAGCATCCAAGGAGCAGGAGAATTGACGTATCGGGCATTCCTGAAGAAGGGCTTATGCCTGAAACATCGATTCTCCTGCTCCTTGGATGCTGCCTGACCTGCTGCGCTTTTCCAGCAACACATTTTTCAAAATAGACATTGTGTCAACTGAGGTGGCAGACGTGAAAGTACAAATGCAATTATTCAGAAAGAAGGTAGCCCAAAGCCACTGCTATTCCTCTGGTGATATGTCTCACCTGTCCTAGTGGTCTGCTGCAGCCCGGTGCAGCTCTTGAGCACTTGTCTCCACAGGAGATGAACCTCGGGGCTCAGTGTTAGCCTACCACTGCAGCAATGAGATATTGCATGGTTCCCATCTGAGCTGCAGTGAAAGCTGAGCTATAACAACCACTGCAGCAGAATGTGTTTGCAATAGCTTTCAATAAGGAGCTGCCATGTCTGCTATCCCATCCCCTTGACTTGGCTCCAGCTTATTCACACCCAGTAACTCATTATGTGGTGGTTTTACCTCCTGACTCAATATGTGAATACACTGCTCACTAATCTAATGCTTAATACACTGCCCATAGTCTAGTGTATCGGAGTATCTGAAAGCAAAAAGGAAGAAGTGAGGTTGACGTGGGGTTTTTTTTTAGATTACATTACAGTGTGGAAACAGGCCCTTTGGCCCAACAAGTCCACACCGACCTGCCGAAGCACAACCTACCCAGACCCCTACATTTACCCCTTTCCTAACACTACGGGCAATTTTAGCATGGCCAATTCACCTGATCTGCACATCTTTGTGACTGTGGGAGGAAACTGGAGCACCTGGAGGAAACCCACGCAGACACTGGGAGAACGTGCAAACTCCACACAGTCAGTCGCCTGAAGCGGGAATTGAACCCGGGTCTCCGGCGCTGTGAGACAGCAGTGCTCACCACTGTGCCACCGTGCCGCCCACGGGTCTTGGAACTGAGGGAAGGTGAGACAGGTAAAAATCAAGATGTGTCTGATCACACCATGTACAGATGGGCCTGGTAGAGTTAGAATGCCATGGGATTTAAGAAGATACATAATGCAGAAATTTATCACTATTGAATAATCACATGATGCCAAATGCAAGAACCTCAGCAATTAGCAGTTCTGTAATGTTAAACATTATGTTGTACAAAATGTGCCTGTCCCATGTCAGTTTGCAGGCTTTGTGTAATTGTGCCCAGCAAATAGAAGGAGCCATGTCAGTAAGTGGGTTGCAATATTTTTGAGTGTTTGGTTAGTTGAATATCTCCAAGTTGGAGCAAATCACAAAAGGCCGGCAGCATTGGTAAATATGTAATGTTATGATAGTGAATTTGACTGTAAGGTATGAATCCTGACTGCTAGTGGGTGACTGATGGAGCTGCGGGGTATTGAACAGTGTGAAAGGTTGGTGGTACAAAGGATAGAAGATTTCATTTGAAGATGTATTCACTGCCTTGGACCAGATGTATGAGGTCATTGAAACTTTTCCTGGCATACAGACAATTTCTTGGGTTTGGATTTGTGGGTTGACCTCCCTGGCCATCTACTTGGATTTCCTTTGGAACAAACGCTTTGAGGATTTTTTGTTTTTGGCCACCTGTGGGAACATTGTCTTTCTCTCCCTCTTTAATTTGTGCACCACCACCTCGAGCAGCCCATCAGAGAATGTGGGAGCCTTCTCACTTGCCTTCCATGTGCAGTCACTTTTCTCTCTCTGACACAGTTCCTATGTCACTATAACATGAGATCAGCTCTCTTTTTAGAGTGAAGAGCAGGCTAGGTGTACTTCATAAAATAGACTGGAAGCAGAGGCTAACCGGGAAGACAGTAGAGCAAAAATGGCAGGAGTTTGTAGGTATAATTGAGGACACTGTACAGAGGTTCATTCCCAAGAAAAGAAAGTTTAACCGGGGAGGGACTAGACAACCTTGGCTGACAAAGGAAGTCAGGAAATGTATTAAAGAAAAAGAGA
This sequence comes from Chiloscyllium plagiosum, assembly GCF_037043375.1. Lineage (NCBI taxonomy): Eukaryota > Metazoa > Chordata > Chondrichthyes > Orectolobiformes > Hemiscylliidae > Chiloscyllium > Chiloscyllium plagiosum. The sequence goes on from NW_028270149.1 coordinate 60,702,965, forward strand.
GATCCTATAAAGTGGCTAAGAACAGTGGGAAATCAGAAGATTGGGAAGGATACAAAAGCAAACAGAGGATAACAAAGAGTGTAATAAGAAATGAGAGGATCAAATATGAAGGTAGGCTAGCCAGTAATATTAGAAATAATAGTAAAAGTTTCTTTCAGTACATAAGAAACAAACGACAGGCAAAAGTAGACATTGGGCCACTTCAAACTGATGCAGGAAGCCTAGTGATGGGAGATAAGGAAATAGCAGGAGAACTTAACAAGTACTTTGCGTCAGTTTTCACAGTGGAAGACATGAGTAATATCCCAAAAATTAAAGGGTGTCACGGGGCTGAGTTGAGTATGGTTGCCATTACGAAAGAGATAGTGCTAGAAAAGTTAAAAAGTCTTAAAATTGATAAATCTCCTGGCCCCGATGGGATACACCCTAGAGTTCTGAGAGAGGTGGCTGAGGAAATAGCAGAGGCATTGGTTGAGATCTTTCAAGAGTCACTGGAGTCAGGAAAGGTCCCGGATGATTGGAAGATGGCTGTTGTAACCCCCTTGTTCAAGAAAGGATCAAGGCAAAAGATCGAAAATTATAGGCCAATCAGCTTAACCTCGGTTGTTGGTAAAATTCTAGAATCCATCATTAAGGATGAGGTTTCTAAATTCTTGGAAGAGCAGAGTCTGATTAGAACAAGTCAACATGGATTTAGTAAAGGGAGGTCATGCCTGACAAACCTGTTGGAATTTTTTGAAGAGGTAACAAGTAGGTTAGATCAGGGAAACCCAGTGGATGTGGTCTATCTAGACTTTCAAAAGGCCTTTGATAAGGTGCCACCTTGCTCAGGCTGCTGAGCAAGGTGAGGGCCCATGGTGTTCGAGGTGAGCTGCTGGGATGGATTGAGGATTGGCTGTCTAACAGAAGGCAGAGAGTTGGGATAAAAGGTTCTTTTTCAGAATGGCAGCCGGTGACGAGCGGTGTCCCGCAGGGTTCGGTGCTGGGGCCACAGCTGTTCGCATTATATATTAATGATTTGGATGAGGAAACCGGGGGCATTCTAGCGAAGTTTGCCGATGATACGAAGTTATGTGGACAGGCAGGTAGTACTGAGGAAGTGGGGAGGCTACAGAAGGATCTAGACAGGTTGGGAGAGTGGTCCAGGAAATGGCTGATGGAATTTAACGTGAGCAAGTGCGAGGTCTTGCACTTTGGCAAAAAGAATAAAAGCATAGACTACTTTCTAAACGGTGAGAAAATTAATAAAGCCAGAGCACAAAGGGATCTGGGAGTGCTAATCGAGGATTCTCTAAAGGTAAACATGCAGGTTGAGTCCGTGATTAAGAAAGCGAATGCAATGTTGTCTCTTATCTCAAGAGGGTTGGAATATAAAAGCAGAGATGTACTACTAAGACTCTATAAAGCTCTGGTTAGGCCCCATTTGGAGTACTGTGTCCAGTTTTGGTCCCCACACCTCAGGAAGGACATACTGGCACTGGAACGTGTCCAGCGGAGATTCACACGGATGATCCCTGGAATGACAGGTCTAACATATGAGGAACGGCTGAGGATACTGGGATTGTATTCATTGGAGTTTAGAAGATTAAGGGGAGACTTAATAGAGACGTACAAAATAATACATGGCTTGGAAAAGGTGGATGCTAGGAAATTGTTTCCGTTAGACGAGGAGACTAGGACCCGTGGACACAGCCTTAGAATTAGAGGGGGTCATTTCAGAACAGAAATGCGGAGACATTTCTTCAGCCAGAGAGTGGTGGGCCTGTGGAATTCATTGCCACGGAGTGCAGTGGAAGCCGGGACGCTAAATGTCTTCAAGGCCGAGATTGATAGATTCTTGTTGTCTAGAGGAATTAAGGGCTACAGGGAGAACGCTGGTAAGTGGAGCTGAAATGCGCATCAGCCATGATTGAATGGCGGAGTGGACTCGATGGGCCGAATGGCCTTACTTCCACTCCTATGTCTTATGGTCTTATGGTCTTATGCTAGCAATGAATGCTGAGTGCCCCACTAAACATGCAGAAAATCATGAGTTTCCTGGTGGGCTACATGCCAAAATCATTGAAATGAAGGAGGCAACACAAAGTGCCCATTTAAAAGGGCTAGGAGGGTCATCGTGAATTGTGATCTGGACAAGGGCTCTAAATGAAGTTTTAGCTCTGTCTTACTCAATGTTTTGATACAATGCCAACTTGTATAGAAGTTGTTTCTGAATTTACATTTTGCGAGTCATGAGAGCTATGTTTAATTACACTCTATCAACGGTCACTTAGCAAGCACAATACAATTAATTCATCATAAGTTTATTCCCCTGATAACTGCAACTGTTCTAAGGTTTAAAAAAAAATGCTCAGAAATTAGGCTTCCGAGTTTCCAAATAATAGTTACAATGTTGGCTATTGTGCTTACTCAACATGTTATTGTCCCACAGTATCATTCTGCATGACTTCTGAACTGTGCACACACTTACAGTAAAACCATTCTATTCATGTCTGTGAACTGGAAATCAATGTCTTTCCTTCTCCGTTGAGGTGAATTTAAAGCATGAACACAGAAATCTTAGAACAGCAATAATGTAGCCTGTTGGTGTGTTCAACGTATTCAAGGAGCAGTGAGTGGTGATGGTGGTGGTGGTGGGAGGGTGGTGGTGGTGGTAGGGAGGTGGGGGGGGGTGCGGGAGGTTGCTTTAACCAAGCCCACTAAGGTTGGAGAGTGTAAAATTTGTAAGATCCTCAAACTTGCCTCCAGTCTGTGCGTTATGTTCTGCTTTAAGCTAATATGGCTACTTGGATATTGAGATATTGGTCTGAAATATCATGAATTAAGAGCGTCTGCACATACATTGCTGCTGAGGCTGTTTTTTCCTCTTCACTGTGGTTCTTCAAATACTTACAGAGCCAAAGTGTCATACAGTACAGAAACAGACCATTATGGCCAAGTTGCCCTTGCCAACCAGGCTTCCTAAACAGAACTAGCCCCATTTGCCTCCATTTGGCCCATATCCCTCTAAACCTTTCCTAACCATGTACCTGATCAAATGTCATAATTGTACCCACCTCTATGACTTCGTTTGGCAGCTCATTCCATATATATACCATCCTCTTGTGTGAAAAAGTTGTCCCTCGGTTCCCTTTTAAATCTTTCCCCTCTCGCCTTGAATCTATGGCCTCTAGTTTTGGACTCTTCTACCCTGGGGAAAAGATCTTGGCTGTTTAGTCTATCCATGCCCATCATGATTTTATAAACTCTCTACAACGTCACCCCTTAGCCTCCTATGTGCCTGGTACAAAGGTCCTAGTCTATCCAACCTGTCCTTATAACTCAAACCCTCCAGTCTCAGTAACATCCTTGTAAATCTTTTTTGCACTCTTCTCAGTTTAATAACATCCTATAGCAGAGTGTCAGATATGACCTTACCAAAGTCTTGTATAGCTATAACATAGCATCCCAACTCCTGTACTCAATGCTCTGACTAATGAAGGCAAGCATGCTAAACACCTTCACACCCTGTCTACCTGTGAAGTCACTTTCAAGGAACTATGCAACAGCAACCCTAGGTTTCTCTGTTTGACAACATTTCCCAGGTGCCTATCATTAACTGTGTAAGTCCTGCCCTGGTTTGTTTGACCAAAATGCAATGCCTCACATGTATCTGAATTAAACTCCATCAATGAACTCCTGTCTTTACATTTGTTTGCAGTCTGTTCTCAAATACAGCTCTTTAGCATTATGTCTAAGATCTCTCTCCTCACATGATTATTCTACATTGGTCTTCTCTCTTACTGTCAGATAAATGTCACCACTTACATTCATTTATTGCATTTACATTCTTGACACTAACCAGTCTCCAGCAAACGATCACTTTGACAGCTGTTAGACATCATATTTGTATCATGTTTTCCACATCTGCTTGATCAATTAACTCATTAAAGACTTGTTTGTGTCTCCTAAGAAAGATGCTTATCTCTTTACCTTTAATGAACTTTGACATGTCATTTATGCTTGCTGTTCACCACTTGTGTGTCATTGAATCAACCATATGATATTTACACAGATTACTTCTACGACAACCACAAGTTTGGCTGTCAAATAATTCACATTATCATATCTGATTTCTTGTGTCTGTTTTAAACAAAACTTCCACTTTTCCAAAGGTACTGTCACAATTCAGTCTATCACTGCTGAATTACAATGCATCAGACTAAACACATGAACACACTCATTCAGCCTAACAAAGAAACACTTTGCAAATTAGTGATCTTTTTCATCATTAGGCCATCACCAGGTTTCATATGTTTTCTCCGTCTCATTTCATTTAGCTTAATTTCATTTGACCTTGGCTAACCCAGCAAATTTTAAGTTAGTATCTATAAGGTCAAGGGGACAGTCAGAAATTAATCCTTTGCCAGCAGTTGGGTTGGGGCAGTTGAAGATTGGTTAGCCGTTCTCAGTGTGTTGGTCAGGAAGGAGTCAGCATTTAACCCTCTCTCAGGGCATGTTGAGAGGGAGTGGGTGGAGGGCCACGTGGCAACTAATCCCCTTTCAAGAGCTATATCAGGAAGTGGGTACAGAAATTTTATGAAATATTTAAATTCTGTATCTCAAATATAAGGCTCTGTGAGCAACCTGGAAACCATATTTCATGCTCAAGGGCAAGCTGTCAATTTCTGAAGAAGATTTTGTCGCTTCCACGGTATCTTCCAGCTTGTGGAGGAAATGTCTTGAATTGCTTCATTCAACTTGTAAAGTATAATCTTATTTCAAATGTGATGTCTATAACAGATCAGAAAATATAAATGCGTTTAACAATGACATGTGCATTAACAATCTACATGAGGACAATTGCTTTGATGAGCCTATTTTTCTAATCAGATCAAAACCAGGGTTCAGGAACATCTTTTATAAAAACGTCGTCTTAGCGTCCATGCCAGATGACCAGGATTGTTTTATATTCCCCAATAATCCAATAACTCTACAAATTGTACCAAACTGAGCATCACTGTTGGAAATAACAAGGTTATAAATAACAGATGGACAGCTGCAGGCTGTTTCGAAGGTTCAAGACCCACTCAAAGTCTACACGGTGGTGGATTATTAAATACACCATACCACTACATTTGATGAGTGATTTAACAGAGTGAGACTTGTGAGCCTCTTATCTATATTAGAGAGCACTCAGCCAATAAGCCCTTGGGTAAGACATTAATGCTGATGAACAATGAAGCCTCTTAATGCAAATGATTGCTGTTAAATAAGAGAAACACAATAGAGTTGGCAGTTATATCACATGACTACTGGTAGTTTATCCTTCTTTCTCTCCAGTCATTACTATTTATATCTTCTTAACCTGATTTAAACCATAATATCGCACCAGAAATGATTGCATGCAATGTTTGGAAGGACTTTGAACTATAATGCAGACTATGGATGCAATATATGACATAGTAATATATTACCTTTACAACCCACACTTAGATTATTTGAAAAACTGCTGTTGGTGTTAATGAGTTATGGTATTATTTTCCTCACAAATTAGTGGAAATTGGCAGGTTGTTAAACATTGGTGGTAATCAATCCCTTGCGAGCGGAAGTATAGCAGTCGAAAAACAACATTTTAGTTTAGTCATTTATGATCAGATGAAAAAGGATTTTTTAGCTCTTGTTAAGTGCTTCCAAGTCAATCGTAAAAGTATAGTTATGTTAGCACATAGGTATTATGTTTTCATTTAAATTAACTTTTGATCAAAAATTTAAGGACAGTCAATTCTATGATTTTCTTAAGTGAATGACAGCAGAATTTTTTCTTACCTATTAAATCCAGGAAGCATGAGAAAATGTGACATTAAATAGATACACACAGACACAGGCTGGGGAGATGATTATTTAGTACAGTTAAGGATAATATGAGGAAAGACTATTGCAAAGGGTTTTGAGAATGAAAGGATCTGAGTCCAACTGTTTAGCTGCTATCTTGTTTCCTTTATAATGAAGTTGCAGAAGTCTTGGAATTCTTAGTAAATCTTGTTGTTCCAAATTGTTTTTCATTAGCTAGTTCTTGACTTTGAGCAAATTGTGAGAGAGAGAGAGAGAATAGATTTCAGTAGTCTTGCTATTATCAATCCATACTGCTTTCTCTCCTTTGCTCAAAAGCTCCTGTTGAACACGCAGAATTCTTTGCAGAATTTGGTGTCTGTCATTGTTTCATGGCAAACTGGATAATTGTAGGCAACCTTTTTACCTCTCAAAATGTGTATTTATCATACTACAGTGAGTAAAAGAATGGATGCAATTTTCCTGATGCCCCATTGAGTTTCAGAGTCTTTTGATTAAAATGATTGTTCTGATGCAGCTGGTTTTGTATGTTCCATGTGGGATGCTTGGGCTTGTCAGATATTCACAGCCTGAATGGCATCCCAACTACCATCTTAAATATTCACTCCCTCCACCATCAGGACAACATTGCAATATTGCAGATTATTGATAATGTCCACTGCATCAACTCACTAAGGTTCCTTAGACAACACCTTCCAAATGCATGATGTCTACCACCTAGGTCAGCAGATGCATGAACACCACCATCTGAAAACCATATGCCATCCTGACTTGTAATTCTGTAATATTTCTTTTCATTACTATTCTTTTTGTTCTATTTATTAGATGGCTGACTTGCAGTGCAGAGTGACCAATAGTATAGGATCACATTTTGCCTGAAGTCATTATGATGGCCAAACTTTCTCAACCATTCTTGAGGCAATGATGACCTTCAGGCTAAACTCACCACCAGCTATCTCTCTCTAATGAGAGAGCAGTCTATTATGATTATTATGACTCCTACTTATCACCATCGATGGATCTAAATCTTGAAACACTCTTCCTAAAACATTGTGAATGCACCCATATCAAATGAACTGTTACTATAAAGAAGTTTAAAATCCCTACAATGTGGAAGTAGACCATTTAGCCCATCCAGTCTCCATTGACCCTGAGAAGAGCTTTCCATCCAGACCTATTCAAAGGCAATCAACATGACCTCTCAAGGGCAATTAGTGATGGAAAGTACATTTTGATACTTCCCAGTAATGCTCACATCATCTAGGAATGGATTCAAAATCTTTAGACATAGTAACACAGCTTTCATAAGGCAATGCAAATGTGTAAATAAAGCATAAAATTATTTAGTAGAGACATTTTCAAACTGTTGAGCACAGTTACCCAGGAATATATGTCAATGCTATTTCTCAATGAGATAGCAATTATCTGTACATGCTTTGGAAGCTGAAATCTCAATTCAACATAAGAAATGGTCTCATAACCATTTCCTTATCGGTTATTGATACTTTATTGGGAATATTAGGCATTTACGGAGCCATGCAGAACCACAAGTCTGCAATGGGAATCTATTGCAAATGTAAGGTTCGAAGGTTTGGGTGACACCAGAGATAATGATGCGGGAATATGAAGGGTAGATTTTGTAAGTGATGCACTGGCTATGAAAGAAACTCCATACTGTCATCTTATCAAATCTTAAGATCAAGTTCAGTATTAGATTATTTTTTAAAGTCACACTTTGACAAAGATGGGCCATCCAGAACTGATAGTTCAACATTTATTACCACTATAAATAGACTGCCAGAATTGAAGGAGGAAAACAGCCCATCATCATTCTCAACCAATAGTAGAAGCCTATTAAATTTTGCCATGAGCTAACTGATGTAGACTACTTCTCCTTCAAGCTTAAAATTACCTTCATAGACAATGATAAGCATGTTAAGATGTCTCCAAATTAATTTAACCAGATTAACTTTGTCCTTTATGTATCAATATAATAGAACAAACAACAACAGATACTGGAGATCTGAAACAAAATACAGAAATTGCTGGAGAAACTCAGTAGGTTTGGTAGCAGCTGTGGGAGAAAATAGAAATAATATTTTGTTTATGTGGAGGTGATGGCAACTAATCCAGTGACCCTCGTAATGGTCTCAAGACCTGGGTTCAAATCTGGCAATCTCAGAGGGTGGAATTTGAACTCAATAAATATCTGGAATTAAGAATCTAATGATGACCATTATTGTTGATTGTCAGAAAATCCCATCTGGTTCATTAATGTTTTTTAGGGAGGGAAATTGCTCTCCTTACCTGGTCTGGCTTACATGTAAATCTAGACCCTCAGCAATGTGATTGACTCTTACCTACCTTCTGGACAATTAGGGATGGGTAATGAATGTTGGTCTGGCCAGTGACACCCACATTCTGTGAATGAATGAATAATGAAGAGTCCAGTGATTCTCCATCAGAATCATGTCACATGTCATGCCTTATGCTTCGCAAGATGTCTTTCAAGCCTGAAAGGGTTGGTGCAATGAATACTATAAAACAAGGAAGTGACAGACCTGAGATCAGTCTTAGATAGAGGCTGCTGAAGACGGTTGTGGAATGCAAGTAATGAAATGACTGACTATACCCACGGAGACTTTCAAAACACACTATGGTGATTGACCTTCTCTATCTCCCTTCCAGTTTCTTCAGAATTGACTCCTTTATGAGAGGAGAACAAAAGTTTTTGTTTACTTAACATGAAGGCTTCTAATGGTGTTTCAAACTGTGTGCTCAATCACAATCCTGACCTATCATCCAACCACCATTCCTAATCCTCAGAAATTTCAGTTAGAATGCATCCAAATTTCTGTCCTGCTGTTCCTGCAAAAACAAAAATGACAATGTTCCTCCTGTTATCTGTACCTCCTCCCATGGCTCCTGATGAAGGGCTTATGCCCGAAACGTCGTTTTTGAAGCTCGTTGGATGCTGCCTGAACTGCTGTGCTCTTCCAGCACCACTAATGCAGAATCTGCTTTCTGACCTGTTGAGTAAGTCCAATGCTTGCCTTTTTTTCAAAGTTGCAGTGTGTGCAATGTTATAGTTTAATACAAATTTAGTTTCAACTGGTATGTTAGAATTTGGATGGTTTTTCTAGAGATATTACGCTTAGAACAATTTATATTTATCAACTGTGAAATGCAGTGAGTTGGGTTGATCCAAATATAGTGATAATCATATTCAAGTGATAATACAATTTGCATAACTGCACTGGTATTGTTAATTGGATTACTCAAGCATACTAAACCAGGCTTGCTGCAATTTCTGAAGAAAATCTTCCATATTTTGCCTGCTGAATACCATGAATATATGTTTTTCTTTTAATTGAAAAAAAGGTTCCTTCATATTGAGTTTTCCAACTTCAGACTTGAAAGGATATAACCCAAGCAAGCTGTACACATTGCCTATATATGGAATTGGGACTTTTATATGTTTCTTCAATGATGTAAAATATTTTACATTTAATAATAAATTCAGATAGCTATATTCTTAAAGGAGTTGTTTTGTGTTGCATAATTCAGTGTATGATTAATAGTGACTGAGATACTTACAATATTTTGTGCAATAGCTGGTCCAGTTAGTGTCCTGGGAGTGATGTTGCATGTATTCAATTTCAGTTAATCATTTAATCAATTCCATAATTTTAAAATATTTTTATACCCTAGACTTTGAGGTAGACATTCCTGTTTGATAACACTCAATTTTTACTGTTATCAGATTAAGCTCCTGTTAAATGTAGGATCCAGGATTGAGTTGCAATCTCATAAAGATGACAGTTGAGCACGACATAAAACAAGTGGGTGATGTGATAGCACTCATCTTATGCCACTGCCCAAGATGAATTTCTAATTCTTGATATCCTAAGACTAGAAAAACATTTCATATGAAACTTTGAAATGAGGAGCAGGGGTAGGCCACTCATCCCTGCGAACCTGCTCTACCATTCTATAGGAGCTGGGTTGAAGTTGGCTTTAAAGAAAATGAAGTATTGCTAGTTGCATTCTATGTACCTGAATGAGTATAAGTTGCTGAATGTTGCTTCTCACAATCTGTTATGATTCAGTAAATATCATCCTTCTGAAGGAGGCGTTCAGAGATACAACTCACTGAATTCAACAGCTGAGAATGGTGCATGCTTTGTTATTCAAACAACAAAATCCTGCTCTTTCTCTTCTTCTCACTGCACCCACACTTTCAGAGCTGTGAATCTTCTTCTGTTTCATTATCTGAATTCCCCGCTGTGGATATACCTGAGCTAATGCTTGCAGTAGTGATCTTCTGCGAGGTGCCAAAGCATGAAAGACTTGGCTCTGAAACAACTTTACTGACACATCCAGAGAGAGAGGAGAGAAACATATGTTCCAACACTGTCATCTTTACAACTCTAAAATAAACTCTACGGCAGAATGAATCATGTTATATTATGTTTTACTGTAAACTTTGAAAACAGTGGGTGATTATGAGAAGAAGGAAGACAGCAAGTAGGATAACACTAACTTGGGGTCACCTGCTTCACTAGGATATTGAAAGAAATAGCACTCTGCCACACATATCAGAAACATATAGCAACAACTGAAGGTCATTCAGCAAATTTCAACATTCAATGAGATCATGGTTGATTGGTAGTCTAATGTTATCCACCAACTGTGAATTCCACAACCTTTAATTTCCTTGATTAGTATAGATCTACCAATCTCAGATTTCAAATTACTAACTGAATTAGTATTTACAGATTTTCATGTTTGGTTTTCACAATTCTACCAATTCATGCAACAAAGTGTCTCCTAATTTCTCTCCAGGATAGTGAAGTGCTGATTTTGTGATTATATTCCTAACAATGTTAGATATTCTCAACGTGGTGCCAAATCTGAAGGCCTTTGAAATGGTGGGCAGGACTTCAATCCTCACCATTTAAAAAAGATTAAATTTTTTCTGGCGGGGGAAGGAAATTCAAAATACATTACACAAGCAGGCATCTCAAACTCAGTGGGGCCATTTGAAATTCAAGTGGATCCCATCTCTGCAAATGCCTTTTTATGCGATATGGAGTGATGAATTTATGAAGTAGATGGAAACAATTGTAAAGGGTAGATATGATCTGGTTCAAATGTCATAATCTGATCCTTAAAACTTTTACAGGAGATAATATAAGCATTGCTACATCAGGTTAAAGCACTACATTGGAGGCAAAATCACATTATTTGCCACCTGTGAGGTCAGTGGCCCAAGTATATCCTGCTTCTGTTTCTCAGGAGAGCAAAAATGAAGTGTAAAGGGAACATTAAACTTACTCTGGTCTGCAATGTGAAAGTTTCTTTACACAAGCTAGTCACCACGGTCGTGAAAATCTGACTTTTAGACTCCATTGCAATAGCAATATATTTTAGGTTGCTGCTTGATTTTGGGAAGGCTGACATTCACTGGTCCAGTGGGATCTGTAAACCTTATGTATTGTTGTCTACTCCTCTGAGTGTTACATCCTGCTTTCATGCCCACGCCCATCTCCAGAAGTCCTCTATATAGCTTGTCAGTATAAGCAGTGCTTCTCTCCTCTGGAATGCAAAGCAGCATGATCCTTCTCTGTTGAACATGTTCAAAGAGTACTTGAACACAAGTATTACTACATCTTCAGGTTCTGCAGTACTTTTTTGCACAACTTTTTTAATAGAGTTATATTGAATATATTGATAAATTTGGCTGTACTTCACCTTTGTACTATTGTTACAAGACTTTAAATTTTGCAACAGCATTCAAAGGTAGGGAATTCCTAGTGAAGAATTTAATAAACATGAGTTATAAGCTTGTTTTGATGCTTTAGTTCTCTAATCTAATGCTAAAAACAACTGTCCTTACATCCACATAGTCTATGACCAAACTGGAAAATCTATACTTGTATTGCTTGCATTTCCCTGGAACACATGTTCAGTCTAACTTCATGTTCAATTGCATAAGGACCTTTGACCACATCTTCCAGAATGACTTTCTTATTATTACTGTAGGATTACTTTTCTGGATCTATGTTTTGCATCTATTTGTATGTCCAATTCTTTCAGTGCTTTAATGTAGTATGTGATATCTTTCTACATACAGAAGACTAAGTTCAACAATAACATAATGTTTATCAATAAATTTCAAAATTTAAAAAATGCATTCAAGAAAACTAAAAATGACAGTCACAATTATATTTTACTGTTGAGTTTTGGTGCTAAGTATTTTTGCAGGGAAACAAGCATTGTTTGGCTGATGAATAGATATGTAACAAGTTTATCTCATGAAGCTGGGCATTTCACAACAAATTGAGACCTAGTATAATGAGGATCTCTATTTGGCATTTGACAGATCAATAGTTAAAACACTGACATAATTAAAAAGTCTTTCAAAATTAGGCAAAATAAATCAAAGGATCCATTGTCAGATACAATGAAGGATTTTGTGAAACAAGAATCACGAAAATAAAGTAAACCTTTTTACATTTATGTTATGGTTAACACCTTGTTAATGTAAGGAGAGGTTGATTATTCTAACATAAAAGCCATTTTCAACTCTGTCATAAAATGGGAAGATAGAAAAAAAACTTTTTTTTAGAATGTTCAGATATAAATTACTCTCTTGATCATGGTTAGACAGTGGTGATCATTCAAAATAGTAATATAATCACACAGTCAGAACTTGCACTTCATTATATACTCTACACTTTAATGCCCCTTCATTCATTTTCCTTTCTTCCTGCATCAACCTGGTATTTGACTCCTTTAAGTATCTGAATGGGTACTACATTAACAAACTGATTTCCATAAAAAGATGTGGCAAAGAATTAAAGTAACGATCGGTTTAGTTTCAAATTTTATGTGACTGATTTACAATAAATTCAAAAGGCGGTAATACTGAGATGGATCCTGCTACTTTACACAGCACAGCCTTGAAGCTACATTCTGAAGCCTCAGTTCATGAAATCTGAAAAATAAACTGGGACCTTGGGTTCATGTCGTACTACGGGTGACCCCACTGTACTATACACTCTCACATGCACGCATGCACACACATTCCTGCAGACCCTCTCTCATACACTCATACATACACCTCCCCACACTCTCTCTCACACATGCACTGTCTCACAGACTTACACCCTATTACACTAACACACATACACATACTCTCTCACAGACACTCACGTACACACACACGCACACTCATTCGGTCTCCCCAGCACGTGCGCACGCACACACACGTTTATGGGGTGAATTTCTACTCACAGAATTACATTTTATCTTGCTTAGAAACTGCATAAATCAATGTAAAATTCTGTAATCCCACTTTAGAAATAGAATCAGTCTGACCTAACATTGGGACACAGCCAGACTTTAACTTCACACCTTCAATGCATTACCTGAGCTGAGATGGCACCTATTGTTAAAAGCTACCATGAGAATGTAACTTCAAAGAAGTTCTGGGATTTACATATGAAGGAACTGAAACTAACATGATCATTCTAAAAGATGAAAGACTCAAGCTAAATTTGTTTAATATTAGGTTCCATGACACTGCAATTCTTTTGCGATAACCACCTGATGAAGAAGCAGTGCTTTGAAAGCTAGTGATTCCAAGTAAACCTGTTGGACTATAACCTGGTGTTGTGCGATTTTTAACTTTGGCTAGTTTATTTGTTAAAGTAAAGGATTCACAGGAAATATATTGCACATTTGAATATAAACTATGCTAATTATGTTGATAAACACCATAGTTTAAGATTTACTGTGACTGATTTAGCATTTTTACTAAGTTGATTTCTACCAGTTCCTGTTCATTAAGTTGCAATACAGCACATTTTACTGTTTCAGATGTTACCAGTGGTAGCATTTGGTGGCAGATGGTTGTGGATTTAAGTCCCTGTCCAGAATCCTGAGTAAGTAATCTTGATTCACTTCAGTCCAGTACTGAGGAGGTGTTGCACTGTTCAAAGATCTGTCTTTCAGATGAGATGTTAAACAGAGGGCCTCTTGCCTCTCAAGTGAATAGAAAACACTTCACAATATTATTCAAAGAATAGGATATTCACTTGGCATCCGGACCTATAGTTATCCTTAAATTACCTCACTAAAATATATTATCTACCAAATTATCTCATTGCCAATGTAAGACTTTACAGTGTCCAAATTGAGTGTGTTTTCTGTATTAAAATAAATACAAAAATGTACAAAATTTGCCATAATTTGTGGAAGTTGTGAAAGGCATTATATAATTGCAATTTATTTCTTATTTGAACAGAATACATAGATATTTAGTTAAACACTGAAATCCATTACTGGGAAAAATGGGGCAACAAACCATTGAGTTTTAAACAAACACAGAGAAAACTGGAAAAAACTCAACAGGTGTGGCAGAGAGAAACAGAGTTAACATTTTGAGTCTTCAGAACTGAAATGTGTTGGAAAATAGGTTATCTTTTATATTTTTGCCAGAAGTGGGCAGGAGCAAGAAGGGGGATGTTATAGAGGCCCAATGCAAAAGACAAAAAAAAAGTTATTGATATTGGAAAAATTAAGTAGAGGTGTAAAAGGGCTATAAATTAAGTTGTGAAAGTAGAGAAGTGGTCTTTTCTACTCAGTACAAAGTAAACAAAGGTAGAATTCCCATAGTCCTACCAGACCTTAGGGTTGCTCTCTCATTAGAGAGAGACAGACTGCTAGGGCTGGTTTAACCTGAGCGTCGCCATGTCTCGGGCAAGGATACACATTGTAAAGTAGAGTTCTTAGTAGTAACTTCAACCTGTGTGGGAATTGAACCCATACTGCATTGCAAAACAGCTGTCCAACCAACTGAGCTGATCAACCTTCACAAAGTAAACAAGATACAAACATGATACAGTTGTGGGGTGATTGGGGGCTGGGTCTAGAAAATATAAGAAAAATTGAGAATAGACATAAATGTGGTCAGCTTCTGAAGTTATTACACTCAATATTGAGATGTTGAGGCTGTAGCTGTTAAAATAAAAAGGTTAAAACCTTAATTGTGATGACTAAGTGTACGTATCATTACATGATCTAAAAGAGGGATAAATGAATTGGAAACCAAAGTTTGCATTAATATAATGTTTTGCATTTCAAGGCATGCACAAAATATTTTCACAGCAGATTTGTTAACTGTGAAGTAACAGTATTATGAAGCAGTCAATTTTTCACATAGCAAGGTCACAAAACAAAATTATATGATTGCTTGATCTGTTTTTTTTGTTGTTATTTGAAGGCTAAGTATTCTTAATATTTCTCCTATCTGCTGGAAACTTATAAAAACAAGCAATATTTATTTAGAGTTTTGCACATCCTATTATCAAAGATTCGTCATATTACAGAGAATTGAAAGAATAACAAGAATGACAATGGAACAGATTTCTAAAAAAGTGTAGAGAATCCATTTAAGAGTACAGTCATGAAAGCATAAATACAGCTGTGGCAGCATAAAGCATACTACAATTGAAATTCATTCAGAGTAGACAGCTTTATTATATCTTTTAACATGTTATCCATAATATCAGATTGCAACATTCTTACAGTCTTAACTATTGAGATCAGTGGCCTCACACTGAATGAAAAAATAATTACTTGTAGTTGCTCTTCAGCAGTATTCTAATTCCTAATTCTTAAACTCATCTAAGATATTTCTTTGAGCACTCATCATTTGATTCATGACATGGTATCTCTTCCTAGCTGCCTGTTTTGAATTTCAACAGGAACTCTGCTAGCAAAGTATAGATTTTCTTCACTGTTGAACCATTGAAGCAATTTTACTCAAATGCCTCAAATTCATTTGCACTAGATTAGTTCAAGCTAGACTTTTCCCTCAATGGGTGTTGAGACTTAGAATTTAAATAAGCCTGGTAGCGCTAACCCACTCCTAGTGGAGCTATTGCAGCACCAGCCTAATCCTGCACTTCTTCCACAGTTTTGATAGACCTAACATTTGAAATTCTGGATATTGGAGATATGACCTGATGACATAGATTGGGGAATAGCAGTAAGTAGGTTTAGCTGGAATCTTATTAAGGTGTTTGTGACGTAGGCTATGAATCATGTAACCCTACAGTGCAGCAAGAAGCCATTCGGTCAATGAGTCTGCACCGACCCTCTGAACAGCATCCTGATCAGACCCATCCTCTTGATCCTGCACGAGGTTTTATCGTTGCTAACCCACCTAACTTGCATGTCCCTGGACACAATGGGGCAATTTTTAGCATGATCAATCCATCTAACCTGTACATCTTTAGACCATTAGAGGAAACTAGAGCATCTGGAAGAAACCCATGCAGACACGGGGAGAATATGTAAACTCCACACAGACAGTCGCCCAAGGCTGGAATTGAACCTGGGTCCCTGGCGCTGTAAGGCAGCAGTGCTAACCACTGTGTCACCATCACCATCCTTGCAGGATGGGATGTGTGACAGAATCAGACAACAAGTGTAGCTGCGCATCTCAGTGACAAGGTCATTGTGCTCTGTCTTTTATGATTTCCACAGGCAGTATGCTGAGATTCTCAATTGGCAGAGGTGAGATGCCAATTGCTGGTCACTATTGATTGTTAACTCCTGTGTTAACAACTTGTCTTGTGAATGTTTACGGTCCCATCTACCAAACTTAACAAATAAGCTTGGCATTGGGAAAACTCAACAAGGAAAGCAAGGCACGCATCTGGTGCATTCAGCTCACCAGTTGCCTGAATGACCTCCGTGATGCCTGTGACTAAACTGCGACTCAGGGCAAGATGCACTGGCATCAACCACAATCACTCCTCCTCCACAGATGTTGGCATTTAGAACATAGAAGATAGAACAATACAGCGCAGAACAGGCCCTTCTGCCCTCGATGTTGCGCCGAACTGTGAATTGTTCTCAGCTCGTCCCTCTACACTATCCCAAAATCATCCATGTGCTTATCTAAGGATTGTTTAAATCTCTCTAATGTGGCTGAGTTGATTACATTAGCAGGTAGGGCATTCCTTCCCTTACCACTCTCTGCATAAAGAACTTTCCTCTGACATCTGTCTTAAATCTATCACCCCTCAATTTGTAGTTACGTCCTCTCGTACAAGCTGATGTCATCATCCTAGGAAAAAGTCTTTCACTGTCCACCCTATCTAATCCTCTGATCATTTTGTATGTCTCTATCAAATCCCCTCTTAGCAGCCTTCTGGCCAATGAGAACAGGTTCAAGTCTCTCAGCCTTTCCTCATACGACCTTCCCTCCAGACCAGGCAACATCCTGGTAAATCTGCTCTGCTTCCTTTTCCAATGCTTCCACATCCTTCCTGTAATGGGGGCGACCAGAACTGTACACAATATTCCTAGTATGGCCGCACCAGCGTTTTGATTAGTTGCAGCATGATATTGCGGTTCCGGAACTCAATCCCTCTACCAATGAAACCTAACACACCGTATGCCTCCTTAACAGCACTATCCACCTGGGTGGCAACTTTCAGGGATCTATGTACATGGACTCCAAGATCCCTCTGCACATCCACACTACCAAGAATCTTTCCATTGACCCAGTAATCTGCCTTCCTGTTATTCTTCCCAAAGTGCATCACCTCACATTTAGGTGCATTGAACTCCATTTGCCACCTCTCAGCCCAATTCTGCAGTTTATCCAAGTCCCCTTGCAACCTGTAACATTCTTCCAAACTATCCACTACTTCACCGACTTTAGTGTTGTCTGCAAATTTATTAATCCATCCACATATGTCTGCGTTTAAGTCATTTATAAAAATGACAAACAAGTGGTCCAAAAACAGATCCTTGTGGCACACCATTAGTAACTGAACTCCAGGTTGAATATTTTCCATTAACCACCACTCACTGCCTTCTTCCAGAAAGCCAGTTTCTAATCCAAACTGCTAAATCACCCTCAATTCCATGCCTCTGCATTTTCTCCATCAGCCTACAATGTGGAACCTTATCAAAGGCTTTACTGAAGTTCATGTATACCATGTCAACTGCCCTACCCTCATTTACATGCTTGGTCACCTTCCCAAAAAACTCAATGAGGTTTCTGAGACACGACCTGCCCTTGACGAAACCATGTTGACTATCTGAAATTAAATTGTTGCTTTCTAGATGATTATAAATCTTATCTCTCATAATGCTTTCCAAAACCTTTCCTACAACAGTAGTAAGGCTCACTGGTTTATAATTACCTGGGTCATCTCTGCTGCCCTTGAATAAGGGCACAACATTTGCAATCCTCCAGTCCTCAGGTACTAAACCTGTCGACAATGATGACTCAAATATCAAAGCCAAAGACTCTGATATCTCCTCCTGAGCTTCCCAAAGAATCCTCGGATAAATTCCATCTGGCCCAGGGGACTTGTCTACTTTCACTACTTCTAGAATTGATAACACCTGTGTGTAACTAACCTCGATCCTTTCTAGGTTGATTCCTGAAGAAGGGCTTATGCCCGAAAAGTCGATTCTCCTGTTTCCTGGATGCTGCTTGACCTGCTGCGCTTTTCCAGCAACACATTTTCAGCTCGATCCTTTCTAGTCTAATATCTCGTACCTCATTCTTCTCCACAATATTCTCCTTTTCCTGAGTGAACACCGATGAGAAATGTTCATTTAGCACCTCTCCTGTCTCTACAGGTTCCACACTCAACTTCCTACTTCTGTCTTTGACTGGGCCTATTCCTACCCTAATCATCCTTTTATTCCTCACATACCAATAGAAAGCTTTAGTGTTCTCCTTTATTCTATTTGCTAAAGACTGCTCGTGTCCTCTCTTTGCTCTTCTTAACTCTCTCTTTAAATCCTTCCTTGCTAATCTTTAACTCTCCATTGCCTCATCTGTACCATCTTGCCTCATCAACACATAAGCCTCCTTCTTCTTCTTAACAAGAGATGCAATTTCTGTAGTAAACCACGGTTCCCTTACCTTATCACTTCCTCCCTGTGTGACAGGGACATACCTATCAAGGACACGCAATATTTGTTACTTAAACCAGCTCCACATTTCGATTGTCTGCATCCCCTGCATTTTGCTACCCCATTCTATGCATCCTAATTCTTGCCTAATCACGTTATAATTGCCCTTGCCCCATCGATAACTCTTGACCTGTGGCATGTACCTATCCCTTTCCATCACTAAATTAAATTAAACATAACTGAATTATGGTCACTCTCTCCAAAGTGCTCAACTACAACTAAATCAAACCGTCAGTCCATTTCCTCCATCCCTAAGCACTGGCACTTTACACACAGGGACAAGAGTCCAGTTCACACACTGGACTCGGCTGCCTCACCTTGCTCTCTTAGCACTCCCTCACTTAGTGTCTACCTGGTTTTCATAGCATCTGGGCCTTGCAATGCCATGCCAATTAACGCAGTCTCTAAAACAGACAGATTGCCTTGCTCCTCAGCCATCCTCAGTCACCTTACTGTATGGCAGTGTGCTACATTAATCTCACTCACGCTGCATGTGCCTGCAGCTTATGCAGCAAACGCACTGCATAGGCTATGTCTTGAACTGTAAAGGGAATGTCTTCATTGAAGTCCATGGAGGCGTCAAAAGGTCGGGGGCGGTGGGGGGGGGGAGGGGGTTCCTGGCTCTGTATGACGAGGGCAGCCTACTATCCCCGTCTAGAGGGTTGGCCACAGTCAGTCATTTGATTGTAAATAGAAAGTCTCTCAATTGCTCTCAATGCACTTTTCTCTTTTTGCTTCTTCTCACTAGGTTTTACTGTATTCCCTGGTTCTGCTGCTGTACTGGAAGTCATCTGCTCTGATGTAAAGGGCCTGAAACCATTGTGGGGTGACCCTGTAGATGATGAGTCAGATGTGCCAGAGTCAAGTTTACATATCTCAGCCTGAATTTCCCATTGGCAGACAGCTTCAAGCAGGGTTGCGTGAATGGAAATGACCGCAGGGTCTGGGTATGTAGTTCCTCCTCCAGGTGGATGCCTCTTGGTACCACCAGTTTGCTTGTCAGGTGGGGATCCCTGTACTAGGATTAGCAGACAGATGGAGGAGACAGATAGACAGTGGCTTGACCCACTGTGCTGTTATAGCTCCTGAGCAAGAAGCTCCCAAATGCCTGTCTGCCACTGCTGCTCCACTCTGCATTTGAATATAGCCCCTGATTGCCGAGACAACAGGGCCATCGCCTACCTGGTACTGAGCAGGTGCCTGGTCTCGGGCAGTCCTCTGAGGGTGCCTGGTGTGTTTTCTTCCTCAGCAAACTGTGGAGCTGGCACAGTGAGGTGCTCACAACACCGTGTACCTTTACACTATAACACCAACGGTTCCCATTGAGTTGTCAGAATCTGGGTTAGTGGGCTCTAAAGGAGGTAGGCTTGCTAATGTTTCCTCTGAAAGCCTGGTATTGTGACTCTCAGGGATTGAGGATCGGGCTTCTGGTGGAGGTGGGCGTTTTGATGTTGAGGCTGCAAGACAAAAGAGGGAGAAGAAATCCTGGTCAGTGAGTAGACCATGTCCAATCTTTGAAAGTAATAGCAGGGTTATTGGGAGAGATGCAAAAGCCTTTGTGGTGTTTCAGCATCCCTGTAGGAGTGATCACAATCCTGTCTTGCAAAGGCCAAGGTGTTCTCCTTATAGGAGGCAAGCAGCCTGATGTCCAGCACACCTTCCACCTGTCTGGCCTCTCTGTACTCAGTCATAATCTGTCGTCACTTCCTTCAATGAGATTAATATGTGGATTGACTGAGATTACAGTGGGTGGCATGACTGTTTGTGCTTTTGTTAGGCCAAGATAGTGAGATATACTGAAGGTCTCAGGGGACAGCACAGAAGGCATGCAGGATCAGTGGTGTGAGATAATTAGAGGGGAGAGACAGTGCCTGAAGTAAGGTGACGTGGGCAATATCAAGAGCAACACAGATGGTCCTCGGTGGGAGTTGTGTACAGTAGCACTTATAAAGAAGTGTGTGGGACTTATCCTGGCCCAGCAGAGAAGGTCATTGACCTTCTTGCAGCACTTCTGGTCATGTGTTCATACCCTGGAAATGGCCTCAGACAGGCTGGCCAGGTTTGGTTTGGTGATCTGGACTCCTTCGATCATCATCCAGGAAGATGATGGCTCTCTTCTGTGCTACGCCATCCACCAGGATCTTTCGATCCATGTTGAAGATTCTAAATGCCATCTTTAGTTTCTCTGATATCTTATGGACATATCCTTCAATGAACTGGCCAGGTTTGGAATGCCAATGCTTTCACTGCAAGGAATGCCAGTTTTTGGGCAGATATCTGTTAACTGGTGAGTGGTTGCGGCAAGTGCACATGAGAAAGTGGGGCAGAAATCAGGCAGGAGATATGCCATAGTTGCAGGATTGGCAATAAATAAAGTGAGTGTGGAAAGATACGGTGAGAGAACTTGTGAGATCTCACGGTGACAAAAACTTAAACTTGATGTAATTCCGACTTCCCCAAAAGAAGTTAGTTTCAGCCTTATATTCTTGTTTGGAATATTAGAATGTGACACTACTATCAGAAATGGGAGACACATGCTTCTCAGATGTATTAATAATTTTTTTATCTTGTGACTAAAACAGGTAATACATATGTGATTTGTGTGCAGTGGCACTGATAGAGAAGAGTGTGGTGCTTACCCTGGCACAGCAGAGAAGGTCATTGACCTTCTTGCAGCACTTCTGGTCATGCGTCTGTACCCCGGAGATAGGTTATTAATAGTTCAATAACAACATGACATAAGTCATCATATGAAAAATATTGCTTGAAAGAATGTATAAACTGGTGAGTTTTGATGTACTTTCTGTATGAAGATTTATTCCTTTCATGTTCATGCACCTAGACATAACACATTCTGTCCCAGGTTACAAATTTTATCCCAAGGTGGGTCTGACTGACCTTCTGCAGTTTTGTCATCTGGTTATTCTTATCAATTATATCCTAATGATGTTCTAGATAGTCACCTTCTGCAGTTTTGAAGTATCTGTTTTATGGCATCTGGTCAATATTTTCAACTATACCCTAATAATGTTCTAGGTAAAGTATTTAGTTTTGTACCATTTCCAAGCATGCCAGCATAACAGGGTAACTTTTCCATCCTTATTTCTGTTTACTGACTGTTTATGTAATGTAATAAGCAAGAGAAAAAACATCATTACCATTGCATTCTTTCCAATCAATCTTGCATCAAGGGACAGATTTTTCACTCATCCACTTATTAGCATTCTCATTAAATCAACTACAACAGCATTACTAGAGCATAATTTATGAGTCAATCTGCAAAGGACACTTGAGTGATTGCCTGTGGTGAGGTAAAGAATCAATCATCACTTGTTCCAAGGCTCCATACAATTTCATAGGAGTGCATTAGCAATATAAGATCTTGATGTGAAAAGGCTAAATATTTTCAGCAGGTCAGGCAGCATCTATGGAGAGAAACAGAGTTAATGTTTCAAGTTGATGATATTTTATCAAAACTACACAGATGCTGACAGATGTTTTCACAGATGTTCCCCAACCTCCTGAGTTTTTTTTCATCTTTTTTTTCTTCATTTTAGATTTTGAGTATCTGGGATATTTTGTTTTTATTTTAAGTGTACACTTGCTGCAAGGCAGAATTGTATTTTGTTTGCTCTGAAAATAAATGTAGCACAAGCCTTATTTTAACACATCAATTTCAATGTAACAAAATGGAAAAAATGTCACCCTAATTTACAGCACATAATTTCTGCAATGACAGTAAACTTCAGGGAATAGAAAGCTGTTTTATTAACCATGGGAGAAGTAAAAATGGGGTGATAGAATGGATTAGAAATATTCTGTTCTGCCAATCAATTCAATTTCCCATCCATAATGCTCCATTAAGCTGATTCATAAAGCCAGAAACCTATAATTTTCCTGCTCTAAAGAAAGGAACACTAAAAATAGTTGACAATTAGGACAGGCTGGAAAATTCAGCAGTAAACCAAATTTTTTCTGAAAATGTGAATGATGTATCTATAACCTAATATATGCTGGCAGTGTTTTTCTTCTAATTGCAACTGTAATTTAGAAATAGAAACTGTTAATTATTCTGAATTTACAATAAAAATGGAAAGCACAGGTACTGTATATTTATAACTTCTATCACTTCCCTCAGGCTTTTACAATGAACAGTTTAGCACAAAGATTTAGAGGACTGTCAACATTTGTTTGGATGATTTATAGTTTGTGAAATATTCTCTATCAATATACAATATAGTTTGGAGCTGCAAGACTTCCATAAACTAATCATACTCTCTTTTCTTCTCCCTTACATTTTATATGAATCCATAATGTTCTTGGAAGGAAAAGGCCATACTTTGGCTCCAACTCATCTGATTAAGTCATTGTAAATCCATATCCACTGATGGGTTATCCTTGGTTTGTGAGTACATGAACTCCCACGATTAGCAGGGGTCTCCTGGACCACATGTGGATCACTGACCATAGGTCTTCCAGGTAGAATGTAATACACCACCCTGCTACTGATGACAGGTTAAAACAGACAACCATTTGGTGAACAATGTACTTGGTAACATATCTGATTGTTTAATCAAAAACTGAGTAGATTAATGAACAATTATAAAAATGGCCCCAATCATTACACTCCATTAACTGTTTGCACAGGCTGATATAAAATGTAAGAACGCTGAAATGGTTTCCTAACCAGCAGATATATACATGGTTCAAACCAAAAAGATTGTAGTTTGATACAAGTTTTAATATTAAACTCAAAGCATATTCATGATCTGCTCAAATGAATACACACATCACCACATCTGGATAATTGACCTTTTCTGGCAGAGAGTATGGGTGGTCATCACATGGCTCTCAACATGTCAGGTTAGCTACGTTAGAAAGTTCTCCAGTTGATACTGTTATGTTTGCTCAAGCAAGAAGATATATTTAATTTCAAATTATTTTGTCATCTTGCTTGTTTAAACATAGTTGATAAATGGAGGTTATTTGAAGAATTAGTACAAGTTTTCAGCACTGTATTTGTTAATAAATATATTATTATATGAGTAAAAGGGGGAAAGGTGCCAAGTTCACATAAAGTGATGGTGCCAGAGCTTTTGTTGAGAGAACATTTAGTAGTAACTAAAGTCAATTTAAACTTGTAAATATATTTTATGCATTTAAATATAAGGTAAAAATCAGATGCATTTATGAGCAACACAAATGCTCATATGAGCAACAACCACAAATATCCCAACTTACTCTCCCAGCAATATACCCCAACACCAAACAACCCATATTCCAGCATACCCACAGGGGTCTTATCTTACCTATCTCCTCTTTGTCCCACTCCCTGAACTTGCATTGTTCTCTAGTTTCTCTCCTCAAAACTTATAACTCATGCTCCTGAGATCCACCTCTGAATCTCTTCCCTATTTCTCCTAAACTGCTGACCAGTACTACAAGGCATTAGTCTACTCACAGCTAGAATGTTATAAACAGGAAAGATATACTGGAATTGGACGCAGTCCAGAAAAAAATCCACAAGGTTGATAACCACTTTGGAAAGATTATATAATGTGAGGAGTTTGGGTAGTTTGGGTCTGTACTTGTTGGAAAATAGAAGAATGAGAAGTGACCTTCTTAAAATGTATAAGATTCTTAGAAGAGTTGATAGGGTAAATGCAGATAGGTTGTTTCCCCTTGTGTGAGAGTCTAAGGCCAGGCAGCATGAACTCATATAGTTAAGATACAGATGAGGAGGAATCTCTTCTCTCTGAGGGTTATAAATCTGTAAACTTCTTTACCACAGAGGGCTGTTGAGGCTGAGTCCTTGTGTATATTTAAGGCTGAGATAAACAGATTGACGGATGGGCAGGGAGGCCGACAGATTCTTGATTTGAAAGCCTTCTTCAGACACTGTGGTTGAGATTTATATTGATTTAAATCATGAAACCTTTTTTTCAGGCTGTGAATAAACTATGCAAATTTAAAACATTTTTAAAAATTTTACTGTTGCCTTGAAAAAAACTAGAGTAGATGGTGGTATTCTGGCCTAGCCACTAGAAAGACATTTCAAAATTGAGTTTTGTAGGTAGTTTTTTCAGCTGTGCTATATATTATGCAAGTTTGGCTGAGATCCAACTATATTGAGGAGACAGGCCGCCTACTTGTGGAACGTTTCAGAGAACACCTCTGGGACACCTGAACTAACCAACCCAACCACCCCGTGGCTCAAAACTTCAACTCCCCCTCCCACTCCACCAAGGACATGCAGGTCCTTGGACTCCTCCATCGCCAGACCATAGCAACACGATGGTTGGAGGAAGAGCACTTCATCTTCCGCCTAAGAACCCTCCAACCACAAGGGATGAACTCAGATTTCTCCAGTTTCCTCATTTCCCCTCCCCCCACCTTGTCTCAGTCAAATCCCTCGAACTCAGCACCACCTTCCTAACCTGCAATCTTCTTCCTGACCTCTCCACTCCCACCCCCACTCCGGCCTATCACCCTCACCTTGACCTCCTTCCACCTATCGCATTTCCAATGCCCCTCCCCCAAGTCCCTCCTCCCTACCTTTTATCTTAGCCTGCTTGGCACACTTTCCTCATTCCTGAAGAAGGGCTCATGCTCGAAACGTCGATTCTCCTGCTCCTTGGATGCTGCCTGACCTGCTGCGCTTTTCCAGCAACACATTTTCAGCTGCGATCCAACACCCGCTAATGGACTTTGCTCAGCAGGGATTGTTGACACAGTTCTCAGGACAGTCACAGTCAATAATGTGACTGACTGATTTTATCAGAAAGAAATGGAAATAGCTGTTTTGAAGACATTTGAATGATTATTTGTTCACTTTGACAGATTATGAGCACATCAGATAAAGAAGTATTTTTGTTTTCAAGAGGAATTTCAAGGGTCATATATGTTTATTGTTTGTATTAGCTTTTTTTGGCAAAGTTAATTTCAGCTGGAATTTGAACAGGTGATTCTTTTTATTTCTTGATATTTCACAACCTTCCAATGTTATTATATATCTCATGAGTTCCCGTATATTGGGATACTGAATGAATGGGCATCGGTTGGAATCACATAGAGAGCCAGCCTGTTGTACCAAGGAACAGACAAGGGCATGCTAGTCTGTAAGCCTCAGCAATGCATCCTAGCTGGATGTATATCAGGACCTTGCAGTCCTCTACTCTTGAAGATGAAAAATTTCAGATGGATGGGTTGGTGTTTAGACATTGGGAACATGACATCACAAATTGTCTTGACTCACATTTCTCAACTTAGTATACAAGTCTCTTTCACTCATTATGCCTGGCTTCACTCACTTACATTGGGTTTTCATTTAGCAATGCCTTGTTAGTAATTTTCTAACTCTTGTTTTCAAATCTCTCCATGACCTCAACATCTTTAATTCTGTAACCTCCCCCAACATGTCATGATATGTTATTTTTGAACTCTGGCCTTTTGAGCATCCTCACTTTTAAATACTCCACTACTGCTTGTGGACTTCAGCGGCCTAGCCTGTAATCAGTCAAATTCCATTTTTGAATCTGTTTGATTCTATCTAGCCATTTAAATTCTTTAAAATTTGCACCTTTTTTTTGGTTATCTGTCCTAATATCACTTTTACTATTTGCTTCAAAATTTGCTTTGTAGCACCTAAATGAAGCACATGACAATGTTTGATCATTTTACGGGCTATATAAGTATGTGCTGCATCTGTTGAAAATATTCCATTTGTGGAACATGGAATTAAACAATTCATAAATGCATATAAAAAAACAACCTCCAAACATAGCTCTGAATTTCCTATTAACATTTTAGAAATCATTTTGCCATCATTTAATCAGAATCATTGCTTCATTATTTAACTGCAAAATATGAATAACTTTGTTTAGTACACACAGTTTGTATTATTGATTGTGTGAAAGGAAAATCATAGTGTGAACCTCAAAGTTTTGTTAAAAAGCAAAAGTGTGAATGGACATTGCTGCACATTGACTATTTCCCATCATTGGTTGAATCTTCACTAGAAACCTTAAAATGCTTCGGAACATATGGAATATATTGCATAGAGTGTAAGGGTCTGAAAGGTTTAACGCTGAAGAACTCCTTAAGTACCCCCCAATATGATGATGTCATGTGAACTTGGTGACAGAACACTTTAGGATGTTGAAGGAGTAAGACCTATCATCTGGGTCTTGTTCCTTATCTCTGTAGCAATGGGCTACATTTGCTGTTAAAGATTCACTGCAAAACAGGATAGTCCCCAACTGCTGTGCTGCTTCTTTCACCCACCTCCATCCACATGCACCACCTCCCCACAAACTCCCCATTTGTATCAGTGCATGCGACTGTCACCACACTGCAAAGGCACTGTAATTAAACCATTAGTTTATTTTTCTGCAGGTGACATATTAGGAATATGCATAAGTACCATATTGTGAAGAATTTTGTTTTATTTTTTGTGCAGATCCGTACATCTTATACAACAAATCCCACATGCTTAAACTGGTTAAATATGTGTCAATTATTCCTATTTAATTGGTAATCTGTTTGTTTGCAATGATTTGTTTTCTTATTTAAAAGTGTGTGCATTTGTGGAAGTGCAAAAGAGTACACGACTCACATTTGAAGCTGAAACCTTCAGTATTGTCACTATGTTGTCAGGTTTTTTAAATGGAAACATTCATTAAAGATAACAAACAGTGAAATTCACAACTAATCTTGGAGGAACTGTTGGGTGAATTCACAGCACAGGATCAGATAAGTTAATCGTTGTTTTAAGTCTGTCCAAGAGAAAGGCTGCTGTAGTGAGTATAGTGGATTCTTTCTTGATTATATGTTTTTGGAGATAAGTCTCTTGATTAAACTTAAAATATAAGCCAGAGCTATTAATTTAACCTGGGGCAATGTTTGTAGAGGAATAAGACGGTGTTATTTTCTGGGTCTGTAGATTGTGAAGGAGCAAAAATGACCTTTGCAGTGATATGTACTTCTTGTCAGATGTGGGAGTTTAAAGAGAGTTTAAGGGTTACTGCGGATTATATCTGCAATAAATGCTGTTGGATGCGAATCTTAGCAGATCGAGTGGATCAGTTGGAGAGACAGATAGAAGCGATGAGGAATTTGCAACAGCAACAGTATGTGATGGATGGCAGTTATAGGAAGGGGGGAAAGTCTCAGATACAGTCACATAGATGGGCTAACTCCAGGAAGGGTGAGAGAGGTCGGCACCTAGGGCAGGAGTCTTTTGTGGATATACCCATTTCAAACAGGTATACTGTTTTGGAAAATGTATGGGGTGGTGGATTCTCAGGGGAACGTAGCACGAACAGCCAAGTTTCTAGTGTTGAGACTGGCTCTAATGCAATGAGGAGTACGTCGGCTTCCAAGAGATCAATTGTGTTAGGGGATTCTGTAGTCAGAGGTACAGACAGACGTTTCTGTGGCCAGCAGAGAAAAAGCAGAATGGTGTGTTGTTTCCCTGGTGCCAGGATCAAGGATGTCTCACGGGGAGAGGGGCCAGCAGGAGGTCATTGTCCACATTGGAACCAATGATATAGGAAGGTAAAAGGTTGAGATTCTGAAGGGAGATTATAGAGAGTTAGGCAGAAATTTAAAAAGGAGGTCTTCAAGGGTAGTACTCCCAGTGCTATGAGCTAGTGAGGGCAGGAATAGGAGGATAGAGCAGATGAATGCATGGCTGAGGAGCTGATGTATGGGAGAAGGATTCACATTTTTGGATCATTGGAATCTCTTTTGGTGTAGAAGTGAGCTGTACAAGAAGGACGGATTGCACCTAAATAGGAAAGGGACTAATATACTGGCAGGGAAATTTGCTAGAACTGCTTGGGAGGATTTAAACAAGTAAGGTGGGACCCAGGGAGATAGTGAGGAAAGAGATCGATCTGAGACGAGTACAGCTGAGAACAGAAGCGAGTCAAACAGTCAGGGCAGGCAGAGACAAGGTAGGACTAATAAATTAAACTGCTTTTATTTCAATGCAAGGGGCCTAACAGGGAAGGCAGATGAACTCGGGGCATGATTAGGAACATGGAACTGGGATATCATAACAATTACAGAAACATGGCTCAGGGATAGGCAGGACTGGCAGCTTAATGTTCCAGGATATAAATGCTACAGGAAGGTTAGAAAAGGAGGCAAGAGAGGAGGGAGAGTGGCATTTTTGTTAAGGGACAGCATTACAGCTGTGCTGATGGAAGATATTCCTGGAAAGACATCCAGGGAATTTTTTGGGTGGAACTGTGAAATAAGAAAGGGATGATCACCTTATTGGTATTGTATTATAGATCCCCCAATAGTCAGAGGGAAATTGAGAAACTAACTTGCAAGGAGATCTCAGCTATCTGTAAGAATAATAGGGTAGTTATGGTAGGGGATTTTAACTTTCCAAACATACACTGGGACTGCCATAGTGTTAAAGGTTGAGATGGAGAGGAATTTCTTAAGTGTGTACAAGACAATTTTCTGATTCAGTATGTGGATGTACCTAAAACAGAAGGTGCAAAACCTGACCTACTTTTGGAAATAAGGCAGGGCAGGTGACTGAGGTGTCAGCGGGGGAGCACTTGGGGCCAGCGACGATAATTCTATTAGTTTTAAAACAGTGATGGAAAAGGATAGACCAGATCTAAAAGTTGAAGTTCTAAATTGGAGAAATGCCAATTTTGACGGTATTAGGCAAGAACTTTTGAAGGCTGATTGGGGGCAGATGTTCGCAGGTAAAGGGACGGCTGGAAAATGGGAAGCCTTCAAAAATGAGTTAACAAGAATCCAGAGAAAATGTATTCCTGTCAGGGTGAAAGGGAAGGCTGGTAGGTATAGGGAATGCTGGATGACTAAAGAAATTGAGGATTTGGTTAAGTAAAAGAAAGAAGCACATGTTAGGAACAGTCAGGATAGATCAAGTGAATCCTTAGAAGAATATAAAGAAAGTAGGAGTATACTTAAGAGGGAGATCAGGAGGGCAAAACAGGGACATGAGATAACTTTGGCAAATAGAATTAAGGGCAATGCAAAGGGTTTTTACAAATATATTAAGGACAAAAAGGTAACGAGGGAGAGAATAGGCAAGGCAGTCTTTGTGTGGAGCCACAGAAAATGGGGGAAATACTAAATGAATATTTTGCATCAGTATTTACTGTGGAAAAGGATGTGGAAGATATAGACTGTAGGGAAATAGATGGTGACATCTTGCAAAATGACCAGATTACAAATGAGGAAGTGCTGGATGTCTTGAAATGGTTAAAAGTGGATAAGTCCCCAGGACCTGATCAGGTGTACCCGAGAACTCTGTGGGAAGCTAGAGAAGTGATTGCTGGGCCTCTTGCTGAGATATTTGTATCATCAATAGACACAGGTGAGGTGCCGGAAGACTGGAGGTTGGCAAATGTGGTGCTGCTGTTAAAGAAGGGCGGTAAAGACAAGCCAGGGAACTATAGACCGGTGAGCCTGACCTCGCTGGTGGGCAAGTTGTTAGAGGGAATCCCGATGGACAGGATGTACATGTATTTGGAAAGGCAAGGACTGATTAGGGATAGTCAACATGGCTTTGTGCATGGGAAATCATGTCTCACAAACTTGATTGAGTTTTTTGAAGAAGTAACAAAGAAGATTGATGAGGGCAGAGCAGTAGATGTGATCTATATGAACTTCAGTAAGGCGTTTGACAAGGTTCCCCATGGGAGACTGATTAGCAAGGTTAGATCTCATGGAATACAGGGAGAACTAGCCATTTGGATACAGAACTGGCTCAAAGGTAGAAGACAAAGGGTGGTGGTGGTGGGTTGTTTTTCAGACTGGAGGCCTGTGACCAGTGGAGTGCCACAAGGATCGGTGCTGGGCCGTCTACTTTTTTCATTTACATAAAAGATTTGGAGGCGAGCATAAGAGGTACAGTTAGTAAGTTTGCAGATGACACCAAAATTGGAGGTGTAGTGGACAGCAAAGAGGGTTAACTCAGATTACAACAGGATCTGGACCAGATGGGCCAATGGGCTGAGAAGTGGCAGATGGAGTTTAATTCAGATAAATGCAAGGTGTTGCATTTTGTGAAAGCAAATATTAGCAGGACTTATACACTTAATGGTAAGGTCCTCGAGAGAGTTGCTGAACAAAGAGACCTTGGAGTGCAGGTTCATAGCTCTTTGAAAGTGGAGTCGCAGGTAGATAGGATAGCGAAGAAGGCATTTGGTATGCTTTCCTTTATTGGCTAGAGTATTGAGTACAGGATCTGGGAGGTCGTGTTGCGACTGTACAGGGCATTGGTTAGGCCACTGTTGGAATATTGCATGCATTTCTTGTCTCCTTCCTATCAGAAAGATGTTGTGAAACTTGAAAGGGTTCAGAAAAGATTTACAAGGATGTTGCCAGGGTTGGAGGATCTGAGCTACAGGGAGAGGCTGAACAGGCTGGGGCTGTTTTCCCTGGAGCGTTGGAGGCTAAGGGGTGACCTTATAGAGGTTTACAAAATTATGAGTGGCATGGATAGGATAAATAGACAAAGTCTTTTCCCTGGGGCTGGGGAGTCCAGAACTAGAGGGCATAGGTTTAGGGTGAGAGGGGAAAGATATAAAAGAG
Organism: Chiloscyllium plagiosum; assembly: GCF_037043375.1. NCBI lineage: Eukaryota > Metazoa > Chordata > Chondrichthyes > Orectolobiformes > Hemiscylliidae > Chiloscyllium > Chiloscyllium plagiosum. The sequence goes on from NW_028270149.1 coordinate 60,734,399, forward strand.
ACCTAAAGGGCAACTTTTTCATGCAGAGGGTAGTATGTGTATGGAATGAGCTGCCAGAGGATGTGGTGGAGGTTGGTACAATTGCAACATTTAAGAGGCATTCGGATGTGTATATGAATAGGAAGGGTTTGGAGGGATATAGGCCGGGTGCTGGCAGGTGGGACTAGATTGGGTTGGGATATCTGGTCGGCATGGACGGGTTGGACCGAAGGGCCTGTTTCCATGCTGTACATCTCTATGACTCTATGACTCTAAATAGCCAAACTGTGTTCACAATAGATCACTTAGAATGTTGGAGAATTGAAGCTTTGGGGAGATTCGAAGACAAGAAAGAAATGTTTGCTGTCTCACTGTTTTCATATTGTGTAAGCTCCTGTTGTTTGCCTTCATTTATAAAAGTGCTAACAACCTAAATGATAGAATTTCCAACTTATGTTGTAGTCGGGATTTTCTAACTGTAGGTTACTATGACAAGTTAGCTGCTGAAAATGGTGACAGTTTGAAAACATAAAATATAAGCATAGGATTCCAATAAATTAACTTGACAATAAGATAAATTGTGATTAAAAACACCATCCCCTCAAGATATTTTATGGTGTGATCAGGAGCTCTGATAACAATTCTAAATAAAATGCTTCAGATTTCTCCAATGCCTCGACATAAAAGCTTGCAAAAATGTAATGATGGAATACTCGCTACTTGCCAAAATGAGTGCAGCTGCAGCAATACTCAAGAAACCTGATACCGTCCAGGACGCTTAATTGGCATCACATCCACAAACATTCACTCCCTCCACCACTGATGCTCAGTCAGAGCGGTGTGTACTAACTGCAAGATGTTCTGCAGAAATTCACCTAAGATTCTTAGACTGCACCTTCCAAATCAAGGATCACTTCCATCTTAAATGATAAAGGCAGGAGAAACATGGGAACACCATTATCTACACGTTCTCATCCAAGCCACTCACTATCCTGACTTGGAAATTTGTCACCATTCCCTTAGTATTGCTGGGTCAAAATCCTGGTATTCACTCCCCAACTTATAGCACAAGGACCACAGCAGTTCAAGAAGGCAGCTCATCACCACCTCTTTTAATAGCAACTAGGGAGAGCCAATAAATGCTGGTCAGCCAGTGATGCCCATGTAGAAAAAAAAGTAATTATTGATTATAGGTAACAATGATAATGTTAATTATGGTGAATATTGTATATGAATTATGCATTCCACACATACTGGTGTTAAAAATCACACAACACCAGGTTATTGTCCAACAGGTTTATTTGGAAGCACTCGCTTTCGGAGTGCTGCTCTTTCATTACCTGAAAGCAATGAAGTAGGTGAATAATTGAGTATTCATAGGTTCGTGGGAATATGAGTTAAGACTTTCCAAATGTGAGAATTTATTTCAAAATGTTTATTCCTTATTTATTTTTTGTATTAAACTTATAATCAAAGCACTGCTACTGCGAAACAGTAAGAGTATTTTATCAAGACATTATATTATAACCAAAATATTGGATTAGGAATTGCTACAGTTTTAATAAATTAAATCCTACCAAAATTATAACTTTCATTTTGAGTATCATCTTCGGTGTTAAATGTCCCTTTATTTAATAGTTGAAATCATTGTTTGCAGTGTTTGTTTTAGATATGTCTTCAGAGTATGACAAGAACATATTTCACTGGATATTATACTGAATTCAACGGTTAACTTCCATAAGTAGAAAAAGTGAATAATAGAATGTTACTGAAGCAAAAGACATATTGCTGAACTACAGGACAGGGACACGAACACAAAAATTCAAAGGAAAGGGTGATTGAAAAAAATCAAACACAAGTTCTAATATTAGATTTGCTTCCATGATTGACAAGATTTGCTGAAGTTTTTGAATTTGTTCAAATTACAATACAATAATAAACAAATTAAGATGAGCAGTAATGTGTCTCACTTACACTTGCCTGATTCTACATATATTCATATGCATGGGCTGTCCAATGTAAGCTGAAGGAGCATGTTTAGATTATTTGTCACTTTTTAGTTAAATGAAATCACGGATGACAATAGCTTCCTGATGCATCCTCAATGGAAATACCTTGACCAATTAGAGTTAGATCTCAGCTAATGACTACCCTTTTCTCACACAGTATAAGTGATAAGATGAAAAACGTCCACATCTTCACTTTTTTTACAGCAATTAAATTCTTTGCCACCAGTTAGCTAACAAATAATGGAAGTAAGATGACAATAATTACAGAGACATGACTCAGGGATGAAAAGGACTGGCTCTTTAATGTTCCAGGATACAAATGCTATAGGAAGAGTAGAAAGGAGGGCAAGAGAGGAGGGGAGTAGCATTTTTGATAAGGGATAAAATGGCAGCTGTACTTAGAGAGGATATTCCTGGGAATGCGTCCAGGGAAGTTATTTGGGTGCAAGTGAAAAATAGGAAAGGGATGGTCACCTTTTTGGGATTGTATTATAGACCCCTAATAGTCAGCAGGAAATTGAGAAACAATTTGTAAGGAGATTTCAGTTATCTGTAAGAATAACAGGGGTGGTTATGGGAGGGGATTTTAACTTTCCAAATATGGACTGGATTGCCATAGTGTTAAGGGTTTAGATGGAGACAAATTTGTTAAGTGTGTTCAAGACAATTTTCTGATTCTACATGTGGAAGTGCTGACTGGAGAAGGTGCAAAACTTGACCTACTCTTAGGAAGGAGAAAGTGAGGTCTGCAGATGCTGGAGATCAGAGCTGGAAATGTGTTGCTGGAAAAGCGCAGCAGGTCAGGCAGCATCCAGGGAACAGGAGAATCGACGTTTCGGGCATAAGCCCTTCTTCAGTCACATGCCCTGCCTTACTCTTAGGAAGTAAGGCAGGGCATGTGACTGAGGTGTCAGTAAGAGAGCACTTTGGAGCCAATGATCATAATTATATTAGTTTTAAAATAGTGATGGAAAAGGATAGTCCGGATCTAAAAGTTGAAGGTCTAAAGTGGAAGAATTTCAATTTTGGCAAAAACTTCCTCCAGTTGATTGAGGGCAGATGTTCGCAGGTAACTGGAAGGCTGGAAAATGGGAAGTTGTCAAAAATGAGATAATGAGAGGCCAGAGACAGTTTGTTCCTGATAGCATGAAAGGAAAGGCTAGTAGATATCATCCAGCATTCCATACAAGAGAAGTTGAGGTTTTGGTTGAGAAAAAGATTTAAGCATATGTCAGGTATAGACAGGAGAGGTCGAGTGAATCCTTAGAGTATAAAGGCAGTAGGAATATACTTAAGAGGTAAGTCAGGAGAGCAAAAAGGGGACATGAGATAGCTTTGGCAAATGGGGTTAAGGGGAATCCAAAGGGATTCTGTAAATACATTGGCTAAAAGGGTAATTACAGAGAGAATAGTGCCCTTCAAAGATTAGCAACGCAGCCTATGTGTAGAGCTTCAGAGATGGGGGAGATACTAAACAAATATTTTGCATGAGTATTTACTGTGGAGAAAGACATGTAAGATATAGAATATGGGAAATAGATGGTGACATCTTGAATAATTTCCATATTACAGAGGAGGAGATGATAGATGTCTTAAAACACATAAAAGTGGATAAATCCCCAGGAGCTGATCTGGTGTACCTGAGAACTTTGTGGGAAGCTAGGGAAGGGATTGCTGGGCCTTTGCTGAGATATTTGAATTATCAATAGTCAAAGGTGAAGTGCAGGAAGACTGGAGGTTGACTAATGTGGTGCCACTGTTTAAGAAAGGTGGAAAGGAAAAGCCAGGGAACCATAGACCCGTGAGCCTGAAATCGGTGGTGGACAAATTGTTGGAGGGAATCCTGAGGGAATGGCAAGGACTGAATAGGGATAGCAGCATGGCCTTGTATGAAGGAAATCATGTCTCATGAACTTTATTGAGTTTTTTGAAGAAGAGGATTCTGGGTAATCCAAGATGGAGGATGGGGAGAAAAATTGTGACGTAGGAGCTGCTCCTTTTTTGAGATGTGTTAGGTGTTGGAGTTGATTTCCTCAAATTCCAGGAGCAGCAATTACTGTTTTATAAGCTGTTACATTGTTTTGGAACTTTGGGGACAAAAGATCAAAACAATGGCACTTCTAAAAGGAGAGAAGCAGACAAAAGGCAGTGAGTGCATTGTCAATGAGGGAAAGAGAGAAAGAAACCTACACTGCTAACTGACACAGCAGTGAAAGTGTATAATTACACTGGACATTGGAGTGCCCCTAGGAAAAAGTAACAAATAGTGAAATTTGTAGCTGACCTTGGAGGAACCTGTATGGGAGATTTCACAGCAGAGGAATAGACAAGTGCATAGTTTTTAACATGTAATCTTGCTGTAAGTCTCCAGTAGTGAGTAGAGTGGGCTCCTTCTTGATTATATGTTTTATTGAGATCTCTTGATTAAATTTAAAAAATATAAACATCTTATAAATATAAAATATCCTATAAATAGAAAAATATAAACCATAAGTACTAAGTTAGCCTGGAGCATTATTTTTTAGAGCAAAAAGACGGTGCTATTTTCTGGATCTGTAGATTGTGAAGGAGCAAAGATGGCTTTCAGTGGAGTGATGTGCCCTTCCTGTCAGATGTGGGAGTTTAGAGACAGTTTCCTTGTTACTGATAATTATGTCTGCAGGAGGTGTCTTTGGTTGCGAATCCTATCAAGTTGCATGGATTGTTTGGAGTGGCAGTTAGAGGCAATGAAGAATTTACAAGAGCAAGGGGGTGTGATGGATGGCAGTTATAGTAAAGGAGAAAAGCCGCAGATACAGTCAGATAGATGGGTTAACTCCATGAAAGGTAGGATGGATAGGCAGGTTGTGCAGGAGTCTTCTGTGGCTATCCCCATTTCAAGTATGCTGTTTTGGAAAATGTAGGGAGCGATGGTCTCTCAGGGGAATGTAGCACGAACAGCTAGGTTTCTGGTATTGAGACTGGCTCTAATGTAATGAGGGGTACGTTGGGTTCTAAACGATCAATTGTGATAGGAGACTGTTTAGTCAGAAGCACAGACAGACATTTCTATGGCCAGCAGGAAAAAATCAGAATGGTGTGCTGCCTCCCTGGTGCCAGGAACAAGGATATCTCAGAGAAGATGCAGAAGGTGACCTAATAGAGGTTTACAAAATTGAGGGGCGTGGATAGGATAAATAGTCAAAGTCTTTTCCCTGGGGTCGGGGAGTCCAGAACTAGAGGGCATAGGTTTAGGGTGAGAGGGGAAACATATAAAAGAGACCCAAGGGGCAACCTTTTCACGCAGAGGGTGGTACGTATATGGAATGAGCTGCCAGAGGATGTGGTGAAGGCTGGTACAATTGCAACATTTAAGAGGCATTTGGATGGGAATATGAATAGGAGGGGTTTGGAGGGATATGGGCTGGGTGCTGGCAGGTGGGACTAGATTGGGTTGGGATATCTGGTCAGGATGGACAGGTTGGACCGAAAGGTATGTTTCCATGCTGTACATCTCTATGACTCTATATTCTCAAAGGGGAGAGGGACTTGCAGGAGGTCATTGTACACATTGGAACATAGGAAGGGAAAAGAATGAGATTCTGAAGAGACAAGATAGAAACAGGCAGGAATTTGAAAATGAGGTCCTCGAGGATAGTAATATCTGGAGTACTCCCAGTCCTACGAGCTAGTGAGGGTAGGAATATGAGGATAGACAGATGAACGCGTGGCTGAGGAACTAGTGCAGAGGAGAAGGGTCCACATTTTTTGGATCATTAGAATCTCTTCTGGGTTAGAAGTGACGTGTACAAGAAGGATGGATTGCACCTGAATTGGAAGGAGACTAATATTCTGATAGGGAGATTTTCTTGAGCTGCTCGGGAGGATTTAAACTAGTAAGGTGGGGTTTGGGACCCAGGGAGATAGTGAGGAAAGAGATCAAACTGAGTCTTGTACATTTGGGAAAGAGAGTGAGTCATACAGGGCAGGCAGGGACAAAGCAGAGAACAAGGTAGGACTGATAAATTAAACTGCATTTACTTCATTGCAAGAGGCCTAACAGGGAAGGCAGATGAACTCAGGGCATGATTAGGAACATGGGACTGGGATATCATAGCAATTACAGAAACATGGCTCAGGGATGGACAGGACTGGCAGCTTAATGTTCCAGGATACAAATGCTATAGGAGGATTAAAAGGTGGGGCAAGAGAGGTGGGGGAGTAACGTTTTTGATAAGGGATAACATTACTGCTGTACGTAGGGAGGATATTCCTCGGAATACATCTAGGGAAGTTATTTGGGTGGAATTGAGAAATAAGAAAGGGATGGTCACCTTTGTGGGATTGCATTATAGCCCCCTTAATAGTCAGCAGGAAATTGAGAAACAAATTTGTAAGGGGATTTCAGTTATCTGTAAAAATAATAGGGTGATTATGGGAGGAGATTTTAACTTTCCAAAAATAGACTGGGACTGCCATAGTTTTAATGGTTTAGATGGAGAGGAATTTGATAAATGTGTACAAGAACATTTTCTGATTCCGTATATGGATGTACCTACTAGAGAAGGTGTACCTATTCTTGGAAAGTAAGGCAGGGCAGATGACTGAGGTGTCAGTGGGGGAGCACTTTGGGGCCAGCGACCATAATTATATTAGATTTAAAATAGATTAGATTAGATTTAAAATAGTAATGGAAAAGGATAGACCGGATCTAAAAGTTGAAGTTCTAAATTGGAGGAAGGCTAATTTTGATGGTATTAAGCAAGAACTTTCAAAAGCTGATTGGGGGCAGATGTTTGCAGGTAAAAGGACGGCTGGAAAATGGGAAACCTTCAGAAGTGAGATAACGAAAATCCAGAGACAGTATATTCCTGTTAGGGTGTAAGGAAAGGCTGATAAGTGGGGGAATGTTGGATGATGAGAGAAATTGAGGTTTTGGTTAAGAAAAAGAGGGAAACATACGTCAGGTGTAGACAGGAGAGGTCAAGTCAGTCCTTCCAAGTGTATAAAGGCAGTCGGAGTATACTTAAAAGGGAAATCAGGAGGGCAAAAATGGGACATGAGATAGCTTTGGCAAATAGGGTTAAGGAGAATCCAAAGGGTTTTAATAAATACTTTAAGGACAAAGAGTAACTAGGTAGAGAATAGGACTCCTCAAAGATTAGCAAGGCAGCATTTGTGTGGAGCCGCAGGAGATGGGGGAGATACTAATCGAGTATTTTTGCATCAGTGTTGACTGTGGAGAAGGACATGGAAGGTATGGAATGTAAGGAAATAGATGGTGACATCTTGAAAAATGTCCATATCACAGAGGAGAAGGTGCTGCATGTCTTGAAACGCATAAAAGTGGATAAATCCTCAGGACCCGACCCAGTGTACCTTAGAACTCTGTGGGAACCTTGCCAATATATTTGTATCATCAATAGTCACAGGTGAGGGTGCTGGAAGACTGGAGGGTAGCTAATGTGGTGCCATTATTTAAGAAAAGTGATAAGGATGAGTCAGGTAATTATAGACCGGTGTGGGCAAGTTGTTGGAGGGAATCCAGAAGGACAGGATTTACATGTATTTGGAATGGCAAGGACTGATTGGGGTAGTCAGCATGGCTTTGTGTGTGGGAAATCATGTCTCACAAACTTGATTGAGTTTTTTGAAGAAGTAAAAATGAGGATTGATGAAGGCAGAATGGTAGACGTGATCTATATGGACTTCAGTAAGGTGTTTGACAAATTTCCTCATGAGAGACTGGTTAGCAAGGTTTGATCTCGTGGAATAGAGGAAGAACTAGCCGTTTGGATACACAACTCGCTTGAAGGTAGAAGACAGAGGGGGGTGGTGGAGTGTTTTTTTCAGACTGGAGGCCTGTGACAAGTGGAGTGCCACAAGGATTAGTGCTGGGTCCACTACTATTTGCCATTTATATAAATGATTTGGATGTGAAAATAGGATATAAACTTAGTAAGTTTGCAGGTGACACCAAAATTGGACGTGTAGTGGACAGTGAAGAAGGATACCTCCAGATTACAACGGGATCTTGATCAGATGAGCCAATAGGCTAAGGAGTGGCAGATGGAGTTTAATTCAGATAAATGCGAGGTGCTGCATTTTGGAAAAGCAAATCAGAGCACGGCTTTACACTTAATGGTAAGGTCCTGGGGAGTGTTTCTGAACAAACCCTTTGAGTGCTAGTTTGTAGTGCAGGTTCATAGTTCCTTGAAAGTAGAGTCACAGGTAGATAGGATAGTGAAGAAGGTATTTGGTATGCTTTCCTTTAATGGTCAGAGCAATATATAGGAGTCGGGAGGTCATGTTGCGGCTGTACAGGACTTTGGTTAGGCCACTTTTGGAATATTACGTGCAATTCTGGTCTCCTCCCTATTGGAAGGATGTTGTGAAACTTGAAAGGGTTCAGAAAAGATTCACAAGGATGTTGCCAGGGTTCAAAGATTTGAGCTACGAGGAGGGGCTGAATAGGCTGGGGCTGTTTTACTGGAGCATCAGAGGCTGAGGGTAATCTTATAGCAGTTTATAAAATCATGAAGGGCATGGACTGGGTAAATAGTCTTTTCCCTGGGGTAGGGAATCCAAAACTCGAGGGCACAGGTTAAGGGTGAGAGGGAAAGATTTAAAAGGGACCTAAGGTGCAATGTTTTCATCCAGAGGGTGGTGTGCGTATGGATTTAGCTGCCAGAGGAAGTGGTGGAGGCTGGTACAATTACGGCATTTAAAAAGCATCCAGATGGGTATATGAATAGGAAGGGTTTAGAGGGATATGAGCCACGTGCTGGCAAATGGACTGGATTGGGTTGGGATATCTGGTCAGCATGGACGAGTTGGACCGAAAGGTCTGTTTCCATGCTCTATGACTCTATGAATCTATATTCTGTTATGTGCTAACCTTATTTAAAACGAGCTAAGAGAAAAGCGTAATAGGAATTTATATGGAAAACTAATGGTCCTTTGCTTCATAATTGCATATTTTGCATGGCCTAACTAATTCTCTTTAGAAGTTCCAGATAGACTCGATGCTCTGGCTAAAATCAGGATGATGATATAGCTTTGAGTTGCTGAGACTATATTATAACTAAATATTTGTCTGTGGAGATGTACAAAGCCAATCAAACATGCTTGAACAAAGCATACAGAAAATTTATATTTAAAGTGATCACTTGACACTTGCCAAGTGCCTATTGTTTTACAGAACAATTGTTGTAATAGCAAACAAAATAAGTTTGAAACCTTTTTGTGATTACCAAAATAAATCTGAGACAGGAATATATCTTTGTCATATGTTGGACAACTGCTATGTGCAGAAGTGATTTATTTTCAACAATATTCAGTACATTTGATAGTTTGGCTGTTTCCTATGATATGATCTTTAAGAATAAGAAACAAGAATAAGCCTTTCAGCTCAAATTCTGGTTTCTCATTCAATTAGATCACACCCTGATCTGTCCCTTAATTTACTTTAGTTATCTCCAATCCCTCAGTAACCTTTCCTAACAAACAAAAACACTGATCCCAGTTTTGAAAAGACTACTTAACCCATGTCCACAATTTTCATTTAAAATATGCTTCCTGATTTGGCCTACATTAATTTTAAGATGATGAGCTTTAGTTCTGGATTCCTCCACCAAACAAACTACTTTATCAGTATCTACACCATCGTGTCTTAATAATTTTAAATTTATTAATTAGATAACACCTCAACTTTCCAAATTCAACCAAATACAAGCTATGTTTATGCAACCTATTCTCATAAATTGCTCAGTAATCATTTAATTTCAGTTTTTATGCACACATTTACCATATTTTCCCGATTTTTCTGAAAAATGGAATTCAGCTCATAATAATGTACGTGTCTAATACTTGCTAGCTTTCTTAATTATATATATTTCCAGTTCAGCAGCAGGACCATAAACTATTTGCAAGCTATGAATTATCTATAGATGTAGACAATATAATGTGATCTGGAAAAGCTTATTTCAAGTGAAGGACTGGCTCTTGTTATTTTAGTTATATTGTACATATAAAGTACCCAGAGCCCAATAATGAGTTGCTATTCTCATAACTTTTCTCTTTTTAATATTTTTAAATAGTGGCTTCAGACTTCACAGAGTCACAGAGGTGTATGAATAGGAAGGGTTTAGAAGGATATGGGCCAAATGCAGGATAGTGGGACTAGATTAATTTAGCATATCTGGTTGGCATAGATGGGTTGGACCGAAAGGTCTGTTTCCATGTTATCTCTATACCTACATGATCTCACTGCAGAATTGCTCATGTGGAAGGAGGCCAATGGAACCATTGTGTTTGCACCCAGCTCTCTGTTTGATCGTTATCACTGAGTGATTTGCACTCAACTAATCATCGAATGCTTTCTTGAATACCTCAATTGATTCTGCCACCACCTTATTTCCAAGTACTGCTTTCCGGATCAAAGTTTGCTGTCTAAAACAGTTTTTCCTCACGTTACATTTGGTTCTTCTGCAAATAACTTTAAATCTGTGCCATCTTGGGCTGAACCTTACATTTTTCTTTTCACTAAGTTCAAGTTGTATTGACATTTTTGGAGGGTTTTTCATCAAGGGATCTACCAGGTTTTCACATTGTATTTTTCCAAACGTACTTAGCGACCACTCCCCTATGGCATCTCTTGCATGTCTGATTTCTGCTCTGTCTTACCATGTGCCATTCAAATGAATGAATGATTTATTTATTGTTTACATATATATTGAAGTGAAAAATGTTTTGTCACCACAATCCACCACCATTTTGAGGTATATTGAGGATGAAAAGTAATTATTAGCTAAGATTTCATCTTCTGTTTAAATTGGGATCTCATGGCATCAGGTACAAGGTGTTCCGGTCCACAAGGAGTCCTGCCCTGGGAACAAAATCGATGATGTGCGTGGGGTGAGACAGACCCTGGCTCTGCTGCTGCTGCTGTCACCTGGTTGATACTGCCAAGAGTCCAGAATCTGGGCCTGCCGCTGCCAGGAGTCCTCACCACGGACACCACTGCCATCAAGACACCAGGTTCTTGGCCTACCTCTGCCGGGAGTCCAGACTCTAGTTACTGCCATCACTGCTCAGAGTCCTGGTCCCTATGCCACCATGCCACCACCACCTCTCTGGTCTCAGAGGTGAAGAAAAAGGAAGTAGGAAAGCAAAAAAAGACACAATAATTTATAGAGAAACCAAAGCATCTGTCCTGGAGCGGATGTACTCTCTGAGCTTGAACACTACTCACTGTGGTGGCGCCATCTTGAAAAGTTCTTGGAATAACTCACTGCTCAGCAGTTATCCTGTAATTCATAAGCATTGCTTGGGCACAGGCCACATTTTAAAAGCCTGTTGAGTGCCTGGACAAGCACTGTCAGTCCAATGCTGCCCTGTATGGCTGCTGACATTTGCCCTGGACATAACAGAAAGTGGGAAATCCGTGCCCCAATATGAGGACTGAGTCCTTCTGGTTGGGATGGTACACAGGTGGGAATACCTCTCAGCCTGGACCATCTGTGCAAGCTCTGCTACCAGAACAATTCCAGCTTGGTCTGATTATACCACCCAGCTTCGAGAAACCTCAGCTATCTAGAGAAATGCTCAGCAGAGTGAAAGTCAATGTCCTCCTTCACTCTGTTAGTATAAGGACCATCATGCTTTCTCTGATACTTAATATCCACTCTATCTCTGCTATTTTATCGGCCCTCCCAATGAAATCCATGCCCTAGCTCTCTCACTCTTGCTTGTATTATCTTCCCACTCACAATATCTTTCCTACTCACTGTAACCCACCTATTCTCTGACACCTTAAACCCTTATTTGCTTTCTGCACTGCCTCCTCACTCATTTGGGACACTTGCTCACCTGCAGCAACAGATACAGCTGTGCCATCTATTTTCATCTCCTATAATAACTGCTGCTGTCTCATTCCAGGAGCAAAACAATCCACGATAGGGCATAAAGTGTCAAGATGTATGATGGCCTTCCCACCATTTGACTCCTCAAGCTACTTGAGGACTGGATCCTGATGCTGACTGCCCTGAGCAGGACCTGCACTGGTATTGGAAGCTGCCCATGACTTACTTTGCTGGGAATCCCTTATTGATGGCTATCCCCCTTGACCCAATAGGATTCCACGCTATAAGATATGTGGAATAGTCCATCTTCCGCAGCTACACGGGCACCATACCCCACCTTTTCCTCCGCTACATCGATGACTGTATCGGCGCTGCCTTGTGCTCCCACCAGGAGGTTGAACAGTTCATCCACTTTACCAACACCTTCCACCCCGACCTCAAATTCATCTGGACCGTCTCAGACTCCTCCCTCCCCTTTCTAGACCTTTCCATTTCTATCTCGGGCGACCGAATCAACACGGACATTTACTATAAACCGACCGACTCCCACAGCTACCTAGACTACACTTCCTCCCACCCTGCCCCCTGTAAAAACGCCATCCCATATTCCCAATTCCTTCATCTCCGCCGCATCTGCTCCCAGGAGGACCAGTTCCAAAACTGTACAACCCAGATGGCCTCCTTCTTCAAAGACTGCAATTTCCCCCCAGACGTGGTCAACGATGCCCTCCACCGCATCTCCTCCACTTCCCGCTCCTCCGCCCTTGAGCCCCGCCCCTCCAACCACCACCAGGACAGAACCCCACTGGTCCTCACCTACCACCCCACCAACCTCCATATACAGCGTATCATCCGCTGTAATTTCCACCACTAAGGATATATTTCCCTCCCCTCCCCTATCAGCATTCCGAAAAGACCACTCCCTCCATGACTCCCTTATCAGGTCCACACCCCCCACCAACCCAACCTCCAATCCCGGCACTTTCCCCTGCAACCGCAAGAAATGTAAAACTTGCGCCCGCACCTCCCCCCTTACTTCCCTCCAAGGCCCCAAGGGATACTTCCATATCCGCCACAAATTCACTTGCACCTCCACACACATCATTCTTTGCATCTGCTGCACCCGATGTGGCCTCCTCTATATTGGGGAGACAGGCCGCCTACTTGCGGAACGTTTCAGAGAACACCTCTGGGACATCCGGATAAACCAACCCAACCACCCCGTGGCTCAACACTTCAATTCCCCCTCCCACTCCACCAAGGACATGCAGGTCCTTGGACTCCTCCATCGCCAGAGCATAGCAACACGACGGCTGGAGGAAGAGCATCTCATCTTCCGGTTAGGAACCCTCCAACCACAAGGGATGAACTCAGATTTCTCCAGTTTCCTCATTTCCCCTCCCCCCACCTTGTCTCAGTCAAATCCCTCAAACTCAGCACCGCCTTCCTAACCAGCAATCTTCTTCCTGACCTCTCCGCCCCCATCCCACTCCAGCCTATCACCCTCACCTTGACCTCCTTCCACCTATCGCATTTCCAACGCCCCTCCCCCAAGTCCCTCCTCCCTACCTTTTATCTTAGCCTGCTGGGCACACTTTCCTCATTCCTGAAGAAGGGCTTATGCTCGAAACGTCGATTCTCCTGTTCCTTGGATGCTGCCTAACCTGCTGCGCTTTTCCAGCAACACATTTTCAGCTCTGATCTCCAGCATCTGCAGTCCTCACTTTCTCCTCTCGGATTCCACCCCTTGTTCTTGATCATTTTATGATTGGGAACAACTTGTCTCTATCTGCTCTGCCCAGCCTTCTTTTAAAAACCTCTATCAAATCACTTCTTTGCTTTCATGGAAAATAGTCTCGAGTTCTCCAAACTGCCTTTATAACTGACGTTTATCATCCGTGGGCCCAATTTTGTACAGAGAAAATGACTTATCAATAAATGCTGGTGGAACTACTAAAATATCTCATAAATCTTGGTGTTCTTACAATTGGTTAGCTGCATTGTGTGTTGTACCAAAGAGAGATCCAAAGTGTTGCAGTGTTTTGTTAGCTTGTTTTATATTATTAGAGACTGTTGATTTTCACAGTTACTTTCTGAAGCATGTTTTAAGTGTGAAATGTATTTATGGCTGTAAGTTTGATTTCCAGTGGTCAATACCAAGCTGCTTTCTTTTCCTTTACTTACAGGTTGTCATTGAACAGCTGCTCTCCTAATAGGATGAGTTCCGGTAGTTCGGATGAGTTCTTCCAGTCAATGAATCATGCAGAGCAGACATTTCGGAAAATGGAGAACTACCTCCAACACAAGCAACTGTGTGATGTTCTTCTGATTGCGGGGGATCACAAGATTCCTGCACATCGGTAAACAGACCCTTCGGTCCAACCCATCCATCCTGACCAGATATCCCAACCCAATCTAGTTCCACCTGCCTGCACCTAACCCATATCCCTCCAAACCCTTCCTACTCATATACCCATCCAAATGCCTCTTAAATGTTGCAATTGTACCAGCCTCCACCACTTCCTCTGGCAGCTCATTCCATACACGTACCACCCTCTGTGTGAAAAAGTTACCCCTTGGATTGCTTTTATAACTTTCCCCTTTCACCCTAAATGTATGCCCTCTAGTCTGGATTCCCCGACCACACTGAAAAGATTACATTAGATTAGATTAGATTACATTACAGTGTGGAAACAGGCCCTTCGGCCCAACAAGTCCACACCGACCCGCCGAAGCGAAACCCACCCATATCCCTACATTTACCCCTTACCGAACACTACGGGCAATTTGGTATGGCCAATTCACCTGGCCCTGCACATCTTTGGACTGTGGGAGGAAACCGGAGCACCCGGAGGAAACCCACGCAGACACAGGGAGAACGTGCAAACTCCACACAGTCAGTCGTCTGAGTCGGGAATTGAACCCTGGTCTCTGGCGCTGTGAGGCAGCAGTGCTAACCACTGTGCCGCAATCTAATCTAATCTAATCTAATCTAATCTAATCTAATCTAATCTAATCTAATCGACTTTGTCTATTTACCCTATCCATGCCACTCATAATTTTGTAAACCTCTATAATGTCACCCGTCAGCATCCGACGCTCCAGGGAAAACAGCCCCATCCTGATCAGCCTCTCCCTGTAGCTCAGATCCTCCAACTCTGGCAACATCCTTGTAAATCTTTTCTGAACCCTTTCAAGTTTCACAACATCTTTCCGATAAGAAGGAGACCAGAATTGCATGCAATACTCCAAATGTGGCCTAACCAATGTCCTGTACAGCCGTGACATGACCTCCCAACTCCTGTACTCAATGAAGGAAAGCATACCAAATGCCTTCTTCACTATCCTATCTACCTGTGACTCCACTTTCAAAGAGCTATGAACCTGCACTCCAAGGTCTCTTTGTTCATAAACACTCCCTAGGACATTACCATTAAGTGTATAAGCCCTGCTCTGATTTGCTTTCACCAAAATGCAGCACCTCTCATTTATCTAAATTAAACTCCATCTGCCACTTCTTAGCCCATTGGCCTATCTGGTCAAGATCTTGTTGTAATCTGAGGTAACCCTCTTCGCTGACCACTCTACCTCCAATTTTGGTGTAATCTGTAAACTTACTAATCATTTATGTAAATCATTTATGTAAATGACAAAAAAATTGAGGACCCAGCACTGATCCTTGTGGCACTCCACTGGACACAGGCCTCCAGTCTGAAAAACAACCCTCCACCACCACCACCCTCTATCGTCTACCTTTTAGCAAGTTCTGTATCCAAATGGCTAGTTCTCCCTGTATTCCATGAGATCTAACCTTGCTAATCAGCCTCCCATGGGGAACCTTGTCGAATGCCTTACTGAAGTCCATATAGATCACATCTATCACTCTGCCCTCATCAATCCTCTTTGTTACTTCTTCAAAAAACTCAATCAAGTTTGTGAGACTTGATTTCCCATTCACAAAGCAATGGTGACTATCCGTAATCAGTCCTTGTCTTTCAAAATACATGTACATCCTGTCCCTCAGGATTCCCTCCAACAACTTGCCCACCACCGACGTCAGGCTCACTGGTCTATAGTCTACAATGGAGCCAATTTTTGTATGTTAAAATTTGAACTAAATGGATAGGAAAAAGAATATGAAGAGTAATCTGGAATGATATCATTGACAAGTTATTCATCAATTTGCAACACTACCAATCGAAATATAGGAATTCTGACATTCCTCTGATGGCACTTTTTCAGGTCTTTTTCCATTAGTTTATTAGTTTGTAAGTTTTGTCAAAACCAGCATTTATTGCTCACATCTAATTGCCCTCGTACAGAGTACTAATGAGATAACAAGTTGGATTCTTGCATCTCAATTTTCTATTAGCATCAGTGTTATTGTAAACAATGAAGAAAGGAAGAGGTAATATTGTGGAAAGAAAACACCCTAATTGTGGGATTCAAGTTTTTAACATGACCACCTCTTTGCATATTTGATAAAATATCAATGTATTTTTTTGCCACTAAGAATGACTTTTAACAAATAAATTATCGATAAGGGTTGGTTAATGTTTATATTTGAAACTGCTTGGAGTAATGGAAATGAATATAACTTTATTGTTTCATTCGGAATTACAAAAATAATGCAGTCTGTTAAAGTTATAACTTCAGACAAACATGGGTGGAAGCTTAACAACAGGAATTAAACATTAAATCACTGTCCTTGTTCCTCCTGAGTCCCTGTTCTGAACTCTTGAAAGTGCCAGATGGTAGTGATTAAATGCTTTTGGCTTAATGTTCAATAAGCCAAGGCTTAACCAAGGCCTAATCAATGTTTGAATCCTATATCTGCTGAACAAATTTGATCTCATTAAAAACTTAAGACAAAGTAAAATTTCTTGACATTTGCATAATTAGTACTTCCTCTGAAACTAGCTGTTGCTGGGCAAAATTTTAATTTGTGTCTTGATTAATTCCATTAATTAATTGGTGGTAATTATAAATCCAAATGTCAGTATTTTATATTTTGCCGCCTAATTTACAATGTCATGAT
Source organism: Chiloscyllium plagiosum (assembly GCF_037043375.1). Lineage (NCBI taxonomy): Eukaryota > Metazoa > Chordata > Chondrichthyes > Orectolobiformes > Hemiscylliidae > Chiloscyllium > Chiloscyllium plagiosum. Next base: position 60,751,267 of record NW_028270149.1, read on the forward strand.
GTTTCAGCTAATGCCAAATTGAGTCTGCGCAATGTCAGTTCATTAAATATAATTAATTAAATATAATTATTTTCCTGAACTGAAGGTTTGATAACTGCTGTATAGCTGTCACCCTAATGATGTTGAAAAAACATCAGTTTTGTGGTATTTATATTGAGGTTTTCTGCTTATTTCTGATGATATCTCCATTGTTTACAGGCTTGTTCTTAGTGCTGTTTCAGACTACTTTGCTGCCATGTTTACAAATGATGTTCGTGAGGCCAAGCAAGAAGAAATTAAAATGGAGGGTGTTGATCCTGATGCACTGAAAGCACTTGTTCATTATGCTTACACAGGTGACCCATAATGTAGTATTTATAGAAGACTTTTTTTTAATGTGTTCAGTAGCAATTGGAGGTCAACCTTCCGTTTTAGATATCACCAACATTTCAGAGTACATACAAGATCAACTGTCTTGACTCTGAACATATTTCAAGGTAGATGATGTGTGAATTGAATTCTTAAAAAAGATACCCTGCTAATGTGGAATACTTAAAACTAGGTTGTGTTTCCTGCCTTGGAAAATTACAAAACACTCAAGTTCACCTTTCTGTTGTAGCGCAACAGATCAAGATTGTGATATATAATTCCATTCTGTGTTATTTGTAGCTATTTAAAAAAAGCATTTGTAAATCGCACGGCCAAATATGTCAATGATTACATTAAACATTTTTGTATTTCTAAATTCAAGTATATCAAATCCAAACAAATTGTTAAAAGTATTGGATTTATATGATGAATAATTAATACTAACTTGGAAGTCGGAACCTGACATTTTCTTTTTTTTCCTTTGGCTGTAATGAATAACCATATTTACAAAGATCCCATCAGGATGTTGCTCAGATAAAACTTTGTGTTCTGTATATGAGACCTAAACTAATATTGTGACACAATGACTTATTCAGCATTTGTTGATGACTTTCAAGAGCTTGGTATATCTATCAGCAGGGGATGCTTCGTTGCTGTAGATCATTCTGTTCTTTGAATGGTATCTCTCATATGTTGCAATGCCCAAAACTGGTGGTTTATTGTTGGTGCGGAGTAGTCACCAATCTTCATTTCTATTTTTCTAAACAAAACTTACAGCACTGAAACAGAAGCCTATCAAATTTAATCAAAATATTGACATCAGGCGTAGTACTGCAACCCAGCACCAGTGATGGCCATCAGTCTCTGATGTCTTCTACTGTGATGGTGGACACTTCATGCTCCCTCTCAAATGATACCAGAGCAGAGATATAACTGGGATAGATAGGCAGGCACTAATGTACTATGTAAAAACAAGGACTGCAGATGCTGGAAACCAGAGTCAAGATTAGAGTGGTGTTGGAAAAGCACAGCAGGTCAGGTAGCATCTGAGAAGCAGGGCAAAAGCCCTGATTTTCCTGCTCCTTGGATGCTGCCTGACCTGCTCTGTGTTTTTCCAGCGTCACTCTAATCTTAACTAATGTACTATGACCTACTCCACGACCCTCTGCCTTGGCCTGTTGATGACCAGAGTCGAGAGTGTGGTGCTGGAAAAGCACAGCAGGTCAGGCAGCATCTGAGGAGCAGGAATTACACCTGAAACGTCGATTCTCCTGCTCCTCGGATGCTACCTGACCTGCTGTGCTTTTCCAGCATCATACTGTCAACTCTGACCTCCAGCATCTGCAGTCCTCACTTTCTCCTGGTGATGACCAGTTTGGCTCATTTAAGAGCAAGCCCATGAGGATCATCTTTGATCTGTCCATCCTCTCCACTTTTGGTGTCCATAGATTAGGAGTGTGGGGCTGACTGTGTAACGAAAATTTTAAATCCGCTCCATTAAATAAATTAAAAGAGCTGCAAATGAACACATTCAACATGAGCACAAAACATTGTTTCATCCAGGCCAAAAATACTGGCCTGGCATCCAGTCACCTTGCTTAATCTAATATTACATTTGATGATCACATGCAGTACACTCCACCCAGCTCCCCTATGGAAAGAATAAAGATCCCTGCTGAGGATGCCTAGCACCAGAAAGTATATATAAGGTGTATATAAGCAATGACAAAGGTGAGGAGGTAGAGAACGCTCAATAGTATAGTACTGTATAGGAAATGCCTTCATGCCATTTTGACATATATGGAGGCAATTTCCCTGAGGCAGTTCAGATTGTTAAGTGCTGCATTCCCAAGAAAGGTACTAGTTTGCGGGGCCAATGGCATTCCGGACAGACAGGCATCATTTCATCTGGAAGCTAGTCATATGCCTGAACTGACTCAGTTCCCTGTTCACTCTCGGGTCTCCTTAACATAGTCAAGAGCCTCTGAATGGTGTTGGCATTAACCAACACCTTAACGCTTCCCCTTTTTACTCTTCTCTGAAGTGAACTTTAAATGGTTAAATAGCCCCTGATGGGACAGTGATTGGAAAAAAAATGTAAAGGTCAACAGAAACTTATGATACTAAAATCATAAAAACTTACCAAATCATGGAAACTTACCAAAATCCAATCAAAATCTGACTCGGGGGTGATGATGCACTCCAGCCCCTGTAGTCCCCATCAGTCTCTTAAGGTCTTGATCATGCTGGCAAGGCAGTGCATGCTCCCTCTCAGTAAATACCAAGCACAAATGTAATGATGGAAGAGAGGCAGACACTCAGGTAATGTGAGCCCTTCTATGGCCGGTTGCCTGGAATTTATGGTCACTTTGGTCAATCACATTTTTTAAATGTTTCCCTTGTAATTTGAGACTTTCAATGTTTCAGGAGGCAAGGGCCAAGTGGTATTATCACTAGACTATTAATCGAAACACCAGGCCATGTTCTGGCATCCTGGGTTCAAATCCCACCATGGCAGATAGTGGAATTTGAATTCATAGAATTATAGAATCTCTACAGCGTGGACACAGGTCCTTCAGCCCAATTAGTCCATACCGACTCTCTGAATAGTGGCCCACTCCCCCACCACCACTACTCTACATTTACCCCTGACTAATGCACCTAACCTACACATCCGTGAACACTGTGGACAATTTAGCATGGCTAATCCACCTAACCTGCACATCTTTGGACTGTGGAAGGAAACCAGAGCATCCGGAGGAAACCCAAGCAGACTAGGGGAGAATGTGCAAATTCCATACAAACAGTCGCCCGAGGCTGGAATCGAACACGGATCCCTGGTGCTGTGAGGCAACAGTGCTAAACCCTGAGCCACCATGAGCTTAAGAGTCTGCTGATGATCATGAAACCATTGCCAATTATCAGAAAAACTCACCTGGTTCACTAATGTCCTTTAAGGAAGGAAGCTGCCATCCTTATCTGCTCTGGCCTACAAGTGACTCCAGACTCTGGGTAATGTTGTTGGCTCTTATCTGCCCTTTGTGCAATGAAGGATTGGCAATAAATACTTGCCTGGCCAGTGATATATAAATCACAGTAGTCAGAAAAAAACCCGACTAAAGATCAGCATCTAAGTTGAGTATAACCATTTGAAAAAGATGGCATAAGGATTGGGATGGGGACACAGGACCTTTTGAGTTATCATGGCCAGTATGGGGATTGACCCCATGCTCTTGGATTTATTCTCATCACACTCCAGTCAGCTGCCCAACTCAGATAACCAACCTCAATCCTCTTTGTAGATATGTTTAATCAATCGATTCAAACATGTTATGGCACACCTCTTGAATAAGTAGGACCTAAACTCAGGCCTTCCAGCTCAGAGGTAGGGACACTATTTATGTGCAAAAAGAGACCTTATCCCTTTTTTTATACTGAGTCTGAGGGCCTATCTAATTTACAATAGTAGACGATAGACCACTATTGGGTCTTAATGAGAAAAAAAAAGCTCACCTCTTATATAAAAAGAGGTAGGTTATTGGATGACAGCAATAGGAACAAGTTACATTGACTAGTTAAGCAATATTGCAAAGACTGTCAGGAACCTGAAAACTCATGTCTGTTGCCATGGTGACCTTATGCTGGACTCTTAATTCTTTCTTCTCACCCTAAAATTGGATGACATCATTAGATTGGAACAAGCTTAATGTAACATCCCCATTAACGGATCCAGAACCTTACACAAAAGATTCTCTCTGTTGCTCTTCCATATTCCTAGTTCCTTTTCTCTTATTTTTATTTTGATTTTACTACTGCTCCTTTTTCTCTTTATTCTACCTCCCTTTAAACCTTTCTCCTATCCCAGTGGCCCACAGATTGTAATTATTCACCAATCTTTGCCATTTCCATCCTTTTTCTTTAATGGAGCCATTTTCTTCATTTAAATTCTCACAATGCGATCAGATCTATGGCAACTGGAAGTGGTGAATGCTCCAGAAAGGACTGAAACAAGAAGGCCAACAGATGCAAAGCTGGCAGTACCAAGCTGAGAGTCACAGGAAAGAGCAAGTAGGAGAGTGTGCAGTAGCCAGTGAGAGCAATGGAAGAAAGAGTGGGATATGTGTATCATTAGTTCGCTGTATATAACTTCATATTCTTATGTTAGTTTTGAGGTGGGGTTTGTGGATATATAGTGATACAGAGATGCTGCCTGTTTGCTTTTGGATGGGGAGATTGAGAAGGAATCAGGGCCAAAATTGGTGTGATATGTTAGGGAGTTATTGCAAGAAGCAATGCAGAAGTTTGTAATTTTGATTAAGACAGTTGTCTTTTCATCTGATTACCTGGTTAAATTTATCTTGAGAAGATATAAAGTATTGGATGTGGAAACATTGCTAAAAACCAAAATGTAACTGCAGATGACTTGCTGCAATGTCATGTTTTCTTGTTGAGGAAAGCAAAAAGTAACCAATTTGGAGGAATAATATCTTTAGAAGTTCTACTTAACTGGATGATTACAAAAAGATCTATCCAATCTCTTCAAGGTAAAACACTTTTCTTCAAAATGATCTTTTCTGCACTAATTGTATCAAGTCAGAATTGACTCAGGGGAGAGAGTTGGGACCCAGTGAAATTAATGTAAGTTGTTCAAACTGGTCCTCATAGAATCATTATAATGCTTCATATTGTATCGCTACTCCTCCATTTTGTCACTAGCTAGTTCTCCTTGTTTGCTTCACAGGTCTCTTGGAGCTGAAAGAGGAAACTATAGAAAGTCTGTTGGCTGCAGCATGTCTATTGCAGCTCTCTCAAGTGGTGGATGTATGCTGCAACTTCCTCATGAAACAGCTCCATCCATCAAATTGTTTGGGAATAAGATCCTTTGCTGATGCTCAAGGCTGCATGAATCTGCTAAAAGTGGCTCACAGCTATACCACGGTAAATACTTCAAAGCTTTTTCATCTGCATGACTAAACTATTGACTGAATTAGGTCACAAAATTTTCAGGGCAGTACATGTAAACACATCCATAAACACACAGGATCACATATTTGTGGAGACAGTGTAAGTTATTGATTAGTGTCATCATTCATTTTACATATCACTTTAAATGTCTTTTAGAAATAATGCCAACTAAGTTTTGACTACAAAGTTTTATTTTTGATCCCAAGTTCACTTCAAATCAGGACTTTTAAACACCCTGGAGTAGAATATAAGTTTCCATGTCTCTTAGGGGTAAATGCTCGATACTTTGTGTTAAGTGTCACTACCACAAATCAGAACCCTAAAGTAACATTAGACATTTTTAACTTGCAATCCTAAATTGCGATTTTGAAAGTGTTGAGAAAGAGGTTTGAAAGAGAGAGATGTCACACTCATGCATACAAAGGAAGCTTCAAGCAAAAACCCCTTCAAACGGTGTTGGGGGAAAGTCAAAATGGATTAAACTGTAATCTCTTATGATAACAAAAGGTAATGAAGGGCTGATGATCCCCTGCTGAACAGCAAGGCACACCCTGTGGGTTATGCCTCAAATCGCAGACAAACAGTATGTTTTTCATTTTGAAGGTGACACAAAGACCTGAGTTAAAATGCCAGTTTTAACATTCTACTGGAACGTGTTAGTGGGACTGAACATTTTAGTGTGCACAAACCTAAGTTCAAGGGTTGGTGTACTATAAAATTCATAGTTGAAGAACTCTCCCCTAGTCACCCCTCTGTTTCAGGTTAAAGATCTTCTCTTAACCCGAGCGTAACAAATCAGCTGACGAGCAGCCAGACAAAAGACAAACAGCACCACAAAAGGACTCTCTCTCTCATTCTGAATGTTGCAATTCAACCTTTGTTGAAAGGAATCAAAACTACAGAATCTCACTTTTTGTTGTATTCACGGAAGGTTGAATTAGCTTTAAAACATAAGTTTAAAAACGTATTGGATGGCATGGGCAAGTTGGGCCAAAGGGCCTGTTTCTATGCTTTGGACCTGTATGACTCTAAGGTTATTTGAACCTGTGAGAAAGGAATCTACAAGGAAAAGGATCTTTCTTAAATTAAGCTTGTTGCAATCAACTGAGGTTGTAGATAAATAAAGAAGGAGAGCCAGACCATATCACCTCACATGAGAGTTTAACAGTTTGGCATATTCTGTCTGAAACCAAAACAAAGTGGACAACTTTGCCCAGCATGTGGTTGTAACATAAATTATTACTTTTCCTCAAAATATGGCTCTCATTTTAACTGAACTCACAATTGCAACAAACCTGATGTGATGTATACTTCTCAGTGCACCGAGTGGAATGACTTGAGCTGTATTAGATTAGATTAGATTACTTAGATTAGATTCTGAGCCCATCCTATTGTTTTCCTTTTCGATGTAGGAAGACCATCTTTGGGCTGAGGTCATTTGCAAGTCATCAATGTGATACATGCGACCATTCAGTTGCAAGTACAGCTATGATCCCAGCTTAGGTTATTCAGGTCAAGCGAGATCCTAAACTGACATTAGGCTTATCATGATTTTTTTGGGCTAAATGAAATGATCGTCCACTGAAACATAAGCATCTAGTATTGGAGTCCTGACTTTAACAATAAAGTAAAATATTATTATAGAAAGGAAATGAAGATAAAATAGAATAAACAAACTATTCACATGTAACCCAAATTTAAAGATTTCAAAACACAGGGAAAAAAACAAAATGTCCCATTACAGCATGCCAACACCAAAAAATTTTCTTCTCTATTTCACATAGGGTTCAATTCCTGATCATGAGAATCTGATAGCCCTTGATTCTTTGTACATTTGAGCCTAGACTTTCTCACCTTAATGTAATGCCTTTCAGTCTTTTAATCAAACATTTCCTGTTTGAAGCTTTTAAAATAAATACCTTCCATTGTGATGACCTCTCTCTTAACAGTCCTGAACTACTTTCCTTTCTCAGAAACAATTGTTTTACACATCCAGCTACAGCCAAGACTTCTGTAAAACCGCCCAACTGAAACCCAAAAGCTTTCTTTTCACTCAAAGATTATTTCCTCTAAGCCTCCTAAAACATTCCAGAATCTTCTATTTAAAAGCACTATATTGGTTACTTTATTAACTCCTGACCTCTCCTAATGAAAACAAAACCCCATTACTCTCCAGGAAGTATCTCTTTCATATTGTGTTTTAAATAGTTACGAGTACAGATTAGACCCATTTGCCACTATTTCAAAATCCCAACTTTAAAATAACTGATATTAAAACATGTATAAATGTTGTGCCTTACATTAAAATGCTTAATTCATGTCCATATGTTGGAAATCTGTTTAGATTTGTGAAGGAATAAATCAATGGATTCTATCCTGCAGCAATGCACTGTAAGGGAGGGGGGATATAAAGGACACCCCTCATACTCCCTTAATCTTAGTCTCCAACCAGAGTCCAGTATGTCAATATTATCACTGTCGACTATACACTAAAATACATCCTTAGGGTCTGAAAGATGAAGGAGGATTCCCTCCTCCTATTTTTAATGTACACCAATTATTGATCTGACTCCTGAGGTGTATAGCCAGTTTTGCCTCATTGTTGTGTGGAAAAAATTACTGCAGAGAAAAATTGACAGTACAACCAAGTTCTGAGATTTTTCAGGGCAGTTGTCGTGTGCCTGGCTGCTTTTTGCATTGGAATTTAGCATTTGCTGTTGAAAGAACAGAGGAATACCAGATGAGACAACCCAAAGGCACAAATGCTGAGTCACAATTGGATTTTATAATGGGTTTTGGTAGAATTCCTTCAGAAAACAAAATGATCTGTTCAAAAAAAGGAGGCAGACTGGATTCGTTGTTGATCTATTCACTGAGCTGGTAGGTTTGTTGGCAGACATTTTGTCCCCTTTCTAGGTGACATCATCAGTGCTGTGTTGCCTCCTCTATTGTTCCGCTTTGAATTGATGTGATTTTGTTTGAGCTGTTTCCGGTTGGTGCCGGTTCCGTTTTTCCATTGCAGTGGTTTATATATCAGGTCCAGGCCAATTTGTTTTTTGTTGGAGTCCGAGGATGAGTACTACATTTCCAGGAATTCTCTTGCTGTTCTTTGTTTGGCTTGTCCTAGTATCGTTGTGTTGTCCCAGTTAAACTCATGGTTCTTTTGTGCATGTGTATGGCTACTGAGGAGAGTGGTCATGTTGCTTAGGAGGCAGTCTAATTTTTCATGTTGTAGAAAATAAACATATCGTTGTATCTGAAATTTCCCAACTTGGAGCAAATTTCTATTTTGCTAACTTTCAACCCCAATCTTAGAACAATTGAATCATGGAATCATGGAATCATGGAATCATTGTTGCACAAAGGGAGGCCATTTGGTTCTTTCCACTATCACTGCAATTTTTTTTCTTCAGATGCTCTTGAAAGCCATGATTAAGTCTGCCTGCACCACACTCAGCCAGTGTAATTGACATTTTAACCGTATGCTGCATAAGAAAACCTTTTCAAACATCATTTCTGGTTCTTTTGTCACTTGCCTGATGTATATGTTCTCTGTTCCAGAACACTTATGCCAATAGGAACTATTTCTCCTAATCCATGCTGTCAAGAGCCTTCATGATATTGAACACTTCTATCAAATCTCTTAACTTTCTCCTCTCTAGGCAGAGCATCCCCAATTCATCCACTTCATGGAAATCGACTATGATAGTGATAAATATGGACTATTGAATTTGAACTTCCATTGTCTGATTATTTTACCTGACACCTTACTTCAAGAGTCCAGTGGTTTTTAAGATGGAAGAATCATTAACTTATTATGGTTGTAGTGGTTACCTAAACACTGATTGAGGCAAGCTGCATGAGACCCATGTGAAATAAACAAAGTTGCACAGAAATTACCACTTTAATCTAAAGGCATCATAATCAGGCAATTGACTCAGTGTCAAGAAATTTGTATTTCCCCCCTTAACTCATACTTGCATGATGCTTTCACATGTTGGAATATTAAAGGCTTGTTTGTCAATTATCCAGCATGGAAAGACAATGGAACTAAACTCAGGAATATATATTAAATTACATTCCAAAAGTTCCTTCTGAATAGCCGAGCAGAGATAAGAAAAAGGGATTGTAAGCAAAAACTTGGCTTTTCTCTCTCTCTCCCCAATTTTCTCTTCAGCTCAGATTCCAAAATTCAATGAAAAAGCAAAGTGGAAAAATAATGATTCCCCAGAACTCAAAAATAACTCTAGATTTCACCACTACTGAGGATACAAGTCAAACGTTAAACAACTGCAGTCTCAAATTAAGAATGTCTCATTTCAAGGATTCTAAAGCCTTTTTAGCAGTTAACCTTTATTCTCTCTGCCTGTACCAGGCACTCTCTCTTTTAAACATATTATCTGTGCTGTTGTGTGTGTGTATTTAACATTGTGGCCTTACTGTTCTTTTCTTTCAGAGTGGTAGGTGATAAGACTTTGTCTTTCACACAGTAAACCTTTGGTAGTTGACTCATTCAGTGTTGCATAGCAACTATGGGTTTAATGTTCAAATATTTTGGCTGTCAATTTCAGGGAGCCTTATTGAGGGGTTCTCTTCATGAGCTCTAATATCTTCTCTCATTTAGTTCTCCACTGCTCACCTCATTAAAGATTCACTCCACCTCCATGGCAGCACCCCTCATGCTATCTTGTCATTAGTAATGAGTAAAGTCCACACTGGTGCCAGAAACTTCTGACGTTCACACTCTGGGTGCCATGTCTAAGCCCTATATTTTAAATGCTGCAGTCCACGATTTGTTATTCACTGTGTGTAGTTACACAGTTCTAAGTGCCTGTGAGAAGCAAATTGGCTCTCAACTTTGTCTGCAGAAACTTGAAGGTCCTGGTGGGCAGGGTGGTTGAGACAAGGGCTGATCTTTTCCTCCAGGACCAACAAAGATCATCACCACCCTCATCGTCCCAACTTCAGCCTGGTCTGAAGTTGCCATCTGGATCAGTGCTGTTTCTATGGGCTGGAGGAAGACAATAGCATTGCAAGAAAGTCAGTGACTCTAGGTGCTCTGCAAAGAGTAAGAACCACCACTTTTTCTCTCTGCTGTCCCACATTCACTCTAACTCCACCACTGTCTTCGATTCCTATCATGGTCTACCATTACCGATATTGCATGCAGCATCTCCATTTAACACCTCTCATCCACCCTGTTGTCCCAGACTACCAATCATGCTGCCTTCTGCATATCCTTCTGACTCACTTGGGGCTCCTCACTGCTTTTTCCCTATCTGCACCACCATTAAAAGAGACAGCTACTTGCAATTCTCTCAATTCCACCGCTTGTCTTGTTCCTGGGGGATTTGGCCCACAGTAGGGCTGAGAGGGTTGAAGTAGACAGCAGAGCGTCTGATGTTTCTCTTTTCATCCCACGTGAGGAGAGAAACCTTGAGCGTACGGGAGAGAATTGAAACCATTTATGTAGTGAGACCAAATCTCACACATCAGTATCTAAATATGATTCATTGGGATATGTCACACTGCTCCCCCATTGCTGCCACTGCATATGTATTCTTAGCGTGTACAGGTTTCCAATCTTATTCGCAATCCATTCCCTCTTAACTTCTGCAAGCACCAGCTGCAGTCAAACACCGTCTTCCTGCAAGAGACCAGCTGCTGCAGTCATCAGCTCCTTCTGCAGCTCTGACAGAGAAGTGGCAGACCTTTCAGAGGAAGCACCAATGAAGCTTTCTCCTGCACCCTCCAGAAGCTCCCAGGCTTTCACCTCAAACCATTCTTCAGCTAGATGAAACTTGGGAGTACAATCTGGTGAGCACATCACTGCCACGTCTGCAGCAGACTGAGGAAGAAATGCTCCAGGTTGTTGCCATTCAGAGGATTGCTGGAAACAAGGTACCTACCTGGACACAGGCAGAGGACGAGCCCATGGAATTGGCCATTAGTAACTTTGTACAAATGCGGAGATGGAAACAGCAGGCATGTTTGCCAGACATACTTGGTAAACAGGATCGTACAGGAGAAGTCTACCTAGCTTATCAGGATTGAGCCAACTCTGACATACAGACAGGCTGGTATCTGCCATGGAGGGCCGGGTCAAATAGAAGGCCCTGCAGCTGTTAGAAATCCATATCGGCTTGTGGTCCATAGCTTTACTCATCGTTGGTATCACCAACAAGGCAACAGAGGTCGAGGATATTGATTTAATTGCAGGTGCCCCTTCCTCTCAAGGAGACAGGGCAGTGCCAGTGGGCACTCAGATGGAGCACTCCCAGATGTCTCTTTTTACAGTATTCTAGAGATATCAAGTATTGCCCTGCCTGCCCTAAGGAAATTCAAGCTGAGGACGGTGAACCTGTATCTGGGCAAGTCACACTCAGCATGTCTAGGTCCTCAGGTCAAATATGTCCCTGGGGCTGTCTGTCCAAGCCTTCAAGGTCAGTAGATTTGACAACAGGGCAGATCACCTCCATCCCAGCTTTGACCTACTACAGGATATAAAGGTGCATATGGGCGACACCTCATCATAAAGAAAACCTCATATTTGTAATTATGGATTTTTAAATCACCTGTCTGATCAACTGCCATTTTAACTGTAGCTTTAAAAATGAGTCACAAAACTATCCTGCCTAGTGCTCAGGACGTTAGAACACTGTCTGAAGCAGTGCTACTTTCCCTAATGTCCAACATGATGTAACATGTTTACATTGTTCAATGTGGGAGCACCAGATCTTGTGAAAACTTAGAACAGTTGTTATTGTTAACTTTTAGTAAACAACAGAAAAAGTGAACAAAGAACAAATAAAAATTGCAATTGATTGTGATTGTTTGTCTTTGGAGCAGGAACCAATTTGCAGTCAATAAATGATCACTTCTAATTTATATTTCATATAACACACATTGTCAAGGACCTACAGTTCAATAATGAACCTATAGTTCTGCACCCTTCTGCAGACTATGCAATCCTAGAATGTAACACTTGAAAAGGTGACTGCAATGATTTCTATTTCACAAAGATTACTAGGATTAGTCTGGATCAATTATATGGTAGGAATCGTTTTGTGGTCAGAATTTGTCATCTACATAAAAGCAAAATATTAATGATGCTGGAGATGGGAAATCAAAACAGAAAGTGCTTGTGAAACTCAATCTGCCTGGCAGCCTCACTGGAGAGAAAAATAATATTTTTTGACTCCAATGACTCTTTTTGAATCTGCCAAACAATATTAATTAAACTTGAAACGCTAACTCTCTTTCTCTCTCCAGAGTCACTGCCAGACCTGCTGAGTTTCTATTTTAATTTGCATTCTACATAATTGGTCAATGCAGGACGTAGAGTGCAAAATTTTGTGAATGCCGATATCTTTAGACTAGAATCTGAGAGAGCCTGATTAATATAGTTGCCCATTGAAAGGCCTTGCATTGTACATGAGTGCAAAGACAAACATATTTATTCTGCCCACTCTGGGTGTGCTGGCAGCGATTTTTCATTTTCATTGCTCAGTTGAGAATTGGATGGAGATGGAAAGTTTTGCACATGGCACTGTAGAGTAAGATGTAGGCTCTGCCATTGACCAACTGTATGGAACTCCCTGACGGATCATGTTCACCTAAACTACTCCCCTTAGATTTTGAGAAATAGCCATTTGGTTAAAGCACATTCATTACGTTTGCCACATAGCTAGCTGACACATAGTTCCGTTGCGACATTGATGTCACATGGAGCAACATGTTGGACCCCTGACTGATCATTGGTGGCAAACAGACAAGCTGCCTGGCTTTCTGTCTGCACTCATCAGCAAGGCAGGACAGAAGAACAATGAGGATGGTAGGCAAGGGAATCCCAATTTATCAGGAGTAGATTATAACATGGAATTTGGAACACAAACAGAACAAATTTAAATGTAAATTTGTACTTGCTAGGTTACATGCAGTAAGCTGAACTTACCTATTGTCTGAATAAAGTTAAAAATCACACAATATGAGGTTATAGTCCATAGGTTTATTTGGAAGTACTAGCTTTCAGAGGGCAGCGCTGTGAAAGCTAGTACTTCCAAAGAAACCTGTTCGACTATAACCTGGTGTTTTGTGATTTTTAACTTTGTTCACCCCAGTCCAACACTGCTACCTGCACATCGTGTTCAGAACAGAGGAGGCAGGCACATAGCAGCATTTTACCATAATACGTAACATGGAAAACCATTATGTGGGATAACACAAGTTTTAACTTAAATGAGTTACCTTCAAATCTCACAATGGGTTAAATTAAGCATGCTAATCTATTCCAGTGATTTATCTGGATAAAGAAAATTCCATGATAGAATTTTTAAAAAAGCACAAGAATTTAGAACAGGAGTCGGTTATTCTATCCCTCAAACCTACCCCAACATTCAATAAGATTGTGGAAGATCTAATTGTGGTTTCAACTCCACTTTCTTGTCTCTACTTCCACCCATGAACAACCCATGACTCCCTGTCAATCATAAATACAAGCAATCCAGTCTCCCAATGTCTCAACCTAATTACTTCCTGAATCAGTATTCTGCAAGTGGCTGTTCATTCTTCTATTTGTGGGATCTTGCAGTTTGTAAATTGCAATCTATGTAACAAAAGTAACCACTCTTCAGGCAAGTTCATAGATTGGATGTGAAACAATGGGGGAGTTGTGAAAATGTACTACACAGATGGAAATTCTTCCTTTATTAAACCTGCAGGAAAATCATATTAAAAAATTACATCTCCCTACTATTATAGTCCTGCTTCTTAACCTACGCCAAACTAATCTGAGGAAGTCATTGTGTTGCAGCATTGATTTAACACGAGGAATGAGATTGTGGAGCAGTTAATTTTGCAATGTACTGTAACCTACACAATATAAATTAGTTGTAAATACAGTCCAAATGGGAATTTCCAGGCAGACTTTAAGAATCCCTACTGTTTGTTCCTCCCTTGAGTGACATTTGTTCATTCAAAAATATAAAAGTGATACCAGTACCACCAAATCAAAATTGGTAAACCACCCATGGAACTACGAATAATACTGTCAGTGCACATCAGTTGGATATGAAAAAGCTATATTTTAATTGTAAATTAGTTACTAAATTGTGTTTTTTTTTAATCAAATCTTCATTGAAGCATACAATTTGAAAATAAATGGACTTAGTAAAGCTTGAGCCCATCCTGTTTAATCTCTTCAATCATGGATATAACAGTTTAGATCTTATTAACAGTTTCCTGCTTCAGTATCTTTCTCACACAGATGAAGCCCATCCTGATAAACAGTATTGCCTATTTTTGTAAACTGAAATGTACTTAACTTCCTGTTCCTATTTTCCAGACAAAAACACAGTGAGAGGCTTAGATAGGATGTGGATAATGGCTCACATCCCTTGTTACTCTTAGAATCAGCAATTTAAATTCTGCCTGTTTTGCAATTACTTTTTATTTTCTAACAAATCATGAAAAGAGATGAAAGACATCGGTATAGGACAAAAATAACTCGAGGGTTGTCCAGTAATCATGCCAGATTTACAGAATGATGAACTTGCTAAATAACAAGGGTCTTCTTGTTGTCAGGAGTCAATTAAACATTGCCAGAGTAATTTTTTCAAAATAATATTGCTAGTAAACATTTTGTTTAGTTAGTTTCTAGAGAATGGTCAATACTGTTAAGGCTATGTTTGTTGGTATCTGTTACATGGCTTGAGAAATTATTGACAACTTGGCTTCCTGGACCAAGGAAGAAATTAAGAAGCATATGTAGGTCAGCTATTTATCAGTTTATAGCAACCTCACCTTGGAGTCAAAAAGCTTCTTGGTGCCCACTTCAGGGTGTTGAGCCCTCCAGTATATGCACAATGTAATTGTTGCTACACTTCAAAAGTAATTCCTTGGCTATGATTTGGAGATGCCGGTGTTGGACTGGGGTGTACAAAGTTAAAAATCTCACAACACCAGGTTATAGTCCAACAGGTTTAATTGGAAGCACACTAGCTTTCGGAGCGACGCTCCTTCATCAGGTGGTTGTGGGGCTCTGAAAGCTAGTGCTTCCAATTAAACCTGTTGGACTATAATCTGGTATTGAATGATTTTTAACTTCCTTGTCTATAAAATGCTTTGGTACATTTAGTAGCTACTTGGTAGTTACTATATAAATGCCAGTCTTTCTTTTATGTAAGTAGTAGTTTTCCTTACAATGATGAACAAGTGGCAACCCAACACAGTGCCAGCTACCAGTTACACTATTTGTTGAATGTAGTTTTCTGCACTGGGATTTGAATTCATGACCTCTGGGTCCATCATAAACTTTACTGAGCATTGAGATGACATTTCATGTCGCAGAAAGTAGAATTAAAAGAGCACATTTTTACTTGCCCCAGAGGTGTTTACAGAAGTATGGCAAAAACAATTTGCATACTTTGCCATTTGATGCTTTTGATTGTTTTCACAACCTTAACAGTAAGTGAACCCTTGACAAGCTGCAAATTTATGTTGAGAATACACTGAGTAACCAACACATTGGTATGGAATATAGAATTCCAAAATCAGCATCAATCTAACTAGAGGGTCTATCAAGAACAGTTGAGGTTGTAACCTCATGATATGCTGTAGTTGGTTTCTAAAGAGCTAATGATGCTTTAAAGGTTTCTTTTTCACAATGTGAATCTGGAATTCAACTTTAAAGAATACCCAAAGCATCTAATCACCAAATAATAAATGAAATAGGAGCTACAAATAGAACTGTCTGAATTTATTTAGTCCACACAGCAACTCTATGATCCTGACTTTATTTAAATTGTGTGGAGAACCTAACATTTTTTATTATATATAAAAGGAAAAGCTACAGCTAAGTTATGGCTAATAGTTATAGTAAGGTTAAGTATGGAAATAGTTAATGCCTTAATTTTTGCTCTGTTTATGTAAAAGCGTGCATGCTTTCAAGACTTGGAATCATGTAGAATTACTTCTGTACTAATCAGTAACTGTGGGCCGAATCTTACAATGTTTTTGGGTACGTTCAAGTTGCATTACAATATTTGGAAGCTTTGTCACCTCAAGGCCAAACAAGTTCTATCACCCCCATTGTACCAAACTTTATTCACAAAGACCTGCCATGACAATATGGCAACCCTCTCTCCTCATTTCCACCCAACGTACCACACACTGTTCCAGGAACAACTTGCCACTCAACAGACATCTCAGAATTCATTGTCATTCCCAGTGTCTGTGCCGACTTTAAAAGGCTGTTGTGTACATGGATGAGCGCTGACATTCCAAAGCTAACCTGAATGGTTCCTTGCATTTACCCAGATATGGTAGACAGGGAAAAGTTGGTGCCCACTTTGCAGGCAGCTTGCTAGAGGGAATGGTACTAATGTAAGACTTCCTCATCCAGTGGAGGCCATGACATCAGCCCACATGAGTCTACTTCAAAATGGCCACCTGAGTTTAAAGAGTCTCAGCTGTCTCTAGAACTGAAGGAAGAAGGTCAATGTCCTTCACCGCTCTGCCAGTGTAGGTGCCACCAGATTCTTTTTGATGTCTCACACTTACTCTACCTCTGCTACTCTACCTCCCAGCAAGGCTCATTCTCTCCCACTCTCATTATTTACTTGTTCTCTAATCCCCAACACCACCACCTCTGCATGGTCTCTGTACTGCGTCCTCACTTGTTCAGGAAATCTCCCTCCTGCACCAACAGAAATGTGTCACTCATTTTCATCCCCAGTAATACCTGTACCCCTCTTATTCTAGAGCCAATAGTCCACAATAGAGCAGAAAGAGTCATGTCCAGTGGTGTGCTGTCCATGAGAATTCTGACTCTGACAGACCTGAGCAGGACTTACCCTAACAGACATCACTGTCTGGAGGTTATTCCCTTGAATTGACTGTGACCTGCTGACAGCCATGACAAGCTCCTTGGCTTTGTTCAAAGTTTGTGAGAAGATTTGTAGCTCGGCTTTGTGTCTGCCCTAAATGACACAGGAAGACAACAGTAATATGAACCTATTTCTGGCTGAGTGGCAAAGTGTAAAGTGGTAAAGAAAGACAATGCAAGACCAAGGATACTGTGAGTAGCCAGGTGGGACTCAGAGAGTATAAGCACAATGAGAGTGAGTGAAGAGTCTGGAGCTGCAGCCTGGTGTGTGCATGAACATATTGTCTTTGCAGCAGCATTACAATAATCGTTTCTGATGTCACCTGAGGTTCAGCATTGATGTGCAAAAGTGTCCTGTAAGGAAATTGGAGATATGCCATGATATTTCTTAGAGGTTAGCACATGTCAGATGCCAATGCTGGGGAACATTAGGTGAGTGTGACCACTGTCCACAGAGTGTGCCCTGAGTTGTTGATGCCCAATGATTAACTTGGAAGTCCTTCATGGCAATAGGTGAGCTGAATTCATCAGTTTCCTTGTTGGGTTTTCACAATATCTGGCTTTTGTGGAGAGTTTGGTAAGATGAGTTGACCAATGTTAATCCCTGTCAGTTGGCATTTTACCACTGCCTTGGGAGAATCCTGTTGCACTACTTGTGAAGGCCATAGCTGATGGAATGCGATGGTCTTGACATCGAGATGGGCCACCACACATTTCACCAAAGCCCATATCACTGAGACCCCTATAAAGATTTCACCTCTTTTGTTCTGGACAGGGATGGCAGGGAACTGCCTTTTTGTGATCTTACTGTTCCTAATGAGAATATTTTTGAAAAAGATGTATATCGTTGTTAACTCCTGAATATATGATCAATTTGAATATTCAGCAACAAACTTTACATAGGCTTAAACTAAGGGAGTTATTGATTTATGTGTTTACCCCAAAAAGCTAATGCTTTGTCACTCACTGAAGCACTCACATTCACCAAGAAAATATGGTTATACAGAATATTGTGTTTTTACAATTTACGAACTGAAGGTTAATTTGTAATTCACATATTTGTTCATCTTGAAAAAAGGAATGCATTATCAGCCTGATAAGGGAGACATTTGTACCTCTAAAATAAGAATTATAGTCAGCAATAGATTACTCAATCCATTGAGCCGGCTCCTGGATTATAGTCTAAGTGGATTCGACAGCCACAGTCAAATTGGCATTGTTGCAGCATCCCCTTGATGAGTTGATTTTTTGGCAAGTCACAAAATAAGCTACTTCTAGTCTTGATATCATGAATCCAGTTTTCTGGATTTGAAAGGGAGCAAGCCTTGGAGACCTTGCCAGGTTGTAGTTTTTGAGGCATCAAGGCACTGCTGTTATTGCTTTTGCTGCTGTTACTGTTTGTGAAGTTCTGCAGCCAAATGGCTGTATTTGCTGCCACAGTAACAGTGGCGGGGGTGGGGGGCGTCTCATGTCCTATGCATTTGCAGTGCACTTGACATCGCTACTAAAAACAGTGGTTATTGAGACTGCCTACATTGTGGGATTGGATCATCCAATATATTGAGCAATTCAATGAGTACAGCATCAATAAAAGGTGTTCTTTCCAAATGTTTCTCCAAACTGCTTTCTTAAATGATATGTGTTCTTATACTGTCAGACTGTTACCATGGCAAAGGATTGCAATTTTCAGTGGAATACTAGTCAAACTTCTAAACTTGTAATTTGCATACCAACTTACTCTGACCCTTTGGCTGCACCTCTCACCACTTCCCTTGCTGCCCTGATTCACTGACATTCCAACTCGAGACTGCTCACTGCCTGCCTCCTCTCACTGAGCTGCTGCCTCACGGTCTACCACTCCCCATAAGCAAGGGAGCAGGGCGGTGACGGAGGCAATGAGCCTTCAGCCTTTAGGCAGCATGGACAGTAGTAAGCGTTGTAGTCAGTGAATGAACCAAATGAGGGCCAAGCGAAGTAGTGAACATTGTGGCCATAGTAGTAAGGAGTGTGGTGATGGACCAAGTGAAGACTAGGGCGAGCAAGTGAGTGGCGAGCATTCCATGGTGGCACAACAATAAATTTAGTAGCACTCCGATAAATCCCTATGTGCAGAATAATGGCAACTCCCTTCTGAGTGCACATTGATGACAACTTTCTGTTCTTGTTTATTTGGCAGGAGATATATTGGAGATTACCCAGTAACTTGCCTTAAAATTTGGTTCTTTATAGCACTCTTCCAAATTTAGCAATGGACATAAGTTAATTAACCTCAAGGTTAATTCTGCCTGCAACAGTAGTAAATTCACCAACTTTAAGAGTGTTTAAATAGTCATTGGATAGGTGTATGGATGAGAATTGAATAGTGTAGATTGATGGGTTTCAGATTGGTTTCACAGGTCAGCGCATCATCGAGCGCCGAAGGTCCTGTATTGTGCTTTATGTTCTATGTTTTATGTTCTAAGGCAGGTCTTTATGTTTGCAGACATCCACGCTGGGATTTGAGATAATTAATGTCTTACTTCAGGAGGACCTACTTTAGTCACTTTGGATGGCTTCAGGATATGAGTATTTACAATTCTTTATTCTGAAATGTCTGTTTAATATTTTGTGAGAGTTATAGTCATAGAGATGTACAGCACGGAAACAGGCTCTTCAGTCCAACTCGGCCATGCCAACCAGATACCCTAACCTAATCTAGTCCCATTTGCCAGTATTTAGCCTGTATCCCTCTAAACCCTCCTACTCATACCCATCCAGATGCCTTTGAAATGCTGTAACTATACCAGCCTCCACCACTTCCTCTGGCAGCTCATTCCATACACGCACCAACTTCTGCATGTAAAGGTTGCCCCTTAGGTCCCTTTAATATCTTTTCCCTCTTACCCTAAACCTATACCCTCTAGTGCTGGACTCCCCAACCCAGAGAAAAGACCTTGACTATTTATGCTATCCATGCCCCTTATGATTTTATCAACCTCAGCCCTCGACGCTCCAGGGAAAACCAATTCAGCCTCTCTCTCTGTAGCTCAAATCCTCCAACCCTGGTAACATCCTTGTAAATCTTTTCTGAACTCTTTCAAGTTTCACAACATCCTTCCAATAGGAAGGAGACTAGAATTGCAAACAATTTTCCATAAGTGGTCTAACCAATGTCCTGTACAGCTGCAACATGACATCCCAACTCCTGTACTCAGTGCTCTGACCAATAAAGAAAAGCAAACCAAATGCCTTCTTCACTATCTTATTTACCTATGACTCTACTTTCAAGGAACTATGAACCTGCACTCCAAGGTCTCTTTGTTCAACAACACTCCCTTGGACCTTACCATTAAGTGTATAAGCCCTGCTCTGATTTGCTTTTTCAAAATGTAGCACCTCACATTTATCTAAATTAAACTCCATCTACCACTCCTCTGCCCATTAGCCCATCTGATCAAGATCCCATTGTACTCTGAGTTAACCTTCTTTGCTGTCCATTACACCTCCAATTTTGGTGTCATCTGCAAATTTACTAAATACGTTTTTATAAATACATTAAGGACAAAAGGGTAACAAGGGAGAGAATAGGGCCCCTCAAAGATCAGCAAGGTAGCCTTTGAGTGGAGTTGCGGGAAATGGAGGCGATACTAAATGAGTATTTTGTATCAGTGTTTACTATGGAGAAGGACATGGAAGATATAGAATGTGGGAAAATATATGCTGACGTTTTGAAAAATGTCCATAGTACAGAGGAGGAGGTGCTGGTTGTCTTGAAACACATAAAAGTGGATAAATCCCCAGGACTTGATCAGGTGTGCCCTAGAACTCTGTGGGAAGCTAGGGAAGTGATTACTGGGCCTCTTGCTAAGATTTTTGTATCATCGATAGATACATGTGAGGTGCCGGAAGACTGAAGGTTGGCTAACGTGGTGCCACTGTTTATAAAAGGTGGTAAAGAAAAGTCAGGGAAGTATAGACCAGTGAGCCTGACCTTGGTGGTGGGCAAGCTGTTGGAGACAATCCTGAGGGACAGGACTTACATGCATTTGGAAAGGCAAGGACTGATTAGGAATAGTCAGCATGGCTTTGTGCGTGGGAAATCATGTCTCACAAACTTGATTGAGTGTTTTGAAGAAATAAAAAATAGCAATGATGAGGTCAGAGCAGTAGATGTGATCTATACGGACTTCAGTAAGCATTGGACAAGGGTCCCCATGGGAGACCCGTTAGCAAGGTTAGATCTCATGGAATATAGGAAGAACTAGCCATTTGAATACAGACCTGGCTCGAAGGTAGAAGACAGGGTGGTGGTGGATGGTTGTTTTTCAGACTGGAGGCCTGTGACCAGTGGAGTGCCACAAGGGTCGGTGCTGAGTCCACTGATTTTTGTCATTTATATAAATGATTTGGATGTGAACGTAGGAGAGCATGGGGTTTGTTTTATAATTCAAAGGCTAAGAGTCAGGTGAGGCCTTAGTAGCAATCTTTTGCACCCCAGTACCCATAAAGAAAAGTTAGTTCCAGAAGATTCTTGTCAGTTTGAGTTTTAACAGTTATGAATAGGGCAAGCCTTTACTGCATGTGACAGTTTAAACATACCATAGTTTGTTATTTCTGATCTCTTGTGCCAACAGGTTCAGGTTTTCCACCTAATTGTTGTTAATTTAAATTGTAATTTACCAATCATAGTAAACCCTGTCAGGCAATAGCAATCTTGAACAAGACATAATCTAACCACCTCCGCATCACAGACATTTGATGGCAATACTACCACTGAATGCCCTACCACCAACTATTTAGGAATGAGTATTGACCAGCAACTCAATTTTGTAAATATTGTAGTTACAAAAAGGAGGTAGGCATTCTGTGATAAATTTCTCATGTTATGAATCTTCAAAACCTGTCTAACATCTATATGACACAAATCAAGAATATGATGGAATACTCTCCAATTTCTTGGATAAATTGAATGCACAATTACACTAAAGAAGTGCATCAACATTCAACGCATACTTCATCAAAACCCTATTCATCACCTTAAATATGCATCTCTCCATCTCTGGCACACAGTGACAGTAGTGTGAATCATCAACAGGAGCAATTTACTAAGGCTTCTTCGATAGCATCTTCCACACCCAAGACCTCAACCATCTAGAAAAAAAGAGACAGCAGATATCCCCAGATTTCACCACCTCTAAGTTCTCCAAGTTGTACACCATACTTTCACTGTCAAAATCCTGGAACTTCCTATCTAATGGCACAAGACTACAGTTGTTCAAAAGAGCAGCTCACCATTACCAACTTGCCTTTGGCAATCAATGATTGGCAAGCAATAATGGCCATCAGTGATCCATGATGAATAAAACTCATTTCAACTATGGCCCTATCAATTCTTAGCAGAAATGTATCATTATTTCCACATTCCTGAGCTTCATGCTCCAATTTGTAAAGTCCCAATGTTATTAACTATTTTACATCAAATATAGTGAAGGGCAATTGCTTCTGAATCTATATCAATGTTGGTTGACAGATATGTGTCAGAGCAGTTGGTTAATGTCTGGTCATTTTTATGAATTAAGGCCTGTATATAGTTCTTACTTATTAAGAGTAGTGTCACATATAAATGTTTCTAATTCAATCCAATATATTGAAGACTGGTTCCATATGTTTTTCTCTGTGTATCTTTTTCTCCCCATTGGCAGACTGACTTGGCTATTTAATCAGATCTGTCAAAGAAACAAGAGCAGATGTTTCTGAGGAATGTGTAGAATATTATTGATGTTTATAAGTTTTGGCTTTATACAGAACTTCTATCATATTGAAATGTCTCAATGTGCTTTTCAGACCAGTAATTATTCATTAGATAATTAGGAAGCCTACCCTGTCAGCAACATTGTATAAATAGTAGGAAGGTGAATAACTAGTTGAACATAAGCCAAGTGTAATCCAGCCATTTGTTTTGTGAATCCCTGAAGTTCACACAAGTTGATAAATGCAGTTTTTGATATCCGACATGTTTCTATCCAAGCCACTGTGCTGATTTGTTCAGGTTAGCACTCTCATGGTTAGCTCTGCCTGTTGGAGTGCATAATTCAGCAGAAAGAATACTGGGAAAAAAAAGTACCTAAGCAGACTCTCTTCCACCTGAGGCAGGTGTTTATTTGTGCATAAAAGCACTCTTGGCTCCTTTATAAAATTTGTTCATATCTTTTTTCAGTTCTTGAAACTTTCTAGTACCTGTATTTTTAGGATTTAACCTATTGGTTAAATGTCCGGTGTGTAGTGCTGGAAAAGCATAGCAGGTCAGGGAGCAGGTGAGGAGCAGGAGAATCGATGTTTCGGGCAAAAGCCCTTCATCAGAAACCTGATGAAGGGTTATGCCCGAAACATCGATTCACCTGCTCCTTGGATGCTGCCTGACCGGCTGTGCTTTTCTCGCACCACACTCTCGACTCTGATCTTCCAGCATCTGCAGTCCTCACTTGCACCTATCGGTTAAATGCTCCTTTCTTCTGGAACTCTGGATCTTCTTGGCTGTCAGAGTTGGAGTAGGATGTTGCCAACGCTACCATAAATTTTCTCTTGCCCTCAAGAATTTGTTTCAAATGCTGGATCATTAAACTACTGTTGACTTCACCTAAGAGCTTCCATGTGCAGTAAAGATTGCTCTGGGCTTCTCTGGAGAGTTTTAAATCATTGCTTAGTGCTATTAGCTGATATCATCCATGATGATTGATCTCACCATGCATCAGAGTGTATGCTGAGGTCATTTTAGTGCACTTTGTGTTATAGCTCTGGGAATCAATAATATCTTGGATTAACAGTAAAGAAATTGAAGCAATATTCAGTAAAACCTATTACCATGCTCAAACAGGAATGTTGTGGCCAACTCTTGTTTTATTTTATGAAGGTAAAGAGAATCTTATAATTTTATCAACATATTATGTCAAAAACATTTGCTTGTCTCCAATTTTTGTTTCATTGAATTGCTGTGCAGGAACATTTCATGGAAGTGATTAAGAACCAAGAGTTCCTTCTGCTCCCTGCCAGCGAGATTGAGAAGCTCCTTGCTAGTGATGACATTAATGTTCCTGATGAGGAGACCATATTTCAAGCTTTGATGATGTGGGTAAAACATGATTTACAGAAGAGACAACAGGATCTTGCAATGCTCCTGTCTTACATCAGATTGCCTTTGCTGTCTCCACAGGTAAATGTTCAGAAAATAGTCAATACACTGTTCCATACAGTATTTAATATGAGTTAACTACTACATGAATTTAATATTTACTTCTTTTGAAGAAGTAATCTAATATTGTGATGGTAATGTTTCATTATCAGTGCTTCATCCTGTACATGTTTCTGATGAGAACACAAGAGCAATTATAATTGAATAGACCATATAGGAACAGAACGGTTGGACAGTTAAATTTGCCAGATAACTTATTCACCCTGGAGTCCCCAGGACTCTTTGAATCCCAACTGTAATCTTCTCTAATGAGTAGCTAGTGAAGATTCCAGATCAAACCCAGCTCAGCTCTGGCCTACAGTTGAGGAGGAACCAACTGATGTGATTTGTTTTAAATTTGACAGCCTGAATGATATCAGGAGAGGCACAAACGGCTTATGCTCTTTGCATCCTCAGGAGGAGTGGCGTTCTCCTCTAGCCCTCATGAAGATTAGGGGCCTCATCTAAAGAGAGAAAATTTATGGTTGCCCACATCTCACCCCTTTCCATTTCATGTGATGTCATTGGAGCCCATTCCACCATCCATGTGGTCTTTCCCACCACTTCCAATTGATTTCCCAACTGGAGCTGTGGGAAATTGGCTGGCAAGATTTAAAATCACCCAGGTGTACTTCAGAAGTGAGAAAATTTCTGCTTGATTCTGTTACCTTCATGTTTAAAGTCACTGCAGTTAAAATCTAGTCTCTTCAGGCGATCCCCAGGTTGCAAACGGTTTCCGATCTGGAGTCTGCTCGCAAGTCGATTGGTATGTATTTCAGAACACAGTACAGGACAATGCAAAGAAACCATTTGCAAGTTCATGAAATGTTTATATGTTGGGTCTTCAAAATTATATCACTGTATGGGATTGTGTGTGTAAGAATGAGCATTTGTAAGTTGGACCTTTATAAACTAGAACCCCCTTCCCACCACCCCCACCAAATGCCATATGCGTATCACAAACAGTTAACGGCTGTAGTCCCAAAATTAATACAGCCACCTCTTCAAAAAAAATCGTAATTAGTTACATAATTATACTTGCATTCTCTGCAGGTTATTACATATAACAGTATCCTAAGAAACCGAATGAAATACTAGTTTGGAATGTTACAATGAGTTATGTGGACAAATGGTGACTGATGAGTTCTATATTTCTTAATAGTTTTTGGCTGACTTGGAAAACAATCCAATGTTTGCTGATGACCTGGACTGTCAAAAACTACTTATGGAAGCGATGAGGTATCATTTGTTGCCAGAGAGACGACCCATGATGCAAAGTCCCAGAACGAAACCCCGAAAGTCTACAGTTGGAGCACTTTACGCTGTAGGAGGAATGGACACCACCAAGGGTAAGAAAGAATAGGCGACTGAAGCATGTGTTACTAAACCTATAAAGACTAAGCATTTACATTTTTTTTTGCAACAGCCTTTGCACTGACCTATCAACTATTTGGATTCAATAGAGTAGACATAGTGTAGCTGCTTCTTCCGTTTAAAAAATCAGAACAATATGAGTGAAATGAGTAAGAACTTCATCAAAGGGTATTATAAATTTGGACAAAACACACCTCTGTGCTCTTCTAAATGTTTTATGCTTTCCCTCATTTCCCTTATGTAATTTTTTATAAACCTTCTTCAGTTGCGATGATGAAACTGGATGTACAGATCTCACTAAAATTAATCCTTACTTAACTTCAAGGAGATCCATGATGGTGACTTGGAAATCTTGACCTTTTCTCCCACAAATTTTTGACTGTCATGCTGTGTTTTCCTGATGGACACAGGTAGGTGTAGAATCTTCTACAGGAATTTCAAGGAGGAGCCACGTTTCACCACTTCAATTTGCAGAATTATGTTGTTATACAGTTCATTGTACCACACTAATCTCTACACCTTTCTGCTTATCCATGATTGTATGCTTGTGGATGAATTATTACTTTCAACAATAAATAAATACACTTTCAGATGATCTGTTACTTCTAACAACTCAGCATTGATTTTTTTTTTAAGTCTAGTGATTGATAACACTACTGAATTTAAACTTTCTAAACTTACAATGTTGCAACCAAAATTGTCAATGTTTCTCTGATATACTACTGTACATTTCTACAGGGGCTACAACAGTAGAAAGATATGATCTCAGGACGAACAATTGGATGCAAGTCGGCACAATGAATGGAAGACGGCTACAGTTTGGCGTGGCAGTGATTGATAGCAAGCTGTATGTGGTCGGTGGGAGAGATGGATTAAAGACATCCAACACTGTAGAATGCTACAATCCAACAGCCAAGGTCTGGTCCATTATGCCACCAATGTCTACACACAGGCATGGCCTAGGTAAGTGATAACAACTTGTGGCTTCAAAAAAAAATAAAGTCTATCGAACATGTTATGATGCTTATAGAAATTGTTAATTTTTAAAAGATATGCATTTCCCAATGGCTAGCAGAAAGAATAACATGGGCTGATTTCACATTTTGAGACTTTTTCCAAAACAAACAAAGATCAACATAGACTAAATATTACATAACAGGCAGCTCATATGTTAAACTGCAGAAAATTAGAATCTATAATGAATTTGTATATTGAAAAATTTTGCTTGGTCTCAAGTGACATTTCGTAGGTCAGTCTGTTAAATCAAGAGGATGTATGATGATTCTTCAATGGGTACATTTTTGAGTTTCTCTCTTTCTAAAGTATAAACATCTCAAAATGTAGAAGAGGATAGCAAGTAATAAAATATTTGTTGATTTTTTTTTATTAGTCAAGATGATTTAGGTTGTACCTGCAGGTCATGTATCTGAGATATTCAAGAATTGAAATTTGTATTTGGTGGTAGTTTGATGGTGTGAATGACCACCTGTCTAACATACTGTTCTGCTGAAGTTAAGTTGGCAAGGAGTAAAGCCACTGCCAATTTATGGGGGCTCATTCTTTGCTACCTTTAAGGACCCCTTTACCTGATAAAACTTTAGCATTCCTATTTAATATAAGATTATAGAAAGTAAGCAAGGAACAAAATAAAACAAGTGCTTAAGGCCAGCAACTTCTGCAACTGTTCTAAGTGATTTACTTTCAGAAAACAGATTGCTGTCCTTGCTATAATTTTGTTTCTCCACCAATAATCTTGGTTCTTTATTTCTTTTAGTAAATATTGAAATGTCCAACTGCTTTATTTTACATCTTAGTTTTTTAACTACTTTACTAGTTAGAGAAACAGTTATTTAAAGCATTACTGCTGTGACTCAGGAATATTGGATGTTGTCTGTTAGTCTATCTTTGGAGAGAATATTGAGCCTTCAGTAGATTTAAACAGGAACTGGTTTATTCTATGTGAAGGAAATGTATACCAATTTACAGGAGTATGCTCAACTCTTCAGAAACCATGAACAAGCTTGCTCAGGTCTCTCTCTCGTGCTCTTTTACATCTTTATTATGGCAGGTGCTATTTACTTGGTATCAGACAAGCCCTAATTATACATCACTTGTCAACTCTTGGTCCATTCTTTTCGCAGTCATTTTTACATACCACTCCATCCTCTCTCTCCATGTCTATGACATTACAGATTCAATTTTATTGGATACTTGTCAGGCTTAGAAGACACCACCCACGCTCTCCACCTCCTCCATGATTTTCGCTTCCCCGGTCCCCAACCCCTTATCTTCACCATGGACATCCAGTCCCTGTACACCTCCACCCCCCATCACGAAAGACTCAAAGCTCTCCGCTTCTTCCTTTCCCGCCATACCAACCAGTACCCTTCCACTGACACCCTCCTTCGACTGACTGAACTGGTCCTCACCCTGAACAACTTCACTTTCCAATCCTCCCACTTCCTCCAAACCAAAGGAGTAGCCATGGGCACCCGCATGGGCCCCAGCCATGCCTGCCTCTTCGTAGGATATGTGGAACAGTCCATCTTCCACAGCTACAATGGCACCACACCCCACCTTTTCCTCCGCTACATCGATGACTGTATCGGCACTGCCTCGTGCTCCCACAAGGAGGTGGAACAGTTCATTCACTTTACCAACACCTTCCACCCCGACCTCAAATTCACCTGGAGCATTTCAGACTCCTCCCTCCCCTTTCTAGATCTTTCCATTTCTATCTCGGGCGACCGAATCAACACAGACATTTACTATAAACCGACTGACTCCCACAGCTACCTAGACTACACCTCCTCCCACCCTGCCCCCTGTAAAAACGCCATCCCATATTCCCAATTCCTTCTGCTCCCAGGACGATCAGTTCAAAATCCATACAACCCAGATGGCCTCCTTCTTCAAGGACCGCAATTTGCCCTCCAGACGTGGTCGACAATGCTCTCCACCGCATCTCCTCCACTTCCCGTTCCGCCGCCGTTGAGCCCTGCCCCTCCAACCGCCACCAGGACAGAACCCCCCTGGTCCTCACCTACCACCCCACCAACCTCCATATACAGCGTATCATCCGCCGTCAATTCCGCCACCTCTAAACGGACCCCACCACCAGGGATATATTTCCCTCCCCTCCCCTATCAGCGTTCCGAAAAGACCACTCCCTCCGTGACTCCTCGTCAGGTCCACACCCCCCCACCAACCCAACCTCCACTCCCGGCACCTTCCCCTGCAACCGCAAGAAATGCAAGGCTTGCGCCCACACCTCCCCCCTTACTTCCCTCCAAGGCCCCAAGGGATACTTCCATATCCGCCACAAATTCGCCTGCACCTCCACACACATCATCTATTGCATCCACTGCACCCGATGTGGCCTCCTCTATATTGGGGAGACAGGCCGCCTACTTGCGGAACGTTACAGAGAACACCTCTGGGACACCCGGACCAACCAACCAACCCAACCACCCCGTGGCTCAACACTTCAACTCCCCCTCCCACTCCACCAAGGACATGCAGGTCCTTGGACTCCTCCATTGCCAGACCATAGCAACACGACAGTTGGAGGAAGTGCGCCTCATCTTCAGCCTAGGAACCCTCCAACCACAAGGGATGAACTCAGATTTCTCCAGTTTCCAAATTTCCCCTCCCCCCACCTTGTCTCAGTCAATCCCTCTAACTCAGCACCACCTTCCTAACCTGCAATCTTCTTCCTGACCTCTCCGCCCCCACCCCACTCCGGCCTATCACCCTCACCTTGACCTCCTTCCACCTATTGCATTTCCAACACCCCTCCCCAAGTCCCTCCTCCCTACCTTTTATCTTAGCCTGCTGGGCACACTTTTCTCATTCCTGAAGAAGGGCTTATGCCCGAAACGTCGATTCTCCTGTTCCTTGGATGCTGCCTGACCTGCTGCGCTTTCCCAGCAACACATTTTCAGCTTAGAAGATCGTTAGCAGGTTTTGAGAAGATTTGCAGCTCAGGCTGAGGTTTCGGATGTAGGTTTGCTTGCTGAGCTGGAAGGTTAATTTTCAGATGTTTTATTGCTATACTAGGTAACATAATCAATGAGCCTCCGGATGAAGCACTGATGTCATGGCCCGCTTTTTAATGTGTTGAGATTTCCTTAAGTTGGTGATGTCATTTCCTGTGGCGACTTAATTTCCTGTGGTGATGTCATTTCCTGTTCTTTTTCTCAGAGGGTAGTAAATGGTGGTGTTAGGTATATGTGTCTTTGTTTCTTCTAATGTAGTCAGTGTTTCCTTGGCCAGGTTGATGTTGATGGATGTGAACAGGGCTGTTACATCATAGGAGACCATTATTTCATCCTCTTCCAGCTTGGTGTCTTTGATGGTCTTCAGGAATTCTTGGGTGGAGTGGATGGAGTGGCATGAGTCTCCTTTGACATAACAGCGCTGTTCACATCTATCAACATCAACCTGGCCAAGGAGACACTGACTAGATTATTAAAAGAATCAAAGACACATACACCTAACACCACCAACTTCACCAGCAAGGACAATATCATCAAGCTAGTGGACCTATGCCTTACCACCCACTTCACTTTCAACAACAAAACTTACAGACAAACCAACGGAACACCTATGAGACCTCAGATATTAGGGTTCATAGCAGATGCAGTAATGCAGAGACTTGAACAAAAAGCTTTGTCAACCATCCACCCAAATTTTTGGTCCGCCACATGGTTGACACCTTTGTCATCACTAAACAAAACAAATCAGAGGAAACCTTCAAGACCATCAATAAACACCATTACTGTCATAAAATTCACTAAAGAGGAGGAAAACAACAACAAACTGCCATTCCTAGATATTGCAGTAAAGGGAACAGCCAATGGGGAACTTCAAACCAGCATCCACAGGAAAACAACACATACTGACCAAATCCTGAACTACAGAAGCAATCTCAACACCCACAAATGAAGCTACATTAGAACATTATTTCAATGAGCTACGACATACTGCAGCACAGAGGAACACACAGAGCAGAGGAAAATCACCTACACGGTGTATTGAAAAAGAATGGGTACCCAATTTATATAGCCTGCCGATTTCTCAGCAACAAACCCCAACAAGCTGACAAAATTCTCCAGAAATTCTAGCCGCTGTCCCCTACATCAAATATATCTCAGAAATGACTGCCAGACTACTCAGACCTCTTGGCATCATGGTAGCCCATAAACCCACCAACACACTAAAATAGCAGCTAATGAACTTGAAAGACCCTACACAGACAACAAGCAAAACTAATGCCATTTACAAAATACATTGTAAGAACTGTGACAAACAGGCAGAAAAGTAGCCAACCAGGATATGTGGACATCAATTAGCCCGAAAATGATATGACCCATTCTCACTAATATCCTTACATACAGATGAGGAAGGACACAACTTCGACTGGGACAGCACATCCATCTTAGGACAAACCAAACAGAGACCGCATGAGAATTCCAAGAAGCATGGCATTCCAACCGGAAATCTATCAACAAACACACTGACTTAGATCTCATTTACCACTCCCTGAGAAAAAGAATAGGAAATGACATCACCACAGGAAATGACATCATCAACCTAAGGAAACCTAAACACATAAATAAAAAGCGGGTCATGCCACCAGTGCTTCATCCAGAGGCTCACTGATGATGTTACCTAGTATGGTGATGAAACGTCTGAAAATGAACCTTCCAACTTAGAAGATCGTCTTTTTCTGAATTTTTGTTTCTTGGCTCAATGGCCTTTGATGCTTATAGTTTCTAGTCTTTTATGAAATTCTGGTTCATCCAAATGTATGACCGACAAGTGACTTGGGCAAATAGAAATAAGGGGCTGAACCTTTTGTTTTGGTGAAGCAAGTATTGCATTGAGTTTTTTGAGATTTTGCTGTTGCTAGTGTTGTGAAATAGCCTCTCAGTGTCATTGGTGTACAGTCAATGGTACCCAATACCTTGGAGAAGCCAGCTATGTCCCTGAATCCAATTGCCCAGGCTGCAATACTGAGCTCTGCATTTGGAAACAAAATGAACCAATGTGACCTTACACAAATGGCATCGGTCACTGTCCTGATGCATGATTGAGAGATCCCACACAGGTCACGCCTCATTCCCTGGATGGAGCACGTCTGCAACAAATACAGACCTGGGAGTCTGTTGGGTAATCTTTCAAAAGGATTCTAAGGGGTCCTGCAGGAACAGTGAGTGGATCCCTGCTAGAAGGGGTGACAAAGCAAGGCTGGCAATAGAGGAAAGCAGAAGTGTCTGCAGAGGTTTGTAGTGTCTGCAATTATAGTCCCTGGCACTGAAACCCTTACTGATGCCCACTCTGCTCCTCTGTGCTCCACCTGTGGAAGTCATGGTGGTGGCCACTGCTGCTACCATCATCTCCCTTAGCCTACCACACCCTCTATTGCTGTTCTGTACACCCCCATACCGTATACCTTAGGGTTCCCCCACCACTGTCCTTATCCCCACTTCTGCTTTCCCAGCTTCCCAAACCATGACTTGCCACTGCCTGATGAGAGTCTTGCCATGATGTTTGTGAACAGCATAACACATGGCATAAGATGCTCTCAATATTGAGGGGGGCCTTGTCATTCATCTCATTCAATTCTGCCATATACCCCATCATAGCCCATGTCATTCCGCCCATTATTCCTCGTTCTTTTAGTGTATAGTACATTCTGTAGTTTGTGGCAAACACAATCCCGTTGATTATCAGCTCCCTAGATGATTATATCTTTCCCATGGTTTTGTACCAAAGATATTCTCCTTCTATATTCTTGAGAAGATTCTGTTGAGTCTGCCATTATGTCCTTGCTACTAACACTGTGTCTGGAGAAACAAATATACATTATTGAGAATCCGTACTATTCATCTAGTGTGTAAAAGCGTGGTGCTGAAGCACCCATTCCTGATAAAGGGCTTATGCCCAAAACATCAGTTCTCCTGCTCCTTGGATGTGCCTGACCTGCTGTGCTTCTCCAGTGGCACCTTTTTTGACTCTAATTCTCTAGCATCTGCAGTGCTCACTTTCTCCCATTTTTCATCCAATGTCAGGTCTTCTTCCTCAGAAATTTTACAATTGCTTTAGCTCTTAAGTTATATTCTTTGGCAGATTCACTATTGATTAAGATGCCATCCATATGATATATTACTGCCTTTAGGTCCTGTAGAATGTTCAACATAGTCCTTTGGAAAATTTCTGCAACTGACATTATGCCACATGATAAACAACTAAAATAAAAAGGAGCAATGCAGATTGTTATTAATTTTGACTTCTCATTCAATGGGAACTGAAAAAAGCCGCTGTTTATATCCA
Organism: Chiloscyllium plagiosum; assembly: GCF_037043375.1. Lineage (NCBI taxonomy): Eukaryota > Metazoa > Chordata > Chondrichthyes > Orectolobiformes > Hemiscylliidae > Chiloscyllium > Chiloscyllium plagiosum. The sequence goes on from NW_028270149.1 coordinate 60,784,383, forward strand.
GAAACAAAAACAGAAATAGCTGGAAAACTCAGCCCATCTGGTAGTATCTGTGGAGAGAATATAGAGTTACTGTTTTGGGTGCAGCGACCCCTCCTCCAGAACTTGGACTTCACTGAAACTAAAAAGATTATCTCTGCCTTCTTGCCAAAGACGCTGCTGCCTGCTGAGTTTTTCTAGCAACTTCTGTTTGTGTTTCTGATTTCGAGCATCTGTAATTCTTTGTTCTTTTTTTGTTTACTGTTTACACCCAATTTTGTAAACAAGATATTTTCTGACAAACATGTCACGTTTTAACCCACCGTGGATACTTTCTTGCTATGATCTAATTAAATCGAGTGCAGTCTACGTAAGTGCAAAAAGGACCTTTAGATTCAGGAACTGAAACAATTCCAGATCACCACTGTAGTCTTAGTGCTCGGAGGGATGAAACTCATCTCGTGTCACTGAAGCTGCACTTCTTTCCTTTGCATGATAGCTTTCTAGGTGTGTAAAGATATACAGGTTTAACATGTCTTTGCAAAGTAATGCTGTACTTGATCTTAAATCTTCACTGACCAGTAGTTAATATTAGCATGTCTTTTCTCAAGTGATTCCTAGAAGTTTGCTGCTTAGTTCTTCCTTTCCTGATAAGTTTAAAATCTACGCAATGCTTCCAATATATACTTTCTGTTGTACTAAAGTGTCGGCTGTTGCTTTCCCTTGATGTTAATTCGATTGGGCAGGTGACAGTTTCCAAATCCAGGGAGGCTCAGTTTCTGTGTATCCCTAATGCATTTGAACAAAGTAGTTTGGGGAGAACACCACTCTTTTGTTTTTCCATGGATAACCGTCTGGCAAAACTAGTCAGTAGTAGATTCTTCTCAAAATTTGATGCAGATAGCAGATTTTGGCAAATACATCTAGACTACAAGTGAAAGTTGTATCAAGCCATGCAAGTGATTTTTGTTTCCAATTGACTGCCTTTTAGAATTGCATCAGCACCATAAATCTTTTAGCATGCAGTGTCTCAAATCCTTTAAGGCAGTTTACCAATTACATGGATGACACACTGATACATGGTATGACTTAGAAGGAGCATGATCAAAGAAGATAGGAAGGTTTGAAAGCAATGCTCAATAAAAAATGTCAAGTCCCAAAGATAAGAAACATGTCCTATAAGGCCACAAGAGCATTTGACTTAAGAGCATAAGTAAACAATTCAGCCAGTCAAAACTTCTCCACTACTCATTGATATAATACTGAACTCAATTTTACTGCCTCATTGCCATAATCCTTGATTCATTTAATGACTAAATAATCTATCCACCTCTGTGTTGAATAAACTTAATGGCCCAAGCTCCACAGCTCCAAAGAATTCTGCCAATTGACTTAAACAAAAGAAAACTCCTCATCTCTGTCTTAAATGATCAATCCTTTACTCTGAGAGTGCCTGCTGGTTCTAGTCTCTTCTTTAAAATTCTTCCATACCCCAAAATCAACTAAGTGAACCTTCTCTGGACTTCTCCAATGCTAATATATCTTTCCTTACATAACAGGACCAAAACTGTTTGCAGTATTCTACATGTGACCTGGCCAGCGCCTTGTACAGTTTTAGCAAAACCTTCCTTCTTTTATCCTCCTTTCCCTTGGAAATGAAGGCCAACAATCAATTTGCCTTGTCTGTTACTCGATGAACATAGATTGTAGCTTTGGTAATTCATGCACGAAGGCCCCCAAATCCCTCTGTGCTGCAGCTTTCTGTGTTCCTTCTCCATCTAAATAATATTCATCTCTTCTATTTTTCGTGTCAAAGTGTGTAACTTCACATTTCGTAGAGATGTTTTAACACACATTGTGCCATGTGCCATATTGGATTTGAAATCCATGTTCCCAGAAATTAGCCTGGGAGTTCAGGATTACTAGTGACTTTGCTACAATGTCACTGTTCAGATTAAACTTTATACATTCTTAAGTCACATTGTCCAAGGGAGAGAATCACAATAAATTCCCAGAGGACAAAGGCAATAAGTGACCACCAAAAACCAATGATGTCAATGATATTCAATGCTTTTTAGAAATTGTAAACCAAGTGGAGAAGATCATTCCAAATCCTTCTGCTTTCACACAACATCTGAGCGCTTTTGAGAAGAGGTCCACACTAACTTTGGAGTCGGGAGCAGTTTGGAAAATAAAAGAGAAGTCACTCACTGCAGATGTATTAGCTCACCACAGCTTCAGACTATCGTCAAAAAGTTCTCTGAATATATCTCCCATGGGATTGTGCTCAGTGCTCATTAACAAGTCTACTTCCCATCTGGAGTACTGACAAAAACAGAGCAGTTCTATGCAACAATTGAAAATGAAGCTTTAGCAGAAATGCTAAATGATAATGTAAACAGTTTAAAGTAATTGTAGAAACTGTCATCAAAAGAGTGGTGAGAAACTTGGGAGGAGACATAATATAATGTTAATGATGATGTAACTGAGAATAAACATGAGAGAATTGAAAGAACTGTACTAGAAAACAACAGTCAATATTCTATTTATAAAAATAGAGTGCTGCAGATGATGGAAATCTGAACCAAAAGCAGAAGTTTCTAGAGAAACCAGCAGGTCTGGCAGCATCTGTGGAGAGAAAGCAGAATTAATGTTTCAAGTCCACTGACCCTTGATCAGAACTGATGGGAATCAGGGTTGGGAGAGAGTGAGGGCAAAGGGGTGAGTGGATAGTCAGAGATGGAGAACAGAGGCAGAGAAAGATATCAGGCAGACAAAAGGATGGATAATGGTAAGCTAGGAAGAATTAAAACCTGATAATGGGGACCATAAGTAGATAAAAATGGGTATAGCTGCTGGAATCAGCACATGTCATGACAGAGCCTCAGTTGTGGGGTCAGGTAAAGGATGCAGAAGAAGGTGTTCAGGTTCTAAAATGAATTAACTCAATGTTGACCCCTGAAGGGTGCAGGGCCCTCTAAACAGCAATGTAGCTTGTGCTGAGCTTTACAGGAGACCTACAGTAAGCTTGAGACAGAAATATTGGCCATATTTTCTTAACTGTTACCAGTTTTGATGAAGAGTCTCTGGACTCAAAACAGTAACTCTGCTGTCTTTCTGCCACACCTGCTGAGTTTCTCCAGCAATTTCTGTATTTTTTTCAATTTGTTAAAATGTAAATAAAGCACTTATAGGAACTCCTGAAAGTCATGTAATTGTTTTCCTTAGAGAAGGTGGGAATAGAGATGTGGCAGACTCAAGAGTGAGATGATTTAACTAAGTACAACAGCTTTATGATTGTAGTTTAGACACCAAACACCCAGATGCCATGGTAGGCAAAATCCATGAGGATAGAATAACACACGTTTGCTTCCATGAAAGCAGCAGAGTCCATCGAGACAAAGGCATTCACTTTCCAAGAAAATCAAAAGAAAGATAGGATTGGATAATTTTTGGCACCATTCTTAAACTCAAGATGACCCAAGGCATTTTATAACCAATAAGGGGCTTCTGAAATGTATTCACTGTAGATGACGTATAGCAGCAAATTCAAAACAGAAGATCTCACAAACGGGTGTTAGGAATGACCAAATCAACTGCGCTTTTGCAAAGAGATATTGAAGGATTGATGCTGGCCAGGTATATAGCAGGAGTTGATTGAGTTTTTTTAAAATAGGGAACAAAAAAGTTTGGTGATGGCAGAGCAATATACATTGTCCATATGGACTTTTGCAATGTGTTCAACAAGATTCTGCATGTAAACTGGTTATAAAGATAAGATCACATGGAATCCAGGGGAAGCTAGCCAATTAGGTATAAAATTGGCTTGAAAGTAGGAGACAGAGAGTGATAGTGGAGGGTTATTTTGCAGTCTAGAGGCCTATGACCTGCAGTGTGCCACAAAGACTGGGTCCACTTTTTTTTTGTCATTTATTTTAATAATTTGGATGTGAATATAGGAGGTACAGTTCATAAGTTTGCAGATGACACCAAAACAGGTAGTGTAGTGGACAATGAAGAAGATTATCTCAGAATACAAAGGGACCATGATCAACTGGGCCAGTGGACTAAGAAATGACAGATGGAGTTTAATTTAGATAAATGTGAATTGTTGCATTTTGGTAAGACAGATCAGACAGTTAATGGGAAGGCCCTGGGGAGTGTTGCCAAACAGTGAAGCCTAAGGATCCAGCTGCACAGTTCCCTGAAAGTGGAGTTGCAGGTAGACAGGGTGGTGAAGAAGGCTTGCCTTCATTTGTAGAACATTGATTACAGGAATTGGGATGTCATGTTGCGGCTGTATATGAACATTGGTGAGGCCACTTTTAAGATACTGTTTACAATTCTGGTTCCCCTTCTGCAGGAAGTATGTTGGTAAACTTGATAGGGTGCAGAAAGGATCTACAAGGATGTTGCTGAAATTCAAGGGTTTGCAACATAGGGAGAGGCTGAATAGGCTGGGACTTTTTTCCCGCGGAGCATTAGAGGCTGAGGAGTGACCTTATAGAGTTTTATAAAATCATGAGGGGCATAGATAGAGTGAATAACCAAGATGTTCTTTCCAAGAGTGGGGGAGTCCAAAACGAGAGGGCATGGTTGAAGGTGAGAAGGGACGAACTTAAAAAGGACCTGAGGGGTAATTTATTAATGCAGAGTGTGTTACATGTTTAGAATGAGCTGCCAGAGCAAGTGGTGGTGGCAAATGCAATAACAACATTTAAAAGACATCTGGATGGGTATATGAATAGAAAGGGTTTAGAGGGATATGAGCCCAATGCTGGCAAATGAGACTAGGTCAGATTGGGATATCTGGTTGGGGTGGATGAGTTGGATTGAACGGTCTGTTTCCATGCTGGCTGATGCTATGATAGAAACAGTGTAAAGCAACAGCAAGTGAATAATGTACAAACCTCTCTGAAAGATCAATAATTTATAACTATTGACATAAAAGAATTCCCTGATACATTGCATCAATGGACTAACCTGGTAGCAACACTCAGAGGCAGAAGTAATCATTTCTATTTAAATGATTAGCCACTTTTTGTGTTTTAACATTCTACTGAATTAGTGCAAATGCCACATACTCCCATAAATCCAACAAAATAGTATGATTTTTTTCACTGCATAGATTGTCATGTCACATTCATGTTTATGTTGTAATGACTTCCAAGAATTAATTTTTAAACATAAGTTTCTTAAGCTGAATACATCTGAATCTAATAAACAGATATTTTGCTCCTTTCCCGCATTTGGAGAATCAGTTGCTCATAAGCATCACCATGGCGATAGATGACGCTTAGTTATGTAGCCCTCTTAACTTGCTTATAGCCAATCACTATACTTAAATTCCCATATTGAATTATTCACTTTAATAATAGTTACTTAAACAAGATAGTTTAATTAATGCTGACATTAAATTTTAAGTGTTAAATACAAACAGGTGTGTATGGCTCATGATATCACTAATTATGAACAAAGCCTGGGAAGGTACTGTCGAATGAGCAGCACTATTACAACTATATTCCAACAAGGAGTAAACACTTCAGAGCAAAAGGGAGAAAATTAGTGAGCTTTACTAAATCTAAGCTGGCTCACATGGTTTTCATACTGAGTAAATACACTGAAACATTATAGACCCTACATGATATTTGTTGTTTTAGATAATCATTAAATAGTTTTGAGTTCATAACCATGCATCATGAAAACATTGGAAAATTGAATGCAGTCATTAATAGGCCATTTTACCAAGCTTCATTTCCTCAAGGCATAGTAGTGCTGGGTAATGCTAACGTACAAATTAGGAACAGGAGTAGGCCACTCTGCCCCTCGGGTCTACTTTTCTATTCAGTAAGATCAGGACTGATCTGATCACGACCTCAACTTTACATTAGAGGCAGTATAGTGGCTCAGTGGTTAGCACTGCTGCCTCACAGCGCCAGGGACCTGGTTTCAATTCCAGCCTTGGGTGACTATCTGTGTGGAGTTTGCACGTTCTCCCTGTGTCTTTGTGGGCTTACTCCGTGTGCTCTGATTTCTTCCCACAATCAAAAAATGTGCAGGTTAGATGGATTGGACATGCTAAATTATCCATTGTGTCCAGGGATGTGCAGTCTAGGTGGGTTAGCCATGGGATATGTGGGGTTACAGGGATAAAATATGGGATGTAGGTCTGGATGGGATGATTTTCAGAGGGTCGATGTGGACTTCTTGGGCCAAATGGCTTGCCCTCACACTTTAGGAATTCTATGATTATCTCCTACTGTGATCAGTCTTTCATACCCATTGCTTATCAAGATTACATCTGCCTTTGCTTAAAAATATTCAAGACTGTTTCAACCGCATTTTGATGGAGGTCATTCCAAACAGTCATGATCCGCCAAGAGACAAGTATTATTCCCATGGTTTCCATAAATGGACGACCTCTTATTTTAAAACAGTGACCTCTAGCCTAGATTCTGCCACAAAAGGAAACCTCCTTTTCACATTCTCTCTGCCAACAGTCTGCAAGATTGTGCCTGTTTCAAACAAATTGCCTCTTAACTCTTCTAAGCTCCAGTAGAATCAAGCCAGTCCAACCTCTCCTTACAAGTAAACCTGTCCACTTCAGGTATTATCCCAGCAAACCTTCTTTGAATTGCTTCCAGTGCATTAACAATTAAATTCTAATTGTTAAAAACCAGCAGGCTTATTATAGCTCTTGGTATGGCTTCCTTAAATAAGGTGACCAATACTGTACACAATACTCCAAATGTGGTCTCACCAATGCCCTACAGAACTGGTGTTAATCTCTATGCCTTTTTATTAAATTTCTATCATAAAAAACAACAAAATTTTCATAGTTTTCCCAATTACTTGTTGTATGTACATACTAACTTACTGTGATTCATTAATTAGAACATCCAGTTCCCCCTGTACCTTGGAATTCTACAATCTCTCACCATTTACATAATATGCTTCCTTTTTACTCTTCTGGCCAAAATGGACCATTACACATTTTTTTTCACATCACAGTGCACTTGCCAGATCTTTGTCCATTGACAATTTACTTACATCCCTTTGTAGCCACCTTATATCCTCTTTACAGCTTGCTTTTCTATCTATCTTTGTGTCATCAGCAAATTTAGCAACTGTACCTTTTGGCTCCTGTATCCAAGCCATTTATATAAATTGTAAAATGTACAGACCCAGCACTTATCCTTGTGGCTCAGCAATTGTTACCGACTGGCAACCAAAAAATGATGAATTTATATCTTAGCTCCTGTTTCATGTTAACTAGATAATCTTTTCTCCATGCCAATATGTTGCCCTGGAACATGAGCATTTATTTTTCACAATAATATTTGATGTGGCACCTAATCAAAAGCATTTTGGAAATCTCAGTACATTACATCAGCTGGTTCCCCTTTATCCACAACATAGGTTATTTCGTCAAAGAACTCCAGTTAATTATTTAAGTTTGATTTCCCTTTGAAAAAAACCATTTGACTCTCCTGATTACCCCAAACTTTTCTCCTTGCACTGCTTTAACACCCTAAACAATAACGTAAGAAATTTTCCTGCAATAAATGTGAAGCTCACTGGCAGGTTATTTTCTGCTTATTATCTCTGTCCCTTTTTGAGCAAAGCAATTGTATTCACTATTTTCCAAATACAAGAATTTTCATTGCATCTGGGTAATTTGGAAATATTAAAACCAATGCATCAACTACCTCACTAATCGTGTCTTTTCAGAACCTAACATGAAGTTTTTCAGGACTTGAGATTTGTCAACCCCCAGTTCCAACAATTTTCACAGCATTACTTTCCCTCCTTATTGTAATGTTCTTGAGTTTATTGCTCTCTTCCATTTCCCATTTTACAATTATTTCTGTGATGTTACTGGAAGTAAATACAGTGAAAAACTGAAGCAAAATACTTGCTCAATTCATCTTCCATATCCTTAATGATAGGCTTATACCATAAAAATATAGGAGCAGAATTAGGCCATTTGGCCCATCGTGTCTGCTTTGCTATTCTATTATGAATGACATGTTTCTCGATCTAGTTCTCCTGCCTTCTCAGCCCTGTGACCCTTGATCCCCTTAGCAATCAAGAATCTGTCTTAAATACACACAATAATGTGGCCTCCACAGCCTTCTGTGGCAATGAATTTCACAGATTCACCACTCTCTGGCTGAAGAAGCTCCTCCTCATCTTAGATTTAAAAGGTCATCCCTTTACTCTGAGGCTGTGCCATTAAGTCCAAGTCTCTTCGACTAGTGGAAACAACTTCTCTATGTCCACTCTATCCAAGCCTCTCAGTATTCTCTAAGTTTCAATGAGATTTCCCCTCAACCTTCTAAACTCTGAGTATAGACTCAGAGTTTTCAACTGCTCCTCATGTGACAAGCCCTTTGTCCCTGGGTTTATTCTTGTAAACCTCCTCTGGATCCTTTCCAATGCCAGCACATTGCTCCCTCAATACAAGCCCAAAACTGCTCACAATATTCCAAAATCAGAAGTCACATGACACCAGATTGTAGTCCAACAGGTTTATTTGAAATCACAAGCCAATGGAGCACTGCTCCTTCAGGTGAAGTCAGGCACTTCAACTGACAAAGGAGCAACTCTCTGAAAGCTTGTGACTTCAAATATACCTGTATTCTATCTGCCTTGAAATGAATGCTAACAATGCATTTGCCTTCCTAACTACCAACTGAGCCAAAAGAGAATTAGGACCAGGAATCCTAAAATTCTTTGTGCTTCAGATTTCCAAAGCCTTTCCCCATTTAGCAAATAGTCAATGCCTCTAATCTTCCTACCTTACAGTTTCCCACATTATATTCCATCAACCACTTCTTTGCCTAATCTCTGTGCCTGTCCAAGTCCTTCTGCAGCCTCCCCGCTTCCTCAATATGACCTGCCCCTTCACCTTTATGTCATCTACAAACTTAGCAATAATGACGTCAGTTACTTTGGCCAGATCATTAATGTATCACATAAATAGTTAAAGTTCCAACTTGTTTCCCTATGGAACTCCACTAGTTACTGGCTGCCATCTTGAAAAATCTTACCAAAATGTAAACTTCACATTCATATTTATCAGGCTCTCCATTAGATTTCACCTGCATTGGTGCAATGGTTTGCCTATTCTATATCCTTGTGTGCTATATCATTATTACTCTCTCAGTTCATGATACTTTTAAGTTTTGTGTGGTCTGAAAGTTTGAAATTATACTGGACCATTGATACCTTCATGTCAGAAGAAAAAAATTAAATATTTAAACATGAAGTTGCTAGTTCTCTTTACAACATCTTTAAATTAGAAAATTATTTATCTTTGTATTCATCTTAATTTCTCAGTTGTTAAGAATTTTTTTTCAAGTTCCTCATGATACAAATTGAATGCTACATCATTCATAGACAATGAACTGATATCAACGTCATTGCTTAGCTGTTGGATATCGTAATTTTTATTGTAGAAATCATCAGTACAAATTACTTTTGTGTTGATGGAGCATACCCAATATTTACAAATTTGTAATTTCTCTCTGTAATAGAATTTGACTAATATTTCAGCTCCCTTCAGTCTGTAAAACAGACTATGTTAATATTTTTCAGTCTCCTTCACACTATCTTTATACTGCAATATCTGTACTTTACATTTTCCATGCACTAGTTGCTGACCAATATAGTTACTGTCAAAATACGTCACTTTCTTGGCTCAGTGTTAGCATTCTTAACTCTAAATCAGGAGATTATGGGTTCAAGTCTCCTTACAAACCTAAGCAAATAATGTAGATTGAAAACGTAAGACTGGAGGAGAATCATATTGTTGGATCGGTCACCTTTCCGATGAAAGTTGTTTCACTCAGCCCTTGGGTGAGGTTTCCTGGTTTGTTACATGTGCAGATGAAGTATTCAAAACTGTTCCTGGCTGATAAAAGTGGAAGTGATTCCACCTCTTTATTCACACATTCATGTCTCCTTTGTTGGTGGCAACAAGGTCAATTTAAAAATGGATCTTTCTCTCCCAGATCCAAATGAACTTCTCTTTTAAAAGGAGCTAAATTAACCAGGCTTTCATGAGTTAATAAAGAATGAATTTATTAATTTCTAAACTTGAGAAGAACTTGTAAAGTAACATACATGCAAACACATAGGTTCGAAATAAGAGGTGTCAAAAAAAATGCAAGTTTTAAAAAAATGTTGACATTTGTCTCTGAATTGTTTGCGAAGAGTCGAAAGTTGAATACTTGAGGTATATGTCAGAATTCAATATACATTCTGTAAATTATAATTCTTTTTGACTGTGATTGAATTTCACTTGCAGGATAGACAGTCCTTTTGCCATTCTGGTTCCCTTCTGTCTGGTCTTGTTGCTACCTTGCTGAATGCTATCAATGTGAGAAGAGTCTTATATGTAATACTGAGGTGATAAGGGGATAGTTCCTTGACTGTGACCATCACAGATGCTAATACTTGAACTTAAACTAGTAGGAAAATGTTGACTCCACTAATATACTCCAGTAGAGTTGAAACTAGCTTATCCTTGCCCTATGTATTCTTCAAAGGGAAAACACAAAATTTAGCTTCAGTTTTATGATACTATCATAGGGGGTGGCTTGCTGCTGATCATGGATTTGTCAGACCCCCCATTATCTCTGTAATCACAAGAGATCACAATCTAGTTCTATTTTTATTTGCTCTTCCCTGCCTTTGATGGACTGTTGTTTGAAGGCAGCTTCACATCCATATATGTGATATTCAATGTGATTCTCTCCACACAGCCATTTAATTTACAACTGCACTAAAGTTTTCAAAAAAATCAGCCCAGTACCAATCCTTTCTAAAAAAAAATGCATTATGAAATGACAAGTTAAAAATGTCTACAGTACTATGGAGTAGTGGCCTGTGGTCATGAGAAACTAAAGCACCATTGCATTTTTCAATGGGTGGAGAAACTCAACTAGTCTGGAAGCATCTGTGGAGAGAGAAACAGAGTTTTATGTTTCAAGTCTGGTATGACTCTTCTTCAGAACTGATACTAATTTGTTGTTGTATTGGTCACTCATGATATCAATCCTTGGTGAGGTATAACCTCAGTGCCATGATTCACCATTTTCAAAAGTAGATGGCGAGAACTTTCTTGGTGTGAACAGGCAAATTGATGTGGCATTGATGGCTCCTGAGGCTATGTGGTAAGCTGTCTACCCTGAAAACAGTCCAAATTACAGATGAGGATGTGCTGGAGATCTTAAAAAGCATAAAGGTAGATAAATTTCTGGACCTGATCAAGTGTATCCTCAGGACATTGTGAGAAGCTAGGGAAGAAATTGCAGGGCCCCTAACAGAGATGTTTATATCATCTACAACCATGGGTGAGATCTCAGAAGACTGGTGCTGGCTAATGTTGTGCCTTTATTTAAGAAAGACTGTAAAGAGAAGCCTGGGACCTACAGATTAGGTTAGATTCCCTACAGTATGGAAGCAGGCCCTTCAGCCCAACAAGTCCGCACCGACCTTCCAAAGAGCAACCCACCCCGACTCATTCCCCTACCCTATATTTACCCCAGACTAATGCACCTAACACTATGAGTAATTTAGCATTGACAATTCACCTGACCTGCACATAGAGTCATAGAGATGTACAGCATGGAAACAGACCCTTCGGTCCAACTTGTCCATGCCGTCCAGACATCCCAATCCAATCTAGTCCCACCTGCCAGCACCCAGCCCATATCCTTTTAAAACCCTTCCTATTCATATACCCCATCAAAATGCCTCTTAAATGTTGAAATTGTACCAGCCTCCACCACATCCTCTGGCAGCTCATTCCATACGCGTACACCCTCTGTGTGAAAATGTTGCCCCTTGGGTCTCTTTTATATCTTTCCCCTCTCACCCTTAACCTATGCCCTCTAGTTCTGGACTCCCCAACCCCAGAGAAAAGACTTTGTCTATTTATCCTATTCATGCCCCTCATAATTTTGTAAACCTCTAAGGTCACCCCTCAGCCTCCGATGCTCAAGGGAAAACAGCCCCAGCCTGTTCAGCCTCTCCCTGTAGCTCAGATCCTCCATCCCTGGCAACATCCTTGTAAATCTTTTCTGAACCCTTTCAAGTTTCACAACATCTTTCCGATAGGAAGGAGACCAGAATTGCACGCAATATTCCAACAGTGGCCTAACCAATGTCCTGTACAGCCGCGCAACATGACCTCCAAACTCCTGTACTCAATACTCTGACCAATAAAGGAAAGCATACCAAACGCCTTCTTCACTATCCTATCCACCTGCGACTCCACTTTCGAGGAGCTATGAACCTGCACTCCAACGTCTCTTTGTTCAGCAACACTCCCTAGGACCTTACCATTAATTGTATAAGTCCTGCTAAGATTTGCTTTCCCAAAATGCAGCACCTCTCATTTATCTGAATTAAGCTCCATCTGCCACTTCTCAGCCCATCTGGTCCAGATCCTGTTGTAATCTGAGGTAATCCTGTGGGAAGAAACCAGAGCACCTGGAGGAACCCATACAGTCACAGGGCGAATGTACAAACTCCACATAGACAGTTGCCCGAGGTGGGAATCGAACTGGGGTCCCTGGTGCTGTGAGGCAGCAGTGTTAACCACTGAGCCACCATGCCGCCCCAAATAGACTGGTGAGTCTCTCAGTGGTGGGTAAGTTGTTGGAGGGGATTCTGAGAGAGAGAATTTACATGCGCTTGAAGAGGCTAGCATTGTTTAGGGATAGTCAGCATGGCTTTGTCTGAGGGAAATCATGTCTCACAAATGTGATTGACAATTTTAAGGATGTGACCAAGAAGATAGATGAGGGCAGAGTGTTACATGTTGTCTACATGAAATTTAGTAAAGCCTTCGACAAGGTTACGCATGGTAGACTGGTTAATCAAGTTAGATCACATGGGATATAAAATTAGCTTGACAGTAGGAGACAGAGGGTGGTGGTGGAGGGTTCTTTTCTGACTGAAGGCCTGTCACCAGTGGTGTTGCAGGGGGATTGGTGCTGGGTCCACTGTTGTTTGTCATACATATAAACGATTTGGATGAGAATATAGAAACATGGTTAGTAAGTTTGTATATGACATCAAAATTGGTGGTACACTGAGCAGCAAAGAAGGTTATCAAAGGTTACAACAGGATTTTGATCAGCTGGGTGGATGTACTGAGCAGTGGCAGATGCAGTTTAATTTAGATAAATGTGAGGTGTTGTATATTTGTAAGACAAACAAGGGCATGACTTACACAGTTAGTGGTAGGACCTTCTCCTTGAAAGTGGCTTTGCAGGTAGACAGGGTGGTAAGATGTTTGGCACACTTACCTTCATTGCTCAGACCATTGACTATAGGAGTTGGGACATTATTATGCAATTATACAGAGCATTTGTGAGGCCACTTTTGGAGTACTGTGTACATTTCTGGTTGCCTTGCTATAGGAAGGATATAATTAAATTGGAGAAGATGCAGAAAAGATATACAAGGATGTTCCCAGAATTGGAGGGTTTGAGTTATAAAGTGAGGCAGGTACTTTATTCACTGGAGCATAGGAGATTGAGAGGTTACCTTATAGAGGTTTATAAAATCACAAAGGGCATCAATTAGGTGAATAGCAAAGGTCTTTTCCCTGGAGTAGGGGAGTTCAAAATGAGAAGGCATAATTTTAAGGTGAGAGTAGAAAGATTTGAAAGGTACTTGTGGGACAGCAATTTCACACAGAGGGTGATTTGTATCTACCATGAACTGCCAGAGGAACTGATAGATGCAGGTACAGTTACAACATTTAGAATATATTTGGACAGTAATGTGAATAGGAAAGCTTTCGAGAGCTATGGGTCAAACACAGGAAAATGGGACTGGTTTAATTTGGGACACTTGGTCGGCATGGATGAATTAGACCTGTTTCCTTGCTGTATGACTCTATCTAATGACACCTCAGTTATGAATTCGCCATTTTGTTTTTCTTGGCAGTTCACTGTACTGCAACTCTGCCAATTTTTCGGTAAAGAACATTCTATATTTTGAATCATGTTGAGTATCTCAGTGATTTCTCAGTCTTTATAGTGCTGTTGTGCATTAACTTCCTTTTACTTTTAGTTGGATAACTATGGTCCCTGGAGTTGAGTAGGGGATCACCTGACTGTTTCTGAATTCAGCATTTTAATGTACCTGAGAGGACTGATGCACCTCCACCCAGTCAAGTTTAAAATTCATTTAGTGTCTATTTACTTTTATTTCAGCACTCCACTATGTCCCTGTTGATTCTGTTATTTCTCATATTTGTTACCTTAGATATTACTTTTTCTTATGGATTTTCCTTCAGTTTGGGAGGTCAAAGTCTTTTTAACAAGATAGACTATCTGACAACATCCAATCTTCCTGCAGGCATTCTGCACTCTGGGCTGGAAAATCTTATTATGGACACAGCCTCTTTCCTCCAAAGTGAGATCACTGCAGAGAAGCATATGTTGCCCTTTCTTCATGCTTGCCTGATCTTAGCTTTGTTGTCCTTTCACATGTTGTACTGCCTCAATTTGTTTCTATAAAATCTCTGTCTCTCTCTCACATTTGGAATAAAGTCTCTGTTCTTTTTCCTTTCTTCAACAAGTCTCACACATTGCATCATTTTTGCTAAAGTTAAATCTTGCTTAGACTGTAAAAATTCAGCAAGACTGCTTCCAAAACTCTACCCATGATGTGCCCTGTAAACATGTTAGTTTTTTCAAAAAAATCATTAAGCAGGGTCATCTTTAAATGTCCCAAATTTTCAGTTATCTGCTAAGTAAAATAGGTCATTGATAAATGAATTTATGTTCTCCCTGGGCTTTGCTTCTGCTTATTAAATTTTACTCTCATTTTATTCACCAAATGCTGAAATATCATTAAGTGCTCTGCTAACTTCTTCATAAACAGCAATTACTTAAATTACCCCCCGCCTCGCTAAAATCTTATTTGCAATATTGCTGAATGCAGAGTAGTGTGCCAACCTGGTCCTTTTGTGATTTGGCTGTTAACCTTGAAATGTACCTGAATGTAATTAATTACTTTTACTTCAGAAACCACATCGCTGCTACTTCTTGACTTGTCATGGGTCTCCCACATGTTCAAAAGATTCTTGTAGCAGTAGAATGTATACCATGGCTTTCCCTCATCAGAGATTGCTTCCTGCTCGGTTTCATTTTCATTTCAGTAGATGCTGGGCTGCTGGCTGTTCCTCAGCCTCTGGATTGTTCCTTTAATGATTTTTCACCTGCTTTGTCCTGCTGCTCAGATTGTAGAAGTTTCTCCTGCTGATCTGTCCTGCTGTTGAGTCGAGATAATAATGACATTGAAGGATAAGATAACAACTCAGGAAAATATTATTGAGGGAGATGATCAACCATGACCTGGAATGGTGGAGCAAGAGCAGGGAACTATTCATGTTTCTTCATCCTATCTTCCTCCCACTTATCTTCATTTACAAGAGCAACCACTCTTAGTTCTGGACTCAACATAAGAGGAATCATCCTTTCCATGTCCACATCACCAAGACCAATCAGGATCCTACAGACAGCAATCAAATCACCCCACACTTTTTAAACTCCCAGTGAAAATAAGCCCAGTATATCTAATCTTTCCTCAGAAGACAACTTGCTCTGTGCAAGCATCAATCAGGTAAACCTCCTTTGAAATACCTTCACTGCTTTGCACTCTTCCTTAAGTAAGGAGGCCAAACTGCACACAATATTCGAGATGAGGTCTCACCAATACCTTGTACAACTGAAGCGTAACCACCTTGTAGTTTAGTTCACTTTCTTTTGGTAATGAAATGTAGATGTCCATTGCTTTCTTAATCACTTGCTGTATCTTGATACTAATGTTTTGTGACTCATGCATGAGAACACTGAAATCCCTTTGCACCTTGGGATTCTGCAGTCTTTCTTTATTACTTTGCAAGTGCGGCAGGTAACAGAGAAATTGCCCAAAATTCCTTGAACATTGTTGGGTGCTAGGGGATGCCAATCACCATTAGGAAGCCACTGGATTGGGAGAACAGAGTGCAGGCTCACAATCTACATGAGCCTGTACCTGTTGGCCTGTGTTGTTGAATGTTGGGACAGTGGGAATAGAGTTTGGAATCCTAAAATTGGTTGCAGATCATGATTTTTCTCACTTCCACACAGAGAAAATCCAGTCTAAGATCCTCCTTCTGTGATACACACATTCTGTGAGCTGATTCTTACATTATTTTTTTAAGCCAGGTTTGAGTTGTGTGAGATGTTTGAAGGGATTCCCTCCATGCGGTCTAGTGTTCACTTTGAGGGATGCAGTAGCCCTTATTGGCCAGAAGCTATAGCAGTGCAGAGAAGCATGGAACCATCTCTCTGCCTCCCTGGACAGTTTGGCAACTGCCAGACTGCAGGATCTGATGGAGAAGCGTGCATTCTACACCCCATCAAGCCTCCTCCCATGTGCCCTAAGAACAAAGGGCAAAGGGACAGGGAGTCTGGCACACACTCCAGATGCCCCTTCCTCATCAAAATTGCCATGGACTGATTTAGAACTTTAAGCACAAATCTCACAACAGTTCAATACATTTAATCTTTATTTTTGTTCAATTCAGATATTGATATACAAGTTCAGGAGATTTCACAATTTATAGTGACCATATGATCTATCATTGTGTCTATTTTTCAGAAGAAAGTTGGATGGAATCTGGAACAAAGACAGATTTAGGTGTGATTGTTACAAAATACTATCACCTTTGCTTGGATTATGGACTAAAATATTTTTTAAACCAAGAATTATGATCCTAGTCAATGCTACTAACAGACAAATCAGATCACAAACTGAATTGTAGTTTGATAGATATTATTTTGTTTTATTTTATATGATATTTTTGCACTGAAACATAGGCGTATGATGCTGCAGATTTGGTTTTAAGGAAAAAATCAGGTTTATTGCAAAGAGGAAATTAAGAAAGAACAGAACAAACCAAACTATTTATACATAACACAATTTCAAAGACCAGTAAGGTGTTCGACAAGGTTCCCCACGGGAGACTGATTAGCAAGGTTAGATCTCACGGAATACAGGGAGAACTAGCCATTTGGATACAGAACTGGCTCAAAGGTAGAAGACAGAGGGTGGTGATGGAGGGTTGTTTTTCAGACTGCAGGCCTGTGACCAGTGGAATGTCACAAGGATCGGTGCCGGATTCTCTACTTTTTGTCATTTACATAAATGATTTGGATGCGAGCATAAGAGGTACAGTTAGTAAGTTTGCAGATTACACCAAAATTGGAGGGGTTGTGGACAGCAAAGAGGGTTACCTCAGATTACAACAACATCTTGACCAGATGGGCCAATGGGCTGAGAAGTGGCAGATAGAGTTTAATTCAAATAAATGCGAGGTGCTGCATTTTGGGAAAGCAAATCTTAGCAGGAATTATACACTTAATGGTAAGGTCCTAGGGAGTGTTGCTGAACAAAGAGACCTTGGAGTGCAGGTTCATAGCTCCTTGAAAGTGGAGTTGCAGGTAGATAGGATTGTGAAGAAGGCGTTTGGTATGCTTTCCTTTATTGGTCAGAGTATTGAGTACAGGAGTTGGGAGGTCATGTTGCGGCTGTACAGGACATTGTTAGGCCACTGCTGGAATATTGTGTGCAATTCTGGTCTCCTTCCTATCGGAAAGATGTTGTGAAACTTGAAAGGGTTCAGAAAAGATTTACAAGGATGTTGCCAGGGTTGGAGAATTTGAGCTATAGGGAGAGCTGAACAGGCTGGGGCTGTTTTCCCTGGAGCGTCGGAGGCTGAAGGGTGACCTTATAGAGGTTTACCAAATAATGAGGGGCATGGATTGGGTAAATAAACAAAGTCTTTTCCCTGGGGTCGGGGAGTCCAGAACTAGAGGGCATAGGTTTAGCGTGAGAGGGGAAACATTTTCACATAGAGAGGGTGGTATGTGTATGGAATGAGCTCAGAAGAAGTGGTGGAGTCTGGTACAATTGCAACATATAAGAGGCATTAGGAAAGATATATGAATATGAAGGGTTTGGAGGGATATGGGCCGGGTGCTGGCAGGTCGGACTAGATTGGGTTGAGATATCTGATCGGCCTGGACAGGTTGGGCCGAAGGGCCTGTTTCCATGATGTACATCTCTATGACACAACAATATAAAATCCTATCTATTCCTGACACCATCACTTTGCAGTGCACAAATACCAAAAGGTTTCCTTCTCCATCAAATCTATAGCTTTGTTTTAGCTGTTTCTTTCAATGTCTGGTCTTGAGTGCTGGATAGCCTCTTCCTTGATTATTCACAAACTGTGCTTAAATCTTCTGAGCTGTAAATGACCCTTTCAAGTTTCTAATCGAACACTTCTGATTTGGAATTCTCAAACTAAAATCCTTGAACTGTGGTAACCTATTTCCTGACTATTCTGGCCTAACTCCTTTTTCCAGGAAAAAAACTCTATTTCCACCCAAAATTTGAAGTAAAAACGCTTCAGTCTATGTTTTCTTTCAAAATAAAAATCACTTCTTGATTTTTTTAACCAAAAGCAAGCTACTGATATTCAATATTTGTTCTCATTAGTTCGTAAAACTCTCCCAATATAAGCACATTCCTCATATCACTCCAGGAGGGTCCCAGTCAGTTGCACTCTTACATATTCTGGTCTACAATCCTGGTTTAAAAAAACAGTGACAACTTCATTACATGAGAAAAATCCAAATGCCAGCAGTTCAAAATTGAAACTCTTAAAATAAATCTCACATTCCACAACATGTGAAGAACAACAGAAGATGATGTTGTAGCTTTAAAAATGAATTACTGGAACTCATTATGAATTGTATGAATGGCGTTACCATATTCAAGCAGTGGGGAAAATTGCTGGACATGTTGGCTCCATGTATACATATTTAGGGGAGCTTTGCCCAGGTGCAGTCCTTCGACTGGCTTTTCAATTGACCAGTTGTTCCTGGTGATTTGGGAATAAGTGCAAGATGATTTATCAGGAATAGAGAAGTCTATGGAGAACTTCGAAAAAATGTTAAACTATTATGAGTGGAAGTACTCGCTGGTAGAAAAGGAGACTTTGGGATTATTTTTGATTTTTCAACATTTCAAAGACTTTCTGACAGGGATATAATGAAATATTAATCTATACTCACTGTAATCTGTTATTACTAATTAAAAAGTTTAAAACCTGAAATGCAATACTATTCAGATGGAATTCACCTGGTGCAATCATTCAATATAAAGAATGTTTATGTTGCTGGTGAAAATAATATGAAAACAGATGCATTGACTGGAATGTGAAAATGAAGGAATAAATGAAGAATATCAGGGGAAAACGATAGTGATTATATAAGGTTTGTATAAGAGATGAAGCGTATAAGCCTTATGTTTTGTTGTCTATGTGCCATAAACTTTATAATGAAATGTATTTTTGAAATTATGGCTTATCTCTCACGAGGGTGGAAGTGTAGAAAGCCCACTTTCATTCTCTACTGGATTGTAATCCAAAATAAGGGGAAAAATACTGCTTTAGACTAAAGAAATTGTGGAAGATGTCGCAGAGTTAATAGATTACATTATGAGTTGTACAATGTTGCCTTAATCAAGCTGTGGAAAAGAAGGTATTCAGGGCAGTTTTGCTCAGAAACTGTCCTTTGACCAGTTTTCCATTTGACTAATTGTATGGGTTTAAGACAGCTCAGCATAGTAACAATCTCTTGATTGGTTCCTGGGCAAATAGAGCAGAAGTATCCAGTCTGTGACGAAGAAAGCACTTAAGTCTTTTTCTCCCTGTTGTGTTGGCAAGTAGCAGAAAATCTTTTAGTAGCTGATTTCAGTCAATACTTACAAGGAAACTGATCACTGCAAATTCCTCAATTGAGATGAGGAGAAGAAACAGCATCATCAGAGACTGAAAGGGTAAATCCTTAGTCAGTGAATAAAAAACTGACAATCGGCCTACTCATAATCTTGTGTCCTCAAAGAGACCTCATCAAAGGAATTGAAAACAATTGACAATTGAAACCTCAAAGCATCTGTGATCTGAATTGGTGCTTGAGTAGTGCTTCTCTGACATGTTGTTCCTTCCAACCCCCAGAATATTTGTCTTGTCTGTTTGTGTGTCTGTTTGTATGTGTATGGAATTTTTTTTTAAAAAGTTGTTATTGATTTATAATTTTAACAATTTATATTTCTTCCTTCATATTGGTTAAGAACAGTTTGGATACAGTAAGTAGTTATTTTCTTGTTATGTCAAAAACGCAGTGTGTATTTTTTTGTAACCTGAATTAGGCAGTTAGGTAAAACAGAACAACTTGCTAGTTTAATCAGATTTGCACAACTAGGTGGAATACTTACTTTGCTTGATAATCTATCCTATTTACAGAATGATATGTTTTCTACAATCTCTATTGTCAATTTCTGAATCTTTATCTGGACAAAATTGATAGGTGCGAAACAATTTAAGCGTTTGTTAATGATATATAATTTCCAGTTTGATTGACAATATAAAATAATAAAAATGAATACTGAATAGGTTTCTTTTTCTTAGCGTTTCAACATTTGCCATTGTTTTTAATAACTCATTGATTCTATATATACTGCATATTTGATGAATGAGCACAAAAGAGTCATTAAGATGGAATGCGGGTATGGAAATGGGTACAGGGCTTAAATGAATGAATGGGTAAATATTAGAGGATCTACATGCTTTTAATACCCAGTTTAAGATACAGACAACCTTTGTAGGTCCTCCAACTAATCTGTTTGAACATAAATGCCAGCTCCTGTCGCTGGCTACAAACTGTTTCGGGTATCAATGAGCATGAGTCTATTTCATCCCTATCTCTCTGGAGTGAGATTGGATAGGATAGGGTTTGGTTGGTGTTTGGTTGATTCAAGCTAACTGCTTTGGCAGCAAAAATCTAGCTGTTTCTAGGTCAACAGTAAGCACTCATGCTTCATTTTTGATTGCATAATCAAGCCTTTATAATCTGTTGTGCGTGCTTCATGAAGATGCTTTCATTTCAAGTTATTGATACTTTGATCCTTGTGATTTGTAGTCAACATGCTGAATTTCTGTGGAATTTGTTGTGAAACTGATTTTTTTACAAACCTAATTTAACACATCATAACTTCTATGTTAAATATTTGATGCTGTCCTATTTGAACACAAAGATGACCAAATTTCCTTGTATTTCAGGAGTAGCTGTACTTGAAGGCCCAATGTATGCAGTTGGTGGACATGATGGTTGGAGCTACCTTAACACAGTAGAAAGGTGGGACCCACAAGCTCGTCAGTGGAACTACGTTGCGAGCATGTCAACTCCAAGAAGCACGGTAGGAGTTGCAGCATTAAATGGCAAGTAAGTAGTTACAGATTGACTGTATTACAGATTTGCAAAGACACAAAAAAAACCAGCCACACAAGAACACTGTTCAGTAATGCAGTTTTAAACTAAGCTCATAAAATGTACTTATTAATGATACAATAGCCTGTATTTGCAACCAATATTGGCATTTCAGATTTTAAAAAATGCGGATTTTAAAGTACCACAAGTATCTAGAGACATCTATGGCATGAGTTTTCCCTTTCTTGATATTATTATTTGAACCTGGTGCTGAATCTATAGAATCTCTAAGGATTCAGCAATGGAATGTCATTAGGCAGAGTAAATAGCCAATCACTGAAGAATTCTCACAGATAGAAAACAAGATCGTATGCTACAATCAAACCTTGAGAAGTTCATGATGGTTCCGCACAGGATACAGTACCCAGCATCCCCAGTATGATGCGGGATGAAATGGCTCCACTACCTTTATTCACCCACTCCTTTGGGTGGTTGCAACAAGGCTAATTTATAAAGGATGCCTTCCCGAATGAATCCCATTCTCCGAGACCCAAAATTAACTTATGTTTTAAAAGGAGTGAATTTAATCAGGCTTTCTTGAGTTAATTTAACAAAGTTAAGTTTATTAAACTAGAGTATCATTTATTGACACATGCAATCAGGTACAGAAGTATGGGGTACAGGGACAAGTTTACAATGTCACCTCTCATGGTGCCATCTTAGGTACACAGTACCTAGATGCAAATCTTTGATACAAAAAAGAGGAATAAAAAATGTGCATTACCTTACAGTGATTCATAGTATTTTGGGTAGAAACAAGACATAGTTAAAAGAATAAACATTATATAGTTAGCTAAACAAAGTACAGATATACATCGCAGTGGATCAGCGCAGAGAGTACCATACGAGGTCTGACTAACCTCAAACCGCTGAGCGCCTGTGCCAGACCACATACCAACAACTGTCCCTGCTCCACTGTAACCCTCCAGCTCACTTCACTACAGTTCTCAACAGCTCCAAGGTATTTTTTCTTATCAGAAAAAATAAATCTTAGAGAAAGAGAGAGGAAGAAAAGGAGTGAAAACAAATGAGGAGCCCAAACACTGCATACTCCGCCACTGCCATCTTGAATTAATTACTAAATGTGAGAAGAATCAGTAATGTAACACTCATACGTACATGTTAGAAATAAGACAAGGCTAAAAAGATCAAAATTTTAAAAAACATAAATACCAATCAGTCTCTGAATTGTTCACAAATATTGAATATTTGAATTTTATGGCTACTGCAGTGAAGGTTACTGATAGGATTGACATTGGTAGACAAACAGCTTCATGATCTTTACTTTTGCAGACTGTTTGAGATTCAGTTGGGTGATGCCTTTTGACTGTGATTCAAGTCCAGCATTCAGAGTGAGAGCAATTCTTTGTTGTCGTCTTTCCTTTTTGACTCAAAGTTTACCTGCAACACAAAGGTAACCAGGGAATAATTCTTTGATTGTGACCTTCACAGCATACTACTGCACAAATTTACACTGGTAGATACAAGAGCAATCAGTCCCACCAGTTGATTTCAGTGGAATTGGTACTGCTTTTTAAACATTGTCCTTGTGTATTCTTGGAAGGTAAAACAGACATGTCTGTGAAGATGGCCTTTAGCTGATAAAGAGAACTTAGCCCCTTTATTCTCCCTTCTTAAGCTTCTCCTTGTTTGACATGTCCCTGACAATTTACCTGTAACACATTGCATGTCCGTCACACAGGATTTTGCCAGACAATCCCTGAATATAACTCCACAGGATTATTTTGCAGAAACCTCTGATTAAAAACAACACATTTTAGAAATAAAAGTTTTTTAAAAAAAGTGTAAAGTATTTTCAGAGTTCTCTTCCATCGTCATAACAATTAGAATACTACTAAAAACTGAATTAAACCTTAACAGCGTAATACTTTCCAGGAGCCTTAAACAACAATATTATAAAATAAATTCTCATCAGTTCATTGATTTCTACAGACAGCTGTCAGCAAGAACACCAACAGAAAAACATAAAGAGGAGAAGGAGGGAATCGTAAAGGTGGATTTTTACATTCAACCAAATATGTGAAGATACCAATGTTGCTACTAGTGTCATAGAGTAATAATGATGAACTGATTTTGCAATCTCAGAATCCAAACATTGAGCATTTTGCTGCAGGAAACAGAAAGCATGAGTTCAGTTTACATTAAATCATTAATACTCCATCTTCTGATTTGAGGAAAGTTTGCAAAAGTGCTGGCAATCTGAAACAAGCAGTGCTGAAAGTACATGGCAGGTCAGTCAGCAGCTGAAAAGGTACAGTATTAGTTTGTGTCCAGACCCTTCCACTGGGCTCAAAAGAGAAACAATCTCCATTATAGGGACTGAACAACACAAAAGGGTGAGGAACAGTAAGTAGACTTCACGTTCTTAAAGATAGTGGAAGGAGGGGTGATCTAGAAAGATCATCTTTGGAAGCAGCAAAAAGAAGTTTAAACATTGAAATTACAAAGTAAGGCAATAGAAAAACAAGCTGGCTAATAGCCCAAGGCTGCCTTTGTGCATGGTTAGCATTATTTCCAAAGTTCTTCTTAGACGAACAGATGCACACAACTCTTATTCAGGGAATATTCACCCACACAAATAATTTTAATATTTAGCATACTACTTATTTGAAGTAGTATGGACCCAGTGAACAGGAAAATAACAACTTTAAAAAAGTAGCTTTGAAATGCAAGTGGATGGGAGGAAAACAGGTAGAGAGAGCCAAATTCAATGTTCTGCAGGCTGCCAGAGAAGAATAATGAACAGGTATTGAAGTATGTTAACAGCTTCATTGTAGTGTGTAGATCAATGATTGAAAAGGCACTGCAGGAGGGGGAAGAAGATTTGATGTTGTGAGTTGCAGTGAGATCAGGATTACAACACAATCATCAAAGAAGTCAAAGTAATAGGGTCGTAACAAAGAATATTCCACATCCTACAAAACAAAAATTGGCATAACTGGGAGCTACTCTGCTTTCTGTCCTGTAATTGGAAATTCAATTTCAAAAGCAGGTGCAAGGTTTGAATGAATCTGGATCATCCTTCCATGAAATGTTTTATTTCATTCCAGGCCCTGAACAGAATAAAATACTAAATAGCCCTAATAGTCTGATGTTATCTTTGCATAATGCAATATATTTTTAATTTGCTCCTCTGACAGATTCACACAGCTCTGTCCTTAATCTATGCAATATTTGTTCATTTGATATTGAAACTTTCGGCATGCTGTGTATCTATGTGGACACATGATTGAATCCATTGTGACCTGTACAATGCATATAAGTAACCTCAATGTCAAGTAGCTCAGCTTATTCAGTGAGCTGTTGAATCAGATAAACTAAACATGGTTTTGAAGTTTCAGTCCCTGCTCTGTGCTTCATGAACTGATCCCAGTTCAGATGTAAGATGCATCCCAGTGTTCCGAAAAGGAAAGTTGGCCAGTTTACTTATCTACAAATTACTTTTTTCAAAAGTATGTATTCAGTGATAAGATGCAAGCATTGCTGACTCGTCAGCACTTATTACCCACCCCAATTGCCTTGAGGTGATAGTAACAACTGAATGACTTGTAAGGTCATTTCGGAAGGCTGTTCAGAAAACCATGAGGTTATGCTCACTCTTGTCACAGGTCACAAGGACCAATTTTGTCCTCAAAAGACATGAATAAATCAAATAAATTTTACCACAAACTATTAGTTCATAACTAATTCTAGTATAATCAATACCTGTTTAATTGGAGAACAAATGTTCCTTTTTCTTATTGATTTGTTTAATCTCTTGAATGCATGTTTCCACACAGCCTTAGTAGAATTTTAATTCATGTCAGTGAATGATTTTCTGGCGATGCCTCAATGATGTCTGTCTCCATCTAGTTCCTGAAATAGATCATTTAAGTAAGGTATCAAAGTATGACTGATCCTAATATAACCAAAGGAAATAAGGAATTAGCTGGTGCCAAACAGGAAATGAGAAAAGTTGGTGAGTCATAAAAGAGATACGAAGCAAAGGCTGTCACCCTCAAGATATTTAAAGAAAAACAGTAATGGGCATTAACATCACTTGTTACTATCAAATTTGTAGCTACTCTATTCTTAAATTCCATCAAGATCAATCACATTAAATGGAATAAGTAACTTTAGGAATATATTAATATTTCTAAAGCCTGCCTTTTAATCTTGTCCATTGTTCTTTAGGGAAAGAACAAAATTGAACAGCAGTTAATAGTGTAGACATATCAATTGGAATTTAATTACTGGTAATGAGAACATGAATCCCTATAGTATTGTGAGAGACAGTGCAATTTTATTGATTTAATCCATTTTGACATCTAATGAATCCTTCAAAAGAAAATCACTCTTTCTTGCAAAGTCATCATTTTAATGAAATAATTTATGTACCTTCTTGAAACAAATTACTATTTCCCATCCTCCTTTTCTCTTGTAACAACTTGACATGGCAGGAGGCCTACTCGTCTGAAGTGATATTGGACCAATCCAGCTTTTTGTATTTATGTTTCTTCCATGGGAGTTGAACTGTCCTGGATTTGTGTATAGCTACACAACCTTGTCCACTCATTCCCAAGTTTTCTTCCATCTTCCTCGGAGGTGTTTATATGTGCTTAACAATAGTTCCTAGGGTTTTGAAGCCCTTTAATAACTCAGTAAAATTGCTGCTTTTCATAGATCAAAATGACAGTGAATGCCTTCTTTAGGATGGTAGGCATTACAACCAGGTCTAATCATGTCTTCACGTGAAAACAACAATAAGTCAGAAAGCTATTTGAGATGTACCCTTGTAAAAGGGGTGATACAAATGTAGTAGTAATACAATAACTTTTTGCCATATCAGCGATAATTCATTTACTCAGCATAGATTGAAAATCAGAAGTGGGACACTCCCATTAATATTCACATTTGCAAATTACAGATAACAAATTTGAGAACTTTTCCAGTGCATTGGCAATATGAATCTAGTTCTCCATGGCTGCACTGGCTAATGCAGGGGTCCAACCAAATCAAGGTTCTCTCCTTATTTTGTGAAATTCCAAATGTGACTGTTGTGTTTTTCAGGCTGTATGCTGTGGGTGGGCGAGATGGCAGCTCCTGCCTACGATCAATGGAGTGTTTTGATCCTCACACCAATAAATGGAGCATGTGTGCACCAATGTCCAAGAGAAGGGGTGGTGTGGGAGTTGCCACATGCAACGGCTTTCTTTATGCAGTGGGAGGACACGACGCCCCTGCCTCAAATCACTGCTCCAGGCTGTCAGACTGTGTGGAACGGTAAGCATGAACAATTGTGTTTTCTTGTTCCTTTTAGCCAACTCATTTCCAGGCCTGTAAGTAGACTCATACTACATGAAATGTTCCCGAATGCCATTGAACAAGCTCAAGAATTGTGAAATTAGAAACATAGAACATAGAACAATACAGCACAGAACAGGCCCTTCGGCCCACGATGTTGTGCCGAACATTTGTCCTAGCTTAAGCACCTATCCATGTACCTATCCAATTGCCACTTAAAGGTCACCAATGATTCTGACTCTGCCACTCCCACAGGCAGTACATTCCATGCCCCCACCACTCTCTGGGTAAAGAACCTACCCCTGACATCCCCCCCTATACCTTCCACCCTTCACCTTAAATTTATGTCCCCTTGTAACACTCTGTTGTACCCGGGGAAAAAGTCTCTGACTGTCTACTCTATCTATTCCCCTGATCATCTTTTAGACCTCTATCAAGTCACCACTCATCCTTCGCCGTTCCAATGAGAAAAGACCTAGCACTCTCAACCTATCCTCGTACGACCTATTCTCCATTCCAGGCAACATCCCGGTAAATCTCCTCTGCACCCTCTCCAAAGCTTCCACATCTTTCCTAAAATGAGGCAACCAGAACTGCACACAGTACTCCAAATGTGACCCTTCCAAAGTCCTATACAGTTGCAACATTACCTCACGACTCTTGAATTCAATCCCTCTGCTAATAAACACTAATACACCATAGGCATTCTTACAAGCTCTATCCACCTGAGTGGCAACTTTCAAAGATCTATGAACATAGACCCCAAGATCCCTCTGCTCCTCCACCTCACTAAGAACCCTACCATTAACCCTGTATTCCGCATTCTTATTTGTCCCTCCATAATGGACAACCTCACACTTGACAGGGTTGAACTCCATCTGCCACTCCTCAGCCCAGCTCTGCATCATATCTAAGTCCCTTTGCAGCCGACAACAGCCCTCTTCACTATCCACAACTCCACCAATCTTCGTATCGTCTGAAAATTTACTGACCTACCCTTCGACTCCCTCTTCCTTGTCATTAATAAAAATTACAAACAGCAGAGAACCCAGAATTGATCCCTCCGGAACTCCACTTGTAACTGAGCTCCAGGCTGAATATTTACCATCTACCACCACTCTCTGACTTCGACCGGTTAGCCAGTTCTCTATCCAACTGGCCAAATTTCCCACTATCCCATGCCTCCTGACTTTCCGCATAAGCCTACCATGGGGAACCTTATCAAATGCCTTACTAAAATCCATGTACACCACATCCACTGCTCTACCCTCATCCACATGCTTGGTCACCTCCTCAACAAATTCAATAAGACTTGTAAGGCAAGACCTACCCCTCACAAATCCGTGCTGGCTGTCCCTAATCAAGCAGTGTCTTTCCAGATACTCATAAATCCTATCCCTCAGTACCCTTTCCATTACTTTGCCTACCACTGAAGAAGGGCTTATGCCCAAAACGTCGATTCTCCTGTTTCCTGGATGCTGCCTGACCTGCTGCGCTTTTCCAGCAACACATTTTCAGCTCTGATCTCCAGCATCTGCAGACCTCACTTTCTCCTACCACTGAAGTAAGACTATCTGGCCTGTAATTCCCAGGGTTATCCCTATTCCCTTTTTTGAACAGGGGCACAATATTTGCCACTCTCCAGTCCCCTGGCACCACCCCTATTAACAGTGAAGACGAAAAGATCATTGCCAACAGTTCTGCAATTTCCTCTCTTGCTTCCCACGTAATTCTAGGATATATTCCGTCAGGCCCGGGGGACTTGTCTATCCTCAAGTTTTTCAAAATGCCCAACACCTCTTCCTTCCTAACAAGTATCTCCTCTAGCTTACCTGTCCATTTCATACTCTCCTCTTTAACAATATGGTCCCTCTCATTTGTAAATACTGATGAAAAGTACTCATTCAAGACCTCTCCTATCTCTTCCGACTCAATACATAGTCTTCCACTACTATCCTTGATCGGACCTACCCTCGTTCTCGTCATTCTCATGTTTCTCACATACGCATAAAAAGCCTTGGGGTTATCCTTGATCCTACCCGCCAAAGATTTTTCATGCCCTCTCTTAGCTCTCCTAATCCCTTTCTTCAGCTCCCTCCTGGCTATCCTGTATCCCTCCAACGCTCTGTCTGAACCTTGTTTCCTCAACCTTATATAAGCCTCCTTCTTCCTCCTTACAAGACATTCAACCTCCCTCATCAACCAAGGTTCCCTCACATGACCATCTCTTTCCTGCCTGACAGGTACAGACATATCAAGGACACGTCGTATCTGTTCCTTGAAAAAGTTCCCCATTTCAATGACATCCTTCCCTGACAGCCTATGCTCCCAATTTATGCTCCTCAGATCCTGTCTTGCAGCATCGTATTTACCCTTCCCCCAATTGTAAAACCTGTCCTGTTGCACGCACCTATCTCTCTCCATAACCAAGGTGAAAGTCACGAAATTGTGGTCACCATTACCAAAATGCTCACCCACTAACAAGCCCATCACTTGTCCCGGTTCGTTACCAAGTACCAAATCCAATATGGCCTCTCCTCTGGTCGGACAATCTACATACTGAGTTAGAAAAGCTTCCTGGACGCACTGCACAAACACCGCCCTGTCCAATCTACTTGATCTAAAGAGCTTCCAATCAATATTTGGGAAGTTGAAATCGCCCATGACTACTACCCTGTGGCTTCTGCACCTTTCCAAAATCTGTTTCCCAATCTGTTTCTCCACATCTCTGCTGCTATTGGGGGGCCTATAGTAAACACCCAACAAGGTGACTGCTCCTTTCCTATTTCTGACTTCAGCCCATACTACCTCCAAAGGCAGATCCCCCTCGAACTGCCTTTCTGCAGATGTTATACCATTTCTAATTAGCAACGCCACCCCCCCTCCTTTTTTACCACCCCCCCCTAATCTTACTGAAACATCGGTAACCAGGAACCTCCAACAACTATTACTGTCCCTCTTCTAACCATGTTTCCATGATGGCCACAACATCGTAGTCCCAGGTACCGATCCACGCCTTAAGTTCACCCACCTTATTTCTGATACTTCTTGCGTTGTAGTATACACACTTGAGCCAATCTCTGTGTCCGCAAGTATTCCCTGTCAGTGCTACCTTCTCCACAGCCTCCCTACATTCTTGGACATCCTGAAAAACAGCTAACCTACTTGCTGTACTGCACGTCCGGATCCCATCCCCCTGCCAAATTAGCTTAAACCCCACCGAAGAGTGCTAGCAAACCTACCTCCCAGGATATTGGTGCCCTTCTGGTTCAGGTGCAACCCGTCCTGCTTTTACAGGTCCCACCTTCCCCAGAATGCAGACCAATTGTCCAAATACCTGAAGCCCTCCCTCCTACACCATCCTTGCAGCCATGTGTTCAACTGCACTCTCTCCATATTCTTTGCCTCACTGTCACGTGGCACAGGCAACAACCCAGATAATTAGATAAATTGTTAATGGCAAACATAAAAATTGTACAACTTGAGTATAATTTAAATAAAAACTAACATTTGATAGTTTAGTGTCTCTCTTAAAATAATACAATGATATTTTAGTAAGTCAGCATAAGGAATGGTCATCCAGCTCCATGTCTACGCCTATGTAAGTTCTACATCTCAACCATCTACTCATAATGAGTTCCTAGCTGTTCCACTGTAGTCTTAACATTTGTCTTGCTTAAAGATTTATCCATTTTGAATTTAATTGTTGTGTCTAAATTAGGTTCAATGTATGACATTCAATGAGATGTTTTTAAAACGTTTCTTTTCAACCTAATCTCTAAGCACCGGTACCAACATAAATCTGTGTATGGAATTTTTCTGGCATCTAAGCAATGTGGCCAAAGGTAAGAAAGTTGGGAGAATACAGCAAATTAAGAATCAGGTTTGTGACATTGAGAGAAAATGTGACATTGAGAGAAAATGTCTCATTACCCCCTCAAGGTTTCAATAGCAAAATAAAAATCTTACTCGTGAGTGGTTTATTAGTATACATTGATATATTACTATTACCTAACCTGGTCTCATTTATAGGCACTGGTAAGAAACTAGGTAGTGCCAAGTCCTGACTTGAATGTCAGAGTAGTAACCTGGTAGGCCAGCTTACTGGCATCTTCTTTGCCCTCCATGTTGACCAACATTTCAGGGCATGCTCTATGAGCAGCCTCTCCCTTAACTCCAGCCCACTCATGAAGGTTGGCATCAGCTTTATCATGTTATTGCACATGTCAAACTAACTTGTAATAGTTACCTACTATAATATCACACTTTGGAGCTCAACAACTCCCTACCTTGCAATGTGGCTGCCAGGTCATGATGTGTGCAGAGACAGGCACCCAGAGTATGCATCAAAACAGGATGCATGTGGGGGCCTTTGCTTGCTTTCCCAGAATCACTCACTTTGCACACACTTGGATCTTTGCAGCATTACTACCTTGACTTGCCTGTTAGCTCAAACGAAAAGCCAAGCAGCTTGCCAGCACTACCCAGTAAATGGGGCACGTGCTGCTATATGGCTAATCTACACCACGTCACAGAAGCTTACATGGAAAACAGTTTACATGTGCTTCAACTGAAAGAGGGGAAGAGAAAGGGGATGGGGAAATGGAGTTTGGAGGTGGGGGTGGTAAATAGGTCCTCCTTCCATACAAGGGCATTTTCTCATTTCACTTCAGGGGTTCACCACAGTAAGTTTTACAAGTCGGGTAAATTAGTCAGGGGATTGCTGGTAAATCAATTAGGAAGTTGCAGAGAAATAAGACTGACCTAGGTGGCTACTTCACACCAGGCAGGCAGTTCCAAATGTCATGGTCTCCTTCAGTGGTTCATAGAATGTTTTTCATAGAATCCCTACAATGTGGAATAGGCCATTTGGCCCAACAAGTCCCCACCGACCCTCTGAAGAGAATCTCACCCAGACCCATTCCCCTACCCGATGAGTTTACATTTCTCCTGATTAATGTACCTAACCTACACATCCCTGAACACTATGTGTAATTTAGCATGGCTAATTCACCTAACCTGCACATTTTTGGACTGTGGGAGGAAACCAAAGCATGTGGCGGAAATCCACATAGACACAGGGAGAATGTGCAATCTCTACATGGAAGTTGCCCGAGGCTAGAATCAAACCGGGGTCCCTGGTGCTGTGAAATAGCAGTGCTAACCACTGAGCCATCATGCTGCCTCTTTGTGGGAAAGAGGATGATCCTCCTCTTCTCTACGTATTCCACTAGGGCATCGATGTTCTCGTCAGCAAAGTTTTCTCGGCCACGTTTTCTGGAATAACACAGCAGCACACTGAAGGTAGGCAGTTCCTGGTTTGCATCATTTTGAAATCGTATGCAGCTTGGGGTTAATTATGGTCACCATGACATGAATCTGCAGTCCTGCCACATCCAGTCAATAAAGGTGGTGACAATTAATCAACTCAACAGATCCAATAATGTCTTCATGCACAATAATAAGGGAGCCTAGAACATCAGTAAGCAGATAAAACTGAAGCACTGTAATAATTCTTCAGCTGGAGGGTTTGAGTGGATGCTACATTGTGGCCTGCTCCTGAAATCCTGGATGTCAAGAATGCCAGTCTTCAGCCAAATTGATTCACTCTCTATAAGATATGGCTGAAGGCATTGAGTACGGCAATGGCTATTGACCCTGGCTGTATTAAGGCAATAGTACTGAAGACATTTGCTCCACAACTTGCCATGTCCCTAGCCAAGCTGTTTCTGTATAGCTACAGTTTGGCATCTATCTGACAATGTGGAAAATTGCCCAGGTATGTCCTGTATATAAAAAGCAAAACAATTCCAATCTGGCTAATTACCACTCAATGGTTTATCCTTGATTGTCAGTGAAGTGATGGAAGGCATTCTCAACAATGTTATCAAGTACTGTTCAGCAATGACCTTCTCACTGACACTTAGTTTGAGTGCTGCTAGGACCACTCACCTCCTGTCCTCATTACAACAAAAACGTTGAATAATGGGGCTGAGGTGACCTAGGATTGTGCCCTAAGCCCAACCATCTTCAGCTGTTTCTTCAGTGACCTTTTCTCCATGATAAGTCCAGATGTGTGGACATTTACTAATGATTGCAGTGTTCAACACAACTCATTACTTCTCAGATACTCAAGACGTCCAACACTGAATGCTGCAAGACCCGGACAATATCTAGGTTTAGGGTGACAATTA
This sequence comes from Chiloscyllium plagiosum, assembly GCF_037043375.1. Lineage (NCBI taxonomy): Eukaryota > Metazoa > Chordata > Chondrichthyes > Orectolobiformes > Hemiscylliidae > Chiloscyllium > Chiloscyllium plagiosum. Next base: position 60,817,267 of record NW_028270149.1, read on the forward strand.
AAGTAAAACTTGTTTCACAGAAGTGCTAGGGAACAACCATCCCCCACTATTAACATCCAGGGGCTACCATTGACTAGAAACTACTCTAACTCCAAAAGAGATCAGAGACAATTAATCTTATAATTCATTCACCTCCTTATTTTCTAAAGCTTGTTCATCATCTACAATGCACAGGTCAAGAATGTGATGGTATTCCTCCCAGTTGATGAGATGAGTGCAACTCCAATAACACAAGGAACTTTACACCATCTGGACAAAAACAGCCTGCTTGATTGTTAACATATCCACATATATTAATTTCCTTCACCACTGACACACACTAGCAGCTATGTATGCAACTATAAAACACTCTACAGAAACGCATCAAACGCATCAATGTCTCTTAGACAACACTTTCCAAATCCACAATCAATATACAATCTTGAAGGACAAGGCAGCAGATATACGGGAACATCATCAGCTGCAAGTTTCCCTCCACACTATTCAGTATCCTTATTTGGGAATACATTACTGTTCCTTCATTGTCACCGCATCGGTGTCCTGGAATGCTTATTTGAAGGCATTTAATGTTATTTAATGTTTACAAGTACTTCAAGTACATATATCAAATGAACTGCAGTGGTTCAAGAATGCAGTTCACTATCACCTTGTCAAAGGCAACTAGGGATGATAATAAATATTGGCCCAAGCAATGGAACCCATGCTCCATAAATGAATGGAGAAAAAAAAATCTTTTGTCCTGAGTAGAGCGTTTTTGCAGCTTGTCTTAGCAATATCGTCCTTCCTGTAATAGAATCATCAAAACTGCATATAACAGTGTATGTTCTGCAGTGCTCTGTTCTCAGCTCAGAACCTTGTTTAGTTATATTATTGGTCAGAAGATCAACTGTTATGTTAGCATATTTAATTCAAGCCACACTCAAGTGTCTGGTGTGGATCCTCACTTTACAAAACTCACCCAAATACTATTCAAGCCAAAGTTGGATGAGTTTTGCTCGCAGATGTGATCAGATTATTTTCACAGTTTAATATTTTTGAATCAACACAAATGTGCTCTATTCTATCTCAAAACTGTATCTTAGTTGTTTGAAAACAATGAAGACTCCAAAGCTTTTAAAATGTGAAGACTGTAAACAGAATTGTCTAAAGCCAATACTGTACTCTACACCTTCTTATGAAAATGCTGTATTAAAAGACCTTTTATATTTAGGTGAGTTTTGTAAACTAACCTTATATTTAAATTTACAGGTACGACCCAAAAACAGACACCTGGACAACCGTGGCACCTTTAAGTGTTCCAAGAGATGCTGTAGGAGTGTGCCTTCTTGGTGACAAGTTGTATGCTGTAGGAGGATATGATGGACAGACTTACTTAAATACAGTAGAATCTTATGATGCACAAAATAACGAATGGACAGAGGTAATAGACCATTAGGAACAAAATCAAATGAAGTTATGTCGATTGTAGAGTATATGTTTGAAACCGCACTAATTCATTTAAAGGATACAATCCCCACCGAGATCCACAATCTTTCAGTGAGATATTTTTCCCAGAAAAGCAACAAAAATAATTGAAGGACAAGATTTCACATTTTAAGACTTTTATTGTAACAGAAACTAAAATCAACATGGATCAAAAATTAAGTAACTAGCAACAAATACATTAAACTGAAATGATTCCTTACACTAACTAATTCGAGCAGTCAAGGTGTATTTTACAACTACTTCCATTCCGTACCAGGCAGGCTCACCCCTCCTTGCTAATCTGGGTTACAACTTCCAGTATCTTTTGAATGTTGCTACACTTAGCCCAAGACTCCCAAATCTGGCTTCCATTGGCAGGATTTAGCCTGGGTGACTCCTTGATCCTCAGGTCTCGAAAAAGTACTATTTGTCCTGTTCCACTAAATTCTTACAAGCATCCTACTCTCTACAGCAGTATTTGACCTCTCTCTACTTGGTCTTGCAGAAACAACTCTTTGCTTTTGTTTTCGTGGAAAGTCCTTGACACTGATCCGGCTTCCTCAGAGCCAGCTCTGAGGAGGAACAGAACCTCTGTCACTCCTGTTTATTTATTTTTTTCTGCTTTTTCTTTTTTTTTTCTTCTCTTCCCCCACACTACCGTCTAACTGTGGTAGTGCTTATTTTTTCCCCAGCACCCATGTTGTTTGTGTGCAGGTGTGAGACACAGTGAAAGACACAAGGTGCATGAATCTTTATTCAAATTTCCACCACCAGGAAGAAAGGCAACACCCGAGTAGCCTGTGACAAGCAGTACTCTTCACATCAAAAGGCAATGCTGTGTAATACAACTCTTTATTTTCTGAGAGTCACTTGATTTAAATTGGATTTCTGTTTGTTTTATCTCATGAGAACTGGATTGCAAAGTATTGTCTGAGCTGGGTGTGTTTCTGGACTTCCCAATCTTACCTTTATTTAAAGGAGACATTTCACAACATAACCATGTTGCAAAGTTCAATGCTCATAACATAGTGATGTGATAAAGTTCTATAAGTATATTTCAACTACATCAATTTTACATTGCATTATGGTACTGTCCTCGGTCTTACTTTGCATTTATGGACATGATAGTACTTGATGATCGTGCACAATGTAGGAAACGTGCAGAAGAGTGCATATCCATTAAAAAGGTGCAAACCTTTTTGTAGACTAGACATATTTACATATCTGTACAAAGTTCAACTCTACATCTGTTTGTTTTGTTCATTTATTTTCCTTGGAGCAGAGGAAGCTGAGGTGGAGGGGATCTGATTGTGCTATACAAAATTATGAGAGGCATTGATAGAGTAGATCATAAGAATCTCTTTCCTATTAAAGCTGTGTCTAAGATTGTGGGCATAAGTTTAAGGTGAGCAGCAAGTGGTTTAGAGAAAATCTGAGAAAACATTATTTTTCTACTCATACAGTGCCAGATATATGGAATGTGCTGCCAGAGAGAGAGGTGTAGAGGCAGGTACTCTGGCAACATTTAAGAAGCTTCTGGATGAGTACTTAAAATGTCAGGGCATTGTCAGCTCTGGACCAAGGGCAGGTCCAACTACACATTTGGCAAGTGTTTCTGGGGGCTGGAATTGGCTCTTGACCTCAAGATTGCTTATATTCTCTAAGAATTGTGACCCTTCTTACAGGAGGCTCGCCTAAGTCAGCTCTGGACCAAATGCAGGGAAATGGGTTTAGTGTTTGTTGGTCGGCAAAGAAACGTTGGGCTGAACGGCCTATTTCTACGCTGTATGACTCTGACTCTGCAAAAATAATTATCTGTACTAAAAACTATCTTTGAAAGAAACAATGTAATGAAAATTAATGATCAAATTTATTGAATATGCTGCCCTTTACATCAACACAGTTTAAATTCCTGTCACTGAATCTTTCTTGCCGAGGTGTCTTTTTCACAATCAGTAAGCAAGAATCAATCAAGGAGAGAGGAATTGTGGTTTACAGCTTTATAAGTAATAAAGCTAATTGTGGATCCTGAGAATGGCATATGATAATTAAATCTTAAAAATGAAGAAGGAATTGCTGTGAGTCAGTTCCTAAACACTACAAATAACTGATTCACAGATCTGCCAGATGACAACAAATTCATTAGATTAGATTACATTACATTACATTGTGGAAACAGGCCCTTCGGCCCAACAAGTCCACACCGACCCGCTGAAGCGAAACCCACCCATACCCCTAACCTAACACTACGGGCAATTTAGTATAGCCAATTCACCTGGCCATGCACATCTTTGGACTGTGGGAGGAAACCGGAGCACCCGGAGGAAACCCACGCAGACACGGGGAGAATGTGCAAACTCCACACAGTCAGTCGCCTGAGTCGGGAATTGAACCCGGGTCTCTGGGGCTGTGAGGCAGCAGTGCTAACCACTGGGCCACTGTGCCGCCCACTTAGCCCATTACTTGCTATGTTTCTGTACATTATAATTTGTACCTTCAAAATTAAGTCCTGTATATACAATATACTATAATATATCAAAAAGGACAATGATCTTCATACCAACGCCCAAGGATGTGACTATCGACGTTGTCAGTGATCATTTGCTAATGGGTATGATTGTCCACCGAGGAAATTCCGTGTCATAGGTCCTGTAGGGATTCTGAGCCTTATCCTGAGCTACATCTCCAACTACACATTTGGCAGGTGTTTTTGGGAAGTGAAATTGGTTCTTGGCCTCAAGATCACTGATATTCTCAAAGAATTGTGACCCTTCATTGAGGAAATTCCTCTAAATCAGCTTCTTCTGAGCAAGGATCTCCCAGACATTGATGTCCATGTTACATTGCTTGAGTTAAACCTTCAGAGAGTCTTTGAAACACTTCCTTGGTCCTCCTCTCTAAGTACATTCCTTCAGCTGGGTGGAGGTGATTTGCATTGGTTATCAGAACTCCGGCATCTTAAGTGCACACTGTCTGACCCAGTGAAATTAGTTTTGGATAATCATAGCTTCAGTGTCTGTGTATTGGTTTGTTCAAAGGAAGCCAATGTTAGTATACCATCTTTCCAGAATCTCGGTCTCAAACAGCATTGATAGTACTTCTCTATGGCCTTGAGGTGGAACCTACATGTAGTCCAAGTTTCAGAAGAGTTGGAAGAATGACTGTTTTATATACAAGGATTTGTATTCAGTATACGCGTTACTGTTATTGAAGATTCTAATTCTTAGTCTTCTGAACGTGGCACTCATTGTTTGGATGTGGTGTTGGATCTCTGCATTGATGTCATAGAGTCATAGTCATAGAGATGTACAGCTCAGAAACAGACCCTTTGGTCCAGCTCATCCATGCCAACCAGGTAGCCTAACCTAATCTAGTCCCATGTGCCAGCACTTGGCCCATATCCCACTCAACTCTTCCTATTCCTATACCAATCCAGATGCTTTTTAAATGTTGTAATTGAACCAGCTGCCATCAATTAGTCTGGCAGCTCGTTCCATACATGCACCACTCTTTGCGTGAAAAAAATGTCCCTTAGGTCCCTCTTAAATCTTTCCTCTCACCCGAGACCTGTGTCCTCTAGTTCTGCACTTTCCCACCCCAGGGAAAAGATAGAGTCATAGTCATAGAGATGTACAGCACGGAAACAGACCCTTCGGTCCAACCCATCCATGCTGACCAGATATCCCAACCCAACCTCGTCCCACCTGCCAGCACTTAGCCCATATCCTTCTAAACTCTTCCTATTCATATACCCATCCAAATGCTTTTTAAATGTTGCAATTGTACTAGCCTCCACCACTTCCTCTGGCAGCTCATTCCATACACGTACCACTCTCTCTGTGTGAAAAAGTTGCCACCTAGGTCCCTTTTAAATCTTTCCCCTCTCACCCTAAACCTATGCCCTCTAGTACTGGACTCCCCCATCCCAGAAAAAAGACTTTGTTTATTTATCCTATCCATGCCCCTCATGATTTTGTAAACCTCTATAAGGTCAGCCCTCAGTCTCCGACGCTCCAGGGAAAACAGCTCCAGCCTACTTAGCCTCTCTCTAGAGCTAAAATCCTCTAACCCTGGCAACATACTCGTAAATCTTACCTGAACCCTTTCAAGTTACACACCATTCTTCCTATAGGAGAAAGACCAGAATTGCACACAATATTCCAAAAGTGGCCTAACCAATTTCCTGTACAGCTGCAACATGACCTCCCAACTTCTATACTCAATGTTCTGATGAATAAAAGATATCAGACACCTTCTTCACTCCCCTGTCTACTTGCGACTCCACCTTCAAGGAGCTATGAACCTGCACTCCAAAGTCTCTTTGTGCAGCAACATTCCTTACCATTAAGTGTAAGTCCTGCCCTGATTTGCCTTTCCAAAATGCCTTAGATGAGATATGGCTTAGATTAGAGGTGGCTCTCCAGACAAGATGAATATTCCACATTTAGGAGGATTTCTCCACTGATCTTAATGATCAGCTGGTGATTCACATATTTGGTGAGCATTAGAATTGTGTTGGGGTTGCAGTTCCTGGCTCCTTCCTGTCTGATGAGAGTCCTGGTGCTGAAATTTCCAAGGCGGATAATTTTATGGTGAGTATGGTATTCAAGGTGAAGTAGAAGCCTTCTCTGAACTTGTCAATGGCATCAAGTGTTGGAGCATAGGCATTCACAACCATTGTCTGCTGGTTCTTGGCAAGTTGTGGAGGACAGGAAGTCATGAGGTAGTTGCTGATGCCAACAGGAGGTTCTGAGACCTAGTTAACGAGTTCATCTTTAATCCATTCCAATTCCACGTGTATTGTATTGACCCATGTGTATTCCCTTCCATAGAAAAATGTAATTATCATAGCCTCAGCTGCCCTCACCTGCTCTTTGAGTCACCTGCAGGGCCATGACATCAACATTGAAGTGCCTGAGTTCACAAGCAACTAGGGCAGTTCTCTGTTCCACTCAATCATTTTACTCATTATAAATCAGGGTTCGTACATTCTACATTCCACGATTGAGTTTCACTTTGGTTTTCAGACTGCAGGTAGGTGAGCCTGCATACAGCTTTCTAGCCAGGATGGTGACAGAGCAGACTGTTTTAAAGCACCTTTTCTAGCCCCTTCCCTGTGTAGGGTGAGCACAGAGGATCCTGAAGAAAGCTGCCGAAACGCTCTCCAGTTCCTTTTCCAAGAGCAAAAATGACTGCGTCAGACTGCACCACCTACTTGCCAGTCTAAAGTTAGAGACTTCTCAGTCTCTAAATCTTGTCCCAGTCACTTGCATTGTGCACAGATTCCTCTAGGTAGATGCCTTAAACAGGGTATCTTTCACATGGGAATGTTGTTGTCAATGATGTGCAACATGCTCTCTGTGACCTCACAAAATCCAGCCCCAGGATAAAAACTCATCATATGGGTGATAGTTGGAGAAGGCGCCATTGCAAGGTCAGAAATGCATTTATTGGAATAAAGAGTGAGTTAATTACCTGAACATTATTTGTTAACTTTTCTAAGAAGGTTCTAAAGTTGTAATGTTCTTTTATAAGCTTACTCACTGGCATATTTCACATCTACAGGAGGTGCCTCTGAAGATTGGAAGAGCTGGTGCTTGCGTTGTTGTGGTCAAATTGCCATGAAGCACCATAAAGAATGTCTTTTTTTAAAAAAAAACTGAAGACCACAGAGAGTCAAAAAAATGTTGTATATAAAGGATTAAACATTCCAAAAACAGCATCAGCCTCACCACAGACTGGGGTGTGCACTAGGAAGAACCAGCACACAATGAACTGTACTCTGCTGGAGCTGCAAGGCCAACTCCTGAATTAAACAAAGATTGCCACAGCCTCATCATAGAAAGCATTGAATGTTGTTGGAAGTTCATCTCACAATTAAATGGCTCTTATCAGAGTTACGTCAGGGGATGAAATAGTCATCACTGGAGCCTCATTGTAGAATGAGATGTACACTGATAGAGCCTAACCATGGCATGAGGCAAATACTACTTTAGAAACTCAGTCTCTTGTAACACTTTATTACTGAAACCTTTTTCTACAACTGATTCTTCTTGAGTTGGTTTACTAGTATTGTACTTGAAAGAATTTTAATAGTTTCATGTATGCCAATGTTAATGTGTAAAAACATTGTACATGAAACATGATTTCAGTCTTAAGTTTTATCAACATTCCTTCAAAAGTGAAATGCGAACATTTAAAATACAATACAATTTTAAAAAATCACTTTAAACTGGATAATAAATAAAGAAAATGCTATTCCAAATTATAAATTAGAAACTAACACTCAACAATTAGAGTTTTTTTAAAAATTAACTTTTCCGTGAAACCAGAAAAAGAAATCAAACCAGTTACAAAAACTTATATTAATACACCATCAAAAGTGGGGCTTTATAAGCATCACTCTAAGACGTTAATGTCACCCTTTCACAGGCCTACCTTTTGATAATGGAGAGGTACTTGTAAATAATCCATGATACTGTGTGAAGAGAAACAGGTCTGTGTACCTTTCCTCAACCATTTGGTTATTTTTTTCCTGATTGTCCTAAGCCATGTCAACACAATGGTCATCAGCAACTTCACAGATGGCAGAACATTCCATATATACTGCAAAGACCATCCTTCATAAACATTATAATACATGCATAGAGCACCATAAATAATAGAGTAACTTGTGTTAATCCTAATTTTAAGTCTACTTTATTTCAGAAATATTCACCCGATAAGGATCTTTTAAAATGTTCAGAAAATACATTATTTAGCCTTTTTTTATTGTCCCAGTGCAAAAAGAAAAGCAGCCTCAAACTTAGAAAAATATGACTGTAGTAAAATGGCAGGGAGTTAATATTGCAGACTCATTTTTGCAGCAGTGTACATCTATGATATCTGCATTGACAATGAACTTCAAATAATTTACATTTGTAAGCATTTTAAAAATAACTGAGGTTTAAGATGTTTTCTGTTAAGCAATCTGGGGTGCAACGCCAAAATGTGGGATTGTAAAGATTGTTTCTAATCATTTTGAAACTTTTTTAAATCCACATCAGTGTAATTGCAAAGATCTGATATAATTAGGAAATAAACTTTGAGGATGAAAACCCAGCCACATAAGCATTTTCCAAGTAACATAGGACTGTCATTCAAATAGATGTGTTATATCCACACCTCAAATCAACTTTCAGGTCATCAATCAATTATTCCCTGAATAAAACTTTAAGTTATCAAATAAACTTAAAAGAAATCACAGGATGAGTAGAGCATCAGTTTAAACATTCATAAAACGTGGCTATAATTCTGAACAGCTGCCCATATTTTTCTCACACAGAGATCCTAAAAAAGTCTCTTTAAGTCAGTTTAAAAGAATTTAATATTCCCATTTGTGATCTAAAATATATTTATACAACATAAAATGATCAAATGGGCTAAGAATCATTTTTAAATTATGACATTAAATAGTCTTTGAAGTTCACACATTAGTCTAGCTACTACAAACAAATTACACCAAAGTTAGTCATAGGCTATTTATGTAGTGCCAGCAATGCAGAGTTATATTTATGGATATATATAAGTATACTGTTTATCCAAATGTCTATGTACATATCATATTGATATTGGCAAATGTGTTATTGGTGAATCCAATTTACTGAGCCTTTGAATGTGCCAACAGAAATATGGCAGGTGTGTATAAAATTGCTGAATGGACAAACCGATAAAGAGATAACTATATTGTGTAATATTACAAAAATACATTCAGAGCAGGAAGAGCATTTTCCACCCTAATGAGCCATGATCAACACAAGACAAAGTTCTAGTATGGGGAACTACATTTCTTACCACTGACAGGGGAAAGTTAAAATAATTCAGCTGTTGGGCAGGTGGAGGGAATAACATTCAAACAAATTTTTAAGATCAGAAACTGGTAATAGAAAATCTGGGCTTTGAATCACAACTTTCACCTCCAATTCTTGCTGATTTAATGAATATAGAATTAACAATCGAGGATTATGAACTGAAGTCACAGCAGACCTGTGCAATGTTTCTATTTCTGTCTTGATTATTTGTCTCAATTATTAAAGAATAAATTTCTTGCTTTAATACTGGAAAAATGTAAACTCTTCACCCCGAAGTTTTCTATAGATTAAAATTCATGTTGGTCAGTCAAGATATGTTGAGTTGTCCCTGTAGTGGACTGCAGTATATTTTGACTATCCTGCACTGTTTAGTAGTTAGCAAGATCACCTCCAAGCGTCACTTGGGTCAACTTTCAAAGCAGACAATACAAACATGATAGTTCTTCACGCAGCAAGCTCTGGTCTACTGCACTAAAACTGAAATAACATGGGTAGTACTATTTTAATGACAGAAATGCACCAAACTTGCAATCAATCCCATTTGATTACAATATCATTTTTAGAAGTTTGTACATGCTAAAATAGTAGGACAATGTCTCAACGTACCTGATAGTGTTAGCACTTGTCAGTCAACCACATTTATCTAGAAGGTGCTGAAGTGGTGCTCCATCCATCTGCCAAATCTAACTTGCAGAGGTACTTAAATGGTTTTGGGAAGTGCTGAATTCGGGAGCTTTGAATTCTTCCAGCCGTGACATTTTAGTAATGTTTACAGTTCAGCTGCTGATCTTAACTCTTGTGCTGCATCTGAAAGAAACCACTTTCAGTTTTAGAGTTAAGACAGCTGACAAAATGAGTTGTGAAGGATCCATAATTTTGTAAAAAGAAGCATTTACAGTCTAGCACATTAGTTTCTACGTAACTTTTATGCCAAATTCATGCAAACAAGACTTTGCAATTCATTTGGTTTCAAAAACTTCCTTGAGCCATCTTTGACATAACTGTAATTTTTAAACAAATAGCAAACTTTTGGAAAGTTATGTAGGATGAGAAAACTCCTATTTTTACAGACTAATTTTGCAACATGGGAGGCCAAAACTTGTAATTAGATCAGCTACTTACACTGCCTTTCAGTATCATCGCGACTCTGTAAAGATGAGGGAGTATATATTTATGTAAAACTGCATCTTTTCAGTACTGTAATTTATACCAAACATTTGGTCACTAAGGTGTTTTCTTTTGTGTAGCATGCAAAGAATCATTTCTTTCTTACTGCACTCTTGGTGCATTTATCCTTAAGTCTTCTGTGTATTCTGAAGTTGTCAGTTTTCAAATAAACAAATTCATTAAAATTTATTAATGGGTTGCAGCTTCATCTTTTTTAAAAGGCAGATAAAGTGGAAAATAATTAGCTGTAAGGGTTTTAAATGGCTGTTTTCTCCCAATGTTAATCATACAGATGCTCAGGGGTTGACAAACCACACATTAAAAATAGCCAGATTGAATAATGCTTGCATTATTCTATTATAGTGAAGCTAGACACAGGGATGCAGTGACCATGGCCAGACCAGAATCATCCTTCTTCCAAACATGCAGAGCAATCTTCACACCTTTCCCTAACCCTTTCTTTCCCTCTTTAGCCAAACCCCTAAATTAGGAGAGATGGGGGCATTGTGCTAATGTCACCAGTAATTCAGATTCCAGACCAATGTTTGGGGAGCTGGTTTCAAATCTCTTGATAGCAGCTGGTGGAATTTAAATTCAATGGACAAATCTGAAACATAATGACAGTCTCTGTAATGTTGCCCTGAAGCCATCATCAAATTTGCTGTCCTTATCTAGTCTTGTGTAGATGTGACTCCAGAACCACAGCAATTTGGTTTTCTCTTAACTGTCCCATGCAGTGACTGAACAAGCCATTCAGTTTAAATGAAATTAGAGATGGGCAACAAATGAACAAAAGTAGAAAAAAAAAATCTTTATGCTTTGGGTATGTGCAGAAGTGATATGTCAGTTCATTTGTATTCAGGATCTTTGCTTCATATATATTTTATAATGTCAGCTTCATACTTATAGCACTAGCCTTAGTTCAGTCACTCCTTTCTAAGTAACCACATCCAGGCTAATCCTAGTTAAACATCACACAACACCAGGTTATAGTCCAAAAGGTGTATTTGGAAGCACTAGCTTTCGGAGCGCTGCTCCTTCATCAGGTGGTTGTGATGATGGAGTAGCTCTCTGAAAACTAGTGCTTCCAAATAAACCTCTTGGACTATAACCTGGTGTTGTGTGACTTTTAAGTTTGTACACCCCAGTCCAACACCAGCACCTTCAAATCATATCTAATCCTAGTCAGTAAACAATCAACAGACACACATAGCAAACACCAAACAATAGAACATGACATAGGCCTATACCCTAATAGCTCAGTCGGCCCCTGCTAATGGCAGATAGTACAACCTTTGATAGGCTGCAACACAGAGGATATCAGATGATCATTTTAGTTGGCAGAGCAGGAAGAGAATGAATTTGTAATTTCACAAGGCAGTGACTTAGGTGTGCAAAAAAATGAGTTAAAATGTCAATTTTATGCCAATGTTCATGCATCTATTTAAAATCTCTATTGTTGCTTGCTGCCCATTTTAAAGTTCTTCAGATTTTGGTAAAATGGAGAGTTTAAAAGATCAGCAGCCAGGTTGAATAATGCTTGCATTATTCTATTATAGTGAAGCTAGACACAGAGATGAGTTAAAAGGATTAACTATGAAAATGTTTTGCATTTCATGGTATAGGGGCCCAATGGGTTCAGTATTGGAGGAAGGTGTGGAGTCAAAGGTTGTACAAAAGAAGGACCCTATGCCAGAGCAGCTCCCTGTGCTAGTACGCTTCATTAGAGTTGGCACTGGAGATGGAACATAAAGAGGAAACAAGCTGCTCCCTACCAGTGGTCACAGGATATCTGAAAGGCTCATCAAGGATTATGGCTGGAAATGAGTAATGAGGCCTATCATTTGCTGAAGCAAACATGAAGAAGCTTGACCTTATTTCCTCTATTGCCCTTCTTTCATCACTTACAGAATGTGTAGTCTTCCTGAACCATTTCACATACCCCACTGGCCCTCCTCCACCCCAAACCCACTTGTTAAAATGTCCTTGGTCCCATATTTTGTGGCCAGTGGCCAGCTTCAGAACTTGCCAATTACATCCAAGAAGCCCATTCACAAAACAAAAATTGAGATTTCTGTGGCCTTTGTGATTTCATTTCATTTCAGGACATGCTAAGTAGCTTGTAGCACATTGGAAAGTCAACAGTGAAACAAAGCAGCTTAGTGTGGCATATACATTTATGCAAATGGCCACAAAAGGGGATTAATCCACTCCTCTCTGCTTATTGAATATGTTATATCATGTTCAAAATTTCATGCAAATTAATTAAAGTTATTGGTTTACATTTATTTACAAATCTAATTTAATGATTGATGTTCTATTCCTCAGAATAGAATAGGTCTCTTTCCTCTTCTTGACTCAAACTCTCAGAACTTGGTGTAGGAACTTGACCAATCTTGCCTTGAGACTAATAAGTTTTTCTAACAAGGACTGATTTTGCACTTTAACTTCCATTAAATTTGCCCTTTCATTATGCATGTCTGTCTATCTTTGACTCAGATCTGAACTGTCTATTCTATTTTATTCTATTCTTATCTCAGTTAAAACAGAAATTCTTTAGACCATCCTGATGGGGGTGGTGCATGTCCATGGTGAGGAGGAGACAGCTAGGCCAGAAAACTGGAAATTATGAAGCTGGCATAAGGAATTGTAAGGAATCAGAAGGATCATAATGTAAGTGAAAAGAGACTGAACAAGGAAGGTTTTATGGAGTCAAGGTAGGAATAATTAAGTTCAGTGGGGCAGTAACAGGCTGAATTGTTGGGTTAGCTAGGGCACTTCAGTTAGTGGATTTTGGGACTAAGGTAGTGGTGCAGTGCTGGAGGGCTAAGAGGTGAGAAGCTGCAGAGGGGAGATTTCCAGAGGAGATGAGGTCAGTGACAATCTTGGATACTTGACGTTCAGTGGTGGGGTCATGGTCCGGGGAAGGTCATATCACCTTCCATTTCTGTCACCTCAAGAAAAACACCACACAGTCAAACATATGCTGTTTTCCCCACACTGACAGCGATATGTCCTCAATGTGCCACAATTGAATTAATTACTATTTGACAAAAATCTGGGGAATGAAGAAACAGCAAATGGTAGCCTGTGAAACTGAAATAGACCTATGTGAGTATTAATAGGCAAATAAAACTTTGACTCACCATCCAACTCAAATTGCAGATAGACATTTGTCAGATATAATATGTAAAAAAATCAGATCCATTGACAATTAGAGAACAGATCCTTGACATTTGGCAAATTATGAGGTGTATTACACTGCAGTACATGATTTACAATTACTTTATAATCCCCACATAAATCGTACACTTACACTTGCCTTTGGCATTATCACAATAGGATTAGCATAATAATCTGTTCAACATTCCCAATAATGTTTTTAGTGTCCAGCCTTTTCAGCTTTTAATACATTTTCTCTGTTAGACTACAGGGCAGTGTACAAAATCTGCAATAACCTGGTCAGACATTTCTTTGAATCCCTCATATTGTTGAATTAGTTGGCCAGGTTCACTAAACACCCAAGAATACTTGCTGATTATCAAATTTGTATTTGCCTCTATGAGGAAAATCTAATTCACTTTTAATTTTAGTGTTTTTAATCAGTTTCTACTTGGCAAGGCTGGTTTCTGACCGTTCACAATGATGATGGGTAATTTTGCCCGTTGCTGTTTGTAAGTGACTGAAACCATCACCCTTCCCATCACAGTGATTTGGTTTCCTCTCTAACTGTTTTAATTCAGTCAATTTTCTAGCTGGTACAGACTTAGTTTTTGACAATATTGTTATTCAGGAAATCAGACTGAAAGTTGCCTCCATTTCAAACTACACGTCCACTAGAGCTACACCTAAAACAAAACAATAAATATTAAAATTGCTGGAGAAATGCACCAGGTCTGGTTGTGTCTATGCAGAGAAAATAAGGGTTAATCTTTCAAGTCCGAGTACCCTTCTTCAAAACTATCTGGATCATTCAGAACTCCAAGCAATTATTCATACTTGCCTGGGAGGTGTACCCAGCAAATTCCTCAATATGCGACAAAATAATGGCTATATACTATTTCCACAACAATATTTACTTGACTCTACCTTCCAGGTTAGTGCACGTGACTATATTATTAATCATATTCAATTCTGCGCACACTAATAATTCCCAAACAAATCACTACATGTTTGCAAGTACTGTCTGTAAGAAAATACTTCATTATCAAAACTCTTTACTGTCCCTTTATCCTATCTAAATGTCAACTGAATCTTCATCAATCTGTTGCCATTCAACAACCAACACTTCTTTTTCCATATAACTTCCTCTCATGTTTTGGCAAGATGAACCTTTTGGATATTTGGAAATACTTATAGACCAGAATAAACCTGTTAAATTCTATTATAAGTATACATATAAATTGCTACAATTGAGTCCTACAATTACAGCACAAACTTCCTCTTTTCCAAGGGCAGTTTAAATCTGCCAGAAAACTCAAGGCATCTCCTGGTGTGTGGCAGCAGTGATGATAGTGAGCAGATTAGGCAGCCAAGTACATTGAAGCATTCACACAGACAGCACTGCTGCACTTTATCCTACACCTTAAATTTAAACTGCCAGGTAGTGAAGAAAATTAATGATTTGTTCAAGATAGAAGAAAAAAATGTTTTATAACCAAATTAAAGATGTACATTATATAAAAGATGAGAAATTTCCTGTTGTAAAAATAATTGACATTCAACAGATAAATAAATAAATAAACAAATTCTTCCAGAGCCAATGAAGGTATTTAGAAGTAATAACAAACTGCACATATTTAAGTATTCTGCTAAAGCTCTGTGTATTGATAAGGTTTACTTTTTATAAGGCTTTTTACAGACAGCCTAACTGTGTTAAAGGAAATTTACGTCAATTCACTGACTGCTTAGGGATTACTCTCTATCTTCAACAGTGCACTTCTGAGTGAGTGTTGATTTACTGATAGCAATGTCTTGATTTTCACATTATTCAGGTCATGCATGAATTCTTGCTCTTACTGCCAGTTTCAATGGAGTAAAGACAATGAATGTTGAACAGTTTCACTGTCATTATCTACTTAAAACTCAATGTGAAATACCTTTGACAATGAAACCTTACCTGAACTGGTTTGAAGTTTCTTTGGCATGATGTTTATATTGTAGGTCTGGTGGCAGCAGGATCGACTCATTTATAAATTGTTGTGCAAAACATAAGCCTTTGTATTCTTTAAGACTATTATGCCAATGACTATCTTTGGTTCCTTTTCAAAATTGGTAGTTAATAAATGATTAAATCAACAATGGTTGGATATGCATATAATAGCAATGAAGTGTTTTTGATCATAACTTTTGAAATAATTCAAAAATAAGATAATAAATCACACTGACGTAGTTATAGAGCAACATGGCCACAGCTGGGTCAAAGCTTTGTGATGAATGTGCAAACAAGTTGAGTTTAATTACAATTTTCAAAACCATGCTTGGTTAGAACAGAACCAAGATTACTGTACCTACTTTCTCCAAATTGAGTTGATCATACACTCCTGCATTTAAATAAGTTATTAATTAAAGATAATATGTTGTTGTGAACTTAATTATTTGTTGTCCAAAGCCACCAGACTTCTATCATTAGCTAATGGGCTTAAACCAGCATTAATGATGGCATGTGGACCAGAAAGTGGCATTTGAGTACAGTTTGCTGTTCTAAGTTGCATGAGACAGCAGAAAGTTAATTGGTTAAAAAGGATTGCAAGTGTTAAATGATGGCAACATAAAACTTTATTACACTAGACTGCAGGGCATCCAAGAAATAACTTCCAGACCTGGAGATGATCATCATTTCCATCACAGTTTACTGCTGAATCTGTTAATTGATACAAATAATGAATACTTTCAACTAAAAAATAAATATTTATATATGCCACTCCATAAAATCCTCTAATATGGTCATAAATAATGTATTGTAAATCACTTGGTATTATTTCAATGAACATTATTGGTTCTATGCCTGAAGTGCTAACCCAGCATGTTTTAGATGAGTCATTACGAAAAAGCTTCTCCACTGAAAGCAAAACCTATGGGATAACATTAAATATTTCTGAAATCTACAGGATTCATCACCACTAAGTCATTCCTGATGTTTATGAACATTTGTGAAGGAAGGGGCACATTCAAAGAACTTAGCATAATAGTACAGTGAATAACTACAGCCTAAAAATTCACTGGATCTGATCATTTGGGTGTTAACCAGCATGAGAACATGGAAACTATGGTATAAATGAAAGAGCAGAAAAGAAAGGAAATGAAGCTACAACGCGACAGATCATTGATCAGGTCTAATTTGGAGTATTGTGTTCAGTCTGGACACTTTAAGAAAGAATGTTAAAATCACGGAGAGTGCAAAGGAGATTTACTAGAATAAGGGATTTCAGGTTCAGGAAAAGATTAGAGATATTGTGTTTATTCTCCTTGGTGCAGAGAAAATTGAGAGCTGACCTTACTGAAGTGTTCAAAATTATGACAAATTTTGACAGGGTAAAGAAGGATATTCTGTCTCCATTAGTTGTATGTTAGTAACTAGGGGTCACAATTTCAAGATAGCTGGTAAGAGGGCTAGGAATGAGATGAGGAGAAACCTCTTTACTCAGTGTTAGAATTTGGAATGCACTGTCTGCACAGTGGTGGAAGGAGATTCCATAGGAGGTTTCAAAAGAAAATTGGAAATGTAATTGAAAGTGATGAACTTAGAGGGCTAGGAACCTAAGGCTGGAGAATGGGCCTAGCTGGATAGCTCTTTCTGGAGCCAGAACAGACACAATGCATTAAATTTCTCCTTTTGTACTGTAAAATTCTATGATACTATGACTCTAACAGACTGGTTACAGCACAGAAAGAGGATATTCTGACCATTGTGCCCCATGCCAGCTGTCTGAAATAACTCAACTAGTCCCACTCCCCCACCTTTTCTCTGGAGCTCACTAACATGTATTTTTCTCTTCACACAGCTAGTCAAATCACTTCTGGAAGCCACAATTGATTCTACCACCACTACACTCTCAGACAGTTCATTCCAGACCCTGCAATAACAAAAGGTTTTCTTCATGTCATGTCTGGTGATCTTTTGCCAATCACCTTAAATTGGTTCTCAACCCTTCTGTCATTGAGGACAGTTTCTTTGTATATATTCTGCCCAGATAATCCCTGATGATTATCAACAATGATCAAGTATCCTCTGAAAATTCTCTCGTCAAAGGAGACTCTCCCCAGCTTTATCAGCTATTTCATGCAATATAAATTTCTTACCTCCCAGAATCTTGCCTTTTTTTTTTAACATTCCTGCCAAAGCTTTCCTAGCATAAAGGCACCTACTTGAAGTTGAAGCACTGCTTTATACAGACTTTCCATGACTTCTTTACTTTTGTACCCTGCCTCTAATTCATGCAACCCAAGATCCCACATGCCTTTACAACTTTCCTTAACCTATCCTGACACTGTCACTGATTTGTGGACGTGTATCGACGGTTTGCTCGGTTCTTGAACTTCGTGTCCCAGCAGATTGAAACACCGACTGCTACTGGCTTGTAGTCAGCTACATAATATGAGTCTTTCCAAATATCAATTAAATGATACACAAGGTATTTTTTAAAATTTCAGATATTGGAGAGTGGACTGACACCTTAAAGATAAAATGAAGATTCTATTGGTGATTACCAGCGCAATACTGTTTTGAAAATGTTATTATGCTTCTGCACCTAATTTTAGTTTGTTGCAAAGACTATTGTTTTGAAAGAAGCCAAGTGTTGACCTTGACTGATGAACAAACTATTTATAGATCAATGCTAGCAGCCAACTAACATGCATTCCCACAAGACACAGGAAGCTAGTGCCAGAAAAGGAGGCTTTATATCATTCTTCAAAAGCAGATGAGCATCTGGCATTATCTTCAGTATGTTAGGGCCATGCTGAGTATCATTTTTGTTCATCAGTCAATTGTTTAAAAAATATCCAGAAAGCAAGCCATGCTTACAAACAATGCACTGTCAGGTGCTGCAAATTATGTTTGTGAATGAGATAGTTTAGTTGACAGAGAAAAATGTGTGAGATCACAGAACTATTACAGCACAGAAAGAGACCATAAGAGAAGAAAACTAAAGGCATACGTCACTGGTGATCTGAGATTTTAACAGAACATTCTGGCAAAAATCTGAAAAGAGAGGTCTTAGACAAAACACTAACACATTTTCTTTTCAGTCACAGATTGCCCTATTGTCAATCCCCAACATTTTCAAAATTTGTATTTTACAAGTGTTGGTGATGTGTGTTTATTTCTGTAACCTGACTGATTATTCCTTCATATGTGCTGTTGTTCTGCATTTAGAGATTACACCAAGGGATAAAATTATTGAAGATTAAAAAGTGATTTTGGTGCAATTGTGAATGCACAATGTCAATTAGAAAGAGGGATTAATATAGTTAGCAAATTTCTAAATAAAGTCTTATACTTGTTAGGAACATCTGTGTCGCTCGATTAATTGGTTTCATTTTGTACTCATCGTACAATAACTAACATTATGTTAAACATGTTGTAGTAAGAAAATAGTTCCAGTATTTTAATTAACCATAAATTATTCAAACAAGTGCCCAATTCATTTATATTTATTCTGTTATTCCCTTTGCTTTATATACTGTGTTTACTAACTAAATAACTTGTTTAACAATTTTCTGATTTTTCTTCTTTCCTACTTGAAAAAGGCATGATGTACTTTCCTTCTCCCAGCATGCTCCAGACATCCATTTTGCACAGTTCAATTTGCTCATTTTGCAACCAATAAAATTAGAAGCAACCACAATTTTAGATGTGAAAAGCTTAACTAAACACAACTATCAGTCAGTTCTGAGGCCAGCAGTACACAGGCAATTAAATCTGCCCATTGTACTCAGGCGTTTGTTCATTTAGGTTGTAGTAAAACTGACATTTCTGTGTTGCTGTGAAGTAGTTTCCACTTCATAGCACTTCAAAAGACAATAAAGCCAGATTGCTGATCCCGATGAGGCCTTCAGGTACTTGGGATTTTAAAAGCAAATTCATTCTTAGATTTTTAGCGCGTTGCTGCATTGAATAAACATTGCATCATTTTATTATAGTCAAGAATGTGGTGCTGGAAAAGCAAAGCAGGTCAGGCAGCATCTGAGGAGCAGCAGAATTGATGTTTAGGACTTCAGGAATGAGGCTTGTGGGCCAAGGGGCTGAGTGATAAACGGGAGGGGAATGGGGCTGGGGGGGGGATAGGTAGCTGAGAATGCAATAGGTTGATGAAGGTGGGGGAGAAGGTGATAGGTTGGAGAGGAGGCTGGAGTGGATAAAGGGAAAGGTGATGGACAGGTCAGAAGTGCAGTGCTGAGTTGGAGGCTTGGGACTGGGATAATGTGGAGTGAGGGGAAATGAGGAAACTGTTGTAATCCACATCGATCCCGTGTGTTTGCAGGGTCCTAAGGCAGAATATGAAGCATTGTTCCTCTGGGCCTCGGGTGGTAAGGTTTTTGCGATAGAGGAGGCCCAGGATCTGCATGTCCTTGACGGAGTGGGAGGGGGAGTTGAAGTGTTCAGCCACGGGGCGGTGCGATTGGTGGGTGCGGGTGTCCCAGAGATGTTCTCTGAAACGGTACGCAAGTAGACATCCTATCTCCACAATGTAGGAGAGACCACATTGTGTGCAACGGATACAGCAGATGACATTGGTGGAAATACAGGTAAATTTCTGTTGGATGTGGAAGGATCACTTGGGGCCTTGGACAGAGGTGAGGGGAGTGGTGTGGGCACAGGTTTTGCACTTCCTGCAGTGGCAGGAGAAGGTGTGGGGTGTGGGCTGGTGGATGGCCTCTTCCCATTCCGTCAAGGACATGCAGTTCCTGGGCCTCTTCCATCACAAAACCCTTACCACCATACACCTGGAGGAAGAACGCCTCATATTCGGCCTTAGGACCCTGCAACCACATGGGATCATGTGGATTTCAGCAGTTTCTTCATTTTCCCTCCCCCCACATTATCCCAGTACAAGGCATCCTAAAATGCTGTCACCAAAAGAACATAAAAAAGGAACAAGAGAAGACTATTCAGCCCTCAAGCCTGCTTCGGCAATCAATAAGATTATGGCTGATCTGATATTCCTCACCTCCACTTTCCTGCCCTTTCATTATAACACCTTTTATTCCCCTTTCAAGAATCTCTCTCTCTCTCTCAAGTCTTAGATACCATTATATAACTGAAAAAAGATGCTTGAGATCACAGCAGATCAGGCAGCATCCATAGAGAAAGAGAGCTCTGAGAAGAGTCATTTAGACTCGAAACGTTAGCTTGCTTTCTCTCCACAGATGCTGCCTGACCCGTTGTGGTCTCCAGCAGTTTTGTTTTCAGTTCAGATTCCAGCATCTGCGTAATTTGCTCCGATAATATTTTAGACTTTTGGATGTAGTTTGGAATATCTCTGATACATTCTCCACCACCAATTCTTCTTGTTGATATTAGTCTAGGATACTGATGTGACATGGGAAAGGATGTCAATGCAACATCTCAGGCAGAATATAGGTTCAATCTTGATGAACAGTGAATACCTTTATTACATGTTACTTAATAGGTAGTTACTTTACATCTGATACACATGATTGTCTTTTATGAAATAAGACGCTGAAGAGAAAGTTCATAATACAGCCACCAAAAGATTCTCATACAGTATTGCTAATATGGACATAACCTGAAATAGAATTGGTTAAGGCATTGGTTAGCTGCTTCTGGGTATAGTCCTGCACATCCTGATGGGCAGAGTTTAACAAATGATGGCAGTTAAAATACCAACTGCTTTATATAATATAAAAGGGTGCAAGGGGAAGAGTAATATGATTTTTTATAGATGTTTAACGTAGCAATCCTGTCACATGTATTGACAACACTAACTAGTTGGCATCGTTGAGCAAGCCTTTCTTGTTCAGTTTTAACTTGCTCTTTAGAATGCAAACTCTGGATCTGATACCCATCTGAAGGCATCAACAGGAATGAATCATTAGAGGCCTAGAACTGACTTCAGAATTGTTGAAAAATTCAAATAACTGGACAGCCATGAAAACTGGGCCTGTGAGATTGCTATTGATTGGCAGATTAACCCCTCTCAAACAGAAAAGAATTCTCTATTCTCAGGATATCATTTCTTGACTTACTTTTGAACAAACAAAATCTTGTAATCAAATCACATGATAGGTTATGTTAATCATTCTAGGGAAAAAAAAGAGATCAACTCTTTGCCAATTAAGACTGGAAAGACCTGGAAGTGCCATTTATCGAACGTCAAGACCTGTGTGTGTTTGTACATAAGCATATAAATAAATAAAACATGATTCAAACACAAGTTGCATCAATCTGTATAATAGCAGAAGTTTTTAAAAATGATTAGAACTCAGATTTCACATCTGTATTTGCAAAATACACTTCACCAAGAAACATGCTGAAAAGATTCAAATTTTTTTTTAATATGGAGACTTAATAATTTATGCTTAACATTTACTTCTTATCAAACCTAAATCTGGAACTTCAAAGATATTTTATTAAACTGATGGCTTGAATTTTACTATAAGTGGTGGGATAATTGCAGCAAAGAAACACCATGCCTACACTTGACAGCAATAGGACCTGCTCAGCAATTGCATTAATTGAACATTTGAGTTATTTTTCCCAATCACACTGTTCAGAAATATTATTACATGGGACTTGAACCCAGGTGTCTTAATTCAGAGCACAGGGATATTACCACTGCAGCACAAGAGGACTTTGCTCAGCAACTTTATCACCAATAACCTTATAATTAACTGGTTGTTGACCTACCGCCCAATTAAATATAGCAGTCAGTTCCTTGGGCTAGTTGGAGAGGGCAGCCAATAAGCTCGAAGCCCTTAGCACAACTAGGAGGAGGAATGGTGGTCACTGTTATCTGTGCTGTGACATGTTCCAAGTGGGTTAGTTACTCAGAGGCTTAGATGGTCTATTTTGTGCAACAGTAGCCACCTTCTGGTCTTGTAAAATAAACAAAATGCAGTTTATTGCATCTCTGCAACTACTGTTACATGCAAAAAGAATAGGATCTACATAACTACAAAGACTGAGGGAGGAACTAATATTGGATCTGTTGCCCATGAGAACTTAATGTACTATTTCACCAAGTCTATATGACATTATAACAGTTGGGAGGTGTTTATTACACTCAATCATTAACTCTTTGCATAAACCACATCATGCAATGACATTTCTGCCAACCACAAACAGGCCCCACCACCAGGGATATATTTCCCTCCCCACCCATTTCCACTTTCCGCAAAGACTGTTCCCTCAGTGACAACCTGATCAGGTCCATGCCCTCCCAACAACCCACCCTCCCTTCCTGTCACCCTCCCCTGCCACTGCAGGAATTGCAAAATCTGTGCCCATACCTCCTCCCTCACCTCCATCCAAGGCCCCAAAGGAACCTTTCACATCCATCAAAGTTTTACCTGCACATCCACCAATATCATTTATTATATCCGTTGCTCCCGATGCGGTCTCCTCTACATTGGGGAGACTGGACGCTTCCTAGCAGAGCGCTTTAGGGAATATCTCTTGGACACCCACACCAATCAACCAACCGCCCTGTGGCCCAATATTTCAACTCCCCCTCCCACTCAGCCGAGGACATGCAGGTCCTGTGCCTCCTCCACCGCCACTCCCTCATCACCCGACGCCTGGAGGAAGAACGCCTCATCTTCTGCCTCAGAACACTTCAACCCCATGGTATCAATGTGGATTTCACCAGTTTCCTCATTTCCCCTTCCCCCACCTCACCCCAGTTCCAACCTTCCAGCTCAGCACTGTCCCCATGATCTGTCCTACCTGCCTATCTTCCTTCCCACCTATCCAATCCACCCTCCTCTCTGACCTATAACCTTCATCTCCACCCCCATTCACCCATTGTACTCTTTGCTACCTTCCCTCACCCTCCTCTCTGACCTATCATCCCCACCCCCACTCACCTATTATACTTTATGCTACTTTCTCCCCATCCCCATCCCCCTCTCATTTATCTCTCCATTCTGAAGGCACCCTACCTCTATTCCTGATGAAGGGCTTTTACCCGAAACGTCGAATTTCTTGCTCCTTGGATGCTGCCTGACCTGCTGTGCTTTTCCAGCACCACTCTAATCATTAACTCTTCCAATATTCCATGTAATTACACAGCAGTAGCTGCTGAGTGGAGTAGGAGGATAAATGCCAAGTAATGGAGGATAAATGCTTGGCGATGCCCTGGTCAGGTCATGAAGGTAATCAGGGTCTCACAAGCCCCACACCACACATGCACAAAAATGCCAATGGCACCATGAAATGGTTTGCAATTAGGCATTTATTTAGGGAACTGGTTCTCCACCTCCTTTGAGCAGGCAGTCTCTGATCTGACCACAAGGAAAACTCCTGAAATGTGGCAGTGAAGAGTCAATCTAATGCTGCTCTGTACTGCTTTACAACCATAGGTCTAGTAAAGTATTGACCTATGCGTCTGTTAAATTCAGTTAATACATCCAGCATGTCTCAGAATGAACTAAACCTACATTTTATAAATTTGTGAAACATTACTGGTCTAAACCTCTCAGCTTACATGGGCTCAAATTATTAATGGAATGCACTACCTAAGAAGGTAGTTGAGGTCACAACCTTTAAACAGTACATGGATGAGCACTTCAAACGCAATGGACTCAAATTCTGGAAAGTAGGACTAGTGTAGATTTAAAGCAGATTTGTTGGTGCAGACTTGAGGGGCTGAAGGCCCTCTTCTGCACTGTATGTGAAATAACTGCCCAGATGCTGGTGTCCCTGTCAACAAGTCACCCTTTATTAACTAGTGCACAGTACACTGGCTGTGGTCAGCCAGCTTGGAGTCAGTCCTCAACTGAGTATATTCTAATCTCCTGGTTATATTGGTCAGCCATGGCTTTCCCCAATTAGGGTTGTTAACCCAGGCCAAATCAAGAACCTCGTAGATCAAGAGGTCCACCTGGTCCTTATCACTACAGTATGACTCTGATTGTAAATTAACTAAACTATACTGTGATTCAAATCTTACGGAAAAATCATTTTTGTTTCTTAGCTCTCTTCCTTATCACAGTAGGGCTGGTTAAAAACCATACCTTTTGGTCTATTGAACTACACAAACTGGTGCCATCTGCAGGACAGTGTGGAGTAAGTCAGTCAGAAAAAAAAAGTCACTGTTTAAGAGCTCGGAACTTGGAAAATGTTAAGCACACAGCTTCTTGGATTGCTCCGCCCCTTTCCCCTTTAAATTAATCTTTACAGTTTAAAGAATGAGGAAAATTATTTATTGTGATAATAGTGTCCATGGCTTTTAAAAACCAATCAATATTTCCAGGGTGATGATCAAAAATTGAAAATTATGAGTATTATCAAGGTGGATGATTAATGGTTACAGTTACAGTAGTAGCCAAAAATATGAATCAATGAAGGCCTTAATACTGTAACTATTAGAAAGAAATGATAATCCAGGAAGAACTATTTATTTAAAAGTATCAGTTTCAGAAAAAACAAATCACCAAGAAAATGGCTTTTTGGCTTGTGTGTATCTATCAACTATGAGTTGTACAATTTCAATCTTTAGTCTATAAATTAATTTATGATTTGTCATCATTCTAGGAGGTATATTGGATCTAATCAAGTGAGATGGGGAAAAGCAGTCAGTGTTACAACATTACTCTGCTACTCAGAGACGTCTGCTGGAAGAGGGCATATATATCAGGTGGTGATGGAGCTGTGGATTGTGAAGATTTTCATTGTTAGGGCTGACACATGTAGAAGTAGCACACAGTTGACATACCAGAAAATGTGAGCAACATGTTTAACACATCTCCCACACCTCACTCCTCATTCCCGAATCAATTAGTCAGCAACTTAAAAAAAAAGGGAAAGCAGAAAATGTTACAAAAAGTTAAATTCCCTGACAGACAATACATTTTGGTTTCCTGACAATAAAATAATTTAAAGGAGGCCGTTGATCACCATTACTACTTTCCTCAGTTCTGTTTTGTAACTAACAGTTTAAACTGTTATGGTTGTTATGACAACTCCAAATCCCTTCAAGATACATTAAGGGGGTAGCCTAGATCGTAGCTTTTTCTTATTTTAAAGGTAAGTGTAAGGTGTTGCATTCCAGATGCAATCAGATTGGTTAAACTACTTGACTTGAAAGGAAAACACACTAATTTTACAGTACTGTTAAAATACACAGACAAAATAAAAGTAAAATAATTGGCTTAACTACAACTCTATTGCAGTGCTTAATAAAATACTACTAAATTAACTGTTCCAATATAGAAACATTCCATAAACACACTATTGGCAAAGACAAATTCAGTAAAATAGATTGTCCCATATGCAATTCTAGCAGCAGAAAGAGAACCCCAGCTTTTAGATGTAACAGGGAGGAAAAAGAGCTTCCACATCAAGCTTCAAGACCCCAGCAACTGCAAAAAGCTAAAACTAAAACTCTTGGTTCTGTGGGACCTTGACCAAACCCATTAAGGCTGCTTCTACTGTTCCAACTTTTAAAAAAACCCAAAGACTTCACAAGTTGTTTACTTTATTGGCTCTGGCACACACTTGACACCTGTGTCTCAACCCTTCATTATCAAAACCACCAGGACAAAATACACTTCCTAAAGCCATTGTATCATCGTATGGTGTCCTTCTCCCTTTGTTCACTCAGTGAAAGTTCAGTTTCCATCTTCTTCAGTCCCCCATATACCTAGCAATAGATCAACAGGCTCTTAGGCTTGAAGTGGATCAAATTCAGATCTCAGCCAGGCAGTGACAGAAACACCTTTCTTTGTGGAAAGATTCTATTACCTATCATTTTCTTTTTACCTCCAAAAGATTAGCCTTATTCTATGACTGATCTTCATCTTTAAAAATGGGGTTGCTTCTTCATCATAGTCTTCTGCAAACTGAAGAAGTTTATTTTTTCTCCTGTGAGTGTCCGTTTGAAATATTAAAACATCACTAATTACAGGTGGAAGTTTTCCTCAGCTAATGGCTCACAGTGAATTTGAGTTGTGAACATTTGTGTGAAAGGGAGGCTTTTCATTATTAATGTATCTCTGTTGTGTGAATTAAATGGCTGGCTCTGTGAGAAATTTCTGGACTTCTGCTATAGGCTTTACTTATTCATTTTTCAAGCTTTGGCTGTGCCGCGTGACTGTTAATAGCCGGGCATTTAGATCAGCATCCTATTTAAGGTGATTAGATTGCTGCATTTCCTGTTGAACTTTGATCTGTTTGAACTCCTTTTGATAAGAAACTTTCAGAACTACCTAGACAGTCTGCATAGCTCAAAGATCAAGGAGTTTGATAGGTGGCACGGTGGCTCAGTGGTGAGGCCTGCTGCCTCACAGCAACAGGGACCTGGGTTTGATTCCAGCATTGGGCACCTGTCTGTGTGGAGTTTGCACATTCATCTTTTGTCTGTGTAGGCTTCCTTCAGGTGCTCCAGTTTCCTCCCACAATCCAAAGATGTGCAGGTTAGGTGAATTGACTGTGCTAAATTGCGCATAGTGTTCAGGGATGTGTAGGTTAGGTGCATTAGTCAGGGGTAAATCTAGAGTAGTAGGTACAGGGAATGGGTCTGGGTGGGTTACTGTTCAGAGGGTCAGTGTGGACTTGTTGGGCTGAGGGGCCTGTTCCCACACTGTAGGGGACTCTGATCTTCTAGGATTCTGTTCGATTCTATTTTATTCTATGTGAGCAAAACAAAAACCTGAAGTATGTGCATGATGTGTACTTATACATTTTGGCTGCCATTTACTCAAGTCAAACATTTTGCAATGTTGCCTGTTGGCATGATCCAATTTGACCATTTTCTGGATAGCCTTTTAATAGTAGCTTGTAGTTTTTGAACCTCCTTTCGAATCAGTTCCTGAGATTTGATTATGTTTTTCTCCAAATGTGTGAAGTTCACATTGATGTTTGCTGTGCATAATTGTAAAGGTGTGTTGCTTATAATTGGCTCCTATCCACACATGGGATATCCAATTTGCCTAAAGCCTTCAGGTTCATGAGTCTGCCTTAGAACTACCTATAATTCTCCTTCCTGCATGCTTGAAAATCTTTCTTAAATTCCTTGTGATCCTCTTAGATGACATGGAGTCTTTTTAAAATTCAAATTTAGTCACAAGGTGTGGGTGCTGCTGGTGAAGCCAGAATTTGTTACTCATTCTTAATTGCCAAGAGGGCAGTTAAATCTCAACCACATAGTTATGGGTCTGGCATCACATGTAGACCAGACTAGGAAAAGACAGTGAACCAGATAATTTTATCCAACAATTGACAATGGTTTCATGATCTTCATTAGACTCTTAATTCCAGACATATTTTGGTAGAATTCAAAATCCAGCAACTGTCATGACAAGATTCAAACCTAGGTCCCCAGAACATTATCTGGGTCTCTGGATTAATTGCCTCGTGATAATGCCACTAGGACATTAGCTACCAAAATTAAGGGAGGCAGAGAGTTATTAGAAGCTTCTCTGCAATGTGCTGACCTTCTACATGGAGCAATGTTGTCATTTAATACTAGTTGCAATTGGCTTTGCTGCATTTCTTTAAAAGGTTCTATGAAGTTAGGAGACAATTTTACCCCTCTTCAGCCTCAACCTGAATTTAAGAGCTCAAGGAGATCTAAGTCCTTCGGCTCCATGAGTGGTATGTTTTCCCCCTACAACTCTATCCAGAGACAAAAAACAAATCAAGGTCTGGAATGCCCTCTGGTGGATGGTCGCTTTTGTCTTGAGCAACATTTATATCTTCTCTCGAGAACAATTGAATGTCTTTAATGTTTTTCTAGAGACCTAGTCTGTACTCAAGAGTGATCAATTCCAAGCACACTAATTAAGTTTCAACGTCTCTGGCATTTGTTCAACAAATAATATTGAAACTTACACCTGCTTATGGAATCATAAAGCTTTAGATTACAGGGCTCAGATCCCTATTCCATTGTCAAAAGATGTAGCATGTATTTGTCCTTTTACTCAGATTATAATTCCTCCTGCGCCCCAATGTTGAAATAAAAGAACGTTTGAGAATCTGCTGTCCAAATCATGGAACAGTCTCTGAAAAAGACCAACTCATATGCCCCCGAATTCAAATTAAATATCTTTCACGGCATTAACCGTGACATCTACATACCAGAATCATTGTGCAGACCAACACAAGCAGGTGATTAAACTCTTGCCAGGGTGCTACCATATCTCCAGGAAGAATTTGTTCTGCTTGAGTACTCCACAGTTGGAATGTCTGCAGAATGCAGTGGTTTGTGTTTAATTTTCTGTGCTGATGCAGCCGTGACACCGCTGTGAATACCGATACAGACAGAGAGAGACGGAGAGAGACACTGACATTACATATAAAACAGGCTGCACTGAGACTCCGACAGTACAAGTACTTAAAGCATTAAATCCACCTTGAGGGTTGTGACTGAATTTTCAGGGTGCTTGTTTCTTGCCCAGCCTTGTATATCTGTAGCAGGGAACTGAAGATGATTATTGTGGAGACCTGAGGGACATAGTTCCACAAAAAATCCCAAACAATACAGTAACTCCACTTTCTAAAAAAAAGTAATTATGTAATATTTAGACCACTCCACACCTCTCTCTCTATCTCCAAATTATATCTGGTTTCAACATACATAAAAAAAACACAATGGTATTTGAAGTTTTTGGGATACTTTACTATGGTAAAGGCAATACATAATTTTTTCGTTCCTTTGTAGAATATGGGAATTAATTGCTGGCCAGCAATTATTCATACCCTTAAGTTGCTCTTGAAAAGGTGGTAGTGAGCTGCTTTTTTGAACAACTGCAGTCCATGTGCTCGAGGTAGACCCACAATACCAACAAAAAGGGATTACAGGACTTAGACCCAGCGACAGTGAAGGAGCAGCGATATATTTCCAAGTGAGGATGATGAGTGACTTGGACAGAAGCCTGGCAGTGGCATCTCCATATACCTGTTGTCCTCATACTTCTAGATTGAATTGGTCGTAGGTTTAGAAGGTGCTGTCTAAGCAACTTTAGTGAATTTCTGCAGTGCATCTTATAGATAGTACACATTTCTGCTACTTAGCATCAGTCACGGAGGGAGTGGATGTGGTGCCAATGAAATGTCCTGCATGGTATCAAGCTTTGAGTGTTCGTGAAGCTGCAATTACCTTGGCAAGTAGAGAGTATTCCATCATACCCCTGACATGTGTCTTATAGATGTTGTCAGGCTTTCGGTAATCAGCTAGTGAGTTACTGACTGTAGTATTCTGAACCACTGACATGCTCTTCTAGTAACTGTGCGTTTGTGGTGAGTGCAGTGATTTCCTGGTCAATGGTAACCCCAAGGATGTTGATAGTGGCTGAATCAACTATGGTAATGTTATTGAATGATAAGAGGTAGCGTTTAGACTGACTTTTATTGGAGGTGGTCATTCCCTGGATTTACATGGTTGGATGTTAACTTCCCTTGTCAGCTCAAGGCTGGACATTGTCCACATCCTGTTGCATTTGAACATGTACTGTTTCAGTATCTGAGGAGTCATGAATGGTCTTGAACATCATGCAATCACTCATGAGTGAACATCCCCACATCCGACCTTATGATGGAGGGAAGGGCATTGATGAAGCAGCTGCAGGTGGTTGGGCAGAGGACACAACCTGGAGGAACTCTTGCTGAGATATCCTTGAGTTGAGGTGACTGACAGCCAATAACCACAACCATCTTCCTATGTACCAGGTATGACTCCAACCAGCACCTCATGAATGCCCAGCCTTGAGTTGCCAGATCTTTTTGATGTCTATCACAACAGAGGGGGTACTCAATGTTAAGGTGGGACGTTTTTCCTCCATAGTCACTCCTACTGGTACCCATCATAGACAGATGCATATGCAGCCAGAAGATTGGTAAGAATGAGGTAAAGTTTTTCCCTCTTGTTGGTTCCCTCACCACCTACTGCAGACCCAGTCTAGCAGCTGTGTTCTTTAGGACCAGACCAGCTCAACCAGCCATCCTGCTGCCTAGCCAGTCATAGTGGTGGACATTGAAATCCCCTACCGAGTTCATTTTATGCCCTTGCCACCATAAGTGCTTCCTTCAAGTGATGTCCAACCTGGAGGAGTACTGATTCATCAGCTAAAGGAGGATAGTATGTGGTAATCAGCAGGAGGTTTCCTTGCTCATGCTTAAACTGAAGCTGTGAGATTTCGTGAGGTCTTGAGTCAATGTTGAGGATGGCCAAAGCAACTCCCTCCCGATTTTACAACACTGTGCTGCCATCTCTGCTGGGTCTGCCCTGCTGGTGAGACAGGACATATCCAGGCATGGTAATGGTGGGACCTGTAAAGCATGTAAAGCATGATTTTGTGCATACAACTATCAGACTATTGCTCAACTAGTCTGAGAAACCGCTCCCAATTTTGGAACTAGACCCCAGAAGTTAGTAAAGGAGGACTTTGCAGGGTAAACAGAGTTGGTTCGGCCGTTGTCCTTTCCAGTGCCTAGGTCAATGTCAGGTGTCCTGTTGCTGTGCCTGCAAGAAGTAGGTACCAGGGCCTTCCATATGGGTAGAGGGGACACTGGTAGGTAGATTGGGAATAGCAATGAGACCATAATGTCTAACAGTGGGAACAGCCCTATAACGTTGAGCTCTCTACCTGTTTAGTTAAAAATATGAAACATATTTATGATCTAAAAGTTAGGCTGATGTAATAATTTAACTACTTTTACACATTCGATACTAATTTTATTGAGCAAACAAAACAATGAATGATCACAATTCTAAGAAATAAATGATGCTTTGCTAGAAATCATCATCATTCCTTTTCAAGCTATGTTCTCCAGAGCCTAAGATCACTGAGTGACCCTTAAGGGTGTTTTTCTCTTTATTAAATTCTCCAACTCTGGAAATTCTGTAATTGTTCCCAATTCAAAACAAAATGCACTTTTTCCACCCCAGGAGAAAATTATTGAACCATTCCTGTCTTTTTTTTAAACAAATGTGTCACTCAGTTTTAAAAAAGAACCATTTGTTAAGTGTTTCCTAGACCAATTAAAAAAAAAATCAACAGATATGAATAGAAAGGGTTGGGGGGATATGAGCCGGGTGCTGGCAGGTGGGGCTAGATTGGGTTGGGATATCTGGTCAGCATGGATGGGATGGACCGAAGGGTCTGTTTCCATGCTGTACATCTCTATGACTCTATGTAGTTCTTTGTTAAACTAACGTATGAACCAGAAGCAGAGGTAGACCATTTAGCCCTTCAAACCTGCAATGCCATTTACTAGGATCATAGACTGTAACCTCAAATCCACATTCCAGCCTACCTTCGATAACTTTTCCATCACTTACCCACCAAAAATCTATGTAAGTCTGCCTTAAAAATATTGAAACCCTTTGCTGCCACCTCATTTTCAGGGAGCAATTTCCAAAGACTCAGATGAAAATGTCCAATCTCTGCTTTAAATGTATGACCCCTGATTTTTAAACAATGAACCCCCAATTCTAGAATCTCCCATGAGAGAAAACATTCTCTCCACACCTATCTCATTGAGACCCCTTAGGATTTTATTGAAGTTGTTTCCTACGCTTCCCTACTCCAGTGGACACAAATCTAACCTATCAAATCTTTCTTCATGAAAAAAAAACTTGACGATTCCAAGCATTAGCACAGCAAACCTTTCACAGCAAACTAAAGTGCCTCCAAAGTACGTACATGTTTCCTCAAATATCGTGACCATGGCTAGTTCAGAGCTAACCGCAAAGGAATGGCTAAAGTCAAGGGGGTAGAGGAGATGGGTTGGAAGAAGTGTAGATGACAATTTTCATCTATTTGCTTCTGCATTTCAGCACTTAGCTGCAACCTTTGTCAAATTTCGAAGTGAATTGTCATCATCTCATTGTTCTCATGATATTTTAATTATGTGATAAATAAGCTTTTCTCAGAAGGGTTAACTGTCATTCAATGCCTTTGTGCATTTTCTGGCCTAACACTTCAAGCAGCCTTTAGAAGTGAATAAAATGCATAATTTAAGAATAAGGTAGAGCTGTGAATTCTGTGAGCTGGATCACCCTTTGGAAGAGGTAGTTTTCCCCATGAACAGAGCTCATTGAATTAAATGGAGATTGTCTCTGAGGACTTGAGATAAACTGCTTCACTAAAGCTAGATTAGGAAGAACAGCCAGAGTAAGGAACAGAAAAACACTGAATCCAAACTAGAGACTTTCAGATAATTCACGATTAGTCAGAGCTAAATCACCACAAATAACCCAGGTATTTCACTTTTAAACTGTTGCAAGCTTTGCTAGTATAACAGACCCATCCAGTTCCCCTCCATCAATACCATCCTCCGCCTTGCCAAATTGGTCCTCAATTTTTCCTTTAACTCTTCCTATTTCCTCCAAATCCAAGGGGTGGTCATGGGCACCCAGATGGGCCTCAGCCATGCCTGCCTTTTTGTCGGTTATGTTGAACAGTCCCACTTCAATGCCTACACAGGTACTGTGACCCAACTCTTCTGCCTTATATAGATGATTGCATCGGTGCAGCATCCTGCACCCAGGCTGAACTGGAGCAGTTCATCGACTTCACCCACAACTTCCACCCCACCCTCAAATTCACTTGGTCCATATCGGACACCTCCCTTTCCTTTCTTGACCTCCCATTTCCATTTCCAGTGACAGTCTCCAGACGGACGTTTACTACAAACTGACAAGCCCCCACAACTACCTGGGCTACACCTCCTCCCACCCAATATCCTGCTAGAACTCCATTCCATTCTCCAATTCCTCTGTGTCTGCTCGGACGAGGAGACATTCCATTCCCAAGCATCCCAGATGTCCACCTATTTTGAACAAAATGCTTTTCCTCCCTCTGTCATCCAGACAGCCCTCCATCGCTCTACCTCTGTTCCCTGCTCCACTGCTCCTAATATCCCCTCCTTGAAACTCAATAAAGACAGAGTCCCCCTTTTCCTCATCTACCACGCCACCAGTCTCTGCATCCAACTCATCATCCTCAAACACTTCTGCCAATTCCAACTCGACCCCACACCAAGAACACCTTCCCCTCCCCACCGCTCTCTGCCTTCCGCAAGGGCCGTTCCCTTTG
Organism: Chiloscyllium plagiosum; assembly: GCF_037043375.1. Taxonomy (NCBI): domain Eukaryota; kingdom Metazoa; phylum Chordata; class Chondrichthyes; order Orectolobiformes; family Hemiscylliidae; genus Chiloscyllium; species Chiloscyllium plagiosum. The sequence goes on from NW_028270149.1 coordinate 60,850,971, forward strand.
ACAGTCTTTGGTTTGCGCCACTCTCCCCACCGATCCCTCTGAACCCCCAGGTACTTTCACCCTGCAGCCGGAAAAGATGCAAAACCTGCCGGTACACCAACCGCCTCACTTCCATCCAGGGTCCCAAACAGTCCTTCCAGGTGAGACAGCCTCTTTTCCAACCTAGTTTACTGTGCTCTCAATGTGGTCTTCTCTACATTGGGGAGACAGAGTGTAAACTTAGGGAACAGTTCACCGAGCATCTCGGCCGGGCCCACAAGGGCTTACTGGACCTCTCTGTCACCACCCATTTAATTCCCCTTCCCACTTAGTTTCTGGCATGACCATCTTTGGCCTCCTCCGTTACTACAATGAACCAAACCACAAATTGGAGGAACATCACCTCCACTTCTGCCTGGGCAGCCTACAGCCTGGAGGACTCAACATTGAGTTCTCTAATTTCAAATAACCTCCCTTCCCATCCCCTAACTCCCTTCCCAGCCCTTCCCCCCTCCCTTCCACTCCTCCCTGCCACCAACCGGATTCGTTCCTCCTATTGACCAATCAGGTTGTAACCTCTACCTGTCTTCACCTATCCCCACTTCACCACCCTGCCCTCGCCACTCCCTTTATCTGCAGCTCCCCCTACACTCACCCCCAATATTGAAAAAGGATTATACCCGAAACGTCAACATCTCCACCTCCTGATACTGCCTGACTCGCTGCATTCTTCCAGCCTCCTGCCTGGGTACTTTGCTAGTGCAATGAGCACAGCAGTATGCTAACTAGTTTCATCTTGTACTAGCATGCTGAGCACATCATGAAATAAATGATTGCCTTTAGGTCCAAAAGGAAAACACAAATTATTCTCTCCATCCTCAGATATATCCAGAGATTGACTGTGGCTAATCATATAGAGATGAAGAGGTTAAAAAACCATATGTGGTAAAGATAAAGTGACTGAGGTCAATTAATTTTCTGTCATAGGCTTAAAGACATGAGCATAAATTGCTTTTTATTATAGGATATAAAATCAGGAATGGAGGTGAAAGATATTTCATGCATGTTGGAAAGATGTGCTGCAATATAGCTCAGAGGAGCCTTTCCCACCTTATGAATTTTTCTCAAAATAATTTACACCATTCTATAATACATTAAGTTTAAAAATATTGTAAAATATTCTATTTCTAGTAATCCTATTCGATAAATCGTAATCTTTGTTTATTGAACAATAGTGAGAAATGTATATTTCATTTTACCATCCAACAATGCATTAATTGAACAAATGATTAATAATAAGGACGGAAACTTAGAGGAGCCTGATGATTGTGGAGAGGAGATTGGGACTGGCAGGAGTGGGATTGTGAAAGTGGCAGAATCAGGCAAGGATTCCAGCCAGGCCTTTCTGACGGTGGGATAAATATTCCCTGTCTCTTCTCATTAAGTTCTGGGTGTTGAGATTTGATTCTTTTGGAGATCCAGAGGCAAGTTGAAAGCTGTCTGTTAAGGGAGATTATTGTTTGTTAACAACTTTAATAACTGCAATTTTCCCTTCATTAATTTGCAGCTTCCCATCCTACCACCTATTGCAAGAAAGCAACATGCCAATTGATTTTGAGCATGGAAGTCCGAGCAGATACCTACTGATTCCAGATTGAAGCTTGCTTCAAAGAACCTTGATGCTTGACATCAGGCACCAACTTTTCATGGCACGCTCTATGGGCACTGGCCACATGCACTCATTCAAGGACATTGGCATCTGATGTGTGCCAGTCTCTAAGAACGCTCATGGCACATCTCCAATTCATTTAGTATGCCTTTCTGCATTTCAATGCTGACTCATGGGGAGCAATAGCAACTAACATTGCGATGCTGCAGTAAGGACACTTTAACATGCACGCAGCCCATGGGCTGGACAGTGCTTCATCCCTGGCCTGTTTGCTTTCTCCCTTACTGCTCACTCACTTTGAGCCTACTTGGATGCTAACAACATGTCTGTTTTGTCTTGCATTTTTGCGTTTCAATCTTCAGCCTAAGACACCAGACTCTCAGTAATGCTGTCTTGCCATGCCGCTTAGAGCAAACATAGCAACAAGAAGCCAGTCATAGTGGTCAGCAGCACTCAGCTAGGGGTACTTGGCACAGTAACTCAAGGCAGAACAATAATTTAACTTATTTTCAAATAAGTTTCACAATATTAGAATTTTTTAAAAAATCACAAAGTTGTTACACTCAAAGATGCAGTTTTCAGGAGTGTAACTACAAGCATTAATGAGGACTAAGTGTATACACAAACAAAAACAATCCTGATTTCTGCATGTTGGGTATCCATGTCATTCACACCCACTATAAACTAATTCTCAAGTCAATCTCTAGATCATATTGACAATTAAAACTTCGTCCTTCCTTTACTCTGATAACAGAAGATGACAGACAAACAAGAGAGATAAAATATTGACAGGTACAGAATCCCTCAATATTTCTCCAATAACCCAAAGTGAGAACATTGTTTTTCTTTCCTAGACATAATAAATGCTAGAAATGTAAATGAAGGGCTGTTGCAATCTCAAAATCCTTCTACTGCTTTTGGATATAATGGTTGCTGTGATGTTGGAAAGATGGCAGCCAGATTAACACACAGTAAAGTTCCATAATTGCTAATGGGAAAAGCCAAGTGAAGGTACAGTCTTTATGCTTGATTATGCTGATTTTCTTCACTCAATTCTCCCTAATATTGGTGTAATCAACATAAACAAAGAATTTCATTTAACAAAGTGCAACCTGTAAAACAGTTTTTACATCAAGATGAACCGGGTAAATAGGTTACTTGACATCAGTTTGGTGATGTCTAGATGATTGCGGTCTTGAGGAACTTCAATAAAGCACTGTATGGGAAAGTGCAAAATTGCTGACATCCTGGGTTTAGTTGTCCATATGCAGACTCCAGAAGTTGCAAACATTTGCACAGACATACCTCAAAATAGAGTAATTAAATGTGTGTCAACTGGAAAGGCTAATAGAATAGATTTTACTCCAATAGAAAGTCTGTGGGAAGAGATTATACCTCATTCAAATATCAGTTTTAGAAAAAATGTTAGAAACATTTTCCACAAATCTACAGTTTGCTCAATTATGTACTGCAATTAATTTCAACAAGCAGGCTATGAATGTTAAAGGAGATTAGTTGAATGTAGCAGTACGGTCTAAAGTGATTAGCACAGACTGAGAAACAAGAATATATTCAACACTGCCAGCCACGTCCTTTTCAATGGGTCTCTTTATTGTTCTCCACACATTCAGGAATGCTGTTTGGGCCCATGAAGATCAAACTACCAGTGATCAATCTGTTTCTCATAGGCATTTTCCAGAATTCCATTAAGAATATCATAATGTAAAAGAGATAAATGCAGAGCTGCTAAGGGATTTTGCTCACAAAAAGTACAACGATAGGATGGAATTAAATATTATCCTGTCATGAATCTGAAATATGCGCATATAATTCGTGATACGGAAATATTTATCATGGAAAACAACATTTTCAACTTTTATTAACCAATGAGAGAAATAAATTTGTTGCTTTCTTGTCTAAATATAGACAGGGTTTTAAAATTCACTCATGGGATATGGACACTATAGGCAAAACCAATATTTCTTACCCATGCCCTTCGGCCCTTGAGAAGGCGTGCTGAGCCACCTTTTTGAATGCAGCATTCTGTGAGATGAATCCGCACCCACAGTGCTATCACAAAGAGAGTTTCAGAACTTTAAGCAAGTGACATTGAAGGAGTGACAATAAAGTTCCGAGTCAGGATGATGTATTGTTTGAAGGAGAATTTACAAATAGTGGTGTTCACATAAATGTGCTGTCCATTTTCTTCTGGGTGTTTAGAGATTGTGGGTTGCTAAGGTGTAATTGAAGGAGACTTCAGCAAGTTGCTCCAATGCATCTTGCCTCCTCTGCCACATTTACCCGTGGTGGAACACGTGAGATTAACATGTTAGTTAGGTAAAGATAATATGGAGCTGCTATAGTGTTGGTGAAACTGCACTCATTCAGCAAAGAGAGAGTGAGTATTTAATCACACTCAGAGGTGTAGCTTGCCTTAATGTCTATTTTGTAAGTTTCATGGCGATGTAGTCAATTTGATCACCCCATCTTACCAAACTCACATTAACAACAACAAAAGCAGAAGTTGCTGGAAAAGTTCAGCAGGTCTGCCAGCATCTGTGCAGAGAAATCAAAGTTAATGTTTCATGTCCGGTGACCCTTCCTCATTAACTACCTACCTCAATCCCTCTTGTTTGATTCTAGTCCTATTCTACAACTCTTCACATCCTGAGCCTTGTTCCAACAATGCCAGAATGGACAGGTGTCCATGCTGCAGCACCATTTTAAAAAGGTCTTTGTCACTGACAAGCACCAAGTCCAGAGCTGTCCTGTACTGCTCCTTACACTTGGCTAGACATGACAGAGAAGAGAAAAATCGGTGTTCTACCTAGAGGTCCTCAAAATTGTGCAAAGGCAGGATACTCTCTTCCTGCAGGAACAGCGGTAGAGGTGAGAACACCAAACCATCACAGCCTGATCCAAGGCTACCATATGAAGGAGTGCCTAGCAGTGAATGAAAAAGGTCAATGACCTTCTTTACTCTGCCAAGGTAAGTGCCACCATCTTCTCTTTAGTACCTCATATTCACTCTTTCTCTACCCTGTACCCACCTCTCACCAAGGCTCATCCTCCATCCCTCCAATTATTACCTGCAACATCATCTCTCGCTTCCTGAACGCTGACACCATTCACCCTGCATGACCTCTGTGCTGCCTACTCACTTAGTCTGGACACCTCCTTACCTGTACAGTTGTGCCAACAATTTTCTGCTCCTGTAATACCGGTCTGTCTCTCATTCTGATGATAGGAAAAGAATCCAGAATAGGGCAGGAAGAGTCAAGACAGGTGGTATGCTGCCCAACATTCAACTCTTTGTCTTTTTAATGGAGATCAGCCATACTCTGACCACCCTCAGTGGCAGACGGTGTCCAAGCCTCTGAACTGGTACCAGAGGCTGCCTTTCACGTATGGTGATGGGAGGCCCGATCACAGGCCTTTTATTCCTTGTCTTGACTGGACTGTTGATAACCACAACAAGCTTCTCGGTTTTGTGTCTGACTAAATGGCACGAAATACAGCATTAGTCTGAGCCAGGTATCTACAGCTGAGGATCTAAGGGTAAAAAGGCAAGTCAAGACAAAGCAGGAACACAGTATCAAGGTAGACTCAAAGTGAATGGTGTTAAGCGAACAAGCAAGAGTTCACAGACACAGCCTGGTCCAGTCCATGAGCTGGTGTGTGTGTCTTTACTGCAGCATTACAATTGCTACTAACACCCTGAGGTGTAGCATTGAAACACAGAAGTGCCCTCTAACTGGATCGGAGATGACCATGAGCAGCAATCCTCTAACCTTTTTACCAGCTGCGCCAACCTCAGAGGCCTGTGTCTGGAAGTGTAAGTCAATGCTGCAATCACCATGTTTTTACTAGTCGCTAGGAGTGGAACATTAGAGTGGCTGTGCCTGCAGCCAAACAGCTTATAGCTAACACTGATCATGAGGGCTTTTAGAGGCACTTTGCAGATGTGGACATGGGGTACATGTGGCCAGTGCCCACGGAGCATGCACTGAGATGTTAATGCTTGCTGTCCAACACAGAGGTCCTTTGGAGCAACCAGCAAGCTGGAGTGGCCAGGTAACTGCTCAGACCTCCATGCTGAACATTTTTGATGTTGAGTTTGCACATGGTAAGTGGTACAATGGAAACCTGCATATTAATGACGTGAGATCTATAGGTAAAAAGGTCATTACTAACTGCTGCCAAACAAGGATTGTACCTTTCCACTCAGATCCTAGTTAATTGATGCATTGAGCTGTTCCCGACCTCAAGATAGCATGCAATATTCCAAAAGTGGCCTAACCAATGTCCTGTATAGCTGCAACATGACCTCCCAAATTTATACTCAATGTTCTGGCCAAGAAAGGAAAGCATACCAAATGCCTTCTTCACTATCCTATCAACCGCGACTCCACTTTCAAGGAATAGAGTGTGCAATTCTGGCCTCTTTCTTATTGAAGGATTTTGTGGAACTTGAAATGGTTCAGAAAAGGTTTACAAGGATGTTGCCAGGGTTGGAGGGTTTGATCTAAAGGGAGAGGCTGAATAGGTTGAAGCTGTTTCCCTGGAGCGTTGGATGCTGAAGGGTTACCTCATAGACGTTTATAAAATCATGAGGAGCATGGATAGGATAAAGAGACAAAGTCTATTCCCTGGGGTGGGAGAGTCCAAAACTAGAGGGCATAGGTTTAGGGTGAGAGGGGAAAGATATAAAAAGGGACCTAAGGGGTAACTTTGTCACACAGAGGGTGGTGCGTGTATGGAATGAGCTGCCAGAGCAAATGGTGGAGGCTGGTACAATTTCAGCATTTAAAAGGCATCTGGATGGGTATATGAATAGGAAGGGCTTAGAAGGATATGGGCCAAGTGCTGGCAAGTGGGACTAGATTAGGTTAGGATATCTGGTCATCATGGATGAGTTGGACTGAAGGGTCTGTTTCCGTACTGTACATTTCTATGAGTCTATAGCCTTTTCTGGAACTCTGTCATGATCTTGACACATTTCCTCCAGAGCTCATGTCATTCAGCCTCCATAATATTCCACCCCATGGGTTTTTGAGGTTGTGGAAAAGCAGTGGCTAGTCATTCATCACAAAATACCCACCCCTCTGACTAATTCTTGTCACAGCATATTTATTGGCTGGTCCTGTCAAGGTTGATAACAGGAAATTCAATGATAGTAATGATATTAAACATCAGAAGGAGGTGTATTGATGCTCCCTTATGAGAGGCGGTCTTTGTCTGGCACTTTAATGTAACTTACCAATAGTGGCCCAAACTTGAATAATGTCCAGATTCTGGTTTCGTTTGTGTCTAGATTGCTTCAAAACCCAAGATATTGCAAATGCAATTCAACACAGTGCAATTGCTAGAGAAGTGAACATCCTTACTTTTGATTTTGTGATTGAGGAAAGGTAATGAATGAAGCAATTGTAGAATGGGTGGGCATAGCCCGAGGCTCTCCTACACCATTTTCTTTTCATCTTGGTGTGACTCCACCTAGCAGAGAGTTTTCCTTAATTAAAATGGACTACATTTTAGGTGGGTGTCACACATTGATGTCACACTTGGTCAAATGATCCCTTGATGTCAATGCCAATCTTCCTCATATTACTTCTAGAATTTAGTTCTATTTTCTATATTGGAACCAAGGCCCCACGGATGTTCGCCCTGGCCCACCCATATCAACATGATGATCAAGAAAGCACAGTGTCTCTACTCCCTTAGCCTCCTAAGGAAATTTGGCATGTCCACAAGGACTTTCATCAATTCTTATAGGTGCACCATAAAAAGCATCCTGTCTGGATGCAAAGCATGGTATTTTCAAGGTTTGTAGCTCAGGTTGAGGTTTAGGGTGAAGGCTTCACTTGGAGGTCGCCACTGATGATGTTACCTAGCCAGGTAGTGAAATGTCTGAATATCAAACCTACAGCTCAGCGAGCAAACCTTCACCCTAAGCATGGTATAGCAACTATTCTTCCCAAGATTGCATGAAACTACAGAGAGTCATGAATGCAATCCAGCCTTCCTTCAATTGATTCCAGCCTTCCTGCTACCTCAGGAAAGTGACCAACATTATCAAAGACCAGTCCCACACCAGTTACCCTCTCTTCCACCCTCTTCGGTCAGGCAGAAGATATAAAAATTTGAATACACATACAAATAGATTCAAGAACAGTTTCTTCCCTGCTGTTATCAGACTTTTAAATAGACCTTTCAAATGTTAATAGTGATCTCTCTGCACCTTTCCTGAAGTTGTAACACTTTATGCTGCACTCTGTTCTGCTACCTTGATGCACTTTGTATGGGATGATCTGCGTGTGCAGCACACGAAAAACCACTACACTATATTTCTGAACATGTGACAATAATAAATCAATGACCCTGGCGCAAGACAAATTGAGCGTCAGTGAGTATGTTGTATAAACCACTTAACTGCACGATCCAACACTATGCTATCAAATGAGGGAAGGATAATAGGTTGGTAATTGGTCATATTGAATGTGTCCTGGGTACATAACATAACTAGAAGGTTTTGTTTTATGCTGTCAAGTAGACTTTGCCACATGAGACCAGTTTTTCCAAGACTACAGTTTGTTTTGCAGCACAAAAACAATCAATGCTTTGCCTTCTGGATATCAAACTGGTCTACCTGACATCAACATCATCGGCTCAGACTTCTGGAATACTGAGTGTCAGATTTGCCTCTGTCCCTACATCAGGTTCAGCTGCTGATGTTTGAAACAAGAAAAAGATATTCTGTTACAATGGAACTACTTCTAACAACCCCACTGTCACACAGATTCACTGCTTGGTGATGACAGCATACAGTACGAGGTAAAATGGTGGATCCCTCTTACTCAGAACCTCTCACCTCAGCAATAGTTCAGTATCTTGTGTCAGAATGCTTTGCTCCCCTTCTGTGATCCACACAAAAAAGCTTTTCAGCACCTTTTTGATTTTAGAACTACTGTCAGATTTTTGTATGGGTCAATTGGTTTTGATTTATACAGCACCTTCAATCATTTCTTGCTACCACACAGAACAGCTAAAGTCTGGCTGCAGCACAACCTTCTGCTTAAGGCCAAAGTGAATCCTTTACTCAGCATTTCTCTAACAATGATTGCAAATACTTCAGCTTTGTCTTTTGAACCGACGTTTGGGCTCTGTCCAATGAAGTCTCCTCATATCAGTTGTTTAATTTTCCACCACCATTCACAACTGGCTGCAACAGAGCTTTAAGCTGGCATATTGGTCGATAATGTAATTCCAAGTCTGAGACTTGCTGGCAATTTAAAGGATCTTGTCTATTTTTATGATTACACTTGACCTTGTTTGCTCATCTTCACAAAGACATAGAGGAACTAATGAAAATTAATACATAAACAATGTTCACTGAGCTTAAAGCATCACCCTCCACACAGATAAATCTCAACTCAAAGTAGATATCCTGACAATTATCTATGACCTTTTGCTCTGAAGAATCTGTGCAGGCACCTTATTTATCTAATTAATGCTTTTACTCACATGTAGATGCTTATATATCGCTGGTACAATAATAATTAACAGCCAATTATAGTTGTAAAAATATTCAGGTAATCAAAATTTGTATTTGATGTGAATTAACTCACTGTTAGAACTGAATGCGACACAATTCCCTATGGATCAGCTTTCCTTTTCCGGACTCATGGGAATTACTCTCAAATAAGTTAGGGGATGTCACACATGCAAATTTCTTTTATGAATAGCACCTCTTGTATCATCCCTCAGACCTCAGCAACCAAGAAAATCGTGCTTCCAGTTGAATTGCACTCAGAAAAATATCATAAATCTCATGTATGCACCCATTATTTTATCAATTGGAAGCATGTCTTCAGTTTTCACAGAATATATTTCCTATTGAGTTTACGTCTCTTTGAGTCTCAACTTGTGAATGAGCAAAATTGTTCAGAAAGAATATTGTGATCAATTGATATATAACAAGGTTGTCATTATATTTTTATAGCCAGTAAAATCATGGATACGTGGTTGTAAAATTGGAACTGGATCAAAGAAATGTCACAGTCTGTATAAGGCTTAAAAAAATTCTTGTAAGACGCCAAATACAAAAGAACGCAAGTGTCATGTCTTGGCTTGGAAGAACAACTCTCAAAAGGTATTGGTTTTAAATGCAGCTACCACATCATTTAATCCACTAACTGCTGAACACATGATATCTGACTTTGCTTGACCTTCATCAGTACACAAGATGCAATAAAGTAAGCATTTGGATTGCGAATGCACTTCAGTTATCATTATGACTTCCCTCCTCAACTTGAAAGAGGACACTTTTGTGTATTTTTCTCCTTCTTCACTTGAACTTGTCATTTAACTAGACAATAACTTTCTAAACAATGATGTTAATTCATAAAATGTAAATTCATTTTTTTATCTCTTACATTTGAGAAAAGTATTCATAAGTCAGACAAATGTTCCTGCATCATGTCTAGATTCTATCCCTTAATTAATATCTTGCGCTAAATTTTACAAAGACAAACTATTATTTTCCTAACTTAAATGTGTAAATGAATTTCTTCAATTATGAAAATCAGAATTTCACTGCAATACAATTTTAGGCTATCATTCAGTTTTCCACTTTATGGAGCTGGTATTTCTCCATTTTTCAAAAAGTGTAAACTGAACTTCTGATTTCCTTTTCACCTTTGAACTGTGACCTCCCTTGCACTAACCATCAGAATTGTAATTCAATATTCCTCACTAATCCAATCCAATTGCTTTCTTGTGAACTTGCAAACATCACAAACAGGAACTACAAAATCAGAGGGGTAGTGTTTGGTGCATAAAAAACTCTTACCTAGGCAGGAGTTTTGTACCAAGATTTGCTGAATTTTGACTTAAAATTGCTTTGTATTAGATTAAAATTCCAAATATTTTCTATTTCATGCTATGTTCTGAATCATGCAGAATCTCCAATTCACTACTGTGGTTTCCTGTCATGGTATGGTTTTCCCAGTGTTTCTGTCATTGTGCCAGAATTAGGAAATGTTGTCATCACCTTTGGAATCGATACTTTGCCTTCTGGGTAGCAAATTGGCCTAGCTGACATTATCATCATCATTGGCTTGGATATCTGGAATGCTGGATGTCAGATTCACCTCTGTCCCTACATCAGGTTTATATGATGTCCTCTTCGAAACATGACAACCCTGGAATGATATGTCTAACATACGAGGAACGGCTGAGGATCCTGGGATTGTGTTCATTGGAGTTTAGAAGATTAAGGGGAGATCTAATAGAAACTTACAAGATAATACATGGCTTGGAAAGGGTGGACGCTAGGAAATCGTTTCTGTTAGGTGAGGGGACGAGGACCCGTGGACACAGCCTTAGAATTAGAGGGGGTAAATTCAAAACAGAAATGCGGAGACATTTCTTCAGCCAGAGAGTGGTGGGCCTGTGGAATTCATTGCCGCAGAGTGCAGTGGAGGCCGGGACGCTAAATGTCTTCAAGGCAGAGATTGATAAATTCTTGATGTCACAGGAATTAAGGGCTATGGGGAGAATGTGGGTAAGTGGAGTTGAAATGCCCATCAGCCATGATTGAATGGCGGAGTGGACTCGATGGGTCAAATGGCCTTACTTCCGCTCCTATGTCTTATGGTCTAAACATGAAAAACTTCTATAACACAGAACTACTTCTGGCAATCCCACTATCACAGTTTCACTTCTTGGTGATGACAGCATACAGTATGCAGTAAAATGGTGGATCCATCTTACTTAGAATCTCCCACCTCAGGAAATAGTTCAGCATCTTACATCAAAATGCTTTGCTCCCCTTCTGTAGTCTACTCACAATTTTGCAGCACCCTTTTACTCAGCATCAGACTATTCAACAGTCTCAGCTCTATCATTTTGTGCATTTTGCATCAAAAAAGAACTTATTTGGGTCTTTCCCTCCTTTCAGGATGGAATCAAATAGAATTGCTCTGTCATGGCCACATACGACAACAAGGCTTCTTTCCAAACCTTGTCCATGGCCTGAACAATCCTCATGTAATTCTGTAAGTATTTATTTTATTGTTCTAGTTTCTTATTTATATGTGACCATTTCAGGTTCACACTATGATGGTGATGCCTATGATTTTTGTATAATTTTTAAAAGGTCTTCAAGATGAATTGTGGTTCATTGCCTGAATACACAATGACTGATGGGCAATTCCTTACAAACATTTCAGCAACTACAAATACAATTTTTTTTTGCTGTAGACTTCTTCATATTATGCTCATAGTAATGGCTGCAGTAACCAATCTCTGCTAGTCTAGACTATCTTGAAGGATATGAACCTAAAAAGTCAACTACTACATTCTTCCATGGCAGCAATATGTAGTGTTCTGGTAGATTGGGACTGTTGACAAGTTGACACCCATGACATGTTTTGACAAACTTGTCTACATCTTTCTCTACCCCTTACCATCAACCTTGGATTTGTAAGTTTTGTTTAGTACCAACCATTCTCAAGTGATCCCATGAACTTGCATCAAAAGATTAAGCTATATCTTTTGTGATATTACAAGTCTGCTGCCTCAGAGAATACACTTCTAAGTTCTGTAGCAATGTATTCCTTAAAATGGGTAATTCTCCCAGTTCAGATTTTCTGTCTGATGTCGGCAAATGTGGATTCTTGTCTGACTCTCTTTCAGTCTCTCTAGTTGCTATTCCAACTGGTGTGACATGAACAGTCCCAAACGACACGGATGATGCCGTCAGATCATAATATCACAAGGCTTGAGAAGTTGTCAAGCTGTCTTTCAAATGTTTGAAGGCATCTTTCTGTTTCTTATTAAATCAGAATCCTCCATTCTTTCGAGTCAATGTCCTCAAATGGATCAGTCAAGGTACTGAAGTTTGGGATATACAATGCACAATAGTTCAAAAGTCCAAGAAAGCGTTTCATTTCATTAGCATTTATTCGTTCGCAAGCCTCTGTTTTTGTTTCTCTTATTTTTGGCTAGATTGATTCCACTGCTGAGTTTTTGTTCCATTATCTCTGTCATGCACAGCAACTACTCACCTGCATTGACCATAAGTCCTGTTGACTGAAATCCAACCAATAATAATTTCAGTCTCTTGTCACTTTCTTCTCTATTAATATCAGTAATAAAATTGGCTGTTCATGTAATCCCTTGTATCACCACTTGGCTTTGTGTTGATGAATCTCTGATGCCATATGGATGCCAAGTGCCAATCCCTTGTACTGTTAACATACACAATGAATGACAGAAGTTCTCATCTGGATGGTGCTCCAGTTGACAGCATCTTCATTGTTAATCTAATTTGGAAAATACGTGGCTTGTTAACAACTCTCAAAAGATTTCATCCACAGTGGAAATCGGGTGACATTCTCTCACTAACACTTCATCCACTTGTTACATATCAGAGTCTGATGTCACTGTTTCAGGCACTATCACAACATGGCTCACCCACATAGTCAGCTAAAAGACTAACAATTTTGATCTTGCCAGTCAGTTCATTGATCTTTGCCCCAATTTTTCTTATCAGACTAAAGTGCATTCTGTGTCGAAGTTGGCATTCATGCTTTATGTTCTTGTCAATGGTTAATCTCACTTGGTAGTTGTGCAACTTTCCAATTCCTTGAAACACTGGGTCCAAACTATTCTTTAAGCTTCTGATAGGATTTCACAGAATTCACTTTCAACCCGATGTGTAACTCAGGCTTAGCATCCTCTTCAATCACTCAGAATTCTGCCTGTACATTCTGATTCCCAGCTCTTATATCCACAGTGAAATATCTTACAGTTTGAAATGGGGTTTTAGATGTGTAATGATAGAACTTCTGACATTTTCAAAATGGCACTTTTCTTTGTCTCTTAGCATTACTATCTCTGCCTGAATCCACAATAATGCTGACTTCAACAGCATGAACAATCACTTCAATACTCTCATAGCTGCTCTGGTAACAGAAAATGTTAACCATGATCCTTATCTGTGTCAGTACTCTTTGCATCTTTTTCAACTCATGCCACAGTTGTAATACTTGCATTGCCCATCCCTATTGGTTGCCCATTCTATTTAGTGCTTTTTCTACTCTTCTTAGCAAAATGTTCTTTACTCCCATATTTCCAGCATACTTTTCCTTGCCAGGGCAAGCTCTGCCATAGTGTCGCAAATTGTGACAGCTGAAAACTATATACTTTATGCTGTTTCCATTTACAAATGTCTGGATTCTATTTTAAAAATCAGAGACCCTAGCATGTGCTGATGGAAAGTTAGGACCACATTTCACGCTGAAATTATCATCCACTGTTTACAATGTAGTTATTTTCAAATTGTCATACAACATTAAGTCACCTTCCCTTTCTGGGGACTTCCACCTCAGCTTATCTGGCCTGGAACGTTAGATCAGCTGATCCATTAGCTGATTATTCAGATGTTTCACAACATACCTGCTTCAAACAGGCTACAGAATAGACTACAACTTTCTGTCTCATCTGATGGAATCTGTGTCTTTGGGATATGGCATTGCACATATCAAAAGTGGCATATGACTCAAACCTTTGCTACAAGAACAACAGTTTCTTTTTACAAGTAATAGGCTTTCACTAAGTTATTTGTATAGATAATTTTCAACAACATGCTCAGATCTAAGTACAACTTTAACTGTAGGTATGTACTGTGATTATCCGAAAATCTATACTGTACCTTTTCTCCCTTTCAAGCATTTAGTGTCACCACATAATTGTCCTTTGAAGCTTTCAAGCCACAATGATAAAACACCTTCCCTTGTGTCAGGAAACATTTTGAAAGTCTCTCTCTCCAAAGCACCTGCATTGAACAACAGTAAGGCCTGAGGCTATTCTGTCTGTCACCATCATCCTGTCCAAACTGTGACTGTTAGCATACTCTGTATACACCTCCAGATGCACTTTCTATTTCATGCTGATGGTACTGACATCACCTGATTGAACAGCTCAATTCACTAAACTACAAACATACCTGCTCCAGATAAAGCCGTGACACAATTCTAAATATCTCTGTATGAATCTACAATCCCAATATTCTAACTCAGGTTGAAAAACCAAACATGCAGTGTCGTAGATTTGACTGCAACATTTAGTCTGCAACGTTGGCTAATTTCAGAACATGCACAATTTAGCCTGGTTGGCTTTTGCCAGTATGCAACATGTGATGCAGAGAAACCCAAATATCTGGAAGTATTTAGTTATAGTTACAGCATTGATAGTTAAAAAATACTAAATATATGTGAAGAATGAAACTTCAGATCTCTGGGAAGCTTAATGAAGCATCCAGATTAGGAACTACAAATAATGTTGGGATATAAGACAATGCTCAGTGCATGAGAAAGGTGACCTTGTACCTCTGGGCTGGGATAAATAAATATACGATCTAGCGTGTTTTCATTCAGCATATGAGTCCATTTTTATGCCAAGTATTATATAACAAAGAAAAGAGGATTACCAACAGACTAAAAACCTAACTATGTAGCTTGTATTTTATTTATGTTGTACCAATTCTAATCGTCTTCACTCATACTGCATAACTTTATAAGCTGCCATATAAATTGAACTGCACTAGTAATTTCTGCTTGTATTTGATATCTAAATAAGTGGGATTATTACCATTTGAGTGAATTTTTGCACAGTTTAATGCATTAATTAAGTCACATCTTTAAACTTGGTGTTATTTTATCCCAATGATCATAAAAGAAATGATATTTACTCTGAAATCATTGGATTTCATGGAAGATTCTGCTCTGGGAACCTTTGAGTTTGCTCCACTCAGCCAGGGTAAGTACCCTCATCCTCTCTCCACTCCCTCACATACACTCTCTGTTTGCTACCATACCCACCAATGCTCACACTCGACAATGCCCACCACAGTCTGCAATATCTTCCTTCATTCGCTCTAAAGTCCCCACATCACTAACCCTGCATGGACTCTGCGCTGTCTATTCATTCACTTAGGAGATCTCATCACGTTTTCCCCATGTACTCCAGCATGAACTGTTATGCCACCCACTTTCATCCCATTGCACTCAATCCCTCCCTTTCTCTCATTTCAGGAGAAAACAGCTGAACAATAGGGCAGGAAGTACCAGGACAGGTGGTGTGCTGCCCAACATTTGGCTCCTCACTACCTACAAGGAGAGAATCATGACCATAATCCCACCAGTGCCCAAATGACCATGCCCAAGCCCCTGGCCTGGTATTGGAAGCTACTGTTAACTTACTCTGTCAGGACCCCTTGACTAAAGGGGGTTGCTCTTGACTTGAATGAGGACTACTCACTTTAGACTTTAAAACACAGGCAATGTGATTGCTATGTAGGCTGCTGGCACTTGGTGAGGTTGGAGATAGATGCAGCACATGGACACCTTACTGTATAGCAATCTCCTTCACTGATGACCACTGGCAACCTTAACTAACTTCCTGGCTTTATGTCTGTGCTTAAGCGTAAGTCACGGCAGAGATACTGTGGGCATCCAGATAGAAGTTAAAATGAGTGGCCCAGTGATGCACCCTAGTCCACTCCAGTAACTGGTTGTCTGGCTTGGCATACAAAGTCTCCTGGCAAACAAAGTCTCCTGGCAATGAACTCCAATGATAGATGCCAATGTACACCAAAGCATATCACAGGACAGTGCTATAAATTGAATGGATATGTACCTTGTTGATGCAGAGAGGTTGGCAGGTGTCAGATGCCAATATCCATGGCTGTGGGGTGTGTGTAACCACGGCATTGGGGCGTACTTAGATGTGGTGTCGCGTGTCCAAATGGAAGTTGGAAGACCAAATGGTAAGCTGGAGTCGCCAAGTATCTGCTCTGATTTTCCTGTCAGGAATTCTCAGTGCCTCATTTCTATCTGGTGAGTGGTAAAATGGGGACCTACAGATAAATGAGGAGAGATTAGGCACTAATTAAGGTAATAGGCCTCTTGTCAGACACTAGTGAGAATTGTCTTGAAAACTGGAATCTAGTTGGAAAATGGGACTCCCAAAGTTGAGAAAAGTCTCACTCAACTTCTCACACAATTCTCCCAAGTTTGTCATCACCGCCCACAGTGCTCATGGTCTGGGAACATGATGAGCTTCACTTTTCTTCTCAGAAAGCATGTTTTCACTTTGGGATCTCTTATGCCCAAGATAACCCGGTCTCACAAGATCATCTTTTATTCGTTGAAATTCACAGGATTTAGTGTTATGTGCAGTGCCATCACATGCAGATCAGTAGATCCCCTTCCCCACCAAGCTCTGAAGTTTCAGCACATTCCCATTTATTAGCAATATTAACATGACATTCAAAATATGTCTTCCAAAACTTTAAAATTTCTACACTTTGGCACTTCAGCTCCTTAGTGAGTTTGAAGCTGTAATATAGCTTGTGTACTTCATGATGATGCTGCTCCTTTAACAAGGTTATGTTGTCCTTGTTTATTGCCCCTCAGAGAGGTCGTAAAAGACACAGACTCTGAAAAATCTAAGCTAAAGGGTTTTAGGGCCAATTTGATTATAGCTAATAGATACTGCCTCAGGGAAAAAAAGTTGTTTAAAAAAAACACTTCTATGATGAAAGGGGAGTGGCCAGTGCTCCCAGGTCAGCTTTACTCTGGTTGGATTTGTTTTTTTTGACCAGCCTGGCTATCCACTGAAAGCAGTCAGGCACTTTGAACCTGCTGGACCCAACTCAGCAGGTCCATGCTGGCTCTCTCTCTCTCTCTGTGACATTTCTCCTGGAAGACTCTCTGTTTGATTTTAACTTTTGTGCTAAGGGATGTATATGGGATTGTTGATAGTCTTGGGAACAGCATCATTAAGTTAGTATAAGTTGGGTTTTCGGATAAGTTATTTGTATTCTGTTCTCTATTGTTTGTGTTTCATTTGGTAATCTTGTAATTAACTTCTGTTCTGTTTAAAACTAAGTGGTTTGACTGACATCAGTCCTGGAATATCCATGTTACACCTGCTTAAAACAACGAGCAAAGTTAAGGTCTGGGCTACTTTCTTGAAATGTTTTCCCCTTTCTCTCTTGCAGATAGATTCAGGCCTCTCCCACAGTTCAGATCTGCTCTATGTGACAGAGAGAGACTCACAGGACTGAGTTACCAAATATGGTTGTGTGATAACAGTACTGGAAGCAAGCACACATTGGCTTAGTCTTTGAAGTCAGTTATGTCACATATTGTTATTTCACAGCTTTGCTCCAAGAGTCGAAAACATTCCAGTGTTGTCTCATATCTCCTTTAATTTCCACAGTAACAGGGAGTGGAAAATTCACAACTATGCTGAACTTGCCCAACACTTTGAAGGTGCAGACTGCAGCTGTAATTATTCCTTGCTTTTATTTAACACTACCTGATTCTTTTCCAGTTCTGAGAATTTACTCAATCTCAACTGGTCACTTCTGACATAATATTTCATTTATGTTTTTCTTGGTTACTACAAACCAAAGTGAAGGCAAACTACAGAGATCACATGACAGTGTCAAGCCAGCTAGTACACAGCATACAATTGCATTTCCCCTCTGCCAGTAGGCAGTCCCCAAATTAGTATTCCGAATGGTTTTCTCCCCCTTTCTCTCTTGCAGATAGGTTCAGGCCTCTCCCACAGCTCAGACCTGCTCTATGTGACAGAGAGAGACTCATAGGACTGCGTTACCAAATATGAGTTGCGTGATAAACATATTAATTTAAATGCTTGAAGTCTATCTTTAGTTTGCTGCAAATGACTTAACAGTCAGGGATTTTACTGCATTGTATACCCAGAAAAAGGTCAATCTAAGAATCTACCATTAGATTAAAGCTCTGGGCTGTAGGAATTATATGTCATTCCTTGTGTGTGGATTATCAAACAGTTAGAGCCTTCTTCACTGCCAAAGCACAGATATTGAGTCACAGATATAAAAAGGAAGGATTGGTATTTGAAGTCACTTTCCACAGAGAGGAGCAGCAAAATAATTAAATAACAAATCTTCCCTGGCTTGAATCTTCAGCATTAAGTTACAGAAGGAGAGCATAAAGGGAGGCAGGGTTGAGGACTGGAAGGAAACTCACCTTCCTAAAACAGTGGAAGTTAAGAAGGAATTCCCAACAAAATCATTTGAGACTGCATCAGCCAATATTTCTTACTTTTAATTTTCCCAGGAGACTAATTGTTTTACATTTGAAGTGAGTGTCTGTATCGAGATTCACTGGCAACAGCGTAAAATGGGTGATCAGTCATCTGTAATTCATCCTTCCTGATTTTCATTGTCTTCATAGGCAGGCTAAGCTGATATCATCCATCTTAAAAATTATTGCATAAAATCAAAATTATCTTCAGTGACTTTTACAACAGAGACTCTGAGGAGATCTTGCCCCCCCAGTTTATTGAAGTAGTGTGATGCTGGCATTTCAGTAGAATTGCTATGACAGTCCATTATTAAGTGGCACAAAATTAAAATTCTCCCACACTATGCTGGAGGTAACTATTATTAGTTGGGAATATTGCAATCCACAAGATTACTACAGCTTCTTGTACACCTGAGGAAAAAATGCAAGCACTCACCATGTACATTTTGTTTAATTTTGCTGTAAAAAGCCGAGGAGTTTTCTTGCGTGCTGTTGACAGAAATATGTTCTGTGAAAGTTTAGTAATAGCGGCTGAAGCAGATAAATATATCCAGTAGGTGGTGCTGTTTTCCATGATTTACATGCAGGGTCTGCTAATCATCTTTGCAATGCAAACATGCATCTATAGCATCACAGTCAAACTGCTACAATACAGAATTAGCTTGGAGTTCCAGGATAGTGTGCCTCAAAATGTATTTCTTGTGATGAAAAGGTTTAACCAATTAATGCCAATCTCAGTTCAATTTTGACATTTAACAAAATAACTTATTATGCATTACACAATCTTTAAATTGGCAACAGTACCAAACACATTATTGTGGATCAATCAACTCTGTATTACACAATTCTACAATAGTGCATCAACACTGTCCTTTATTAGAGATAATATTCCCCTGGTGGCATATTGAATAAAAAATTCTGGTGGTGTTTCAAAGCCCCTTAGGAACGGATATTTATCCTTAAACCAAGTAACATTAAACCTAAAGAATGCCACACACACTAATGTGATTTTTCTTTCAGTGGTGATTTATTTTGTTTCAAATCAGAAGTGGCTGCAGCTGCTCACTTAGGGACATGGATGACAATTTAAACAAGTTATTGTACAGGAAACTCTGTAAGGTTTGAAAATATAGTAAACATCGTGAAAATGCAAGCTCCACTTGCAAGTTAAAAGAGGGTTAATTTTCACAGTCAGTCAGTCATCCAGTATAATTTAGCAGGAGAGAGTTGGCTAAAGCAATATAAACCTTCCTGTGCAGGTTTGGGAGGTTTCTGCAGACCCTTCTACTGAAGTGATAGACAACGTCACATCAGCTTTGCCCAAAGCCTGGTCTTTGGCTCATTGTCTATTGACCCTTCACGCTGGACCAATTTCCTGGCAGCTTTTTTCAAGGTGATTTGCCATTACCCTGGGGGCAGGGCAAGGAGGAGAGGCCCTGACACTATCTTAGCTAGAACAGGATGCTAAAGCTGCTGGCCTTATTCTGAATGGTAATGTAAAATCTTTGTAGAAATTCACCTCCAGCCCATCTTATTACTTGACATTAATTAGGAGAAACTGCTGCAGAAACATATGTCAAATTTGATTTAGACTTACTAGAATTTGCATTGCCTGATACTGAAGTGCATAAAATGGCTAAGGATAGTTTGCCACTGTTGGTTATTATCCAGGGTTGTGAGGTACTTCCATATAAAAAGGGTATTGCTGTGGTGAGTTACCCCTCAGCATTGAGCACACCAAGGAGCAACACAGGATGTGGCGTTATGGAGCCAGTGATATCATTTTCCTTCCTGAAAAGCAGGCCTACATTTCAGGACATGATGAACAATCCTACTCACATGTCTTGTCAGGCTTAGGGGGCACTGGCTGAGGGTAGTAAAGCCATGGCTTTATCTCAGAAATTTGGGGGTGACCCTCTCTCCCAAGCCCTGGTCTGACTTATGCCCCTCCATCCTGGGGTTACAGGTGACACTTTGAGCAGTCAGAGGGCTGGCTGGTTTGGCAATTCCAGCAGTGCCACAGAGATGGGACCACTGCACCAGTCTGGCACACCCTAGCAATGGCTAGGCCGGTGGGAAGGCTGATTGGTGATGGATAGGTGTTTTGCCTCAGCAGCAACGCCCTTTGCAGGCAACCACATGCCTGATTCAGAGTCCTTTTTCCAAGGCCTTGAGGAGGCCATCCAGTAATTTAGCGGAGACCACCACTACCAAAGCTGCTCCCGCTCCCCGCCCCCCCCAACACCCCTATCCTTCCTGGTTTGCTGGTGAATCACCAAAGCGGGAAGAGGCCATTAATGGTCATTACCACTAACAATATAATAGCCTCTGGGGTTAAGGTCCACCTTTCCCTGCTGTAGACACAATGTCACAGCAGTGGGAAGTTGTTGTGCATTTTGTATCTCCTTCTCTTTTTCCCAATATTTTAACACCCCTGCTGCCTTCCCTTCCTCTCGGCCTCTCAAAATTCTGGTGAATTGATGCAGGAAACTAAAAACTTTCTAACTTCATTTGAACTGCTGAATGCGCCGACATTCAAAGTTTCTTGAGCATGTCATTCGCATATTAAACTCTCCCAAATTAAAACATTGTCAGCTAAGTACATCTTGTTAGCACAGCAGCACTTCTTAAAAAAAGCCTCAGTGTAAAATGAAAACATGCTCCTCACCTGACCATCTCATGGCACAAACCTCCCATCTTCCCCTGGGGAAGGGCAACGAGTTGACCTGCTCTTAGCTTGATCAATATTGCATCAGCAGACAGCTTCAAAAAGAAATGTCAGTGCAGTGCTGGGTTATGCACCCTCTGAGCTGCCTTCTCTCCTCCCGGGGAGAATTCCTGGCCTCTGGCCTGTGCCTCATCCTAATGGCAAAGCCTAGGGTTAGAGCCAGTGGCAGATGAAACCCAAAAGCTCTACCACAGTCCATTATCTTATAAAATAAGCCTTCCTTTAGACACTTCAGCCATGGCAAGGTTATCTTTTATTCAGACACATTTCATTTGTGCTTACTGTGTCGTTCTAGCTGACCTCTGTGTTGCCTCCTTCAGGGAGGGGAGTGAGAAAGTTCAGACTGCAGGTTTCTCCAAGAATCAAAAGTGACTGACGAACACATTGGTCCCAGGCCCAATGAATCATCTTAGCTTTCCCCCAGCTCCAGAAATGCTTCCATCGGATTCTCTGCTGACAGACATTACCAAAATTCATTAAAACAAAGCTCATTTGAATATTCAAGTGATTGATAGTTTGTCCCTAGCTCAATTGAGCAAGACCTAGGAGAAAAAGTTCATTGCTATTTCTAAAGGATGTTAAAACAAGTTTATGTTCCATCCAGTTTAATATGCACACAGCTGTAAATTATAATCTATTTATACTTTACATAAGCAAAGTATTATTTACAAATTTAATGGAATATAGTATCAATATAAAGAAGGGAGATTTAATTAATATTCATTGTTAGAACAGAATTTCATCAAGGAAAACAATCAATCATTCAGAGACTGGATTAGTTTGGACTATATTCACTGGAGTGGAGTAGAATAAAGGGGGAATGCAGGAAGGATCTCCTCAATCACTGCAGAGTCCAGAACTAGAGAGAACAGAGTCTAAGAATACAAGGTAGGCCACTTAGGACTGAGATGGGGAAATATTTCTTCACCTGGAGAATGGTAAGACTGTGGGATTCTCTGTCACAGAATGCAGTGGAGGCCAAAACATTGTATGTTTTCAAGAGGAATTGGATATAGTTCCTAGGGCTAAACAGATCAAAGGGAAATGGGAGAAAGTGGGAACAGGATACTGAATTAGATTACCAGTCATGATCATAATGAATGATAGAGCAGACTTGAAGGACCAAATGGCTTACTGCTATCCCTCCTTTTTTATGTTTTGCTGATTTTTCTGTAAGTCAATACATCAGTTCTTCCTATTCCTTGCTTCATCTCTATTTTTATTGTTCTTCAGAAAGAGGTGATCAATTATGAGGAATAACATTGGCATCCATAACAATATTTATCATGAAAGCTGTTTGCTAGAAATCTAAACTTACAAACTATTTTGTACATCCCCATTCATTGTAAATAATTAGCCTCAGAAAGTAGATTAGTTTTAAGTCTAAACAGGCTTATTTATAGTGCTTTACAATATCTCAATAGTCACAGGATTTGTACAAACCTGCTCAAAACTCAAGCTTCCCTGGAAGCTTCTGTTTACTTTAGCGCCTAGATACTCCCACCAGGTTTAACCAATTAAGCATAGTGAACATGGACCAGTTAAAAGACAAAATTAATCAAACATCAATCAATTAAACCATTAAACACTACATCATTTAAACCTGAAGTCTTGACTTGTGCAACATGTTACTTGAGGCAATAATCAACACATATTTTAATATTGAACGAGGTTTGTTAAAGGGAGTTTATCTTTACCTCCGTTTCAACTAAGTTCTCCCATTTGAAAGTCCAGGGCTCTTGTGGTGTAGTGATAGTGTCCCTACCTCTGCCCCAGAAGGGCCAGGTCCCACATAAGAGTTATGCAGTAACATTTCTAAGCAGCTTGATTAGGGGAAGAAAAAAGAATTCCAAAATGTCTAGTGCTGAATGTATCTCATTGTTTAAGGCCTATGTGGCACAGTAGTAGTGTCCATGCCTCTGGACCAAGAGGCCTGGATTCATGTCCTACCTGCTTAAGAGGTATGCAGTAATATCACTGAGCAGCTTGATTAGACAGTAGGTTTAAAAAAAAATAATCTGGGCTTTATTTTTGAGCCTCCACCAAGTCCAGGAACAGAGGTGGGAAAGGTGCAAATACAGTGGAACGATTGGGTCTCTGTGATGACTCCCTGCTGCATTTGCTCTCTGGGTCATTTTCCTGTGGTTGGTAGTCAAATTGGGCTCAATAAGGGCTGTGTGGTTTAAATGAAGGAGGCCAAAAGGTTTCCAGAGAGGGCAAGAGCTGGATCAGCTTCCTGAAGTTGAAATGCTTACAGCAGAATTGGGGACAAAGTGTTGCTGGAAGTAATGCCGCCAGTCCAGGCAGACAGAATGATTTGCCCTATCTGCTCAGGGCACCAGCAATTGCAGACAGCCCTTCTATAGGGCCCCCACTCACCCACAGTTGTGGCCTGCCCACAGAATCGATGATATATTTAATTCAGGAAGTTGAATGGAAGACCTCCTACTCCCTCATTGACTGTCTGAAGTATCCTCCTGTTGTTTTCACAGTGGAAGAGCTCCAGTGGTCCCTCCACCTTTGAGAGACTCCCTCACTGTTGTGAAAATATGTCCCTTGGCTAATAATTGATCAATCTAGGGAAAATTAATTGACTGACTGCATCCTACTCAGTGCAGAATTCTGCAGAAAAATGGATTGCTTATCCCCCTCTTCCTGGCATTAGAGTCAGAAACAAATACATCAGCTTTGCAGCCATAAAACGCTGTTGGCAGTATTAATCAGGGTAGAGTGGGACATCCACCTCTCATTCCAAATCTACAATCCTGACAACACCAGAGTTTGATAATAAGTCCTGCTGGGTCTGCAATCTCAGGATAAAGGTCAGACTGTAACAAGGAAGCAGATTTATTCCAAGTGGCTTTAGTAAACCAGTTGGGCTTTTATGACAATTGATGTTTTCAATGGCAGCATTACTGAGCCTAATTTTTAATTCCAGATCTTTTTATTTAAAATAAAGCAATTCTGGTAAGATTTGAGTTGATGCTCCCAAGGTATTATTGGGACCTTTTGTTCATTATTCTAGTGGCCTTATCAGGTATGCTGCCAATTCCTCCACCATTGATACCAGATTCTGGACATAGCAGACTGTTAGTTTGCAAACTGTGTTTCTTATTTATTCCTGAGCTGAGGTCCTATCCACACAACCCCTCCATTCTAAAATACACCAAAACCCATTTCAGAAATAGCATGTACCTCCATGCTGCTGAAATCCTGATCCATATCTTTGTCACCTTCAGAGTCACTATTTCAAAATTATCCTGGAATATTTGCCATTCTCCATCCGTTATAAATATAAGTTCATCTGAAAGTCTGCAGCCAGTATGCTACTCTGCAACATGTCCCATTCATCTATGACTTGTGTCCTTGTTGACTAACATTGGCAGATGATTCCCCCAGTAGCCCGAATATAAAAATAAGACCATAAGACATAGGAGCGGAAGTAAGGCCATTCGGCCCATCGAGTCCACTCCGCCATTCAATCGTGGCTGATGGGCATTTCAACTCACTTATCCGCATTCTCCCCGTAGCCCTTAATTCCTTGTGACATCAAGAATTTATCAATTTCTGCCTTGAAGACATTTAGCGTCCCAGCCTCCACTGCACTCTGTGGCAATGAATTCCACAGGCCCACCACTCTCTGGCTGAATAAATGTCTCCGCATTTCTGTTCTGAATTTACCCCCTCTAATTCTAAGGCTGTGTCCACGGGTCCTAGTCTCCTCGCCTAACGGAAACAATTTCCTAGCGTCCACCCTCTCCAAGCCATGTATTAATTTGTAAGTTTCTATTAGATCTCCCCTTAATCTTCTAAACTCCAATGAATACAATCCCAGGATCCTCAGCTGTTCCTTATATGTTAGACCTACCATTCCAGGGATCATCTGTGTGAATCTCTGCTGGACACGCTCCAGTGCCAGTATGTCCTTCCTGAGGCGTGGGGACCAAAACTGGACACAGTATTCCAAATTGGGCCTAACCAGAGCTTTATAAAGTCTCAGTAGCACAATAGTGCTTTTATATTCCAACCCTCTTGAGATAATTGACAACATTGCATTCGCTTTCTTAATCACGGACTCAACCTGCATGTTTACCTTTAGAGAATCCTCAACTAGCACTCCCAGATCCCTCTGTACTTTGGCTTTACGAATTTTCTCACCGTTTAGAAAGTAATCTATGCTTCTATTCTTTTTTCCAAAGTGCAAGACCTCGCATTTGCTCGCATTGAATTCCATCAGCCATTTCCTGGACCACTCTTCCAAACTGTCTAGATCCTTCTGCAGCTTCCCCACTACCTGCCTGCCCACCTAACTTTGTATCATCGGCAAACTTCGCTAGAATTCCCCCAGTCCCTTCATCCAGATCATTAATATATAATGTGACTCACTATTATGTTTAATTCCCTTCCTGCCTTAGGCCCGCTATCAATTTAGATATGCAACTTGTTAGGAAGTTTCTTCAACTGTAGTAAAAGGAGGTTAAATTAATGTTGGATCGTACTATGCAGATGGTTGGAAGACTAAAAGAACTAGGTTTCCAATCATAATCTTTGTATTTGTATACTCAACACTGATGCCTTTCAAAGATTGAACAAAATCATTCAAAGGTCATTGCAATTATTCTCTGGTCGATCTGAGTACACCCTTCATCAAAGGGATGGTTCTGTAATTGCAAACTGTGAATGTACTTCATGTCTTTGAGCCTGTAAATTGCTTATACTTTACAGTAATGCAGCCATAATTGTAATCACTAATCTCTTCCGACCTTTCAAAACATTAGCATACATTTTTAAAAGACGATTACAAGTAATACTTGAGTGTGCATTTATGTTATAAATTCATAATGATAGTTATTAGAGTACATTTTTATGTTTAAAACAAAATCTTGTTGATGGCGTCATTCTCTCATTATGTTCAGCAGCTGACTTGATTTCAAGGCATTTCATGGTGTTGAAAGATTTGAGCTTGGAGAGATTAATGTTATTTTCTGACATGATCACCAAAGTGTGTATATACAAAACATAATGATTGACGAGCTGTTAAACCTTTGAAATTGCACTAAAAGTATGAAATGCTCTGTATTTTAATCAAACAACATTTTGAATAAAGAATGGATTCGGGGGCAAAAGGCATTTGACTCAGTGAGTAATTTTATTACAAATAAGAGAAAACTCATTGTTTGACAAACAACGTTTTAGAGCCAAAATAAACAGCGAGTCATTGGAATGTAAGGGAGTTGAAGTGGAAGGGAAACTTTGGTAGACCAAGGACAAACAGAATTGTCAAGGTGAGGGAACAATTTATAGTTTGAAGCTCAATTCAGGATTGACCATTGCAAAGGTCTGGTTCAGTAGTTAAAAACAGGGCAGCGGAGAGAATAGGATCAGAGACAAGTGACCTGATTTTGTGATATAAAGCAAAAATGATGACTTTGATCCCGACACAGTGCGGGGGGGGGGGGGGGGGGGGGAGGGGGGTAGTATTATATCATATTAAAGACTGGATGTCAAATAGATTGTGTTAATTTGCATTTCTTTCCATTTAAAAAAAATAAAAGCAGGCCGGAAGCCACGTGAGTGTATTGAAATCCAGATCCTGTGATGTCTACAACACCTCACAATCATATAAGTAAATACTGAAACTGCTACAGGTACCTGTTAAGACACATTTCAGAATGGATGCTGTTATATCGGAAGCAATACATGCAGTTCAACAAGCCTGCTTTTGCAATCTCCTGGGATCTCTGGGAACTTACAAAGTGGTGAAAATTTCTCCATTTTTATTTGTAGCTTTTAGCTTGAAATTGAAAGCATATCACCTGACTAATCTTCTGTCAGGTGCCTAATGAAATTTGAGGTGGAATAGATAAAGCCTGCAGTAATAATTTACTACGTTGGCACAAATTTTGTGGCCAGCAGCGAAATAATAGTGATTGCCTTTGAAGAAAGCTGCTTAGAAAGGTTTTGTTATCTCTGTACCATGGCTTTTTCCTTTCTCAATAGCAATATAAATCTAAAACCAGTTCAAGGTGATCTCCAGGCATCCAGCAACAGTGATATCATCAAACATGGGAAGTAGGCAATTGACAACAATATATTTTTGTATAATACCTTTAATGCAATATAATATTCTAAGGTACCTCAAGTTATACAAACAAGTATGATGTTGTGTCACATAGGAGATATTGCTCCAGAATGTTCAATAGGAAGATAGTCATTTCAGTAATGGAGATATCAGTTGCAAGTTGGGGCCATCTGAAAATCCCAGTGCACGTGACGCCATAGGAATTGTCCAGGTAATTAAAATGTCCAAAAGACAATTACCTGGCATCTGGAGCACACCAAAAATGCCCCCAACTTTAAATTAGAGTCAGGGTCTTGGGATCCACTTATCGCAGATGTTTCACTAGACTTCACATTGATGGAATGTGTTGTTTTCAGTTGTAGCAACTGTATCAACATTGAATTTTTATCCAAAACAGACCTCCAGGATCAAAGTAGGTGTTAAGCATCAACTGTTCAGCAAGATGTCCTCAGCAAATCTGTTGTGATATTGTTTACTCAACATAGTATGTGACTTGCACATCTGTAATGAAGTTGCCTTTTATTTTTGCGCTTTATAAGATTAGCATCCAAGAATCATTTTAACCACATTTTTGTTTGGTCAAAGGCTCCAATTCAAAACCTATATTAAATCTCTCCTGAATCTTCTTTGCTCCAAGGAAACAAATCAGTTTCTCCATCTGTTTCGTGTGGAGTCCCTTATCTCTGGGTACCTATACCAGTAATAGCTCCTGCATTGTGTCCAAGATCTTGGCAGGATCTGCGATTGCTTTCCCACTTAAGAAGTATTTAGCCATGGCTAAAGCTTTGAAAAATAATGCCAGGTTATCTTGCCTTCATTAAACAATTTGCTAACCATAAATCTTTAACCATTGCTTACCCCCACCTAGCATTTAGAGTAAGAAAATAAGGATACATTTCTTCAGTCAACACAGAGACTCTATTACAACAGCAAAAATAAATTCTGCAAGAGAACAAAATTCTTTCCCAGTCTAGATAAGAGTGGTGCTGGAAAAGCACAGCAGGACAGGCAGTGTCTGAGGAGCAGGAAAATCGACGTTTTGGGCAAAAGCCCTTCATCAGGAATAGAGGCATGGTGCCTGCATGGTAGAGAGACAAATGGGAGGGGTGTGGGGCTGTGGAGAAGGTAGAAAAGAGTACAATAGGTGGAGGGGGGTGGGGATGAAGGTGATCGGTCAAAGAGGAGGGTGGGGGAAGGTAGCAAAAAGTACAATGGGTGGATGGGGTGGGGATGAAAGTGAGGGTGGAGCGGACAGGTGGGGAGGAAGATTGGCAGGTAGGACAGGTCATGAGGATGGTGCTGAGCTGGAAAATTGGAACTAAGGTGGGGGGGAGGGGAAATGAGGAAACTGGTGAAGTCCACAGCTCCATAGCGCCCCCCCCCGCCCCTCCTATTTATCTCTCCACCCTGGAAGCTCCGTGCCTTCAGTCCTGATGAAGGGCTTTTGCCCGAAACATCAATTTTCCTACTCCTTGAATGCTGCCTGACTGCTGTGCTTTTCCAGCATCACTCTAATCTAGACTCTGATTTCCAGCATCTGCAGTCCTCACTTTTGCTTACAATTATTTCCCACCTGATGCAGTAAGGGGCTAGAAGAACATGATACAGTCACTAAATGCTAATGGAGATATCTCTGAATCAGAGGTTCTCATCAGCGGATGCCCAAGAGAGGATCCCAACCATTCTATTCAATGACAAGAGATTTGTACAACCAGGTATTTCATTGGTAGGTAATTTTTTTGTATTGAATTGTTAATGGTTAAATTTCACTGGGACCATGTCACATTTGGAAAACACTTAGTAGCCTGCATTTCTTGAAATATTTTCTGGAGCATTTGAAGAGATGTTCAATTCTCCAGGCACCGATAAAAGGAAAGGAGCCACAATATCAAATGCTCACATTATCATTTAACAATTGAAAGTAATTTGCATGTTCAAATCATTGGTTGGATTTAAGAATAGCTGCAAAATTGCATATTGCAGTGCCATTTTCGTGTTCTTTTACTGCTTAATAAATTTATTTCAGTCAAAGCCCAAGTGAAGATTCTAGTGCACTTCTTATCTCCCACCTTCCAATCTGAGGATAAACCTAATAGCTGATATTAACTGAAGCGCAAATCTATTTCCTGACTGGACCCTGGATTTATTGAGATGTTTAGATGTTCTCTGGCACACTGAATTTCGGATTATCCAGCGACAGCCTGAACCTTGACAAGCCAGAATTATCTTTGTGGAATAAACCATGAAAATGTGCTATCTTTTTGTACTTGTTAAATGTACTGATAGAAATTTGGAAAGGACCTCATCTGTAAACAAAACCAAGCTGGAAAATATGAGCCTGATGAGTGCATTAGGGTAAATTGTCATTGATGCTTTATTTGCTTTATGTTCATCATCAAGTTATACCAAGTTTCATAATTATGTTCATTTCTTAGAATGCAAATTTGTGAAGTGACATTATGGTGGTAGATTTGATTTTAATGCTCCAATCTCTTATCGAGTGTTTAATAAAGCTTTGCAAAAAAATGTCAGCACATTGGATTACCAATTTGAACACCACAGATTTCAGATAATAAATCTGTAACATTTTATATTCAAAGGAATGGTTCAATAGAAAGCTTCGCTAACGTCTCCATACTTTATTATCAATTTCAGTTCCATGCACCATTTGCAGTGGAACACAAGACAACAGCATCTGGATGGGGACTACAGCATAAAACTAATGGGGCATGCTTTCTTGTTATAAGTGAGTTGATGGCTAACACTGCAGAAATTGTGGCAAATGGGATAGCGTGAATGATATATGTATGTTCTACTTGTAGAAAACAAGGAAATCTGGAAAGGTGTGCATCAGAAGGTACCTTCCATTTCACCTTTCTAGCATGTCATTAATTTGAAATAGTCATGCACAATTTGCAAAACCTGTTGATGCACAAAACATTAGCTATGCTGCATAATTGGCCTATTACAAATAATCAGTTAAACAGCTTCTTAAAATTACACCACCAAGAATGTAGTTATGGATATAATCTGCATTAGAGAGTTGCTAGATTGCATTTGTAAATAGAAAAAGAGTAAAATACTACTAGTATATTTATTGCAAATAAGCTTGTAGAAGGTTGAATTTTACTAAATAAGCAAATAATTGAATAAGCTGTTGAGCCAAAAAACACAGAAACAGATTTAAAACAATTGAAAATGAATATTATGTGCAATTGATTAGTAGAATTAACTATGAATGATCTATAATTCATAAATGTATATATTTGACATGAGATAGTTTACATCCATAATAATGACAAAGTCTGATAAACCTACCCTGGCAGTTTTAATTTCTTAGGAAAATAAAGCCTTAAACTCTGTGGATGTGGGAAAAAGCATTTTGAATTAGCAAATAAGGATTTCAAATTAATTTGCAAAAAAAAAAGCAAATGCTTCTTTCAGCCCAATGTGTCAAAGAAATGGCAGCAGTTAAGATACGCAGTAGCTCTTCATTGTGGATATATAGATAGAACAGAAATCCTACACTGAGGTGTGCTGAGAGAGCTGTCACCAGTGACTCTGATATCTGGGAAGCTGTGGCCTAACAACTCCTGAGCTTCTCTCCTTCATCGCCATGGTGATAAAGTTGGCCAAAGTGCCTACTGGAGAGGAAATGTCAATCCTCACAAAATCTGACTGAACTATCAAGAGAATCCAGCAGCGTCAGGAACTTTAACTCTAGCTAAGTATTTACACTCTCTGGCCATTACTAGCTGGGATGTCTGCCTTTCAAATACACACAAACATGAATGTTACTGGATGAAATAACAATTATTTTTCGATGATCTGGTCAGCTGCACAAAGGCTAGAGCTAAACAGTGAAACAGGTCTCATTAGGTGTATGTTCGCTTCCAGCTCCATGTGGACTTCTGTATTGTCTCTTATTTCTCAGGTATCAAAGGTCATTTAAGCAATTTTGCTCATTCATCAAGTACATAAAAACCTATTGTTTGTTCTTCAAATGTGCCAGCTGATTCATGAATCGATTCATTCTAATTCCATCCAATAACTTTTTTAAGAGTGGATTATTCTGCCTGAAGAAGTGTTTACTGATACCAGTGCTACATTTACCTTTAATTTCATTCTTTCCTAACCACATATAATATTCAAGATATGCCTTTCTAAAGCATTTAAAATGTTACACCCTCCAATAAGCCCAAATTTCTGTCTTGATGTCAAAATTAAAGAATTTAGTTTCTTAATCTTCCTTAACGTTGCACAATTCTTGAATTTTTCCCTGGTGACAAAATGTTCAAGGCCTTTAGTCTGTATCATCTCGCTCTGTATCACTTAATAGTGTAATGATGCTGTTACTTTAAAATGGTTATTTTTTCCCTTGGTTTTGTTGGAAAGGTTCTAAAGGCAAATGTACCAAAGAGTCTAGGTTTTAGGAGGCCTTTGAGTTTTTTTTTAAAACAGTTTAACAATGGAAAGGGAATGGCCAGTTCTCCCGATTCAAGCATTCCTTTTTTTTTACCTGCAGCAGTCACAAAATGTGTGAATACCAGAAGAATTGCAAAGCTTCAGTTAAGGACTCCTCTGACTTTCTCTGAAATCTCTCTCTCTGGATGTTGTTCTCCCTTGCCTGTAAGAATCTGTTTGAATTTACCTTTTTGCCAAGGGGTGTGTTTATGGGATGTTAAGGTATTGGAGCAGTTAATTAGTAATGGTTACTGTATCAGATTGATTGAGTTTTCCAATTGTTCTTATTCTAAATTCCACTTTCTTTTGTTTGTGTCTCAACTGTAGTGTTTAAAAAAATTCTGTTTTGCTTAAAGCTGAGTGGTTTGACCAGTTGCATCACACCTGGAATACCCACTTCACATCTGTCTTTAAATTAAGAAAAAATTAGGATCCAGGCTACCTTTTTGAAATTTTGAAGGGTGTCTGGCCTGATCCACATCAATAGATTTTGTATTATTTAACGAGTTGGTCTTTCATTGAAACATAAACATAGAATGCTAAAGATTTGGTTTTGTCAATAAGACAGCTGTTTATTAAATAAAAGAGAATAAATAAAATAAGCTACGTTATTTACACCTAACACAATTTAAAGATTTCAAAGCACACAGGAAAAAATACAATGTTCCATCAATCCAAACAACATTCCTGAACAGTATTCAAACCCAGAGAGAATTCCCTTCCTAGTTCCATCTAGAAGTTTGACTGAATTGTTGCTTTCAATTCTCAGTCTTGAGAGATGTTAATCTCTTCCCTGAGTATTCACATGACAGACCTTAGACTTTCTTAGCTTCAAATAACCCCTTCATGGATTTAACTGAAAACTTTGGGTCTGGAAACTTTAAATTAAATCCGTTACTCTCAGATAATCCATTTCCTAATTTTTCTCAATTGAATGCAATTAACCTGAATTGCATTGGGGCTAATGGCCCTCACAGGGTTGGTTTGCTAATGCAGTTTGATGGGGTTTAAAATTATTTGGCGGGGAATAGTATATACAGTGAAGGTACAATTGTGGATGATGTTCAGTCAAATGTGGAACCTAAACAAAGTCTGGCAGAAAGAGAGTGTAAAAAGTCAAATTAAGACAAAATGGAGCTCAGCAAGGTGGGATGGCATTTATTTCAGTGCAAAATACCTTGTGACTGAGGCATATCAGTTGAGGTTGCTGATCATCGCATAGGAGAATGACATCATTGTAGTTATTGGAGATATGGTTGAGGGAAAGTCAGGACGGCCATTTTAATATTCAGGAGTATAGAGTCTTCAGACAAGGCAAGGATGGATGTAAAAATGTTTTGTAATATTATGAGACCAATTCCTACAAAAAAGAAGGGACAACAGCTTAGAAGGTTTCTTAATTGAGAACATATGGGTAGAATATAAAAACAAGAATGGGAAAATCATATTAATGGATGTCTACCATTGACTCCCAAACAATCAGGGAGAGATAGAAGGACAGATATGTGTGCAAATTGCGGAGAAATGTAAAAATAATAGCAAAAATAACTTCTCCAATATTAACTGGGGTAAACAAAGTGTGAAAGATTTAGGGAGGATAGATTTACTAAAATGTCTTCAGGAAAGATTTATAAGCATGCAGAAAGTCTTACAAGGGAAGAAATCAGTGCTGGACATAGTCTTGGGGAAAAAGCCTGACAAATTGTAGAAGAGTTAGTGAGAGACCATGTTGGTGACTGTGACAATAACACAATAAGATTTAAGATAGTTATGGAAAAGGACAAAGATGGACCAGAAATAATGGTTTTGAATTCTAAGAAGGCCAATTTGAAATATTAATACGCTAAGAAAGAATCTGACCAAAATGACGGGCAACGGCTACTTGTAGGAAAATCTCTATTGGAGCAGTCGAAGCCTTTCAAAAAGGGAATGTGTAAGTGATGACCCAACATGCTGCTGTTAAAAATGATGAATGGGACCAAAAACTCCAAAAACCCCTTGATATTTAAGCATATTTCACGAACTTGCTGAACAAATCTCCTCCATTTATGTCTAGATCAGTAATGTACACTACAAATTCCAACAGCACTAAACCCAGTCCTATGGTGTACAAATGGATGCAGATTCACATTTACAAAATCACCTCCAACAATCACACTGCCCAACACATGTTGCTTGAGGAAGAAAAAAGGAAACTTGTGGGAGAGTCCAAAGGCTCAGAACAGTAGATGCCTGAAAGGCATAATAAAAAGTGTACAGGTTACTTAAAAACCAAATGAAATTAAAAGAACAAAGAGCGGAGAAAACAAAGGAAAATCCAAAGGCATTTTCTAAGATTTTTCATGGAGAAGAGAAAAACCAGGTAAAGAATGAGGCCGTTTAGGGTCCTCAGCAGTAAACCATTTGTGGAGCCAGAAGTATTGGGAGTGAGGTTTTAAGTGAATACTTTACATTCATATTAGAGAAGAATGATATAGAAATCTTGATATAGAATGGTATAGAAATCAAAGACGATGACAGTGATATACTTGAATAAATTACAATTGAGAGGAAGGAGATGAGGGCCTGGGAACACTGTAGTGCATTGAAGTGGCAGGCAGAAAGTCAGGGTCGGTTTTGCAGATAGAATGAGGGTATTCTGCAAAGTAGTCACTCAATGTTTTGTTTCCCTCAAAGCACTTTTTTTGTAGGCTTATAAATGGATATGTCACTAAGACACAGATGAGATGTATCTCAGGTTGCTGGGGGAGGCAAGGATAAACATTTCACCAACCCTGTCATGACTTTTCAAATCCTGTCGGTCGACAGGAGAGGTTTCAATGGACTAGAGGGTGGTTAATATGGTGCTATTATTCAAGAAGCATGGTCAGGATAAACCATGAATCTAATATCAGTGGTAAATAGGAAATCAATCAAAAATAAAATTCTGAGGAGCCGAATTTATCTTCTCTTGGAGAGGCAAGGATTAATCAAGACCAATCAGACAGGTTTGATTAAGGTTTTTGAGGTGACTAGATATGTGGTTAAGTTAATGCAATGAATGTAGTTTACATGAATTTTGATAAGTAGCACTTTTGACAAGATCTGATAGGGGAGACCAGTCAAGAAAGTAAGAGTCCAGACAATTTGGTAAACTGGATCCCAAATTGGCTTTGTGGCAAATGCCAAGTGTGGTGTTAATGGGAATCTACGTCCACTTGTGTGTCACAGGGTTTGGTGTTAGTTCTCTTGGAATTTATGGTGTAAATTAATGATTTAGATAGAAATGCAGGAGATATTGTTAGCAAGTTTGCAAAGCATACAAAAATTGGTAATATGGTAAATAACGCAGAGGAAAACCCTAGAATTCAGGATAATATAGATAGCCAGGTCTGATGGGTGGAATGATGGCAAATAGAATTCCCTTCCTGAAAAGTGTGAGGAGATGGATTTTGAAAGTACCAACCAGGCAAGGGAGTGCACAGTGAATGATATAAACCTCAGAAGTACAGAGGAGCAGAGGGACCTTGATGTGCTGTTTGGCCAGCTTGTGTTAAACCTCTTGGATGCACTACCAGAGGTCTGAGAAAGAAATATTGGCCTGGGAACACTGTAGTGCATTGAAGTGACAGGCAGAAGCTCAGGGTCGTTTTTGCAGATAGAAGGAAGGTATTCTGCAAAGTAGTCACTCAGTCAATGTTTTGTTTCCCTCAAAGCACTTATTTTCTGCTTGGAAACCTTGCAACCTTCAGGGGTCAATAATTTTAAGGCCTAAGCTCTTTCTTCCATGTCTTTTACCCATCCCCACACCATGGGCTGCTGTCATCACGGCAGACCTGTTTTCACCCATCAATGGTCCCAGTTATCAATTTTTCTTTGATTAGATTCCCTACAGTATGGAAACAGGGCCTCCAGACCAACACATCCGCACCGACCCTTCGAAGAGTAACCCACCCAGACTCATTTCCTAGACTAATGCACCTAACACTATGGGCAATTTAGCATGACCAATTCACCTGACCTGCACATCTTTGGAATGTGGGAGGAAACCGAAGTACCCAGAGGAAACCTGCACAGACACAGGGAGAATATACAAATTCCACTCAAACAGTTGCCCAAGGCAGGAATCGAACCCAGGTCGCCGGCACTGTGAGACAGCAGTGCTAACCACTGAGCCAAGTATTTCAAAAAGAAAATTCTCTCCAGCTCACCATTATCCATTCCCATGTCTACCCAATTGCTTTTCTCTCTCTCTCTCTGGGCTCCATCTCCTCCTACCATATATTCCTTTACCAAACCCACTTTCATTTTCAGCATGCATACCAGGTTTTCCTAGTTGCAATCAGTTCTGAAGACCTGAAACATTAACACTGCTTTCTCTCCACAGATGCTGTCAGACTTGATGAATTTCTTCAGCAATTTCTGCTTTTGTATCTTTCTCAAAGTTTGACACCCAGCACTGAACGTATGTTCCAGGTGGGGTCAAACAAGTCCCCCCTCAATGGAAGTATCATGTATTCATTTTAGTAAGAAAATAATGCCAACATTCTACTTGTGTTGTGGTCACATTTTATAACTTTACATTAACTTCTAGTGATCAGTGTACATGGATGCCTAAACATTTTGCACACCATCTCCATCCTCCACAGTTTCTGGTCTCTCTCATGTGGGGAATATATACATGTTTGTCTTCCTTGTATCAACTGTTGATGGTCTTACACAGAATATTGACCTGAACTGGCATTCTCTCATGACCTCCTTAGTACTTTCAACATTTTCTGTTTTTGTTGTAGATTGACTAGTTGTTATTTTATTGTTCTTTGTGGGTCTTGCTGTGTACAATTATGCTTGATGTTCAGAAAATTTCTTTCATTTGTCCAAAGCTGATTTGTTGACATGATCAGAAACCTCTCTAAATAATTTAATTTTATTTTGTGAAAGTTATCATTACTTAATTTAGAGAATGAATCTATGATTTAAAATTTAGATAGTATTGCTCATAGCCAGGTCAGGTGGGCAGAATGATGGCAAATGGAATTCCATTCCTGAAAAGTGTGAGGTGATGGATTTTGAGAGTACTAACCAGGCAAGGGAGT
This sequence comes from Chiloscyllium plagiosum, assembly GCF_037043375.1. NCBI lineage: Eukaryota > Metazoa > Chordata > Chondrichthyes > Orectolobiformes > Hemiscylliidae > Chiloscyllium > Chiloscyllium plagiosum. The sequence goes on from NW_028270149.1 coordinate 60,888,112, forward strand.
GCACAGTGAATGATAGGAACCTGAGGAGTACAGAGGAACAGAGGGACTTTGATGTGCTGTTTGGCCAGCTTGACCTGGCATAGGAATTTAAAAGCAAGTAATTCCCATAGGGTTTCCATCACAAAACCCCAGACCTCCAAGGCCTCCCAACTCTCAAACTCTGCATCCAACACAACATCCACATTCTCAATTCATACGTTTCTAGGGCCTTGTTCTTCGACAATTGGATTACTTTTAAAACCAAAACAAATTTTAAGATCAGTACCACTGCACTGTATACAGAGGAGCCTAGATTATCTGAATGAGATAGGCGGGCACTATTTCGTTCGGATAATTGATCATTTGGTTAATTGATTTAATCTGGGGCTCAGAGTTTTATGTGAAGTTTGCTCCCTGTTCAGGAGACTAGGCAAAAGCACATTGTGCACAGGACCTCGGCCCCCCTGCCCGCTCCCACTGCCTACCTGCCCCTAACCCCCTCCGCTCCCACACAAGCCCCCCCACCCGTCCCCACCCTGCCTCCCTGCCCGTCCCCATCCCGCTCCCCCCGCCCCCATCTGACCTGAGAGAGGGCGGGAGGTCAGTCATTTGGAGACGGTGCCTGGACTGTTCAGGACTGTTTTCGGCAGCATTTTAGTGAGCCAAATTTGTTTTTAATCATTGTACCTGTAAACAAAAGACATGATCAGGGTTGAAACAGCTCTTTGGCATAATGTTTCTATTGGGATCTTGAGATCCACTTTGGACAATCCGATATTCAGATAATTAATATTCAGATAATCGAAGTTCCTCTGTATTACAGTAAACATAAAACAACCAAATATTACAAATTAAAAGTTTTGACATTCCTTTAATCTTATTCAAAGCTTTGCGTTATTCTAGCAATGTGATGGAGTAGCATGAGTACCATTTTGTGACTACATGGAAGGCTACAATGGTGCAGTGGTAATGTTCTTATCTCTGAGCCAGGAGACCTCGGTTCAAATCCCACAACTACAGGGGCGTGCAATAACACCACTGAACAAATCGATTAGAAAGTACACAAGAAGGATAGTTCCTGCTAATTCAATTACAATCTTCTGAATCAACTGACTAGAATTATCCAATTATGTCCTACTGTGTCAGAAGCTCGTTCTGACGGATACTGTAGATGATGCATACTGTCAGTGGGTCTCAAGGATCCCCAAGGTAAACGCCCCAAGGTCAGGGTGATGGTGGGTAGAGGAAACACAGTCAAACTAGTATCAGCAAGAAACAAAATTATGTGAGGTTTAACCAAGTTATTCTATTTCATCATTTTACATGAGCACCAATACCAACTTTATCTGCATTATGTTTCAGTGACTAATCTTAATTAAGTACTTCATCGGCAAAGAAATCCTTTCAAATATCCTAAGTATATGTTAGATTACTAAATGCAAATGTTTTCTGCTATTTTTCACGTGTACTACAATATAGGTTAAACCAAAGATCTAGACTACCACAAATAAGCAATTTTTTTTATTCATTTAAAAAAAAAGAATATTCTGTCTCCTATGAACATATGTGTGTCACATTTCTCAGTTAAGACAGAATGCCCATTAAACTAATGAACAACCTTCTAAGTATCTTTGTGTGTGGAAGTGTAGCAAGTTGTTATACTGAATGACACACAAAAAAAGAAAAGTTTGACACTTGCCTTTGAAATGTGGTTTGCACATTCATTTTATTAGGTGTGCTTACTGGCCTCCAAGGCGTTGTTTGAAATGGAGCCAATAAATGCATGTTTCATTATCCAGAGCTTGTTTTTATTCTTTCTGAAATGGCTTGTATAATTAGATTGTATGTGTGTTAACGAGTTACAAAACTGCAGTGAGATATAACTATTGAGGTATACTAACAGTTCACTACTGGTAATATGTTGAGGGAGGCTAAAAGACCTTCTCCAACCTCCTATATTTGGTCTGGTCCAGATATCAGTAGCACACAAAAACATGGATACTTTTCCACTTAATGTGGTACACATTTATTAAACTATTAAGCCATAGTACTTACTTAAACTGACCTTAGTTGCTTAGAATTTTTACAAGCAAGGATATGTCCTTATTTTTATGCATTCATGGGATTTGGGCATGACTAGTTAGGTGTGTATTTATTACCCATTCCTAGTTGCATTTGAGAAGGTGGTGGTGAACTGCACTCCATTTGGGTAGGTACATGCGCAGTGCTGCTACGGAAGTATTTTAACTCAGGAACATTAAAGGTACTGTGATATAATTCCAATTCTGGTGGCTTGGAGAGGAACCTGCAGGTGGTGGTGTTTTCTTCATAGCCGCTGACCTTGTCCTTCTGGATGGAAGTGGTTGTGGAAGGTGCTGTCTGAGGATCTTCAGTGAATTTCTGCAGTGCATCTTGTAAATGGTACACATTGCTACCACTGAGCATCAGTGGATGAGGGGAGTGAATGATTGTGGATGTGGTGCCAATCAAATGATTTGTTTTATTCTAGATTTTGTTGAGCTTCTTGATTAAAGCAACACTCATCCAGGCAACTGAGAATATTCCTTTGCACTCCCGATTTGTGCCTTTTTAGATGGTGGACAGGTTTGGTAGAGTCTGGGAGTGAATTACTCACTACCGGATTTCTAGCCACTGACCTGCTCTTGCAGCCATCATATTTATATGATGGCTGTTAAGTTCAAATTTTAATTGAATTCAAATTGCATCATTTGCCATGACAGATTTGAACCCAGGTCACCAGAAGTTTTCTGGGTCTCTTGATTAACAGTCCAGTAATAATAGTACTAAGCCATTACCTCCCCTTAGTGTCAAACTAAGTGTCAATGAACAGGTTATGGCTAAATAGGCACAGCATGCTAGCTCTGTTGATGATACCTTCCATCACTTTACTGATGAATGAGAGTAGACTGATGGGGCAGTAATTGGCCAGATTGGATTTGTCTTGCTTTTTGTGTACAGGACATACCTGGGCAATTTGTGTAGCTGTCATAGCTGTACTGGAACAGTTTAGCTCGGGAAGCAGCAACTTCTGGAGCACAAGTCTTCAGCACTACTTTCAGTGTGTAGTCAGGGCCAAGAGCCTTGCAGTGTCTAGTGCCTGCAACCATCTCTTGATATCACACAGTGTGAATTGTGGCATCTGTGATGTTGGGGACCTCTAGAGGGGTTACTGTTGCATCTGAAATTGTTGCAAATGCTTTAGCCTTATCTTTTACACTGATGTGCTGAGCTCTCTCATCAATCCAGATTGGAATGTTTGTGATGTTTCCTCTATCAGTGTGTTACTTAATTATCTCAAGTGACCAAACTGTTGACAGAGTTTTAAGCTTATCTTCTGAGTAGCTAAGAATCTGTTTTACTCTATACAGCAACATGTTTTCTTATATCTATTTTGTGCACAATTCCAAGTTATTGGCACAATACACAAGTAATCATTGCTTACAGTGCTTTAGTGCATGTGTGTCTGTATGTGTTAGTGCAAGTGTATGTGCATTGGCTTACAGTGCATGAGTTGCATTAAACCAGATCTGCGGACTTGTAATTGAAATTTAGTTTATCCATACATAATGGCATTTCTTAATTCTTTGTAGAGATATGTTTTTCCCAAAAATAATTGCTATTGAACTGTGAATTTTTGCTGGAGAAAAAAAAATCTTTGTTGAGTAGCTTGTTTTTAAAACTTCTTGTTAAAAGAAATAACCAGGTTTGTTTGAACAAAAGGTGTGAGTTCATTTTCTTGATTATGAATGCTTGGGTTTCTAGCTTTCCTTTCAAATGTTGTTGTCAAGCAGTCACAGCCCTAAAATTGGACATTCTAAATTGACCCACAGAAGGAGAAATGAAGCTAGACAGAAAATAGGCCAAACTAAAGAAAGCAGCAAAAACAGAAATTGCTGGAGAAACTTAGCAGGTGTGACAAAATTCATTGGAAGAAAGCAGTCTAGCCACCCTTCATCAAAACAACTAAATTAACTAGCAGCCAGATGCTATCAGTAACTGAAACCTGAATAAAACAGGTTACAAAGGTTCACAGGTATGATAATACGATGACTTTAAGAGGTGCATTTTGTTCATTTTTTGTTTTAAGGCAGAAGTGTGGTTAGAATGATTAGAATCCCAACAGTGTGGAAACAGGCTATTTATCCCAACAAGTCTACACTGACCCTCCAAAGAGTAACCCCCTCAGACCCATAACCTTACCTTATTACTCTTCATTTACCCCTGACTAATGCACCTAACCTACACATCCCTGAACACTTTGGGCAATTTAGCACGGCCAATTCACTTAGCTTGCACATCTTTGAATAGTGGAAGAAGACTGGAGCACCCAGAGGAAACCCATGCAAACTTAGGGAGAATGTGCAAATTCCACACAGACAGTCACCCGAGGCTGGAATCAAACCCAGGTCCCTGGAGTTGTGAAGCAACTATTGAGGCACTGTGCTACCCTCAATGCCGGTGATGAACAGTCTACACAGAGCCACTAGAATAATCTGTTTGTGAGACCTTGGTTTTCTCAAAAATTGGAACAATAAAAGTGGCCTGAATGGGCTTATCAAACTTCCACAGGACCATGATTTTTTTGTTTCAGTAACAGTTGTTGCTGGGGTCTCAACAGTGTTTGGAAGCTGCAGTACATCTCTCCCTGCTACACTCTCTCAGAGTTTTGTCTTGATGTTTTTCTTGTGGGCTGCTGTAATTGCATGTGAGATAATCTATTTTATTGATTTTGCCTTTCCCAAGGGTATGTTTATGGGATGTTACTATATTATTACTGTTTAGTAGTTAAATAATATATTAATTTGCTAAGTTTTGCAATACAGCTTTGTTATTCCAATTTCTTCCTTTTTTTTGTACTTTATTGTGAATAAAGTGTGTTTGCTTAATTTTGATGTTTGACTACTGGAACAAAAGGCCTGGCACTTGCCTTTAAAATAAGAAGAAGTTAGGGTCTGTCTTCTTAATATATTTTGGGAGGGTCTGGTCTGATCCATAACAGGGAACCAATCATAAACAGCCTGAGGGTTGTGTATTAGAGAAACTTTGATCAGGCATCCTGGGACTTTGATTACCTGCTAGTATCTACAGATGTACACTTCATACCTTGCCATCATGGAAACAGTGAAGGGTGTTGATGTAACCCTGTTGGCCAGAGGCCACAGAACATTCTGGAAGGTCCAGGGTGAGGGGCGATAAGAACATGCCCTTAGAGGCCACTCTCTCAGTGAAGACCCGCAGTGAGCACCCTCAGCACAGACTCGAAGTGGCCCAGCAGTAGCGAAAGAAAAACTTACAACAGAGAGGAAGGTGATTCCACTGGCCAAATTCAAACACATGGATTGTTGCCATTAATATTCTGTGACCCCTAGGACTCATAACGGCACACAAACCAACAGCCACGCTCAGACAACAACTCACCAGAACGAAGGACCCGATACCCAACATGAGCAAAACTAATGTAGTGTACAAAATACCATGCAAGGACTGCACAAAACACTATATAGGACAAACAGGAAGACAGCTAACAATCCGCATACATGAACATCAACTAGCCACGAAACGACACGACCAGCCATCCTTAGTAGCCACACACGCAGACAACAAGCAACATGAATTCGACTGGGACAACACTACTATCATAGGGCAAGCCAGACAGAGAACAGCCAGGGAATTCCTAGAGGCATGGCACTCATCCACAAACTCCATCAACAAACACATCGACCTGGACCCAATATACCAACCACTACAGCGGACAGCTGAAACTGACAACCGGAGGCGGCAGGGACAGACCACTATAAACACCGGAGGAAACATCAAAGAAGCGCTTCGCAGGAGGCTCCCAAGCACTGATGATGTCGCCTAGCCAGGGGACGAAACGTTTGCAACAAAAACTTCCAGCTCGGCGAACAGAACCACAACATTAATATTCTTTCTCTGAATGATAGTGCTAGATACTGAGTAATTGTTTGAAGGAGTTTCAGAAATTCTCATTTGGTGCTTTATTTTGCTCATAAGATCGAGTCGAACCTTGAACCAAATTCTGCGTCTCTGTTCGCCTCATCAACAAGGGCACTGGGAAAAAATACTTTTAACACACGAACTGATCGAAGCGTTCACAGCACAGGCAACGATGTACATCAGATATTGTTCGATATAAAATACCAATGTCATCAGTTCAAATATTTCAAATTTCAGTTTATGCAAATGAGTGATTTTAATACAGATTTGGATTGACATTGACCTTGAAAAATTATTTCTATTGGTCCCATAAATCCTAGCTCTGGAAAATAGTGGAGGAAAGCCCATGATGGGAGATGTTTTTCAGAGAAGATCCTCTGGGAGAAGAAATTATCAAATAGCTCCAAGTCATGTTTGGATCTCAAACATACATTGCCAGCGAACAGACATTATTCATATGACATTGTTTATTAAATGCAATGGATGGTTGACAAAAGGAAATAAAAACAAGTCTACCAAGATGATTACAGATTAACCCTGGAAAGTAAATAGCTTTAACATTCACTGAATGGCATGAAATATCTTTTCTGGAAGTAAGGATTACTGGACTTATGAGGTGAATACTGGAATTCACATATCCATTTAAAAAAAACACACTCTCACACATTTAGTGAGAAAAATCTGATGTAAGAACAAATCTGTATAGAAACCTGTATTTAAAAAATGTTCCTTTGTATTGCTACAGCACATTTCGCAGTCTTGTTAAAAATGTCAAGTATATTTTACAGCTAGAGTAATGTAAAGGTTACAATGAGACGAGTTATTATTTACACACTATTTCAGATAAACCTCAACTTGTGGAGTTTGACACAACATGTAGATGTACACTGGGAATTAATTACTGCGGTTTTCAAAGTGGTTGTGCCTATGGATGTTTTATAACACCCTAACATGGATGAAAATGATAATGAGAATGCTTACTAAATCACCATGGTCATCTCAAGACAGCATCTGTTACACAACAACAAATAGAAATCTTCCCATGGAATTTAAGCATCAACTAACCATTACTCCTAACTTCTCACCTTTTCTAATTTTAAGTAATTGACAGAAGAAAGTGAATACAAGTCTGCTGGGAATACTGTCTGATACTATAAGGTACAAATTATGTGCAAAACCATCAATATTCACTGAGCCAAATATAATACTTTTTTCTGAATGAAAGAAAGAGCAGATCTGCTAAATTGACAATGAAGATTGTTACCTAATCATCCACAATTATGACCTTTGATCTTTTACCAAGATTTCTTAATTCAAATTATATGCAATCAGACTAAACAAAATCAAGAAGGCAACTGCATTTGAATATAAGTGAAAATGCAAAATAAGCCTAAGATTTGGGATGGGAAAGAATGGCTGATGTGTAACAATGATAAATTTTGCCTGAAGTAAAATGCCTACTAATTAAGACTCAATGTTCAATTTCCTACTTTTTTTATAAATACACAACTGGTGTATTGATCACTTATTTGGAGTCTCCTGAATATGGCCTTGCAACGAAGTTTTCCAGAAGCTATTGTCCTTATGTACCCCCAATATTGATGCAGGATGTGTATGCATAGTTCTTAAACAAAGGTATGCTGCCATCTTGTTAGAAAAGGAAATAAGGTGTGAACTACGTTTTAAGAAATGCATAAAGCCAGTTTAAGTCCTCCTACTTCAAGACTGCTTTGTCTGAGAAACATTGCGCCAACATGGACAAAGCAGCTACTTGATTGATATCACTCCTTCAAACACTGCAGAATTCACTAAAGATTCTTAGACAGTACTTTTCAAAACCATGGCCACTTCCATCTTGGCCATCAGATACATGGGAACACCACCACCTGCAATTCCCCTCCAAGTCATTCACTACCTTAACTTGGAAGTATATTCACTATCATGTTCATTCACTATCCCTGGGTAAAAATCCTGGAATTTTATGGGACTACTAACAGCATATATGACCATAAGACATAAGAGCAGAAATTAGGGCATTCAGCCTGTCAAGTCTGCTCTGCAATTCAATCATTAGTTGATAGGTTTCTCAACCCTGATTCTCCCACTTTCTCCAAGTAACCCTTGATTCCCATGATACTCAAGAATCCATCTATCTCAGTCTTAAATATACTCAATGACCTGGCCTCCACAGGCTTCTGTGGCAATGACTTCTATAGATTGACCACTCTCTGGCTGAAGAAGTTGCTCCTTATGAAGGCATGGATAGGATAAATAGACAAAGTCTTTTCCATGGGGTCGTGGAGTCCAGAACTAGAGGGCATAGGTTTAGGGTGAAAGGGAAAGATATAAAAGAGACCTAAGGGGCAACGTTTTCACGCAGAGGGTGGTACGCGTATGGAATGAACTGCCAGAGGAAGTGGTGGAGGCTGGTACAATTGCAACATTTAAGAGGCATTTGGATGGGTATATGATTAGGAAGGGTTTGGAGGGATATGGGCCGGGTGCTGGCAGGTAGGACTAGATTGGGTTGGGATATCTGGTCAGGATGGACAGATTAGACAGAAGGATCTGTTTCCGCGCTGTACATTTCTATGACTCTATGACTCTCCCACACAAATAAACTTCTTTATCACTGAACACACAATGGATGACATGGTAGATTCACAACACCCTGCTCCCTCCCCATCCCCTCATATGTAATGTTTGTGAGGTTTCAGGCCCAATTCCAGGCAGGCCTCAGGCCATCCAGTACATTCTGGCCATTACAGATCCATTAATGGAGGTAAAAGTAATAGTCTACCTGCTGACTGCAATCACACAAGTTCTTTATGCACATTTTATTTAGCAAAGTTAAAGGACTTTATGTGAAACCTAAGAAATCAAATTATCACTGCTGGCATCAGTTGGAGTCAAATGAATCCTGTGGGACCATGAAAACTTTGATTTTTCTTTCTTCTGGGAAGAAGAACGATCAATCTGACTGAATTTTGTGTTTCTGAGAGCGCGCTGATAATGCTTTAGTGGTATAAGGCTTAATTCAAATAAAATAAAATTAGCTGATTTACAACATCAAAATTTAGGATTGAAAATTATAACTGAATGGATTTTGTACTGTTCTATTTCTTAATTCTAAACTTGCTTAACTGTTAATTACACTCACTACAATTGATAGTACAGTACGTGCACTCACCATTTTGAACAAAGGAGCGCCAAATCAGTCTGAATTAACAGCTATTCAATCCAGTCAACTTTGATTTGAGGGGATCCTTACATAAGTAATCCTCCTTACAAGTTTACTGTCTATCAATAGGTAGCAATATGATTTACGCATTGTCATTGAAACCCAGATCCTTGATACATCGGAAAGTTTCCTCAGCACCCTAACAACAAGGTCAATGATGAGTTAGTTTAGAAAATATGATGATATCAGAAAACTGAAATTCTCAGCATTGAGGAAAAAAAGTCAGAATTTCCTTCCAAGGTCCAAACAAAAAGACGAGAACCTTGCTAGTGAATACTGAGAGGTTTATCTGCATACACTAACAGTCTTGGAGGAGTTCACAGCAGAAGGTCATCATTGGATGTGAAGGAAGTACAGGAGGCCAAGAAACTGTTGTCTTCAATCCCATTTTCTCCAGATGAGTGAGGCATAGTGTGGCCACAGCCTGAGGATGTCCAGAAACAGCTCTGTCAATGCAGTCACAATAGGCTGAAAGGCCTCTTCTGTGTTATCTGATTCTCTGAACTTCACTAACTGTGTTGTTTGGAATAGCAGCAATCTTAAGGAGTAGGTGGCTACCCTATCCCAGTGACCATTCAGGCAACTGATGCACAAGTGTTTCTATGTAACAGTTGATTCCAAAGGTCCACTGGGGACTAAGTGGCAACTCTCAATACTTAACCCACAAATGTACGAAGACTTTTACCTATGCAATTTTTGCCAAATCACACCAACAAATCAATTTCTCCATGACGTGGTTAGTGCTATAACCTGGGCAGTAGCTTTCTCAACGTAATTTTTGTGGGATGCTACAGACTCTACATATGACATGTTGTGAGTGCCATATCATAACATTGCAGATTTCATCAGTAGGAAAGGCTTCCATTTGATAAATGTGCAAGTCATCTGTGCTTATCAGTACCACATCTTAGAGGTCAGTGCTAAGTAACCTGGAGCTGTCGCACTATCTATATCCTTGAGAGTTCTCATGTTTCCAAGTTCCTGCTTCATGTTAAGTGCCAGATGCCTCATCAAGCTAGTTGTTCAGAGACGAGGGACATCCCCTTCAACAAACATCGATGACCCTGACTGAGGCTGAGCATAGACATAGTACTGACCATTCTTGCAGCAGGGTCATCATAGCACAGATGATAAGCCTCCCAATGCGGATGCTTTGATGCTTGGTTTGCTAATTAATTTAAAGTGGACTTGTATTTCAGTGCATCTAGTTGAGCATATGCGTGTGATACTTAGCATGCCTGTGAGCACCAACTTCTCTGATTCAAATAGCCCCCAATTTGCATAGGTGATTGTTGTGCAATTTTAAGGCCTCAGCAATCAGATATCCTGCAATTTGTGTTCCAGTCTTGCCAGCAATGCTCACACTCCATGAAAGAATAAAGAAACTATAGGTTCCTAACAAACTTAAACTGTCTTGTTTCAGCAGCTATGCCATAGCTGTCTAGATGAATATCTCCCTAAGGTCATATAATCTAACACTTATAGGAATATGGACAGGAGAATCTTTACTGTTTACAAATGTAAGTCAAAACCAAGTTGCCTTACAAAGTGTCGAGGAATACAATTCCCTCTGAAGTTTTACAATCCAGGTTTGACTCTATCCTGCATTTATATCCCATGCAGTTAAACTGACAATACCGTTGACAAAATTCCATAAATCAACAATATTGTCACATTTCACCTGTGATTTCCCTGTTCAGATTTAACACACATTTTTAATGTGGAGATTGCCCTTTGCTGCGAATACACCAAGTTACTGGGGAATCCTGGTGGTTGTCCTCTTAATACATTGGTCATTTGGGTCCTATCTGCACCTTTTTCCTTTCTTAAACATACCCAACAAAGTAGGATTTCGTGTGGCCCCAATATTACTATGTATAATGAAACAACTGCCTGTTCTCATAATGTTAAAAATCACACAATACCAGGTTATAGTCCAACAGGTTAATTTGGAAGCACTAGCTTTTGTAGCGCTGCTCCTTCATCAGTTGGTTGTGGAAATAAGACCATAAGACACAGAATTTATAGCAAAAAATTACAGTGTCATGAAATGATATATTGAACAAACCTGGATTGTTGTTAAGTCTTTCATCTTTTAGAATGGGTTGCAGGTTTCAGTTCATTAATATATAAATCCAGAACTTCTTTTAAGTCACTTTCTCAATATAATTTAAGGTTTTATAACAAAAGGTGACATCCCAGCTCAGACAATGTACTAAAGGTGTAAGGTTAGAGTTTGTATTCCAATCTTGAGTCAGACTGGTTCTATTTCCAAAGTGGAATTTACAAAATATTACATGGATTGACTGTCTGCATTGACTGCCTGCAGGTTGCACATTTTTTCAGCAAAATAGAATGTAGCTGCAAATATAATTCTGCATATAATTCTGTGTATGTGTGTGCGTGCATGAGAGAGAGAGAGAGTGAGTGAGTGTGTATGCGTGAGTGTGAGTGCATGTGAGTGAGTGTGTGTTTGCTTGTGTGAAAGCTTGGTAAAGTGTGATGGAGTATAAGCCTGTGAGAGGCTGTGTGCATAGGCGTGTGTTTGGGGGTTGTGTGTATGACAGAGTGTCTAGATGAGAGAGGGTCTGCTTGAGTGTGTAAGTATGAATGTGTATGTGTGTGAGAGAGAGAGAGTGTAGTGTAGTGGGATCTTCTGTAGTGTGACATGAACCCAAGGTTCTCTCTCTCACACACATGCACACGCACACATACACACAGAGACCCTCTGTCATACATACGCTCTCTCTCATACACACCCCCCAACACACACCCATGCACACAGCCTCTCACAGGCTTATACTCCATCATACCCACACACACACTTTACCAAGCTTTCACACGCACAAACATACACTCTCTCACTCGCGTGCAGACACACACTCACTCTCTCTCTCTCATACATGCAAACACACATATAAGTCTATGGGATGAATTTGTATTTGCAGAATTATATTTGTGTCTTATGGTCTTATTCTCCACAACCAACTGATGAAGGAGCAGTGCTTCAAAAGCTAGTGCTTCCAAATAAACATGTTGGACTATAACATGCTGTTGTGTGATTTTTAACTTTGTCCACCTAACGCTAGCTCCTCCACATCATGTTCTCCCAATACCATTACCTCTACTTCATGAAGAATCTCAGACGATACTCTCTACTACTTCATATGAATCCCAGATGAAGGGCTAATGCTGGAAATGTTGATTCTCCTGCCCCTTGGACACTGCCTGATCTGCTGTGCTTTTCCAGCGCCATACTCTATTCCTCTACATCCTCTGTCTGTGAAGTTTAATTTATAAATGACCCCTGACTAATCCACCTTAGCTCAGTCAGCTGGATGGATGGTTTATGATGCAGAGTGAAGTCATACAGTGAGACTTCAATTCCCACACCGTGGAGATTATTATGAAGGAGTCTTCCTCTCAATCTTGCCAGAGGCATGGTGACAGTCAGGTTATACCATGACCACTAGTCCCTTTTCTCTCTCTCTAATGAGAGAGCAGTCCTATGATCCAGTAGGTTGATGGTGACTTTACCTTTTGTACTCATTCAAACAAATGCAGAGTATTCCATCTCCTGATTTGTGCTTTCTTGATAGCAGTCAGTCTTTGGGAGTCAGAGGTAAGTAATCCATCGCAATACTCCTAGCCTTGGACCTGCTTTTGTAAAGATCTGGCTCGTTCCAGTTCAGTTTCTGGTCAATGGTAACCAGGATGATGTTGGTAGTAGGGGGATTCAGTTAGGGTAATGGCATTAAATTTCATGGCTGATGGTTAGATTGTCCTTTATTGGAATGGTCATTGCCAGGCATTTGAGTGGCATGCATGTTTCTTGTCACTTTTCAGCCAGATTGGATTTGTGCTTTTTTTTTTGTAAACAGGTCATACATCAGAAATTTTCCACACATTGTTGGTTAATTGCTAGTGTTACAGATGTACTAGAACAGCTAGGCTAGGGGTGTGGTGAGTTCTGGAGCACTAGTCTTCAGTACTATTGTGAGCATGTTATCAGGGCAAATAGAGAAAGTGAGGACTTCAGATGCTGAGCTGGAGAGTCGGCATCAAACAGTGTGGCAATGGAAAAGCACAGCAGGTCAGGCAGCATCTGAGGAGCAAAAGAGTCGATGTTTTAGGCATAAGCCTCTTAATGAAGGGTTATGCCCGAAACGTTGACCCTCCTGGTCCTCAGATGCTGCCTGACCTGCTGTGCTTTTCTAGCGTCACACTTTTCGACTCTGTTAGGGCATATGGCCTTTGTAGTATCCAATGCCTCCAATCGTTTCTTCATATCACATGCTTGAATCAAATTGTGTGAAGATCAACATCTGTGATGTTAGAGACCTTTGGAGGAGGAGGTACTCTGAGGTCACAAATTCAGAAAATTTGGCACCTCTTCAACTCTCAGTAGCTGAACAGAGTCTTTCTGGTTTGGTCCTGTTTTTCTAGTTTCCTCGGACTGCTCAGAGCACAGTGCCCACATCTTTACTAAGCTATTTCCTAGTTATACAGTTAATTGCCTCAGTTTTATTTGTACTTGCAATCCAGATGCCACAACTTCTCTGTTTTTCTCTCTCTCTCTCTCTTTCTGTTGATTGAAATTCTCTATTTATCTCTCCTGTGAGCTCTTGTTCTCTCTCCTGAGCTTCCCTCTTTCCCTTGTGCTTTGATGAAACTCAATGTAATCTCCTTTTTGCCAGCATTATCAGTCCTCTTTTGATTTGGGGAATTATCATGGATAAAGTATTCTAATCAGTTTTAGATTCTGACTCTTCAATCTGTTGAAGGTATGAACTAAGATCTAAATGCTCAAAATTTGTCTGGAGTAAACTGAGGTTTTTTGCTGAGTAGATACTTGCTCCTGTGCTCTCCAAATTACAAATCTTAACCATCCCAGCGTCAGAGAGGCTAACATCTTATCAGTTGTCTTCTTTTTGCACAAACTTTTAACATTTTGCTCTAATGCTACAATTAACTTAATTTTCTGTGTTTGTTTCTCATAATATCTTTTCTCAAATTTAGTAGCTAATCAACCCACTCTTTCTTCAATTCTGCTAGCCTAGTTAATTTGGTTCCCTTTCAAACATAAATACATTTTGATTGGGAAAAGCTCATTTCTAAATTAACTTTGTTGCTGCCAACTGTGTTTAGTTGAATTAAGAAGAGCAGCAAGTTCATGTCTTCTTTTCTGGGAGCATAACCATTTAGAGTTAATCCTTCCAGAATCGTAAAAAAAACAGAGACCCTCCCACAATAGCTTTTTGAAACAGAACTATGGAGAAAGACTGACCATTTGATATTGAGGTCAGTGGGCATTCTTGAGGATATCAATATGCATTTCGTTGAAAAACTCAAATATTTCACAATAGACACTATTCACATTTGATTTACCCTTTTTAATTCCAACCTGACCATCCCTGTATTCCAATCCCTCCATCAGCACTGATTTTTGAGCACAATCTTTTGTCTGCTTTGTAACTTGATATATTCTTTATTGTGAAAAGTTTTGATTATTTCTTACACCTTTTGTCTTTTGGTTATATTCACATAGGCTATTTTTATGTTTATTTCTCTATGGGCGATGTGTTTTTACTTAACATTCTTTGCAAGTTGAAAATATTAGAGTTCAAACATTGACCTACATTAATGAAGTACACTTTCAGAATTCATTAACTGAGGTTACTTTTAGAATCTTTGCAGTTCTTGTGAATCTTCTATTTCCTCATCTTACATTGAGCTTCAGGTCTTTATAAGAATTATTGAAAAGGAGCACAAGAAGCATCTATTCTGAAGCATTGAAGGCTGAAGCTGTTGCTTTAGGTTTTAACTGTACAGTGGTGAAACACGCACTATTAACCTAGCATGAATGCAAAAATTGTATCTATATATTCCTACATAAATTTCAGCTCATACATTACCATTGGCAACATGCAGGCAAGCAATGATAGGAAAAGGCTCAGACAAGTATGAGGCTAAAATAGAAATTGTTGGAAAAGCTCAGCAGGTCTGGCAGCATCTGTGGAGAGAAACCAGAGTTAACATTTTGGGTCTAGTGACCCTTCCTCAGAACTTGACTTGAAATGTTAATTCGGATTTCTCTCCACAGATGCTGCCAGACCTGCTGAGCTTTTCCAACAATTTCTACTTTTGTCTCTGATTTACAGCATCCGCAGTTCTCTTGGTTTTTATACAATATGAAGGTGAATACTTTTCACCAATTGCTAGCAAAATTCTTTTTGAAGTTTGGAAGTATTTCAGAATTAAAGAGGAGCTGAGTGGGAAGATAACACTTAATATAGTATATTTTAGTTCAAAAATAAGATAAGTTGCCATAGTTGAACCAGATTAAGACCATACCAGACCACAGGGCTGCTATCTCATGTCAGGGAGATGACTGGTAGTGCCTTAACCTGATGGTCACCTTGATGGTGAGGGGAGGCATTGAGTAAGACAGTCATTCATGGTAAGTTCAACAGTGTGGGAATTGAACTTGTACTGTTGGCATCAGTCTGAATTAAAAACCAACTAGGGGAAAGTGAGGACTACAGATGCTGGAGATTAGAGTTGAGAGTATGGTGCTCATTCCTGATGAAAGGCTTTTGCCTGAAACGTTGATTCTCCTGCTCCTCGGATACTGCCTGACCTGCTGTGCTTTTCTAGCACCACACACTCGACTTTAAAACCAGCTGTATAGCCAACTGAGTAAAGCAACTGCCATAGTTAAAATCTCACAATTGTCTTACAAAAGCTGATTGGGGTTAAGCTGTTTGCAAGTAAAAGAATGACTGGCAAGTGAGATGCTTTCAAAAATGAGGTAATGCGAGTTCAGTGACTACATGTTCCTGGCAGGGTGAAAGGCAAGGGTGGTAAGGGTAGAGAATACTGGATCTTAAAAATGTGTTGCTGGAAAAGCGCAGCAGGTCAGGCAGCATCAAAGGAACAGGAGAATCGATGTATCGGGCATAAGCCCTTCTTCGGGAAGAAGGGCTTATGCTCAAAACGTCGATTCTCCTGTTCCTTTGATGCTGCCTGACCTGCTGCGCTTTTCCAGCAACACATTTTTAAGCTCTGATCTCCAGCGTTTGCAGTCCTCACTTTCTCCTAGAGAATACTGGACGTCAAGAGATATTGAGGCTCTGGTCAAGAAAAAGGAAGACTTTGTCAGATATAGACAGCTTAGATCAACTGAATCTCTTGAGGAGTATAGGGGGAGGAAGAGTATACTTAAGAGGGAAATCAGGAGGGAAAAAGAGCTCATGAGATAGCTTTGGAAGATAAGGTTAAGGAGAATCTAAAGAGATTCTGTAAGTACATTAAGGGAAAAGGAATAACCAGGTAGAGACGAGGGCCCCTTAAAGATCAACCAGGCTGTCTGTTCTTGAAACCATAGGAGATGGGTGAATATTTCTCATCACTATTTAATGTGGAGAAAGACAAAGAATCTAGGAACTTGAGGAAGTAGTGGTGTCTTGAACAGAATCCACATTACAGAAAAGTAGTTACTGGAGGTTTTCAAACACTTAAAGGTAGATAGATCACTGGGATTGATCAAGTACTGTATATTCCAGGACAGGTAGGGAATAAATTGTTGGGCTCCTAATAGAGATATTTGTATCATCTACAACAGTAGGTGAGATGCTGGGACATTGGAGAGTGGTTAATGTTGTGCCTTTGTTTAGCAGTCCAAAAGCATGTCATAAAAATACTTAATTTTAAATGTTGGAACTTTTTTGTATGTTCGTGAAAGAATGTAAGCTCTAAATATATACATGTTCCTTCCGTATTTTCTAAACATCGGGACTAAAGAAGGATCCACAGAAATATACACAGACTGAAGTTAGGTATGAAAAGAGAGAAAGAGCTAAAACAAATGTTAAACAAAAACAAGCTGTAACTCTGCAAGTTCATTTTCTAAAATAAAAAAATAATTGTATTTTGAAGTGAACTTGTGTTTAATTAATGGTTATAAGCAGATAATCTCTAATTCTTCCAAATCTACAGAGCTGGTCCTAACTGCAAACTTTAATGAGAGACAGACAAAGCAGGCAGTATCCTCAGAATGAGGAAAGTAATTTTGCCTGTTTCTACGCAATAAAAATACGATTTCTCTGATGGAAGAAACATGTTTGTCTGAGAATAGGAAAGCAATCTAACTTTAGCCTAGAAGTAATTCTACCAAAGAATTTCCATTAAAAACATAAGCAAAGGAGGGTTCATGGATGAAAAATCCACTTTTGAGCAGAGGGCGTCAAACAGTCTGAAAGGCAAGACAAATTATTTGTGCACTTCTGAATTCTAACAGCGATAAGTCTAAGAAAATTGGATGAATCAGGCATGTCATAATATTCTAAATGACAGATTAATTGGACAGTACTGACTATGTAATCTAAAAAACATGGTGCAGAACATAATTCTCTAAAATCAAAAGCATGCGTCAGTTATTAACTCCACTCCACTTAGATGTTGTTCCATTTTCAAATGACCAATGAGACTCCTGGCA
Source organism: Chiloscyllium plagiosum (assembly GCF_037043375.1). Taxonomy (NCBI): domain Eukaryota; kingdom Metazoa; phylum Chordata; class Chondrichthyes; order Orectolobiformes; family Hemiscylliidae; genus Chiloscyllium; species Chiloscyllium plagiosum. The sequence continues at coordinate 60,905,808 of NW_028270149.1, forward strand.
AATTTTTGTGTTATTCTAACAAATAATAAATCAGGACCACTAATTAAACCATTAAAGTTTATGATGGATACATGTTTTTAACTGGAAAAATATAAAGAAAAATCCCTGACACATACCGGGTGTTAGTAATTTGTTGCTTCTGTTTATCTGACTCATTAATTAAATTTTGCTCTTGTCCTCATTATTGCAATCTTCAATCACTGCCATAGGATTGCAGTAATCATCGTTAAACTGAGCTTTATTAGAAAGTAGATGCAACCACAATTGATAGCAGAAAAACTCTTGAAAACTAATTGAAAACAAGCAGAACACTTAATGCTGCAAGCCGTATTATTTGGGTTAATTTTACAATTAAGGTGGTGGAGACAATTATTGCCTAGGGAGTGCATTCTGAGATGTTGGCTCATGCGGGCCAAATGGAGGCATAAACGAAAAAGTAGTGAGCTAGAGCCAACAGGTACCCACTGTGACTCTCAGGTCAGGATTTGTTGCTGACTTTTTTTCTCTGACACGAAGGAGAATAGGAGACTGCACATACAAGAGGTGAGATGTTCAATAATGAGTTGTAAATGCATACATGTAGATCTCTTGGCACTTCCCAGCAAGATTTCATCTCACTATTCAAACTTGGGGTGTAAAATCAGACTTTTTTTCTCTTGACATCGAGAATCTAATTTTTCCAATTTCATCATATTTCCCAACTAACTCACATTACCCACCTTGCTAAGGGGTTAGGATGATTTAGTCTAATATGTCCTGGCAAGGAGCTTTGCATGGAAACACTTGCTATACTTTGAAATTTATGCCACTTTAAATATCTTGTTCATCAGTCTAAGCCTAAAACCATCTGAGAGTGTTTGGTTCTTGCATCGTGTCAAGCTATCCCTCTATAATAAATTTCCATTGTGCCTCAACTTGTAGATCCCATGCGGTTTCTTCCTGAATTTGGTTACAAATTTGTGCTGAGGAAAACTCAGCAGATTGGCCTCAAGCACATCTTCCTCCTCAATGTCTACACCATGCACTTGTAAATCTAATGGGATTACTGCAATCTTATTTGGAGTTGATAACTTGCTCAGTATGTCTGACGTAACCATTTTGGTATCATGTTTGTAGCAGACATCAAGGTCATACTCACTTACTTCTACCAGATATCATTGTAGTTTGATGCTGCATCTGCCCGTGGCTTGCACCAAATTATTTCCAATAGTTTATGATTGGTTTTCACATGAACTGCTTGCTGAGATATGAATTACTATAGCAAGTGTTGCATGTTACACTTTGGAATAACTGGATACACTTACAACAGACATTTGGATTCACATACAATTAGCTTGCCTTCTTGTATGACCCTTGCACCTAGCCCTTTCTGAGATACATGGACCTCCAGAAATGTTTTCTTCCTTCACTTGTAAAATATAAGTCTGTTGCTAATTACAGCTTATAAATAATTTGAACACATCATTGGTTCTCCTGCCATACATATGGGATGTCTTTCCTTAAGCCATGTCTTAACTATGATTTCTTTCTCAGAAAAGTTTGGTATGTATACTGCTTTAGAATTTAGAATTCAATTCCTCTCATACTGGAATTTTGTGTGGGCATCTGTTTACAGGATGATTTAAATGCTTTGGTTTCAAAACATACTGAGACTTTTCTATTTTCCTTAAGCATGCACATGATAGAACTTCACAAGTCTGTGCTAATAACATATGACAGATAATACCATTATGCACCAAATCATTTAGCTTTCTCATTTGTATGCATATTGGACTTACTAGGAAGGTTGATTGATGGAATTGCATCTACTCTAATGTGCAAGGTAGCATTTCATTTGAAGTTTGCTATGACATGAATTTGTTTATTTTGTTCTATGTTCTGGACAAACTCAATGAGATTATTCTTAGCATCTTTTGGGACAATCAGCATTTGTTCAATCTCGAGGATGTTCACAAATTTGAGTTTTGCACAAATTGCCAGTCTATTTGTGGCCACTCAGGTCGAATATTTGTGGTTTCCACAAATATTTGCATTTCAACTTCAGTGTACAAATACAAATGATGGGTGACCCATTATATGCAGCTCATTTTACTGTTATGGATTGTATTATTGACATCCAGTGATGCAGGTACATATCCTTCAAGGTTCTGATTGATAGAATGTTTGCATTAGCTCCAGTGTTGACTTTGATTTTGAGCTTGTGTATGTCAAGGTTCTTTGGGCAACAGATGGTAATAGAGGCCAAAGCTTCTAACTATTTGACATCATCCACAAAATGTCATTATTGTACATCTCATTAATAAAAATCTAACCTCCTGTATATGCAGTTTCTATTTTCCTACATGACAGAGAGAAACAAGACAGTGACAAATCCCAATATGGGAGTTACAGCAGGTACCTGTTGGCTCCATCTCACCACTTGCTCCTCCAGATCTTATTTTGCAAACATGCGCCAACATCTCAGGGTGCATGCCATAGACTGACTTCACCACCTGTTATAGAATCATACATTCACAATTGGAACACCTGTTCACCTTCTAGTTGAAGGTTCCTACTTCGAATCTTCACTTTGGATTGTTTGCTGTTAATGCCACATACATGCTTGTGCCTATACAGATCTCTGACACACTCCCTGGTGTTGCTACCAGCATTCTGCACATGCTTTTTGTTTGGTTATTTTCTATTGTAGCCTGTGGATTTGGTTCTGAAACCCTGTTTTGTTAAATCCAGTTTCCATTCACACTATTGACTTGCAAAGCTCTTGAAATGTAAGAGAGCTTCGAGGTGTGTACAATAGCTTATGCTTTTCATACAGGTTGCCTGCTTTGGCAACTGGCTACTAACCCAGTATTGGTAGCTGTACAGAATGCTTGCAGATGATTTCTCTTTCAACAATGCATCAACATTGTGACATTTCTGAAAACTTCAATAGTTACAGCGAGATCCATTATCTACTGAGAAAGCTCAGCCATGGAGAAGTCACCATCCTGCTTTTATCACAACAGCAACTAATGAACCTGTCATTTTTTTTATTGCTCTCCCCATGTTGTAGATGACTATGGCTGTGACTTCATTTTAGAAATCTTTTTCTTTTGTATGGGAATGATACATGAGTTTGTCTCAATGGTCAGGCAGCGTTATTTGCACAGTGATTTTATCTCTGAATTTTCCAATGTAAATGTTGCTTCTGCACCTCGACTGATACTTTTCAAGTGGCCGTCAGGTTGGTATTATTGCCTTCAGTTAGAAAGCCACTGATCACCACGTAGTATTCTTATGCTTTCTCAAAACAGTTACCAATCTCTACTTTGAGATTCAGAGCCATTGTCTAGTCCAAGTCCATATGACATAATTATACTGGGTGGTGCTTCATGCACTTCTCAGCATTAACCCTGTCAGAACCTAACATCTTATAAAACAAGTCATATGCTGCTATGACCCAGCCCCTCACATGACCCTACATTATTAAACAAAATAGTACTCAGAAAAGGACTTAGGTTACACTGTTGTCAGTCGACAAACTAAGGGACAAAAGAAATATAATTTGCTGATATTAAGTGTCTTGTTTTAAATATTTGAAACAACTTGTCCTGAGTAAATCTAGATGAGTGATGTGTTAACCAAAAGCTTTAACATGACCAAAACAATTCCCCACCTCAAGCTTCTTTTCCGAAAATAAATTTAAGGTCACCACAACTCTATATTATCCACTTTATTTTTGTAAAAGACAGATGTGCAACTGATAGACTGTGTGTTGTTTCCAAATGGATCATAAATTGATAGTTAATTTAAGAACGTCTTATGTCTTTGAGTGAACTTATCATTCATCACCAGAAGTACAATTACTGTGAATTGTTTTACTGGAATAGATGGGAAATGAGGCTACACTTCTATAGTTATGCACGGGTTCACTGAGAGTTAACATTCATGTCTCCTTTTCAAAGTATGCCAGATAAAGTTGTGCAGGGAAGCTATAGGATTGATTGCCTTGAAAATTTCTTTAGCTACACTTTACTGCCCACCATCTGCTAATGACTACATTTTTTGTTTACCTCTGAAATTCCATTAAGGATTTGATTTTTCCCCAGAAGCATCATTACCCAATCAGTGCCTTTAATTATCACAAGGCAGATAAGCAAAAAAGTAAACAAACGTTATCAGGGCTGTTCAGTTCAAATTGCATATGGCTTAATATAACTGATTTACTATCCAGCCCAGAGGTTGGTTTTGCAACAGTAATGATGACAAAACTGTCCATATTCAGCATCATTACTCCTGTGACTCTTATAGCAACTTCGGAATCTGCAGATGCAGTTAAACAAGAAATCTAAAAGTAGTTGTCAGTGATGAAGTCCTCATGGACTGCAATTAAGTAGAAATCATGGAGCTGATTAGATTTTGCCCTTTTACACTCTTATTCTTACTGTAAAAAGCCTTGGAAAATTGCACTTTGTTGAATGAGGTGTGTATTTGAATGACAGGTCCATTAATTGCATAGAAGGTTCATAATTGCTGCTAAACTACTTCATACAAACCACATTTTATAACTAGAGGAATATCAAATTTCTCCATTATGATAAATAAAAACCAGACTTTAAAATCTACTTGTAATTTAATCCCATTTATTTGTCCCAATCATTTATTTAACTCTACAAAATTTTAATTGCACGTTTAAATAAATATGTCAAGCTTATATCTTGATTTATGACATCACTGTTGTTGGAAAGATGGAGATTACCTTGGCACCAAATTAAAAGTGACACTGGCTAAGAAAAATCCAAACTGTAGAGATTGTTAGATATTGATGAACAGTTTTCTTCGACGTTAGAGGCAAGTAATAAAATAAAACAAAGAATTGTGGATGCTGGAAATCTAAAAGGTATCAAGAGAAATTGCTGGAGAAATTCAGCAGGTCTGGCAGAATCTGGGGGGTAAGTGAGGGCTGCAGATGCTGGAGATCAGAGCTGAAAATGTGTTGCTGGAAAAGCACAGCAGGTCAGGCAGCATCCAAGGAACAGGAGAATCGACGTTTCGGGCATAAGCCCTTCCTGAAGAAGGGCTTATGCCCGAAAGGTCGATTCTCCTGTTCCTTGGATGCTGCCTGACCTGCTGCGCTTTTCCAGAATCTGGGGGGTCACCATTGACCAAAACTTTAACTCGACCAAATGTTCTTACAAAACCATGCCAGAGATTATGAATTCTGAGGTGAGTAATCCACCTTCTGACTTCCCAAATCTTGTCCATCATCTATAAGACATAAATCATGAGTTTGATAGAACCTTCTCCATTTGCTGAATAGGTTCACCTTCAAAAAGCTTGACACAATGTTGGACAAAGCAACCTATTTTATTAACACCTTACCCACAACCTTAAATATTCATTCCTTCCACCACCAACACACATTGATGGAAATTAAGAATGCAATGCGAATCAGCAGTCCTTGCCTGTAATGAACAACAAGAGAAATTTTTGAAGAAACCCAAAAAGTCTGGCAATATCTGGTGACAGAGAAAGGACCACTGGTCTCAAAAACTTTAACTCTCTTCTTCTCTCTGCAGATTCTGCCAGACCTGCTGAATTTCTCCAGCAATTTCTCTTGATAGCTTTTAGATTTCCAGATCCACAATTCTTTGTTTTATTTTATTACTTGCCTCTAACGTTGAAGAAAACAATCCCTCGCAAGTTGTAGAGTCAGTATGGATAGAGCTAGAAAATTCTAATGGGAGTTATCTACAGGTCCCCAAACAGTAGTTAGATATAGGGTGTAAGTTGAATAAGGAGTTGAAATTGCCCTGTCGCAAAGGTATTGTTATGGGGGATTTCATCATGCAGGTAGACTGGGAGAATCAGGATGGTACTGGACCCCAAGAAAGGGAGTTTGTGGAGTGTCTCCGAGATGGATTCTTGGAACAGCTTATACTGGAGCCTACAAGGGAGAAGGCAATTCTGGATCTGGTATTGTGCAATGAACCGGATTTGATCAGGGACTTCAAAGTAAAGGACCGATTAGGAGGTAGTGACCATAATATGATAAGTTTTAATTTGCAATTTGAGAGGGAGAAGGGAGAATTGGGAGTGTCAATATTGCAGTTGAACAAAGGGAACTATGGAGCTATGAGGGAATAGCTGGCCAAAGTTCAATGGTTCAATACCCTAACAGGGATGGCAGTGGAACAACAATGGCAGGTATTTCTGGATATTATGCAGAAGGTGCAGGATTAGTTCATTCCAAAGAGGAAGAAAGATCCTAAGGGGAGGCTGGGGTGGCCGTGGCTGATGAGGGAAATAAAGGACTGCAAAAAAATAAAAACAAAGAAGTATAACATCGCAAAGATGAGCGGGAAGCTGGAAGACTGGGAAACATTTAAAGAGCAATTGAGGATAACTAAAAAGGCGATACATAGAGAAAAAATGAGGTACAAAGGCAAACTGGCCAAAAATATAAAGGAGGATAGTAAAAGCTTTTTTAGGTATGTGAAAAGAAAACAAATGGTTAAGACTAAAATTGGGCCCTTGAAGACAGAAATGGGTGAATTTATTATGGCGAACAAGGAAATGGCAGAAGAGTTGAATAGGTACTTTGGATCTGTCTTCACTGGGGAAGACACAAGCAATCTCCCAGATGTAATAGTGGCTGAAGGACCTAGGGTAATGGATGACTGAAGGGAATTTATATTAGGCTGGAAATGGTGTTGGATAGACTGTTAGGTCTGAAGGCTGATTAGTCCCCGGGACCTGATGATCTGCATCCCAGGGTACTTAAGGAGGTGGCTCTAGAAATCGTGGACACAGTAGTAATCATTTTCCAATGTTCTATCAATTCACGATCAGTTCCTGTGGATTGGAGGGTGGCTAATGTTGTCCCACTTTTCAAGAAGGGAGGGAGAGAGAAAACAGGGAATTATAGACCGGTTAGCCTGATGTCAGAGGTGGGAAAGATGCTTGAGTCAATTATAAAAGATGAAATTACGACTTATTTGGATAGCAGTAACAGGATAGGTCAGAGTCAGCATGGATTTACGAAGGGGAAATTGTGCTTGACTAATCTTCTGGAATTTTTTGAGAATGTAACTATGAAGATGGACAAGGGAGAGCCAGTAGATATAGTGTATCTGAACTTTCAGAAAGCCTTTGATAAGGTCCCACTTAGAAGATTAGTGAGCAAATTTAGGGCACATGGTATTGGGGGCAAGGTACTGACTTGGATTGAAAATTGGCTGGCTGACAGGAAGCAAAGAATACTGATAAATGGGTCCCTTGCAGAATGGCAGGTGGTGACCAGTGGGGTACCACAAGGTTCGGTGCTGGGACCACAGCTGTTTACAAAAAACATCAATACAATAAAGGCATTAAAAGCAATATTCGCAAATATTTTGATGACACAAAGTTGTGTGGCAGGGTGAAATGTGAGGAGGATATTATGAGAATACAGGGTGACTTTGACAGGCTAGGGTGAGTGGACAGATGCATGGTAGATGCAGTTTAATGTGGATAAATGTGTGGTTATCCACTTTGGTGGCAAGAACAGGAAGGCAGATTACTATCTAAATGGAATCAAGTTAGGTAAAGGGGCAGTACAACGAGATCTAGGTGTTCTTGTACATCAGTCAATGAAAGCAAGCATGCAGGTACAGCAGGCAGTGAAGAAAGCTAATGGCATGTTGGCCTTCATAACAAGAGGAATTGAGTACAGGAACAAACAGGCCCTTTTGCAGCAGTACAGGGCCCAGGTGAGACTGCACCTGGAGTATTGTGTGCAGTTTTAGTCTCCACATTTGAGGAAGGACATTCTGGCTGTTGAGGGAGTACAGCGTAGATTCACGAGGTTAATTCCCGGAATGGCGGGATTGTCATATGTTAAAAGATTGGAGCGACTGTTTAGAAGGATGAAAGAAGATCTGATTGAGATGTATAACATTATTAATGGATTGGACACTCTGGAGGTAGGAAGCATGTTTCTGCTGCTGGGTGAGTCCAGAACCAGAGGATATAGTTTAAAAATAAAGGGTAGGCCATTTAGAACAGATTTGAGGAGAAACTTCTTCACCCAGAGAGTAGTGGATATATGGAATGCTGGAGGCCAAGTCTCTGGATACTTTCAAGAAAGAGATGGAGAGAGCTATTAGAGAAAGTAGAATCAAAGGTTATGGAGATAAGGCAGGAACAGGATACTGATTGTGGCTGATCAGCCATGATCATAATGAATGGTGGTGCTGACTTGAAAGACCAAATGACCTACTCCTGCACCTATTGTCTATTGTCTGTCGTCTATTGTCTAATCGCAGGGACAGCTAGAAAGGTGGTGTCAGACATTAAAGACCATGTTGCGGGCTTATAGTCAAGACTATTCAAATGATTGGGATAAGGGAATTCTGTTTGTGTTTTTGTGATCAGAGATGCACGAAATGAATTGACCAAATTCAGTCCATTTGAATTAGTTTTTGAGCATGAACTGAAAGGGTCCTTAAAATTGATTAGGGAGAAAACTTCAGAGACTACATATTTGCAATATGTGTCAAATTTTAGGGAACAATTAAATAGAGCTGGGGAGTTGGCTAGACAGCATTTTAAAGTATCACAGCATACAATAAAATAAGAAGCAGACAAAAGATCAAAAATTCACAATTTTGCTATCAAGGATAAGGTATTAGTGTTACTTCCAATGATAAGTAAATCTTTAAAAGCAAGGTTTAGTGGACCTTATCAAGTCGAAAGGAAATTGAATGAGGTGAACTACTTGATATGGACCCCAGACAGAAAGAAATCTCACAGAGTGTGTCATGTGAATGTGCTCAAAAGGCATTTTGACAAGGAAGGCAAGCAAGAGGAGAGTATGTTATTGATTACAACACAGAGTGAAGAACCAAATTTAGAGCGTTCTGAATTGGGCATTCTTCAAATTAAATTGGACAACGAGGAAGTTGCCAAAAATTGGGATAAATGATTGAGTTACTTTCCAGAAGAAAATCGAAATGACCTGAAAGATTTATTACGATCACATGGGGAGATAAGCGGAAATAAGTTGGGAAATACTAACCTAATTATACATGATGTAGATATCGGAGATGCTTTGCAGATTGAGTAATTTCCTTATAGGCATAACCCTCTAAAGCTGGCACAGGTTCAAAAGGAGATTGAACACATGGTCCAAGACAATATAATTGAATTGATTTACAGTGACTGGAGCTCACCCATAGTAATGGAGTCAAAACCAGATGGTAACTAATGGTTACGTGTAGACTATCGCAAAGTCAATGCAGTTACAAAGATTGATGCATATCCAATTCCGTGTTTGGAAGGTGGGGCAAGCAACTTATATTTCTAAATTGGACCTGCTCAAAGGCAAATGGAAGGTACCTTTGTCAGAAAGAGCAAAGGCAATTTCAGCTTTCATAATGCCAAGTGGACTGTATCAATTTAAAGTCATGCCGTTTGGTATGAAAAATGCGGCAGCTACATTTCAGAGACTAACTAATGAGACCATTTCCGAATTTCCCAATTATGTAGTTTATATAGATGACCTAGTGATTTTTAGTCACACATAGAAGAAACATTTACAACATTTATCATATTTGTTTGATCGACTTCAGAAGGCAAGCTTGATGATAAACTTGGTTAAAAGTGAATTTGCCAAAACAAAGGTAATTAGGGAGCTTCCTGTACCATCGATACAAAGAGCAGTTCTATGATTCCTGGGATTGAGTGAATTATCGAATGTTTATGCCAAATTTTAGCAGTTTGGATGCTCCACTTACTGAATTGCTAAAGAAAGGCAAGAAGTTTCAATGGACAGCAGACTGTCAGAAGGCATTTGACAGCCTGAAAGCTGTGTTACCCTCTGCTCTGGTATTAACCACACTTAGTTATGCAAAGCCATTCAAGGTGGCTATCGATGAAAGTGCTGTTGGTGTCGGTGCTGTGCTCTTGCAAGAAGACAACAAGAAGATAGAAAGACCTATTGGGTATTTCTCCAAGAAGTTGAACATTCATCAGCAGAAATATTTGACAATTGAGAAGGAGTCTTTGAGCTTGGAGTTGGCATTACAACATTTCAGTATTTATGTTACCGCCAACGTATCTGAGACAATCTTATACGCTGATCATAACCCATTGAAGTTTGTGGAGAAATTTAAGGACAAAAATACCAGACTGTTTAGATGGAGCTGTCTGTAACAGCCAATCAATTTGAAAATGGTACGTGAGGCAGGACGGAAAATTGATTGTTGGAGCATTGTCGAGACTTGAATGAGAAATGGAGGCGTTTGGTGGCAGGAGTACAACAGTCTGAGGCAGAATGTAACTGTGTGTGTTTGCACATTTATAGTCAATGTAATGTATGTGTTTTAAAGCAATAACAATTTTTAAACGAGTTTTAAAATGACACCATCTTTAGATATTGATGGTTCTTTTTTTAAAGAGAGCAGGTGAGACAAATCTGCTCCTTTAACAAGGTTATGGAATCATTAGTTTTTTTTTTCAGAGAGATTGTAAATGACAGACTCTGAAAAACCTGGAAGTTGAAGAGTTTTAGGTTCAATTTGATAATAGCTAACAGATATTGCCTCAGGCAGAGGCTTTCAGGTTTTAGGAAAAAAATCACTTGTACAATGAAAGGGGTATGGCCTGTTCTCCCAGCTCAGCTTTTCTCTAGTTTGTTTTTTTTAGCAGTAATATAGAAAAGCTGCTGGACCCTGAAGCAGGTCCAGATTGGTACTCTTTCTCTGCCATTTATCCTGTAAGAACTTGTGATTGATTTTACCTTTTGTGCCAAGGGGTATTTATAGGGAATGTTGCAAGTATTTGGAACAGCATCATTAAGTTGGGATGATCTACTGGGTTTTCGGATAGGACAAGTTATTCAGTATTCTGTTTTCTGCTGTTTGTGTTTCATTCAGTAATTTGAGTAAATAAATTCTGTTTTGTTTAAAGCAAAGTGGTCTGACTCCTGGAATATCCACTTTACACCTGCTTAAAGCAGCCAGCAAAGTTAGGATCTGGGCAACCTTCTTGAAATGTTTCGAGAGAGTCTGGCCTGGTCCATAACAGGGCTATGGTGAGATTTGTAGCAGGAGTGAATGAAAAGTCCGTCGAGGCTGATTTCAATGTCGGGAGTATCTCTCCTCATCTATTATGCTTTTGACAAGTGGCATGGTGAGTCTCATGCTAGGCAGTGCTGTGTTACCAATTAGTCATAGAGTCATAGAGATGTTCAACATGGACACAGACCCTTCGGTCTAACACATTCATGCCAACCAAATATCCTAAATAATTCTAGTCCTATTTGCCAGCATATTGCCCATCTCCCTTTAAACCTTTCCTATTCATACACCCATTCAGATGCCTTTTAAATGTAATTGTACCAGCCTCTATCACTTCCTCTGGCACGCATTCCATGCACACATCACCCTCTGTGTGACAAAATTGTCGCTTACGTGCCTTTTAAATCTTACCCCTCTCATCTTAAATTTATATTGTCTAGTTTTAGACTTCCCTACACTGGGCAAAAGACTTTGTATGTTTACCATATCCAAGCCCCTTTTGATTTTATAAACCTCTATAAGGTCACCCCTCAGCATTTGATGCTCCAGGGAAATCAGCCCCAGCCTATTCAGCCTCTCCCTATAGCTTAAGCCCTCCAACCCTGGCTACATCCTTGTAAATCTTTTTTTGAACCCTTTCAAATTTCACAATATTCTTCTGATAGGAGGGAGACCAGAAGTGCACATAGTATTTCAAAAGTGGCCGAACTAATGTCCTGTGCAGCCGCAACATGACCTCCCAACTCCTATTAAGTGGAATTGTTGCTTGTTGAGTGTTCTGTTAATGACACCACATCTTAACTTTCAGATTTCTATCTTGGATGAGCCTAACTGGGGAAGTTGTTGCAGACATGAGTTATAATGCCTTGATGGACACAATAGCAGATATAGATTGAGTATTAGGTATTGGAGAGAAAATGGTGACGCTTATGATGGCAGAATGAAGAATGATGTTGATTTTTTTCCCTAGTGTTGGGCATGCCTTCAAATAGCTGAGAGAGTGGCAACCTTAGATAAAACTGCCATGGTCTAGTGTTGGTCAAGGGGGAAGAGGAAGTCCCACTATCCCATTCAGCAGGAGCTCCAGGACCATGCCCACAAAGTTAAGTGCCAAGTTCACCTTGTCAGCCATGTTCATGAGAAATGTCAGGAACAGGGAGCCCTGAACTGACTGTGCTCAATGTGGAGTTGCTGGTGTTGGACTGGGTGAACAAAGTTAGAAATCACACAATACCAGGTTATAGTTCAACAAGTTTGTACTTTCAAATCAACCTATTGGTCTATAACCTGGTGTTGAGTGATTTTTAACATTGACAGTGCTTGTTCAGGTGCACAAAGGTCTTTAAACATGGCACTGGAGCCAGAATGATGATCAATTCCATAATCTCTGGTGAGTGGCAGGATCCACGAATTGTGTATGGTAAGTGTAGTGATTGTAACGAGGTCAGCCAGCTAGACCTCATAGCATACGAGTTCTCTGTTTGGGGCTGTTAATCAGGTTCACTCAGGGAGCCTTGGCTGATGGATAAGAACAGGAGTGTCAGACATCCTGTTCACTCTGAAAGCTGGCTCTGAGGGAGCTGGATGAGTATCAAGGACTCTCACTGTGTAAGTACAGGGTAACTTGGTGATTGGATACTAGCCTCTGTTGAGTTATTTCATTAAGATGGGTAGAAATTGGACTGCAAGGACTCAAATGCTAATTAATATGACGACTTTGATATAATATGTTAAGAAAACTCACACAGCCAATCAAAGTTCATATGACTCACACGTTACCAAAAGTACCACAAGATTCAGCCTTAAGTTTCTGCTGGGTTGATGACTTCACTGATCCTCACATATCATCTGAAAGATTTCACATTCTGTCATAGCATCCTCTTCATTCTTCATCAGGAAGTGCTACACTCAGCAGCCTGTCCGCAATGCACATGTTGTGCCCTTGCATCTATGTCACATCTCAGTGGTATCTTTGAAACCCGAATAATATTCTTTTCAGATGCTTTACAGCAGATATTGTCAGCTGGTGGTAAATGCTCTGAAGTGGCTTATGGCTGAACCCAATTGTCACTTTGTCTTTTCTAAGGAGGTAATGAGAAAAATGTTCAAAACAAAGACAATGGTCAAGCACTTTTCCTGGATGTGAGCATGGTGTTGTTTGTTTGTATTAACATCCTTGATGTAAATGCAACTGATTGCTGTATGAAGGTTCTATCTTGCTGGTGGCTACTGCAGCTTAACTTCATCATTGTGTCATTGTTTGTAACACTGGCATTGCTTGATTTCATTGAATGTTGCTTCCTCTTTCCCCAATCTTATCTCAATTCAATCCACAGTCAGAAGTAAAATGAAAAATTATATGATAGACAATAGACAATAGACAATAGGTACAGGAGTAGGCCATTCTGCCCTTCGAGCCAGCACCACTGTTCATTATGATCATGGCTGATCATCCACAATCAGTATCCGGTTCCTGCCTTATCCCCATAACCCTTGATTCCACTATCCTTAAGAGCTATAGGCAACTCTTTCGTGAAAGTATCCAGAGACTTGGCCTCCACAGCCTTCTGGGGCAGAGCATTCCATACACCCACCACTCTCTGGGTGAAGAAGTTTCTCTTCAACTCTGTTCTAAGTGGCCTACCCCTTATTTTTAAACTGTGTCCTCTGGTTCGGGACTCGCCCATCAGCGAAAACATGCTTCCTGCCTCCAGAGTGTCCAATCCTTTAATAATCTTGTACGTCTCAATCAGATCCCCTCCCAGCCTTCTAAACTCAAGCGTATACAAGCCCAGTCGCTTCAATCTTACAGCATAAGGTAGTCCCGCCAATCTGGGAATTGACCTCGTGAACCTACGCTGCACTCCCTCAATAGCCAGATTGTCTTTCTTCAAAATTTGGAGACCAAAACTGCACACAATATTCCAGGTGCGGTCTCACCAGGGCCCTGTACAGCTGCAGAAGGACCTCTTTGCTTCTATACTTAATTCCTCTTGTGATGAAGGCCAGCATGCTATTAGCTTTCTTCACTACCTGCTATACCTGCATGCTTGTTTTCATTGACTGATGTACAGGAACACCTAGATGCCCCTTTACCTAACTTGACTCCATTTAGGTAGTAATCTGCCTTCCTGTTCTTGCACCAAAGTGGATAACCACACATTTATCCACATTAAACTGCATCTGCCATGCATCCGTCCACTCACGTAGCCTGTCCAGGTCACCCTGTATTCTCCTAATATCCTCTTCACATTTCACCCTGCCACCCAGATGATCTTTAGATGATTTACACTCAACAACAATTTGGGCAAGAATTTTACAAAATTGTTTTTGAATCCAACAAATTATTGTTCACTACCATATTGCAGCTGCAGTTCCTCCATACTAAATCACAGCTTCACACCTCGACTTGTTCTGGGTTAACAAGGTAGCAGTATGGACTGTATTGAATTGCATGCATTGTGCAGTGTAGAGATCATAGCATGTCAAAATGCATAGTGGTACAAATTGCATTTCTAGCTCAAACATGCATCTCCTTCTGCCATTTCATCTTCAGCTTCAAGCACAGCTCCAGATCTCTTTTCTTTTGGTTTCCCTTTTCTGAATGACCTGCAGTGCTTCTGTCCATTTCAGCTGAAGTGGTCATTCAACTGCTATCATCATCTCTGATCTCCAAATGGTGGTGACCCAATCATGAGCAGTCTTTTTCTGAAATCCCACCCCATTTCCCCTTTCCCACTCCGCCAAGGAAAATGCAGTTAATTGCTTGTGGGATCACATGGTGAGCTAAAAGTCCCATCCATCATTTTAAAAATGTTGGAAAATTTCAAACTATGGACCAGACAATAATTATTTGAAAATAACTGCATCCCCTCTCATGATCTATACCTTTGTGTATGTTAGGATACTAAGCTCTGAGCGTGTGATATTAGATTTTCGACATCATATAAAATTGAGTTTCAGTTTATTTAATTTTAAACTTTTTTTTTGATTTTAAGTATTTATTAATGTATTGTATATAGTGTGGATGCCCTAACATATAGCAAGGAACAAATGATTATGTTCATTTTACCAAAGCATTCTCTTGCATGTGTTGAGTACAGCAGACCAGAATGCATTGGGGAGCGGGAGGGGGTTACTTTATGACATGTGCTGTCACTGGAATAACAGAAGCATATTAAATACATAATGTTTCATCTCTTTAAATTGTTTTTCTGAAAAAAGAAAGGAAAAGTGAAGGAAGTCAAAAGTGGCTGGATGGTTAGGACTATTGGGAGCAAGGTTAGATGTATACTGCAAACTGTTATCAAGGAAAAACAGAGAAGGTATACTAACAAGTTTTGAAGCCATGAAATGGTTTTAATGCAAAGACATTATACTTGTCTTATTCCACTCTACTAAACAGTATTAAGAACTATGATTCATTACTAATAACTCAGATTAATGGCGTGTCTTTTATAACTATTGCTGACATCTTGTTTGTTTTCACTATAGTGCATAGGCAAATAATTTCCACACATAAATCCTTAAAAATAAATCAAACAAACAGCTTATTTCAATGAAAAGACGAGAATTATACACACATTTTATAATTGGTAACAAGTAATATGCTTCCTGTTAAAACTTTCTGAAGTTCTACAATTTATTTAGTCATCAAAATCATAATGTTTCCTCTAAATAATTTTTAAAAACCCAGCACACGAATTACTTTTACAAAATAAACTCAAACTCCAATTAGTTATATTGGTTTTTGCATCAATCAATTTAAATATGTTTGCAGTTCATTAATTTGAATAGTAAAAACATTGAACAATAATAACAATATATTTTTCATCATACTCATAGGAGTAATCAATTTTGAGCCTCAGAGGGGAAACAAGAAGGGATGACTAAAAGATTGGTCAAAGAGATGAGTTTGAAAGATAATGTGAATTAAACAAAATGAATTGAAGTGGGAAAGATGTTTAGACTTGATACATTAAAGTTTAAAACATCGACAGTTTAGGTATGATGGCTGACCATGGGACAAAACATGTGAGGGATATAGAACAAGCAAATATCAGAGGAACACAGAGCTCTCATTGTAGCAGTAAGGAGAAAACTAGTTAGACAGGGAAAGTAGAGCAGAGGCGAAATCAGGTGATGGGATATTAACATGGGGATGCATTTTTGAAATTTGAAAGGCAGTGAGTTCAAGTCAAATATGATAAATTGAACCAATGAAACAGAAAATAGAAGCAGGAGTAAGTTATTTGGCCATTCAAGCCAACCATTCTATATAAGCATGGCTGTTCAGCAAACATAGTATCTTGTTCCAACTCTCACCCTATTCCCTTTGATTGTTTCAGCCCTAAAAACTATATCTACCTTCTTCTTGAAAAGATTCAATGTTTTGGCCTCACCATTTTTCTGTGGCAGAGAATTCCACAGACTCACCACTCTGGGAGAAGAAATTTCTTAAATGGCCTACCACCATCCTAGGACTGTACTTCCTTGTTCTCAGCTCCCTGGTCTTCAAGAACATCATTCCTGTGTTTACTCTGTCTAGTCCTGTTAGAATTTTGTAGGTTTCCATGAGATAGCCCTCATTCTTTGAAACTCCAGGGAATATAGTCCTAAATAATCCAACCTCTCTTCATATGTCAGTCTTGCCAACCTAGGAAACAATCTGGGAACCATTGTTACCTTCTCTGCATAGAGAGAACATCTTTTTTTTTTCAGATAAACAGACCAAGCCTACTCACAAAACTCCAGGTGTAGCCTCACCAATGCCCTGCACAATTGCATGCTTAAAATTATCGAGTTGTTTAACCTAAAACAGTAACAAGTTTGAAGCAACTATTTAGGGGAATAAAGACAATAACATTTGTCTTCCAAATTTTTTAGCTGTTGAAATTTGAGGCTTGCTCACAACTGGATATTGGTTCAAGTATTGCAATAACTCACCAAAGATTCCTTCAATAGCAACTTCCAAATCTGTAACCACCGCCACCTTGAAGAGCAAGGGCAGCAGATGCATTGGACGCTAGTACCTCCCAGTTCCCCTCTAAGCCATATCCCATTCTGGCTTGGCAGTATATTGTCCTCCCTTTACTGACAAATCAAAACCCTGGAACTCCTATTCTGACGGCACCAAAGGTGTCTCTACACATCAAGTACCACAGCACTTTAAGGTGGCTGCTCAGCACCGCCTAGCCTAGCCAGTAATGCCAACATTCCAGGACCTTTGGAATGTACAATCTGTCAAGGGCAGTTAAAGTGGAAGAGTTGAGTGTGGTGATAGAGTATTGAACGTGGTCAGTTATCATGCGGATGGTGATCACAAATCTTACACAGAAACAAGGGGTAGAAAGGAGAGCTATCGACCTTTTTGGGACCTTTATAGATAACAGCTAATGATAGGAAGATAATCATTGCTGGAGAATGTCTATTAATGATTGGATAGGATAAAGTAACTCTGGTGTAAACTTATATAGTCTAAACTAACTGTGACAAAACTCTGGTTTGTTAGACATAGATAAAATTAAAAGGATGCAATTTTAAATACCGTGCTTTTGAGAGGGATGGCTGGCTTTTCCTCTCTGCAATAATCGAAATTGTAGCTTTAAAAAAATCAGTTTTATACTTTATAATTGCTCTCATTGTTCTTTATATGCCTTTAAATCACTGGGATAGATGGTCAAATGAATTCTTTTGCACAATTTGATTACCAATTTATAGACCAAGAGCATATACAGATGTTAAAGTCCATTAGTGATATTTATTGTGAGAGACAATAGGTCTGTTCAAAATGATTTCTACAATTGCTATTATTTGTGCTCTAATAAAACAGCATAAATTGTGAAATGAGTCTGTGTGGAGTTTGCACATTCTTCCCGTGTTTGTGTGGGTTTCCTCCGGGTGCTCCGGTTTCCTCCCACAATCCAAAGATGTGCAGGTCAGGTGAATTGGCCATGCTAAATTGCCCGTAGTGTTTGGTGCATTAGCCAGAGGGAAATGGGTCTGGGCGAGTTACTCTTCGGAGGGTCGGTGTGGACTAGTTGGGCCAAAGGGCCTGTTTCCACACTGGAGGGAATCTAATCTAATCGAATCTAATAGTAATAGGCTGACTTCTGTTTCTACATCTTATAGTATTATAATCTAAAATAGTTGAATTAACAAAATACCTTTATTGTCATAAGACAATAAAGGTATTTTGTAACTCTAGGCTATAAGTTATATAAAAATTGATTGCGAGTGTCTATTTGATAAATATGTATCAGTTTTAGTGGGTGGACTGCCAAGGTAATCTGGAACGCTTCTTGTTCATCACACAACACGCTAAAAACTATAAACTGGAATAGAACAGTAATTATGCTGGAGCAATTGCATACATACAGGAACAAACCTCTAATATGCATTGTTATATCTAAATTAAAACTATCTTTTTAAAGCTAATGCTGTATTGGGTTCCTTAATGGTACATCAACATGAGCTTCATTTAAAATGCTGTGCATTCTACTTTGAAATGCCATCAAGTATCATTGAATAAATATATTACAACTTTAATAGAATTCTGATATGTTTTGTCAGCAGTGTGTCAGGAATTCCACAGGGATATTCACAAAGCATTGACCATCCAGTGTGGTTCATACAGATATGGTGGATGTTTTATTAAAAATATCTTTTCCCCAACAATTTTTTCTCTTCTCTACATCTGGAAGTATTGATTTATGCAGTAGTATCTTGACAAAGTATATTTTATATGTGAATCTAAAAACTTGAGATGGAAAAATTTACACCAATCAGCTAGGTTACTAAGGAGCCAAAATGACTCATTAAAGAGAAAAGGAAAATTTTGAAGTTAAATAATTTTGTTGTATTAGACAAGTGTTTTGCATATAGTGTTGACTTTCTGTGAATGTTTCACCTACTTTTGATCCCACATTATTCTGAACAAAGGGGGTAATGTGGCAGAGAATTCCACAGACTCACCACTCTGGGAGAAGAAATTTCTTAAATGGCCTACCACCATCCTAGGACTGTACTTCCTTGTTCTCAGCTCCCTGGTCTTCGAGAACATCATTCCTGTGTTTACTCTGTCTAGTCCTGTTAGAATTTTGTAGGTTTCCATGAGATAGCCCTCATTCTTCGAAACTCCAGGGAATATAGTCCTAAATAATCCAACCTCTCTTCATATGTCAGTCTTGCCAACCTAGGAAACAATCTGGGAACCATTGTTACCTTCTCTGCATAGAGAGAACATCTTTTTTTTTCAGATAAACAGACCAAGCCTACTCACAAAACTCCAGGTGTAGCCTCACCAATGCCCTGCACAATTGCATGCTTAAAATTATCGAGTTGTTTAACCTAAAACAGTAACAAGTTTGATGCCCAAGACTCAAGGGGTTCACTTATTAGAGGTGCAAAAAAGAAAGAACTGACATCAGGTTCAAGACAATCCTCCAATATAAAAGGGGCCAAAATAATGTGATCATGCAATTGAGCTCTAAGTCTACAAATGTGCAATATTTTGCATAGAAGAAAATGCTGCCATCTTCTGAAATCTGTGCAATCTGTGCAGAGGAATAAAATGCACCTTATACTCATTACTGACTTTAGTTGTAATTTGGCCCATATTTAATATAATGACCCCTGATGTACCTAATACTTCCCAGAGAAGCTTGCACATGGTTCTTTCATGTTGTTATAACCTATCATCTACAGAAACCATCCTCGAACCATATATTATATATTTAGCTATGTTTTCTTTCCGTTACGGGATCCTGTTTGGAGTTGTTATGATGCTATTGTGTAAGGGGATGAGAAAAATATAATATTACACCAAGTGCTGATGTAATGTATGTCAAGCTTGCTCAAGGTGGTTGAGGGGATCTGCAACTCAACATTCAGGCCCTACTGAACAGGAAGATGTTAGTCTAAATTAGCCCCATTTCCTCCATGAAAATGATTCTTTGCAGACCCAGGCCCAACAGCTCCTTTTAACAGCCCAGGTTCCCACGGCAATCGACCAGACAGAATAGAAAATCATTAGGTGCCAACACAGCAGGCTTGTCTAAAAAATGGTTGGTCACAAGTCTATGATTCAGATGCAAGCCACGTAGATTTGAATGGACATGGTAGACAACAGGTTTATCCATTTCCCTGCTCTCTTTGAGACCAAGATTATGAATCCATTAAGCATCCATCATTTCCCTCCATTCACTGGCTCACCTGCCCAAAACTCCCCTAATGGTCCAGAGTCCTAAACTCACATCTTATTCATCTTCTGCCCTATCGCTCTCAATGCTTTGTTTGAGCACATCTAGTACACAAAGGCCCACCTCTGCTCTCCCTTATTCACACTAAACTACTGTATGTCCCAATTCCCTTCCTGGTCTCCATCATAGTGGTACTTTAACAGTTCTCTCTCCCCCCCTTACTTACCTCCCATCTCCAAATCTGTCATTACCTTTCCCATAAGAAAAACAAAAACCTTATCCTCAAGTTGTAAAATGCCTTTTCCACAATTCTGTGTTTAAATTTATCCAATCTAGTTCCTGCCTTCTCACAACATTAAAATAGGCTTTTTAAATCACAAATGAAATGCTATATGACTGTGACAAAATTAAACTAGCCTCCTGATTCTTTTCAAGTTGCCTTCACTCTTTGGCACAACTGGCAAGACCACCTTCCTCCAATGCCTCATCATAGGTTCTCGCTGGATCAAGTTGGAGTAGCAGTGGGTTCATTAGGATTTTTCTAAATATGGAGGGATTGTCTTATAAGAAAAAGCTAAACAAGTTGAGATTCTATTCACTAGAGTTGAGACGAATGAGAGGTGATCTTATTGAAACATATAGGATTCTTAAGGGGCTTGACAGAGTAAATGTTAAGAGATGATCCCTCATGGGAGAGTCTAGGACCAGAAGATACTCTCAGAATGAAGGGTCACCAATTTAAGACTGAAATGATGAGAATTTTAAAAAAAATTCAGAACAAGGAGTGTCTTTGCAACTCCTTGCAACAAAGAGCTGTGGGGGCAGAATTGATGAGTATATTGAAGGTTGAGATAGATAGATCAGTAGAGGTATCTATGGACATGGGAAAAGCAGGAAAGTGGAGGTGTGGAGTGCCAGATCAGCCATGCTCCTAATGAATGGCAGGGCAGGCTCATGGAGCCATACAGCCTACTCCTGTTCCTATTCAGCCTCTTGAGCCTGCTGTGCCATTCAATAAAATCGCCTGAGACTAACATCTAGGTAAAAACAAGGACTGCAGATGCTGGAAAACAGAATCTAGATTAGAGTGGTGCTGGAAAAGCACAGCAGGTCAGGCAGCATCCGAGGAGTCGGAAAATTGACATTTCAGTCAAGAGCCCTTCATCGGGCTTTTGCCCGAAACGTCAATTTTCCTGCTCCTCAGATGCTGCCTGACCTGATTTCCCAGCACCACTCTAATCTAAACTCTGAGACTAACATCTTGTAAACAAGTAACCTTCCAACACCGGTTCTCCCCAAACTGATATTGTTACCTGTGGCCCAAAGGACCCTGTTGATGACTTATTTCTATTACTACATGCTGCACCTCAGGTAATCTCACAAGGCATAGTGGTGCAGGTTAGAATAGCCTACTCCTGTCTCAGTCCTATTCACTATCTGTCCTCGCTGCTGTGCATTAGCTCCCAGTTAAATAGAGACATGATTTAAAGACCATTGTTTTTCAAATCTTCCACTGCTTTTGGCCTTTACTAAAGCTTCTTCCCCACTGTTATCAGACCTTTGAACAGACCTCTCAAAGGTGAATCCTGATCTCTCTCTCTCTCTCTGCACCTTCAGTATCTATAACACTATTCTGTTCTGCTACCTGAAGCAATTTGTATGATATTATGCACCCGGGTAGAGCATGCAACATTTTTCACTGTGTCTCAGTATATGTGACAACAATAAATCAAGTTAAATCTCTGTAAATTCCCTCCAACTCCTGCCGCTTGAGTATGTCTCTGTAATTGTTCCACCATGTCTTCAGCTGCCTCTGCCCAGTATCTACAATCCCACTATAAATCTCTCACCTTATTTTCCCCTCTGAAAGCTGCCTGTTTGAGTGCCACATGTAACTCAGTGTTACACTACGTCTGATAACAATGCCACTTTTTTTGGGGGGGAGGGGAGGGTGTGGATTCTGGACAGAGTGCTACATTAATGCAAGTTGTTGTTGTTATAACCCTTTCTCTTGGGGGACTTGCTGGAGGGCAGCCCTCTTGGCACCTCCCGGCTGCTGTTGAATCGCCTTCCATCCAGGGTAGACCTCCCCCAACCACTGCAGTGTCGCAGCATTCCCTCTGGGGATTCAGCCTTAGATACAGTTTCTGCACTGTCGACCCCTCAGCTCAGCTTGATTCCACCGGCAGCTGGTCTGCCACACGTGGGAGGTGAGCCTGCACTGCTTCGCGCAGTCGGTGTGACAGCTGCAGATGTGGATGGCGGCTGATTGTCCCTAGGCCTCAGGCTCCGTCAGTTCCTTCACTCACAATAATGATTTTCAAATATTGATGGAATATTATATTGGGCAGCATGGTGGCTCAGTGGTTAGCACTGCTGCCTCACAGTGTCAGGGACCCAGGTTCAATTCCTGCCTCGGACAACTGACTGTGTAGAGTTTGCTCATTCTCCCCGTGTCTGCGTGGGTTTCCTTCTGGTGCTCCGTTTTCCTCCCAAAATCCAAAGATGTGCAGGTTAGGTGAATTGGCCATGCTAAATTGCCCGTAGTGTTAGGTGCATTAGTCAGGGGTAAACATAGGTGAATGGGTCTGGGTGGGTTGCTCTTTGGAGGATCGGTGTGGACTTGTTGGGCCGAAGGACCTGTTTCCACAGTGTAGGGAATTTTAAAAAAACATGCAACAGTTAGCTCAGTTGGTTAAGCAGCAAGCAAGCAGGTTAGATTACCATCTACAACATTGGTTTCAATCCACATTAAAGGTCAGAAGATAAATTGGATAGATGTTGCCATTAATATACTGCAATTAGGGCAACTCCAAAATTGCCCACTAAAAGCATGCCATATTCCTAGGTTTTTGTTTATGAACTTTACTCAGGGTAGGGTATTTGAAGTCACTTTTTATTTTAAAAATCGAAAACATACTCTGACAAAATGGCCACAGGAGATTAGATAACCTGGCAAGGGTATTTACGGAACCGACACACTGTTTGACTATTCTCTAAAGACGCACAAACATGCATTCCATTGAAAAATATTAGCTACACATATCCTGAACCAGCAGATGTGTTCCTGAATTTAAACGTCCTTTTTTGAAATAAAAGATATCGGAGGAGAATTAAACCATTCAGCCCATTGAGTTTGCTCTGCCAGTTAATCAGGGCTGATATGTTTCTTAACCACATTCACCCCTTGTTAGCCTTATTAATCAAGAACCTATCTCTCTCTGTCTTAATGATGCTCAAGGACATCTACAGGCTTCAGTGGTAATACACCATCCTCTGACTAAAGAAAGCAATTGCTTTTGCTCAACAAGGTGGATGACTTAATCAATTGGACAATAATTTGGATTAAGTAAAAGAGGATGCACATAAACAAACTAAGAACATCATTAAGGTATTAAGGAATTGCACAATCAAACAAATTGTCCTTTGAGTCTTTAAATAAGAGATGCTATCTGCAGATAAAGACAAAACAGAAAGGCTCTGTTATCTGTGTCTACAAGAAATCTGAAAGCTTTAACATGGCATGATCTACCAACTAATACCATTCCTGAAGAAGAGCTTATGTTCAAAATATCGACTCTCCTGCTCTTCAGATGCTGCCTGACTGGCTGTGCTTTTCCAGTGCCACACTTTTTGACTAGTACCATTTTAGGTTGACCCCTAACTGATCCCTAATCATAAACCCATAAGGAATAGACTTTGTGAACTACAGAAAGTCCATCACATTGAGAAAACTCTGCAAAGAACTTCAGCTATGATTCAAACTCATTTAAACTATACTTCAGGTGCGAAGAAAACCTTGCACAAGGCCTGCAATTTACTTCTTCAAAAACAAGACAACCAAATAAATCATAAGATTGGAAGACCATAAGATGTAGGAACAGAAATAGAGCATTTAGCCCATTGAGTTTGCTCCACTATTCAATGAGATCCTGAATGATTTGATAACCTCCAAATCCACTTTCCTGCCTTTTTACCATTACCCATGATACCCTTAATGGTCAAAAGTCTTTCTCAATCTTGAATATACTTAATGATTCAGCCTTGATAGCTCTCTGCTGTGGGGAATTCCACATAACAAATTCTATCTGATAGAAAAAAGATCCTCCTCATCTCCGAAATAAGTGGCTCACCCTTTATTATGAGATTATGTTGTCTGGTCCAAGACTCCCCACCGGGGAAACAGTATCTCTGTATCTACCTTGTCAAGGCCCCTTATAAACTTTTGTCTTTCAATAAGGTCTTCTTGCATTCTTCTAAATTCCAATGAATACAATCTAAATCTACTCAACCTCTCCTCATAAGAAATCCCTCCATAGCTGGAATCAATCTAGTGAACCTTCTCCTGTCTGCCTTCAATAACAATATGTTTGTTCTTAGATATGTGACCCAAAACTGTTCACAGGATTCCAGCTGTGGTCTGAATAGTGCTTTGTATAGCATTAACAAGACCTCCTTATTTTTATATTCCATTCCCTTTGAAATAAAGGCCAACAGTTAATTTGTCTTCATTATTACCTATTGAGTCTCTATGCTGGCTTTTTTGAAATTCATGTACAAAGATCTCCAAATCCTTTGGTGCTGAAACTTTCTACAGTCTTCCCACATTTAAATAATATTCAGCAGCTCTCATCTTCCTGCCAAAGTGCATAACTTCACATTTTTACACATTGTATTACACCTGCCAAGATTTTGCCCACTCACCTAGCCTGTCTTGATCCCCCCGCAGAGTCCTTGTGGCATCCTCACCACTTCCTTTCCCAACTATTTCTGTGGCATTGCAAAAGTGGCTACAGTATGTTCATTTTTCTTATCTAAGTCAAATATATTGTAAATTAATGTAGTCCTAGTACAGATCCCTGTGACACTGCTAGTTTCAGGCTGCTATCCTAAAAATCCTCGTTTCATCCCAACTATCTATTTTCTAGTAGTTGTCGAATTCTTTGTCCATGCTAATAGACTACCACCAATGCTCTAGTTTCTTATTGTGTTAAGTGACCTTATGTGCGCTACCTTATCAAATGCCTTTTGAAAATGTAAATATATTCCATTTACTGGTTCCCTTTTATCTATCCTGTTTGTAGCTTCTCAAAGAACACTGTAGTAAATTGTTAGGTATGATCTCCTCTTCATGAAACCATGCTGCCTTTGCTTGTTTCTATTATGCATTTGTAAATGTTCTGCTGTTACATGCTTTATTATAGACTCTAGCATTTTCCCAATAACAGATATGAAGGTAACTGGCCTATAGGTATTTGCTTCTGTCTTGTTACCATTCTGATTAATGGTATTACATTGGTAATTTTACAATTATCTGAAACATTTCCGAAATCCAAGATTTTTTGGAATATTACTACAGGTATCTCTACTATGTCCGTCTTTTAAAATTCTGGAATAAAACCCAATATGTCCAAGGGATACATCAGTCCTTAGTCCCATTATTTTTCCTTGTACATTTTTTTCTAATGGTAGTTGTTGTGTTTATTTCCACACATGCCTGTCACCCCACTGGCCCTTTAATTATATTCCATTTTGGAATGCTAATAATATTCTCTACCTTTAAGTCTGAGGCAAAGTATTAACAGCATTCGACACCCTTGCCATTTACTGACACCCCATTTTTGTTTCCCTTGCTTCATTCACTGAGGGGCTGATGTTCACTTTGGCCTGTCTTTTCCTTTGTATATATTTAAAGAAGATCTTACTCTCTGTTGTTATGTGTTTAGCTTGTTTGCCCACATAATTTATTTGCTCCCTCTTAATTATTTTTGTGGTAATCTTTTACTGGCTTTTAAAACTTTCCCAAATCACTAGTTTATCATTAATCTTTGCTGCACTGTATGCTTGTTTTTTTCAATTTGACATGATTTGAATTTCTTAGTTAAACAGAGTTTGTTTATCCCCTTCCTAGAATCCATAGAGATAGGAGCAGAAATTAGGCCATTCAGCCCAATGCGTCTGCTCTGCCATTCAATCATGGCTTATAGGTTTCTCTTGCATCTCCATTCTCCCACTTTCTCCCTGTAACCCTTGATCCCCTTGACAATTAAGAACTTATCTCAGTCTTAAATACACTCAACGACGTGACCACCACAGCCTTCTGTGGCAGTGAATTCCATAGATTCATCACTTTCTGGCTGAAGAACTTTCTCCATATCTCTGTTCTACTTTAAGGCTGTGTACTCAGGTTCTAGCCTTTCCTACCAATGGAAACATCTTCCCAACTTCCACTCTATCCAGACCATTCAGTATTCTGGAAGTTTCAACTGGATCCCCACCCCACCTTCCTTCTAAACTCCATGGAGTATAGACTCAGAGTCCTCAAATGTTCCTCATATGTTAAGTTATTCAATCCTGGGACCATTGCCGTGAACCTCCTTTGAACATGCTCCAGGGCCATGCATCCTTCCTGAGATATGGGACGCAAAACTGCCCACAATTCTTCAAACGTGTCTTGACCAAAGCCTTAGAGAGCCTCAGAAGTACAGTCCGACTTTTATATTCAAGTCCTCTCAAAAGAAATGCCATTACTGCATTTGTCTTACTAACTACTGGCTCAAGCTGCAAGTTTACCTTGAGACAATCCTGGACAAGAACTCTCAGGTCTCTTTCCATTTTAGACTTCCAAATTTTCTCACCATTTAGAAAATAGTCCATGCCTCTTTTCTTCCTACCAAAGTGCATGACTTCACACTTTCCCATGTTGTAATCCATCTGCCACTTCATTGCTTACTCTCCTCAACTGTCCAAATCCTTCTGCAGCTTCCACGCCTCCTTAATGCTACCTGTCCCTCTACTTATCTTGGTAATCGTCAGCAAACTTAGCCAGAATGCCCTCAGTTCCTTCATCTAGATTATTAATGTATAATCCTTCTTCCTCAGTTGAATAAATTATGAATTAATCATTTATTCCTGTATTAGTCCTGCATAACGCTTAACTCACTCCAACTGTACTTTCCTTGCTCTGTCAGTTTGAATGGGTTTCACGTTTGACTTCTGCATCACTGCTTAAATAAACAAACATTTTTCTATTTAAACCCATGAAACACTTGCTGCTGTTTTATACAGTTGTTCACACACTCGGCTTTTAAAATGCACTCACACGTTACTCTCAGAAATTCACTGACTATGGAACAGCTAGGAAGCAGCCAAGAGTTCTCTCTTACCACATCTGTGACACCACCCATTGGAAGTAGTTTACACTGCACTTTAGATAAACTGTTTGATTCTTGAATTACTGTCATTTTCTCATGGATGAACATCCACATCTAATTTGTACGAATGAAAGGTGCTGATAAAATAGGAGCCCAAGAGAGAAAAAATTCAGGCCATTGTGAAAAGCTTTGTGAATCTGTTTCAGTTGCATGAATTGAAGTGAAATGAAATAATAAATATCTTTGATATGCAGTCATTGGGGAACATCATAATGTTTGAACCTTCTTTATGAAAAACATTGTCAAAGAAATCCAATTTTGAATAATATTGCAAATTGTAAACTGAATGTGTTAAAGGAACTCTTCTTCACAACCACAATAGCATTTTCTTCGACACCATTTAGGAACTTAGGCTCATTTATTCACGTAAGGAAATAGCAAAGTCCATTACAAAAATATGATGTGCAGAACAAGCTCATTGGCAGTAACTATCTGAAAATACTTGATGGAATTAGTGAGTCAATACAACTTAAACATTAATTAATCATTGATGAATAGATTTCTGTCAAGTTAATACATGAATTGCTTTTGATAAAAGTCTGCTGCACAATAAATGAATGCACAGGCATCTGCACAGGGAAAGCATTAAAATAAATTTACTTATTACATTGTGCTAAAACATGAAAGTAATGTCTGATTTAATAATAATTCATGAAAGCAGTTAAGAACATCTGTGACTGAACTGCATCTTTCATTCCCATGAAGCTCATTACATAGAAAGAAAATATATTGATGCTAGTAGTACATGACTAGATTTTTTTCAGAGGAAAGGAAGACATCAAAAGGCTCACATGGAAATTAGGGAAAATGTTAACATCTCCCTCCTAGCCTCTTTCTTTGCCCCTCCTGTTGGCCAGAGGAGATTTGATGACAGAGTCAACTGGTAATTTTGCAAAGCACAGCCACAAAAGCTGTGAATGTGTTCAATTTGCCCACATTGAGGTATCCAAGTGACCCACTTACGCAGAAGAGTGTCAATTATTATATTTGGTTGCTCTCTGGAAATTTTGGCAGGGGTTTGAAATGAAGCCTTAATATATGAATTTCCTAGATTCAGCAAACATCAAGTAAACTGAAGGTGAGACTGAACGGCACTGCTCAGGACTGTTTAAAATCAGGAATGCATGCAAGATTTAAGACTCAGTTCTGGATGCTCAATTACCTTCTGGAAACAGTTTACAGAACAATTGTAAGAGATATACTTGGTGAGTTTGGTATTATTTAATAAAAACATCAGTATTAGTGGCTTCTTGGCTACCCTTATTGGAAAGAACATACTGTGAAGGGAATTGCAGATGCAGGTCAGAGTGATTAAATTCAGAAGAGGCACTGCCCAAATAACAGGATGGTCAGATTTGTCCTTTCAAAAATGGAGATTGTCAAGCCTGGTAATCCCACATCAAAGAAACATAGAAAATTGGACCAGGATTCAACCATTCAGTCTTTCGATCCTACTCTGCCATTCAATATGTTCATGATGAGCATCAAACTCATTCTCCTGTTCCCACTTTCTCCTCATACTCTTTGATCCCTTCAGCTCTAAGAACTCAATCTACCTCATCTTTGGAATTATTCAATATTTTGGCTTTAATCTCTTTCTGTAGCAGAGAATTCGACAGGCTCACAGCTCTTTGGGTGAAGGAATTTCTTCTCATCTGAGTCTTAAATGTCTTATCCTATATGCTTAAGCTATGACCACTGGTTCTGGATTCCCTGGCCATCAGGTATATCCTATCTAGTTGTTTTAGGATGAAATGGGTTTTATGAGATCCCCCTCATTCTTCTAAACTGCAGTGACTATATTCCTAACTGATCCTGTCCCTCTTCAGATGTCAATCTCATCACTCCAGGAATCAATCTGGTAAACATTTGTTGCACTCCTTCCATATCTTGAAGATCCTTCCTCAGATATTCCTCAGACAAAACTGCGCAAACTACACCTGATGTGGTCTCGCCATGGACGTATATAATTGCAGCAAGACATCCCTGCTCCTGTACTCAAATCTTCTCGCTATGAAGGCAAACACGTTATTTGCATTCTTCATATCTGCTGCATCTGCATGCTTACTTTCACTGGCTGGTGTACAAAGATGTGCAGATGTCATTGCACATTTCCCCCCCCCCCCCCTTCCCTTTTCCCAATCGATCATCATTCAGCTAACAATCTGCCTTTCTTTGTTTTGGTTACCCTGGTCATTTATTTACATTTTACTTCATCTGCCTTGCATTTGCCCACTCACTCAACTTGACTAAATCATTGTGAGGTATCTTTGCATCTTTCTCTCAGTCCACCTTTGCACCAGCTTTATGTCAGCTGCTAACCTGAAACTATTGCATTTAGATCCCTTATCTAAATCATTATAATATTGTGAGTAGCAATGATCCCTGTGGTACTCCACTAACCTGTGCCTGCCACTTGGAAAAAGACCTGCCTATTCCTAACCTTCCTTTCCTGTCTGCTACTAGTTCTCTTTCCTAGATTATCTAAAAGACTGCCACATCTAGTGGCAATCCACTTCTTGTAGCTATGAAAATCACTACTGTGCTCAATGCTATTGAAAGCGATCAAAAGTCCCACTGTCTGTTGCACATAACAATGTACAATATGGGACAGATGCATCATTTGCCAATGCAGCAGATTATATGAACATCCAATAATCATACTCCCCAGAATCAGAAAGTACTCAATTATATCTCTAGCTGACATCTCATAGGCACAAGGTGTCATCAATTGTGTGACAATACAAGCACTCTCAGATAAACATGAAGTATCAGCCCACAAAGGGTTTCAACATTGTGTTTAACTAGTCTGAAACCACAAGACGGTTACTAACATCCCTGCCAAGATTGTTAGGGAGTGCCTTTGATTCTTTTATGCTGCAACAATCCTGTCTAGGATGGCCTTCTTGTGGCTTGGGGGCCATTCCTCCATTTGCAAGAATCAATTTCTGCCAAATTGCAAATTTGCTCTGAATGACCCAGTAAAAGTCGAGCCTGAATTTTCCTGACCAATAATGCTGAAAAAGTTTGAGTTTACCTCTGAGTTATGATGGGAGAACAGAATAAGTTTTGCTCATTAAAAAGGAGAGACAAAAAGATGTTGAGCTACCTCTAAAGAGTCTTTCCTTTAGTGCAGGATAAAGACAAATGCAGCTGATACTAATGAAATATCTAAATAACAGATGATATGTGTATAGATATGTTTTAAATTTTCAGTTGGAAAACTCTTGAAAATTAAGATGTCTTTTATAATTCCTGCAGTTGACCCACAATGTGATGGTTGGCAAAATGGAGGTAAATTTGAGAAGTTCTTTAAGATGACAATCAATCCACTGAACCCAAATAAATGAAATGAATGTGTGATGTGCAGAATGAAATGTTTGATTAGTAAAATGTGCCATCTTTGGGACACCAATAGTAAATAAGATTCTTTATATCTAAGATTAGAGCTAAGGTGATTAATTTGTGATTCATGATTATGGTCCATAAGGTCAAAATAATTATTGTAAAGTAATGTTGTAGATGAAGAGATGTGACTTTCATCAGTTTGTGATTATCATTTTTGCTGTGCAATTCTGTAATCTCTGGCCCTTAAATATGTCTTTCCTTTACCACTGCTGTCACAGGATGATTTGATATAGAAATGAACTCCAGATTAGAAAAAAAAGAGCAAAAAATAGACCAGATGGTCCCTTGCGTCTGTTTTGTCATTCATTAAGATCGTGGCTGATCTTCAAAAACAAATCCATTTTGCTGCAGGAACTTCAAACCCCTTGATTCCATAGATTTTAAGAATCCATTGATCCCAGTCTCAATGGTGCATCTACAGATACCTCAAGGGAGGAAATTTCAAATATTAAAAACTACTTGCACAAAGAAAGTTCTTCTACTCTTAGTCTAAAATATTACCCTTTTAACTTGAATCTGGGCCCCAGTGCACCACATTCTGTCAGCATGTGCCATTTGAGTTCTCCCAGAATATTATACGTTTCAATGAGTTCACTTCTCGTTCCACTGAATTCCAGACAATATATACCCATTCCACGAAATCTCTCCTCTTTCCTTGCAACATCCAACTATTAATCTGAAAATGATCCATTGATTCCTATTGTATGTGTGTTGCCCTTTAGCTGATCCTTTATACATGCAGATATATCTCTTATACCTCAATGATCCTCTATCTTGTTCAAGAGACCATTGTGTGACACCTGCTTGGAATACATATTTATATTTAAGCACTATGTGCAAAACTTGGAAGACGTAGAAAAATTTGACATTTTCGGGATGAAACCGATTTTTATTAAGGATTGAGGTCATTTGTTTGATGTGTACTATAAATCATTGACTGTTTGTAGAAAAAGTCATGTGACTTTGGAGAAGACAGCCAAGTAAAGCTATTAAGAAAATAAGAAGTGGGAATTATTGCCTCGATTACTTGAAAGCCTGATTTTGAAAACACTGGTATTTCTCTAAGCTAATGCTTTCCTAGCAAATCTTTCTGATTTAGAATTCTGTTTTACAGACCCAGGAGTCAGTGAAGAAGTCACCCTAAAAGTTGTAAAACTGTACTGAACTATATGTCCAAAAGGACATCCCACATGGTTATTAGGCATATTGAGTAACAACCTTGAGACAAATTTCTGACAATCACAATGCTTTAGTGCACTAAAAGTAATTAACATCTTAACACCATAGTTACATACACATACACAAAAAAAGTTGAGTTTATGTGATATTACCCATCATGTTGATCAGGCCTGGTGCATGGGTATTCAGGAAATCTCAACTTGAGGCCATCTTCTGAAGAGTTAACCCCTGTCTGAACTTATGCACTCTTTTTTAACAAAGTTTCAACAAAGAAATGAAACTGGATAGACCCATTGGCATCAGCTGGGGAGTCCAGAAAAGATACCATCAAAAAGCATTAATTTTAACTTCCATTCCTCCCAGCCACTGGAATTCAATCTACCAGTCATATCTTACTGTTATGTGGTTGACTCTCAACTGCCCTCTGGGCATTTAGGAATGGGCAATAAATGCTGGCCTGGCCAGTAACATCCTTGTTGTGTGAATGAATAAACAAAAATTGATTTTTTTCCTGGGCCCATTTTGCTGAATGGCCTGCAGTTAGAGCCTCTTATCTTTTGTCCTATTCTACACAATAGGACATGATGGGTCCACATCCTGGTGGGGACATTCACGCTACAAACGGGCGTTGTTACAGTATAATGTTCCAGACAATACCGCATCTTACAGCTTGCTTTCAGTGAGCTCATTGGCCCTCAGTGATGTGATCAACAGCCTCCTCTAATCAAATTCACTTCCCTATGCTATCAGGCCTCTTCCCTGAAACCCTTTTCTCGGTAGAGGTTTCTGGGAAATTGATAGTGTTACAAAATGCCAGTATTTCAGACTACTTCGTAAGATCTGAAGAAGTGGACTGTGACTAATTTCCAAATATTCAAATCCACAGTGATTACAAGAAGAATGGGACATCTATCAGCTGTCTACAGCTGTCAGAGATTTACCTTACAACACTATTGGGAAGGTAATGGCCAAGTATTATCATTAGACAATTAATCCAGAAACTCAATCAATGTTCTGCGGATCCAAGTTTGAAACTCGCCATGGCAGGTGGTAGAATTTGAATTCAGTTTGAATTAGGAATCAGTTGATGACTATGAAACCATTGCTAAATATCAGACAAACCTGATTTGGCTCACTAATACCCTTCAGGGAAAGAAATCTGCCAGTCTCACTTGGTCTGGCCAACATGTGACTCCAGATGTCCAAAAATGTGATTGACTCTCAATTACCTTCTGAAATGGCCCAGCAAGCCCCTCAGTTGTATCAAATAGTATAAAATTTCAACAAAGAAGTGAAACTGGATGGACCAGTTGGTATCAACCGAGGCCCAGAAAAGATAACAGCAAAAACAGGTCTGTCAATCCTATAAGTGTCAAAATTGTGAAGCTGTCTCTCAGACTAATCAAGCTATGCCCTGGCCTCGTCAAACTCATGGGATCATACCTGACAGACATTAACCCAGACACCAGTAGAACAAGGCCAGCACAGGTGGCAGCACAATGGTATACAATGAGAAGGGAGTTACTGTGGGAGTCCTTGACATTGACTCACGATCCCATGAAGTCTCATTGCTTCAGATTAAACATAGGGTAGGAAATCTCCTGCTGATTATCTGTTGAAATGGTAATCCTTCATATTGAACAACACTTGGAGGAAACACCTAGGATGACAAGGGCACAAAATGGGTGGGAGACTTCAAAGTCCATCACCAAAACAGACTCGTTAGCAGTACTACTAATTGAATTGGCTGGGTCTAAAGGGCATAGCTGCTAGACTGCACTTGCAGCAGGTGATGAGGGAATCAAAAAGAGGGTAGAACTTACTTGACCTCATCCTGACCAATCTGCCAGCTGTCTACGACAGTATCAGTAAGAGTGACTACCGAGCTGTCCTTGTGGAGACAAAGTCCATCCTTCACATTGAGAATATCTTGCATAATAATGTGTAGCACTATCACCATGATAAATGGGGCAGACTTCAAACAGATCTTGCAATTCAAATCCGGGCATCCATGAGGCGCTGTGGACCATCAACAGCAACAGAACTGTACTCCACACAGCCAGAATTGTACTTAAGTATGATTCCTAGAATCATAGCTTCCCTACAGTATGGAAGTAGACCATTCAGCCGATTGATCCTACACTGACCCTCTGAAGACCATCCCACCTAGACCCACCACTCTACCTTGTCCCTATAACCCTACATTTCCCAAGGCTAATCCACCTAGCCTGCACATTCCTGGATAATATGGGCAGTTTAGCATGACCAACTCATCTAATCTGCACATCTTTGGATTGTGGGAGGAAACCAGAGCATTGAGAGGACATCTATGCTGACACAGGAAGAATGTACAAACTCTGCATAGACAATTGCCCAATAGTGGAATCAAACCTGGTCCCTGATGCTGACAGGTAGCAGTGCTAACCACTTAGCCACCATGTCACATGGCATATACCCCATTCAGGGTTTAGATCAGAGTGGTGCTGGAAAAGCACAGCAGATCAGGCAGTATCCAAGGAGCAGGAAAATTGACGTTTAGGGCAAAAGACGTTCATCAGGAATAGCCTTTCCTGCTTCTCGGATGCTGCCTGACCTGCTGTGCTTTTCCAGCACCAGTCTGATCTAAACTCTGGTTTCCAGCATCTGCAGTCCTCACTTTTGCCTATATACCCCATTCAACCATATCCATCAAGCAAGGGGATCAACTCTGATTCAATGGAGTTTGCAGGAGGGATCAGCATCAGCCATACCTAAAAATGAAATGTCAACCTGATGAAGCTACCAAGCAAGACTAATTGTGTGCCAAATATAAGGGCAATATAAGGGCAATTGATTGACAGAGCTAAGCAATGCCACAAACAATGGTTCAGATCTAAGCCTGCAGCCAAGCCACATTCAGTGGTGAGAGAAGGTGGACAACCAAATAACTGACTAGAGGATGAGTCTCCACAAATATCTTCATTCTCAATGTTGGAAAGCCCAGCACATCAGTGCAAAAGATAAGGATGAAACAGCAATCTTCAGCCAGAAGTGCTGAGTGGATTATCTTTTTCAGTCTCTCTGAGCATGACAGATATCTGTCTTCAGAAAAATTGATTCACTCCATGTGATATCAAGAAATGGTTGGAGGACTGGATACTGCAAAAGCTGTGGGCTGTGATAACATTCCAGCAGCAGTGCTAAAGATTTGTGCTCCAAAACGTGCTGCACCCCTTTCCAAGCTCTTCCAATACAGTTGTAACACTGGCATTGGTTCGACACTGTGGAAAACTGTTCAGGTGTGCTCCATGCAAAAAAGGGAGGAAAAATCTAACCCAGTCAATTACACCCCATCAGTCTACTCTCGATAATCAGTAAAGTGATGAAAGGTGGTATCAACAGTACTATCAAGCAGCACCTGCTCAGCAACAACCTGCTCAGTGACATCCAGGTCGGGTTCCACCAGGGCCACTCAGCTCCTGACCTCATTACAGCCTTGGTTCAAACATGGACAAAAGAGCTGAATTCCAGAGGAAAGGGGAGAGTGAAGTTCTGAAGCTGCATTTGACTCACTGTGGCATCAAGGATCCCTAGCAAAACTGGAATCAATAGGTATCAGGGAAAACCTCTCCATTGGTTAGAGTCATATCTGGCATTTAGGAAAATGGTTGTGGTCATTGGAGGTCAGTCATCTCAGCTCCAGGACATCTCTGCAGGAGTTCCTCAAGGTAGTGTCCTCGGCAAAACCACCTTCAGCTGCTTCAATGACCTTAACTCTATCATAAGGTCAGAAGTAGGAATGTTCATTGATGATTGCACAATGTTCAGTGCCATTCTTGGCTCCTCAGATACTGAGGAGTCCATGTTCAAATACAACAGGATCTGGACAATATTCATGCCTGGGCTCACAAATCACAAGTAACATTCACACCACACAAATGCCAGGCAATGGCCATCTCCAATAAGAAACAATCTAACCATTGATCCTTTATATTCAATGGTGTTACATCAATGAATCCGCCAAAATCTTGGGGGTTACCACTGACCAAAATTCATCTGGACTTGCCACATAACCACAATGGCTACAAGAGAAGATCAGAAGTCAGGAACATTACATTATGTAATATTATATTAATGCACCTCCTGATTGTTCCAAACTTGTCCATTTGCTTGAATGAATGCAGCTCCAACAACACCCAAAAAGCTTGACACCATCCAGACAAATAACCATTTGATTGGAAGCACATGTACAAGTATCTACTCCTTCCACGAGCAATGCTCAGTAGCAGCAGTGTGTACTACCTACAAGGTGCACTGCAGGAATTTACCAAAGAACCTTAGATAGCACCTTCCAAACCCATGACCACTTCCATCTAAAAGAATAGGTTCAGCAGATACATGGGAGCACCATAACCGCAATTTTGCCTCCAAACCACTCACAATCCTGACGTGGTATTACCTATATCACTGTTCCTTCACTGTCTCTGGGTCAAAATCCTGAAATTCTTTCCCTTAGAGCATTGTTGGTCTACCTACAGCACATGGACTGTAGTGGTTCAGGGGCAGCTAGGGATGGGCAATAAGTGCTGGCCAGTCAGCAATGCCTAGGCCCCTCAAGTGAATTTAAGAAAGTCTGATCTTTCAGGTAAGGAATTAATCCCAAACCCTGTCTTAACCACTCAAGTTGACATAAAATAACACATCGGATGTTTTGAAGACAACCAGGAAAGTTATCATTGGAACCCATCATGGTATTTATCTCTCAATTAACAATACAAAAATAGATTTTCTTAGCATTATTTCATTGTTTGTAGCAATTTGCTATGATTAGGTTATCTGCTGCTTTTCCTATTTTACAATTATGACTCCATTACAAAAATGTTCTTTGGCTATGAAATACCTTGGGAAATCTTGTGGTCATCAAAGATTAGAACTATGTTACAGCCCTGATGTGAAGGGTGCTTTGGAAATTAAACCCTACTTTTACATGAAACATCTTAAATGTATAAATGACTAAGTTAATCAGCAAGATGATTAATTGGCCTGACTTGAACAATACCTATGATAAAAGAAATTGTCACCAAATTTCATCAATAAACAAGAAAATATAAGTTAAATTATAAATAAACTCATTCTTTAACAAATGCCAAAATGAACATTTAACAAGTATTGTGTAAACATAAACATTCCCTTTAAATCCAAACAGAAAGATATTCGTTCTCAAATAGAACCAACAAGATAGCCAGTTCTGCAGAAATATCATGGGTGGGATATCGAGGCAATAAGAAACACATTCTGTGGATCAGGAATTCAAAGCACAAGAGTGAAATGAAATTACTTTCTCACAGTTGTTTTGGCAATGATATTATATTGCTGTCAATTACAGAGGCTCATAAATTTGGGAGCCAGTCAGGTGGACCTAAGTTTTAGGTTGAGTTAGACATTCTGCTTTTCAGAGTTTTTGAGTGTTGTTTCATTTCCACTCATAGAGACAAAAAGAGAGAGTGAGGAAAAGATACAGAGAGAGAGAGAGAGAGAGAGAGGCCAATCTTGGATTATAAGCTTTTCAGAGGTCTGAATGCAGTTACCTTTTCTCTCAGTTCCATGTCAAACTGCAAGGTGATGCCAAAAGCTGTAATGCAGGATTTTTTTCAACCCAAGATCCCTGGTGTCAGTTTTGGTCACATAAGTATAAAATCCAGCTCATTTAAGAGTTGCATGACCTTGTGTAACTGAAAAACTAAACACCATACGTTCCACTTTTGCTTTATGTCAAACATTAGTTCAAGCTCACCTACACAGCAGGGTTCAAACTTTATATTTTTAATATATATTTACATAAAAAACAGTCCTTATAAAAAATGCCACTGAATTTACTTAAATTCCTTTATAATCTCTCCTATCTTTGTCTTTAGGAGGTCCAAATTTACATTCATCACATTTTTATTACACATGTGTAGGAGCTTTCACAATTTAAAAAAAAATACTATTTTATTCCAAACTTCTGTTTTCCCCTTTTCTTAATAACAGTTTTGTCAATCTTTGCATGTGTCTAAAATTCTCACGCATCTTTAAGCTTATTACCACTCTTGGTAATATGATAAACTTTTATTTCATTTAATACCATCCTTACACACTTTAACTTAAAAAAAAAACATAGTGTTTAGGCCTTTCAGGCAAGACTAGCTGTTGTTGTCTATCTTTGATTGTCTTGAGACCTTTTCAGAAGATGTTTATGAGTTAACTCCATTACTGGGGATCTGGATGTATATTTATGTAAGATTACAAAAGGATGGAAGATTTTGTTCCCTAAAAGATGTTCATGCAACAGGTCAGTTTTTACAATGATCAATGATAGCTTCAGATTCCAGCATTATTAATTGAATTTAAACCTCACTAGCTGGTTGGGGTTTGAATCCATTCCCTATCAGCATTAAAGCAAACCAGGGAGTACTAGTGCAGTGACATTACCATTTTACCCCCATTTATTCCATCCAGCCATAGATTGAGTTTCATTTCTGCGGAGATTTGATTTCTGAATAGAATGAATATTCGTTGAGCATGAAGGAACATTTATTTTATTGTTTGTCATTTCTGATCAACTGTTATCTCTTTATTTAAATTTTCCAATCTATCTTACCCAACTTCCCTTACTGCTTATGCATTTGGCTTTATTTGAATTTAATACTCCAGCTTTGGATATGCATCATTCTTAAACTCAATGTGAATTTCTATCAAATTACAGTCAGTTTTCCCCAGTGGATCAATTACAATGAAATTTCTAATTAACCCTGTCTCATTACATATGATGAAATGGTTACAACATTTTTTAGAAAATCTCACATACATTCATGAATATGTACGGTAGACTGCTTTTGCCCATTTGATTTTCTCAATAGATTAAACTCCTTCCCAATTATTAAATTGCTTTTGATATAATTCTTTTTATTTCTTGATTAATACACTGTCCAATTATATAGTTATTCTTCTGGAATCCTACAAACTATTCTTAACAGTGTATTTTGCCCCTTGCTACTTTTTACCTTCACCTACATTTACGTGATTAGTCACAATAGTATGCAGTCCCACTTACTGCTGTAACATTGCAAGTTCTAACACCAGTTCTAAGGAATGCTTCGATGTGCAAAGATATTATTCAATTTATTTAGTATATTGAAGCCCATGTGTGCAAGGGAAGTATTCTAGATAAACTAATACATTTTAGCGTTGCACAAAAGCCAGGTCCTAAACTTGTGAAAAAAATGAAAATAATTATACTTTTATTTTATGTAGTTAGTTTTTGGCACATGCTTGACTATTTGAATAATCCTTGAAAAGAGCACGAGTGACAACATTACTCTTTGTCATTTGTTGTCACAAAACTTATGCATTGCTGAATTTATTGAAGTTTTCTGTCTCGTACTCATTGGGACAATTTGCAGGAATACTGAGTCATACGCAAGAGGAAGATAACAATTATACTGAATGAGAGATAGTGTTGATTGGTTGGCAGGTGGATCTTATTGGTAGAGCCGTTAATGATTACTGGCATATAGCTGCCACACTTTCATTAAATTTAAACCAGGCAGATTGATTCTGATCGGCCAATGCATGGCATTAGGAAATGAACCAGAGAATGTAGCAGACATCATACCCATCAATGGCTCTCCTCTACCTCATTCTGCCAAACTACTACTAACCATGCCTTGTGTACTTCCTAAAACTCACCGGAGATACCTTACACATATA
Organism: Chiloscyllium plagiosum; assembly: GCF_037043375.1. Classification (NCBI taxonomy): domain Eukaryota; kingdom Metazoa; phylum Chordata; class Chondrichthyes; order Orectolobiformes; family Hemiscylliidae; genus Chiloscyllium; species Chiloscyllium plagiosum. The sequence goes on from NW_028270149.1 coordinate 60,945,576, forward strand.
AATGGCACTCCTATTCATTTCCATTACCACAGGGAAAACAAATTGTGTCTCACAATACATCAAGAGGACAGAAGTTGGTGGGACACATGTTGGTAGCAGTTGTAAAATTGTTTGTGTCCTATAAAAAAAAGATATTGCATTTGACAAAGAAGAGTGGAATGCCCATGTGGGAACATAGAGATTTCCCTTTGTAAAGAACACAGTGAACTCTATTGTGCTGTGCTGTGCTGCTCACCCATTACCACCAATACTAATTCATGTTTAACCTACACAGGTTTTTACTCTTCCTACACCACTAATTCAACTTCTTCTCTCATGGAGACTCCAGCATCATCCAGTGAACATCTGTCTTGAAGAAGCCAGTGGTGGAAATGCTCAGCCTTATTCCTACCTCTGAGTAGGAAGTCAATTAACCCTCATTGAATGCATCTGCGAGGGTTTCACTTGCACATTGTACAAGCTCAGAGATTTTCACCTTGGCGAGTATGCTTTCTACATTAGATTGGGGAGCACAATGTGGTTAGCATAACACAGACCTGATTCTGCATCTGACCAGTGCAAAAATGCTCCAAGTCTCCAGTCAGCAGTGGACTATCAGAGACTACACAAGTGCAGGCAGAATATGGTCCCATGCTCTCAGCCATTGATGACTGTCAAATTGCAGTCACAGGAGCAACAGGCGAAGCCCTCAGTAAACTGGATTGAAAGATGGAAAATATGCCAATGTTATAAGTCAGTTTTTTCATAGATGCATTTATCTGGCTGCCTCCACGGATGGACTAACAACCGTGATGGAAATCTAGGTATTGCACACTCAGTGTCTGCTAGATAGATATGCACACAGGCCTGTATACCATCTCTCTATCCATATATGTTCAGTATCAAAGACAAAGTGACAGGGGATGAGGGACTTTGACCTCACTTCAGATATCTTTTCCTCTCAGGGAGACAGCTTGGCACCCTTAGACAGGAGGAGCTGCACACAAACACCCCTGAATATTTCTCTTAGCTCCCTTCAGAGTCATCTGCTACCTCCACCTCTCATGCCTGTAATGTCAAAGTCATCAAAGCTCTAAGCTGAGTATTGTAACATTGCGCCTGAGCAGGTCTCTCTCAGCAGGCCGAGTACTGCCAGCTGAAATACCCGAGAGGATGACCAGCCAAGTCTTCCAGGTCAACAGGGGCCAACAACAGAGCAGATTCCATGAACCCCAACTGCAGATGTTGGGACTAGTGGGAGGGATAGGAAGAAAGAAGCCTACTGAGGGAACATAGGTGGCATGGCTGACAGGTCATGCACTTCTGTAAATATATATACACATGAAGTCTTAAAATATCTGATCTAGTGCCTTTATCACTGTTAAATTAAGAGATGTTGCACCCAGTTGATGCATGAGCAGCCTTTACAGACATCCCAAGGATGAGTGATGTTGTAATGGTCACATAATGAACATTTCTCACAAACAACTGACTTCTTGACTGAAGATAGCATTAGTTTTCAGGGATCCTTGAAATGTGAGGTCGATAACTTCAGTCAAGGTATTACACTTTAATGTGGCCATCACTAGGACTATAAGTAATGCGCCATGATTGCGGGAGTTCCTGGTGTGCTCACATTTTACAGCTACACCCAAACTCTGAGTGAGATTATGGAATCAGTGATGATCTCCTGTCTCTGCTGGGAAAGGCTCATTCCATCTTTTCAAAGAAACACACAGACATTCAGTGAAGATGGCCCGTGGGTTGGGCTGGAGGCTAACGTGGAGTGGGGATGGTCAGTGGGGTGGAGGCTCATGTGGAGTGGGGACGGTCAGTGGGCTGGAGGGTCACATGGAGTGGGGATGGTCAGTGGGCTGGAGACTCACGTGGAATGGGGACGGTCAGTGGGCTGGAGGCTTACGGGGAGTGGGGACGGTTAGTGGGCTGGAGGCTCACATGGAGTGTGGATGGTCAGTTGGCTGGAATCTCACATGGAGTGGGGACGGTCAGTGGGCTGGAGGCTCACATGGATTGAGGATGGTCAGTGGGCTGGAGGCTCATGGGGAGTGGGAATGGTCAGTGGGCTGGAGTCTCACATGGAGTGAGGATGGTCAGTGGGCTGGAGGCTCATGTGGAGTGTGGACGGTCAGTTGGCTGGAGTCTCACATGAAGTGGGGATGGTCAGTGGGCTGGAGGCTCACGAGGAGTGGAGACGGTCAATGGGCTGGAGGTTCATGGGGAGTGGGGACGGTCAGTGGGCTGGAGGCTCACACGGAGTGGGGACGGTCAGTGGGCTGGAGTCTTACGGAGTGGGGGACGGTCAGTGGGCTGGAGGCTCACGCGGTGAGGGGACGGTCAATAGGCTGGACGCTCACAGGGAGTGGGAACAGTCAGTGGGCTGAAGGCTCACGTGGAGTGGGGATGGTCAGTGGGCTGGAGGCTCATGTGGAGTGGGGACAGTCAGTGGGCTGAAGGCTCACGTGGATTGGGGACGGTCAGTGGGCTGGAGGCTCACATGGAGTGGGGACGGTCAGTGGTTTGGTGTCTCACACGGAGTGGGGACGGTCAGTGGGCTGGAGGCTCACGGGGAGTGGAGACGGTCAGTGGGCTGGAGGTTCACAGGGAGTGGGGACAGTCAGTGGTTTGGAGGCTCACACGGAGTGGGGATGGTCAATGGCTGGAGTCTCATGGAGTGGGGGACAGTCAGTGGGCTGGAGGCTCACGTGGAGTGGGACGGTCAGTGGGCAGGAGGCTCACATGGAGTGGGGACGGCCAGTGGAAAGAAGGTTCACGGGGAGTGGGGACGGTCAGTGGGCTGAAGACTCATGGGGTGTGGGGACGGTCAATGGACAGAAGGTTCACGGTGAGTGGGGATGGTCAATGGGCTGGAGGCACACTGGGTGTGGGAACGATCAGTGGGCTGGAGGCTCACGGGGAGTGGGGATGGTCAGTGGGTTGAAGGCTCAAGGGGATGGGGACAGTCTGTGGGTTGAAGGCTCACGTGGAGTGGGGACGGTCAGTGGGCTGAAGCCTCACGTGGAGTGGGGACGGTCAGTGGGCTGAAGCCTCACGTGGAGTGGGGACGGTCAGTGGCCTGACGGTTCACGTGGAGTGGGGATGGTCAGTGGGCTGAAGGCTCACGGGGAGTGGGGACGGACAGTGGGCTGGAGGCTCATGGGGTGTGGGGACGGTCAGTGGGCTGGAGGCTCACGGGGAGTGTGGACGGTCAGTGGGCTGGAGGCTCACGGGGATTGGGGACGGTCAGTGGGCTGGAGGCTCACGCGGAGTGGTGACAGTCTGTAGTTTGGTGGCTCAAGGGGAGTGGGGACGGTCAGTGGGCTGGAGACTCACACGGAGTGGGACGATCAGTGGTTTGGAGGTTCATGGGGTGTGGGGATGGTCAGTAGGCTGGAGGCTCACGGGTTGTGGGGACGGTCAGTGGGCTGGAGGCTCATGAGGAGTGTGGACGGTCAGTAGGCTGGAGGCTCACGGGGAGTGGGGACGGTCAGTGGGCTGTGGCTCACGGGGAGCGGGGACGGTCAGTGGGCTGGAGGCTCACGTGGAGTGGGGACGGTCAGTGGGCAGGAGGCTCACGGGGAGTGGGGACGGTCAGTGGGCAGGAGCTCACGGGGAGTGGGGACGGTCAGTGGGCAGGAGGCTCACGGGGAGTGGGGACGGTCAGTGGGCAGGAGGCTCACGGGGAGTGGGGACAGTCTGTGGTTTGGAGGCTCACGGGGAGTGGGGACCGTCAGTGGGCAGGAGGCTCACGTGGAGTGGCGACGGTCAGTGGTTTGGAGGATCATTGGAGTGGGGACGGTCAGTAGGTTGGAGGCTCATGGGTAGTGGGGATGGTCAGTGGGCAGGAGGCTCACGGGGAGTGGGGACGGTCAGTGGGCAGGAGGCTCACGTGGAGTGGCGACGGTCAGTAGGCTGGAGGCTCACGTGGAGTGGGGATGGTCAGTGGGCTGGAGGATCATGTGGATTGGGGACAGTCAGTGGGCTGGTGGCTCACGGGGAGTGGGGACGGTCAGTGGTTTGGAGGATCATTGGAGTGGGGGCGGTCAGTAGGTTGGAGGCTCACGGGTAGTGGAGACGGTCAGTGGGCTGGAGGCTCACGGGGTGTGGGGACGGTCAGTGGTTTGGAGGATCATTGGAGTGGGGACGGTCAGTAGGTTGGAGGCTCACGGGTAGTGGAGACAGTCAGTGGGCTGGAGGCTCACGGGGAGTGGGGATGGTCAATGGGCTGGAGGATCATTGGAGTGGGGATGGTCAGTGGGCTGGAGGATCACGTGGATTGGGGACAGTCAGTGGGCTGGTGGCTCACGGGGAGTGGGGATAGTCAGTGGGTTGAAGGCTCAAGGGGATGGGGACAGTGTGTGGGTTGAAGGCTCACGTGGAGTGGGGACGGTCAGTGGGCTGAAGCCTCACGTGGAGTGGGGACGGTCAGTGGGCTGAAGCCTCACGTGGAGTGGGGATGGTCAGTGGGCTGAAGACTCGCGGGGAGTGGGGATGGTCAGTGGGCTGGAGGATCATGTGGATTGGGGACAGTCAGTGGGCTGGTGGCTCACGGGGAGTGGGGACGGTCAGTGGTTTGGAGGATCATTGGAGTGGGGACGGTCAGTAGGTTGGAGGCTCATGGGTAGTGGAGACGGTCAGTGGGCTGGAGGCTCACGGGGTGTGGGGACGGTCAGTGGTTTGGAGGATCATTGGAGTGGGGACGGTCAGTAGGTTGGAGGCTCACGGGTAGTGGAGACAGTCAGTGGGCTGGAGGCTCACGGGGAGTGGGGATGGTCAATGGGCTGGAGGATCATTGGAGTGGGGATGGTCAGTGGGCTGGAGGATCACGTGGATTGGGGACAGTCAGTGGGCTGGTGGCTCACGAGGAGTGGGGATGGTCAGTGGGTTGAAGGCTCAAGGGGATGGGGACAGTGTGTGGGTTGAAGGCTCACGTGGAGTGGGGACGGTCAGTGGGCTGAAGCCTCACGTGGAGTGGGGACGGTCAGTGGGCTGAAGCCTCACGTGGAGTGGGGATGGTCAGTGGGCTGAAGGCTCGTGGGGAGTGGGGACGGTCAGTGGGCTGGAGGCTCAAGGGGTGTGGGGACGGTCAGTGGGCTGGAGGCTCACAGGGAGTGGGGACAGTCAGTGGGCTGGAGGCTCACATGGAGTGGGGACGGTCAGTGGGCTGGAGGCTCAAGGGGAGTGTGGACGGTCAGTGGGCTGGAGGCTCAAGGGGAGTGTGGACGGTCAGTGGGCTGGAGGCTCACGGGGAGTGGGGACGGTCAGTGGGCTGGAGGCTCACGCGGAGTGGTGACAGTCTGTAGTTTGGTGGCTCAAGGGGAGTGGGGACGGTCAGTGGGCTGGAGACTCACACGAAGTGGGACGGTTAGTGGGCTGGAGGCTCACGGGGAGTTGGGATGGTCAGTGGGCTGGAGGCTCATGGGGAGTGGGAATGGTCAGTGGGCTGGAGGCTCACGGTGAGTGGGGTTGGTCAGTAGGCTGGGGGCTCACGTGGATTGGGGACGGTCAGTGGGCTGGAGGCTCATGGGGAGCGGGAACGGTCAGTGGGCTGGTGGCTCACGGGGAGTGGGGTTGGTCAGTGGGGATGGTCAGTGGGCTGGATGCTCACTTGGAGTGGGGATGGTCAGTGGGCTGGAGGCTCGCAGAGAAGAGGGATGGTTTTTGGACTGGGGATGATGAATGCAGTCAGGAGCAATGAGCCTGGTCAGACCATGTGAGGAAGCCACTGGCACTGATCTGTTGCAGGTCCTTTATGGAAATTCTTATCTTTTTAATGTTATTTCTCATTTTTCTAATTTATGCAATGAATAACTCTACGTAATCTATCTTTGTGTCCTTTTTCTCGTTTTGTTCTGAATTATTTATCTTAGATCTGTACCTCGGTACTTTGTATCTAAGTTGACCCAGTGTGGTTCGACATTGTAAACCTTTCACTGTACAATGCCCCTGTATTTCCAAACTTGAGTACTCATGACAATAAAGTGTATTCTATGTTAAAAATTCAAAGTATGCACACATTCGTAAATTAAATAAAAACACTGCTGGCAAACCTAATAAAATTTAATGGTTTAATTCATACACAGAATGCCAAAATTACTTTTTAATGCTACAAATGATGAACTTAAATTGATTATACATATTAAAATAAAGAGGAAAAATTAAGGTATTGTGTTGCAAGTAAGTTCGAAAGCAAAAATTCTGATTTGAACATAAAAAAGTGATATGCAACATTCAAATCATATGATGGTAATGGATGGATCATATTTTATGTTTTAGAGTACTGTATTTGAGTTTTGGAAAGGTCACGATCTAGATCATGGTAGCAAGGAAACATGCAAACTTTGCCCCCCCATTCTAATTTACTGCTATCTCGCCATTTTCAAATGAGGTGGCTTAGTTTTGGGTTGATGTTAACCGTTGCTAATTCAATGATGACTGGAAATTTCAGATGGCAATATGGGCTCCTACACATCTCCACTCCTGCAAACCACTGACTTGCAATGGCCTCTGGATCTCTGCTACAGCCATGTGGCTGACCCTGGAGTAGTCTCCCCTCTAGGGTCATGGCCAGTCAGCAATGGACTTTAAAACATGTATGAATTTGTTTACTCTCCTACATCTGTAACAGTCTCCATCATCAGACTGGTAACTTCTACCTCAGCCAGTGTGTCTGACAATCACTGAATGTTGGAGGCTCTTCCATTGGCACTAGTGTTAAGTCATTGAATCATAAGTGACATCACTTGTTACTCAACTGTCCTTGGATATTGTAAGGTGAAAGTGAGGACTACAGATACTGGAGATCAGAATCAAGATTAGAGTGGTGCTGGAAAAGCACAGCAGGTCAGGCAGCAGGAAAATCGACGTTTCAGGCAAAAGCCCTTCATCAGGAATGAGGATATTGTAAATCTATTGTGGCTCTGTGAAAATGGCTCTACCCCATTTACATGACTTACAAACTCTTGGTCACAGGACAGTAAGATAATGAATAATTCTCCCAATCATTGGCCTGTGGTTTGGAACTAGTTGTTTGTAATTAACTATTTGCCTTTTAAAATTCACAAAGTACCAAAACACATGGTAGCCATCTTCAGTCACCTCTTCAGGAAAACATCCAGTTGTGTCTGACTTCTCTGTTCAGCCATTCAATTAGATCATGAAAAGAAAACAGCTTTTGACTCCATCATCTTACAGAGAAGAACATTCCCATTTTTTCTACATTAGTCTTAATGATTTGCACGAGTTTTATCATACATCCTTTTGTTCCAAAAACAATTTAGCTGTCTTACTCGACATGGGATAAGCCTTTGGATTGAATTACTGGTTGCTTTGATTTCTCTGTAAGTTGGCAAAGTACCATTTTTTGGAATACAAATTCCCAAAGTGATCATGAATCCTCTATTTAAATACTTTTGTAAACACAAAGATAGGAATCAAATGTATTTAGATTGCATTAATTAACAGCTCTGCTAAAAGGACTGAAGGAGAAATTTCATTCAAATGAATTCAATGCTTGCACAATTGTATCCCACAGTGTATTTTCAAAGATCATAGTTAAGGACTAGACATTTATGCTGGACTCTGAATTGGATCAATTATTGAAATATGTAAATTAATATCCAAAACGTACAAATTGTTCAACATATTAGCGTAGGAGCAAGGAACATAGGACATGCTGGAAATGCTAAACAAAGTGGTTCATAACATAATCTACTTGATTAAAGCTGAGATTGCTAAAACAGAATCCTAAAATGAATATACAAATAATTGTAATTCAATCTAAAAATAAATATAGCAAGTGCAAAATATTTGCAGTAGAATTAAAGAAAAGAGTGCAGCCCACCAGCTGAAAACCAAAATTGATCGAGGCATGAAAGGAAAAGCTGTCAAACCTTACATAAACTAAATGACCCAGGGAGAAAGAAAAAGAAATTGAGTCCCTTTAATGGCCACTTCAGAGCCTCATCCCAGCACCACTGATACTAGTGGCTAATCGGGGCCAAGTCACAAAGTCAAGAAATCTCCCTCCTTGATGGACACTCTCTGTTTAATGGATGCACATGCTGATAAAAATGAAGACACCTGGGATAAGGTCCACCTCAGAACTTCAAAATAAACACTCCTTGTCTGGACCCACTCCTCTTATTCCTGGACAAAAGTGGGTACTGCTGATGCTGGAGATTCGAGTCGAGATTAACGTTGTGCTGGAAAAGCACAGCAGGTCAGGCAGCATCTGAGGAGCAGGAAAATTGACATTTCGGGCAAAAACGTCATTGTCATTCCTAAGCCTCAGCCATAGTTCCAGCAGTGGCTGCCACTTTCTCTGATTGCTGACACATTGCACAAGTAACATATCCATCCTACTCCCGGAATTTTATGGGAATTTGCCTGTCAGGAACTGGGAAACCTGTGCCTAATTGAAGAACTGTCCACCATGAAGATTCAATTGTTAATTTATAATCCAAGTGGAGTGATTCCACAGTGACACCTGCTATTACATCTTTGTCCCAGTTTGTAGATCTGATAGACAGCCATGAATGGAAATTTTATCCTATTCCATGCACTCCACAGCTCAATGAATCAAAGTTTCATCTTTTAAACCAATCATTTGTCATTCGAAGTATTTCATTTTCATGTTGGCAAGAATTTTTTTGTAAAAAATAACTAGTACACTAAGGCAATATATCACTTCTCAATTCTGCTAAAAAAATTCTAATGGGATCTTGTCACAACATTCAAATGACAGCAACCTGATTTCAAATGCTTAAACATGCAAATATATAAAGAGGTTAGATCCGGTGGATAAAAGTGGTGCATTGAGCCATGAAAAGAAATACAGGATGAAAGTAAACAACTGGACAAATATATGGTATTCAGTTTAGAGAAATTATTGATCAGAATAATCCAGATCAATAATGTGGCATAGACTAGGTCGCCAAACAATAATTATTCAAATGAAATATCAGCGATAAATCCCCATAATTAATATAAAGGCATAATGTATTACAAATATATTAATACTGTAATAACGTTAGTTTCTTTATGATTTTTCATGTGATCATTTGTTTCATTAGAGCAAAACAATTCATTAAAGCAGTAGGAGAAAGTGAGGACTGTAGATGCTGGAGAGTCAGAAATGAAAAATGTGGCGCTGGAAAAAAAACAGCAGGTCAGATAGCATCTGAGGAGCAGGAGAGTCAATATTCCCGGCATAAGCCCTTCATCAGGAATGCTCACAAAGGTCTTATGCCTGAAATGTCAACTCTCCTCCTCCTCGGATGCTGTCTGACCTGTTGTGCTTTTTCCAGTGCCACACCTTTTGATTGCAATTCATTAAACACAGTCTCGTTTGTGCACCTCCAACATCCATTTTTAAATTATTTGACAACTTTGCAGTCAGCTCTCTCGTCCACAAACTGGAATTTCCTCCTTAAACCTTATGTACTTATCTACTTCATAAAAACTAATTGTTTTACCCAAGCTAATGGTCCTAACAGTGCTTTCCTTAGCTCACATTGAAATTTTGTGTAATTACATTCCAGTGAAGTGACTTGGAGCAGTTTAATACATTAAAGATGCAATATAATGCCTGACATATTTCATCAGCTATGCCATAGTTATAGCACTCTAACTTCTGAGCCATAAGATTGTGCATCCAAATCTAGTCCAAGGAACTGAATACAAAATTGCTTGGCTGACGCTCTAGTGCATACTGGGGAGTTTCTATATTGTCTCAGATGTTGCCTTTCTGGTAAAATGCTATGTCCCTAAATGGATCCTATAGAACTATTTTGAAAAGCAGTTGGTGTTCTCTTCAATATTTGCCATCAGTTATCAAATTTGTGTTATCATTATCACATTGGTATTCCTTGGAATCTGTTGTATGCAATTTGATTTTTGCATTTTCTATATTACAATGAGTTTTTTTTATTGGTTGAAAAATGCTTAAGAAGGTTCTGAGATTGAAAAGGACACTAAATAAATATCAGGGTTTTAAAAAAAATTGAGTTGTTATGATGGGATGAACCAAACATTGCTCAAAAGAACTTTGCTTTTGGTCATTTGTGTACCTGATTTCTTATTTAATGTATTCCATTCTCTGCAGACACATTAGGGATATGTGATGTAGAAATGAGACATTTCCTCAACGTGATATGGGATTATTCAACTTACACACTCCTAGAAAAATCTTGGTCATAACCTGGATCAACTTCTGGAAAAAGTCAGCTGATGGTCTTCTCTAAAAGACACAAGGCCAATATATATCTTGGAGATTGTTTTATATTAAAAGTATCTGCACTAACAATTTTCAGAATCCAGAATATGAGAAAATGTTCTCCTTCCACTATCAGTGAGTACCCTTAACAAAACCTCTTGGTAGTTTGGAAATTTTGTGTGTCACTGTTTATAATTGTAAAACATAACTAAGGGGTTTAGATCATTACATAAATGAATGCAATATTCAGGATCACAGTGATCTCCCTATGGACCTCTAATGGGATGCTCGACCTCGAAAACATTTAATATGATCAACACATTTCACTAAATTATCTTTAAGTTTATGAAGAAATTTAGAAATGTGTTTGATCACAGGTTTTCTCAGGAACAATTCTTAGTTTACAATTATCACTTTCAAATGATTATATATTTTTGAAATACAGGCATAAAATGTATAAAGCCATGCACACTTTATGTATTAACTAGATTCCAAGATAGCAATCCCTTCTAACAGACTAGTACTGATGTGATACATTTGTTCATGTCAGAATACGCAACATATATTGCTCAGACTTAATGCAAAGGGGATGAGGAAATGGGAATAAACAGATTCCATACAAGTAAAATTAAAACAACAAATGACAACATTTCTTCAAATAGGGAGGAGGGCACTAGAAGCAGTCAAATAATTTTGGGATTTGGATGATGAATAAAATTTTGAATCTCAGCTCTCATAAAAATTGCAAATATAAAACTTTTAGACAAATTTGGGAGTTGAGATTGAATGCTGTTCCTAGGTCTCTCCACGTGCTGTGGAATTCTATGCTATTACTGAGTACACTGACTGCAGTGTCACAGCGACCAATGTGATATTCTGCAAATGAATCATAACAGCATAGGCCCCAACTCTTTGAATAATATAAAATATCACATCCAACTTCCTTTAAACTAAACCTCTAAATATTGTTAACTGAACCTTTTTTTAACTTAACTCTAAACTAAAGTTGATTGACAGCATTTTTGGGCTCAGATTTTCTGAAAGTCAGACCAGTCTTTACTCCAGTGTGAGTGTGAATTACACACTGACCCTGGCAGAATCCTTATTGTAGCACAGTCTGAAGGAATTGCACAGAAAATTGAAGATTCTGATGGGCAATTCCCTTACGTCTGGAACACTGCAAAAGTGCTGATTTAAAAGAGAGACTTTGGAGAGTTCTGATATAATTAAGGAAATAGTCAGGAAAGAGTAAGCTATTGAACATCTTATCTAACATTGAGTAACTATTCAACTGACCCCATAACTACCTCACACATCAATAATTACACCTCTCCCCAGACACTTAACACTGACCAGATCCTGATTTGACATCCCTTCTCTCTTTGCAAGACCTGACATCACTTCCCCTGCTTCAGACCCACTCCCCCTACCCCTGCCTTGGATCTGGCATCCCCTATTCCCTCGCAGGTCCGCTACTTCCCTTACCTCAGTGTGGACCTGCTGCTCCCTTTCACTGCTCTGGACCTCCTCCTCCTTTACCCTGCTTCAGACTGGACTGCCCTTTCCTCCAACTACCTACAGCATGTGGACTATAACGGTTCAAGAAGGCAGCTCAACACCACTTCTCAAGGAGCAAGTAGGGACCGGCAGTAAATGCGGGTCAACCAGCAACACCCACGTCCTAGAAGTGAACAAAAAGGATCATACATGATACTCCACCTTGCGCACCGACCCAATTAGAATCCTACTTACTCATCATTTTACCTACTAGCATCCCCCAACCCATTCATTGCCTGAACCCCACACATACTTTATATATTTATTGTTTGACAACAGCTGTCGCAATGGCAGCTCTGTGATTCTGGATCTTTTAAATTTCGGAATTCAGCAACTAACTGCTGTGAATAAGGAGGCCTGGTTTGTTTTCCCATGACAAGTCTGCATTATGAGAGAGCTGTCAGAATGGTAGTGCATTTCCACATTTCTGAAGGAGACCTGATTGGAATCTCTTGTCAGAAATCTCTCCTTTCATAAAAAAGAAGGGTCAGTGTGGCAATCTGCAAGAGGATGCTATGTCTTACAAACTCCAGCCCATTCTACCTGATATAATTCAGATAGTCAAATGTATTTTATTTCTTGTGATATAAAGTAAACCTCTGACCTTGCAGTACGTCTCAAAACTTTGTGTTCTGATTATACACCTTATGTTTCTCTTCCTACCACGCTATGTACTTTTTTGCCACCTGCTTTTACATTTCTGGCTCAGTCGTCTCTGTATGGCTTCTTATATTTTATATTCCCTCTTTGAAACACTCCAGCATTTTTCACAGTTTGTCATCAGTTCTCAGTAACTCATTCCCTGACTGTATTATAGTGTTAAGCTACATCTGCAGTTCATTAGTTTGCAACCTGAACTTGGCACTGTCAATATTCTCTTTTCCCAGGTTCTTCTGTTTGAAATATGAGCTGTTTATGTTTTAGCCTGAGATTCAGGATCTCGCTCATGAATGCCATCTCTGCTAACTGTACATCTTGTCATTTCTCTTATGCTTCCTTTTCGGCATTGTAAGTTCTATCCTGCTCAGCCGTCAGTCTTTCCAGAGCAGCCGCTTGGTTCTCTAACTGGAAATTTCTATCTTGGGACTTTCTGAATACTTTCTTCTTGAGCAGCCTGAACTTTCTAAATTAATACTCTGTCCTTTTCAGTCAAAAACTCTTTGTGCCTTTCAATATTGGTCTTGGAACATTTTAGTGACTGACTGCAACCTATTTATTCGTCTTTGTAAATGATCTCTCATAATAATGGAATTTACCCAGTCCGCAGGTTTTATAACTCTGCAATCACTTGCTTTTCTCCTATTTTTTTTGGAACTCTCAAGGCTTCCTTTTAGCTCTGAAAACATTTCAAGAAAGTGGACCAGACCCTACCTTTGCTAATTGTTTTAAGCAAATATAATGCAGATATGCTGGTTAAACCACTTAATTTTAAACAAAACACTGTATTTACAAGATTACCAAATGAAACACAAACAAAAGAGAACAGAATACTGAATAACTTAACTTATCCAAAAATCCTACAAATTATCCCAATTTAACAATGCTGTTCCCAATAATTGCAACAATCCCCATAACCACCCCTTGGCACAAAAGGAACTCACAGGAGGGAAGTCAGAGAGAGAGAAGGATCAGCTGGACCTGCTTCTTTAGATCCAGCAGCTTCACAACACTGACTGTTTTCAGTGAATAGCCAGACTGCTAAAACCTAAATCAAACCAGAGAAAAGCTGAGCTAGGATACCTGGACACTCCCCTTTCATTGTTGCAGGTTTTTTTGAACTTGAAAACCTTTTCCCTGAGGCAATATCTGTTAGCTATAATCAAATTGGCCTGACAATTCATCCAAGCTCAGACTTTACAGAAAAATAAAGCCAAATACACCATAACCTTGTTAAAGGAGTATCAGCATCACAGCATTCAACTATCTCATCAAAACAATCTGGAAAAACGTGGACTAGATTATTCTTTCTAGGTGGTTTCCAGTGTTGTTCAGTGATGCCTTTTACAGTTCATGGATTACTGAGATTGACTACAGCCCTTTGCAATTGCTTAACCTCACGATAGTGGGACCACCTGTTTCAATGACTTAAAATGTAGTTCTGTCTTTTGCATGCTTTTTTCAATTTGCATAATTTCTTGCTATTGAATCTTAATTACACCATTTTCTGTCAGCAGGACATTGTTCAGTTTGAGGGCTTCCTCAGCAGGACATCTTGGAGAATGATCTTCAATCAAATTTCTGGAAGGATCTTGCTGTATAGTCTGAGCAGGATGAGGCTAATCTGTGAGTAAGCATTAGACTTCAATTTCAGATTTATTTTTTACCACCTTCCTGATCTGAACAGTTGTTTCATTCTTGTTTTGCTTTTGGGAATTGCCACTTCCAAACACTCCATGCAACTTTTTTGTTCCTTATGTCTATTGTAGCCTTATATTATTGTGACCTTTATGTGTACAGATGTTTTGGTTTATTTTATTCCTCATTTGCCCTGATGTTCTGGCTCTTGTAACTCCTTTACCATCTTCACCACTCTCTATTCTGTGTTTCTTATTCCAGAGTTTGAGTTTTCCACAAACACTGCAAACCGGGACTATCCTTATTGGAATTGAGAAGAATGAGGGGGGATCTTATAGAAACATATGAAATTATGAAGGGAATAGATAAGATAAAAGCAAGGAGGTTGTCTACATTGGTGGATGAAACTAGAAATCGGGGATATATCTCAAGGTAAGGGGGAAGCAGACTTTGGACTGAGTTGAGGAGGAACTTCTTCCCCCAAAAGGTTGTGAATCTGTGGAATTTCCTGCCCAGTCAAACAGTTGAGGCTATCTCGTTGAATGTTCTTAAGGCAAAGATAGATATAGGGTTTTGGTGAGTGAGCAGGTAAGTGGAGCTGAGTCCATGAAAAGATCAACCATGATATTATTGAATGGCAGAGCAGGCTCAACGGGGCAGATGGCCTACTCTTGTTCCTATTTGTTATGTTCTTACGTTTGAGACATATGCAAGACATTTTGTTTTTAGCATCCAAACTTGTGTGGTCATCCGCAGCTCTGCGATAACTTTCCCTCTGTCTGCTGTGCCTTCTAAATTACCATTTTACTATATCAATCTTACTGCCTATCACTAATGTCACTGAAGGCCACATTCTTGTTTAATCATCATCTTCATCCATTCACTCGCAACTTCATGTGTGCTGTCAGTGTTAGCAGCCTGTGATATTATGAGCTTGCTCTGTCCAATCCAAATCTCTTTTTGCAATATAGTGCACATGAAGGGAAAAAAAATATAAATTAAGGACCAAGATTTGAAGGTTATAGGTAAGAAAAAGCACTTACTGTATATATTCAGTGTCACTACCATAACAATCAAGAATCACAAGGCTTGGTTATAGTGGTGAAGTCAAGGAACTTTATATTAATTTATACCAAGGCTGCAGCATCAGCAATGCTGCAATGCAGTGTAAGGCACCAAAAGTATGATGTAGAATATTTCCAAGTCAGAGTCTGACAGAAGGTGACAGAAGGTAAATGTGTTCCCATTTTATCACAGTGGGAACATGAGGACATAGGTACCTTAAACTATGGATTTAGCAGGAAGGTTAAGTTTATCTGGAAAATCAGGGACAAGGTTGTGTGTTGTGTATGAGATTGTGGAATGAGGAAAAGTATCCATTTTGTCTGTGAAACAATGGAAAAGCTCAGTCTGGTTGGGAGATATCCATTTTGTCATGGTCTGAGCAAAAGCAATGTGAGGAAATTTCCAAGAGGCAGTACAGTGATGCAGATAGCTACTTAACAGAATTTAAAAGTCAAGATAAATAAAATGTGGAAACAATGCTCTAGTTAAAAATTGGAACTTTTTTTCGAAAGTGAAATACGGCATTGCTATTGTATTGTAGAATATTGTTAATATTCGAAAGTGGAGGAAAAGTAGTTTTTATTTTTCAGTTCTAGGAAGGTGATTTGCTTCTCTTAAATGTAATTTTGCACCATGTGTTCAAACATAATTTTCAAACAAACTGTGTAACTTAAATTAATAAGATAAATCATCTAGGGAGATAACCAATAAAAGTTTTACAAAGCTTAACTTCTATAGCATACAGAAAGATAAACTAAGTACCATAATCAGGTTTTAGTTGCGAAGAGCACTTTGTTACTAGCAGAAGGGCAGTTTACTTTGTAACCATCCAAGATTTCAGAAAAAGTCTTAAAACTATATTAACAGTTTAAGTGGACAAGGTTCTTCTGAAAGTTCAATCAGGAAATGTCAGTGAAGTAATGATTTAGAGATGCCGATGTTGGACTGGGGTGTACAAAGTTAGAAATCACACAACACCAGGTTATAGTCCAACAGGTGTACATCAAGGAGAGACAGTAATAGAAGGACTCACATTTAGTGAATGAAAAAAAAATCTAGTGAATTATGAAAAGGAAATGTTTGTAACTTCAATAGTTAAGTAAATTATAGAGTTAAAATATGTTTGATACTTCACTGGTATTGAGTATCTGTCAAGGATATTGCTGGGAAAAGAACTTTAATTTTTTTATTTAGTGTTTACGTCAAGATCCTTATAAATTGCCATATACGTGATTTCATTGTTCTTTTCTTTTTTGTAATCAACATTTTTTCTTTTATTAAAAGGAGATTGGTAGCTATGTGTAAATATGTTCAGTGTCTGACAACCATAGAAACCAGAGCTTAAGAATATGTTGCTGGAAAAGCGCAGCAGGTCAGGCAGCATCAAAGGAAGAGGAGAATCGACGTTTCGGGCATAAGCCCTTCTTCAGGAATGAGGAGGGTGTGCCAAGCAGGCTAAGATAAAAGGTAGGGAGGAGGGACTTGGGGGAGGGGCGTTGGGAATATGATAAATGGAAGGAGGTTAGGTGAGGGTGATAGGCCGGAGAGGGGGATGGGGGCGGAGAGCTCAGGAAGAAGATTGCAGGTCAAGAAGGCGGTGCTGAGTCTGAGGGTTGGGACTGAGAAAAAGTGGGGGGAGGGGAAATGAGAAAGCTGGAGAAATCTGCATTTATCCCTTGTGGTTGGAGGGTTCCTAGGGGGAAGATGAGGCGCTCTTCCTCCAGGCATCATGTTACCATGGTCTGGCGATGGAGGAGGCCAAGGACCTACATGTCCTTGGCGGAATGGGAGGGGGAGTTAAAGTGTTCAGCCACAGGGCGGTTGAGTTGGTTGGTGCGGGTGTCCCAGAGGTGCTCTCTGAAACGTTCTGCAAGTAGGCGGCCTGTCTCCCCAATGTATAGGAGGCCACATTGGGTGCAGCGGATGCAGTAAATGATGTGTGTGGAGGTGGAGGTGAATTTGTGACGGATATGGAAGGATCCCTTGGGGCCTTGGAGGGAAGTGAGGGGGGAGGTGTGGGCGCAAGTTTTGCATTTCTTGCCATTGCAGGGGAAGGTGCCGGGAGTGGAGGTTGGGTTGGTGGGGGTGTGTGGATCTGACGAGGGAGTCGCGGAGGGAGTGGTCTTTCCGGAACGCTGATAGGGGTGGGGACGGAAATATATCCTTGGTGGTGGGGTCTGTTTGGAGGTGGCAGAAATGACGAAGGAAACCATAGAAACCAAACTGCAAAAATAAAACTCATGATCTATCAGTAAGATTATAAGACCATAAGGTGTGGGACAAGAGCTAGGCCATTCAGCCCATCAAATCTGCTCCACTATTTGATCATGGCTGATGTGTTGCAACCATATTCTCCTGTCTGCGCCCCATAACCCTTGCTCTCCTTATTAATCACAGCAGATTTCACTCTGAGATCTGAATATTAACCTCAGCTGCGATCATAATACTAATAGATTTTAAAAGCTTGAATAGTATTTACAACAAAGGTTTAATACTGCAGTTAAATACTGCAAGTTGAGAAACCTAAAAACTAGAAGGTTACAAACAGCTTTATGTTATTACCAATAAATAACAACATTTAGAAAAAATGCAGGACAAATAATATGACTGCAGTGAACTAACATCAGTGATGGGCAAAACACAACACATGATTAAATGCTTTGGAGAAAAAAAAATACGTTCTTGGGATACAGATTTCATTCAAAATGAACAAGCAAATAAATTGTATTCAATAGGACCTGCAGTCATTGATGTTATAAATTACTGAAATATAAAAGAAGGCACTGACACTTAAAAAAAAGCTCTAACAACTTTTGATAATTACTTCATTCTGAGCGCACAAATAAAACTTGTATAAAAGCATAATTCAACAGAAGAAAGGTACCAGAGACTTTCCTGGGGAAATTGATGATCAAACCAACTCCAATTTGACAAAACCTGCTTCTGGTTTTGTCATCAGAACATATCTATTAAGATAAATAGATATCTCATTAATTTTAAACTCAATACAGAGGAATTGTCATTGTCGTACCAGATCAACTATCATGGCTGAAATAACAATCAAGAATCATAAGTTGGCACGGTGGCTTGGTGGTTAGTGCTGTTGCCTCACAGCGCCAGGATCCCAGGTTTGATTCCAGCCTTGGGCAACTGTCAGTGTGGAGTTTGTACATTCTCCCCATGTCTGTGTGGGTTTCCTCTGGGTACTTCAGTTTCCTCCCACATTCCAAAGATGTGCAGGTCAGGTGAAGTGGCTATGCTAAATTGTCCATAGTTGTTAGGTGCATTAGTCAGAGGGGGGTGGGTTAGTCTTCGGAGGGTTGGTGTGGACTTGTTGGGCTGAAGGGCCTGTTTCCACTCAGTAGGGAATCTAATCTAATCACAAGGCTTGGTTACATGGTGAAGTGGACTTTTGAGCCTATATACATATTTTGACATCAACATCCTTGAGCTTAAAAATGTGTTGCTGGAAAAGTGCAGCAGGTCAGGCAGCATCAAAGGAGAAGGAGAATCGACGTTTCGGGCATAAGCCCTTCTGCAGGAATCTTCCTGAAGAAGGGTTTATGCCTGAAATGTCAATTCTCTTTCTCCTTTGATGCTGCCTGACCTGCTGCGCTTTTCCAGCAACACATTTTTAAGCTCTGATCTCCAGCATCTGCAGTCCTCACTTTCTCCTAATCAACATCCTTGAGGTAGCTAAAGGAGTTCAACTAGTTCTGAAGGAGCAACTGGTCCAGCAACAAATTATTGTTAATCAGCTAGCAAAAGTACATTTGGCAGAAGATTTCATTGCACTTCCTAGACTTATGGACGAACTCAAAAAGAAAACAAGAATCAGTGCGTTTAAGTATGTTGGCATAAGATAATTGTTTCTAACTAACAATAGATAAGAAGTCTGCAAGTTTACAAGAGTTTTGGAAATTGTTTCCATTTCTTTCATTACTGAAGGTGATTGATATGATGAAAATTAACAATGTTTGACAGAATAAGCAAATGTTGAGAACAAGAAAGAACAGTACAACCCACTTGAGGTCATTTAGATAAACCAAATAAGGTTTTGAAACAGCAAAATAATTTCATGAAGTAATTGATGCATCAGATCTAACTTCATTGTCAAATGATGAGCAAACACAAGTTCAAAAACAGCATACAATCCTTTGCCTTCCAAAGAAGAACTATCAGAAGCACAGAAAGAGATAATTGTAAGTAAACGGCAATTCTCTGATACTGCGACTAAAACTATAAAAATAACAAGTTCACCAGGAAGACATCCACAGAGGATAAATGAAAATGTTCAAACTACTCAACAAGGTAAAGTGACGAGTTCACAAATTTCATGACAGATATATCGGCAGATTAACAGTGAAGCTTTGCTTGAACAAAATGGAAATGAGCTGTAGACAAATCTATAGAATACTAACACAGATTCAGGTTTCACGCTCAGAGATGCATCTCGATCCAGTCAAAGAACTGGAGGTGTGACCCTCAGCACTACTGATGCTTGATGTCCCACATGGAGGTGTATGGAGCAAGTGTTGAGCTGAACCTGCGAAGAACTTGTTCTGGCTTCCATGTGTTTTTCTGACAGTTAGCATGCATGGTGTGTTTGGTAAGATCATACCACATAGCTGTTAACAAGACCATTTCACAGGGTAGTGATAAGTGTCATTGAGAACTTGCTACTGCCTAGTGATAATCTTACCACATCACTTGAGAAAAGCTTACAAGATATGACAAGACTAATGTGCATTGAGATGGGGCCCAATTCTCCCATTCATACCACTAAACCCCAAATCACTCAGGGTCTGGTAAGATTCCTTTCGCTCAGTTAAATTGGAGAAAAAGCATTGATTTGTCTCTTCTCATCTTGAGAAAAGTATTTGAAAAATGAATTTAAAGTTCTTAGCTTAAATGGTGAAATGCATTTAATTTCAAATAAATTAATGAAGTGCCAAATATTGACCTAACTCAGGATTATTAGAATAATTGGACAACTATACAGTCTGAAACAAACAGATCTCCTGGATATTGTTACCTATGATCATTTTTGCCACATTTCCTGATAGATCAAACAGTTTATCCGTTGATGTACTGTGCCACGGGCAAGGTCATGGGTTAAGTATTTGGTCTGAATCTG
Organism: Chiloscyllium plagiosum; assembly: GCF_037043375.1. NCBI lineage: Eukaryota > Metazoa > Chordata > Chondrichthyes > Orectolobiformes > Hemiscylliidae > Chiloscyllium > Chiloscyllium plagiosum. Next base: position 60,965,843 of record NW_028270149.1, read on the forward strand.
CTGATCTCAAACAACAAGAATGGAAATCTACAACCGTGTTCTCTCACTTAGAGATGGAAGGAGAAATAAATCTCAATTAAACAGTGTTTTCATCTCCAATTAACATCCAGCAAAATCCATTTGGGAACATAGGAATACAAATATCAGTAAACAACAGAGTTACAGTTACAGGGGGCATAGGACCCCCAGATTAAAATAGACATTTACTGTTGAGGCTCATGGGTAACCTATGACCAACTGGTTGAGATACACAGCATTCTTAATACCTTACCCCCAAAATTAATAAATGTTTTCAGAGAGAAGGAGGAAGAAACAATGAAAAATACTTGTCAAAAAGAAAAGAAAATCAATATTTTATTTCTGCCTGTTAAATTGGATGATTGTTCCAGTATTTTCCCTTTAAAATTATGTTGATAAATAAAAGCAATTACGTATTCAAACTCTACAGATGATGTATAGGGTATTGGATGGTTGGCATGCCTTGCACAGCAGTACTTCAATCAAATGGTCCTGATGACATTATAAATCTTAAGAGCAGAGGCTGAGTGCTTTATGAATGATTGTGAATTGACAAGAACAAATTGCTCTCTTATAAAGTTGGGCTCATTCTTGTGCAATCTATTCTAAATAACATTTATCTCCTTATATTTTGTTTGGAAAAAGTAGGAAATGTGATTTAAGAAGTGGAAACCTATATTTGATCCTCTATAGCTAAAAATTATGCATTTTAATACATATATAAACAATGCTTTTGGTAGATTATGCATAGGTGCAGGAAGAAATTTAAGTGTGTAATGTTGCATCATGCAGAGATATATCAATTCCCTTGGGCCACAGGCTGCTACTTACACACCATGTGCAGATTCACTGACAAACACTAAGTAAGCCAAGTATATAGTTCTGCCTCTCTCTCAGAAGTTCTAGCAGTGTGTTAGAAGTGGTGCTAGAATTTCTCCCCAAACAGAGCAGTAAATGAAAATCTGCAGTGAAGTATAATATGATTATTTGCTTTAAATATTGAACATTAAAATATCCTACTTGTCAAAAATGAGCTTTTAAAAAAGTAATGAATTTAATTTCAGAACAGTTTTAAGAATTGTAATTTTGAACATTTTATTTATTAACAGCACTAACTTTCATTTTTGATTTTGTGTTTCTTGATGATCACAGAGATAGGGACTTGCAATGTAGGGCAATGGCTAACGGCATTAATAAACAAAAGATACAGCTGGAGACTTTCATCTCTGTTTTAAGATTCAAAGTTCTCCGAAACCTATCATGGGACTTTCAGTAATGACTATGCATTATTGATGAACTACAGAAGCATAAGACATAGGTGTAACTTTAGCCACTAAAGCATTGGGATGTACCATATGTGTGGTTAATTTTAAAACTGAAAACTTTTAATAGTGTACAATTTTTGGTCCTCTTGCCTGAGGAATGATACCATTGCCATAAAAGGAGTATGGTAGAGGTTCACCAGACTAATTCCTGAATGGTGGGACTGTCCAATGAAAAGAGAGCGGGCTTGCATTGTCTAGAGTTTAGAAGAATGAGAGGTGATCTCTTAGATCTTTGCAAAATTCTTAAGGGAATAATAGATGCCCAAGATAACTTCATACACCATTAAATTCTTTTAGTACCCTTCACATCCTCAAATTTACCCAAAACAAACTGCAGCCAATTAAGTGATTCAGTCATTGAGTGTAGTTAAGACAAAGATAGATAGATTCTTGATTAGTAAGGGGATCAAGAGCTATGGCAAGGCGGCAAGAGATTGGGATTGAGAAACATATAAATCATGATCGAATGGTGGAGCAAGTTTTATGATACTAATTTAGTTCTTATATCTCATGGTTGTAAATATTTGTCAATTTTTATAAATGTTATCTCAACAACATGCAAAATGCAGACAGTAAGTTTCAACAAACAGCAATGGTACACTTAATTAGGTCATCTGCTTTCCCAATGTGCAGTGGAAGATTGAGGTGGTTCCGAAATTCTATGATTTTACTACTGACTCCATTCCCTTGCACTGGCAGTGATCTTAAGATTAAGCTTGTCTGTCCGAAATTCTTGAGACACATGTCATCCCAAGATGAACGTTTGTCCTCCTGTTTGTGCAATCATTAGGATGGTCCATTTCCAGACTCTTTCCCCTTCCCCATCACTATTATTTTCTCAAACACTATAATCTTCTGAGATATCTGTGCTCCACTAACTCTGGTTTCATGTACATACCAAATTATGCTTGCTCCAGCATTAGTGACTAAACCTTCAGCTACCTTGGCTGTAAGCTCCAGAATTCCCTCTGTAAAACTCTCCGTCTTCCAATTGTTTCCGTTTTATAAGGCTACTTCTTAAAACTGACCTTTTTGATCTAGCTTTGACAATAGTTGACCTAATTCCTTCTTGTGTTCCTCATGTCATAAATGGTTATGTGAAGCAGCTTGGCATGTTTCAATACATTAAAAATGCTCTATAACTTATTGTTGACTCTGTCACCAAATAACCCCTGACCTTTCCTTTTAAAAATGTGAAGGAAAGCTTTACATGCACCCAATACTATAACCACAGGACAATATTCCCTTAATGATTCATCAATATCATCCTTCAGGATGTGGTCAAATCCCTGTAATATTACAGAACAATAATTTTGCTTCAAATTGATTCACCTCCTCTACAAAATTTTGAGTCACTACAAGCAATACAAGTATAAATTCATTTTTTCCCCCATTTGTGCTCTAAATACTGTAGATTTGTTTCTTGACTACTTTTGAATTAGTTAATTCACTTCTCTCACACATAATGCAGGAATTTATGAATTTACTTGGTCTTCTTTTGACAGTGGTTTACTGGATAACTTGATCCTTTACTTGGGTCCATTAGTACAGAAAAACACCAAGCACTTTTTGGTAATGTGTATCTGGGCTAGTTGACAATCCTGCACTAAAATTTAACATAAGTAATTTGGCATTTTGCAGCATTTGTGAAACATTACTTCATTCAAATGTGGATACATCGGAATCACGAAGAATTACATTTATTCACAGGTACAAAAGTCATTTCACCCAGTGAATGTATTGGAGCACTAGAATCAATCCCTGATGGAAAAGATGTTGAGATTAATTGTAGCAAACTGTGGAAATGGCTGAAATGTGGAGCACACATAGGGGAAACACAAACTGAGTGCTTAAAATAAGTGGCAAGTACAAAACCATTCCTGTTTGGTTTTTGCAAGGGCTTTATTTCACCAGGTGGGAGTTTACAATTGAGGGAGTAGATGTAAATGCTCTTGAAGGATTGATGAAGACTGTATGAGATGTAATTTTTTTTAAATGACCACCTTTGAATTTTAATTTTATTATTTAACAAATTTTATAATTAACTTGTTTAGGGATGTTATTACATTCCTCTGGAGCTAGAGGGACTTGAACCCAGGCTTCCCAGTCTAGGAGTAGGGATACTACGACTGTATCACAAGAGACCCCTACACTCATCCTTGATTTCCCACCCCTTTTTTTAATTTGGGGGTAGAGGGGTCTAATGGTTGGTACTGCAGGGAAGTTGTTGTGGAGTGCAGCTGTTGGCATCAATAGTAAGAGGGTCCACTCACTATCTCCCATGAATTGGAAACAGCTGCATTCCAAAACAACCTCCCTGCAGTACCAACCAACAGACCCCTCTACCCCAAACCCCTGCAAAACTCATGCTTCTTGATTACCTTTTCTCAGGAGAGTTAGGAAATGACTTGATTTGAGCTACCCTCCTTGGGAGTCAGGATCTGGTGTTCAGTATCAAACCTTATACTTTTCATGGTCTGCAATGTTCTGATAATAACTGAACAAATTCAGTGAGCTATCAGGAGAATACAGCAAATGTTTGGAACACTGCCCAACGCCAAAGGAGTAAAAATGCATATAAAAAAGAAACAAACCTGCTTTCACTACCTCATCTCTGAATTCTTTATACATCATGCCCCCTGTAATATCAAAACCAAGGATAATCCTTTGTATTAACCTTTATACAATTAACTATAGATGTGATTGCTTATATCTCCAAATGAATCGCAGGACATTGAGCCTCTGCATTGCTGATGCTTTAGTCCATTTAGGTTCGTGGGTAATGGACTCCACAAAATTCTGATAATGAGAGAATTTGGCAATGCAAGTGTCATTACCCAGAAAACATAAGGAAAGTTTACTGTGTTGCAATGGGATTCTGCATTTCACAGAGGTGGTATATTAAACTGCCATGCACTGCACTAGAACAACTTTCATATTAATACTAATTAAATGACCTATGTGCAGACTTTCATCTAAATTCTCAGTAAATCAATAAATAAGCTTACAGTGCATAATTTTATCTGTGTTCACTGTGACCTAACAAAATCCAATAAATAATCCATCAAGGACAAGTTGCTTCATTTTTGGCACTCCCCTGTCCCTGCAACCTCCTTCTACAGTTACCTTCCTTTAATCCCTTAGGGTTACAATGATCATCAAAGATGAAGTGTTCAGATCATCGCTTTCCAAAATAAAATTGAACATCACCTCAACAAGGCAAAAGAGAAATAAATTCAATTTAAGTATAAAATTGCTTGAAGATTTACTGAATTGAAAAAAAAACAATTTTCATTTTTGCTGAATTGAGAATTTTAATGGGGAACCAGTTCTATAGCTAATGCAATACTGGTTCTTCCTGATTTTCCAACCATGCCCTAATGGTGCTGGTGACCTGGATGATTGCAGCTAAGATATTTATATCGATATTTCAGGCAAAAGCCCTTCATCAGGAAGCTGAAACATCGATTTTCCTGCTCCTCGGATGCTGCCCGTGATGGTTGCATCCTTGCACAACCCCGGGTTACAGAAAAATCAAGCTTTAGAAACAATACTTAAAGTGTTGGTGATATAATCACGCTACAGCCAACACATGTTTTAAAAGTTTTCACTTCAGAAGGAGTGTCCTCAATTCATCAATCACGTTACGGTGAATTTGCATTGATGAAACACACATTATAGCAGTATGACCTGTACAGGACCTTCAATGATCTCAGGGTGTCCCCAAGTTCTTTAAAGCTCATGAGGTACTTTTGAAATATAATCACTGGTGTAATGCAGGAAACAAAGCTGCCAAATTGCATGAAGCTAAGTGTGATAATGACCTCAGAGTCATAGAGATATACAGCATGGAAACAGACCCTTCGGTCCAACCCGTCCATGCCGACCAGATATCCCAACCCAATCTAGTCCCACCTGCCAGCACCCGGCCCATAGCCCTCCAAACCCTTCCTATTCATATACCCATCCAAATGCCTCTTAAATGTTGTAATTGTACCAGCCTCCACCACTTCCTCTGGCAGTTCATTCCATACCCGTACCACCCTCTGTGTGAAAAGGTTGCCCCTTAGGTCTCTTTTATATCTATCCCCTCTCACTCTAAACCTATGCCCTCTAGTTCTGGACTCCCTGACCCCAGGGAAAAGACTTTGCCTATTTACCTATCCATGCCCCTCATAATTTTGTAACCCTCTATAAGGTCACCCTTCAGTCTCCGACGCTCCAGGGAAAACATCCCCAGCCTGTTCAGCCTCTCCCTATAGCTCAAATCCTCCAACCCTGGCAACATCCTTGTAAATCTTTTCTGAATCTTTTCAAGTTTCGCAACATCTTTCCAATAGGAAGGAGACCAGAATTGCATGCAATATTCCAACAGTGGCCTAACCAATTTCCTGTATAGCCGCAACATGACCTTCTAACTCCTGTACTCAATACTCTGACCAATAAAGGAAAGCATACCAAATGCCTTCTTCACTATTTTATCTACGTGCGACTCCACTTTCAAGGAGCCATGAACCTGCACTCCAAGGTCTCTTTCTTCAACAACACTCCCTAAGACCTGACCATTAAGTGTATAAGTCCTGCTAAGATTTGCTTTCCCAAAATGCAGCACCTTGCATTTATCTGAATTCAACTCCATCTGCCACTTCTCAGCCCATTGGCCCATCTGGTCAAGATCCTGATGTAATCTGAGGTAGCCCTCTTCGCTGTCCACTACACCTCCAATTTCGGTGTCATCTGCAAACTTACTAAATGTACCTCTTATGCTCTCATCCAAATCATTTATGTAAATGACAAAAAGTAGAGGACCCAGCACCGATCTTTGTGGTACTCCACTGGTCACAGACCTCCAGTGTGAAAAACAACCCTCCACCACCATCCTCTGTCTTCTACCTTTGAGTCAGTTCTATATCCAAATGGCTAGTTCTCCTTGTATTCTGTGAGATCTAACCTTGCTAATCATGGGGAACCTTGTCGAACGCCTTACTGAAGTCCATATAGATCACATCTACCGCTCTGCCCTCATCAATCCACTTTGTTACTTCTTCAAAAAACTCAATTAAGTTTGTGAGACATGATTTCCCATGCACAAAGCCATGTTGACTATCCCTATTCAGTCCTTGCCTTTCCAAATTCATGTATGTCCTGTCCCTCAGGATTCCTTCCAACAACTTGCCCACCACCGAAGTCAGGTTCACTGGTCTATAGTTTGCTGGCTTGTCCTTACCACCCTTCTTAAACAGTGGCACCACATTTGCCAACCTCCAGTCTTCCGGCACCTCACCTGTGACTATCAATGATACAAATATCTCAGCAAGAGTTCCACCAATCACTTCTCTAGCTGCTCACAGAGTTCTCGGGTACACCCGATCAGATCCTGGGGATTTATCCACCTTTACCTATTTCAAAACATCCAGCACTTCCTCCTCTGTAATGTGGACATTTTGCAACATGTCACCATCTATTTCCTTACAGTCTATATCTTCCATATCCTTTTCTACAGTAAATACTGATCCAAAATACTCATTTAGTATCTCTCCCATTTTCTGCAGCTCCACATAAAGGCCGTCTTGCTGAACTTTGAGGAGACCTATTCTCTCCCTAGTTACCCTTTTGTCCTTAATGTATTTGTAAAAACCCTTTGGAGTCTCCTTAATTCTATTTGCAAAAACTATCTCATGTCCTTTTTTGCCCTCCTGATTTTCCTCTTAAGTGTACTCCTACTGCCTTTATACTCTTCTAAGGATTCACTCGATCTATCCTGTCTATACCTGACATATGCTTCCTTCTTTTTCTTAACCAAACCCTCAATTTCTTTAGTCACCCAGCATTCCGTATACCTACCAGCCTTTGCTTTCACCCTGACAGGAATATACTTTCTCTGGATTCTTGTTATCTCATTTCTGAAGGCTTCCCATTTTCCAGCCGTCCCTTTACCTGTGCACAGCTTCCCCCAATCAGCTTTTGAAAGTTCTTGTCTAATACCATCAAAATTGGCCTTTCTCCAATTTAGATTCTCCAATTCAACTTTTAGATCTGCTCTATCCTTTTCCATCACTATTTTAAATCTAATAGAATTATGGTCGCTGGCCTCAAAGTGCTCCCACACTGACACCAGTCATCTGCCCTGCCTTATTTCCCAAAAGTAGGTCATGTTTTCCACCTCCTCTAGTAGGTACATCCACATATTGAATCAGAAAATTGTCTTGTACGCACTTAACAAATTCCTCTCCATCTAAACCATTAACACTATGGCAGTCCCAGTCTATGTTTGGAAAGTTAAAATCCCCTACCATAACTACCCTATTATTCTTACAGATAGCCTGAGATCTCCTTACAAGTTTGTTTCTCAATTTCCCTCTGACTATTAGGGGGTCTATAATACAATCCCAATAAGGTGATCATCCCTTTCTTATTTCTCAGTTCCACCCAAATAACTTCCTTGGATGTATTTCCAGGAATATCCTCCCTCAGCACAGCTGTAATGCTATCTCTTATCAAAAGTGCCACACCCTCTCCTCTCTTGCTTTTTTTTCTATCCTTCCTGTAGCATTTGTATCCTGGAACATTAAGCTGCCAGTCCTGCCCATCCCTGAGCCATGTTTCCGTAATTGCTATGATATCCCAGTCCCATGTTCCTAACCATGCCCTGGGTTCATCTGCCTTCCCTGTTAGGCCCCTTGCATTGAAATAAATGCAGTTTAATTTATTAGTCCTATCTTGTCCCTGCTTACCCTGACTGTTTGACTCACTTTTGTTCTCAACTGTACCAGTCTCAGATTGATCTCTTTCCTCACTGTCTCCCTGGGTCCCACCACCCCCCTCACCTTACTAGTTTAAATCCTCCCGAGCAGCTCTAGCAAATCTCCCTGCCAGTATATTAGTCCCCTTCCAATTTAGGTGCAATCTGTCCTTCTTGTACAGGTCACTTCTACCCCAAAAGAGATTCCAATGATCCAAAAATGTGAATCCTTCTCCCATACACCAGCTCATCAGCCATTCATTCATCTGCTCTATTCTCCTATTCCTGCCCTCACTAGCTCGTAGCACTGGGAGTAATCCAGATATTACTACTCTTGAGGACCTCCTTTTTAAATTTCTGCCTAACTCTCTGTAATCTCCCTTCAGAATCTCAACCTTTTCCCTTCCTATGTTATTGGTTCCAATGTGGACAATGACCTCTTGCTGGCCCCTCTCCCCCGTGAGAACATTCTGCACCATCCCTGAGGCATCCTTGATCCTGGCACCAGGGAAACAACACACCATTCTGCTTTTTCACTGCTGGCCACAGAAACCTCTGTCTGTACCTCGGACTAGAGAATCCCCTAACACAATTGATCTCTTGGAAGCCGATGTACCCCTCGTTGCATTAGAGCCAGTCTCAATACCAGAAACTTGTCTGTTCATGCTATGTTCCCCTGAGAATCCATCACCCCCTTTAATTTCCAAAACAGCATACCTGTTTGAAATGGATATATCCACAAAAGACTCCTGCACTAGCTGCCTACCTCTCTTACCTTTCCTGGAGTTAACCCACCTATGTGACTATATCTGAGACTTGCCCCCTTCCTGTTTTGTGATATTGATTAACAGAGAAACATTAATGTCCATGATATCATAGATACCTCCCCTGCTCCCCTTTGAAATAATGAAATAAAATCTAAGAGGGGGGAAACAGGCATCAGTTTAATACTTTGCCTGCAAGATGTCTCCTGAAATAGTGCAGCACACCTCAAAACTGAAGTGGTGTATGATACTTGATTTCCTTTCACTCAATCAACTGAGCTCCTGAAATGAGGCTTGAACCTACAAGCTGAAAACTTGCTAATGTTAATCACAAGTACTCTAATTTCTATGCCATATCTCCCTAGACTACCAACATGCACTCAATAGTTGAGCCATATCAAAGTAGCAAGTTCCCCAGTTTTTGCTGAGCCTCAGCTCCAGTGGTGCAGAGACCATGAACAGCTAACATGCAGACTTTTGGTCTTTCCTGTCACTGCATCCATGTGTGCATCTGGAGATGTTTCTGCTTTGGATGACATGCCTTCCACTGGGGCTGCCTTCTCTGCCACAGGTATCAATTGGCGTGCTCCATTGTGCCATTCTCTGCCTGCGCCCATGCCAAAGTTGACCCAATTATTGTTTCTGATATTACTGCACTTCCTCCTTCTCAGAGGTTCCAAAGTCTGGGTGGATGAGGCCCAGAGCAAGTGGTTGCTCTGCTAGTTTGAGACTTCCTATCCAGATGAACACTTCCACGCCACTACCCCTCCCTATCTTTCTCAGATGTAGCTTCTTCAGAGCAAGTGTTTCTACCTTAATGACTCACAAGCAGTGTACATCCAGAGTGTTTGCACCTTCCCACCCTCTTCTGACATCCTTTGGAAATGCTACCTGTGCACAACTGCATTCCGGCATGGCACAATGATGGTCAGGACTGGCAACGGGGCACTCTGCTCCTTTGAAAAGCTTTAATAATTGAAAAAAACACCTAACTAATCACTTTTAGGTTTATTTTCCATTCACTAACAATGTTAAATAAAAATATTATAAATAGAAGTCAAACTAGAAGCTGGATTTTTGACTAAAAATTTAGTGTGGAGTTTCAAGAAAATTGTGTGCATTGTATTGGTTATTGCTCTGCTATAGAATATTATGAAAAGCTATGAACTGAGCCATAACTTGGGTACAGTCATGACACGGATGTAGCATGTTAAAATACAATGAATACAATATACAATGCACACAATATATTGGCAGAATGTAATTCTGCCCACAACAGTTACTCTCAAGTGAAAGAAGGCTGGAAATTTAAAAAAGACAATTGATATAATCTAATTATTTGCTTTTGCAAAAATAGCTGTGAAGTAAAATCCCACGTTGCGCACACAAGAAATGGATGATGAGAAAGTATGTGAAAAGTTAAGCTGTTAAAAAAACTGTTTGAGTTAATAATTGCTAAATTTTGCGTTAACAAAACCAAAAGAAAGAGCAGCATGATTAAATAGATCAGAGACAGGATTTTAGTGGCAAAATGGGGTTAGAACTGAGGCAGACTACATATAATTTCTTAATGTCTGGCATTCTGCCAATTTCCCAATGGTCTCCTGATGCTCAGTGATTTTATAACAATAGGCAAAGTGGGACCCTGATTCTAATTAAAGACCAATTAAGACTATTACTTAGCTTGTTGTCAGCTTGTTAAGGACCAGTCTGCAAGTTTCGGTTTTGTCAATGCAAAATTTAGCAATTATTAACTGAAACTTTTTAGTTGTGAGAAGGCACAGGATTTACAAGCACTTGGAACAGGTCAGGTAGAGGAAAGTGGTGACTCAGCAGGGAGCCAGTCATAACTTGGTGCACTCAACGAGTTGAGGGGCACATAATCCGACAGGAATACTGCAGCCAGAGGATGGGGGTGGTACAGTAAACCTTCTGGGTGCAGTTGGCTGGAAGCAGGACAACAGATGAATTTAGATCATGATATTCTGATGTAGGAAGCTATTCTGAGCAGGAAAGCAACAGAGACAATATCCACAGCTGTGAATGCAGCTAAGGCTTACCTGGGCTGAAGAGTTTCAGTTATGAAGAGAGATTGAACAAACTGGGGCTGAATTTCTTCATAGCAGAAGAGATTCTGAGGAGATCTGATTGAGATGTATAAAATTATGAAGGACATAGATGGGGTAGACAAGAAGAAATATTTCCCTTTGATGGAGGGATCAATGAGCAAGAGCCAGAGATTTAAGGGAAGGGGCAGAACATTTTGAGGAGATGTGAGAAAAAAAGTGTTGGGAATGTGGAACTCACTGTCTGTAAGGGTGGGGTAGAGACAGAATCCCTCATAACATTTCTGTAGCATTTAGATGTACACCTGCAATGTTGAGGCATACTAAACTATTAGGCAAATGCTGGAAAATGGAATCAGAATAGAATCCATACTGTTTGAAAGCAGGTCATTTGGCCCATTGAATATACACTGACCCTCCGAAGAGTATCCCACCCAGACCCAACTCCTGCCTTATCCATTTAAACCTGCATTTCAGGTTAGCTAATCCACCTAGCCTACACATCCCTGGACACTAATGGGCAACTTGGCATGGCCAATCCACCTAACCTGCACATCTTTGGATTGTGGAGGAAACTGAAGTACCCAGATGAAACCAATGCAAACACAGAGGGAATGTGCAAAATGCACACAGACAGTTGCACAAAGGTGGAATCAGACTGGGTCCTTGGTGCTGAGGCAGCAGTGCTAACCACTGGGCTGCCATGGCATTGACATGATGGGTCAAAGGGCCTTATTCTGTACTGTAGATCACTATGACTCTGTGACACTGTAAGAGAATCAGTGTTACAAAAGACTGGACAAATAGTCATTGATATTTAAGTCTTTGTCAATGGAGACATTAAACCACACAGTCAAAGACACCAACATCACATCTTCAGGCATATCCTGTCTCACCATTAGGACAGATTCATTAGAGGTGGTGGCATAATAGTACACAAATGGGAGGGATTTGTTCTGGTAGTCCTTAACATTGGCTCTAGATTCCCTGAATTTCAATGGCATCAGAGGAAATGTGGGCAACAAAATCTTGTGGTGGTTATCACCAATATCCAATCTTGGGCTGACAAGTGGCAAGTAACATTCGCAACTCACAAATGCCAGGCAATGACCATGGGAGACTGATAGAAAAGGTAAAAGCACATGGATAACTTGGTAAGATGGGTCCAAAATTGGATGAGTAATAGGAAACAGAGTGTGGTGGTATAGCAGAGGGATCAGTGTTGGGTCACTCCAACAGTGAGACACTCTCATTTTATTCTGAACCGTTCCTTGTCCTTTTCCATTGGCATCCTAAATCTTATGATATAACTGTCATGGTTTCCTCAAAGTTCCTGATAATGCCAGACCTACTTGGCTCACCTCATTTCCGTAAACAGATTTATCTGAACCTCTTTCCTTGTTGCATTGGAAACATATTACTATAGAAAATATTTATGTACACATCCAGGCACTCTTCCCCTTCACTGTCTTTTACATAACCACTATTTGGATAATTAAAATCCCCTATTATAATTATCATATACCTTCTACTTATCTCTATAATTTCCTTGTAAATATGTCCCTCTATAACCTTCCCACTAGTTGTTGGTTCAATAGACTACACCAAGCAATATACTTGCCTCTATTTTGTTCCTTTGCTCTAGCCAAATAGATTCCTTCCTTAATCCCTCTGGAACATCCTATTTCAACTCAAAGTGCAGCTTTGGACAGTTGCATAAAGCAATGGGGTTAATGTTGGAGTCTGTGTTAAGCTCCATCTAATCTAATTTTATCATACGGTCATGAATAATGAAATGATGATTCTGGCTCAAGATCCCAAAAGAGATAGATGTGTAATCATAGTCTCCTGATTGTTATTATGCTTAACTAACCGATTTAACTTCATGCTGTGAACTTCATATTGTTAAGACAAATGTCACTTTCTGCTACAACTCACTTGTATTTTGTCCTCTGGTACTGTTAATCAAATATACTCTTATACTCAGTAGAGAAAAGAGGATTTGTAACAGTACTCTACCTCAACCGATAGCTGTTGGTTGTCAGTTCTACACATGTGCAATTCTGGTCTCCTTCTTATTGGAAAGATGTTGTGAAACTTGAAAGGGTTCAGAAAAGATTTACAAGGATGTTGCCAGGGTTGGAGGATTTGAGTTATAGGGAGAGGCTGAACAGGTTTGGGGCTGTTTTCCCTGGAGGTCAGAGGCTGAGGGGTGACCTTATAGAGGTTTACAAAATTATGAGGGGCATGGATAGGGTAAATAGGCAAAGTCTTTTTCCTGGGGTCAGGGAGTCCAGAACTAGAAGGCATAGGTTTAGGGTGAGAGGGGAAAGATATAAAAAGAGACCTATGGGGCAACTTTTTCACACAGAGGGTGGTGCATATATGGAATGAGCTGCCAGCGGAAGTGGTGGAGGCTGGTACAATTGCAACATTTAAGAGGCATTTGGATGGGTATATGAATAGGAAGGGTTTGGAGGGATATGGGTCAGGTGCTGGCAGGTGGGACTAGATTGGCTTGGGATATCTGGTTGGCATGAACAGGTTGGACCGAAGAGTCTGTTTCCATGTTGTACATCTCTATGACTCTGTACAACATTTTTGCATACTTGCTTATCCAGGACACAGGAAGCTTTTTGAAGATTGTACATAAAACAGGATGTGCACTCTTGAGATTGAGAATTTAATTATGTCACCAGCCTGATTCTGTAGTATAATTTGCGGCAAAAAGAAGTGTCAAAGTCTTTTGAGATACCGATGTCATCTGAGCAGTTCATTCTTTTCTGTGACTTTGTTTTGAGAAAACCAAAAGACACAGAAATATGTTTGAGTAGACATCAGGTTTTTGTGGAAAAGTTGCTATTGGTCCTTATTCAGAACCAATCATTACATTGCATAGATGAAAGGCGAACTAAAAAAGGTTCAATACTCTGCTGAGTTGTCATTATGTCAAGATTGATTTATTAAAAAGACTGAAGCGAAGTGTTGAATGACAGTCTGCTGTGGCATCAGGGGACATTTCATCACATTACAACTCGAGCACATTGAGCAAGAGATATTCTTTATAATTTCACCAACAACCTCATCTTCATGCCATGATATTTAACACAAACCCCCAATACAAAGAGTGTGATATATTAAGGATATTTCCGTGCAGCAAAAGTGCATGAAGAGAATACAAATTATCGTTGACCTTGACATCTATGTGCAGATGGCAAAATAAAATCAACTCAGCCACAGAATATGATATTTTATTCTGCAAAGGTGTTTAACAAACAGGATAGATACATCAGGAAAAATGCATTTAACTATGTAACAGGCTTTTAAAAAAAAACATTCATGGGACATGGATATTTCTGACTGGACCAGTATTTATTGCCTGTGGTTAATTGACCTTGAGATGGTGATGGTGAGCTGCCTTCTTGAACGACTATAGTCCATGTGATGTAGGTAGACCCACAATGGCATTAAGGAGGGAATTACAATGATTTTGACCCAATGACATTAAAGGAATGGCAATATATTTTCAAGTCAGGACGGTGCATGGCTTGAAGGGGAACTGGTGTTTCCATGTAACTGCTGCCCTTGCCTTTCTAGGTGAAAGTGTTCACAAATTTGGAAAGTTCTGTCAAGTAAAAGAAGAGAGCAGATAGTAGGGAACCATACATCCACTAATATCATTTATTGTATCCGTTGCTCCCGATGCGGTCTCCTCTACATTGGGGAGACTGGGCACCTCCTAGCAGAGCGCTTTAGGGAACATCTCCGGGACACCCGAACCAGTCAACTACACCGCCTCATGGCCCAACATTTCACTCCCCCTCCCATATCATTGCCCGAAACGTCGATTTCGCTGCTCCTTGGATGCTGCCTGAACTGCTGTGCTCTTCCAGCACCAATAATCCAGAATCCAGTAGGGAACCAAAAGCTAGCTAGTCTAATATCTATCATTGATCTGATTTACATAGAATATTTCCTTTCAAATGTTTTTATTGATTTACAACAGGGTGTCTGATTCACAGTTTCATTTGTCCCTGCCAGCAATTTTGAAATTAATGATTAAGTTTGAAGATTATTCTAACAATCAGATACAACACCTAAGTTTTCATTCACTATTAACAAAATAGCGACTTTTATTAATGATAATGTATTGTGTGTAATGTTGTATAATGCAGTTACAACCTTGAATGTGGTTAAATGATATCAGAAGAAAAGCTCTGAGTATCAGGATGTAAAAGATTGTTCTTGGGCATAGTTCATGAATGCTCCATCTGTCCTAACAAATTCCTGAGTTGTTGTTCTTAGTGTTCACAGTGTATAGATAAAGTAGTAAAGTGTTTAAGTTATCCCTGATGTCTCAAATAATTTGATCATGTATCTTAGATGCAATGTAACTATATATAATCAAAGTTAGTTGCCATGGTCTTGCCAGATGACAGGGCTGCTCTCTTATTAAAAAGAGATGATTGGTAGCGGTTTAACCTGAGGGGACCACAACACAGACAAGGGGAGAGGTTGAGAAGAGAGGGCCTCATGATAACTTCAATTATTTAATGTTCAACAATACAGAGAATTTCTTCTAGCGAAGACATGTTGATGGCATCCTTCCCCACCTGGCATCAGTAGCCTAGACTAATATCGGCTAGGAGGAATCTACCAAAGCTATTCCAGATCCTATCCAATACTACAAGCATGACAACATTCCTGACAGCACCTTATTAGTGGACTAATATATGAAACATTTTGTTATGTGTTCTTATTGTTAGCCAGTTGTTATTTGTGTCTTGCTATTTATGAGGTACACATAAGTGTTCAACATTTGCTGACAAAATGATAGTCAATAGTCAGATGCCTCATGAGTAATATGCGTGTCACTTCATTTCAGTTCTCAATACAGTATTACTGGCATCCCTATGGTATTGCCTATCACACATTTGCCAAGTTACACACGTCAAATGTAAAAGAAACTACAACACACAACAGCTCATGTACCATCAGGCCACTGACCATTCATCACAACTAAGAGAAAATACACATCTGATAACTTCACATCAAAGGCTTGAATGGGACAAGGACACAACCTTAAAGAACAGCACTTTTGATTTGAGCTACACTTGCTCTGGTCAGGTTTGCTGACATCAGCCCATGTAGCTGCCTGGTTTGGTCAGGCGTGTGAGCCCAGTCAGGCTTCACTTCTAACATTAAGAATTCAGCAACAAGCCAGTCTACATATTACTAAGCTTTTCATGAGTTGATCAATATGGAGAATATTCACCTATAACACTTCTGTTCAAGAAGGGGAGTAGAGACAACCCTGGTAATTATAGACCAGTGAGTCTTACTTCAGTTATGGGTAAATTATTGGAAAAGGTTATAAGAGATAGGATTTCTAATGATCTAGAAAAGAGTAAGTTGATTAGGGATAGTCAACATAGTTTTTTGAGTTCTTTGAGAAGGTGACCAAATAGGTGGGCGAGGGTAAACCAGTTGAGGTGGTATACATGGATTTCAGTATGGCGTTTGATAAGGTTCCCCATGGTAAACTATGCATAAAATATGGGAGGCATGGGATGGATTGAGGGTGATTTAGCAGTTTGGATCAGAAAATGGCAAGCTGAAAGGAGACAGATGATGGTGGTTAATGGGAAATGTTCATCCTGGAGTTCAGTTACTAGTGGTGCACCACAAGGATCTGTGTTGGGGCCACTGCTGTTTGTCATTTTTATAAATGATCTGGATGTGGGCATAGAAGGTTAGTACATTTGCGGATGACACAAAGATCGGTAGATAGTGTTGAAGTATGTTGTAGGTTACAAAGGGACATAGATAAGCTGCTGAGCTGGGTTGAGAGGTGGCAAATGGAGTTTAATGTGGAAAAATGCGAGGTGATTCACATTGGAAGGAGAAGCAGGAATGCAGATAGTAGGATTCTTTGTAGTGAAGGTGAATAGGGAGATCTTGGTGTCCATGCACATAGATCTCTGAATGTTGCCACCCAGGTTGATAGGGTTGTTAAGAAGACATATAATGTGTTAGCTTTTATTAGTAGAGGGACTGAGTTTTGGAGCCATGAGGTGATGTGCAGCTGTACAAAATTCTGGTGTGGCCCACTTGGAGTATTGCATACAGTTGTGGACACCGCATTATAGGAAAGATGTGGAAGCTTTGGAAAGAGTTCAGAGGAGATTTAGAGGAATCCTGAAGAAGGGCTCATGCCCGAAACATCGATTCTCCTGCTCCTTGGATGCTGCCTGACCTGCTGCACTTTTTCAGCAGCACACTTTCAGCTCTGATCTCCAGCATCTGCAGTCCTCACTTTCTCCTGCTATGGAGGGAAGGTCTTATGAGAAACGTCTGAGGGACTTGAGGCTGTTTTCATGAGAGAGAAGAAGTTTGAGAAGTGACTTAATTGAGACAGATAAGATAATCAGAGGGTTAGATAGGGAGGACAATGGGAGCCTGTTTCCTCTGATGGTGATAGCTAGTGCAAGGAGACATAGCTTTAATTGAGGGGTAAAAGATATAGGACAGATGTCAGAGGCAGTTTCTTTACCCAGACGTAGTAGGGGCGTGGAAAGGCCTATCTACAACTGTAGTAGGCTTGCCAACTTTAATAGCATTTAAAAGGTCATTGAGTAGATATGTGGACGAGAATGGAATAATATAGGTTAGATGGGCTTCAGATTGGTTTCACAGTTCAGCGCAACATTGAGGGCCGAAGGGCCAGTACTACATTGTAATGTTCTATGTTTTATGTAACACTACAAACTTTGTGCAAAAACATTATTGTTATGGACCAGGCCAGACCACCTCAAAACATTTCGAGAAAGTAGCCCGGACCCTACCTTTGGTAGTTGTTTTAAGCAGGTGTACATTGGACATTCTAGGAGTAATGTAGCTGGCCCAATCACTTGGTTTTAAACAAAACAAAATTTATTTGCAAGATTACCGAATGAAACACAAACAAAAGAGAATAGAATACAGGATAACTTAATTTATCTGAAAACCCAGATTATCCCAATTTAATGATGCTGTTCCAAATACTTGCAACAATTCCCTTTGTGAAAGAAGAAAAATCTAACACAGGTCCTTACAGGAAGAAAGAGATTTCAGAGAGATTCAACATGGAACACTTTCTCCCATGTAAATGTTCCTTGGACTAGCAGCCTCAAAACTGACTGACTGCTTTCTCTGAACAGCCAGACTGCTAAAATGCAAACCAAGCCAGACCAAACCAGAGAAAAGCTGAGCTGGGAGAACAAGCCACTCCCCTTTTATTGTACAGATGTTTATTCTATCCATTCATCATCATATTATGAAGGAACAAAGTGACTGAAGAACTCACCAGTGCTTAAAAGGAGACGTTTACCTTACCACATGCATTTCTCATTTATATGTTTTATGAGCATGAGTTTTCCTGTTTTGGCTGGCATGATTGTGCCAGTAAACATAATTTGTTTGGGCTGCTGTGTTAATGAGTAGTTCTGACATGTTAATGAATGCAAAACATGTCTCTGACCTTGAAGGCCAGGAAACCCAATCCATTCCAAAGGCTTTAGAACCTTAAAAGAAAAACTTCATTGGGAAATTATTATTTTTTTGCCTCCTACCCAATTATATCCTCTGCCAGTCCTTGAGAAAGCTATGGACAAGAATGGAACATTTTACCCATTATTTCTCCAGATTCCTCCAACTCTCCTTTTCATTTTCCTCTGTAAACTAGCATCACAAACAGAAACTACATTGCCTTCAGTTCATGAATTTTGTCCACACAGAAGTCAATATCTTCAAAAAATGTTCACTTTTTAAAGATTGGAATCATTTGGGTATTAAGATTTTATACATATTTGAGTTTTATAATCACAAGAAATTATGTGTATGTGACCTTTTAGTAATTTTATCTTTCAGCAAGTTGAGGGGTGCGTAGGTTAAGTTACTATATTTTACATTAGGATTAAACCTTGGCACAACATCGTGGGCCAAAGGGCCTGTTCCGCACTGTACTTTTCTATATGCAATTCTAAGTATAATTTGCTAGCAACATCTTAGTCAAAAGACATTCTTTGCACTACTTTTAAAAAAAAATGCAATAATACACAAAACAATGGAACAGGTTCATATGGTAAACAATTCTTTCCTCAATAATTTAATCTTCTAAAATTATTCAATTTAGATCCTCACCAAAGTATTTCTGTGCTTATGAGACTAAGCCAATCAATGCTGGAAAACAGAATGCAACTGTGCAGATTGTGCAGACTAAAACTTCATTCACACTGCTCCAAATTCAGACTCAAGCAAATACTTTCCTAGAAGATTTTCTGCATATGCCAGTTTTCAAGTTCTGGAACCAAGATTGACATTTTGTAGGCACTTTTATTTTTTGGGTTCATATGACTTTGCAGATGGAGTTTACATCTAACATTTGGAGTTCAAGGGACACAGTGTTTTGAAAATTAATGCACCTTTTGTTAAATTACTCTTGGTGCCTTCCTGTCACCTTTAAAATGTAAACTGTTATTTTTCTCTTGTGTCATTTCATATATCTGCTTCTATTTGTTTCTCCCCAAGGATTATTTTCATGTAATGGTACAGTTGTCTACTACCCCTTTTATTCTCTTTGTTACCGTGGATCAATAATCCCAAATCAATTATATAAATTCTATTTTGTCCATGCTGATTTCTTTTTTTACATGTTGTTGCATCTATCTTTCAAAATCAATGCATCCTTTGTACTAATATTTGGATGTTTATAAACATGTATCATTTTCCACTGATTTTATTCTGCATCAGAACTCTATATCATGCAGTTTTACAACTTTTTATTTCCTACATTACTTTGGCGCAAATGCTGACAATTCCCTTCATTCACTTTGAATTCCTTTTCTTTTTATCTTTGAATTGCTTCACATTGGATGTGTCTCTATTGCTTCAAAAGTCAATTGGCTTGGCTCTTTGATTACAATTTCACATATCCTATTTGCTTAGCACAAAATGTTAAAACATGAATAAAATAGAACACAAATGCAGGATTATAAGGGTATTGATAAACAAACAGAAAATTAGCATCACTTTATTCTTAAGTGCTTACTTTTTGATGTATTTCTTTGTTTATTCCTACAATTAGTCTGTCTTTATCTGTATTTAGGACTCTTTATTAATATAATTTCAGTAACTTTATGAAATCAAATGTCTGTCCTATTAGATTTCTACTATTGCTATTATTTTCATCACATATATAATTGTATAAATATTTAATGACAAATTGCCAAGTATCTTATTATTGAAAATCTTAAATTATAGATTTCTATTGTCATTTCCTAAAAACAATCACATTATTCCATCAAAATAATTCTAATCAAAGTCTCAAATTATTGAGATAAAAGATCTATTGTGCTCAATTAGGGGAATTTTATGGAGATGATGGGGATCTTACCCACTGGCTAGAGATCTGGCAAGCAACCTGTGTTGCCACCTGAAAGGATGATCTACTAAATCACAATCCTGTCAGACAGGAGAGAGACACAGGATCCAACATTATTGTGGAGACAGTGATCCAATTGAGAAGATCACAATAAGGACTCCGGGTAACTCTTAGTACCCAACCCTCTCCAGTTCAGGCATTAAATGCCTTTTGAACTATGGTTCCCTTTGAGAGACCACAGACAACCTGCCAAGGTCTTTTATTCATTTCCCAATATGGCAGTAAACCTGCCTGAACCTTGGTTAATACTAGCCTTTAAGGATGACGCCGTTAACTGCTCACTAATTGCCCACTTAGGAATGTCAAATGCCAGATGGTTGGGAAGACACCCATGGGTTTTCTGGCCATGGACCTTATTAGGATAATGATGGAAAAATGGTTAGGTCCCCACTCACTGCGTTCCTAACTGGTTAAATGCCTTTCCCATCTTCCAAATGTGCCGAAAGAGGAGGTAAAATTGTTTGAAATTAGCAGTTATCTGTTTATCTATAAATCACTGTCTCCAAATATTCTACAAGTCTCAATTTAGAATTCTAACTCTACTGCATTCAATACATTCTCAATTCCTGATACTCATTTCATTTTCATTCTTTCTGTAAAGGTCCACAAAAGTTATGGTAAAATGTTATAGTGTGCTGCTTGAAAGCACACTTGAAAAAAACTGTGCATTTCAAATTACTTAAAAAAAAAACACATGCATTGGAGAGATTTCAAAAACAAAACAGCAAGACTGATTGAAAATGTAAAATAACTTAGCAACACAAAACTTGGAGCAGAGCTCAGCAACCTTGAAAGAAAACTACAGTGGGAATTCACCCTGGTGATAGATTAAAGATAAAATAAACCAAAATTATTGCTTCAAAGTAAATCCATAGATTAAGACTAGGAGAGATAAATTCAAATGAATGAAATGCAAATTTAGAATCAATAGAAGGAAGAAATTCTTTAATAAAAGAATGATAAATGTCTGGCATCATCTACTATGCAGAGCACTCAAGTAAAACATGAATACCATTTAAAATATGACTGAATATTATAATAGGAGATGAGGAGACCTGAGGGATTAACTCATCCTCCACCATCTCCTCCTCCTCCTTATCCTTTATGTATTTAACTTTGTTTCCCTCTTGGTTACATCTTTACAACCCTAATATCTTTCTTTCATTGATATTAATAACCTAAATATGAGGATATCATTTCCATGAAATATTTTTATACTTCATAGAGATGACAAGATAATTGAAAACTGACAGATCTTGGAGAAAAATGGTTCACGGTGATAACGCTGGAACTAATCGTCAGTTTGCATAGTCATGATTGAACTTAAGAGTAGTATTTACAAACAAGTCTTATCATTTTAGTTAGTTATCTGAAGGATGGTACAAACAAAGTAGATGATGTGGAACTTTGGGGATCAGAAGATACCTTGACATGTCTATGGCCCCGAAATCGACGTTTCGGGCAAAAACCCTTCATCAGGAATAAAGGCAGTGAGCCTGGAGCGTGGAGAGATAAGCTAGAGGAGGGTAGGGGTGGGGAGAAAGTAGCATAAAGTACAATGGGTGAGTGGGGAAGGGGATGAAGGTGATAGGTCAGGGAGGAGAGGGTGGAGTGGATAGGTGGAAAAGGAGATAGGCAGGTAGGACAAGTCCGGATAAGTTATGGGGACAGTGCTGAGCTGGAAGTTTAGAACTAGGGTGAGGTGGGGGAAGGGGAAATTAGGAAACTGTTGAAGTCCACATTGATGCCCTGGGGTTGAAGTGTTCCGAGGCGGAAGATGAAGCATTCTTCTTCCAGGTGAGGTGAGGGAGTGGCGGTGAAGGAGGCCCAGGACCTCCATGTCCTCAGCAGAGTGGGAGGGGGAGTTGAAATGTTGGGCCACGGGGCAGTGTGGTTGATTGGTGCGGGTGTCCCAGAGATGTTCCCTAAAGCGCTCTGCTAGGAGGCGCCCAGTCTCCCCAATGTAGAGGAGACCACATCGGGAGCAACGGATACAATAAATGATATTAGTGAATGTGCAAGTAACATTTGATGGATGTGGAAGGCTCCTTTAGGGCCTTGGATAGAGGTGAGGGAGGAGGTGTGGGCGCAGGTTTTACAGTTCCTGCGATGGCAGGGGAAAGTGCCAGGATGGGAGGGTGGGTCGTAGGGGGGCGTGGACCTGACCAGATCGTCACAGAAGGAACGGTCTTTGCGGAAGGGGGAAAGGGGTGGGGAGGGAAATATATCCCTGGTGGTGGGGTCTGTTTGGAGGTGGCGGAAATGTCGGCGGATGATTTGGTTTATGCGAAGGTTGGTAGGGTGGAAGGTGAGCATCAGGGGCGTTCTGTCCTTGTTACGGTTGGAGGGGTGGAGTCTGAGGGCGGAGGTGCGGGATGTAGACGAGATGCGTTGGAGGGCATCTTTAACCACGTGGGAAGGGAAATTGCGGTCTCTAAAGAAGGAGGCCATCTGGTGTGTTCTGTGGTGGAACTGGTCCTCCTGGGAGCAGATCCGGCAGAGGCAGAGGAATTGGGAATACGGGATGGCATTTTTGCAAGAGGTAGGGTGGGAAGAGGTGTAATCCAGGTAGCTGTGGGAGTCGGTGGGTTTGTAAAAAATGTCAGTGTCAAGTCGGTCGTCATTAATGGAGATGGAGAGGTCCAGGAAGGGGAGGGAGGTGTCAGAGATGGTCCAGGTAAATTTAAGGTCAGGGTGGAATGTGTTGGTGAAGTTGATGAATTGCTCAACCTCTTCGCGGGAGCACGAGGTGGCGCCAATGCAGTCATCAATGTAGCGGAGGAAGAGGTGGGAGTGGTGCCGGTGTAATTACGGAAGATGGACTGTTCTACGTAGCCAACAAAGAGACAGGCATAGCTGGGGCCCATACGTGTGCCCATGGCTACCCCTTTGGTCTGGAGGAAGTGAGAGGATTCAAACTTCCTCTTCCCCCACCTCACCCTAGTTCTAAACTTCCAGCTCAGCACTGTCCCCATGACTTGTCCGGACTTGTCCTACCTACCTATCTTCTTTTCCACCTATCCACTCCACCCTCTCCTCCCTGACCTATCACCTTCATCCCGTCCCCCACTCACCCATTGTGCTCTATGCTACTTTCTCCCCACCCCCACCCTCCTCTAGGTTATCTCTCCACGCTCCAGGCTCACTGCCTTTATTCCTGATGAAGGGCTTTTGCCCGAAACGTCGGTTTCGAAGCTCCTCGGATGCTGCCTGAACTGCTGTGCTCTTCCAGCACCACTAATCCAGAATCTGGTTTCCAGCATCTGCAGTCATTGTTTTTACCCATGTCTGTGGCCCCACAAAGAGTTTTGTTTGTCAGCAGTGAATATCAGAAATTCAGGCAGGCACCACTGACAGATCTTGACCAGTAACAATGAAAGAAATAAAGGCATTACACATCCCAGTCTTCTAAAGCACTCCTGGCAAGTGACATTCCCATATGAAGCATAGATATGAAATTAACCCAATGTTGTCATACCATTGATAATCATTTGCCTGTTCAGTTATCTTTTCATCCACTTGTCTAGTGTAAATCCTGTTGAGGTGTCATCATTGTATACCCTTCAAGAGAATCAACACCTTTGCTACAAACTTTGTAATAACACTTAACACTTACTTTGACACACAGACACAAACAAACACAAACTTTCAGAATCCTATGCTTACGAGAGTTTTGTTTAAATTCTGTTTTTGTCTGATAATGTATCAAATAATAGTTTAAGCAATTGTCTCATTTTCTTTCAATAGGTTGGAGTTTTGGCAGTCTTTCATTCAAACCTCTATCGGAGTTTCTGAAGTTTCATTCCTAAAAGGATTTAGCTTAGTTTCAGCAGTGAGGGGAGTCTGAACTTAAATTACATAATGTGACTTATTCTATTCAATAATATCACATTGATTTCTTTTAAAAGAAACATCATTGTTCATTCTAATCACTCAAACATTGTGTATGGGGTGGCATGATGGCTCAGTGGTTAGTTCTGCTGCATCACAGCGCCAGGGACCTGGGTTCAATTCCAGCCTTGGTCGACTGTGTGGAGTTTGCACATTCTTCCTGCGTCTGCGTGGGTTTCCTCTGGATGCTCTGGCTTTTTTTCACAATCCAAAGATGTACAGGTTAAGTAAATTGACTATGCTACATTGCCCATAGTTTTTGGGTTGTGTAGGAGTAAATATAGAGGAATAGGTTTGAGTGGGATACTCTTCAGAGGGTCAGTGTGGTTGTCGGCTGAAGGGCCTGTTTCCACACTGTAGGGATTCTTCTGCGATATGCAACTACAGTGTCTTTAAATAATAAAATAAAAGTTACCAGAATTATTTGTAGGAGCATTGCACAACAAAGTATGAAAGAGTTACAGAAGAAGATTTGAGGCCAGATGACCAACAGCTTGGTTAATGAGTTAGGCTTTGAGTAGAGTTTCTAACTGTGAGGGGATATATTCTTGAAAGTTCAATCATATGATCTCCAGCCATCCTCCTCACAGTGCCCAGTCTTCACTCACCATTTGAAAGATGAAGAACATTATGTATATCTGATCAGATGTTTATCATTTAGTCAAAAAACATTTGGAGTCATGTAGTACAGGAACAGACATTTCGGACCAACTTGTTCAGGCTGACCAGATATCCTAAACTGATCTAGTCCCATTTGCCCGCATTTGGCTCATATCCCACTAAACTGTTTATATCATATCCCCATCCAGATGCCTTTGAAATGCTGTACCAGCCTTCACC
Source organism: Chiloscyllium plagiosum (assembly GCF_037043375.1). Taxonomy (NCBI): domain Eukaryota; kingdom Metazoa; phylum Chordata; class Chondrichthyes; order Orectolobiformes; family Hemiscylliidae; genus Chiloscyllium; species Chiloscyllium plagiosum. The sequence goes on from NW_028270149.1 coordinate 60,990,970, forward strand.
ACTTCCTCTGGCAACTCGTTCATACACTGCATGAAAACATTACCCCCTCAGGTCCCTTTTAAATCTTTTCCCTTTCACCTTAAACCTATACTCTCTAGTTTTCCCTACACTGGGAAAAAGACCTTGGCTATTCACCCTATTCCATGCCCCTCATTTTTGCTTTTGTCAGTTATACTTCGATCAGTGAAGAGTTTGCCCCCTAATACTCATTTATTTCAGGTTTGCAATGGCTCTGGATGCCACAGTCTCAAATGTACTTTGATGGCAATGCCTATCTCTCTCACCTCATCTCTAGAATTCAGGTCTTTTGTCCAAGTTTGAACCAAAGCTCTAATAAGGTCAGAAACTGTTTGGCTCTGGCAGAACTTAAACTGGGCTTAACTGAGCAGGTTATGGCTGAGCAGGTGCTACTTGCTACACTGTTGATGACACCTTCCATCACTTTTATAATGATTGAGAGTAGACCAATTGAACATTTATTGGCAGGACTGGACTTGTCCTGCTTTTACAGTATGGGTCATAACTGGGCATTTTTTCACATTGGTGAAAGTGAGGACTGCAGATGCTAGTGATTATAGTCGAGAGTGAGGTGCTGGAAAAGCATCACAGGTCAGGCAGCATCTGACGAGCAAGAGAATCGACGTTTCAGGCAAAAGCCCTTCATCAGGAATGAGGCTGTGAGTCGAGGCGGTGGAAAGATAAATGGAAGCTGGTGGGGCTGGACGGGGGGGGGGGGAGGGGAGGTAGCTGAGAGTGCAATAGGTGGATGGAAGTAGGACTAATGGTGATAGGTTGGAGAGGAGGATGGAGCAGATAGGTGGGAAAAAAGATGGACAGGTAGGACAGGTCATGAGGGTAGAGCTGAGTTGGAAGGTTAGAACTGGTATAAGATGGGGGAAAGGGAAATGAGGAAACTGGTGAAATCCACATTGATCCGTGTGGTTGGAGGATCCCGAGGTGCAAAATGAGGCATTCTTCCTCCAGGTGTCGGGGGGTTAGGGAGTGGTGATGGAAGGGGGCAGGACCTGCATGGCCTTGGCAGAGTGGGAGGGGGTGTTAAAGTGTTCGGCCATAGGGCAGTGGGGTTGATTGTTGCTGGTGTCCCAGAGATGGCCTCTGAAGCACTCTGCGAGTAGGAGTTCTGTCTCCCCAATGTGGAGGAAACTGCATCGGGAGTAAAGGATACAATAAATGACATGTGTGGAAGTTCAGATAATACTCTGATGGATGTTAAAGGCTTCTTTGCGGCTTTGGACGGAAGTGGGGTGTGGGGGGGGGAGATGTGGGCACAGGTTTTGCAATTCCTGTGGTGGCAGGGTAAGGTGCCAGGAGGGGAAGATGGGTTGGTAGGAGGTGTGGACGTGACGAGATAGTTGCGGAGGGAATGGTCTTTACGGAAAGCGGATAGGGGTGGGGAGAGAAATATATCTCTGGTGGTGGAGTCCGTTTGTAGGGGACAGCAATGGCGGAGGATGATGCGATGTATATGGAGGTTGGTGGGGTGGAAGGTTAAGATCAGGGCTGTTCTGTCCTTGTTGAGGTTGGAGGAATGGGGTTCAAGGGCCGAGGTGCGAGAAGTGGATGAGATGCATTGGAGGGCATCACCAACCACTTGAGATGAGGAATTGTGGTCTTGAATGAAGGAGGCCATTTGGTGTGTTCTGTGGTGAAACTGGTCCTCCTGGGAGCAGTGTTTCATGTTGTTGAGTAGATGTCAATTTTGTAACTGTACTGGAACAGCTTGGCTAGGGGAGTGGCAAGTTTTGGAGCACATGTCTTCCTATAACATGAATAACCATTAAAACCACAGCATACCAAGGAGATGAACAAAATGATGATTATTCTGACACCCAATCATTTTTCTTCATGACTATTCCCAGCAGTGTATCAGAGATTAGTCTTCAATTCTAGAGAATTATAATTAGTGTCTTAATGGAAAAAGTGTAGTATAGAGGCAGAGAGATGTAAGGAAGATATTTCAGAGCTTGGAACCTCAGTACTTGCAGACACAGCCACCATTGGATGAATTGCTAAAACAGGAAGGCACAAGAGGTCAGAATTGGATGTGTGCAGATAGCTCTTTGGATTGGAGGGCTGAAGACCATTACTAAGATCGGCATCTTATAAAAGGAATTGTATTTATTTGTTTAACATGATTATTGAACTGCTGTATCATGTAATTGGCAGCAGTTGATACAAATTCTGAAACCTATCAATATGTATAAACATTGTTGACTGATTTTCATTTTAAGGGACCTAATCTGACAAGAATATTAAATTTTTCAGAATTTCATTGCTTTTATGATGCTGCTGATCTTTTATCAAGGTTATGCTGTCCTTGGCTTTTTTTTAAAAGAGAAATTCTAAAAGCAGCCATTCCAAAAGGTCTAGGTTTGAAGGGTTCTAAGGCCAATTTGATCATAGCTAACAGATACTGCCTGAGATAAATGGCTTTCCCGTTAAAAGAAAAACACTTGTCCAATGAAAGGGGACTGGCCAGTTCTCCCAGCTCAGCTTTACTATGATTTGGCTTGGGTTTTAGCAGTCTGGCTGTTCACTGAAAACAGTTAGGAGTTTTGAGGCTGCTGTTCCAAGAAACAGCTTTTATCTGTGTTTCATTTGGTAATCTTGCAAATAAGTTTTGTTTTGTTTAAAACTAAGTGTTTTGACCAGCTGCATTACTCCTGGATTATCCACTATACACCTGCTTAAAACAACTAACAAAGTTAGGATTCAGACTACTTTCTTGAAAAGATTTGAGGGACTCTGGCCTGGTCCTTAACACTTTCTATTGAGGGTGCAGATCAGCACTGGGATGCTGGTATCTCAGTTGGCTGGTATGCAATGCAGATGGATGCCAACAGTGTGGGTTTCATTTCTGCACTGGCCGAGGTTACCATGAGGGACTCTCCTTCTTAACCTCTCCCCTTGCGAGAGGTGTGGTGACCCTTAGGTTAAACCACCACTAGTTGTCTCTCTAACGAGAGAGCAACCCTATGGTCCAGTATGGCTATGGTGACTTTACCATTACAATATCTGCATTGTCAGAATGGCTTTATCAATGAATTCTGTTATTCATAAGCATTTACGTTCTTTCTCATTGTCAGGCAAAACACAAGTGATACAAAATAATATAATCCCTGAAAATGAGGACAAATTTAATCCAATCAGTTATTCATTATCTGCAAATCTTCAGAAGGTCGAGTGCCATGAGGAGCTGACATGAAAGAATATTGTTAACTGGAGTAGATCGGCTATGATCATATTAAATTGCCTCAGAGTCCAAATAGGTTATTCCGGTCCTATTTCGTAAATTCTTATGGATTAGTAAAAAGATGTAGAATCATCAATGGTTTCAGAAAATAACACTTACTCACTAACAATTTGCTCAATCACTGTAGTTTAAATTCTGTCAGAATCAAAGCCATAGATGCAAAGGTAAAATACAGGAAGTAGTCAAAAATTATTGCCCAAGACCTGAAGCAGTATTCAAGTATGAATGGAACAGTGGAAATCTAGCAAAAGCAAGGTCAATGGGCAGCAAAGGGAAAAAATCAGTTCTCCTTGTTTCTCCTACCAATGGAAACATCTTCCCAACATCTACTCTGTCCAGGCCATTCAGTATTCTGCAAGTTTCAATTAGAACCACTGTTCATCCTTATAAACTCCATTCAGTATAAATTCAGAGTGCTCAAACGTTCCTCATATGTTAAGCTTTTCATTCCTGGGACCATTCTCACAAACCTCCTCTGGGCATGCTGCAGGGGCCAGTATATCCTTTCTGAGATATGGGACCCAAAATTGCACACAATACCCCTAAGATGGTCTGACCAGAGCCTTATACAGCCTCAGAAGAACACCCCTGCTTTTATATTCCTCTCAAAATAAATGCCATAATTGCATTTGTCTTCCTAATTAGGAGAGAATCCTGGACAATTTATATGCAAGTTGGAACACAAAGCAGGACAACATAAAATCAACTTTTGTATGTATGAGGACATGTTCACACATCAGATCTTTAAATTACTATTAATTCATCCCAACATGGGATCACATATTAGGAACAGTCTGTGCTTAGCCTTTGTACTCTATACAACTGATCATCTTTATGGACAAATTCCAGTAAAGTTATTGTGGAGAGAAATACTTTCTGGAGAGATACATTTCAGTTTGAAGCTGACCCTACAATTGACAGCATTCATTTTCAACATGGATAATCAAGAGTTCACTGTTGACTGAAGAAATTATACAGTAAAAGAAAAACCTCCTGCAGAGAATTTTGTATTCGGAACAATTTTCCCTAATATCGTAGTTCACTGAGGCAGGTCCCTGCAGTAGATGACACTAAGTCATGCTGTAACTAGGGGCAAATAGTGAGGCAAGTGAAACCACTGCTTGCAATTTCTAAATGAACAATTAAAAAAAAACAATTGAAAACATTTAAAAGATAATTGCTGGAGAATTTTATAAACGTCTCAGAATTTTGAAAGCAGTGCATAAGCAACTCATTGGATCAGAGTCTTAATTGGCAGCTTTTAAAGGGCAGATTGTGGAACAGCTGGTGATCACAGAGACATTTTTATTTCATTACAAGAGAAACAAGGAACCATTTATTTAGTCCTGAAGCCCCTTGAGCAGTTAGTCCTATTGGCAGTGATATGTATTAGAGAGAGGCCGAAGAGAGAGACTGACAAGGCAGTGTTTTGGCTGTCACTGGAAGAGTGCCTTCCTTAAAACTACTTCCTGCCACTTGCAGGGGCAGCCTCAAAATTAGCAAGTGACAAAAGGTCATTATTTCCAAAGAGAGAAAGATCTATCTACCCCTGCCCTGAATATGTTAATAATGCAACACCATCAATCCTCTGGGGAAAACACATTCAATGATTCACAACTTTTACTGAAGAAAGTCCTCCTCATTTTATTACTAAATACTCTAAATGTGTCCTGTCAGGGTGGCAAGTTGTAATCAGTGGAGTGCCATAGTATTAGTGTTAAGGACTCAACTGTTTTCAAAGTATAACAATGACTAAGATGATGGGACTGCCTGCATGGTAGCTAAATTTGCTGATGACATGAAGAGAGATTGGGCAAGTGATTTATCAAGTGAACGTAAAGAGTCTACAAAGTGATGTGTTATTTGTGTGTGTTAAGTGAACAGGCAAAAGTTCGGCAAATAGTGAAAGATGTGGGAAAATGTGAAGTTACTTACTTTGACAGTAAAAAATTAACATCTTATTTCAATAGAGAGACATTGCAGAACTTAATGGTACAGAGAGAATTTGATGTTCTGAGTGCATGTATCAGAAAATACAGTTAGTGTGCAGTTACCGCAAGTGATTAGAAAGGCAAATGGAATATTAATGCTTGCTGCAATGGGAATGAAACATAAAAGTAGGGAAGATTAACTGCAGTATGTAAAGGGCATTGGTGAGTATATAACTTGTGTGCTGTGAAACATTTTGAACTTACTTGAAAACTGATAAAATTGTATTAGAAAAACTTCAATGGTGCTTCACTCACCTCATTCCAGGGATGAAGAGTTTATCTTATGAAGAATAGATTGGGTCACAACCATTGGAGTTTCCAAGAATGAGAGGTGATCTTACTGAAACCTTTGAGATCTTAAGGAGAATTAACAGGGTGATAATCAGGAGGATGTTTTGTCTTTTGTAGACACTGTTTAAGCATTAAGGAGTTGTAAGAAGCTGTTTTTTACCTCCCAAAGGTCATTATGCTATGAAATCTTCTTCCCCAGAAAGCAACGGAAACTAGATCATTAAAGTTATCCAAGGCAGCATTATTTAGAGTTTGATTAGAACTCAAAGATTACAGAGGACAAACAGGACAATAGATTGTGATCATAACCAGATCAATCTTGATCTTATTGTAGAATAGATGAAGCGGGCTCAAAGAACTGAACGGATACCTACTGTTCTGTTCGATGCACCATATCACAGCCCCTTTGGAATCTTGTGTAGTTCAACATACTAGCTTCTCTTTCTTCTAAATGCCAGAGTATGAATCCATTTTACTCAGCCATCCCGTTATAAAGAGTAAATCTTGCTTTTAATACAGCAGCCACATCACTACTAATGCCTGGGGGTGGGGTTGATGGTGTGGGGCTGGTTGTGAAAAGGTGTTAAATTCCTCTTTTATTGGAAAAAGGAAATATCAGTTTGTCATTAACATATTATGAAATAAATCATGATGCCGCTTGCCAATAGCAATAAAAGGTATGTGGAGGATATAGGATTGGAAATTTTAATAACAAGATCATGGAATAATTAGCGAAAACATCAACTGTATGGTTTAAGAAAAGCTGAATCTTGCAAATCTAATTTATTAATTTTCTTTGAAGGGTGTGATAAAGAAGCATGATGGGCTGAAGCTATAAATATTTTACACTTAGGTTTCATTAAAGCCTTTGTTGCAACAGCTCTGGAATGGTTAATATGGAAAATAGAGAAATAACAATTAGAGAGAAAGTACTTGAAAAAGGCTATATCTATATTTGCTTGGCCAAGGTGACTCAAAAGGATGGTGGTACCCAGGTTTTCATCATCTTGGGAGAACATTAGGGGTCACTTAGGTCAGTTTTTTTGAGATCTCTCATTTTTATTGACAGGAATTTGCTGAAAGGATTCTGTGTAACAGTGGCTACCTTTTTAGATGAACAAATGTAACAGGGCCTCCAGGTGCAGATGATAACAGTGTTGGAAGGCTCAGAACAGTGCAAGTTAATTTATCTGGACTCTCCCTAGATGATGAAGTGATTTTGTTACTGAAAGAAACCTTCATGAGAAATACAGGCAAACAAAGGCTTCCTCAACTAAGATATGAACTACAAGCATACTCTGATGTAAGTGACTCAATTTTCTAAGTTTAGCTGAATGTCTTTTAATGTTTTTTAAAGACATGTTGATAGTGGAATAAAAAAAAAGTTTTATTATCATCCCTTAAGTCTTAAGTCCCCTGTTCCACAAAGATAATGGAGATAGTAGATTACAAATTGTACAAGATAAGCCTGAGAAGGCTTTAAACCATATTTTTTATTCATTCATGCAACGTGGACATTACTGACGAGGTCAGCTTTTATCACCCATCTCTAATTGCCCAGAAGGCACTATAGAGTCAACTGGGGTAATATGATTGGGTAAGGACAACAGATTTCTCTCCTTCAAGAATATAAGAGAACTGAGCAGAAAACTGACAAGTGTAATTCAATGTAGAAAAATGCAAACATGTCACAGAGGCTAAAAAGTCAAGAAGGAACAATACTTAACTCGAAAGGAGATAATACACATGGGAAATGATAGACATCTGGCGATCTTGATTCGTTATAAATTGAAGGTATTTTAATGATACAATAGTTTGTGCCTAAGGTTTCAGGATGCAGAAAACGTATTATTAAACAGTGCTATTTGAATAAAACAGAATAATTGTAGATCATATTGTCCTAAATTGTAAAATAGTTGTCACATAAATTAAATTTGGCAGAATGAGAAGCAGTAATGATTTGCCCGTGTAAAGGTCAATCTGCTTCAAAATCAACCCAATGTAAAGCTCAAGATGTTGGAGAATTAGATAAAACTAAATTATGACACGAGTCAAGTGGAAACCTCCAGAGTTTCAGCCCGAGCATCTTTAGCACATCCTCCACTGTCCATATTCAGAGAAACTGTTACTTTCAACAGTTACTTCATCTCTGAAAATACATTTACAGTTGACTTATGATCAGGCTTAATGCCTTAGAGAGAGAGAATGTTTACTTTTATTGAGTCATCAGCTGGTTTAAATTTCTTGTAGTAGGCAAAAACACAGTAAATCTATCCCAATAAGTTAGAAAAATATTTTCTTACTCTTTGATAGGTAATTCTTTTGATTATAAATGGAACACTTTCTGTAGTTCCTTTAAATAATTCAGTATTGTGTATTATTTTGTACAAAGGGTCAGAGTTCTGAAAGTACTAACGTTGAACATTGTATTCAACCCAAACTTATGATGTTCTTTGAATGAAAATTGAGGAGTCCAGCTTTGGATTCCAATAGAATTAGCCATGGTATTTTTGGCGGTTGTTAGTTGTAATACTTATGCCTATGTTAACCAACATAATTTGTGCCTATTTAAAATCATCAAGTAAACTACACAATGTTGTTAAGCTTATTGCCTGTTCTTGGTAAGACTTACTCATGGTTTATCCTTCACCATTATGGACCAAACAGATGATCAGACTTAATATTAAAAGGAAGATTATGGACAGTACTTTACCCCAACCACAAGTTGCTTGCGATTGATTTTGCCTCACACAATACTGCGATCATGGTGAAATTGTTGCAATAAAGCTCAAATTAATAATGGGGTAAAATGATCCAGGAAGAAAAAAAATCAGAAGAAAAGTAAGTTTTCTCTTTCTCAGTCAATACATGTAAAACCTAAAACATTGAAGCATTCTGCCAAATTCAAGGAACAATAGTAACAAAAAAAGGTAGCAAGAAAATAGTAGCAATAGTAGCAAATTCCAGGATAAAGTCTTAACTCAGAACTGTGAGAGATACAGAACAGACAACATGGGCAAATAAAAGATTTTAAAAAACTAGTCACTCAATCGACTTTGGAGAAAGAAGATCCATAAGGCCTGTCCTGATTCAAGGGTTGGCTTGGGAAACGACCATTTCATAGCTTTAGGAATAAAATTAAATATCTGTACAGACAAGGGGGAGAAAACTTTATAACAATACCACAAAAGGCTAGGCTGGGAAGCACAGAAGGTAAAAAGTAACAGTTCCCATTTACAATCAGTGTCAACGCCAGTCTGAGCGTATCCCATGAGGCATGGCTATAATAATGAAGTCAAGGGCCATTAAATTAATTTATGCAGAGGCTGTAGCATTGGGAATGTCATGGAGCAGATTGATGATGACAAAAGGACAATTTGAAAGAGTTACAAGGCAACATATAACAGAAGAATATAATTAATGGACTTTTAAGACTTGTGCTGAATTTTCCAAAAGTATCAATTATGTATCAATTTCGGGAAGTTTTATAGAGGTTTTCTCACCATGAGCTCTAGTGAGTTATCTCAGACAGCTGTCCTCACTACATAGACACAAGACCTTTATATGCATTCACCAGTAGCAGACTTATTCACCATTGCCGTAATATTCCTTGATTTCCATTGCCTACTCTGTACCAGATCAAAACACTGCCAGTCGGGAATAACCTTTCGTTGTGCAGATACTTGGAGGGAAGGAAAAAAGAGCCATTTCTGAAGGTAAATGAAAGTGAAATACCGTGAATGCGGAGATCCAACATAAAAACAGAATGTGCTGGAGAAATTCTGCAAATCTGGCAGCATCAGTGGAGAAAGAAACAGAGTCAACATTTCACGTTTGACATGACTCACCTTCAGAGGATTAGCTCTGTTTCCCTCTCCACTGGTACTGCCACTGAGGCTCTCCAGTACTTTCTCATTCCCTTATTCAATGGTTCTGAAAGTTAATTCAGGGAGTGATATACACAACACTGAAATGGAACAGGTGACAGGGTAGATAATTACTTACAGTACAATGTTAATGCTACCTAAATCAGTCATGTTAAATTGTATTTGATGCTTTTATGAGGATCTAAGTAGTTTTCTTTGAACAATTGGAAAGTGAAAAATATGGCTTTGACCTCTACTACATACAAACCCTGGAACTATTAACTATTTCTTATAAAAGTTGAAGGAAATAACAATCAACAACCTTTAAGCCACCAGACTGATAAACTGACTGGCCTACTTGCATGATGATATGGGCACAGATCTTCAGTTTTGAGCACCTCCATATCTGACACAGATCAGTTAAACATACGCCTACTTAACGCTGGAGGAGGGGTAATCGAGCCGTCTTACCAGGAGCCTGCCCAGCTGAAGCTGTCCAGTTCAAATCAGGAATCCATACAGCCAATGGTAAAGAGGATCAGCGTTAAAATCACACACCCTTTCTTTAAAAGGTTCTGAACAGGTGCTGAGAGACAGTAAATGGGAGGGATGTGTGGTGTCAGAGGGGTGAGGAAGTATAAGGTGCCTGGTGGATGAGGACAATAAGCTGGCAGGGGTGAATGGGTGCTTAGGGTAGGATTGAGGATCAGGTCGGGTCCAAGGGATGACCAATAGGGTGAAGGAGCTGGGTCGTGTCAGGTGTGGGTTAAGGTGGAGGACTGGTGCTAGAAGTCATGAGGGTTCCAGGAGAGTGAAAACAGGTGGGTTGAGAGCAGGATAAAGTGTCAGTGGGAGTGCTTCAATGATTGGGGTGAGGGTGGAGGGCGATCACTGTAAATTTTATTCTTGGCTAGGAGGTAGAGCATGTTTTTCTCCTTCTAACTTTGTCTGGGTAACCATTAAGGTAAGTCAATCAGGACCCTCCACAGTCTTCAAAACTACCTAGAGCTGGGAGCTTTTTCAGACATCAGATAATTGCTCAATAGAAGTTTCAATCAGAAGATCTAGATCATCAAACTTAGTAGGATGAACTTATTTGACCCTACAACTGATGTCTCAAAAGCATGGCTGAAATTGACAGCAGTTTCAAATTATGTTAATGTGAAGGATCCTGGCCCAGACCACCAAATTTATGTTATAATCTGACTAGAGACCAGTAACATTTCTTTGCAGAATTATAGAGATGTACTTTAAAGTCAACAAAGTGTGAGGTACAGTAAACTTATATGGTGAACACACCAGAAGAGTCCACAGGTTTAAACAAACAGTCGTAATCTTTACTTTACTGTTGGAGCAGCAATACAATGTAATATAAATATAGAACATACTTCTAACACTCAGAATTAACATTTGGTAAATATGGATAATAGACTGTGATTGAATACCCCATAATGCAAAAATAACATATTTAATCAAGGCACATTATATTTCACTTTTGCTGAAGCTCCTTCTCAATAGATGCTCCTTCCCCATTGGCTGTTCTTATTCTAATTGATCACTCTTCTTTCCTGTTTCCCATACATACCCTCAAGGGTGGCACTGTGGCTCATTGTCATCTCACAGCGCCAGGGACTCTGGTTCAATCCCAGCCTTGGGTGACTGTCTGTGTGGAGTTTGAATGTTCTCCCTGTGTCTGTACGGATTTCCTCCAGGTGCTCTGGTTTCCTCCCATAGTCCAAAGATGTACAGGTCAGGTGAATTGGCCATGCTAAAATTGCCCATAGTTTTCAGGGATGTTTAGTAGTCTGGGCTGAATGGAGAGCAGTAGGGAAATGGGTCTGGGTGGGTTTCTCTTCAGGGGTTCAGTGTGGACTTGTGGGCTGAAGGACCTGTTTTCACACTGTAGGAATTCTATTTCATTGTGCCAATACTCAATAAAATACATTTCAGTATGTCTCGCAGGCACCATTCCAGCTTCCCACTGACAGCTAGCCTCACCAAACTAAAGCTGTCCCTTGGTTTCTTCAATCTTGCTCAATTGAATTCCGTGAATAATGATTGTCGGATTTTCAACCCTCTCTCAGCTGTACTGAACGATTAGTGGCATATGGCTTCTTTGAACTAAGCATGTTACAATCTCACATAAAGCTGACTTCTACAGCTGTAAAATGCTTACAAAAAGGATTCATCACAACTTGAATAAATGGTTATCCATTTGAAATTCAGAGTAACTTGATAGAAAGACTTGCTGTTAAGAAATGTTCAGCTGCCCGTTAAGAAAAGGATTAGTCAGATTAGTGTCAAATGCATGAATAATAATGACAACTGAGAAGTGATCTGAGGCCATTCAAAAACTTCTTTTTATTCCTTGTTAATTCAGGGCCTGTAGGCTGAATTCAAAGAAAACAGCAGGAGTTTAAACTCAGAAACAACCATCCTTCATAAATATCCAAATACTTCACTTTGAAATAACCAGGTTGCCTCTAGCTTTCTAAAAATGATTTAGCTCAAACTAAGTTATTAGACGAATTTGCTAAACATATAGAAAACCGTCAAACTTGTACGAGACAGCTGCTAACATAAGTTATACTTTGATCACCCCAACAGGACTCTGTGGAATGCGTTGCCCTTCAGCGAGCAACAGCTTATGTCTTGACATGCAGCTTTTCTGTTAGTAAATGTCACTACGAGTCAATAATAGACATTTGTGGATAATCAAAGAAAAATCTTGGTATTACACATACTGTTATAGAGTTGGATTTTCACGTCCTTAGCGTGGTGAAAGTAATACTGAGTGGGTAAATTTAATTGGATGAGAGACACAAAATCAGATTCTGGCTGTCAAGGTAAACTTCAACAATTAAGTTCTCTGGTTCCTTCATTCGCAGGGCAAGTGCCTGTAGGTGGTGAGAAGCCTACCTGAATATATTTGCATCTCTGTAAAAGCATAACTTGCTGGAATTAACTTCTTCTTCTCAATTAAGTTTGCCACAATTGAGAAACTCAATGCAACAGAAACTTAACAACTAATGAAGGAGAATTGTTCATAAAAATCTTTGCTTTCTTTTTAAAGTCTTTTTGGCACTTCTCTTATTATTTTCCTTTTCTGGAATTTTTTATCATTTCTGATCATTAAAGTGGAGTGTGTCCTAAATGTTTTAGACTTACCCTCCTATTTGTGCTGAAAGGATGATTTACAGGTAAACATTGTTGAAATGTTTTAAAATGAAGAAGTATTGTCTTTATATTTTCTCTGAAGGTGTAGGAATTTTTTTCTCCTCCTCTTCATGGTTTTCATGCTCATTTTTAAAGAATATTGATGATGTTTCCTTTTTCAGAAAAATGGCATTGCAATGATTTGATTTAATTTATTTTATTTATTATCATGTGCATTTTATTACAACATGCAGTTAAAAGTTTTGAATGCTGTCACCACTTTCTGCTGTCATCTTAAAACACAGAAAAGATAAACTAAAACATAGAAAATAAAGGCAGAAGAATAAAGAAAAGGTAGCTTTACAGTCCTTCTTGATATGTTCTTCTCCATGGGTGATGGGCCTGGTGGCCAGGCATGAGTCCCTTCACAATGACGCTGTTGCTGAAACACAAGTCACCACTCTTCAGCTCCATCTGGCCTGCACTGATGCCCTCGTCACCATGAGTCCTCCCTGGGACCGCACCAATGCAAATGCCACTGATGTCATTGGGTACCACACTGACCCAAACTCAACTCTGTCACTGCCATGTTACTTCGGGCCCACCTCAACGATGCAGCTGGGTCTCGTACTGGGCCCAAGCTGCCCTCTGCAGCTGCTTCTATGAGTCTGTGCTGGTTGGAGATGCTGCTGGAAGACTTTCTCCCACACCGACACCATGACTGTACTTTGGACCCACCCACTGACTGCCATGGGGCTACACTGGGCCCACCCACAGACAGCCCCAAGAACACACTGGGTCCACTCACTGACTACTACGAGTCCACGCTGCGCCCACTCGCTGGCCATCAGGAGTCTGTGCTGGGCTCTCTCAATGACTGCCATGACTCTGTGCTGGGTTTACTCACTGACCACCATGAGTCTGCACTCGGCCCACTCTGACCATCATGAATCTGCACTGGGCCCGCTCGCTGACCATCATGAGTCTGCACTGGGACCTCTCACTGATTATCATGTGTCTTCACTGGTCCCTCTCGCTGACCGTCATGAGTCTGTACTGGGTCCACCCGCTGACCATCATGAGTCTGCACTGGGACCTCTCAGTGACTATTGTGTGTCTTCACTGAGCCCTCTCACTGATTATCATGTGTCTTCACTGGTTCCTCTTGCTGACCGTCATGAGTCTGCAATGGGCCCTCTCGCTGACCATCATGAGTCTGCACTGGGCACTTTAGCTGACCACCAGGAGTCTGCACTGGGCCGTCATGCTAACTGCAACAAATCCATGCTGGGACTACTTTGCTGCTGCCAATGCTATTGCTGCAACAGAGCTCTTCAACAAGAGATAAATAAAATAGAAGACAAAAGAAAGAACAAAACAGCAAAAAGAGCAGTGAGATTATGTTGGAGCTATACAAATGGAATACTGTGTGTAGTTCTGATCGTTACACTAGAAAGAATGTGATTGCATTAGAGAGGGTGCAGAATAGATTCATCAGAATGTTGCCTGAGCTGGAGTGATTCAGTTATGAAGCGACTTAAGAGGGACTTGGCTTGTTTTCCTTACAGCATATTAGGCTAACAAGGAATGAGATGTACAAAGTTCTCAGGGCATAGGTAGGGTAGATAGGGAGAAATGCTCGCCCTTTGCTGAAGGATCAGTCACAGTAGGAAGGAGAACACAGTTTTAAGATAAGGAGCTGGAGCTTTAGTAGGAATTTGAGCAAAATCGTTTCATCCAGAGGATTTGTGTGCATCTGAATCTCTAACTAAAAGAGTGATAGAGGTGAGAACACTCAAGAAATTAAGAACTATTCAGATAAACACATGAATTAACAAAGCACACAAGGCCCAGGGCCAAGTGGTTGATCATGGGATTAGAATAAATGGATGTTTGATAACCAATGTGGACATGAAGGTTTAAGGATGTCTTTCCAGGCTCTAAATGTCTGTGACTCTTTCTCGCTCTTTCTCTCTACATGCTAGGTATATTCAGATAAAAAAGCCTCAAGCTTTTACTGTTTCCTATTATTACTGCCCCTAATTATAATTTTTGGTGCAATATTCTGTGTGTATTTCTACTTGTTCCTGTCACACCTTCATTATCATTCAGCTCTTCACTCACCTGTCATGTTCCTTTTTGATTTTTTAAACAGCCTATCAACTGACATCCCTTTCTCCACAACTATTTGGTTGATGTGCATGCAATGTGTTTGTTACGTAGGCTGCTGGTATATATTATAGGTATGATACTGAGATAAGATGGTATCATACCGCAAATTTTCAACCAATTTTCTTATGGAGTGAACCCAATGCCTAACTACCACAAATTTGGCTGTCAAGTGGTCTGCATCTGGGGACCTTGCAGGGCAGCAACACACCCAAAGTGCCACATTGGACCTTGGATAAACACCTTCATGATCATAGTCTCTTCCCTTGACTGATGAATGCTGACAATCATGACAAGCTGCCTGGCTTTCTGTCTTTACTAGCAAAGCACTGAGTGATAGGGAAAAGTTCAAAAAGTCAAGACGATGCATAGATGCTGTGAACATCTAGGCAGTCACCAAGTGCATGGGTGCTAAGAAAGTGAGGAAGTAAGCCTGAGATGCTCACTGTCCAGTCCATGGTGTCTGTCCCTTCATGCAAAGTATCCTGGCAACAACATTGCAATGAAAGGTGCTGGTGTGATCCAAAGAGCAACACTGACATGCTGAAGCCCACTGTCAATGGATTGGAACTGTGCCATGATGATGCACGTCAGTAGTAAATGTTAGATGCCAATATCTGTGGATGTGGGTTGTGTGATATTGCATGGACTGAGCGGTTGGTGTCAGGTGTCCAGAAGGGAAAGTGATGAGTTGGAATCACCACATGCCTACTCAGAATTTCATGTCACAAACTCTCAGCATCTAATTTCTATTGGTAGGTGGAAGAATGGGTGTCTGAATACTAATGGGGTGAGATTAGACAGTACTGAAGCTGATTATAAGTGATAGTCTGTATTAGTAGGCTTCTCACTGCTCACCAGTGAGAGTCTCGTCTCAATGTTTGGAATGCATTTGAAAAATGTGACTGGTCTCGACATCAAGGAATGTATTGCGCGGCATTCTCATCTGATTTCCCCAAATTTATACCATAATCCATATCATTCAAGGTCTATGGTGATTCTGTCTCAGGCAAAAGACTTTTAGCAAAACTGCAAAGAATCTCAAACTCAACTGCTTAAACTTCAATGTTCCATTTGCACTTCACAAACAGCCCAGAGACTGATTGTATAACTTTTATATTTTTTAAGATTCCCTTCTTATTTCTAATATATGTGTGTTGCATTATTATTTATTTGTTACTAACAAATAAACTCACTCTTTATTTACATCTAGAAATGCTGTTTAAATTGACTCATTTTAAAACATAAAGTCCTTTGGCCTTGGAGAAATGCATCTTAAACTTGTTGTGTCCAACCAAGGGCAAGAGTGAATAAAGAATGGGAATTACTTCATCCCGGCTCACCTGGGACTTGAACAGTTCAAGGTATTCTGTCTTAAGCATAACAAATTGGGGTTTCTAACCAAAGAACTGGCCACAGCTCTTGTAAATTGTACCAGGGAATGTCAATTTCTTGACAATAACTTTGTTGAATGGTTTTAATGTGTTTAGATGAAATGAGAACTCCAGTGCAGATGTGATTACTGAACTTGCTTCAGTCTGTGGTCAATTGATCATAATAGTGATCTAAGATCAGCTTTTGTCCTTTGTTTTAACAACAATTTTAGTTCAAAAATGATTTCAAGTATAAGAATCAGATAACAGAAGTTAAAATGTGGTAGTCCACATTTACTACTTTCAAAACAGTGGTTAGAAGGAATTCTTAAAAGGGATCCACGCAGGAAATGCCAATTTCTCGCACAATTCCTGACAACACTGAGGGCTGAAAGGCCTGTATTGTGCTTTACTGTTCTGTGTTCTGTGTTCCATGTTCAAAACTCCATTACCTTATCTTGACCCACATGGAGATTTTCCCACTCATCATTTCTCTTTGTGGACCTCCCCTACCTTAAAAATATTTGCCAGAATTTATGAATCACTTCTTCCACTTATGCCATCTTCTCTTTATAGTCATGTCCAGTATCTCAAACTTGACAGTGCTTTGAGATCCCATGCATTCCCTGCCCAACTCCAACAACACCAGTCAAACCCATTAAGATATTTCAGGCATAATATCTCCCATGTTTGGACCTCTGTTGCTAAACTTAACTGTTGAAAATCTCATCAATCACAGTTTTAATATGCCTTCAGTCAGAGGTCCTGAAGCATGTGCTGTTAATTTCTGGCTTTCGATAAGGTATTTTTGAATGTTCCATTACATGACAAGGCAAAATTGTTCACTGACCTAGAACAATGATTCTTGTTCACTGTGTGTCAGACAATATGTTCATTCAGATTAATAGCCATATGAAGTAGTCTAGAATCAACGTAATCAAGACAGCAACACTATCTTTGTTGCAGTGTTGGACAAAATAACAATGACACGACTCAGGTAAAGGCAGAGTCAAGATTAGAGTGGTGCTGGAAAAGCAGAGAGGTGAGGCAGCATCCGAGTAGCTGGAAGATCGACATTTTGGGCAAAAGCCCTTCATCAAGATAAAGACTATTTCTCATAGTATTAACAAAAGAAGACAACATACATATTGCTCATGGTGCTTCCATTCACAGAGGAGAATATGTAAAACATGACACTGCGTAGAAGCTGAAGTATAAATTCCAAGCTTACTGTTCACAGTGAGAGACATTGTTTATTTAAAACATATAATCTAGAGCTCAGTTCTTCATTTTTTAATGTTTAAACTTTAAATGTTAGCTGGATTTATGCTCATCATAGATCATCTTGTCATTCTTACTTCTATAATTTATATTTTATTAGCTTGTTTATCCTTACTTATGTAATTGCACAGTAAACAGATTGCTCATTTAGGCAGGACATCACTTTTCTCTCCCCTGAAATAAACTCACAGCGAAAAACTCTAACTGAAGAAAGGTTCTACAGAATGGTCATCTCATTAAATAGCTTTTGTTTGAGCAAAACCTGGTTTCATCAAGTTGTGGCAGATTGCTTACAAAGTCAGTTGAGGTAAAATGAATATAAACTTCCTTTAAGGAATGCATATATCAGTGAGAATACATTGCATGACTTCATCTTGCCCCAATGCTTCTTGAAAGAGCAAGATCATATGACATTGTATCACTTCCTGCAATAGTGTCTGTTGTCTTATTAGCATATCAGTCAGATTCAACCCCTCATATGACATATTTAAAGGGGTAACCCCAACAGCTTCAGGGCAGATGTCTTTATGAGCTATAATTAACATTGTAATGACCAGACCATGCCAGGACCTCTTTTATCTTATCCACCTCTGCGTGTAAGTTTCTACTAGGCAGAGGAAGTAAAAATATGCCCCAAAGATGTTGGGAGACAAGAGATAGAGTAGTCCTTTTGATAGATCACTTCCCTCCAAATGTGAGAAATTAACTTATTTTCCTTCAATGTTTTTAGATTCTCAGTATCACTCCCTATTCTCTTTGCTCACCGTTTCATTTAATTTCTTTTCTGTGTGTCTACTTATAGAGCTGGGTCAAGCTTGGTTTTCTGAAATACACTCAGTGGTCATGCCCTGCAAATGTTTGGTTTCTCACCTTCTGAACTATAAATGAGACACACATCTTAAGTCAAGGTGTTTTTAACTGGTGGGAAAATGACAGCACTTAACACAATCACAGATGCTCAGATTGTTTTTCGTGTTACAGGTTGCACCACAGCCAAGCTTCTGGTAAATTACTATCTAAGACATAGAAAATAAAATGCATATTTTTAGTACCTACCACTTAAAGTGCTAACACTTCAATAAGGATGAATAATTGGTTGCTTTGTTGGTCTGTTCAGCGAAATAACACAACACTACAAAGGCAAAAAAAAGAATGCCTTTGTATTATATACCTTGGAAAATTAATTAATTTGGTTAATTCATTGTGTATTTTGTGAATTTTTTTACATTGATATCTTTATTTAACAAATATTTTGAATCCATTTATTCAAAAAGGAAATGTTTGTAAAATCCTACCAGTTTGTTTACTTCAAGAAGTTCAAGCATTAAAATACTAAGGGAAGAATCTCATAGGGATGTAGCAACGTGAACTACTGTGGTATACTTACAAGCGCAGCAAGGCTTATCTCAAACTTTGAGATAACCTCGCTCCATCTTTTATGTTTTCCATAAGTGACATGGTGAAATTCTCACCATCCTATGGCTAGTTTCCAAGTTACGGGGACTAATGCTAGTTAAACACCTTGTTAACACAACACATCTGATTTATGTATTCAGCCTTCCATTTTTAGCAAACTTTACAAACAAGCTCAACATTAGGAAAACTCGACAATGAGCATATACTAGGCGGATTCAGCTTGCAGAATCACCTTTGTGTTGCCTGTGGCCCAAATGCAGCTCGGGGTAAGATACACAGGCATCAGCCACACTCACTCCTCCTCCACAGACATTGATGTCGGGCATCTGTCAGCCAACCTTAACTGTCCTGGCACTACTACAATGCACTGGTAGTGTGATCTGTAACATACACTTGCATTGTTGAACCCAGCAATGAGCATTGAAAGGCTGCAGTGGGGACAATTTGTGTACAGGGAGAACATCCAGCTGGCCTTATCTGAGGGATGCTCACTTGATCTTATCACTTGCCTCCTTTAGTAATCCTCCAGGAAGAGGGCTGCCAACCGCTGCACCATCTTGTTCATCGGGGCTTCCAGGTTATTGTCAGTCCATCATGGTGACATCTATCCCTTCTTAACAAATTCTTATGGACATGTTCTTTAACGAGCAAGGCAGCTTCAGAACGCTGGTGCTTACCGGGTGCTCTGTAGCATTTTAAAGACGGTGTGGATGGAAGGGATACCTGTGTTTTGGCAGATATCTGCTGAGTAGCAATTTGTTCCAGGAAGAGCATGTAGTAAGATGGTGCAGAAATCAGTCATGAGAGATGGCATGGGGGCAAGGCAACGAATGACGCGAAAGTGAGGATTGCAAATGCTGGAGATCAGAGTGAAAGAGTGTGGTGCTGGAAAAGTACTGCCAGTCAGGCAGCATCTAAGGAGCAGGAGAGTGGATGTTTCAGGCATAAGGGCTGATGAAGGGCTTATCCCCGAAACTTCGACTCTCCTGTTCCTCAGATGCTGCCTGACTGACTGTACATTTCCAGCAATGAATGAGGTGAGTTTGATGAGGGAGGGTGAGAATTCTTGCTCAGGCTAGTGGCAATAATCTCTCTAAAAAACTCAATGCAACTCTGACTTTGTGAAAAAAATATCAGATTTGGCTCTAATTTATTTTGCATGTCTTAGTCAACACTTGCAATTCATCACTGTCTCTAAACCGTCATGCATGAAGACAGCTAGGTAGAACACTCTGGCGATTATGATTGTGTGGTGATTTTGAAGGACATCAACCAGCAGAGAGACAAGTATCTTGTCAAATATGTCCAACTGAGAACAACACCTTCCTCTCCAGATGGGTAGATGACTACCAGTTCAGGGTGAGTTGTCAAACCTCCAAGGCATTTTACTGAAGATTGATTTGTTTAATTTGTATCTCTGTTTATACCAGTTTGCATAATCATTAAGTTGATAGCATGTACCTACATACAACTATATATCCATTTGGGATAATTTTTTAATATCAGAGATAAATTTGACGTTATGTATGTCACACTTAGTATTTTAACATTCTTTTATAGGATGTGCTCATGCAATCATAATTGGACCATAACTTTTGACCAGAGTATAGAGTACCAAAATACATTTTAACTGGAGTCATTCAGTGTATGACAAACTGATGGCGGCATGCTACTGTTTGTAAACAAATAGATTAGCATGATCTCGGGCACTGAAGTGGCTGTAAAAGTGATATTTGTATATAATAGTGAAATATAATAAACGTCCATTGGATGTTTCAATGCAATGTCCTCATTTCGTATGTTATCCCACATAACATAAGTAGTGCTGATCAAGTAAATATACACTGCTGAAGGCACAATGTATGTCACCCCCACTTACCATTCCACTCCAAGGGACCTAAAATTCCGGCTATAATAAGAAGTGAAAAGAGCTCCGGATGCGGAAATCAGAAACAAAGACAAAAACTGCTGGAAAAGCTCAGCAGGAGTGGCAGCTGCTGTGAGGAGAAATCAGAATTGAAGTTCTGAGGAAGAGTCACTGGACCAGAAACGTTAACTCTGATTTCTCTCCACAGATGCTGTCGGACCTGCTGAACCTTTCCAGCAATTTCTGTTTTTGTTCCGGCTCTAATGTTATTTTACTGAGTCAGTAATTGATTGGATATGGGCGAACAATCCAGGAACCAAGTCCTAAATATGCTGTGAAATTGGTAAATTTGTTTTAACTGGCAACTTATGAACAGACACTCTCAATAAACTGGCAAACATTTATATTTCTAAAATACCAGACGTTTACTGTATTACTGAGATCCTCCACAATGTCTGAGTAGTTAGTTGAGGGTGTGAATTAGAAGGCTATCTGTGGGTAAGTTTTATTTAAGGCAAAATTACATTATTATTTAAGTGACTCGTGCTGTAAGTAAAGTATAACAGTGATGCGTATTACTTAGTGTGTGATTTTACATTGATTACGTGGACCTCTTGATCAACTGGAATATTTGATTAACTGACATACTCCTGAAAAGGTTAATGAAAAGTTTACTGCATCAGGAATTGTCTCCATGAGAGTACAATATTATCATAACAGTCTGTATCTTTTACAAAAGTTCTTTTGGAAATAAAATCTGCCATTTACCCTATCCAGTCTATGTGACATCAGACACAATAAGATTGGTGTTGCCTTGTAACTATCCTCTAGCACAATAGTTGCAATCATCACAGCCTCCAACAGATGGGAAAGAAAAATAAGGATTGTAATTTCAGATTTGACCTACCAATTTATATAACACCTAATTAAGGAATTATTATGACAAAAAACAGTAGATAAAAGATTTTAGGGAATGGAGTTCACCCAACATTTATTGAATTATTTTCTAATCCAATGTATTTGAAAATCTCAAAAAAGACATTGGATCCAGAAATAGAAAATGAATCAAAAGAGAAAGAAAAGTTAAGGTTGTGTAGTATTTAGACAATAGTTGTCATAAAGTAAATAGGTACCATTGGATTTCTGATGAAGGGCTTTTGCCTGAAACATCGATTTTCCTGCTCCTTGGATGCTGCCTGACCTGCTTTGCTTTTCCAGCACCACTCTGATCTAAACTATTGGATATGGATCATCCTTACTGTAATACACCTTGCAAAGAAACAAATCTGATTTATAAAGATTTTAAGTTGGGTTAAACTGTTATGTTAGAAAGGAATAGAAAATTTAGTTCATTTTATAGGAAGAATTCATTTTTTATAGTTTATTTATTTCCATTCAATTTTATTGAGAAAGGTTAATGAGTTAAAACACTACCCAGCTAAAATAATAATGTGAAAAATACATTGGCCCTGTAGCTAAGTGCACACATTGCTAACTGCTAGTAACCTTCTTGATCCTTATCAGCGTACATAGTGATCTCTGTACAACACTGAGCTGCTCAACAACATGATATCTAAGACAAAACTGGCCTCACAAGGCTAGGAGGTTAGTTTAGTAATAGCAAGCAAGCTCTGTGGAGAGATTGGGAGATATTTGGGGGAGAGGGAGATGATAGATAAGACCAGAAGTAGCAGATACCCTGCATCCCAGAAATTTGAAACAGAAGTATTTTGTTTAATACAAGCCTAAAACAGACCATATTGTAATTCATGTACAGTCTACATTTTTCCCAATTCATAAATACCTGATGATTTATTGGTTGGGCAAAGCCCTGCTTCATAGTTTTCCCAATGCTTTGACAAAATAACGATCTCAACCCATACCTCAGACTACTGAGATTATTTCATATAATAATCTACCACAATGATATAATATATTTTATAATTATAAGAGAGAAGAACATCCACATAACTAATACTGTTATGAAGTTGAAGATGTGTATTATACCTTTAAGAGAGAGAGAGAATGCTGTTCTGAAATGAGAGATTAAAAATACCTGTGTATATGACTAGATGGCTGTCCCAGAGTGTACTGGAAAATTGGAAATGTGTAACAATTGGCTGTGAAATGGATACCTGAGTTTGGTGCTGCTTTGACAACAATTAACCAATCAGTTTAGATTATGCCCCAGGATACTAAAACCCAATCAAGTCTGAATTTATTGTTTTGCGAATATCGAACCAATGAGATGATCTGATATTGGGGTTATAAGAATACAGGCATTTTGAAAATTGGTCAGAGAGCAACTGCTGTAGAAAGAGGAACTCCTGGAGAGCTAATTGCCCTCTAACATCTTGCTGTCAAAGAAACTAGAATACACTTTGATCTGGGGACAGGATTCATAGAATCCCTACAGTGTGGAAACAGGCCATTTGCCCCAAACAGTCCACATCGACCCTCCAAAGAGTAACTCACTCAGACCTATTCCACCTACCCTACTACTCTACATTTACTCCTGATAATCCACCCAATCTACACATCTCTGAATACTATGGGCAATTTAGCATGGCCAATTCACCTAACCTGCACATCTTTGCAACTGAGGGAAGAAAACAGAATACCCACAGGAAACCCAAGCAGACACGGGATGAATGCACAAACTCCACACAGATAGTCTCCCAAGGCTGGAATCAAACCCGGGTCCCCGGTGTTGTGAGGCAGCAGTACTAACCACTGAACCATGTGCCACTCTCTATCAAAAGTACCTTTTCTTGTGAAACGTACTTACAGTAAAAAGAAAGAAAATGACACAGGGACATCAGCAGCAGGAAAACTGAAGACAGTGGAAAGGACAAAGACTGTGTGATTTTGAGATTAAGTTAATGTAATTTTAATAAGTGCCTTATTGGAACGGCATATTGCTAGAGTTGGAGTCAGAGAGTAAGCAGTTTAGAGAAAGGGGAGTTTAGATTTGTGAATAGTTTTTTTTCTTTTGTTTAATGTTCACTTTTAGAGTAAGAAAATAAATTGATGTTGTTTTCTGAAAATAGTGGAATTTAGGAGTTCTTTGTCACTCATATTTTAACAGATTATGAGGTAAGGTGAACTTTTCTGGGTGTTTGGTTTAATTTACATAAAAGGTTCACCTCCATGTCGTAACAATTCCATGTTAATAAATTTGATGATAGCTGATTTTATGGAGCTGAGAACAGAGTTTGGGAAAGTAAAATGGCCAATCATATTGGCAAACAGCAATTTAGAATGACAGGGGAAACATTTAAAATGGTGTTCATTTTAAATGTGTAGAGTGTAGAGTTAACATAGTCCATCCAAATGAAAGGATGAACTATATACTAGTTTGACTCCATGGATGAACAAATCTGCAAAGGTTAGAAAATAAGCGAATATTATTTACAAAAAAACAAGAAAGCAGGATAAAAGAGAACATGAAGAGTTTAGGAGAGGAGTGAAAAAAGGAAGGCAAAAAGGGAAAATTAAATTAAATCAAGAGCCATTGAACAAAATAATAAAGTATTTCACAAGCCCATCAATGAAAATCAGGCTGTTTTGAAAATGAGGACCGTTAAGGCACAGGCAGGAGTCCATCACAGGGAACAAAAGAAAGATGGCAGAAATATTAAGTGTCTACTTTATTTCAGTATTCAGTGGGGAGGTAGAAATGTTTGACTTAATTTTGAATGATGAAATGAAGGACCAAGTAAGTGAATTTAAAATAAACAGTGATGCAGTGAACAAAGAAACTCAGGATAAAGCCTCCGGTCTGGTTGGATTGCATCCATGTATTTGAAAAGAATCAAGGGAATAGAGAAGGCCTTCTTACTACATATATTCAATAATTCATAGAACAATGGTGTAGCATCAGAGGACTGGTGATGGATAATATAATTCACATATTTAGGAAGGAGAACAGAACATAACTAAGGAATTGTAAAGCTGTCAACTTAACGTAGGTGGTTGGAAAACTAAATGGAATCCTTACTGAAGGGAAGAATATCTGGAAATTAAAAACATAAAAAAGTAGGTGATTCAGTGGTTACCACTGCTGCCTCAAAGCGCCAAAGACTTGCTTTCGATTCCAACCTTGGACAACCATCGATGTGGAGTTTACATACTCTCCCTGTGTCTGCATGGGCTTCCTCTGAGTGCTCTGGTTTCCTTCCACAATCCCAAAGATGTTCAGGTTAGGTGAATTTGCTATGCTAAATTGTCCAGAGTGTTCAGGGTTGTGTAGGTTAGGTGCATTAGTCAGAGGTAAATGTAAGGGAATGGATCTGGGTGGGTTACTTTATGGAGGGTTGTTATGGAGTTATTGGGTTAAATGGACTTTTCCACACTGTAGGGATTCTATGACTAGTCTGCATGAGTTTCAGAATTGGTAAGTCTTGATTGGCTCACCTTATTGAGATTTTTGAGGAGGAAATAGGAAAAGTAGACTTTAGCATTAATTGTCTGATTAAAGGTCCTCAAATTACAGCAGGATGAGATGGTCACCCATGTATCTGAACTGGCCCTAAATTTCAGCAGAGACCAGCTCCCATCCACCTCCATCCTGCCTGATCAAATGTGTCTCCAGCAAACTTGCCATATGGGAGGGCATTACATTCTGTCCTCAAGAGTACGGCATGTAGTTCTGGTTGCCATATTATTAGAATGAACTTAAAGGCACTGGTGTCAGTGCAGAGAAGATTTAAGACGATTGTACTAGAAATGCCTTGTTACATATATCAAGAAAGGATTACCAGGCTGAATTAATCTCTTTGTTGAAAGCAAAGACTGAAATATGGCCTAGTGATTTGCAGAGGATGCAAAAACAATGAGTTTGTGGAAGCTGGCATTAAAGCAGAAGAATGGCAAAGGTTTTCTTACACATTATTTGCATAAGAATATGTAATGTGGTAACACCAAATTTTACAGGAAGGAATTTCTGACAGTTACTTGAACATTCTGGGCTCCAATTTCTAGATACAATATTTGAATGGTACCAGGACAACAATATTTAACATTCACCAAGAAATCCAACAGGAATTTCAGAAAAAAAATAATTTTGCCACAGAGAGTGGTGGTGGAGCTCCTTATTCACTTCAATTGTTCTTTGTAGCAGCAGAGATGTAGTAAAGGAGAAACTAGACAAACATTTGAAGGTGAAGGGAATTGATGGTTATGACAGTTCATTTAATTGAGAAAAGATGGGAGGAGTCTCAAGTGCAGCAAACACTGATGGCCAACTTGGGCTGAATGGCCTGTTTCTGTGCCATATACGCTATGCAAGGAGAACCAGAGTTGTAATGAGTGCATCCTATACATACATTCCACAATCTAAGAGGATATTCTGATTACCTGCTGCTATGGTTTTAAAACAAAAACAATGACCAGAAGGTGCACTGGAAGAATATCTGCATTACAGCCTGTTGAGCTGTTATCAAGGACAATGGACTGTGCAAAAATGGTCAGTAAGGGCAATAAAAGGTCAATGGAGGAATTTTGTAATCTGTTCAACAGCTCAAGATTAATGAGCTGTAAAATAATATGGCTGCGAAGTTCCACAGAATAACCTTTGAGAAACATAAATGAGCCTAGAAACCAATAAAAAAAACTGACTTTGATTTTTACTGTTCCCTCTTCAGAGAGAACACTTTAGTCATTGATATTCAAATGTTAGGTGCCTGGCATTCATGCATGGTATAGTTATTAGCACAAAATCCACCTGGTGTGGCAGGGTCATAAAGTTCTATTATCCTCCATCAATATATAATGCTGTAGATGACCTGATAGCATGGACTTTATTTAAAGAAATATCAACAATCTACACAGAATGTAGAAGGAGGTTGTGCAGTAGATAATATCGACTTTCAAAAGGCCTTTGCCAAAAAATGTCAAGAATTTATTGTGACATTGTGAAAGTAAAAGCATGTGGAAATAAATGGTAAGTGATAGATTAGATAATAAACTAAAAGGATAGGGAGACAGGAGTAACAGTGAACAAATACTTGTCTGAACAGAGAAAGTCTACAACAGGATCTGCAGACTCAATAATAACACCATAGTTCTTGTAGTTCAATTTACATGATCTGGATATAAAGGAGCATATTGAAGTTTGCCAATACAATAGTCACATTTCATCTTAACCAAATGTCTCAATGTTTGTAACCATCTCAATGCTGGATCTTCCCCTTATTATGTTTTCCTGACAACTGCAGGGCTGGGCTGAGAGGTGGCAAATAGAGTTTATTGGATAAGTGTGAGGTGATTCACTTTGGAAGGAGTAACACAAACCCACCAACATACTAAAACAGCAGATAATGAACTTGAAAGACCCTATACAGACAACAAGCAGAACTAATGTAATTTACAAAATACCTTGCAAGAACTGTAGCAAACACTACATTTGACAAAAAGACAGAAAACTAGTCACCAGGATACATAAATATAAATTAGCCACAAAAAGACATGACCCACCCTCACTAGTATCCTTACATACAGATGATGAAGGACACCACTTCGACAGGGACAACACATCCATTCTAGAACAAGCCAAATAGAGACACACATGAGAATCCCTGGAAGCATGACATCCCAACCGGGAACTCTATTAACAAACATATTGACTTGGATCCCATTTACCAACCCCTGAAAAAAGAACAGGAAATGACATCACCAGAGGAAATGACATAATCAACCCAAGGAAACCTAAATACGTAAATAAAAAGCGGGCCATGCCACCAGTGCTTCATCTGGAGGCTCACAGATAATGTTATCTGGTATGGTGATGAAATGTCTGAAAATGAACCTTACAGCTGTGAGCAAACCTACATCTAAAATTGAAGTGTTCTGTAAAGTGCTCACCCAGTCTGTATGTTCTCTCCCAGTGAAAAGCAGACTGTATTGTAAGCAGCTAATACAATAGACCAGATTGAGTGAGGTGCAGGTAAATCACTTCACCTGGAAGGTGTGTCTGGGTCCTTGGATAATGAGGAGGGAGGAAGTAAATGGGCAGATTTTATACCTTCTGTGACTGTATGGGGAGGTGTTGGAAAAGGAGGAGGAGTGGTTACAGAAGGCTGACGAGAAAGAGGAAGGAAATATGTGTCTGGTTTTGGCATTTCCCTGGAAGTGGCAGAAATAGTGACTTATGATCCTTTGGATGTGCATGCTGATGGGATCACAGGTGAAGACAAGAGGACTCTATTGCTGTTGTGGGAGGGAAGATGGGGGCTGAGGGTAGAAGTGGGGAAAATGGGTTGGACCCACCTGTCAACCAAGGTGGTGGAGAATCTTTGAGGAGGAAGGTAGACATTTCAGAGGTCCGCTTCTAGAAGCTAGCACCATCAAAACATCTGCAATAGAGATGGAGAAACTGGGATAAAGGCATAAAGCCTTTACAAGAAGCAAGGTATGAAGATATATAGTCAAGTGAGAGCCAGTGGATTTGCACTGGAAATTGCTGGCCAGCCTATTCACAGAAGTGGAAACAGAGATGTCTCGGAAGAGAAGGGGGGAGTCAAACATGGACCAGGTGAAGGTGAGAACAGGGTGGAAATTGGAAGCAAAATTGATAAACTTTTCCAATTCCCGATGAGAAAGGGATGCAGCATCAATGATGCCATCAATGTACTGGAGAAAAAAATTGTGGTTGGGTTTTGGAATAGGACTAGAACAAGGAATGATGCTTGTACCTCACCAAGATACAGGTATCACTGGAGCCCATGTGGGTATCCATGGCTGGACATTTGACCTGAAGAAAGTGAGTGGAATTTAAGGAGAAGTTGTTCAGTGTGAGGACAAGCTCTGCTAGGCAGACGAAGGTGGTGGTGGATGGAGATGGTCCAGGCTTTTTTTTAGGAAGGAGTGGAGGATCCTGAGATGATCCTGCTGGGGATTGATGTGTAAAGGGATTATGTGTCCATTGGGAAGAGGAAGCAGCTAGACCTCACAAACTGGAAATTCTGAAACTGACGTGAAACATCAGAAGACTCATGGATGTAATTGAGAAAGGACTGGATGAGGGGAGGAAAAATTGAGTCAAGGTAGGAAGAGGTGAGTTCTGTGTGGCAGGTGCAGGCAGAAGCAATGGGACAGAGCTGCTTGTATGTTTTGGGAAGGCAGGAGAAACAAGACAAAGTGAGATTATTGACCCCTGTGTACACAGTGGCCTGGTGTTCAATAGGGAGGTTAATGTCCAAGGGGAGATAGGAAGAGATATATTAGTGAAACAGTTAGTCTCCACAATATGAATGTCAGTACACCAGACAACAACATTAGCAACTATAGATGCTCCCATGCACACCTTTACGTACTCTTTTTCTGTCTAACTGTTGTTTTCTCTCTGTGCTCCATTTCCACCTATCATTTACTCCTTGACCCCATTCTCATCCTACCTTCAGCAAATATACTAATTTTTTCCTAGCCACAGTCAGTTCTGAAGAAGGGTCATGGAGTCATAGAGAGCTACAGCATGGAAACAGACCCTTCTAGCCCCTACCTGCCAGCACCCGCCCATATCCCCCCAAACTCTTCCTATTCATATACCCATCCAGATGCCTTTTAAATGTTGCAATTGTATCAGCCTCCACCACTTCCTCTGGCAGCTTATTCCATATACGTACCACCTGCTGCGTGAAAAGGTTGCCCCGTAGATCTCTTTTATATTTTTCCCCTCTCACCCTAAACCTATGCCCTGTAGTTCTGGACTCCCCCACCCCAGGGAAAAGACTTTGTCTATTTACCCTAAACACGCCCTTCATGATTTTATAAACCTCTATAAGGTCACACTTCAGCTTCTGACAATCCAGGAAAAAACAGCCCCAGCCTGTTCAGCCTCTCCCTATAGTTCAAATCCTCCAACCCTGGCAACATCCTTGGAAATCTTTTCTGAACCCTTTCAAGTTTCACAACATCTTTCTAATAGGAAGGAAACTATTTTGCTTCCTCTCCACTGATGCTGCCAGACCTGCTGAGCTTTTCCAATAATTTATGTTTCTGCTACTGATTTCCAGCATCTGAACTTCTTTTGGTTTCTTTTTTGTTTTACGCATCGTGTATTACTTGGATTCAAGACGGGCCTGTGGGCAACCTAGCAGTGATAAAGGGCAGCTTGTGGCAGGTTCTATCAAATGTGGGCTGCAAGGCTGCCTGCTGGTCTTGGCGTTTTGTCAGTGCCCTCTCAACCTTGCAAGTCTGGCAGCAACCCATCCTATTGGCAGTAAACGGACTTTACTTGGAAGTCCAGAAGACATTTGATCAGGCGCCGCAAGAATTATTGTGAAAAATAAGAGCTTGTGGTGTAGTAACATATTAGCATGGATAGATATGTAGCTAGCTGTCAGAAATCAAAAAGCATGCATAGATTGGACTTTGTCAGATGGTCTGCAGGGGTCTGTGCTGAGGGGAGAAAGTGAGGACTGCAGATGCTGGAGATCAGAGCTGAAAATGTGTTGCTGGAAAAGCGCAGCAGGTCAGGCAGCATCCAAGGAACAGGAGAATCGACGTTTCGGGCATAAGCCCTTCTTCAGGAAGGCCTTCTTCCTGAAGAAGGGCTTATGCCCGAAACGTCGATTCTCCTGTTCCTTGGATGCTGCCTGACCTGCTGCGCTTTTCCAGCAACAAATTTTCAGCTCTGTGCTGAGGGCTCAACTTTTTACAATTTAAACAAATGACTTTGAAGAGGGAGCAAAGATTTGCAGATGATATCAAAATAATTAAGAAAGAATGTTGGCAAGAAGATATGAGAGTTTTCAGATACATATAGATAGGTTGTGTGAGTGGGCAAAACTCTGGTAGATTGAGTATGATGTGTGGCAAGTTGCATGTGGAAAAGTTGTCGCTTTTGATGAGTAAGTCCAAAACACAGAGGCAACATCAGTGGTTACCCTTTCAGAACAGAAAGAAGGAGCACTTTTTGTTTCTCTCATGGGAACGCTCTGCCTCAACAGGGGATATGGGGGATCATTGAATATCTTTAAATCAGAGGTAGATTGATTCTGCAAAAGTAAGGGAATCAAAAATCTTATCGATGGTTGATGGGAATGTGGAATTCGAAACGCAAATAAATATATCATGATTTTATTGAATGGCGGAACAGGTTTGAGGTACCAAAATGCCTTACTTCTGCTCCTAGCTTGTAAATTCACCCCTGCACTTACACACTTGATATGTTCCTTAAAAGTTTTCATTGGGATTTGGTTGCCTTTGTGGAAAAAGGTTGATGGGCATAATGACAAAATGCAATATACTGCAGATAGGTATGAAATAATTCCTTTTGGGACAAACAATTTGCCAAGGCCGCATGATCTGCAGAGTATGGTTTTGGTGATGTGCTATCTGACAGTGAGCTTCAGAGTTTAGTTCTGGTCCCTTTCCTGCGCAATACTTTTCTTGATGAAAACCATTGGCATGCTCCATGATAGTTCTGTGGCCAGACATCATTTATCAAATGCTAAAATCTTGCTTTGTATTAACAAAACAGCAATGAAGAACCCCAAAACCACTCTAGTATCCAATTATGACATCTTAACGCAATGATAACTAACACTAGGCAATGAATGTCCTGCATTAAGTAGTGCTTGTATTCCCCACGGTTGGTAATGAAAGCATTTATTCTTTCTTTGATTTGATTTAATTTATTGTAGTCACATGTACCTTAGTACAGGGAAAAGCTTTGTTTTGTGAGCAGTACAGACAGGTCATAGCAAACAAGGAATACAGATCATAGGGTGCTTAGACAGAGTGAGGCATACAAGATTACAGCTGCACAGGAGGAGCACAAAGCAAGACCAACATACATAGGTCATTAGAAAATATGTAATCTTGCCCAACTTCAATTGATTGAGCCTTATGAACTCCAGCCTACAAATCTCAAGTAGCCCAGAAGCAAACCAGAAGGGTCCCTCATGCACAGTTGAAAGTCCTGGCAAAGGATCCAATTAAAAATCCAACAAAATTCCCTTCCTGCATACAATTGTGACTTATATCATCATTCTCAACTTGATGAAGTAACCAAGAAGTGAGGGATGTAGAGAAGAGATGAATGGGAGCAACTATAAGGAGTTCCTGGCCAAGCTTCAATATTTTTGGCTGTGATTCAAAATCCTCAAAGAGAAAAGAGAAATGTCATGGAAGCATAAAAGTAGATGTTCCAAACTACTGAAAATTGTTGTGTTATGCAATATGGTAATCTAGCAGAGAAAATGCTTGTGACCTCCAGCTAAGAATCTCACGTTAGGCAACTCTACAAGCAGAACCTTAGACCTCCTCAGAAATATGGATTCAGCATATTGTCAGCATTCATAGAAACAGAACATGTTTTGAGCAAGTCTTGGCTGGAAGCATTAAATTCATACTAGACTGTAATTTCTCCAATCCTGAATGCTTGTGACAAAGTGAAATCTGGATTATAAAAGAATGTTGAATATCTAAATACAAGTGTGTTGAACAGAGTATGTCATTGTAAAACATCTTGTTAACAGCACAACCCACCTCATTAAAATTCAGCCTCCATTTTCTCAAAATTGCCAGACATTGGGAAATCTCAACATGGAGACCATCAGGTATATCTGGCAGACTCAGTTCAACATTTGCTCTGAATGACCTCCATATTGCATATGACCAGGCTACACCTCAGGACATCATCCATAGGCACTAGCCACATGCACCCTTCCTCCATGGAAGCATCAAACAACCCCTTACAGCCACTCTGGCACCACTAGGATAAACAATGGAAGTATAGACTTGCATTGCAAGGGACACTGGCAGCTAGCATTGAAATGCTGTAGCAGAGACACGTTGTATGTAAAGGCACTTGTAACATCTCAGTGTCAGCAGGTCACCGTGCAGTGAGTCAAGGATGTCAAGGATGGGGCTCCCATACTGCAAGTGTCAGTGGGTTGGGGCATTTTTTCCTCAGCCAATTGCAGAGCTGACATTGGGGCACTATGTTCCCACACTCCCTATGCCTAACTTTCTCAATAAGGTGTCAGAATCTGGGAGAGTGGGGGGCTGCAGACACCGCTTTGCTGATGTTTCCTCTGTATTCTCATCCTCAGGGATCCAAGAAGTGGTTTCTTGGGGAGCAGAGGTCACAGGGAGGCTGACAGTCTCTGCAAGATACAAGAGAGAGAAAGCATCATTGCCAGTGGTATGCAATGAATTAGACTGTGACAGTAGTGTTAATGGGAAGGTGGCAGTGGCATACAGTGCAGTTCTTACTTGTTTGATAGGACATGGATATCTCTCATCCTTGGTCTTCTCCTGTGAGGGCAAGGATTCTCTCATCTGTGGTGAGGAGGCCAAACTCCAGCACAGGGGTCTAGATTAGAGTGGTGCTGGAAAAGCACAGCAGGTCAGGCAGCATCCGAGGAACAGGAAAATCGAAGTTTCGAGCAAAAGCCCTTCATCAGGAACAGAGGCAGGGTGCCTGCAGAGTGACACATTTGCTTTCTCAGTGCCTGCCTCCGTAACCAACTCATCCCACATGGACTCCGGACCACCTTTAAACCAGCAGAGTTCAGACCGAACAGGACAAACAGTACAGACTGCAAATTCAAAAACACCAGCAACAGTTTTCCTTCAAGATCCTTTGCTCAGACTCTGCAGGCACCCTGCCTCTATTTTCCTTCAAGATCCTTTGCTCAGACTCTGCAGGCACCCTGCCTCTATTCCTGAATGTCAAAAAGCATTGCCGCGGTGGGGTGGGGGGGAGGATCTGTGAGAATGCTGGTGGCCTTTCCTTGACAGCGGGCCTGGTAGATGGATTCTATAGATGGGAGGTTGGCCATTGTGATTGTCCGGGCCGAGTTCACCACTCTCTGTAACTGTCTCCAATCAGTTGCCATACCAGGTAGTGATACATCCAGACTGAATGCTCTCGATGGCGCACCTATAAAAATTGGCAAGGGTCTTTGCCATCATGCCAAATTTCCTCAGCTACCTGAGGAAGAAGAGACATTATTGGACCTTTTGTATCTAGTGCCTCCACATGAAGCATCCAAGAAAGCTTGTTGTTGATGACCACTTCCTGGAGTTTGACACTCTCCCCTCATTCCACCTTTGTGCTGCTGATGTCTGGGGGGGCATAAGTAACATCCTGCCGAAAGTCAATAATGAGTTTCTTGGTTTTGCGGCATTGAAAGCTAGGTTGTTCTCAGTGCACCATTTTTCCAGATCTTCCACCTCCCGTCTGTAGTCTGTTTCGTTGCCATCTAAGATTCGAATGACTATAGTGGTGTCATCAGCGAACTTGTAAATGGCGTTAGTCTGGTGTTTGGCGACACAGTCGTGGGTATACAGTGAGTAGAGTAGGGGGCTGAGTACGTACCCTTGGGGAGCTCCAGTGTTGAGTGTTAGTGATGATGAAATATTGTCCCCAGTCCTCACTGATTGGTGCCTGTGGGTCAGAAAACTGTGGATCCGGTTGCAGAGAGTGGGGCTTAGTCCGAGATCACTAAGTTTAGTAATCAGTCTTGTGGGATAATAGCGTTGAAGGCTGAACTGTAGTCAATGAGTAAGATTCTTACGTAGCTGTTTTTGGTGTCAAAATGTTCTAGGGAGGAGTGAAGGGCAAGTGATATGGCATCTGACGTGGGATAGTGGGATAGTGGGAGTGGCAGAGCATGAGTCTTGGTGAGAGGTGGGTAATTCCGTAGAGATAGAGTCAGTGTGAGTTAACAGAAAGCAGAGTGTGATACTATCCTGGAAGAGTGGAGAAGGTCAGTTACCTTCTTTCAGCACTGCTGGCCATTCCCCTACATGCTAGAGACAGCACTGATCTGGGTCTGCTGGCATGCCTTGCCCTGCTTTCCTTTGGGTAAAATAAAAAATCATACAACACTGGGTTATAGTCCAACTGGTTTAGTTAAAACTGCAAGCTTTCAGAGCCGCCACTTCTTCCTCAGGAAGCTAGAGAGAGTGAATATATCGGATATTTGGAAGAGTGCAGATCTGCATTCTGAACTTTCACATCTCTGTTGGAGGATCACAATGCTATCTTTCCCCTTTCTACCGTGCTCTCATTCTGTCTTTCGATGAGTAACACAGGTTTGGAATGTCAATGCACATCCAGGTGCGTGGTCATGTTTTAAAGACAGTGCAGTGCTGAACATTATTGTCCTTCAGCAGATACCCGCTGAATGATGAGTTGTTCTTGGAATGGCACATGGTTAAATCAGATGAAAATCAGATGTAGCGGATGCCGTAGAGCTGAGGTAGGTACTTAATGCAGTAGGTTTGATAATATATGATTAGAACTCACTTGGCAAAAGACCTTCCAAAAAATTTAACACTTAGTCATAAAAAAAAGTGAGGCTCAGCCCAACATGGCTAACAAGGCAACATTTTATTGATATTGTATTCAAGCATTAAGCTTAATTAAACTCTCAAGTACTAGACTGGAGCTTGAATTCATAACCAGCTTCGTTAGAGGAGTGATTTATTTGTCAATTTGCAAACGAGTAACAATAAATGCACAACAAAATAGTTCAATTTCACAAAGTAATACTGTACAACTAAGCTTCTAAGAATGATTGGCACAAATTTTAGGTACTGCCTTCATGTTGTAATTCCTGCACATGTTTATTCTCCTGTAGTCAGTAGACCCCTTCCTAAACAAATGAAAACAGGACACCCCCCTTCATGAATCAGGAAAGTTTATTGATATTGCTACCAGAACTACATTTTCATTAAGTCAGGGCAAATGCAAAGCTATTTAAAAGTCAGTCGACATGATTTTAGGATTCTCATCCCCAGTGCATGAGCACTCAACATTTGCTGGCCAAGAGGAAGGTATGGGTAATGTCCAGAGTAATACCAGCTTTGTAAAATTTTCATCAAATCAAGATAATTTTTTTCATGAATCAATATTTACAGGTCTCAAAAGAAACAAACTGACTGGATTCAGGAATGTTTGCAATGTTACGCATAAAACGTCTTTTCTTACCCATGGCCCTCCAACTCTTGATAGCATTTTATAGCTCCCATGTCAATTCATTGCCATACAATGCCTATTCTCCCAATGCATGCTATGTCCAGTACCAATGAACGCTATAGAAGCAAGAGTATGTGTGTAAATGTTCAGCAAGAAAAATAGTTACTTTAAAATCTTTATGGAATGAATCCTATGGTTTCTACAGCCCCATAAGTGTCAATTTAAAAAAAGGCAATTCAAGTATAAGTAACAGATAGTTTAACTAAATCACTGCTCTTTATTAACATTGAGACATTGATAAAACAGATTACAGAATAAGAATTTTTTGCTGTATTGACATTTTAGTGTGGTTAGAAAATATAACGTTATGTTTTTGCAATTTCTTTTATCATGTTCCACCGGGGTATTATTCTGGAAATCAAACCCTACTATTATATAGTTGTAGGATCATAGAAATTACAGCATGGAAACAGACCCTTCAATCCAACTCGTCCAAGCTGACCAGATATCCTAAATAAATCTAGCCCTATTTGCCAGCATTTGGCCCATCTTCTTCTAGACCCTTCCTATTCATATACCCATCCAGTTGCCTTTTCAATGTTGTAATTGTACCATCCTCCACCACTTCTCCTCTCAGCTCATTCCATACATGCACCATTCTTTGTGTGAAAAAGTTGCCACTTTGGTCCCTTTTAAATCTTTCCATTCTCACCTTAAACCTAGTCCTCTAGTGTTGGATATTCCTACACCAGGGAAAAGACCTTGCCTATTTAACCTATTCAAGCTCCTCATGATTTTATAAACCTGCATAAGATCACTCCTCAGCCTTTGATACTCCAGGGAAAATAGTCATAGCCTATTCAGCCTCTTCTTATAGCTCAAATCCTCCAGCCCCAGCAACATCCTTGTAAATCTTTTCTAACCCTTTTCAAGTTTCACAAATCCTCCCTATAACAGGGAGACCAGAACTGAATGCAGTATTCCAAAAGTGGTCTAACCAATGTCTTGTACAGCCACAACATGTCCTCCCAACTCTCATACTCAATGAACGGACCAATAAAGGTAAGCATACCAAACACTATCCTATCAACCTACTTTCCTACTTTCAAGGAGCTATGAACCTGCACTTCAATGTCTCTTTGTTCAGCAACACTCCCCAGGATCTTACCATTAAGTGTATAAGTCCTGCTCTGATTTGCCTTTCCAAAACGCAGCACCTTACATTTATCTAAATTAACCTCTGTCTACCACTCCTCGGCCCATTGGCCAATCTGAACAAGATCCTGTTGTACTCTGAGGTAACCTTTTTCGCTGTCCACTACACCTCCAGTTATGGTATCATCTGCAAACTTACTAACTATACCTCCTACATTCATATTCAGATCATTTCTATAAACGATGAAAAAGCAGTGGACCTAGCTGTGATCCTTGTGGCACACAGACCTTCAGTCTGAAAAGCAAACCTCCACCACCACCCTTTGTCCTCAAGCCAGTTCTGTATCCACATGGCCAGTTCTCCCTGTCTTCCATGTAATCTAACCTTGCTAACCAGTCTACGATGATTCTTGGACTTGTCACAAAAGTGAAAATGTGCTTAAACCTCTGAATTGCCTAATTTTATCTAATTAGCTGATACAGATTAAAAGAATATGCACACTGTTTTGTTTTCACTTAAGTGAAAATAATTATTGAAGTTAAACTGATTTTAACCAATGCCATGAAAGAAACAGAAATTGTTAACTCTTAATGCTATAAATTTAACTCCAACCTTTCCTAAAATATCCATACATATATAAATAGCAAACGAAACATTCCACTAGTATTATCGGTGAGAAAGAGAAGAAACAAATCAGCAAAATGCAGTTTTGGCATCAGTTTGGATTACAGACAATGTTGTTTTTTTCTGCTTTCTTTTGATTCTTTGCCAATGATGCAATGTTGCTGATCCTCTCAATCTCAGTCTTTCATTCACTGGTTGAGACTTTTTCCTTCCAGAGCCTCTGAGGGTGCTTTTCCCCCTTTGCTTTCAACAAGGGAATTTGCAAGGAAATAATGAGTGAGAACAGGGAAAGTTCAGGCACTAATGTGGTCACATGTCCCCTGATTCTCGGGATTGCTCCAGAAATATTGAGTTGTTTTCAGGAGGATAAAAATTCAAAATATGGAAGCCATTCTTAAACCTAAACGGACTCTGCAATTTGCAAAAAGCAGAACAGAGGGTATTCCTGCAGCCAGGCTTTGGACAATCGACTTTCCATTGAAACTGAACAGGCCTGGAACTGCTTGGCCAGGTACTAATGGATACACTGTTTCAGATTGCACTGTTGTTTCCTCCTCCTGTGAACTTGCTTTGTTAGAAGAGTGTTACACAGACTTGGTAGCACCCAGCTCCGTAGAGGGCCAGAGGCATAAAGTGACAAGAACAGCACTTGACCGTGTTCTGTGGCTTACAAATATGGAAAGTGGTACCCTTATTGGATCTTGCTGTCCCTGCCCAATGCTAATACTGGACACAGGCCACAGAACCTTTGAAAAGGGCTCAACGAGGAAGATAAATGGGGCAAACTGAAGCCCAAGCTTCATATACTCTTTGCACCTTCTCCAGAGAACAATTTTTTCAGGCGGCTGAGCTGCACAACAAATCCAGCTCTTTGTACCACATGGTGAGCATCATCAGACTGACCACACCCAGAGAAACCACCTCAGTGAGATGACCCAAAGGCCAGAACAAGTCCTAGAGGAAAGGGGAAGCCCATCTCGATGATTGCAGATCCTGAAACATCAGCCAACCCTCAAAGACAAAGGAACAGCCTGCCCAAGCTCTACTGAATAGGTATTACCAATCTTTTCAGACAAACAGCTCAAATACAGTGGTAAGGATAATGTGTAGCA
This sequence comes from Chiloscyllium plagiosum, assembly GCF_037043375.1. Taxonomy (NCBI): domain Eukaryota; kingdom Metazoa; phylum Chordata; class Chondrichthyes; order Orectolobiformes; family Hemiscylliidae; genus Chiloscyllium; species Chiloscyllium plagiosum. The sequence goes on from NW_028270149.1 coordinate 61,029,481, forward strand.
AAACTTTAGAAGCACGAGTCAAAGAATGATGTTAATGTAGAATTGAAATTGTTTATTTACAGATTTAAGACTGTTTACTGAAGAGTCCTGTGAAGATATTGATAAGGTTTGATAGAATTAAATGAAATACAATAGTAGAGATTGATAAATATTCTTCTTCTTTGATAAAGCATTCAATTAGGTTGTATTGGACTGTCCCCTGACTCTACGCCTCTTTGTCTATCTAGTGTTACAGCATGATACTAAGCAAAAGAAAAACAAAGAACTGCAGATGGTAGAAATCAGAAACAAAAACAGAAGGGTCATTGGATCTGAAACATTAACTCTACTTTGTCTCCACAGATGCTGCCAGACCTGCTGTGTTTTATCAGCAATTTCTGTTTTTGTCAAAACGTAACCGATCTGAGTTAAAAAGGGTTATTGAAAAAACACACACACGAATATAAACACATAGACGCCAACACACACACAGCTATTCTTCCACTTTCCATGATTTAAAGCTGTATATTCTCCCATTTTTAGTACAAAGCTCAAAAAATGCATCTTGTAGGCAGCGATGATCTCTAGGAGCTCCCATGTGTCTCTAATCTCTGCTTTGCAATGGGTTCAAAATACAGCCCATGACCTTCACTTTCCTTTCCACAAAAACTTTTAGATGTGTGTATGTAAAGCGTCTGTTGTTTTATTTCAAATTTCCAGCATTCACAATGTTTTGCTTTCATGCTCTCACACTTCAACATCTCTATTTTTGAAAAGTGCAGTGAAGTATCTCTCAGAAAAAAAGGTTACATACAATTTTAAAAGCTGTGTTACATTAACACAAAAAGTAAACAAATCTCATCTGGATTCAATTACCTCCAGAACCTTCTTGGAAAAAAAAATCAATTCTTTAACCCTTTTTGAGGCTTGCTGAACTTTTTTAGTTATACTTGCCAGCAGCAAGCCCTTGCTTATTAAGTCAGATTTCCTTCTCAGCTCTAATGCATGAGCTTCCAACACGTCTTTTGTTTCATGCTCCTACTCAAATTATGCCCGTTGTTCAACACCCAAATATTGTCAGTTGGCACATCAATATAACTACATACTCATCACAATACAGAATGTTGTGGATCAATGGATGTAGAGTGAAGCAATTGACTTTACTTTCAGAGTTTAGACTGCAAGTTGTAATGTGATATTAGTATATATTTTTCCAGGAGTGCATCTATTTAAAAAAAAGTGTCCATGGTGAAACACACGCATAACTCCAAGGCTGTTGGCCAGGAACAATACCTTCAGGCACAATAGGAGGAGAATACATTAAGGCATGCCCTAAGGGCAAACAAATGTCTCCATACATTATCACGTAATGATCTTGATCTTTTTTTTTATACTTTGATGGGGATTGGGGTGTTGTTGGAAGGGCAAGAATTTCTTGCCCAATCCTACTTGCCCTTGAGCTAAGTGGCATGCAAATCTATTCCTGAGAACAGTGTTAACCACATTGCTATTCATCTGGAGTCACATTTAGGCCAGTCCAGGTAAGGAGGCAGATTTCCTTCCCTAAAAAGAATACAAGTGGACTGGATATTTTTTATGACAATTGGTGACAGTTGTCAAATTCCTCAGTACATCAACTCATTTTATCTGACAGGCAATATTAAAGGAATGTAAATTCACCAGCTGCAGTAGAGGGATTTGAATGTCATAGCTGCAGGACATTAGCCTGGCCCTCTGGATTATCAGCCCAGTAACATCAGCACTGCACTACCATCTCTCCATGCTTTGAAATTCTTTGCTACTAGTATCAACTTCCATTCATTAGATGATATTGGCCCAAGACTTCTGATTGGCACCGAAATTGTTCGAACCAAACCAATCCCATGAAGAAGTACCCACTTACCAGACTGTGCTTTTTATGGCTGGTTCTGATGTTGACGACTTGAGCCTCTGAGTCAACCTCAATGCAAGGCCAGGGAAGAAAAACCACAACCCCCACCGTGACATCGGAGAAACTGGGAACACCCTTTAGAGCATTTTCAGACAACACAGGGACCTGAACCACAAGGAAGTTGAATGAAACTTCTTCAGCACTTTTCAGTTATTCCACAGTTTTTAAAAAATTATTGTTTATTGCTGCTTTTAAATATTTCATGTTATTGTCCAATTATGAAAGTATTTTCTTATATCTTTTAAAAATTATTGACAGCTATTTAATAATTGTAAGGGTAATTTGCTTTATTTAACATTCATTCTTCTTTAATGATTTCTTAATGAATAAGTGCAAACGGGTAAGGCAACTGGGTAAGGGGTAAGGGTGGCATTTGAGTTGCATGGTTGAGTGGCAATGTTTGACATTGGCTAGGATGCATCTGACCAGGTGAGAAAGGATGAGCCATCTTCTTAACTCTCTCGGCTGGTCACAATACGCAAAGGTTTAAAGACATTTTAGCACAAGGTAACAACTTCTTCCAATTAAAACGCAGTTAACAATTTTTACTGTCAACAATAAGGAGCCAATCACAAGCTTTTATTGAGTAAAATAAAGAGAATAGCCTGTTAATTACTGGGAAAAATATTAAAGATGCAATGTCAAGCATACAGTCTTGTGCAGTCACCTGCACACACACAAACTAAAGTTAATTGGGCTCTCAAGCACACAAATGCAAAGCTAAAACAAGGATGGCATAAAAGTACAAAAGATAATTTTTTTATTATACTGTATAAGAGTTCTCTTGATGCCTTTGAGGTCCAAGGTTTTGATTTAAGATAACAGTTCATTTTTGTTTTGGATAGACAAATTATCTTTTAAATTTTCAGCCGTCTGGTGCTCTTTCCATCCAATACTGACAAACAGGGCACCTTGCTTCTTGAGAGATATAGAGCCTTTTCTGAGTTTGTCAAGCAACCTCTCATGTGCCAATAGCAGCTCCTTGAAATAGCAACTTGTTTGAATCTTCTATATCTCATTGGTTTATGTGTTAGAGGCGAAATAATTACAGGTCATATTTAATTTGCACGACATGGTGATTCTCATAGTGGTGTAAACCAAGTGGATGATGAGGTCCTTTTCATGCCTCCCATGAGTTCTGGCTGATTGATTACTATTTTCCCCAAGGGTAATGTAATTTTGGCAAAGACCTTCTTTAGTTTGATCCATTAATTTCATAAAACCTGGTCAACCTATGTGAGTCAGGTGATGCCTCTAGCCATTTTGGTCCATTTTTAAAACCATTTCAGTCCATGAAAGATTCAGGTATTAAATTTTCTTGTAGAATTCAAAACTCAAACATCCAGCTTCGATACCATTGTAACATGTGATAAGAGTGGGTGGTACTAAGAGAGTAGGTTGACAGCTAAGTGGGTAAGGTAACAGGATAGGTCAGGGTTATAATAAACCAGGAGTTAGAGCAGATTTTAAATTCTTAATTCTTCCTGGGTGACTATTCAAGTGAGTAAATTTGAAATCCTTGGAGCCTCTGCCTTCATCTCAGAGATGGAGACATTTTCAGAGGGCTCTGGGTACAAGGCAATTGTTCATCAGAAGTTTAAACTTATTGGGCAGTCAGGCCTGTCGGAACATCCACGTGATCCAAATGAGCAACTCCAGGCTACATTATGCTGCAAAAAGTACCTTTCTTGTACTTTTGTTCTCTTTAAGAAACAGCATATTTGAATTCAAACTAATTTTATTGATAGATGATTTTTATTTCAAAGATACACAGATGTTCCATTTAAGAACTTAAACTTCAACCTCAGAATAAATAGCTGAACATCCGCAAGCCCAATCATTATTTCTTTATTCCAGAAATTTGTTTTTATTTCACCATTTCTTTATCATGGCTGACAGTGAAAGCATATACATCCTTTATCTTCTTATCAATTGGTTTACTTTGATCCAGAGCTTAAAGAAGATTGTCTGACTTTAAGCAATTTACTAAAAGCATTCTTAGAAAGTATTTTGAATAGATTGCAATATTTTAGATACATATGTTGAGGAACACTGACAGGAATATATTTGTATAAAATAAAGAACTACGGATGCTGTCAAGCTGAAACAAAAACAGAAATTGCTGGAGAAACTCAATAAGTCCGGCATCATCTGTGAGGAGAAAGTAGCGTTAACATTTCACCTCCAGAGATTCTTTACTGGAATTGAATTATTAATTCTGCTTTCTTCTAACAGATGCTGCCAGACTTGTTGAGTTTCTCCAGCAATTTCAGAACAAATTGCCCCCGTTTACACAACATATTCTAAATATGACATGCAACTCCTTTAGTGTTGATAAAGCCTGCATGCACACTTCCAATAGAACAGACCTATTCTTGTCTCTTTTTAAGTGTTTGCACTTTAACAGATGGCTCAGAAATCTTCACTGGCAGTTATGGGAGCTTGTTAAAACAGACGGTTTTCATACTTTGTGTGTTTACTTTAGCTCAAACTCACATGCATTCTTAACCTGAAAATGGGCCTAATTAAAAATATTGTGGTGTTGTTTCCTGTGTCAGCTAAATATTAATATGACTGAATATCACCATATATTCCCAACATCTGCTTATCAACAGCGTAGTAAATGAGTGGTGTTAATTTCTGTTATAAACAACCATTTGGTGTCATAAAAGTGAAACACATTTGACTAAACTCACCAATCTCCCTGTCTCACTCACAGTCAAAACATTTTGCCTCTCCTTGAATCCAATTTTGGCTTAAGCTGGAAATTCAGCATTTTGGGGAAATGCAAATCAACCAGCACTTGGCCATTCTTAGAATGTCACTCATTATCATGTGAAAATACTTTTACTAATTTCATGGAACAGCTCCAGTCATACATTGCTTTGAATGCAATAACCTATCTGATGACCTGAAAGACATTTTGAATTCTGAAGTCTTTCAGCCTTAATATCCTAAAAAAAACCTCAGATCTCTTTAGATAAAGTTGCCATAGTCTCACCAGACTTTTGGGTGCTCTCTCATTACGGAGAGATAACTGGTAGCGGTTTAATCTAAAGGTCACCATGCCTTAGGGGAGGAGTGAGGTTGTGAAAAAAAGCCATTGCTGGAAATGATGGTGTCACTCTGCACTGCAAACCAGCTGCCCAGCTACCTGATGAAGGAGCGGCATTCTGAAATCTTGTATTTCCAAACCTATTGGATTATAACCTGATGTTGTGTGAATTGTAACTTTGTCCACTCCAGCCCAACACCGGCACCTCCACATCACAGCCACCAGAGCTAATTGCTTTGAAATTTTTCAGTGCTTATTTTCCACTTTCATTTCTGACTCAGAGTATTAACTAAAATAAAAACATAAAGTGCAGGAGAAACTCAACAAGTCTGGCATCATCTGGCAGAGTTAAACTTTTGAGTCCAATATGAATCTTTTTCAGAATGGAAAGGAGCTGGAAGTGGTCAACCTTCTATGACTTTATGGGAAAGTCCCGTGGAGGGTGGGGTGTGGTTGGAATGGGGGCTGAGAAATTGTTCATAAAAGATGCTCTTTTATGTCGTTGATAGAGTGGGGAGAAGAGTGAATGGAACAGATTATGAAGCCGCTTGGAGCAAAAGACAAGGCAGTGATAATGCTGGTAAGGGAGATATAAAATTGGTATAAATGAGTATTTGAAAAAGAGAAAATGGGTCTTCAGTGCTGTCAGCAAAGTCGGAATGACATAAAGAGGGCACTGCCCGGGGAGCGTGGATGTTGTGTGTAAAACAATGGAGGCCAGAGCTCATGCCCTAAAGTTGATGTACTCAACATTGAATCTGAGAAGCTGTAATGTACTTAAGCAGAAAATGCAGTCTTGTTCCTCCAATTGAGTTTCATTGTAAAAGCTCAGATGGAAATGTTACCATGGAAGCAGATGGCTTATTGAAGCAGAAAGAAATGGGAAGGTCAGTGTCATTTCACTGGATACACTGTAGGTATCCAACAAACCCATCATTGGGTCTTAAACTGGGGAGATCAGTTGTAAGGAGGTCACATTGTGAGCAGCAAACACATTATATTAAATACAAGGTATATTAGGAACCTGCGACTTCATTGTTCTATGAGATCTGAAGCAGTGAGGAGCAAGGAGGTGAATAAGCAAGTGGTCAACCTTCTATGACTTCATGGGAAAGTCCCGTGTAGGGTGAGGTGTGGTTGGAATGGGGGTTGAGAAATTGTTCAGAGTGATGAAGGAGTGGATCAGTGTGTCACAGAGGGAATGATTGCCATGGAATACATGGGAGGAGAAGATTCATTTGCTAGTGGTATCCTGCTAGAGGTGCCAAGAAAGAGAGAGCATGATCCTCTGAATGTGGAGACTGTTGAGGTGAAAAGTGAAGACAAGACCAAAAATACCCATCATTATTCTGAAAGTGGGTAAAGAGAGAGGGCAGAAAATGGGCTGGGCATAGGTGAGAATCCTGTCAACCATGTTGGGGGTGAATCCTTGATTGAAGAAAAAGAGGACATTTTAAAGGCACTCCAATGGAAGATACATCATTGAAGCAGATTGAACGGAGATAGAAAAGATGAGATAAATGGAATGGCATCCTTGCAGGAAGCAGCATGCGAGGAAGTGTCTTTGAGATAATAGTGAAAGCCAATGGGTTTGTAGTGGATTTTGTTGGACATCCTATTCCTAGAAATGGAAATGGGAACTGAAGGATGGGGTGGGAAGTGTTAGAGATGGACAAAGTGAAGATGACACAAAAATTGTAATTGGAAGCAAAAGTCACAAATTTTTCCAATTTCAGTTGTGAGCAGGAAGAAGGGTATTAACTGCTGATTGATCAGCTATTGTTTACCGTCTTTATATCAAAGTTTAATTATTATTAAACAGATGAGGGGCGAGTTAGAGGAGGCGAGTTCTTCACTGTGACCTCAGCCATTGAAGGGCATTGCACCCACACAGTTAGCATCACATTGCTTGGTAAAACAACCACCCAGCCAACTGAGCTGTAGCAATTAAAATCAGATTGCAAAATAATCTATCTGAGAAGCTGATTTAGCTTGTGTCATAGAAATAGATTGAGCATGAGCAAACACTAGCACGATTAATGAGTTCAATAATTAGATATGTGTAGAGTCCAGATGATTTTGCCTTCAGTATTTTGCCTGTAGCATATAAAAAATTAATGCTTTAAAAAATGAACAGGCCCAAAACAAGAAACTAGTAACTGCATAAATCTGTTACACAGCCATTTTTATGATTCCTTTGAACCCATGAAAACAATTGCATCAAATCACCGTCTTCTTAATTAATTAAGTCAAAATGCTTCCAGAAACTACACAAAATGTTTCTAAATATTTATTCATAAATATTACATATAAAATATATCTACATAAATACTAAATTACTTAGAAGTGGTACTTTCTACATATTGAATGATCTCTTCAGATAACAACATGTCATAAATTAGGTTTTTGGTACTCATTTAGAATAGGAAATGAGCTGGGAAACAGAATTCTTCTTCACTGTTTCAACAATGTGCAACCTTTTCCAGTTTATCTGACATTTTAAAATCAGAATTCATTTGATTATTTGTGTATTACTGCAACCAAGTCTGGAGGGGTAAATAAATCCCTGTTTTCTCACTCCTGAGATTGGCATAACAGTTTAGAATTTTTAAAACACTATTTTTTCACGTTCACTTGCATTAAAACTAAATACATAAGTGATCTCCTCAAGTCAATTAGAATTAACAGGAGTTAAATTATTGAAACTCACTCAAATCAAGTATAAAACATATTAAAAAGGTAAAACCCTATTCCAAATCCTGAATAAACATAAACTCCAGCAATTAAGGAAACAGAATGACACATAAGGTGAAGGAATGTGGCACTTAAAAAAACATTCACAGTTCTTCATTAAAAGACTTATGTCGAACTGATGGATTTACCGGAGACTGTTCTGAAATCTTTCCTATAGTTTACAAGATCATGGTTCACAGTTGGTTTTCTCTCAGGCTGATAACTTCCAAGAACCAGGCATCACTTCCAAATTAACAGAGAGTGCTTATGGTTGAGGTTGTTGCAAATTCCTGGATGCTAACCTTACATCAGTAGTAGGGAACTACTAGAATTTATCATAAAATATGTGACAGTTGGATAATAATCTTCTGATTGGGCATACTCAGAATGGATTTATGAACAGGAAAGCATATTTGACAAACCTGTAGTTTTTTGAAGATGTTATGAACAAAATTAATAAAGGATAGCTGACAGACATAGCATACTGAGATTTTCAGAAATCTTTTGATAAAGCCTCCCATGGGAGGTTGGTTAGAAAATTAAATTGGATAGGAGGTAATGTACTGGTATAGATTAATAATTGGCAAACAGAAATTAAACAGACAGCAGGAATAAATGGATCATTCTCACATGGGCTGGTCATGATCAGTGTGGTACCGCAAGGATGTGTTGTTGGATCCAAGCTGTTCACAATATCTTTGGGGAGAAGGTCAGGCAGCATCTAAGGAACAGGAGAATCGACATTTCGGGCATAAGCCCTTCTTCAGGAATGAGGAAAGTGTGTCCAGCAGGCTAAGATAAAAGGTAGGGAGGAGGGACTTGGGGGAGGGGCATTGGAAATGCGATAGGTGGAAGAAGGTCAAGGTGAGGGTGATAGGCCAGAGTGGGGTGGAGGCAGAGAGGTCAGGAAGAAGATTGCAGATTAGGAAGGCGGTGCTGAGTTCGAGGGATTTGACTGAGACAAGGTGGGGGGAGGGGAAATGAGGAAACTGGAGAAATCTGAGTTCATCCCTTGTGGATGGAGGGTTCCTAGGCGGAAGATTCAGGAATGAGGAAAGTGTGTCCAGTAGACTAAGATAAAAGGTAGGGAGGAGGGACTTGGGGGAGGGGCGTTGGAAATGCGATAGGTGGAAGGACCTGCTGCATGACCTGCTGCGCTTTTCCAGCAACACATTTTCAGCTCTGTTCACAATATCTATCAATAATCTGAGAGTGGGGACTAAATGTGATATTTCCAAATTTGAAAATGATACAAAGCTGAATGCGAATGTGTGATGTAAGGAAGATTTAAAAAACACAGTTAGGAGGATTTGGACAGGCTTGGTGAATGGGCAAGAACATGATAGATTGAATATAATGTGGAAAACATGTGAAGTTATTCACTTTGATAGGAGCAACAGATGTGCAGAGTATTTCTTAAATGGTAAGAGGTTGGAAAGAGTAAATGTACAAAGCAAGCAAGGTGATCTTGCCAATAAGTCACTGAGGGCTAACATGAGATGCAGCAGGACATAAGGAAGCTAACAAATGTTAGCCTTCATTGCAAGAGGATTAGAGTAGAGGGGTAGTGAAGCTTTGCTTCAATTGTATAAGAACTTGGTTATACCTCACCTGGAGTACTACTTGTAGTTTTGATGTACTTATCTCAGGGAAGATATTATTACCAGGGATGTAGTGCAATGAGGGTTCACCAGTTCCTGGGATGGCAAGACTGTCTTACAAAAATGGATTGGGCAAACTAAGCCTGTGTTGTCTGAAGTTTAAAAGAATGAAAGGTGGTTCCCAATAAAACTTACAAAATACTTAAATGGATAGACAGGGTATGAATAAATATGCAACATAGAAAGTGTTTCAATATGTGCAAAAGTGGGCTATTGGTATGCAATGGGTCAATCCATTCTTACAAACAGTTTCATGGTCTATTGTCAGTTTTTCTGTTATCCTTTCATAAAGATAGAGGGTTTCAGTTCTCCTATTTGCATAATGCATTTTGGATTTTCCACCATTAGGTGTGGTCAAGAAGATTCATCCCAGACATTTTTGAACATCTCATATTTTGAGCAATACATTCCAGATTATGTATTTTAATATTCAAGTAATTGCCCTACAGATAGCCTTTTCTGGTTCTTCTAGTCAGTCTCTGTCATTCAACAATAAAATGTCATGCATGTGATAGTATGCTATTAGTTGCCATAAATCAGTTATATTTCATACACATGTTTGTAATATTATTTTAAAACTTCTCAAGTTTCAGTTCTTTCTAAAAGTTAACCTAGTAATGGAAGGAAATGCTGCCCAGCCAGCTCACAACTAGTCACAACAGACAGCAGAAAAGCTTGCAACTAGTATAACGAGCAATGGTAAATCAGCACAGAAAATGGAATCTCTGATGTAATCAGCTCCTATTAACACTGTGATTGATAAGAATGCTACGTGAAGTGGAGTAATAGGACAATTCAAAAACCACAGTGCTTTAATCTCTGTGACTTCGTTTCAACTTGTAACACAGAAACTGAGAGACTGTACAGTTTGTATTGATTTTATCATTGCTGATGAAGAAGTGTCCTTTTTTTAAAAAGTTAATCTTCTGTTGAGGAGGGAGATGTATTGATCAGAGAGTTCCCTAATTCTTCCTTGCAACCTGGAGGTGCTTATAAAAATGATAGTTGCACATAGCTGTTTGAAACTGGCTGATCAATAAACAGCCCCTTTTCAAGGTCTGAAGTCTTTTTCTCATTTGTTATTGATTGAACTTAATAATAATTACAGCAATGTTGTTCAGGGTGGTGGTGGAGAGAAAGAGTTGGATATTGTCTGTATGGAGTTGAAAGCTGTCAGCCTTTCCTGTGAATAAAGTTGACGATAGAACAAAATACATAAATGCAGGAAAGGATGCTGACTGAGATGAACAATTGGGGTACTATAATGGGGATTATATGAAGACCAGTAGGGCTGAGGTTTGATAGAGATATGCAGGCTGCTTAGAATGGAATCAAGTATTCCAAGTAATAAAAGACTGCTCTTCCCTCTACAATCTTCAAGTAAACATTGCACGTGATGCATGGGCATATTTGATGGCACTCAATGTTTATTTGGTAATCCACTCCATTAGTTTGCATTTGCTCACAAAAACATTTCGTGCCACCCTGTTAACACCTACAATATATTCAAGCTAATGCTTGTTAAATAGGAAGATTGAACAATTTAAAATAAATTGATTAATGAGGATTAAAATTAGATGCAGAGAAACTTGGTGCAAATGTGTCAACTAATGTGCTACAAGATGATACAAACCCTTAAAACTGAATGGTAGGCACAATAGGTGTTTGATAATTATTTTCCTAATGTTGATTCTTCTGCATATTTCAATGAATGGTTCAGTCATCTTGCATCTTCCAACATAGTGAAAAGAGAAACATCTCCAATATACTCTCTCTAAAATACAACCTGGCACGTTCCCAGAGAAATGTATGACCAATACTTTATTTTCTTAGCTGTTACTGCCATTTGTCCCATAGCCAATTTCCTGTTACCATACATGTACAGGTTTCCCTTTCACCGAGCTGGAGAGCTATTCTCAGGAAAGCTTTATTGCCATTGGGAAATCTTTCCAAATTCTAATTGAACGCATTAAATATTTTATGATCTGTAAGATTTGTGAGGTGAAAATGTCATCCCCGTTTTCAGATTGAACTTTACATCAGCTCAACTCCAATCTGAGGAACCAACTACTTCTTCTATGTCACAATTATTATCTCTGTTTTGTAGTCAGCCACAAAAAACCTCCATATAACATATAACAAAGGACTGTGGATACTGGAGATCTGAAACAAGAGCAAAACTCAGCAGGTCTGGCAGCATCTGTGGGAAGAAAGCAGAGTTAATGTTTCAAGTTGAATGACTTTTTATCAAAACTGTTAACAGTTCAAAAGAAGTAATATTTATGGTGAAAACGAAGTTAAAGGTGAGTGGATATGAGGAGGTGGAGCCCAAAGAGAGACAGATATGAAGAGGGTAGAATTAAAATATTAGCATTTGGTTTATTGTCAACTAGATGTATGAAAAGGGTAGGCAAACAATGAGATTATGGATAGCAGACCTGGACAGACAAAAAGCTCAATAAGTGAAAATAAGAGCAGCAATTAGAAGAGAACGGGTGAGTTGTACTGAAAGTCACCCATATGTTGTAACATGTTACTCAAACCTCGATTGTCTGAGTATCGATTATCCGAATTTTGGATTATCTGAAGAAGATTTCAAGGTCCTGCTAAATTGTTACATCAAAGAAGTAAGTGTATTTGATTTACCTGTACTCAAAAATTATGTTAAGACACTGGCAAAAACAAAAAAAACACAAGCAACTCAAGCATCAGCCTGAATATCTTTTAGGTAACGGTTTGTTGCATAGTCCTTTGCAAAAGTAAGTGTTTTACTGTATTCCTATCACTTTATCAGGCCATTCATGGAAAAAAATGGCCAAGAACGTAAACACATGCGCGAGGCAGTGCTTCTGTCTTTCTATCACGACACTGAGTTTCTGGACACTGCCAAATGTTCTTGCAATCATCGAAGCTGTTTGGGACCTTGTTTAATGTTGTCTCCACCACTCCTTGCCAAATGCTTACTACTGCTGCACTTTTAAAACGTTTTCTCGTGTTATCATTGTTTTATTTTGTTCATCATGTGAAATCTGTGTCCTCTTGCACTCAATACAATAAAATTACAGATTTAAGCAAATTCTCCATTGTTAGATCAGCAACTTCCCTTGTTTAAGTTAAAATTGATTGTCTGAATAATCAATTATCCAAACAAAATAGTGCCCACCCATCTCGTTCGGATAATCAAGCATCCTCTGTAATATAATTTACACTTTGGAGTAAATAACAATGGCTGACTGTGCTAAAGGCAAACCCCATGTCAAAACTGGATCTGGTGTGGAGGTGGATAAAAAGCATGGAAGGATGGAATCAAGTTCTAAACATATTAAACCTGAAGTTGAGTTCTAGAGGCTGCAGTTTCCCCAAACAGAAAATGAGATACATTTCTTTGTGACAGAAATGGTGTGGGAACATGGTGGTGTGTTGAAATAGCAGGCAACTGGAAGCTTAAGGTCATTTTTGCATAATGAACAGAGGTGTTCCGCAAAGTGGTCACCCAGTCTGCGTTTTATCTCCCCAGTGTGTAGGAGACCACACTATGAACAGTGAATACAGTAGATTAGTTGAGTGCAGTGCAGGTAAATCGTTGCTTCACCTCAAAGGTGTGTTTGAGGCCTTGGATGGGAGGAGGTAGGAGGTAAACAGACAACCATTATGTCTTCTGCAATGGCATCATTCGCACACATTTGAGTGTGTGAAGGTATTGAGAATGGGGGAGGAATGGACCTGAGTGACTCACAGGGAAAGGTCCCTGTGGAATGCTGACAAAATCCTTCATGTTGTTCTATGTCTCACTGTCAGTACAGATGCACAATCCTTTCTCAGAAATGCTCAGGAGCGGCAGGTTTTTGGAATTGAGAATTTTTCGAATTTCAGAATAAGTGACAGTTTGATGTTGAAATTTTTAAAAATCTTACCGGAGGAGCAAACTCACTGAGTAAAATGGGCATTGAGAGAGAATGGAGGCCTGTCAGTGCTGGGCCACATGGCCCCACGTTGCATCTGAGTGACATGCATCGAGTTGGTGTCACCTTGGGTTAACTGTTTACATGCCAAACAACCTTGTTAATGAGAAAAAAACTTCACAAAAAAACCTTCATACTTTGAAGCTTTTCGGATTTTGGGATTTCGGATAAAGGATTGTCTACCTGTATATTTCTGAGACATATTAATTATATTATTACTGTAACATAGTGTTATGACACAGGGTAAACTCTCCTGCTTAATTTAAAAGCAGCAACATAGATAGGATTTCTCCCATGCGGTAATCTGTGAAAATTCAATAGGACAAGAACTAATTAAAGTAAAAATAAAAACTTTATTTCTTAAAGTATAACAGAGAATAATTAACTAACAACTATTTACAAGTCCTTCCTCTAACCTATCCTTTACCTTCTTCTTCTACAATACTAGTCCGATAAAACTCAAAATTAAGGTTTACAAAACAAAACTTCTCTCAAAACCAGGCAGCTTTCTGTTTTCTCTGTATTCCTGTCTTCTTTTTCACAAGTTACTGATTGATAAAGATACCTTTAAGAGAGCTATTTTTTGGGCAATATGCAGATGTTGTTGGTTTGGCAGTTCTCCTCTCAACTGTTCACGTTTACCTGATTTTATACCCCTAAAATATTGGATTGTGTCATTGGCTTTTAAGATTGTCAATATACTAAATTCAAACTGGATTGGAGTTTGGTAAGATTCACGGTATAACTTAAACTGATTGGCCTAATTTGAATCTGTTTTGTTGTTTCCAGGCAGCCAGTTAATTTAGCTTTTGACGAAGTGTTACATTGTTACCTTATTGAGAGCATTTGGTGCTGTCAGCTAGGTCTATCAACTTTTAACTCTCTTAAAGGTACAGTGCACCCACATCTTCATAACACTCCCCCCTTAAGAAAAAAATGAGCCATCTTAATGAAAAGATGGATTCATTTCCTTTCTCTACTTTTGAAACACATTACCCTAACATACAAATAACTTTAATATAAACTCACCTTAACTTCTTCCCATAAACCTATATATATAATATATATTAAACATTAAATAAAGACAAATTTCATCTAAACTCTATCAGTTAAATCCGAAATAATAGATCTGCGATTACATTCTTCTGACCTGCAACATGTATGGCTTTTTAATTAAAAGTCTGTAATGTAAGACTCCAATGAAATAGTCTCATACTCTTGTCTTTAAAGCATTCTAAGAATGTAAGCGGATTGTGATCCGTGTTTACAACTGTCTCCAACACATTGTTCGTGACATACACATTAAAATGTGATAAGGCCAGTACCAAACTCAATAGTTCCTTTTCAATTGTGGAGTATTTCCTCTAGTGGATGTTGATCTTCTTTGAAAAGTAACCAACTGGCAGTTCAATCCCATCCTCATCTTTCTGTACGTGTATAGCTCCAACTCCTATGTCACTAGCATTGATGACAACTTTATAAGTTTTTGAAAAGTTTGGTGCAGCTAAAACTGGTTTGGTGGTTAATATGGCTTTCAAGTGGTTGAATGTCCCCTGGCATGGTTCTGTCCACCGAAACTTTGTGTTCTTCTTCAGCAAATCGGTTAATGGTGCCACTACACTGCTGCTGTTTGCAACAAACCTCCAATAGAATCCGCTGAATCCTAAGAATCGAGGTATCTCTTTCTTCGAGGTTGGTCATGGAAATTCCTCAATAGCCTTCGTCTTTGCGTTTTGTGGGATCAACCTTCTATGACCAATTTTGCGAATTCAGTTTTATTTAAGTTTATCACCAGTTTTGCTTCTCATAGTCGTTCAAAGAGCTCTGCCAACTGTATCATGTGATCTTTCGAGGATTTACTAAAGATCACTACATTGTCCAAATAGACTGCACAGTTTGTTAACCCAGCCACAGCTCTGTTCCTGAGTCTTTGGAATGTGGCGGGTGCATTCTTCGTTCCAAAGGGCATCACTTTAAACTGATATAGCCCATTTGGGGTTACAAACGCAGAAATTTCTTTCACCAAATCTGATACAGGTACCTGCCAGTAACCATGCCTTAAGTCCAACTTGGTGATGTAACTGGCTCGCTGACTTTCTCGATACAGTCCTCCAGTCTCCATATTGTATATGAGTCCGATTTTGTAACAGCGTTGACCTTACGATAATCCATGCAGAATTGTTCAGTCCCATCCGGTTTGGGAACTAAGATAATCAGCAAACTCCACTCACTCCTATGTGGTTTGATGATGACCTCATTGAGCATGGTCCCTACCTCCATCTGGACCTGTCTGGCTTTGAAAGGATGAAACCGATAGGGGTGTTGTTTCATTAGAGCAGTATTCCAGACATCTACTTCATGTACAATAGCATTTGTCCTCCCATCTGAATCTTATATATGTGTAGTAACAAATCTTTCAACTGCACTCTATTCTCCTGAGACAGATAGCTTATTGACCTATGCCACTCCTCAAGGACTTCTTCATTTTTCAATCTTTTCTGAGGCACATCAAAATCCACAGCCTCTGGATTTGATTCCTCACTCTGCGGGGCAATAGCTAACACCTGTTTCTCCAGTTCTTTCTCTCTAGTATAATACGGTTTCAACATGTTCACGACATACCTGATACTTTTTTTTCTATCTGGCACCTTTACTAAATAGTTCACCTGACTAAACTTTTTCTCAAATTGTTAGGGACCACTAAACCTGGCTTTGAAGGGATCTCCTATCACTGGTAACAGTACGAACCTGTCATCCCCTCGGGAAAATGTCCAAGTCTCAGGGTTTTATCTGCCACCTGTTTCATTCTATTCTGTGCCCTCTTTAGGTGTTGTTTAGCTAACTCACCTATTCTCTTTAATCACTCCCTCACCTCCGATACATAATCAAAGTGTGAGATCTCTGAGTTTGGTCCTGTCAATCTTTCTTTAATTAATTTCAAAGGGCCTCTCACTTCATGCCTGAAAATTAACTTGAAACGAATGAACTGTGTCGATTCATTTGGGGCATCTCTAATGGCAAACAATATGAAGGGGATATCTTTATGCCAATCATTTGGGTAGTCTTGACAGTATGGTCTCAACGTGGTCTTCAAGGTCTGATGCCACCTTCCTAAAGCTCCCTGGGATTCAGGGTGATACACACTGAATTTAAAGTGCTGTTTACCTAAACTATCCACAACCTCATTAAACAGTCTAGCAGTAAAATTTGACCCTTGATCTGACTGAATCTCTCTGGTAGTCCATACCGTGTGAAGAAAGTTACTAACTCCTCTACCACCTTTTTTGCTTTGATACTCCGTAATGGAATTGTCTCCAGAAATCTGATAAACACACCCATTATGGTTAACAAGTACTGGTTCCCACTTTTAGTTCTCGGGAGAGGGTTTACACAATCAATTATAATCCGCATGAAAGGTTCTTCAAATGTGGGAATTAGCAACAAAGGTGCTGGTTTTATTAACGCCTGTGGCTTACCTACCATTTGGCATGTATGACATGTACGGCAAAAGTTCACCAGATCCTGGTGCATTCCAGGTCAATAAAAAAATTTTTGTACCTTAGCCTGAGTCTTTTATACCCGTTGGTGACCTCCTACAGGTAGTTTATGTGCTACCTGTAACACCTCCTGTCTGTATGCTACCGGCAACACAATCTGGTGCACTTCGGTCCATTTCTTCTCTGCACTAACCTGCTGTGGTCTCCATTTCCATCTTAGGATTTTATCTCATAGATAATAACCCTTCAGAATATTCTCTGCCTCCTTTTCAGAGTAAGCATCCACATATATATCTTTTATTGTCTTGTCTTGCTGTTCAAGTCACTTAGCCTTCCAGATGTAAACACTTCTGTGTGACCCTCTGCCTGTTCAGGTTTTTCCTGCACCATTACATCAAACAGGGTATCTGCTAACCGAACCTCAGCACCTTCATCATTCTCTTTACTTTTCGTTTCAGTTGTGACTTATGATAGTAGGATCTGATGACTACACAGTCTGGGAAAATGCCAGGATATTTCTGTTTTAACTCTTCAGTTTCTTAGTCTTTCTTCGGCTTCTCCACAATAAGGAGAAGCCCACCTTGGATCCTGCCAAATCATTCCCAAGAACAAACTGAATTCCTGGAACTGACACTCTGTCAATCATTCCTACTGTAACTTCCCCAGTCTTGAGTTGACAGTCCAACCTGATCTTACACAGGGGAATGCAAAATTTCTGTCCACCTATCCCTCACATTACCACACTCTCAGCCAACAGATCAGAAATAGTGCATATTCGCTCATCCCTTACCATCAGCAACTGGTTCGATCCTGTATCTCTCAAAATTATAACTTCTTGTCCTCTTCCCCCGTTCTCTCTGAGTAAATTTTACCCACAGAGGCGAATTCTTTGTAGAGATAAGGTACTAACTCCATACCCAACCCCTGCCTAAGCTGTGCACTCCTCTGCAGCTCCTCAGCTCTTCTTGGGGTCTCCTTTACTACCTTCACTAATGCCACTGGCTTAGCTTCTTTTACCACATCTTTTCCCACAGTGCCTTTCTTTAATGATCGGCACTGTGACTTTATGTGTCCCACTTTACCACAGTGAAAACGCCTGAGGCCTTTCACCTCCTTTCCACCCTCTTGGGCTTCTTTTTAATCCTGTGCTAAATTCTTACCAGTGCTCTCTACTCATGATTTAGTAGTGTAGGATCTCCCCTTCTTCCAACTTCATTTCTCACAATTCTGGCCAGAAGCTTGTCTTATGCATCAACATATACTCATCGGATAATTCTATTGCTCTTCTCACTTCCTGAACTTTCTGTTTCTCTACGTGAATTCTTACCAACTCTTGAAGTGAGTTTTAAAACTCTTCGAGCAGAATAATTTCTCTTAGAGTCTCAAAAGACTTATTTATTTTCAAAGTACATACCCATTAAAAAATGACTATGTTTAATTCTTTCAAACTCAACATAAGTCTGACTTGGTTCCTTCTTTGTGTTTCTGAACCGCTGTCTATATACCTCTGGTACCAATTCACAAGCACTTAAAATAGCCTGTTCAATCTCTTCTAATCTCTTGACACCTCAGGGGACAGTGCAGCAAATATCTCACTAGCTCTGCCTACCAGTTTAATCTGAACTAGTATTACTCATAAATCCTCGAACCACTCCATCTGCCTAGCCAATTTTTCAAATGAAATAAAGAAGGCTTCAACATCTTTCTCATCAAAATTTTGCAGAGATTTGACATATTTGCATATATCACTACTTTTTCTTTTAATCTCCATCCTGTTAACTTGACTTTGCTGACTAAGTCCCAACTTTTCAAGTTCAAATTTTCTCTCTTTTTACTCAGCTAAGAACGTCCTCTTTTTCCTCTTTCTCTTCTGTTTCTTTCTCTCTCCCTTTCTTCTGTCTCTCTTTGCTCAGCCAAGAATCTTCTCTCTCTCTCTCTCACTTTTTCCTCTCTCCTCCTCTCTTCTCTCTCTCTTTCCCATTTACTTTCCCTTTCTTTGTTTTCTAACTCCATTTTCCTCAATTGCAATTTAAGTTTTTTCTACCATGACTGCACTTGACTGTTTCTCTAACACACCTAAGTGTTTGAGTAATTCACTGACAATTTCAGTTTTACTTTTGTCCGTGGTTAAACCCAAATCTAACTTCGTTGTTAATTCTAAAAGAATGGCCTTTTTCTTTCCTTCTAAATATTCTTGGCAAATTTGAGAAACATCTTCAAATCCCAGAACCTCTTTAGCAATTTGAAGAGCCATTTTTCTCATTTGTAATTTACTCAATCACAAGTCACTGAAAGTAAACAAATTGCCTCACCTAAGTTTGATTTAAAGATCTAGGACACTAACCTGCTGGTGTTTAAATCTGCTGGGAATTTTCGTACCCCCAAATCTATTCAAATCTGTCTAAACCAGTTCAAATCACAGACCCAAGTCCCCGAACTGTTATGACATGGGATAAACTCTCCTGCTTATTTTAAAACCAGCAACTCAGAAAAGATTTATCCCGTGTGGCAATCTGTGAAAGTTTGATAGGACAAGAACTAGTTAAAGTAAAAATAACAATTTTATTTCTTAAAGTATAACAGAGAATAATTAACTAACAACTATTTACAAGTCCTTCCTCCAACCTATCTTTTACTTTCCCCTTCTACAATACTAGTCCAATAAAACTCCGAATTAAGATTGACAAAATAAAACTTTTTCTCTCAAAACTAGACAGCTTTCAATTTTCTCTGTATTCCTTTCTTCTTTTGACCAAGTGTTACATTGTGTCTTATTGAGAACATTTAGTGCTGTCAGGTAGCTCTACCAGCTTTTAACTCTCTTAAAGGTACAGTACATCCACATCTTCATAACAATAGCATGTGATCTGAGAGTATAAGGGTCTTACATGTCATTTTATTTTTGATCATGTGAAGCCCAATACACTACTGGAAGCAAGTTGTTCTCTGTTGTAATTGAAGGGTCAAACATTAGCCCAGATTCTTATGAGCCTGTGAAAGCAATATTTGTATATACAAGTCAGTTGTAATAAATTTGTGTTGGATTCTTCAGTGCCATGATAGCCATACCAAGTTTCTTATGTTACAGAAAGTAACATAAGCATTGCCACATCAGGAAATAGGCTTATGCCCGAAACATCGATTCTCCTACTCCTTGGATGCTGCCTGACCTGCTGCGCTTTTCCAGCAACACATTTTCAGCAGAGTTCATTATTGGCAAAATAGTTGGTTCCTCCTGTCTAGATGTATCTTTGCTGGGCAGATCTTCCTATTCAGTCGAGAAGTGTCAGTGAAAGGCTGATGTTTCCTTTGCCATTCTTACTCAACAAGGCTCCAGACGTAAGGTGCTGTCCCATGCCGAATTCAACATGAACCAGGAACAGTAAGCTGCATTTTTATAATACTTACAAAATTGGAAATATTGATGCATTTCACAGAATCATAGGGAAAATGAAGGCCAAGTCAAAGTTGGGGGAAACATGAGAGATGGGCAAAAGCTTGGTTAAAGAATTTGGTTTGTATGAAGATAAAGAAAAAGGAAATTGAGAGAGGATTCTAAGATGTGAGATAAAAACAGGAAGGGTGATTGTGGAATTGGGAGATACTTGAGAGACAGGTGAGCTGAAGGAAGATAATAGAAGCAGAAAGAGTTCCAGATAGAAGGTTCCGAGCATGAAGAGGTTGGAACACAAGGATGAGAATTTTAAATTTACAGCATTGTGAGCCTAGGAAGGAATGAAGAAACCAAATGTAGGGATGAAGGAAGAAGTGGGCAACTTAATATGGTTTACGGATATCAGAAGCCAAACATTCAAAATATCTTGTAGTGGAAAATGCAGGATGGGATGCTGGCATAAAGAAATCTTGGAATATTTATCTTTGTGATGGAGTCAGAAAAAGACAGTGAGATTGTGAACATCCTGATTCGGTTCAAGGTCATGGTGGGAAAGAGGGTGCTCTATATGGTGAAGTAAGATATTAGCATTGGGTGAAAAGTCTTCCTTTTTAGTTACCTGGAGGAAATGATGGCTTTTCCAAGATTCAATGTTTAACAGGTCCTATTAGAACAGAAGCAGCTGAGAAGTCAAAAGGATGTAGAAGACAGTGATATCATGTATAAGAAAGTTAACTCTTATAAAGCCAGATGTCATCCGGAGGAGCACGAAGACAGGAAAGGAGGAGTTGCGAAGAATAGGCCCTTAGGGGATTCATTTAATAATAACATGATAAAGATATTGGTCATAATCATTCAAAAAACTCTTTGCATATTACTCTTCCAGTTTTTAGAGGTTGTGTTGCCTTTTTATTTCGCATTCTGGTTGCTTACAAAATTAATTGAGAATCTGGGAGTTTGTTTAATCTGATTATGCTAGCTTTAAAAGTAAAATTTATTCTCCATTTCATGATTACTCTACAAAGTGATGTTCCACTTGTCCTTTTGAAACTAAGACCAAGATTTGTCAGTCTGAAACAGATTTCACTCATTATTTTCAGAACTATTAGGAAGCCCTTGTCAGTTCCATAGGGGACCCCTTCAGGCAATGAATTGGCACCATCAAGCCTTCCCTAAAGATGTTCAGCTGAGGAAGTCTCATCTGCTGAGAGCTGCTTGCCAATTGGAGGCCAGCAGTTCATCATTACTGTCAACAATGAGCAGTAGCAGCTGGTATCCACCAGAGGTCCAGAATACTAAAGGTGCCACAAGACAGGATGTGCATGATGGGGGAGGGAAGAACCAGGGTTTGGTGGCTTTCAGCTGCCAACCCACTTCTCATTGCCAGCCAGTGTTAAAAAAAAGGTCCTATTTGGAAATGAATGGACCAGTCAAAATGGTCCTCCATTTTGAAGAAAACAAGATGGGTCCCTCCAGTGTGTCTCGTTTGCCAGTTTTACTGGTTTGTCCTTCTGGGTGGCTTCTTTAAGGATCGGGTAGTGAGGAACCCCTTCCTGGGAAGCTACTGGAAGACCTAAAGGTTTTACTGGGTACCCTTCGGACATTACAGGGAATCTATGAGATCTATATTTAAACACTGAAAAGCCAGTTAATTGTGCTGAGCTCTAGGAAAACAGTGCAGTTGTCTTATTAATAAGCCAAATTGGTATCCCATCAGCAGCGTCCAGAAATCATCCTGATTCAGATAGGGGAGATGTTACAGCTGCCTGGAGACTTGGTCCAATATGTATCCTATGAGTGTGGTCACCCTGGTTACTGCTGCGATGGGAAGCATAATTTTTGCACTGCAGAAATTCATCAAAGATCCTCTGTCAGCACCTATCAAGCCCGTGACCACTTTCCTCTAGAAGGACAAAGGATAAATTCTCTCCAAGCCATTCACCATCACGACTTGGACATGTAACGCTGTTCTTTCATTCCTGCTTGGTCAAAATCTTGGAATTCCCTCCCGCAGGGCATTGTGGGTCAACCTACAGCACATGAATAGCAGCAATTCAAGAAGGCAGCTCACCACCAGCTTCTCAAGTGATGGGCAGTAACAACTGGCCCAGCTAGCAATGCCCATATCCCAAGAATGAATGATAAAAAAAATCTTGTATATGTATGCTAATCCATTTGCTTTAATTGTTCCCTCATTTCATAAGGCAGCAGGTTCACAGCATAGATGCCTCTGTGGTACAGTGGTAGCATCTCTACTTTGATACCAGAAGGCCTAAGTTTAAGTCTGGCTTGTTCCTGCAGTGTGTTATAACATCTCAGAACAAGTTGATTAGTAACCATCAGTTATGATGTGGAGGTGCTGGTGTTGGACTGGGTGGACAAGGTCAGAAGTTACACAACATCAGGTTATTGTCCAACAGGTTTATTGGAAATCACAAACTCCTTCATCAACAGTGCTCTCAAAACTTGTGATTTCTAATAAACTTGTTGGACTATAACCTGGTGTCATGTAACTTCTGACCTTACCTACATTTATAGAATGGTAACAGCACAGAGGAGGCAATTTAGCCCAATTATGTTTGTGTTGATTCTCTGCAAGAAAAATATATTTGCTGTTATGCCTCACATTTTCAATGATACCTGAAAAATGTACTTTACAGCCAATGTTTTCATTCACTTTTGAAGTTATGAGTATGATCAGCCATTTGGTCAGCAGACCTCAATAGGTGTAACCTCTGGCCCTGAGGTGCTGACTCTGGCTAAAGGCATGGACTGGCCACACCATTGCCAGATTGGGGGTTTGATGGGCTTTCCCAGAAATAAGCTCATAGGTCTTTTGCCTGGTTCTTCAGCTGAGCAGAATAGGCCCCAAAACTTTATTAAGATTCCACCTAAAGATTTGAAATTTGATTGATTGAAGCTAAAATAGCTTTCTTTCTTTTCAAATAACCTTTTCCTTTCTACGTATTATTAATTAAAAGATTTTCAGACTTGAATTTTGACAGTAGGTGGAAACTTACATTCTTCTTTCCTGTCAAGGTGCTTAACTAATTACTTTGTAGTTTGTCCAACAGAGTCAATATCATCCACCCTTCAAATCCCTGCAGACATAGAGCTCACATAGTGTTTCATCGATTTCTTTTATGAACTGGAAGCCAATTATTTAAAGAAAAATGGGGACAAAGCCTGGAATTTGCCATCCACCCCAGTCATCTTCTAAAGATTCTCACTCACAGCGACTGGAATGTTCCAGCCAGCATCCGTCCACTGTACACTGGCTGAAATATGCCCACGTAACCACAGTAGCCTCACTGCAGGTAAAAATGGCTTCACATAAATTCCCTTAGTATATCCTCATCTAGATGTCAGATCACATCTGCAGCCAATAGATGTCCCATGGGTCATATCACTCTCGGTGCTGTAGGAATTGAATTTGAAAGTTACTTAATTGCATGCATTTATCATGCAGAAATCGGTAGCACCCCCCGTGCTCCATAACCCTCAGCAATTGTAGCCCCTGATGAGCCCATGCTGGAAGAGGTCTTACTGGGTTTCCTGCCTTGTGAACTGAGCTGAATTGGATGGTGAATGGACTCCCTGGCTGTTAAATAACCTGTTCCTCCAATTTGTGCTGTGCCTGTCAAAAATACATCATTCTGGGCCAGGACCTTAAACTAATTCTGATTCCAGATTGAAAAAAAACATTCAGCCTTATATCATTTTAAATCACTGCAGATCAATGAAACAGGTGTCCCCCTTTGAGAACTATCAGCAGAATCAAAGCAGGATATAAATCAGTCAGTAATGAGTCTGCTGTTCTCCAAATGAAGTGTCCTCCTGAAAATTCCGAATGACTGCACAATTTATTTTATTTTCACAAAATAAACTTCATGGACTTTGAGTTTTTAAACTCTATTTAACTTACCACAATATTATGAAGCTGCATTGTTTGTGTTCAAACAGAGACAAATTGAAGAGATACACTCCCACTTGCCTTGTATTCATAGCAGTCATGACTTCCCTTTATATTTAAATGGTCTGTGAGGATTAATGGAGACTGTAGACAATGGAAAATTGAAGTAATGAAGACAGACATTAGATTTCACTGAGTGAAACATTATTTTTGAAGAGCTGCATGTTTTATTCATTGTTATTTTATTTATCCTCATTTTCTATGCAGCTGCAGTCTATAGTATATCGAAAATTAATCTTTTAGATCCAGCTGATTCCTTGAATCGATTCATTCTTTATAGCTGATCTTGAGCACCTGATATAAAATGTGAGCCTGTCAAACCTGTCAAATTTGTCTGCACTGGTTGACAAGCAGCTCCAACTGCAGATGGAGTGTGGGGGATGTAAATCCTCAAACACGTGTAAAATGTCAATAGTGGTGGGTTGATGCAAGCTCTTGGTAATTTTCTTTTTAATTGTTCTATTTCAAGGATTTGGTTGCTTGAATAGCAATTACCAATTCTGACAATCGAATGGGAATTGAAAGTGTACAGTTTCTTTCACAGTTTATTTTGAACATGTGCTGAGAGCCAGAAATATTTTGGCCACAAGGAAAACAAGAGCTCATGTGCAAGTTAAATGGCATATTCATTTCCTTCATACTTACACTTGCACGTGTACTTAACACTAAAATGAATTACAGAAGCTGCACCTGTAGACTGAAATAAATACTGCTGGTTCATGACAGCAAAAATAAAAATTGTTTTATTCACCATTGTTTGCTCGTTAATTATGGTGAAGATGTTCATGCAGTGAACTTATTTTCCAAGTTTGTTTATAACAATCATTTGAAGCAATATTACTTTTTCTCTTGAAAATACCTCAGGACTGTAGACATTAGCCAAGACTGTAGGGGTAGCATGGTAGCTCAGTGGTTAGCACTTCTGCCTCACAGCACCAGAAACCTGGGTTTGATTCCAGCTTTGGGCCTGTATGGAGTTTGCACTTTCTCTCCATATCTGTGTGGGTCTCCTCTGGGTGCTCTGGTTCCCTCGAACGTTCCAGTTTAAGTGGATTGGCCATGAGAAACAATGGGGTAGGGAGCGTGGGGGCATGTGGGATGCTCTCGGACACATGGCCTCCTTCCACACTGTAGAGATTCTACGATTAATAAGGATTAGTCATTGTACAAACTGAATAGACAGGCAAATCTGAATCCTAAAGTCACCACCACCGTCATCATCCCATTTTGTGCAGAAGTGCATAATTATTTTTAAACCCTGTCAAATAAAAGAAAACTTATGTTTAAGAATGATTTGGAGATGCCGGTGTTGGACTGGGGTGTACAAAGTTAAAAATCACACAACACCAGGTTATAGTCCAACAGGTTTAATTGGAAGCACACTAGCTTTCAGAGCGTCGCTCCTTCATCAGGTGATAATGTTTATTACCTGATGAAGGAGCGTCGCTCTGAAAGCTAGTGTGCTTCCAATTAAACCTGTTGGACTATGACCTGGTGTTGTGTGATTTTTAACTATGTTTAAGAAGGCAGTACAAGCCTTTGTTTCTACACAATCAATACTAACAACGAATAATTATACAGGAACAATATAACTGTGGGTAATGAACAATACAATTTATGATATTTCAATGGGGTCCAAGTTAAGACAGTGAGGGAGGAAAATGCCTGATTAACTGCCCAGTTATGCTGATTGAGAGTGGACATATCCAGCTCACTCACATCACAGGAAGAAAACAGTAGAAAGATGGAAATAGAGCCACTGGAAAATCAAATTTTTCCCAAAGTTCCTTTGAACATCCAAACTCACCAGCAGTGGATGTTTAAAAGATCATAAACTACAGTCAGGCCAATTATCAACCATCTAGTAGATTCACATAATAATGAAGAGAACAGGCAAATTTCTACCTAAGATGCATGGGCATGAGATTTCAGTCACTCCATAACCTGCTAGTGGAGTTTCAATTTGCAGAAAAAGGATTATCATGTTCCGCTCCACCATCAATCAAAGACAATAAAACCACATTAGTAAAGGGCTCCTGTAGTGCAGTAGCTGTGTCCCTACCTTTGAATAAGACAGTTTGGGTTTAGGTCTCACACACACCAGAAGTGCTTCATACATCTCTGAACGGGCTCATTAGAAAATATCTAAAATCATTTGACAGCCAACAGATATTTTGTAATTAACCTGGTCAGCGTTGTCTGACACACTCCGGAGTAGGTGGGACTTGAACCCAAATCTCCTAGCTCAGAGATAGGGACATTGACACTGTGTCAAAAGAGCTCTGACCTGATCTGGAAATGAGCAAAACTTGATTAACAGCTCTCAAAAAGTAGACAACTGTATAAAAATCTGATTAGAAGTCCATGAATTTTAGGTATTTAATAGTTTCTTTCTACCAATAATAGTAAGTATTCATTTACTGGGAATTAGCAATTTGAATTTTATGTGAATACTTATAATAGAAAAATTGAAAGAAATTTCATAAAATATACAGCAGATTGTAATGTAATGAGAATGCATATGTTAATGATATGATGATGTACACAATGATATAACTCTGATAGTACATGCTAACAAGTCTGTTGGAATAGAGTATGGAATAACTGTACCAGACAATTGTAAGACAAAGATCAGTATTTTGTATAACAGAATGCAAATAAAGCAGTTTATTTGAAATCCAGAGAGTCAGACACTAGTCACTATTAGATGAGGCAGAGATAGATATGCAGCAGACTCAGAGTAGGGACACTCTAGGTTAAGTGGGCAGCCTTTACAGTTCAGGACTCAAGCTGATGCCAAGCCTCTTGATGGACTAAATACAGGAGAATCAGAGAAAAATTGAATCTCTACAGCGTGGAAAAAAGCCTTTTGGCCTATCAAATCCACACTGACCCTCCAAAGAGCATCCCAGACCCAACCTCTTCTCCTATCCCTGTAACCCTGAATTTCCAATGGCTAATCCATTTAACTTGCACATCTTTGGGAGGGCAGAGCAATGCAGGGATGCAGCAATTGAGGTAGATCAATCCATTGTGTCAGCTCAAGCCATATAACAGCCAGCAAATGTCGCGAGAAAACACAGGTAAACATTTCAAGTGTTTTTTTTTTGTTCATTTGCCTCATTGGCCACAGATTGCTGTCAGATCAGTCAATATACCTAGGAACTGTCAATGCTCCATCTACGTTTGCTATCCTTTCTATGTATGTCTAGTAACATTTGGTGAATATGTTGAGGTGTCAAGAGGATGCTTGGCTTGAAAGATTTTGCCTATTATGCCCACTTTGTCTCAGTTTTGATGTGATCCCCATTTTATCTGGCTACAAAATTGCAATGCCTTATCAAATAAAAATGACATGGCCCTAAATTTCTTCCACTTATACTGGGTACAAGCGATATGCAAGTCAGATACAGACTGTCCTGATTAACAGTGGCAATAAAGAAGAGATGTTATTTCGGAGGCCTTTTTATACATTGGAACAGTGAGGAAGCACTTCACGAGAAATTTCCTGAGCTTTCAGTAGGCTATGTTAGTGTAATTCTTGAATTTAATGGACCCTTTGCTGGAATTGCACTTTTTCAAACTTTGTGCTTTTATTTATTGACTAGCTCAGTTAAAGCAGCAATGACTTACTGTCAGAATTATTTTGTTGCAAAAATGGAACTTATGCAAGCTAATAGATCTCCTGCAGCTTTGATTATGGTTAGTCCAGAACCTGTATGTATCGTATGGCATATCTATTCTCTAACAGGGTGACTCAGTGGTTAGTTCTGCTGCCTCACAGTGCCAGGGACCCAGACAATTCCAGTCTCAGGTGACTCCTATCCAGTATCCTGGCTGGAAGGTTATATAGGCAAGATAAATAAAACAACCCACATTAGATTTACTGGAGGGGTATTAGCAGGTTCCAATGTGAAAATAAAACCACCACCTTCATAATTCCATTGTTGAATCACACCATTTAAACTCTGAAATGCCCAATCACCTTTCAAATGCTGATGAATTGATTAGTGACAGATTTATCAAATTGTGTAGTGGATACAAAATGACCATCTAGTGTACAACAACTCCTGGAAAACACACTTTAGAGCAACTGGCAGCTGTCTTTCAACTAGGGGTCAGGTTCACAAAGTGCATTTATGCTAAAGGTCAAGAGACCTGCCTGGGACATACAGTGGGTGAAGAGCAAATACTGTCTGGGGCTGCAAAGATACTAAACATAAGGCAGTTCCCCATTCCCACAACAAAATGGGAAATCATGAGGTTCTTGGAGATGTGCGATTTAACCAAATGTTTGTACCAAACTTCATCACAGCCACACTATTGCCAAACCCACAAAGAAAATAACAATGTACACAAAGCAAAATGCATGAGAAATGCCAGGCAGTTTTTGAAAACTATTTTAATAAGCAAGGCTGTTCTCGGAGTTCCAAATTTCTACCAAGCAGTTAAAGCACTCATCGATCTGAGTGACATCAATCTGCTCTCCTTCAGGAAGCTGAGTCCAGAACAGAGAAATAGGTACTTCTCCAACAAAATTAAACAACATCAGACACAGTACTCCACATTAAAGAAGGAAACCCTCGGTGTATAACTGGCTCTGAAACACTTTGAGATATATGTCCAAAATGAATACAGAGATATGATAGTTTATATTGACCACAACTCATTAACATTTGTGGAGATGTCTAAGGCCCAGAACACCAGGCCTTCTGTAGCCTTGACCGCACATGTTAAAAGTCACTCATATCACCGGCTAATCAAACGTTACTAAATGCATTTGTCCAGAATCTAAACAAACTGGTTCGGACCTCAGGAATATGGTGAACCAACACTGAAGGAATGAATGTATGCATGAATGTTGTTTTTTTTACTTTCATTTCATTTTAATCCTTTTTATAATAAAATGAGAATGGATCTCATTTCATTCATCATTCATGGATAGTGTCATTTTAACAGAGTCTAGCTAAATTAGTTCTCTTTTAAAGCATAAATTCATTAAATCTAAGGGAAAACTATCTACAAGGCATAGATCTTTTGTAAATTGAACCTTGTTGTGACCAAGTAAAAGATGATAAATAAAGGAGACCAGAATCTCTTTTTAGTTATGTATACCATAAAATACCAATTTTGCTTGGTTCTAGCTCTCATGGAGTATTTTTAGCATTAAATAAAAGCACTTCATATATTTCATTATTCTTGAAATATTTTTGATTTTTCATTGATTTGTGGGTTTTTTTCTACTGAATTGTAACATGATGCTTTATTTACGCAGGAGCAGAATCAGCTATGATGGAACAATCTTTGTCATGTTTGATAATGGTCTAAAAATTAATCATTCTTCAGAGATTGATTAACTCTGTGGTTAGTTTATTTAAAACATTGACACATTTTATAAATTGCAAAGCAGACAGTACAGAACATCAACTGGTTTCTGTGTGTGTTGTTGGCAAATTTACACAAAGTACCAGGTAGGGTCAGAACATTATGTACACACAGCACATGGAGATCTTAAAGATGGGCATTCTTATAGTTAACGTATACAAACAACAATCTCAGCTGCTGAATTTACCACAGCAAGAGATATTCTGATCATTATGGTCCAAAGAAATATATGCATATTGTAAATTCCAGGTCCCCATTAGAAAGACAGGCTATGTTTAGAAACCTCCTAAAATTATGTTTAACAATCATCAATTTTATGGGTTCATAATTGTATTTTATTCTGAATTCAACTTTTCTTAATGTATTTGTTAGGTTAGACTTTATCATCAGTATATTTTGGGCATTGGCCCATTTAAAATTAAAATTAAAATGAAGAGGATAAATACAACTTTGAAATAACATAAAAATGATCATAAAAATGTTATTAACATGACTCACTCATCTGAATAGAAAAATAAAATGGTCGACAAAAAGTGTGAAGAAATGATTAGCTTTTCAATTTGTTGTTGGGATGTGAGCTACACTTGCAATAAGGCTTTATTTATTGCTCACCCTTTATTGCCTTGAGAAGGTGTTGCATCATCTTTGCCTTGAGCGGTTGCATTTCTTACAACAGTGGTACCACACTTAGAATTAAGAAATTCTAGAATGCTGAATGGTATCTTATTGAATCAACATTCAATTCTGTGGTCAATGACAACTTTGGAAACAATCAAGACACTTTGATTTCACATAAATAATTAAATGACAGAAACACATTTTAAATTTCTTTCCTACAAAATATGGTTCAATCTCAGTCAACAAGAAGAAATGTTTCAAAAGTTAGATTGATTCATTTTTGTTTGGCGAAGCCATCACATATTAGGGAAGAAAGAAGGTGGAAAGGTAGGATATGCCCAAATTTAATTGGATGTTGTACAAGCTTGAGGGGCTGAATGACTTACTCCAGTTTTTACATGCCTTTGGACAGTTTTCTCTACAGGCTACTCATTCCTCATTACTTCGGAGGATGTTGACAAGGTTACAAATGGTTATTTTGTTTAATTTACAATAATTCAATTAGTTATTTGGCGAGTAATCAAACAGCTAGGTAGCTATTTGATTTCACATTGATTCATACTCCATCTTAAAGGCTTCCCCAAGGAATGACTTATTGAAGAAAACATTTTCATTAATGATATAATGAAAGGTGTCACATGATGCACGTGCTAGTTGCAATACTTTAATAATATAAATTTATTCAGCATTTCATATTTACCTTTTGCTATATATACAGTTGTAGGGTCATAGAGATGTAAAGCATGGAAACAGACTCATGGATCCAACTCATCCATGCCGACCAGATATCCTAACCTAATCTAGTCCCATTTGCCAGCACTTGGCCCATATTTCTCTAAACCCTTCCTATTCATGCACCTATCCAGATGCCTTTTAAATGCTGTAATTGACCCAGCCTTCACTACTTCCTCTGGCAATTCATTCCATACATGCACCACCCTCTGCGTGAAAATGTTTCCCCTGAGATCCTTTTTAATTTTTTCCCCTTTCATTCTAAACTTATGCCCTCTAGTTCTGGACTCCCCCACCCTAGGGAAAAGACCTTATCTTTTTATCCTATCCATGCCCCTCGTGATTTTATAAACCTCTAAAAGATTACCCCTCAGCCTCCGATGTTCCAGGGAAAACAGTCCCAGTCTATTCAGCCTCTCCCTATAGCTCAAATCCTCCAACCCTGGCAACATCCTTGTAAATCTTTTCTGAACCCTTTCAAGTTTCACAACATCCTACCGATAGGAAGGAGATCAAAATTGCGCACAATATTTCAAAAGTGGCCGAATCAATATCCTGTACAGTTGCAACATGATTTCCCAACTCCTATACTCAATACTCTGACCAATAAAGGAAAGTATACCAAACACCTTCTTCACTATCATATCTCTGTGCAACTCTACTTTCAAGCAGCAATGAATCTGCACTCCAAGGTCTCTTTGTTCAGCAAAACTCCCTAGGACCTTACCATTAAGTGTATAAGTCCTTCTCTGATTTTGCTTTTCCAAAATGCAGCACTTCACATTTATCTAATTTAAACTCCATCTGCCAGTCCTCAGCCCATTGACCCATCTGATCAAGATCCCATTGTATTCTGAGGTAACCTTGTTCGCTGTCCAATTTTTGTGTCATCTGCTATATCTCCTATGTTCACATCCAAATCATTTATATACATGACATAAAGTAGCAGACACAGCACCGATCCTTGTGGCACACCACTGGTCACAGGCCACCTGTCTGAAAAGCAACCCTCCACCACCATACTCTGTCTACTACCTTCAAGCCAGTTCTGTATCCAGCTGGCTAATTCTCCCTGTATTCAATGAGATCTAACCTTGTTAACCAGTCTGCTATGTGGAACCATGTGGAACCTTGTGGAATGCCTTACTGAAGTCTGCATAGATCATTTTCAACACTCTGCCCTCATCAATCCTCTTTGTTACTTCTTCAAAAAATTCAATCAAGTTCGTGAGACAAGATCTCCCACGTACAAAGCCCTGTTGACTATCCCTAATCAGTCTTGCCTTTCCAAGTGCATGTAAATGCTGTCCCTCAGGATGTTAGGTTCACCGGCCTATAGATCCCTGGCTTTTCCTTATCACCTTTCTTAAACAGTGGCACCACGATAGCCAACCTCCAGTCTTCCGGCACTTCACCTGTGACTATCAATGATGCAAATATCTCAGCAAGGGGCCCAGCATTCACTTCCCTAGCTTCCCACAGAGTTCTAGGGTACACCTGATCAGGTCCTGGGGATTTATCCACTTTTCTGCATTTATGACATCCAGCACCTCCGCCTCTGTAATATGGAAATTTTTCAAGATGTCACCCTCTATTTCCCAACATTCTATAGTTTCCATGTCCTTCTCCACATTAAACACTGATGCAAAATACTTGTTTAGTGTCTCCCCATCTCCCGTGCCTTGCTGATCTTTGAGGGGCCCTATTCTCTCCCCAGTTACCCTTCTGTCCTTGATATAGTTATAAAAACTCTTTGGATTCTCCTTAACCTTATTTTCCAAAGCTCTCAATTGCCCCTTTTTTGTCCTCCTGATTTCCCTCTTAAGTATAGTCCTACTGCCTTTATACTCTTCTGAGGATTCACTCGATCTATCCTGTCTATAGCTGACATACGCTTCCTTCTTTTTCTTAACCAAAACCTCAATTTCTCTAACCGTCCAGCATTCCCTAGACCTACCAGCCTTTCCTTACACCCTGACTGGAATATACTGCCTCTGGATTCTTGTTATCTCATTTTTGAAGGCTTCCCATTTTCCAGCCATCCCTTTACCTGTAAACTTGTGAAAGTTCTTGCCTACTACCATTAAAATTGGCCTTCCTCCAATTCAGAACTTCTACTTCTAGATCCAGTCTATCTTTTTTCATTACTTTTTTAAACTAATAGAATTATGGTTGCTGGCCCCAAAGTCCTCCTCCACTGATACATCAGTCACTTGCCCTGCCTTATTTCCCAAGAGTACGTCAAGTTTTGCAGCTTCTCTTGTAGGTACATCCACATACTGAATCAGAAAATCTTCCTGTACACACTTCGCCAATTCTTTTCCATCTAAACCTTTAACATAATGGCATTCCCAGTCTATGCTTGGCAAGTTGAAATCCCTTACCATAACCACCCTATTATTTTTAGAAATAACTGAGATCTCCTTATAAATTTGTTCCTCAATTTCCCGTTGAGTATTTGGGGTGGGGTGGGGGGTCTATAATACAATCCCAATAAGGTGATCATCCCTTTCCCATTTCTCAGTTCCACCTAAATAAGTTTCCTGTATGTATTCCCAAGGAATATCCTCCCTAAGTACAACCATATTTCTATCTCTTATCAAAACGCCACTCCCCCTCCTCTCTTGCCTCCCTTTCTATCCTTCCTATTGCATTTGTATCTTCAAACATTAAGCTGCCAGTCCTGTCCATCCCTCAGCCATGTTTCTGTAATTGCCATGATATTCCAGTCCCATGTTCCCAACCATGCCCTGACTTTATCTGCCTTCCCTGTTAAGCCTCTTGCATTTAAATAAATGCAGTTTAGTTTATTAGCCCTACCTTGTTCTCTACTTTGTTCCTGCTGCCCTGACTGTTTGACACACTCCCTTTCTCAACTGTACCAGTCTCAGATTGATCTCTTTCCTCACCATTTTCCTGGGTACCACCCCCATTCTAGTTTAAATCCTCATGGGCAACTCTAGCAAATCTCCCTGCCAGTATATCAGTCCCCTTCCAATTCAGGTGCAATCTGTCCTTGTACAGGTTACTTCTACCCAGAAGAGATTCCAATGATCCAAAAATGTGAACCCTTCTCCCCTGCTCCAGCTCCTCAGCCACACTTTCAACTGATCTATCCTCCTATTCCTACCCTCACTAGCTTGGAGCACTAGGAGTAATCCAGATATTACTACCCTAGAGGCCCTCTTTTTTAAATTCCAGATTGACTTTCTATATTCTCCCTTCAGAATCTCATCCTTTTCCCTTCCTATGTCATTAGCTCCAACGTGTACAATGACCTCCTGTTGGCCCCTTCCCCCTTTGAGAATATTCTGCACTCTCATTGAGATATCCTTGATCCTGGCACCAGAAAGTAACACACCATTCTGAGTTTTCGCTGCCAGCCACAGAAACGTCTGTCTGTGCTTCTGACTAAAGAGTTCCCTATCTCAAAGTCATAGAGATGCAGAGTTTAAATGGAAGATAAATATTTTTGAAGCATCCAAATTTATTGTAATCATAAAAGTTGCTAAATACACTGTTGAATTAAAACAAAGGAGCAAATGTGCACTTTTGTACTATCAAATGCTGGAAAAAATTATGTTTATGGAGATTTTACACTTCATAAATACTGTTAATCTTTTTTGTACAGACTGAGGTCATATGCAAACTCCATTAAATGATCTGACAAGAATTATCTGAGTATATATCGAGGCAGAAATTGGCCTCTTGATGCATTCAGCCGCCTAATGCTCAAACATAAGGTTAAAAATGCCTGTGCACTTCTCTGACCGCTAATGTCAGGGCATCATTTTGCTGAACAAATGGATTTGTTCACCTGCATTCACCTGACAAAATCTGACAGTAGAGAGAACAAGCAGACCATAATGTAAATCAGTGTGCAAAACTAAACTGATACTTGGGTTGCTGTTTTCCATCCCAAGCCTTCACCCTGTTTGAACTTCAAACAATTAAGCACAATGTTAAATGACAAGAAAGACCAACCTGTTTGCTCCCCAACCCCCTCCAAGGGGACTATTCACTTTCATGATTTGCTGGGACATTTGCTGAGCTTTTTGTTCAACTACTGTTGCAGTATACTTAGTTTTGAAGATTTTCTACAGATTTAAAATGTGTGAGAAATATTCTGGCTAGTGCTGACTCACATTTATACATTTAAACATATGTGCTGAAACAACTTGCTTGTCAATGTTGGGCTGATGGGGGTTTATGGAAAGGGAATGGTAATAGGCCTTTTCCTTGGAGTTGAACATGTCTGAGAGAATGAATAGTGATCATCCAGAGCATGACAAACCATTGGAAGGAGGAGGAGGAGGAGGAGGAGGGAAGACAGCCTCTCAGTTGGGCTCTCCACCCATTGATGCTCTTCATCAGGGAGCAATTCTGGTGCCTCAGCTTCAGTGAGGAGAAATGCTTGAGATGCATTTGTTGCAAAAATGTTACTACTGTTAACCTTAACGCTGGGAAAGAAAAGCGTTGCCTATGGTTATCATCTTTTATCCTTTATGCATGTGGTTCCTTTCAGGATCATTGTGTACTGTATACCACTGCATAAAAGATATAATTTAAGATCTTTATACACAGAAAAAAAAAACTTCCGCTCATTCCTTGTTGCCAGAGTTAAGTGGGTGAAGTGAACATGAATGTTTACATGGATTATGGACTGCTCCAGCTTGATGCATATAAATCTCTACTAGTATATGGGTTTCCATTCACTTCATGTGAAATCAGCAACTCTTATGAATTGAATAAAATCATAATCCATCCATTTGTAGAGATTGGCAACAACAGGAGTCTAACATGCAGGTGAACACCTGTTATTCTTGGCAATAGTCATGATTTCTTCACACTGCAGTCACCCTATATGCTAGTTTATTTTGACGCACCACAGAAAATCAAGAGTTGTCTGCCTACTGGGGACTTGACACTGGCAAAGTCACTATGCACATAGGACAGTGTGTAGTTTTACAAAGAGAACCAGCAGTGTCACAAGTATCTTTATAGAGTATACTTCAGGCATACTGTCCACTGCATAGACAGAGCTGCAAGAGTCCTACAGCACTCAACTGAGCAATTGTGACCGTCCACTACATACTGTATTGCATTATAATTATGAAGGAACAGCCCCTCCCACCACCTATCAGGCCAGAAGCTGAGGACCAAGAACAGGACCATCTAGGGGACAAAGAGAAGAAAGAGGGTGAAGTGGAGAGTGGATGAAAAGAAAGGCAGTAGGCACACAAAGAGGCTATTTTGCCCATTAGGTGATATGGTCTACACCTGCCTAAAGCTTTAAGAGACGTCATAGAGGAATATAAATGGGCAGAAGGTATACATTCAGATTCCTGATGGAATTTTAGGTTTTTGCAGTTAAATTCTCAGAGTCTTTCAGATGAGTTGACTTCCCTTATCTTCATAGTCGGGAATCTGTTTCTCATTCATTAACATATTGTTACAATTGAAGTTGGTGGAGTATAGTTTTCCTCTCTAGTTCCAGCACTGCAATGGTCACAACATTAATTTAAACACTTTAAAGTTTTTTTTAAATTAAATTTTAATTGTGGCCAATTATATATTTTATCTTTATTAGCTCTAGAATAAAATATCTCATTAACCAGCTTCTTTAATAAATGACAAAATTAGTGATTTAATATAAAATAAACCTGATTTTAAAAAGATGTAAATTACATTAACACATACTTTGTGAGTTGCTGCATTTTGGAAAGGCAAATCAGGGCAGGACTTATACATGTAATATAACATAGAACATAGAACGTTAGCCCTATGGCCCTCGATGTTGCGCCAATTTGTGAAAATAATCTGATGACCATCTAACCTACACCGTTCCATTATTATCTAAATGTATGTCCAATATCCATTTAAATGCCTTTAACATCGGATCTTCCTTCCATACCAGGCAACATCCTAATAAATCTTCCTTGAATCCTTTCCGAAGCTTCCACATTCTTCCTATAATGTGGTGACCACAATTGCATATAATACTCCAGGCGCCCCTTACCTGTGTCTTGTACAGTTGAAGCATGACCTCATGGCTCTTAAACCCAATCCCCTAACATATGCCTTCTTAACAACCCTATCAACCTGGGTGGCAACTTTCAAGGATTCATGCACTGGGACACCGAGAGCTCTCTGTTCATCTACACTACCAAGAATTTTACCATTGGCCCAGTACTCTGCATTTTTCTTATCTATTCCGAAGTGAACTACCTTACACCTTTCCGCATTAAACTTCATACGCCACTACTCAGCCCAGTTCTGCATCTTATTATGTCCCTCTGTAACCTACATCTTTCAGCACTATCCACAACTCTGCCTACCTTAGTGTCATGCACAAATTACTAACCCATCCTGCTACATCCACATCCAGATCATTTATAAAAATGACAAACAGCAGTGGCCCCAAAACAGATCCGTGTGGCACACCACTGGTAACTGAGTTCCAGGATGAATATTTCACATCAACCACCACCCTATGTCTTCTTTCACCTCGCCAATTTCAGACTCAAACTGCTAAATCACCTTCCATCCTGAAATTTTGTGCAATCTCCTACCATGGGGAACCTTATCAAATGCTTTAAGTCCATATACACCACATTGATCGCTTTACCTTCATCCACCTGTTTTGTCACTTTCTCGATTAACTCAATAAGGTTTGTGAGACACGACCTACCCTTCACAAATCAGTGCTGTCTATCCCTAATCAAAGTATTCCTTTCCAGATGATTATAAATCCTATCTCTTATTTCCTTTTCCAACACCTTCGCCACAACTGAAGTAAGACTCACTGGCCTATAATTACCGCAGCTGTCCCGACTCCCCTTCTTAAACAAGGGAACGACATTTACTATCCTCCAGTCTTCTGGCACTACTGTTGACAATGATGACATAAAGATCGAAACCAAAGGCTCTGCAATCTCCTCCCTGGCTTCCCAGAGAATCTGAGTCGCAGGTAGACAGGATAGTGAAGAAGGCGTTTTGTATGCTTTCCTTTATTGGTCAGAGTATTGAGTGCATGAATTGTGAGGTCATATTGCAGCTATATAGGACATTGGTTAGGCCACTTATGGAATATTATTTGCAATTCTGGTCTCCCTCCTACAGGAAGAATGTTGTGAAACTTGAAAGAATTCAGAAAAGATTTAGAAAGATGTTGCTGGGACTGGAGGGTTTGAGCTATAGGGAGAGGCTGAATAGGCTGTTTTCCCTGGAGCGTCGGAGGCTGAGGCATGACCTTATAGAGGTTTATAAAATCATGAGGGGCATGGATAGGGTCTTTTCCTCGGTGTGGGGAAGTCCAGAACTAGAGTGCATAAGTTTAGGGTGAGGGGGAAAGACTTAAAAGGGATCTAAGGGGCAGCTTTTTCACATAGAGGGTGGTGCTTGAAGGAATGAGCTGCAGAGAAAATAGTGGAGGCTGGTACAATCTCAACACTTTAAAGGCATCTGGAAAGGTATATGAATTGGAAGGGTTTAGAGGGATATGGGTCAAGTGTTGCGAACTGGGACTAGATTAATTTAGTCAGCATGGAGAAGTTGAACCGAAGGGTCTATTTCCTTGCTGTACGTCTCTATGACTCTAAAATATAAATATGTGCCCTTCTAAACAACAACATTGTGGGAAAAGATTTGCTAACCCACGATAGGCCCACAAAAGCAAAATTGGCCAAACTGTACCAGAACACCCAGAATTCCCGAGCAGCTCACAAGCTGAATCAGACGGCACGCAGACAAGACAATACACTTTAAGCTCCCATGGACATGACAGAGCACCACAGATATCTCAAAGCCCTAAGGGCAGTTTCACAACCCAGCAATAATCTCATGTCTTCACAAGCAAACCTTGCAGTTTTGGAGATTGAAAAATTAACAGCACCTCTGCTGATGTTGACATTTTCTCTTTAAATGAATCCATATTTGACCTCTACTCCAAACTGAGGATCACCGAGCTGGAATCTTTGGGGTTTCCGAGTGCATTTTTCTGCATTAAAATTTAGGAATATATTTTTAAAAATTCAGTACAGTTCAAACTATTTATACCAAAACTATCACAGTCAATGTAAGGCTAGTTGAAAAGCCTTATTACTCCTTTACTTTCTGCACTTTTCAGCAATGTGTCTTTATAGTTGCTGTTCTAAGTGTTTTTAATGCACGTATTGTATGATGTGGTGGTGCATGTGTTGGAAAGGGGTGGACAAAGTCAGAAGTCACATGACACCAAGTGATAGTCCAAAAGGTTTATTTGAAGTCACAAGCTTTTGGAATGCTGCTCCTTCATCAGGTGAAGAGCTGCACTCAAAAAAAATGCTGGTTTTGCTCCACAGATTCTGCCAGATCTGCTAAGATTTTCCAGCAATTTGTTTGTGTAGCCTCATTTCATGCTCCTTCTAGCATATCATTCTTCTGCAAACCTGTGAATGCTTCTTAAGTCAATACTCCTGTACCACTGTTTTTTAATCCCCATCTCTAAGCCTCTTAAGAAACTCCAACTAGGAATGTTGAGCTACTGTTCCTGTGGGTGGAGTGAGGTTGGATACAATTTAAAACAGCCCTGGTTTGCTTGGC
This sequence comes from Chiloscyllium plagiosum, assembly GCF_037043375.1. Lineage (NCBI taxonomy): Eukaryota > Metazoa > Chordata > Chondrichthyes > Orectolobiformes > Hemiscylliidae > Chiloscyllium > Chiloscyllium plagiosum. The sequence continues at coordinate 61,069,004 of NW_028270149.1, forward strand.
ACCAACTGGTCAAATAATTCCAGAGTAATAGCATTCACCACAATGAAATGTCCCCATTCACTTGTCCACCCTTCTCATCTTTCCCCTTTGACTGGACCATCAAGACAAAAATAAAAGACATTTCTGCCCATTGTTAAAATACATGTAATCATTACATAATGCATACAAAATAAGCTAATCACCCTTTTATATTCCTGGAGTTGTTCTCCCGTGTGCCATTAACTCTCTCAGTGGTCATCCAAGGTTCTCCCTCCATGCCTGCAGCATGGTGACGTACACTCATTAAGCTTCAACTCAGGAAGCTGCAGAGGGCCTCAGAGCATAACTTCAAACAACCCAGGAAGCTGCAGAGGGCCTCAGAAGGTAACCTCAAACAACTCAGGAAGCTGCAGATGATCCAGAGTCAATCTACACCATCTTGGTCAGGGCTGCAGAGTTCAGGGTAGGCTGCAGCATTTGGAGTAGGCTGGCTGACAGACAATAGCAGGTCAAATTGCATTGACAGTGGTGGGAGCAGGAATGCTGCCATTCTGAGAGCAACTTTGTGCTCCTCGCAGAGTAGTGTCTCAACCTTTTGAATGATTCACTACTGTTCTTCACAGCACAAAGCAACCAGTGCCCAGACCATTGGTAGAAGTTGCTCAAGTTGCATTATGGAAAGTGTCAATGGCTTTCACTTTCTACTACATGGTGGGTCCCACAATAAGGCTGATAGACCTGATCACTTCTTTCATGCTAAAAAAGAAAGGTTCCAAAGCTCTACATAAAGCCCTGTGACATGTTGGTGCAGGGATCCTTCAATGAATGCAGACTTTCTGACAGAATTCCAGTCCATCTATTCCACCAACATGCAGTGCAGTGTCTAAAAATCTAGGTGCATGTTCCCTTACATGACGAACAAATGCTGCAACAATCACAACCCAGACTACTATCAGGAACCAACCCTTGCTTTCTTGTGGCTGCTATGTACTATCCCCTTTAAGAAAAGATGCAGACTGCCTTTAAGCAATACATGTGGCATTGGACTCCTGCTGACATTGCAGTCGTTCAGCAGTGCAGACAGTATTAGGGGCTCACAAAAATCAAAAAATAAAATCAACACTAATAAAGCTGGCAGCCTCCAACACAGTGAAATCATGTAAGTTGATCACTTATCTCAATCTTGATGCCTGTTTTCAGCATCAAGCTAGTTTATCTCATAAATATTTACTGATGGGGAATGAACTTTCAGAAACAAATCGCCAAATCCCCATGATCTTCAAACTGGTCCATATTTCTCCAAAATCTCTGATAGATGAGGAGGAAATCTATCCCACAGCCATGAAGAGAATTGAATGCAGTCTACAAACTGATCAGCATGGAACTGCAAATGAATGCTGAAAATTCAAAGGCAGATCATAAGGGATTCACAATCATTCACCATGAGAGCTCTGTTAGGTATTCACAGCATTAACACATGTCCTGTTGGATAACTGTTCCATCGGGGAATGCTTATCCCATTAATTTACTGCCAGTAATGTGTACATCCCTGGTGTTAATGGGAGGTTGCTCCCTAGTCAGTACAATACTACTGGGAAAAAAGAAGAGAACAAATAAATGCTGATGAAAATAACAATCTCAAGACTGCACCAAGCATCCAACATCAGGTTAATTTAAAAAAATATATAATTGCATGATTTTAAAAATGAATATGATCTCAAGAGAATGACGCATGTACGTCAATGTCATTAAAATGCAGAGCACATTTAATTCTGTAACATCTAATTTGGCCACCATTCTTTTTTCTCCTTTGGAGTTTTAATTCAGTCATGAGATTATCCCCAGCATGAGGTTTTATTATAATGATTTTATTATGAATGCAGATTTTCCCTGCAAACATGATTTCTGTTTAAATTAAATCCAAATTTATTGTGCTGAAGTGGTTTCTGAAGTTTTTTGATTCATTCCTTACATGGTTTGGATACAAAAAAAGCAATTCCTATATTTGCCAGTAGATGGCAATCTTAACCGCTAGTTTGGTGGTATCGCAATTAGCCTTTCGGAAAGCTTTCCTGCTTTTTTTTGTTGTTTAAATAATTTCAATTTGCACAGCACCAATATAAATCTATCAATATTAGATATTGAATACAACACTGGATGATTGAGGTTTAAGTGAGAAATCCAAGTGTGCATATGTTTAGAGTGAGAGGGGAAAGATATAAAAGAGACCTAAGGGGCAACTTTTTCACACAGAGGGTAGTACGTGTATGGAATGAGCTGCCAGAGGAATGTGCTGCCAGGCTGGTACAATTGCAACATTTAAGAGGCATTTGGATGGGTATATGAATAGGAAGGGTTTGGAGGGATATGGGCCAGGTGCTGGCAGGTAGGACTAGATTGGGTTGGGATATCTGGTCAGCATGGATGGGTTGGACCGAAGGGTCTGTTTCCGTGCTGTACATCTCTAAGTCAAGTTGGCAAATGAACTTTCAGGGTTTATGGATTGTATTTCACTCTGGGACATCATCTCCTACCCTGGAGATTCTCTGTGATACCTATTAGAATCAAAACCCAGCAGTGAACTTATTTCAATTTGAATTATTTTCAATTGGTGTTCAGAAGGTATGGGATTACCTCATGGACATCAACATTTATTTTAAAAAAATCAGTCTTTGCATAGATTAAGATTCAGCTCTGGATGTACCAACTGACTGACTGCATTATTCACTTCGGGTCAGGCAACATTCACTGAACATAGTATTTGCTATTGTTTCTGTCACTAGGCAATTGAGCAAAACTGCTATCTGGGGTCTAAATGTTTTCTTGCAGTTAAGCCAAAATTGAGAGAAAAAAAGAAAGCTTACGATACATCTGCTTTCAAATATTCTGCATGGGTAACCTGAATCTGACATGGGGATAGAGGCTCTCTAGTTACAAAGCTATGTTTTCAAAACTATAATACCATAGAAACAAGTAGCAGCAGCAGGAAGCAGCTTTCAAAAAAAACTTTTAAGTTGACGCTTAGTTGAAACTCTTAATTCATGGATTATCCTCAATTTACATTTGTCTGACCTAGTTTGGTTGGAAGATTTAAAGTTTTCTCCAACTTTCTCTGCAAGCTGATGAAGTAGTTTTGATATTCTAGCTTGAAAATGACATTGAGCTTTGTCATGCTCTATTGCCTGTATGTCCTTTCCTTACCCCTGCAAAGCAGAGAGGCATATTTCCCCATAACATTACATTTTGTTTAAGATGTGCTGCTTTGTAGTTGTGTGGCAGATCAACAGGCAACAGGAAGTCCAATTCAAGAAGAGGAGGTTGGCTAATGCTCCACTCATGATCAAGATCCAGAAAATTAGATGAAGAACATGTTTTATTTTAAAAGACACCAACAGCATTAATAAAGCAACCAGTCATCTTAAAGCACTTGAAAGCTGATGAAGTACTTCTGAAGTGTTGCCACTATTCCACTGAAGGAAACATAGCAGCTAATTTGTTCACTGCATGGTCCCACTAATAGCAATGTGATAATGACCAGATAATCTGTTTTATTTTATGATGTTGATTGAGGGATGAACATTAATCAAGACATTGGGGTAACTCCTCTGTTCTCCATCAAAGTACGGGATCTCTTACATCCATCTGAGTGAACTCATAGGGTCTTGGTTTTAATATCTCTTTTGATACACAGTCGCTCAGACAGTGCTATACTCCCTCATTACTGAACTGCGGTGTCATCATTCTTGTGGTCAAGTCTTTGCATTGGGACTGGAACTTAGAAACTTCTGATGTAAAGGTTAAAATACAATCAAAAACTGAAGACTGTGGATGCTGGAAACCTGAAACTAAAATCAGAAATTACTGGAAAAGCTCACCAGCCTTTAAGCATCTGGGGAGAGAAAGCAGAGTTAATGGTTCACATCCAGTAACCCTGCTTCTTGAGAATACAATCAACTGAGCCATGATTGACCATGAGTCTGGTCTTCCAGTTCTGGTACTCCTGCCATTGAGCAATGACTTACTTCTTCTTCATTGTATGTTTTGGAATCTCTCAGCTCAGATATTTTTCAGATGAAAGATTTAAATCAGTGAATCTATCACTTCTATTTGATATATGTATATTTATTGTTGAATAAATCAAATGTTTTTTGCATGTACCTATGCTTATTTAATATGCGTGAAAATAGGATTACTTTTATCTGAAAAATAAGTCTTTCTGTAAGCTGAAAATTATTTAAATAATTAATAATTATTATATTTTAATGCCAGTTTAATAATTAAGTCTTTGGTTTCAATGTATAGATCGTCTTTGAGACCAGCAGACAAATCTAAACTACAGTAAAACTCACTTAGACATATCCTCTCTTAGAGCTTCGAAGAACTTGGAGCTTCAAATAATTCAAAATAGGTAAAAATAAACTCATCCACCCAAACCTCATAAAAACGCAGAGTTGCAGTGATACATCAATGTGTCATGTTATTGTGGGGGATACCATATAAATGATGGTTTCCCTTTTGTGATTCTCCCAGTTCAACACCAGGAGAGATGCTAAGTAGATGTTCAGTGAATGAAGGGAGGGAAAACCAATGAAAGAGCCATCTAATTTCATTCTGATGTATTTTCAACAACTGGTTGCAATGTTAAATGAGAGGACAGCTTGGATCGACCATTGCATGGAATCGTATGGCCACCTAAACAGTGTGGGGAGTGATGAGAAATATGCCAGAATTACACACAAATTCCTGTAAGGCCTGTATTGCAATTGAGAACAAATTGCTACATCGTTCAACATTTTTCTAAGCGTTGAGGTGACATTTTCATGAAACAGCAATGAGTTACCTACGAAGGAGGATTTTTGCTTGTTAATGACCTTATTAACCACAGGCATCGCTTTGTTAATATGCAGCTTCCAAACAAACACCCGCTGCAAACAAATTGGACGTCGGGAATTCTCAATAGAGTGGCAGACAGAGTGGATACCTAGCAACTTTAGCTCATCACTTGCCCCAAAGGACCTCCATGCTGGACACCAACATCTCAAGGTGCGCTCCATGAACACCAAACTCACACCCCGTTTCCATGGTCATTTACGTTCGACATGTGCCAGTTTCTAATAGCCTTGATGGCACATCTCCAATCCACCTTCAGGACACTTATGGACTTGAATGCTGCATCTTAGGCTGCAATAGCCACTATCATTCCGATGCAAGAACACTTTGTGTTCAGGGACATGAGTCAAGTTCATGGATTGGGACAGACTAGATCTCTGGGCTCTTTGTTTTCTCTCTTAGCATTCACTCACCTTGAGACTACCTGAATGCTCACAGCATCCCTGTTTTGCCTTGTCTTTTGGTACTTTGCCCCTCAGCCAGAGATATCAGACTCACAGTTCTGCTGTATTGGTGTACAGTTTAGCAGCAACACTTGGCAAGAAGCTTGTCATAGCTGTCAATAATCCTCAAAGTCAAGGTCAATAGCCTTCAGTTAGGGTGTCCCAGGACAGAAAGTCAAGGGTGGCCTGCGGTACCAGTCCAGGAGCTTGAAAATAGTTAGTCAGCCACTAAGGGCAGTCAGTGAAGATTCTCTTCTAGTAAGGGATGAGGAAATGAATGTCAGTCAGTTTACTAGGCGCTTTGACTCTATCTGTCCACTTCTGGGCTATTTTCCTCCTGGAATGAGAGAGAGGCCAGTAGTAAAGGAGGCAGCACAGCTGTTACTTTTGGTGCAGATAGTGGGATGCCCTGAGTGAGCAAATAATTAATGGGCTGCCCTGAGTGAGCGAATATGTAAGTGACACAGAGAGCATGCAGGGTTGGTGGTGGCAGGGGTTGGTGTAAGTGACAGCAAGTGAGAGAAAATGTTGCATGATGGATACAGTAGCATACAGAATCATAAATCATATAACATGGAAAGGTATTGAAGAGAAGAATGGAATGGAAGACGTCACTGACCTTCTTCCTATAGTGCTGGATATTTAACCAAATGGCTGGGACTGCACTGACCATGAAGGCGACCGCGGGCAGGGTCTGGAGTCATAGCCTCCATTGCCAGCCCTGGGGGAAGAGGACATTGGACCTTGCCTAGCAGGAGCTCCAAGTCCCTGCCCGCTAAGTGGGTTTCCAATATTCCCTCGTCTACTATGTCTGGGGCAAGTAATAGGAATGGTGCAGTGAGCTCCAGACTCAGAAGTGTTTAAAGCGTTTAAAGACCTTTTAAAGACATCATCAGTGTCAGGAATTCTGTTTGACTCCAGGATATCCTGACAGTGGCAAGTTGTATTGGGCATAGCAAGGGGTAGAATGGAGTGAGAATGAGATGACGGGGGTGCCATGGAAGCAGGATAGGTTGTTAATGAGGCGAGCTTGGTGAGCTGTAATGAGAAAACCCAAGGTCTCATGGACAAGTGCCCTCTGTGAAACATGACAAAAATGACATTTGGCCAAAAAATGTAAATTTCAGCTGATTGACCTGTTCACTCAGTGAAATTTAAGTCATTGGACTGGGGACCATAAGGCCATAAGATCATAGGTGCAGAAATTAGGCCATTCAGCCCATCAAGTCTGCTCCGCCATTCAATCATGGCTGATAAGTTTCTTAACCTCATTTTCCCATTTTCTCCCCATAACCCTTGATGCTCAAAAACCTATCTATCTCAATCTTAAATGACCTGCCCTCCACAGCCTTCTGTGGCAGGAAATTCCATAGATTCATCACTCTCTGGCTGAAAAGGTTTCTCCTTATCTCCCTTCAAAAAGGTCTTCCCTTTATTCTAAGGCCATGCCCTCATGTTCTAGTCTCTCCTACTAGGAACAGGAAGTATACACAAATATATTGCAATAAATATACAAATGTCTCCGGAGATTAATTCAAGTAATTCTCTTTAAAGCTGAGTTTTTATTTGAAATTAACATTGGAAATAATTGTTTATGTGCTTACAGAAGGGATTAACTATCCATGTATTTCTCTATGGTTAAGCCTTGACCAGAACAGCATTGCAAAGATATGTAAGCAAGGCTGTGATTCTTCTTGAAGTGCTTGAAGTGCTGGAACATTTCATTGCGTGTGTATTGTCAACTCACAGTTTGCTTGTCACCATCGCAGCTGCTAATGATTCCTCTAGTATCTAAGCAATATGGGTGCAGTCTGAACTTGAACATGATATTTGATCAAACAAAGTTGCAACACAATGTAACTAGGCTCCAAAATCATAGAAATTGTTTTGGGATGTTCTTAGAATAATTCAAAATGAAGATGATCTTCAACACCAGTGCTTTGATACTTTACCATGGAAATTTTCCTTTGGGTAATAGGAAAAGCAACAACAAGCACATTGGACTGAGAGAAAAAATTTTAATCTTAACTTTACACCATTATATGCTTATCCATATCTCTACACCTCCTCATGCCATGTAACCTTTCCCAACCAATGAATGTAACATTCCCCTGCCAAATGCATCGATAGGGCAGACTATCACCAGGTCACCACTAATACAATTCATACTCCTTGGGAGACTAACAGCAGTTATCCAGGGTGATTCAATTCTCTTCCTGAAAGGAATAGTTTCTGTCTTAGCTTTATACCAATAGAAAGCCATTTTGTGATGACAAGCTCCATAAGGGTAGGACTGGAATTCTAGTGCAACAATTCAAACAAAGGCACTATGATTATTATGTTTTAAAACACTCATATTTGTCATCTTCCTCAAAGGCTTCATGCATTTTCACATGAATAGTCATGTCACTGCTCCATTTTGTGATTGTTTGCCTACTTCTGTTTTAACCTTCAGTCATTAGGTAGATTAGCCTTGCTAACTTGCCCAAAGTGTCCAGCAATGCGCAAGCTAGATGGATTCGCCATGGGAATTGCCGAGTTATAAAGATAGGATCGGCAGGTGGATCTGGGTGGCATGCTCTATGCAGGAATGGTGTGGACTCAAGGGCCAAATGACCTGCTTCCACACTATAGGCATTGTGTGATTCTATGACATCTGTATTTATAGGTCCATGTAGGACAAAGGAGTCAATATTCCTATTTGCCCATTACAATGGGAGTACAAACTACGATGACAGCAAGGATGCTGATTAACCAAAAAAGCAGCTTGCTTTAAACACTGAATAATTGTATTGACTATTTCTTAGTGAGTTTTGAGAAGATTTGTAGCTCAGGTTGAGGTTTTGGATGTAGGCTTGCTCGCTGAGCTGCAAGGTTCATTTTCAGATGTTTCAATACCCTACTCGGTAACATCTTCAGTGGGCCTCAGGTGAAGCAAAGCTGAAAATTCCTGCTTTCTATTTATATGTTTGGGTTTCTTTGGGCTGGTGATGTCATTGCCTGTGGTGATGTTATTTCCTGTGGTGAAGTCACTTCCTTTTCCATTTCTCAGGGGGTGGTAGATGGGGTCTAACTCGATGAGTTTGCTGTTGGAGTTCCAGTTGGAATGCCATGCTTCTAGGAATTCTTGTGCGTGTCTTTGTTTGGCTTGTCCTAGGAAGGATGTGTTGTCCCAGTTGAAATGGTGTCCTTCCTCATCTGTATGTAAGGATACTAGTGAGAGAGGGTCATGTCTATTTGTGGCTAGTTGGTGTTCATGCATCCTGGTGGATAGTTTTCTGCCTATTTATCCAATGAAGTGTTTGTCACAGTCCTTGCACAGTATTTTGTAAACAACATTAGTTTTGCTCGTTGTCTGTATATAAGGAAGGACACCATTTCAACTGGGACAACACATCCATCCTAAGACAAGCCAAACAAAGACACGCACGAGAATTCTTAGAAACATAGCATTCCAACCGGAACTCTATCAGCAAACACATCGAGTTAGACCCCATCTACCACCCCATGAGAAAAGGAACAGAAAGTGACTTCACCACAGGAAATGACATCACCAACCCAAAGAAACCCAAACATCTAAATATAAAGCAGGAATTTTCAGCATTGCTTCACCTGAGGCCCACTGAAGATGTTACCTAGTACGGTAACAAAACATCTGGAAATGAACCTTGCAACTCAGCAAGCAAACCTACATCCAATATATTGATTTCTCACAGTGCTTGATAATGTTTCCACGGTTGGAGGATTTGAGCTATAGGGAAAAGTTGAATAGGCTGGGGCTGTATTCCCTGGAGCATGGGGGTTGAGGGGTGACCTAATAGAGGTTTCTAAATCATGAAGGGCATGGATAGGATAAATAAACAAAGTCTCTTCCCTGGGGTGGGGGAGTCCAGAATTAGAGCGCCTAGGTTTAGGGTGAGAAGGGAAAGATATAAAAGAGATCGAAGGGACAACTGTTTCACACAGAGGGAGATACATATATGGAATGAGCTGCCAGAGAAAGTGGTGGAGGCTGGTACAATTGCAACATTTAAAAGGCATCTGGTTGGGTATACGAATAGGAAGGGTTTGGAGGGATATAGGCCAAGTGCTGGCAAGTGGGACTGGATTGGGTTGAGATATCTGGTCAGCATGGACGAGTTGGACTGAAGGGTCTGTTTCCATGCTCTATATCTCTATGACTCTATGACTAGTTTTTTTCACAGATTGAAAATTCCTGCTCACATTTGTTGCATGTTGCTATTCACATCTTCTAAGTGAATTCTTTACCAATTATGGGATGCAGTGAGAGTATGTGAGAGTAGACATGTACTGGTCTGACAAGAAGAGTCTTGTGGATTAAATATAATGCAGTTTATTGCTTCGGACATTACTACAAAGGTTGCTGGTAGGAGCAGAAGAAGGTCATTATCCTCTTCAAGCCTGGTCCCACAGACCTAGCCATGTTCTATCTCCCATAAGATCCTAATTTACTTTCTCAGTAAGCCCACATGATATCATCCTACTTGATGGTATTTAATGAACTCAATCTGGTATTACCCTTTTCACAGACTCGTATACAACAATGATTGGTGTATGTAACAAGACAGAAGGGGAATCCACCTGAGTAGCACAGAATCTCAGTCAATTCATTTCAGCACAGTCAATTCAAATTCACACCATTTAAATTGATTATGTAATTTTTCCAACATTCAAAATTTGTAATCACAAAGTATTTATATAGCAGCATTTGTTCTTGTTACTAAAGATTAACAAAACCTTATTCCAGCTTCTCTGGGATGGACCCTCACAAATTATGATAATACAACTGTTTCACCCTTAAATCCGGAGCAATTAGTCCCTAATGCAGATACAAACGGTGTTCTTATAATTAGATAATTATGAACTTCACACATGATGATAAAAGAATGATAAATTGATGGGCTTGGTACATATTCTATGCTTGATTTTTGTGCATTTCTGTGTATTTATTTGGTCCAGTAAATGCTTGAGATAACACCTACATTCTTTGACTTCCACTCTTTTAAAAAAAAACTTACCCTGCCTCCAACGTTCAAGTCAGCAAGCTTTCATCAGTAATTTATGTGCTGGAAAGCTTCCATATTATATGGGTAAAGTTCAGCACATCCCACATATCTGACTTTGATGGTGAAGTGATGGATAACTCTAGATTTTGCTTGAGCCTTATTCACTAATGGCAGCACCCACATTCTCCCACAGCCAGAAGATTCAGAAATACAAACACATCAATTAATATTTAATCAATATTATGCCTTAAAGTATGCTTTCACAACAGCTTTGTTGTTAACTACAATAAATTCCTTTAACCTAATGGTTTTCAGCAGAGATATATATTTATTTCTACCCTGCTATTAACAATCATTGGGAGTAGCATATGTCTGTAATAAATAGCTTATATACATGAGCTAAGCTAATGAACCCACCAATATATATTGGTCAAGATTTTAGGCAACATCAGCAACAAATTGTATTCATAGATAGCCTTTAATTTCACAATTAAACACCCTAACATACTTCAATGATGCATTATTGCACAAAGTGTAAACTGCAGTATTATAATTCGGAGATGCTGGTGTTGGACTGGGGTGTACAAAGTTAAAAATCACACAACATCACCTGATGAAGGAACGTCGTTCTGTAAGCTAGTGTGCTTCCAATTAAACCTGTTGGACTATAACCTGGTGTTGTTTGATTTTTAACTTTGCAGTATTATAGATTCATGGAACAGTTAAAGCACAAGAGATCATTTGGTCCATTATATCTGTGACATGTCTTTTAAATAGCAACTCAGCTGTTCCCCTCCCCTAGCTTTGCCCCATACTTCAGGTGTTTATTTCTATGACTCCAGACCCACAGCAACGTGACTGACTCTGAAGTGGCTGAGCAAGCCACTCAAGGGCATTTAAGGATGGGCAAAAATTGTTGGCATCACCAGGAATGATCATATTCCATTCAAGAATGACTTGAGAAAAACTCACAGATCTTATCTGCATTCTTCTGTAAAGCCTTCACATCCAGACCAAATGATTAGCTCAATGATCAAAAACATGATCACTGAGATAGGTTTTAAGGAAAACCTTGAGGGAGAAAAGTAAGGTTGAGGGACAGGGAATTTTAGTGAGAGAATCTTCTTTTTAATGCACTTGTGGGAGATGGGTGTCGTTGGCTGGACCAATAGTTATTGCTTGCCCCAATGGAGTTCCATAACTTAGGAGCAAGGTAGCTGAAGTGCAGTCATCATTGGCGGAGCAGTGAAAATTAGGGATGCTCAAAGTTCCAGCATTGGAAGATTACAGGTATCTTGGACAGCTAGAGGAGATTTCAAAGATAGGGAAGTGTGGAGCCATAGAAGGATTTGAAAAAAAATGAGAATTTTCAAATTGAAGCACTGCTTAAATATGAATTACTATCATGGGTGTAAGAGTCATCTGTGAACCAGAGTTGCTGGCAGTCTGGCAGTAAAGTTTAGGATGATTTTGTTGTCCATTGCTCTCTGTGGACCAACACCAGTGGACTCAACAATTACACCCTGCACTGTTAGTGCAACCTACTTCTTTATTTCTCAGTCAATGAGTTTGACACTACAGCACAAAATTACATTAGGTTACAACACAAAGCTGCCTCAGACTAACTATTGAGACTTAGGTATTAGCCACACTGGTGAGGGATAGCTGACCAGTCTTTAGTCACTTAGCTCGATGTTCTTCTTCTCTGAATTCTGAGTTCCAGGTTCTGCTTCTGAAATGGTTGTTGCTAACGTACTAATGTCATCAAAACACTTACTTAGATACGTTATCTTTGATCTTCCAGAGAGTTCAATTCCCACCCATGACTCTGAGATCATTGATCGGAGGATCTTCCAGATGAGATACGTCTGTTTCATTGCCTTCTTTTCTTTAATTTAATAGTCTGGATAACCACAAAGGTCAAGCAGCCCTTATCAACAGGTGCAGTGTGTAGTTATGCCTTCCACAGTAGGCTCTTGATCCTGTGAAGTTTGCCACTTTTTCCCATCGAGCTGATAGAGACTTAGTTGTTAAACATTTTGGTACAGTGTAGGAATTAAGATTCAACCATACAGCTACAACTTTCAGTTTTAAGAGGGTACAATCTAAGAATCTGGCCTTAAGTCTGAAGGTACTAAGAAAATGGCAACAGGTTTCAGCAGTATAAGAACAGAGGCAGGAACAAAGTCGGGCAATCTTCTACAGGAATGGAATAGGCAGTATGAATAATGGGCAAATATGACACTAAAATTATATTCTAACCGCCGATGTGTTACCATGGAGAATGCACCGGGGAACAGTTACCCCAAAGCATTTGTTTGAATTCAAAGTAGAAAATGTGTTGCTGGAAAAGCGCAGCAGGTCAGGCAGCATTCCAAGGAGCAGGAGAATCGACGTTTCGGGCATGAGCCCTTCCTGAAGAAGGCTCATGCTCGAAACGTCAATTCTTCTGCTCCTTGGATGCTGCCTGACCTGCTGCGCTTTTCCAGCAACACATTTTCAGCTCTGATCTCCAGCATCTGCAGTCCTCACTTTCTCCTAGATGATTTTAACCTACTGCGAATCCTCTTGCAAGGATGCCTTCCTTGAAGAAGCTCTCTTCCTCCCTCTACAAGAATTTCAGTGAGTCCCTCTCTCACTGCACATCCCAGGTCATCTCCTCTGCCCAGAAGCTCTTCAGCCACGTTCTCAAACAGAACAACACCGTTTCTGCAGTCGCCACTTCCGACCCCTGGGTTGCCGTCGCCGCAGCCACTTCCGACCCCAGTGATATCACTCACCTGCACAACGATCATGCCGCATGTGTCTCCACCCCACGTCAATCTCCGTCACCACGCCTAACCCCGCCCCCATGCCAATCTCCGTCCCCACGCCGAACCCCACCCCTTCCCCGATCTCCGTCCCCACCCCGATTCCCACCCCCACGCCTAATCCCACCCGCACTCCCATCTCCAGCCCTAGCCCTGCCGTGATTTCACCATCCCTCCACAACTACCCCTCTCTGAGGAGAAAGATCAGTCCTCGGCAGAGGCCTCACCTTCATTTCCCTCCGCTCTCGGATTAACAAGTTCAACACGCTGCAAGACATCGAACAATTCTTCCGCCGCCTTCGCCTCCGCGCCTACTTCTTCAACCAGGATTCTCGCCCACCCTCTGACGACCCCTTCTCCCGCCTCCAACACACCCCATCCACCTGGACACCCCGTGCTGGCCTCTTACCTGCACTCGATCTCTTCAAATCCAACTGCTGCCGCGACATTAACCGTCTCAACCTCTCCACCCCTCTCACCCACTCCAACCTCTCACCCTCGGAACGTGCAGCCCTCCACTCCCTCCATTCCAACCCCAACCTCACTATCAAACCGGCAGACAAGGGAGGCGCGGTAGTAGTTTGGCGCACCGACCTTTACACCGCTGAGGCTAAACGCCAGCTTGTGGACACCTCCTCCTACTGCCCCCTTGACCATGACCCCACCTCCCACCACCAAACCATCATCTCCCAGACCATTCATAACCTCATCACCTCAGGGGATCTCCCATCCACCGCCTCCAACCTCATAGTCCCACAACCCCGCACCGCCCGTTTCTACCGCCTACCCAAAATCCACAAACCTGACTGCCCCGGCCGACCATTCCTGAAGAAGGACTCATGTCCGAAACGTCGATTCTCCTGTTCCTTGGATGCTGCCTGACCTGCTGCGCTTTTTCAGCAACATATTTTCAGCTCTGATCTCCAGCATCTGCAGTCCTCACTTTCTCCTTGAATTCAAAGTAGGCAAGTCCACTCTGATTCATCAAGATGTGCCATGTGGAATGCAATGGGCAATAGTGTCCCTGAAGATTTTGTTAAATTGACATAGCACAATAGCTGGACAATGTTCTTTTACAGAGGATAAGGTTCTACAGCTAAAAGTGGCAAAACCTCAACTGGAATCCACATACAAAATAATTAGTATCATTTCTCATGCTGTATAAATTATTATTCTTTTTGAAATTTGAGATTCTTGAGTTTATCCCAATGAGTGCAAGACTAAAAGGCTTTGACAGCATGTCTTTTTTTTATCAGAAATACTAAGTGGAAGGTCTTTTAAATGACAGTGGGGAACTCTAGGAAGAACCTTTTGGAGACAATGGAGAGCTCAGCCATGAGCTGAAAATATCTCAGGATCCCCTCATTGTCAGTTTGACAATGCTCACTGCATCTTGTGGCACTTAGGCAATCAACAGGACAACAGTGAATCAAGGGTCCTGGGGACAGAGGTCCCACACTCTGAGAGCTACCAGCCAATCAAGGGCTGACAGCTCTTTTGTACTCAGTGGCGCCATGAGGGATGTGGTGGCTGCAGCATGTTATATACTCACCTGTAGCATCACATTGAGGACAGACCAAACGTGGATGAATAATGACATGAAGGTTGTGAACAATGGGGAGGAAGATCAATAGCAAGGGTGGGTGGTTTTCAGCATACATCTCATCCCTGGTCTCTCAACTAGGCACTGAGTGCCTTGCATGAGGGAACCTCCCATCCAGCCTTTAGCACACTTCTCATGTTTTCTGCAGGGCGAGACTTCCAACCACCACTAGGTTAATACCAACAGTGATAGGGTGAGGGCCTTAAGTGGGCATTCATTACCCACCTGAGGGCTTCAATTGACAACTGAATGGGTAAACAATTCAAGGATTTTCCACCATGGACTTAGTTGTGGGGAAGGTGGGCAGGTGGTGGGATTCTCCAGTCACCCTCCTGAATAAATGCTTTCCCACTGCCAAACTGACCATGGGGGAGGCCACATAATCCCATCTTTAATGTGGTATGACTGAAAAGCTGGGAAGAGCTTGGAACTTAATTTTGAAGGTCACATGTGCAGCATAAAGTAAAAATATGTCATAAAGCAGATTCATTTGCGTTAGTTAATGGATAAGTACATTTCCTTGAACTTGTTGTGTTAGACTAAACATTACTCAACAAGCAACAATGTTAATCTTGGTTTGTTTGTTAAAGTAAAAGCCTTAAAATAATAAGTCCTGTACTTTGATCATTTGTATGTTTGTTGGGGAATTCTTTAATTAAAAGTTATCATTCTTTCCTGGAATACTGACAATGTGGAGATTAATGCAATTTAAAATGATGTCAATAACATGCAAAGGGTATAGGAGAATTGGGGTGGGACAAGATTAAACCATCAGGAAATGCAAGAGGTAACCGTGCAGGAATTGGAAAAGAAGGTTTTGTTGGCATTTCTCTAGCAATGATTAGATGAATAAGAAAGAGCTAGTTGTGAGTGTGACAGGAGCTTGAAAGTCCTTGGGCAGAAGTGAGAATCTGATCAGAGTTTCAAGCATATAGCTCTAGGAAAGATGGATGCAAAATATAGGTGGCAACACACATTACAGAATTTTGGAGAGGGAATGCAAGTTGGAGAATGGATGGTAGGTTGCAAGGACAGTAAAGTAAAGAGTTTTTTCCAAGAGAATTGATGGTGGTACACTGAAGAACATCACTGAACCTGAGGAGTAAGAACCATCAGCAATTCAATTAGTGTGGGAGCTAGAAATGGAATTTGGATGATCAGAGCTTGAGAGGAACTTTGTTGGAGATGCAGGTATGCTTCATGGGAAAGATAAGCTCGCAATGGAAATAGGAGTGAAGCTAATGGAAGAAGCTTATTCAAGCCAAACGCCATGGTGTATCTTAGAGGAAGTTTAACTCAGTGGGTGAGTGAAAGGGAGGGAAATGACAGGAACAAATTAAGTGTAGAAATTGCTCAAGAAACCCACCAGGTCTGGCAGCATCTGCGGAAAGAGAAACTGAGTTAATGTTTTGAATCCAATATAATTCTTGTTCAGAATTAACAGTAACTAAGAAATGATGGTATTAATGCTGATGGTAGGGTCTGAGGAGGTGAGGGGGTAAAGGCTGGGATGGATAGATGAGCTGGAGAGAGACAGGAAGAGATAAAAGAATCGGAAGACAAAGGTATTGTTGATAGTAAACCAGGGAAGAAAAGAAACTAGATTAGTGATAATGGTGGCTGAGTAGGTGGAAATGGGTTGGCTGTGCTGAAAGCAACCCATGTCATGACACCACGTGGCATGCATGTGTGTGATAAACATGGAAGGAGGTGTTCATGATCTAAAATTGTTAATCTCATTGCTGAGTTCTGAAGGCTGTAGACTGGCAGATGAAATAGATTATTACTTGCTGAATTCATTGCCTGCTCTGCTGAACCAGCACTTTAATCTTTATGATTGTGATTGTCTCATGGATATTAAAATGGGTCAATGATTAAAAACTTTGCTGAAGAAAGCAATGGTAGAATCATCTTTGTTCAAAGAGCTGCTGGAACTGGAGATGCTTTGTTGTAGACATGGCTGAAGCTAAGCCTGATACTTTGATCACTCACATCACTCCCTGGTACAGAGCAGCAATGCCACATATTGTGTGAAATGTGGAAACTGATGTGTTTTCAGATGATATCACTGAGTCACAACAACAGCCACACAATGTTTTATGTATAGATTAAAAATACACTGACAAACGAATCATCTTTGTGTGTTTAACCTGACCACTCATCACAATGCAAGAAAAGCTGAGAAAATTGCAGTTGTGCTACTGAAGTGTCACAGGGCAATTGATATCATATCTTTCTGATCTCCATTTACGAATGGAAGGGTCAGGTTTTGGTCTGAGCAGATTTATCTCAGAAAGCTTAGAGGTTAAGGGTAATCCCATTATGTACGGCATTAAGGAAGATTCACCCAATGGTATTAATTAACCTTCCAACTTAGACAATCACATTTCCTACATAACTATTACATGCAGACCCTCTCAGAGTGGAAAATGTAGAGAAGCTGTAGAATAATTAAAAAATCATTTATTCAACTACAAATTAGCATAATTTATCATGGGAAGAAAATTACTTTGCTTTATTGAAAGTGTATGTTACCTTTAAAAGCTTCTTTTTAACCATAGTGAGTGAAACTCAGAGTTTGCTTTGTTCAATCTGAACCTGATGAAATCTTAATCATGATTTGTGGACTTCTCTTAATTATGAAACTGGGCATAAGCATGAAATACAAAAATTAATTAAACATACTTTTAAAATAATTAGCCCTAATTTAAAATTAGAGTGAAGGGTGAGCCTGACGTGGGAAGTGAGAGTGTCAGGTTCAGTATTGGTGTAAGGTCTAAGTCATTTTAACTTCCAGGATTCATTTTGATATAACAAACTGACAGTCTACTTGAAACCAGCATTAAAGGTGTCAGGCCAATAGGTGAGTGTGGCAGGATGCCTTGTTTAGTCCCTGGCAATCAGGTAAGTGGTGATGTGGGTGGAAGGTATCCCCTGTTGATGGTCAAAGCCCTATGCTTTCTTACTGAATCCAGAGGAGCACTTCTGTGCAGGCTGATTTTGAAAGTACATCTTACGTTTCACTGCGTTTCTTGGTCTACTGTGACTTTCCATGAAGTTCCCATGACAACTCCACTGTCAAGCAGCAACATAAAATTATATTAATGTGGATCCTAAATTTGCATGTTAATGGATCTTCACCTTTTGAACGTCAGGAGTCATCATATCAGCCATTACGTTGTAACACAAGCCTTGGAAGTAGGATGCAGCCTCTCTTTTAACACTTGCAGAACCCATGCCATATTCTCATCAGACAGAGGATATAAGGAGCCAAAATCATCTCTTTTTCAACCTTGCTTTGTTGCATTGTGTCTCACAGTTAATATGTCTGCCTGGCTTTAAGCAATATAATCATGATATCATCACTGCATTACAGCATGTGACCTGAGGGGATGAGGATCTCATACTCCATTTTACCTTCGATCATTTGAAATATGACACCCGACAGGAAGCATATTCCTCTGTGGTAATTAATCGCATTAGGTTAACTCTTGATACTTACATGCTTGAAGATTGGAATATTTGTTGGTTGTAATAAGTGTTTGTTGGATTCTTCAATATCAAGACCCAGTTTCTTATGTTACAGGAAATAAGATGAGCCTTGCTGTATCAAATAAAACATCCTGTTAGAGGCAAACTCACATCATACTTCTGGAAGGTTTTCTCATGGTCACTACATTGCAATAAATATTTTACAGTCAGAGAATTGCACTCACATCAAATCCCTTTTAGTTCTGAGTTATTTTACATAAATATAATATTGCACATGTTGAAAATATATTAAGTTGGAACAAGATCCTGGCCATTGTAAGTCCATCTACAGCACATGGACTGTGGCAGCTTAAGAAGGCAGCTCACCACTACCTTCTCAAGGGCAAGTGGGGATGGGGAATAAATGCTGGACCATCCGGCAATGCCAACTATGTGTGAATGATTACAAATAGTTTTAAAAATTACTTAAAGTAACCACAGTGGAAAATAAAATTGGCAACTCTGATCAATAAACAAAGTAACCACATGTAAGTATATTCTAACTAATCAGAAATTTATATCCAATTTATGTAAATAAATTTCCAGGATCATACTACAGATGTACAATTAACATTGCTAATAATTTAGAAAGTACATGTTTAATCTTATAAATAATACAATGAAACAATGAAAGCAGTTGAGGGCTGTTATAATAATTGTTTCTCCCATGTCCCCAGTTTTGTTAATGTAAAAATTAATTATCAACTATAAAGATGAAAATTTCCTAAATTGTTCCCTACAGAGAGCTGAATATGTACTCACGAATATTGTATTACCTGTATTAGCTCTTTGTTGCTGTCTTTATGGTTAATAAAATCATGCAGGTGCTATTTCTTCACTGAGCAATATAAACCAATATGATATACTGTTCTGGTAAGCTTATAGACAAGCAACTTTTGAGTATGGACAGAATGAAAGAAAATTGTCAGATTAACTTAGACCATATTATTTGTGCATCAACAGCAAAACCAGTGGATCCTATTCAAACGACATACAGGATTTAGAGAGACATGAATCTTTAAATCTCTAACATTGAGCTTCCTCAATGGGGGGGGGGGTGGTGTTGATGATCTAGTGATATTATCATGAGACTCTTAAGCTAGAGACGCAGGTACTGTCCTGCAAAACCCAGGTTCAAATCCTGCCATGGCAGATGGGGTGGAATTTGAATCCAATAAAAATCTGGGAATAATTGTCCAATGATGACCATGAAATTATTGCCCATTCTCAGGAGAAAATCCCAACTGGTTCATTAATGTCCTTTAGGGAAGGAAATCTGTCATCCTTACCCAGTCCAGACCCACAGCAGTGTGACTGACTCCTAACTGCCCTCTGCGCAATAAATGCTGGCCTGGCCAACGACATTCACATCCTCCGAATGAATACATTATTTTTTTTTAAAAATTGCCATCTGAAATGTGTATAGACATGTCAAATATCAGGGAAGATTGGATATCATCATCCCAACTTCACAGCTACTGCATATATTATGCTCCTTGAAATTGTGTATGAGGCAGAAGCAGTGATTTTATCCAGGCATATAATGGTTCTCAGGGGACCGAGGGTCAGTGTCACAGAATGCATTCCCCAAAATACTACTATAAATGCCAGAATCCAATAAACTATATCAGAATTTGAATTATTCAATTGCCACAACCTTGATAACTATCCTAATATTCTCCCCCTAGCTTCAGAATAGTTTGCCCTTGATGTCAAGAATCAAAATTAATATGTTCTCAAGAGGTAATATAGTATCTAAACTAGGCCAAGTACTTAATCTCAATGGAACATCTTTAATTTGCCAAAGGTGCTTATAAGATTGTTACTATCACTGGCAGTCCAGCAACTGAGATAAAGTGACAAACATTGTGTTGTTCTGTATAATAAGTCAAGGAGGATAGAATTAATCTAGTGATGGAATTGGAAAGTAAAGTGGGTTGAGCAAATTCCTTGGAGTGACAGAATTCAGTTTGTGATCAGCTAAGAACATAACCTCTCTCCATTTCCCTAAACTATCATAATAACTGCAAAGCAGAGACTGTTGCCTATTTCACAAGTATATATGCTACTCCATTTTTAAGTGGAGCGTGTCATGTCGGGCATGAGAATAGTCTGCAGGTTCAAAGTTAGTTTGCTAATGCTGAAGATTGTAATGATTTTGCTCTAAAAGCACAATACATACATTTGACTTTATTTCGGCAACATCTCACGGAAGAATTTGGCAACCAATTGAGAATTCCAAACGCGTACAGTTATAGTAAAATATTGACACAAAATGCAAGAAAATCTCAAGAGGTTGGAGACAGTGGTCAGAGTTTTACTGACAAATGAAACATCCTACTATTGGTATGAAATGAATGATCCAAAGCATGTACTATTGGACACCAAAATTGTGATGGTTATTTTACCACTCATGCCCAGTTAAGATTGATGGTTTGCCTTTCAGAATTGATCAGCTCTCAGACTTGATCAGCTCCCAGAATGGATCAGCTCTGTGGTATCAGCAGTGACACTGATAGGGGTGAGTGCTACAGAGGCTCCTCCATGTTGAAGACATGCATAACAATGTTTCTATGTATGCCTGGCCCTAGCTGCCAGACTCCAGTTAGCATGAGGGCAGCACTGGTGAACACTCCAGCAACAGTTGTCCAAGCACTGGACACACCTATTACCATGAGTGGCCCCACTGTGAGGCATGGAGCATTAGGAAAGTAAGGCACCACCGAAGGAAGCTACTGAGAGGCTGTCACGATGTTTGTATTGCCCTCACATAATGCTAGGGGAGACTGTTCCAATGCTGACAGGGCCTACAAATTGGCAGTAAATAGTTCAGTTGAGGGGACACATTGGCTGTCTCCTTCTGGTTGGTATACAAACGGTTGCCATACTTGTTGCTGCTAAGATGCCATGGTAGAGGGAAAACTTTGGTCATCCCAACCAATTCCTTCTTCCAGCCTCGTAAAATATCAGGAATATTTCTGATTGGTGAACAAGTTAGAGATATGACAGATATTAAACCACAAGAAGCAGGGAAAAAGCAAGTAAAAAGTTTAAGAACAATACACCTGATAGAGAAAGGCAGGAATGTATAAGTACGGAAGGGATACTGATGCAAAGCATAAAGTAAAGGCATAAGAAACAAAAGATGCATTGAGAGAAAGCAAGAGTAAATGGCAACAATTGGATCATGTCAAACATGTAATTTCTAAAAGATTGGGAGCAATGGTAATTAGCTCAAAAGTTATTGAACTTTCTAGGTTATTATGTAAAGAATGTTCCCCTCCCTGGTGAGGCATGAGTAATGGTGAGAAAGTGCGATAGTATGGTAGGAATGAAAACAACTGCCATGAAAAATTTCCTCAACTATCCCTCAAACTGTAAGTGGTTAACTCAAAATTTGTCATTCAGCATCGACTGCTTTATTTCCATGTGTCTGCATCTGATTAAACCCTGATTCATGTTCTTTATAGGCTATGTCTAACTCTCCGCACCTTCACTGAGAAAGTAGATGTGCAAGTTTCCAATATTAAAATCTGAACAGGTACCAGGCAGCTGCAGCTCCCCGAATCTTTGTCCCAGACATCACATGACTGCTCTCCTGACAACATCTTCCTTGACACTTCACATGAGTTAACATCAGCCTCAGTACATGGCCATTCTCACTCTCTGATTCACTCACACATCAAGTTGTATCCTACATTTTTTGGCTTAGTGCCTATTGTGTTTTCTTTCAGAGGATTTTTCACCCTGAGACTTGTGAGCATTTTCACTGTATCTTACCAAACTCACCTCATTAGCTACTTGCATCTCTCCTGTCCTATTCTATTACCATCTTACCATCTGCCATTCTTGGAAAAACTTGCCATTTAGCGGATCTCTGTCAGAAGGTCAGCATCTCTGGCACCTGTGCCATGTTTAAAAGGCCACTTATGTACCTAGATGAACATTGAGATTCTAAAACTGTCCTGCTCGGTGGTGGACATATATTGTGAAGATGCCAGGGAAGGGGAAGATGGTGCTGCATTCTCCTACAAAAATTACACTGTGCCAGTGGGTGGCATGGTGCACCGGAGTGCTTCCTCTTCCTGGAGGACCAGCAGAGGATGCCACACACCACATTCTGGAAGCCTGGTCAAAGTTTGCCACCCAGGTCATTGCCACCTGCAGGCTTGAAGGAATCGTCAGCTCAGCCGTAAGAAGGTTGTTGACCTTCTCCATTCCACCAGCACAAGTGCCACATCTTGTCTCTGCCACCTCTTCTAATGCATCCAGCTCTAGCCAAGGGTCTTTCTCTGCCACTCTTGTCCACATGCACTGACACTAGCCATGATAGCATTTACTTTCATCTCACTCAATCCCTCCCTTCCTGTCATTACAGGAGAGGACAGCCCACAGTGGGACACAAAAGGACCCAGATAGGTGGAGAGTTGCACAATATCTGACTTTTCACTCCTTATGAGGAGAGAATCTTGTCACTCACGGCAGGAGTCTGGCACTGCTCCAGGGGCTGCTGAGGCATCTCTGTCCTGCCAAGCAAGTAGCACTCTTCATTCCACTGCACTTCTCACAGTAGCCCTACCAGCAGTCTCATTCAGTGTAGAACACGTTTAACCATGGACCATAGTGTCTTCCCTCTCTTGGATCTTGCAGGTATCAGCAGGATGTCTCTGACCTCAGCCTGCTTAGCTGAATACTTGTCTTGACCTCTTGACCTCAGCAGACAAGAATACCAAGGCCTCAGGGGAAGCATCAACAATGCTGCCTCCTGCACCACCAGCTCAGAAACTGACACCCTGATGGAAATGTTAGACTTAGAACTTTTGGGAGCACAATCTGGAGAGTACCTCACTACAACAGGAAGTCATGCCCGAGGCCTGTTGTAAATTAAGCACCTGCTCATCCCAGGCAGGAGAGGAGCCTGTGATGTCAGCTACTAGGAAACATTGTCCACATGCACAAGGAGAAACAGGAGAGTGGACAGGTATGTGAGAAGTAAGGGTCCTCATGGCCCACAGGCTGCAGGACTGCAACTATACTCTGGGGACATAGCCCTTCCCAAGCATGAAATCATCTGGTTGCCACGATGGACGAGTTAGTGGCTGCCTTGGAGAGCCTGATCTAGACCGTCAGGTTTTGCTGGAGGGGCACATAAACCTGCACTCCATAGCCCCAGTCACTGGTCTTCAGGATTGGCTGAATGGCTGAACAGACTTAAGGGCCAACTGGCCCCTTCCTGTTCATATTTCTTATCATTTTAATTCTGCTCCTAAATCTATGGCCCTTAAATGCCAGGAATTATTTGGTAATTATGTCTTAGTGACACTGTGAATGCAATAAGAAGCTATTTCTAGTGCCTGCATCACATTTATTGAACTGAAATTGTACAAAGTGTTACGGACACAAAATCATCCAGCAAAGAAGGTGATTTAGCCCACCTTGCCTGTACCATTTCTTTAAAAGAACTATCCAATTAGATCTAACCCTCTGCTCTGAGACTGATAGCCTTGAATGTTAAGAAAAGCATTGACTAAATCAAGCACTGTTTGAGATTATGTTACAGAGTCCTGGAGTGATACAGCATGGAACAGACCCTTCAGCCCAACTCATCCATACTGACCACGTTTCCTCAACTGAAATAGACCCATTTGCCTGCATTTCACCCATTTCCCTCTTAACCTTTCCTATTCATGTACCTGTCCAAAGGTCTCTTAAATGTTGTAATTGTACTTGCCTCTACCTCTTCCTCTGGCAGCTCATTCCATATAAGCACCACCCTCTGTTCAAAAAAGTTGTCTCTCAGGTCCTTTTTAAATCTTTCCCCTCTCAACTTAAACCTATGCCCTCTCATTGTGGACTCCCTAACCCTGGGAAAAAGATCTTGGCTATTCAATTTATCTTTGTCCTTGTGATTTCAGAAACTTCAGCCTCCTATGTTCCAGGGAAAAAAGTAAAACCTATCCAACCTCTCCTCATAACTCAAACCCTTGGTAACATCATTGAAAATTCAATTTTCACCCTTTCCAACTTAATGATGTCCCTTTTATAGCAGAGTGAACAGGATTGTATGCAGTACTCCAAATATGTCCTTACCTATGTCTTGTATATGCCATTCCAAACCCTGTACTCAGTGCTCTGACAGATGAAGGCAAGCATGCTGAATGCCTTTTTCAGCATCCTATCTACCTGTGATGCCACTTTCAAGGAACAATGTTCCTGTACCTCTTAGTCTCTCTGTTTGAAAACACTCCCTAGGGCCTCACCATTAACTGTATAAGTCCTGCTCTGGTCTGCCTTGCCAAAATGCAACACTTTACATTTATCCAAATTAAACTCCATCTGCCATGTCTTGGCACACTGGCCAGTTGATGAAGATCTTAGATAATTTTCACTGTCCACTGTACCAATTTTTGTGTCATCAGCAAACTTCCTATCCATTCCTCCTATATTCTCATCCAAATCATTTATATAAATGATGACTAACAGTGGACCCAGTACTAAATCTTACGACACACTGCTGGTCACAGGTCTCCAGTCTAAACAACAAATCTCTACCATTACCCTCTGTCTCCTATCAACAAGCCAATTTTGTATCCAATTGGCTAGTTTTCTCTGGATCCCATATGGTCTAACCTTACTAACCAGTCTACCATGCAGAACCCTGTCAAAGGTCTTGCTAAAGTTCATATATACAATGTCTACTATCCCTCCTTCATCTATCTTCTTGGTCACCTCCAGTTAATACAAAATTAATGGCTGTCTACAAGTAAATGAAATCATTATAAACTGGTAAGCAGTATAATGGTAAATATAATTGCCCAAAAATACTCAGTAGTGTCAAAGCAATAGCTCTCGCAATACTTTTACAAGCTGAAACCAGGACAACTGCAGTATTGTGCACAAAATGAGACACAAAATTTCTTTGAATATTTTTTAATAATCTACTTAATGCAGTTCAAATGAAAAGGACACGGCATCATTAAGCTTCTTACAAGACCATGCTAAGTAAGTTTACTTCAGTCATAACTTCACAATCTGTCAAGGAAACTTAACACTTAGGAACAATAATGTCATCACTGGTAGAATGATGTTCATAACTGCTCACATTATAATAACTTGTGAATTGGAAAGGTACATCTTCTCTTGAATTTTACATCTTTATTGGAATATCTCCTCTGTTGCTGATATCTTGTACTCAAACTGAGGAGTACTAACTGTACCTTCAGAAAGTTTTTGACAAAATACTGCAACATGAGATAGAGCAAAGCAAACTTAAACAGAGAACAATTAACAGCTGCTTGAGATCCTCTTTCAGATACTGCTAGTATTTTACCATTGACAGGTGATGACTCCCTAATGAAGTTGGGATGTGTGTATATTTGTAAGACGAGTAATCTGTAATTGCTTGCAGGAGAAATTAGAAATATTCTGTTCTTTGTTACTTTCAAGGTTGCATTGTTTTCTTTTTGAACATGGGTGAATATTTGGAGTTCACAGGCTGTAGGAGTTTGGCAGGCGGTAAATACTGGCAGTATAAGAATGGGTGGTCTTTTAGCACATTTTTAACATCTCTATCTCTGAATCAAAAGCTCCAGCTTTAAGCCCCTCTCCAGAACAAAACCAGATGGAATATCAACTTGTCAGTCCTCCAAAATATACTAATTGTAGGTGGTAAGAATGCAAGAGATTCCTGGTTGGTTACGAAATGGAAACTGGTTGGAGCCTTTGTCCTCACTACTCATATTCGCATGCTACAAAATACTTGTAAAAGTACAAGTTGTCACTGGAACTCTGATTTTTAAAATCTATCTTTAACATATTTTGAAAGTAATAATCTCAAGGGGAAATGTTCATTTTAAGAGTCTTGTTTTTAACATAAAACCTCAAGCCCCAACATCAGTTATTCTTTGAAGTGACATAACAAATTGATATGAGCTGCACAACGCAAACACAATGCAGCGGATTATCAAGAAATGAAAGGTTGTCTTCAACAAAAAAATGAACAAACATGTTAATACCAAGAATCAAATGGAAATATTTCATTTTAGTTTTATAGAACCTACGAGAATAACTTATTTATTGGTAAAGTTTCTCAAGATCTCATGCTTTAGTTAATTGAAGTGTTGGTACTTAAATTGGAGACAGGAAGATCATACTAACAAATAGGAGTTGGAAATAACACCTTGGTGGGATCCAATGAAATATTTCCCAGTAAGCCATGTGAATGACATGCAACTATGTGAGGATGTGTAGATTTGAACCTCTGCACAAAAGCCCAGTTCTTAATAAATTTAACTGAGTTAGGCATACCCAAGTGGTCTAATTGGGCATTTGCATGAAAAGAATTGTACACAAATGCTTTAGGAAGTTTTGAAGGTGATCAGTAATACCTTAGCCAAGAAAATGGGCTGCTTGGGAATGTGATAGGAGATCTCAGAAAAGACAAGAGGGTTTGTTGAATTGTGTGGTGACTGTTTCCAATACTAGTATCTCCCTGGTTAATACCTTTGATTAGTTTTAGAGGATCCTCTAGAGATGATGTCAAACCATTAGAGGAATTCACTGAATGAATGAATATGATGGAATGGAGGGATTTACAAGAAGATTTAATCATGACCATACATACCTATAGGATGAGGTCAGCTATCTAGAATTCCATTGCAAGACAACAGATTTGATTTTAAGGAAAAATAATAATGCCTTTGAAAAGCTTCACAATTGTATGTACACAAGTTACTTGGTAGAACAGGCCAAGGAAACTGACGTTTGAGGATTATGCCCATGTACCTACTCTATTGAATTGTGTCAGGTCTGGATTTGGTGCAGGAATACCCAATAAAACATCAATGTAATTGTCTGGAACAGAAGGATATTGCCCTACTGGGAGCAATAACATTGCTGTTACATTTATCTGTATTGTACAGTTTAACCCCAGTCCCCTGTTTCTGTGGAAGATGCAGGAGTACATTTAGAAGCATAAAATGATTACAGCTCAAAAGAAGGTGATTCAGTCTGTCATGCCCTTGTTGGCTCTCTGCAAAAGCATGCCCAGTCCCAAATCCTTGCCCTTTCCCTGTAGCTTTTCTACATTTTCTATATTATCCAATTTTCTATTCAAGGTCTCAGTTAAATTTTCTTCAAAGACATTCTCAGACAGTGCATTCCAGATTCCAATCACTCACTTTATCAGAAAGCTCTTCCTCATGTTGTGATTTGGGCACACAGTCAGATTCTATTGAAGTGAATGAGACAGAGATGGAAGTATCAATAGCTGCATGTTGGGTGATGGGTTTTGGAGCTTGAGTGGTGACTCGAGTTACAGTGGTGTATCTGCGAGGTTGAGAACTACATGGACAGTACATTCACACTGCAGTGTAGTGTTATGTAGGAAGGGAGGTAGAGCAGGAACCCCCTGAGAACCTGCTCACTAATTGGTTCTGGATACTGATGGTGGAGATATTTCCTCAGAGCAGTGCATCAAGCACCAAACCTGTAACACCATGAGTGGCCCAGCTGTATACAAGGGAAGGAAAATGAGTGAAAGAACAGTGGTGATAATGAATTCACCGGCTAAAGGATCAACCAGGCATTTCTGGGGCTGTAAATGTGACTTCAGGAATAATATGCTGCCTCCTTAGTTCCAGGATCAAGGATGGCATAGAGCAGCAGTAAGAGATTCTTTGGTGAGAGGGTGAACAGGCAGTTGCCATGGTCCATGTTTCTCCCAGTGCCGCAAGCAAGTGAGTACAGAAATCGAAGGATAAGGCAGATGATTGTGTAGCTGGATAGATGGTACAGGAGAGTGGGCAATAGATTCCTGGGATATCAGGATTAGCTCTGGGGAGGTGATATTTGTATAAGCTGGATTGTTTGTACCTGATCCGAGCTGTTCATGCTGGGT
Source organism: Chiloscyllium plagiosum (assembly GCF_037043375.1). NCBI lineage: Eukaryota > Metazoa > Chordata > Chondrichthyes > Orectolobiformes > Hemiscylliidae > Chiloscyllium > Chiloscyllium plagiosum. The sequence goes on from NW_028270149.1 coordinate 61,097,185, forward strand.
GTTTTTCTAATGCTGTTGTCAGATCAACAAAGTAGGAAACCGTGTTAGCATGTAAGATAAGGATGCACATAACACCAGGAGATATAGATAACATGAGAACAGAGAATATTAAGTTAGTAGAATCATAGAGAAGTGCAGCATGGAAACAGACCCTTCGGTCAACCCGACCATGCCGACCAAATATCCCAATCCAATCTAGTCCCACCTGGCCCATATCCCTCCAAATCCTTCCTATTCATTTACCCAACCAAATGCCTCTTATATGTTGCAATTGTACCAGCCTCCACCACTTCCTCTGGCAGCTCATTCCATACACATACCAGCCTCTGTGTGAAAATGTTGCCCCGTAGGTCTCTTTTATATCTTTCCCCTCTCACCCTAAACCTATGCCCTCTAGTTCTGGACTCCCCCACTCCAAGGAAAATACTTTGCCTATTTACCATATCCATGCCCCTCATAATTTTGTAAACCTCTGTAAGGCCACCCCGCAGTGTCCGACGCTCCAGGGAAAACAGCCCCAGCCTGTTCAGCCTCTCCCTATAACTCAAATCCTCCAACCCTGGCAATATCCTTGTGAATCTTTTCTGAACCCTTTCAAGTTTCACAACTTGGGCAGCATTGTGGCACAGTGGTTAGCACTGCTGCCTCCCAATGCCAGAGACCTGGGTTCAATTCCCACCTCAGGCAACTGTCTGTGTGGAGTTTCCACATTCTCCCTGTGTCTGCGTGGGTTTCCTCCAGGTGCTCTGGTTTCCTCCCACAGTCCAAAAAAAAAATGTGCAGGTAAATTGGCCATGCTAAACTGCCCATAGTATAAGGTAAAGGGGTAAATGTAGGGGAATGGGTCTGGGTGGGTTGCTCTTCAGAGGGTGGGTGTGGACTTGTTGGGCCGAAGGGCCCGTTTCCACACTGTGAGTAATCTAATCTAAGTAATATAATCTACTCTAACATCTTTCCGATAGGAAGGAGACCAGAATTGCATGCAATATTCCAACAGTGGCCTAACCAATGTCCTGTACATCCACAACATGACCTCTCAACTTCTGTACTCAATACTCTGACCAATAAAGGAAAGCATACCAAACACCTTCTTCACTATCCTATCTGCCTGTGATTCCACTTTCGAGGAGCTATGAACCTGCACTCCAAAGTCTCTTTGTTCAGCAACACTCCCTAGGACCTTACCATTAAGTGTATAAGTCCTGCTAAGATTTGCTTTCCGAAAATGCAGCACCTCACATTTATCTGAATTAAACTCCATCTGCCACTTCTCAGCCCATTGATCCATCTGGTCAAGATCCTGTTGTAATCTGAGGTAATCCTTTTCGCTGTCCACTACACCTCCAATTTGGTGTCATCTGCAAACTTACTAACTGTACTTCTTACGCTAGCATTCAAATCATTTATGTAAAAGACAAAAAGTAGAGGACCCAGCACCAATCCTTGTGGCACTCCACTGGTCACAAGCCTGCAGTCTGAAAAACAACTCTCCCCCACCACCCTCTATCTTCTACCTTGGAGCCAGTTCTGTATCCAAATGGCTAGTTCTCCCTGTATTCCATGAGATCTAACCTTGCCAGACAGTCTCCCATGGGGAACCTTGTCGAACCCCTTACTGAAGTCAATGTAGATCACATCTACTGCTCTGCCCTCATCAATCTTCTTTGTTACTTCATCAAAAAACAGGAAACATGAGACATGATTTCCCACACACAAAACCATGTTGACTCTCCCTAATCAGTCCTTGCCTTTCCAAATACATGTACATCCTGTCCCTTAGGATTCCCTCCAACAACTTGCCCACCACCGACGACAGACTCACTGGTCTATAGTTCCCTGGCTTGTCCTTACCACCCTTCTTAAACAGTGGCACCACGTTAGCCAACCTCCAGTCTTCTGGCACCTCACCTGTGACTATCGATGATACAAATATCTCAGCAAGAGGCCCAGCAATCAATACTCTACCTTCCCACAGAGTTCTCGGATACACCTGATCAGGTCCTGGGAATTTATCCATTTTTACCCGTTTCAAGACATCCAGCACTTCCTCCTCTGTAATGTGGACATTTTGCAAGATGTCGCCATCTATTTCCCTACAGTCTATATCTTCCATATCCTTTTCCACAGTTAGTACTGATGCAAAATATTCATTTAGCATCTCCCCCATTTTCTGTGGCTCCACACAAAGGCCGCCTTGCTGATCTTTGAGGGACACTATTCTCTCCTTAGTTACCCTTTTGTCCTTAACATATTTGTAAAAACCCTTTGGATTCTCCTTTACTCTATTTGCCAAAGCTATCCCTTGTCCCCTTTTTGCCCTCCTGATTTCCCTCTTAAGTATACTCCTACTTCCTTTATACTCTTCTAAGGATTTACTCGATCTATCCTGTCCATACCTTACATTTGCTTCCTTCTTTTTCTTAACCAAACTCTCAATTCCTTTAGTCATCCAGCATTCCCTATACCTACCAGCCTTTCCTTTCACCTTGACAGGAATATATTTTCTCTGGATTCTTGTTGTCTCATTTCTGAAGGCTTCCCACTTTACCTGCGAACATCTGCCCCCAATCAGCTTTCGAAACGTTCTTGCCTAATACCATCAAAATTGGCCTTCCTCCAATTTAGAACTTCAACTTTTAGATCTGGTCTATCCTTTTCCATCATTATTTTAAATCTAATAGAATTATGGTCGCTGGCCCCAAAGTGCTCCCCCATTGACACCTCAGTCACCTGCCCTGCCTTATTTCCCAAGAGTAGGTCATGTTTTGCACCTTTTCTAGTAGGTACATCCACATACTGAATCAGAAAATTACCTTGTACACACTTAACAAATTCCTCTCCATCTAAACCCTTAAACTATGTTTGGAAAGTTAAAATCTCCTACCATAACCACCCTACTATTCTTACAGATAACTGAGATCTCCTTACAAGCTTGTTTCTCAATTTCCCTCTGACTATTAGGGGGTCTATAACACAATCCCAGTAAGGTTATCATCCCTTTCTTATTTTTCAGTTCCACCCAAATAACCTCCTTGGATGTATTTCCAGGAATATCCTCCCTCAGCATAGCTATAATGCTATCCCTTATCAAAAATGCCACTCCACCTCCTCTCTTGCCTCCCTTTCTATCCTTCCTGTAGCATTTGTATCCTGAAACATTAAGCTCCCAGTCCTGCCCATCCCTGAGCCATGTTTCTGTAATTTCTATGATATCCCAGTCCCATGTTCCTAACCATGCCCTGAATTCATCTGCCTTCCCTATTAGGCCACTTGCATTGACATAAGTGCAGTTTAATTTATTAGTCCTACCTTGTCCCTGCCTGCCCTGACTGTTTGACTCACCTCTGTTCTCAACTGTATCAGTCTCAAATTGAACTCTTTCCTCACTATCTCCCTGGGTCCTACCCCCCACCTTACTAGTTTAAATCCTCCCGAGCAACTCTAGCAAATTTTCCTGCCAGTATATTAGTCCCCTTCCAATTTAGGTGCAATCCGTCCTTCTTGTCCAGGTCACTTCTATCCCTAGAGATTCAATGATCCAAAGATGTGAATCCTTCTCCCATACACCAGCTCCTCATCCATGCATTTATCTGCTTTATCCTCCTATTTCTGTCCTCAATAGCTCATAGCACCAGGAGTAATCCAGATATTACTCCTGTTGAGGACCTCCTTTTTAAATTTCTGCCTAGCTCCCTGTAATCTCCTTCAGAATCTCAACCTTTTCCCTTCCTATGTCGTTGGCCCCTCTCCCCCGTGAGAACATTCTGCACCCTCTCTGAGACATCCTTGATCCTGGCACCAGGGAAGCAACAAACCATTCTGCTTTTTCGCTGCTGGCCATAGGGACGTCTGTCTGTACCTCAGATTAGAGAATCCCCTAACACAATTTATCTCTTGGAACCCGACGTACCTCTCGTTGCATTAGAGCCAGTCTCAATATCAGAAACTTGGCTGTTCGTGCTACGTTCCCCTGTGAATCCATCACCCCCTACATTTTCCAAAACAGCATACCTGTTTGAAATGGGTATATCCACAAAAGACTCCTGCACTAGCTGCCTGCCTCTCTTACCTTCCCTGGAGTTAACCCACCTATGTGACTGTACCTGAGACTTTCCCCCCTTCCTATACCTTCCATCCATCACATACTGTTGCTGTTGAAAATTCCTCATTGCTTCTAATTGTCTCTCCAACTGATCCATTCCATCTGATAAGATTAACAACCAACAGCATTTATGGCAGATATAATCTACAGTAACCCTTAAACTCTCTTTCAACTCCCACATCTGACAAGAAGCACATATCACTCTATTAAAGACCATTTTTGCTCCTTCACAATCTACAGACCCAGAAATTAACACCATTGTATTCCCCTACAAGCACTGCCCCAGGTTAAATTAATAGTAATGTCTTATATTTTAAGTTTAATCAAGAGACATATCTCCAAAAACATATAATCAAGAAAGAATCCACTCTACTCACTACTGCAGATTCTCTGTAGGTGACACATAAAACAACGATTAACTTATCTGATTCTGTGCTGTGAACTTTGCCCAACAGCTCCTCTAAGATCAGTTGTGAATTTCACTATTTGTTAATTTTCCCAGATGCACTCCGATGTCCGATACATGAATTCAAACAGCAAAGGTAGTAACTGTGCAGGTTCTCTCTCTCTCCTGCAACAACCTCACCATGTGCTTCCTTTGTCTGTTCTTTTCCCTTTTAAAACTGCTGTTGTTTTGACTTTTTTATTCCAAAGTTCCAAAACAATGCAACGGCATAGAAAACAGTAATTTGCTCCTGAAATTTGATGAAATCACCTCCAGCACCTAAAATACCTCAAAAAAGGAGCAGCTGTTACATCCAGAAATTTTTCCCGTCCTCCATCTTGGATTACCCAGAATCCCCTCAGCCTGTAGAACACAGAACATAGAACTACTTCAGCCCATGATGATGTATTTAACATGATGCAAATTAAATTCATCCCTCTGACCACCCTTGGTCCATATCCTTCCATTCCTTGCATAAATGTCCTTTAAATGCCCCGATTGTATCTGCCTCCACCACCACCCCTGGCAGAGCGTTTCAGAGTCCTACCAATCTCTGTGGAAAAAAAACTTGCCCCTGACATCTCCTTTGAACTTTCCTTCTCTCACCTCATACGCATGCCTTCTAATTTTAGTCATTTTAACTCTGGGAAAGATTCTGACCGTTGACCCTATCTGCATACAAAGGACTTCTATCAAGTCTCCCCATCAGCCTCTGCTGCTCCAGAGAAAACAACCGGAGTTTTTCTAACCTTTCCTTGTAACTGATACCCTCTAATCTAGGTAAACCTCCTCTGCACCCTCTCCAAAGGCTTTATATCCTTCCTGTAATGTGGCAACCAAAATTGAAAACAATACTCAAAATTTGTCTGAACCAAAGTCTTATAAAGTTGCAATGTGACATCCTGAGTCTCATACTCAGTTTCCTGACTAATAAAGACAAGCATGCCATACGCCTTCTAGTAGGTGGTCACTCTTCTTGTGTGAGAATTCATGGAGAGAGTTCAATGAGATTGGTCAGTTACAGGTACAAATTGCCAAGTGGAAGTGAGATGTTGTGACTGTAACTGTGACATGACACAAGGAAAGGCAGTTCTAGCATTAACATATTCCTGGTTACACAGTGTTCAGCAAAGATAGGAAAGCAAAAAAAGGAGACAGTGTGGCAGGAATGCTCATTGTAATAGAGCAGAAAGGGGATGTCCCAGAGAGTTTGAGGAGAGGGAGGATTTGGCAAGAACTAAGGAACAGAAGGTATTCAACTACATTGCTTGGTGTAATTTAGAGACCACCTAGAGGAACAAGTCTAGAAGGAAATTATAGAAAGGTGCAAAGATAATCGTTATACTGGAGGATTTCAATTATTCAAGTATAAAAATATGCAAGTGGATCAAGTTGAGCAAATGTCAGTGGGGAGCATTCAGGGAACAATGATCATTACATCATAAAGTTTAGGTTGAGAGTGGACAAGTCAAAGGACAATTCAGATTAATGTTAAATTACTGGGGTCCGTTAACTTTAATGGGGCAAGAGTAAAGCTAGGCTGAATAGACTGGAACTGAAGGTTGGTGAGAAAAGCTGTTGCTGAATAATGAGCTACCTTTAAAGAAGGGATTGTTTGGGCACAGCTAGTTATATTTCAGATACGGTGCCATGTACATTGTGAAGTGTGTTTTCAGTTGAAGCAAAGGCAAAAAGTGTTGATCTGAGCTCAACATTGTATTTCTTTATTTTTCTACTTTGTTCCTATGTTTTGTACCTAGGTAACTTTGTTCTTTAGATGGCACCAGGAAAGGCCCCTTTGCATTCTTTTCACTGTACTCTCTGTACTTGAGTACTTGTGACAATAAAACCTAATTCTATTTCTAATTAAGATGCCTTCAAAAATACTATTTTGTCAAAAGTGTGTTTAGATTGTTTGTCACAGTAGAAGTCTTATAACGTAAAATCTTGGTATGAAAACAGAAAATTCAATGTTTTTTTAAACATGGATCAGTAAAATCTCAATCTCAGTTCTCATGCATATTATTAAATAAATAATATATTCAATATACATGTTTTTAATTTTATGAGAATGGTAACACTTGAATTGACTACACCAATGTTGCCCCTTGGGATGTGGCATGCTTTTTGACACCAGGGTTCTGAAAGGGACTGATCTGTTTCTATAAGAAGGGCAGCAGCTTGACTGAAGAGCAATATGAATTAAAACAGAAGGCCTTTAGTTGATCTTTCTAGCTGGAATGCTTTAGGAGATTATCTTTGTGAGACGAGACTCTTAGAAATGCAAAATTAACTAATCTGCAAATGAGCACAAGCATAAGCCTTGCAAAACAAGCAGATCACCTAACTGCAGGATTCAAGGAGAGCCTTATTTTGACATTGACAATATCATCAGATGAAGCAAAATCATAAAATCTCAGCTGAGATGTCAAAAAGGAATGACCCAATGGATTAGCTGGAACAGTCTAAGGATAGAGAAGAAGTAGAGAAGAAGCAAGTAACATCCTGCGCTGCCTCGTTACAGTTCAACTTTTGGCTTATTGAAAGGGTAAAAAGAGACATGTTCTCTGGGGTTTGTTGCTGCAGGTGAGTGAACACAGTGTTAGCCTGGTCAGCTACATTTAATACCTGGTGAACTTGTGCAGGTGATTATGTCATTTTCTTTTTAAGGCAACTGGGAACGTACTGTATTACAATTTAAAAATAGAATTTCTGTATTGCAGGACTTGTTAAATAAATCCAACAACTAATTAAACAGAATAACCTGTTCTTTGCTACCATGGCCAATCCTAAATTGAGAAGCGGAATTTTCCCAAGTGAAGCACCTTAAGACATTTTTCAAGATTAAATACATGACCAAGATGTTCTTCACAGGAAAAATCAGTTAAGCTGCACTAGACTCCTCTCCCCTGTCCATTGAAGCAAAAGTACCAATGAAACCAATTTACAACTTCAATCTGTTCTGCTCATGGACAAAGGCATGTAACAAGATAAAATTTAAAACCTAGATGGCATGTGTATGAATAGTCTCTGCAAACAGAAGACAGGAAATTATAGGCCGGTGAGCCTGGCCTCGGTCATTAGTAAGATTTTAGAGTCCATCATTTAGGATGAGATTGTGGAGTATTTGGAAGTGCATGGTAAAATCAAGACAAGTCAGCATGGCTTTGTCAAAGGGAGGTCATGCCTGAGAAATCTGTTGGAATTCTTTGAGGAGGAAATGAGCAAGTTAAACAAAGGAGAGCCAGTGGAAGTGATCCAATTAGATTTCCAGAAGGCCTTTGACAAAGTGCTGCACATAAAGCTGCTAAATAAGATAAGAACCTTTATGGTGTTAGGGACAAGGTACTGACATCGCTGACTAGCAAAAAGCAGAGAGGAAGGGATAAAGATGTCTTTTTCAGGATGGCAGCTGGTGACTAATGGATTTCCGCAAGGTCAGTGTGGACTACAACTATTCATGTTATCCACTAATGATCTGGATGAAGGTACTGAAGGCATTGTTGTTAAGTTTGCAAATAACACAAGATACATGAAGGGATAGGTAATGTTGAGGATGCTGTTAGGCTGCAGAAGGACTCGGACAGGCTAGGAGAGTTGACAAAGAAGAGCCAGATGGAATACATTGTGGGAAAGTGAGAGGTTAGGCATTTTGGCTGGAAAACTGGAGGGGCAGGCTATTTACTAAATGGGGAAAAGTTTTGGAAATCAGAAGCAGTAAGGGAGTTGAGAGTCTTAGATCAGGATTCTCTTAATGTTAACATGCAGGTTCAGTTGGCAGTTAGGAAGGCAAATGCAATGTTAGCATTCATTTCAAGACAGCTAAAATACAGCAGCAAAGATGTACTGCTGAGGCTGTATAAGGATCTGGTCAGACCGCATTTGGAATATTGTAAACAGTTTTGGGTCCTGCATTTAGAGGGAGTCCAGAGGAGGTTTACAAGAATGATCCTGGGAATGAGAAGCTTGTCATATGATGAGTAGTTGAGGACTCTGGGTCTGCACAGGATGAAATTTATAAAGATGAGGGAGGATCTGACTTAAACTTACAGAATACTTTCAGACTTGATGAGCCAAATGGCCTAATTCTGTTCATCTATCTTATGGGTCTAACATATCATGAGTTAGTGTGATCTTAGTCTTAGAAAATTACATTAAATGCCATTTTTTCAGAACATGTTATCCCAGGACTCTTTTACAGGACAGAAAATAAACAAAAAGATAGTTAAAAGAAAGGATGAGATATATTGAGTTATATCAGGAGAAATAATCAGAATAATATGGGAACTTCCCATCATTTCCTTTATGGTCTGATTTTGCAACAGGACTAATAGTGAGTTGATCAGTCTTCAAGTTATTGAATAATAAGTTAGATAACAATTTCCAGAGTCCACATATAAGCAATTAAACATGGAATCAGGAAATTACTGTGTAAATTGCACTGCTCCTCTACATGAAGGCCTACATGGAGACCTAGCCATATGTCTCAGAGTAAAGTTGTGGTACTTAGCCATTGGATACCCACTAAAACACCTTCAGCTGCTTCATAAATGCCTGTTAAAAAAATAAAAATAAAGCGTGGAGGCTGGAAATCAGAAATAAAAAAAAAGAAATTGCTGCAAAACCTCAGTAGGTCTTTCAGCATCTGTGGAGAGAAATCAGAGTTAACCTTTCAAGTCCAGTATCACTTCCGCAGATTTGCCAGACCTGCTGAGCTTTTCCAGCAATTTCTGTTTTTGTTCATAAATATCTTACCCTTCAACTAATGTCAGAAGTGGGGATGTATACTGATGATGCACAATGTTCAGCAACATTCATGACTTCTTAGTTATTGAAAGAGGCAGAAAACATCCTTCAAAGTGAAAAATCACACAACACCAGGTTATAGTCCAACAGGTTTAATTGGAAGGACACAAGCTTTTGGAGCGCCGCTCTTTCATCAGGTGATTGTCAACCACCTGATGAAGGAGTGTCACTCCAAAAGCTAGTGTGCTTCCAATCAAACCTGTTGGACTATAACCTGGTGTTGTGTGATTTTTCACTTTGTACACCCCAGTCCAACACCGGCATCCTCAAATCATAACTCCTTCAAAGTGGGCATCCTTTGAAGAGACTTTGCAGTGGTCCAACTTTGGTTAGAGATAAAATCACTGCAGATGCTGGAATCCAAGGTAGACAGGCAGAAGGCTGGGAGAACACAGCAAGCCAGGCAGCATCAGAAGGTGGAGAAGTTGACATTTCGTGTGGAACCCTTCTTCAGGATTGAAGAAATTTGCATCCATTTGCAGCAAGATCTCGCCAATATCCAGTCTTGGACTGATCAGTAATGAGTAACATTCATATTACACAAGTAGCAGTATTTCCAACAAGAGAAATTCTAATCATCTCTCTTTAATATTCAATGGCATTACCATGGGTGAATCCCCACTATCAAATTTCTATCAAACCATTGACCAGAAATTTGATTGTCATATAAATGCCAAATAAATCTGAGACAATTGACTCACTCATGATTTCTTAAAGCCTGTCCAACCTTTACAATTAAGGCATCAGTCAGGAGTGTAATGGAATATTCTCCACTTGCCTAGATGATTGCAGCTCTAATAACACTCTCAGGAAGCTCAGCACCATTCATGATAAAGTAGCCCATTTGATTTGCACACCATCTGCCACCTTTAATGATCATCACCCTCAGCATCACCACACAATGGCAACAGCATGTACCATCTACAAGATGCAATGGAACAACTCATCATGACTCTTTTGAAAGCATCTTCTAAACCTGAGACCTCTATTACCCAGAAGGACAAAGACAGCTGATGCGTGGGAGCATAGTACCTGGAGGTTTCCCCTCCAAGCCATGCACTATGACTTGGAACCATACTGCCATAATGTCCTGTTGGATCAAACTCCTGGAACTTTCTTCCCAACAGCACTATGGATTTACTTCCTACTTATTGATTACAGTGGTTTAAGAAGGAAGCTCATTCTTGTCTTCTCAAGAGCAATTGAGGATGGGTAATGAATGCCGGTGATTTCCATATCTCATGTATGCATTAATAAACAAAAAATCAGAAAATATTAGTGTTTGTCCACTCAAGTGCAAGTGAATTTTCAACTGTATAAGAAATCTGAATTACCCACTAAACAGCCACTCTGGCACTGAAAATGTAATTTTCCAAAGGTAGAATTTTATTCAGCAAGATTTCAATAATTAGTAACGACTTCAAAACTACTCTTTTCCCTACTTTGGCTGTTTGTTTTCTCTTGCTATCATCTTTTCTTATTTATTTGTAAATGATTATGCAGCAAATTAAATATTCTAGCTTATGCTTCTTGATTGAAACTCTGCAAGTGAGAATGTAAGATGATTTGTGTGTTCTTTCTGTGTGACGTATCATTGGAGTTCCAAAACAGAATCTACGCATGTATGTACTTATCTGGGACAAATTGTGCCTGATACCATATATTGGAAGGTTACTGCATGAGTAGTGATCATCAGCATTGTCATTTGGAGCCAGTTAATACATTTTCTTAAATTTGCAAGGTTATACACATGTCCAGTAATAGGAAGGATTCCTCATGCCAGCACTGTTTAAGGTCATGATCATTATAAACTTGCAAGTTAATTGCTGTTTGCTATTATTTTCCACATTTGGTGTTTCCTCGAGTTGTTCCCAGTGTTGGAATTCTATAGGGCAATGTTGTGGCAGGTACTGAAAATGTTTTTGCTGACTTCAAAGGTTTTGCATAAAAATCCCAGACATGTAGGCATTCCCTTTGGAACGTTACATGATTGAAGGACAGATAGGACAAGCTGCTGGGAGAGGGAGGTAGGCAAGAGGGGGAAGGGATTCAGTGAAAAGAAATATCTGCCCACAGTGTGCAAGGAATAATTCTCCTACCTGAGCTCAGTAAGGAACACCACGTGTTTAAGAGACCATGTCCTCACTGAAATCTGCTAACTGTTGCAGTCAAAGCTTCAACACAGAGCAGGGGAAGTTTAGCATTGCCTGGGGCTGTGAAGTTCATTGTAACAATATGCTTTAATGTGACTGGCTTCTTCTAAGCTGCAGCTGTAGGTATTTACAACATCTCACAATTTGTCATCTACTGCTTTCTGGGGAAAGTCAATAAAAGCTTCTTACACAAAAGGAGCTAACTACATTTAAGTTGCATTTTTCAAAGAGTGCTATGATAGTCCCAAGGTGACATTCCTCAAATTGTTACCATTCTAGATGGGATACCTCGAACTGTTAGACTTCTGAGTAAAGAGGGGTGAACTGGCTCCCCTTCATTATTCACCACCCTATAACTAGTCTGAACAAAACAAATTTTCAAAGGTATCCTGGCCTTGTGGATATCTTTCGCACAGATCCAAATGAACTTATCTTTACAGAAGGAGACAATTTAATTCTTGAATTAGCGGGAACAGTGAGTTTAGTAATTACCAAATTCAAGAAGAAAATGGCAAAACTACAGATGTACACATAAGTGAGATCTGAGTCCAAAATCAAAGATATCTGGATCATTCTCCGAGCTGTATGTGAAAGAGCAGATAGATAAATGTTGTGGTCATTGCAGTGGTTTTCACCAGCGGCTTTAACGTTGGTAGTCGAACGATTCTTGTCTTCATAGATTGATTGAAATTCTTTTATTTTCATTCCTCTTGGCTGCAGGGCAATGGTAGTAAGTGGCAGCTCTCAGAGTTGTGACCCTCAAAGCACACCAGTCTGCACACTAGGACGTCAGCCAACTAACACACATAGACTCGTGTTGAAGTTAGTTTTAAATGCTTTTGGCATATTCCCAGAAATCCAGAACACAACAATTGTGCAAGAGGTGGCTTTTGCACAATTAGGATATGGATCAGCCCGTTTGCTCTTTCTTCCTGTTATATTTCTCTCTCTGATTTAAGTTTTCCAAACAACAGAAGCAGGCTCTAATATTTTATGGATCCTGCAGTGTACTTCATCAGTCAGTGACTGAATGCACATGCGGTTATTTTTGGCTGTAGAAGACTTCTTTCAAAATACAAGATTTTTTGAAGTTAAAAAATTACAATGTCCAGGGAACTTGATGGTTTTGATCCTTTGCCATGATGAAAGAAGCTGGTGGAACAGTGCTCAGCCTCAAGAGGATTTCAGACTTCCCCATGGTGCCAGGTGCCACTGAATGCCAGTAAAAGGTTTCCATATACACAATGTTAACTCTGTCTTATATTTGTAAGTCAAACAGATTGATACCCAATTTCCCAGCAGCAGGGATGATCCAGTCATTCTCTAATAGAATCGTCCTCGACCTCAGCTGGAGTTTTCAGTATAGCTCTGGACACTACATTATAGGAAGGATGTGACCACATTGCAAAGAGTGCAGAAGCAGTTTATGAGAACAGTTCCAAGGATGAAAAAACAACGTTCATCAAGATAGACTGAAGAAGTTGGCACTGTTCTTGGAGATAAGAAGGTTAAAAAGAGAATTGTCAGTGATTGTAAAAATCATGACTAGGCTGGATAGAGTAGGTAGGGAGAAATATTTACTGTTTATAAAAGAAACAAGAAAGCATAGATTTAAAATGATCTGCAAAACAAGCAAGGGTGAAGCAAGGAAAACCTTTTCACTCAGTGAGAAGTTAGGATATGGTGGAGGCAAGTTCAGTTGAGGCATTTAAAACAGCGTTGGATGATTATTGGGATAAACATAACCTGCAAGGACATGGAGAAAATGCTGGTGGTTGGCTCTAGGTAGATGCTCATTTGAAGAGCCAGTACAGGCAGCATGGGCTGAATGATCTCGTTCTGTACTGTAACATTCCTGTAATTGTGTGATTCTGTGATACTGTGCCAGATACATATGAGACACCACAACAAACCAAAGGGCAGTTACTGGGTGACAAGAACACTCTACTGATGACACTGTTGATGACCTGATTGCACAACTTGTGTATAAATATGCAGAGTACGCACAATGAGAGCCATGATGCCACACAAATGTGATAGAACTGGAAGCTTCTTTTTCCAAACAATATATTCATTGCCTGGACCACAATGGAGAAACCCTGCAGTAATCATTCAATTCCAATCCAATATATATATATGAACTCATGCCATTTTGAAAATAAAGTTTAACTGGTTATACTTATGCATTCCATTCATACCTGTATTCTGTATCTTGTTCTGTTATAGAAGTCCAACATAGTTTTACCTCAATATCTGTAGAATGGCTAGTGGAAGGCAACTGTTTTTCTTTAGCCACAATGCAATTCCAGTTTATAAGGTGCATGTTTGCTTTAAGTAGTATAGAACATCATTAAGTGGTGCTAACTACTACTCAAGATATTGACCCCCACTGATAGTTCCAGCTAACCGCCAGCATGGTTAATGCTAGAGTCATAGGGTCATAGAGATGTCCAACATGGAAACAGACCCTTCAGTCCAACCCATCCATGCCGACCAGATATCACAACCCAATCTAGTCCTACCTGCCAGCACCCGGCCCATATCCCTCCAAACCCTTCCTATTCATATACCCAACAAAATGCCTCTTAAATGTTGCAATTGTACCAGCCTCCACCACATCCTCTGGCAGCTCATTCCATATACGTACCACCCTCTGCGTGAAAACGTTGCCCTTTAGGTCTCTTTTATATCTTTCTCCTCTCACCCTAAACTTATGCCCTCTAGTTCTGGACTCCCCGATCCCAGGGAAATGACTTTGCCTATTTATCCTATCCATGCCCCTCATAATTTTGTAAACCTCTATAAGGTCACCCCTCAGCCTCCGACGCTCCTGGGAAAACAGCCCCAGCCTGTTCAGCCTCTCCCTGCAACTCAGATCCTCCAACCCTGGCAACATTCTTGTAAATCTTTTCTGAACCCTTTCAAGTTTCACAACATCTTTCCAATAGGAAGGAGACCAGAATTGCATGCAATATTCCAACAGTGGCCTAACCAATGTCCTGTACAGCCACAACATGACCTCCCAACTCCTGTACTCAATAATCTGACCAATAAAGGAAAGCATACCAAATGCCTTCTTCACTATCCTATCTACCTGTGACTCCACTTTCAAGGAGCTATGAACCTGCACTCCAAGGTCTCTTTGTTCAGCAACACTCCCGAGGACCTTACCATTAAGTGTATAAGTCCCGCTAAGATTTGCTTTCCCAAATGCAGCACCTCACATTTATCTGAATTAAACTCTATCTGCCACTTCTCAGCCCATTGGTCCATCTGGTCAACACCCTGTTGTAATCTGAGGTAACCCTCTTCGCTGTCCACTACACCTCCAATTTTAGTGTAATCTGCAAACATACTAACTGTACCTCTTATGCTCACATCCAAATCATTTATGTAAATGACAAAAAGTAGAGGACCCAGCACCGATCCTTGTGGCACTCCACTGGTCACAGGCCTCCAGTCTGAAAAACAACCCTCCACCACCACCCTCTGTCTTCTACCTTTGAGCCAGTTCTGTATCCAAATGGCTAGTTCTTCCTGTATTACATGAGATCTAACCTTGTTAATCAGTCTCCCATGGGGAACCTTGTTGTACACCTTACTGAAGTCCATATAGATCACATCTACTGCTCTGTCCTCATCAATCTTCTTTGTTACTTCATCAAAAAACTCAATCAAGTTTGTGAGACATGATTTCCCACGCACAAAGCCATGTTGACTATCCCAAATCAGTCCTTGCCTTTCCAAATACATGTACATCCTGTCCCTCAGGATTCCCTCCAACAAATTGCCCACCACCGAGGTCAGGCTCACTGGTCTATAGTTCCCTGGCTTGTCCTTACTACCCTTCTTAAACAGTGGCACCACATTTGACAACCTCCAGTCTTCTGGCACCTCCCCTGTGACTATCGATGATACAAATATCTCAGCAAGAGGCCCAGCAATCAATTCTCTAGCTTCCCACAGAGTTTTGGGTACACCTGATCAGGTCCTGGGGATTTATCCACCTTTATGCGTTTCAAGGCATCCAGCACTACCTCCTCTGTAATCTGGACATTTTGCAAGATATCACCATCTATTTCCCTACAGTCTATATCTTCCATATCCTTTTCCACAGTAAATACTGATGCAAAATATTCATTTCGTATCTCCCCCATTTTCTGTGGCTCCACACAAAAGCCGCCTTGCTGATGTTTGAGGGGCCTTATTCTCTCCCTAGTTACCCTGTTGTCCTTAATATATTTGTAAAACCCCTTTGGATTCTCCTTAATTGTATTTGCCAAAGCTATTTCATGTCCCCGTTTTGCCCTCCTGATTTCCCTCTTAAGTATACTCCTACTTTCTTTATACTCTTCTAAGGATTCACTCGATCTATCCTGACTGTACCTAACATATGCTTCCTTCTTTTTCTTAACCAAACCCTCAATTTCTTTAGTCATCTAGCTTTCCCTATACCTACCAGCCTTCCCTTTCACCCTGACAGGAATATACTTTCTCTGGATTCTTGTTATCTCATTTCTGAAGGCTTCCCATTTTCCAGCTGTCCCTTTACCTGCAAACATCTGCCTCCAATCAGCTTTCGAAAGTTGTTGCCTAATACCATCAAAATTGGCCTTTCTCCAATTTAGAACTTCAATTTTTAGATCTGGTCTATCCTTTTCCATCATTATTTTAAATCTAATGGAATTATGGTCACTGGCCCCAAAGTGCTCCCCCACTGACACCTCAGTCACCTGCCCTGCCTTATTTCCCAAGAGTAGGTCAAGTTTTGCACCTTTTCTAGTAGGTACATCCACATACTTAATCAGAAAATTGTCTTGTACACACTTAAGAAATTCCTCTCCATCTCAACCTTTAACATTATGGCAGTTCCAGTTGATATTTGGAAAGTTAAAAATCCCCTACCATAATCACCCTATTATTCTTACAGATAGCTGATATCTCCTTACAAGTTTGTTTCTCAATTTCCCTCTGACTACTGGGGGGTCTATAATACAATTCCAATAAGGTGATCATCCCTTTCTTATTTCTCAGTTCCACCAAAATAACTTCCCTGGATGTATTTCCGGGAATATCCTCCCTTAACACAGCTGTAATGCTATCCCTTATCAAAAATGCCACTCCACCTCCTCTCTTGCCTCCCTTTCTATCCTTCCTGTAGCATTTGTATCCTGAAACATTAAGCTCCCAGTCCTGCCCATCCCTGAGCCATGTTTCCATAATTGTTATGATATCCCAGTCCCATGTTCCTAACCATGCCCTGAGTTCATCTGCCTTCCCTCTTAGGCCCCTTGCATTAAAATAATTGCAGTTTAATTTATTAGTCCTACCTTGTCCCTGCCTGCCCTGACTGTTTGACTCACACCTGTTCTCAGCTGTAACCATCTCAGATCGATCTCTTTCCCCACTATCTCCCTGGGTCCTACCTCCACACTTTACTTGTTAAATCCTCCCAAGCAGTTCTAGCAAATTTCCCTGCCAGTATATTAGTCCCCTTCCAATTTGGTGCAATCCGTCCTTCTTGTACAGGTCACTTCTACCCCAAAAGAGATTCCAATGATCCAAAAATGTGAATCCTTCTCCCATACAGCAGCTCCTCATCCATGTATTCATCTGCTCTATCCTCCTATTCCTGTCCTCACTAGCTCATAGAACTGGGAGTAATCCAGATATTACTACCCTTGAGGACCTCCTTTTTAAAATTCTACCTAACTCTCTGTAATCTCCCTTCAGCGTCTCAACCTTTTCCCTTCCAATGTCATTGGTTCCAATGTGGATAATGACCTCCTGCCGGCTCCTCTCCCCTGTGAGAACATTCTGCACCCTCTCTGAGACATAGCTGGATGTTGAAATCATTAAAATATTCAGGTTGAGACCTCCATGACCATTTTCAGATGCTATTTAGTTTAGCCCCCTGCATGTCTTTATAAGGATTCTTCAATCTCTTGCATTAAAAATAATGAGACATTACTTGCTTTTTCTAAGCAGGACCAAGACACCTTGCAAAAAAAGGTGTTACACACATTTCATTCTCTAAATGTATCACGACAAATGTGATTAACTTTAAATGTACTTCATTGGCAGCAAAATGCTTTAAGACATCTGCTGGTCATGAAAAGCACAAAATAAGTGCAACTTTTTTTCACTGCAAATTGCTATCACTGAACAGCTTACTGCAATTGACAGAAAGTCCGTGGGCAAGTGGATGTTTCCTGCTTAGTGAGTCGTTCTTACTTACCATTGACTACAATATTAAGGTCATTTTCTTTTTACCTTTGATAATGCTAGGTGGACATTTTAAAAATTTGTGTATATATTTTAGTTTCATATTTGAAAATGAGTATCATTGAATAATATATTGAATTATCTAGCAGCATTTGTCAATCTTCCATGGAATTGCTATTGTGAAATATGCCTGTAATACCATTTTGCAACAAAACATCATTGTATTGCCTCTATTCTGCTATTTGATATTGAGATTCTTCAAGTCTACCAAGTCCAATTGATGCTAAGTATACAAAATTTCCAATCAACTGCAGATAATCCTTTAGTGAGTGAACTGAGGTCACAGTTTAATTGCTCTCTAGGATGTAAATCAGAATAGATGAAAGATCTGGTTTTCTTTCTTTTATATGTGCAATTGCTAAGGTTATTTTTAATTAATAGGCTGTACACATTTCCAACCATATTTCTGTAAGTTATGTTCTGTTAGTGGAGAGCTGCCTCTGAGAATTCCACATGACCAGTTGCTTTTCTTCACGTTTCTTTGAAAAGATTTGCACATAAGTCAGTCAGCTGCAAGAAATATCCTAATTAAATGTGACAGAGTTAACACACAGTAAATATGCTGTAATAGATGAGAAGTTCATGAATGGGAACCATATTTATTGCATTATATAATTTAATCTTTACTATTGCCTCTTTACTGTAGCTCAGATTTTGCCCCCTCTTTTTATCCTCTTCAGCTTTTTGGTTTTATTTTGGAAACTCTCAATTGAACATGATCTATAATCACAAGGCACAGATGTGCGATCTGCTGTCAGCCATGTGTTGTTGCTGCCTTTGATATGGCCACTGGGACATACATATCATTGGCAGAGGATAACGTGTCTACTGATTGCTCATTCTTATTGTTCTTAATTCTGTGCCTCTCTGATAGTCCCTCTGTGAGGAATTGTTAATGAGAAAAATAAATTTAATTGGCTGTCTTTTCACTTGGAACTGTATGGACTTGGAGAGACGAGGCGCTAACGCAATGTGTTCCATTAAAGCATCTCAGACAATGCCCACCTCCGGGAGCAGCTGAATCTTCTTATAAAACATTGTTATATTTAAAACTCAATGGAAATAGAAGTCAGATTGTTAGCATTTCCTGCTGTTTTATCTCAATTAAATCAAACTGATATATTCCATCTTTTTCTTTGTTATTGCATTGTTTCCCTGATGCTGACAGTTCAAGAAACAATCAATATGAATAACCAAGACATCTCTACAGTGAACAAACTAAATAATCTGCTAATAGATTCAAAATTATACACAAGTTACTCTTTACTGTTCAGTTTAGAACAAAACCACATTTCCTCGGAAATATTTTATTGTCTCATGTAAAATAAACTAACAGCAGCAATTATGTTCTTTTAGTCAATCAACAAATCAACATGACAATAGATGCAAAACCTGTGATACTTCCCAACTGTATTTTCTAATGGATTTTGTTTGGACTGTTGTATGCTTCAAGTTTATATTTAACATGTTATTTAGATCAGATTTAATTTTGATGGAAATGTGAAATGTATCTTGTAAATAGAAGAGTTGGCAAGTTCATTTTGTGATTTTACAAATGTACATCATGGTCAGAAATACTTTGCACAGTCGAATGGTTTAATGGTTATGGTTAGGAGATTACAATAAGTATCGCAATGTAGCAATGATATTAGCAGTCATGTTGTCACATTATTCGTAAGATATAGAGCAGTAATTTTCAATTTCCATCATTTGATTTTAATACCCACAAGCTTTCATGGACTAACATGGTTTTCAAAGGACAAATGCTGACCTAAAATGGCTACAACATTGAGACAAGTGAAGGAAACCAGTATGAGCTAACATTACCATTTATCTGAAGACAGTAAAGCCAAGTGACTCATCAGAGGAACAATTGGTTCAGACTTGGCAATTTACAAATAAACACAAATTCAACAGCTGCTTTTGAACAGTATAGAAGAAAAGGGGGAAAAAAACCCATGAATTTGTATCAAAAGCTGAAATTTTATTTTTTTCTCTCTCTCTCTCACTTCTCCAACCAACACTAAACTACCTCATGCCCACCTTCCCTGTCACCCACAGAAGACAGCAACCAGTGAAATAAGCAAATTGTGAAACAAGCATTCTCTGAGAACTGAAAAGATAGCTGATAGATTTAATTATGCTGAGGATATGAGGGGTGTAATTATGGCCCAGTGGTTAGCACCGCGACCTCACAGCGCCAGGGGCCCAGGTTCAATTTCACCCTCAGGTGACTGTGTGGAGTTTGCACGTTTCCCCCTGTCTATGTTGGTTTCCTTGAGGTGATCTGGTTTCCTCCCACACTCCAAAGATGTGCAGGTTAATTGGATTGACCATGCTAAATTGTCCATAGTGTGTAGGCTAGGTGGATTAGTCATGGACAATTCAGGGTTACAGGAAGAGGGATGGGTCTGGGTGGGATGCTCTTTGCCAGTGTGGACTCAATAGGTGAATGGCCTGCTTCCATACTGTAGGGATTCTAGGAAGTAAGTTACTGTGGTGGCAGTTAAAGATTCAACATCTCAAGGACTCAAAGGAATTTCAAATTGTGTACTTCCATTCTTCTGGTCTATTCCAGACATTATTTTCCCTTTAAAAGCATTATCTGTACTTCTGTATATGTTTGATATCGCATTTTAGTATTTTTTTGAGCATGGTCGGTAATATAATTCACTTTCATTCCTTTCAAGAAAACCTTGTAATTAGCTATTTCATTTTTGATCTAGTTGACTACATCATTAATTAATATGTGATATAGCTGCATTCTAAAAATAAATATCACCCATTCTCGCCTGATTGTAATAATGTACACAAGCCTGAGAAAAGAGATGCAATAAACTGTAAAAGAGAGAAATGTATTTAAATTAAATGTACTGTAATGCAATTGAAGAAGTTTTGAAGAAAAATTCTGGATATTATTGTATATCTTAGTCACTCATAGGTAAAGGCAAACTTCCCAACCCAGAACAGGGCAGAGGTTACCCAACGTGATCTAAATAGAACTGATAGTGAAGAAGGCGCTCGGTATGCTTGCCTTTATTGGTCAGAGTATTGAGTATGGGAGTTGAGAGGTCATGTTGTGGCTATACAGGACATTGGTTAGGCTACTGTTGGAATATAGCATGCAATTCTGGTCTCCTTCCTATCGGAAAGATGTTGTGAAACTTGAAAGGGTTCAGAAAAGATTTATAAGGATGTTGCCAGGGTTGGAGGATTTGAACTATAGGGAGAGGCTGAACAGGCTGGGGCTGTTTTCCCTGGAATGTCGGAGGCTGACAGATGAACTTATAGAGGTTTATGGAATTATGAGGGGCATGGATAGGATAAATAGACAAAGTATTTTCCCTGGGATCGGGGAGTCCAGAACTAGAGGGCATAGGTTTAGGGTGAGAGGGGAAAGATATAAAAGAGACAACTTTTTCACACAGTGGGTGGTACGTGTATGGAATGAGCTGCCAGAGGATGTGGTGGAGGCTGGTGTAATTGCAACATTTAAGAGGCATTTGGATGGGTATATGAATAGGAAGGGTTTGGAGGGATATGGGCCGGGTGCTGGCAGGTGGGACTAGATTGGGTTGGGATATCTGGTCGGTGTGGACAGGCTGGACCAAAGGGTCCGTTTCCATGCTAGACATCTCTATGACTCTATGACTCTAAACTACTCTGGTGAAACAGAATTGTGAATGATTTTCTACATTATCAATCATTGTTGTCCTCATATCAGGTCTGAGTATCCAAGCTCAACAAATGAACAAAATTTTAAAAAAGTACCATGCTGTCCATCCTGATATGGGAAAAAAACTTAGAAAATACTGGGGAACTCCCAGTAGGTCAGCAAGATCTGTGAAGTGAGAATCAAAGTTTACGTTTCAAGTTGATGATCCTCTGTCAGAGTTGAAAAGGTGTTAAAAATTTAGTAGATTTAAAGCAAGCAGGAGACAGTGAAGTTGGCAAGGGAGAAAAGAACAAAAGAGAACAGCTGTAAATTGTGGAAAAGCAGGAGGGAATCAATAAACAAAGGGTAATGGTGCACGTCAGAAACTGGTTGAGATGGGGCAGGTAAAGAAACAAAACATCAGTTGAGTGGAACTATGAAGATTGATAGGTAAATCATTGCAAACATTTAAAGCAGTGGTTATAGTCCTTCTAGACTCCACGCTGAGCTTTGCAATTTCAAATCTGATTGTGATTTGGATATTAATTTAAAGATTAGCTTGAATTAAAGGATTGAAAAGTGAAGTTTTCAGGATGCAAAATTAATTAACTGAAATAGTGGCTGTCAGTTGTGCTAATTGTAGTACTGATACGAATTAATTTTCCGAATCATATTACCATTCTGAATTAGATACTCCCTTGGGGACAGGGACTGTTGAATATTTGGTGTGCTCCAAATAATTATTCATGACCATTTATAGAAAAACGATGAAAAAGTTTGTACTTATTTCACAGCTTTCATGCCAGGATGTTCCAAAATACTTCAGTATAAAGTATAGGAAAAAGTGACATATAATGTTTCTACCAGTAAGGTTCTTTAATCAACAATGTGATAAATGGCCAGCTATTCTATCTTGGGTGGAAGTGGTAATATGAATTTTCTTGAAATTAACTGGAAGTGTACAGATAGGACATTGATTAAAATCTCATTTGGGAGATGACACCTAATTGTGCTAAGTTCTCTCAGCAAATTCATATATATTATCCCCATGTCATTTTTCCCATTCTTTATATCCACCACTGTGCATAGGAGTATTATTATGATGAGGCTAAATTGCATGCCCAAATCTGGAACACAGCTTGATTCCTCAACCTTACAACTTAGAAATGAGCTCAGTACATAATATTCAATTCTGACAAAGTATTATCTTCTTAACTAATGCTTTTAATTTGTAAATATATTGACAATGAATCTGCAGTATATGACTAAATAATACATCATTGTTTGAGAATATGCACTTGCAAGAATACATCATAACCTAGTTACATTTATCTAATTCTCCTAAGGAATTCAAACTCTACATCCACTTAAATGGAATTGATAATAAGCAAACTTGCAGCATTGTTGCCACAATATCTTTAGTTTTTCCCTGAAGTTGTCCAGGAAATGTCATCAATGGATAACAGGATGTACAGTTCAAGTGCGACATCAAGTATGTTGTTCCTTTAATGCATGTTTTAAAATGCAGAATTTGGACCCAATGGTTTAAATTTACCTGTGGACCAAAGTCTTTCTACAATTTCCATGCATGGAAAAATATGTTAGATAAATAAATCTCGAACACAGAATATTTCACTGGAGCTGGCGATTGTGAAGAAAAGCTTTATGTTACTTCAGGAGTAAAATCAAACAGAATAAAATCTGCTGTAACAATAGATTGCAATTCCTCAGTATTTGATTATGAGGCAAGTGACATATTGCATCATGACACTCTGTGAAACTTCATGTGCCCTGCATGTAGCATGACTTGCTGCTTGATTACACAATTCTCCATGAAAATAATCTTCCACGTGGTAAAAAGGCTCGTTTCTAAGTGGATTTACACCACATCAAAAGACTTGCTCCAGTTATTGAATGCAATTACAAAGAGGAGCCGGCTGATTGTTCAATCAGCACATGTTGTGTTCCCTCATGCATAAACTTTCTTTTCTTATTGTCATGCAGTCACTAAATTACTGGAGTCTTTTGTTCTCATTTTCTTCATGCAACTGTCTCTTAAATATACACACAATCTGATTTAATCTCATACTGCAATACATAACCTCACAATATAAAATGTTTCTTCTGCTCCTCATTCTAAACTTTTATCATTTTGTCTGTGTGCCCTTGTTCTGGACACTTACAATCTATTTGTGTGTGTTCAGTAGCATCACTTTAACCATCTCTGTAAATTTAGTATGTTTTCCTGTTTTCACAAAAACAGCTCCAATTGTTCAAGAGTTTTTGAGTTGTCTGTGTGTGGTAATCCCTCGGAACAAAGGTGAAGCTCACTCGTGGTAAAAGCCTACACATAGTGTCTTTTAAGATGGGAAGGCATTTGTATTGCGGTTACCACACTTCCAAATAATTGAGATACTTTAGCAATCTGACTACCTAATATCAGCATTTATAAACTAATAATCAACCTGTGTGGTGGCATTATGAAACATCTTCCAAGACCATTAAGTACTCCACTTGAACTCAGATGTTCTAACCCTGAGATAGAGCTCCTACCACTACACCACAAGTTTCCATTCTTCCCTTGTACTTAAATTTTCAGATTAAAGACAGCATCTCAGTGAATCTATGTCGTGTACTTACTAAAATCATAACATTTGTCCCATTGTATGGAAGCTTTGGTTTAACTAAGGTTTCTCAAATATATTCAATATTACATCTTAACTTTAATACAATATGCAATTATTCCATTAGATTTTTAAAGGCTATATCCATTTACTTTGCCACTTTGAATGTTTTGAGACGGAACCCCAATGCATTCCATATACCAACATTTTCAAGGCAAAGAATTCAACTTGACTTGATTCAATCACTTACCTAATGGATGAATAATTTCTAACTGGCTACCTAAAACAGGATTTATTGGGTCCAAATTGGACAAAGTGTAATAAAAAAGAATATGAATGAAGATCAATGCAGAACCGTTAGGTGTCACTACAGGGAAAACCAGAAATACTGTGGGTGCTGGACCACAGAGGTGGTCAGACTAGGGAGAGCTGGTCTAGGGTGGCACAACCTGTATTTCATTGAAGCTTCTTTTTGTACCTGAGAATAATTTACTGGGTTCTCATTCTTCAAATGTATACATCATCTTTTTTGGGGTAGCATGGTGGTTCGGTGGTTAGCACTGCTGCCTCACAGCGCTAGGGACCTGGGTTCGATTCCAGCCTTAGGTGACACACTGTGTGGAGTTTGCACGTTCTTCCCGTGTCTACATGGGTTTCCTTTCATAATCCAATGGTATGCAGGCCAGGTGAATTGGCCAAGCTAAATTGTCAATGTGTAGGTTAGTTGCATTATTCAGGGAAAATATAGGGTAATGGGTCTTGGTGGGATACTCTTCGGAGGGGTGGTGTGGACTTGTTGTGTCAAAGGGCCTGTTTCCACACTGTCAGAATTCTAACTTTCTCTAGCTCAATACTTAAATAACTGAACAGAAGGGCCTGAAGAAGGGCCTGTGCCCGAAACGTCGAATCTCCTGTTCCCTGGATGCTGCCTGACCTGCTGTGCTGTTCCAGCAATAAAGTTTCAACTTTGATCTCCAGCATCTGCAGACCTCACTTTCTCCTCCTAACTGAACAGAACCAATTCTTGAAATAAAACTATGGGAACATTACCGATTCTGAGAATCTGCCCTTAACCTCGACTCACTATTTCTTCCCATGCTATCAAAATTTAATCCAATTTTTCCCAAGGCACATTTACCATAATTTTTTCCAATAGTCTCATGTATGATAGCTTATGAAAGGTTTTTTGAGAATTCATAAATATTACCCTCCACTGCATTTCTGCCATTCCGTTTTATCTACTAGTTTATCAAAACATTGTAACAGGCTTGTCAAGTTCAATCTTACTTTCTAAAACCTATGTTGGCGAACTCTAATTATTTTCGCTTTATCTAGATATTAGCAATTTTATCTTCAATTAAAATTAAAATTTTGCTCATCCCACATGTTAAACTAAACTGAACTGTCATTATTGGGTCATCTCTGCTTTAGAGTAAAGAGGAAGTTTGCCAAAAAATATGTGGGCGGCACGGTGGCACAGTGGTTAGCACTGCTGCCTCACAGTGCCAGAGACCCGGGTTCAATTCCCGACTCAGGCGACTGACTGTGTGGAGTTTGCACATTCTCCTCGTGTCTGCGTGGGTTTCCTCTGGGTGCTCCGGTTTCCTCCCACAGTCACAAAGATGTGCGGGTCAGGTGAATTGGCAATGCTAAATTGCCCGTAGTGTTAGGTTAAAGGGGTAAATGTAGGGGTATGGGTGGGTTGCGCTTCGGTGGGTCGGTGTGGACTTGTTGGGCCGAAGGGCCTGTTTCCACACTGTAAGTAATCTAATCTAATCTCCAGCTTCCTCTCTAAAAGTGATATGTTAACTGAGCATAAATGTTTTAAGTCTATATGTTGATTCACCAAATATGACCATGAAAGGTGTATAATAGTGGTTCTGGAAAATTATATTATTATAGAATTAGAATGCACAGGAAGAGGCTATTTGGCCCATCAGCTTGTGCCAGCCAATAAAAAACTTCATCCTAATTTCAAATTTTATATCTATAGCCCTGTACGCTACAACACTTCAAATAGCTAACCATGTATTTCTTAAACATGATTAGTGTTTCTGCCACCATCAACTCTAATGGTGAGTTCAAGTTCCTCATCATCAATTTTCCCACTCAGCTTTTCTCACTCTTCTCCCACCAATCCTTCTACCAATTACATTAAAATCTACACTCCTCGATTACTGATTTCTCTGTGAAGGGAAATACATTTTTCTATCCATTCTTGTGGATGTGAACATCCGTGATGCTATATAAAGGACCTGCCTTCAGACAAAGAACACAATAAGAAGAATTAAGTACAACCTCCTTTTTTTATTCTATGCTTTGGCTGTGAAAGCAAGTTTCTTCCCTGTACTTTCTGCATTACCTTATCTACTGGTCGGCTTCAGGGATTTATGGATATGTCCCAAGGTTCATGAGTTCCACTGCACTATCAGAATCCTATTATATATTGAGCATCTCCTTGCTTTTATTGTTTTCTCTACGTGCATAACCTCACATTTTTCCAGATTGAATTCAATTGTCACTTTTCTGCTCAACTGGCCAGTGCATTGAAATTACACTGCAATCTAAGGCTTACTTCCTCATTATAAACAATGCAGTCAATTTTTGTATAATACAAAAATTGTTTAATTGCAAAACGGTTACAGTGCAGAAGGAAGCTATTCAGTTACATCTGCCTCATAATGATTCTGCATCTCTCTGAATGAGTATTCTAACTTTGTGCCATTCTCCTGCCTTTTACCCAGATTTATGAATATTGTTTCAAGTTAAATAGTCATTTAATACTACCTGTAATGCCTGAATCATCTCTCCCCATTCAAATGCCCTGGGACTGTTTGACTGCCTCTTGGCTGTACCTGACTTATTATCCTGCAGCCAGGGCCAGAGACAGAAAACTTAGGCTCCTGTCCATGCCCCTCTCCCCTGACCCCTGACCCCAGTTCAAATTCAGTGGACCCTGTACAGCCCCAGGGATTGGACTTTGACTGCAGCATAAATGCTGATAAATTAGCTCCTTGAGGAGTTCCTTACATTTTAATATAATCCACAAAACTTCAGACCACAATTACAGTGCAGTGTTGGGGTCATGCAATGAAGTGGCATTGTTCCTAGTTCAAGTGATGGCCACACAAACATATCCAAATAGATTGGAGAAATAAAACCCCAGTTTGCATACTGCAAGAAAGTGACCTTTAAAAATATTAATATCCATTGCTTCAGTACAAATCATCACAGTGTTCGCAAACCAATCTATTGAAGAATGCTAAGTGATAGCTAGTGTCCTGCTACAGATGAACTCATGATTTAATTAAACAGCTGTTTAAATTGCTGAATGGTCTTTTGTCTTCCCTGTGTTCCTTCTTTGTTCTATTTTAACAACTGTGCACTCATACAAGAGAAAGAAAATTGTATCTTTCATAATGTTGCATGTCATAAATAAAATATGTGTTGTCTTTTATAATTATCCTTGCATAATAAATATTATGAATGGTTAATTTTCAGGACTTATTTTCCTTTGCTTCGTACTAAAGATTAGAAGCTTTCAGGTTAAATTCAACTTTGCTGAGCACCCCACCCTTAATTGTTTTATAGCATTCAACAACAAATTGCAGGTGAAGTTGATGGCTGAATCCCGTTGCCCTGCCAGTGAATAAGTACAACTCAAACTTAATGACCAGAATCACATACAAAAAAAAATCCATGATACAGATGTAATCATGCTCCTATAATAGTTTTAAAGCAGATAAACTTTCACAGAATTGGTATAGGGGTACAGTTGCTCAGTGTTAGCACTGCTGCCTCACAGCATCAGGGACCTGGGTTTGATTCCACTCTCAGACAACTGTCTGTGTGGAGTTTGAACGTTCTCCTTGTGTCTGTGTGAGTTTTCTCCAGATGCTCCGGTTTCCTCCCACAGTCCAAATATGTATAGGTTAGGTGGATTGGCCATGCTAAATAGCCTATAGTGTGCAGGTTATGTGGGTTAGCCATGGGAAAAGTGAAAATTACAGAAATAGGTTAGTGGTGTGCATCTGGGTGGAATGTTCTTTGGAGAGTGGGTGTGATTCAGTGAGCTGAATGGTCTGCTTCTGTACTGTAGGCATTCTGTGCAAGATTTGATTAGAAGAATTGTCATTCAGCTGTGCAACATCCCATACTTTTATTAATTGCTCCACAAAAATGTAGCAATTTATACATAAATCCTTTCATAGTGTAACAACTGTCTTCTCATTGCTTATTCTCCTGCTTCACGTCCAACTCATCCATGCTGACCAGATATCCTAAATAAATCTAGTCCCATTTGCCAGCACTTAGCCCATATCCCTCGAAATCCTTCCTATTCATATACCCATCCAGATGCCTTTTAAATGTTGCAATTGTACCAGCCTCCACCACTTCTTCTGGCAGCTCATTCCAAACACGCACCACTCTCTGTGTGAAAGAGTTGCCCTGAAGGTCCTTTTTAAATCTTTCCCCCCTCACCTTAAACCTATGCCCTCTAGTTTTGGACACCCCCACCTCAGGGAAAAATCTTTTTCTATTCACCCTATCCAAGGCCCTCGTGCTTTTATAAACCACCAATAAGTCACCCCTCAGCCTCTGACACTCCAGGGAATATCGCCCTAGCCTATTCAGCCTCTCCCTATAGCTCAAATTCTCCAACCCTGGCAACATTCTTGTAAATCTTTTCTGCACCCTTGCAAGTTTCACAACATCCTTCCAATAGCATGGAGAGCAGAATTACATGCAGTATCCCAAAGGTGGCCTAACCAATGTTATGTACAGACACAGCATGACCTGCCAACTCCAATGCATTGACCAATAACGATAAGCATACCAAGCACCTTCTTCACTATCCTATCTAACTGCAACTCTACTTTCAAGGAGCTGTGAACTTGCGCTCCAAAGTCTCTTTGTTCAGCAATAATCCCTGATTAAGTGTATAAGTCCTGCCCTGATTTGCCTTATCAAAATGCAGCACCTCACATTTATCCTAATTAAACTCCATCTGCCACTCCTTGGCTCATTGTCCCTTTTAATCAAGATCTTGTTGTACTCTGAGGTAACCTTTTTGCTGTCCACTACACTCAAATTTTGGCATCATCCGCAAACTTACTAACCATACCTCCTATGTTCACATCCAAATCATTTATATAAATAAAGTAAAGTAGTGGACACAGCAGCGACCCTTGTAGCACACCACTGGTCACAGACCTTCAGTCTGAAAAGCAACTCTCCACTACTACCCTTTGTCTTCTACCTTCGAGCTTTTTCTGTATCCAATTAGCTATTTCTCCCCATATTCCATGAATATAACCTTGCTAACCTGTCTACCATGAGTAACCTTGTCGAACCCCTTACTGAAGTCCATATGAATCATGTCCACCTCTCTGCCCTCAATCCTCTTGGTTAATTCTTCAAAAACCTCAATGAAGTTAGTGAAACATGATTTCCCATGCACAAAGCCATGTTGGCTATCCCTAATCAGTCCTTGCCTTTCCAAATACATGTACATCCTGTTCCTCAGGATTCCCACCAACAACTTGCCTGCCGCTGATGTCAGACTCACTGGTCTCTAGTTCCCTGCCTTATCCTCACCACCGTTCTTAAATAGTGACACCACATTAGCCAATTTCCAGTCCTCCAGTATCTCACCTGTGGCTATCAATGATGCAAATATCTCAGTAAGGGGCTGAGCAATCAGTTCCCTGGCTTCCCACAGAGTTCTAGAGTACATCTGATCAGGACCTGGGAATTTATCCACTTTTATGTGCTTTAAGCATCCAGCACCTCATCCTCTGTAAAATGGACATTTTTAAAGATGTTGCTATTTATTTCCCCACATTCTCTATCTTCCACATCCTTCTCCACAGTCAACACTGATGCAAAATACTTGTTTAGTATCTCCCCCATCTCCTGCGGCTCCACACATAGGCTGCCTTGCTGACCTTTGAGGGGTCCTATTCTCTCCCTGGTTCTACTTTTGCCCTTAAAGTAGTTATAGAATCTCTGTGAGTTTGCTTTAACCCTATTTGCCAAAGCTATCTCATGTCCCCTTTTTGCTCTCCTGATTTCCCTTTTAAGTATACTCCTACTGCCTTTATACTCTTTTGGGATTTACATGATGTCTGTTGTATGTATCTCACATATGGTTCCCTCTTATTCTTGACCAAACCCTCAATTTCTCTCGTCATCCAGCATTCCCTTCACCTACCTTCCCCATCACCCTAACAGGAGCATATTGTCTCTGGACTCTCATTGTCTCATTTTTGAAGGCTTCCCATTTTCCAGCCATCCCTTTATCTGCGAACATCTGCCACCAAACAGCTTTTGAAAGATCTTGCCTAAAACCGTCAAAATTAGCTTTCCTCCAATTTAGAACTTTAACTTTTAGATCCGGTCTAACCTTTTCCCTCACTATTTTAAAACTAATAGAATTATGGTTGCTGGCCCCAATCTGCTACCCATGTAAGGGAGAGAGACCCAGGGAGATACCTGCCTTGTCTTATTTCCCAAGAGTAGGTCAAGTTTTGCACCTTCTCTAGTAGTTACATCCACATACTGAATCAGAAAATTGTCTTGTACACACTTAACAAATTCCTCTCCAACTAAATCCTTAACACTATGGCAGTCCCAGTATATGTTTGATAAGTTAAAATCCCCTACCATATTCATACAGGCAACTGGGACCTCATTAAAAATCTGTTTCTCAATGTCCTGGTGACTACTGGGGAGTCTATATTATGATCCAAATAAGGTGATCATGCCTTTCTTATTTCTCAGTTCCACCGAAATAACTTTTCTGGACATATTCTCAGTAATATTCTCCACCAGTATAGCTGTAATGTTATCTTGAATCAAAAACGCCACTCTCCCTCCTCGCTTGCCCTCGTCTCTATCCTCCCTATAACATCTATATCCTGGAATACTAAGCTGCCAGTCCTATCCATTCCTGAACCACATACTGTAATCGCTATGATATCCCAGTCCCATGTTCACAACTATGCCTTGAGTTCATCTGCCTTGCCTATTAAGCCTCTTTCCTTGAAAGGAATGCAGTTTAATTTATTAGTCCTACCTCCTTCTCTGTTGTGTCCCTATATGCCCTGACTGACTTGCTCCTTTTCCCAACTGCATTCAATCTCAGACAGATCTTTTTCCTCACTATCTCCCTGGGTCTCTCTCCCTTACTAGTTTAAACCCTCCAGTTCACCTATATCAGGCATTCTTTCTATTCTGTGTTCTGTAGTGAGCCGAATAAGCTCTCCATTCATGACACCATAATTTGCAAAATGTGATTGTTTTCAGCAGCTCTTGAAATTTATTATATTAATTTATGTGCAACATACGTATACGTTCTTTGCACATAATCAAATGTCCTTAAAAATAGAAAATATTGTGCAAATTGCCACCTTTTTATAAATGTACATAGAACTGGTACAGAAATTTAAATGCTTGCATCCAAACCAAGAATGTGAATCAGAGAGTTACACCAACTGTTTTTGTTAATTGGATACTATATAGTGAAGGAAGAAGTTTAGTCTATCTAAGGGTTAGCAGATAGAAAAGTATTTGTGCATCATAAATTGGTAATTTGGCAAATTGGTACATTTTATATAAAATTGCCATTTAATACTTAATAGAGCAGGTATTGATAAAATATTAATACAGAAGTAAATTTAGTTTTACATATTACTCAATAGCTGTAAGCTTAAGTACAATTGGCTAATTAAACATTTTGTCATAGCTCCCTAATAATTTTGGTTTTAGCTAGGACAGTAGAATTAAGTATAATCACACTGAATTCCATTCTATGCTGTTCAAGTTTAGTGAAGACAGCAGTAGATGTGATCTATATGGACTTCGACAAGGCAAGTAAGGCATTCGACAAGGTTCCCCATAGGAGACTGATTAACAAGGTTAGATCTCATGGAATACAGGGAGAACTAGCCATTTGGATACAGAACTGGCTCAAAGGCAAAAGACAGATGGTGGTGGTGGAGGGTTGTTTTTCAGACTGGAGGCCTGTGACCTGTGGAGTGCCACAAGGATTGGTGCTGGGTCCTCTACTTGTTGTCATTTACATAAATGATTTGGATGCAAGCATAAGAGGTATAGTTAGTAAGTTTGCGGATGACACCAAAATTGGAGGTGTAGTGGACAGCGAAGAGGGTTACCTCAGATTACAACAGGATCTTGACCAAATGGGCCAATGGGCTGAGAAGTGGCAGATGGAGTTTAATTCAAATAAATGCGAGGTGCTGCATTTTGGGAAAGCACATCTTAGCAGGACTTATACACTTAATGGTAAGATCCTAGGGAGTGTTGCTGAACAAAGAGACCTTGGAGTGCAGGTTCATAGTTCCTTGAAAGTGGAGTCACAGGTAGATAGGATAGTGAAGAAGGCTTTTGGTATGCTTTCCTTTATTGGTCAGAGTATTGAGTACAGGAGTTGAGAGGTCATTCTGCAGCTGTACAGGACATTGGTTAGGCTACTGTTGGAATATTGCATACAATTCTGGTCTCCCTCCTATCAGAAAGATGTTGTGAAACCTTGAAATGTTTCAGAAAAGATTAACAAGGATGTTGCCATGGTTGGAGGGTTTGAGCTACAGGGAGAGGCTGAACAGGCTGGGGCTGTTTTCCCTGGAGCGTTGGAGGCTGAGGGGTGACCTTATAGAGGTTTACAAAATTATGAGGGGCATGGATAGGGTGAACAGACAAAGTCTTTTCCCTGGGGTCGGGGAGTCCAGAACTAGAAGGCATAGGTTTAGGGTGAGAGGGGAAAGATATAAAAAAGACCTATGGGGCAACCTTTTTAGGCAGAGGGTGGTATTTGTATGGAATGAGCTGCCAGAGGATGTGGTGGAGGCTGGTACAATTACAACATTTAAGAGGCATTTGGATTGGTATATGAATAGGAAGGGTTTGGAGGGATATGGGCTGGGTGCTGGCAGATGGGTCTAGATTGGGTGGGATACCTGGTCGGCATGGACGGGTTGGACCGAAGGGTCTGTTTCCATACTGTACATCTCTATGACTCTATGAATGCACTTCTTCTATGTAATTAATCTAACAGATCCTGGGTCTTCCCCTTACCTAATCGAGCAGGTCCAGATTCTTCCCTTCTCTGACTTCTGTATGTCTGTTTTTGGACATGTGCCATCATTGAATATTTATTTTTAGCCCAATCACTCTCATTGTCACACTTCTATCCTCACACCCTCTCTATCCTTGTGGAACAATGGTAGGGCACCTTCCAACTCAAAAGCCTCCATTTTCAATGAATCATCCTTGGCCTTTTCTGTCACCTCCGGCTTCACACTCCCACCAAACAGGTCTTTCCTTCTCCTTCCTTTTAAGTTTCCTAAAAGGACTACTTCCTCAGAGAGAGCTTTGTCCACAACTCAGAGAATGCAGAGAAGGATGAAATGTGGACTTTTGCATGGTAGTGTTAGGCTTCTCACTTTTCCGAACCTTTTGAGATCCTTGATCAACTTAGTGTACTGCCTCCGAAACCCGACTGCTGCCATTTCCATCCACACCTGCTGGCTTTAAGATGAGCTTCCTCTCGTCCTTGAAAAGTATTAATTCACTGCAGTCCCATGGCAGGATTTCAAGGTAAGAATGAAAAACTTAGGGACCACTCTTCCCAAGCCTCACCTGCATTTTTGTGTTTGCTGCAACCTCAAATATTAAGCCCTGTGGAATCACTGTAATGCACATTGTGATACCTTTAAGAAAAAGTCCTATGTTTAACAGAACCAATGCATCATTTGCAGACTGCCCCCCCTGACTGATCAGGGTGTCTGAAGGTGTGATTTTAATGCTGTAGCTCAGTTAAAGGCCTTTACCTCAGGCTGCTACTTATTCAAATAGGACCCTGGTACACTAATGGTCTGGGTGTTTTGGCAGCTCTAAATTAAAAAAGAAGTGATTCCACAGTTAATTTTTAATTTCACAAGATAGATCTTCAGCAACTTGAGAGCATTAGACCAGAACCTTTCTAATGAAATAGGGCATTGAGCAATAAGCATTGTATCTGACTGACACTGAGAAATGAATCAAGTTACTATATTTTGACAATTTAACGTATTTATTAAAAACCTGAGAGTAATTTCAAACTCAGATATAGGTGGCAGGGCGACAGAATGCTAAGCATTTTAAATAAGACAGCAACATCTCACAAAACCTCCCCGACTCCTTGCTTTCTTGGAGGCTGGGTAAGGGTTGAGTGAGAAACCCACTTTCAGAAGGCAGGCCATATGTTGGAATCTTTGAAAGTGGCTCTGTAACTCCTGTAAATCTCAGCAAAACTGTCAGATAAAAGGACATGAGGAAGCCTGGATTCACTAGGTTAGTGTGTGCACAGAACTGCTTCTTAGCCAGGAGGGACAGGAAAATCTCCTCCAGGCTGGACAAGCTCACTGTGTAGTTGTGAATATCTAGTTCCCACATTTCCTAATATAACATTTAAGTTGGAGATTAATGTGTTAATTGTAAGATAACTGGAAAAGTCTGGTTAAGAAATTGATAATCAGCCTTAATGAAAAGACGAATAAAAGAAGTTTATGTTGAAAGGTAACCTGTGCCTATTCTGCCAGGAGTGGTTGCCATCAAACCAGATCACGCCAGTGTGGTCCCAGGTTGCCACTTAGGTTAAAGAACACACACCCCTTTGTGGGAATGTCCAGCTATGTAGGAAGAAGGTCAATGTCTTTCTCCACTTTGCCAGTGTAGATGCCACTACCTCCTCTCTGACATCTCATACACCATCTATCTCTGCTACTATACCCAGTTCTCACCAAGACTTATGCTCTATCTCTCTCACTATTGCCTGAAATGTCTTCCCCACTCACTCTCAATCATCCCAAACCCTGGTACCACCAACCCGTCGTGCCATTTGCACTGCTTAATAACTTGTTCAGGACTCCTTCCCATTTGCGCCAACAGTAATTGCTGCATCCCTAACTTTCATCTCTCATAATACTCTCTCATTCCATGAGGAAACAGACCACAACAAGATAGAATGAGTCATTCAACTCCTCACTCCTAATGAGAAAAGGATCCTGACTTGACTGCCCTGAGCAGGGCTTGGACTGATATCAGAGACTAGCCTTGACTTATTGTGCTGGGAAACCGTGAGCGAATGCTTAGCCCCCTTTACTTGACTGAGCTCTGCTGACAACTATGACAAGCTTTCTTCTTTGTGTCTCTGCTAAATGGCGTGCAAGACAACATTAGTATGAGTTTGGTATCTCTGACTGAGGGGGGCAGAGTGCAGGAAGCAAAGGCAAAGCAATGTAAGTCAAGGATGCTGTGAGAATCTGCTTAGACTCAGAATGAGTAAGCTTTATGACAGTGAGCAAAAAGCCTGGAGGTCCAGTCCAGTCCACTCCATGAGCTGTGTGCATGTTCCTGAATGCATACAACATTACAATGATAGTTGTTGGTGTAGCCCGAGGTGCAGCATTGAAGTACAGTAGCATAAGTAGGTAAGAGGTGCACAATGGGAGTTTTTACAGACTGGTGCATCTCGGATGCCAATGTCTGTGGACATGGAGTGTGTGTGGCCGGTGGTCATGGACCATGCCCTCAAATGTTGTTGCCTGGTTTCTTACATGGATGTCATTTGGAGGAGGTGAAGAACAGAATTGGATAAATTTCTGGCGTACCTGGTAAATTGAAGTGCTTTCCCAGATTTTTCCCTCCACCCAAAACACCATTTTTTAATTTATTGTTTTCTGTCCTTATGTGTGTGTGAGGGACGTTTAGAAGTGAGTTAGAGTTTCACCTGGTAGCGTTATATATCTGACATTCATTATTGTTTATCTGTGGTTAGTGTTGACCCTTTTGCCTCTACAGGGTGTCAACTGATGTGCTGGACAAAGAGACACTCAAACTAAAGTCTACTGTGACTTAGTGTTTATTAGTACTCAAATCACTTAAAATATATAGGCAAATAATACTTAATAATTTTGCATTTATGTCATTCTTCTCGCTTGTCATATGTTACACTAAATTGCAACTCATGGCTTGCACATAGATATTACCCTTCTGAGTGTACTGGCCAGGTTCAGTCCAAAGGGCTGTTGTCTTCCTGAGTTCCAAACTTAGGGTCTTCTTTTTCATGATGGTTGATCCTGGTTGTTGCTACCAATGTCTCCAATGTTCATTCTTTTTATGTCTTTTTCCAATCTTCCAGCATGTTCAATGACATACCTCTGTCCAAGACCCTCATGATTTTAAGATCATCCATCCAAAGGTTATATAAACAGAATACTTCTGCTCCATTGTATGCCTATTAGTCCTTATTATGCAACCTTTGCTAAAGCTTGAATGACAGAGATCACCATGTGTCTGTTTCAGTCAAAAGTATGTTTCATTTCTCCTTTCTGCATTTATATGTGATTATATGTGAGGTTGGCTTATT
This sequence comes from Chiloscyllium plagiosum, assembly GCF_037043375.1. Classification (NCBI taxonomy): domain Eukaryota; kingdom Metazoa; phylum Chordata; class Chondrichthyes; order Orectolobiformes; family Hemiscylliidae; genus Chiloscyllium; species Chiloscyllium plagiosum. Next base: position 61,133,688 of record NW_028270149.1, read on the forward strand.
TTCCCATCATGCTTTGCAGGGGTTTAGTTATTAGCCATACAACTACATTAGAATTGTTTATTTAATGAAAATATATTGTCACCTTATTAAGGATGGCAACTTGTTTCATGTTTTCTGTCAGGCTGCATCTATCATCAAGTATACAAAGAATAACATTTTCAATTTTTGTGATGACTCTGGATTTAGCAGAGCATAATTTCCAGTCGACAATCCCAGGGAGGCATGACAGGAAACAATGTCATAAATTATTCACATTGGGGAGTTGAAGCTCTGTGGTAATTGGGATAATTCCTCTCTTGCATTCCAAAATCTCACCCCAGGCAAATACCAGAATTGTTAGTTTCAGTTTGTGACAGCAAGTTAGCATTTAAATGGAAGGAAGCATTTATTACATAAATGCCACCAACTAGGTGGAGCAATGAGCATCAATACACGGGAATGTACCAATATCACTATGCAGCGACAAAGCAGCAGCAGCAGTTCGTCATAAATATGATGATGCCAATATAATCACACTGTATGGATGCACACTGGGATCATGGCTAATAGAGACTTCTCTTCATTCTGAACATCAAATTTCTTCCCACCACCCCTCTAACCTACCACATGGACTGAAACAGTATGAAGAGCCGGAAGGGAGTATGAGGAGTGGCCGCAGTGGCACATGGGATTGGGCATCACCTGTAAAAACTAAAACGTGGGCCAGTCTGCACTGGCGTCATTGCATACAAGATGTAAAGACATCAGCATAGCACGGTGGCTCAGTGGTTAGGACTGCTGTCTCATAATGCCAGCGAGCCATGTTTAATTCCAGTCTCATGGTGGACTGTGTGGAGTTTGCATGTCCCCCCCGTGTCTATGTGGGTTTCCTCTGGGTGTTCCAGTTTCCTCCCACAGTCCAAAGATGTGCAGATTTAGTGGTTTGGCCATGCTAAATTGCCCATAGTGACCAAGGATGTGCAGGCTAGGTGGATTAGCCATGGGAAATGTAGGGATACAGGGATAGTGTAGGGGGAGTGGGTCTGGATGCTCTTTGAAGGGTTGGTGTGGACTCAATAGGCTGAATGGCCTGCTTCCACACTATTGGGATTCTATGATTCTATGATGGAGCAGGACAGGTGCAGATGATTCCTGAAGTTTGTTGCAACCAGCTGATATCACCAGCCTACCTGAGCCCTCCCATATGCAGTATCATGAAATCAGGCATTTTGTCATTCTGCATAATTACTCCATACATGGAAATCCTTGAACAACTTATGTTTTGTTTTCTCATTGCTGACTACTTTTATTCCACGTGTCTGGAATTTTCCAGTGCTGAGGATGAGATATTTATAGATCCCAATTAGTTCAATATTCTTGACATTAAATGCAATTATAAATCATGTCTTACTTCATTATTCTCTTTTGTACAGTTTTAATTAGCATTACTAACATTAGGTGAGAACACACCATCTACTGAACGAAATGGGACTTTGAGAAATAACAACTATTTTTTTCAGAAACTCATGGCAAAATGCTTCATATTTTAATTCATAATGAAGGAAGTTCCTGCCTCTGCTGACCCACATGCAGTGCAATTAAAACAGTTATCTCCTGAATCCAGTACTCATTATTTCCTGACATTTGTTGAGTCTCATGAAACATGAGGCCTGAGAATCTTAGTTGTGCTTTTGACATGCATTTTGAGGCATGCAGCCTTAGTCAACAACTTACCTCCTAAGAATGGTTTGGTTCCACACTAGTTGATGGGGTTAAAACCAGAGGTGGGCAGATGGGGAACTGATTTGCGAAATTAAACATTTTTAACTTCTTACTTATTTCTAATCCACCTGTTTTTGGGATTTAAAATTCCCCGCCGTATGTCCATATGGTGCAGCCCGACATTTCATTTGTAATCAGATTCAACTCTGTACAAGGGTAAACAAAACTCAGTCAATAGAGTAGACTTAGTCTGTTTGATTAATTTTATTTGTTCAATCTTTCAGTTCTTCTTCAAATTTTGCATCTATTCCCATTGAGCATTTTGTTAAATGTAAGTTAGAAATGGGTGAACACTATGTAATGAGTGGACAATACTAAAAGTTATATATGGCATTATTAAAGACTTCAAAACGGTATTAGATTGAGTACATTCTATTTGTGGTTTTTATGTTAGGCTACTTGTTGTAGATTTGAGGCCTGGATTAATTATCAAGATAATATTAATTCAAATCCTACCAAGCTAGCCTGAATATTTGAATTCTGCATTTTATTTTTGGAAAAAGTAAAATTGTATCAGTTGAAATGATCATGAAGCTGTCTGTCATATACATGAACACATTTACCACTGTCATTAAAAAAAAAACTTGCTGTCCTCATTCAATCTGGTTCAAATGTGTCTCCATTTCCTTGCTTGAACAAAGACTCACCAATGACCTCAAGAAAGCAAGTTAGATGTACAAAAATCCTATGAAGAACAAATTGGACTTCAGAATTTCAAGAATGCAACTCATTATCTAAGAAGGCATTTTTAAAAAATGTCAACACCGAGTCTAGTAGCAGGAGGTAACAGTTTTCACTAATTCATGGAGAATCTCTGCTGGATCTAGTTCACAAGAAACAGCAATTTGACATTCTTGCTCAGATAACTATACAACATGTTGGAGGAAGGGACTTGAACTTCACTGAAACTGGAGTATTAGAGCCATGTCTCTCAATCCAACAGGCCATTCTACTGGCTGACTAATAAAATGACATGTTTTGTTTATAGGCAAAAGTGAGGACTGCAGTTGCTGGAGATTAGAGTCGAGAGTGTGGTGCTGGAAAAGCACAGCAGATCAAGTAGCATCCAAGGAGCAGGTGAATTGACATTTCAGGTAAAAGCCCTTCATGAGGAATGTTTTTAATCAATATATCTCTCTTTCCCATGTGCCAACATGATGCAGTTTGTCTTTTGATAAAGATACAATGTCATCAATCTCCTGGCAGTAGCACACAGTAATCTTGTAGCAAGTTAACAGTTGAATCATATCACACACACAAATATTGCCTGCAATTCAAAACTCTAACATACAATACAGTCGAATAATTTGATTCAATCAACTAGTCAGAATAGGTCAAGCAATTTATTTAAACCAATTTCACTTGCCCCAATATAAGAACTGGTGATCACAACACCCATTTTAGTCAGTATGTGTCCCTTTCTTAAAACCATTTTAGTCTATGAATGGTCTCAGAAATAAAAATCAGACATTATAAATTAAGAATTGATAGCCTATTTTTACCACTATCATGAGAGTGAGAAGATTATTATTTAGTAAGTGCTGCCTGATAGGATTGCCAACAATCCCTTTCTTCAGATTGCTGATGATTGAGAATATACTGATAGGGTGGTAATTGTCTGGGCTAAATTATTCCTGCTTTTTGTGCCCAAATCAAACCTGAGAAATTTTCGACATTGTTGGATAAATGCCAGTATGGCAGCTGTATTGCAACAGTTAGGTGGGGAGTGCAGTTAATTCTGGAGCACAATTCTTTAGTACTGTTGCTGTAATTTTGTCAGCGTCTATAGCTTTTTATTGTCCATTGCCTTCAGTGATTTTTGATATCTTGTGGAGTGGATCAAATTGGCTGAAGACTGACATTTATGATGCTGGGGACCATTCACTGGCATTTCTGGATGAATGCTTCAGCCTAATCTTTTTCACTGATGTGCTGGGCATCCCACAATTGGGAATTGGAATATTTATGGAGTCCCACCCTCCTGTTATTTGTTTAAATGTTAATCACCATTCAAGACTTGATGTCACAGAACTGCGAAGTTCAGATCTGATCTCGCATGATTTCATAACTTCAGCTGTTGTATTTGGTTTATGCTGCATAGCATGCAAGTAATCCTGTATCATATTTAAGTTGATGTCTGACCGCCTGGTGCCAGTCTTGGCGTAAACGTCTGCGCTGTTCATTGAACCAGCGCTGCTTCCCTTACTTGAGGATATTGTCAGACTGAGAGTAGGTTGGACCATAATTGTGAATGCAAATTAAGTTTGAATACAATTCTACTGCTGCTGATGATTCACATCGCCTCAAGTTTACCCAATTTCGAGTTAATATTTTCAAAGTCTTTTCCAATTATCAAGTGCCATATGACACAAAGAAGGCATCCTCAACATGAAGGCAAACTTCATCTCCACAGGGATTTTGAGGTGGTCACTCTAACCAATACTGTCAAAGACAGGTGCATCTGTGACAGGTTCATTGGTGAAGATCAGAGTAAGTATATTTTTGCTCTCATTGGTTCGCTCACCAACTGCCTCAAATGCAGTGTAGCTGCATTAACCTTAAGAATTGGCTAGTTAAGTCAGTATTGGTGTTGCTGGTTATGTTCATTAATCTATCCAGAGTACATTCTGTCTCCTTGATACTCTAAATACTATCTGCAATTAGTGTTCACCATGGATGAGTTAGGCAGTTGCATTTTCTCGTCTGTGTGACAACTCCATTTATGCTGGTACAAGACCACAGATTAGGGAAAATGATATTTTCAGGGTCAGCAGCTCTGCTGTTGACTTTCCTAATGCCTAGGTGATGACATGAAAACAATGGCTTTGTGCTTTTATCACTGGACTGTTAATCCAGTGAGACCTAAGTGATGTTCTAGGGAATTCTGGTTTCCCTCCTATAGGAAGGATGTTGTGAAACTTGAAAGGGTTCCGACAAGATTTACAAGGATGTTGCCAGGGTTGGAGGGTTTGAGGAAGATGGAGAGGTTGAATAGGCTGGGGCCATTTTCCCTGGAGTGTCGGAGGCTGAAAGGTGACCGTATAGAGGTTTATAAAATTATGAGGGCATGGATAACGCAAATAGACAATATGTTTTCCCTGGAGTGCAAGAGTCCAGAACTAGAGGGCATAGGTTTAGGGTGAGAGGGGAAAAATATAAAAGGGACCTAAGGGACAACTTTTTCACACAAAGTGTGTTGCATACATGGAATGAGTTGCCAGAAGAAGTGGTGGATGCTGGTACAATTACAAAATTTTAAAGGCATCTGGATGGGTAAATGAACAGGAAGGGTTTAAAAGGATATGGGCCAAGTGCTGGGAAGTGGGACTAGATCTATTTAGAATATCTGGTCAGTTTGGATGAGTTGGAATGGAGTGTCCATTTCCGTGCTGTACATCTCTATGACTCTATGACTCTGAACACGTTTGTCCTCTGAATCAAGTATTGGGAATGAAATACTTAGCATCAGCTGAGATCAGATATAAAACATCAGCCTGGCAAAAGGGAGGTGCACAAGAAAGAGATAACAGGACTGGGATTACATTTGGACTTAGATGCAATGACTGCAAGAGAGACAGACATCTGTAGAATTTAAATAATTTGGGATTTTGAAGTGAGTGTAGACTGTTTGACAAGCTGTCTGCTTTTACAAATCATGAAGTTATTTGATTGTAGAACCATCAAACATGATTTGGTTAAACTGACTGAAATTTACTCATTTTGACCAGGTAAAAGTGACTCTAAAACCTTGTATTCTACTTATCTTCTAATGTTCAAATTTTCAAAATCTGTGCAACGTAGTTAGGAAAATAAATCAAGTGGACTTATAGAATTCGTGTGTCTAGGCTTGGTATTGGCAGAAGTAGATAAGGGTGGAGTTGTCTGATTGAGACAGATGATCCTTATTCATTTTCTTTAGAATTTATACAAATCAACACACTAGCCATCTACTGAAACATTGTCTGAATATGTATACATCACAAGGAGATTTGTTGCACAGATGGGGATTAATGGCTTTGAATGCAAACATAGGCTCTTACGAAATGAAGGACTAGATAGGATTTTGTTCTCTGCCCTCACTGACAGAAAGATCTACACTGTCATATTCTAGTATAGTTTTTTCTTCATTACTCAGTTGACATCCAAACTTTAAGACAAGTTCAATTGGTTTTGAACAGAAAATAACTTCAGGTTTTGTATTTATTTTGTCTACCACAAATTTAAAAGCTAACATAATTTATATTGCAGATCCTTCCAACTTAACAACTACCAATGTTAGACTGCAGAAGTGGATTGCCTTTTGCCTTTCTGATACCAGTTTTCAGTGATTTTGTTAGATGAAACTGGAAGTTTATTCAGATGCAGTAAAACAGGTCATCAATCAATGCAGCAAGTTATATGGCTAACTTGGCAGTACATGTAACTGGATTTGTTTCAGCAAGCTCCCATATTGGATCAAACAATTACATAAATAATAATCAAAGTTTGAACACCCTGCAAATCTTGAACAGCAACAATGAACATGATGGATAAGAAAATAGTCACTATCTGTACATCAAAAAAAAATTATTTTAAGAAAGTCATACCTCAAAATGCTGACATTTTTTGATGCCAATAAGGCTTTAATTTACTGCAGATATTTCATTGTGGCTAAAAGTATGCATCACTAAGTCTTAAATTCAACTGGTCTTGTGAAACTAAAGAAGAGATTTTAAACTGTCAGTATAATTTGGGTAAATGCTAGAAATAGGGAATGTGGTGGGCAGCTTTGCCACCTGTCATTATCTTTGTAAGATCCAATGGGTTTACATTGTCAAGCTGACCCAACTGTTTGTGTTGGAAATGCAAAGGAGAGCAGGATATTCTGCTGGGTTGAGGCCTGTTCATAGTGTACATGTCCTTTGTAAAAGGAGGTTACATTAACTTCTTTTGAGATTGCTATATTGTACCATAGTAAAGAACTGAATGAATGAAATGGGTCAGAATCCAATGCCCAGGTTTAGGTACTTATTTAGAGTTCATAGTTGAATAGATAACGGGGATGGGCAAACATTTTCTTTCCAGTGTTTCCAGTAGACATTAGAAACAATTCTTTTTGGAGTTTAATTCTGAGTTCAGCACAGAATGTCATGAAAAAGTTGCATTGAAATACTTATAACCTCACATTACCCCAGTTTAAAAGTATTTGTGAGCACCTTCCTACTTCCGCTGTCTGCACAGAACCTGAGCCAATATGAAAATGGGAAGGAATCAAGTTGGGAAATGATAATGTATCCTCCCATGGAAATTTAATTCAGCTGCCTGGGACAGGGGAGATAAAATTCCCTAAATCTTGTAACCACAAATAATGACAAGTTGATTTCCAGCATATGATGCTGTGCAGATTTTATTTTCATAGTGTACACAGTTGAGAAATTGCTGTACCCATCTACTACTTTTCCTTGTATGTCATCATGACTGTGTGAGTTAGACTGTCATTCTTCCTTGGAAGAGCCATCTTTTTCTCCAGTTAAATATAAGAAAATCCAAAGACATTAACGCAGATTTCCTGATCAGGGCAAAATACACAAAGGAATTTCTGATCCTGAACAGAGTTTTAAAAAATACTCACTGACGACTTGATGAATAAAGATTCCTGAATAGGAGTCTCCAGTTACAAAACTGTCAAGAAATCCTCCAATGCAGCAGTGAAAGGAATCAGCATGGAATCCATACATTATTTACAGCACTCACTGCTGTATTCTATTGTTTAAATGTTCAGTGAGCACCATGAAAGCAACTATTGAAAGAGAAGTATGTAAGATAAGCGAGGGTGTAGGGTAGGAGGTGGCATGCTGGGCCCAGTTGGGCGAGGTGAATGGTGCCAGGTGAGTGAGCTGGGAAGGGTACCAGGTCAGTGAGGGGATACAGTGACAGGTGGGGGAGGTGCTGATGTCGTGGTATTAAGGGGCTAGGAGGTGATGGCATTACTGGAACTGTCTGATTAATAAGAATGAAACCAAGTATACACAGTCCCACAGTAATCCAGAGACCCTTATTGATTTTCTGGGAACATGGCAGATGGTAAAATTTGAATTCAATGAATAAATGTGGAAATTAAAAAAAAGAGCAAGTCTGGTGCTAATGAAGACACCATTTCCAATTGGGGTAAGTGACGGTTTGTTGGAGGGGTGTGTGTGTATGGACAGGTGGAGATATTCGTGGGTTGTGTTGGTGAGGATTGAATGACCAGATGTTTCAGAATTGATTATCTTGCCAGGGCAAGGTCTGGAATTTCTCGTTCAGCCTTTGCCATACACATAAAGGTTCATCCATCATTTCTGTTCCCTCCTTAATTATGGTCTTAATCTGAACCAGTCTGTTTGAATATCTTTTTTAAATGCAACCGTGAGTTAAGATTCTGAATGGTCATTCAATTTCTACTTTCACAATGTCTTCCCATCTCAGTCCAACTGCTTCTAAAATGCTCATCCATGCTTTTGTCAACTCCAGAGTTGACTATTCCAATGCTTCCTTACTCAATTTCCATCCTTCACTCACATAAATTGTAGCTCATTCAAACTATGCTTTCTTCACCTTGTCCAACACATCCCACATAGCCCCATGCTTCACTGACCTGTATTATTGTGATTAGTTTTGATGATACATGTAGGAAGCCATCTCTAACATTCATTTGTGTTAACAGAGTTGTACTATTGTGAGTTATCGGTATATAATTAAAATGTTACTCAATAAAAATTGCAAGTTAATTTCTTATTAACTGCAAGTATTGCATGTAGAAGCAGTGCTACATTGCACAAAATTGTTCCCTTAGAAAAATAATTTCAAAAATCAATATAATATTAATTATTTCAATATTCTTATTAAGTTTAATGTAAAAACAAATGATATAAGAAGTGAATAATATCTTCAAGTTTTTGTGCATTTTAAGTGCAATAAAAAAGTCTTGCAATGGTAACTTGGAGCTTACTGTTTTCAACTAACCCTACATAAAGACATTAAATGAAGATTTACTTAGCAGTAGTACAGATAGTAGAAACTAAGATGTCGAGATTAGAGTGAGGAGTAAGAAAGTAAACGTTTCGGGCAAAAACCCTTCATCAGGAATGAGGCTGGGAGCCTCCGTGGTGGAGAGATAAATGGGAGGGGTTGGGGTTGGAGAGAAGATAGCGAAGAGTGCAATAGGTGGATGGAGGTGGGAATGAAAGTGATAGGTCAGAGAGGAGGGTGGAGCAGATAGGTAGGAAGAAAGATTGGCAGTTAGGACAGGTCATGAGGGTGGTGTTGAGCTAGCAGGTTGGAACTGGGGTAAGGTGGGGGGGAGGGGACCTGCTGTGCTTTTCCAGCACCACTCTAATCTTGACTCTGACCTCCAGCATCTGCAGTTCTCACTTTCGCCTAGAAACTGAAATATTTCATTGACTGTTATGATATGGTAGGATGAGCACTATTTAGTAATTAATCTCTTTCAAACTTATTTTTATTCTTTTACCAGCAACCGTTTTTGCAAATGACAAAGTCTTAAATTTGTCATGAAAGTACACACTGCTTAGGATGTTTGAAGCATTAGTTCCTGTTGAATATAATAACATTTTCATTTAAGCAATAAGATTTAGTGAGTGGAATGAATGGTTTGTGTATCTGTGGATGTGGTTTAAAGTAGACAGTGGCAAACAGCTAGATACAATATTCCCTCTGAAGAAGATTGTTTTTATCCATCTGTTCCTTCCTAAGACAACAGTCCCTCTTGCTAATTGAAGCAGAAAGTAGTGGTAAAGGAGTTGACAGCTTCAGACTCCACCCTCACAGCTGCTGTAAGGAGGGACTGAAAGCAGCTTTAAAGATGATAGATGGAAAGTTACAGAACCAGCCGTGTAACTTACCGATGGCTAAAGATTTAAACAAAACCTGCCGTTCAATCAGAGCAAAAAACACAGAATTTTAAAACTAAACAAAAGCAAAACAAAGAAGCTCAGCTGCTGCAAATCCGAAATTGTCAGAAAAACTCAACAGGTCTGGGAGCATCTATGGAGAGAAAGCAGAGTTAATATTTCGGGTGCAGTAACCCTTCGTCAGAGCCATTGTGTCACTGGATCTGAAATATTAACTCTTGATTCTTCAAGCAATTCCTGATTTTGTTACTGAATTCTAAAATACAGGATTCTGATCTCACATCTCCAAGTATATGACAGTCGAACATTCTTCATTGTATCTGCTTCCGACAAAGGACTTTCACATAGCAATCTATGTCAAACACATAGTATTAAAGGAAACAAAAATCCAGTTTTGTTTAGTGATTAACAATCTGTTTTTGCTTAAATTGTATTTAACTATTGGAACAAGGGTGAAACAAACAATATTTTTAATAAGTGGTGAAAAATGCTCATGTATCAATATTCCTTTTCAGCTGTGATAATTTGTTGCAGCTTCTTACAAACTGACCACCAGACCCAACCAGGTAAAAGCTTAGTCTCAAAGGTAACAAGTCTCATTAAAACAGGATCTTTTGGACAGCACATTTGCATACATGCAGAAACTTTAGCATGTGAAACTGTAATGAAAAATGTTTCACAATTGGAATGATATGGGTCAAATATGTGTTTAGAAATAGCTGTGATAAAACTAAAATTGCATTAAACAACAATAAAAACTTGCATTCATTTAGCAATCTAATATTGAAAAGATGTCTTGTGGCGAATGGAAATGTAATCAAACAAAATTTGACATCAAGCCACATTGTAATGTATTAGGATTGATGATCAAAAGCCTGATGGAAGAGTGAAGAGCTGAGATTGAAGGTGCAAGAATGTCTGGGAGGGAATTCCAGAGTGAAAAGCCGAGGAAACTGAAAGCACAGTCAATGGAGTTGACTAGAGATTCAAACCGAGGAATAAAACAGAATTGAAGAAGTGTAAAAATCAAAAATGGCTGGTGAGATGGAGGAGTTTACGGAGATAGGGTGGGCAAAGACCATCAAGGGATCTAAAATCAAGGATGAAAAATTTAAAATTAAAGCATTGTCAGAACAGGAAACAATGCAGATAAATGAGCAAATCGCTAACTGATGATTAGTATTTGGTGCAATTTGAAAATAAAGGGGTACAATTGCATCTTAAATTCTAGTTTTTAAATCAGAGCTTGGTTTACTCACCATATAGAATTCAATTGAGGTAAAACCTATGCTTGCTGGCTGCAATTAAGTCAATTCCTGACAGTATCACCACATTATTTTTCCCCATGCTCCTGTCATTAGTCAGCCAACACATCCTTCCTTGTGACAGACTGTCTTGCAACATCAATTGAGAAACAAAGAAAGACTCTAACTGTATTGTAACTGACTCAAACTGATTGTATGATGCTTGACTGTCAGCCTAACAATTTTCAATATTTTTATACCCAGTAAAGAGAAATGTTCAGAGAAAATGACAATTTTTTTTTCAATTTACCTATAATTCTCCCCCAGCGTTGGCAAAGTTAGTAAAAGTATTCTATTTTCCAACCAACTTTTATTTTAACTGTGAAATAAATCTAAAAGCAAGACGTTCCAGCCTCCCAGAAGGACATCAATTAGGGGCTGATCACATATGAACTTGACAATCATAGAAAGGTTTTTGACCTTTACTTTTCCACTCAGTGTTAAACAAAAAAGAAAAGGTAAAGTAATTAGAATTTGTCACTATATTTCCACAGAGATAATTCTATTCCTGATTTTCTACAATCTGTTGAACCGGTTCATAAATGCAGCTCCGGAGTATTTTCAGGTTCTCTTGTGGCAGCTGGAAGGACATAAATTGTGCATTCATGTGTGATTTGTAAAATAATCATGTAATTTGCCTATAATCAGAGACAGACTTGTGTATTTCAAAATTAATTCAAGGTAGCAATGCTTGGGTGCAACACACTGTGATCTTTAAAATAGAAAATTTTTGCTCACTTTCTGAAAATTAAACGAAAATTAACTTTGTCTTCTGTTGCATTGTGTCTGAATTTGAAAAGCGAACATTGACAATGTCATCCAAACCTGTGACTACTATCACTTAGACAGTCAAGAATAGCCGATGTATGAGAACATCAAGACCACCAGCAATTTCCCCTCCAAGACACACCATCCTGACTTGGAACAATATCATTGTTGCAGAGTTAAAAACCTGGAACCTAATTCCTAATAGCACCACATGTGTCGCTACCCCCCCCCCAAGGATTGCAGCAGTTCAAGAAGGTAGTTCACCGCCATCTTCATCAGGGTTATTAAGGATTGACAATAAATGCTAGCTTGACAGCAATGGCCATATTCCATTTATGAATAAGAAAACAATTTTTTGTACCATCTTCTGTCAAAAGATAGGATAACCTTCCTCATCACGTAAGCTCCGAGACGGTGGGAGTTCCAACCAATAGCCTATCAAGTGACTGAGTAGCACAAGATGTCTTTCCCCTTCCTAAAATGAAATAACACAGTGGCTTCTTGTTGGTTCTCCGGCCAGTAGCTGAGACCTCTATTATTTTCATGCTAATTACAATGATCTAATAATAAGTTGCTTGGTGGGCATTGACTTACTCCATGGGCGAGTAAACATTCAATAAGTATGAAGCAGACTTTACAGTAAGTAATGCATTTCTGTGTGTGCAGATTGCAGACCAAAACAGACTGACAGCCAGAAAAAATTGTATCATTCTAACAAATAACAATGGAGTATTAAAGGAGAAGACTCAAAAAGGCAAGGTACACATCCAATAGTTTGACAATTGCCCATTGATTCATAACTTATATCACTGTGAAAACCTTCATCTAGACTGACTGTTGTTGACAGTCAACTATAACATAACACTTACATAAAGGCTTGTTGTAGAATACTGGGAGAGAAGGGTTGACAATGTTTTTCTATCCAAGACTAGTGTCAATACACATTGCTCAGTCAAATGCTGATATATTTGAAGTAATTCAAACAGTTGGATATTTTTTCTTCAGAAATTACCGAACAATGTTTATGTTACTCATCACTGAAGCAGGTAGTTCTGTACACCTACTGAATGTTATTACTGTGAACACATAGGACTGTTAGCAGGTAGCTTGACAAAATTTGATGTCTCTCTTTTGATGAGATGTAGACAATTTCACGAAGCAGGTGAGTAAAGAAACACAAGAAAAAAATGTCCATTGAACACAAAGTGTTCCTTTAACCATGCTGTATTCCTGAAATCCTTTTATGAACCAGAAATTGTGATATTTTTCCTTTCTTAAGCCTAATATCCATGTTGATGCTTTAAATTTTTATCCAACTATATTTAGATATGAACTAATAATTATGCCAATGCACTTACAGGACCTTGGAGTCAAAAAGTATGGTGCTGGAAGAACACAGCAGGTCAGGCAGCATCCTGACCAGGAGAGTTGACATTTCAGGCATAAGCCCTTCATCAGGAATGTGGAGGGGGAAGAGGGTTGAGATGTAAATAGGGAGGTTGGAGGTGCGGCTGGGGGAAAGGTAGGTGGGATGATGATAGGCCTAATATCTCTATCTAATAAGACAATTTGGTTTGATGTGTGGAGAGGAGGGAACCAATAGGAACATCTCATGATTTGAATTGGTTATGATATCCTTTGAACATGTCTTGTGCTTCCTAAATATTTAAGAACAGGCACTGAAAATAATTCAACGAAAAGACCAGATACAAACCAGCAAATGTTTCGTGTTTTGGCAAAATGTGACAGTAACCCAGGCAAGATGCCAAGTCCATCTTCCATTTCTTAAATCACAGCCTCTTTGATGTGATTATATGTATCAGTTTATTGGAAAATCTGAAATTGGTGTGTGTATGACAAGAGTTCAGTTTGAGTCAAAATATTTTTGACTACAAAGCATTCTGAATGTTTCATAGTCAATCGCATGGGACTGCTAAGTCACAAGTTGCTTGAGATCCATTATTTAGCAGCCACTTCTTGCTACCACAGGGGCTTTCTTCACTTCAGTGCCCTATATCATGGAAACAATAAATACCCAAAATCTGATGCAAATACAAATGATTCCAGCAGATATCCAAACTGATCTAACAACTTTGTGGGTAGATAATTCCTTGAATGCATTAATAACTTGCTAAATATGCAACCACATTATTTCCCTACACAAATAACAAATCCTTTATGTCCAACTCTATTTTGATTTAGTCCCTCCCCTCCCCTTCACTGTTTTGATCACACAGCAGTGTTTGTCACTGGCCACCCAGGTGTTTTCCTTTCTTCCTGGTGGTGGAATTTGAATAAAGATTCGTGCATTTTGTGTCTTTCATTGTGTTTCACACCTGCACACACACACACCATGGGTGTTGGGGAAAAAAATAAGCACTACCACACTCAGGTGGTAGTGTGGGGGTTAAAAAAAAAGAAAAAAAAACAAATCCTTTATCCATGTCTATTGCAAACCAAGCTGCTGCATACTCCTACCTGTGCTGATTCATTTAAGATTGGCACCTGCACTACTCTTTCAACCTTGTCAGAATGGCTAGTGTTTATATCACACCTGGATGGGATGCTGTGAGGGCGAGTGAGTGTTGGGTGGACATTTCCCATGGCCATAATGGACACAGAATTGTTTTTTAACCACTTAGGCATCAAGATTTATAAGGAAAGAAATTCTTGCAGCAAGGATCCACACTGTAAACCAATGCTGTTTGATTCACTGTTTACAGAAATAACTGAGGACAAATCCAGCATGCTATGCTAGGAAGATTTTCCGCATGAATTTTCACTCCACATTTCCCAAATGAGTTTTAACGTGCAAACAGTAAAATACATAAGTCAACTTTTATATGCTCACAGTGTTATAAACCAATAAAATAAAGTGTATGCTAAGGACATACAAAACACAGCAGCAAAACTTTGCTGCTCGTTGCTACTTCTGGTAAAATCAAAGCTGAATTGTTTTGAAACATATTTATAATTTTACATGAAATAGCAAACAAAGGAAATCTTGCAATTTTTTTGCTAAGTCTGTGACAACACTTGTGGACAGAAATCAGAGAAAATCTTACATATCATTCCCCAAATGAATGCCATCTGTTCCATCAAGTTGTTTGTTCATTACATAAAGTTAAGAAAGGGTACATCAACAAAACATGCTTCTGATTAGCATGTGAGGGATAATCTGTATATCAATAATGTTCTCACTTATAGTTAAAACTTGCATCTAATACTTATTTGCGTGTAATTCTAATCTAATCCTTATCCTTAAAATCTCAGTTTTGACATGCAATGCAACTATATCATGAAGAATTCTGTCACTTGACCATATTGCACATTTTGGTTAAACCAGTAACTTCTTGCGGGAGATTTTATGGAGATGTTGGGGCTCTTGTCTGTTCACTGGAAAGTCGACCTCCTTTGGCAAGGCCCGAGCTATGAAATGGCCATCCATGATCCTTCTCTGAGAGCAATGACCCGGCCCTACTCAGAGCTGCTAACCAATTAGAGTCATTTGATCAACAGGCTGGAGGAGCCTGGTTCCTATAAGAACTTAGAGGAGAAAGTGAGGACTGCAGATGCTGGAGAGCAGATCTGACAATGTGTTGCCGGAAAAGCGCAGCAGGTCAGGCAGCATCCAAGGAACAGGAGAATCGACGTTTCGGGCATAAGCCCTTCTTCAGGAATGAGGAAAGTGTGTCCAGCAGGCTAAGATAAAAGGTAGGGAGGAGGGACTTGGGAGAGGGGCGTTGGAGATGCGATAGGTGAAAGGAGGTCAAGGTGAGGGTGATAGGCCGAAGTGGGGTGGGGGCGGAGAGGTCAGGAAGAAGATTGCAGGTTAGGAAGGCGGTGCTGAGTTCGATGGATTTGACTGAGACAAGGTGGGGGGAGGGGAAATGAGGAAACTGGAGAAACCCGAGCTCATCCCTTGTGGTTGGAGGGTTCCTAGGTGGAAGATGAGGTGCTCTTCCTCCAACCGTCGTGTTGCTATGGTCTGGCGATAGCAACACAACGGTTGGAGGAAGAGCACCTCATCTTCCGCCTAGGAACCCTCCAACCACAAGGGATGAACTCAGATTTCTCCAGTTTCCTCATTTCCCCTCCCCCCACCTTGTCTCAGTCAAATCCCTTGAACTCAGCACGCCTTCCTAACCTGCAATCTTCTTCCTGACCTCTCCGCCCCCACCCCACTCTGGTCTATCACCCTCACCTTGACCTCCTTCCACCTATTGTATCTCCAACGCCCCTCCCCCAAGTCCCTCCTCGCTATCTTTTATCTTAGCCTGCTGGACACACTTTCCTCATTCCTGAAGAAGGGCTTATGCCCAAAACGTAGATTCTCCTGTTCCTTGGATGCTGCCTGACCTGCTGCGCTTTTCCAGCAACACATTTTCAGCTCCGAGAAGAACTTAATCTTACAACAACATAATCAACCCACTATTAATGTACCCTCTAATCATAGTGTTGCTACTTCCCCAGCTGAGATTTATTTACTATGGACACTAACCATTCAAGAAAAAACCCACCTAATGACACGCCAGGGAACTATAGACCAGTGAGCCTGACCTCGGTGGTGGGCAAGTTGTTGGAGGGAATCCTGAGGGACAGGATGTACATGAATTTGGAAAGGCAAGGACTGATTAGGGATAGTCAACATGGCTTTGTGCATAGGAAATCATGTCTCACAAACTTGATTGAGTTTTTTGAAGAAGTAACAAAGAAGATTGATGAGGGCAGAGCAGTAGATGTGATCTATTTGGACTTCAGTAAGGCGTTCGACAAGGTACCTCATGGGAGACTGATTAGCAAGGTTAGATCTCATGGAATACAGGGAGAACTAGCCATTTGGATACAGAACTGGCTCAAAGGTAGAAGACAGAGGGTGGTGGTGGAGGGTTGTTTTTCAGAGTGGAGGCCTGTGACCAGTGGATTGGTGCTGAGCCCTCTACTTTTTGTCATTTGCATAAAAGATTTGTATGATGACACCAAAATTGGAAGTGTAGTGGACAGCAAAGAGGGTTAACTCAGATTACAACAGGTTCTGGACCAAATGGGCCAATGGGCTGAGAAGTGGCAGATGGAGTTTAATTCAGATAAATGCGAGGTGCTGCATTTTGGGAAAGCAAATCCTAGCAGGACTTATACACTTAATGGTAAGGTCCTAGGGAGTGTTGCTGAACAAAGAGACCTTGGAATGCAGGTTCATAGCTCCTTGAAAGTGGAGTTGCAGGTAGATAGGATAGTGAAGAAGGTGTTTGGTATGCTTTCCTTTATTGGTCAGAGTATTGAGTACAGGAGTTGGGAGGTCATGTTGCGGCTGTACAGGACATTGGTTAGGCCACTGTTGGAATATTGCATGCAATTCTGGTCTCTTTCCTATTGGAAAGATGTTGTGAAATTTTAAAGGGTTCAGAAAAGATTTACAAGGATTTTGCCAGGGTTGGAGGATTTGAGCTACAGGGAGAGGCTGAACAGGATGGCGCTGGACTCTTCTGGGTGTAGTCTTTACGGCTCAGTTGAAAGATATCTAATTCAAATGACTTTGTTTTGTCATTAGGAATTTCAACGTTCCCGTTCACAATCTAAGGTTCGAGACTCAGAACCTGAACAAACTAGATTGACAGAATGTAATCCCTAAAGACGAAAAGATCCTGAAATCCAATGTAATCAAAAAGATTTAAACATATTCAGTCACTAAACAGTGGTCATGTGCACAATTATTTTATTCAGGGCTAAGCTTCAATTGTATTTTCTTTGACGTTAGCTGTTTCATTAAGCTTTGTCAGCTTGGAGGCTGAGGGGTGACCTTATAGAGGTTTACAAAATTATGAGGGGCATGGATAGGATAAATAGACAAAGTCTTTTCCCTGGGGTCGGGGAGTCCAGAACTAGAGGGCATAGGTTTAGGGTGAGAGGGGAAAGATATAAAAGAGACCTAATGGGCAACCTTTTCACGCAGAGGGTGTTACGTATATGGAATGAGCTGCCAGAGGATGTGGTGAAGGCTGGTACAATTGCAACATTTCAGACGCATTTGGTTGGGTATATGAATTGGAAGAGTTTGGAGAGATATGGGCTGGGTGCTGGCAGATGGGACTAGATCGGGTTGTGATATCTGGTCGGCATGGACAGGTTGGACTGAAGGGTCTGTTTCCATGCTGTACATCTCTATGACTCTATAATGCCAGCATTAAAAACAAGTTTCTCACCCTTATGTACATCTGATAAATGTATCCTTACAACTTAGGTGGCATTAGGCACTGGTTTGAAGACTGAAAATGGCTGCTCAAAGAAGGTTTGTGTTTGACAATATCACATAAGAGCCTGATCAAAAACATCACAATAAGTTTTGATGACAGACAAGACTGCCTAAACTAGGCTTAGAAAAGCTGACAAAGCTTAATGAAACAGCTAACATCAAAGAAAATACAATTGAAGCTTAGCCCTGAACAAAATAATTGTGCACATGACCACTGTTTAGTGACTGAATATGTTTAAATCTTTTTGATTACATTGGATTTCAGGATCTTTTCGTCTTTAGGGATTACATTCTGTCAATCTAGTTTGTTCAGGTTCTGAGTCTCGAACTTTAGATTGTGAACGGGAATGTTGAAATTCCTAATGACAAAACAAAGTAATTTGAATTAGATATCTTTCAACTGAGTCGTAAAGACTACACCCAGAAGTGTCCAGTTTAAATCACCTTACACAGTAGCAACAAAAGTAAGTCAACCAAATGTGCACAAAAGTGTACTGAGCATGTCACATCCATAATGTTTCTTGTGCTACATACATCACTATAAAATATTATCCCATGAAGCATCTGAATTTGATCTCATCCTGAAATGAATGTGGAGCATGTATATGTACATTTGAAATCTGCCCTTACATTTCCATTGCTAACAAACTGTGACAGAGGTGCTCCTGTGTAACTTTGGTTAACTTCAATGGAAAGGAAACCTTGCAGAAAGTACACAAGACAGTTGTTTGATACCTTGACAAACGTATAAATTTAGCTACTATACACCAGAGTCTCAATTCTGAGGGATTGGATGCCCAGTAGTTGGATGCCCAGACCATTCACTCTAAATTCACAAGAAGCATGCACAACACACTGTGATTTATCTTTCAACAGTTTTATTTTTGTTTTAATTCATGTAAAGGGTCAAGCAATGCACTATAGAGTCCAGAAAGTCTCTTAGTGTGAACGCCTTAAAGCGACAAAGGTTCCATCCTTCTAGCTGATGAATTCTGCAGAGATTTAACAGAACAAATCTTCAAGTGCCTCTTTTTCTTCTGAAATATATTACCTGCTGTTCTTCTGCTCAGAAGATTTTCAAACTGCTGGTGGACTTTCCATCTACCTCCACAAGGTCTCATCCTTTTCCAGTTTATATTCCTTGTTGTGAAATGCCCAATCGCTTGAGCAATCAAACAGACATTCATGCAAAGTAATACATCTGACTACCAAACTCCAAACTGAGAACAGCATGCACCAGGGCTGGAAAAAAACTAACCATTCAAGTAAAAGAGACACGCATTTGTGGTCTGTCGCTAGTTACTGCCCACTTCTGTCTTTGCTTTGAATCCCATCCCAGCTTATTCTTGAATATGCTGTTATGTCAGCCAAGCAATAACAAGAACATATTTCTGTATAGCACATTTGACATCGTAAAACCTCCCATTATGTTTCTCAGGAAATATTAGAACAGACTGCTAAAATTGTAGTCAAAAATGTTGGTTTTGAAGAGTTGTTTAGAATAAGAGAGAATGTTAGGGTGGCAAACAGCTTAGAGAGGTAAGTTCAGAGTTTAGGGCCACGGCAGATGAATACTTGGTCAACAATGGTGGAACAAATAAAATTGGGATGTGTGAGAGGGCAACATTAGAGATATGTTTGGAGGTTTGGAGGACTAGAGGAAGTAAGGAGGAACTCGATCATAGAGGAACTTAAAAGCGGGGATGCAAATTTTAAAATGAGGTGTTCCTTAATGATGAGAGAATGTAGATCAATAAACATGAGAGTGATAAGTGAATGGGTTGTGGACAGCAGAGTTTTTGATTACTTCATGTTTACAGAGGGTAGACCCTGACTGGATGATGGGGGAGGGGATTAAAATAATAAAGTTCAGAGGTAACAAAGACATAGGTGAGGGGTTTAGCACCAAATGTACTACGACAGGGCAGAGTTGGTAATGTTGCTGAGATGGAAATAGACAGTTTTAATGTTAACACAGACATATGATCATAAACTCCTCTGGAGTCACATATGACACCAAGGTCTGAATTTAACAGGTGGGTGTTGCATAGGGAGGAATACTATGAGGTGATATGTTGCTTGTGCCCCTGGAAGAAAGATTGGTTATGAAACAAACAACTTTTAAAAAAAAGCTGCCCCACAGCAATATTACATTGTGGATTATGTTAAAAGGCAGAGAATGGATTTCCATTGTGAAAAGAGGGTCCTGTCATTAGGAGCTGCCAACAAATCTGATTAACCAGCATTCAGAATTCAGTAGCTGGCACTTTTGATGCTGCCATGTGGTGTAGAGAGCAATGATCTCAGAGGACCCAGACTGAGGTGGATCCAGGATCATTTTTTTGTGGAGTAGGATCAGAGGGGAGCAGAGAGTTATAGGGGAGGGTTTGAAGGCTAGTCAGGAAAGCAAAAAATGCAACTTACAATCTTGAGGCTTGCTTTCGATAGGCACATCACCCCACCCCACCGCTCTCCCCTCCCCCCCCCACTTCCCACTTCCTTCTTTTGGTGAAATTTGGTGAAAAGACAGCCACTTTTATCTGCTTCTACCACCCAGCATAATGAACCAGGAGGTAGCAGAATGAGGCCTTTCATTCTCTGTCCTACCGTATAGCTACTGTTGGGAGGCTTATTGATCAATCCCTCTGGTGTCTTCTTGCCTTTTTTTTTAACTCCACACATATGAGTTCTACACCTTCCAATCCAAAGTCAATTTTTGCCATTGTCCTTGTTTCATCTTGTACTAACACAGCCACCCCAGCACTCATGAATAATCTTTTTAATAATGTAGTCCTGAATTTGGAAAATTACAGTCAAAAGTTTGCACACATAGGAAAGAAACGATAAGCAAGACCTGGACTACATCCTGAATTGGCTAACAAGTAGCAAGTAACATTCAGGTCACACAAGTGCCAGCCAGTTACAATCACCAGAAAGGGAGATTCAAATCATCATCCCTCAATGACCAATGGCATCACCATTGTGGGATATCAACATTGAGGGTTACCTTTGGTCAGAAATATAACTGAACACATATTAGTATTAAGGCGACAAGAGTAAATCAGAGGCTAGGAATCTGAAGCAAGTAATTCACATGTCAACTCCCCAGAACCTGTTCACTACTTAAAATTCTCAAAACGGAACTCAGAGTGGGTACCTCCTGGCTCCAAGCGGTGCTTTATCCAAAGGATTTCCATGTTGGACACCAGGCACCAACATCTCAGGGCACATACCACAAGCATCCCACACCCACAGACATTGGCATCGGACTTGTAAAACTTTTAAAACCCTCATGGCACATCTCTGTTCCACTAATGGTCTGAATGTTAATGCTCCACCATGGGATGAAACAACAACTATTATTGCAAAGCTATTGTGAGGTGATTTTGTACTCAGGAACAGAGATCCAGCTCATAAACTGAACTAGATTACATCTCAGGGTGGTTTGCTTGCTCTGATTGTGCTCATTTACTTGTTTTGCCTTTTTGCGCTTTGCTCCCTCAGCCAGATATCAGTCTCACTGTATAGCTTTATTCTCTTGCTGTTTAGATTAGATTAGATTACTTACAGTGTAGAAACAGGCCCTTCGGGCCCAACAAGTCCACACCGCTCCGCCGAAGCGCAACCCACCCATTCCCCTACATTTACCCCTTACCTAACACTACGGGCAATTTAGCATGGCCAATTCACCTAACCCGCACATCTTTGGACTGCAGACGCAAAGGTAAGAAGCTTGTCTTGGTTGTCAGCATTCCTCAATCAAGTGAAAAAAGGCAGGGTTTGGTCAGTGGTACTTCTACAATAAGTCACAGGAAACATCCAATACCAATTCAGGGGAGTGAAGAAGTCAGCCAATTGGTCAGGGCAGTCAGAGTCAGGATCCTCACCATGCAACAAATGAGGAGCCATGTTTCAGGTACCATACCTTATAGAACACAGAACATAGAACATTACAGCACATGTCTTGACTTTCTATCGGTAGGCAACGCAGTGGGCATGTAGGGTTTGTCGTGTGGGGTTAGGGTGGGGGCTAGAAAAGATGTTGCATGCAGTAGTGAGATTGGTAGAGTGTGCCCCATGGTGGGAGATAAGTGCAGTAGCAGAATAGAGTGAGTGTGAGGTATCGGATAAAAGATGTTGCCACTTGCACTGGGAGAATGGAGAAGGTCATTGACCTTCTTCCTACACTGCTAGGCATTCCTTCAGATGGCTGAGACCACAGAGACCTCACAAATAACCTCAGACTAGGCTGGCATGATCTGGTGTTGTCACCTTCTCCGGCTTTCCTTGGATGAAGAGGACATTCCTTCTGCAAGCCACCCCAGGTATTGGGACCTCCAGGTCCTTATTCACAAAATGGGGCACCAACTTCCCCAAGTCAACTATGTCAGGAACTGCCCAGAGAGTCTCCAGACTGACAGTGCTTGTTCTGGTGGTCAGTGGCCATTGAAGGTAACCCGTGATATCAGTTCACTCCAGGATGTCCTGGCAATGCCGCATTGAAGTAACTATGCCAAGTGGATGAATGCAGCTAGAATTAGACATGAGAGGTACCATAGAAGCATGGTACATAGTTAAAGAGGCAAGTTTGTTAAATTGTTTAGCAAAAGCTCATTAGGTATTCGGAAGAAAAAACCTTCCATGAAGCTCAATGAAATTGAAACTTGATCAAAAAAAAAGGATTCAGCTCATTCGTTCGAACCAAGTATAATAATGAGATTGCTTCTTAAAAATGTTTTGTGGATATGAGACTATTTCTTCCATCTCTCCTCCTTTCTCTTTATGCAGCTTATCACACTCTGCCTGACCTCTCTTCATTCTCTCATTCAAGTTCAATTTCCAGAGGAATCCCGACTAGACATCCATGTGTGGAAGTAATTAATTTTAGTGCAAGTCTTTCAATCAACTGCCTAACATCATATCTTCTTGCTCTGCAATTTAGATACCTATCTCCTAGCTATTTATATAACTGGCATTTAACGCAAGTCCCTTCAGAGGTTTTTACACAAGACATGGATGTCACTTTCAAACTGTGAAGCAGTAGAGTCCAATTTCTCCCTGAAAGCATCTTTTATGTTTCCAATGCGCAGTGGAAAAAAACTAAATGCTTCTGTGTTTTGTCATTACTTTACATTAATTGCAGACTGGATTGCACTGACTGAGCACATTTTCTATCTAATTACTTCAATGTTTTAAAA
The DNA here is from genome assembly GCF_037043375.1 of Chiloscyllium plagiosum. Lineage (NCBI taxonomy): Eukaryota > Metazoa > Chordata > Chondrichthyes > Orectolobiformes > Hemiscylliidae > Chiloscyllium > Chiloscyllium plagiosum. The sequence continues at coordinate 61,156,864 of NW_028270149.1, forward strand.
TCATGATTTATAGCTGTTCACTTCTTGTCCAAAAAAACTGCATGATGCTATAGAGCACACAAAGCACTCGTCTTTAATGGCAGATCAGCATCAAAAATGAAAATGTATGTAAGCATAATGAACCAACATTATTAAATACAAAGCAACTAGACACTAATAGTTAACTCCTCAATTTCATGGTTTTGAATTCTGGCAGTGTAGAGACTCATTTTATTTCTAACAACTATGCGTGGGATGCTTTTTTGCAATTCTCAGGAGATGGGAGTTGGTAGGTGAGGCACCTTACTTTATAGTGAATCCAACCATCCATCAATCTTTCCTGGCACTAAATATGCTTTCTGCTTGCTGAGGCATAAATATCAGTAGCATGAGAAGTGATCCTTAATTCTCCTTCGCTTGAGGTCACCTTCACCCTTCAGAACAGCTATGTTGATAGCAGAAGCTTTGTTCCTTGTTATTTAATGCAACAGCATTTCATACAAGTTCAATTTCCATAGCCCACTTTGCCCATTGGATTCCTTTTAGCATCGCAAGGAGCTAACTCACAGCTTAAAAATTGTCCTCCCAAGAGGACTGGAGAAAATTGAACACAATAATAAAAAAAAAACAAGATTCTAATAACTTATTGTTTTAGCTATGAGAAGGACTTTTTGAAGAAGTTTTTTCTCCTATTTATAATGGAACAGTGATGGTTACATACACTTCAAGGAAATACTGCACACTTGAGGAAGTTAGACAAATAGGAGTGTTCAATGCCAATACGACCTGAAGAATACTCCAGCATTTTCTTCTCCCTGTCACTGGATCTGGTATTCAAGATATTCATGCAAATATCTTGGAGCACATTGGATCCGAATCTATATTGTCTCTTTCCTCAAAGGTACCTTTCTTTTACAAGCTGTTTCCTCAGAGTTAAACATATGAAATGTTGCAATTTAAAATCTCTGACATGAAAGCCACTCACAGTGTGACATAGGATTTAGCTTGACCAAAATGGAAGAATTCAGGATATATATTGTCTGTTCAATAACACCATTAGATCAGTATAAATTCACAAAAATTATAAATTAACAAATTGAATAAAACAGATCTTTGACCTTAGGCTCTGTGACACAGTAATAGTGTCCCCAGTCTGTGAGCCAGAAGGCAAGGATTCAAATCCCACCTATTCCAGAAGTATGGCACAGTACATCTAAATAGATTGATTAAAAACAAATCTAGATTCTGGACCTTCTATGATTGGCAATCACAAAATGAATATACTTTACCCCATATTGAAAAATGAAAAAGAGTCACAATACAAATTGTGTATTGCGTATTTATTTTGTTTTATTTGCCATGTCCACACAGTTATGACCAAAAATTTATGGAAACCAAGAGACATTCCTTTTTTTAAAACAACAGACAATGAACAATCTGAATTTTAACAAGGTAAACTCAAGGGGTAAGGAGAGTTTCTTCCTTAGCTATCTCTCTGCTTCCAGTAGAGGGAAAAGAAGCTGCTGCTGGCTAGGATGGTGAAGAGGAGAGTAGTCCTTTCTCCTAATGACTGCCAAAGGTGATCATGCCATATGACCAGTATGGACAGAAATTGCAGCCTGTGTCAGTGCTGTCTCTTAGGCAAAAAGGTCTAAAGGGTAAAAGTCAATGGTCTTCTGTGCTCTGCATGTTCCACTACCACTCCCTGCTACCACGCATTCACAATGCTACCACTAAGTAGAAATCGCCACCGTGCATGTATCTATCCAAGGCTGATGGAACAAAGCTCTCAGTACTGTATGTACTACTTCTACTCAGGGCTCACTTCCAACTCACCCTTCCAATCTACAGACCTTCATGCCCTTGGTACTTCCTATTCACTCAGTGTGACACCTCACCACTTCTCCTACACATGAATGATAACTAACCTCTTTTACATCCATTTCTATAATACTCAATCCCTCGCTGTGTCTTATTGCAGGAAAAACTGACTATGACATAAGTTACTTTTAGTACAAACAACCCACTTTCACCCATTTTCAGGCCTGTCATGATATTACATAGTTTGCTTTCATTATCTTTCAGATGCATTCAGATTTTCTTTTCTCCTGTCCCGACCTAGTAGTCATAATTCCCTTGCTTACTACCCCTTTCATATCCCTTTCTCTCTGTGCTCCAATACCTCCTATCTGTTCACTTCTCTCTTTCTACACTTTTCTTCTAATCTCAGTTTCCGCATGAAAACAGTTTTTCCTGGCTGCTATGACTTCTGATGAAGAGTCACCTGACTCAAAATGTTAATTCTGCCTTCTTCCATAAATGCTGCCAGACCTGCTAAGTTTCACCAACAATTTTGTTTCTGCATGCATGAATCCTTGATTGCCAGAATGTGACAAGTGGAGTCCTTCAGGTATGTATACTGCAGCCTCAACTTCTTACAAATTATATCATTGACATTGATGAGGGTAGCTAAAGCATGGTAACTAGATTTGCAAATGACACCAAAATAGGTATGAAACTATTTTGTTTAGAAGATACAAGTTTGCATGCATATATATATAGGTTGAAGGAATGGGTAGTTATATTGCAGATGGAGTATTATGTGGAAAAATGCGAAGTTAGCTGGAAGAATAAATATGTATAATACAATTTAAATGGAGAATGACTTTGAATTCCAAGGTGCAGAGGGATTTAGGAATACAATGCATACGCCACAAAACGTTAGTATAGTATGCAGGGATAGCACGTGATAAAGAAGGATAATGGGCTACTATTGTTTAGAACAAAAGGAATGGAATACAGAAATAAGAACACTAAGCTTCAATTGTACAAGGCCTTGCTGAAAGCAAATCTTGAATACGACATAGAATTTTGTTTTCCTTATCTAAGGAAGGATATAAATACATTGAAGTCAGTCCAAGGGATAGATTGGACAGGTTGGGTGTATTTCTACTTGTCCTTAAAAGAATAATAGATAAAATGTGTAATATGCTGAATGATCTTGAAAAGTGATTTCCTTTTCTGGATGAATTCAGAACGAGGGGGATTGTTTTAAAAGGACAGCTCCTTTAGGACAGGGAGAGGATTGTGCAACTTTGAAATGCTGTTGCTCAGAAGGTGGAGCAGTGCCATTAACCAATTTGAAGGCAGAGGTAGCTGGTTTTTTGGTGGCCAAAGAAATCAAAGATTATTGGTGAGACATGAGAAGGTAGAATTTGAAACAGGAACAGATTGACAAAGATCTTACTGAATGACAGAGCAGTCTTGAGAGGCTGAAGGATTTACTTCTGCTCCTTTTTCATTTGTAAGAGAGCACACTTAGAACATAGAACAATACAGCGCAGAACAGGCCCTTCGGCCCTCAGTGTTGCGCCAACCTGTGAACCATTCTCAGCTTGTCCCCCTATACTATCCCATCATCATCCATGTGCTTATCTAAGGAATGTTTAAATCTCGCTAATGTGGCTGCGTTAACTACATTGGCAGGTAGAGCATTCCACGCCCTTACCACTCTCTGAGTAAAGAACCTGCCTCTGACATCTGTCTTAAATCTATCACCCGTCAATTTGTAGTTATGCCCCCTCTTAAAAGCTGACGTCATCATCCTAGGAAAAAGACTTTCACTGTCTTCCCAAAGACTTTCACAGTCATCTTGTATGTCTCTATCAAATCCCCTCTTAGCCTTCTTCTTTCCAATGAGAACAGACCCAAGTCTCTCAGCCTTTCCTCATAAGACCTTCCCTCCAGACCAGGCAACATCCTGGTAAATATCCTCTGCACCTTTTCCAATGCATCCACACCCTTCCCGAAATATGGCGACCAGAACTGTACACAATATTCCAAGTATGGCCGCAATAGTATTTTGTATAGTTGCAGCATGATATTGCGGCTCCGGAACTCAATCCCTCTACCAATGAAACCTAACACACTGTATGCCTTCTTAACAGCACTATTAATCTGGGTGGCAACTTCCAGGGATCTATGTACATGAACTCCAAGATCCCTCTGCACATTCACATTACCAAGAATCTTTCCATTGACCCAGTACTCTGCTTCCTGTTCTTCTTCCCAAAGTGCATCACCTCACATTTAGCTGTATTGAACTTCATTCGCCACCTCTAAGCCTAATTCTGCAGTTTATCCAAGTCCCCCTGCAACTTGTAACATTCTTCCATACTGTCCATTATTCCACTGACTTTAGTGTCACCTGCAAATTTACTAATCCATCCAACTATGCCTGCGTCTTAAGTCATTTATAAAAATGACAAACAACAGTGTGCCCAAAACAGATCCTTGTGGCGCACCACTAGTAACTGGACTCCAGGCTGAATATTTTTCATCAACCACTACTCGTTGCCTTCTTTCAGAAAACCAGTTTCTAATCCAAACTGCTAAATCACCCTCAATCCCATGCCTCTGCATTTTCTCCATCAGCCTACAATGTGGAACCTTATCAAGGGCTTTACTGAAGTCCATGTATACTACGTCAACTGCCCTACCCTCATCTACATGCTTGGTCACCTTCTCCAAAAACTCAGTGAGGTTTGTGAGACATGACCTGCCCTTGATGAAACCATGTTGACTATCTGAAATCAAGTTGTTGCTTTCTAGATGATTATAAATTTTACCTCTTATAATCCTTTCCAAAACCTTTCCTACAACAGAAGTAAGGCTTACTGGTCTATTATTACCTGGTCCATCTTTACTGCCCTTGTTGAACTAGGGCTCAACATTTGCAATCCTCCAGTCCTCTGGTATTAAACTTGTAGACAATGACGACTCAAATATCAAAGCCATAGGCTCTGCTATCTCCTCCCTAGCTTCCCAGAGAATCCTTGGATAAATCCCACCCGGCCCAGCGGACTTGTCTACTTTCACTCCTTCTAGGATTTATAACACCTGTTCGTAACTAATCTTGATCCTTTCTAGTCTAATATCTCGTATCTCATTCTTTTCCTCTACAATATTCTTCTTTTCCTGAGTGAAAACTGATGTGAAATGTTCATTTAGTGCCTCTCCGATCTCCAAAGGGTCCACATCAACTTTCCACTTCTATCTTTGATTGGCCCTATTCCTACCCTAATCATCCTTTTATTCCTCACATACCGATAGAAAGCTTTAGGGTTCTCCTTTATTCTATTTGCTAAAGACTGCTCGTGTCCTCTCTTTGCTCTTCTTAACTCTCTCTTTAAATCCCTTCTGGCTTACCTGTAACTCTCCATCGCCTCATCTGAACCACGGTTCCCTTACCTTATCATTTCCTCCCTGCCTGACAGGGACATACCTATCAAAGACACACAATATTTGTTCCTTAAACCAGATCCACATTTCCATTGTCTGCATCCCCTGCATTTTGCCACCCCATTCTATGCATTCTAATTCTTGCCTAATCGCATTATAGTTGCCCTTGCCTCATCAATAACTCTTGACCTATAGCATGTACCTATCCCTTTCCAAGGCTGAACTAAACGTAACTGAATGATGGTCACTCTCTCCAAAGTGCTCACCTACAACTAAATCAAACACCTGGCCTGGTTCATTACCAAGCACCAGATCCAGTGTGCCCTCCCCTCTTGTTGGCCCTTCGACATACTGTGTCAGGAAACCCTCCTATACACATTGGACAAAAGCTGATCCATCCAACGTACTAGTTATAGCATTTCCAGTTAATGCTGGGGAAGTTAAAGTCCCCCATAATGACCACCCTGTTCCTTTCACTCCTACCCAGAATAATTTTGCCAATCCTCTCTTCCACCTCCTTGGAACTCTGTGGAGGCCTACGAAAAACTCCAAGCAGCGTGACCTCTCCTCTCCCGTTTCTAATCTCAGCCCGCACTACTCTAGTAGACGAGTCCTCGTCAAAAGTTTTTTCAGCCACTGTTATACTATCCTTGACTAACAAGGCCACACCTCCCCCTCTTTTACTGCCTTGCTCGTTCTTTATGAAAGATCTAAACCCTGGAATCTGCAACATCCATTCCTCACCCTGCTCTATCCATGTTATCAAAATGGCCACAATATCAAAGTCTCAGGTACCTATTCATGCTGCAAGCTCGCCTACCTTATTTCCGATACTTCTGGCATTGAAGTCGACACACTTCAAACCAGCTTGCTGTATGCCAGCACATTCCTGTGACGGTGAAATCCTGCCCCTGTCCTCCCTATTCTCAACCTCCTGTGCACTGCAACTACACCTCAGGTTCCCATCCCCCTGCTGAGTTAGTTTAAACCCACCACAATAGTACCAGCAAATTTCCCACCGAGGGTATTAGTACCCCACTGGTTCAAGTGAAGACTGTCCTGTTTGTATAGGTCCCACCTTCCCCAGAATGAGGCCCAATTATCCAAGTACCTGAAACCATCCCTCCTGCACCATCCTTGCAGCCACGTGTTCTGCTGATATCTCTCCCTATTCCTTGCCTCGCTATCATGTGGCACGAGTAACAATCCAGAGATAACAACTCTGTTTGCTCTAGCTCTCAGCTTCCACCTTAGCTCCCTAAAATCCTGCCTTACATCCATATCTCTCTTTCTACCTATGTCGTTGGTATCTACATAGACCACAACTTGAGGCTGGTCACCCTCTCCCTTCAGGACCCCAAAGATACAATCCAAGACATCACGGACTCTGGCACCTGGGGGACAACACACCAGCTGTGAGTCTCGTTTGTTCCCAACAAACCTTCTCTCTGAACCTCTAACTATTGAGTCCCCAATGACTAACACTCTCCTCTTTTCCCTCCTTCCCTTCTGTGCAACAGGGACAGGCTCTGGGCCAGAGACCTGGGCCCCACTGCATATCCCTGGTCGGCCATCCCCCACAAAAGTATCCAAAATGGTATACATGTTTTTCAAGGGAATGACCACAGGAGATCCCTTCACTGACTTCTTTTCCCCCTTCGAACAGTCACCCAGCTTTCTTCGTGCCTAGGAGTAACTACTTCCCTGAAACTCTTATCTATCACAGCCTCTGCCTCCTGAATGATCCGAAGTTCATCCAGCTCCTGCTCCAGTTCCCAAACATGGTCTTGGAGGAGCGAGAGTTGGATGCCCTTCCTGCAGATGTACTTGGATGGGACACTAATGGCATCCCTCACCTCAAACATCATGCAGGAGGAACATTCCTCTCCCTGCACTGCCATCCCTGCTAGTCCCCTTATCATAAAGTAAAAAAAATAGACACTTACCTGATGTGTCCCTGGTCTTTAAGGTTAGAGGAGGTGGTTGGGTGGGAGGCCCTACAAAGGTAGGGTCTTGGGTTTAGAAAACACTGACTTATATAGCTGGACAGAAATAAACAGAAGTCTCTCCTTTCCCAGAAATCCCTGCTGTCTGATTTCAAATATAAAAGTGCTAATCAGTGACTCACCGCATCCGGCAGGCCCCTGGATGAAGCTCCTGCCCTTTGAGCTGCTGCTGCTGAAAAACAGAAATGGAAGACTCCCGCACTCGAGGTAAGTTTTTAAAGGTGGCCTTCATTGGTTGATAGTGCAAAACTACATTAGCATTGCCTTGATTTTGGGCTTATGTCTCAGGAATGCCTCTTTCTGTTACAGAGGTAAGGCTGCCAACACTGTTTAGGCGAGACAAGATTTCTTAAACTTCCATCCAAAGGGTTAGCAACGAACACAGTCCCACAAAACACATTAGCCTCTGAGCTATTTAATGATCTGAGGAGCTTGTATTGGCTGAAAAATAAGACTCTTGGGGTAAAGGTTGGGGAGCTACAGATAGTGAGGAGGATTGTCAACAGATACAGCAGGATGTGGAGACTTGGGTGGAGAAATGGCAGATAGAATTTAACCTGGTCACATGTGAGCTGATACATTTTGGAACACCTAATGTAGGAGGGAAGTATACAGTAAATGTCAGAATCTTTACTAGCATCAAAAAACAGAGGGTTCTGGGCATATAGGTTCACAGTTCCCCAAACGTGGCAACCCAAGTGGAAAAGCTGGCATATGGCATACTGGTCTTCATTGGTTGCACCATGGAGTATAAAAATTAGCAAGCCATGTTGCAGTTGTATAGATCTTTAAGTTGGAATATTGTATACAGTTCTGCTCACCACACTATCATAAGGATGTGGAGTCGTTGGAGAGGGTATGGAAACGGTTTACCAGGATGTTGCCTGGTTTGGTGGGTATTCTCTATGAGGAGAGATGGGACAAAGTTGGTTTGCTTTCACTTGATTGTTGAAGGATTAGGGGTGACCTGATAGATGTCTACAAAATTATGACATGCATGAATAGAATAAATTGTTGGAATCGTTTTCTTAGGGTCGAAATGTCAATTACGAGGGAAAATAGATTTACAGTAAAAGGGCAAGAGGCAAGTTTTTTTTCCACACAGAGGATGGTAAGGATCTGGAATGTGTTGCCAGATGAAGTGGTGGAATTGGATACAATAACAATGTTTAAAAGGCATCTTGGCAAATACATGTATAGACAGCGAGTAGCGGGGTATGGACAGCATAGAGACAAAGAGGTTTTTAGTTTAGAAAGGTATCATGTGTCGGTGCAGTGTTGGTTGGTCAAAAGGCCTGTTCCTGTGCTGTACAGTTCTTGGTTCTTTGTTCATTTGATTGGAAGTCCCATCTCAGAAACTTGCTGTGTAGTCCCAGAAAAAGCAACAGTTGCTATGACTGCGACTAGCAATACTCATCAGATTCTATATCACGTTAGAATTCAGGACGTCCAGCGCTGGACAGGCTATACGAGGATTCCCATGGTGGGATGAAAAGTTGCGGCCCTAGGAGTTGTTGAGGATAGGAACAGGTCAGAGGGGACTGGGATCCAGGAGCCCAGAAAGGAATCCAGTAAAATGTGTCAGTGATACAAACTGGTCCGAATTATCTGCAGTACTTTCAAATAAATAATTATTATGAACTGGAGTTCATTTCCAATTATTACTGTTTCTGTCTCTGAGATGGTGGTGGCAAGGCCAACTGACGAATATAACAGACGCCTGCCCACAATCTGATGGTTGCACACCACAATATTCTTTCCTGTACTTCACATTGAATATATTTCTATTATCTGCATTGTTTATTACTCTGATATTTTCCCTGCAATATTTTTCCTGTGTCGCTATCAGTATTCTTGTCACACTTAGGTATAAAGTAGTTATAAATTTTAGGCCCAGCAGTACTTCTGATGGTTCAACAATTTGACTTTGCAATTTACATTTTCATTCTGTGCATTTAACACTTATTTTGCAGTCTCCCTTAATGGTTTCAGATCAATCTGCTGGTGGTTGATGTTAGAATCATCAGCTGGAGCCCGGGGGAGGCTTTATATAAAAAGAAAGTGGCAAGTTTATTGTCAGCCTTGTCAGGTTAACCAGTACATGGTTTAGTAATCACTCTGGAAGCTAGAGTCAAAAGGAGAATACCACGGGACTTTTTTTGAGCAGTCAAGTTGGCATTTGATAACCATTGTACAATTAGACTTTTCCCTTTGCTTCAATGCTTATTGAATATTTCACAAGTAAAAGTATGTGCATTGCTGCACAATGCTGTTCAATTGGACTGTATTCCTCCACTATATATTGCAACAAAAAGACCAATTCGATTCATTGAATGTCCACTGATCATTCTGTCTCAATAAAATAGGCTTGAACCACATGTTAGCACTTGACAAGAGTAATAGCATTTTTATTGAGCAGTAAAGGTCACAATTAATAAGATGCTTGTGTTGATGTCTCTCAATGAATGTCAGAGAAGCAGATCAGATGCAATTGGACAGCTTCAATATCCCTTGGGTACTGTCTAATATGTTCATCTTAATGACAAAATGAAGATTTATGCAGTTCTCCAAGGTGAGTCTCATCTGTATTTTTGTTGTCATGAAGTAAACTATTTTTCTCGATGGAGGGAAAGGAGATGAAATGTAAGCAGAAATTCATAGATGGTTAATGGGTACACAAGTTAGAAGGATTTTTCATCTAATGGGGAGGGAGGAGGGGGGACGGGGTGGCTGTTCATGCTTGGGTATGTCAAAAGAGGTGAAAATTGAGCACCAACTTCATTGTCCACAAGGGATTTCTTCATGTCATTCTCAATTTAGGTAGTTCAACAAAAACAGGATGAAAATGTTTAATAATAAAAACAAACGTCTTCACTTTGGCTTTCCTCTTCAGGTATACTAAATTATATATTATCATGGAATTGGACAGCAAGGTGTACCATCTTTCTCGGAAGCATGATGTGACACGCTTTTAAACTTAAAATTTGGGACTGGGCATTTCACTGCATGCAATGTTCGACAGACTTGTTTGGGCATGCTTCATTTCAAACTATTGGGCCCACAAAGATGCTGAAATGCTGACTAATTACAATGGAGTGAGGGCAAGAGGACCCAGATGAATGACTAAACCAACAGTTGATGTCCTTTATCAACAGTAAAGATCAAGAAAGCAAAGAAATAAAGAGAAAAGCAAGACAAAATACCAACTTAAAGTTGGTTTTAGGATGCCCACAAACAATAAATTGAAGGGAACTTCACAATTTAACTGTTATTGGCAAGGAAGGTTGATTAGGTCATCAACAATAATTGCATGAAATAAAGGGTATTTGTGCAGTTAACTGGTGGATTTCACTTTCTGCGGTGAACTTCATAGATAAAGTATAAATACTGTGGCTTCATGAAAATCATGGAGTGATAAGCACACCCACCATTTTTATGAAGCTAACAGGGAGAGGCATAAATGATCCAGCAATTTCTAGCAATTCAAAATTCCTGGCTTACATCTTACTTGCCATAAGGGTCTGATTGATTTATACAACAATAACAAGGTACTACTTCTCAGCAAATTCTGGACTGAAGTTTGAGTTCAATCTGGTCTCCTGAAAGGAAAATAGAACTAAAAATCACAAACTTATATCATAGACTCAATACATATTACCTCTTTCAAAATATCAATGGTCATGTTTTCTTGCTCATTGTCAGAGGTATATTTGTTCCAAAGGCATTAACAATGTCAATTTCTACAACCCACTTTGCATCCGTTTTTTAGACCTCACTCTTCGTCAGTGCTGCCCTCATCTACCCGGGCCCTAAGCTTTCCCCTTATATTGGTACTTCTTTACCTCTGTATCTCTCTGTGCCAATTAAACATGCACCTTAAAACATACTTTTTTGGCCAAACCATTGTTTGCTTCTGCCAGTATCTCTGGCTGCCAAGGTGTTGGAAGTTTTGATTACGCTTCTGTGAAACACCATTGTTACAATGAATCATCCACATTGCTGTTATTGTTAATGCTACCTATATTATGAATAGAAATTTGTAAATATTGGAAGATATTTCTTTGAATAGGTAATATAGTTTGGAAAATATATTGCAATGAACCATTACAAAGGAAAGCAAAACTGTAGCTTAACTGAAGGGAAGTGCAATTTTTCAGGTGTGAAAGTAACATTTCACTAATGCATGAAAAGATCAAAATGGAGAAAAATATTTCAAAATTAGCTAATTATTTTTCTACAGAATTGACTTATATAATTGTTATAGCATAGAAGGAAGCTATTCCTGCACTGGCTCTTTGAACAAGCATCATTACCTCATGTCAATCACCTACTCTTTCCCCCATTTCCTTACAAACAATTTCTATCCAAATAACTGTACAATGCCTTCATGAATGCATTTTTTGAAATCTGTATGGGCTTGTGCTATTCTATTTACATAAAATGGCTTTACCAGCTGTAAAACTAGTTTCATTCCAGATCCACCCACTGATCTGCTGTTTGGTATGAATATATTTTATGTACAAATATATTTTACTGTCACATGTCATAATTTTATATTCTATGTGGCACTATTCTAATGTCAGTATGATTTTGGTTTTCCAAATGGCACGTCAGAACAACTCGAATCAAATCCACACTATATCATCAAAATGCATGGAGTTTCTCAAAGGTGTGGCTGCTGTTTTCCTCGTGTGATTTGAAAGCGATGATCATAGCAATGAACATGCTGTTGAGACAGGCTGTCATGTTAATTTACAGCACTGGACTCAAAACAACATCATTTTTACACAAGAAAAAATCTCCAGAGTTCTAATTTAATTTCCTCCAATGTTAGCAGTTCTTTTTCAGGTTATCCATCTTGGTTTTGAGCTAATTTAGCCCAACTTTGATGAGATCTGTCTCTTTGCCAAGTTTCCAGATAGTTCATTAAAACCTGCCTTTTTGTCAATGTTGTTGGACTTTAATTAGTTTTTTCGCTTCTTGCTCTGAACAAAAATAAAGTTAATTAGCACAATATTCTTAATCATAAATGAGTAGACAATTTTTGATTGGAAATCACAAAGTTTGTCCTTCACTATCTCCTGCAAACTTCTACAAACTTTAAAATATAAAATCTAACTTCAGTCTAAATCGTAATGCATTTCCTCTGACAGAAACAGAAAACATAGGAGCTGGAGTAGACCAGATGATGTCTTCAGTCTGCACCAACATTTAATAACAACATAGATGATCTTCTGTCTAAGCTCCATTTTCTGTATAATAACATAAAGAAGTATAAAACTGAAAGGGTCTTTCAGCCAACCAATATATTTTCTCCAATGGAACATGCACAATGTTATTTTTTTCAATTATTTAAAGCAACTATTGTAACGTACAGCTCTTAAAGTATGTATTTTATTTCGAGATTTCCTGTACAGCAAGAGCCGTTTTGTGTCAAATTTAAACTGTAGCATTTTGAACAACAATAGAATGAATAGAAATTTGTAATGTTTTTCAAAGGAGTATCTTAAAGCCTACCTTGACTTTTTAAAGTTCTGTCATGGGATGTGAGCTCTGTTGCAAGTGGTTTTGATTCCATTTTGAATACTACTTGAATCTCTCTTCAGATAACTTTGGGTAGCACAGTATCTCAATGGTTAGCATTGCTGCCTCACAACACCAGCGACCCAGATTCGATTTCAACCTTAGGTGAGTGTATGGAGTGTGTACATTCTCCCTTTGTTTGCATGGGTTTCCACCAGATGCTCCAGTTTTCGCTGTAACTATGAATAACTTAGGTCTGATCTAACTTTGGCATTTGCCTTCAAAACTCTTTTACTTTAATATAGTACATTCTACATTTCTAGATAAACATAGCTCTTTCTTCACGGAAGGAAAACCAGTAACACTTGTGAATGATCCATACTGGTCTCATCTTGTATTAAATCAAAATAGTGCTGCAGTATGACCAGCATGTTCATTTCCAAGCAGAACTGTTTTTTTACAAGAGCAACAGTTCAGAGGTTATTTTGTTTGCTTGGTTCCATGGTTCTGAACTGGAGAGGAACTTCCAGTGGGAGGGGAAGGATCCAGTTGTCATGGTCCACGTAAGTAACAATACATGCAGGAATAGCAAAAGGTTCTGATTAGAAAGTATGAGAAGCTAGAAGTTAAGTTAAAAAGCAAAATCTTAAGGAGAATAACTTCAAAGACTGGTATGGGAGAAACAGATTTTGATTTGTGGGGACTGGCACTGCTATGTGGAAGGAACATGGGTTCAGTAATAGGACCTGTATTTTTGTGGGTCAATAACTTGGCTAGTACTTAAACTAAGTGGTATTGGTAAGGGATCAAGTTAATTAAAGAGTGAGAACAATATAGCAACAATTAATAGCCTGAATAAGACAGGAAGGGACAATTAGCATATGATTTTAAGAATGTATAACAGATTGGGAAAGTTGTGAAAATATGAAATAAAATAAGAAAGGAAGGGTTAATAACAGTTCATACACATGCATACAGCATTAACGTTAGTATCTAGATGACTCAACTGGAAGTAAAAATATATGTTTAATTGCCATCAGGAAGACATGACTGCAGGGTGAACACCGCTGGGAACTGAATGTTCAAAGACATTTAGCATTTAGGAAGGAGAAAGGAAAAAGGAAAACGGGTGGGATGGTATTGCTAATAAAGTTTCAGACCAGGTTATTAGCAAGAGAGGATCTTTGATTAGAATAATAGAATCCCAGCCCATTGAGCTCACATTGACCCTCTGAAAAGCATCTCCATTATCCCTGTAAACCTGCATTCACCACAGCTAACCCACCTAGCCTGTAAATCACTGAACACTATGGGCAATTTAATCAGGCAAATCCACCTAACCTGCACATCTTTAACTGTAGGGGAAACCGGGGCACCTAAATGAAACCAGAAGATTGGATGATCAAATGTGAAATCAGTTTTGTTGAAATAGGAAATACCAAAAAGCAGTAAACATTACTAGGAGTGGCCTTATACACCATCAAACAGTAGGTGCATGTAACAAGGATAATACAATAATCATGGGGGACTACAATCCACATTGCAGGAAAGATGGTAGCAAAGTAGGATATTCCAACAGGAGCTCCTCTACTTCACCAGTTTCTTTTCCTATGTTTTCTTTTTCTTCTTCTCTTTTCCAGATTTTCTCCAGCCCAACTCCAACCCCATACCCCCCCAAACCAACGTTTACATTCTTAAACTTTCCCAGAGGGAATGGAGAATCGATGAGGCGAATCTGAGTCCAGGCGTGGGAGATGATTCAGAGACCATGCTGGCACAGGAGAAGAGTCCTGGAGGCGAGTCGTGGACCACAGGCTGATGTGGGGGACAATCCAAGCCCAGGCCGGCCTGAGAGATACATCCTGGAGGTGAGTCACGGGCTGGAGGCCAGTGCAGAGAGGCAGCGAGGCTGCGAGTTCTGAAGCTCAGTGGGCACGGACTGTAATTTGAGTATTTTTTAAAGATACTTTTTATTCTTATTCTGGACTTTGAGTAATTCAAGTACTTTTTAAAACTTTGTATGCGAGAGTATTTTTTAACTCTTTCAATTCTGTAACAAACACTTAAATATTGCTGGGACACCCACACCCACCAACCACCAACCACCCCCCAACCAATGTCATCTACTGCACCTGTTGCACCACGTGTGGTCTCCTCTACATTGGGAAGACAGGACGCCTTCTTGCGGACCATTTCAGAGAATATCTCTGGGACACCCGCACCCACCAACCCCACCGCCCCAAGACTGAACATTTTAACTCCCCCACCCACTCCGTCAAGGACATGCAAGTCCTGGGTCTCCTCCACCCTCAAACCATTACAACGCCTGGAGGAGGAATGCCTCATATTCTGCCTTGAGACCCTGCAACCACACAGGATAAATGTGGATTTCAACAGCTTCCTCATTTCCCCTTCCCCCATATTATCCCAGTCCCAAGCCTCCCAACTTGGCACCACCCTTGGACCCATACATCACTGCCCCCTCTGACCTATCACCTTCTCCCTCACCTTCATTGCTTTCTCAGCTACCTTCCCCCAACCCCACCCCTCTCCCATTTATCTCTTAGCCCCGACCCACAAGTCTCATTCCTGCTGAACAGCTTATGCCTGAAACGTTGACTGTCCTGCTCCTCAGATGCTGCCTGACCTGCTGTGGTTTTCCAGCACCACACTCTCAACTTAAGTATCTGCATCTAGGTATCCTGTACCAAAGATGGCGACATTATAACATTTTCACTGCACTCATTCAACGATAAAGATTATCCTATTCTATTTCAAAGAGAGGTTGAAACTAATTAGAGTTACTTTGTGCAGAAGAAGTTCCTGAAATATATACATGATGGCTTTCAGGAACAAAGTTTTGAGGTACCAGTCAGAGAATGGATATTTGACATCTAGTTTTGTGTAAATAAGGAGAGTAATTAATAAAATTCAAATCAGACTTGAAAGGTTAATTTTGTTTCTCTCTTTACAGATGCTACTAAACCTGCTAAGTTTCTCTAACATCTTCTGTTTTTATTTCAGCAATTTGATTTTATCTAATTAGTAATCTCCTTGTAAAGGAACCTTCAGAGAACAAAGACCATAATCTGGTAGATGGTTGTGTTAAGTTTGCAGCTGATACAGTCCAATTGGAAATTTAAATTTAAATTGTACGGGACATTGGTTCAGCTAGTTTTGGAATACTGCATGTAATTCTGGTCTCCCTGCTATAGGAAGGATGTTGTGAAACTGGAAAAGGTTGCACAATGGCACAGTGATTAGCACTGCTGCCTCACAGTGCCAGAGACTCGGGTTCAATTCCCGCCTCAGGCGACTGACTGTGTGGAGTTTGCACATTCTCCCCGTGTCTGCGTGGGTTTCCTCTGGGTGCTCCGGTTTCCTCCCACAGTCCAAAGATGTGCAGGTCAGGTGAATTGGCCATGCTAAATTGCTCGTAGTGTTAGGTAAGGGGTAAATGTAGGGGTGGGTTGCACTTCGGCGGGGCGGTGTGGACTTGTTGGGCCGAAGGGCCTGTTTCCACACTGTAAGTAATCTAATCTAATCTAATCTAATCAAAACATTTACAAGAATGTTGCCAAGGTTAGAGGGTTTGGGTTGTAAGGAGAAGCTGAATAGGCTGGAGCTGTTTTCTCAGGAGTCTCAGATACTGAAGGGTTTGTAAAATCATGAGAGATTTGGATAGGGTGAATAGCCGAGGTCTTTTCCCTCAGGTGGGTGAGTCCAAAACTAGGGGGAGTAGGTTTAAAGTGAGATGGGAAGGATTTAAAAAGGACCTAGAAGGAGACTTTTTCATGCGGAGGGTGGTGCGTGTGTGGAATGAAATGCCAGAGGAAGTGGTGGAGCCTGGTAAAATTACAACACTTAAAAGGCATCTGGATGGGTACATGAATAAGGAAGACATGGGCTAAATGTTTGCAAGTGGGTCTAGATTAATTTAGGATATCTGGTTGGCATGGACGAGTTGGACCAAAGGGTCTGTTTCCGTGTTGTACATCTCTATGACTCTATAACTAGCAGAATAGTTACTGGGGAAACCAATGATTTGAGTGCATTTAGATTTACGGAAGCTTTTAGGTATGGCCCCAAGTAAGAAATTACTAAGCAAAATTAGAACCATGGGATCGGGGGAATATCCTTGCATGGATTGAAAACAGGTTAATGGTGAGAAAAACAGGAGTAGGAATAAATGTCATTTTCAGAGAGGCAAACTGTCACTAAAGGGGTTTGAATCAGTGTTTGGCCTCCAACTATTCACAACTGATATCAGTGATTTGGATGTGGGGACCAAAAGTTAAAGTCTAGATATTCTGGACAGGCAAATACATAGACTAGAGCTAGGTATTGCACTGTGTTTGGTGAAACTTTGTTGTTCTCTCTTTTCAGTATCTATTGATATATATCAATACTCCAGCTATGGTCTCGCTGAAACTCTATATAATTGCAGTAAGGCACGCAAGCCTTCTGAAGATACACAAAGTCAACACACCAGGATGTCCCATCGTATCAGGCAATGGGACCCTGTGTGAGAACCTCTCTGGCTATGTCAAAGGCATCTTGAAACCCATTGTACAGGGGACCCCCAGCATCTGTCATGATACCACAGATATCTTACAGAAACTCAGCATCCACAGACCAGTTGAACCAAGAACATTCCTCATCAATGGACGTGTCAACACTCTACGTCAACATCCCCCACGATGACTGCATTGCGGTAACAGACTCAGGACTCAATACCTACAACTGCCAATCTCTAAGCACCATCCTACAACTCATCTGCTTCATCCTTGACCACAACATTTTCACCTTTGACAACCAGTTCATCATCCAGACACATGGAACAGCCATGGGGACCAAATTTTCACCCCAATATGCCAACATTTTCAAGAACAGCTTCAAACAAGGCTTCTTTTCTGTGCAGGACCTCCAACCAACACGATACAGCAGGTATATTGATGGCATTTTCTTCCTCTGGACCCATGGCGAGGAGTCACTGAAACAGCTACACAGTGATATCAACGAGTTTCATCCCACCATCAAACTCACCATGGACTACACTTTAATATCTGTCTCATTCTTAGTCAAATGCATCTCCATCAAGGATGGCACCTCCGTACCTCACTCTACCGCAAACCCACAGATAAGCTCATGATGCTAGAATTCTCTAGCTTTCACCCTAAACATATTAAAACAGCCATCCTCTATGGACAAGCCCTACGCATACATAGGACCTGTTCAGATGAGGAGCGATGTGACAGACACTTGAAGGTACTGAAGAACACCCTGATAAGAACAGTGTATGATGCTCAACTTATCGACCTCAAGTTCCAACACGACATAGCAAGAAACTGTAATGACCTCCTCAGGAGACAGACATGGGATGCAACCGATAGGGTACCCTTCGTTGTCCAGTATTTCCCAGGAGAGGAGAAACTACTCCATGTTTTTTTCAGCCTGCAACACCTTATTGGTGAGGATAAGCACCTCACCAAGACCTTCCTCACATCTCCACTTCTCGCCTTTAAACAGCCACCAAACCTTAAACAGATTATTGTTTGCAGCAAACTGCCCAGCTTTCAGGTCAACAACACTGTATAACCCTGACACGGCAGACACTGCAAGACATGTCAGAGTGTCAACACGGACTCCACCATAACACGTGGGGATGTCGCCCACCATGTACACAGCAGGTACTCATGTGACTCGGCCAACATTGTCTATTTCGTATGCTGCAAGCAAGGATGCCCTGAGGCATGGTACATTGGCGAGACCAAACAGATGCTATGACAACTGCACAACAATCACCAGGCAAGGGTGTTCCCTCCCAGTCGGGGAACACTTCAGTGGTCTTGTACATTCGACTTTGGACTTTCGGGTGACCATCCTCCAAGGCGAACTTCGGGACAAGCAACAACACAAAGTGGCCGAGCAGAGGCTAATAGCCAAGTTCAATACTCATGGGATGGCCTCAACAGGGACCTTGGGTTCATCTCAAACTAGAGGTGACCCCACTACACTATATACTCCCTTACACACACACAAGCACACGCACACATATACACACCTCCTACATACTCACACACTAACGTAGACCCTCTCTCTTAGGCAAACTCTCTCTCATACGCACACACATACACCCCCACACTCACAACCTCTCACAGACTTATGTCCCATCACACTCACACACATACATACACACACCCTCTCACATGCACTCACTCACATTCACACACTCACTCTTTTTCTCCTGCACACACACATATATGTTTATTGGGTGAATCTGTATTTGCAGAATTATATTTTGTTTTCCTCAAAAACATGTATAACCTACTGTCAAACCATGCAAGATTCTGTAAATCACACTTTAGAAATAGAACCAATTGACTTAAGATGGGGAACACATACAGATTTTAACCTCACACTTTAATGCATTGTCTGAGCTGAGATGACACATTGTGTTAGAAAACCTGAAGTTATCTTGAGAATGTGATTTAAAAGGAGTTCTGGAATTTACAAATGAACAAAGTAAAACTAGCAAAACCATTCTAAAAGATGAAAGACTTAATCTAAATTTGTTTAATATTTTTCAGCCGCATGACACTATAACCTTTTGCTATAAATTCTGCGTCTTCTGGTCCTGGTCCACAACCACCCGATGAAGAAGCAACGCTTCGAAAGTTTGTACCTCCAAATAAACATGTTGAACTGTAACCTGGTGTTGCGTGCTTTTTAACTTTGTGCACTCCCACCCAACAAAAGCTCCTCCAAATCAAAATTATAATTGCAGTAAGATATCTTTACTCCTATACACAAAATCTCTTGTAATAAAGGCTGACATACAATTCGCCTTCTAAATTACTTGATGTATTAGCTTGTTAACCTTCAGTGACAAATGAGCAAGAGTACCCAAGTCATTTTAAATTTCAATGCTTCCAGCCACTTACCATTTCATAAATATTTCTTATTTTTGACTATCCACCCTAGGTGACAATCTCAATTCCTTCACATTGTATTCTTTCTGCCAATTTCCAACCACTCATTTAGCCTCTGCAAATCCCTTTGAAGCTTCCCCTCACCAATCATGCTGTCAACAAATTTTGTGTTATCTGCAAACTTGGAAATATTACATATAACCCCTTTCAATTACTTTGTTGGCGGGGGTGAGGGGGGGTGGGGGGGCGGGGTGAGGAGAGAAATTGAGCTGAATTGTGCTGCCAAACTATTGTAAACTAGTCCATTGAATTCATGAAATAAACTATTTGTCAGATTTTCCTTCCTGTTCTCAAATGTGAAAATAGATTCCTATTGAGATCAATGCATAAGTCATAGTAGTGTTGTAAAATAATACCAAAGTGTTCTTCTTGAGAATATTTTCGAAACATTGAATTCACTTTCCCTTCTTTACAACAATACATTAAAAGCCCAAATAAATATTACTATAACATTTGCAGCTTTCTTCAGATTTTAACAAACAAGAAAAGTTTTTGTAGCAGAGAATGCTATGAGGGAAATTGCCCTTACATATATTTGTAAAGTGATGACAGCAATTTTCCTAAACTCATTTTTTTTGTTCCACAACATAATGCATTACACAGTAGTAAAATTGTATTGTATTTCTGCAATTTGTCAATCATGTTAAAGTTAAATGCTTTAAGCAAACAAATATACAGATAGTGGCTACATCAATATATTAAAAACACTTCAGTATCTTCAAGTTACATTTTAAAGATGCAACTTTCTGTCAATTGAGAAACACCAGTAACACAAAATTGTTTTAAACCTCTTGTCAAGGTCTTGGAGCTCAATGACAACTTGTCAGCTCTTTAATAAATGTCTATCAGACAAACGTTAAGGTATATAAATAAAAAGGAGTGGGTTCTGTAAAAGTACCAGTTAATTTTAATACTAGACAAGTCCAGTCTTCCCACACTCAAACCTCAGTAAGGGTTGTCAATATCTCTTCACAAACGTTCTGTGCTCAGACTCAGATGGTACAGCTGCAATCAGTTTCCTTTTGACATTACCAGCGCAATCATGAGATAGAGTCACAGAGTTGTACAGCATGGAATAAAATCATTTTGTCCAATTTGTTCACACTGACCACAGAGTCACAGAGTCATAGAGATGTACAGCATGGAAACAGACCCTTGGTCCAACCCTTTGACCAACAAGATATCACAACCCAATCTAGTCCCACCTGCTAGCACCCGGCCCATATCCCTCCAAACCCTTCCTATTCATATACCCATCCAAATGCCTCTTAAACGTTGCAATTGTACCAGCCTCCACCACATCCTCTGGCAGCTCATTCCATACACGTACCACCTTCTGTGTGAAAACATTGCTCCTTAGGTCTCTTTTATATCTTTCCCCTCTCACCCTAAACCTATGCCCTCTAATTCTGGACTCCCTCACCCCAGGGAAAAGACTTTGTCTGTTTACCCTATCCATGACCCTCATAATTTTGTAAACCTCTATAAGGTCACCCCTCAGCCTCCAATGCTCCAGGGAAAACAGCCCCAGCCTGTTCAGCCTCTCCCTATAGCTCAAATCCTCCAACCGTGGCAACATCCTTGTAAGTCTTTTCTGAACCTTTTCAAGTTTCACAACATCTTTCTGATAGGAAGGAGACCAGAATTGCATGCAATATTCCAACAGTGGCCTAACCAATGTCCTGTACAGCCACAACACGACCTCCCAACTCCTGTACTCAATACTCTGACCAATAAAAGAAAGCATACCAAATGCCTTCTTCACTATCCTATATATCTGTGACTCTCCCTAGGACCTTACCATTAAGTGTATAAGTCCTGCTAAGATTTGCTTTCCCAAAATGCAGCACCTCGCATTTATCTGAATTAAACTCCATCTGCCACTTCTCAGCCCATTGGCCCATCTAGTCAAGATCCTGTTGTAATCTGAGGTAACCCTCTTCGCTGTCCACTACACCTCCAATTTTGGCATCATCTGCAAACTTACTAACTGTACCTCTTATGCTTGCATCCAAATCATTTATGCAAATGAGAAAAAGTAGAGGACCCAGCACCGATCCTTGTGGCACTCCACTGGTCACAGGCCTCCAGTCTGAAAAACAACCCTCCACCGCCACCCTCTGTCTTCTACCTTTGAGCCAGTTCTGTATCCAAATGGCTAGTTCTCCCTGTATTCGATGAGATCTAACCTTGCTAATCGGTCTCCCATGGGGAACCTTGTCGAACCCCTTACTGAAGTCCATCTAGATCACATCTACCGCTCTGTCCTCATCAAGCCTTTTTGTTACCTCCACAAAAAACTCAATCAAGTTTGTGAGACATGATTTCCCATGCACAAAGCTATGTTGACTCTCCCTAATCATTCTTTGCCTTTCCAAATACATGTACATCCTGTCCCTCAGGATTCCCTCCAACAACTTGCCCACCACTGACATCAAGCTCATTGGTCTATAGTTCTCTAGCTTGTTCTTAACACCCTTCTTAAACAGTGGCACCACGTTAGCCAACCTCCAGTCTTCCGGCACCTCACCTGTGACTATCGATGATATAAATATATCAGCAAGAGGCCCAGCAATCACTTCTCTAGCTTCCCACGGAGTTCTCGGGTACACCTGATCAGGTCCTGGGGATTTATCCACCTTTATGCATTTCAAGACATTCAGCACTTTCTCCTCTGTAATTTGGACATTTTGCAAGGTGTCATCATTTATTTCCCTACAGTCTATATCTTCCATATACTTTTCCACAGTAAATACTGATGCAAAATACTTGTTTAGTATCTCCCCCATTTTCTGCGGCTCCACGCAAAGGCCACCTTGCTATTTTGAGGGGCCCTATTTTGTCCCTAGTTACTCTTTTGTCCTTATCGTATTTGTAAAATCCCTTTGGATTCTCCTTAATTCTATTTGCAAAAGCTATCCCTTGTCCCTTTTTTGTCCTCCTGATTTCCCTCTTAAGTATACTCCTACTTTCTTTGTATTTTTCTAAGGATTCACTCGATCTATCTTGTCTATACCTTACATATGCTTTCTTCTTTTTCTTAACTAAATCCTCAATTTCTTTAGTTATCCAGCATTCCCTATACCTACCAGCCTTTCCTTTCACCCTGACAGGAATATACTTTCTCTGGATTCTCGTTATCTCATTTCTGAAGGCTTCCCATTTTCCAGCTATACCTTTACCCTGTGAACATTTGCCCCCAATCAGCTTTCGAAAGTTCTTGCCGAATACCATCAAAATTGGCCTTTCTCCAATTTAGAACTTCCACTTTTAGATCTGTTCTATGCTTTTCCATCACTATTTTAAATCTAATAGAATTATGGTCGCTGGCCCCAAAATGCTCCCCCACTAACACCTCAGTCATCTGCCCTGTCTTATTTCCCAAGAGTAGGTCAAGTTTTGCACCTTCCTTAGTAGGTACATCCACATACTGAATCAGAAAATTGTCTTGTACACACTTAACAAATTCCTCTCCATCTAAACACTTAACACCCTAAGGCAGTCCCAGTCTATGTTTGGAAAGTTAAAATCCCCTATCATAACCACTCTATTATTCTTACAGATAACTGAGATCTCATTACAAATTTGTTTCTCAATTTCCTTCTGACTATTAGGGGTCTATAATACAATCCCAATAAGGTGGTCATCTCTTTCTTATTTCTCAGTTCCACCCAAATAACTTCCTTGGATGTATTTCCAGGAATATCCTCCCTAAGCACAGCTGTAATGCTATCCCTTATCAAAAATGGCAGTCCCTCTCTTCTCTTGCCTCCCTTTCTATCCTTCCTGTAGCACTTGTATCCTGGAACATTAAGCTGCCAGTCCTGCCATCCCTGAGCCACATTTCTGTAATTGCTATGATATCCCAGTCCAATGTTCTTAACCATGTCCTGAGTTCATCTGCCTTCCCTGTTTGGCCTCTTGCATTGAAATAAATGCAGTTTAGTTTATTAGTCCTATCTTACCCTTGCCTGTCCTGACTATTTGACTCGCTACTGTTCTCAACTGTATCAGTCTCAGATTGACCTCTTTCCTCACTATCTCCCTGGGTCCCACCCCCCCACCTTACTAGTTTAAATTCTCCTGAGCAACTCTAGCAAATTTCCCTGCCAGTATATTAGACCCCTTCCAATTTAGGTGCAATCCGTCCTTCTTGTACAGGTCTCTTCTACCCCAAAAGAGATTCCAATGATCCAAAAATTTGAATCCTTCCCCCATATAGCTGCTTCTCAGTCACGCATCTATCTGCTTTGTCCTCCTATTCCTGCCCTCACTAGCTCGTAGCACCAGGAGTAATCCAGATATTACTACCCTCGAGAACCTCCTTTTTAAATTCCTGCCTAACTCTCTGTAATGTCCCTTCAGAATCTCAACCTTTTCCCTTCCTATGTCTCCCTCTCCCCCGTGAGAACATTCTGCACCCCCTCTGAGCCATCCTTGATCCTGGCACCAGGGAAGCAACGCACCATTCAGATTTTTCGCTGCTGGCCACCGAAATATCTGTCTATACCTCCGACTAGAGAATCCCCTAACACAATTGATTTCTTGGAACCCGATGTACCCCTCACTGCATTTGCGCCAATCTCAATACCAGAAACTTGGCTGTTTGTGCTACGTTCCCCTGAGAATCCATCACCCCCTATATTTTCCAAAACAGCATACTTGTTTGAAATAGGTATAGTCACAAAAGACTTCTGCACTAGCTGCCTACCTCTCCATAGATCCTAACTTAATCTAGTTCCATTTACCAGCATTTGGCCCATATCCCTCTAAATCCTGCCTATTCATGTACTTATCCAGATGCCTTTCAAATGTTCTAATTGTACCAGTGTCCACCACTTCTTCTGGCAGCTCATTCCATATACGCACGACCCACTGTGTGAAAAAGTTTCCTCTTAAAACCCTTTTAAATCTTTACCCTCTCACCTTGAACCTAAGCCCTCTAGTTTTGGTTTCCCCTATCTTAGGAAAAAGACGTTGTCTATTTATCCTATCCATGCCCCTCATGATTTTATAAAACACCATAAGGTCACTCCTCAGCTTCCAATACTTCAGGGAAAACAGACCAGCTTATTCAATCTCTCCCAGAAGCTCAAATCCTCCACCCTGGCAACATCCTTGTAAATCTTTTCTCATCTCTTTCAAGTTTAACAACATCTTTCCTATAGCAGAGACACCCCAGAATTGATTGCAGTATTCTAAAGTGGTGTGGTCAACATCCCGTACAGCCATAACATGACATCCCAACTCATATAAGTCAATGCACTGCCCAATAAGGGCAAGTATCCCAAATGCCTTCTTTACTATCCTGCCTACCTGTGACTCCACTTTGAAGGAACTATGAACCTGCAATCCAAGGTCTCTTTGTTCAGCAATCCATCCTGGGACCCGACCATTCAGTGTATAAATCCTGCCCTAATTTGTCTTACTAAAATACAACACCTCATATTTATCTGAAGTAAAGTTCATCTGCCACTCCTTGACCCATCGGTCTATTCAATCAATGCCTCATTGTACTCTGAGATAATCTTCTTCACCATCCACAACACTGTTGAGTATTTTGACCAATCAAATTGCATCAGGAACATAGGAACATTTGCCTTTAAAATAAAAATAAAATTAGGGGTGAGACTACCTTCTTAGAATTTTTTGAGGGTGGCTGGTCTGATTCATAACAATGAACTCTGACCAGCTAGCTCAGAGCCAGTCCCTGAAACTATACACCTGTAAGCCTTTGGTTGTGGGTAAATTGAGAGCGGTGATTATAAAAGATAGGATTCATAGACATTTAGAGAGGCAACAATTGATTAGGGATAGTCAGCATTGTTTTGTATGAAGAAAATCATATCTCACAACCTTGATTGAGTTTTTTGAGAAAGTTACCAAAAAGGCTGATCATGGCTGAGCAGTAGATATTGTTTATTTGGATTTAGTAAAGCCTTGACATGGCTCCGCATGGTCGACTAATTAGTAAAGTTAGGTCACATAGGAATCAAGGTGAGCTTGCCAATTGAATATATAATGGGCTGAATGGCAGGAGATAGAGAATAATGATGGAGGAATGTTTTTCGGACTGGAGGCCTGTGACTAGCGGTGTTCCATAGGGATCTGCTCTGGATCCTCTTTTGTTTGTCATTTATGTAAATGATTTGGATGAGACTAAAGAAGGCATGGTTAGTACGTTTGTGGATGATACCAAAATTGTAGACAGTAAAGAAGATTTTCTAAGATTTCAAAGGAAACTTGATCAAATGCGTCAAGGGACTGAAAAATGGCAAGTGGATAAATGCGAGGTATTGCATTTTGGTACAACAAACAGGGGTAGAGTTTATACAATTAATGGTAGGGCCTTGGGTAGTTGTAGAACAGATAGACCTGGGGTGCAAATACATAATTCTTTAAAGTTAAAGCATGGTTAAAAAGGCATTTTGCACACTTGCCTTCATTGCTCAGTCCTTTGAGTAGAGGAGTTGAGATGTTATGTTGAGATTATACAGGACATTGATGAGGCCTGTTCTGGAATACCGTGCTCAATTCTGGTTGCCCAGTTATAGGAAGGATATTATTAAGCTAGAGAAAGACTTACTAGGATATTGCCAGTTTGAGTTATAAAGAAAGGCTGGATAGACTGGGACTTTTTTCATTGGAGTATAAGAGGTTGAGAAGTGATATGATAGAACTTTATAAAATGATGAAAGGTATAGATAGAGTTGATGGTAATTGTCTTTTCCCTAAGATCGGGAATTTCAAGCCGAGGGGCCGCATTTTTAAAACAAGACGAGAGAGATTTAAAAGAGACATGAGGCAAATTTTTTACACAAAGTGTGGTTCAGGTGTGGAATGAATGTCCTGAGGAAGTGGTGGATGTGGGTACAATTACAATGTTTAAAAGACATTTGGATAGATAGGTGAATAGGAAAAGTTTAGAGGGATATGGGCCAGGAGTAGGCAAGTGGGACTAGGTGTTGGAAGTGATTTCCTCTCATTCCAGGAGCAGTATTTACTGTTTTGTAAACTGCTGCATTGTTTTGGTTGATTGGGGAAGAAAGATCAAAACAACTGCACTTCTAAAGGAGGAAGACAGACAAAAGGTAGCGAGGGAGAGAGAGAAAGAAACCTACACTGCTAATTGACACAGCAGTGAATCTGCACAGTTACTGCCTTTACTGATTGAGATCATGTACCTCTGGATATCAGAGTGCGTCTAGGAAAAATTAACAGACAGTGAAATTCACAACAGACCTCGCAGGAACCTATGTGGGAGGTCTCACAGCACAGCACACCCGCATCCACCACTTCCTTGGGACATTCATTCTACACATGAACCACCCTTTGTGTAAAAGGTTGGCCTCATGTCTTTTTAAAATCTCACTCCACTTGTTTTAAAATGCCACCTCTAGGCTTGGAATTTCCTATTTTAGGGAAAAGACAACTACCATCAACTCTATCTACACCTTTCAACATTTTATAAACTTCTATGTCCGGGAGCAGTAGGATACAGAGCAGAGGTGACTTTGGTGACCAGGTGGTTGCCGGCAAGGTAAGGACATATTATAAATACTTACCTTCGAAGCCCGCAGTTTTTTTCCTGTCCAGGAGCAGCGGGAGACAGAGCGGAGGTGCTGTTGGGACCAGGAGGCTGCCGGGAAGGTAAGGACTTAGTGTATATTTGGGCAGCGGCTAAACCCGATATACCACATGTGTAGTATCTCCCTCCACTGCCCCCCCCTCCTCTAACCAGAAGAAAAGGACTCTGCAAGGTAAGGTTTTTTCTTTTCTTTTATATGTTTAAGTGCATATCAAGTTTGGTATTAGTTAGTTGAGTTAAAGTTAAGGCTTACAATGGTAGGGGTCCTCAGACCTGTGGCATGTGCCTCTTGCTTGAGGTGGGAGGTCAGGGCCATGGTTGACATTGCTGACTCTTACATTTACAAGAAGTATGTCCAGCTGCAGCTCTTGTTTGACCGCATGATGGATCTAGAGCTGCGGATGGACTCACTGTGGAGCATCTGCGATGCTGAGGAGGTTGTGAAAAACACGTTTAGTGAATTGGTCACGCGCAGATTAAAATTGCTGAGGGAGACAGTGAATGGGTGACCAACAGGCAGAGAAAGAGTAGGAAGGTAGTGTGGTCATCTCTATCCCCAGGTATATCGTTTTGGATACTGTTGGGAGAGATGGCTCACCAGGGGAGGGCAGCAGTTGCCAGGATCAAGGCACCCCATGGCAGGCTCTGCTGTTCAGAAGGGCAGGAAAAAAGACTCATTGGGCCATAGTCATAGGGGATTCTATATTAAGTGGAGTGGATAGATGGTTCTGTGGCCTCCCAGATGCTTGGGTCAGGGATGTCACCAATCAGTTACAGAACATTCTGAAAAGAGTGGGTTGTTGTGGTGCATATAGGCACCAATGATATAAGTAAAAAACAAGATGAGATCCTGAAAGCAGACTTCAGGGAGCTAGGAGAGAAGTTAAAGAGGAGGACCTCAAAGATAGTGATCTCAGGATTGCTACCAGTGCCACATGCTAGCCGGGGTAGAAATGAAAGGATAGGCAGGATGAACTCATGGCTTGAGGGATGGTATAGGAGGGGGGGTTCAAATTGTGACCGGTTCTGGGGAAAGTGTGACTATTATAAATTGGATGGTCTATACCTGAACCAGACTGCAGCTAATGTCCTTCGGGGAGTTCTTGCTACTGCTGTTGGGGAAGGCTTAAACTAATGTGGCAGGGGGCTGGGAACCAGAAGAGAGGATTAGTAGACAGTGAGGTGAAAACTAGAGACTATAAGGAACAGGATCATGAAGTTAGCATTACCAAGGGGAAGAGTAGGCAGACAGCAGATAAACACAAAGGATCTGGTGCTGTGGAGTGCATTTACTTTAGTGCAAGGAGTATAGTGGGTAAGGCAAACAAAACTAGGGCTTGGATTGGTGCCTGGGAGTATGATGTTATTGCAATCACAGAGACTTTGTTGAAGGAAGGGCTTGATTGGCAACTATATGTTCCAGGATATAGATGCTTCAGACAGGATAGGGAGGGAAGTAAAAGGAGGGGAGGAGTTGCATTTCTGGTCAGGGATGATATCGCGGCTGTGCTAAATGAGGACACTATGGAGCGCTTGAGCAGTGAAGCATTATGGGTGGAGCTGAGAAATAAAAAAGGTGCAGTTACATTTTTGGGGCTGTACTACAGGCCTCCCAACAGTGAGTGTAGAAGAATAAATAGGTAAACAGATTATGGAAAGATGTAGAGGCAATAGAATGGTGGTGATGGGAGATTTTAATTTTCCCAACATTGACTGGGATATACTTAGTGTCAGAGATCTGGATGGGGCAGAATTTGTAAGGAGCATCCAGGAGGGTTTTCTAGAGCAGTATGTCAGTAGTCTAACTAGGGAAGGGGCTATCTTGGACCTGGTGTTGGTGAATGAGCCAGGTAGATGTTGCTGTGGGAGATTTCTTTGGGAATAGTGACCATAATTCTGTAAGTTTTAGAGTACTTGTAGACAAAGTTGAGAGTTGTCCTGAGGGAACAGTACTAAACTGAGCCAAGGCTAACTATATCAAAATTTGGCAGGAGCTGAGAAATGTGGATTGGGGGCAGCTATTTGAAGGAAAGTCCACATTTGGTATGTAGGTTGAAGATAGTGCAGGATAGTCATGTCCCTTTGAAAGCAAGGGATAGAAAAGGCAAGATTCTTGAACCGTGAATGACAGGAGAAATTGTGTGACTAGCCAAGAGGAAAAGGGAAGCATACATAAGGTCCAGGCAGCTAAGAACAGAACAGGCTTTGGAGAAATATCGGGAAAGTAGGACCAATCTTAAACGAGGGCTCAAGTGGGTTAAAAGGTGTCATGAAATAACTTTAGCAAGCAGAATTAGGGAGAATCCCAAGGCCTTGCATTCATATGTAAGAAGCAAGAGGGTAACTAGTGAAAGGGTTGGTCCACTAAAGGATAAGGAAGGAAGATTGTGTGTCAAGCCTGAGGAAATGGGTGAGATTTTCAATGATTATTTTGCATCAGTGTTCACTGAGGAGAGGGACATGATGAATACTGTGATTAAGGATAGAAGCTTGTTTACTCTGGATCATGTTGACATAAAGGGAGAGGATGAGTTGGGTACACTAAAGGATATTAAGATGGACAAATCCCCAGGACTGGATGGGATCTATCCCAGGTTGCTGAGGGAGGTGAGAAAGGAAATAGCTGGGGCCTTGACAGATGTCTTTGTAACAGCCTTAAACACAGGTAAGGTGCCAGAGGACTGGAGAGTTTCTAATATTGTCGCCCTGTACGAGAAGGGTAGTAGGGATATTCCAGGTAACTACAGACCAGTGAGCCTGATGTCAGTGGTGGGAAAGTTGCTGGAGAAGGTACTAAGGGATATGATCTATTTATATTTGGAAGAGAATGGGCTTATCAGTGATAGGCAGCATGTTTTTGTGCGGGGGAGATCATGCCTTACCAATTTAATAGAGCTCTTTGAGGAAGTGAGCAAGTTGATAGATAAAGGAAGGGCTGCAGATGTCATATACATGGACTTTAATAAGGCATTTGATACGGTTCCCCATGGTAAACAAATAGAGAAAGTGAAGTCACATGATGTGCAGGGTGTTCTAGCTAGATGGATAAAGAACTGGTTGAGCAACAGGAGACAGAGAGTAGTAATTGAAGGGAGTTGCTTGAAACGGAGAAACATGATCAGTGATGTTCCACAGGGATCAGTGCTGGGGCTACTGTTCTTTACAATATACATAAATGATCTGGAAGAGGGCATTGCTGGTCTGATCAGTAAATTTGCATAAAGATTGGTGGAGAACAGAAAGCATAGGGGATTGTCAAAGATTATAGGAGAATATAAATAGACTGGAGAGTTGGGCAGAAAAGTGGCAGATAGAGGTCAATCTGGGGAGATATGGTAGGTCTGGGCATTTTGGAATGTCTAATTCTAGAGCAAACGGTAACATAAACAGAAGAGCCTTGGGAAAATTTGATGAGCAGAGAGATCTGGGAGTTCATGTCCATTGTACCCTGAAGGTGGCTGCACAGGTGGATACAGTGGTCAAGAAGTTATGGTATGCTTGCCTTCATCGGATGGGGTATTGAATATGGTCATGTTAAAATTGTACAAGATTTTGGTTCGGCCGCATTTAGAATACTATGCACAGTTCTGGTTGCCACATTACCAAAAGGATGTGGACACTTTGGAGAGGGCACAGAGAAGGTTTACAAGGATGTTGCCTGGTATGTAAGGTGCTTGCTATGAAGAGAAGTTGCATAGGTTAGGATTGTTTTCATTAGAAAAAAGGAGACTGAAGGGGGACCCGATTGAGGTCTACAAGATCGTGAAGGGTATAAACAGGGTGGATAGAGATAAGGCTTTTCCCAGGGTGAGGGATTCAATAACAAGAGGTCACACATTCAAGGTGACAGGACAAAAGGTTAAGGGGGATACATGCGGAAAGTCCTTTACACAGAAGGTGCTGGGTGTCTGGAATGCATTGCCAGCGGAGGTAGCAGAGGCAGGCACGGTAGATTCATTTAAGGTGCGTTTGGACAGATGCATGTGTAGATGGGGACCAGAGGGATACAGATGCTTAGGAATTAGGTGATAGGTGTAGGCAGTGGATTTAGATCGGCACAGGCTGAGAAAGTGGAAGAGTCTGTTCCTGGGCTGTAATCTTTCTTTGTTCTTTGTTTTTTAGCACAGTCAGAACAGTGCATAGTTTCTAACATGTAACCTTATTGTAAGTCTACAGTAGTGAGAAGAGTGGGTTCTTTCTTGATTATATGTTTTATTGAGATCTGTCTCTTGATAAAATTTTAAACAAGTATAAATCATAAGTACTGAGTTAGCTTGCAGAACTTTTTTTTAGAGCAATAAATCATATTTTCTGAGTCTATAGATTGTGAAGGAGCAAGGATGACCTTTACTGGAGTGATATGCTTGTCCTGTCAAATGAGGGAATTTAGGGAAAGTTTCCACTTTACTGATGATTGTGTCTGCAGGTAGTGTCTTTGGTTGCGAATCCTATCAAACCGCATAGATCGGTTGGATTGGCAGTTTGAGGCAATGAGAAATTTACAAGAGCCATGGGATGTGATACATGGCAATTATAGGAAGTGAGAAAAACTGCAGATACTGTCAGTTAGATGGGTTTACTCCAGGAAAGATAGGAGAGGAAGGTAGATAGTGCAGGAGTCTTCTGTGGCTATCCCCATTTCAAAAAAGCATGCTGTTTTGGAAATTGGAGTGGGTGATGGACTCTCAGGAGAATGTAGCATGAACAACCAAGTTTCTGGTATTGAGACTGACTCAATTTAATGGTTGGATTCCAAGCAATTGATTATGATAGATGACTCTCTAGACAGAGGCACAGACAGGCATTCCTGCAGCCAGCAGTAAAAAATCAGAATGATGAGTTGTTTCCTATTGCCAGGATCAAGGATATCTCAGAGCGGGTGCAGAATGTTCTCAAAGGGGAGAGGGACCAGAAGGAGGTAATTATACACATTGGAACTAATGATATAGGAAGGGAAAAAGGATGAGATTCTGAAGGCAGTATATAAGAAGTTAGGCAGGAATTTAAAAAGGAGATTCTTGAGGGTAGTAATATCTGGATTACTCCTGATGTTACAAGCTAGTGAGGGTAGGAATAGGAGGATAGAGCAGAAGAATGTGTGGCTGAGGAGCTGGTGGAGGGAAGGAAGGTTAACATTTAACATGTGCAAATAGGGCGGGTTGCACCTGAATTGGAAGGGGACTAATATACTGGCAGGGAAATTTGCTAGAGCTGCTCAGGAGGATTTAAACTAGTAAGATGGAGGGGTGGGTGGGACCCAGGGAAATAATGAGGAGAGAGAATAATCTGAGACTAGTAGAGTTGGGAAAAGGATTGAGTCAAACAGTCAGGGTAAGCAGGAACAAAGCAGAGAGTGAGGTAAGATTGATAAATTAAACTGCATTTACTTCAATGCAAGAAGCCTAACAGGGAAGGCAGATGAACTCAGGGCATGGTTAGGAACATGGGACTGGGATATCATAGCAATTATAGAAATGTGGTTCAGGGATAGACAGGACTGGCAGCTTAATGTTCCAGGATACAAATGTTATAGGAAGGATTGAAAGGGGGATGGGGAGGGGGGCAAGAGAAGAGGGGAGTGGCATTTTAGATAAGGGTTAGTAATACTGCTGTACATACGGAGGACATTCCTGGAAATACATCCAGGGAAGTTATATGGGTGAAACTGAGAAGTAAGAAAGGGATAATCACCTTATTGGGATTATATTATAGATCCTCCCAATAGTTTTTGGGAAATTGAGAAACAAATTTGTAAGGAGATCTTAGTTATCTGTAAGAATAATAGGGTGGTTATGGTAGGGGATTTTAACTTTCCAAACATAGATTGGGACTGCCATAGTGTTAAGGGTTTAGATGGAGAGAAATTTGTTAAGTGTGTACAAGAAACATTTCTGATTCAGTATATGGATATACCTATTAGAAAAGGTGCAAAACATGATATACTCTTGAGATATAAGGCAGGGCAGATGACTGAGGTTCTGGATCAGTGGTGCTGGAAGAGCACAGCAATTCAGGCAGCATCCAACGAGCAGCGAAATCGACGTTTCGGGCAAAAGCCCTTCATCAGGAATGCTGCTCGTTGGATGCTGCCTGAATTGCTGTGCTCTTCCAGCACCACTGATCCAAGAATCTGGTTTCCAGCATCTGCAGTTATTGTTTTTACCCAGGTGACTGAGGTGTCAATGGGAGAGCACTTTGAGGCCAGCGACCATAATTTTATTAGATTTAAAACAGTGCTGGAAAAGCATAGACCAGATCTAAAAGTTTAAGTTCTAATTTGGAGGAAGGCTAATTTTGACATATTAGGCAAGAACTTTCAAAAGTTGATTGGGGGTAGATGTTCACAGGTAAAGGGATAGCTGGAAAATGGGAAGCCTTCTAAAACGATATAACGAGGGTCCAGCGACAGTATATTCCTATTTCAGTGAAAGGCAAGGCTGGTAAGTGTAGGGAATTCTGAATGATTAGAGAAATTGAGGTTTTGGTTAAGAAGAAGAAGGAAACATTTGTCAGGTATAGACAGGATAGATCGAGTGAATCCTTAGAAGAGTATAAAGGCAGTAGGAGTATACTTAAGAAGAAAATCAGGAGGTCAATAAGTAGACATGAGATAGCTTTGGTGAATAGGGTTAAGGAAAATCCAAAGGGATTTTATAAATATATTAAGTACAAAAGTATAACTAGGGAGAGAAAAGGGCCCCTCAAAGATCAGCAAAGCAACATATGTGTGGAGCTGCAGGAGATAGGGAGATACTAAATGAGGAATTTGCATCAGTGTTTACCATGGAGAAGGACATGGAAGATGTAGAATGTAGGGAAATAGATGGTGACATCTTGGAAAATGTTCATATAACAGAGGAGGAGGTGCTGGATGTCTTGAAGTGCATAAAAGAGAATAAATCCCCAGGATCCGATCAGGTGTACCCTTGAACTCTCTGGCGAGCTCATAAAGTGATTGCTGGGCCGCTTACTGAGATATTTGTATCATTGATAGCCACAGGTGAGGTACTGGAAGACTGGAGGTTAGCTAAAGTGATGCCACTATTGAAAAAAGGTCATAAGGATAAGCCAGGGAACTATAGACCAGGAGTGGGCAAGTTGTTGGAGGGAATCCTGAGGGACAGGATGTACATGTATTTGGAAAGGCAAGAACTGATTAAGGATAGTCAGCATAGCATTGTGCATGGGAAATCATGTCTCAAACTTGATTGAGTTTCGTGAAAAAGTAACAAAGAGGATTCATGAGTGCAGCGCAGTAGATGTGATCTATATGGACATCTGTAAGGTGTTCCACAAGATTCCTCATGGTAGACTGGTTAGCAAGGTTAGATCTCACGGAATACAGGGAGAACTAACCATTTGGATACAGAGCTGGCTCAAAGGTAGAAGACAGAGGGTGATGTTGGAGGGTTGATTTTCAGACTGGAGGCCTGTGACCAGTGGTGTGCCACCAGGATCGGTGCTGATCGCACTGCTTTTTGTCATTTACATAAATGATTTGGATGTGACCATGAGAGGTATAGTTAGTAAGTTTGTAGATATCACCAAAATTGGAGGTTTAGTGGACAGTGAAGTAGGTTACCTCAGAGTACAGCAGAATCTTGATCAGATGGACCAATGGCCTGTGGAGTGGCAATCAACTTCTCAAAGTTCTTGCCTAGTATCATCAAAATTGGACTTCCTCTGATGTAGACTTTTAACGTTTAGGTCTGGTCAAACTTTTTCCATCAATATTTAAAAACTAATAGAATTATGTTCACTGGCTCTAAAGTGCTCCCCCACTGACATCTCAGTCACCTGCCCTGCCTTATTTCCCAAGAGTAGGTCAAGATTTGCATCTTCACTTGTAGGTACATCTACATAATGTTATGGACTAAGCCAGACCACTCAAGCCATTCTTAAGCAGGCAGCTCAGACCATAACTTTGCAATTTGTTTCAGAAAGTGTTCAGTGAAAATTACCTGGGTTACGTTAGCTAGGTTGACTACTAGATTTTAAAACAGACAAATACTTATTCACAAAATTACACAATGAAACACAAAGAACCAAAGAAAGCACCCCTACAGAACTCAACCTATCCAATTAGACTGAATTATGCTGTTCTGAATATACACAACAATAAGCAAAATCCCTTTAAAAACCAGTATAAATGGAACACATACTTACAAGTTGACGTTGAAGGTCAGAAAGAGAGAGAGAGAGAGTTTCCACACAGCTCCTTGTTGAACACCTTACCAGGTCAAACTGAACTAAAAGTACTCAGTCTAGCTAAAGAGCTGACCACTCCCTTTCCTTTATACAGGTCACTTCTAAAACATGTCAACTTTGGCCTGAAGTCTCATCTGTTTACATATAAACAAAAGGCCTCTCAAAATCCTTTTCATCTCTGTACCAAACCAGAGATGATCGGAGACCAGCCCAATTTATTGCCCCTCTGAAAAACATCATGGACAGTCACTTCTTGAGCCAAGGAACACCTTTTTTAAAAAAGGGACTAGCTTTGTGACAATAAAATATCAGAAAATGTTCTTGCACACACTTAACAAATTCCTTTCCATCTAAACCCTTAACACTATGGCAGTCACAGTCTATGTTGAGAAAATTAAAATCCCCTCCCATAACCACCCTATTATTCTTACAGATTACTGAAATCTCCTTACAAATTTGTTTCTCAATTTCCCACTGACTATTGTGGAGTCAATAGTACAATCCCAACATCCCTTTCTTATGTTTCAGTTCCATTCAAATAACTTCCCTGGATGTATTCCTATGTATGTCCTCCCTAAGTACAACAGTAAAACTATCTCTTATCAAAAATGCCACTCCCCCTCCTCTCTTGCTCCTGTTCCTATCCTTCCTATAGCAACTATACCCTGGAACCCTACCAGCCCTGTCCTCCCTGTGCCACATTTCTGTAATTGCTGTGATATCCCAGTTCCATGTTCCCAACCATGCTCTGCCTTACCTGTTATGCCTCTTGCATTGAAGTAAATGCAGTTTAATTTAACAGTCTTACATCCTTCTCTGCTGTGTTCCTGCCTGCCCTGACTAGTTGACTTACTCCTTTTCCCAACTGTATCAGTCTCTAACTGCTCTCATTCCTCACTATCTCCCTTGGTCCCCCTCCACCCACCTCCCCCACCTTACTAATTTAAACTCTTCTGAGCACATCTCGCAAATCTCCCTGCCAGTATATTCGTCCCCTTCCAATTCAAGTGCAACCTATCCTTCTTGTACATGTCACTTCTACTCCAGAAGAGTTTCCAGTGATCCAAAAATGTGAACCCTTCTCCCCTGCACCAACTCCTCAGCCATGCATTCATCTGCTTTATCGTGCTATTCCTACCCTCCCTAGCCTGTGGTGCTGGGAGTAATCCAGATATTGCTACCCTCAAGGACCTTCTTTTTCAATTCCTGCTTAACTTCCTGTTCCAACTTGTAAACAAACCTCAAGCTGTTTACATTACTACAGACTGCTCTTCACCTTCTCATTCGATCTCTCCCTTGAAAGAAATCAGGAGAAAAGATATCTCTTTAAAGCCACAGCATCATCACACCACATACTGTGCGCGTGTAAATAAAAGGTGAGTTGGTGATGGGAAATTGGCTTCGGTGGAATTATGTCATCCTCACAACATTTAAGAAGCACTTTAATGTGCACTTGCGATACCAAGGCATACAAGGCTATGGGCCATGTGTGAGAAAATGGAATTAGAATAGCGTGGTGCTTGTTTTTGACTGGCACAGACCCGATTTGCCAAAAGAGCATTTTCTTGTCCTGTAGACCTCTATGACTCTAAAATCCCACTGAAATGCATGTAAACACAACGTACATCCAGATTCTTGAGACCAGTTTGAAAATATCTCTTTAAAATGAAAGTAAAAATCATGTTTTCCCTTTCCGGACACAAAATACAAAGTTTAAAGTTGAAATTATAAGTTGTTCTGAATATCTTGCAGAAGTATTTTCAAATATATAAATTACCTAGCAATTTTATGCAGGAATTAAAAGGTGTCAGTTAGGGCAAGAACTCATGAAATTCTGGCAGTTCACATTTTCTGTGACTTTTCGGTTATCAGAAGACCTTTATAGTGTAATGTGGCCTAATGTGCCACAACTATGCATATCCATTTGGCTGGGGTAATATAGGACTTTGTTAAACTCTCTGCCAGCACGTCTTACTCAAGTGATGCAGTTATAGATTGTAATAATGAGTTATAGTTTTATTATTCAAATATCATGCAAGTGCACACATCACCAGATGGCTTAGCCATCCTTTTTTCAAAAGTTGATTCTGAAGAACTCACATTATTTTTCAAATGTTTAGTGATAATGAAGGTTTTTATCACCATGTAATATATTTGAACAACCACTGACCTTAATGCCTTTTGAATTACCACAAGTTAAAACCGCTGGAGAAGTGGCTCCTAGTTGGACTGCTTAAATGTTAACTCATTTATGTTAAATATTTCACTAGAAAAAGGAATTAGCGATTTCGTAATCTTCTGCCAACATCTTATTCATATTAAATAACACACTCATACAATCCCCCCAGAAAGTGTAATGTCTTCTCATGAATCATATTTTTAAAGAAATAACAATGAATTTGCTTAAAACTCATGCTTTTTAAACATCACTCTCTAATCTTTGAATACTGCCTATGTTCAAGTACAACTGGTGATCAAATCTTAAGTATTACAAGTACCTCCAGCCAAAGCATCAAGTGATTAATCATTCTCAGCTTCTCCAACGGTCAGTACCACAATCTAGGACAATACCAGCCAATTCAGTTTACTCCCCTCAAATCTTACATGCATCATTATGTAGTGGTTCATGGCACTAAAACTGTCAAAGATGATGGACACTGACATTTCATTTGCACACCAGAATTAGCCAACCTCTTGCATAAGTCAATCAACCTATTCAGGAATATTATGACATTTCTTTGGAGTAGGTGGAACTTGGACTTAGGCCTCCTGGCTCAAAGGTAGGGACACTACCACTATGCCACAACAGCCTCACCCAAATGAGATTTAGACAGTAGATTTGGATCGGCTCAGGCTTGGAGGCTGACGGGCCCATTCCTGGGCTGAAAATTTTCTTTGTTCTTTGTTCAATGGCATCTATCTCAGAGGATGAAAAGCTATCCAGGGTTGTCTTATCTCCAAAATGCACAGGAAATCTGTCCTGATCAATTTTTGTTCATCAAGCCACTATTTTTTACTTATACTATGCCTCCCAATTATCAAATAAGCTATGGAACGAGACCTCAACAGAAATCATTGGGAGGGAGTTGGACAACATTCAATTCTGAAAACGTGTTGCTGGAAAAGCGCAGCAGGTCAGGCAGCATCCAAGGAGCAGGAGAATCGATGTTTCCGGCATGAACCCTTCTTCAGGAATGAGGAGAGTGTGCCAAGCAGGCTAAGATAGAAGGTAGGGAGGAGGGACTTGGGAGAGGGGCATTGGAAATGCGATAGGTGGAAGGAGGTTAAGGTGAGGGTGATAGGCCGGAGTGGGGTTGGGGCGGAGAAGTCAGGAAGAAGATTGCAGGTTAGGAAGGTGGTGCTGAGTTCGAGGGTTGGGACTGAGACAAGGTGGGGGGAGGGGACATGAGGAAACTGGAGAAATCTGAGTTCATCCCTTGTGGTTGGAGGGTTCCTAGGCGGAAGATGAGGCGCTCTTCCTCCAGCCGTCATGTTGTTATGGTCTGGCGATGGAGGAGTCCAAGGACCTGCATGTCCTTGGTGGAGTGGGAGGGGGAGTTGAAGTGTTGAGCCACGGGGTGGTTGGGTTGGTTGGTCCGGGTGTCCCAGAGGTGTTCTCTGAAACGTTCCGCAAGTAGGCGGCCTGTCTCCCCAATATAGAGGAGGCCACATCGGGTGCAGCGGATGCAGTAAATGATGTGTGTGGAGCTGCAGGTGAATTTGTGGTGGATATGGAAGGATCCCTTTGGAGCCTTGCAGGGAAGTAAGGGGGGAGGTGTGGGCGCAAGATATGCATTTCTTGTGGTTGCAGGGGAAGGTGCCGGGAGTGGAGGTTGGGTTGGTGGGGAGTGTGGACCTGACGAGGGAGTCACGAAGGAAGTGGTCTTTTCAGAATGCTGATAGGGGAGGAGAGGGAAATATATCCCTGGTAGTGGGGTCTATTCGGAGGTGGCGGAAATTACGATGGATGATATGATGTATATGGAGGTTGGTGGGGTGGTCGGTGAGGTCGAGTGAGGTTCTGTCCTGGTGGCAGTTGGAGGGGCGGGGCTCAAGGGCGGGAACAACCATTTGGGTTGTTCGGTATTGGAATGGGTCCTCCTGGGAGCAGATGCGGTGGAGACGAAGGAATTGGGAATATGGGATGGCGTTTTTACAGGGGGCAGGGTAGGAAGAAGTGTAGTCTAGGTAGCTGTGGGAGTCGGTCGGTTTATAGTAAATGTCCATGTTGATTTGGCTGTCCGAGATAGAAATGGAGAGGTCTAGGAAGGGGAGGGACGAGTCTGAGACGGTCCAGGTAAATTTGAGGTCGGGGTGGAAGGTGCTGGTAAAGTGGATGAATTGTTCAACCTCCTCGTGGGAGCACGAGGCAGCGCCGATACAGTCCAATACCGAACAACCCAGATGGCCTCCTTCTTCAAAGACCACAATTTTCCCCCAAACGTGATCGACGATGCTCTCCACTGCATCTCCTCCACTTCCCGCTCCTCCGCCCTTGAGCCCTGCCCCTCCAATCACCACCAGGACAGAACCCCACTGGTCCTCACCTACCACCTCACCAACCTCCATATACATCATATCATCCGTCGTCATTTCCGCCACCTCCAGACGGACCCTACCACCAGGGATATATTTCCCTCCCCTCCCCTATCAGCGTTCTGAAATGACCACTCCCTCCGTGACTCCCTTGTCAGGTCCACACTCCCCTCCAACCCAACCTCCACTCCCGGCACCTTCCCCTGCAACCGCAAGAAATGCATAACTTGCGCCCACACCTCCCCCCTTACTTCCCTCCAAGGCCCCAAGCTTTCCTTCCAGATCCGCCACAAATTCACTTACACCTCCACACACATCATTTACTGCATCCGCTGCGCCCGATGTGGCCTCCTCTATATTGGGGAGACAGACCGCCTACTTGCGGAACGTTTCAGAGAACACCTCTGGGACACCCGGACCAACCAACCCAACCACCCCGTGGCTCAACACTTCAACTCCCCCTCCCACTCCACCAAGGACATGCAGGTCCTTGGACTCCTCCATCGCCAGACTATAGCAACATGACGGCTGGAGGAAGAGCGCCTCATCTTCCGCCTAGGAACCCTCCAACCACAAGGGATGAACTCAGATTTCTCCAGTTTCCTCATTTCCCCTCCCCCCACCTTGTCTCAGTCCCAACCCTCGAACTCAGCACCACCTTCCTAACCTGCAATCTTCTTCCTGACCTCTCCGCCCCCATACCCACTCCGGCTTATCACCCTCACCTTAACCTCCTTCCACCTATCGCATTTCCAATGCCCCTCCCCCAAGTCCCTCCTACCTACCTTTTATCTTAGCCTGCTTGCCACACTCTCCACATTCCTGAAGAAGGGCTCATGCCCGAAACTTCGATTCTCCTGCACCTTGGATGCTGCCTGACCTGCTGCGCTTTTCCAGCAACACATTTTCAGCTCTGGTTTCCAGCATCTGCAGTCTTCACTTTCTCCTACAACATTCAATTCTGGAAATATGCAGAACTTGTAAAGTGGGAGTAAAGGCCAAATCACAGCAATGACAGAAATCATGGTTAGACAAAGGAAAATGGTATTGGAAGTTGATGTCAATTAATGCAGGTATGGAACATTATTGCAAGAGTGTCACTTGTAGTATCTTTGGCCCAAACCTCTTCAGTTATTTTCAAATATATTCCCATTACTGGTGCACCAAAATCAAAAAATATATCGCCACAAGAATGCCGGTATCTAGCGGCCTAGCACATTTTTTAAAATAATAAAATGTCATAGAGTATTTCACATGAGTGTGATCAGACAAAATTTTACATTGAGGCATGGTTAAAGGATGGTATGGTTAAGGGACTCACTTTAAAGGAACATCTTACAAAGAGGAGATTGAGTCAGAGATACTGAGATGGAGAATTCCAAAACATATGGCTTGGTGGGGTGAAGGAAGTCGAGTGAGCCCAAATGGACAAAATTCAAAATACACAAACCTACTTTCACAAAACCTGAGGGATGAGTTGTGAATGGTGCAAGACAGTAAAAATTAGATTCCCTACAGTGTGTAAACAGGCCCTTCAGCCCAACTATTCTACACCAACCCTCTGAAGAGTAACCCATGCAGACCCATTTCCTTCTGACTAATGCACCTAACACTATGGGCAATTTAGCATGGCCAATTCACCTGACATGCACAGCTTTGGACTGTGGGAGGAAACCCACATAGACATGGGGAGAACATGTAAACTCCTCACAGACAGTCACTTGAGGTGGGAATTGAACCTGGGACTCTGGTGCTGTGAGACAAGAGTGCTAACCACTGAGCCAGCAAAGAATAAGGATAAATAACAAGGGCATTTAGTGCATATGAAGATTGAATAGTCGGAGGAAAAAAGCTGCAAAAGAGCAGTACAAAACTCATGCTTTTAATAACTGAAATTTAATCTAGGTTTCAATTTGATCAACTGCAAGTCAGTTGCAGTTAATTGTAGCAGGACACTGGTTTGGTGTTAATTAGATGCTGTATAGTTGGGAGCTGACAGATGAGTGTAAAGCTGCTTTATATCTAATAGATACAGAAAAGGAAACAGCTTTGTGCACATTGCAGAGTGAGAATGCAACCTTCTAAATTAGGAATTTGATGAGTGATAATAAGATGCAGTGAGAGTAGGAGATGCTAAGTAGATTAGCTGCTATTAAACGCAAGTAATATAAATGTTCAAACACAGCAATATAAGTAAACGTGAAAATGACAGCATAGGAAGGGACAGTGATGTGTCTTTCGTGCCAGATGTGGACATTTTGGGTACCAGATGTTGGCTCAGGTAAACAAGGCTCCATAAAATGTTACTAAATCACATTGCTCAAGCTGATAATCTCAGAATTTGAGAAAGGTATCGTCAGGTTAGAAGACAGGCTTTTGGACCAAGCATTTCTGAGGATAAACAGGTCAGTTAAGAAATAGGAAACAGAGCACAGAAGCACCACCACCATAGTCCGAGAGAATGATAGGACTGCTCTCTCATTAGAGAGTGATGACAGGTGCTGGTTTAACCTAAGGTCACCATGCCTCATGTAAGGGAGAAATTGAGAAGGAAAGTCCTACATGGTAATCTCCGGCAGAGTAGGAACTGAACTCCATGCTGTTTGTATTCCTAACCAGCTGTCCAGCTAATTAATCTAACCAACTTCCTCTAGAGAGTAGAGGAGGAAACATGAATAACTTGGATTGGTACACCACCATTGACATAGCGATGTGACAGAATCTCATTATCATAGAATCCCTACAGTGTGGGAGCAGGCCATTTGACCCCTCAAGTCCACAGTAATGAGTATCTCACCCAGACCCATTTCTCTACCCTATTATTATACATTTTCTCTGACCAATCTACATAGCCTACACACCCTTGAACACTACCAGCAATTTAGCATGGTCAATTCACCTAACCTGCACATGTTTGGACTTTGGGAGGAAACTGGAGCACCTGGAGGAAACCCGCACAGACACAGGGAGAATCTGCAAACTCCACACAGACTGTTGCCCGAGGCTGGAATCAAACCTGGGTCCCTGACGCTGTAAGGTAGCAGTGCTAACCACTGAGCCACTGTGCCACCCTGAGCTACACTTTGACCTAGAAGAATTACAGTAAGAAAAACTTGTTTTTTTTCTAATTTATCTGGAATCTGCAAACATTTTAAAATGTTCAAACAGAATTTTCTAAGATCTTGTATCAATTGCAAAAGGATCACTGTATTGATGATGGATAAAAAGAAAGCCTGGTCCTCGTGACTGAGCAAACCTTGATCTGGAACAGGAAGGAAGTTAGAATATGAAAGCCATTTGTCCAGCCACTACAAAGAATCTCCTGCAATCAAGGAGGTAGGAGAGCTGGAAGAATAAGGTGATCAGCACGTGGAGGCAGGCATAAAGAAAAAGCAAAAGAGAAATACTGGAAAATCTTAGCAGGTCTGGCAGCATCTGTAA
Organism: Chiloscyllium plagiosum; assembly: GCF_037043375.1. Lineage (NCBI taxonomy): Eukaryota > Metazoa > Chordata > Chondrichthyes > Orectolobiformes > Hemiscylliidae > Chiloscyllium > Chiloscyllium plagiosum. The sequence continues at coordinate 61,200,378 of NW_028270149.1, forward strand.
GGAGAGAAAAGAGCTGATGTTTCGAGTCTAACTGACCCTTTGTCAAAGCTAGTCTTTTATCAAGTTATTTATAAAGAGAAAGCACATGGAGACAGAAAGAGGGACCGCTTTTTGTGAGTAAAATAATTGCTCTCAAGAGTTGTTTTTTTTTCCCATTTGGTGAAACATCAGACATGGGCTCTTTGACCATATGTGTGACCTGGCTTTACAGATACAAATCCTGGAAAGCTGTTAGAATAGCTCAGAGTTTCTAAATTGCTGAGTGTTTTCCTGGCATTGATCAAATGATGAACCTCATAGGTATTATTGATCAGTCGAAAAAAAACACCTCTGGAAAGCTACACCATCATGATTTGAGGGAGAGAGGGCTGGCAGAGTTTGACTCGCTGACAATAATACTTATGAAGCTTGAAGCCAAAAGCTCCTGTTGGATTGAACGCTAGCCAAATTCTGCATAAATAAAAATCAGAACATTGTGGAACTATGTAGTTATATAGTGCCACTTGTGCAGAAAGTGATGAGGGTCCTTGTATGTTTGTGTAAGATGTATCTTTATAGTATCAACTATTTAAAGTGAAATTTAAACCAAAAGAACTGCAGATGCTGGAAATCAGAAACACAAACAGGAATTGCTGGAACAGCTCAGCAGGTATGGCAGCATCTTGAATAGAATAGAATAGAATAGAATAGAATCTCTTCAGTGTGGAAACAGGCCCTTCAGCCTAACAAGTCCACAATGAGCCTCCAAAGAGTAACCCACCAAGACCCATTCCCCCATATTTACCCCTGACTAATGCACCTAACCTACACAACCCTGGACACTATGTGCAATTTAGAATGGCCAATTCACCTAACCTGCATATCTTTTGGATTGTGGGAGGAAACCAGAGCACCCGGAGAAAACCCACATAGTAACGGGTAGAATGTGCAAACTCTACACAGACAGTCACCCGAGGCTAGAATTAAATCTGGATCCCTGGCCTTGTGAGGCCTTGAGTGCCAACCACCGAGCCACCGTGTCACCCTTGTGGAGAGAAATCAGAGTTAATATTTTGGGTCCAGTAACCCTTCCTCAGAACAGTTGTCTTTCCCTGATTAACTGAATTTTTTTTTGTGGTGATCAGTTTTTTTTAATTCACTCTCAGGATGTAGGCATCACTGGATAGCCAGCATTTATTATCCATCCCTAGAGGTCCTTCAGAGGGTAGTTTAGAGTGAATCGCATTGCTGTGGCTCTGGAGTCATATGTGGGCCAGTTCAGGTGAGGATGGCCGATTTCCTTCCTTGAAGAACTTGAGTGAGTCCGATTGGTTCTTCTGACAATTGGCAATGGTTTCACGGTCAGCAGCAGATTCTTAATTCCATTATCTGCTACTGTGGAATTCAAACCCAGGTTCCGAGAACATTAGTCGAGTTTCTGGATTAACAGTCTAGTGATAATCCCACTAATAATATCAGTAGGCCATTGGGCCCCTGATTATAGTGAGTTATAGTGATTGAGGAGTCAATTAGCTAACAGGTGGTGGAGGGGAAAAGGTGGTGCACTGGACTGAAGGCAACAGTGAGATTACTTTAAAGGAGAAATTGCAAAGCTACAGACTAACTAAGTTCAATTTAAAAAAGAAAGTAGTAAACTACCAGTCATTTTGGAATGCAGAATTAATAAGAAGATTAGACAGGCGTACCAATTATACAGAAGAAAACAATAAGATCAAAATAATGAGAAGGACCGAAGGAAGAGTAAAATATTTTGCTTGTAAATCAGTAAGAAGATATTGGTTAAAATGAATTGAGACTCTTGGTTGGAGAAGACTGTAAACTTTTGGATTGTAAGGAAAAAAATGACAAAAGTATGCAATAAGTTCCTTCTATCAGTCTTTATTAAAGAGAAAGATATCATAAAGAAGGTGAATCCTGAAGTGGTCAAGAGTAAGATGAATATTGTAATGACTTATAAAAAGAAGCTGTTATTTAAGCTAAAGGAAGACAGAGTACCAGAGTCTGATAGGATACTTTCTTGGATAATGACAGAAATAAAAAAAGGAAATTGCAGAGGCCTGACAGGGTGAATTCTCACAAGTGTTCTGCTGCTGAAAACTCAGATGGGGACTTTGGTGGGATGGCATACAGAAAAAAAATCATAGATGTGGACATCTATTGTCAAACGGAAAAGTGTGGTGCTGGAAAAGCACAGCAGGTCAGGCAGCATCCGAGGAGCAGGGGAATCGACGTTTCGCACATAAGCCCTTCGTTGTGAACATTCCTGGTGAAAGGCTTATGCCTGAAACTCTACTGTCCTGCTCCTCGGATGATGCCTGACCTGCTGTGCTTTTCCAGTGCCACATTTCTCGACTCTGCTCTCCTACAACTGCAGTCCTCACTTTCTCCATATTGTCAAACCTTCTGTGAAACCTCTGGTTACTGAGGAGAGATATGAGGTGTCCAAACCCAATGTTGCTCAAGGCTTTGTGTCGTGCTTAGAACTTGTCCTTTCCAAGTTGGAGCTGATGATCAACTCAGTGAGAGTATTTGCAAGCCCAATAATGGCAAATTGTCTGAAGACCAATATCATAATCTCCATTGCAGAACAATAAAAGCCACATAGTTTGAATGCTACAGTGGAAGTTCAGACTGAAATCAGGAAATCATAGGTTGGTTGCACATACCTGCAGCAAGCTGTCATACTGATTCATACTGATACTATAATTAGGGGGACAGATAGTATCCTTTGCAAACCGGATTGGGAGTCTCGCATGGTGTGTTGCCTGCCCGGTGCCAGGGTGCGGGACATCTCCGACCGGCTTGAAAGGATATTGGAGCAGAAGGGGAGGATCCAGTTGTTGTGGTCCACGTTGGGACCAACAACATAGGCAAAGCTAGGGTGAAGGACCTGTTTGGGGCTTATCGAGCACTAGGAAGGAAATTGAAGTACAGGTCCTCAAGGGTCATAATCTCCGGATTACTGCCTGAGCCACGTGCCAATTGGCATGGAGGTAAGAAAATTAGGGAAGTAAACACATGGCTAAGGGATTGGTGTGGGAAAGAGGGATTCCACTTCATGGGACATTGGCATCAGTTTTGGAACCAGGGGGATCTGTACCGTTGGGACGGTCTCCACCTGAACCAATCAGGTACCAATGTTCTAGTGAAGAGGATAAATAGGATGGTCAGTAGGACGTTAAACTTCTGAGTTGGGGGGAAGGGGAAGTGAAGGCGACAGGGAGTATGGAGTTAAATGGAAAGATAAGCAGCAAGATAGCATGTGTGCAGGCGGATTTAAACTTGAGGCAGACTGGGAATGCAGCAAAAAGGAAGGATATCTTAGGACATCTTATGACTTCCAATATCTCTAATGATAAGAAAGTTAGTATTAAGGCACTTTACCTGAATGCTCGTAGCATTCATAACAAAGATGAACTAATGGCACAGATTATTGTGAATGATTATGATGTGGTAGGCATCACAGAGATGTGGTTGCAGGGGGGTCAGGACTGGCAGTTAAACATCCAAGGATTTTCAACTTATCGAAAAGACAGGGAGGCGGCAGAGGGGGTGGGGTTGCCTTGTTAGTTAAGAACAAAATTAAATCTATGGCACTGAATGACATAGCGTCGGATGATGTGGAGTTTGTGTGGGTGGAATTGAGGAACCACAAAGGCAAAAAAACCATAATGGGAGTTATGTACAGACCTCCTAACAGTGGTCAGGACCAGGGGCGCAACATGTACCGGGAAATGGAGAAAGGCAATGTCAGAAAGGCAATGTCACGGTGATCATGGGAGACTTCAATATGCAGGTGGACTGGGTAAATAGTGGATCCAAAGAAAGGGAATTCATGGAATGCTTACAGGATGGGTTTTTGGAACAGCTTGTCATGGAGCCCACAAGGGAGCAGGCTATTCTGGACCTTTTGCTATGTAATGAACCAGACTTTATAAAAAATCTTAAAGTAAAGGAACACTTAGGAAGCAGCGATCATAATATGGTAGAGTTCAGTCTGCAGTTTGAAAGAGAGAAGGCAAAATCGGATGTAATGGTGTTACAGTTAAATAAAGGTAATTATGAGGGCATGAGAGAGGAACTGACGAAAATAGACTGGAAGCAGAGCATAGCAGGGAAGACAGTACAACAAAAATGGCAGGAGTTTGTGGGTATAATTGAGGACACTGTACAGAGGTTCATCCCCAAGAGAAAAAAGATTATCCGGGGTGGGATTAGACATCCTTGGCTGACAAAGGAAGTCAGGAAATGTATTAAAGAAAAAGAGAGATCCTATAAAGTGGCCAAGAGCACTCGGAAATCAGAAGATTGGGAAGGCTACAACAACAAACAGAGGATAACAAAGACATAAGTAAGGAAGGAGAGGATCAAATATGAAGGTAGGCTTTAATATTAGAAATGATAGTAAAAGTTTCTTTCAATACATAAGAAACAAACGACAGGCAAAAGTAGACATTGGGCCACTTCAAACTGATGCTGGAAGCCTAGTGATGTGAGATAAGGAAATGGCTGGAGAACTTAATAAGTACTTTGCACGAGGCAGCGCCGATACAGTCATCGATGTAGCGGAGGAAAAGGTGGGGGGTGGTGCCAGTGTAGCTGCAGAAGATGGACTGTTCCACATATCCTACGAAGAGGCAGGCACAGCTGGGGCCCATGCAGGTGCCCATGGCTAATCCTTTGGTTTGGAGGAAGTGGGAGGATTGGAAAGAGAAGTTGTTCAGGGTGAGGACCAGTTCAGTCAGTCGAAGGAGGGTGTCAGTGGAAGGGTACTGGTTGGTACGGCGGGAAAGGAAGAAGCGGAGGGCTTTGAGTCCTTCGTGATGGGGGATGGAGGTGTACAGGGACTGGATGTCCATGGTGAAGATAAGGTGTTGGGAACCGGGGAAGCAAAAATCATGAAGAGGTGGAGGGTGTGGGTGGTGTCCTGAACGTAGGTAGGGAGTTCTTGGACTAAGGGGGACAGGACCGTGTCGAGGTATGCAGAGATGAGTTCGGTGGGGCAGGAGCAGGCTGAGACAATGGGTCGGCCGGGGCAGTCAGGTTTGTGGATTTTGGGCAGGAGGTAGAAACGGGCGGTGCGGGGTTGTGGGACTATGAGGTTGGAGGCAGTGGATGGGAGATCCCCGGAGATGATGAGGTTATGGATGGTCTGGGAGATGATGGTTTGGTGGTGGGAGGTGGGGTCAAGGTCAAGTGGGCAGTAGGAGGAGGTGTCCGCGAGCTGGCGTTTAGCCTCAGGGGTGTAAAGGTTGGTGCGACAACCTGGCACCACCCCCCACCTTTTCCTCCGCTACATCGATGACTGTATCGGTGCCGCCTCATGCTCCCACGAGGAGGTTGAACAGTTCATCCACTTTACCAACACCTTCCATCCCGACCTCAAATTCACCTGGACCGTCTCAGTCTCCTCCCTCCCCTTCCTAGACCTTTCCATTTCTATCTCGGGCGACTGAATCAACACGGACATAAACTATAAGCCGACCGACTCCCACAGCTACCTAGACTACACCTCCTCCCACCCTGCCCCCTGTAAAAACGCCATCCCATATTCCCAATTCCTTCGTCTCTGCCGAATCTGCTCCCAGGAGGACCAGTTCCAAAACCGTACAATCCAGATGGCCTCCTTCTTCAAAGACCGCAATTTCCCGCTCAGACGTGGTCGACGATGTCCTCCACCGCATCTCCTCCACTTCCCGCTCCTCCGCCCTTGAGTCCTGCCCCTCCAACCGCCACCAGGACAGAACCCCACTGGTCCTCACCTACCACCCCACCAACCTCCATATACAGCGTATCATCCGCCGTCATTTCCACCACCTCCAAACAGACCCCACCATCAGGGATATATTTCCCTCCCCTCCTCTATCAGCGTTCTGAAAAGACCACTCCCACCATGACTCCCTCGTCAGGTACACACCCCCCACCAACCCAACCTCCACACCCGGCACCTTCCCCTGCAACCGCAAGAAATGCAAAATTTGCGCCCACACCTCCCCCCTTACTTCCCTCCAAAGTCCCAAGGGATACTTCCATATCCGCCACAAATTCACCTGCTCCTCCACACACATCATTTATTGCATCCGCTGCGCCCGATGTGGCCTCCTCTATATTGGGGAGACAGGCCGCCTACTTGCGGAACATTTCAGAGAACACCTCTGGGACACCTGGACCAACCAACCCAACCACCCCGTGGCTCAACACTTCAACTTCCCCTCCCACTCCAGCAAGGACATGCAGGTCCTTGGTCTCCTCCATCGCCAGATCATAGCAACACGACGGCTGGAGGAAGAGTGCCTCATCTTCCGCCTAGGAACCCTCTAACCACAAGGGATGAACTCAGATTTCTCCAGTTTCCTCATTTCCCCTCCCTCCACCTTGAACTCAGCACCGCCTTCCTCACCTGCAATCTTTTTCCTGACCTCTCCGCCCCCACCCCCACTCCGGCTTATCACCCTCACCTTGACCTCCTTCCACCTATCGCATTTCCAACACCCCTCCCCCAAGTCCCTCCTCCCTACCTTTTATCTTAGCCTGCTGGACACACTTTCCTCATTCCTGAAGAAGGGCTTATGCCCGAAACGTCGATTCTCCTGTTCCTTGGATGCTGCCTGACCTGCTGCGCTTTTCCAGCAAAACATTTTCAGCTCTGATCTCCAGCATCTGCAGTCCTCACTTTCTCCTGCAGAAGGATCTAGACAATTTGGGAGTGTGGTGATGGAATTCAATGTGATGGAATTCAATGTGAGCAAATGTGAGGTCTTGCACTTTGGAAAAAAGAATACAAGCAAGGACTACTTTCTAAACGGTGAGAAAATTCATAATCCAAAGTACAAAGGGATCTGGGAGTGCTCGTCGATGATTCTCTAAAGATAAACATGCAAGTTGAGTCCGTGATTAAGAAAGCGAATGCAATGTTGTCATTTATCTCAAGAGGGTTGGAATATAAAAGCACCATTGTGCTATTGAGACTTTATAAAGCTCTGGTTAGGCACCATTTGGAGTACTGTGTCCAGTTTTGGTCCCCACACCTCAGGAAGGATATACTGGCACTGGGGTGTGTCCAGCGGAGATTCATACGGATGATCCCTGGAATGGTAGGTCTAACATACGAGGAACGGCTGAGGATCCTGGGATTGTATTCATTGGAGTTTAGAAGATTAAGGGGAGATCTAATATAAACTTACAAGATAATACATGGCTTGGAAAGGGTGGACGCTAGGAAATTGTTTCTGTTAGGCGAGGAGACGAGGACCCGTGGACACAGCCTTAGAATTAGAGGGGTAAATTCAGAACAGAAATGCGGAGACATTTCTTCAGCCAGAGAGTGGTGGGCCTGTGGAATTCATTGCCGCAGAGTGCAGTGGAGGCCAGGACGCTGAATGTCTTCAAGGCAGAAATTGATAAATTCTTGATGTCACAAGGAATTAAGGGCTATGGGGAGAACGCGGGTAAGTGGAGTTGAAATGCCCATCAGCCATGATTGAATGGCGGAGTGGACTCGATGGGCTGAATGGCCTTACTTCCACTCCTATGTCTTATGGTCTTATGTCTTATGGTCTTATGCTTGTGGATATCAATGATCGAATCAGCTGACTGGATTTTATAGGAATGCAGCCCTGTGTGCTGTTGCATATTATGAGGGTGGCTGAGGCATTGACATGGGAATGGAAGTTATTCCAGGAAGAATGAAGCTGCTGTTTTCTCTGTCACAAGAAGACAGCATTGATTCTCCCACCACAATGCCTGAGCCCTTTCTATTGCTTGTCTGTCAGTGAGCCCAGACTGCTGCCTATACTGACAATGTGCAATACACAGTTGTGTATTTTATTATCAGAGCTGCTGCTCAAGAATGTCATCTATATACTGCCCCACTGTAAGTCAGCTGTGTTCCATCAGCCTTGTTGCATCGATCAGTCAATTTTTGTAATGGAATAGTGTTACAAATTACTGGGGTTGTTTGCTGGAAATCAAGCTCCACTATTCCCATAGTCTTCACAAACATTCAAGGTTATATTGAACTTCCAAAATTCTCCAATTTACCTGTCTTTTAGATCCAGATCAACAGAAAGCACTGACCAGGTTTTGTACTTAATAATAATTCTTATTTATTATAAATGAATAAATTCTAGTTATAGGTAAACAACTATAAACTGTTGATGTATAATTTTACTGGTTAAAACTTTAACTTCTTTATAAAGCTCCATCTACACACACATGCAGGTGTGGACAGATACAAAACAAATTGACATCATGGGTGGAGGAAAAATCTGGGAATAGTCCCATTTCACAGGTTTCACTGAAATGAAATCTTTAGCTTGCCAGGACTTGCTGATCCTCAATCTCTCTCCTCACAATACTTTCACTTGTTTCCAGGAGGCACAGAGCAACTGGTTCACAACTTACAAAGTCTCTGACTTATTGGTCAAAAGCCACTCCTTAAAGCAACCAGTGAGCAAAAATAAATAGACTTTCAATAGGCTTTAGGTATATTTTACTGCAGAGGAAAGACAGCATCTTCCTTTCTGGAGATCTAAAAGCTGTTTAGCTACTGTGAGCCAATCACATTGTTGTTGGCAGATAGAAAGCCTTTGTCATCAACAATTAGTCATCACTCAATAAACCAATCAACTTCTTGTTGCCAGCTGAATTTTCTTTCATACAGACTCCCTGGTTCCAGCATATTTGCAATAACCTCTTCCCACTGTGAACAGCAGTACTATGAGTGTTGTTAACCTGCTTTTTAAAAAGTGCAGTAGTGACTTCCATAAACCTTGTTTATTTTAAATCTGTCCTTTTCCCATTTCAGTCCTCAGTCAAAAATACCGAAAAATAAAAAAGATTCAGTTGGTAAATGTTGGATAGTTTGATTGATGAATGTTAGTTTGCAAAGGTTGTTTTGAGGTGGCTTTTATGCTTTGTGTAGTAGCATGATTCTTGTTGACAGCTGGAGTCATGAGTGAAGTTGCAGCCAGTCTTCTCGTGTGGTGATTCACATGCTGATGAAGCAGAGGACTGGTGCAAAATGAAAGGATCATGATTACTACCAGTATAATGGGCACTGACATGTAGAATGCACTGAGTATGGACACAGCCCAGATTGATTCAGTTCGGCTAGGGGGTGTCGCGTTAGCAAAAGATGAAACACTTTGTGCTTATGCCAAAATATCTGAATTTAAATGCCTAGAAGCAACATGTATTGTAGCAAATGGACTCTGTACAATGGCAAAACCATCTATCCAGGTGAGGTAATATTTATGCTCAATCTACTTCTCTCTTCGAACAGAGCAGGCAATAAATTCTCCCTTTTTGTGTACAGAACATCAGTTGTATCCCTGATACAACAATGATGGTGAACTGTGGAGTTGTTGGATATATGTGGAAGGAAACAGATATGAAGACATTCTGGTCACAGTCATATTTAATTCCACTGGAGATATCGTCTTCATTTTGCTTTGAGGCTCACACCGCAAATACTTAAAAATAATGCAAGAGGTGTAAATATATGGCTTACTTGTAAAACAGATGGCTAGCTGCGAGTGTAAATGTATTCAGCATTCAGAAGCCTGTGGTGACGCTATGTAATGCACGCAGAAGGCGGTCACGTGACATTCCGTATCGAGCCCGGAAGAGTGCGAGGCGGTCACGTGACATTCCGTTTCGCGCCCGGAAGAGTGCGAGGAGGTCACGTGATGCTCTGTTTCGCGGGCAAAAGAAGGTCACGTGGGGTCGGACATCCGGGAATGCGAGGAAGCGGAGAATGGAGTCAGATCAACAGCCAATCAGAAGATAATTCTACCTCAGTGTTTGTATGACGTTTTTTATTGTATAAAAGACTGGGTCAGGGACAGAACGGGGTCTTACTTTTTGAACTGGCACACTTTGTAGTTTGTCAGGGACAAAAAGGTTTAGACCCAGAGCTCTGAATGCTTTGTTCACTTACTGTTTAAAATAAATTAAGAGTGTGAGACCGAATATCTTCTCCTATTGCTTCATTTAAAAGAACACGCAGGACTTGGCTCACACATAGAAGAAAGTAAGTTGGTAGATTGAGCCAAAGTCCATCAGAGGCTATCATATTTTGATCTGACTTAATCTCATTTAAACTGAAATATGTGATTGAAATTTGTAGAAATTGTCAAACCAGTAGAAACATAAATAGTTGAAGTACAGAATGCTAACGATTGAAGATAAAAGCTACTGGCTCCATTTTTTTCATTGCAAACATACAGAACTACTGGTAAAACACTTCGGAGCCAACAAAATGTTGTAAATGGGATGTAACTGCTAAACAAACATTTTTAACAGCTATGTTTTGCTTTGATGTTCATTCCAAACTCAGGAAAAGCTGTACACTCACAGAAATCTACAGACACTGCGATTGAGAACAGAGAAACAAGATATTTTATAAATGCTACTTTAGTTATCTTTAAGTCGATTAAAACTTGACAGAGAATACAAACTGACATTGATTGGCAGTATTTGCTTTTGAAATGCAGAGAACTAAGCAGACATGTTTACCTTATGGTTTGACAGATGGAATTGCTCAATTCGCTGAGTGACAGTTTCTAAAAGTCAGTAAATGAGAGACTAGAACTGTTTAGTGTCATATGACAAAGGATCATTAAAAATCTTGCAACATCTGCAAGGAATGGAACATCACTTAAAGAAGTTTTAAACATATGCATGTTGTAATGTTGTGGTTTGCACAAAATATTTGACAGCTCATTGAATGATTATAGTGTAAGTGTAACTAGGCAGTATGATCCTGTCAATGAAACATCCTATCCAGCTTGGAAAGAAAAGATAGACAAACTGTTGCAAACATGTATTCTGTGCCTAAGCTGGACAGCCTGGTCTGCTGCTTGATGATACAATTGGTAGCAGGCTGACCACGCACTGGGTAATTATACGTAAGAATTATTTTGAATCATTTATGACTAATGTGTGCAGTGCTAATGGGTGCAGTGTATTATTCTAATCTACTAAATGCATTAATTTTATTTTAGTTTGAATGTCATCTCATTAGCCCATATTTTCTGATGGCTATTTATTATACCTGTGTGAATAGGAGTTATACATGGGGACCCTATAGAATTTCCATCCTAGCAGAATCTGAAGGAATTAACCAGGAAATTGAAGATTCTGCTGGGAAATTCTTACTTCTGAAATTCCTCTGAAAGTATTCACTTAAATTGGAAATTTCCAATGAAATTAATCATTACTCAGGAAAAGGTATTTCATCAAGCATATACTTTAACTCTGAGTCATACATATTTGCACAATTTCAATTACCTCTCCCCTAGAAACGAACACAATACCTCTCCCTCCCCCTCCACCATCGTAGATCTTTACATCCCTCATGACCTGTCCCCACTACTGTCACTTCTCTCACCTTGTAACATACTCCATTCTCTTACTCCCCCCTGCCTCCCACCATCCCCCTACCCTGGACCAGACCGGACCTGACCCAACCACACCGCTGCCAGACCTGACCAGACACTCACTCCCCCCATCCCCCATCTGATCCAATGTATCTCACCTTCTCTGACCTGCCTGTCCCTTAGCAGGCATTATACCCCCTTGGCATCTTATCACCTTCCTACCTGGCATATTTTCTTCTGCCCAGCTGGCACCCTAACCTTGACACATTTGGCATCCTTCTCCTGGCATATTACCACCCATTCCCTAATGATACCCTCTTTACCAGGCACCAAGTACCATACTTGCATGGCATCAACCACCAACACATTTAGTACTCTAACCCTTCATTTATTATCCTTCCCCAGTTGGCATGTCATGCAGCCGACACCCTCCTCACTGGGCACCCTATGCCTTCGACCATTCTGAACTCTACTCTCCCAGCACCCTTATATCACATATATCTTAAATGCATACAATTTTCACAGCAACTGTCACCTTTAAATTTCAGAATATGGCAGCTGACTGCTATGAGAAATGGGCATGGTTTGCCTTCTTCTGACAGTTCTATACTGAATGGCAGAATGATAGTATGGTACTGTACTTCTGAGGGAGCCCTCAGCAGAATCTCCTGTCAGAAATGCACATTTTCTTTCTTTTGTTAAAAAGAGGACTGTGAATTTTTCACTCCTCAGAAAATCCGGCTCGTTATCTCTAGTAATTCTTATGTCTAAACAGTGGACTAACATGTTAGGGGTAATAGGTTATGTCTCAACAAAGAAACTAATTCAATAAGTCATTAATAGCAAACTGCCATACCCCCTTTTGTTCTAGCTGCAATATTCTCAGCGTAGGGGCAGGGGAATGGTGGGGGGTGGGGTGGGGGTGGGCATGCATTTCCTTTGAGGTAGGAGAGGTTGCAGGTTTGGAAAGGGTTGTTGAAATAACTTGTAGTGCATCTTGTGAATGGTGTTCACTGCTGCAAATGTACATCAGTCGTGAAGAGAGTGAATGTTGAAGATGGTGTGTTCATGAAGCAACTGCTTTGTCCTCGATGGCCTCAAGCTTGAGTGTTTCTGGAGTTGCACCCATCAAGACAAGTGGAGAGTATTCCATTGTACTCCTGTCTTATAAAATTTGGACAGGCACTGGTAAAAAAAGGTGAGCTATTGGTCAAGCATTGCAATTTAGTCAAGTTCTTTTTTAGCCAATTGTACTCCAGGATGTTTATCATGAATATTCAGTGATGATAATGACATTGAGTGTCAAAGGCACATGATCAGACCCTCTCTTGTTTGAGATGAGCATTGCCTGGTACTTGTGTCAGACTATTACTTGCTACTTATTAACCCAAGTCTGGGCATTATCCAGGTTTCATTGCATGTGGACACAGGCTACATAGGTATATATGAGGAGTCGCAAATGGTGCTGAATACTGTGTAATCACCAATGAAAATCCCCACTTCTGATATTATGATGAAGCAGCTAAAGACTGATAGGACTCAGACGCTTTCATAAGTAACATCTTCAATGTTGTGCTGGGACTGCGATGATTGAATTCCAAATTGTCCTAGGTATGATTCCATTTCTTTTTGACATCAGTATTTTTGTTAGGGTCCTTAACACCATACTCAGTCAAATTACTCCAGTCATGAGTTCAGCCCTTCTTTACAACTTTGTAGCAAGGCTGGAGATCAGGAGCTGAGTGGCCTTGTTGGGATCCAACCTGAGAACCAATGAGCAGGTTATTGCTAAGCAAGTGTCACTTGATTGCACTTTTGATGATCCCTTTCATTATTTCACTGATGATCAAACGTGAACTGATAGGATGGTAGTTGGCTGGGCTAGATTTGCCCTGCTTTCAGTGCACAGGATGTGTCATTTTCCACATTTTCATGCAGATGCTGGTGATGTATCTGGACTGCAACAGCTTGGCTGGGCTATGGCCATTTCTGGAACACATTCTTCAGTACTATTGCAGGAATGCTATCAGTGCTTGTAGCAGTTGCAGTACCGAGTGCCTTCAGCCATTTCTTGATATCACATGGAGTGAATCAAATTGATTGAAGACTAGCATCTGAGAAGCTGGACAATAGGTTGAGATGGATCATTCACTTCTGAATAACATTTGTTGCAGTGGCTTCAGCTTTCTCTTTTACACTACTATTCTAGGATCCCCCATCATTGAGGATGGGAATATTTGTGGATCATTCACTCCCTGTTAGTTGTTTAATTATCCACATGGCTGGTTATGGCAGGACTGCAGAACTTAAATCTGATCCATTAGTTGTGGAATTGCTTAGTTCTGTCTATCACAAGTTGTTTATGTAGTCTTGCCATATTGATATCTTATTTTTAATTCTCAAATTCTCCTGTCCTCCTGAGATATAGCAGCAGACTTAGGCCATTTGGCCCATCAAATCTACTCCACCAATCAATCATGGTTGATATGTTTCTCAACCCCGATCATCGAATGGAATCTAACAATTTGGTGTGGAAGCAGGCCATTCAGCTCATTGAGTCCACACAGACCCTCCGAAGAGCATCCCGTCCAGATACAACTCCCCTAACCTATCCTGTAACTTTGCATTTCAGATGGCTAATCTACCTAGCCCACACATCCATGGATGCTGCGGGCAATGTTTGGCATGGCCAATTGACCTAACCTGCTCATGTTTGGACTGTGGGTGGAAACTGGGATACCCGGAGGAAACACTCGCAGACATGGGGAGAATGTGCATACTCCACAAAGACAGTTGGCCCAGGCTAGAATCGAACCCAAGTCCCTGGCAGTATGAGGTATCAGTGCCGCCCTGTTCTCCTGCCTTCTCCCTGTAATCCTTGATCCCCTTACTAATCAAGAACCTACCTTCTCGCTGTAATTCTTGATCCACCAATCAAGAATCTATCTCAGCCTTAACCACACTCAACAATATGGCCTCCACGGCCCTCTGCAGCAACACGTTCCACAGATTCACCACTCTCTGGTAGATCTCAGTCCTAGAATCATGGTGAGGCTCAGGTGTACCCGAGAACTCTGTGGGAAACTAGAGAAGTGACTGCTGGGCCTCTTGCTGAGATATTTGTATCATCAATAGTCACAGGTGAGATGCCGGAAGACTGGAGGTTGGCAAACGTGGTGCCACTGTTCAAGAAGATCGATAAAGACAAGCGAGGGAACTATAGACCGGTGAGCCTGACCTCGGTGGTGGGCAAGTTGTTGGAGGGAATCCTGAGGGACAGGATGTACATGTATTTGGAAAAGCAAGGACTGATTCGGGATAGTCAACATGGCTTTGTGCATGGGAAATCATGTCTCACAAACTTGATTGAGTTTTTTGAAGAAGTAACAAAGAGGATTGATGAGGGCAGAGCAGTAGATGTGATCTATATGGACATCAGTAAGGCATTCGACAAGGTTCCCCATAGGAGACTGATTAGATCTCATGGAATACAGGGAGAACTAGCCTTTTGAATACAGAATTGGCTCAAAGGTAGAAGACAGAGGGTGGTGGTGGAGGGTTGTTTTTCAGACTGGAGGCCTGTGACCAGTGGAGTGCCACAAGGATCGGTGCTGGGTCCTCTACTTTTTCTCATTTACATAAATGATTTGGATGCGAGCATAAGAGGTGCAGTTAGTAAGTTTGCAGATGACACCAAAATTGGAGGTGCAGTGGACAGCGAAGAGGGTTAACTCAGATTACAACAGGATCTTGACCAGATGGACCAATGGGCTGAGAAGTGGCAGATGGAGTTTAATTCAGATAAATGTGAGGTGCTGCATTTTGGGAAAGCAAATCTTAGCAGAATTTATACACTTAATGGTAAGGTCCTCAGGAGTGTTGCTGAACAAAGAGACCTTGGAGTGCAGGTTCATAGCTCCTTGAAAGTGGAGTTGCAGGTAGATAGGATAGTGAAGAAGGCATTTGGTATGCTTTCCTTTATTGGTCAGAGTATTGAGTACAAGAGTTGGAAGGTCATGTTGTGGCTGTACATGACATTGGTTAGGCCACTGTTGGAATATTGCATGCAGTTCTAGTCTCCTTCCTATCAGAAAGATGTTGTGAAACTTGAAAGGGTTCAGAAAAGATTTACAAGGATGTTGCCAGAGTTGGAGGATTTGAGCTACAGGGAGAGGCTGAACAGTCTGGGGCTGTTTTCCCTGGAACGTTGGAGGCTGGGGGTGACCTTATAGAGGTTTACAAAATTATGAGAGGCTTGGATAGGATAAATAGACAAAGTCTTTTCCCTGGGATCGGGGAGTCCAGAACTAGAGGGCATAGGTTTAGGGTGAGAGGGGAAAGATATAAAAGAGACCTAACGGGCAACCTTTCCATGCAGAGGGTAGTACGTGTATGGAATGAGCTGCCAGAGGATGTGGTGGAGGTTGGTACAATTGCAACATTTAAGAGGCATTTGGATGTGTATATGAATAGGAAGGGTTTGGAGGGATATGGGCCTGTGCCCGAAACGTTGAATCTCCTGTTCCCTGGATGCTGCCTGACCTGCTGTGCTGTTCCAGCAATAAAGTTTCAACTTTGATCTCCAGCATCTGCAGACCTCACTTTCTCCTTGGAGGGATATTGGCCTGGTGCTGGCAAGTGGGACTAGATTAGGTTGTGATATCTGGTCGGCATGGACAGGTTGGACCGAAGGGTCTGTTTCCATGCTGTACATCTCTATGACTCTATGAAATGCTTATCCTTTCAGCTGAGGAGACGAGATGTTGTAGGGATGCAGGGGCCAAATGCTGTGTAAAATTCAGTCCCAATGGCTCTTTTTTTTGTGAAGGACAGACACAGTACCAATCCCAGCAGAGCTGCTAAAACTAGAGAGCTGATAGCCATCAGGTTGGGGCTGTTAAATCACTGAAGGGAGACCTGACCCCAGTCAAGATTGGCTCAAACCTGACTTTTAAGCTGTTGGGTGAGACCACTGCTTCTATGTAATAGTCCTGTCAATGTACTCAAAAGCAGCCTAGTGCCATTTACTTGGTCAGAACTATGAGCGCTTGGCAGTGTATATGGCATTGACGGTGTCACATATCACTCATTAACAAATTAAAAATTATACTTAAGAGCATAACTACAGAGAAGGGCTGATATAACTACACAGAATGTTGGCACACTAAAAGGTTAGAGTCCATTGGGATTTACACTGAATTACAGGTAACAATAAAAGAATATTCTATTCTATTCAATTCAGTTCACATTGTGTTTGATTATTTTCTCAATTTGAAGCAACAAAGAGCTAGTTTAAGTAGAAGAGTATTACAGGACATTTTTACCATACGTATATGCTTTATATAAACACCCAACTACCATACTGATAATGCACTATAACTTCTTCAGACTGTAACGCTTGTAACCAGTTGTTTTTTGGACTTCCAACATTCTCTAGACAGGTGAGAATGCTTAACTGCAAGTGTATGAAGTAAACAGTATAGATATAAGTATTTACCTGAAACATAAAAGTGATAAAACTTTATAAAACCATAAGAAAAAAATGTTGTTTATCCAAGAATTATATCTTCCATCTTTCCATTCCCAATGCTCCATATGAAAATGATGCTTGGATTTTCTCAAAACCATTGATATTTCCAAATAAATAGATTTCCAGACTAAAGGTGTTATAGTGTTAGACAGAAAAATGGAGTATATTTAGTTCATATTTAAACAATACACTATCCCTCTGCTGACAATATTTTATGGGAATATTCAAAGTTTGGGAGAAGATTTGTAGCTCGGGTGCTCATTGTTGTGGTTGTGTTCGCCGAGCTGCGAATTTGTGTTGCAGACGTTTCATCCCCTGTCTAGGTGACATCCTCAGTGCTTGGGAGCCTCCTGTGAAGTGCTTCTGTGTTGTTTCCTCCAGCATTTATAGTGGTTTGTCTCTGCCGCTTCCGGTTTTCCATTCCAGCTGTCCGCTGCAGTGGCCGGTATATTGGGTCCAGATCGATGTGTTTGTTGATAGAATCTGTGGATGAGTGCCATGCCTCTAGGAATTCCCTGGCTGTTCTCTGTTTGGCTTGTCCTATAATAGTAGTGTTGGCCCAGTCGAACTCATGTTGCTTGTCATCTGTGTGTGTGGCTACTAAGGATAGCCACGAAACGACACGACCAGCTATCCTTAGTAGCCACACACACAGGTGACAAGCAACGTCAGTTCGACTGGGACAACACTACTATTATAGGACAAGCCAAACAGAGAACAGCCAGGGAATTCCTAGAGGCATGGCACTCATCCACCGATTCTATCAACAAACACATCGACCGGCCACTGCAGCGGACAGCTGGAACGGACAACCGGAAGCGGCAGAGACAAACCACTACAAATGCTGGAGGAAACAACATTGAAGTGCTTCACAGGAGGCTCCCAAGCATTGAGGATGTCACCTAGACAGGGGACGAAACGTCTGCAACACAAATTTACAGAAATACGTTTGCCATTCACTGCAATAGATATTATCTCCCTTTTAACTCAATATTTATAATTAAGATCAAATATAAATATTTCTGTATATAGAACATTGCATGATTTAGAGCATCCTAAAGTGGTTTGAGGTAATTTTCTGATGTAGTCAATGTTGTCGCGAATGTACAAGCAGCTAATTTGCATATGCACAAAAATATATTATGGATACAGGTGCAGCAAGCTATTAGGAAGGCTAGTGAAACCTTAGCCTTTGTCACAATAGGAATTGAATACAGGAGTAAGCAAGTTTTGCTTCAATTGTACAGTAGCTAGGTTAGACCACACCTGATGTATCTGTGTGCAGTTTTGGTGTCTTTATCGCAAGAAATGTATTATTGACGTAGAGGAAGTTTAATAAAGTTTTACCAGACTTGTTCTCGAGATGGTGGGACTGTCGTATGAAGAGTGATTAGGCAAATAGGGTTTATATTCTCTGGAGTTTTTTTTACACACAGCGTATTTTTTGATTGAAATGAACTGCCAGAAAAAGTGATGGATGTAGGTACAGTTATAATATTTAAAGACATTTGGATAAGTTCCTGGATAGGAAAAGTTTGGAGAGATATGGGCCAAACGCAGGCAGGTGGGACTAGTTTAATTTGGGATTATGGTCAGCATGGGTTGGTTGGAGCATCTGTTCCCATGCTGTATGACTCTATGACACTCAGAACTAATTGAAACCTACAAAATACTTAAAAGTACAGTGTAGTTGCAAGTAAGATGTTTCCCTGGTTTGATTATCTAGAACCAGGTGACACCATTTACAACTAAGGGCAAAGCTATTTACAACTGGGATGTGGAGAATGGTTTTTTTTTGCTCAGAGGGCATGAATCTTTAAAATTTTCTACCCCAGAGAGCTGTGGTAGCTCAGTCATTGAGTGTTTTTAAGTAGAGATTGATAAACATTTGATTATCAATTGCATAAAGGATTACGGGGATAGTGTAGATAAAGGTTGTATCAGCCATGTATGTATTAAATAGTGGCTCAATGGACTAACAAACCTACTCCTCTTACAATGTATTATATTTTACTTATTAAAAGGTTGAGGTTCTAAGATTATACTTTTTGTCGGAAAGTAATGGCTTGACTTTTAAATGAATAACTTATATGTGGTGGATGTCTTCTCCAATCATCAAGGGTTAAAACCATAATTTCCCATCATCTCATCATTGCAGATTCACTACGTCGGAGACTGTTCTTGCCAACTGCCCACCAAAGTATTGCAAAAGGAGCTGAAACATATCTTTATTGCTTTTTTTGTTAATATGTAAATAATAACTTCCCTGAAGACAAACACTAATTTCTGTATACTAAACTGATCAAATGTATCAAATTAATGAATGGTAAAGCCACATGTATTAAGTTATGCAAGTTAATTCAACACAGTACATGTTCATTTTAAAAAATCACCCTGTTCCTCAACTTCAGAAGTCAACAGCATGTCCCAATCTGCTTCTTGATTTGAATAATCGTATGGATCATCAACATCAATTCCTTCAGCAATCCGGTTGTCATTGCTAGCCATGTTTCACATTTAATATTTTCCGTGCTATCAAGTGCATTGGACATCTTATATTTCTCAAAATATTTCATCCCAGTCTTCCACAACCCATTCACACAGGATTGATAATTTCAAAATTCATACGTTGCCTCATGTAATGAATGTTTTCTCTGAGCATCCAGTCATTCCACTTTTTCCTCATGCTATCCTTATGGACCTTATTTTGAGAGGCAACCAATAGTTGAATGAGGCTGTTTAGACCACTTTGAATCATCACAATATCACTATTTTGCTATCTAACATCACCAACAAGATGTGGTCTGACCGTGTCCCAGATCAGAAGAATGTTTTCTTTAAGTAAGCCCTCGCACAGAAATTACAAACTTTCCTCAAGCTTAATTACAAGTTGCCCTTATACATCCATCCTTTCTTGTTAACTATAATAATGAATCTTTTTAAGAATTGTTACACAGGAAGAACCTTTCTCTTGAGTATCAGCATTCACTTAAATTTTATCCAGTTAGATTTACACAATAACACAATGATGAATCTACTCTTCATGACCAGTTTTCTTCATTAACAATGTTTTCTCTCTCGCAATTTTCACCAAATGACTGGCAGGCAGGTCAGAATTCATAATATTCCCATTTACGTTACCAATAAAATCAATACATATCATCTTTTGTCAATATTTTATGAATCACTGAAAGATAACAAGCCTGTCATTAGGTTTTGTGGGAGATGCTGTGAAATTTTGGTGTTTTGGTGCAATACAGAATTGTCTATTTTCATCAAACTGGTCCAGTATGCATGGCTGGCTTTGGAATCTGTAATGCCTAATAATATTGGAGATAGTAAGGAATGTAGATGTTGGAAGTCAGTGTCAACATAAAAATAGAGCTGGGAATGCACAGCAGGTCAGACAGCAGCAGAGGAGCAGGAAAGTCAATGTTTCGGGTGGGGACCCTTCATCAGGATTCAGTCCTAAGTAAGGGTACCAACTTGAAAGGCTGACTTTCCTGCTCCTCCGATGCTGCCTGACCTGCTGTGCCTTTTGCAGCTCCACTTTCTATCGACTCTGCCTGATAATATTGCTTGGTTCAGGATAGAGATTCAAGTAGATCTGCAAGAAACTGGGAGTCCATTCTGGTAATTTTCATTGAGTTCTGAAGCTGCTGGACAATTATTTGCCTGCTATGCAATCTCAATAACATTAAATTTAGAATTGAACACATTAAAGGTTCTAAGGACTGTGCAGCCAGATTTTGCCCTGGTTTTACCAATCTTTTCTAAAGCTTATTACTTGTGTGTCTGTTTGATGTCAAGTTTCTATTATTTTTAATAGGAATTAATACATAATAAAATTTATATTTCTGGCTCCTTCATTTTCTGATGAACGAGGTTTTGATCGCTGTGGGCTTATAAATACATTTTAAAAATTGTAATCAACTGAGATGGGGTTAAAAGAAAGGTATCATCTCTCCCTCCTTTCTTTGTTGCATAGCACTTAAACTAATTTTGAAGCTTGAATACACAGCAATTTGAAAATGCTGTGTATTTCCACAATTGAAATAACTAATATTAAGCATGATCACAGAGAATCTGGTTTACCGTAATATTAGCATTGTGCATATCATAGCGTTGTGGGTGCTCGTGTGAATAAAACACAAAAAGGTTTGCATGCAGATGAAGCTTGTATTTAATGTGACAAATGGAACTTTGGCCTACATTACTAGGTGATTGGAGTTTAAAAGCAAAGAATTCATGTTACAATCCTACAGAGAGTTAGTGAGGCCACACGTGGAGTACTGTGTACAAATTTGGGCCCTATTTTTTTTAAAAATAAAAATCATACCAACATTGGATGTGGATCAAAAGATATTCACTAGGCTGATTCCTGAGATGAAAGGGTTGACTTGTTAATGGTTAACTGGGTTAGGCTTATTTTCATTACAATTTAGAAGAATGAGGGGTGATCCGATTGAAACAAAATCCTCTGAGAGGGCTTGACAGAGTAAATGTTGAGATGATGTTTCCACCAATGATGGAATCATAAACCAGAGGACATAAGTTCAGAATAAATGGACACTTCTTTAAAACTGAGTTGCAAAGGATTTTCTTTTCTACCAAATAGTAGTAGATGTCTGGAATTCTCTGCCTCATGGAGTTGCGTAGGATAGATTACCAGAAGTATTTAAAGAGGAGGGAAGTAGATTTTTTTAAAATATCTAAGAGTCAAATGGCTATGCTGAGCTGCTATGAAAGAAGAATTGAAACTTAGAACAGATCAGACATGATCTTGTTGAATAGCGAGGAAACTATTCGTGCCCCTATTTCTATGTACTCATATCACTGATTCAGATTTTTACTGACACAATTGTAAATTATAGATGCACTAATGTTTGTCTTGTAATAGTTATAAGCAGACAATTTCTTCTTAATGCTATATATGGGAATCAGATACTTAATTATGTGGAGGGAATTACGATTTCACCAGACACAGCCTGAAGAGACCTTCGTGAACATGGAACCTAATGTGTAAACATTTGGAAATGAAAGTCAACTTAGGCAATAATGAAAGATGGGCAATTGCAAATTAACAGTTTTACACTCCATTCATTTCAGCATAAAACAGACGAGTGACTCGCTCTCGCCTACTTTGCATGCAAGATGAGATTTACCTGTATCTACTTTAAGTGGAGATCCTAATTTTATCTCAGCAATAGTGGCTAAAAGATTCCTATATTTGTAATAACTGTGGTTCTGTAATACTCTTTGACTGCAGGAATTTATTAATATCATTACAAAAATATGATGTCTTTTTAAAGAAACATTAATAGGGTTCCAAAACCTTTCAACTGGGGCACTTCATTAATCCATCTATTTCATGTAAATTTTAATTGCTTTCCCATTTTCTCCAAAGTTAGGAACGCCTATGGATTGAAATCACAGTCAGCAATATTACCATCAAATGTGTTCACGCTTGCATAAAATTCCTCCGTGCATGAAAGTAATGAAGGCATTAAAATGAATAAGATAATATCTTTGTTAAAATATTGGTCAAGAAGTCACAGTAATTTATTAATCCCTCAGTTGTATGACAGCTTTGCTTCACTTGGGGAAGAGGAGACCTTGGTTTGTTGGGGTTTAACAAGAAAGGATCATCATTGCTCCCAAGAAGCCAGTTATCCACAAAGGTAGTTAGTTGCCAATGTTTGATAGCTGAGCCAGTCAAACTTTTCTGGTCAGAACCTATATTGTTTGTGACTCTATTAAGCAGCAGGATTAATGTTGAATAAGGCCTTTTGTTAAGAAAAAAGTACAATTAAGCACAACGTTTATCATCATATGCCAAGCATATCACTCAAGTTCCTAGCAAAGGCTAATGGTATCCACAAGAATTAATTAGTGCGGATTCTACTGTTTATTTAAATTTAACACATTGTATTAATTGTTAGTTCGAGGTTATTATGTTTGACTTCCTTTCCTCTGCAGTGCAATTAGCTACAAACACATTACTTCTTATTTTGTGAAAATAGAATGGATGTTTTCAAATGCATCTAAAGTATCATTCAAGTGGTGCATGATTCATACCCAACCAAATTGCGAGCCGTATTTGATTTTATGCAGTTAACTTTGTTTACATAATGTAGGTGAGCTAACAGCTCAGGATTGCTAGAAGGCTGCTATTGATGGAAGAAAAGTAGGAGATCTTAATGGTGTGATGTGTAAAATTGTACTCAGTGACTGGATACTGGGGCAAAAACAAAATGTACTGGATTCCAACATTTCAAATATTACAGAACCAATGCAAATGTTTCCAGGGTGGTAAAATTACCTGACCCAAATTAGCAACACTCTTATTAAATGTAGAAAGAAGACATATCTCCCAGTGGAGGGCCCTCACCCAGGGAGTTGTCCTTCTTTCTGTCAGAGATCTGGGCTGGACAGTGTGGCACATGGTAGTTCCATACAATTAACATTTGAGCAGATTCACTAGTTGCTATGTCAAACTTGATTTTCTTTGTAACCCAGAGGAAACTGTGTCTCATGTTTATTTGGATTATGCACATTTGCAGCTTAGTTTCTTTTTTGAAAGTGTCTGCTTTAAAATTTTTGGTTGTACTTCAAGCCCATATTCCTAACCAATGGGCATCCTGTGTCGAGGGTGGCCTGCACAGAGCATTCTGCAATTACAACCAGCTTCTAAATATGAACGGTGAAATTGTGTAGATCCCCATATAACTCTGGAGGAAAAGGTTTATTCCATGCATCAACGTGTCAAGGGAGTGCACTGCCATCTAAGGCTCGGAGACATAAAATAGACAACTCACATGCCTGTTTTCTGTCACCACGCCCAACTCCGCTCCCACGCCGATCTCCATCCCCGCCCCCATGCCCAACACTGCCCCCATTCCCAGCTCCAGCCCCACACCAGGTCCTAGCTTCCAGCCCTGCCATGTTTTCACCATCCCTCCAGAATTACCCCTCTCTGAGGATGAAAGATCAGTCCTCAGCAGAGGCCTCACCTTCATTTCCCTACGCTCTCGGATTAACAAGTTCAACACATGGCGTGACATCGAACAATTCTTCCGCCGCCTTCGCCTCCCTGCCTACTTCTTCAACCAGGATTCTCGCCCATCCTCTGACGACGCCTTCTCCCACCTCCAACACCCCATCCACCTGGACACCCCATGCTGATCTCTTACCTGCCCTCGATCTCTTCATAGCTAACTACCGCCGCGACATTAACCACCTCAACCTCTCCACCCCTCTCACCCACTCCAACCTCTCACCCTCAGAATGTGCAGACCACCACTCCCTCCGTTCCAACCCCAAACCTCACTATCAAACTGGCAGACAAGGGAGGCGCGGTAGTAGTTTGGCGCACCGACCTTTACACCGCTGAGGCTAAACGCCAGCTCGCGGACACCTCCTCCCACTGCCCCCCTTGACCATGACCCCACCTCACACCAACAAACCATCATCTCCTAGACCATCCATAACCTCATCACCTCAGGGGATCTCCCATCCACCGCCTCCAACCTCATAGTCCCACAACCCCGCACCGCCCAAAATCCACAAACCTGACTGCCCTGGATGACCCATTGTCTTAGCCTGCCCCTGCCCCACCGAACTCATCTCTGCATACCTCGACACGGTCCTGTCCCCCTTAGTCCAAGAACTCCCCACCTACGTTCGGGACACCACCCATGACCTCCACCTCCTCCATGGTTTTCGCTTCCCCGATTCCCAACGCCTTATCTTCACCATGGACATCCAGTCCCTGTACACCTCCATCCCCCATCACGAAGGACTCAAAGCCCTCCGCATCTTCCTTTCCCGCCGTACCAACCAGTACCCTTCCACTGACACCCTCCTTCGACTGACTGAACTGGTCCTCACCCTGAACAACTTCTCTTTCCAATCCTCCCACTTCCTCCAAACCAAAGGAGTAGCCATGGGCACCCGCACAGGCCCCAGTTATGCCTGCCTCTTCGTAGGATATGTGGAACAGTCCATCTTCCGCAGCTACACTGGCACCAACCCCACCTTTTCCTCCGCTACATCGATGACTGTATTGGCGCTGCCTCGTGCTCCCACGAGGAGGTTGAACAGTTCATCCACATTACCAACACTTTCCACCCCAACCTCAAATTCACCTGGACCGTCTCAGACTCCTCCCTCCCCTTCCTAGACCTTTCCATTTCTATCTCGGGCGATCAAATCAACACGGACATAAACTATAATCCGACCGACTCCCACAGCTACCTAGACTACACCTCCTCCCACCCTGCCCCCTGTAAAAACACCATCCCATATTCCCAATTCCTTCGTCTCCGCTGCATCTGCTCCCAGGAGGATCAGTTCCAATACCGTACAACCCAGATGGCCTCCTTCTTCAAGGACCACAATTTCCCCCCCAGACGTGGTCGATGATGCCCTCCACCGCTTCTCCTCCACTTACCGCTCCTCCACCCTTGAGCCCCGCCCCTCCAACCGCCACCAGGACAGAATCCCCCTGGTCCTCACCTACCACCCCACCAACCTCCATATACAACGTATCATCTGCCGTCATTTCCGCCACCTCCAAACAGACCCCACCACCAGGGACATATTTCCCTCCCCTCCCCTATCAGCGTTCCAAAAAGACCACTCCCTCCGTGACTCCCTCGTCAGGTCCACACCCCCCACCAACCCAACCTCCACTCCCGGCACCTTCCCCTGCAACCGCAAGAAATGCAAAACTTGCGCCCACACCTCCCCCGCTTACTTCCCTCCAAGGCCCCAAGGGTTCCTTCCATATCGGTCACAAATTCACCTGCACCTCCACACACATCATTTATTGCATCCGCTGCACCCGATGTGGCCTCCTCTATATTGGGGAGACAGGCCGCCTACTTGCGGAATGTTTCAGAGAACACCTCTGGGACACCCGGACCAACCAACCCAACCACCCCGTGGCTCAACACTTCAACTCCCCCTCCCACTCCACCAAGGACATGCAGGTTGGAGGAAGAGTGCCTCATCTTCCACCTAGGAACCCTCCGACCACAAGGGATGAACTCAGATTTCTCCAGTTTCCTCATTTCCCCTCCTCCCACCTTGTCTCAGTAAAATCCCTCGAACTCAGCACCGCCTTCCTAACCTGCAATCTTCTTCCTGACCTCTCTGCCCCTACCCCACTCCGGCCTATCACCCTCACCTTGACCTCCTTCCACCTATCGCATTTCCAATGCCCCTCCCCCAAGTCCCTCCTCCCTACCGTTTATCTTAGCCTGCTGGACACACTTTCCTTATTCCTGAAGAAGGGCTTATGCCCAAAACGTAGATTCTCCTGTTCCTTGGATGCTGCCTGACCTGCTATGCTTTTCCAGCACCACATTTTCAGCTCTGATCTCCAGCATCTGCAATCCTCACTTTCTCCTTGTTTTCTGTCTTAGACCATTGTCAAGAAAATCTGCATGAAGCACTGCCTCCCACAATTACAATGCTGTCCTAATGGATGCTCATGCATTTCAAGACATTTTTCCAGTCTATGCAAAATCTGAAACATTGAAGGGTCAGCAATCTTGAGGACTTTCCTCAAGATTCTTCTCAACCTGCTGTCTCTCATGAGATACTTCACTGCATAACACTCAGCTATGATGTCCTGATAGAAGCTGTACAGCCACTTAACCTTAGCATCACATGATCTTCGTGCATTGTCTCAGTGCTGTTTTGCTTTCCTAATTGTCAATATGGCATATAATGTATGGATAGTTGAAAATAGAATCACCTGAAGATATCAACCATACAATCAATGTGCAATAAAACATTTATTCAAG
The DNA here is from genome assembly GCF_037043375.1 of Chiloscyllium plagiosum. Classification (NCBI taxonomy): domain Eukaryota; kingdom Metazoa; phylum Chordata; class Chondrichthyes; order Orectolobiformes; family Hemiscylliidae; genus Chiloscyllium; species Chiloscyllium plagiosum. Next base: position 61,227,101 of record NW_028270149.1, read on the forward strand.
TAAACAAAAAGGTCAAAAACTTATCTGACGATGTCCCGTGATCTGTTACACTATGGTCCTAGTGGAAATATGAACAGCATTTTATCTTCATTCTGTGTCAGACTGAGGATTTTGTGAAGGTGCCATGAGCCATGTTTGAAGGGGGTGCACCTTGTCTCCCTGAATCCAGCCTTCCATGATCTGAGGACCTTGGAATGTCACAGAGAGTTGTCTAGTATGTAAGAGTCATAGCTGGCCCCATGATATCTGGTGCAGAGCTCCAAAATGTGGCTTCAAAGATCGTATATAATTAAAACATTCATGGAGTAAAAGCCTTTTGGGTTTGTGAACGCTACAGTTTGGTAATAGGGAGCATTTTCATAGCACCCTGCACCTGAAGGAAGCCAGCACTTTGGTGGTGAACCACACTGCCTGAGTTAGTCGACTCACTTTATCGCAGTGGAAAGATGTGAACAACTGGGACCTGGTGAGTTACATCTCAAATGCTTTTAAGTGTGGCGGATTGGGAGGTGCTATGCAAGCCCTCAGCAACTCCTTAAAACAAGTCACTGCATAAAACTCAGCCATGACCTTGACAAAGCCTGGAATAGGATTGTCACCCACTTCTGCTTCAGCAGCTATCGCAGTTTGATGATGATGGCCTGGGACTTCCTTAATCAGTGCATTCTGTCTTTCAGAGAGTTGAAGAAAATGTCATCTCATCATTCTCATCCAGCTCCTTGGTGAATCATTTGTTGCTTCTCCCCCAGGGACTATCTAGCAGCTTTTGGGCTTGCCAATGAAGCACTAATTACTGTCTTTGAAACAGTACTCAGGTCATAAGGACTCCAGTCATTGCAATCACCGTATGAGATGCACCGACCTGTAATCCATGGGGAATGTCAGAAAGATAGCATCATTTTACTGAAGGAACCCCTGAGTATCATAGTGATGCCTCATGTTATACCCTCACACAGTATGCATGGAGACTTTCCAGGAGATCACTTTGATATCCAGAAAAGGACTCTAATGTATGTCACCTTATCCACATGAATGTTGTGCAACCAAAGTTTGCTTGTAAATTAGGGGAGTAAGGTTCTGCCAAGGAAACCACCATAAATATCCATCTGCCCAGCAAGAAAGATTCCTTGCACATCAGAGAACATGTCATTTGTGAACTTGCAATTTAGAGTGCGAGTGTGGAAGCTACAGAGCAACAGCCAATGGCAGCTATGGATTGTGTTTGTGAAATGGAAATCTCAGGTGCTGCTTTGAAATGCCTTTGTCTGATTACATTTGTTTAACTGGTATGGCAAGGAGACAATGAGTACACACAATGTAATGGTCATGATTGATTGACGAAGAAATTAATGCTTAATGTGCAATCTTGGACAATTAATGAGCTGCTAATGAAACACAAATTGAAGCCAGATGGGTGGCATTACTGAATTTGTTGGACATGATTACTGCCATTACTTCCAACTGTATCTGAAATTCTGAACTTTTTACTTAAAATAGTGTAGAATTGATCCTACCTATTTTGGATGCAGTGTCAGCCATTTTGCATGGTTAACCTTTGGTCTGATATGGGATGATCCCAACTTTTTTTCAGTGTGATTGACTTGTAGACGGCACCTGTGATGCAGTAATATTCCTATCATTTATGTTTCCTTTGCGTCGGTGACCTCGATGATCCTTGAAACTGCATTCCTCCCTGCTCCCAATTCCATTGAGCTATTTTATAGACCTGTTAACATCCCATTTTACCCCCAGAGTCCATGATTTCAGAAATTCCCATTCTCTTGTTAGTCCTACGCACTCCCGATGGCGAGACCATTACCGTGACCCATGTGAATACCCCCCTGTCAGAGTTCTCTGCATCCTCCTACTTACCATGAAGTCTCAGTTTGCTATCTTCAATTGTCACCATCTCTGTCAGCATTCCTTTAGTGACTCAGTACAATGAAGCTCATCCTCCAACTTGAGTTTCCCCTTGGACTGCTTCAATAAGTTATTGACTATTCTTAACCAAATCCCATTGGAGTGACTGTGGCCCACCTTCTGGACTGATTAAGTAGACAGCTCAAACTGGCAATGGCCCAATCCCTGGCCTGATTTATCCACATCACCCCTACTGACTAAGTGTCACCCCTGGTCTAGTTCTACCCAAACCTTGACCGACCATGGCCCAATCCCTAGACTACATGGACACAGATTCCCAGTCTCTGGTAAGCAGAAGCTCCTGACTTACTGTGGCCAACCCTCTGAACTAGAATTAGACAAGTCCATTGCCCGACTGTGGTGGTAACCCTTGCTGACCATATTTCCCCTTTATCCTACCAAGGTTGCTTCTTCTGATTTTTAAAAATAGCCATTTGCTTTTGTTTACTACATAAACTGCTGGCACCTGCTGTAGGTGTAATATGGACATAGAACAGGGTTACACCGCAACACTTTCAGTGCTCTCAACTGTCACAATCAACATGCCTCTCCCTCTATGTAGAACAAAAATAGTGCAAGCCACAGGAGCTGGTAGCCTGTTGTCAATTACTGAAGACCCATGTAATAAAAAAGCAATATTAACCACACAGAAGCCGGCATACTGCAAGTCAGTGCTAAAATCACTGAGAGTGCACTAAGAAAGAGAATGTAGACAGGCTGGCATTGTGCATGTGAGCTAAAGAAGCAAATTAAGAGTCATAACATGTGTATTTGCATGAGATGCATTTATGTCACTGCACACAACGTGACGTGACAGAAGCAAACTCCAAAGCACAGAAGGTGGTGTGTGAGATGGTCCAAAATCAGGCATAGTGATGGAGATTCATCTTTTGAAACAGTTTCTTGTGAAAGCATCATTCTTGGTAGCATGCATGTATATATACATATAACAGGCTGTGACAATGACTATGAGTATTTTTGGCCCACTAAATATAGTTATAAAAGCTGTACCTTAGAGCCTCCCAAACTATTAATTGAATATTGCCTATTTTTGAATAGTAAGGAGGAATGAATTCCCTCACAATATAACACCATCAAGAATAATATATTCCCCTCCCTGATGTGGCTTGAACAATGACAAGAAGAGATAGAAAATGTCAGAGAATGAAACTAGAAATCACAATCTCAACATTGATTAATATTTTGAAAAATATTGCCCTTGATTCAATGAGAAGTAACTCCCTTATTTCTATGCATTTGGATCTCACTAAGGCTCCGCTCATCTTATTTAATTATCATTTCAAATTCTCCCCTTTCCCAAGATACTTGATGGTGCAAATTATCAATGTATAAATCAGTGACCATTAGCCTATCTGTCCTACACTATTCTATTTCATCCATATGTTTATCCAATGACCATTTACAGAGGAAACTCGATTATCCAAATACCAATTATCCGAAAATCAGATAATCCGAAGGAGATCTCGAGGTTCCAATGGAAACATTACATCGAAGACGTGTTTCCAGCAGTGATCGCGTCTTTTGTTTACAGTGATTAAACAGGTACTGTCTCCAAATGACCATCTGCACACGCTCTCTCTCTCTCCCCACACATTCCCTGGACTTCTACACAGGGATGTATTCTAACCCCACTTCCCTTCCCCATTGTCCTGTACAGGGCAGAGGTGGAACCTGTCAAAACATTGCAGTAAAAGGTTGTGTGTGTATGTGCTATTTGGAGACTTACTCCGCAAAGGCAACTGCAGCAATCTTGTTGTTGGTAAGCAGTCCAGCTGCCCTGGGGGGCGGGGGGGGGGGATGTGAGTGTCAATGGGGTTGGGGGGTGCGGGCAGGAGGCGCTGTTGGATGGGGTTGGGGCAGGAGAGTGTTGAATGGGGTTGGGGCAGGGGGTATTGGGCAGGGTTGGGGGCAGGGGACGGGTTCGGTGTTGGGGGCAGGGGGCAGTGTTAGACAGGGCTGTGGGCAGTGTTGGGGGCGGGTGCGGTATTGGGGGCGGGGACGGTGTTGGATGGAGTTGTGGTTGTGGAGGGTGTTGGGGGTGTGCGGTGTGTTGGACAGGGTTGGCGGCGAGGGCGGGGGTGCCTTTGGATGGGGACAGGGTAGGTGTTGGGGCGGGGGGCTGGTTTGATATTGGGCGGGGGCGGTGTTGGACAGGGGTGGGGTCGGTGTTGGTCTGGGGACGGTGTTGGGGGCAGGACGGTGTTGGATGAGGTTGTGGTTGCGGGGGGATGTTGGGGATGGGAGGTGTGTTCCATGGGATCGGGGGGGGCGGGGTGCATGTTGCACGGGATGTTGGGGCAGTGTTGGGAGCGGGATGTATGCTGCACGGGAGCTTGGGGCGGTGTTAGGGGCGGGGTCAGTGTTCGATAGGGTTGGGGGGGCTAGTTTGGTATTGGGCGGTGTCGGTGTTGGACAGGGGCGGTGTCGGTGTTGGGGGCAAGGTTGGTGTTGGGGGCGGTAACAGTGTGTGGATGGGGTTCGGGGGGGCGTGTTACACGGGAGCAGAGATGCGGTGTTGGGGGTGAGAGGCAGTGTTGCATGGGAGTGGAGGTGCGATGTTGGAGGTGGGAGGCAGTGTTGCACGGGAGCGGGGAACTGTGCTGGGGGGGCGGGGCCTCGCACGCTGAGTGCTGCTGCAGTCTCCCGAATGGGGAGCAGACTTTAAAAGCTCCGAGTCCCAAAGGAAAGGCATTTGATCAATTAACCGAATAATTGATTATCCGAATGAAATAATGCCCGCCCATCAATTTCGGATAAGCAAAGTTCTCCTGTAAATATCCTTAAAGTTGACGAGTCTACTATTGTTGCAGGCAGTGCGTTCCACACCCCCACTACTCTCTGATTAAAGAAACTACCTCTAACATCTGTCATAGAGTGGTAGAGCCATAGAGATGTACAGCACGGAAACAGACCCTTCGGTCCAACTTGTCCATGCCGACCAGATATCCAAACCTACTCTAATCCCATTTGTCAGCACTTCGCCCATATCCCTCTAAATCCTTCCAATTCATATACCCATCCGGATGCCTTTTAAATGTTATAATTGCCTTCACCACTTCCTCTGGTAGCTTATTCCACCCTGTGTGTGAAAACACTGCCCCTTATATCCTTCTCTCACCCTTCTCTCACTTCTCGTTCTGGTCTCCCCTGCCTCAGGGAAAATATCTTGTTTATTTATCCTATCCATGCCTCTCATGATTTTATAAACCTTTAGAAGGTCACCCCTCAGCCTCCGTTGCTGGTCCTATATCTATTACCTCTCAAATTAAAACTATGTCACCTCGTGCTAGCCATCACCATCCGAGGATAAAGGCTCTCACTATCCACCCTATCTAGCCCTCTGATTATCCTATATGTCTTAATTAAGTCAACACTCAACCTTCTTCTCTCCAACAAAAACAGCCTCAAGTCCGCCAGCCTTCCCTCGTAAGACTTTCCCTCCATACCAGGCAATATTCTAGTAAATCACCTCTGAATCCTTTCCAAAGCTTCCATATCCTTCTTATAATGTGGTGACCAGAACTGTACGCAATATGGCCGCAGTACAGTTTTGTACAGCTGCAACATGGCCTCGTGGCTCCAAAGCTCAATCCCTCTACCAATAAAATCTGGCATACTGTATGCCTTCTTAACAACCCTATCAACCTGGGTGTCAACTTTCAGGGATCTTTGAAGACATCTCGTCATGTGATATTCCAGAGAGTGTGCCTGTGTCTATCTCCAGGCAGCCACTCAATTCACATTTCCATTCAAAGTTTGTTTCTATACATTTTTTGAAAAACAACATATTGTAATTAATGTAGTTCTGAGGAAGGGTCACTCGGCCTGTAACGTCAGCTCTGATTTCTCTCAACAGATACTGCCAAACCGTCTGAGCTTTTCCAGCAATCTCTCTTTTTGATAGTGTAATTAAATTTCAAAATGTCCCATGTGTCTGTGTGGCTTTCCTCTGCATGCTCTGGTTTCCTTCCAAAAATGTGCAGTTTAGGTAAATTGGCCATGGTAAATTATTCCTAGTGTTCAGGGGTGCATAGGTTAGGTGCATTGGTCAGGGGAACTGTAGAGTAATAGGATAGGGGAATGGGTCTGGGTGGGTTACTCCTTGGAGGGTCAGTATGGACTTGTTGGGCCAAATGACCTGCTTCTACACTAAGGGATTTTGTGATTCAATGATGAAATTGTCCATGGTGATGACAATCAAACTAAGCGAATGTTTCTTTCCGTTGTAGTATTGGATTTGGTGTTTGGTGCATCTGTATGCTTGATGTGGAAACCACAGGAACCACAGAAATGTTAGAGCACATAAGGAGGCCATTCATCCCATTGTGTCTGTAGCAACTGTAAAATCGACTGCCTACTCTAATTCCACTTACCATCACCTGGTCTGTAGCGTTTCAGGTAAAAATCTAAAGTCCTTGTAAATGAGGGATTACAACAGAACCATCAAACTGAGAGGAAAATTCCAGATTACACTCTTCGAGTGTAAAGGTTATTATGTGTCACTCCTCAAAACCTTCCAACAATCATCTTTACTCTGCTATGCAAAACAGGTCATTTTGTCCTGCTTAATTACAGTCCATCATGAGTTTTTGTTAAGTAATCCCTCAGCCTGATCCAAGGACTACAACTCCAGCTTGAAGAATGTTCTCAAAGGGGAGGGGGATCTGCAGGAAGTCGTTGTACACATTGGAACTATTGACATAGGAAGGGAAAAGAATGAGATTCTGAAAGGAAAACATAGGAAGTTAGGTAGGAATTTAAAAAGGAGGTCCTTGAGGGTAACAACATCTGGATTGCTCCCGGTCCTATGAGCTAATGAGGGTAGGAATAGGAGGAAGAGCAGATGAACACTTGACTGAGGAGCTGGTGTAAGGGAGAAGGGTTCACATTTTTGGATCATTGGAATCCCTTCTGGGGTAGAAATGACCTGTACAAGAAGGATGGTTTGCACCTGAATTGGAAGGGGATTAGTACACTGGCAGGGAGATTTGCTAGAGCTGCTTGGGAAGATTTTAACTAGTAAGGTGGGAGATGGGTCCCAGGGAAATAGTGAGGAAAGTGATCAATCTGAGACTGGTACAGTTGGGAAACGGAGCAAGTCAAACAGTCAGGGCAGGCAGGGACAAAGCAGAGAACAAGGGAGGACCATAAATTAAACTGCATTTACTTCAAAGCAAGAGGCCTAATAGGAAAGGCAGATGTTCTCAGAGCATGGCTAGGAACATGGGGCTGGAATATCATAGCAATCACAGAGACGTAGCTGAGGGATGGACAGGACTGTCAGCTATATATTCCAGGATACAAATGCTACAGGAAGAATACAAAGGGGGGTATGAAATGAGTGGGAGTAGCATTTTTGATAAGGATTAGCATTATGGCTGTACTTAGGGACAATATTCCTGGGAATACATCCAGGGAAGTTATTTGGGTGGAACTGAGAAATAGGAAAGGGATGATCATCTTATTGGGATTACATTATAAACCCCCCCAAAAGTCAGCAGAAAATTGAGAAAGGAGATCTCAGTTACCTGTTAGAATAATAGGGTGATTATGGTAGGGGATTTTAACTTTCCAAACATTGAATGGGACTGCCATAGTGTTCACGGTTTAGATGGAGAAGAATATGTTAAGTGTGCATAAGAAAATTTTCTGATTCAGTATGTGGATGTACTTACTAGACAAGGTGCAAAACATGATCTACTCTTAGAAAATAAGGCAGGGCAGGTGACTGAGGTGTCAATGGGGGAGCACTTTTGGGCCAGCGACCATAATTCTATTAGTTTTTAAATAGTGATGGAAAAGGACAGACCGGATCTAAAGGTTAAAGTTTTAAATCAGAGAAAGGCCAATTTTGACGGTATTGGGCAAGAACTTTCAAAAGTTGTTTGGGGCACATGTTCACAGGTAAAGGGATGGCTGGAAAATGGGAAGCCTTCAAAAATAAAATAACGAGAGCCCAGAGACAGTATATTCCTGTTGGGGTGAAAGGAAAGGCCTGTAGGTATAGGGAATGCTGGATGACTAAAGAAATTGAAGTTTTGTTTAAGAAAAAGGAGGAAGCATGTGTCAGGTATTGACAGGATAGATCAAGTAAATCCTTAGAAGAGTACAAAAGCAGTAAGAGTATACTTAAGAGGGAAATCAGGAGAGCAAAAAGGGGACATGAGATAGCTTTGGCAAATATGGTTAAGGAAAATCCAATGGGATTATAAATATATTAAGGACAAAAGTGTAACTAGGGAGGGAATATGTCCCCTCAAAGATCAACAAGACAGCCTATGTGTGGAACCACACAATGGGGGAGATACTAAACGAGTATTTTGCATCAGTGTTTACCTTGGAGAAGGACATGGAAGATATAGAGTGTGGGGAAGTGGATGGTGACATCTTGAAAAATGTCCATATTACAGAGGAAGAGGTGCTGGATGTCTTAAAATATATAAAAGTGGATAAATTCCCAGGACCTGAGCAGGTGTACTCTAGAATTCTGTGGGAAGCTAGGGAAGTGATTGCTGGGCCCCCTGCTGAGATATTTGTATCATCGATAGTCACAGGTGAGGTGCCTGAAGACTGGAGGTTGGCTATCGTGGTTCCACTGTTTAAGAAAGGTGGTAAGGAAAAGCCAGGGAACTATAGACCAGTGAGCCTAATGTCTGTGGTGGGCAAATTGCTGGTTGGAATCCTGAGGGACAGGATTTACATGTATTTGGAAAAGCAAGGACTTATTAGGGACATCTTCGAGGAGAAAGTGAGGACTGCAAATGCTGGAGATTAGAGCTGAAAATGTTTTCCAGCAACACATTTTCAGCTTATTAGGGACAGTCAACATGGCTCTGTGCGTGGGAAATCATGTCTCACAAACTTGATTGAGTTTTTTGAATAAGTAACAAAGAGGATTGATGAGGGCAGAGCAGTGAACATGATCTATATGGACTTCAGTAAGGCGTTCAACAAGGTTCCTCATGGTAGACTGGTTAGCAAGGTTAGATCTCATTGAATACAGGAACAACTAGCTATTTGAATACAGAACTGGCTTGAAGGTAGTAGACAGAGGGTGGTGGTGGAGGGTTGCTTTTCAGACTGGTGCCCTGTGACCAGTGGTTTGCCACAAGGGTCAGTGTTGCCAGGGTTGGAGGATTTGAACTATAGGGTGAGGCTGAATAGGTTGGAGCTGTTATCCCTGAAGCGTCGGAGGTTGAGGCGTGACCTTGTAGAGGTTTATAAAATCATGAGGGGCATGGATAGGATAAATAGACAAGGTCTTTTCCCTGGGGTGGGCAAGTCCAGAACTAGAGGGTATAGGTTTAGGGTGAGAGTGGAAAAGTTTAAGAGGGTCCTAAGGGGCAATTATTTCATGGAGAGTGTGTTGCATGTATGGAATGAGCTGCCAAAGGAAGTGGTGGAGGCTGGTATAATTGCAACATCTTAAATGCACCTGAATGGACATACGAATAGGAAGGGTTTCAAAAGGATATGAGCCAAATGCTGGCAAATGGGACTAGATTAGGTTAGGCATCTGGTTGGCATTGACGAGTTGGACCAAAGGTTTTGTTTCCGTGCTATACATCTTTACAACTCGAATACAACCTTAGCTTATCCAATCTTTCCTCAGCTGCAGTTTTTAAACCCTGGCAACATGTTACAAATACCTTCTGTATGCTCTCTGAATCAATTGTCTCCTTTCTTAATGTTGTCAATAGAAATGTTCACAAAATGCCAGTTCTCGCCTAACTAGTGTCATATTTAGAAAGTTCCAGCATTACAATTTATCAACTCACGTTGTTTTTCCAAATGTTGGCAGAGATGACAGAACCTTAAAGGTGACTGAACAAAATGATCAAGATGGCAGGGGAGTAAAGCTCCCAGGCTGGGGATCATCTAGTCTGGCCACTTTTCTTTTTCTTTTCTCATTTCTTTCTTTTTATTCACTTCTTTCCCAAGTATAGATGGCATCAGCAAGGAACCCCAGCATGGATTCAAGTGGAGAGAGTGAGGACTGCAGATGCTGGAGATCAGAGTCAAAACTTGTGGTGCTGGAAAAGCACAGCATCTGAGGAGCAGGAGAGGTAAATTGGGGGCATAAGCCCTTCATCAGGAAATGGGCTCAGTGTGGGCTCGAGTGGGCCCCTACTTACTTTTCTGAGGCGAGTATTGGACCTGGCATTGGAATTGGTGACTGCTACATTGGCAGAGACAACATGGGCCCAATGGAGCAAGATGGAGCCTGTGGATCAGCAATGTTGGTAGAGTCCGGCACTAATGCTGGTGAAACAATGGCGGAAAGGAATCATAATGACATCGATGAGGTGGGACTAGTCGAGAGAGATGTGACTCTGATATTGGTGGTGCCAGTGTAGGTGGTAGTGAGACAGTGGTAGAGGAGAATGGTGGTGAGGTAGTGGAGGAGGGATAGCAGTGCAGGCATAGTTGATGGTGAGGTGGCTCAGGACTGATGGATTCTCTTTAAGCTACGCCTTTTTTCCTTATTCTTAAAACTATTCAGATCATGGCAACAGTGAAAGAAAGCTTTTCACTGTATTTTTACTGTGTTTTCACTGTAAAATACTTGTGACAATAAAATCACTCAGAATGCAATGAGTTTAATCTTGAACGATATTTGATGTTATCACCATCAAATCAATCATGACTGATTACAAACATTATGCCAGGCCCTATTAAATTTAATTAGAGTTTTAAGGCAGAGTATAGCTTAGAAGTTACATAGCAAAAACATATGACTGTGACAGGTAGTCAATGTCTTTTCAGGTCAGGGACAAAGTACATGCCAGTCAAATAGCTGAAACAAGCACAGAGAATGTTGGGAAAACTCAGTAGGTCTGGCAGTATCTATGGATAGAGAACGAGGGTTAATGTTTCAAGCCTGATATGTCTCTTGCTCTGAAGATGGCTCATACCAAACTCAAAATATTAACTTTGTTTTTCTCTCCACAGATGCGGTCAGACCTATTCAGTTTCTCCGATATTATTTGTGCTTGTTTCAGATTTCCAGAACCCACAATGTTTTGGTTTTAGATGTACAGATTGCTTCCACTTCTTACTTTCTCTTCATCTCAGTGCCGCATGTCTTTATATTTTTCTCAAATTACCTTAGTTTTGACATGAATATGAGAGCTTTTCTCAATCAACTACTACACCAAGCTCTCTCACAGTCTCTTACTTTCTACTTTTTTTCAAGGGCAGATACCTGGATGGATTATTGACAGATCTAACATTCCTATATTTAAAAAAAACACTATTATGAATTACCCTTCTGATGATACTATGGCTTGAAAAGGTTATTTTGTCTTTTTTTTGTGGGGAGGTTTTAAGGCAGAGATGCAGAACAGTCTACTAAAACCATTAGACTAAACAGCACGTGAGGCCTTGTTTGTTTATAAAAGGTTGGAACAATAGAGGCAGCCTGATTGGGTGGGATAGAGTTCTCACAGAACCAGGATTTTTAGTTTTTCAGCAGTTGTTGTTGTTGGTGCCTCAGAAGGTTGAAAGCTGCAGTGAATCTCTTCCAGCTGCTAACTGTCTCTATCTATGACTTTTCTTTTCTCTGATCTACTGGAGTTGCATGTGAGAAAATTCTGTTTACTGAATTTGCCTTTTGCCAAGCTTGTGTTTATGGGATTTAACTGTATTGAAACAGTTAATTAGTAATAGTTACTGTCTCTATTATTCTGTTAAGTTTTCCAGTAGAATTAGGTAATTCCAATTCCTTCTTTCTTTAGTTGCATTTTAACTGTAGTGGATGAATAAAGTACTTTGCTTTGAATCTGGTAGTTTGACCAATCGAATTGCATCTGGAATGCAAGTCCCTACATTTACTGTTTAAAATAAGAAAAAAAGTTAGAGTCTAGACTATCTTCTGAATATACTTAGGAAGTCTGGTCTTAACCCTTCATAAAATTGAGTTTTTATATCTAAATTTGTGTCGGAAAGGCTGCCTTTAATGTCATTGTTCTGGTATTAGCTTCAAGCCTATACTTAACATCTTCTCACTCTCATCAGTTCAACATGGCCAGTTCCAAAACTCCTTTCAGAACTATCCTTACAGACTTCATTCTTTACATTGGCTGCTAATGAATGGTTCATAACACCGATCTAGTCTATCCTAAATCCTATTGAAACTGAAAACCATTGAAATATGGAGTAATCCACTAAAGTAACTTCTATTTTACTTTCACAAATTAAATAAAGTACATATCTCCGCAAGTAATCTAGTTAAACAAGACTGATTGAAAATTCCAAAACATTTTTGTAGAATGGTTATTTATTTTAAGTATCTATAAATTGTTCTCTCACTATTAATGCCATTTATGCTGATGGTGAAACAGAATCTTGGGATGAAGAATCAATCAGTCTTTCATGAGGCCCTGATGGAGATGGTCATGTCACCTGACTCCTGATCATTGTAATTATGCCCAGTTCATTAAATGCTACAGTGCCTATTGCTATGATGCAATGGATTATATCGATCAGTCTATCGTTTACCACTTAGACAGGGCCTTGGACTCCACGTTTGAAAGGAGGACTGGTGAAAATAAATCATAAACACCATTGGTTCACATCCAGAAATGAATATAACAACCTTCTCTGACCAAGGGTTCCACTTTGGGTAAGCTACAGTTGTCACCATCAAAGAATACTTATTCCTTTGGTATGTTTCTGCAGAAAAGATGTTAAGCGGTTCCCAGAAAATGAAACTTACAGCTCAACCTGTTTCATGATTTGGAGATGCCGGTGTTGGACTGGGGTGTACAAAGTTAAACATCACACAACACCAGGTTATAGTCCAACAGGTTTAATTGGAAACACACTAGCTTTCAGAGCGACGCTCCTTCATCAGGTGATAGTACCTGATGAAGGAGCGTTGCTCCGAAAGCTAATGTGCTTCCAATTAAACCTGTTGGACTATAACCTGGTGTTGTGTGATTTTTAACTTTGTACAGCCTGTTTCAAGTTGATAATATATATGCACTAGATGTATAGGTTTTTATGAAGCATTTTTCTCATTAGTCACTCAGCACAATAGAATTTGAATATTGCTGAAAAGCATGATAACATCCTTTTTCAGTAATACTTATATTTATCATTCCTGAAAGGAAGGAGGCTTTTTTTGCCAACATATTCCTGTCTGTTTGTTGTCCAAACAATTCAGGACTAATCTCACTTTCTTTTTTTCGCTCTTTGCCTTTAATTTTCTTTTAATCAGGTTTTTCTTCATTGATACATAGTTACTGGCAGCAAAGTTGAAGGGTTGGGGGAACCTGATTGCTACTGGCATTGTGTTCCTTTGGCCCAAATTGTCCTGCAGATGACACATTCCTGTCACTTGCTAAAATACAGCCAATTCCCCTTCATCAGTGACAGTACATAAGTCAAAGCCTGCAGATAAAGATTGCGGCAGCATATTAGGTATGAGAAATCTAGTTCTGATGCCTATTGATCTCATTGGGCTGTCATCTTTCATCTTGTACTAACTTTAACTATTAACTACCATACATCAAAACTGCACCCATAAATATTTTATGTCTGTATTTTTTCATGTATCTCTATACTATTAAAGTATTCAATAACAGTTGGACCAAATCTTCCTTGCTGTCACACAACATAAATATTGTACCAAGAACAAATAATAAACATGAAAGAAATAAATAGCTAAGAATGATTAAAAATTATTAAGCAATCATGACATAATAGGCAAAATGTTTTTTGCCCTTTAAAGAGCATTATTATACATCCTTTGAGTCAGGCCAGATGTGTTCAGAAAGCAACCTAGCAAGAAAAGCAGGAAATCACACCTTTGGTATATTTAAATAATTTTACATAAGTTTATATCCCTTAATGAGGCTTTCACACATTTTGTGCTCACTCAATCTATGCCTGCACAACTGGCAAAGCAGATTGTGAAATGTATCCTTTTGGGTTCAAATTAAAACAAAAGTACTTTTAAAATAATGGATGGTACAAATATGTAAAGTTGCAAAGGCATCTTCCTTCATGCAAATGATGATCTTCTGCATCCTATGGTTACTTTATTGCTGCTAATATGCAAAGTAAAAAATACAATAGCTTTAAAAATATTGTTAATATACTTATCTTCATCAGTGGTTATCTTTAAAGATGTCTGAACCTGTTGTAGATCCTTAATTTTCCTGGTTATCTACTAGCACTTTGCTATGATGTTGGGATGAATTTAAACACTGAACTTGGATTCATTTAACCACAGTTTTCATAATCAGTGTAACATAAAACCACTCTGTACCAATACTGCATCTTAAAATGCACCTTAGGAAGCTGGGCTGGTAGGTTGATCCCACTAGAATTAGTTGGTCATATAGTTGGCCACAAAATTCCACTTCATCTCGTACTGCTGATGCCAATGCTGCACAAGCCCAAAATGGTATCTGAACTGCATTCCTGAAGAAGGGCTCATGCCCGAAACATCGATTCTCCTGCTCCTTGGATGCTGCCTGACCTGCTGCGCTTTTCCAGCAACACATTTTCAGCTCTGATCTCCAGCATCTGCAGTCCTCACTTTCTCGTCTGAACTGCATCTGGCAGCCATTTGACATGGGCATATTATGCATGTAATGGAAATATGGACAGCAGCAGATGTGATGTCAAATAAACATTAATGCTGAACTGGTAAAGATATGCAATTTGGAACCATTTGGTCCACTTTAACACCCTGTCTTAACCACTCCTCGCTCAAGACTGTCAGATGTTGGGATCCCTTTAAAATGGATTTTGTCCAGTATTTCCTTTTTAGCCTGGGACCTCATGTAATTGCTGCTAAAGTAGTCACTTCTATTCAACAAACTTGAACAATGTGTTAAAAGGCAAATTAAATATAATGACTACGAAGGCTATCAGGTCTCTGACACCTAGTACCCGAAGCCTTGCAGAAGAAACAAAGTGCATTCTTGTTAGGAAAAAGTGAAACTGACCTTAACAATGGTGGTGGACAAGGGGGATAATAGTTATTTGGACTTTGTGAGTAGCTGCTCTGTGCTCATAGCCTAAAACAAAATAAGAAAATTTTAAGAAGTGCAGGAGTAGGCCATTCAGCTCTTTGTCACATTCAATAAGATCATGGCTGATCCTTCCGAGGGCTCAACTCCTTTTGTTTGCCAGTTCGGTGTGAGTGTATGTAATTTTCTTCCCTTCAGAGTGATTAGTTCTGATGAAACGTTCCAACCTGAAATGTTGACTCCCCTGCTCCTCAGATGCTGCGTGACCTACAGTGCTTTTTCCAGCTCATTACTTTATTGACTCCAATTTAAATAAACCAGCAGTAAGCTTTTGTGTATTTAAATAAAATTGATTTAGTTTAGGCTTTAGACAATTTGAATGAGTGGGCAAACACGTGGCAGGTACTGGACAATGTGGCTAAATGTGAATAATAGAAAGGAAGGGTATTATTTAAATGACAAAATATTGAGAAATGAGGATGTTCAAAGGGTGTCCTTTTACACCAGTCAATGAAAGCAGACAGGCAGGTGTAGTGAGCAAGGCAAATGGTTTATTGAATTCAGAAGTAGGCATTACAGGCATTACAGTATTACAGGGTTTTCATGAGACTACAACTGGATTATTACATGCAGTTGTGGTCTTCCTACCTAAGAAAGGATATGCCTGTAACAAAGTGCAGGGATTCACTACACTGGCACCAGGGATATGGGATATTGTTCTATGAGGAGAAATTAGTTCAGCTGGGTCTGAATTCACCACAGTTGAGAAGGATGAGACAGCATATGATCTAAACATATTACATTTTTCACAGGGCTGGACAGACAAGATGCAGGACCGATTTTTTTTTCCCTGGTTAGGGAGTCAAGAACCAAGTGACACAGTCTCAATAGATAGCATAGACCATTTCGGACTAAGATGAGGAAACATTTCTTCATTGAAAGGGTGGTGAACCTGTGGAATTTTTTTCACCACAGAAAACTCTGGAGGCCAAGTCATTGAATGTATTCAAGGAAGAGATAAATTTTTAGGTTTGAAAGGCATCAAGGGATTTGGGGAGAATTCCAGAATATGGAGTTGAGATGCAGGATGAGCCTTGATTCTATTGAAAGGTACAGCAGGCTCAAAGGGCCAAATAGTCTATTTCTCATCCTAGTTTCTGTGTTTTTATGACCTTGTAAAAGATCACTCGTCATTAACTGACTAAGGAGATACATGAGTCAATAGGCATTTTGTGATTGTGAATGTTCACGCCTTGAAATTTTCAACATCTAATTTGTGTTTTTGTTTGGAGGAAGGCCATCATAGTATAATGAAAAGTCAATGAAATTCATTTACATTTGCCAAACACACATTAAGTTCGTTGCGTCTTTTGTGTCTGAATGATTTTTTTAAAATTAGTTTCAGGAAGAACACTGAATCAACATAAGTCAACATTGTTCCCCATGTTTCCTCTTGAAATAACATTCTTTGTTAACTCACTAAAGATGTCTACTGGTTCAAGGTATCCATGTTGATTTTCAGTCTTTGTTGCCTTTAGAACATAGCTTTAAAGATTTATAATATCGTCATGCTGATACTTGGTGCGACAATATATTTGCTTTGGGATGTTTATGTTTCCCATTTTTAAATGTGCTGGCTGGCATAAATCTCTTTAGGTGGCCTTTCTAAAACACGATCTAGTTATAGATATTATATATTATTTTGCCGTGAGTACCCTCAGGGAAATTTCACTTGAGCTGTCTGTTTGCACAGCAGATCAAGGAACAGGAAGCATAACTGTAGGTGCATTTTCTAACTACTTTCATAAAATACATCCATTCCACAAAATAAAATGAAAATATTAATCTGTAAAGCTTGATCTAAAATAAAACATTAATAAAAACTCACTGTTAGTCAGTATGAGTTACTGGGAGAAATGATTGGCAGACAGAATGTGATAATGCATAAAATGAAAGTGTGATGCAAAGGATGACCTTTTCAACTTTGCGCAGTTACCTTTTCAATATCATAAATTATAAAGTGCTCTCATCCTGTGAGCTATAAATTAAAGCCAACATGACAGTTGTGCAAGGTGTGCCATTTGCAGGAATAAAAGAGTAATAAGCTTCATTGGTCCTTATGAAGAGCTTAACATTTTCCTGATAATTGTGTGCTTATTAAAACATTAAGGAAACATTAGAGGGAAGCTTTTTATGTGGCTGAAAATAAGTAAGTGACAGAGTAGCAATAAGGGTGCATGAAGCGTGACATTCCATTTTCAAGAAATAACAGGCTGTTGAATGGACTCTGATATTGATGGAAAGGAGATCACTTTCAGACTTCCATGTAGTCACATTTTGTATTGGGAAAGCACAAACATTTACATAGAAATCCTGGTAGCAGCCCTAAATGCAATACTTGCATTTTGATATTTTATTTTTAAAACTAACAATATTTATATGGTTCTGCCCTATATGGCAATGCCATACAGTCAGTTCTGCTTTAATGCTGTATTTCTGTTCTCATGCAATCCTGTGTTATAAGAAAATCGCCAAATAGCAGTATCATTTAAACTAATGGGTTCAGAATTATGTTATAACCAATACACACTTTAAAAGTTCGCTCTATCAGAAAGTGTCCCCAATTCATCAATCGCGTGATAGCGAATTTGCATGAACGAAATTTGTGTTATAGCAGGACAACATATGTATCTATATAAAAGGATGATAACTTAATAACAAAGCTTCACATTTTTTATTTTAGTGCAGTGTTGCAATGACTTTAATCATATGACAAAAAAGTTCTCTACTTATTATACAACTATTACACAACATCTGAACATGCTATTGACTGACTATATTTTGAAGCAAATTTACTGAATTTCTCTTGTTCCCTTCTACAGAACCAGTTTATTAATGTTATAGAAATAAAAGTATTACAGTCTTAACTATCTGGCAAGTACTATTTGAAACAAGAGAAAATCACTGATGCTGATTTAAAATAATAATTTAGAAAATGTTGGAATGATGTGGTGAAGTGCAGATATAGGCAAGATAGAAAGTTATTAATGTGGCAAATGATAAATAGGCCATGACAAGAAGAATGGGGTGTACATACCTGAGAGTATATTGACAAGCTAGATGCTACAAAATTAATAGCAGGACAAAACTAAAGGCTCTGTATTTGAATGTATGTGACATGAAAACAAATAAACTAATAGCTCAAGTAGAAGTACGATTTGATGGCCATTACAAAGATATGGCTGCAAGATTAAATAAATTGGGACCTGAAATTGACGGGACATGACATTTAGGAAGGACACAGATCAAGGATAAAGGTAGAGGGGTGGCTCTGTTAATTCATTATGGGCTGAATCTTATGTTTATTTAAATGAACTACAAGTTGTACCAATTCTCTTGGAGGGATTCTCATTGTGAAACACAGCAAAAGTTCTCACCTATGTTACAAAATGTGCCTGATTAACTTTCTACCATGCCCCTATGGTATCCATCAGAGTATAGCCCCATCTTACTATGGTAAAATCATTAATCAGTTTAGCTCAGTTGACTAGATCATTGGTTTACAGAGTAGTATGATGCCAACAGCATGAGTTCAATTCCCATCACTGGTTTGGGGTTACTGTAAAGAGCTCTCCTTCTCCACCTCTTTCCTTGCCTGAGTTCTGGTGCCCCCCAGGTTAAATTGCCATCAGTTGATTTTATCTCCTTTGAATCCTCCCACTTCCTCCAGACCAAAGGGGTAGCCATGGGCACACGTATGGGCCCCAGCTATGCCTGTCTCTTTGTTGGCTACGTAGAGCAGTTGATCTTCCGTAATTACACCGGCACCACTCCCCACCTCTTCCTCCGCTACATTGATGACTGCATTGGCGCCACCTCGTGCTCCCGCGAGGAGGTTGAGCAATTCATCAACTTCACCAACACATTCCACCCTGACCTTAAATTTACCTGGACCATCTCTGACACCTCCCTCCCCTTCCTGGACCTCTCCATCTCCATCAGTGACGACCGACTTGACACTGACATTTTCTACAAACCCACCGATTCCCACAGCTACCTGGATTACACCTCTTCCCACCCTACCTCTTGCAAAAATGCCATCCCGTATTCCCAATTCCTCCGCCTCCGCCGTATCTGCTCCCAGGAGGAGCGGTTCCACCACAGAACACACCAGATGGCCTCCTTCTTTAGAGACCGCAATTTCCCTTCCCACGTGGTTAAAGATGCCCTCCAACGCATCTCATCCACATCCCGCACCTCCGCCCTCAGACCCAACCCCTCCAACCGCAACAAGGACAGAACGCCCCTGGTGCTCACCTTCCACCCTACCAACCTTCGCATAAACCAAATCATCCGCCGACATTTCCGCCACCTCCAAACAGACCCCACCACCAGGGATATATTTCCCTCCCCACCCCTCTCCGCCTTCCGCAAAGACTGTTCCCTCCGTGACTACCTGGTCAGGTCCACGCCCCCCTACGACCCACCCTCCCATCCTGGCACTTTCCCCTGCCACCGCAGGAACTGTAAAACCTGTGCCCACACCTCCTCCCTCACCTCCATCCAAGGCCCTAAAGGAGCCTTCCACATCCATCAAAGTTTTACCTGCACATCCACTAATA
This sequence comes from Chiloscyllium plagiosum, assembly GCF_037043375.1. NCBI lineage: Eukaryota > Metazoa > Chordata > Chondrichthyes > Orectolobiformes > Hemiscylliidae > Chiloscyllium > Chiloscyllium plagiosum. Next base: position 61,246,647 of record NW_028270149.1, read on the forward strand.
TCATCTATTGTATCCGTTGCTCCCGATGCGGTCTCCTCTACATTGGGGAGACTGGACGCCTCCTAGCAGAGCGCTTTAGGGAACATCTCCGAGACACCCGCATCAATCAACCAAATCGCCCAGTGGCTCAACATTTCAACTCCCTCTCCCACTCTGCCGAGGATATGGAGGTGCTGGGCCTCCTCCACCGCCGCTCCCTCACCACCAGACGCCTGGAGGAAGAACGCCTCATCTTCCACCTCGGAACACTTCAACCCCAGGGCATCAATGTGGATTTCAACAGTTTCCTCATTTCCCCTTCCCCCACCTCATCCTAGTTTCTAACCTCCAGTAACTCGACCTGTCCGGACTTGTCCGACCTGCCCAGCTCCTTTTCCACCTATCCACTCCACCCTCTCTTCCCTGACCTATCACCTTCATCTCCTTCCCCACCTACCTATTGTACTCAATGCTACTCTCTCCCCACCCCCACCCTCCTCTAGCTTATCTCTCCATGCTTCAGGCTCTCTGCCTTTATTCCTGATGAAGGGCTTTTGCCCAAAACGTCGATTTTGCCTGTCATCGGATGCTGCCTGAATTGCTGTGCTCTTCCAGCACCACTAATCCAGAACCCATCTTAATATGAGCTACTCCCAAAACAATTTGCCATTCAGCAGATATCCACTGAAAGACCAACATCCCTTGTGCCTGTACAATCTTTAAAAGCCCATTGTATATTCAGACAAGTCACGTCGACCTAAGTTGCCTTGCATGGTGCCTGACTTTTGCTCTGGACATGGCAGAGAGTGGGAAGTTGGTGAGCAGAGACCTTGAAGTTCCATTGGATGAGTGAAATGGGACTTCTCTTCCAACCAGGACCAAAGGTGGATAGCACAACATTAGACCATGCCTGCCTGGTCCGAGATTAGCATCCTTTACTCATTCATAGAATGAGGACATCTGCTGGGGCAGCATTTTATTCCCCATCCCCAACTGCCCAGAGGGCAGTTAAGAATTAATCACATTTCTGTTGGTCTAGAATCACACGGAGGCTAGACCAGGCAAGGGTGGAAGTTTCCTTCCCTAAATGACATCTGTGAATGAGGTTTGTTTTGTTGACAATTGGCAATCGTTTCATGTCATTATTAGACTCTTAATTTCAGATTTTGATTATTGAATTCTAATTCCATCATCTGCTATATTGGGATTTGAACCTGCATCACCAAGTTATTGCTGGGGTCTCTTGATTAATAGTCTAACAATTATACTATTAGGCCATTGCCTCTCCTAAAAGCACTCTCAGCTCTCTAATGTACTGCTCAGCACTGTTTGAAGATCACTATCCTTCTCCACTCCAGCAGATAAAGTGCCGCTGTCTTCCCAACAATACCTCAAACTCGCTTGCTCGCTCTGTTATTGCTCCCAGCTCCCAGCAAACTTCTGCTCCGCTGTTCTCACTGTTGCCTCCAACATCTTTCTTCACTCACTCTCACCCACTGCACCCTCAAACCTGGTCCTCTGTGCCGTCCACACACTTGTTTGGATCAGCTGCACCGAAAGTACCAGCTGAGCCACCCACTTTAACACCTGTCTTTTCCTTTCTCTCTCATTGCAGGAGGAAACAGCCTGAAATAGGGCAGAAAGATAGAAGAATGGTGATGGTTTGCCCAACATTCAGCTGCTCACCCCTTATGTAGAGAGCATCCTGACTCTTGCAAACAGTGTGTCTCTTTATATTTGTGCTTTTACAAAGTGTAGACTGAAAGAGAAAGAATTGTTTTAAAATCTATGGATTTACAAGGATGGCTGCATGTTTTGAAAGCATGGAAGTTGATACCTTTCACAAACCCTGCATAGCTGCTTGTTCCAGCAATGTGCAGATCAACTGGAGCCAAGGGTTTGTTTTCAAGTGAGGCTGATTGTTTAATAATGAAAAGGTTAATTTGGCTGCCAATAACTGTGTTCGATTCAGCAGCTGAACAGCTTGGGCTGAGAGCAAGACAGGGAAGTTAGTCAGGCCAAAAGTGAAACTAATAAGTATGCAGCCTGTTTTGGAGCCAACCAGAAAGCCGGCTATATTGGACCTGGTATTTTGCAGTTAAATCAAATTAATTGGTGACCTCATAGTGAAAACATTGCTAGCTTCAGTGATCATATAATGATTGAATTTTATATTCAATTTGAGGGAGAGAAGTATGCATGAAAGATGAGTAATTGAAACTTAAATAAGAACAATCATGACGCTGAAAGCAAAGTTAGTTAAAGTGAAATGGCAAATTAGATTAAGGGATAGGTCATTGGAGTTGCATTGGCAGACACTTAAGGGGATATTTCAGAGTACACAAAATGGATACAATCCAGTGAGAGGAAATTTCCAAAGGGGAGAGCCACTACTTACGGTTAACTAAAGAAATTAAAATAGCATCAAACTAAAACAGAGACCATATCATTGTGCAAAGAGACATGGCAGGTCATAAGATTGGACATAATATTTAAAAAGGCACAGAATGACTAAAAGGTTAATTTGGATGGGAAAATCAGCGTTTGAAAGAAAGCTAGTTAGAAATGTAAACAACTCGAAGAGTTCCTACAGATATTTGATAAGAGTTAGCAGAGTGAGCACTGATTCCGTAGGAAGGAAGTCTAGTGAATTGATAATGGAAAATAAGGAGATAGCAGATGAACTGAATAGTTAATTTACATTGATCTTTACTGAATTGGAGACACCAGTGTTGGACTGGGGTGTACAAAGTTGAAAATCACACAACACCAAGTTATAGTCCAACTGGTTTATTTGGAAGCACTAGCTTTTGGAGTGCTGCTCCTTCATCAGATGGTTGTGGAGAATAAGATTGTAAGGTACAGAATTTGTAGCAAAAGTTTACAGTATGATATAACTGAAATTATATATTGAGAAAGAACTGGATTGTTTGTAAAGTCTCTCATCATTTTGAATGATCATGTTGGTTTCAGTTCTTTCATATGTAAATCGCAAAACTTTTTTAGAAGTTAGATTTGCAAGTGAACTTTAACAATTGTTAGCCCAGATAATGCATTGAAAGTGTGAGATTCCCTGTGTGAGGCTGTCTGTGCCATAATAGTCAGACTGATTTTAACCTAAAAAAATGGATTTACAGAATCTCACATGGATTCAAGCAGTTTTTGAGCAAAGTAAAATGTAATTCTGCAAATACAAATTCACCCCACAAACCTATATGCGTGTACGTGCATGTGGATGTGTGTGTATATGGGGGGGGGGGGGGGGGGGGGGGGGGGGGTGGCGGAGTTATGAGTGTCTGGGAGAGTGTGTGTGTACTTGCGTGAATGTGAGTGTAAAGGGGTATAAGTCTGTGAGAGGCTGTGTGTGGGAGTGTATGTGTGAGCGTATGAGAGAGGGTCTGTGTGAGTGTGTGTGTCTGTAGGAGAGTGTGTGTGTGTGTGTGTGTGTGTAGGAGTGTCTGTGTGTCTGTCTGTGTGTGTCCATCTGTCTGTGTGTGTGTATAGTGCAATGGGATCACCTGTAGTGTGACATGAACCCAAGGCCCCGGTTGAGGCCATCCCCATGGGTACTGACCTTGACTATCAACCATTGCTCAGCCTTCTTTTCGTTGTTGCCTATCCCGAAGTGTGCCTTGGAGGATGGTCACCCAAGGATCTGAGGTTGAATGTCCTAGACCGCTGAAGTGTTCTCCGACTGAGAGGGAACATTCCTGTCTGTTGATTGTTGTGCGGTGTCCATTCATCCATCGCCGTAGCCTTTGCTTGGTCTCGCCAATGTACCATGCCTCAGGACATCCTTGTCTGCAGCATTGGCAGAGTCACATAAGTACCTGCCACGTACATGCTGGGAGGTGTCCCCATGTGTAATGGTGGTATCTGTGTCGACATTCTGACATGTCTTGCAGCGCCTACCGTGACAAGGTTGTATGGTATTGTCTTGAAAGCCCGACAGTTTGCTACGAACAATGATCTGTTTGAGGTTTGGTGGTTGTTTAAAGGCGAGAGATGGAGGTGTGTGGAAGGTCTTGGCGAGGTGCTCATCCTCATTGCAGGCTGCAAAACTTTTCGGCTCCAGGGAAGTGCTGGACAACAAAGTCTTTACTGAATGGGAGGTAAGAAACATCCCAGAAATGGCTATAAATGGAAAATGGAAGGGAAGGAGGAGCTCAAGAAAATTATTAGCAAAATAATAGTGCTGAAAAAATATTTATCTGTGGGCTGAGAATTATTCGAGTTCAAGTTAGGCATCAAACTAAGTGTCTTAACAGAAAGGCTGGGTGAAATAATTGATGCGTTGTTTTAATTTTCCAATGTCCCATAATTCTGAAAAGTTGTGAATATAATCACACTTTTTCAAAAAGCAAGGTACTACCGGTCAGTCTGCTATATGGAAGATGTTAATACCTATTATGACAAATGTCCTAGTGGGGCACTAAAAAAAAAGCTCAAGGTAATCAGAGAGTCAACATGGAGTTGTTAAGTTAAAAGCATTTTTAAAAAATAAAAATGTTTTGGAATTAAAAGTTTAATGATAACCAGGAATCCATTGTTGATTGTTGGAAAAAACCCATCTTGTTCATTAATGTCCTTTAAGGAAACTGCTATCCTTATCTGGCCTGGCCTACAGGTGATTTCAGACTCACAGCAATGTGGCTGACTTTTAAGTGCCCTCTGGACAATTAGGGATGGGCAATAAATGCTGCCTAGCCAGTGAGGTGTTCATCCCCTGAATAAGTAAACATATGCACCTACTGAGCCCATTGTCAGAAGTTATTTCATGTGCACCAAAAATATTAAAAATCACAGTCAAGCAGTCAACTAAGTGCACACTAGAATAGTCATATAATTAAGCACAAAATAGGCCATGAAAACTATGAAACTTTCAGATATCTGACTCAATAAGAAGCTGAATGTCTGTGGTATGTGTCATATGGGCCTCAATATCAATTATGTAGTTTCTCATACAGCTTACAATATTACATGTGCAGTCTGACCAAAGGATCTGTAATAATTGCAGTATGACATCCATAATTCTGAATCTAACATACTAATCAGTGCATGAAACAACTCAGTATCAGCCATGATTGCATTTAATACTCAATGCTGTGAAGTTTCTTTTTTTTTCTCTATTTTTGGAATGCTTCAATAGGTGTTGAGGCAATGTCATTATTTTTTCCAAAAATTCTGCCTCTAAAAATTTACATTTGTTGTCCTTATTACAACTGTTGTCAAATTGATCAATTGATTCACATGACTTTTGCCTATAGGATATTAATTCTAATTGATGAATTCTAAAGTTGATTTTGAGATTCAGCTGGTCTTCTTGGAACTTCCATATCTTTGCTGGCATTTTCATTTCCTCTTTAGGTAAATTTGGGGGATTGACTCTGTACAACCTCTCTTTACTAACTGCTATCAACACATACCCAAATAGTTTAACTGAATCTGCAACAGTTTGGTCTCTGAATCTCAGTTGAACATTTCATTTAAAAATGTTTGAACTTGAACAGCAGAATCAATGGCTTTCCAGTTCTTTCATCAGGATTTGGTATCCATTATTCTGCTTCTCTTTTGTCTTTTCATTTTATATTTAACTTTTTGCACTCTGTTTATGCTTTCTGCACTGTTTGCAACTCTCCTTTCTATTTTTGCCTTGAAACTTTTAGGGTTTGTTCTGTTGGGGCTCTACTATTCCTCAATGCAGCCTGTTTTTTTCCCCATTGTTTAAATTTATTTGTGCTTTTCCTTAGTTCAGCACTTGCTGACTCCTAATGACCATTCAAATTTGAAATAGTCTTTAGACAAGATACGTTTAAACCAACTGGCTGCCTGAACAAACCTGGCTAACTAATATACACATACAGTGTAATATCCATTCACAGCTTGTGCTTTGAATTCTGCAGATTAAACATAGATATAGAAACATATAAAATAGGACTAGGTCATTCGGCCTATTCAATTTGGTCATAGTTGATCATGCAATCTCAGTATCCCATTCCCACCCTCCCCCATTCCCCTTGGTCTCTTTAGCTGCAAGGGCCCTCTTGAATATATCTAATGAACTGGCCCCCAACAGCTTCCTGTGGGACAGAATTCCACAGGTTCACAATTCTTTGAATGACTTCTTCATCATCTCAGTCCTGAACGGCTTATCCCTTAATCGTAGACTGTGACGCCTAGTTCTGGACTTCCCTGACATCAGGAACATTCTTCCCGCATCAAGTCTGTCCAGTCCAATCAGAATTTTATATGTTTCTATGACATCACCACCCTCCCTCATTCTTCTAAATTCCAGTGAATACAAATCCAGTCAATCCAGTCTCTCCTCATATGTCAGTCCTGCCATCCTGGGAATCAGTCTGATCAACGTTCGTTGGACTCCCTCAATAGCAAGAATGTCCTTCCTGAGACGAGGAGACCAAAACTGCCAATAATACTCAAGGTGTGGCCTCATTAAGGCATTGTGTAACTGCAGCAAGGCATCCTTACTCTGAAAATCAAATCCTTTTGTTACGAAGGCTAGCATGCCATTAACTTTCCTCACTGCTGCTGCACCTACATGCCAACCTTCAGTGACTGTCCCACTATGACACCCAAGTCTTGTTGCACCTCATCTTTTCCGAAACTGCCACCATTCAGATAATAATCTGCCTTCCTGTTTTTCCAAGTAGACAGCCTCTGATCACAGACAACATCCAGGTAGGTACTTGACTCATTTATATATTGACCTTTTAAAAGGACATCAGCCCAAACATGAAAATACAATGTACAATATTAGGTGGCTATTTTGTTAGCAAGGAAGTTAAATATTGATAAGGTGAGTTATACAACTTATAAGGTGTTTAACAAGCTATAATCCATCTTTACTGATAGCCGAGCTCCCAACATCAACATAAGCTTCATTGGATTTCTCTCTCAAATCTCACCATAACATTTCATTCAGTTTCCTAAAAGATTGGGTCAATGTTACTTCAATGGCAACGTCACTCAGTGACAACATCATTATACTCATTATTTCATTTTCTAGCAGCGTGCTTCCTGAGATGTGCCCATGTTGTCTAATACACCAGCTAGCATGGACAGAAGCTTCTTCCTGTTTGCATTTCAATTTAGCCATACCTCATTGACATGTTTGATTGCCCCCCAATGTTCATGGGAGATAGGTGGATGCTTCAATGTAGATTAATATGGGGCAACATGTGGAATCATAGGGCCATAAGAGATAGATAGTTAGGCAAAGAACACTGAGGGCTCTATGAAGGGGTCTGTACATTGGTTGATAGACATTAGAGGTAAGAGGCCATGAGGAATGGGTACAAAAGCATGGGTTGGCATAAAGTGCTTGAGTTTCAATGGGGGATAAATGAAGGGCATTAGCTGCCATGGGTCAGCATGGATGGGGGATGTTGAATGAGAGTTATGAGATGATGAAGTTGTTAGGTAAAATTAAATAGTTAATAGTAAAATAGTAATGTAACATGGTTAGCTTATGTTCTGTCAAAATGTGAAATCTAGTTTAATTGTTGCCTGAAATAATTAAATATTTGACTGCTTAGAAGCTTCAGTTTTGGGTGAGCATAATTTATTTTTAAAAGGGAAATCTCATCATGGGTCATCTTGGAATCATAATAGAAAACTGATGTGGATACTAAAAGTAACTGAGCACATGATGCTTTGATTAAAAAGTAATTGGAATAGTTAGGAACTGCAACAATTGAAAGCAGAGAGGTATGTGTGACAGAATGAAAAGAGTGACTTCACCTTTTCCAGTTTCTTCCTGTTTGCATTTCAATTTAGCCATACCTCATTGACATGTTTGATTGCCCACCCAATGACTGACCTGTCAGGTTTTTTTTGCCATTTCTCATTTTGATTTGCTACTTGTAAAAGCAAGCAGTTTCCAAATTTCCCACCACTGCTGTCACAAACTTTCTAAATCTGTTAGTAACCTTAGGTCAGCTTGCGAGTCTTTGACTCAGTCAGTTGACCTTCAAATACATTGGCTCAGCCTTATCATTCTACAATGTTCCTCTCGGCTGACTTATCCACCCAATCTCCTGACCCTGTCAGCTCATTAGCACACTTTACCAAGGCCTCTGATCCTATGTTCCAACTTGCTAAACTCATTCACCCAGGTTAAATCCAGTTAACCTGAGAATTTCCAGAATCTGCTGATTTGTTACTTCCTTGTCCTGACAATACTGAGTTGATGCATTAGCATTGCGACCCTGACATCCCACAGCTCACGATCTCTGATCTTGATGACAAACTGAATCTTTAGGGTTTTACTGACTCTTTCCATTGTTTTCTTCTTTTAAGGTACAAATTGTGTTAAAGGTACAGTGACTAGGTTTTTGTGTTTTTGAATTTTAAAAGAGGGATCAATTTTAAACAGAAAACTCTATATTGTATATTCTTTCCTTTAAGATGTCAGAAGGCTTGATTCAAAATCTTCTATTGACGTTTGTCTTGAGTCCTCTTTGCATGATCAAATTGCATGAAAATGTCACTATGCATAATAATTCAAGTCATGAAACAAAACAAATGGATGCAGCAATTTGTGAATCCATTTTGAAATTTCAGTATTATTTTACTTTTGTATATCTTAACCATCTCTGTTATGATGTTCAACATATATGCTGAGAGGACACCTCTGCTCAAATCTGTTTTGATTCTGAACCATCCTGAGGGGATGTAAACAACCCTGACCCTCGTAAAATAGTAAAATCTCCCGTGTCTAACATTAACAAGCAAAGGTTCTCTTGCGAGACAAAATCAAATGTCTTCTCCCAATCATGAGGCCCACATATACTGACTGCTCATGCTGTTGAAGTTAATGCATTAAGATTCTAAAATTAGTGACTCAACCTCTTGTTCCTCTTCCACATCGAAATCTGGCTTGCTCAGCAACAATCTCCTTTTGCCTTGTTCTGATCTGGTTCAAAATGATCCAGAGCAAGACTTTGTTAATGTGGGAGATGAAGCAATTATTTATGATTTATGCTGTGTTTCTTATCACTTTTCTTTGAAAGAGGAATAAAGTTAGACTCAGTCCAGTCATCAGATCAATCAACGAATGGAAACGAAGAGGGAGAAAGTGTATGATGATGTTAGGCAAGTTGGAATTGAAAAGGGAAGACTCCCACAAACAACTGAATACAAAGTACGAGCCCGAAAGGCATGGAGAAGTGAGTAAAAGACCTACAGTTAGGCAAACCATTATTACTAAAATTAGTATTATATAATAATCTAATAAGCAAATAATTCAATCGGTCTTTTTGAATTGCAGTAATAGTATCACTTAGGGGGCGAGTTAATCAATCCTTCGTCCCCCCGGAGAATGGGGAGTCCCCCCGGAGAATGGGGAGTGTGAGCAGGGTTTCTTTAATTCTCTTCACTTGGTAATAACAGGGTCCTAGATGAGTTAAAGTTAAAATGCCATTATTTCCAACTTCATAGAAATGATACATCATTGTGGCTGATTCAGAGAGAAACATTATTGACTTATATTAATTATACTCCTGAGTGTATTATGACTCTGATGGAAAAAGGGCGCAGGAATGTATGCCATCATTCCATGAGTTGTGCCAAAACTGTAAACTTATTTATTACTTTATCACTGAAATAGTTGATATATTTCCTTTTATTACTGCTAAAAGGAAGTAGAAGTAATACTACTACTTTCACCAGGTTTCTTCAATGAACTCAAAAAAGTTAGATTATTAAGAAAAAGACTCATTCTTTAAACAAGTGGCAAGATCATTACTAACTAAGATACTATGTGGCCTTAAACTACATCTCCCTTAATCTTAACATAGATACAGTTCTACAGAATCTTGTGAGTATAAAAGAATTGGGGGAGAAACAAACACCTTGGTGGATAATGGGTTCAAACTAAAAAAGGGTAGAATGAGTTAACTTCTCACACTTACTTTGGTATCCTGCTGACAAGATCAAAATCAAGATGCTCTTGGCTATTAATTGGTTACATATAGATGGCTCAAATGACCCAAACATATTTAGATTCCAGGCAACATTATTCCCTATTCACATAAAATTCTATTAGGGTTGCAGACAGGCAATAGGTAGGCAGGCATAAAATATGATAATGATATTAATCCTAAATTTACACCCCAACACACCCGAGATCACATCCCAGGAGAGCACAAAATTCTGCCATATAAAAAATACAGATCTGAGAAATAATCTGTTTTACACATGGGTTAGATTTTGCCATGATAGATGGTGTACATGAAGTCATAGAGTACATGTTCAGATAGAAAGAGAATATAGGGGAGGAGTCCATTTTGCCCTTTGACCTTGCTCCAAAATCATTTTGGTTATGGCTGATCATCCAACTCAATGGCCTGTTTCCGCTTGGCCCCCACATACCCTTTGATCCCATTAATCTGAAGAGTTATATCCAACTCTATCTTAAAATGATATAATGTTTTGGTCTTGACTGCTTTCTGTAGTAGCTAATTCCACACGCTCAACACTCTCTGGATGAAGACATTTCTCATCTCAGTCTGAAGTGGTTTACTCCCTATCCTTAGATTGTGAGCACACGGTTCTGGAATTCCCCATTATCGGGAACATTTTCCTTGCATATCTCATTTTGTTCTCTTAGAATTTCATTCTTTTGAATTCCAGCATATATAATCCTAACAGATTCAACCCCTTTTCGCACATCAGTCCTGCCATCTGAAGAATCAGTCTAATAAACCTGTCTCTCAAGAGCAAGAACATTCTTCCTCAGACAAGGAGACAAAAAAAGCACACAATATTCCAGGTGTGGTCTTAACAAGACCCTATATATTTGTAGCAAGCATCCTTGCTTCTGTACTCAAATCCTTTCACTATGAAGGTCAACATATCATTTGCCTTCTTCAGTGTCTGCTGCACTTATATGCTTATATTCGGTGACTGGTGTATGAGCAAACTCAGGTTGCATTGTACTTTCCCCTGTATCAATCTGTAGTCATTCAGATAATAATCTGCCTTCACGTTTTTGCTCCCACAGTGGATAATCTTATTTATTCATATTATACTGCATTTACCATACAGTTCTTCACTCAGCTTATCCAAATCACATTGAAGCATTCTGCATTCTCCTCACATCCCACTCTCCCACCCAGTGACCTACTGTCAATAACCTGTATTTATTTCTAATAATAACAAAAAGTTGATTTTAAAAAGTCACTGAAGCTACTAATCCTCAGGAGAATTTGTAAAGTATCACAAGAATAACATAAAGAGTAACATAATTAAGTTAAAAATGAGTTGTATGGTATTACTTAAAGAAGTAGATGCTGGTGCCCTATTTCTTCCACAATGGAAGTATGACCCATAAGTTAAAGTTTAAGTTAGTACTTTCCTCAAATACAAAGCAAGCTAGCAGTGACAAGCATATATATAGGGTGGCACAGTGGCTCAGTGGGTAGCACTGCAGCCTCACAGTACAAGGGTTCCAGGTTTGATTCCAGCCTTGGGCAGCTGACTGTGTGGAGTTTGCACAATCTCCCCATGCCTGCGTGGGTTTCCTCCCACAGTCCAAAGATGTGCAGGTTAGGTGAATTGGCTATGCTAAATTGCCCGTAGTGTTAGGTGCATTAGTCAGGGTAAATGTAGGGGAATGTGTCTGGGTGGGTTGCTCTTCGGAGGGTCGGTGTGGACTTGTTGGGCCAAAGGGTCTATTGCCACACTGTAGGGAATCTATGTAGTTTAGATTTCCCTATCATTGCTGTCACAGGTGTTTATTTTAAATGTGCTATACAGTGAAGCTTTTATAGCAGATTCAGCAAATTAAAAATCTAAAATGTACTAAATTTAGATGCATAGAATTCCAAAAGTTTTTAATAAAAGAAAACCATTTAAACTTTATTGACATTTTTTGGGCGGTAAGAACATACAAATAATGTTTAATTAAATTACATTACACTTTATGAAAACTTTGTGATACAAATTCTCTTGAGGTTAGTAGCTATGGTGTTTTACAAAAAAATAATATTTTTGCTATTATTAGAAATAAATACTCGGTTATAGACAATATTTTACTGACACTGTAACTTGCATGTGCTTCTTTCAGCAATGCCACAGAGCAGCATGTTGAATTAATAAAATTATTTGCTGATTTGCAATGGAGTGCAAATTAATGCAAGACATTATACATTTAGGTTTTCAGAGCGTTTTTACCGATATGTAAGCTTCAATGCCTTTATATGAAAAAAAGAACAAGCACCTCACTCATTAAGTTCAGAGTGGGATTGTTCATAGACATTTTTCTTGACCTACAACCAATTAAGACCCTTATGAAGTCACTTAACAGCAATATCTCAACTACATTTCTCCTCGATCTACAGGAAAAGTGTTTCTATTCCTGACTGGGTAAGTTGGGTGATCTGTTTGGGGTGGAGGATTCCAATTTCCACAATCTTGGGCAAAGGCACATCTGAGGGGTGAGCGGGTGGCTTCTGTAAATCATGTCGCTGGCTGTGCCTCAGGTCCCCTTGATATTCTCTTCCTGTGATACCCACATCATAAGAATATAAAAAATGCACAACTTTCCACTGCTGGATCTCCAGAGGACAGGTCTCAAATGGTGGAATTTAAGATCCAGAGGAAACTTGTCTGATTGGCTGGCATTCTAGGATGCTGTGTTGAGACTGAAGTTTTCGACGAGAAAGTGAGAACTGCAGATGCTGGAGATCAGAGCTGAAAATGTGTTGCTGGAAAAGCGCAGCAGGTCAGGCAGCATCCAAGGAGCAGGAGATTCGATGTTTCGGGCATAAGCTCTTCTTCAGGAATGAGGAAAGTGTGTCCAGCAGGCTAAGATAAAAGGTAGGGAATAGGGACTTGGGGAAGGGGTGTTGGAAATGCGATAGGTGGAAGGAGGTCAAGGTGAGGGTGATAGGCCGGAGTGGGGTGGGGGCGGAGAGGTCAGGAAGAAGATTGCAGGTTAGGAAGGCGGTGGTGAGTTCAAGGGATTTGACTGAGACAAGGTGGGGGGAGGGGAAATGAGGAAACTGGAGAAATCTGAGTTCTTGAGACTGAAGTTTGTCAAGAAACTGCTCTGTACTCTACTTGTCAACTCTTAATGAGTTTGTTGGCAAGTAATAGGTCACAAAAATTCAAGAAAATGCGATCTGACAAGCTTGTCCCCATACTTCAAAAAAGGTGAATTGTACTTTAATTGCTGCTTCAAACTTCAAACAACAAATATTTCTAGAACTCCAAACTACTCATAGTCTGCTTAATATTTAGACACAAATTGAAACTGACTGCGTTCAAGAGACAAAAATTGAGCTTAAATTGTTTGCAGTTCAGTTGAAATGACAAAAAAAGCATTATTCCCCATCTCCTCTCACTTGCTCACTTTCCCTCTCTTACAAGAATGCAAAATATAAAAAGAAGTGCAAGAGTGCAAGAGATAGTGATATGAAGCTTTATGTTGTTGAATAAGCAAAATATGTATGTAGTGGAATTTCTGTCCAAACATTGTCATTATTCCTTTGCCTATATTTATTTCCTCTCACTTTCCATTTTTTAAAACGCGCTGCAATCACAAAGTAGCCGTACGTATGGTGAACAACTAAAAACCATATTTCTGGCATTTAGTATTGCAAAGCCTACCTGATATTAAAGAAGGTCCTATATTTTTTCTCTCATATGGATACATTAGGATTTTGCTAGCAATTGTTGAAAATTGGGATGGAAATTTTGCTTGCTACGCAGGTGGGCATTTGGACTAGATTTTCAATTAGGAAACCGAAGAGAGGTCTAGTTCAAATCTTGCACTGTGCAGCATGATTTAGTCACACTCTCTAGGATATTGAAGGCTACAACTAGATGAAAACCAAGCAGTTGAGTTGCCATTCAATCAAAGATTGTGAGCACTTTGCTTACGTTGGTAGGCCAACAGGAGGGTCTGTAGCGCTCTGAGATAAGGAACCCTGTCATATCATGAATGTTCACTTCTGCACTTCATCTTGTAGGAGCTAGATTGACCTTTGTTCACCATAAGACAGATTTTTTTTGTCATAATCCTTTTTTAAGTCTACAATGTGGTACAGGAAAACATTACATAGTAAGAGAAAAGGTCTTGTCTTAAATGAGATGAAGTTTATTGTTTGATAGTGATCAGATACAAATTACATTGGTATAATAGAGAGTATTACCAAGACTATGAAGAGATGGAGATGGTAGGTATCTATATTTCAATATCCAGAGCTGCACTCTCTGGAACATTATTGTATTGGGCTGAAACTTTTTGGCTAAATGCAAATAGAATCAGGCTTTTGAGAGTGTTTTATTGTCATGAGGCCGAACGAGTTTTCTCACTGCATCTTACCAAATGCATCTAATTCACTACCTACCCTTCCCCTTCCCCTCTGGCATTCCTCATCTGATTCTAGCCATATCTTACTAAGTCAAAAGTGTAGTGCTGGAAATGCACAGCAGGTTTGGAAAGGCTTATGCCCAAAATGTCCATTCTCCTGCTCCTCGGATGCTGCTTGACCTGCTGTGTCTTTCCAGCACCACACTCTCGACTCTGATCTCCAGCATTTTCAGTGCTCACTTTCTCCTCTGTCTTACTAAGTATCATTCCTAAAACAATATCAGATATCTTGGAATTGATTGGTACCTTAGCAATGTTGCAATCTTTAAAAGGTCATTGTGCAACTAGACAAGCAGTGAGAATCTGAAGCTGCCCTGCATAATTCCTGACATTTTCCCTGGACATGACAAACAAGGGCAAATTGGCAATACTTTTTGTGGGCATGAAGCTCCTGCTGGATGAGGTGAGCACAGGTGGATTGTCGCTTTCTCCCAGGACCAGCAGTGTATGCTGTGACAAAATAGCAGGCTGGTCCAAGATTGTTACCTTGGTCAATGTGGTTTTAACTGTCTGATGGAACGAATAACAATGTAGGAAAAAATTCAATGTCATTGTCTAATTTGTCAGCATAGATGCCACCATCTTCTCTCTACTACCCCAGATTGACTCAGTTTTTGCTGCTTACCTCTCACAAACGTTCACACTCTATCACTTTCAGTATTGCATGCAATATCTTCCCGAATTGTTTTCACCCAATAGCACTAATCCTGCAAGCCCTCTGCACTGTTGATTCACCCACTCAGGACACCTCCCTCCTGCACCAAAGTAGCTGTAAAAACAACGCCTGGTTTGTCTCCCTTAATATTTGCCTCTCTCATTCCAGGAAGAAAACAGTTCACAATAAATTGGAAAGAGTTAAGGCAGGCTGTTTGATATTCAGCTTCTCATCAAGTATGATTGCCCCAAATAACTGACTGTCCATATCCAAAGACCTAGCACAGTTATTGGAACCTGTCCTTGACTTATTGTACTGGCAACTTACAAGTGAAGCTTAACCCCTTGACTGGGATGGGGCTTGTTCACAAATATGGCTTTCAGACCTTGTGTTTGCTCTACACTGTAATGTAATCTAATCTAAATCTAATCTAATCTACCATGCCAAGATAGAAGTCATGGAAGCCTGGTATCTTGGGATAAGGCAACAAAGCACGAAAAAGCAATGCAAAGCAATGCAAGGCAGGAGGCTGTGAGCAACCAGGTAGGTTCAATGAATAAGCGAATGTTATGCCAGTGAGTGAATAGGCCAGAGATGCACATGATCTAGTTCTTGAGCTGTGTGGCATGTTCCTGAATGCACAGTGTCCTTACAGCAGCATTACAAAGTGACCTTTTTTGTGAAACATGTACATTCTGTCTGCAAAATGATCCTGACCTTCCAGTTGCCTGTCACTTCGACGCACCAACTTCCCATTCCAACATTTTCATATCTGGTCTGCTACAGTACTCCAGCTTGTTTATGAGAATGATCTCGGGGCTGAAGAATTTGTCATATGAAGAATGGTTGAGGACTTGGAGGTGTGTACTTGAGATAGAGTTTTAGAAGAATGAGGGTGTCTCATTGAAACTTACAGAATACGGAGGGGCATGGATAGAGTGGATGTGGAGAAAATGTTCCTACAAGTAGGAGAGACTAGGACCTGAGGGCACAGCCTCAGAGTGAAGGTATGATCCTTTAGAATGGAAGAAGAATTTCTTCAGCCAGGTGGTGAATCTATGGAGCTCACTGCTGCAGAAGGCTATGGAGACCAAGTTATTCAGTGTGTTTAAGACAGAGATAAATAGATCCTTGACTAGTAAGGGGATCAAAGATTTTGGAGAGTAATCAAGAGAATGAGGTTGAGAAATGTTTCAGCCATGATCAAATGGTGGAGTAAACCTTGATGGGCTAAGTGGCTTAATTCTGCTGCTATGTCTTATGGTCCAGCTAGGCTCAGTGCAACATATTTCATCTTCTACCTGGGGATCCTGCAGCTTTCAGGACTAAACGTCGAGTTCAATAATTTTAGAACCTGAACATCTTCCTCTATGTCCTTTACTCAACCCCACACCCCCAGGCCTGTCATGGCATGGGGCTGCTTTCATCACCCGTACTCATTTTCACCTACGTCTGGTCCCATTACCAGCATTTCTTTCTTCCTGGCTTACCAATATCCATCCCTTTGCCTGTTTTTGTCTCACACTCGGGTCCTTTCCCAAATATTTGCTTATTCCTTTCCCCTCCATCGTCCTACTGCCTTCAGCATATATACCACCTCGTCATGGCTACTAATAGTTCTAGAGAAGAATCACTGGACCTAAAACATTAACTCTGCTTTCTTTCCACAGATACTTCCAGACCTGCTGGGTTTCTCCAGCAATTTCAGTTTTTTTTATTTCAGATCTCCAACATCTGTAGTTCTTTGTTTTATTTTATTATAACATTTCAATGATAGTTACTGATGCTACCCAAGGTGCAATATTAAAGTGCTGAGGTGTCCTATAAGTAGATCAGAGATGTATCATTGGGGGTTCTGAGAGGCTGGTACATGTTGGATGCTGATGCCTGTGAATGTGGAGTGCATGTGGGCAACGTCCAACTTATAGATCATTTGGAGCAAGTAGTGAGCTGAAGTCATCAAGTACCTTTTCTGATTTTCATGTCTAGAATTCTCACCATCTAGCCTGGTGGCATTTGGAAACAGAAGAAGCTACATGTTAATGAGGTGAGTTGTGGCATTAATAGGGGGTTTTACAAGCTAAACTATTCTTTACACAAAACTTACCACCTGAAACTTGATTACCATGAAGCCTTTGTGCTCAGCAAATGCATAAAAGAATCATCCAGTTACTCCCATCATTGAAGTGGGCTCACCAGATATCTCATGCAAATCTGCCATAAATCTCACATTAACCTGTGTTGCCAAAGCCATGATAAGATTCTGGCCATTTGATGCACCTTAATGCATTCCTCAGCACTAACCTTTTCAGGACCAAACATTTTACACAACATCTCCTCCCAACGTCTTTTTCAAATATTAACAATTACATCCTCGTATAGCACTGCTCCACTTCCCTCAAAGTCTCTGATTTCACAATTGCCTGTAGCATCTTGCAGGCTGGACCCTTCAGTTTCCAGAACACATACTCTTTGGACTTGGAGGGTTGAAATGTCTTGAGCCTGAAGATTGTTGTCTTTCCCTGTACTTGACCACGTGAGGTCCGTGAGCCAGTTCAAACTGGAGGAATCTTTATCACTTGGATGTCCTTCACAGAAGATGTTGTTGCTGTTCAACTAGGAAATTTGTTCATGTCATCATCTAGAAGACTGTTAATCTGATTTGTCTTTGCAAACAATCTATTTAATACTGAATTTCATTATCACATTAATTTCCTTTATGGAACAGTTGTTCTGCTAAAATAGATATTTTCTTCCTTGTCTTATCCTGAATCCTGAAGCCAAAGAATTCCTCATTGACTGTGTCTTGAATCTCTGGAGTTTAGTTATTCAACCCCTGTGGTAGCTACCAGAGAGTTGAATGCAGCTCATCTTCAATGCTGCAGATATACCTTTATTTTCAACCTCATGGACAATGTGTTCTTGAAGTATATGTACTTCACACTTCAACTTATTGGTTATGTTGGATGCTTACAGTCTCCCTTGTAGTTGTTTTACTAGAGTCTCCAACATTCTCTCACTGGTGAATCTTAGTCATGCTTGAGGATGGTTGCTGACATAAAATGGGCCTCTGCCACTGGTAGTGATGATTTCCCTTTGGAAAATTACGAATTCAGATGTTCTCCTGGAACACCCTGAATTATCTCAACATTTAACATCAGATTCAAATCTGCCATAACAATTTATTCACCAGGTTATATTGCTCACTGAACAACTTCAATTAAGCGTTTATTATGAGCCCAGCTAGATTGTACTGTTCTTCAATTTTTCAACATCTGTATCTTCACACAAACTTTACTGATGTCTGATAGGAGTGGAAAATATTTCTGTCAACCCTGTGTAGTTGTAGATTTTCATTATGTTGACATAATGAAACAATTCACTTATACAATCAGAAGTAGTCTCAAATGAATTTGGTCTTCTTTTTAGTTTCTGTTGTGATTCTAGGATGCTGCTGTATGAAATCTGCTGATGATTGTCTTTTAATCACTCTCCTTGGCCTGTTCACTATCGATTGTAACTCGTTTAAGCCGTTTGGCTATTTGAATAAGACTAAGGTCACAATATTATTATATCATAAACCACAGATTATATCATAATCTGTGGTTTATGATATAATAATATTGTGACACCTGTAGGACCTCAAGTTAACAATAAGATCATTGATGTAAAAAATGCTTGGTTTGGATGTCCACTTTCTCTTTGGAGTACATTTGATTTCTCTTCCATTTCCCTAAATAAATCAGGCTTTCTGTGGCCCTGTTTTAATAAGGTTTTGAAACTCAATCCCATTCTATTTGTTGGTTCACTGAATGGATACCACTACCTGTCTTAATAAATTCTTTGTACATTAGCTGAGGTTTCAATAGTGGATCTTCCAGTCTTACTGTTGTCTCGATAGTCTCCTTACTTTCTTTTTCCATGATTCTCTGTCTCCTTTGGCTTCCAAACTCTGCTTTATCACAATGACTTAGGCTTTGTAATGTTATAATCATGTAATCTCATTTCTAAACTATTTCTGTGTCCCTTGATTTCTCTTACTATAGCCATGCTTCTTGATGTTTGCTTACTATGATGGTGATGCTTGCGCTGAGCTGTAAGTACTCCACTTCTAGCTTTCTTAGCTTGCAAATTTTCCATTTTTAGAAAAAAAGCCCCAAACTCTCCCTTTGCGCTCAGCGTTTTTCATGGAACATCGACTTTCCATTTACTCTCCAGTTGCACTCGGGACGATTCCTATTGTGCCAAAACTACTGTTCTGTGGCAATCTGTAACTGCCAAGTGAGACTAATATGACAGTTCCACGTACTTTCACTTGAGTCTCCATTTCTTTGATCAGGTCGAAATGCTTTCACTGCTTAATGTTGACTCTGGCCTGTTGAGTTCTGCCATGAGTTGCTTTTCAGTATGCTTCCTGAATGCTAAGCCCTTCCAGCTACTGAGTGACTGCAGGCCTTACTCCCTTCAAGCTTTCTTTAGAAAATCCTTCAGTATTCACTGCAATTTGCCCTACCCTTTACCCTTTCCTGTTGTGCAGCTAAACTGAATTCCAATCAACATGACTGCTCACCATGTTGTCAGACAAATCACTGCACAGTACTGGTACCATGTTTCATGATGAGTCCTCAACATTGCTCACCATGTTATGTGGACTAGCTGGTCTCTCAGTTAGATTCACAAGTTGGTTTCACTGCCATCATCTTCCTTTTATGTTGGGATCGACAAGACCTGCTTTATCCTGTGGGGCAGAGCAAAAATATGTATTAATCAACAAAGAAAAGGCTCTTTTCTTAAACAAGATCTAGCTTATTGCAAGATAACCATTCAGTATATTGGTATGATAGACAAAGAAGCTCAGGAGGGCCACATGGGTATGTCCTTCAACGTCCAGAGCTGTCCTTTCTACCCAAGCTCTTATGCCCTGTCCATGTCAGGGGGAGCTTAATACACACCTCAGCTATAACCCTTCTCAGAACAAACATCTTACAGAACAAAACTCTACAAACCAAGGTGGGAGCTACTGATCTGAATTTGGAGGGAGAGAGCAAGAAGGATTGGTAAAATGTTTCACTGCCAACAATGAAACATATCAGGTTGGCTATGATACTCAAAGGGCACGATCACCAGGGGACCATCAGTAACTAAAGCCTGGGACAGGCAACTGTCATTAGTTGAGGAGGTGGGAGTACCCTTGTTAGATTCATCATACCCTCCTCTCTTCACGTCCTAGCCAACAGGCTGTACTCGTCACCTAATTAATGTGGGCTACTTACATTGCTGACTTTAAAAGTCAGTTAACTGAACTAGGACATGACCTTAATAGATCCTGTAGTTAACAATATTTCTCCTAAATAGTTGAGGAAGTGGCAAGCTTATCATGAGCAGCATGTTACCTCATTGAAAATGGCTCATGATCAGGATAGTTGGGTTGAATTAGCATGAAGCTGAAAATGTGTTGCTGGAAAAGCGCAGCATCTGCCTGACCTGCTGCGCTTTTCCAGCAACACATTTTCAGCTCTGATCTCCAGCATCTGCAGTCCTCACTTTCTCCTTGACTTAGCATGAAGCCCAGTGAAGACAGATTGTCTTCAATCCAGACCCCTGACTATTGTCTACCCTAGTCATGGTGTCCATCAACAGCCCCTCTGGGAGTAAGTGACAAGATATTAATTGTTGGCTTCTTTGAAGTGATCACTTGAAATATTAAACTCATTCCACAACTCTCCAGCTAAAACTGTGATAGGAACAAATAAACATTGAGGAATTTGCCAGGCTTTTTCTTAAGCAATCAACATTGCTCAATAATGAACTGTACTAACATGCTCACTGTATCAGTTGATGCTCATGCTCCTGCAAATAATAGGCAAGCACAACAACTTTCATGGTACGCAAAACATAAATCTCTTTAATAAAAGCAAATGAGATAAATAAAGTAATACATCATAGTGCCATTCTCAGAGAATAATTTCCCTATAAGCTCTGTAGCAATGTTTGAATTTTTTTTTGATTTCCAGTGTGTTTCACATCATCTTAAACAACTTGACCTTTTTTGTTGTTTACCTGAAGGCTGACTGCTTGCTTGTTGTTGCTTGTTATTTGAGCAGGTCATACCCTGGGAGCTGCGCCTACACACAGAAAACAACAAAGACAGAGAGGCTGAAAATTGTTATTTTAACCTTAATTGTTTTTTTCTGCATCATGCATCACTTGAAGCACTGCTAATGTGTCCCTGACCTTGAGTCATCCAAAGTAATTGTGGATCAGATGGTAATGCTCCAATAGTAAGCGACAGCACTTCGGGCTGACATTTTTCCTGAGAAATAGATTGAGGCACTTCATCTTTGATGGAAGACTTCACTTCCATTTGATTGATTTGGCAAGGCTTGGCAGAGGCCCTTTGTAGGACAGGGTTAGGAATTCCATCACTCTTGAAGAAAAGGTAGTGACAGAGCTGTACTACTTTGACTATTTGTATAGAATATCAAAGAATGTCTTGCGTGTAACAACACCTCAGTTGCAGGAAATGTGCATCATTGGAAATGAATATAATTATTGTATGCTTTCAGAAGAGGTACAATATATATCCAGCACAGGATGAAATAAGAACCAACCGTGTTGTGCTGATCAGGCCACTTCAAGATTGATAGAGTCATTTTCCACACGTCGAAAGGAAACATTTGAACAGATTAGTTAACTCGAGCCCCATTTTCTGAACTAGAATGAGACTTATCTCTACATTGGAATTAATTAGTTTATGAAATGTTTCCTTTTAAACACATTAGCCATTCTGCTATCCACTGTCACCCATTCTCACTTGTTCATACACAATTATCTTCTTTTGCTAACTTCAAAAAGAAAATTTGGGACATTTAAACTTTATTTACTTAACCGAATACACAGCAGTTATTGTTGCAAAAAGGTGATATGTCTCCAATGAAGATTCTCCACATTACTGCTTGTGAGGATGGCTGCAATGAGACAGTTAGTAAACAGCCTGCAATGAGCTTGAGCCCAAAAAATTGTGTGATGGTAAATATATAACCTTTTTTTCCCTGACCTGGGTTGGAAATCAGATCAAAAGATTTGGGACAGTGTTTATTTGCATTTATTATCAAAGGAACAGTACACTTGCCCACACTATCTTCCATCTTCTACTTAGTTGACCACTCATTTCATATATTTTTTCATTAAAGCCTCATTGTGTCCCATCCACAGCTTAAATTCCAATCTAACTCTGTATCATCAACAATCTTCACCTAGACTTGTATCATCTGTAATAAACTCTGACAGTAATTTTTAAAATAGAAACTATAATATTGTAATAATCAATTATATTTAGACTGAGCAACAAGAGCTTTATGTAGCTAAATATTTGTTTATCAATTATTATATCTTGAAAATGAAGTGTCCTAATTAAAACTTCAACATTGCAGCATTTTAAGCAGATGGCATGCAACTAATACTTTTCCTCCAATAGAATCTCAAATTCACCAGTGCTATTTACCAACAACTAAGTAACCAATTGAGCTCCTATATCACTTTGCGAACCTTTTGTGTATTTGTGAATGGTGGGCTCAATGGTCTGTTTTCTTAAACAATGAAAATTAAGAACAGAGAAAGAAGCAGAGCAATGTCTGTAAAGAAAATTGATTTAATAAGATTCAATGTAGCATGGGCAGTACAAATACATAGGAAAAGAGAGAAAAAGACAAAGGAAAAGTAAGATGAAAAATTGAGACCTCTTTTATCTTATTTTTCCTCTTTCCTCTCTCTTTTCCTTTCTTTTAGTTTACTTGTAGTAGAAATGAGACCAATATTTTCTGTTGTCCTCTTAATGGGCTGCAGAGGCTGTGTCATTGCAGGAACAAAAGTCACCGTATTAAAAGTATCCTTATGTTATTAGGTGCCATCATTAACTTTCTCTGGCAAGTTTAAGTTTTATTTATTTCACAAATTCAACAAGTTGTATTGATGAGCAGTAGCTGTTTAGCAACACTATTGATGGTGTAGCACAAAGCATTCTGCAATTGATGGTGTTTCGCAACTTATGAAATAACTTGTCAGCAAAAAATGTAGAGTGATTTTTATTGATCAATGGAAAGTTCATTGCGTTCTGGACCGCGAATATCTTGCTGCAGGTAAAGTACAAGGTAGAAAAATCCTGATTGTTTTCAGAGTATCCTCCGACAATTAGGAAGATCTCAAATCCAGTGGTCTGGCCCTGACGCAGATGTTGAAGTCATAGTTCTAAACAGTACTGCGACATTATTCTGATTGAAGTGGTACCATGACATGGTTTGTGTGCAAGCTTGTGCATAGCTAATCTGCTCTTGTAGTTGAAAAGAAAATCTGTTTTAGTCTCTGTTTCACTGCTTGTTGACATAGAATTTGTGCTGCTTCACCACCTTCACAATCACATTATTTTCGCAGTATTATCTGTAAATTCACAGTTTGATTGGCAGCTCCAAGTGGTTTTCAATTATCTGTCTTGGATGTGGGGCCACAAATACAAATATGTTTCAGAAGTTGGAGGAGCCGGTGATGGACTGGTGTGGACAAAGTTAAAAATCACACAGCACCAGGTTATAGTCCAACAGGCTTATTTAGAAGCACTAGCTTTCGGAGCGTCGTTCCTTCACCAGATGATTGTGGAGGTTAAGATCATGCTCACAGAATTTATAGCCAAAGGAGTCCGGTGTCATGGAGATGTGATACAGTAAACAATCCTAGATTAAAACTTTCATCTTTTAGAATGGGATATGTTGGTTTCTGTTCTTTGATATGTAAATCCCAGAACTTCTTCTAAATTACATTCTCAAGTTAGCTCAGCTTTTTAAACTAAAGGTGTGAAGTCTGTCTACGTCCCAATGCTATGTCAGACTGACAAATCCTCAGCATAGTTTTACAGAGTTTTACCTGGATTCATGTAGTTTTTGAGCAATGTAAAGTAATTGAAAAGAATGTAATTTAAAAGAAATTCTGGTTTTACATATCAAAGAACAGAAACCAGCATATCCTATTCTAAAAGATGAAAGTTTTAATCTAAAATTGTTTACTGTATCACATCTCCATGACACCAGACTCCTTTGGTGATAAATTCTGTGAGCATGATCTTAACCTCCACAACCATCTAGTGAAGGAACGGCACTCCAAAAGCACAACTTCTAAATAAACCTGTTGGACTATAACCTGGTGCTGTGTGATTTTTAACTATGTTTCATAAGGGATTAGATACTGAAGTAATTTTTTTTATTAAGGATGTAAATACAATCAATGAGGTTGTTATAATTAAAAATAGTGAAGTCTGCAAAGACACTTTGAAATATATTTTATTTCATCTCTCTACATTTATTGATGTCTACCTATAGTAGGTATGAGATGGCATGGACGTTGTCAGCATGGTGGTGGAGCATGGCATGAGTTGGCACTAAAGTACTATAGGTGGTTAAAAAGGTCTATGGAGGTGCATAGGTTGGCATGGAGGGTTTGAGTGACCTGGTGGGAAAGCTTGGGTATGGATGGAGTATGGGCCATGTGTGGGAGAAAGGGCTACAAGGAGTAAAAGCTAGAGGACTGTTTTATCATGTTATTGTCACCGTTGTAACTGGAACAAAGGAATGTCTTTTAACCAGCCTGCCTTAGCCCCTGTGACCTCTTGGGGCTGCCTCTGAACTCTTTGAGGGTTCAGCAGGCAAGACCTCTACTGGCATCTGTGTTATTAGCATCACCATCTCATCCCTAAGAATGAAACTCAGATCATTTGGGGCACATTCTTCACAATTTTCCCAACTCTGTGTTTTTGACTTGGGATGGGAATTTTTGCCATTGACTATTATTCTAAATCTTGTTTGATTTAAATACTTGACATTTTTTAAAAATCATTTGTGAGAATATGAATAACAGATACAGCAACTTGCATTTATTTAGCACACCTAACATGTCAGAATAATATTGTTGACACTGAGCCCAAGCAGAAGAATTAAGAAAGCTGAATGCCCAGTGAAAGTCAGTAAGCAGAATGATGATGAGTAAATTGAGATTTGGATTGAGTTAAGATGTAGAAAATATAGTTTTGGTTGGACAAAAGTTTGCTTATGGTGGAAAATAAGAGACTAGCAGGAATGTATTGGAATGGTTAAATCTCTTTGTAATAAAGGCTTGGATATGCGTTTCACCAGTAGATGGGCGGAAAGGACAGGCTATTTATTATAAAACAGTGTCACAAACAAATGCTTCTGCAGTGGAGAGTTGAGTTACAATACTCATTTTTGATTACCCTGATCTCGATATTATCACAAAAATAAATCTTCCCACTACTTATCAAATCTATCACCATGTACCGTTCTATAAAATCACATTCTAGATTCTGAAGAGTTTTAAAAAAAGAAACAAATACTTCCGCAGTGCAAAAGCTAACCAGTATACTTTCTTTTAATGTTTCAAAACTAAAATTTACCTGTTTTCATATTGAACAATATTGAAAACATAACATGAATTTGCCTTTAATGGTTTCCAGCTGTCCTTGATGGATTGAGGTTAAAGCTTACAACAAGCATTTAACCTTTTATATGGTAAAAAGGTGCTTTGTGGCCACAGTCAGCAAAATAATGCTTACATAATGCAAACATTTGACAACAGACTTCCTAACTTAAGTGTTAAAACAAAGAATATCAATATCAGGTGATGCCTCAGCTTACTTTGTCTTACAATATATTTTACAGATGGCTGACTGTAAAAGGAACAACGTCCTTCCAAATGGACCATATTTATTATATGAGAGAGAGATGTTCCTCTGTTTTGATATATTGTTAATTGTACAGAAACTGCTCTCATCTTCAAACGTTTTTAATTTCAATTTCACTTTTATAGTTATTACACAGACCTTTCTTACATTTTATTTTGCCTGACAGTTCATGATGAATTGTAAGAGTATAATTTTAAATATTGAATATTGGAACAAACTGCGGAGCATCTCAGTAAAAAATCCTTTTGAATAATTTAAAACATCAGTATTTCCATGCTTGGTTTTCCTGTTTTGAAACATTCTCATTCATTTTGTTTGTCTTGAATAGGTGATTATTCAATTGAGATCCATAGTTACCTCTGTAAAATTGCCAGTGAGCACAAAAATCAATCCGAATAATGTTGTCAGGTATTTAACTTTGTTGTCCGCTTGCATTCAATCCAGTCACAGTGGAGATCTCTCAGGGAGCCAGTCCAAAGAAGCACCCCAGTATTTTTGCTGTCTGCCTCCCAGCCTGCCTACACAGGGCTAGTAAAGTCTTATTTTTGAATGCTATGTGCACTTCGTATGAAACATGATGACTCACTTGGTAAATTATGCTATTTTTCAAGCCCCACTATTCTCAGGGTCACTGCCAGGGTTAGTGATTTAATCAAAGCATACAAAATCCTCAAGTTACCTAACTATTTGAATGAAATCAACATAACATTTAGATGAGGTTTTGATACTTAATGAGAACTATTGTTTATTACAAATAAATTAATTCACATCTCAAGTGAACAGCATATATCAACATATAAACATTGAAATATCCACATATAATTATTAATTAAAACCCAATCCAACTTTAAAATCCCTACACACACAGACAGATGTAGACAAAAAATGATATTGATATTATGGGTGTAGGGAAAACAAAGTGAGAAACAGGTTTATAGCAGCAGAACAGAGAGTCCCCAAGTGCCCTGTTATAGTAAATTCTGTCATTAATTCAGAATTTGTAACACCAGAAAAAAATAAATACCATTTAGACAGTATGAAGATATACAACATTCTTTCTTAAAACAGGAGAATGTTCTCCAATCAGGATTTTAATCATTGATAGAATGATCCTGCCTCTTTGCTGTTATTATTTCCCTTTTACTCATCCCATTCCTCCCACTTTTCCTTTCACTTCACAAAATCCAATGATTGGATGCATGTGACTCTATTATTTCCTCTGTGCAGCAACTTTTCACATGTGAACTGCGAAAGATTGAATCAATGGTCTAGTCAGCTGTTTGATACACAGAAGCATCAGGGGATGAAGAATGCCATACTGAAACCCAATCTTGCCATCACCAATATTTGTGAAAGTTACTGGATATCATTATGGTCCATATTTCCTTTGTCAAAGGCAATTATTCCAAGATGATATGTAACAAGATCATAAGACCATAATATGCGAGAGCAGAAGCAAACCATTCAGCCCAAGTTTACTCCATTATTTATTGAGATCATGGCTGATCTGATAATCTTCACTCCACTCTTCTGCCTTTTCCCTGCCTGATTTTAAAGCTGCCAAGGTCATAAGATGTAGGATCAGAATTATACAGATAGAAAAGATGTCAATCTGTGCTTATAGAACAATTATATTTTTGCAATTGGATTCTAAATGCAAGGTTAACACTGAATTATAAGTCAGTTCAGAGCCCTATCTTTGCATAAGTTTTACTCATTTCCATTGGAAAAGTGGAATTTATGTATTTAAGAATGCTGACATGGTTAATGCAATGGTGTCTCAAATCATAAAGAAAAAAATATTTAATATAGTCCATAATGAAAATAATACAGAATACCTCTATTTACATTTTCATGGGTTGATTCAAACCATATAAGATAATGATAAAATATGTATGAAAATATTAAACATGATCTTTAATCAAGCATCCCCAGTGCTCCTATTTGACAGGTGTTGAATCTGAATAGTTGGCTATTACTCACAACTAGATAACTGTTTCTCACTAATTGGAAATATCTAAATTGTTCTTGCATTTAGAATGTAGCTAAGAATTATTCAGGATATTGAATCATGCATTAAAACTGTAGCAGAATCGGTTTGAAGATATCTGTTCCCACTTAGGCTAAAATTCAATTAAAATAAAGTCGACATTGAAATATCAGAGCAATTTAGGTCTACTTTTTTAGAAGAATGATAGTCATTCCCTTGACTCCAGTTCTAATTTTAAGTTGAGTTGATTAAGTTTAATTTTTAATTAAAAAAAAAGAGTTCATGGGTAATAGGTCTCATTAGCTGGGTTAGTATTCATTGCCTCGCCCATATTACCTCTGAACCAAATGGATTCTGAGACCATTTTAGAGGACAGTCAAGAGTCAACCCCATTACATTAGGTATGTAGTCACATGGATGAGGATGTCAGGGTTCCTTCCTGAAGAGGACATTAGCAAACCAGACAGATATTTACAACAATCAGCTTTCAATTCTAGACTCTTGTTAATGAATTCAAATTTCACCATATCCTACTTGGATTCAAATCTATGTCCCCAAAACATGAGCTTAGCAGCAGGATTACTAGTTAAGTGACACAGCCAGTACACCGCTGCCTCCCTGATTGTATGTTTTTACTGTTCATGTTTTGATTACTACAATGGTAATTTTGAAGTGAGCAGAGGTTTCATTATTGCTAAACGTGTACTTCTTGGTCTTTGAACACGCCGTTAAACAAACTTTGCTCCGGAAGTATTGAAAACTCAACTAAAGCCACATCTGAGCTTGTAGAACAAGTGTGTAAACGAATACATCAAGGGACTTTATTGGAAAATTCATGGCTTGGCAGTTTATAATTTCCATTCAGGTTTCCAAAATGCACTACCAATTTGCAAATGTGGTAAGTTATTTGGACACATTTACTTCTGTTATGGATTATAAACTAAAGCTTATACCTTACCTTCAATGCTGACCAATTGCTCAGTGAGGCCCTTTAGGACTGCCATTGGACTTATTGCTTATCTTAACTGTTAGTTAACTAGATGTTCTTTTGCCAAGCCATCAAAACATCAACAAAAATGATCATATCTCAATATTATCAAATACCGGCATTTAATATCTATATTTAACATCATACATCATTTAGAAGAGAAAGAAGCAACACTTACACAGCATCTTTTGTGCCTTCAGAATATCCCAAAGAGTTTCACAATTGAACACATATTTTTAATGTGCACTGTATAAAGTAAACTGGTACACAGTCTGCACACAGTCAGAAACTCCATCAACAATGAAATAAATGACCAGGTAATCTGGTTTAACCTTTAGTGGTTGAATGAGGGAGAAATGCTGGTCAGATGAGATGTATTCTTGGATTCTTCCTCAAATTCTGTCATGAAATTCATAACATCTGCTTAAAGATAATGCCTTGATTTAACATTTCATTTAAACAGTAAGTATTTTGATAGAGCAAAACTAAATAATCTAAAGCGCAGTGCAGCCAGCAGAGTCTTTAGCATCACTGAAAGTGAGCATGAGCCAATCTCATTATTTGGAGGATATTCAAGAGATACATACAAACATGAGCAAGAAGCACCACTTGTCATAGAAAGACAGAAAATTGAAACAGTCCTTTGAGCTCCTTTTATCTTCACTCAGCGAGTCGTAAGTTCATGGAATGCCCTGCCAGTAGCAGTGGTGGACTCTCCCTCTTTATGGGCATTTAAGCGGGCATTGGATAGGTATATGGAGGATAGTGGGTTAGTATAGGTTAGGTGGGCTTGGATCGGCGCAACATCGAGGGCCAAAGGGCCTGTACTGCGCTGTATTCTTCTATGTTCTATGTTCTATGTTCTATGAGCTCGATCTGCCATTCAATATGACCATGGTTGATCATCCAACTCAGTAACGTGTTCCTAATTTCTCCACATACACCTGGATTCCTTTAGCCCCCGGAACTATTTCTAACTCCTTGAAAACACTCACTGTTTCAACCTCATCTGCTTTCTGTGACACAGTATTTCAGAGAATCACTACTTTCTGACTGAAAACATTTCTATTCATCTCATTCCGAAATAGCTTACCTGTATCTTTTGATTTGGACCACAGATTCTGGACTTTCTGGTCACCAGGAAGGTCCTTCCTGCACTTACCCTGTCTAATCTAGTAAAGCTTTGTTGCACTCCCTCCATAGACATAACATCCTGCTTCTGATCAGGAGACCAGTACTCCACACAATATTCCAGGTGTTGGCTCACCAAAGTTTTGTACAAAAGACACGTCTGCTCATGTACTCAAATCCTTTCACTGCGAAGGCCAACATACTATTTGCCTTCTTCAATAAGGCGCACTTGCATACTAATTTAGGTGTACAAGGAAACCTGGGTCTAATTGGACCTCCTACAAAACTGCAAAGCGGTACAGACAGTGAGGTCAATCCTGATACTCAACCACCCGCTGTCTGGATTTGTTACCAAACACCTTGGCCAGGCCCAGTTGCAAACTGCCAGCAGTTGTCAAGCTTAGAATGAAAATGTAGACAACGAGTACTGAGAAAGTTTCACTCGTGGGAGAAGAGGCAGGAAATTCACCAAAAATAAAGGCCAAAGACCAAGGTATGAATCCCTACATGAAGATGAATACTGAAGCACAAAGTATTTCAATTTCCAAAACTTGGTTATTTGGGAATACAAATCCGTGCAATTAATGAGATACAATTACATACTTATTAGATTTTCATCACCCAATGGCAAGAAGATTATCCTGCCCTCAAAAGAGGTGGGGCTTTATTGTTCACCTTAACTTAAAGTTTATTGTGATAACAAAAATCTGACTTTGAGACTCCTAATCAATTTAATTCTCATGTCAGCCATTCTGTTCACCTCCTCTGCAATCAGAAAATCACGTATTTCATAAATAAGTCAACCCGTGTATTTTGGAAGAGTTTTTTGAAGCTTCCAAGATTGACTTATACCCTGTGCTTTGTGGTACTTTTAAATAAGTAATTCTGGCATAGTGAGGCTCCATGGTGCCATTACTAATTAAACAGTGAATTTTTGCCAAAAAGAAAGTGCAACCAGCAAATTAAATTATTTGCTTATTCATATCCTTAATTAATTGAGTAAAGATAATGTTTCAGACAATCCTATATTTAAATAATTTTTCCTTGCTCATTGGCCCTACAATTTCCACAGATGATTCATACCATGCAATGGAGAAACCTGCAAGAAGCAGGCTGCAACCATGGCCAAATGAGGGAATGAAGTGAGGAGTCAATGACATTCCTTCTGTTTGTTTTCACATACTCTGGCAGTAAAGTCTCTGTTCTCTCCTTAGGTCCTTCTCACAGCACCAGAGATTTAAATAAAGAATGTCGAGTAATGGTTGTTTGTGTTACAGCACCAGTGTGCACGGCTGCCAACCTGTTTTATGTTGTATTTTTAATGTTCCAACTGTGTATTTTGATCATGTTTTAGATGAGTTATTTTAACTGCATATACAATGAATTCTAGCTCTCAGGTGGTCCAATCTGTAGATATGCAATTTCATCGATCAATCAAACCCTCCAGCAATCAACACAAGACAGGTAAAATTGACCATACAGTCTTTGATAAATATTAATTGTTTCAGCAGCCAATGCAATTCAAATTAGCCAAGACTGATCTATTTCTTTAGGTGGTTCTCAGCTTTAACAAGCATGTAGAATCACATTAATATCATTCAGAATAATTGTGATTTTTTTTAAAAAAAGATATTTGGAAACAGGACTTCCTTTTTACAGGAAATGGAATGAAGTTTGATCATTTGAATATCCAATGTCTTGCTCTTTTTAAATTTGTGTTCAGACTTGATTACATTCCTCTCACACTAAATAAAATATCAAAGCTACTTGGCCAGTATATAACATTCATGTAAAGTTTATGTTTTATCCTTGTCTCTTTTTGCATGGCATAAGACTCACAAGGGAAAGTATTGTTAGATCCCTACTGAACCTTGCACATGATATTGAGTTTCAATTTCCAGTGAAATAAAATTTAGATAGTTATCGGAAGTTAATCTAATTCTGTTTATTATTGTGCAATATCACTAAGACAATTAAAATTTCTATAAACTCATTTACAGGAAGTGTCATGTCTATTGTTAGCTGCCTTGTGTATTGGAGATAGACATTTAAGTGTCATGTGGAAGCCATCCCCTTCCCTTCTTTCATCTCAAGATTCATTTTCTCCAGAACTGCAAAATTGCACATCCTGCCCTTCTTCAATCATTTCATCCTCCTACAATCTAGGAAAACTTGATCATGATTTCTTAATTTAGCTGATTTATCAATTCCTATTAGGTTTAACCTTGACAGCACAATAAACTATATACCTTGAGTCTTCATGATTGAAGAACTGACATTTGAAAGGATCAAGATAATAGTATTTTGCCTGCTGCTGTTATCAGTTTCCTTGCTGCTCTTTCATTTCTGTGAACAATAGTTTGATTAATATCACTTCTAAAAACTGAAGATTCAATGCAGAAGTAGCATGTACTGATTGTGTCCAGTTCTATTTTATACATATGTACCAACATTCTTATTTACTAATATGTTTAATTCAGCATTATTACATTCATCTAGACTTTTTTGTCAAAAATGAAAACCTCTCAAGGATAATAAGATAATTCTATGTCAATTCTTTAATCTTATCCTGTGAGTAGAATCTGTTCATTCATTTTTCTTTTGGGAAAGGAAAAACAAATGATTTTTCATTGATCGATCCCATCAATAATTCACGGCTTACCTCCTTCACATAGTAGACGAAATTCACTAGAACGATCATAAATTTGCAAATATACTTATTGTGAAGGAAATATTTATTCATTTTTTTGTCCCATGCTTTAACATACATTGGTGAATTACAGAAATAACAGCAGGGTCCTAAAGTGTTGCAATCAATTGTGAAATTAATTCAACAAGTCTTTCTCATATTGTTTGATCCAGTGAGGAAGGGGACATTGCTGGTTATGATTCTGCTGAATGAGCAAGGCCAAATGGATTAAGGGTTAGCTGAGGAACCTTCAGAAAACTTTTCAGTATGTAAAAAGGTTTAGATAAGTTATGTAAAAGGATAGTATGTAAAGTTATGTAAAAGCTATGTAAAAGAAGTGACTTGAAAGAAAAAATGCTAATCACTAAAGAGCCTAATTCAGTGGGGTGAGAACAAATTTGTCAAAATTAAATTCAATTCAACATTTGGCAGATCAGCTACAATTAAACAATGGTCTGCCTTTGAAAAAATGTTTGGGTAATTCAAAATGCTTTCTCATAAGCAAGTAAGATAGAGCAACAAAATCATGTGTCATGTGCCGTCTAATGCAATATCCCAGCATTTTTGTTCACATTTGCCTTTCTGCTGCAAATTCTATTGGAGAGCTGTAAATAAAGTTCATTGACAAATAATTGCCTGTTGTTGAACACTAGGTTATCTTACATAGTGTAACCACAGAAAAACAGAAATGAGGATGAGACAGAAAACAATTTTTGCATTTTATTTGAAAAATTAAAAAAAAACTAAAGAATTCCCTCATTAAAAGCAATTTGAGTGCCCTTGTACCATGTGGATTACAGAGATATGAGAAACCCCAGTATCATCTTCTCAAAGGTAATTCCAATGCTCATCATCACAGAAATTAATTTTAAAAGTATTGACGTGCAATGAATGGTAGGTATCTTTTCCATACAATGGGGATTTTCAAGACTAGAGGACACATTTTTAATATAAGAAGAGAGAGACTTAAAAAGACAGGAGGGGAACTTTTTTTACACAGAGGTTTGTGTGTGCAATGAACTTTGAGGAAGTAGTGCATGTGGGCACAATCACAACAGTTAAAAGGCATTTGGATAAGTGCATGATTCAGAAAGTTTTGATTTAGAGATGCCGGTGTTGGACTGGGGTGTACAAAGTTAAAAATCACACAACACCAGGTTATAGTCCAACAGGTTTAATTGGAAGCGCCGCTCCTTCATCAGGTAGTTGTGGAGGACTACCAAATTGTCCTGCATTTGAAAAATTTGGAAGATTTGAAGAGATATGAGCCAGAAGCAAGCATGTGGAACTACCTTAGTTTGGGATTATGTTCACCATGGACTGGTTGGACTAAAGGTTCTGTTTTCATGCTGTATGAGTCTATGATTCTATGAAAAGCATCAGATATTTTGGAACTCAATATTGAATTTGAGTATGTTTAGCAGTTTGAAAATTGCTCCATCTGCAGATAACATTCAGGTACAGAATGAGTCAGCATGGTAAGTAATTGGACTAAATAGCACTTAAGACATATTTGGGAACAGTGGGGGATTTTAATTGTAAAAAGGAAGATTGGTGTGATTATGAACTATGGTTTCATGTTTGACTGGAAGTAAAATAGAAGATAAGGACAAAGCACATGTTCCTCACCATCATGGAGCCGGATGCTTGAAAGATGGTGTCGAAATATTGTGCCCACTAGACCTCTGTACTATGGAATGTGTTGAAATTATTACAATTCTAAACTTATGTTGTGGAATGATTAACAATGACATTGCCCAGAAAGTTACATTCCAGCAATGGAAACAATTGCCAAGTGGGAATTGCAAATAATAATCTTGAACAAATGTATCAGTCTCAGTGGAAAAACAGCACAGATTTGAGAATTAACTTTAGAGATATGCTTATAGAAGACCTAAGGAACAATAAAATCCAAGCTAAGCATTTGACTAAAGGCAAAAAAACTGACAATGGAGATGTGCATAGCCATGGAAACAGTAGAAAGAGGTGGTTGCAAATTGCAAAGGAGATTTTTTTTAGATGAACAGGAGAGATCCACCTGAATTTAGTGAGATCCAGGCTAAAACAAAGTTCACAAATTCCTTTCCTTTAAGAGGTCCATTAGTTTAACACAGCAGGCCTCTTTAAAGTGATGGTGGCCATTTGTGATAATTGTTCCTTGTTAATTTGTCTAGCCAATTAATAACTTAACATGCTGAAATTGTCGAAATGAAAGGCAGCACAAAATTGGCATGCCACCTTCATTGTAATCAGTGTGTATGGGTCACAGATGAACAAGGAGCCATTCAAGTAGGTCATTCAGCCCCTCAAGCCTGTTCCATTATTCAATAGGAACTTGACTAATTCAATTATAACCTGATGTTCACATTCCCACCTCCCCTGATAACCTTTCACTGCCTTCCTTAACAAGAATCTACCTACCAGAGAATTAAAAATATTTAAAGATTCTGTATCCACCATCTTTTCAAGAAGAGAGTTTCAACTCCTCATTACCCTCAGGGAAAAAAAACATTCATCATCACATTCTTTTTTTTAAATGAAAACGACACCTTGTTTTTAATCTTAGTTCTTGATTCTCAATAAGATCCTCTCCTCATTCAACTTGTCAAGACCTATTTGGATTTAATTTCCTTCTATCAAGTCATCATATTTTCTTTTCAGCTCAGTGGATACAAGCTGAACCTATCGAACCCTTCATCATAAGATCTTGATTCCTTATATTTGAGTGGGTCTTCTGATCTGAAGGCCTCCCGCCTGGTTTTTAGTAGGTTCTGTATGTCCTGATTCATCCAGGGTTTCCTGTTGGGGAACACCCAGATTGACTTCCTCAGTATGCAGTCTTCCACACATTTGCTGATAAAGTCTGTGATGGTGGTGGCATCCTCAAACAAGTTACCTGCGGACTGTTTGAACATGGCTCTATCAGCTGATTCCAGACAGCACCGGAGTCGATCCTCTGCTTCCTCAGACCAGCACTGGACCTGTATTGTGAGGGGGTCTCCTGCTTGAGCTATTGCCTGTAAACTGGGAGAAGAAGCATGGCATTGTGGTCGGAGTTCCCGAAAGGAGGATGGGGGATGGAGCGGTGGGCATTCTTCACTGTGGTGTAGCAGTGGTCTAAAATGTTCAGGCCCCTACTGGGGCAGGTAATGTTCTGGTGGTACCTGGGCAAAATCTTCCTTAGATTGGCTTGATTGAAGTTGCTAGTCACAATAAACAGGGTCTTGAGGTACTCCATTAGTGATGATGTTAACAATTTGGCAACCATAACTTTCATTGCTCCATCCAAGTCACAAACATAAATCATAAACATTTGAGGTTCCGGCATCGACTCCTGGGCCATACCACTTGTTACATCTTATACACCTGACTGAAGTATGCCTACTCTCTGCTTCCTAATAGTCAATTGATTTTCTATTCATGCAATATGTTATTGCCTACACCTTAAGGTTTTATTCTCTGGAATAACCTTTGGTATGGCACCTATACAAATGTCTTCTGGATATCTAACTGTGGTATACCTTTTGGATCTTCTTCATTCCCAACACATTACTTCTTCAAAATACTCCACCAGATTGATTGAATATGATTTCCCTTTCACAAAACCACTTGACTCTGTTCAACTACCTTGAACATAGTTAATTGCCTTACAATAACATATTAAACATCGGACATTTTTCCATTAGAGATGTTAAGCTAATTAACCTGTAGTTTCCTGCTTGATACTTTCTTTTCTTTTTGGATGATGGAGGTACATTTTCTACCTTTCATTTTAATGGGATCAACCCCAAATCAAGCTAGTTTTAGAAAAGTAAAATTAATGCATTAATTGTTAGTCATTTCTTTGAAGACCAAAAGGATGAAATCTATCCTAGGCGCTTGTCAGCCTGCAGTTCCAACAACTTACTCTATACCACTTGTCTGGTGTTGAGATTTTTTCAAGTTCCTCTGTCCCTTCCAGTTGCTGATTTATAGTTGCCTGTGGGAGAGTACTAATATTGCTGAGATATCAGCTTCTGCAATCTGAGGATATGTACTACCAAATTCACTCTGCTCTTGTCACACTCACTGTAATTCTATCATCGTATCCACCTCCATTGAAGCTAATGGTCAATCACTCTCAATGTTACATGCAACATTTCCACACAATAAGATGATGTAGTTGATAAGAACCAAACTACTATCTTTTCTACTCCCATGGGAAGGGAATGGGCAAAAACTTGAAAGGTGGCATAATAATGTGGAACAATGTAATGTTATGCAATTTGGCAAGAAGAGTAGAAGAGCAGAATATTATTTAACCAGGGAAAGACTGCAAATGACCAGAACACAGAGAAGTTTGTGGGTCCTGGTGCATAAATGCAGGCCCAGCCAATGATACCCACACCCCATGAATAAAAAAAAATCAATTCACTCAATCCATCCTTTAACCTCATTACAGCAAAATGTTCCAAATATGGTGGAGAGCTAAGACAAGTGGCTGATATGAAAGCCACCCATATGACAAGTTTCTTGAAATAGCAGGATAGGAATCGTGACTAGTCCTGTGGGATAGTTAAGACCATAAGTTTGAAGCAAAAACAAGCTTATGTGATGCTGCATGGCTTTCCCATAATCATGACTGTGATCTTTTCGTTACAGGCTCAAGTATTTACACATTCTGTGTAACTAATGGCTTCAATTCTCTTATGTAAGTACCAGCAGCATCTGCATAGCTTCTGCCCTGAAGACACCAGCCACTCTGCCCATTAACTCCTCCTTCAAGTCCTCCTGCACCCTCTACCAATTCAGAGTCTTTCACCTCAGTGGGTTCTCCTTATATATTAGGTTCAGGAGCACAATCTGGCGAACACAGCACTTTCACATCATCATCAAGGAATAAATGCCCCAGCTTTCTGGCACTTGAGAACTTCTCCATTCCAGGCAAAAGATGATGCCATGGCGTCAGCCATTGGTGACATTGTGCAGATGCAGTGAGAGTCACAACAGCAGCAGGCAACCTTGTTGCAGACAATCAGGAATCTGAATCAAAGGGTGGAGATGTCGACCAACACCATTTGTATCATACAGGCTTTGGCATATGTGCATCCAACTGTCTCCAAGACTTAAGCAACAATGCTTTAACAATTAGTGCTCAGTGTCAATACCCTTTCCTCTAAAAGGAGGAAAGTGGTTAATAGGCACCCAGATGGAGGGGGAATCACACATTCGCCCCATGCCCCTATCTCCCAATCTCCTCTCAGGATACTCCAAAATGTGCCAGGCTCCCCCAGCATGTGTGATCAACTAGGTAAAAACAATGACTGTAGATGTTAATCTCGACTCCATGTGTGATCCCCAATCCTGTGAAGGCTGCAGCTGAGGACATTGAGCCTATGCCTAAGATGCTCTCAGCATGTTTCGGTTCTCTATCCACTGACACACCCAAATCTCATAGGGCTGACAGGTTCCACTACAGTTCAAGCTCCTTCTATCCCAGCTACAAACCCTGAGACTGTGCTTCGAAGTAGTGGGAGGCCAAAAGGGAATATAAACCTTCAGAGGGCACACAGGTGACATGGGTGACACACACCTGTAAATGTTTATGTACTTTAAATCATCACATGTGAGCATCACTTAGTTATGTAACCTCCACTTCTGGAGGGTCAGTACCCTTTTTATACATCCCATGGAGAATAGAAGTCAGAGTGATAATGCATTGCTCATCAGTGGGATGATTCCTGGATACCAACAGATTTCAGCTATCTTCCAAACTTTATTGTCACAAGTGTATCCAAGACATAATAGACTCTTGCCTTCACAGCTGCCCTAAATAGATGTCCCAAACCCTACTAATAGGCAAGCAATGCAGCCACTTGGACTCACTCTGTATGCTGCAGAGAACTCTGTCAATGCCTGACAATACCGTCAGTGCTTCCTTTCATTTATCTCCACCTTCCCCAGTCAACTTGAATGGTTTTCAGTACCACAGTGCCATGGTCAGTAAGTTCATCAACCCTGCAACCTCTACTTACATCCAGAGAAAATGAAAGAACTTCAGACTGTTGGGACAATTGGAAAGGCTGAGAGTCTTATTCTCCTGCCCCCTTACCTGCTACACATGCAGTCACACTCACCTGTCCCTGAACACTGACCAAACCATAAACCTCGTCCTGAGAGGTGCATCTGCCTCCTGGTACAGGGAATTCAGTGAATTTTCCCCACTGTTTGATCCAAAGTGAATAGAAGTCAGCCTTCAATTCAAACTCTCAGCTGAAGCTGTTTGAACTTCAAGCACTTAATGCAGACTTGTTTGGTCTGGACAAAACTGACATCCAGGAGCTGCCACATGTCAGTTTGCCATATAGTTTCATATTGGCAATCACACATTGTGATCCCCAGGCACATTTTTAGGAAGTGCTCAATCTAGCTCCAGCACTGTAAAAAGTAAAGTCCTCACACACCGAGGTGCAATGAAATAATTTTCCAGAGAGAAAGCGTGAAAGATGAGATGAAAATAGTAATGTAGTCTTGCAAAGCTTGAATATCTCCCTTATCTCTAAGTAAAAATACTGAGTGACATATTTGTAGCTCGGTCTGGCTTTCATTTTCAGGTTAAAGCATTTCATGCTTCCCTTTTCAAAAATGTCAAGCCTTACTTTGATTTTGCAACTAATTATTTTTACAATATTTCTGATAATTTCCCACTTAAATTTTAGCCCATTACACTTTTCTTGCTTTAATGCTTGCACATATGCAAATAACAGTGACTGGCAAGTTAAAGAAGCTGATTGGTAAACTGTAAAATGTCCAATGTTCTCAGCAAGTCCTCTCCTTCGGTTTGTCTGTCGCATTTCAATTATGCTACGAGATTCAGCTGGTTGATGACCCTGTGTCCTCAGGACAGAGGGCGGACGGGGGGGGGGGGGGCGGTGGGGCATGACATATGATGTGGGTAGTTTGGCAGAAGGTATTACACTATTGTTCTTTTTAAATATCCTTTCTCCCTCTCTTTCTCAAAGCATTCAAGTCAAAATTTTCTCTTGATATTTTTAACAAAGGCTTTATCCATTTAAAAGAAATAATTAATGCTTTAAGAGGACAGCATTTGAACATTTCACCAAATAATTTTCAGATTAGAATTCAGAAATTAAGCCAACCAATGTATTTAATCTCTCGATCTACTAGGGTGACCACATTTAGCCTGTGCTTGAAGGTTGTTCGATAAAGCAATACTTAAAACTTTTGTAGTCAATCCCTTTCTCATCTATGCAAAGCAAGTCAGTAATATTTTACATTCTCCAACATACACAGATCACATTATGACCGTTATGAAATTATTTGATCTTTTATTCCTTTAAAAATACATAGAGATAGGGGCCTTTTTTGGTATCAGTTACATTTTTAATATTCCATATTCCTGAAACGTCACATTATATTAACCAGCCCTTTCAATCAGGCCCATTATATAAAGTAATCAAAATTGAAATTTTTAATAGTTCAGGAATGAATTCAAGAATGTAAGGTACTTATCCACAATATCAGTTTCACAGATAATGTAGGAATAACTAATTTGTGTAAAGGACACATGCTCCATTAAAATTGAAATCCAAGTATTCGTGTCAAGCATTCTTTAACATGCAGACAATTAGCAAGAAAATCTTAATATTATTATTCAGGATACTGAAGATGACCTTTGTATGTCTAAAATTTTCCATGATGTCAAACCATACTTGACTCATTTGTGTTGTTCAGTATAGACCTACCCAAAAAATGTGGATTGAGAAAAAAAGCTCTGCAAGAGGAAAGAAACAAGCACAATGCAACACGGTTTTGAAATATTTTAATTCATAATTTTGACCAATTTTCAAGACGTTACTGAAGATAAAATAGTATGAAACAACAAAATTTGTACCAAACTCATATTATAAATGTGTACGAATGGTAGAGAATCCCATCAACTGATTGTGCATTTTGTAAAATTGCAGGTACAGTAGCGCCTCGACATACGAATGACCCCGTTCACGTAAAAATCGGTTTACGAACAGGATTGTATGTAAAATTTTGCTTCAACGTACGTACGAAATTCAAGGTACGAACGCAAAACGTCCGTGTGCGACCACGTGGTTTCATTGTTCTGCTTTGCTATGCGCTTGTTAAACGCAAAATCTCTCGTGCCCCGCGTGATCTCATTCAGTTCATCTTTGGCGCATGCGCTGTGAACAGCCGTCCAAGCATTCTTATGCTATCCGAACAATGAGAAAAATTGATTCAGTTCACGAACTTTTCGGTTCACGAACCGGGTCCCGGAACAGATTAGGTTCGTCAGTCGAGGCGCTACTATATATTGTTCATAATTATTCTGAATTTTCGAATGTGTTCGGCTCCTGTGTGGAAGGAGCCTCTTTCCTTTACTCCACGCTCAGGCTGGTGTCTGGGGCTCACTGATTACTGTGGTGGTCTCACTCCAGCAGGGTCTGAAACTTCAAACACCCGGAATGCCGCACTCGGGCCACTCCGCTGGAGAGAAAGCGCTGAACCGAACTCACTGTTTATAGCCTGACCAGCGAGCCGGAATTATCTCCACACAGTAATTGCGACCGCCACCAATGCCTGGACGATTCCCTCTCTTATTGGAGGGACAACGGCCACCTGGTACCTACCCACTCAGGTAGTACCTCCAAGAGAAAGATAAAGAGAGATCAAACTACTTATGCTGGCCAGCAATCCCCCTTGAGTGAGCAGTTCAAATCACCCGGATCATCTTTCGGTCCCTAACACTGGAATTATAGTCTGAGATCTGCTGTGAACTCAACCAGAATTTGTGTACCCAAACAGACTCAAATATGAGTTCAAACTTACCAGTGAACTTTATTACAGAAACTTGTACAATCCATACAATACTTTAATGAAACTTATACTTTATACTATGATATAAAATTTAACAGAACTGGAGCAGACGCAGCAAAAATCTTTAACCTTACACAATTTACAGGATACTTATCTAATCTTATCTAAATCTTAATCTAATCTTAATCTAAAAAAAAATCTAATCTAATCTTATACTTTAATCACCTTCCCCCTATGCCTAACCAACTATTCCAGCGTACAAGTGTCCCAGGCCTGAAAAGGGCTCTTATTGTCTCAGAGGGACTTGTTGCTTGTCTGGTGGGACTCCCTCTCTGTCTCGGATGTTGTTGCAGACTTCCAAAGTCCAAGGTCGCAGACAGGGCCGATGTCTTCAGCCCCAAAGTGTTGGTGTCCAGAGACACAGTGAGCTCAGAGCGAGGAGAGTGAAAAGGTAAACAGCCTGATAGCTGGCCCTGCTGCCCCCTTTACCCAAAGGGCTGGCTGGCTCCGCCCCTCAGGCAATTCCATTTCACAAAGCACCGCCAGTGATTGCTGGGACCGGTTTAACCTCATCATTCGTGGAAACAAAAGGGTCGGTACCGCTCCAAATTTACTTAACTGTCGTTTTGATGACTTCATGGAGCCTCCTAAATAGTTTTTACATTGGAGTAAATCGTTATTCCCATTAACGAGGTAGGCTCCATTGTTCATTTCCATTACCATATACCTGTCCCTTGATATAATGTTGCTCGAGTTGTCTCAGACCTCTGAGGATCTCTGTCCCCAGCAGAAGGTGGGTCCTTATTCAGGCAGGCCTGCTGGGAAATCCTGCCTACACAGACACCAGGTTGACCAGTTTTTCACAAAAGGCCATTTTCTTTCAGTATTTACTTTTAAAACTGGGGATTGTCCTGAAACTGCTACACTTGCTGGATTCACAAATCTAAGTTTTATAGCTGGCATTGCCTACAGAGTGATAACAGTAACAATAATTGCTTTTAGTACATCATGATTTGGAGATGCCAGTGTTGGATTAGGGTGTACAAAGTTAAAAATCATACAACAGCACGTTATAGTCCAACAGGTTTATTTGGAAGCCCTAGCTTTCAGACAACCACCTGATGAAGGAGCAGTGCTCCAAAAGCTAGTGCTTCCAAATAAACCTGTTGGACTATAACCTGATGTTGTCTG
This sequence comes from Chiloscyllium plagiosum, assembly GCF_037043375.1. Lineage (NCBI taxonomy): Eukaryota > Metazoa > Chordata > Chondrichthyes > Orectolobiformes > Hemiscylliidae > Chiloscyllium > Chiloscyllium plagiosum. The sequence goes on from NW_028270149.1 coordinate 61,289,241, forward strand.
ATTTTTAATTTTAGTACATCAGCAGCATATCAATTTATTTAGACTGAAGAGATTTTCTAGTTTTGAGCATTAAAGTATGGTATCAGTGAAACAGTTTATGGTCTTTTGCCTTGGAAATGGCTGGATCATTTAGTCAAAATTAATCTCCCTCTCCAGATTCTCTCTTTCACCTCTTTCTGCATGGGTTTTGGCAAAAGTGAGGCCTTTATGATCGATGCATAAAAAACCTCATCTGAATCTTTTTAGCATTATAGAATTAATTGTTCACTGTCTGGTTGGTTATTTCCTGGACTCAACAAAACCTATTTGACTTTTTAAACATCTACTTCTACACAATTTTTTTTCAATTTCTACAATAGTTTGTTTTTTTCTAATTGCCTTTTTTCACAGACTATGTTTTTGGCTAAACCAGAGTATTCTTTGATCTCTGGAGACTGCTTTCAGAATTGCCATCCTGAGAAATCTATCGTGAGTTTTAATAGTGGAAGGTGGCTTGAGTGAGAATTAGTACTACTTTCTGGGGGAGCATAGTAAAGCCAGCTGCATGTTATAAGTTTGTGAAACTGTGCGCTGTTCTGATGGCATGCAGTCAAAATGGATGATGCAATGGCAAGATCTCAAATTTTCATCAAACCAGTGTGTCACTCTCAAAGATTAGATATGAGACGACAACAGGGGCCCTGCATTATAACATACCGACATAGTTATATTCATGGACTTGACTATTAAAAATAAAATGGTGAATTGTCAAGCTACTCTCAAGCACCCACTAAAGCAGCTACAATGGCTTTAAAGACTTCTTGGCTGTGGATTAGAAATCTGCATAATGGGTGCAAGAAAAGCCAAGTGACACCATAAGGTCGTTCATGACCAGCAGCACGTTAATGCTCCAGTCATCATTGACCATTTGTGAGAAAAGTAAAAAACAGATACCAGATTACAATAAGGAACTTGTGTCAACGCATATTTTAGAGAGGCACGTGAGTCAATTTGAGATGAAAGAGAAGGACAAGAGAAAGAAGGACCAATGTAAAATCCATTAACAGAGAGAGATTAGGGCCAGCTCCCACCTACTTATTTGAAGTTCCCAACTGCAGCTCTCCTGGAGCGGTCAGAAATCAGTAAACCACAGACAGTGAAACCATCATCAAAACCTTTCAATGTCCATTTCCTCAAGATCAAGATGATAAGCAACAGACCTTAAATATTTCAAATATCCATCTCAAGAGCCTTAAGAATAACAGTGAATGTTTTGATGCTCTGTCTTTAATAATCATCCCTTTTTGTGTGTTGTGAGTTTGTGTGTGTTTCTATGTCTGTGACTAAATGCTGTGCAGAAATGTTTTGCTTTTGATAAATAAGAACTTACCGTCCTTTCATTTTCAAGTTTTTAAGAAAATCTATCCTTATATCTGTTCTTGAGGCTGACAACTCTCAAGGAGTTAAAACACTTTTCTTTCGAACCACCTCCATCTGCAGTTAATCAAGAGATGGAAAAAACCCTTCTCCCATCTACAAAACGATTAGCATTCCTTGAAGAATCAGAAACCATAACTGCATATAAAGTAATAGTTTGCAACTTGCTCTAATGTGAAGTACTTAAAAGTACTCTGGAATGTTTCTGAAGGCTTTTATATTGAGCTCCTGAATTTCATCGAATTTCCTGAGGAGGGAAGTGACAGATGCATGTAACCTGTGTATGTAAAGTGCAGCAGTGACAATGCTTCTGGTCTGGATCATATCAGAAAAAGCAGAGGCACAGAGACGTCTGTAACATGGTATCGTCAACTCAGAACCTGATTCCTCTACACTCCTTCATAACAACACAGAGTTGAATGATTGACCAGCCAGCACATTTTGAAAATTTTCCAGCCCTGTCTACTTGGACTGCTAAACCAGGTAATCACTTCTTTCCAGCCCTAATGGACTGGAAATTGCCAAAACTAAACTTGCCATTCTGCTGGTATGGATCTTTATTTCTTCTTCTGTAATTAACCTGCTTGTGATCCTCGGTCTTGCTTTCTGCAGGCTATAAAAGCTCAACTTTGTAAATGCTTTTAAACATTGTTTATTCATATTTTTCTTTATTTCTGTGAACAGAAATGGAAAAAAGAAAATGCTGTTTAAAACCCAAAGGATATAGAAAGGATGAATGCACTTTTCCAAAACAAGTTGTCTGACAGGAAAGTGTAAGCGTTGTTCACAGTGCCATTTGTTCAAGCAGTGGGGAAATTTATCACAGGCATGATGGAGCCAGGGAGTTTGCACAATGTGGCATTCATCTGATAACAAGTAGCTAACTGGTCTGTGGAATGATAGTCAATTGTCGATGACAAAGGCTTTCTGCTAGTTAACAATTATATGTTTGGCTCCCAGACAGCCGAATGAATTGTAGGTGAGTATGTCTGCCAAATTATTTCCTCGTAGCAGTTGCTGTAAACTGCGGTTCTTAACCAATAAGTTAGGGGCATTCTAGGTGTAAGCTAGTCACCTTGTACCTCCTGCAAAGTATGAAAACTATCTGGAAAAGAAAGACTGAAGGATGGAAAGAACTGACAGACCAAAGGATCATCTCAGTGAATCCTGTGGATGTGAAACATGGAACTGCCTTCCTCGTCTTTCCCTCCACTCCATGATACCCTTTTTATGCTGCTGTCTGTACGTCTGTGTTTTAGAAGGCAGTTGGAGTTTTAACTAATGCTGTTAAATGCTGACAGTTCATAATTATTTACCTGTGGCTTGAATCAATTTACTTGCAATCAATTGTAAATCTCGTTAAGTAGAGAAACTTGGCCCATGCTCTTTATCAATCTGGGACGAACAGACTGGTAAAGTGGTGGATTCTGCAAACTTTTGTGCAATTCTTTAACGGTTACAATGACTCAAGAAGTAGCAGAGCTTGATTTCTTGTACAATAACCCAGTGAAGTGTGAAAATCTTAGCAAACCTTCACCAGGTAGCTTATCTCTCCATTTAGCCAAAGTCACATGTATTTCTTAAATAGTTTTTGAATGGACTGTTTGGAATGACTTTCTGACCTCAAGTTCCCAATATTATTAAGTTTTATCAGACAGTATGTTAACTCTGTTAGGCTAGCCTATTCTTTAACAGTCCATCATCATTTTTATTTGCCCTAAAGTACTGTTTTCAAGTTTGAAAAGTTAAACATTATAAACACAAAGCAGCTGTAACATTTGATCTTTTAATAGCAACAGCCCTCCTAGTTTGATCATGTGAATTTTCGCATTTTATACTTAAAATCTACATTTTTACAACTACTAAATTTTAAATAAAGTGCAGCTGTTATCTTTTTAGACTTGTTGAAATGTATTTCAATTTCCCCCATTGAGGGAAAATCTAAAGTTGCATAGCAGACTGCAGGTTAATATTTAGATTTAAGTATGCAACCATTTGCAATCGCAAGTGGTATTAGACTGTTGAATGTTTAAATCAGTTATCACAGAATATTAAGACAGAATATACTCAAACCCCATTCTGAACCAAACTAAAATCAACAAATTATGAACATAGGAACAAGGATTAAGGCTACTTGGCCCTTCAAGCCTGGTCTGCCATTCAATAAGATCATGGCTGATATAATTTTAGCTTAAAAATGTGTTGCTGGAAAAGCATAGCAGATCAGGCAGCATCCAAGGAGCAGGAGAATCGATGTTTCGGGCATAAGCCCTTCTTCAGGAATTATATAATTTTAGCCTCACCTCTACATTCCTGCAAATCCCAGATAATCTTTCATCCCCTTGGTAATCAAGAATCTACTTACCTCTGCCTTAAAACAAATTAAAGATTCTGCATCAACTGCCTTTAGAGGAAAGGATTTCCAAAGACTGTAAACCTGCTGAGAGAATAAAAATTTCCGTTACCTGTTTTAAATGGAAGACCTCTTATTTTTAAAATCTTATTCCTAGTGTTAGATTCTCCTACTAGGGGAAACATGCTTTCAACATCCAACCAGTCAGAGTGCCCTCAGGATCTTTATATGTTTCAATTAAGTCACCTCTGACTCTTCTAAACTCCAAATTGTTACCAACTTGACTTATTCAAAAGAAATGAATTTGCCTTAATCATGATCTGATTTGGGTATTTTGCAGTTCTGTTTCTACTTTTATCGGACATTTCTGAATACAGAGGCTGGAATGTTAACCATTAAGACAAAGATTTGCTCAATTATATTCAACCTAGCAGAGCACAATTTATTTGAAAATTAAAAGAGAGCATAAAGTAATGGTATTGTACTGGGCTACTGCCGATAGCAAAATACTGGCCTCAGCAGTACCTATGTGATAACATTAACCTTGGGCAGATGATTCAGCAATATATTTAACCTTTTACTATATCCTTTCTTTCTAACACTAAAATATAGCATATTATGCAGCACATTACTGTCAATAACTTAATACTGCAAAGATAAAACCTCAGTAAAACTTTTAACTGTGATGATGTCTGTTCTTTATAAATATGAACGTAAAGGTCAGAAAGTCCAAAGTGGTCACAACACTAAATCCTTCCACATTATTAAAATGTTGATTCTGCATGAGTCACATTTTGGTCAGATTGGAAGCTTCTGTCTAGCTAAAACGACAGCCTTTAGGTTGTTCAGTAATTTCTGATTCTGTTCAGCTTGATAAGCAGACTAATTTATCTCCAGGGATATTCAAAAACTATTGCAAACATTTTATAAGTTAGTCTTCAATCAGCTAAGTAAGAGTTCTTTTTTGCCTTAATTTATTTCAAAGTCACCTCACAGATACCCAGCAACGTCTAAGCCAAAGAAAATGTTTTTGAGTAAATCTCATAGAGGCTATCTTAGTGAGTGGAAGGAGGGGTGGGAAACCTTCAAAACCAGAGTCTGAATCTGGCCTATTGTTTGACTTCCTCCAAGCCACCAGCCCTCAGTAAGATCTTAGGGTAAACATCTGTTGCAAAGGTACACTTAGCCTCATTTGAAGTGGAAGCAGTATCTCAGTGCATTGTGGAGAAGAGCCTGAGAGCATGGGAACCACAGGCAAAGGAGCAGCAGCATGCAAGAACACTGAGGGAAAACGATCAGAGGATGCAGGAGTCACCAACAGAGATCTGTATTAGACAGTTTATTACAGAATGACCACAAAAGGGCTACTGCAAGCCAAAGAAAAGTGGATGTTGAGTGTCATGCTTTCAAAAAAAAATGGGCAAAGGTCATTTTTGTGTTGAAGAGAAATCAATCCCATCTGTCTGACTTGCGGAGAAGCAGATTTTTCTTATGAAAAGACCAATGCGGAATGGCATTACAGAACAAAGCAAATCAAATATAAAGAATTTCAAGGAAATATGCATGCAGATAAAATCTGAGCACCTCGAATTTGGAAGGACAACAAGATAATTTCACACGAGAAAGGAGATAAACAGCAGTAGTCAAGCCAGTTATGAGGTAAGTGGACACATTGCATCAAAACCTAGACCTCACATACTGGGAGACTTTGTAAAGCCATGCATTGTGTGTTTACAACTTTACTGGCTCCAGAGAAAATGCATTATATCAGTGTGTGAGCTTGTCTCACAGAACCATGTCAGATCAGGTTACTGATGTGGCTCAGAACATTGAAAATGTCTGAAAGATTCCACGGCTGACTTTGACTTCTAGCCATTAATGTGACAACCAATAAAACAAGCACTGGCTAACTGGCAATCATTGTGCATGGAATCACAACAGATTTTGAAATTAGAAAAGATTTGCATTATTTAGATAATACATGACACCACAAAGGGGAAAGTATTTTTCAAAGGATTCCATCAGTATGCATGGCCTTCAGTTATCCTTTGGAAAAAATAAGTAGTCTTAATTTTATCTGCATGCATTTGACCTTAATTCTTCATATTTCATGTGCTTAGTGCTGTAATTTAATTTCACCATAGCTTCTATGCATGGTTTTAAATGGTGCTGTGGTCACAGTTAAACCTCAGAAGGAATTAGTTGCTCTAGTCAGAAAAGAAATGGATTAGCTCAACCTTGACCAAATGAGTTTATTGTATGCCACTGCCTCATTCGTGAAGAGAATGTGTGTGCAGCCATTGCTTCTGAGCAAGACAATGTCAAGAATTATCTTTATTAAGAATGAAATAGGGGCATGGGGCATGGTGGTTTAGTGGTTCGCACTGCTGCCTCAGAGACCCACGTTCAACTTAAGCCTTGGGTGACTGTATGCTGTTCGTAATTTCTCTCCATATCTGTGTGGATTTCCAATGGGTGCTCCGATTTCTTCCCAGAATTGAAAGATGTGCAGGTTAGGTGGATTGGCCATGCTAAATTGTCCCATAGTCTCCAGGGATGTGGAGGCTAGGTAAGTTGGCCATGAGAAATGTGGGGTATGAGGATAAGGTGGTGGAGTGGGTTTGTGTGCGATGTCCATGCAGACTTGATGGGCTGGATGGCTCTTTCTGTACCATAGGGTTTCAATGATAAAGTTTTAAAATGCCACGAGTTTAAGGAGTTACTGAAACGCCCTTGAATTTGTTGTGAAATTAGATGGCTGAGCTGAGGTTGTATGCTGATGTGGTTGTTTAAGCTAAGGAATGAAATGAGAATTCTCCTGGAGATGATGGAAAAACCTCTGTTTGATCCCAGTGAGCACAGGTAGCTTTGCGATTTGTCATTCATTGTCAATATTATGCTGTACCTGTCAGATTTTATTGTCAAATTGCAAGGACACAACTTTTTACTTCTCTTCTTTCAAGATGTGAAATCATTTGAAACTCAGCTAAACCTGTGATAAGTGCAGTTCAAAAGGGCAATACAATGCATTTTATTACCCTTTGAAGTTAAAAAAAACTACAACAACAAAGGAATATTTCAGGGATGTGCAAATTTATCATGAGCAATTTTGTGTGTGATTTCAAAGCTGAAAATTGAAAATTGTAGAATTACCTATTTCTCCAATGTGGTTCAGTGATGAAACTACTAATGCACTCGAGAACCTCCAACATGAAGTCACAGTATTGCACACCAACAGTGAACTGAGGGTCAAATACAGTCACCTGCCTCTGCTCAAATCCTGCAGATTCTATGTAAATATCACTGATACCCAAAGTTCAGGAGAGACGGGTGAAGAATTGCATTGCTGTTCGGAACTGAATGCTACAAAATTTTCTCTGCCAAAGTTACAGTCTGCTGATTAGGAGATGAGAATTTTGAATTAGTTGCAAGTTGCATTATTTTCATTGCCAGCAAGTGCAGAATGGCTCAATAATGTAAAGCACCCTAAGCCATTGTATTTGCACAATGCTGAAGGCTGCACCTTTCTTTGACTAAATTAAATGGGAATTTTTGAGTACAGTCCTCAATTGATTTCATCCACCTGTCACCCACTCTAATAGGAAAAACGTTCTATAGTCCTGGGTTAGAACATTGTTGGAATAAAACTTTCTTACAAGCCAAAGTGGAAGGACAAGAAGCACCGGTTGAGTTGTAAGGGAGAAGTGATCAGGAATACTTACTGGCATAGATGGCAATCTATAGCTGAAATAGACTGGAGGAAACTGCCTCATGATATAGTTCACTGACCCTTAAGAACCTATGATCATTTATTTAATTATAGCCACGGAGATACTGAAGTTCTGTGCCTTGTACCCAAACAGAAGATCAATAATTTAAATTTCACAGAGAGTCTAAAAATATAAAAGCAGCAATGAGTACTGTGTGAAGAACAAGAAAGACATTTTTAAAAGTCTCAATTTATGTACAACGGTTAGGAAAAATTCAAATAAAGATGGTTTGTGTTGTAAAATACACGTGTAAAATCATAGTAGAAACAATGTAACACTAATGTTGAAACAATGTAACACACTGACAATAATGTTATACTGAACAGTTAATTTTGTTCAGGACATGTTTTGCATTTGAATCCATGTTGACCATGGTTGATTTAATAGGTCCATATAGTTGAAAACAAAACAAAATTAACAAACAAAACTATTCTAAATTGAGCTCCATTTTCCAGCAAATGGCACACAGCCTTGAATCTCATAACATTTCAAGTGTTCATCCAACTACTATTTAATGGTTGTGAGATTTCCTGCCTCAACTAACCGCTCCCCCCCCCCCCCCCCCCGCCCCAGGCATTCCAAATTCCCACCAGTGTTTTTGTGAACAACACTTTCCTCAAATCTCCTGTAAACCTCTTGTCTTTCACTTTAAAATATACCCCCTGCTTTTGACACTTTAAGTCAGGGGAATGTTGTTTAATGTTGTTCAATTTCCGAGTTTATAAACTGAATTCAGATTCTCTGGGTGCTTTGGTAGGCATGTGGATTACTCATTCAGTGGCATTACCAATATGTCACCATCTTCCCTTATGACCTATTAGATTCCAATATTTGTACAAACATTTCTAATCTTTTCTGTTAATAATAAGAACATCTTAACAAATGCAAAGTGAAAAACTCAAATTATTGCAAGGTAGTAGTTCAAGCAGTTTATGGCATTTTAGTCTAAAATGTGATGATTAATGTTTAAGTGTTCCTGAATTCTAGTCAATGTAACATTGCAAAAATAGATACGAGACAAGGAGGGATTAGCAGAAGACCAAATTCACTGGAAAGACTCAGGGAATCTAAAATCTGCTGTGTAGAATTAGAATAGTTGAGTGGTGACAGTCGTTAAGGTACATAAAGCATTAGCTATTACAGATAAAGTTAGCACAGGCTATTTCAACTCAGAATTTTACAGATAAGGTAAGCATGGGATATTTCAACCCAGGATATTTCTTTAAAATAGTTGAAAACAAAACTGCATTATTACCAAAATAAGTCTTGCTTTCATCAAAGAAGGTTAATTTGAACTGCCAGTTAGGGTTTCTTACACAGACTAGATATTCAACTGCACATGCATACAATGTCAATAAAATCCTAAGACCCTAGTTGCAACTAGGCTGAAAGTAGCAGGCTAAATAAGACCCATTCAACAGAGACATTCAAAGCAACACACAAATGCGCAGAGTATGGTAATTATGTACCCGGTCCAGCATGTGCCAAGTAATTAATGCAACCTTTCCATTTATAACAAATTCTGATGCATTTCTACCTGCCACTAAAACCAACTGTGGATAGAACAGGCAGAAGCATATCAACAAAGTTGAATTCCTGTCAAAAGGGAGGATTAATGTCAAAATCCATTTCATGCAGTTAAAAATTTGCTGCTAGGAAGAACTCATGACTACCAGTCATTACGGAACTGACAATTCCTCAAAGTAAATCAATTAAAGTCACCCATCCTAAATTTGTTGCTATCCTGCTTGCAAATTTAACAAAATTTAACACAGCCAAGTTGATCAGTTTGTATGGTCCATTCAGAATTGTTTTCAAGGAATCTGTGGGAAAGAGTCTTCCTTTACTTAAAATTGAGAAACTGAAGATCAGGCTAAGAAACATTGGTAATCTTAGAATCATATAGTATGGAAAAGGCCATTCAGTCCATAGAGTTGACACTGACAAAACTACTTTAAATCTAGCTCCATTTTCGAGCAACTGGCGCATAGCCTTGAATGCCATGACATTTCAAATGTTCATCCAACTACTATTTAATGGTTGTGAGGTGTCCTGCCTCAACTAACCCCACCCTCCTCCCTCCCCAGCATTCCAAATTCCCACCACTGTTTTTATGAACAATGCTTTCTTCAAATCTCCTGTAAACCTCCTGCCTTTCACTTTAAAATACTCCCCCTACCTGTGACACTTTAAGTCAGGGGAACGTGGTTTAATGCCTATCTTTCAATTTCCGAGTTTATAAACTGAATTCAGATTCTCTGGGTGCTTTGGTAGGCATGTGGATTACTCATTCAGTGGCATTACCAATATGTCACCATCTTCCTTTGTGACCTATTAGATTCCAATATTTTTACAAACATTTCTAATCTTTTCTGTTAATAACAAGAACATCTTAACGAATGCAAAGTGAAAAACTCAAATTATTGTAAGGTAGTAGTTCAAGCAGTTTATGGCATTTTAGTCTAAAATGTGATGATTAATGTTTAAGTGTTCCTGAATTCTAGTCAACGTAACATTGCAAAAATAGATACGAGACAAGTAGGGATTAGCAGAAGACCAAATTCACTGGAAAGACTCAGGGAATCTAAAATCTGCTGTGTAGAATTAGAATAGTTGAGTGGTGACAGTTGTTAAGGTACATAAAGCATTAGCTATAACAGATAAAGTAAGCACAGGATATTTCAACCCAGAATATTATAGATAAGGTAAGCATAGGATATTTTAGCCTAGGATACTTCTTTAAACCATGAGAAAAGGAGGAAGGCATTCAATCTTAATTGGGGAAAAACAAGTGAAGAGGACACATAATATCTCGCTTACACCTGACAAAGTGCTAATTCATGGTTATTATAATTATATAGATTTTGTTTGAGGTTTATTTTTCTCTGTCTGCTTGATTTTCTGAGAAATAAATTCTGAAAACCCATTTATTAAGGATATTCATCTTACTGAGATGTCTCCATGTCAATCCACATTCAAGAACCTGCTGTGAGAACTCCGCTTAAATTTTGAAAGCTGTGACAAATTTCATCACAACAGCTGAGACAATCCGTAACATTCCAACAAATGCCAACATTGCTGATAACCCGATGGTAGAAGTTTAAAAAAAAGACATGCTAGGATTTGGGTCAAAGACTTGGCGTCTAAAAAGAAAATCCGTTATTTTTAAAGACAAACTCTCCCTGCGAAACATGTTTCGTTGAACTTTGTCCTTTAGTTTTTGTTTAGGAATATTGAGTATACAAGCCAACCAACAAACAGGGCAGAAAGCGTTACCTCTGCCAACTTTCAGTGGTGGAGGTAATAAATTCTTCATACAAATGACTGTAGTGCAGATGCCCAGTGGCCAAAAGCAATTGCCAGGAAGAAATTCATCTTCCAGAAACTTCACAAGGTTTCCACGCTACTATAACAATGAACACATTTTAAAAGTGGTCCACTGACTGTAAACATCACCAAGTTGTAAAGATACTACCTAAATGCATTTCTGGATTGATTTACAAGCGTAGATATTCTTGAAAATAGAAGGAGTTACCATTGACTCAAACATAAATGCAGATACAGTAGTTAAAATAATATGGCTTAGGCATTTTTAAAAAAATACCAATATACCAATAATATCAATCATTTTCATTAAATTGCATTATTTCTCGAAGGACAGTGAATAGGCGATCCTCATACACTGGAGGAGAAAGTGAGGTCTGCAGATGCTGGAGATCAGAGATGGAAATGTGTTGCTGGAAAAGCGCAGCAGGTCAGGCAGCATCTAGGGAACAGGAGAATCGACGTTTCGGGCATTAGCCCTTCTTCAGGAAGGGCTAATGCCCGAAACGTCGATTCCTGAAGAAGGGCTAATGCCCGAAACGTCGATTCTCCTGTTCCCTAGATGCTGCCTGACCTGCTGCGCTTTTCCAGCAACACATTCCGATCCTCATACACTGATCTATTATAACTGACAATTTATGTTTTAGTCATAATTTACTCCACTTGCTAATTACCGGTGAAAAGGTTTACAGAGATTAAAAAAAAAACAAATTGACCAATTTCCTATTGACGGATTTCTTACTTAAAGAAACATACTTAAATTTGGTTTGCAATTCTGTTACTAAACACAGAATGTTCATTCCCTCTGTTCATTCAATATCACACATAATCAAATCAAATACACATTCATCCTTTTAAAAATAAACATTTTAGAATATTCCTCATTTGATGGTTGATCTACCATTTGCTACAATTTTGCCCAAGAAAATCTTAATTTTTACTGTAAATGTTGTTTAAAAATGTAAAAATAATTTAGTATGTAGATTTTCAAAGATATAACCGAATGTGTAAAGAACATGATATGTTCTAACTCATCCAGATGAGAGAAATAGATGAAATGAGTTATTCGCTTTGAAGCAATAGGGGGTTTAAAATGATCAAAGCTAGACTGCATAGTGTAGACTTTTAAAAAAACAGAATTCTCCAAGATGCAGTAAACAAACTTTATAGATAGGTTTGTTTTTCAATGCTTGTTGGAGCTTTGTTATCAAAACATTTGTAAACAAAAAATGTCAAACTGAAATAAAGCTGGAAGTAAACAATCAAAAAAATTACTCTCTACTCGGTCCAGAGAGAAAAAATAAGTCATTGAGAAGTAAATAGAACATCTGAGAAAATTTGACTTTGTTAAAAGTGCTGCATAGGCTTGATCTTTCAGACTTGGAAAAGAAAGTAATCAGTTGGACACAAAATAGTGATGCAAATCATACTACAACGTATTACCTTGTCATTTTTAGAAGTGCAGAATAAAAATGATACATGTTTTTTCTCTTTCCTCCTACAAGAACATATTTGGCAAACATTTATTTTCCCAAGGCGTTGAAATCTAATTATGAGAAAAGCAGCTTTTAGATATTTAGCAATAAATCCCACCCCATGTTTAAATACAAAATTGAGGGCACCATTCTTACAATTTCTAATATAGTCACTGGGCAAGATTGTTCACTGGTAACAGGAACTCAGAAAATTACTGCAATAATTCAAAGTGTCTTGGCAAGGGATTATTCACTTAAAAATGAAATGAGATACATTAATATTTATCATGTACTCTAAGAAAGATGGGCAGACATCTGGTATAAAATTACAACTGTCCCCTAACTCTCTATTCAAATATTATACATCACTTTTAAAAGATACTTTATCAATTTGCTATAATAGCAAAACTTTTATGTTAACAAATGTAAAGGACAGCAAGCCTTCCTTAACGTTATTCATCCTAAACCCTAAGTGAGACAATAAAATGAGCCAATGTAACTAGGTATTGATGAGAAAAAGCTACTTTTCTCATCTAAGATTACCATGGCCTGGTTAACTATTTTGCGTGCATGAGGATCAAGAGACATTCTATTCCCATTTTCTCTCCTCAAGCCACCTATTTCTCAGCTATTCTTATGCAACTGGTCATAAAGAACTGCACAGTTTTCAAAGCAATGTGAAGACAAAGCATTGATTATTCCAGCTGATTTAAGTTCCATTGAAGCTTAGCTTTATAATGCAGACAGAAGTATTATAAATGGTGAAGGTGTATCATCTTGTTGCTGACAGGGAAACTGTGAAACATAGATATAATTTTAATGGTTATGCAGTTGTTGAAGTATAGTTTTAGTTTTATGTAAAATGTGTTATGTTCTGTCTTATACTTCTCTTGTTGCCACTCATGATTTGCAGTTATGGTGATAGCATTTTCAATGGTTTGGAGAATGTAGATTACCTTGAGACTTTACCATAAGCATTGTACCTCAAGAAACTGATGGAAAAACTAGCATAAATAATCTAGCAGATTATATGTGATAACTTGGATCAATTGGATAGGTAAGTAATCTGAGTCAGAAGTTTGTAACTTTAATATCCACTTTAACACTTAGAAGCACAATAGATAGGAGCTGGTGTAAGTCATTTAGTCCATCAACACAAAACGTCTATCTTAATGCCATACCTCAGCTTTCCCGTCACACCCCCTTTCCAAATATAGCTTGTAGAAATCTATTTATTTCTTAAGTATATTCAATGACTTAGCCTCCACATCATTCTGTGGTAAAGAATTCTGTAGACCTGCCCTTCAGTCAAGTACAAGTGGTTGCTGCAAAGTGAGAACTGCTGTTCTACAGATGAGGCATAGATGTGCCAACTGTTTCTGCAGTTTATTTGGATTCTAAAGACTTTACTGCATTATTAAAAGAAAAAGAAATATTTCTTGTGTCTTGGCCAATCATCTTTTCTCAACAAAATCACAAATTTATTAACTGATCACAAAAGCAATGAGAACTATTGTATTTATATAACTGCAAGACGTCACTATACAATTCATAAGAATATTATCAGGAAAGAAAGCTTTGATGGCGGACAGTAACAAATGGTAATGTTACTGGATTAGCAATTGAAAGGCCCAGAAAAAAGCTGCAGAGGCCTGAATCCAAATCACACACAACAGTTGGGAGAATAAACATTTATTAATCTAATAAATCAAGATTAGTGATGATCAAAAAACTTCCAGATTGTTGTAAAAATCTATCAGATTCGCTATAGCCTTCCAGAGGAGGAAATCTGCTATTCTTATTGAATTTGACCTATATATGATTGCAGATGCCCATCAATGTATTTTGACTTCAGCAAGCACCTTCAATTTTATGTTACAACTCACTGGAATTACTGCGTTGGAAATCAAGCCACGTGTTTCTGACCTTCATCACAAAAGCTAAATATTTTTTAAAATTCACCAATTTACCTGACTTGAAGACACAGACTGATTTAAAGCATAGATGAGGTTTCTGTACTGATCAACAAGCACTATTTATTGCAAATAATTAAACCCTACACAATGGGTAAACTATTATAAACAATCATATAACACTATTATTTGAAGCACTTTTAAACTCTCCCTTACACACACATGGACAAACATACTGGGTTAAATAGTTCATGGATAGAGGGAGAGACCAAAACACAATTCTGTAGTGCTGTTATTCAGAACATGTTTATGACTTTTGTACTGGTCATCTTTCTCCAGTTACTTTCAGCGGTCTGTGAGAGACACAAGATGGCTGGTTCTCGTGTAAAGAGTCTCTGGTTTTTCATTTAAAAAAGATGTATCTTGCAATAACTGTTCCTGGAATGATAGAATGGTTTTCTTCAGGTTTACAGTGAGTTTTGACTGCAGAGAACAGAGAGACTGCACCCAAGCTAAGGAAGAACTAAATACTCCTCTCACTCTTAGGGATTTTTTTCCCAGCTCAAAGTTGTTCAGTTACCTAAGAAACAATCATCTCATTGTTGGAATATAAGAAAAGGTCTTGTCATTGATAACTGTCACTAGTCTATAGACCAATCGATGTCTTGTTGCTGGCTAAAGCTACATAAGTACAGTTTCTCAGCTCCAAATCATCTGCAACTCAAAATCCAATTGCTGCCTATTCAAACTTGTTTATACAATGCCTAGCTTGGGTATCAGATTAAACAGTAAGAGAGTCATAGAGATGTACAGCACAGAAGTAAACACTTCAATCCAACTCATCCATGTCAACAAGATATCCTAAATTAATCTAATCCCATTTGCCAGCATTTGGCCCAACTCCCTCTAAACCCTTCCTATTCATATATCCATTCAGAGGCCTTTTAAATCTTGTAACTGTACCAGCTTCCACCACCTCCTCTTTCCTACACGCATCACTCTCTGCATCAGAAAGTTGCCCCTTAGGTCCCTTTTAATTCTTTCCCCTCTTAGTTCAATCTATGCCCCCTAGTTTTAGACTCTCCTACGTCTGGGAAAAGACCTTGACCAAGCACCCTATCCATGCCCCTCATGATGTTAGAAACTTCAATAAGATCACCCCTCAGCCCTGATGCTCTAGGGAAAATAGCATCAGCCTATTCAACCTCTCCCTATAGGTCAAACTCTCCAACCCTGGCAACACGCTTGTTTCTGAATTTCCGAACCCTTCCAAGTCTCACAACATCCTTCCTATAGCAGGGAGACCAGAATTGCACGCAGTATTCCAAAAGTGGTCTAACCAATGTGCTGTACAATTGCAATGTGACCTCCCAGTTCCTAGACTGACAAATCAAGAGAAGCATACTAAATGCCTTCTTCCCTATCCTGTCTACCTGTGACTCCACTTTCAGGGAACTATGAACCTGGACTCTAAGGTCTCTCTATTTGGCAATAATCCACAGGACCTTTCCATTAAGTGTATAAGTCTTGCCCTGATTTACCTTTCCAAAATGCAATACCTCACATTTATCTAAATTAAGCTCCATCTGCCACTCCTTGGTCCATTTGCCCATCTGATCAAGATCCCGCTTGAAAACAGTCACACTTTCAAACATAAAGCTGTTCTAAAATCATTCTTATTTCATAAACCATATAAGAGTATAGAAGTTCCCAACATTTACATAAAAAAGACTACCCTGAAATGTATCAAAATATTGCACAATTATAAATAAGATCAAAACCCAACTTACAAATTTTATGGATCTAGGCACTGGAAAATCTGACAAGTCAGACCCAACTCAATCAACCTGCAAAACTCTCTGGACTAAAATTTGTGAACTTCTATCAAAATTAGGAGAGCTCTCATACAGTCTGTTAAGGAATAACCGGGTATCTTCATCCTCATCACATTATGTCTTAGGGCTAATGTCCAAGCATCCTCCACATCTTGTCTCATCATCAAAATGGACCAACCAAAGGTGTCAGTGCATGTTATACAGTCAGGAGGGAAAAACCCTGGGATTTGTTAACATTGACAAAAAACAAATGAAGTCTAACAACATCAAGTCAGACATGAACATGGAAATTTCCTGATAATTACTATCTATCAACCTTCTTCATCTGATGACTCTTCATTTTTGGAAGAATGGAAGTTAACAAGGTCATAGAATGTAGTCTCTGTGGGGAACTTCAATATCTAATAGTGACCTCGATCACCCTGACAAGTGATTGAGTTATCCAAATGCTGAAAGGTGGATCTGCCAGACAGAGACATGATAGGTGATGGGAGAGCTAACAAGAGGAGAAAAAAACAACAAGCTCACCTCAGTAAAGTAAATAGATAGATTCATCTTCCACAACATTAAATGTAGGAGTGAGAACCTATTCCTTGTGAAGACAAAATCCCATTTTCAAACTGAAGAAATGTTACATTGTGCTTAAATGACTCAGAACAAATCTGGCAACATCAAACTGGACATATGTGAGATGTTGAGAGTCATCAACAACAGTAGAATTATATTCAACAATCCTCTGAGATATTTTCTGTTCTATTTTTACTAGCAAGGTATGTGATCAACCCAAATTCAGAGTACTGTAGGATAGAATGGTAAGAATAGAACCCAGCATCTATAAAATTAGATCCCAATCCCATAAAGCTACAACATAGAAACACATGTTGGCAGAATAATAATAAATGACAACATATGAGAGAGTAAAGTGATTCCATATTAGCAAATCTGATCAGAGCTCTGTAGTCACACCAAATCCAGACATGAATGGCAAACAATTGAACAACTAACTAAAGGAGAAGGAGATTCCAAACTCATCACTGTCCTCAGTGAGGGAGCCTGGGGAATCAGTGCAAAAGACACAGCTGAAGAATTTGAAACCATCTTCAGCCAAAGTGCCAAATAGATGATCCATCTCAACCTTCTCAGAGTTCCTCAAAATCATTGATGCTAGTCTTCAAACAGTTCAATTCATTCCATATGATAGCAAAAATTAACTGAAGAAACTAGTTGTGGGGAAGGCTATGGTCTCTGACAACATTCCAGCTGTAATAGTAAAGCTTGAGCATGTCACTTAGTTGAGCCCTTAGTCAAATTGTTCTTGGATAGTTACAGCATTAACATCTACCTGACGATGTGGATATTTGTCCAGGCATGTCCTGAATACAAAAAGGCAATATAAATCCAATCCAGCTAATTACTGCTCTAGTCTTTTAAAGAGTCTTATCAGAAGAGTGATAGAAGGCATCATCAATAGCAATATCAAGCAGAAACCATTCAAAAATAAACTAATCAATAAACTCAGCTTGGGGTTCTGCCAGAGCTACTCAGCTTCTGACCTGATGTTAATCCAAACAAGTATAAAAGAGCTGAAGTCCAGAAGTGAAAGTCACTATGCTTGACATCACACAGTTACATTTGACAGAATGTAGCATCAAGGAATCCCTGCCAAGTGAAGGCAATAAATAGCAGGGGAAATCTCTCAGCTGGTTGTAGTCAGATCCAGCACAAAGGAAGAACACTGAGTTGTTTGAGGCCATTCACCTCAGTTCAGAACATTGTAGTATATTGGAACAGTTATTTTCATCTGCTTCATCAGTATGTTCCCACTCTCACAAGGACTGTCTCTGATGGTTGCGTAGCATTTAGTGCTATTCACATTTCCACATGTGGAAGCAGTCTCTTCCTGCATGCAGAATGATCTGAACAGCATTCAGGATTGGGCTGGTAAGTGGCAAATATTACTCATGTTATCCAAGTGTCATCCAATGATTATCTCCATACCAGCGAATTCAACCATCTGTAGCTGATATTCCACATTGAATCAACCTTCTCCTCATCCTCAACCTGAAGATTAACATTGTCATGTCAATGACAGTGATCCAATAATCAGTTATTCATTAGTTATTGATTACCTTCACGAGTTAGTGTTTTTAAAACAGTGAACCACAAAATACGGTCAATTCTGCTATAACATAGTAGTTTTGTTCTTGTGCAATCCAATATCATTAGAAAATTGCATAACAGCAGCACCATTTAAACTATTAGAACTGGAATCACGTTATAACTAATGTACACTTTAAAACTTTGCCCTTCAGAAAGTGTCCCAATTTCATCCATTGTGTTACAGCGAGTTTGTGCTAATGAAATGCGCATTACTGTACAGGTAGAAGATCATTTACCTGAAATGCTCGGGATCAGCTGTTTTTCGGAATTCGGAATTTTTCTGTTTTCGGAATAGTGACAGCTCAATGGTGAAATTTTATAAAATCTTACTGGAGAAGCAGACTTCTAACTAAGAACATGCTTGGCTACTCCCTCCCAGCCCAGCCCATGCCTCATCCTAGAGACACGCATTGAGTGGGTGTCGACTTGGGAGTGTTCACAGAGAAAACCCCAGGCCTGTTGGTGCTTGGCCACGCCCCCTCACATTGCATCTGAGTGACACACATTGAGTAGGGGTTGACTTGGGTTAACTGTTTGTTCTAAGAGAAAGTGAGGACTGCAGATGCTGGAGATCAGAGCTGAAAATGTATTGCTGGAAAAGCGTAGCAGGTCAGGCAGCATCCAAGGAGCAGGAGAATCGACGTTTCGTGCATGAGCCCTTCTTCAGGAATGAGGAAAGTGTGCCAAGCAGGCTAAGATAAAAGGTAGGGAGGAGGGATTTGGGGGAGGGACGTTGGAAATGCGATAGGTGGAAGGAGGTTAAGGTGAGGGTGATAAGGTGAGGGTGATAGGCCGGAGTGGGGGTGGGGGCAAAGAGGTCAGGAAGAAGATTGCAGGTTAGGAAGGTGGTGCTGAGTTCGAGTGTTGGGACTGAGACAAGGTGGGGGGAGGGGAAATAAAGAAACTGGAGAAATCTGAGTTCATCCCTTGTGGTTGGAGGGTTCCTAGGTGGAAGATGAGGCACTCTTCCTCCAGCCATCGTGTTGCTATGGTCTGGTGATGGAGGAGTCCAAGGACCTGCATGTCCTTGGTGGAGTGGGAGGGGGAGTTGAAGTGTTGAGCCACGGGGTGGTTGGGTTGGTTGGTCCGGGTGTCCCAGAGGTGTTCTCTGAAACGTTCCACAAGTAGGCGGCCTGTCTTCCCAATATAGAGGAGGCCACATCGGGTGCAGCGGATGCAATAGATGATGTGTGTGGAGGTGCAGGTAAATTTGTGGCAGATATAGAAGGATCCCTTGGGGCCTTGGAGGGAAGTAAATGGGGAGGTGTGGGCGCAAATTTTGCATTTCTTGCGGTTGCAGGGAAAGCTGCCGGGAGTGGAGGTTGGGTTGGTGGGGGGTGTGGACCTGACGAGGGAGTCACGGAGGGAGTGGTCTTTTTGGAACGCTGATAGGGGAGGGGAGGGAAATATATCCCTGGTGATGGGGTCCGTTTGGAGGTGGCGGAAATGACGACGGATGATATGATGTATATGGAGGTTGGTGGAGTGGTAGGTGAGGACCAGTGGGGTTCTGTCCTGGTGGCGATTGGAGGGGCGGGGCTCAAGGGCGGAGGAGCGGGAAGTGGAAGAGATGCGGTGGAGAGCATCATCGACCACGTCTGGGGGGAAATTGAGGTCTTTGAAGAAAGAGGCCATCTGGGTTGTTCGGTATTGGAACTGGTCCTCCTGGGAGCAGATGCGGCAGAGACGAAGGAATCGGGAATATGGGATGGCATTTTTATAGGGGGCAGGGTGGGAGGAGGTGTAATCTAGATAGCTGTGGGAGTCGGTCAGTTATAGTAAATGTCCGAGTTGATTCGGTCGCCCGAGATAGAAATGGAGAGGTCTAGGAAGGGGAGGGAGGAGTCTGAGATGGTCCAGGTAAATTTGAGGTCGGGGTGGAAGGTGTTAGTAAAGTGGATGAACTGTTCAACCTCCTCATGGGAGCACGAGGCAGCGCCGATACAGTCATCGATGTAGCGGAGGAAAAGGTAGGGGGTGGTGCCAGTGTAGCTGCGGAAGATGGAAGAGGCAGGCATAGCTGGGGCTCATGCGGGTGCCCATGGCTACTCCTTTCGTTTGGAGGAAGTGGGAGGATTGGAAAGAGTTGTTCGTCAAGCAACCTTATTAATGAGAAAAAAACTTCACAAAAAAACCTTCGTATTTTGGAGATTTTCGGTTTTTGGATGTTCGGATAAAGGATCTTCTACCTGTAGAATGACCTATACGTTATAAAGTAGATATAATAGCAAGTAATTGATTTCTATGCTCACAGTTTGCAATCCCATAACAGACTGGCTTACAGGCAGAATTGTAACACTGTATAGAGGACATGCAGTCTATAAAGGTGAACTTTCAAAGACAAGGTATACATAAATCACCTATTTATTAGGAATTTGACAGGCTGTATAGATACTGTAGCTACAGAAGATCAGATCAGATGTTGGAAATTTTTTTGAGTATCTCACATTTTGACTCCCAAAAGCCTGACCACTATTTACAAAGTATAAGTTATGACTGTGATGAAATACTCACCACTTAACATGGGTAAGCACAGCTACAGCAATGCTCAAGAACCGCAACACCATCCAAGATAAAACAATTAACTTGATTGGTACCTCATCCAGTACTTTAAAATTCACCACCTACCTGTATCAGCAGGAATAATGACAGTAATGTAAACCATCTAGAAGGTATACAGTTATCCCTCAGTAATCTTTTAAAAGATCTTCTAAATATGTGATCTATACTAGTGAACAAGGACAAGGAAAATTAATGCATTGGAATATCACACCTGCAATTGTGCGTAAGTATATGCTATCTTGACTTGGAACAATCTAATGCTCCTTTGCTACTGTTCTGTCAAAATCTTGGAATTCCCTTCCTGAAAGCATCAAGTGCATGTACCTTTATCACATGGGCTGTAGACTTTCAAGAAGGTGCCTCATCCCTATCCACTTAAAGGCATTTTGGGATGAGCAGCAAATGCAACTTTCTGAGTGTTTCCCAAACCTCAGGAATGAAATTTAAAATCAAGTTCCATTATCAGATACAAAAGCAGATGACCTAAAGCTTGGTAATTGAAATTGGTTTCAAGGAGTCATCCAAAAGGGAGAAAAAGCAATCGAGAGATGGATGTGTTTTGAGGGGTTATTTTACAGCTTAGATCAAAGAAATTAATGGCCCAGCAACCAATGATGAAACAGTTAAAATCAGGAATGTTTGAGTGCAGATATCTCAGAGTGCTAAAGGAGACAATAAAGAAGAGAGGGCTGAGTGGCAGGTGGGCAATGGGAGCGGCTGAGATGGTTTTGAAATCAAGAAAGAGATTGTTAACATTGGATCCTGAGTTAAGCAATAGCTTTAAGGGGAGATGGTCTAGTAATATTATCACTCATCCATTAATCCAGAAACCCATTCAAATCCTGCCATGTCACATGGTGGAGTTTGAATTTAATTTTTAAAACATTTGCAATTAAGAGTCAAATGATGACCATGTTGCGGAAAAACACATCTGATTCACTATACATCCTTTAGGGAAGGAAATGGTGATCCTTACTTGGTCTGGTCTAGATGAGATTCCAGATCCATGGCAACGTTGCAAACTAATAATTAAGGACAGACAATAAATGCTGGCATGGCCAGTGATGCCCATATCCCACAAATGAATTTAAAAAAAAGATCACTGAGCATAAGTTGATAGGTGAAATGGGATTTGGTACCAGGAAGAATCTGTGTAGTCAAATGTTTGCAAACTCAAATTTAAGAAGTGTATAAAGCTTGAGTTAAGCTAGGATTACATTCAAAAAGTCAATCGTAGAGGTAAAAATGGCCTGTATGAGGTTTCCACATGTAAGCTGGAGAGACACAGGTAAAGGGGAGGTTATGGAGTTGGAAACAGGCAGTCTTAGTCATATAGACATGTTGTGAAAGCATCATCCTTGAGTCAAGCGTGACACCAGAATTAAAAATGATCTGGTTGAGCCTCAGAAAGTTGTCAGGGAGAGGAATAGAGCTTATGGGTAAGGAACAGGACAGAGGTCATATTGATTATAGAGGATATGTGCCTCATAAACAAAGGTCCAACCAATCAATGACAGCATTGAAACTCATACATTTCTTTTCCCATCTAAATCTATCATTGCAACCCACTATTCCTTTCTTCTTTACACACTCATGGAACTTCCACTTAAAATTACCTACAGTATTCTCTTCAACCATTCTGTGGTAACCAGGAACACATTCTCACTACTCTAGGGGTAAAGTTGATGTTTCTGAATTCCCTGTTTTATTCCTTAGTGACCATCCTATATGTATAGCCTCTAGTTATGGTTTTCCCAATAAGAGGAAATTGTTCTCCCCTACCTACTTCAAATTGAGGAATTTAAATAATTTTAAATTGAGAAAGCTTGCTTCAGAGGAGATTTGATCAAAGTATTCATAATCTTGAAAGGTTTTGACTGAGTAAACAAGGAGAAGCTCTTTCTAATGACAGAAGAGTCAGTAAGGACAGCCCAAATAGAAACATTATTTTCGTAAATGGACAGAGTTATGATGATCTAGAATTCACTGCTTGAAGGAGCAACCACAGCAGTTTCAGCAGAAACTTTCAAAGTAGAATTGGATAAAACCTGCAAGAAAAAAGTTAACATTGCTAAAGGGAAAGAGCAGGTAATTGAAATTAATTGGATAAGACCCAGCAGAAACATAGGCTAACAAAAGACCTTTCTCTGTGCTATACCATTCAATGATCCCCTGATTTTATCAAAACCATTCATCATTTTACAAATCTCGATTAGGTTGCCTCTCAGATTACTTTCTTTCAGCAGAAAAGACCCAACCTGAATACATCATTTTGCTTATACAAATGACATTGGTTTTCCCAAGTTGTTGGATAGAGGTGGTTGCAGCTAATCTAATATTGAATAATTAACTAACGGTGTGACAGTCAGAGCTAATATAATGGTCAAGAAAGACTCTTGTAAGGAGAGCTGGGTATTACCTGCATAATTCTGGAAAGTCTTTTTTTTAGAAAAATATTGTCAAGAGCAGCATGTGAATGAAAATTGGAGGTGTTGAGGTCAGAACCTTGTGGAACACTGAATGTAATGCAGGAGCAGGAATCACAGTTGATTGTCTGGTTTTTGACTGTCTAGAACTGAATGGAATCCCATGAGTGCAGTCAAACAGTGCAAAGGTACTGGAGGAAGATTGTGTGGTCAATCATGTCAAAGTCTGTGGCTGAGAAAGGCAAGAAGGAATAGATTACCATTGGCAGAGTCACTTTGTCATTAGTGACTTGAGCAGAGTCATGGTCAGTGTGGACTTGTTGGGCCGAAGGGCCTGTTCCACACTGTAGGGAATCTAATCTAATCTAATCTAAAAATACCACAAATGTGGAAATAACCACATTAAATGACAAGTTATTGTTATTTGTAAGATGTGAAAAAAAGTATCAGTGCTGTATCATTGCAGGAAAAAAACATGAACAGCACTTTGCATGTGAGCTAATTGCATAAAAACGTGTTTTGGAATATTTCTGAAAAATGCAATACGATGCAAAAATGCAAGTGTGTTTTTTTTATTCTGAAGCAGCATAGTATTCTTTGGAAACAAAATGTTCTTCATAAATAATATTCACAACAATTTATTTCCATGAATCATTTAATACAATGGAAAAAAAAAATCCTAACAATCTTTAAATTGTTGAGTTTATTCCATTCCCCACAAGCCAACCCAGTTTAAAATAAATTTACTATTATAGCTGCAGAACTAAGCAATGGTAAGCGGTCTGTTAATTAATAAAATGAAAGCTTACTTTAAACTTTAAACGCAATAAGAATCTGCGGGGAATATCCAGATTTGAAGGTGACACTTAGCCTATATTTCACTATCTGATTGAAACAGTAGTAAGGAAACATTAGAGAACGTTATTAAATCTACAAATGCATCAGGGATTACTAAAAATTTAGAAACAAAATACATTTTGCTCTTTATTCATGAGGAAAGCTCAGTCTCGCTCTCAGTGGAATAAACACACACTTTTATTCACTGTGGTAAATAAGCAGAAGGTAATTCAATTCGTTTATACATTTCCATTTGCGTGAAAAACAATGTCACCAGATAGACAATAGAAGACTTGGGTCATATTGTTATACACAGTAATGAAATAAATATCCTCCTCTCACAAAGGTGCTGGAGGAAGATTGTGTGGTCAATCATGTCAAAGTCTGTGGCTGAGAAAGGCAAGAAGGAATAGATTACCATTGGCAGAGTCACTTTGTCATTAGTGACTTGAGCAGAGTCATGGTCAGTGTGGACTTGTTGGGCCGAAGTCATGGATTTGGCACACTACCACAAAGATGCACGTTTAAAGTCCAAACTGAACTGGGTATGAGAAATGAAGAGTCTAAAAATGCACCTTCTCCCCAAGAAAACTGTACCAATTAATCAATGCCAAAAGAATGCAAGTATGTTTTTATTATAATCTGAATATACATATTGCTATAAAGTCTCAGTAGCTGCCAAAATGTGAGTTCATTTAAGAACTTGATTTCAAGTAACATTTGTTTTAGCAAACAACATATATATCACTGGGTGGGGGTGGGGGTGAGTGTGGGGATGGCAAACCCAATAAAAACATGTGTGGACAACAACTAAAAGATATGTTAACTGTCGAACAATAAGTGGATTTAAGTGGAAAGCAATTCTTTTCTTAGCATTTTAGCCTACAACCTAGTGATGATGTTCAGACCAGCTTTCATGTCACCTGGAAACCCTTATTTTATTTTATATGACTGCAACCATGAATATTCAATTTGGGACACTTTAATATCAATCCCCTTTATCAATTACAACTTGATTATGTGTCTCTCAGGCATCTGCAGGATCATATGCATTTAATAATTCAAAGACAGGAGATCACTTCTGGTGCATTTTACTTTATGGATGCAGGCAAAGTACATAACTGTGTGAAATTGGCTGAGTTAAATTGCTCTTGCTGGAGATCTAAATGTCTCTAGACAGTTTAATGCATTTACTATTCTCAAGTGCCAAGGCAAAATATATCTTAAAAATAAATACAGCTAACTGAACTTCATTTAAAAAAAAAACAAAGTATCATTGGTAACACTTAGCAGTTCTTACACCATTTGTGGAGAGAGAAATAGATCAATCGACCAAATCTTCTGCACTCCGGATGAAATGGATGTACAAAGCTGTGTGTTGGGGCTTTGCAAATATCCAGCAAGAGAACTTGCCAGGAAATTTCAACTCTTGATGGATGTTTGCACTCCTCCTCAGGATCCTTCACAAATATCTCCAACTGTGACCTAGTGGACAAGACTTGGGATAATTCTGATGTAATTAACTGGCTGTTACCCAGGAGATGGTCAACAGAATGAAACCTAATCTAACTTTTCAGTAACTTGGCAAGTCTAGAACTGGCACCTCAATTATTCACACTGACTAATTCCCCCTCCAGCCCACTGATTGCCTGACTGTACCAGCCATCTGACTGAACCCAACTACTCCACCCCAAGACACATAAATATACTCTGATTCCTGATGACCCATTAAATCACTCAACTACCCATCAACCTGACTGGATGAATTTCCCAGCACGGATTAGTTCCCTTGACTATCAAGACTGACCCCCCTCTCCCAGCCTGACCTAGTTACCTCCCTGACTATCCATCTGACCACCCCCGAGCATCCAACAACCACCATTGTCCAGATGGCATTACCCATCCATAAGCAGACCAGACAAAAACCTCCTCAACATCCTGAAATGCCTCCATCCCTGATCAATTGCCCAACCACCTGCCTACTCCCAATCTGATAACAATCACCCCTGCCCTGAACAACCCAGGTACTGTGCAAATAATAGCAAAGCATTGTGCATGCTGAAATCTGAAATAAGGTGTATTTTTAGGTGTATTTTTATTACTTGCCTAATCGCTTTATCTACCTACTTACGTCATCCTCAACAAACCCACTTACCCGTCAACCATCCACCTACCTATTCATGAATTCACTCATGCACTAACATCCAAACTTACCATGTGACAGCATGTGACATTAAAAAGGGGCTTTGACCTGATTTACCCATTTCGACATTCCTTTCATGGCATTCTCTCACGCATGCTGCGTTACATATTTTTGGAGGCATTGAGCTCAAAGGTTCCACAAGAATTGCAAAGAAGTGTCATGTTGGAGGGGTCTTTGAGCAATGAGTCAATCAATAGCAAAAGCCCCGCCTCGGAAGTTCTGGGCCAATGATTCTGATCAATTGCCTCTCATCAATTTGGACCGCACAGGTCCAATGAACGAATGGGCATGGCATTTTCAATACAGTTCTGCTGCAAATGGGTCCATCAGTGATGTTACTTAAAGAGCAGGGCCCCTACCTTTTATGCAGTGGTTTTGAAACACTAATGCAAATTCATTGAGTTACTTAGAAATGTGTTTTGGATTATTGTGAGTATTTGTGGAAATAGAAAGGTTTAGAACATAGAACATAGAAGAATACAGCGCAGTACAGGCCCTTTGGCCCTCGATGTTGCGCCGATCCAAGCCCACCTAACCTATACTAACCCACTATCCTCCATATACCTATCCAATGCCCTCTTAAATGCCCATAAAGAGAGAGAGTCCACCACTGCTGCTGGCAGGGCATTCCATGAACTTACGACTCGCTGAGTGAAGAACCTACCCCTAACTTCAGTCCTATATCTAACCCCCCTTAATTTAAAGCTATGCCCCCTTGTAATACCCGACTCCATACGCGGGAAAAGGTTCACACTGTCAACCCTATCTAACCCCCTAATCATCTTGTACACCTCAATCAAGTCACCCCTAAACCTTCTTTTCTCTAATGAAAACAGCCCCAAGTGTCTCAGTCTTTCCTCATACGATCTTCCTTCCATACCAGGCAACATCCTGGTAAACCTCCTCTGCACCCGTTCCAGTGCCTCCACATCCTTCCTATAGTATGGCGACCAAAACTGCACACAATATTCCAGATGCGGCTGCACCAGAGTCTTAAACAGCTGCATCATGACCTCAGTACTCCGGAACTCAATTCCTCTACCAATAAAAGCCAGTACGCCATATGCCTTCCTCACCGCACTATTTACCTGGGTGGCAACTTTCAGAGATCTGTGTACATGGACACCAAGATCCCTCTGCTCATCCACACTACCAAGTATCCGACCATTAGCCCAGTACCCCATCTTTTTGTTATTCTTCCCAAAGTGAATCACCTCACATTTAGCTACATTGAATTCCATTTGCCACCTTTCTGCCCAGCTCTGCAGCTTCTCTATATCCTGCTGTAACCTGCCACATCCTTCCTCACTGTCAACAACTCCTCCGACTTTCGTATCATCCGCAAACTTGCTCACCCAACCTTCTAACCCCTCTTCCAGGTCATTTATAAAAATGACAAACAGCAATGGTCCCAAAACAGATCCTTGCAGAACACCGCTAGTGACGGCACTCCATGAAGAAACTTTGCCATCAACTACTACCCTCTGTCTTCTTCCATCCAACCAATTCCTAATCCAAACCTCCAACTCACCCTCAATGTCATATCTCCGTATTTTCTGCAGTAGCCTACCATGGGGAACCTTATCAAACGCCTTACTAAAATCCATATATACCACATCTACCGCTTTCCCCTCATCAAACTCCTTCGTCACCTTTTCAAAGAATTCAATAAGGTTTGTGAGGCACGACCTGCCCTTCACAAAACCATGCTGACTATCCTTGATCACATTATTCCTATCCAGATGTGCATAAATCCTATCCCTTACAATTCTCTCTAAGACTTTGCCCACAACAGAAGTGAGACTCACCGGCCTATAGTTACTAGGGTTATCCCTACTCCCCTTTTTGAACAAGGGAACCACATTTGCTATCCTCCAGTCTTCTGGCACTACTCCTGTAGACAAAGAGGACATAAAAATCAAGGCCAATGGCTCTGCAATCTCCTCCCTTGCTTCCCAGAGAATCCTAGGATAAATGCCATCAGGCCCAGGGGACTTATCTATTTTCACCTTTTCCAGGATTTCCAACACCTCTTCTCTACATACCTCAAAGCCATCCAATCTACTTATTTGTGACTCAGTATTCACATCGACGACAATGCCCTGTTCCTGAGTAAATACTGAAGAAAAGTATTCATTCAGTGTCTCCCCAATCTCTTCCGCCTCCACACGCAACTTCCCACTACTATCCTTGACTGGACCTATTCCTATCCTAGTCATTCTTTTATTCCTAACATACCTATAGAAAGCCTTAGGGTTTTCCCTAATCCTACTGACTAAGGACCTTTCATGTCCCCTCCTTGCTGCTCTTAGCTCTCTCTTCAGGTCCTTCCTGGCTACCCTATAACTCTCAATCGCCCCAATTGAACCTTCACATCTCATCTTGAGATAGGCCGCCCTCTTTCATTTAACAAGGGATTCCAATTCCTTATTAAACCACGGCTCCCTCGCACGACCCTTTCCTCCCTGCCTGACAGGTACATAATTATCAAGGACACTCAATAGTTGCTCCTTGAACAAGCTCCACATATCATTTACACTCTTTCCTTGGAGTCTACTTTTCCAAGCCACACATCCTAAGTCATGCCTCACCGCATCATAATTTCCCTGACCCCAGCTATAACTCTTGCCCTGTAGTACACACTTATCCCTCTCCATCACGAGAGTAAAAATCACCGAATTATGGTCACTATCCCCAAAGTGCTCACCTACCTCTAATTCTAACACCTGGCCTGGTTCGTTACCCAGAACCAAATCCAGTATGGCCTCACCTCTTGTTGGCCTGTCTACATATTGTGTCAGGAAACTCTCCTGCACACATTGAACAAACACTGACCCATCTAACGAACTTGAGCTATAGCTTTCCCAATCAATATCAGGAAAGTTAAAGTCCCCCATAACAACCACCCTATTACTGTCACTCATCTCCTGAATCACCTTCCCTATCCTTTCTTCTACGTTTCTAGGACTATTGGGAGGCCTGTAAAAGACTCCTAACAGGGTGACCTCACCTTTCCTATTCCGAACCTCAGCCCAAACTACCTCAGATGGCAAGTCCTCATCCATCGTCCTTTCCACCACTGTAATACTATCTTTGACAAGCAATGCCACACCTCCCCCTCTTTTACCCCCACCTCTGACCCTACTAAAACATTTAAATCCTGGAACCTGCAACAGCCAATCCTGTCCCTGTTCTAGCCATGTCTCCGTAATAGCCACAACATCGAAGTCCCAGGTACCAACCCACGCTGCAAGTTCACCTACCTTATTTCGTATACTTCTTGCATTGAAGTATACACACTTCAAGCCACTTTCCTGTTCACAGACACCCTCCTTGGAAATTGATGCCATGTTCCTAACCTCCCTACACTCCAGGCCCTGCACCCTGAAGCTACAATCTGGGTTCCCATGCCCCTGCAGAGTTAGTTTAAACCCCCCCCAAGAGCACTAGCAAACCTCCCCCCAAGGATACTGGTGCCCCTCAGGTTCAGGTGTAGACCATCCTGTTTATAGAGGTCCCATCGTCCCCAGAAAGAACCCCAGTTATCCAAAAACCGGAATCCCTCCCTCCTGCACCATCCCTGTAGCCACGCATTTAAGTGTTCTCTTTCCCTATTCCTCGAATCTCTATCACGTGGCACGGGTAACAAACCAGAGACAACAACTCTGTTCGTTCTAACTCTGAGCTTCCAACCTAGCTCCCTGAAAGCCTGTCTAACATCCTCGGCACTCCTCCTACCTATGTCGTTGGTGCCAATATGGACCACGACTTCGGGCTGCTCCCCCTCCCTCTCCAGGACCCGGAAAACACGATCAGAGACATCACGTACCCTTGCACCTGGGAGGCAACATACCAAACGTGAGTCTCTCTCGTTCCCACAAAACCGCCTATCTGTGCCCCTAACTATCGAGTCCCCAATTACTACTGCTCTGCTCTTCTTCACCCTTCCCTTCTGAGTAACGGGGACAGGCTCCGTGCCAGAGACCTGAGCCCCGTTACTTACCCCTGGTAAGTCATCCCCCCCACAAGTATCCAAAACGGTATACTTGTTCTTGAGGGGAACGGCCGCAGGGGGTCCCTGCACTGGCTGCTTCCTCCCAGTCCCCCTCACTGTCACCCATCTATCTGCCATCTTTGGAGTTACTACTTCCCTATAACTCTGATCTATGACCCCCTCTGCCTCCCGAATGATCCGAAGTTCATCCAACTCCAGCTCCAGTTCCCTAAGTTTGTTGCAGCGTAGTCAAAAGGAGATGGAGTACAGTAATAACCTGTACCCACAAAAGCTGCACCATGAGTCAGAGGTAAATGCAGAGGAATGGGTTTGGGTGGGATACTCTTCAGAGAGGTGGTGTGAACTTGTTGGGCTGAAGGGCCTATTTCCACACTGTATGGATTTTATGGTTCTATGTATGAGGGTGCATATGGAGCTAGAGGAGATGATACTGTCAGTAATATTACTTTATTAATCTAGGGGCCTTGGCTAATGGTCTGGGAACATGGGTTCAAGTACTGGTTAATAAATCAGGACTATGAAGCTAGACTCAGTGATGGCAACTTTCATTGATGGTCATAAAAAACCAAACAATCTGTTTTTTTTAATTCTTGATTTGAGTCCCACACCAAAGTTTTATGCACAGTCAGGGGTGATACTCCTAGAGAGCTGTGGAGAGAAATCTGCACTCAGAACTGTGAAAACAATTTCAAATTTCGATCCCATTTGTTCTTCTAAGTGCATGTGAAAACATTCCAAGACATTATTACAGCAAAAAGTTGAGAAGTTCTCCCTAGTGTCCTGGAAAACATCCATCTCTCAATATCACACATATGGATTTTCTGTTTATTATAAATTCAAGGTCCACCTTCTTTCTTTCTTTTGGATGGTAATCTTTAAAAGTCCTACCCTTTCTCTACACCAAACCCCACCCCTATTCACCTCCCTTGGAATCATGGCATCTCTTCTCATTTCTCATCTCCATTGTAAAGCCTCCATCAGTGATCCTGCAGCGTCTGTTTGTCATTATACTCTATTTTAGAATTAAATCAAAACTCTCTAGAGCAGCCCCCAGCCATTCAATGAAGCTTGACAGACTTCCTTTGAGAAAAGCTGGCTGCATCATAATTTGAATGTGCTATAATGAAAGCTGCATAGCTCATTGCTGAATTGCTGAGTACAAAAGCAACCAATAGCAAGAGAGGTGTTCAGCTTTACTTAATGATCAGCTACATAAAGTGAGCTTCATCTTTGCTGCCTGTGTTCATCAGAAGTGGAATGGACACATCATGAAGCAAAACATACATGTTCAAGTTACCCAATATGCAATGCTAACAATACAAGTCTCTCCCTCTAACTAATGTCATTCAACACTATTTCCAAAGGATTGAAGTCAGTACCATGAAGGCAGTATACTCTAACTAAATAGGTCATGTCTGAAAATGTGTTGCTGGAAAAGCGCAGCAGGTCAGGCAGCATCCAAGGAGCAGGAGAATCAACGTTTTGGGCATGAGCCCTTCTTCAGGAATCTGGTTCCTGAAGAAGGGCTCATGCCCAAAACGTTGATTCTCCTGCTCCTTGGATGCTGCCTGACCTGCTGCGCTTTTCCAGCAACACACTTTCAGCTCTGATCTCCAGCATCTGCAGTCCTCACTTTCTCCTAAATAGGTCATGCACCCGGTTCCTGATTTCCACATCACCATTCCCTTTATTCACCTTAATCCATTCTTCACACAATGAACAAGCCACAATGATGAACACAAATCACAAATGGATATGATTCTTGGCATTCTATCAGTGCTGTTTTTGAACTGTAAAGGCAATAGATATAGTGCAGCACAGGAATAGGCCCTTCATCCTTCAAGCATGTGCTGACACAATATCTTTCTAAAGTAAAAATCTTTTGACTCTACGTAATCTATATTTCCCTATTCCCTGTCTGTTCATGTATCTGTCAAGATGCGTTTTAAACACTGCGATTATATCTGTTTCTACTACCTCCTCCTCTGGCAACACATTCCAAGCACTAACTATGCTCTGTGGGGAAAAAATAACTTGCCTCTCACATCTCCTTTCAAAATAAAGCTACATCCCCTAGTAATTGTCAATTCTACTTTGGGAAAAAAAAGACTCTAACTATCCATTCTATCCTCACATCTCATAACTTTGTAAGCTTCTATCAGGTTGCCCTCAGCCTTTGACGTTCAAGTAAAAACAAACCAAGTTTGTCCATTCTCTTCTCATACCGAGTCCCCTTCAAATCAGGCAACATCCTGTAACCCGCGCTGGAGCTTCCATATCCTTCTGGAAGTATGGCGTGTCTAAAGTTCTACATAGCTGCAACATGACTTGCCAATTTTTATACTCCATGCCCTCACTGATGAAGGCAAGCATGCCATATGCCTTCTTGATTGCCTTGTGTTACCACATTCAGGGAACTGAAAATGCATCACCTCACATTTGTCAGGATTAAATTCTATCTGCCATTTTGCTGCACAAATCTCTAGCTTATCTATATCTTGCTCTATCCTCTGACAATTCCCCTCATTACCTGTGACTCATCCAATCTTTGTATCATCACTAAACTTATTGAACAGACTACCACATTCTCCTCCAAATGATTTCTGGCAAACAACAGGATTCCCAGCAGAACACCACTGATCACAGACCTCCGGTCAGAATGACACCTTTCTACCACTACTCTGTCTTCTACGACCAAGCCAGTTCTGTATCAAATTTACCAGCTCACCTTGTGTAAAAGCCTGTTATGAGAGACCTTATTAAAGGCCTTGCTAAAATCCATGAAGACAATATCCATTGTCTGACCTCAATCAATTTTTGTCACTTTCTCAAAAACCTCAATTAAAGTTTGAGACATGACCAGCCCCATTTAAACCAGGCTGTATGGCACCAATAAATCTGTGATTTTCCAAATGTGAAAAAAAATCCTGTTCCGAAGGAACTTCTCCAACAATTTCCCTCCCATTGTTATAAGGCTCATTCATCTTGAAATTTCACGAATTATCTCTGTTGCCTTTCCTTAACAAAAGAACAACATTGTTTATTCTCTGGGATCTTTCCTGTGACTAACTTCTGTAACATTAACGGTTAATTTCTTGTTGAAATTTACACTCTTCTAAAAAATGCTGAAGTAGAATTGTCAGCTTTGAACCTTCAGGAGACTTCATTACCCTCCCTTGCAGGGGTTTAATGGGGTTACAGAGTTGATTGGAATAGAAGTCAGATACTAAAGGATGAAAACTGGTGATTGTAGAAAGCACTTCCTATTCTTCACAACAGAGGAAGCATGATAAAAGATTAAACAACTTAGGTAATCGACTCAAACCTGCACTCAGGCAAAATCCCAAGTGCAATAATGGATCCTGTCTGAAGTTAGCTTTTTAGATGTAAAATGTGATGCTGGAAAAGTGCAGCAGGTCAGGCAGCATTCCTGAAGAAGGGCTTATGCCCAAAACGTCGATTCTCCTGCTCCTTGGATGCTGCCTGACCTGCTACGCTTTTCCAGCAACACATTTTTCAGCTCTGATCTCCAACATCTGCAGTCCTCACTTTCTCCTAGCTTTTTAGATGTAGCCTAATTTGAACAATCCTCACAAATTCTTGGTGGCACTATTAGCTATTTGAAGAAAGAAATTTCAATTTTGCTTCATGCCACAGCTTTAAATCATTTTGCAAGAAAACTTCATCTGGTGATACCCAAACATTTCTCTAACAGTTGCAGGAGCACAGGATTCCTTTGGTTTAGCAAAGAAGTAGTGGTAAAATCCTTTTCCACAAGTTGGAAAGATCATGGTTTGGCACAATGATTAATTAGCATCAAAAGAATTCATCACTGTAGCAATGATCAGAGGTTGAATGCACAGATGAGAGTAAATAGACAAGCTTTAGAGTGAAGGGATCCTCAGAGTCATACAACACAGAAACAGACCCTTCAGCCCAACTTGTTTATGCTGACCATGTTTGCTAATCTGAACTAGTCTGCATTTGGCCCATTTCCCTCTAAATCTTTCCTATTCATCTAACTGTCCAAATGGCTTTTAAATGTTGTAATCATACCTGTCTCTACGGCTTCCTCTGGCAGTTTGTTCCATATATGTACCAATCTCTGAGAAAAGCTTGCCACTTAGGTCTCTTTTAAATCCTCCCCTTTCACCTTAAAAATATGTCCTCTAGTTTTGGACTCCCCTGCCCTGGGCAAAATACCTTGGCTATTCACCTTATCCTTGCCCCTCATGATTTTATAAACCTCTATAACCTCTATCAGCATCTGACGCTCCAGGCAAAAAAAACAGCCTATCCAGCCTCTCCTTATAACCCAAACCTTCAGTGTTGTTAACATTTGTTTTGCATCCTTTCCAGTTTAATAACATTCTTCCTACAGCTGGGGATGAGAATTGTATGCAGTATTCCAGATGCAGCCTTATCAATGTCTTGCAGAGCCATAACTTGACATTCCTATTGAGTTACTAATGCTCTGACCAGTGAAGGCAAGCATGTCAAACACCTTATTCACTACTCTGTCTACCTGTGATGCTAATTTTAAGGAGCTATATACCTGCACCCCCTTGGTCTTCTGTTCAACAATACTCCTGACTGCTTTACCATTCACTGCAAGTTGTGCCCTGGCATTCCTCAGTGCATTCGTCTGGTTGAACTCTTTGACATCCTTCATTATCCAATATCCCACCAATTTTGGTATAATCCACAAACTTACTAACCACACCTCCTGCATTCTCATCCAAATCATTTATATAAATGATGACCAACAGTGGACCCAGCACCAATCTTTTTGGCACACAGGCCTCCAGTATAAACAGTAACCTTCTACCACCACCCTCTATCTCCTATTGTCAAGCAAATTTTGTATCTAACTGGCTAGTTCTCCTTGGTTCACATGTAATCTAACCTTACTAACCAGTCGACCATGTGAAACTTTTGACAAAGGCCTTGCTAAATTCCATGTGGGCAATGTCTACTAAACTGCCTTCACCTTTCTTCTTGGTCATCTCTTCAAAAAATGCAAATCAAATTTGAGAGACATAACCTCCCATACACAAAATCATGCTGACCATCCCTAAACAGTCCTTGCCTTTCAAAATGCATGCAGAATCCCATCCGACAACTAACCCAACACTGATGTCAGTTTCAACAGTCTATAGTTTCCTAGCTTTTTCTGCAGCAATTCATTAATAATATCACAATGGTAGACACTCTCCAGCCACAAGTAAGGTGCCAGAGGACTGTTGATACAAATATCTCCGCTAGGGGCCCCACAATTTTCTCTCTAGCTTCCCACAATGTTCTGGGATACACTTGATCAGGTCCTGGGGATTTATTTACATTTATGCAGTTTAAGACTCCCAGTACCCTTTTTTCTGTCATGTGAACTCTTTTCAAGTCATCACTATTTATTTTCCTCGAGTTTCCCACCTTCCATATCTTTTCCTACTGTATATACATTAAAAAATTGCCTTGTATCTTTTTTGAATCTCTCTCTTCTCGCCTTAAAAATGTCCCCCCAGTCTTGAAGTTCACCAACTTAGCCAAAAGACTACCATTAACTCGATCTATACCTCCTATTATTTTATAAACTTTTATCAAGTCACATCTCAAACTCCTAAGCTCCAGTGAAAAAGGTTCTTGCCTATCCAGTCTTCCATGCCTGGCAACATCCTGGTAAATTTCTTTTGTATCCTCTCCAGCTTGATAATATTCTTCTGATAACTGGACAACCAGACTGGACACAATATTCCAGAATAGGCCTTACCAATGTCCTGTACAACCTCAACATAACGTCCCAACACCTATACTCAAAGGACTGAGCAATGAAGGCAAGTGTGCCAAGCACCTTTTTAGCCATCTGTCTATATGTGATGCAAATTTTAATTTGGACCCCTAGGTCCTTCTGCTCTACAACACTACCCAAGGCCTTACCATTAATTGTAAAAGCCCCACCCTTGTTTGTTACATCAAAATGCTATATCTTGCATTTATCCAAGTTCTATAATTCTATGATTGTAAATATCTATTTAGAATCTATTTAACCTCACCCATCTCCCCCTGTGGTTCCACATATAGACAGCCTTGTTGATCTTTAAAGGGCCCTATTCTCTCCCTGGTTACTCTTTTGCCCTGAATATCCTTGTAGAATCTCTTTGGATTTTCCTTAACCTTATCTGCTAGAGCTATCTCATGTCCCATTTTTGCCCTTCTGTGGACTACTTCATCCCATATACTCCTCAAGGGATTTACAAGATCCCAGTCATCTATACCTGACATATGCCTCTTCTTTCTCTTGACTACATCCAGTGTTCCCTATTCCTGCTAGCTTTGCCCTCCACACCAGCAGCAACACGCTGACCCTGAACACATGAGCATTATCTTGTGTTTGAAAGCCTCCTACTTGACAGACACCTGCTAACAGGTTTTCCAATTAACTTTCCTGACTAATACCATCAACATTGACCTTGTCCCAATTTAGAACTTTAACTTGTCGACAAGACATATCCTTTTCCATAACTGTTTTAATAGAATTACAGTCACTGGTCCCAAAGTGTTCCCCCACTAGCAACTCAGTCATGTGCCTTGCCTTATTTCCCAGGAAGAGGGTGAGCTTTTCTCCCTTCTCTAGTCTGGTCATCTACATATTGATTGAGAAGGTTCTCCGCATCCAAGCCCTTACCGCTATGGCAGTCCCAGTCTGTACATGGAAAGTTAGAATTCCCTATTATTACAATCCTAATAATCTTACAGCTGTCTGTGATCTCCTTACATATTTGCTGCTCAAGTTCCCACTGACCATTGAGAGGTCTATAGCACATTCCCATCAAAGTGATTACCCCTTTCTTATTTCTCAGTTCCACCCATATAACTTTACTGGACAATTCCTCAGGAATATCCTAAATTCTGCTATAATGTTTTCCCTAATTAAAAACACCACTCCCCCTTCTCTGTTGCTTCCCCTTCTATCCTTCCTATAACCCGGAATTGAGTTGCCCTGTCTCTCCCTCAGCCATCTAACTGTTATAGCTATGTTCCCATCCATGCCCTGAGTCCATCTGCCTTACCTGGCAAGCTTCTTGCATTGAAAAAAAATGCAGGTTAATTCATCATTTTTCCCTCGATCCTACCTGATCCTGCCTGACCAACCTCCCAACTTATTTAAGGATGAAGTGTGAATCAGTTAGTAATGTTTCTTGTGTCTGTATCACAAGGTTAAAGTTCCAATTCAGGTTTTGAGCTCTGAAGTGCAGACATGCCAGTGCTGTAGATATGCTATGCTGTATGAGGTGCTGTCTTTTGCATAAGACATCAACTAGGTGCCCATCTATTCATTCAGGTGGATGTGAAAGATCCAAATGACACTATTGTGAAGAGAGCAGGAGAGTTATCATATACATGTTTCTGTGGCCAATATTATTCATCAATCAACCTCATAAAACAAGTTTATTTGAATATTATCACATTGCTGTTAGTGGGAGTTTGCTGTGAGCAGATTATATTGTGTACTTTGTACAATACAATAGTGGGTAAACTTTTTAAAAAAATACTATATCGCTCATTGAAAACTGTTGGTCATGGAAAGCTCTACACAAATGCAAAACTTTTGTTCCTTTCTATTGGACCATCTAGAGAACACTATGGAATTACACACTTGGACATCTAAAAAGACAGGTTATGATATTTCACATAAATTTAAATTGAATGCTGAAGGGATTCAGGAAATATTTGAACAAGGAAAAAAAACTGGCTGAAGTATAAAACATAACTGTGGGATTTGTTGACAGTGACATTGTCAAGGTATACATGGAAGATCTGTGTGGTGTGCCCATGACTCAGTGTTGTGAGTATTCCTGTGAATGATTTACATCAATAAGGAAGTTTCTGAAAACAGTTTGGATTGTGGAAACAGAAGGAAGTAGTCCCAAAATTAAACATTGAATAAAACAAAATGATAGTTTAAAATTAAATCTGTTGAGTTTTTTTGTAGGTTGATCACTTTCACATGATGTGGGCATTTATTGTGTATTTATAATTGCCCTAGAGAGAAAGTTATGATGAGGTGTTTTCTTGAACTGCTATCATCCCCTGGTGATAGGTACACACACAGTGCTGTTAGGGAGGGAATTCAAGATTTTGACCCAGCAGCACTGAATGAATGATGAAATAGTTCTAAGTTGGCATAGTGTGTAGTTTCAGGAATCATCAGATGGAAAAGGCATGTAAGAAAGACAGTATTGTAAGAATGATGGGGGTCTTCAATATGCAGGATGACTGGGAAATTCAGATTGGGAGTGGATATCAAGAAAAGAAGCTTATGGAATGTCTACGAGACACATTTTTGGAGCAGCTTGTGGTGGAGACCACGAGCAAATAAGCAATTCTTGATTTGGTGATGTTCAATGGGGCAAACTTGATTATGGAAGTGAAGCTGAAGGAGCCTGTAGGGATAAATGATCTAAATAGGATCAAATTCACCCTACAGTTGAGAAGGAGAAGATTCACTCAAATTTAAAAAGGTATTACAAATGAGTACAGGTAACTAGAAAGACATGAGGGAGGAGCTGACAAAAGTTATTTTGGGTGGGGACCCTGGAAGGGAAGACAGTGGAGCAGCAATAGTAAGAGTTTCTGTGGGTAATTTGGGAGGGACAGCAGAAACTCATCTCAAGTAAGAAGGAATATACAAAGGGGAGGACAATACGATGATAGCTGGCAAGGGAAGTCAGGGACAACATAAAAAGAATACAATGTGGTGAAGACAGTGAGAAGACAGAGGACTAGAAACCTATAAAAGCCAGCAGAGGTTAACTAAAGAAAAGCAATAAGGGGTAAAAGATTAAATACACAATTAAGCTAGATAGTAACATAAAAGAAGATTGCAGGAGTGTTTTTAGGTATCTAAAAGGTAAGAGAGAGGCAAGAGTTGACATTGCACTACTGGAAAGTGAGGCTGGAGGAGTACTAATAGGGAGCAAAGAAGTAGCAGAGGAACTGAATAGTGCCTTGCATCAGTCTTCACAGTGAGCCACACTAGCAACATACCAGAATTCAAGAGAGTCAGTGAGAAGAGATGAGTGTAGTAGCCATCGCTGATGAGAAGGTGCTGGAGAAGCTGGAAGGCTTAAAGGTGGATAAATCACCCACACCAGATGGACTATATTCTGGGGACCTGAAGGAGATAGTTGAGGAAATTGTAGAGGCATTCGTGATCTTTCGGGGATCACTGGAGTCAGGGAAGTTGACAAAGGATGAGAAAATAGGTAACACCCCTATTTAGGTTGGAGGGAGGCAGAAAACAGGAAATTAATGGCTGGTTAGCCTGACCTCAGTTGCTGATAAGGTTTCAGAGTCCATTATTAAGAATGAGATTGCAGAGTACTTGGAAGTACAATGTAATATAGGGCTGAGTCAGCATAGCTTCATCAAGAAGGTGTCATGCCTCAGAAATCTGTTAGAATTCTTTGAGAAGGTAATGAGCAAGTTAGACAAAGCCGCCCATTTGGATTTCCAGAAGGCATTTGACAAGGTTCCACACAAGAGGCTGCTAAATAAGGTAGGACCCTACGGTGTTGGGGCAAGGCACTGGCATGGAGAGAGAATTGACTGACTAGCAGAAGACAGAATGAGGGTAAAAGAGATCTTTTTCAGGAGGGCAACCGGTTACTAGTGGAGTTCCTCAGGGGTCAGTGTTGGGACTACAACTATTTACACTATACTTTAATGCAAACCAAAAGAACTGTGGATGCTGTAAATGGGAGACAAAAATAGAAATTTCTGGAAAAACTCGATAGGTCTGGCAGAATCTGTGGAGAGAAATCAGAGTTAGTGTTTCGGGTCGAGTGATCCTTTCTCAGAAGTTCTGACGAACGGTCACTTGACTTGACTGAAACATTAACTCTGATTTAACTCCATAGATGCTGTAAACCAGCTGAGCTTTTCCAGCAATTTCTACTTTTGTTCCTTATATATTAACAATCTGGACAAGGGAACTGAGGACATTGTTTCTAAGTTTGCAGATGAGACAAAGATAGGTGGAGGGACAGGTAATATTGAGGAGGTGGGGATGCTGCAGAAGGACTTGGACAGGTTAGGAAAGTGGGTAAAGAAGTGGCAGATGGGATACAATCTGGGAAGGTGCGCGATTATGCACTTTGGTGGGAAGAATAGAGGCATAGACTATTTTCTAAATGAGGAAAGGCTTCAGAAGACTGAAGCACAAAGGGATTTAGGAGTCCTACTTCAAGATTTTCTGAAGGTTAATAGGCAGATTCAATTGGCAGTTCGGAAGAAAAATGCAATATTAACATTCATTTCAAGAGGGCTAGAATACAAAAGCAGAGATATACTGCTGAGGCTGTATAGGGTTCTGTTCAGACTACATTTGAAATACTGTGAACAGTGTTGGGCACTGTACCAAAGGAAAGATGCATTGACTTAGAGAGAGTCCAGAGGAGGTTTATGAGAAAGATCCCAGGGATGAAGGGTTTGTCATATAAGGAGTGATTGATTAGATTAAGATTTATTGTCACATGAATATAAAAAGTACAGTGAAACATGTTGTTTCATGTGTTATATGCAACTTTGAGACTCGAAGTTTAGCAGGATGAGGGGGGATCGGATTGAGACTTATAGAATATCAAGAACCCTGCTAGAGTGGACATGGCGAAGATGGTCCCACTATGGGATATTCCTACTCATCTCAGCTTTAAAGATTTATCTTCAGCCAAAGGGAAGTAAATCTGTGGAACGCATTGCCACAGAAGGCTGTGGAGGCCGAGCCATTGAGTATATTGAAGACTGGGACAGATGGGTTCTTAGTTAGTGAGGGGATCAAGGTTTATGAGGAAAAGGCAGGAGAATGAGGTTCAGAAACATATTGCACAGCAGAATCAATGGGACAATTAGCCAAATTCTTCTCCTATATCTATGGTCTTATGGATTGGAGGGGAACTTGCAGGTTGTGTTCCTATGCAACTGCAGCCTTTGTCTTTGTACATGGTAAATCAGAAGCATTGCCAGATGGGAGAAGAAATAGTAACGTGTATTTTCCGAGTTGTGCTGAAGTAGTTGAGGATGAAATTGTGAGACCTAGTAATCGTAATATTCTCAATGCTCCACATGTCTAAATATTGCAGAACAGCAAGAAACAAACCAAATAGGTAACTGAACGGTATAACCAAAAAGGAATACGACAAGGCAAGTCAAATAGGAATTACAAGTCAAAATATGCATGCTTTAATCAGGCCACGTCCTGAAGTTCTGAAATAAGGGAAATAGTCAAGTGCTGAAGGTATTGTTGTCAATAGTGCAGACCGCTCCCTCGTGTTAACAATTTGATTCATGAAGAAAGATTGCAGAAACCTTATTTTTAAATCTGGAAATAAGGCTGGAAAGAGAGATGTGTGCATAAAATGCTAAATGTAAGGGGATATATTAATTTGGAATATGCCATTTAACAGCACAAGCAGGATACAGTTCAAATTTAATAAAATGTAAAATTGGAACACAAACAATAAAAGCAAAACACTGTCGATGTCGGGCATTCAAAACAAAACCAGAAAATCCTGGAGGAACTCAGCAAGTCTGGCAATATCTGTGGAGAGCGAAATGAATTTCATGTTTTAAGTCAAATATAACTTCTTCAGAACTGAAATATGTAAGCTTTAAGAAGGGTCTTAAAGGAGAGACCCTTTAAAAAAATGTAGGGAGGAGGAGAGTATTGTAAAACCTAATGGCTAGGCAGCTGTATCACAGCCATGCATGGTGGATTGATTAAAATATGGATTAATAAAACAGAGAACTGCAGATACTGTAGATCTGAAACAAAAACAGAAACCATGAAGGGTCACTGGACCTGAAAGACAGATAATGCTCCACAGATATAGCCAGGTCTGTTGAGTTGCTCCAGCAATTTCTATTTAAAATTGGGTGTGCTAGAGGTCAAAATTAAGGGAGCAAAGTTCTTAGGCAGTGACTGAATCTAAAATACATGTATTAGGTTGGGTTAAATATCCCACCTGCAATTATCTTGTGAATTCTATCCAATAGAGGTTTTAAAAGCCATTGACTTACCAGAGTGGGGAAAGTCAAGAAAATAACAGCATCCTCGAAGAATCTATATAGTACAAAGCATGTCAGACACTTCGTTACCTCCTTCACTCTGTATTAAAGTGAGTAAATTGTTTATCATCCATGCCAAAAAGACCCATTATATTCCAATCTTTCACCTGGAAATATTCCTGTCTTTAGTCTTTTGTGCAATTTTCACACTGAAAGCTTGCGTGAACTTTAATTACATGCTGTATGAACCTGACACCACAGCCATTATTGGCTGTTTGCTAACACCTGGGTTCTTCAGTCTGTTAGCTACTGAAAGTCAGTGCTAACTTTTTGTAATCCTTTTCAAAGACAATGCTCATCTTGACACCACAAGATGTCTTCAGTACTATTGCAAGCATGGTGTGAGGACATATAGATAATATGAGGACTGCAGAAGCTGGACAGTCAGAGTCGAAAAGTGTGGCGCTGGAAAAGCACAGCAGGTCAGGCAGCATCCGAGGAGTAGGAGAGTCGATGTTTGGCCAAAAGCCCATCATCAGGAATATGGAGGGGGAAGGAGCAGAGATAAATAGGAGGGTGAGTGTGGATTTGGGAGGAAGGTAGCTGGGAAGATAATAGGTAGATGCAAGTAGCAGGGTGATAGCGGTATTTCGGAACAAAGAGCAGGAGTAGGTCATCCAGCCCCTTGATCCTCCTCCCCCATTAAGTGAGATCATGATTGATCTGATTGTGGTTTCAAATCTGCATTCCTGCCTATACTTGCTGAATAGGGATTGATCAATCTCTGTCTTAAAAATCTTCAAAAACTCAGCGTTTGTCATCTTTTTAGGAAGAGACTGGAGGCCTGTGACCAGTGGTGTGCACAGGATCGGTGCTCATCCACTGCTTTTCATCATTTATATAAATGATTTGGATGTGAATTTAGGAGTATAATTTGTAAGTTTTCAGATGACACCAAAATTGGAGGTGTAATGGGCAGCAAAGAAGGTTACCTCAGAGTACAATGGGATCTTGATCAGATGGGCTAGTGGGCTGAGAAATGGCTGATAGAGTTTAATTTAGATAAATGAGACATGCTGCATTTTGGAAAAGCAAATCAGAGCAAGACTTATATACTTAATGGTAAAGTTCTAGGGAGTGTTGCTGAACAAAGATACCTTGGAGTGCAGGTTCATAGT
Organism: Chiloscyllium plagiosum; assembly: GCF_037043375.1. Classification (NCBI taxonomy): domain Eukaryota; kingdom Metazoa; phylum Chordata; class Chondrichthyes; order Orectolobiformes; family Hemiscylliidae; genus Chiloscyllium; species Chiloscyllium plagiosum. The sequence continues at coordinate 61,332,771 of NW_028270149.1, forward strand.
TCCTTGAAAGTAGAGTTACAGGTAGATAGAATAGTGAAGAAGATGTTTGGTTTACTCACCTTTATTGGTCAAAGCATTGACTATAGGAGTTGGGAGGTCATGTTGTGGCTGTTCAGGACAATGATTAGACTCCTTTTGGAGTATTGTGTGCAATTCTGGTTTCCCTCCTAAGAGAAGGATGTTGTGAAACTTGAAAGGATTCAGAAAAGATGTACAAGGATGTTGCCAGGGTTGGAGGATTTTAGCTGATGGGAGAGGCTGAATAGGCTGGGCTGTTTTCTCTGGAGCATTGAAGGCTTAGGGGTGACCTAAGAGAGGTTTATAACATCATGAGGGGCATGGATAGAGAAAATAGACAAGGTCTTTTCCCTGGTGTGTGGGAGACCAGAACTAGAAGGCATAAATTTAGGGTGAGAGGGGAAAAATTTAAAAAGGGACCTAAGGGGCAACTTTTTCATGCAGATAGTGATGCCTGTATGGAATGAGCTGCCAGAGGAAGTGGTGGAGGTTGATACAATTACCATATTTAAAAGGCATCTGGATGGATATATGAACAGGAAGGGCTTAGAAGGATATGGGCCAAGTGCTGGCAAATGGGACTAGATTAGGTTTGGATATGTGGTCGACATGAATGAGTTGGACCGAAGAGTCTGTTTCTGTGCTGTATGAGTCTATGACTCTGAGTATAAGAAAAATGTCTGACTTTGGTTTTAAATGGCTCATCCATGACTTTTAGATCATAGCCCTGATTCTGAGGTTCTTCTACTCCAGGAAACATCCTCTCCATATCTGCACTGTCAAAATCACAGTTACTCTTCTAAACCTGTCCAATATTTCCACACACATCAACTCTCTCATACCTGATAGGAATCTCTGAACTGCCTCCAAAACTACGTCCTTCCTTCAATAAAGTGAGAAAAAGTGTTCACAGTACTCCAGATCCAATCTCACCAGTATAACAGAAGTGTAACATCCTTACTGTGATTGGCTCCAAAATATGTTGTTCTAAGAATCTATCACAAGAATATTCTAAGAACTCATCATCTGGTATTTCCAGTGTAAATGTACATGTCATTCCATTTTGACAAGCTCCCATTATTTCTCCCTTTACCATCAGCTCTACCATGTCATTACTGTTTGAGAACCTGTACACCACTCTCACAAATTACTTCTTGGTTTTTTTATTTCTTATTTCTACCAGAGATATTTCCACATTTTGGTTTCCTGAACTGAGATCAACACTCTATTGTTTTCCTGCCATAATGAACTAACCAAGCAACTTCTCCACCTATGTCCAGTTTCCCATCATTTCTGTACTCTTCAAGATTTAAGTCCCAATTCAGGTCATCTTGCACCCCTTTCTCTACATTGCTACCAGGTTATAATTATTCATTTCTATTTGCACTCATGGTTCATCTGTTTTGTTTTGAATGCTATGTGCATTCACAGAATGAACATTCAGTTTTATCATTTAACACTTTTTGTAAATAATCATTTTAACTGTTTGTTGACTCTGATTTATACTCTGACCCTTGCAGTCATGGTCTCTTTATCATTGCCAGTATCAATACCTTTCCCTTTGACCTTGACTCCACATATTTCCAAATTTGATCCCTTGACCCAATATTTAGTTTAAAATACTCTCTATTCTTGAATATGCAATCAGCATGTCTTAATGGCCTTACCCCTGGATCCAGGAGGAGCAGGTTCAAGTCCCACCTGCTCCAGAGGTGTCTAATAATATCTCTGAACATGTTGGTTAGAAAATATCATTAAAAAAAATCTGGATGAGTATAGAAGATCAAAAAAATAAACTTGACCCTGGACTACACAGGTGAGTGCTAGATGAAGGAAAAAGTACAATAACACAAGTCACGGTGATTTAGTGCTGGGGAAGTCCCTCAGTTGTGCATGATTGCACTTCTTAGTATAACAAAAAGCAAAAAAAATTAAACACAGCAAAAAAATGCAGACCCAGAGGGCTCTTGTGATGCAGTGATAGTATCCCTACCTCTAAGTCAGGAGGCCTGGTTTCAAGTCCCACCCCTGCTCCAGAAAGAGGTCATAACATCTGCCTGGAAAGGCTGATTTAAAAAAAATGAAAGCAGTTCCATTGTCCATAATGGGCTTTGCCTCTAAATATCTAATTGGTTACACCAGAGGTGGGGATGGGGGTGGGGGCATGTTACTAGTGGTGGTTAGTGCTTATAAAAGGGAGTAGACCGTCTTGTGGTATAGGGTAGTGTCCCTCCTTCTGGACTGGGAAGCTTAGGTTTGAGTCCCTATTACAGAGATGTGTATTGACATCCCTAAACAGGTTGATTAGGAAAACAAAAAGCTAAATAAAAGCATTTTAAAATATAGAGGAAGGAAAAACAAAAACAAAGTCAGCGTGATTTTGGTGATCGGCAAGTTGCTCAGTTGTCTGTGATAGCACTTTTGATCATGAAATAAATAAAGCTCACCCATTACCCAGATTGGACTGTGCTTCTAAATATGTAATTGGTTACACGGCTGATTACTGATGATAGTAATTTAAAAAGAAAAAAATAATTCACAGCGATTTAGTGATTGGAAAAATATTTTTAAAAAGCAGACCCATTGCCATCGCACTATACCGTACACCTCTACCTCCATTGATGGTTTGCGTTGTTCATAACCTTCTAATTAGCTTGATTACTGGCAAAAACTGAAAGAATTGCAGATGCTGTAAATCAGAAACAAAAACAAATTGCTGGAAAAACTCAGTAGGTCTGGCAGCATCTGTGGAGAGAAATCAGAATGAATGTTTAGGATTGAGTGACCCTTCCTCAGAACTGTTACTGTTTACTAGCCTGCTACCTCCAGGTGCCCTGCCAGTTTCTTTAATTTACCCAGGAGTGCTCTCACATACTTTCCCATCACCAAAATCACCATGACTGTTTGTTTGAAAACTGCTAACCACTATAGGTAAATGCCCATTTAGCCAATTAAATATTGTTGCATGGTCCTGCCAGTACTTCTTGTTTTTTCCTCTTTTAAGAAAAGTGTTGACTTTGTTTGATTTACATCTTTATGACATTATAGTAAGTTATTTTTTCTGTGATCTCTTTTGTCAATGTTTCAAAATGTTTTTTTTATTTAACCTGTTTTTTAAATCAACCTGTTCAGAGATGTCATTAGAAACCTCTGAACCTCTGACTTAAACCTGGATCTCCTGGTCCATGGTAACCCTGCTAGTTTGATCGCCTAGGTCATAAGAATCACTTAGACTGTAAACTGATGATTTAGCTAGCAGTCCATGAAGTGCCTTTTCATTGCTTTTCATGCATGCAACATTGAAAGTATCTTCTTGATTCCTTCTTTTTCTTTTGAAAATTAGATCTGACGACAGCTGGTATGGGCTTCTTAAGCTGCTGTCTGACTCTGTATTTTCCATGACCTTGAGTCAATCTCAACAGTGTGTATTCAATGTTAAATAGACTGACCCCACCCGATATCCAATCACACATGCACTTTATTCCAAAACAGCACTTGGAAGTTCTACCCAGTATCATGGAAAATATTTAACCCTCAATAGCATCACCAGTACAGATTGACTAGCCACTAGTACAGATTGACTAGCCACCATCACACTTGTGACACAACAGTAGTGTCCCTGGCCCTAAGGCAGGAGGCCTTGAGTTTAAGTTCTACCTGTTCCAGGAGTATGGAACAGAGTAACAGGTTAGAAAAATATAAAGCTGGGTGTTGGTTAGCTCAGTTGGCTGGACAGTTTATTTATAATGAAGCTAGTGAGGATTGCAGATGCAGACTGAGTTCTGAGCAAGGATCACTCAACGCAAAATATTCTCTCTGATTTCTCTCCACATTCCTGATGAAGGGCTTATGCCCAAAATGTTGATTCTCCTGCTCCTCGGATGTTGCCTGACCTGCTATGCTTTTCCAGAGCCATGCTTTGAGTTTGTTTATAATGCAGTGTAATACTGACAGTGTGGGTTCAAACTATGGGACAGTCTATTATCACATTTGTCTGTCCATCTATCCTTCTCTGTCTTTGGGCCTGACCTCCATTTGTCATTTTCTTCTTATCCCCTCCTCCATACTATGTTCTGCATTAAAAAAAAACTTCTTTCCTAACTACCATTAGTTTTGAAGAAGAGTCAATGAACCAGAAATGTTAACTCTGCTTTCTCTCCACAATTACTGCCAGACCTACTAAGCCTTTCCAGCAATTTCTGTTTATGTTACCGATTTCCAGCATCTGTGGTTCCCCTGAATATCAATTAGTGCAGTTCAATTCCAGTACTAGCTGAGGTTATCTCGAAGGACTCTCCTTCTCAATCTCTACCCTCACCTGCGATGTGGTGATCCTCAGGTGTAACAACTGCCTGGTGTCTTTCTCTAACAAGATAAAGCAGACCCATAACTAATGGGTGTTCAAATGGTGTTCAACAATGAATCATGCTCCTTTCCAGTCAGATTCCTTGAGCCATTACTGTATCCAGAACTCCCACATGCTTCAACTGTGATGCATCACCTGCCCTGACATCATTATTGTGTTCTGAGGAACTATTAACTACTTAATTAAATATTTAGCTTTTTCTTTAATATTTTATGAACCTTGTCACTGGTTTTTATATAATATTGAATCTTAGGAACTGAATAAACTTTAGTCATTCATCAGATACTCATCAAATAATTAGCTTCTCCTCCTTTCATAATGTAAGAATCAGTTCCTAAAACTAAAAAAGTTGAGGATACACAAATGCAAAACCAATAGAACATATCTGTTCCTTCCTGCCTTTAACTCTGGCATACTGCTGTAAGTCACACTCAATTGCCAAGTCTCGGTGAGTTCTTTAGACAAAAATATAATCAACTCACTTAATGATGAGTCCAAAAGTATGGCACTGGAAAAGCACAGCAGGGCCGGCATCATCCTAGGAGCAGGCGAGTCGACACTTCAGGCATAAACCCTTCATCAGAAATGTGGAGGGAGAAGGGGGGATGAGAGATAAATGGGGGCTGGGGGTAGGTTATGGGGATGGAAGGTGGGAAGGGGATATGTGTATGCAGGTGGAGGGTAATTGTGATCAGTATGTGGGGAAGGTGGAGCGGATAGCTGGGATGATCCTGTTTCAGCTTTTTAAATAAGCTGCACATTCATTGGAGGCCTTTTCAAAACCTTGCTTCTTAACACTGGTAATCATGTAATTTAAACTATAAATTTCTGATTAATGCCAACAACAAACCAAGTTGGATTTGTACAAAATTAAAAAAAGACATTCTTTCCCTACTGCCTGCAAGCACCAAATCCTGAAGAAAGTGAAGATAGAGAAGATATGCTGCAATCCTAGGGAGGTAATGTCTATGGGAAGAATTGCAAGGACTGCCTTGTCTCAATGTTGGGACAATTCATATTTGTAGGTTGCAGTATACTAAAAGAGATGTAAAGGTCTAAAGATGAGGTTAAAGATGAGGTCTAAAACTTAACAGAACAGTGGAATCAAAGGAGTAAGCTAAGAAACCAAATAATAAAAGAAACAAAATAGCAAATTAAATTTAATTCAGAAATGTGCAAAATGTTGGGTGCATTTAGGAGAAATGTTAGCAATGGGCGATGTGGAACTGACACTTTGTTATGGCATTCTGCTACTTCTTAGAAAGCTGAAAGCTGACTCGTTATCTTGTTGCATCACAAAATTCTCATATACCTTTTAGTGAAACTAAGATCTCAATTGCCACCCTCCTGTTCCATCTATTTATTTATTCCACCCTCCTGTTCCATCTATTTCCTCTAGGTGCAACCAACAAGTAAAAAGGGAGAAAGACGAACCAGAAAGCAGTACATGTGACAATAATCTTTTTATTTGCCCCCCCCCAAAAACACAAGTTCACAGATACTTATCAGGCAGTACAGATCCGAAGTCCAGTCTGTGTTTTTTTCTGAGGATGCTCATACTACTGGCACAGAATTATGATTTGTTGGATTACAGAGGATCTACCAGACTCCATGTTGACAAAGAGACAAATATTCCGTAGGATTTTATTGATTAGTTGCTATCAAGTTTTCTTTCATGCAGAACAAGCGCCATGCAAGGCATTGTGAAAATGAGGACTGTTAGCTGTGAGGATGCTCATAGTAAATGGCAAGCCACCAAGAGAACTCTCTGATATGCAAAGGCAAAAAGAACAGTTGTCCATTGGGAAGCTGTACAAGAAATAGAGAAATAAGCAGGCACATCTGGGACAGCACTGCCATTACACACTGGCTGTTTAAATTCAGAGAGCTTGTGTGGAAAGCCAACAGCCAGATACTTCCACTGTTCAGCTTGCACCAGTACTTACCCTTGTTAGCTACATTCTGAGGAATTTTGCCCTGCAAATTCAAGAGATACTTTCACAAACACTCTTGGAGGTTTAGTGAACATGGAAATCAAAGTCAACCAATCAGATGAAGAATCCTGGATCCTCTAATCATGTAGCTTCAAAGGTAAAAATATGAGAGAATATTTAATTCAATACCACACCTTATGTAGTAAAGAGAGGGGAACAAAGATATGATCAACTGAGAGATAACAGAAATAAAGTATGCAAATATCCAACAATTATATTGCAGGTTTGCATTTGTAGATGGTAATTTGAGTTAATTTCATTTAATATTGCCACATGCACTGAGATACAATAAAAAGTATTGTATTGCGTGCTAACCAGACAAATCATACCTAGAGAATGTGCAGAGAAAGATTATCTCTAATAAATGAGAGGTCCATTCATAAGTCTGATAACAGCAGGGAAGAAGCTGTTCTTAAATCTGTTGGTACACGTTTTCAAACTTTTGTATCTTCTGCCCAATGGAAGAGGGTGGAAGAGAGTACATCTGAGCTGGGAGGGGTCTTTGATTATGTTGGTTGCTGTCCAGAGGCAGCGGGAAATGTACATGGAGTCAATGGAAGGAATGCTGGTTTTCAAGATCGACTGGGTTGTGTTCAGAACTCCCTGTAATTTCTTGTGCACTTTAACAGAACAGTTGCCTTACCAAGCTGTGATGCTTTGAGATAGATGCACCATTAAAAGTATCCCACAAAAATTTATGAAGAGTCATCATGGATATACTGAATTTCTTTAGATCCTGAGGAAGTACAGACATTGTTCTGCTTTATTTGAGTCATAGAATCACAAAGATGTACAACACAGAAGCACAGCCTTTGGTCTAGATCGTCCATGTCAACCAGGTATCCTAAATAAATCTAATACGATTTGCCAGCATTTAGCCATATCCCTCTTAACCCTTCCTATTCCTATACCCATCCAGATGCCTTTTAAATGTTGTAATTGAACCAGCTTCCATCACTTCCGCTGGCAGCGCATTCCACATACGCACCACCCTGTACATTAAAAGGTTGCCCTTTAGGTCACTTTTAAATCTTTCCCCTCTCACCCTAAACCTATACTGTGTAGTTTTGGACTCCCCCACCCCCAGGAAAAAGACCTAGTCTATTCAGCCTATTCATGTCCCCCATGATTTTATAAACCTCTATATGGTCACCCCTCAGCCTCCGACACTCCAGGGAAAACAGTTCCAGTCTATTCAGCCTCTCCCTATAGCTCAAATCCTCCCGGAAACATCATTGTAAATCATTTCTGAACCCTTTCAAGTTTCACAACATTTTTCTATAGCAGGGAGACCAGAATTGCTCATAATATTCCAAAAGCATATGCAAGGTATAGACAGGATGGATCGAGTGAATCCTTATTAAAGTATAAAGGAAGTAGGAGGATACTTAAGAGGGGAATCAGGAGGGCAAAAAGGGGACATGAGATAGCTTTGGCAAATAGAATTATGGAGAATCCAAAGAGTTTTTACAAATACATTAAGGACAAAAGGGTAACTAGGGAGGGAATAGGCCCTTCAAAGATCAGCAAGGCAGCCTTTGTGTGGAGCCGCAGAATATGGGGGAGATACTAAATGAGTATTTTGCATCAGTATTTACTGTGGAAATGGATATGAAAGATATAGACTGTAGGGAAATAGATGGTGACATCTTGCAAAATGTCCAGATTACAGAGGAGGAAGTGCTGGATGTTTTGATTCGGGTAAAGTTGGATAAATCCCCAGGACCTGATCAGACGTTCCGAGAACTCTGTGGGAAACTAGAGAAGTGATTGCTGGGCCTCTTGCTCAAATATTTGTATCATCGATAGTCACAGGTGAGGTGCTGGAAGACTGGAGGTTGGCTAACGTGGTGCCACTGTTTAAGAAGGGTGATAAGGACAAGCCAGGGAACTATAGACCAGTGAGTCTGACCTCGGTGGTGGGCAAGTTGTTGGAGGGAATCCTGAGGGACAGGATGTACATGTATTTGGAAAGGCAAGGACTGATTATGGATAGTCAACATGGCTTTGTGCGTGGGAAATCATGTCTCACAATCTTGATTGAGTTATTTGAAGAAGTAAAAAAGGGGATTGATGAGGTCAGAGCGGTAGATGTGACCTATATGGACTTCAGTAAGGCGTTCGACAAGGTTCCCCATTGGAGACTGGTTAGCAAGGTTAGATCTCATGGAATACAGGGAGAACTAGCCATTTGGATGCAGAACTGGCTCAAAAGTAGAAGACAGAGGGTGGTGGTGGAGGGTTGTTTTTCAGACTGGAAGCCTGTGACCAGTGGAGTGCCACAAAGATCGGTGCTGGGTCCTCTACTTTTTGTCATTTATATAAATGATTTGGATGCGAGCATAAGAAGTACAGTTAGTAAGTTTGCAGATGACACCAAAATTGGAGGTGTAGTGGACAGCGAAGAGAGTTACCTCAGATTACAACAGGATCTTGACCAGATGGGCCAATGGGCTGAGAAGTGGCAGATGGAGTTTAATTCAGAAAACTGCGAGGTGCTGCATTTTGGGAAAGCAAATCTTAGCAGGACTTATACACTTAATGGTAAGGTCCTAGGGAGTTTCTGAACTCCCAGATATCCCAACCCAATCTAGTCCCACCTGCCAGCACCCGGCCCATATCCCTCCAAACCCTTCCTATTCATATACCCATCCAGATGCCTCTTTAGATGGGATCATGTGTCTTTGTGATGTTTGTGGAACATGAACTTCTGTGGTGTGTGCACATGAAGTGTGTATATATGCATGTCTGAGGCAGAGTGGATGCACATGGTAGACTGTTGCTGCTTATGAATTCTTGCAGGCAGAGGGGCCCTCCAGGCCCAAATAACCTCTGGTTTACCAGCTCCAGGCACCAGAACAGTCTTCAAATTGAGTGGGAGACTGGGAGGCTTGACTGGAAGATCCCAAAACACTTCCTTGAGTTGACCTCAGATGGGACACAATCACCTGCTACATGTGGGCAGAGTGTTTTTCTGATCCTAATCCCATTCCTGTAAAAATGATCCAAAAGGGAGATGAAGCTAGCAACCTGCAAAAGTATTAGGCAGACACAATTAATTTTCAAAAACGAAAGAACTGCGGATGCTATAAATCAGAAACAAAAACAGAAATTGCTGGAAATGCTCGGCAAGTCTGGCAGCATCTGTGAAGAGAAATCTGAGTTAGTATTTCAGGTCTGGTAACCCTTCCTCAGAACAATTAATTTTCAGTCTTCCCCGCTTCCAACATGTGGCCTAACAGTCATGAAATGAAAGCTAATATGATGTTTACCCTTGACATAAATACTTTATTACGTAAAGATCATGTACCAAAATCATGCCATCATTTAATTTAAATGCTTTTGACTATTTTAGCATGGAAGTAATGACAGAAAATTACATTAACATTCTTTACACTACTGACTGTACTAGCCTGCCAAAATACTGCAAGAAGAGAATCCTAAGCCAAACACAAAGTTGAGAAATTATACAGTTTTCAACTTTGAATCTACTTGTCCCATTGTATTAGTATCGGTGTTATGTGTTTTTGGGGCTGGTTTCTAAAGCATTCATCAAGTTCCTAATTTGTTGATTGGATGGAATAGGTGAGCCTTTGAATTGTCTGATTGTGTAGTTAGATAGATATATCAAATGTCACTGACTCTCAGAAACATGACAGCCTTCTTCTATTTCCTTTTAAGTTGTCTGCCTGAAAGCGGGTCTGAACAATAGCACTGCAATTCCACTGTGGGTAAAACAAGGAAGTCGGTCCAGAAATCACCCGAGCCTAAACAAGGAATTAAACTCTGTGCAGCTCACACTGATTTGATTCCCACTAACCTTCCAGCCTATTGTCACAACCAGGAGTCAGAGTTGCTGTAGTCATAAATAATTTTACATGTGTGTTACAATTGGAGTTACAGATAGTGATGGTCGAGGTTCTAACTCTTTCCGTCAAGTAGTCGACTTGGAATCTCATTGGTTCAAAGTAGAAGGATTTACAAATTGACACTCAACTTGTTGGTGGAGAAAGTGAGGATGGCAGATGCTGGAGATCAGAATTGAAAAGTGTGGTGCTGGAAAGCACAGCAAGTCAGGCAGCATCCGAGGAGCAGGAGAGTTGACGTTTTGGGCATAAGCCCTTCATCAGTGCCACACTTTTCGGCTCAACCTGTTTGGTCAGGTTATGAACACACCTTCCTTGGCCATTCAACTCTGGTGTAGGAGCTATTAGCTCAGAGGCAGGAATGTTACCCACTGCACCCAAGATCACCCTGTCAGTACAGTGAGAAATCACTCTGATGTGATTATACTGTACTGATTTTGTACATTTGGCCAATTCAAAGCACTGCTAAGTAGTCAACTGTCCATCTCCATTGGAAAATCAGTTCTACAACTTAATAGAAAAAATGTGCAATCACTTGAATCATTCAGAGTCTGAAATTATCCAGGAACATTCTCAACATCTTACCCTCAACAAAAGAATCAAACACAAAAGAGGAAAGTAATAGAGTTAGCATGTGTTGACTGAAATTCTATTTATTTTGACAAAAGCAACACAAATTTTCTCTTTTATTTTCCCCTGCTATCTTGACAGTGATATGTATACTGTAGTCAAGTTATATCTGTGCACATAGAGATCATGGTAAAGGTTAATCATGACAGATTGGGACCATCAAATAATAATCACAGACAGCAGGAGCTGGATGATGAATATGACAGATTACTGTTAGCTCAATCAATTCTGCAGAGGAGACATGGATTAAAAATGTTTGGATTAATTTATTCCATCTTCCTCAACTGACACGAAACACATAGCAAATGATAGTGGATTATCTGTTCACAAATTTTTGAGTTTTCTAAGTATAATCCTGAGTGTCACTGACACCTCCCTGTGTAAGTTGAGAAACACGGCGCAGGGTATCTGGGCCTCACCAGAAGCAGAAACAAAAACCAATGGAACCTAAGAAGACCAGCACTGTCTCTCGCGGCAGTTTCCTGAGTCTGTTCCTGGCTAACTAGTAGGGCTGCCCATCATTAAGTCTTGGTAACATCAACAGAAGGAACTTTCTAGTTGATCTGCTGAAATCTGGAGTGAGAGATCAGTTTAGATGCCTGGGTGCAAGATTCCTTTATACCCCACCATTTCACCATTACGGTAGTAGCTTGACTGTAGAAACTAAGTAAAGGTAGGCAACCTCTGCGTTGAAGGATTCTCTGTCTTCTCCTCTATTGTGGCCCACCATTCCTCTCAGTCAGGAAAATCTTTCTTCAGCTCTCCTTTCATTGAACAGGCAACCTGCATGTATCCCAATTAAGCAAGCTTTTATTTTGGAGGGGAGATGTTTGTGGGAAGGTCGGGGAGGGGCTCAGTGGTGAAGGAAGGAAGAAGGCAGTGACGCCTCCATTAAAAATACAATGAGTGATAGCTACCCCTTTGGAGCAGTTTGGCACCTGGAGGCTTGTTTTTCCTGCTCTATAGCAAAACTACAGCACAGTAAACATGGGAAAACATTGGGGAAAAAAAAGCTAATCGATTTCTTCTTGTATATAGCAATGCTTTGGAGATCTCAAAGAGTTACAAGCAACAGGGAGAAATTCCGAGAGGCATACTGCAGCATTCATCTCATTAGTTTCTGTTTTGTTCTGAATGGTCAGAATACTTGATTACATCCTGCTTTTGTCACGTTAGTGGGATTTATCAGGAGGCTTTTCAATTCATTACACAAAGAATAAACAACATCAAACCTCCGACGTTAAAAATCACACAACACCAGGTTATAGCCCAACAGATTTATTTGGAAGCACTAGCTTTCGGAGTGCTGCTCCTTCATCAGGTGGTTCCAAATAAACCTGTTGGACTATAACCTGGGGTTGTGTGATTTTTAACTTTGTTCACCACAGTCCAACGCCGGCACCTCGAAATCATCAAACCTCCAGCTCGCCATTCATCGTTCAGATACATAGGGTTTGTGCTACCTAATTGTGAATTGCACTGGAATTCTTTATACTTAATAAACAGATCTTGATTAAATGTATTTTGAAGGTTGGCTATTTTTCAAATGAACACAAATATACCTGTCATGTGGATCAATTACAGCAATGTCTGCTCTATAAGTTTCTTCAGATGCTTCAAGTTCCAGAAAAGCCATAAATTAGGCAAAAGCCATACTTTGAGTGCCCTTGAAGTTCAAAGGCCTGAGGTTATTTGATAAAGTGATCTGTTTCTCTCACCATTTCAATCTTAGACTTACTAACATAATGTGACATGGCTAAATTCCAAATATCCTCGATGACAACTTGGACAAATGTCAAAGCAAAAAAGGCCATCTATACACTCTCACCTCTGACATGAGGTCCTCAACAAAATGAAAATCTGAATTAAATTATAATAATAATATTAATCTTACTGCTAGATATTCATTTGGAAGTACTGAAAACATTGACTGAAGCTGTATTTGGGTTTAGTGTGCTTGGTTAATAGAATGTGCTTTACATCTCTGCATTGTCATTTCTTCCTTTCTCAGCAGTCGGCACAATATATGTTCCAACATTGTTCATATCAATGCAGCGCCTACTAAACAAATGTTTTATTGCATTCCTGGATCCTGCAGATTCAATCTATGCTAGGATTATCATGTTGCAGCATTTTCCAATAAAGCATGGTGTGGGTATGTAATCCTCAGCACTAACAAACAACCTGTGTGATAAGACACCATTGCTAATAAAAATTCTTCTCTTGAATCAGAAAGTACGGTACAATGCAAACTGAAATTCTGTTCTTGTTATATTACAAATGTTATGATATTTCTAGTATTGGAAAGAGATTGAATTGATTACACCTCAATGAATGTGAAGGATGTGATGTGATAGGGTGATGAGCAACAGAAAGGCATGAAATTCTAGTCCCAAGAGGTTAAATGTAATTCAAAGCAGGAGGAGGTTTTAGGCAATGAGAAATAGCTGATTTGCCAATTGTTAGCAACCTAATATATATCTAAAGAACATTAATGATTACAATGAAATGGTGGTACTGACTTTGAGTATTCGAATGATAGTAAGTGTGATAAATTGTTATAGAAAGGTCAATATGTTATGCACTGTGATCCTTAACTTCAACCTCCCCCATTTTGCTGATAATATTTGTTGTCATATTAAAATGCTGAGAATTTTGCGCACTTCTATGTCAGAAAACATTATTACCTGTTGTCCTGTGGATATCATGTTTCCAGGAGAGGTTTTCTCATTATAAGTTGCCATTTTAATATGCGCAGGTATAATGGAAACCTTATGTAAACTTCTTTTGCAGTGATAACATCCTTTTGCCAGAGGTGTCAGTGCAGTACATCAGTTTTGTGTATCTGAGCTCCATAAGTTATATTAAAGAGAAACTCCTTCTTTTCTCAAATTGCTGCACATTTCTCTATTTAACTAAAAATAAGATGATAAAATCAAAATATTGAAATTAAGTTTGGGCAGTATGTATGAATTATTATGGTGACTAAATTTAATTATCCCTTGCCTTCTAATCCTTTTTGGCCTGAAGACTACACAACACTCAGATTCACTTCTAGGAAGATTGATTCGTGCGTTTGACATATTTTAATGCAATAATTATTTTCAAAGTCAGTGCTACAGAAGTATAAGAAAGTACTTGGTTTGTAGTTTGATGACTCAATAGTATAACTCTTCAATTTGATTGTATTGTAGTTACTCTTCTGCATCTTAAGCTCATAATAGAATAGTCAATGGGAATTTTCACATAAGATGGGCTCTAGAAAACACCCAGAATACAATGTATAGTATATATATATTATATATATATATATATATATATATATGAGGACCAGATTTGTGTGCATATGTATTGTGTAATCATATATTTGTTGGTTCCACAACATGATGCCATGAGTGGCATTTTCTAGTCTCCACGATGATGAGGACATTGGCGCGTGAATTTCATTGGGCAACAGGCCATAAGTCAGATTTTTGCCATCAAGAGAGACTTCAATTTCAGGTTAACTTCCCCCTTTGAGATGGAAAATGGAGTATATTGCCAATAATCGCAAGAAATGTACTTGCTTTTGCATCTTATTACCACCACAAATTGTGGGAATTAAGTTTGCTAATTTCTATCCTGTTGAGAAATATGATACCTCTGAAACTGGATACCAAATCAACAGGCACTTACACAGCTACTGCACCACTTTAACCAACTCAGGGTAAATACATGCCGCTCTGTCAATTTAGTGATATGGCTTTAAGTGATGCTCAAAGTCACTTGCACTAGAACTTCTCCAGGAACAGTCTGTATGTCCAAGTGGATTCAGACAGGCTAGCACCCTGGGCCATTGACAAACCAAAGTAGTAGTGTGTTGCAAATGGGGCAGCTGGTGGTTCAAAGGCCTACTTTAGTGAATTTTGAAAACCGATCTTGTTTCATTCTTTCATATGGATGTTGCTAACATTTGTTCATCATCTCTAATTACCCTCATACTGAATAATTTGATAAACCATTTCAGAGGGCATTTAAGAGTCAACCATAGAATCTGGAATTACAGGAAGACCACATCAGGTAGGGATGGCAATTTCCTTGCTTATGTGACAAGAGTGTAGCAAAGGAGTTTTTACAACACTCAAAGGTAATTCATGGTCATCATCACCAAGACGTGCTTAATAATTCCAGATGTGTGACATAAATACAAATTTCACTATCTACCACAATGAGGTTTGAACTTTTATCCCAAGGAATCACACTGGCTCCCTCAATTATTAACCCAGTGACAATACCATTACATTGTCATCACCCATGCTTATGGCTACATTTGGTTGAATGGAAGGATCAGAAAGGGTTGGGTACAGCAGAAGCTACATGAAACTGAGAAAGTGGGAAAGAGGGAGTGGCATTGGCAGCATTGGGTGAATAAAGCAGTGTAGGGGGACAAACTTTAAATTGGGTAAATATGTACTGTAATCAATTGGAGATGGGAGGTGCACATATTTCCAAAATTCTGAGGCAATATGTGTTCCAATCAGTATGGAGAGAGAAGGCTCTGTGGGACTTCAATGTCCAGGGTGCATAGTTGCTGGTGCACAAAGGAGGGGAATGTGGAGGATGATAACACAACAGGGATGATGAGCCACTGGATTGGAACAAAAGAGGAGTGAATGGTGGATGTTGGGAGATGAAGTTGGTACTTGAGCTGTATGACAAGAAAACTGAGCATTATAAGTTGGAGGAATGTGAAACAAATGATGAAATAGAAACGGCTATAGTCAAAATAGAAAGAGTTATTATTTGGGAGGAGGTGAAGTTATATCTCCCATGCTGTGACCAACTGAAGGCAGTCCTATTAATCTCTAGTCTAGTGAATGGACAATCACATTTATCTACCCTCAAACATTACACTGTCAGCATATCAACAGTATTCAAGTTATCACAATACAACAAGATCGTTTGTAGTCATGGATCCCAAACACATTTTTTGGCTGATTGCCATCTCAATATCTCTCAGGTGCACAGTATGCAATGCAACGAAGGGGGCAGAAACATTGCCTATTGACACAATCCAAACATCACAACACTGTTGGTTCTGGGTGCTGCTGCTAGTCGAGGCGAAGGGTGGAAAGAGATAGGTGCTAAAGGTGAGGGGATGGGATTGCTGGCAGTACCATCATGCTGAATCCACATTACAAGGTTTCTGCTTAAACCTCCTTGAAGTCAAACTGATTATTGTCTATTTGAAGACTTTGATGCTAGTGTTTTGTTTTTCAAGGACAAGGACTCCCAAATCCCTCTCTGCCACACCTTTCTGCACTACTTCTCAATTTAAATAATATTCAGCTGTTCTATTTTTCCTGCTAATGTGTATAATGCCACATTACCTCACATTATACTCCGCCTATCAAGATTTTGCCCAGTTTCTTAACTTGTGTAACATCCCTCTGCAGGTTCTTTGTGTCTTCCTCACACTTGCCTTCCCAACTATATTTTTGTGTCATCCACAAACTTGCCTATAGTATGCTTACTTTCTTCATCTAAGTCATTAATATCATTTGCAAATAATTGTGGCCTCTGTGCTGATTCCTCTGGATACTTTGTTTTCAGATTAAATGATGTTTTATTTTTCCTAAAATAGGGATTTGTTTTATTTTAACAAGCAAATACTGAATTCATTAATGCTAATTTATTTTGTTCCATTAAAATAGGAGCATTCATTTTTAAAAAATTGATAACAAGGAGAAGAATTTGGTTTGAGTGAATTAACGATTTTAACACTTGTTTGTGCTTTTTATTACAAAATTTCATTTTTCTAAAAAAATAATTGGCTGCATTCTACGAGTGAAATAAATAAACCACAGCAATTGCTCGCTGCTGAAGTTTGGGAGCTTGCGTTGGACTTGAGTCTTGTATTTGCTGACAATGCATTTGCATATGAAATATTGCAACAACAGCTGTCAGATACCAATGTTTGATTTGTTCTAAAGTGAATTCCTGAACCTTTCACAGAGCAAACATGCTTTCTTAAATCTACTTTAATGAACATTTCATTTAAAGGATACTGACTTAATTATCCTTAGAATCAGGCTGACCTCATTTTAGTTTATTAAGTAATTTATATTTTGGAGAAATGCAATTAACATTGACATCTGTGAAGAAGATTTTCCTGCAATTACATGGTAGCTGATGATTAATTTACAAGTAAAAAATAGTACAAAAATTGTTAAAGGATTTGGTGATTTTTGTTTCATTTCAAAAGCTATGTTTAAACCTGAATAATAGAAGGGTGTTACTGATTCTTCGTAATTTACCAATACAGTCCACATAAATTTCTTGTGATCTAAAGGATCATATTCAAAGCATATAAATTATATTGAAACCATGGGCTAGATTGTTAAAATATTATTGAGGTCCCATCATTAGGAAACTTTTCGGATTGGAGATGTACATCAGTGTGAGGCAGGATTTGCTTATGATATTGCCAGGAGACAATTAAGAGTTGCTAGGAACTGGAGGCAGTTTCTGAAGGAAGGTGAGTGGGATTTCCAGACTAAGCAGAAAACCAATAGATATTGAATTTGCTTAGTGTTTCCAGCATTCGAAGGGAGCACTGCAGCACCTCAAGATGAAGATGTATTGAGAGATAAGCACTATTTTAAATCTTCAATGGAGCTAGACAAGCAGGCCCTATATAGAAAACAAAGTCGCTCTCTAAGATAGTGTTAGACATGCCGGGGCAACCTTTGCTGTAGTGCCAATCCTTTCCCACACTTCAACAAAGAGTCTCTAGCTCCAATGACTGCTCCATGAAAAGGTCCATGAGAGGCTATCTCCATGTAGCTGATGTATTGGCTGCGGGGCCATTACATCACTGGCATGTAGGCGGCCTGAGGAAAGGGTAATTAATTAATTAGGACTCATGATGCAAGTACATCAGGGAGTTGGCCTGAAATGAAGCCTTTTCTGGCTTTCCCCACTTAGCCTGTAGCCCAGGGTCAGTAAAATTCTGTCTCAGATATTTAGTTTCAATAAGAAGTCTTTTCTCATTGTTCATTTAAAATTAAACTTTTACTTTGTATTTCTTAATTGCTCCAAGAAAATTAAACTTTAATGTTATACAATCTTTCTGATTATTCCCTAATTTAAATTTCATATCACTTGGGAGTATCAAGAGTCCAAGCTCAGATTTCTCACTTTCTAAAATACATATTCCAAAGACTATATTGAAATTAGATGGGTTTTTCATTTGATGAACCAAACAAAGTTTGTGTATTAAAAGCTTATTGGATTTGCAGTGTTCCAGAATTCCAAGGTATGGATGAAGTGGCAATGTAGCAAATAGGTCAAAACCCTTTTAATAATGCTTGCAGTGTTAAAAGAATCATGATGTTAATATACGGAGTCTTAGACAATAGTTAGAGAGGTGTTCCAGTGCTAACTCAACTTATGGAAATCAATGACTAATAATATATTGCTGTAAATGTGACCGGGTGGGGGGAAAGAAGTAAGGCATATAATAAAAAAGCAGACTCAACATAACAGAAATCATTCTATTTGAGACATAGTTTATTCAATGAGACTTCAACTTTTATAAATTTAATAACATAATTCAAATTTTTCAGTGCATGCGATGTCCAAGGATGACAGTCAAGTTTTCAATGCAGTGCTCAGATAATTATATTCAGTATGTACAGTTAAATATTGACAGAACTCCTTTTCCATTAATCCATGAAATTTCCTGTTCTATCTATATTCTTGCATATTCTGTCTCAGTTGTAAAAATGATCCTTTTCAGTTAATTTTGATAAAAAGGTTATGATGCAAAGAATAAAGTCAGCAATGTGATTTTGAAACCTATTTTTGAACTTAGCAGAATATAGGAAATAATAGAAATAGGCTGTTAAGTCCCTCCGTGGTAAAAACAATGACTGCAGATGCTGGAAACCAGATTCTGGATCAATGGTGCTGGAAGAGCACAGCAATTCAGGCAGCATCGAGGAGCTGTTCAGTCCCTCCAGCCTACTTCATTGTTCAACTAAATCAGGGCTGATTCTTCATCTCTGGCATTTTTCTGCACTTTGTCATATCCCTTAATATACAGAAATCTATCAATTTCTGTCTTTAACATTTTCAATATTTGAACTTCCACAGCTCTATATGGGTAGAGAATTCACTGCCCTAATCATCCTTGTCCAATATGGGCTTCCCTTTATTCTGAGACTGTTTCCAGGAGACTAAGTAACCTCTAACCTTTTTGCAAACTGTAAATTGCATTCTTAATTTCCATTTTTAAAAGAGATGGATGAACAGATAAAGACCCTTCTGTCCAAACAGTCCATGCCGACCATAATCCCAAACTAAACTAGTCGCACTTGCTTGCATTTGGCACATATCTCTCCAAACATTTCTTACTCATGTACTAATCTAAATGTCTTTTAAATATTGTAATTGTACCTATATCCTCCACTTTCTCTGGAAGTTCATTCCACACACAAACCACTCTGTGGCAAAACAAAATGCCTCTCATGTCTTTCTTAAAATCTTTCTCATCTCAAATTAAAAATATGCCCCGTAGTCTCAAAAACCCCCATCCTAGGGACAAAGAAACAGCACTTGCCATTCACCTTATTTATGCCCCTTATGACTTTATAACCCTCTACAAGGTCACCCCTCAATCTCTTAAGCGCCAATGAAAAAAGCCCCAACCTATCCAGCTACTACTTTGAAGTTAAACCATCCAGTCCCGACAACACTCTGCTGAATCTCTTCTGTACCCTCTCCAGCTTAAAAATATGTTTCCTATAACAGGGAGACCAGGACTGGAAGAGGCCTCCAGAAGAGGTCTCACCAACTTTCCGTACAACCTCAATATAACATATCAAAATGTTATTTTTTCTTTTAAAATTTCTTCTTTCCCCATCTCACGTGAAGATATTGCCTCCTACTCAATTATTGATTCCAGAATGATCAGGTTCAACAAATGTTTTGCCTATAAAATCTCGTCAATGAGGATAAGGAAGATCTATCAATAAAAACAAACTCTACCCTATTCTCAAGGATAACACCTCAAATAACACTCATGAAATTAACTCAAAGCAGCACTGCCTTTTCTTTCATGTGCCCCTATCAACTAGTCCAACTGGAGTTTGAGTCTCAATTTAGTTTAGTTGAGTAGTTTTCAAAAATAAACTTTGATAGGTAGCAAGGAATCAAGATTATAAATGTGTAAAATACAATCATTATTGACTTGCTGAAAAATTCACAGTGAAACATGAAACTGAATTTTCCATTATGGATACTAAGTTCAGTATCAGTTGTGGATGTGAGCCTGAGATCCTATAGTGGTCATTTTCAAAATCTCTGTAACAATCTCTATCCTATCAAAGTAAATAGCAATGAATTGTGAATAAACTGCACCTTCTTAATATGAAAAGAATTCCCCTCTACCTTACTAGACCAAGCAGGCCCTCTTGTTTCCTAGACCCAAGCAGGGCCTGTTGTTTCATAGACCAAACATTGCCTGTAGTTTCCTAGACCTTCAGGTGATGTTAGCAACAACCTTCATCACTAGCTGCAATTTGCACATCACACTAAAACAGGACTTCAAAGAAGCACCCGCTAAATCAGGCATGGACCTACTTGGAATAATATTTACTTAGTATACAGGGGAGTCCCACACAACTTGTAGTGTAATCATGGTCGGAGTAATTAATGATGTTAGAATTCTTCTTTTCACCTTTACAAAGGGTCTTTGGGAATTTCTATCCCCACACTTCTAAATGTCCCATTTGGACTGGAAACCTTCTACCCAATATCAAAGCTCAAGATCATACTGACTATCAAGAATTGCTGTGCATTTGATAGAGAAACAAAAAACTAAGACTATGTTTTAATGGAATTAAGTCTGAGCCATGTTCTGAGGTGTATGATTTTCTTAACTAACTGTCAAATGAACACAGCATTAATTTAGAGATATGGAACCTGATTTGAAGAGGGTTCTTGCAAATTGTGTGCCAGGTTTGGGAATTTGAAAATTTTGAAAATTTGCAAAAATTGAAGTAAAGTTTTTCAAGTTTGAGATCTGTTGTTCTTAAGCTTAGAAATGCTAACAAATTTAGTTTGAGTTTTAATTGATCCATCCGGCAGCTGAAGTCTTGTAATAGGTCTTACAAGCTTCATCAATGTTTCAGGCACAAGCCCTTCAACAGGAATAATTCGAGAGTGTTGTGCTGGAAGAGCACAGCAGGTGAGACAGCATCCAAGGAGCAGGAGAATTGATGTTTCAGCATTAGCCCTTCATTAGGAATGAGGCATGTGGGCCAACAGGGCTGAGAGATAAATGGGAGGCAGGTAGGGCTGGAGCAAGGTAGCTGGGAATGCGAAAGGCAAGTGAAGGTGAGGGTTAAAGTGATAGATCGGAGAGGAGGGTGAGCCAATAGATAGGAAGGAAGATGCACAGGTAGGACAGGTCAAAGGGGCAGTGCCGAGTTGGAAGGTTGGGACTGGGATACAGTGGGGGGAGGGGAAATGAGGAAACTGGTGAAATCCTCTTTGATCCCATGATTGGGTGTTCTTGTGGGAGGGAGGGGAATGGGGGGGGGAGATGTTGGCTGTTGCATTTTGGTAAGGTGAACTAGGGCAGGACTTTTATAGGAGAAAGTAAGGATTGCAGATGCTGGAGATCAGAGTTGAAAAGTATGGCGCTGGAAAGCACAGGCGGTTAGGCAGCATGCAAGGAGCAGGAGAATCATGTTTTGGGCATAAGCTCTTCAGCAGGACTTATATAGTTAATGGTAGGGACCTGAGGTGTGTTGCAAACAAAGAGACCAAGACTTGCAGGTGCATAGATCCTTGAAAGTGGAGTCATAGGCAGGCAGGATGTTGAAGGTGGTGTTTGGCATGCTTGCCTTCAGTTGTCAGAACCATTGGAGTATAGGATTTGGGATATATTGTTACAGCTGTATACAACATTGTAAGGCCACTTTAAAATACTGCATCAATTCTGGTCACTCTTCTATAGGAAGGATGCTGTTAAATCTCAGAGGAGCAGAAAAAAATGTTACTGGGACTAGAGAGAGTTTGAGTTATAGGAAGAACTGAATAGGCTAGGTCTTTTTTTCCCTGCAGCATAGGATGCTGAAGGGTAACCTTATAGAAGTTTATAAAATCATGAGGGCCATGGGTATGGTGATTAGCCAAGATCTTGTTCCTAGGGCGGGGCAGTCCAAAATTAGAGGACATACGTTTAAGGGGAGAGGGGAAAGATATAAAAAGGTCCTGAGTGTTAATTTTTTCATGCAGAGGGTGGTGCATGTATGGAACATGCTGTCAGAGAAAGTTGTGGAGGTGGGCATGATTACGTTTAAAAGGCACCTGGAAGGGTATATGAATAGGAAGCGTTTAAAAGGATACCAAATGCTGGCAAATGGGACTAGATCAGATCGGGATGTTTGATTGTTGTGGATGAGTTCAACTGAAGAGTGTGTTTCTGTGTTGTATGACTCTATGATCTATGACACAAAAGTGATTGTTATGACCTGATGCCAATGGAATAAAGAAACCCTGCTTCATAGTCTTTGAGACACTGCATTCAAACTTCATGTTATGGCAAGAACAGATATTTCTCTTAACATTTTTCACTTGGATGATAACAATAGGTACAAAATTCATTGGCTAATTCGGCAAAGTACTTGGTTCAGCAAAATACTAACAGCAGACAGTTGACAGAACTGATCCCAATGGCAACCAGAGAATGCTCTTTCCATCCTCGACTCGAGACTGTGGTAACATCAGATTGGCTAGTGTCTAAAGTGGTCTCCAACACGTTTCAGAACCATTATCTTACACAACAGAGGATTTAGTTTGCTGTAGAAAACTACAAATAAATGGAGCAAGTATAAATTGAACATCTATTGTGGTGGTGGTGACATGTCACTGGAATTATAATCCAGCAACCCCAGGTAAAAGTTATGGGGATGTGGGTTCAAATTTGACCATGGCAGATGGGGTAATTATAATTCAGTAAAAATAAAAATGAATTAAATGCCCAATCTACTGGAACTATGATCAACTGTTGTAAAATCCCATCTGGATCACTAATGTCTCTTAAGTAAGGAAAAATACCATTGTACCTGGTCTGGGCCTACATGTGACTCCTGACCAATGCAATATGATCGATTTTTAACTGCTGTCTGGGCAATAAAGGGTAGACAATAAATGCTGACCTAGCCAGCAACATCATACTCAATCAATGATTTTTAAAATATCTATAAAATGTACCTTAACTTCACTCACTTGACATGACAATGTGGCACTTCCATTGGTAAAGAGAATGTGTGCCATAGTTGTGGCAGAGTTAAGATAAATTAAAACAGGTGAGTACATAAATCACCAGAGACATCTTTAAGACAAATATGTTAATGAGATTTATACTATACTGTGGATTAAAGCTGATAACTAGGCTAAGGGCTACCCACTATGACCAAGGCCAATGACACTCTTGCATAACAGAGACAGAGCATGGACACAATGCAACCCAGGCTAGGCCAGGGGAAGGGTGGAGCAGATGACAGGCCTGTCTGTGTGGAGTTTGCATGTTCTCATCGTGTCTTTGTGGGTTTCCTTCGGGTGCTCCAGTTTCCTCCCGCAGTCCGAAGGTTGGGTGCATTGGCCATGATTAATGTGAGGTTATGGGAATAGGGTAGGAGGGTTGGCTCTGGAGAGATCTTCTTTGGAGGGTTGGTGCAGTCTTGATAGGCCGAATGGCCTGCTTCTGCACTGTAGGAATTAAATGAAGATATTTTTCTGTCTCTTGGATGAGTTTGGTGGGGCCTTGCAATATACTCCAGGCAGAATATGCTCCAACATTTTACTGTTATTGTGCCCTGCACAATTGGAGCAGATTGTGATGTTTGTTAAAGGAACTGCAAAACTGGGAGCAGTCTTCTAAAGGAAGAAAAGGATATTGAGAAGGAGGAACTTTGTGCTTGAACAGAGCTCAGTTTCGTCAGGGGTTGCAAATCAGGCAGGAGTTGATTGACAGTTGGATCCAATAGATGTCAGCAGGGTGCAGTAAACCATCTTTGACTGTAAAATAGTTACTGGTCAACAGACAATTTATTTGCTGCCTGGGAGAGGAGTGCAGCTTCTGTTCATTTTCATCCTGTTTGCTTCTAGAGATAGTAAATAAAAGATAATATTTGAATTTGTTCAAAGTCTTCCCTGAATGTGAAGGTCACGTACTGAACAATGATAAAATGCTGGCTTGTGGTGGAGCATTGGGGAAAGAGTTGCAGTGACTTAAACAGGGCGGCAAGGTAGGACATTGCTAAGGACAGGTGGGGTAATGGTTAAACAATGCCTGAGATAAGAAAGTGGAGTTGTACGTGAAAGAAGTGGGAGCTATTCCACCAAATGTGGTAAGAAGCATGCGTTATGTCTGGTGTACCACCATCTGGATGATGAAGTGCAACTGTGGAAAACAAACTCTTGCCCAGGGGTACAACTAGGATCCAAGTATGGTATCAGTGCCAGGAATGCCAGGCTATTTTGGGATATCTGGGCAATTGCAAGTTCTTCTGGATATTGTGACTGGTAGAATCTAGCTAGCATCAGATGAGAGATACTAGCGTCAGGATGAAGTGCGTATGCCCAAAACGTCGATTCTCTTGCTCCTTGGCTGCTGCCTGACTGGCTGTGCTTTTCTTGACTCTGCTATAGGAACAAAATAGTCTGTTAATGAAACAGCTTGGAACAATAGGGAGAGAAAACTTGTTATGCCTCGCTGAGAACTACCCTTCATGGAACTCCACAAAATTGACACTTTGCTTAAAAAAATCCTTAGATTGACCCCACACAGAACACTGCTGCAGTCACTTTCTTTTTAACCCTATTTTCTTTTTATCCTTGAAGGATTAAAACACAAACATGTTTGAAGGCAATTGCTTACTAATGAGAAAGGATGGATAGTCAGCCTTTCACTAACTTTTCCATTTTAGCCTTTCTGTCTGAAGTTTGCCTGACTCTAAGTGTGCCATTCCATTGGTCCACCCAGGACTACTCATTTTTGTAAAATATATGTTGGAATTAAAAGTTCAATGTGACCAAAAATGTTTAGGGTTCTGATCTATCATCATAGCAATAAAAAATACTAAATTAGGCAGCAACACCTACATCCAAATGTACAAAAATAAAAAAATGTTACTAATGGTCTTGGACTTAACAGAAAGCAATATTCAGTCTTATTGTTACTTACTGGCAGATGTATGAAAGGAAACTTTAAGGCATGTTGAGTGACATTCCAAGATAGTTTATCAATCTACATTTATGCCAAAATGCTCTGAGAAACTTCTTAATAAGATTGAGAGTGAATTTACTTTAATAGTGGGCATACTTCGCCAGGAAAAAGGGAGTCTTATCAGAGGAGCACATCCTCCAACAGGCCCTTTAGTGCTGCACCTGAGGAACAGACATTCTCTGCTTGGAGAAAAAAATGCTGGCATTTACATAGCACTTTTCATGGCCAAGTGATATCTCAATGCACTTTATAACCAATTAAACATTTTCTGAAGTGTGATCACTGTTGTAACATTTACAAATATGGCAGATAATTTGTACTTAGCAAATTGCAAAAATGGTGGCAATGAGTTAGCCTTCAGTAAGGCATTTTACCTGATATGGCAATGGTTGTAAACTCCTGTTACACAAAATTCTGGATGTGGATATCATGACATTGAAGAATCCAATAGGCATTTAACTATTATATACAAACATTTCATTCTTAAGCATACAAATGCCTGAGCTATTGGTGTGAGTAGGACAGAGAAGTTGAGGTGGCTGATTTCACAGCACTTTCCAATCAATGAAAACCACCATGAGATTCCAGACCTCTGTCATTTTGATTCTCTACCTTATCTGCACTCTGGCCTTTGTCCTCAACCTCCTGCAGCATTGCAGAAAAGCTCAAGGAACCACAATTCGTATTTCAGTTCGACATCTTGCAGCCTTCCAGACGCATCGATTCAGATCATATGCCCTGCTCCCGTTTTGTTTACTTTTTTCTTCTACTAAACTTGATTTAGTTCTTACTTTTTTTCTAACTTGGACAGCAGCTGCTTCTCTTCCAATCACAACGTTTTTCTTGATTCATCCTTTTTTTCATTGTCACTTCCTTTGGGTTTATATATCGCCAACTCTTCCACCATGTAATTTCCCCTGTATTCAGTCTTATCCCACATATTACTTTTTGTTCTGTTTCCCCCCTCCCGCAACTTTAATTTGCTTAAAACCTCATACATCTTTTAACTTTCCTCATTTTTCACAAAAGGTCAACTACTTGGAATGTTAAATTTGTTCTTCTCTCCACAGATGCTGCTGACTTACTGAGCATTTTTAGCATTTTCTATTTTCACATCAGATCCTGAGATCCATCAGATCCACAACTTTGTTTTTTTTTACAAAACAGGTATGTAGTATCAGCACAGCATCAATTTAATGGTTTCCTTTGCTCTTGCATTGCAATGCAGCAAGTTGTAATTTACTAGATCAAATAGTTGATTTAACTTCAATATAATATTGAAATTAATGTTGAAAAAAACTGCCCTTATAGTGATTGATTGATATATTGTTGCCACATGTACTGAGAAAATTTTTGTGTTATGTGCTATGCAGGTGGATCGTACTCTACAGGGTGCATCAAGGTAGCAGAACAGAGTGCACAATACAGTGTTACAGGCAAAGACAGGGTGCAGGAAGAGAGAGAGAGAGAGAGAGAGAGAAAGAGAGAGAAAGAAGTCAGAATCAACATTTGAGAGGTCCAAACAAAAATTTGATAATAGCAAGGATGAAGCTGTTCCTGAAGCTATTTGCACTCAGACTTTTATATCTTCTGCCCAATTGAGAAGAGTGGAAGAGAGTATAACTAAGATAGGAGGGATCTTTGATTATGTTGGTTGCTTTCCCGAGGCAGTGGGATGCATAAATGGAGTGACTGGGTGGAAGGCTGGTTTGCATGATGGACTGGACTGTATTCATGACCCTCTGTAGTTTCTTACAGTCTTAGGAAGAGCAGTTGCCATACCACGTTGTGTTACATCCAGAAAGGATGCTTTCTATGTGCATCTATAAATATTTGTAAGAGCCCTTGTGGACATGCCAAATTTCCTTAGCCTCATGATGATGTAAAGATATTGTTCTACTTTCTTGACCATCATGTCGACATTGGTGGACCAGGACAGATTATTGATGATCTTCACTTCTAGGAAATTGATGCTCTTGACCATCTCTAGCGCCACTGATGCCGACGCGGGGGGGGGGGGGGGGGGGTGCCCTCCACTCTGCTTCTTGAAGTCAAATAACCAGCTGCTTCATTTTGCGGATGTTGATAGAGAGACTTACATTGTGCTACTAAGCATTTAATCTCCTTCCTGTTCTCTGTCTCATTGTCGTTTGAGATCCAACCTACCAAGTTATTGTAGTCAGCAAAATTGTAAATGGAGTTGGAACAACATTTGGTCACAGAGTCATGAGTGTATAAGGAACATAGTAGGGGGCTGACTACGCAGCCTTGCAAGGCACTGGTTTTGAGGGTTCTGTGGAGGGGATGTTGTTGCTTGTTGTTACCGATTACGGTCTCTGGGTCATGAAGTTTACATTCCAGTTACAGAGGGGGAGCCGAGTCCTAGTTCTGAAAGTTTAGAAATGAATTTATTTGGAATTATGTTTTTGAAGGTGGAACCCTGGGCTCAGTTTTAAATTCACATTGAGCCCTCAGTTACACGATGCTATGGTCTTTCCATTTGTGTTAATGTTCCCTTATTACTGGTCTGTTTTAAACTGTAAATTTGAATTATGCAGCATTTTTCATTTCATACTGAAGTTCTATTTGTTCATCATGGCAGTGACAATGTGTCATAAATTATCCTTTTTGTATCTCAGTTATATTTCATTGTTGAATGTACTCACTAGCAATATTGAAATAGAAAGCTTAGTCCTCTCCGTTCAGAGGCAAGCTTTCTAATTTAAGTACAAATCATTGATTTTTTTAACTGAAATAAATGAGACTCTGTTTTCTCGGTTGGTTGGTCACCATGTAACAAATGAATTCGATTTATGGTTAACTGGGAGTTTCACTTAATTCCACTGTTTTAGATTTAGTATGACAGTTGGGCAGCTCAAAGAAGATGGTGTGTTATTTATCTGTTCTGGACTCAAAATGACTCCCTAATTATTTATTTGTGATTGAAGCAAGAAAAATTATAATTAAATGAATTTGTCTACTTGAATATTGTCCATTTACAAAACTTGGATTTCTGTGATATTTTCTTTTATTTCTGCAAGCATGAAAGGTGTATTCCACAGTTAACTCCAGATCAATATTCACCTTATGCTTGTCATAACATCTCAGTCTTAATGTATTTTCAACTAAATTGGGAAGCCATCAGTCTAACATCAAGATTGTGTACTTGATGAGCAAAGACATTTCTCTCCATTCTCAAGCTAATGATCAATTAAAGGCATGATCAAGGTTCTTTCAAAATAGTTGCTTGATGACTTTGTGGTATCGTAGGGAACATTTAACATTGCATGATGGGAAAAACAATTGGCCAACTCTCAGGTTATAGATCAGTAAGTTGAAAAGGACTGTGACGAAAGATTGGAGACATTAAACAGGACACAGGCTGAACGCATATAAAATCTCTAACTTTATAATTGCTCCTTGTAAATTTTGAACTGCAGATTTTAACTGAAACAAAATGTCCGCACACAGAAACAAATGAATGATGTGAATGATGGATGTTTTGAAAAACCAATAAGGCAAAGTTCAGTGTTATGGTTGGTAACATTTCATCAGAATCTGTCACTCCTTTGTAAAGGTGAAAAACTTGGAAGAGAAATTGAGAACAACTTGTATCTCTCCCTCTCTCAAGTTTTAGCCAAAACTGCTGCAGTATTATCAATACAGGCTGATTATTGTCAGTTCATACTGATTTTATTCGAGGATTGTTGATTTCTTTTTATTCTCATAGATCCCTGTTAATTAAAATCTGATTCAACAGCTGGTAATTCTTTTGTTGATGCATAGAATTATAGACACAAATCATTAGTTCATTATTCTATGCTGAGAAATTATAAATAAATCTCAGGTCTTGCAGCACTTTAATGAAACTCGTTGAGACGATGTTTTGTAACAAAATCAAAACTCAATTTACAAATGATATGACACAAAGAAGCAAATGGTATTTTTGTGTTTGCTGTTTTCATCCATAAATTCTTTGCAGTTTCACACATTAATTAGTTTAATTTTAGCAAATAAGTCTCAATATTAATTTGAGATATTCAGAATGTTCACCAAATCTGCAAAAAACACAACCATTAGCAGCACTATTATTCAAGTTCTGACCTATTAGTAGAATAAAACAATTGTACCCTGATACCAATTTTATGTAAACATAGCTGTTACAGTTTCAAACACTGTACTAAATTTCTTCCAACCTTGATTATATAGATGTGTCTCTTAACAATTATTGAATGCCATTCACTCACATCGCATTTGTATTTTTCATTTGAAAATAATTGCTGAAAGTAAATTACACTGAAACCTGGGAGAGGGAGGTACGGGTATGGAATGAGCTGCCAGAGGAAGTGGTGGAGGCTGGTACAATTCAACATTTAAGAGGCATTTGGATGGGTATATGAATAGGAAGGGTTTGGAGGGATATGAGCCGGGTGCTGGCAGGTGGTACTAGATTGGGTTGGGATATCTGGTTGGCATGGATGGGTTGGACCGAAGAGTGTGTTTCCATGCTGTACACCTCTATGACTCTATGACTCTAAGCTACATTTGACTAGTGTATTTAATTTGCAATGTTTCATCCTTTACATTGACCATACTGTTAGAAGAAAAACATAGCCAGAACTGTACCATGTTACACACTGATACCTGAAATATTAGTGGTTTAATATTGAGGTGGACTA
The DNA here is from genome assembly GCF_037043375.1 of Chiloscyllium plagiosum. Taxonomy (NCBI): domain Eukaryota; kingdom Metazoa; phylum Chordata; class Chondrichthyes; order Orectolobiformes; family Hemiscylliidae; genus Chiloscyllium; species Chiloscyllium plagiosum. The sequence continues at coordinate 61,362,605 of NW_028270149.1, forward strand.
ATGTAACCAATCCATTTCCATACCCTAGTCTAAGGGCTTTCTAATATCCTTATCCTGTGATGAAGGATAAAACATGAATAGGTCTCATTAGATAACAAGATGTAGTTTATTATACATATTAACTTTTACTAAAAAAGAGCTAGAGAGGAGAAGTTTGTTTCGATCAGGAAAACATGACAGACTCAAAAGTTTCTCCACCCAGAGGACATGGACATTAACGTTTTCAGAACTAGAACATTATACATCATATATCATTTCTCTTCCTATCCATACTTCCCTCCATTGATGAAGTTTTGAACCATTGTACTCAATTTACTTTGTGTTCAGTTGAATTACATTTATGTCGAAAATTAGTCCAAGTACAAAATCACAGACTTGTTATGGTGCAGAAGGCAACCATTCCACCCATTGTGCCTGGCTTGGTAATTCAAATGATCATCATGACTCTGTTCCAATCTCTCAACCTTTCCCTGTAACCCTATACATTTCTATTTAACTAATTATCATATATACTCATGAATGCCACAAATCCTGATCCTGCCTCCATCATACCTTCAGGCAGTCCATTTCAGACCCAAAAGACTTGCTGCCAGAAAAATATTTCTTTTTCCTCAGCACATTTACTGGTTTTGTAAAGCATTTTAAATCTATGCCATCTCCTTCTTGATAATTATACAAGTGGGAACAGTATCTCTCTCTCTCTTTATTATGGCTAGACATTTCATGACTTTTGTAAATTTCAATCAAACCTTCTCAGCTTTCTCCACCCCGAGGAATTCAGTGCCAACATTTCCAAACTATCATAATTGAAGTTTCTCATTCCTAGAACAAATCTTGTAAACCTTTTTGCAATCTCTTCAGTGAGTTCACATCATTCTTAAACTATGGCATCCAGAACCATACAAGATACTCCAACTGATGCTAATGTTTGTGTTATGTAGGTTCATCCTAACCACCCTGCACACATTCTCTACACCATGTGTTTTAAATCTTCAGATACTGTATGCTTCGGTAACCACATTCTCCATGTGTCAAGGCACCTTTAATAGAAGTTTATATAAATCCAGCTCTGTCTGCTCCTGTATACTCTCATTTACATTTTTTCTCCATGATCATTTTTTTTACAAAGTACTTCACCTCACTCTTATCCACATTGAACTTTATCTGCAATATCCATTCACTCCACCAACTAGTCAATACCCTTTCCTACATTGCCCTCCTGATATACAATGCTTCCAAGGATTGTATCATCCACAAATATTGAAACTGTACCCTACACAGAATCTAGATAATTAATATAAATCTGGAAAAGCACGTGTCCCAATACTGAACCCCTTGGTAACTCCACCACAAACCATTCCTCAGCTTGAAGAACATCCAATAACCTTTAGTCTGATTTCTATCACTCAACCAATTTTGTACCCGCATTGCTACTGTCACATCTATTTCATAAACTGTTAATTTTCTCAACTCTGTTGTGCAGCATTGCACTGAACTCCTTTTTAGAAGTACACATTAACAGTATTATTCTCATCAACCCTATCTGTCATCTCTTGAAAGAACTCCAGCCAGTTATTTAAAGTTATTTTCATTTAGTAAATCCATGCTGGCTTTCCTACTTTTGCTCATGCGGCTATTAATTCCATCCTGAATTATTGTTTCAAGAAGTTTCCCCACTACACAAGTTAAAATGATTGCTCTGTAATTGCTGTTTTTTTTTTTCCTTTCTAATAACCATTTTTGAAAACAGGCATAATATTTATAATTCTCCAGTCCTCTGAAAAAACCCCTGTCCAGGGAAGACTGAAAGTTTATGGCCAGTGTCTTCGCAATTTCCACTCTCACTTGCTTCAATATCCTCAAATGAAGCTGATACGGTCCAGGTATCTTATCAAGTCTAATTACCAACAAATTATCCAATAGTTTCCTGTTATTGATTTTGAACCTTAAGTGACTGAGTTTCCTTCTCAGTCATCACGATCTGACTGATTCTGCTTCATTGGTTATGACATATGCAAAATATTAGTTTAATACCTCAGCCAAGCCTCTTGTTTTCATATACCTTATTGATCCCAAATTTGTTGTATACACTTATGTTTATCCTCTTTTCACTGTTAATGTACTAATAGAAGATAGTAGAATTAACATTGATTTAGCTGCCAGTATTTGTTTCATATCAACTCTTAGCTTCTTTATTTTCCTTCTGACCATTTTGAACTCAGCTTAGTTCTCAACTGTATTTCTGAAAGCTATCAAAAGTGAATTTTTCATTTTTATCTTAAAGTCTATCTCATTCCTCATCCAGCAAGCTTTGTTTTTATTTTTCTATCTTTCCCCTTTGAAGGAGTATGCCCTGACTGTATCATAATCACCTCTTCTTTAAAGTCAACTCATTTTTCAACTACAGACTTTCCCATCAGCCTTTGGCTCTAGTGCATCCAGCTTAACTCAACTCTATTATCCATTAAACTTTCCAATGTTCTCTTAATCTTATGATACAATGATCCTATGTGATAAATATACCTCACTGAAACTTGATTAACAAGGCCAATATTGTTCCCAAAAATCAGGCCTAACTGTGCTGCCTTTTGTACTGTCCTGTGCTGGACTGAACACACTGTAGAAAATTCTCCAGAATATAACAGAACTTGGCATTTTCTGCCTTTAACATTAATCACCCAAAGATAGACTGGGATAATGGTAAAGCTCACCCATGGAAATTATAGGTGGGTTAGCCTGACCTCAATTGTTGTCAAGATTTTAGAGTCTGTTATTAAAGTTGAGATTGATGAGTACTGGGAAATGCAATGTAAAACAGGGCTGAGTCAGCATGGCTTCATCAAGGGAGATCATACCTGTTACAATTCTCAGAGGAGGTAGTGAGGAAGTTAGACAAAGGAGAGCAATGGACATGATCTATTTGGATTTTCAGAAAGCCTTTGACAAGATGCTGCTAAATAAGACAAGAGTCTCCAGTGTTATTGGCAAAGTACTGGCATGGATAGAGGATTGGTTGCCTGGCAGAGAATATGGATAAAGGTGTCTTTTTCAGGATGGCAGCCAATACTAGTGGAGTTCTGCAGGGTTGAGTTTTGGGACTATAGCTATTCCTGTAATACATTAACGATCTGGACAAAGAAACCGACTGCATTGTTGATAAGTTTGCAGATGATATAAAGATAGGGGGAGGTACAAGTAGTGGTAGTGATGAGGAGTTGGGGACTTGGACAAGCTAGGACAGTGGACAAAGAAGTGGAAAGTGGAATACAATATGGGAAGGACCACAACTTCATGCATTAATTTTACCTGCAATACAGAGGTCATGTCTATTTCTGCTGATGATATGCACAGAACTTCAGATCACACTCGCGCTTACATCAGAAATGATTGAAAACCCTATAGAGTGTCATGTAGGAAAAGATAGATGCAGAGGACAGACAGTTTTGCAAAATATGGGCAATGTGTTTTATGAAAATGTCCTATCATGAAATGATAGCAGTTACTCTGAATCTCTTTGGTATTCAGTTACCCACCATGGTGTCACAAACCTCATATTTATAAGGAATTGGACAGAGCATTGTTCATCAAGAGGGTTACACAGTTGACAGAACAAAAAGCAAGTGTAGAAGTTTGATAGGAGATACTGTGGGCATTTATGGTGCAGGCATTTCTACAATTAAAGGCCTAGAGATCAGAGATTATCAGTGATCGATTAAATTAATGAACTTTTCAAATTAAAGGTATACTGGGTGTGATGAATGATATCATTAAACCTAATAGTTAGGCAAGGGGCACCACAAAACAAAACAACATTTCATATAATTGACATCTTAAAATCACATGCTAAACAAGTTAATAAAGGAAAGAAAAAAGAATGGTCAACATCAAATAAATGTAACTTGTGCAGTATGTATGGCAACTAGATATTTGATCAGTACAGAGAAAATGTAAATCAAATAAAAAGCAAGAAATCCCTACATGGGTTGACAAAACTGAATTAAGAAAATTGGCTGTTGGGACATGAATTTTAGGTAAACATTCTGTGAGAGTTAAAGAGGTCCTACCTTCTGCTGTAGAAAGAGGTGGCAGAAGGTAAGTAATGCCAAAAGACTGATAAAACTACTGTTTATTCCTATTCCACTTACACAACTGATGCGCCACATGTGGTTTTGAGTCCAGTGGTAATGAAACAGTTAATTGTACTCTAAAAGTATCACTTGAGACAAACACAGAGTTGGATATACAAATAAAGGAGAATACTATGTCATAACTTCTTTAATTTAATTTCATGATCATAACTGGTCCCTTCATTGATTCAACATTTTACGTTCACCCTCAAAAAATCCCACACATATAGCAACAATGAAATTGGTTAACATCAGGTGGAGAAAATCTGTGACTTTTGGTGTGACATAGCTCAAGAAATGGTTGTGTCTTACTGGCAAAAGTATGATTTCCATACTGTCCTACAAAGGGAGCATTTGGAATAAATAAAAAGGGAGTTTGAGAAAGGCACATGGATTACATGTCAAGGTTTGGCAGAATAGTCAGAGAATCAAGACAGATATTAAAGCTATTAAGGAACACTCTTGGTAGGATTCTATCTGGAATTGGGAAAGTATTATCCACACAGCATAATTATTTCACATCTTGTAGTTCTGTTAGACAAGATAGTCTTAAAGTTGTAATGGGTGAAGCAAAATGCATGTTAATTACTTTATTTCTGTTTTGTGCATTTTTAATATTCTTGTGAATTATTTCTGAATTATTATTCTATAATTCATTTATTGATTATTGGTTTGTACACATATGTACTGCATAATGAAATGGTATATTTTTAAACAGTGCATGGTGTAGCAATTCAGCTTGGATGTGGATCCATATGGTGAAAAATGGCTAATTACTAATTTTTGTTCATCGTGTTAAAAACAATGAACAAAGAGGAGGGATGGTGATATTATAAATTTCAGAATTTGATTAATTGTTCATGGATTGAAGGAATCAGCAAAAGATAAACTTTTGCACAAAGAAAGAAGCAGCAAAATCTCTCTCTAGAAAAAGCTATTAAAGACAAGGACGAACTTAGACAGAAATTGAAAGCAATTAGCCAAGCCTGGGAGTCAAGATTACATAAACAAACTTACTTTGACACCTGCTTCATAAACTAGATGCTTTATTGCCATTGAGGACAAGGATTGCCCTGCAGAAGAATTTAAGGAGTTAACGCATTAAAGCTTTGTCTTTGAACAGATAGTTAAGGCCAAATGTAACAAAGAACAAATAAACTACTTTCGATTACCAGAATAATTCAATGGCAAAACTTTGAAGAACAGTGCTACATAAGGATCAAACCCAGGACGCCTTCAGAGACAGACACTGTCAGTGGAATCCTGGCCAAATTCCACCATTAATCGGGTAATAGCCAAGTTGAGTTGTGAGGCTTAATTTACTTATTTGATGGGTCTTATTTTGGTTGCTACATGCAGGAAAGCTTCAATCATTGTTTCAGTACTTGATTGTCTGTAAACTTTCTTAATAAGTAATGAATTAAAGGTAACTAGTGAGATTTACTCACAATTGAGGTAATACACCTAGGTAGGAAATGAGTGGCATAGACTATTTCCGAAAGAGGAAAAGATTCCGGTAATGTGAAGCACTAAGTGATTTGGGAGTCCTAGCTTTGGATTCTCTTAAGGTTCAGTTGGCAATCAGGAAGGCAAATGTATTGTTAGCATTTATTTTGAGAGGGCTAGAATACAAGAGCAGGGGTGTATTGCTGAGTCTTTATAAGGCTCTGGTCAGTCCGCATTTGGAATATTGTGAGCAGTTTTGAATATCTAAGGATGGATGTGCTGGCTTTGGAGGAGATCCAGCGGAGGTTTACAAGAATGAACCTGGGGTTGAAGCACTTGTCATATGAGGAGTGGTTGAGTACTCTGGGTCTGTACTCGATGGAGTTTATAAGGATGAGGGTGGATTTCATTGAAACTTACAGGATACTGAGAGGCCTGGATAAAGTGGACCCTGGAAAAGTGGTTCCACTAGGAGGAGAGTCAAGGAACCAAGAAAACAACCTTAGGGTGAAGGGACGAATTTTTAGAACTGAGATGAGGAGCAATTTCTTCAAAGGGTGATGAATCTATGAAACCAATTGCCACAAAAGGCTGTGGAAGCCAATTCATTGAGTGTCTTTAAGACAGAGATAGATAGGTTCTTGATTAAAGGAAAATGGGGTTGATAAATATATCAGCCATGATCAAATTGCAGAGCAGACTACATGGGTCAAATAGCCTAATTCTGCTCATACATTTTATGGTCTTATAATGACTAGATGATCATTGTACTTCTCCAATATCCTTGTATATTTGTTCCTTTACATTCTTCCAATAATTTGATGGTCTGTGGACTACACCAAGCACCTTTCCTGTTCCTTAGTGCTAACTAGATTAATTCTGTCCTGAATGTCTCTGATATATCATCCTTCTCCAGTTATATAATGGTCGGGCGGCCACTCAAAATTATGGATTTACGAGAAATGAACAACAAATGAGGCCTGCTGGGAAATTGAAACAAGCCTTGGCCAAAAGTGACTGTGTTCAAAGACTCTGGAATAAACATGCTGCAGAATGCAAACAGGTTGCAGCTACAGGCAGACAGTAATTGACCCAGCAGTTGCAGAAATACAATATATACTTGAATTTGAATTGAATGAAATTGACCTCAATGCCATCCCCAGGTCAATTGGAAGTATTGAGTTGTTTACCAGATAATGGGGTGCCTCACATCCTTGTTTGGAAAGGGCTACCAACATTTCCAGGAATGGATATCCAAGGACCGCCCTGCCATCAATATGTCAATGCCTGATTAGGTCCGGTTGATCAGGATGATCGAGCCCTGATTGACTTATTGGTGGATATAAAGTACCCTCCCAGAAAGGCCATGAAGACTCCTAAGTATGAGAATCGCTGCAACGCCACTCTTAGGAGTGCTAACTAGAGACCAACTGCCATGAAGAGAAGACACCCCTGGGACCACTGGGAGAAGATAATCATCGCCACACGAATCAAGGTCAAGATCCAGTGTGCTGTTATATAGTCATCTAGAGTTAAGTTAAAGCGTAAGATAATTGATTAGATTTATTGTGTAAATTGTTGGTTTGTAGAGTATTCTATTATTATAATATTAATTATGCTAAATAAATATTATTGTTTATTACTACTGGGTCGACTTGCAGTTAAAGCATACTGTGTGGCAAGGTGCAACATATTTCCTGAAGATCTTGTAGGTTGAATCTTTAACACTTTGTTATCACCATAGAATATGCCAACTTGTGCCAGCATTTCACTAACCTTTTTAATTACATGCTCTGAGCATTCACAGACATGCAGTATTACCCTGGTTTAAAATGTTTAATCTGTCCCTTGCTCCAATTCCAGCTTTGAACTTACTATTCTCTTCACTGGTGGTATTTGTGTCTTGTAGTAGTTTGTGCACCCTGGTATTTCCTCTCGAATGTTCTATCTTGATTCCCACATCTTTGCAAATACTTACTTTGAAAGCTCCCCAACAGCACTGACAAAATACCCCACAAGGCATTCAGTCCTTGCTCTGTTCATGTGCCAGCTGTCCAGATTGTACAGGTGCCATCTACCCCAAAGTCTGTCACAGTGTCCCAGGATTTTGAAGCTCACACTTCTCCATCTTTCTAGCCATGTGACGGGATCCTGCACTAACTACCTCGCTCTCCCTGAAACTTACCTCAATCTGTAGCCAGGTGACCACTGCAGCTATTTTAAAGTCCATATTTCTTCCTTTTTAAAAACTATTTCAATGTGAGAAAGCTCTCAGGTCCAACAATTGGATGATGAAAGTTAATATTTGACAAATCATATTTGCTACTTTCATAACAATACAATATAAACATGCCAAAGTACCTTTGGAGATTGTTGGGGGGCTACTTTTGTGATAAAAACTGTTTGTTTGTTTGAAACAAACATACTTACCAAGAATGTCTTTGATTTTCCTTAAAAAGTCAGTCTTGGTGCCAACATCTTACCTCCATCATTTTTAATTTCCAGAAATACAAAGTACAGGAAACATCCTTACACATTCATTAATTGAAATCAGTGAAGCCACACCAGAGGAACTTATTGAGACCTTCTCAGTAAAAGCAAAAGGTTTCGCCCACAGTACACCTAATGTGACAATGTAGCTGAACTCTGCTAGCCCATTATAGAGGAGCTGGTAGGTAGCAGTGTTGCAAATATGACAGAAAGGATCTCAGGATAAAAGCTGCTATCTCTATGTTTCTGTATTATTCTACAGTTGGCAGGCACCAAAACAGCATGGCTGTCAGCCAGGTTTCCAATTGATCCAATGAAGGAACCACGTAAGGCTGCTTCTTACTCCTGAAGACATTTGGCCCACATCCAGAGAACCAATAAATGCACAAGTGCTTGGGGAAAACATAAATAAAATCACTGGCCTCCCAGCAGATTCCAGAGAGGTCTTTTTTCCTGCTGAGACCTCCATCGTCCATTGATGGTCTCCACAGAGGTAATAGCAACTCACATGCCTAACCCACCACTGCTTTAATAACACCTGATCCTGATCACTTAAGACACCTCCTACTAACTGAGCAACAGCTGACACATACTAACTATGTACACATAACTCTACATCATCTGTGACAGCAAGAGGAAGATAAGAATTGTTTATGAAATATTTTGCTGCATGGGTATGGTAGCCTAATGTTTAATGTCCCTGGTCTGATGTTGAATATTTTGGAATCAAAATTGCAAGCTGGTAATGTAAAAATGAAATAAAATTGAGAGTGTCAAGGCTAACATGAGGGAAAAAAACCAGATTGCTATAAAAGCTTAAGTTGTTTCTTCATGTTCTTCCAAAACAGAAAGTTACAATACTTAACCTGACTCCAGTCCTAATATTTATGCCTTAGACACTATTAAAAAAAAGATAACTATGTCTTTCACACATTATTGCTTTTTGGAGCTTGCTTTGCTGATTTTTATACCCAACAGTGATTAGGCTACAAAAAGTACTGCATTGGCTGCCAAGTACTTTGAGACATTCTGTAATTGAGCAAAGTACAGTCTAAATGCAAATCATTCTTGTTCTTGCATCACTTCAACAGGGAACCAAGAAATCTTAACAAAACACAGGTCAATGAGATTATATTGAAAATTCTCAAGTAACTGAGGCAAAGAAAGGTGGTTGAAACTGTCAGAAGCTAGTTATTACAGCCTTACACTATCATTACAAGTGTCCTCCAGGAAAGAATCTGCAATGCAATCACCTTTGATGGAGCCAATCTTAACTGTTCCATCAATATATTTTCTCTCTCAACACATCGTGCAGCTACATTCATAACATGTTCAATGATGAAGCAAGCTGTGCCAATGCAAATTACTTTGTATTCACTCAAAGGTATAGAGGGCTAAGCAATAATTTAACTGAGATTTTAAGATTTTTAAGGGAGGGTAGATATCAGGTAATATCTTCACCAGTGGGAGAATCTAGGACAAGGGGCATAACCATTAAAACAAAAACAGCAAGTCCATTCAGGAAGTGAATTAAGAAACCTCTTTGTGTACAAGGATTGTGTAACTGTCTTCTATAAAATAAAAAAGATGTTAGCTTGATTAATAATTTTATTCTACAGTCCATAATACTTTGCTGTCCAAGACTATTAAGGGATATTGATGCAAAACATGGAAATAGTGTCAATACAGTTTGCCAGAATTTCACTGAATGGTGCAACACATTGGAGTGGATGAATAGCCTTATTCTGTTTCAATGTTCCAAAGTAAAATGAGATGCTCGATTTCACCTTGGCTGACAAGTGGCAAATAAAATTTGCATTACATAAATGTTAGCAATGACCCTCTTGAACAACACCAATCTCATTTTATTGTTCAACGACACCACAGTCACTGAATCTACAATATTAACATCTTATCATTGGCAAAAATCTAAATGGACCAGGTATTCAGAGACCACTGCTAGAAACATAGGACAGAGGTTTGTAGTACAAGATGGACTCACTTCCTTACACCTGGAAGTCTCTTTTATAGATCACAAGTAACGAATGACTTCAAATACCTTCCGCTGATCTGAATGGATCAACTCCAACACCACTGAAGAAGTTCAATATCATCCAAAATATCACATATCAATTAATTATCATCAGTTACATTGAATCTGATATCTATCCATTCCATCAATATTGCTACAGTATATTTTGTTGATAGAATGTACCACAGAAACTCATTAAGTTTATATTGTAGCATCTTCTATTTCTGTGAATATTACCACAAGGAATATAGATGAACACTGACTAGAAACTATAACCTCAACGCCACACAACATCTTGTCTTGAAAATGCATCACTGTTTCAATACCCTACAACTTCTACAATTACCATAGGTACATAACATCTCCATAAGGACTGCAGAAGTCCAAGGAGAAGATAGATCAAAAATTTCTCAAAACAGGTCATGAATAAACCTTGAGGAATTCAACAGAGGGAGCGAAGTCTTGGCAACATGCTATTGTTCATCTGCGACATTCATGGTTGAAGGTATATAGAACAAATATGGGTTAGGAGCAGGACTAGGCATTTGGTTCTTTGTGCCAGTATTGTCATTTAATAATATCATGGTTCTCTTGGCTGTCAGTTCTACTCTGCATTCTCACCTACCACAGATAACCTTTCATCCTCTTGATTACCTAGAACACAATACAATACGACACTAAATTAATACTTGTAGATTTGGGATATTAGCATGGATTCAGAATTGGTTCATGAACAGAAAACACATAAATGGGTCATTTGAGTGTTGGCAGAGTGTAACTAGTGATGTATCATAAGGATGAATAATTTTGCCCCAGCTTTTACCATTTAAATTAATAACTCAGATGATGATGGGTGCTCTGATTTCCTCCCACAGTCCAAAGATGTGCAGGTTAGATGAACTGACTGTGCTAAATTGCCCATAGCTTTCAGGGATGCGCAGGTCAGGTGAATTAGTTGGGGTAAACCGAGAGTAGAGTGAATGAGTCTGGGTGGTTACTCTTCGGAGAATTGGTGTGGACTTATTGGGCCAAAGGGCCTGTTTCCACACTGTAGAGATTCTATGATTCTGTAATCATACAACAAGTTTGCTAACAGCACAAAGTTAAATGGAAAATTGGTGACATTGAGCTCAAAACAAGGTTGCAAATATAAGGCAGCTTTTAAGAATGGGAAAAACTATGGCATAAGGTATACAATGCCACTAGATATAAAGTGTGTAGGAACAACAGATGGCCGATGGAGTATAATTTAGATAAATGCGAGTGCTGCATTTTAGAAAAGCAATTCTTAGCAGAACTTATGCACTTAATGGTAAGGTCCTCGGAAGTGATGCTGAACAAAGAGACCTTGGAGTGCAGGTTCATAGCTCCTTGAAAGTGGAGTCGCAGGTAGATAGGATAGTGAAGAAGGCGTTTGGTATGTTTTCCTTTATTGGTCAGAGTATTGAGTAAAGGAGTTAGGAGGTCATGTTGCGGCTGTACAGGACATTGGTTAGGCCACTGTTGGAATATTATGTGCAATTCTGGTCTCCTTCCTATCAGAAATATGTTGTGAAACTTGAAAGGGTTTAGAAAAGATTTACAAGGATGTTGCCAAGGTTGGAGGGTTTGAACTATCAGGAGAGGTTGAATAGACTGGGGCTGTTTTCCCTGGAGTATCGGAGGCTGAGTGACCTTATAGAGGTTTATAAAATCATGAAGGGCATGGATATGGTAAATAGACAAAGTCTTTTTTCCCTGGTGTTGGGGAGTCAAGAACTAGAGGGCATAGGTTTAGGGTGAGAGGGGAGATATAAAAGAGACTTAAGGGGCAACTTTTTCAAGCAGAAGGTGATAAATGTATGGAATGAGCTGCCAGAGAAAGGGGTGGAGGCTGTTACAATTATAGCATTTAAAAGGCATCTGGATGAGTATATGAATAGGAAGGGTTTGGAGGGATATGGGCCAGGTGCTGCCAGGTGGGACTAGATTGGGTTGGGATGTCTGGTTGGCATGGACAAGTTGGACCGAAGGATCTGTTTCCATGCTGTACATCTCTATGACTCTATGACTCTATAACAGAAAAGCAGAATACTTGTTCAGTGGTGAATTTTGCATTCAGTCAAACCTGAGTACCCTTGTACATGAATAACAGAATGCTGTTGACAACAAATAATTAGGAAAGGAGATTGTATACTGGCTTTTGTTACAACGGGAGTAGACTAGACTATAAGACTAGAAAGACTAGAAAGACTTACTTTAACTATATAGGACATCTATGAGACCACTTGGAGCATCATATGGGCCTAAGAAAGCATAATTTTGTCGTGGGAAAAAGTGCATTGAAAGGTGCCTTAAATGGATTCCCAGAAGGGTGTGGGGTCATTAGTAATTTCCAAGATGACCACTTTCTGGCATATTATGGTATTTGACATCTCTACTAGTATGTGGTACCAACTAAGCATTTTCTTGAGGTAGTTTACTGCCACTAATCTTCATTTATCTTTGTCTTCTGCAGAATATCCACAGTAGGACCACTGTTTTTAGTTCGTAAAGCAGTTCAATACCTAGTATAAATAAATATAAATGAAACTTAATTGTTCGAACATTAGTGACTATTCATGTCAGTTTATTTCAAGGATTTAATACAAATTGAAGCGTAAAATGCTATTGCTGAGTTAGCTGGTTATTTATAGATATTGCAACAACACATAGAAATGATCTTACTATTAGGATGTCACCTAGACAGGGAACAAAACGTCTGCAACACAAATTCCCAGCTCGGCGAACAGAACCACAATGATCTTACTATCTTTTGTCTAAGTATGAGTTACATCAAGTTTGGTGGACTGATTCTGGCTGTAAGACTGAGCTAGCTTTCTCAATGTATCTTATCAAACTTGATTGCTGTTTGTACACTTGCAGTCAGAATCACACCATATTTCCATCCTCCTCTTAGCATTCATTGCTCATGGAGGAACTCACACCTCAGTGAGGCCCTTGCAACTGACCAATCCCGTTTGAGGCCTTGCTCAAATTCAAAGTGTCATAAAGCTAGTCCCTTTTGTTTTCTAAAATCTGTTCCTTGACTCAAGGAGACTCAGTCCTTGATTTTGTTCAGAGGGGCAATAAACCTGGCCGGGCTCTGATCAGTCTGACTTGGCATAGAGATGTGAAGGATTTTGAAAGGCCTTTTATTTAGACATAAACAGATGAGACTTCAGGCCAAAGTGGTCATGTTTTATAAGTGACCTGTATAATGAAAGGGGAGTGGTCAGCCCTTTAGCTGAGCTGAGCAGTTTTAGTTCAGTCTTGAACTGGGGAGTTCAACAGGGAGCTGTGTGAAAACTCTCTCTCTTTTCTGCCCTTCAACTTCAATCTGTAAGCAGATGTTCCATTTATACTGGTTTTTAAAGGGAGTTTGCTTATTGGGACTGCTGTGTATACTCGGAACAGCACAATTAAGACTAGTTGGATAGGTTGAGTTCTGTAGGGGTTCTTTATTGTGTTCTTTGTGTTTCATTGTGTAATTTTGTGAATAAATTTTTGTCTGTGTTAAAATCTAGTAGTCAACCTAGCTAACTTACTCCAGGTAATTTTCACTGTACACTTACCGAAACAAATTGCAAAGTTATGGTCTGAGCTGCCTGCTTAAGTATGATTTGAGTGGTCTGACTAAGTCCATAACAAAAGCTCACAGTATCACTGCAGGAACGCTGCCACCTGGAGGTTATTCTGATCCTTTATGTTAGGTATCATGAAAGATGGCATGGAAGAGAGGAATCTGGAAGACCTTGTGGATCGAATGGAGAAAAAGAAATTCCTCCACTTCCCAGAGGATGCCGCACCTTCACATACTTCAATCACAGTCAGAGATTGCCAACTAGGTCAGTGCTGACTTAGGTGAGGAGGACTGGGTGGTAGTGCCACAGTACTGTTAAATGATCTTCGCAGCTCTGCCAAGGTAAATGCAATGCTCTGCTGTCTGGTACCTCACATTCATATGTGGCATTCTGTGTCTGGGCCATATGCTAAGTCACGTGGTCCAAATACAAGTGTGACATGGCACAATGATGTACAAGATGTATCTTCCCTTGATTGGGCACTGATGCACAACACTGATGCCATCTGCATTTTTGTCTGACTGTGTCAATACAAAGCTTAATATGAAAGTACTCGACATATGTGCTCAGTACCTGCCAGTAGGGAATCTGCACTGAGAGACCAAGGGAGAAGCTATGGTTAACATCCTGGCAAAAGCCAAGTAACGGATTCATTTCCCCATGTGGTATCTGTACTTAATGTAGCCATACACTGCTAGTTGACAGAATGACCTCTTAGACCAGTTTGCCCTTTCAGGGCCCAGTGTCAGTACAATGGAGGGTGGCAGGATGATACCGTGGGCGGCACGGTGGCACAGTGGTTAGCACTGCTGCCTCACAGCGCCAGAGACCCGGGTTCAGTTCCCGCCTCAGGCGACTGACTGTGTGGAGTTTGCATGTTCTCCCCGTATCTGCGTGGGTTTCCTCCGGGTGCTCCGGTTTCCTCCCACAGTCCAAAGATGTGCAGGACAGGTGAATTGGCCATGCTAAATTGTCCATAGTGTTAGGTAAGGGGTAAATGTAGGGGTATGGGTGGGTTTCGCTTTGGCGGGTCGGTGTGGACTTGTTGGGCCGAAGGGCCTGTTTCCACACTGTAAGTAATCGAATCTAATCTAATCAATGTCCATTATGGTCGGGTGTATGCAGCTGGGGTCAATACCCTGCTTTCCAATTTGTCTGTGGCCAACATGAATTTCCCAGAGCTAGCTGCAAATTGACCCCATCAAGGACCCATTCTGTTTTTCCTGATTGTATCTGGTGACGCGTTGGGTTGTGAACAAGCCATTTAAGAAGTAATAAAAAGTATCAATTGGGAACGTACTGCTCCCTGGTGAAAATCTTGTCATGACATTTGAGCAAAAGGGGGACATTGTGACGAGCTGATCTGGATATTAAGACAAACATGGTGCCTGGTTTTACTGCTCATCATGCCATAGCCTATGCCATTCAGAGCCTGGTCAGATTATGCCCAAGGTTTTACACAATTGTCAGTCTCACCTAATTAAATTTATTTTCCATGTTTATTTTTAAAAATACAATGTTTCTAAATTATTATCAATCAAATTGTTCAGGCATTTTATATCACAGATCCTGAAGGATAGAGATTGTAATGAAGAAATGCTGTCAAAATTTTACTGAAGAAGATTTATTTCTAGTTGAGTTGGAAGCTAGAAGACAACTACCAAGGAAAGTACAAAGTATTCTGTGGGAAAAAAAGATCTGTCATCATTTCTGCAATTAGCAGAGTTCACAGGATGGTTGACCAATGCTGTAAGAAATGACATGATCTAATGCAAACTACAAATGCAAAAGCATATACAAATATATACATAAATGTGTACACATATATACTATACGTATCTTTCAAAAGGTATTCATATACAAGTTTTCTTTGCAAAATTTAAAAACCTGCTTTGCAAGATGCGAATGCCAGAGATTATAAAATGTAGTTGCCTTGGAGATGGCTCTAACTTCACGTAACCCTCACATTTCAATGTTAGATGGTCAACCTTGTTTACTGATTTTATTAGGCATCATAAAACACAGTTGCCTTAGAAACACCTCACACAATGACACCAGTGGAATCTGTAATCTCAAAAAGATTTAAGTTCAATGACACTTTCCACAAGCCAGGGGAGAATTATTTAATTTTAAACTTCATGTTTTCTTTCAGATTAACTTTGAGCACAATGCCTGAAAATGCTTGTTTGAATAATGGGGTAACAGCTTACACCAAGGGGCTGACAGAGTGGAAGGAATGTTTGCAGTGAAGCCCTGGCATTTTTTTTAAATTTCAAAAATATACTTTATTCATAAAAAATCTCTTTGCTTACATACGTTGTCACAAAAGTAAATAAACAAAACATTGGACTTTGATTGTATCCAAAAAGAGTTCTCTTACACATGCAATACTAATATTTATATATATTTGAGGCACTATGAAGTTCTGCTAATTGAATGCCTGACCTGCAGACTGCCACTATGACCAGTGGAGTTTCAGACATCAGCATCAGAGGTGAGCTGATGAGCTTAGTAATGCTTCCACCATTTGTATTAAACTATTTTGTGACAAAGAATAAGTATGTTTCATTTTTCTCCTCTGACAAATGCCATAGATACTTTGATTGATAGTGTGTCCCATCGCTTCAAGTTACGAAGAGACTAGAACGAGATACAGATGATACAGAAGCAACGACCTCACGCAAATGAGATACTGAACCTGCAATGGAGAAGGGAGGGCAGCATACCTGCCACTGAGAATGGCACAAACAATTTAAAAAAAAACTTTAGATTTGTCTCAGATTCAGGAGAATGTAGTCCAAAACTGCTTTAGTAGAAAGTCGCCTTGAACCTGTAGAAGTTATCAAATCTGCAGCATTGCTGAAGCTCATTCAGCACCATGGTGTCACAAGCATAAGGGACCCACAGTGAGGATCTTCTAAATGATGTGGCATTCCTGGAGTGCATTTATACTTCACATTTACAGAGCATGTAAAATAGCTCAGGATAATTCAGCCTCATTCTCATAGTTCTTAAATGAATTCCAAGCAGCTGTAATGAAGTGAGTCCAGACCCTGCATATTATTTATTGTTTTTAAAACACAAAGAAGAAAAGCACTGTTTACAGTACCAATGCTATATTTAGGACTAGGAACAAGGCTGTGCTTCAAGAATATAAGGAAATAAGAGATTAAGAAACAGAACCTCAACAGGTAAGAATAGTAACTGAGCCTTGAACAAATTGGAGTGGGCAAATAAAATGAGAGAGTGCAAAGGTTTGTATGTGGAAAATCTTGATTTGAAGGATACGGGCAATAGTACTGCGTAAAGTGGGAACTGTGTGGGGCTAATGATTTGGTAAATCATAACAATGGTGGTAGAGAGGGCATAAAGATAAATAATGAGGTTGAGGAATCAATTGAAGGGAGATGTGATACTTTTGCATCCTGTGTTCCTTCTTGCTACACTTGGATTAGCATTTCCATTGTTACTACCTTGCTCATTTACCTTGTCCTCACTCTTTAGTTTAAGAACACACCTGTAAATAAAGTTTGATTTTATGAAGATAATGAGACATAGAATTAAAGGTGGATGAATTGATGTTGTAAAGGGATGTAAATGGATATGATCTAATTATTGTGAAACTTGCATGGCTGCAGAGCGAACAAGGCTGGAGGAGACTGTTCAATATTTATGAGTGATAGGCTGAAGAGAAAAGGGGTGTGGGTGATAATCTTAATAAAGGAAAGGATCAGTACATTACTGATAGAGATTCTTATATCAGAAAATCAAGATGTAAAATCAATTTTGGTGAAGCTAAGAAACAGCAATAGATAGTAAACATTTTTTGGAGTCGGTTTATGGGCCAGCAGGCAGTAGTGGTAATATAGGGTAAGGTATAAATCAGAAAATTAAACATGCATGTAACAAGGATTTTGCAGTAATTATAAGAGACATCAATCCATATTTATACTGACATGCAGTGATGGCCCACTTGATCAGCATACTCTTCTCAAGTTCAAGGAAATGGTGTCCCTTTGTTGAAGTCTTATTCTTGCTTCCAAGTTCTGCTAGCTGCTAGGAAAAGAAAACTTACTTTTTATCTCCTTTTAGCAAAGTTCAAGTTCTATACTAAAGTATTAAATCTAAACAATGGAAACTTTGAAACTATGAGGGACAAATTGGTGGTGGAGGATTGGGAAACTACATTAAAAGGATGTGATGCCCGGCAGGCAATGGCGAAAATTTAAACAGTTTATACACAATTCGCAATAAATTTATGTCCCTTCAAGGCACAAAACCCAGTAGGAAATATAATCCAACCATGGCTTCCAAGTGAAGTTAAAAGGTTTTATTCGACCAAATCAAGAAGATGATAAATTAGCAAAAAATATGTTATGCCTGAGGACTAGAAGTCCCTTATAATGCAGCTGGGGAGGACCAATAAACTGATTAAAATACGGAAGACTAGAATCTGAAAGTGAACAAGTTAGGAATGTGAAACAGACTGTAACAGCTGCTATGTGGATGAGAAAAGGTAAAGAGAACAAAAGACAGTTGTGAATGCACTGCATACAGAACAGGGGAATAAACAATAAATAGATAATAAAGAAACCAAAGAGAAATGAAAACACTTTGATCCAAATTTTTTGATGGTCAGATAATCATTTGTGATACATGGTTAAGAGTTATGCATCCAGAATTGTCTCGGAAATATTCCACTGTGCAATTGCCCTACCAGCTTGGAACCCTCAAAGCATAAATTTAAAAATCAGAGGAATTATAAAAATAAGAGAATTCAGAGGATTCTGCTTTAATTAAGCAAATAGATCTTGGGCAATTCTTTGATTGATTCCTGGGTTACCTCATACAGCCTGATCTATTACCCACAGTTGCCTTGTGCCTACCCCAGACCCTGACAGTCCATACATGCCCCCTCACACTATTCTGCTCCACACTCAGGATTTAACACCCCTCTGTCTACCCTGGCCTGACACACCACTGCCATCAGACCTCTGCAATAACCTCTGAGCTCAGGACCAGACTCAGCTTCCCACACTACTGGATCCGATCCAATCCCATCCGAACGCACACTGGTGAGCATGGCACCCAGTACCCTTCCTCTAGAGCCACACCCAACCCTCATTTACCCACTATCAATCATAACCCTGCTGCCTCCCACTATTGGACCCAATCCCACCCTCTGTCCAGCTAATGAATGCGATACCCTGGCTAATAATATGGGAGACAGTGACTCCAAAAATATCTAACCTAATGAGTCTGCCTTCACACACCAAGATCCAAAAATCTTTTTATAAATATTAAAGAACCAAGATATTCGGGAGAATGAACAGCTGAAACAGTAGTACTGCAGAAATTAAATGGAATAAATAATGATAAATAATGATAAATCCCCCAGACCAGATCTATTCTGTTCTAAAGTATTGAAGAGTTGCTGCAGAGATAATGAATGCATTCTGAATGGGTTAATGCAGACTTAAGGGTAGCAAATATAATGCTGCTGTGAAAAAAGCAATAGACAATGCAAAGAATTGTAGATGCTGTTAGTTTTATGTAGAGAAAATGTTATAGTCTATTAGAAAGGATGTGGTAGCTGGACACCGAGGATTTGTTAAAATGATTGGGCAGACTCAGCATGACTTATGAAAATAAAATCACATTTGATTAACACATTTAAGTTTTTTTAAAAGATGTAGCTAGCAGAATAGTTAAAAGGTGGACCACTGGATTTGGGGTGTTCGATTTTCAAAATGCTTTCAATAATCTCCCAAAATGGTTAGGAAGTGAAATGAAAGTACAAAACTGGAGAGGTATTGGTGGTAATAGAACATAGAACAATAGAGTGCAGAACAGGCCCTTTGGCTCTCAACGTTGCACTGACCTGTGAACAATTCTAAGCTCATTCCTCTATACTATCCCATCATCATCCATGTGCTTATCCAGAAAAAAAAAGAAATATATTGGCAAAGATTGAGAACTGGTTAATGGATGGAAAGGGGAGGAGTAAATGGGCACTACCAGGTTGGCAGGCTGTGACTAGTTTGGTACTGCACTATTTCTCCACTTGGGCCAGAAAGTCATAGAATCATACAGTGCAGAAGGTGTCTTTTGGCCCATCAAGTCTATACTAAAATATACTACCACCTACATTAATCCCAGTTGCCAGCATTAGGCTCATAGTCTTGAATGTTATGAAGTCTGGAAATTTCTGATTATAATTGCACTTCCTGCAATATCATTTAACAGGTACACTGCCTATTTAGTTTGGAATCAATCTCACAATGAACAGTGTATGGGATTCAACTTGACTTCTTTATCAGCAACGGTCCTCTCAATTTGTTTTTTTTTCTCTTTTTCATTTGTGGAATGTGGCATCACTTAACAAAGCCAGCATTTGTTGTCCTTCCATAATTGCCATTCATCCAAGTAGCTTTTTTAGGCCATTTCAGAGGGAAGTTATAATTCAGCCACATTGTTGGTCTCAAGTCACGCCTAGGCCAGACTAGGTAAAGATAACTGATTTCCTTAATACATGAACAAACCGGTTAGATCTTTATAACAATCAATGGTTGTCATCCTGGTCACCATCATGGAGATCAGTTTTATATGGATATAGGTTTGCTCGCTGAGCTGGTAAGTTCATTTCCAGATGTTTTGTCACCCTACTAGGTAGCATCTTCAGTGAGCCTCAGGCGAAGCACTGTACATGGTTCCTGCTTTCTAATGATATGTTTGGGTTTCTTTAGGTTTGGTGTTGTCATTTCCTGTGGTGATGTCATATCCTTTGGTGGACATCACCATAGGATGTGACAATACCAACTCAAAGAAACCCAAACATATCATTAGAAAGCAAGAATCATGTATAGTGCTTCGCCTGAGGCCCATTGAAGATGTTACCGAGTAGGATGACGAAATGTTTGGAAAGAACCTTCCAGCCCAGTGAGTAAACCTACATCCAGAACCTCAACCTTAACTACAAATCTACTTAAAACTTGCTAAAATCAGATTTATATTCCAGATTTATGAATTGAATTGAAATACCAACAGCTGCAGGAATGAGATTTTAACCCACATCCCCAGAGTATTAGCATCTTGATTGCTAGTCCAATGAAATTGATGCAATCTTCCATCATGTGACATGATTTTAAACAATGGTCATGACCACTATTCTTGAGCAGATACTGATACTATGACTGGATTAGTAATCGAGGTACAGGGAAATAAACTGGGGCATGGCTTCATAACCCACCACAGTAGATGGTGGAATTGAAATTCAAATCATATCTGGAATTGAAAATGAGGTTCAGGCATGGTGGCAATGAAACTACCATTGGTGCTATAAATGTCTATTTGGGTTCACTACTGTCCTAAGCTGGCCTCCATGAGATTCCAGAGAAAGGCAGGAAAATGGATTATCAGATCAATCACAATCCCGTTGAATGTTGAAGCAGTTTTGAAGGGCTAAGTGGTCTATTTCTGCTCGTGATCTGATTCACAGCAGTTGACTTTTTATGATCCTCTGAAGTGCAGTAGCAAATCATTCAGTTGAAGGATAAACAACAATGGGGAATAAATACAGGTTTTGCAAAAGTACCCATGAGCCATGATTTAAAAATAATTTTTAAAAAGATATGGGCATCACTAGCTTGACCAGCATGAAGTGCCCTCGAGAAGATGGTAGTGAGTGTCTTCTTGAACTGCTGCAATCATTGGGTGTAAGGAAGCTCACACTGTTGTTATGAATGGGGACCCAGGATTTTGACCCCACAACAGTGAAGAAGCAGTAATACATTTCCAGGTCAGAATAGTGTGTGACTTTGAGGTGACATTACAAATGGTGATGTTCCAGTGCACCTGCTGCCCTTGTCCTTCTTGATAGCTGTGACCTTGGGTTTGAAAGGTAAGTTGAAGAAGCCTTGCTGGCATATTGCAGATGGTACATACTGCTGCTACTGTGTATCAGAGATGAAGTGAGTGCATGTTGCAGGTGGCAGATGATATTAAAAGTGAGCTGCATTGTCCTCGATTGTGTTGAGCTTTGATTGTTGTTGGAGCTGCACTCATCTAGTGAAGTGGGAAGGAATCCATCACACCCATTCTTGAGGCTTGTAGATAACAGACAGGCTTTAGGGAGTCAAAAAGTGAGTTACTTGATATAAAATTTATAACTTTTGATCTGGTCCTGTCACAAGTGTTTATACGATTTTTCCAGTTCAGTTTCTGGGCTATGGTAACTTAGGACACTTATAGAGGGGTATTCAATAATAGAAATGTAATTGAACATCAAAGCTTGATGGTTAGATTTTTTTTGTTGGAGATGGCCATTGCACAGCATTCGTGGAATGAATATTACTTGTCACTTGCAACTGAACTCTGGATGTCATCCAGGTCTTGTTGAACATGGACATGAATTGCTTCAGCATCTGAAGTGTCTCGAACATTGCACAATCATCAGCAAACATCTTCACTTTTTAGCCAATGATAGAGGAAGGTCATTTATGAAGTAATTGGAGATCGTTGGCCTCGTAATGTTAACTAGGATTCAACTCTGAGCAAAGTTTATAATATGCAGTCAATCTGATCAACGCTGCTTAATGATCTGTATCGGTTTTAGAATCTTCCCTGGAGCACACAAATGATCTTTTTTGAAGCAGAGATTTATTTCCAAAAGTTGTTAATAATTTCCTTAATTTCTTTACTGAAGTGTTAGGATTAATAATAGCTTGCCAGCCTCTTGACAGATGTGTCATGGTTTGCTGAAGTTCTTTCATGCAAAGCAAGACAAAGCAAAGATAAAGCAATACAGCGTCTGATGAAGAGTCACTTGACTCAATATATTAACTCTGCTTTCTTCCAACTGCTGCTTCCAGAGCAACTGAATTTCTCCAGCAATTTCTGTTTTTGTTTCAGATCTCCAGCATGCATGGTTCTGTTTTATAGTATTGTTACTGAAGTTGAGATGGGTACCTTTATATTTGAATGTTACATGTTATGTCTTCTACCTACCTTGCAGCCACAGTGCCTGCCTGATCTGGAACCTATGCAACAATATTCTATGGGCCACACAAAAAAAGGTGTAGTATTTACAGCTCGTGTTCAGAAATTAGTGCTATGCACTAGAAATTTTGATGGACTTTCTTAGAGAAGCTAATGTCCAGTGCTTGGTATTTGTTGATCCATCCGCCTCTTGTACCTGACGTATTTTAACATTTCCTTTCACATTTCAAGTACCTTTATCAGTCATTTTTCTACTTTACATAAAAATTAGATTACATTTTGTAGCTTAAGCTACACCATCCTACATGTCATCCTACATCTCTCCTAGCTTGATGGGGGTTGCACAATAAATTCTGTCTGAAACGTTATTGCATTCCTTTTTCTTGAATGACTTATGCCTGGAAGGATCAAATGGGCTAATTGCTGGCTGATTTTCTTCCAATTAGAAAGAAAAAAAATTGCAATGTTGTTGCTAATAGAGATTGAGCATTCAGTGGCGAGTGGCTCATCCAGTCACTAGATTAGATTCCCTACAGTGTGGAAACAGGCCCTTTGGCCCAACAAGTTCACACTGACCCTCCGAAGATTAACCCACCCAGACCCATTTCCCTCTGACTAATGCACCTAACACTACAGGCAATTTAGCATGGCCAATTCACCTGACCTGCACATCTTTTGTGATTGTGGGAGGAAACTGGAGCACCCGGAGGAAACCCACGCAGACACGGGGAGAACGTGCAAACTCCACACAGACAGTAACCTGAGGCTGGAATCAAACCCAGGTCGGTGGCGCTGTGAGGCAACTGCTAACCACTGAACCACCGTGCCACCCCATTAACTAACTACAACCCTTCCACCACAGGCAAGTCACAGCTAAGGATTATGACAGCACGTTCCTTGTTTACCTGCATGGGTGTAGCTGCAACAACACATGAGAAATTCAAGTAGAAAGCTGAAGAAATGTTCGAGAAAGTTGAAACTTAAGGTAAATTCCATGATACGACAATGGCATTTAGACCATGCCATCTAACAATCTGAAGAATTCAAGCAATTCACACTGTGGATTAGTTTACATTAATATCAACCATTATATAGGAAACGGTTTGCTGCTATGGAAAGCATGCTGTAATACTTTGGGGTGGGTGAGGGTATGAGGGATCTCCTGGTCCCATTAGGAGCTGTTGGTATTCTCCATTTGTCAACAAGTTCTGAAGGAGATGGAGATATTCCAAAACTTGATTAGCTTTGTATATTGAGAATGGACAGAAGAGAAAAACATATTAAAAACAATGGTAAAAGGTGTTCACATCCATTAAGGATAGTTACATGGGAATGAAAAGTGTAGAAAATAAGCAAAAAAATGATTATTCCATTATTGAAGGGATACTCAAGTTGAGAAAACCTTTGATGTAATAATTAAAGGAAAATAATTAAATCTGGCTTTAAGAGTCCAGAAAAGTAATGCCACCAACAGCAGGTCTAGGAATTTGCTTACAATATTTTCACAATGTAGTCAGCAATTCTTTATTATTAAAATTTTTGATTTTGAACATTAAATGAAATATATTCCTAGAATCCCCACAATGTTTTAGTGTAACACCAAGTATCTTTGACACATCTTAATCATCTATTTCATTATGACTGATTATGTATTAGTCAGGGATAATAGAAGTGATAACTCCAGTGTGGATGAACTTAGACTTTTTGTACTGGTTTCATCATAATGAAATACAAATTTCCTCACCACAATACTGGTAATATTTCCATGACCGTCTTTAGAAAGGTTAATAGTTTATTCTTTCCATACAAGAACTGTCAAACTCACTCAGGAAAAATTAGGTCAAACAATAATGCTAATTCAGCATAATTACATTTGGGTTTCCATCAGCATACCATTATTTTGCCCACTGAGAGAAAATGTAGCCCCTAGTCTTTAATTACATAGTTAAAGATTGTCAGTCTTCAAAAACAATGAAAAGCGAGCACAAGTGTGATACTAGACCGTATCAAAACGTCTTTGACTATTAGTTGAATACAGCATGATTTTTAGTTTGTTTGTAATAGCAAAGCATTTTCCACACCTCATTTCAATTTTCATGCTCTCTTCTGACAGATAACCCATTTTTACTGATATATGTGATAAGTGACATTTGAGATAACCAGCAACATGATGGCTTACCCATTGTCTGCAGTCAATTTGGATATTTCAATTTTCTAGCCATTATTCGACAAAAAAAAACTTTTGAATGTTTATGATGATTACTTCTCAAGAATAAAAATAAAGCAAATGTAAATAAATAGGCCATTGGCAGCAATGTGAGGAAGTCACGAGGTCGCTCCATGGGCAAGACAATCATCAGAATGCAAGTTGAGTGTTAATCTATTTTAGCTTGTTTATTTTTGAACAGGTACTTGTACATTGATAAAACCAGATGTTTTGCAATGTCATTTTAATCAACATTACACCATTGCTTGGAAAAGGTTTTTAATTCTCATTAATGCTTCTTCATTCAAGTGTTAAAGTCTAATTTATAACATTTCAAATCTCAACAGACAGAAAATAATCTGTGTCTATAGAAATCACAAAGAAGTTTTGATTGATTTTTATAAGCTATAAAATTTGTAATCCAAGTTAATTTTGTTTCATTAAAAATTGAGTGTTAATGACAGAACGTGTCATTTTAGGTTATATTCTTTGTCAAAATATATGTAGCATTCTGTATTGATTCCATGAAATGGTTGCAAATAAAAATCCATTTCAAATTTATTTATGTTGCATTAATGTTGTAGTTTCAGGCACTATTTATTCTACTGTAATGTCCGGCTTTGTTTCTCACTTAAAAGTGGGATTTTGTACATGGTGATTACAACAATTTCACAATTCTGCAGTTTATTTCTTTCCTTTTTTAATAAATATTTTTATTGAAAACCTTTTTAAAATCTTTTACAAAACATTTATATATAAAAAAACCCATCAAAACAGAAAAAAAAGTACAAAGAAGACCATAAAAAAGTACCATTGTTACTAAACCACCCACTATTCTACCAAAACAAACCTATCTACTTAACTAAAACTAAACTACAAACATATTGAATAAATGCTAGCTTAAATTACATTCAAGTTCCTTAAATTAGATAATATCTTACTACTTTATTCTGTCTTACTCATCACACCTCCACTGAGGCTCCCATCCCTGGGAGTACCCCCTGCAGTACCCATATTCTTTTCCTTCCAGTCTCCTCCTCCTGGGGCCCCCCAGGCGCCCATAAAGATTCCCATGGCTATACCACAGCCCTGACTAATATTACTGACAAGTCAGTTTCAATATAATTTTAAAAGGGCCACCACGTCCTATAAAACTGTTCCGTTTTGTGGTGCACCATATTTATGAGGTAATCTTGGGAGAGATGCTCCATCACCAGCTTACGCCACCCCATAAGACCTGGTGGTTTTTCTGACGTCCAATTTAGTAAAATGTTCTTCCTTGCACAATAGGCAAGGATATTACACTGTCTCTTCATATGTTCCCCCAGAGAGGGAAAGTTTGGCAGCCCCAAAAGAAGAATTACTGGATCCATGTTAATTTCAGTCCCCATAATGTCCCTTACTATAGTACTCTAATATCTTTGGATCTTGCAACATGACCAGTAACAATGTGTGAGAATACCTCTGTTAATTTTACATTTGGGACATTCTGGTGACACTCCTCTCTTAACCTTAACTAGCCTTTCTGGTGCCACATGAGCCTTGTGTAAAATCTTCAATTGCATAGCCTGTGCTCTGTTACATGCTGAAATTTTCCTTATAATCCCCCAGATATCTTCCCATATCTCCGGTGAAATGTCCTGTCCTAACTCTCAGTTCCATGTCTTACAGAGTCCTTCCATATCCCCCAAAGTACGGTCTTTCTGTAAATGATATAAAGTACTAAGTGAAAGAGTACCCGTACACCAGAGTACCCTTTTCTCCACATCTGGTTTATAACATTTGGCCAGAAGTATGATCTTCGTCTGTGCATAGTCTCTTATCTGGAAGTATCGGAAAAGATCCTTATTGGATAATCCATATTTCTGACTTAACTGACTGAATGACATCACGTCTCCCTCGAACAAATCTCCCAAACATAGAATTCCTTTGTTCTCCCATGTCTTAAAGCCAGAGTCCATTGCAGCAGGTTTAAATCCATGGGCTTCTACCAATGGGGTAAATGGTGAAGTCTTAAACCAGTTGCCCTCGTCTTGCCTCATTATCCTCCAAGCTTTCATTGTATTCAAGATAACTGGACTATTGCATTGCTGGGTCAGGGATTTCATCTTGTCCATAAATAATAAATTAGTTAGAGGACATTTTGATTGTGAGGCTTTAATATTAAGCCATATAGATTCCGAATTCCCCCGTACCCAGTCACCAACATATGTTAACAAAGTATTTATTTGATATTTCTTCAAATCCGGAAGATTCACCCCTACCTCAGCTTGCAAAAGCTGTAATTTAGAAAATTTAATTAGTCTGTGGCACCGAATAAAGGACCCTAGCCAACCATTAATCCTCCATAATACTTGTCTAGATAACAGTAGTGGGAGCATTCTTATGGGATATAACAGTCAGGGAAGGACATTCATCTTGATCAGCGCTATTTGGCTCAATGATGTTAACGATAATCCCGCTCATCACTGCAAGTCCTGTTTTATCCTCTCTAGTAATTATACAAAGTTAGCCTTATATAGCAGGTGGAAGGAAGGGGTAATAAGAATACTGAAATACAAATATAGAAAACCTTTTGGTGACCACCTAAACATGAATTGCATTTTATCCTTCCAGTTAGGCAACTCACTAAGCCTCCTACCGGCATGGCTTCCGATTTTGTGAAATTGATCCTATAACCCAAAAAACTACCATATGAATTAATTGTTTGGATCAGCCAGGGAATAGACTTCTCCCATTCGACCAAGAATAAAAGGACGTCATCAGCATATAGGGTAATCTTATGTTCCTCCATTCCACCTTTGGCGCTACTGTTTCAAAGTCTCTTCTAATAGCTCTGGCTAATGGTTCAATCACCAAGGTAAATAGTAGCGGTGATAAAGGACACCCCTGTCGACTACCTCTTTTAATATTAAAATTGCTTGACTTAATGCTGTTTGTAATGACTGCTGCCTTCGGATCCTTATACAGGACTGCCTCCCATTTGGCAAAGGATTCCCCCCAAAGCAAAACGCTCTAGAACCTCAAATAGACATGGCCATTCTATCTGATCAAAGGCTTTTTCTGCATCGAAGGAGACCACGAATCCTGGAATCAATCTTTGTTGACATACCTGTACTGTACTCAGTACTCTCCTAATATTGTTAGAGGAACTTCAGCCCTTAATAAAAACCTGTTTGGTCTTCTTTTATAATATGGGACAAAACCTTCTCCAACCTCAGAGCCACCATATTCGATAAAATTTTGAAATGTATATTCAGTAGCGAGAGTGGTCTAAATGAAGTACAATCTTCAGGGTCTTTCCCTTTCTATAAAATAAGGGAGGTATTAGCTTCCCTAAGAGTAGACAGCAGACAATCCTGTATAAGAGTATTTGTACATCCCCAGAAGTGGCTCCATGAACATGTTTATGAATTCCTTATAAAATTCAGTTGGGAATCCATCTGACCCCAGTGCTTTGCCATCTTGGAGATGTCTTATTGCTTCTTGCACTTCCTGTACTGTTAGAGGCACATTCAAAAGGGAAGCCTGCTCCTTACTCACATTGGGGAGGTCCAGATTTTCAAAGAAGGACTGCATTCCCATTGTACTATGTTCACTCCCCTCCGACCAATATAGCTCTTCAAAATATTCCCTAAACATAGCTTTGATCTTTTTCAAATCACGGGTAAACATACCAGTCTTCTCCATAACAGAGGAAATAGATTGGGAGGCATTTTTCTTCCTAGCTAAATAAGCCAGATATTTACCAGGCTAATCTCCAAATTCGAACAGTCTTTGTTTAGCAAAGGAGGCCTCTTTTTTAGCCACTTGTGAGTATATTGAGTCGAGGGCAGCCGGAGAGCTGTGACCCGCTGAAGTTTAACCAATGATAGTTTATCATAATGCGTTGTCTCAGCTACCTTCAGTCGGGCCTCCAGCATCTCCTGCTGCTCCTCCCTTTTTCTAATTGCCGAATATGAAATAATCAGACCTTGTAAACATTCCTTCGTGGTCTCCCAAAGTATTGCCCAGATTATTAGCCGTACCTGAATTAATATCCCAAAAGGTCCTGAATTCCCTTTTAATATATTCAATAAATTTACGATCCCCTAGCGAAAATGAATCCATGCGCCAGTGACGTGCATTTGCTCCACCGCCCTTGGCTTTAATATGTAAGTGTACTGGCGCATGATCCGAAACAGCTATATTCCATATTTTACATGTAAATATTCTGTCCAGACCATCAGATGGCATAAAAAACATATCAATTCGGGTATGACATTTGTGTGGGTTGGAATAGAACATGAAATCTCTTCCATTAGGGTGGAGATACACATCCACTAATCCCAACTCATCACACATGTCCACCAACTGTTTAGACTGCATGGGCGTACCTGCCAGGTCCTTTGGCACCCTGTCAATCTTTGGATCTATAAGGCAATTGAAATATCCTCCAATAATCGTATGATGAACCCCAAGATTCATTAATCAAAGTTATATACCATTCCCGCATGGGTGAGACGCAAGTTGGCCGGGTACCTCATGGAGTAGTGGATGTTTAAGTTCCTTAATTCTTCTTTAACATCATCAAATGTTCTTCTCCTCTTGACCAGGGCTCCTGAAAAATCTTGAAAAAACATTATCTTTGAACCTTTATACATTAAGACTGGTGAATTCTTTCCCAATCTTCTTGCTGCTTCCACTATTAACTGTTTTTCTTTATAATACAGGAACTGCGCTAGGACGACACGGTGACGCTGTTCCAGCCCAGACCTGCATGTTGTGATCCAGTCGGCCTGCTCCACATTTACCAGGCCTGACTCCAACTCTAACTGCAGAAACCTCGAGACCCATCCCTGCAGGAATCCAGCGAGATCCTCGCCTTCTTCACGTTCCGGGAGGTCCATGATCCGTAAGTTTTTTCTTCCATTTTTATTTTCTAGATTATCGACTTGATCCTGAAGGTCCCGAACCTAGCGTCTGGGTCCTTCCTACCGAGACCTCAGCCAGGGTCTCCGATGCCACGGTCCCTTCGTCCACTGCCTCCAGTCTTCGTTCCAGGAGCTGGATTTCCTGCTCATGCTTTTTTAACATGGCAGGAAGTGGCTCTACTGTTGCTTGAATCCACTCTCGGAGTTTAGCAAACTCTGAGACTAAGTATTGCTGTTCTGCTAGATCCAAAGGGGCTATCTCAGGAAACTGCGTACTGGCTGCAGGCTCCCCCCAAGTAGTAGGGGAGTGCCTTGTCTGCTGTCCTCCTTTAGGCCCCTTTCCTTTACCGGTCTTCAGCAGCTCAAAATAATCAGTAAGTTTAAATTAATACTTTTTTCTCTTTGGTGTGGTTAAAAAGGCAGGGTAAAGGTCCGCTTTGCCCTAGGGTATGGCAGAGAGCCCAGCACAGCAGACCACTCAAACTGCCACCATCTTGGATCCCCTTGTTTCTTTTCAATGCATTCATTGTATGTGTGGGTCAACATTTATTGTTGATCCCAAATTGCCTTTGACAAGGTAGTAGTGAGCCACCATTAAATTGCTGCAGTCCCAGTGATGAAAGTGCTCCCATAAGGCTATAAAGTAGGGAGTTACAGAATTTTGACCCAATAATGAAGAAGGAATGGTGATATATTTCCAAGTCAGGATGATGTACGGTTTCAAGATGGTTGTAGTACCATCTTCCCTTGCCCTTCTCAGTTAGAAAGGTTGCAGATATTGGAGGTGATACTGCATCTTATACCATCTTATCACAATGATAATCACTGCAGCTATGGTGTGTCAATGGTGGGGAAAGAGAAATGTGAGGACAGTGGATGGACTGTCAATCAAGTGATGCTTTGTCTTGGATGATGTTGGGCTGACTAAATATCTTTGGAGTTGTATTCATTTCGGCAACTTGAGAGTATTACTTCACATTCCTGACTTATGCTTTGAAGATATTGGAAAAGGTTTAGGGAAGTCAAAGTGAGTCACTCAATACAGAATATCCAGCCTCTGATCTAGTGTTTTGTAACCTATAGTAGCATTTATCTGGCGGATCCAGATAAGTCTGATCAATGGTGACTCCCATGATGTTGATGGTAGATGATGTGAGAACAGTAATGCCAATGAGAGTACAGACAACAAGATTTCTCCTCATTGTCTGATGGCAAATGTCTGGTACTTATGCAGAATGAATATTCTTTTCAAATTATTCATTTCGGTATGTGATCATTGCTGATAGTGCGACCTTTTATTACTCATCACCGCACAGCTCAGTGACATGCTATTCATTTTCAGATAACCATATTTCTGTGCATTTGCTGGAGTCATCTATAATGCAGATTGACTAAACAGTCTCAGATTGTCTTTTCCAAATAACATTCATCAACAAAATAATTTAAAATCACAACCTGGCAGTTTCACCGTCATCAATATTGACAATCAATTTTTAATGTCATATTTATTTGATTAAAAGAACTTGAAATTCCCAGTTGTCACCGTGGAATTTGAGTTAATGTAATGCAGTTCTCCAGGCTACTAAACATGGGAAGATGATGCATAGTAGTGATGTTACTGGACTCATAAACCAGAGGCTTCAGGGACTTGGGTTCAAATCCCAACATGGCAGCTGGTAGAAATTATATTCAACTAACAAATCTGGAATATAAACCATGTCTCGATGTTGATGACCATAATAATTGTGATTGCTGTAAAACTCATCTGGTATACCAATATATTTTGAGAAAGGGATTCAGCAATCAAGACAATACCTGGCATAATTTTGACTCCAGACACACAGTAGTGTGGTCAACTCTTTAACCATTGAGCTCAAGAGAAATTAGAGGTGGGCACCAAATCCTTACCTCATTAAACAAACCCACTTCCCACGAATGATTAAAAAAAAAACTAAAACCACGATACTAATATAACTCAATTAGTTGCCCCAAATCTCTTTCAACCTTGCTGCATGTAGGCACTATGTTACTGGAACTTGCACTGTGCACCATTTGCTGAACATCTTTTTGACCATATGACAGAAAGAACAAATGAAGCAACTAAAGAAGAATAGACTTAGGATAGCGCCCAAAGAAATTCTGCAGTGAGCCCTGGGGCTGGGATGATTGGTGTCCAGCAACCACCACAATACTTTTCTTTTGCAGTAAATAAAAGTCCAACCAGTGGACAGCATTCCTCAATTCTCACACCTTCACATGCAATGCCCTCAACCATTTCCAGCACTTTTGATGTAATTCCACCAAACATTTTCTTATTTTCCAACTGCCCAATGTCATTGCAGCATTCTGAAGAGAATTCCAAGTCACAATGGTCCACATGTTAATGATACAACTTTAAGGAGAGGAGCCCACCCAACAGAAGAACAGCTAGCCCAATTGAATGTTGGCATATACACCACTTAGTGACAAGATGTCCTTCCATAGAGAGCTGCTAGTCAGTAGTAGCCTCCTCAGTAGTAGCTTTGCTTACCAGGAGGATTGACCAGCATGAGTACTGCAGTCAGATAGCGATCCACTTCTGAATTGCTCTGACCCAGCTGATGTTATTATTGGACGAGTCAGATTTGAGCCTGAAATCAGGCTTGAGAGATCACATTGCATTTTGTTTAGTTTTAGCAAGCAGTCTTTCATCAAAGCACGAATGTGCAATGCTGCATATTTGGGAATCTCAATAAAATAGAAGTATACTATGAGAAAGTAAAATATTTTCAAACAGAATAAACCAAACTATTAACATATAAACAAATATTTGAAGATTTGGTAAAAACATAATCCAGTTGGTAACCCATTATAGTATTCAAACATGAGAAATAATTATCTTCTTCTGGAATCATAGAGAACAGGAGCAGGAGGAGGCCATTCAACACTTTGAGCCTATCATGGCTGATCATCTAATTCAGTTTCTTGTTCCTATTTCATCTGCATTCACTTTGATCATTTTGATTCAGCAATTGGGCTCCAACTCCCTTCCATAACAGAGAATTCCACTGGCTCAACACTCCGTGGCCAGAGCAATGTTTCATCATTTTCAATCCCACATAAAGTTTGAATGAGCAGTGGGCTTCAATTCCGGTCATGAAAATCTGATCGCCTCTTCTTTGATTCATCATATAACCAACCTGAGAGCTTTCAGTTTAACATAATCTCTTCAGGGTTTTAACCAAAGAATTCTGGTCCAGAATTTGAAACTAAATTTCCTTAGACTAAATCTCCTTTCCTCAAGAGTAACTGTTTTGCACATTCAGCCTCAGCCAAGACTTCTGCAAAATTGCCCAACTGCAATCTCAAAACATTTTTTTTTAATGTTACGAGTTAACCTAAGCACCCTCTCACCCAAAAAAAATCCTGAATTTTCTGAAAGTCTAATACACTATACTGTTTAATTTGCTTTCTCGTAAATTTTCCCAGCGTAAGCAAGACACATTAATCTCAAATACTGTGTTTTAAAAGAGCCACCGTAGCTAGCAATATTTAATTATTAAATCCTTCAGGCGCATAGACCAGACTCTCTTGCCAGTGGTACAAAAACCTTGCTGACAGAATTACATTGCAAATGTTTTGAAATCTCACCGGTGCCAAGTAAGGGCCTTAGGAGCCTATTGAGTTGGAAGGACAACTTTAGCAGGATGGTGACCCCTGGGAGAGTCTTCTGATGAATCTGGTTAAGAAGGGATCATCAAGGCGTGCCATGTGCTTCCAGCTGGCTGTTTTGTTGAGACTCTCCCAGTACTGTTTTGATTCCAAAATTGAGTTTGGTGACTTTTGACAGAATTGGTCAAAGAGTTAGACTTGTCTCTCAAGTTATAGTTTCCCTTGGGTTCAGTAATAGACAAATAAATGGATAAGAGTTGAAAAGTGTGGTGCTGGAAAAGCACAGAATGGCAGGCAGCATCTGAGGAGCAGGACAGTCGACGATTCAGGCATAAGGAATGTAGAGGGGGAAGGGGACTGCGAGATAAATAGAGGGGTGGGGGGTTGAGGGTAAATGGGATGGGGTTGGTGTGGGGCTTGCCCAGCCCCCTATTTATCTCTCAGCTCCCTTCTCCCTGCACATGCCTGATGAAGGGCTTATGCCCGAAATGTCAACTCCCCTGCTCCTCGGATGCTGCCTGACCTGCTGTGCTTTTCGAGCGCCACATTTTCCAACACTGACTCTCCAGCATCTGCAGTCAGAGTGACACATGGAATGGTTAGAAGCTGGTGTGTGGGTAGGGCAGCCACTGGGCAGGGTGGCAGGTAGGCAGGGTATTAAAGTCATTTAGGATGGTGAGGTGAGTAGTCAGTTTGGAAGAGCACCATGTGAGTAGGAAGGAACCAGGGTAGAGGTGGTGGTGAACAGTGAGTCAATCATCAGTCAGAAAAAAACATATCATGCTTTAAGGCCATGTCATACTTTTATGCATTGCCTTGAACAGATTGTCAACTATCTTTAAAATATAGGTGACAATTATGGGTTACTCATTCACTTAAGGAAGATAAAGACATCAACCACTATTAACCTCTGTCCATATATCACCTACTGTAATTATCAGCCATAAGGTTATATGTAGCTTCACCTATCTCAGAAATATTGCCTCCAAAAGTGTTTGCTTCAACAGCAGGGTGAAAAATTGAATTACCAGAGCAAACTCAGCATTGGTACAGTTCTGCAAGAGACTGTGGAGGAAATGAGGTTTCACACTTCTAAATAAGTTCTCTTCATAAAAAAATTGTCCTGATATCTATTCCTCTCCATACCTGGAAGCTGGTCCCGGGAGAGGGAGGCACAAAACGTATAAGACACGAGGCCTCTGTTCAAGGAGATGCATAAAAGTATGACAAGTCAGGTAGACTGCTGAGAAATCTTTCTCACAAATCAATAAAAATAAATCTTCTGGCTTTTCTGACTGATGATTGACTCACTGTTCACCATCACCTCTACCCTTCCTACTCACACGGTGCTCTTCCAAACTGACTACTCACCTCACCATCCTAAATAACTTTAATATGCTCTAGCAGTGCACTGGTGCAAGCTAATACTTTCCACACATAGAAGATTGGCAAATTGTCCTTGTCTATGTGAAAAGTTGCTACCGTGTATCATTAGGTAACTGTTCCTTGCATAACGTCCACCCGTACTTCCTAGGACCTACAATTGATTTCCTCTGCCAATGACAAGTGGATATGAATGGCAAAGTGTCATATAGCAACAGGGAAACTGCATCTGATTGATGTGAGGCTTTGGCTCTCTTTTGGTCTATGGCATTGTCTATCGATTGAAAATGTGCATAGAATTGTTTGGAATCACACAACTGTTAAATGGACAGGTAGAACAGAAAACATTAGCTGAGGGTGGTGCCATACTGTACTGTGGTAGTGGGAGGCAGTGACAGAGCTGAAGAAGTCCATCGTGAAAAACAGAGTACATTGTGTGCAGTATAATCCTGTTCTATGCCCTCGTGCCCCATTGTTTTGCTGTATGCACTAGGAAGGCAAAATGTAACTAAACAAACATTGACAAATCCAGCTAGTTCACCTTTGGACTTTAAGGATTCAAGATGCAGATTCTGGAATTTACAGAGGGATCATATTTGATCTGCTATTTTCATCTCAAATTCCTCATGTCGTTGGATGAATTGTTTATTTGATCTTTGAGTATTTGGAAAGAATAAACAGGTATTTATTTACCATAGTCATGCCAAAATGATTTCATGTTTGTGCTCAACACCATTTGTCAAATTGTAATTAATTTGAATTAAGTTGCTTGCATTAAACAAAACTTAAAGCTTTTACATTTATTTGCTGTGAGTTTTGCAATAAGTTAATTGACAGTTAATTGAACAAGTTGGTCACACTGTAGGTTGAGATTGTCTTTAAAGCTATAAATGTAGTCACATTTGTATTGTGTCTTATATTCCAATAATTTGGAAGTATATTTTGAAGTCACATCTGGGGTTTAATGAATATGTAGTTAGGTCTCTGGATACAAACTGTGATATCACTGTAACCTCAATAGTGCAATCTCCACTAGGAGGTAGAATCTGTACAGCCCAGAGCATGCTGCTCTGTAACCTTATAACCAAGAATTAATAAACATTGGTTAACATTAATTTCAACATCTGGCTTCACTTTGCATAAGAGTCCCAAAGAAAACTTTTACAAGACCGCAGCAGCACTGGAGACACCAGTTATGGGAAATGACCATTTTTTCTCAGAGGAATTTGAATTATGAGGGAAGTTGTAGCCCAAGGCAAAAAAAAAACACAAAATAATTCCTGTACATAGTATTTAGAAGACTTATTATGAATGAGGTAAAGATACGCATTCACTGAAGCGCCAACATGTTTCTGCCAGGAAAGTAGCCTTTACATTTTTTTCTCCCCAATGCTGTCAGAAGACAGTTACAGGGACTTAGATGGGAGCTGTGAAAGATAAATGAATATTGCAGAGTAAATCGTGCAGAAGTAGTATGGGTCTGCATTTGAAGAAGCAACAAATGCAGATCTGACACCAAAGAGCCTACTTGTATTACACCACATGACTTTGTTTATGAATATCTAGTGCAAAGCGAATTAGTGATATTATCACTAGACTATTAAGTTCAAGTCCTAACACAGAAGATGGTTGAATTTAAATTAAAAAGTATTATTATGGCTAATCATGACCATGAAACTGTTGCTGATTATTAGAAAACCTATTTGGTTCACTAATTTCTTTAGGGAAGGAAACTGCCATTCTTACCTGGTCTGGCCTACATATGGCTCCAGACCCACAGCAAAGTACTGCCCTGGGCAATTAGGGATAGTCAATAAATGCTGACCTAGCCAGTGATGCCCACAATCTATGAATGAATAAAAGCTAAAGAGCTTTTGAAACTACTCACTGAGGGATTGAAGACAGAATGAGGAAGTCTACATCACAGAGTTCTGAGAGAGATTCTCACAAGACTATGAAATGACCTACAGAACAACTGAAAATCTCCCAAATACTGATGAAACAAAATGCAGCCAAGCATGAAATGACCTGAAACTTTCAGCCAGGACACTTGAGAAATGCACTTAGAGCAGCTGAAAGTCCCTTTCTGGAAAATACAGCCACCTGATCTAATGGTCAATCTTGCGAAGAATGCATCCGCTAAGGCTTAGATGATCTATGTAGGACACAAAGTGGGTCAAGGATACACACTGCCAGAGTGGAACGCTAAAAGCAGTAGCACATTTTATCATTCCCATCACAAGACAAGAACTTACGAGGTTCTTGGGAATGTGTAGAAGTCCATCCTGAGTTTTAATGCAATGCTCATGCCACTGACAGACCTAGTCCAGAAAAAATACACATGGGTAATTTGGACTGAGAATTTCCAAACATTTTTTTGAAAATCTGAAGGTCATTTTAACAAGTTCACCTGTATTTGCAGCTTCAAACTTAAACAAAAAAATTAAATTAGAGACATGGCCTCAGGTTAGTGGCTGCGTTCATTGAGGAGGATTAATTTTGAACACTGAGACCAATCTGGTGCTTCTCCAAGACAACCGAACAAGAATCAGAGATGGCGATAGAATACTCCCTCCTGCATGGATGAGTGCAGCTCCAATAACACTCAAGAAACTTAACACAATCCAGTAGATAGAAGCCTGTTTGGTTGTTTATGGATGGTGATACCATTCACTCTCTACCGTTAACAGTCAGCAGCTGTGAGTACAATTTACATGGTGCACTGCAGAAATTCATTAAAACTCCTTCCAAATCCTCAGCCACTTCTATCTAGGAGGACAAGTGCAGCAAACACAAGCACACCACAGCCTGCAAGTTTCCCTCCAAGTCACTCACCATCCTGAATTGGAAATATATCACCGTTCCCTCACCGTTCCTTCAAGGTCAAATCCTTCAGCTCCCTCCCCAACATTTTTGGGGGTCTACATAGCAAATTACCTACAGCAAATAGGCTGCAGTGGTTCAAGGAGGCAGCTCACCACTATCTTCCCCAGGGCAACTAGGGATAGGCAGTAAACGCTGAGCCAGCTAGCAATGCCCAAATTCCATCAATGAATTAAACAAAAAAATCAACCCAGCAATGAGGAAAATTGCCCAGGCATGTCATATCCTCAAAAGAATAACAAGATACATCCAATCCAGTCAATTACAGCCCTATCAGTCTACTCACAAACTAATGAGTGGAGTAATTGATAGCTCTCCAAAGCAATAGTTGCTCAACAATAACATGTCCACTGATGAGTAGCTTGTGCTTCACTAGATCCATTCAATTCCTGATCTCATTACAGCCATCGCCCAAACATGGACAAGAGAACTGAATTCCAAAGGAGAAGTGAAAGTGACTGACCTTGATGTCAAGGCAGTATTTGACCAATTGAGTCAATGAACCTAAGCAAAACTGGAGTCAATGGGAATCAGCAAGAGAAAATCTCTGCTGATTCTAGCCATTCCTTGCACAAGAGAAGACAACTGCGAGTTTTGGAGATCAATCTCTGAGTCCCTGGACATCACTGCAGGAGTTCCTCAAGATAATGTCCTAGGTCAAACTATCTGCTTCATTAACCATTTTTTCCCCTTCATAAGGTCTGAGATGGGTTGACTACTGGATTATTGTGTAACATTCAGTACCATTCGTGATTCTGTGGAATACTGAAGCAGTCCATGTACATATACAACAAAACCTGGATAACAGCCATGCTCGGGCAGATAAGTGGAAAGTAACATGGATGTTACACAAGTGTGGAGCAATGTGCATCACCAAGAAGACAGAATTGAACCATTACCCTTCACCAGATACAGAATTGGACTAGCCATATTAATACAGCAGTATGGTGACAGGTCAGAGACTAGGAATTCTGCAGCAAGTAACTGAACTCCCACTTCCTCAAATCCTGTCTACAAGAATCAAGTCAGCAGTGTGTTCAAATACTTTCTATTTGCCTGGATGAGTGTAGCTCCAACAATACTTAAGAAGCTTGAAACCATCCAAGATAGAACAGCTTGTATCCCAATGATTGACATCCAATCTAAATCAATAGTTACTCCCTCCATCACTGATGCACACTACAGTATTGTGTACCACTTATAAGAAGGTCTGCAACAACTTACTAAAGGTCATTCAATACTAATTTCCAAACCTGCAAACTCTACCACCTAACAGAAGCAGATATTTAAAAACATCAGCAACTAAGAGCGCCCTGCCAAGCCACATGCAGTCCTAACTTGGAATGATAATTATCATTCCTTCACTGCAACGGAATGAAACTAACAGCACTCTCTTCTAATAGCATTGTTGGAATACCTATATCATATGGACTGCAACAGTTTCAAAGGTGGCAGTTCACCACCACCATATTTCAAAGTGCAATTAGAAATAGGCAATAAATCCAGGCATAGCCAGAGATGTCTACATCTCATGAATGAATAAGAAAAAAAGTTAAACATTTCAGCTAATTTTAGGATAATAATTTGAATTAATAATGTTGAAAACCGAAGAATTTTGGGGAGATCTATTCAGAGGCTTTGTTGTAGAAGTTGATAAACCTCTGCAGTAAGCACACCAAAGTTGGGCAACATTGAGGAATAGTGGGAAATCATCAAAAGAGGAATTAAGGAAAGTGCAGAAGGCACAATCAAGCAGATGAAAGAATCAAAGAAGAACAATGGATTACTGATGCAACATGGGTATTGATTGGTGAGACACAACTGGTAGAGAGATCAGGAAAACATGATCAAGCGAAGATGATGAGATGAAGACCAGTACGTAGCTAAGGCCATGAAGAGGAATGTGCAGAGAGACAAATGAGGAAGGGTAGAGTTAGAGGATATAAATGCGTAAGAGGAAGGAAATCGTAATGATTGTAAGTCAGTGAACAGAATTGCAAAGAAACTGTCTAGTACAAGACTCATTACCACTCTACCCTTCAGGCAGGATGGTAGACCACTACTGATGGAGGAAGATCAGGACATAACGTAGGTA
Source organism: Chiloscyllium plagiosum (assembly GCF_037043375.1). NCBI lineage: Eukaryota > Metazoa > Chordata > Chondrichthyes > Orectolobiformes > Hemiscylliidae > Chiloscyllium > Chiloscyllium plagiosum. The sequence goes on from NW_028270149.1 coordinate 61,402,430, forward strand.
GAACACTTTTGGGACCTCCTCAACCAGCTACATTCCCTAATCCAGTGACTGCAGCTTGGCAACTAAACACCAAACTGGGAGAAATTGCTAGATCAGAGATCCAAAGAGTCAACAAGATACCAGCAAAACTATTGAAGCATGACAAGGACACCATCACATTAGAGCTCTCAAACCTGTTTAGCAGGGCCTTACTTGATAGGATGTCTGGATGATTGAAGATGAGGAGCAATCATTAGGCTGCCAAAGCCAGCTGTTAATGCTGCAAACTCAGCGGCATAAAGAGCATGCACACTGAAAGACGTACTGTACATAATTCTTAAGCAACAGCCAGTCTCAAAGATGTATTGCTGGAAGATCTGAGAGAATACTTTCAGCCAGATATTATGTGTTTTCCAGTACTTGGGGAGGCCAGAGATAAACTCCCCACTCTTCCTGCTGCTTTACATTGTGTTGAAATTGTCAGAATGTATGGTACATTATGAAGGATTCCTGTCCAATCAGACAACAATATCTCAAATAGAATATAGACTGGGATATTAAATACACTATCGCTTTGCTAGCCAAAGCAGCACCAAGGTTAGTCTATACCTCAGCTATAGTAAGATGAAGGCACTGATGATTGGAAGGCAAAATAGGCCTCCCAACCAGCATCAAACAACAGAACACTGAAGATGTTGATCACTTGTCCTACCTCAGGAAAATATCTCTCAAGAACATGACATAGAGGTAATATAGATTCCTGAAGAAGGGCTTATGCCCGAAACGTCGATTCTCCTGTTCCTTGGATGCTGCCTGACAGCTGCGCTTTTCCAGCAACACATTTTCAGCATAGAGGTAATATAGCAGTGTCTATCTTCCAGCATCTTCACATGGTGTGGGTATCCAACATCATCAACATTTTAGGAGCAAGTTACTGCAGATGCTGGAATCTGTAGTGAAAACAACCAATGCTGGAGATCATAGTGGGTTAGACAGCATCCACGGAGAGAGATTAAGCTAATGTTTCAAGTCTAGATGAAGAGTCTGATGAAGAGTCATCTAGACTCAAAACGTTAGCTTGCTCTCTCTCTCCATGGATGCTTTCTGATCCACTGTGATTTCCAGCATTTGTTGTTTTCAGTATCATCAACACTGTTATGCAACTCTGCATTTCTTTTGCAACATAAACTTCAATCTGAACTGCTCATGCAACATGCGACAGCAAAGAAGTCACATAAGTTGTACTTTTCCATCAGTGTTGCCTGTGAAAGAACCTGGGCATTACTTGAAGAGAAAGCATTAATGGATAAGTAATATTTAGGTCTGGTCAGAGATATCTACAGGACATTGTGACAGAGGGCTCACTGTGACTGGAAGAATATGGGTTTCATGAACTTCAAGCAGTGGAGTCACCGGGGCGGCAGTGTGGCTCAGTGGTTAGCACTGCTGTCTCAAAGCACCAGGGTCCCAGGTTCGATTCCGGCCTCAGGCGACTATCTGTGTGGAATTTGCACATTCTCGCCGTTTCCTCTCACAATGCAAAGATGTGCAAGTCAGGTGAATTGGCCATACTAAAGTGCCCATAGTGTTAGGTGCTTCATTCAGAGGGAAATGGGTCTGGGTGGGTTACTCTTTGGAGGGTTGGTGTGGACTGGTTGGGCCGAAGGGCCTGTTTCCACACTGTAGAGAATCTAATCTAATCAGAATGGACACCACTTGATGGCAAAAACATAACAAGGTCAGTTAAAGAACCGCCTAAATATATTTGATACAGATCTTCAAGGACAACTGTCACTTGGTTGAATGAAAGAGATCGGATGGATTGGGACTGGTGGCAGAGTCCAGCTGCTCATTGACTCACATGGAAGTGAAGCAACTATATCTAAGTAAGACTCATTGAACATTTGTTGCCAAACTTTCTAATGTAAGGCTTTTGCAGCTTGTGTTAGCCAACATTATCATTCTCTTTGAAAGCTTGTAAGCAGTTCACAGCTCAGTGCGCATTGTTAAATGATTGAGGTTTGGAAACTGGCCATGCATGCTCATGCCTCTTCCATCTGGTTCATTGTGCTTTGTGGCACAAATTATTTTATAGCTTGTCCTTAGCATATCCTCAGAGGGATACAATCAGGACTGTTACTGCTTGAAGGATCAGCAGAGAGGAAACAGTAATTGCTTTGGGATAAGGAAAAGAGCAGGAGCTGTTCAGGGAGTGGTAATAACGAAGGAAGGAGAACCTGAAACTCAGAGCAGGATCTCTAACCTATTAATTGTGATTATTTTTGTGATAAAGCTGTGGGGTCTAGAAACAGCCTCAGGCTGTGGAGACCTGCAGTCAGGTTCAAATATAAATTCCACACAAAAAATATGAGCCATTTTAAAAATGTGCATTCTTTTCTTCCTATACTTTGTATAACTGTATGTCAAGTAGAAACTCTTGCTGCATAATATAGAGGGTGTAACAAGTTTGGGAATCTCTGGTACAGGTAATGTCTGTCTTCAACCACATAACGTGGTGATAGGTCACCAATTAACTGAAAATGCTCTGCAATGTTGCGCCTAGTAATGCCAATTCCACTCACAATCAAGTAGTCAACTGCTGTTCTTTTTTTTGAAGTATGTGATGTTAGAAGGAGCCAAACAAAATAATGATGAACAATGTAGAGCACAAGCAATAATGCATTCCTATCCCCTTATTTCATTTGGCCACAGAATAACTCCCATGGGTCCTCTAGATCTGCTTACATGCCTGTTAGCACGGGTACCACCGGCACTTAATTGGCTGCATTCTGCTTCTACTGTCTCTCACCACACAAAGCATCTTCCACATAAAATACTACTTGAAGAACAAAATACAATATTTGTAACTTTTGCTACAGCCGGTTTGATTCTAAAGCTAAAAGTTTAATCATTTTCAAAGCAATTATAATATTTCAAGCAATTTAACTTTATTCATTCATCACAAAGCTTGCAATAATGTCATGTTAGAACACAAGGACATTAAAACAATTATTAAGCAAAGAGTCTTTCAATTGAATTAGCATTCTCTTTTTACTAAACAGACACAATGTGCACTGTCATGATTTATGTCAAACACAATTAATCTCTTGAGGGTACTGAACGCTATCATAAAATTTCTCAAACACCAAAACCTTGAGAGTTTACTCCCTGACCTTGATGAGAATTTATGTCTGCAGGATACCAACACATAATTACAATAGATCTTATTTCTCACTCTTGAATAGTTGAATTCCATACATGATGATTTCATTGACCTGACTTCGAAACTACCCATCAGTTCCCCAATATTTCTTGCACGCTTTTTCAACAAAAACAATTTTCATTTAAAGTTTTTAATAAACGTTAGGCACAGAAGTCAGGAAAACATCAATTCCCAATTTGCACTCTGGCAGTAGGACAATAGAATTGATGATGCATTGCATTTTTCAAAATCAAAAGAATGGGGAGATATACTTACGCACTGAAATACCATAAATTATCCTTGATTTAAAATACAATAGTGCAATCACTCAACTACAATCATAAATGTTAATTACAAAGTTAGAATTTTACACATCTCCATCAACCATACAATCCAAGCTACAATGTTATGCCTAGTTTCCAGTAATGTAAATGATTATAAGTTTCTGTTGGTTCCAAAATATTTATACTCATGGCCTTTCAACTTTAAGACTACATCCAATGACTGAGGATTAAATGCTGACGTACAAAGTCTTAACCAAGTATTCCAGCATATAACTCTAACTTTATTAGTTGTTTTGATTATCCTAATAATAAAATCATGACTCGATTCAAAGCATGGAGCGATACCAGTCAACATGAATCATAAGTTAACATCAACCCAAAACTTAGACATTGTGAAATGTATACCCAAAGTAAAACACCTTACATTGCTTGATTATATAACACAGCAATACAGAGGAACCTCGATTATCCGAATATCAGTTATCTGAATTTTGGATTATCCAAAGAAGATCTCAAGGTCCCAAAGAAACATTGCATCAAAGAGGTGTTTCCAACACTGATCATGTCTTTTGTTTACAATGATTAAAAATGAATTTGGCTTACTGAAATGCTGCTGAGAACAGTCCTGGATATCGATGGGAGCCCAGGCACTGCCTCCAAGTGACTGACCGCCCGTGCTCTCTCTCTCCCCACCCTGGAGTTCTACACAAGGGTATACCCTAAACATCCCTTCCCCAGATAATCTCTCCAACATTGTCCTATGCAGGCAAAGGTGGAACTTGTCAAAATGTTGCAGTGAAAAGTTTTGTGTGTGCGTGTGCATGCACGTGCTATTTTGAGACTCACCCCCCCAAATGCAGCAGCAGTCTTGCTGTTGGTGTCTAGTCCAGCTGCCCTGGAGGGGGGAGCGGACAGTGGTTGGGGGCGGACAGGGGGTGGTTGGACAGGGTTGGGGGGTGGATGGGGGAGCAGGTGTGGGGACGGATAGGGGGAGAGATGGGGTGGGGACAGATGAGGAGGTGGGGGTTCATGCACGGTGTGCTGCTGCCTTGTCTCCTGAATGGGGAGCAGACTTAGCAAGCACTCATTGTATAAATCCCATTGAACTGATTGGGGTAGTGGTGAGAGAGACTTCAGCAATGCTACAGGTCCCTTACATACAAGTGTGTGTCTGCTCAGAAACAAACCCTGAGACAGAGAGAGGGAACAAGACAGGCAGAGCAAGAAAAAAGGAAACTTCTGAAAACTCCAAGCCCCAGCGGAGAGGCATTGAATCAATTAATTAAATAATCAATTACCTGAACGAAATAGTGCCCGCCCATCTCGTTTGGATAATCGAAATTCCTCTGTACACATAAAAATCATCTTATCTGAAACAAACAAATCCAGACATCATATGTAGGTTAGAGTGTGGCAAGTGAACCATTCCAAAGCACAGTATTTTCCATTCCTGAGCATACTAGTCCATTTTCTCCATGGGGTGTTTGGTTGTGGATTGGTCTATTTTCTCCAAGGGGGTATTTGACTGTGAAATGACAATTATGAAATTATTAAAAAAGGTTAACAGAAAGGATATTTGCAACCAATTACACACCAAACACAGCATATCATGTTATATAAATTGAAAAAATAACCAAAGGATGGGTGAAACATAAAATAATTGAATGTCTTTTGCATTGGTGGAATCCAATTATTGTATGTATCAGAAAGATGTGGCTGGTGAGGAGGTGCTTATAAAGTAGATATTGGTAAATAATTGATTGCTTTTGACACACACATCTGAATCATAGCATCAAGAGTTTTGACATCATGGAAGCTACATATTTGGTTATCTGTGCATCACTCAGGAAGCAGACCCTCAATGAATGACTAAATGGAAGGAATTCATGTCATCAGATAATATGTAGAGCCTTCCTGTAGATGCACCACTAACTAGGTATTAATATAATGCAAAGAATATGCTGTCCACAGTCACTGCCCACTGTTCTTTCAAAGCCATTTAAAATGTAAATCTGACAAGGGAAGCTAATTTGTGTCAATGTCATAACATTTTGTAGGACATTTGGTCTGCTTAACTCCAGTCAAATTGTGAAAGAATCACATAAATTGCCCTCAATGATGAAGATTATTTCATATTCCAATGATTGACAGGTTCATCTAGCTGAAGTAATTCTTATGAACAAGTAATAGTGGTTGAACTGAGAAAGTACATTTTAAGTATTCAAGATATCGGGAAATTCAATCTTCAAACCTAAAAACTTGAAGTCAAGATACTAATTGTAAACATTATACATGTGCTCAAATACAAGCCAAATACACAAATCTGAGATTGCTGCATGAGAGGTAGTTATAATAAGGACCTTGTTCAGTGGCAAAACTAATTCCATTGACAATTGCACACCACTTGGTAGAGGCGAGCTGTGCATACAAAAAAAGCCAAATGATGTTTTAGTAAAAATTGCAGTTTTAATGTTATACAATATATTCAGGTTTGTAATATTGCAACACTGAAAAGCAATATTATATTGTGGCACTGCTTCCCATTCCTCTAGACTATGGGGACTGCACCGACCTGGGTGGTGACCCAGCTGTCAGAATCTGATGTCATTGCCTTCTCTGCTGGCCATTTGGCAAGATGACATTTCTCCTTTGCACCACCTCCACAGGTTCTCTGTCTTCTTCTGTTTGACATCTTCTAATTGAATATCTCTCACCAAGCAAGAAGCCAATGTTCAGTGGAGTGGACATGGCATGGAGCCAGGGATGTTAGTCTTTCAATGGATATTTCGTAACTGGTGAGTTATTCCGGAATGTCTTGTGATAAGGTGGGCCTAGAATTGAGTCTTGGAGGTGCAATAAGATGAGGTGAATGAAGTGGATTTGGTAAGATATAGAGAGAGAGAGATCTTGCTACGCGTCATGGTGCAAAAACCTTCAAATACTTACACAGCTGATGCTTAGCCAAAATAAACTTTAGACTCTGCACGTTGATATTAATTGTGATTAGTTCAAGCCCCAACACTGATCCCTGTGACACTGCACTCATTTTATCTTACCAATTGATAATGGCCCATTTACACCTAACGCCCTCATTCGTGTTAGCTAACCAATCCTCTAGTCATGTCAATATGCTACACCCAATGACATGAGCCCTTGGGGCTTAATGAAGTAACCTTTGAAACAGCACCTTGTTAATGCATCCTGGAAACATAAGTAAAGCAGATTTATAGCTTCCTCTTTATTCACATTGTTTGTTCCTTCCAAATCATAAGTAATTAGGAAAACATGGTTTCACTTTCACAAAACCATAGTAACTTTGCCTGACCATATTGAGAATTTCTAAGTGCCTTATTATAATTTCTTTAATAATAATTTCTGGCATAATTGTTTTGACATGCTAAATTAACTCATCTCTTCATGCTTTCATGCTTCCTGACTCCCTCATTTATTCAATAGAGGGTATATATATTAATTGTTTTCCAATCTGATGGGACCTTTCCAGGATCAAGAATTTGGAAAGTTAAAAGCAATGAATTTTTTATTTAATAGTCACTTCTTTAAAGAAAATACAATGAAAACCTTACAATTAGAACCTAGGGATGTATCAACATTTATTTCTAATGTTTTTCCATACCCTTTCCTCAGTGACTGCAATTGGTTTAAGTTCTTCAATCCGTTTCACATTTTGACTTACAATTATTTCTGGGATGTTATTAACCAATACAATTAAACAGGTACAAATTATCTGTTCAATTCATACACTATTTCCTTACTTTCCGTTATTAATTCTCCGATTTCACTATCTAGGGGACCACTTACTTCACTTAGCCTTTTCCTTTTTTAATGCCTGCAGAAAGTCTTCTTACATATTTATATGTTTCGAGTTAGATTGCTTTCTAATCTAATTCCCCTTTGTTTTAGTCATAATTTGCTACTACTATTGATAGTCTGTCCAATTTTCTGACCTCAGTCGGGACGAAGTGTAGCCACAGTAGCTGTGGGAGTGAATGGTTCTATTTGGTGTTGGTCTATCTCCCGAAACAGAGACAATGAAATTGAAAACAAGGAAGAGTCAGAGATGGGCCATGTGAAGGTCAAGCATGTTGTATTAGACAATAATTATAAAAATATGTTGCAGACTGCATTAAACTCTACCCAATCAGATGATACAATACCAATTTGGTGGGGATGTGGCAGAACATATCAGAATTTCAGACAGTAAAGCCTTGATCATGTCATAGTTTTAGTTACAATATATAATGGACTAAAGCAATATGTATCCATTTGTTATAAACCATGCCTGAGCTTGCAGCTGGTTCTTCTTGTAATACTAATCCACAGGGTATAAGGTGGTGAAAGTTTCTAACCACTAAAAAGTCGTCAGTGTATATGAGTAATTAGAGGTAGCTTTTTTTACATATTTGTAAGATAAAAAGGTCACAAAACCTTAAGACTCGTTAATTCCATTCATATTTGAAAAGGAAACATGCCTCCTAGAGATTGTAACTCGGTTTATGTTACCTGTTTGTGCACTATAGAATAAACAATTAACAACAAAAGAAGAAAGTGAGGGCTGCAGATACTGGAGAGTCAGAGTCAAAAAGTGTGGTGCTGGAAAAGCACAGCAGGTTAGGCAGCATCTGAGGAGCAGGAGAGTCGACGTTTCAGGCATTAACCCTTCATCAGGAATTTGGGATGGGGAAGGGGGCTGAGAGATGAATAGGAGGGGTGTCGGGTAGGGCTGGGGGCAAGGTAACTGGGATGGCTAACAACAACACGCAAACAGCTCAACCCAACAACAGTCAGTTGTACATCAGTGGGTAGAGGTGTTCCAAAGCTTCTGAGCTAACTCTTTCAGTTGAACTGTCTTATACAACATCTTCTGCTTTTGTCGTTTAGTTAACCAGTTACATAATTACTTTTAAAAAGTACAAATGTTGGTTATCCCCTTTAATTGCTATTCATGCAAATTATCCTGATGTGTGCAAAATGAAAAGCTTTGATAAATTGTGTCTTTTTGCAGCAATACTCAAGAGGTGTAAAACCTGTGCCCACACCTCCCCCCTCACCTCTGTCCAAGGCCCCAAAGGATCCTTTCACACCTGGCAGAGATTTTCCTGCACATCCAAACTCTTCATCTATTGAGTCCATTGGTCTCAATGTGGTCTTCTCTACATCGGGGAGACAGAACACCAACTTGTGGAGCATTTCAGGGAACATGGCTGGGACACACGCACCCAACAATCCTACTGGCCTGTGGCCAGCCATTTCAACTCGTCCATCCATTGCACTCAGGACTTGCAATCCCTCTACTGCCAAATCTAAGCCAATGCCATTACAAAATCGGACTCATACCCAACTCCGAGATTGGAGGACTGTATTGAGAAATTTGGACAAGCCAATTACATCACGGCACGGTGGCACAGTGGTTAGCACTGCTGCCTCACAGCGCCAGAGACCCGGGTTCAATTCCCGCCTAAGGCGACTGACTGTGTGGAGTTTGCACGTTCTCTCCGTATCTGCGTGGGTTTCCTCCGGGTGCTCCGGTTTCCTCCCACCATCCAAAGATGTGCAGGGTCAGGTGAATTGGCCATAATAAATTGCCCGTAGTGTTAGGTAAGGGGTAAATGTAGGGGTATGGGTGGGTTTCGCTTTGGCGGGTCGGTGTGGACTTGTTGGGCCGAAGGGCCTGTTTCCACACTGTAATCTAATCTAATCTAATCTAATCTAATCACCAGGTTGGACTTAATGCATGGTTATTGGCAGGAACCTTTATTAGATTCAGTGGAAGGAATTTCTGCATTTGTAACCCCAAATGGGCTATATTAGTTTAAAGTGATGCACTTTGGAATGAAGCACACACCTGTCACACTCCAAAGACTCACGTACAGAGTTGTACAAAGTTAAAAATCACACAACACCAGGTTATAATCCAACAGGTTTAATTGGAAGCACACTAGCTTCCGGAACATTGCTCCTTCATCAGGTGGTAGTGGAGGGCTCAATCCTAACACACAGAATTTATAGCAAAAATATACAGTGTGATGTAACTGAAATTATACATTGAAAAATTGATTGTCTGTTAAGCCTTTCATCTGTTGGAATACCATGACAGTTTCACTTCTTTCATGTGTAAATCACAAAACCTTTTTTTTTAAAAAGTTGCATTCTCAGGTTAGCTGTTAACAATGGTGATAGCTAGACAATATGTTGAAGGTGTTAGCCCCCGTGTTCTCTGTCTATGCCATGATGTTTAGATTGTTTCTATTCTTAAAAATGAGATAACAGTTTTACATGAATGCATGCAGTTTTTGAGCAAAGTACAATGTAACCCTGCAAGTACAAATTCACCCCACAAAATATATGTGTGCATGTGGGTCTTTGTCTGTCTGTGTGTGTCTGTCTGTCTGGCTTGGGGGTTGTGAGTGTGAGAAAGTGTATGTGTGTGTGTAGTAGTGAGTACAGAGTGTCTTAAGTCTGTGAGGGGGTGCATGTGGGAGTGTGTGTGTCTGTAAGGGTGTGTGTGGGTGTCTGTGTGTGCGTCTGTGTATATGTGTGTCCGTGTGTATAGGAGTGCCTGTGTGTGTGTAGAAGTATCTGTGTGTGTGTATCGTGCAATAATAGTCACTTGTAATGTGACATGAACCCAAGGTCCCGGTTGAGGCCCTCCCTATGGGTACCGACCTTAGCTATCTGATATCGAAGAAAGAGGTGCTTCGATTCTTAGACTCAACAGATTCTATCGAAAGTTTGTTCCAAACATCAGCACCGTTAACCGATTTGCTGAAGAAGAACACAAGTTTCGGTGAAATCAATATTAACCACCAAATCAGTTTTAGCTACACCAAACTTTTCAAAAACATTTAAAGTTGCCATCGATGCTAGTGACTTTGGAGTTGGAGCTGTACTCTTGCAGGAAGATGAGGATTGGATTGAACTGCCAGTTGGTTACTCCACAATCGAAAAAGAACTATTGAGTTTGGTACTGGCCTTACAGCATTTTAATGTGTATGTCACAAACAATGTGTCAGAGATGTTTGTGTATGCGGACCACAATCTTGTTACATTCTTTGAACGAGTTAAAAACAAGAATATGAGACTATTTGGTTGGAGTCTTATGGTTACAGACTTTTAATTTAAAAACTGCATATGTTGCGGATTGGAAGATTGTAATCGCAGATGCATTATCGCAGATTTAACTGATAGAGGTTAGAGGATGTTTGAGTTTATTTAATGTTATAAATGTATATATATATATATATATATATATATACAAGTATATGAAAAGAAGTTAAGGTGAACTTATACTGACATTATCTGTGTTTAAAAAGTAGAGAAAAGAAATGAAGCCATTTTTTCATTAAGATGGTTCATTTTTTTCTCAAGGGGGAGATGTTATGAAGATGTGAGTGTACTGTACCTTTAAGAGAGTTAAAAGCTGGTAGAGCTACCTGACAGCACCAAGTGTTCTCAATAAGATACAATGTTACACTTGGTCAAAAGCTAAATTAGGTGTTTGCCTGGAAACAACAAAACAGATTTGAATTAAGCCAATCAGTTTAAATTATACTCCAAAAAATATCAAACTCCAATCTAGTTTGAATTAATATATTGTCAATCTTAAAAAACAAAGACACAATCCGATGCTTTGGGGTATTACACTGGGGAAAATTAAACAGTTCGGAGGAGAACTGCCACCAAACCAATAGCTGTAGACTGCTAGTTAGAACTCTGTGAGAGGTACCTGTATAGAGAAGAAGTTTGCACAGAGAAAACCCCCGACAGTGACTTGGAGAGACAATCTACCGACAAAGATAAAGAGAAGATTCGACCGCTGGCTGGTTTTCTAATTTGAATTTTCCAGTAAACCTTAATTTGGAGTTTTTATCTGACTCGTATTATAGAAGGGAAGGTAAAGATAGGCTAGAGAAAGGAGGTGTAAATAGTTGTTAGTTAATTATTCTCTGTCATACTTTAAAAAATAAAGTTGTTAATTTTTAATTTAAGTAGTTCTTGGCCACTCGAATTTTTACAGATTACTGCACAGGATAAATCTTTTCTGTGTTGCTGATTTTAAATTAAGCAGGAGAATTTACCCCTTGTTGTAACAGCACAATATTCCAAATGTGGCCTAACCAATGTCCTGTATAGCCGTAACATCTCCTAACTCCTGCAATAGAATTGGACATTGCTTTTATTTGAATTTATTTTTGTATTACACATCTTGGATAGTGATGTCACATATTAAAAAAAGATTTGAACACTCTCTATATTGCTCTATGTGTTTGAATGGAATTTGTGTATCTTATTAAATTGGTAGGGCTGATACTCTTCTGTGCATGATAATGTTTGTATTTTTTTTCTATATCACAGCTTCTAACACAATTTTGATTATCTCTTTCAGCATGAGCTCTTCCTTTGACTGTTAAAACTAAAGGAGATAAATCACTGATTCCAATGACAATCCTGTCTCTAATTAATTATAAGACCATAAGACCATAAGACATAGGAGCGGAAGTAAGGCCATTCGGCCCATCGAGTCCACTCCGCCATTCAATCATGGCTGATGGGCATTTCAACTCCACTTACCCGCATTCTCCCCGTAGCTCTTAATTCCTTGTGACATCAAGAATTTATCAATCTCTGCCTTGAAGACATTTAGCGTCCCAGCCTCCACTGCACTCTGTGGCATTGAATTCCACAGGCCCACCACTCTCTGGCTGAAGAAATGTCTCCGCATTTCTGTTCTGAATTTACCCCCTCTAATTCTAAGGCTGTGTCCACGGGTCCTAGTATCCACGCCTAAAGGAAACAATTTCCTAGCGTCCAGCCTCTCCAAGCCATATATTATCTTGTAAGTTTCTATTAGATCTCCCCTTAATCTCCTAAACTCCAATGAATACAATCCCAGGATCCTCAGCCGTTCCTCATATGTTAGACCTACCATTCCAGGGATCATCCGTGTGAATCTCCGCTGGACACGCTCCAGTGTCAGTATGTCCTTCCTGAGGTGTGGGGACCAAAACTGGACACAGTACTCCAAATGGGCCCTAACCAGAGCTTTATAAAGTCTCAGTAGCATAACGGTGCTTTTATATTCCAATCCCCTTGAGATAATTGACAACATTGCATTCTTAATCACGGACTCAACCTGCATGTTTACCTTTAGAGAATCCTCAACTAGCACTCCCAGATCCCTCTGTACTTTGGCTTTACGAATTTTCTCACCATTTAGAAAGTAGTCCATGCTTATATTCTTTTTTCCAAAGTGCAAGACCTCGCATTTGCTCACATTGAATTCCATCAGCCATTTCCTGGACCACTCTTCCAAACTGTCTAGATCCTTCTGCAGCCTCCCCACTTCCTCAGTACTACCTGCCTGTCCACCTAACTTTGTATCATCAGCAAACTTCGCTAGAATGCCCCCAGTCCCTTCATCCAGATCATTAATATATAATGTGAACAGCTGCGGCCCCAACACTGAACCCTGCGGGACACCGCTTGTCACCGGCTGCCATTCGAAAAAGAACCTTTTATCCCAACTCTCTGCATTCTGTTAGATAGCCAATCCTCAATCCATACCAATAGCTCACCTCAAAAACCATGGACCTTCACCTTGCTCAGCAGCCTCCCGTGGCACCTTATCAAAGGCCTTTTGGAAGTCTAGGTAGATAACATCCACTGGGTTTCCCTGGTCTAACCTACTTGTCACCTCTTCAAAGAACTCCAACAGGTTTGTCAGGCACGACCTCCCCTTACTAAATCCATGTTGACTTGTTCTAATCCGACCCTGCTCTTCTAAGAATTTAGAAACCTCATCCTTAATGATGGATTCTAGAATTTTACCAACAACCGAGGTTAGGCTAATTGGCCTATAATTTTAAATCTTTTGCCTTGATCCTTTCTTGAACAAGGGGGTTACAACAGTGATCTTCCAGCGATCTTCTTATGGTTGTAATGTTTTACAATCACAAAATTCAGATAGTGTATAAAATGAATTAATGAAGTTGTCAACAGGTTTTCCTGGAAAGTGTTTATTTTATTGAATCTTGTTCTTTATATAATATGATTGGTTCTTAAAATGACATAGTTGTCACATACTCTTAGGACATCATCACATCTTCCGTACTTTTTGTCTATTATGTACATGGTTTGCTAAAGTCCCACAGAATAAAGCAGTATATTGATTTGTGCTACTTGTGATTTGGTGTGTAGACCTGAAGCAATTCAATAACTCAATAATTATTTCTTCCATATTGAGCAATTTATTTCTCTTTCATAATATCTGTTACTTTGACTCTACCTGGAGGTATAATACCTTCCTAAGCCTTTTCTGTTTCAATTAACTTGCTCACTTTTAAATCAGAAACTCTTTAAAATTATTTAAGTTCTGCTATATCTTTGGCTATTTTTTTCTATTAAGTTTGTATGTGGCTTCAGTTCAATTGTCATAATGTTTGTCTGAGACTCTCCAGGTTTCAGACCTTTTGTTTTGAAATTATAATATAAATTTCATTTACTGATAAAGCATTGTAAAATTTTCTCATAAAGCCTTGAATTATAATGGATTGTTGCTTTAGACAGTTTTAAAACAACTTTCTTCAATTCTTCCTATTTGGAAATGTTTCTGTATTTTAAATTGTTGCCGATTTTTAAACTCCAAATTGTGGAGGTGGTGACATATGGCTATGTTGCCAGATTAGCAATCGAGAACTGTAGGCTCTAAAGTTCTGGGGTATGGGTTAAATCTAGCAATAGTAAATGGAGTTTTAGTTTAATAAAGAAAAAATCTTGAAATTAAAATGTACCCTAATGGTGTCCATGTAAGCATTGTCATATATAACTCCAGACCACACAAGTGTAATAGACACATAAGTACACTCTGAAGAGGCCTGGCGTGCCATTGAGATCCAGCATAGCCAGCAACAGGCAGAAATGACAAAAGAAATCTTTAAATTGTAAATGTACTCCTTCAATTATGCCTTCAATCTATTCAAATCATTAAAAACTGAAGAATTACATTTTTGAACTGAAGGATTAAAATGGAAAATTTAAGTCAAATTTGCTCTACATGTTGGCTGATTTTCCCACCTTTCTGAGCAGGATTCACATCATTTCTCCTTCTTCCCTAACTGCTGAGAGAATGACGTCATGTGCTGTTTCACATACTCCAATAACTTTCATATTGCAATAAAATTGTCTATGTTTTGCCTCTAAGCTACTTACTTTATTGAAACCTTCTTCTGCCTTTAACTTCCAGCTTCTAATTTTACTAACAATGTTTCTGACTTTTTTTTAAAAAATACCTCATTTTGAAGATTTGTTCTGCTATATATAATAAACATTGATCACAATGATGCTGAATCTTGTTTCAGTAGGTTTTCCTGAATTCTGCTTTTTCTCAGCTTCCCAACCTAATAGTACTGTACAAGAATGCTTTCTAACCTTCCTTCTAGGGACTCAGCCCGGAGCCTGCTGTCCATTTTTGCTTTGCTGGTTCATAACATCAATCCACTCCTAATTACATATAGTTCTATTTAAATAGTTATATACTGCCCTCTTGAATGCCTTGTTTGAATCTGCCTCCACCACATGTCTAGGCAGTGCCTCCCAAACCTGAATCGCCTGCTGGACTGTGACAATTCCTGAGATGAAAGTCAGAGTCATAACTGGATGATTCTAGCTTGCCTCACCTCCTTTGGTATACCACCTTTGACACCAGACACCAACATTATGGTGGGGGGTGCGTGGCACATTCCATGGACAACAATTGAATGTATTCCCAACCACCCCATATCGCCATTGGCAAACTAGAAAACAAATTTCCCTCTATCCACCATATCTGTGGGAATTGACAGAAACTGTGCAGGGCAGCTCCAAAGATCCAGCCCCTAACATGGCGCATGGCGAGGCTTCAAAGCAGGTATCCTGGGACGGCCCAGCAGTGGTCAATACTTCTCCGATGGGTGGGTGAGTACACAATGGATTGCTACAATGATGTGATACACAGATTATGAGGCGAGTTTGGGAAGATGGCATGAAAAAACTCCCTAGAGCTAAGAGAAACCTGCCCAAACTGACACTTTGCCAATCATCGTAGAATCCCCACAATGTGGAAACGGGCCCTTTGGCCCAACAAGTCCCCATCAATCCCCTGAAGAGTAACCCATCCAAAGTCATTCCACTACATTTGCCCCTGACTAATACACCTAACCTACATAGCCCTGAACACTATTGGCAATTTAGCACAGACATTTCACATAACCCACACATCTTTGTTTTAGGGGAGTAAACCAGAGCACCTGGAGGAAACCCATGCAGACACAGGGCGAATCTGCAAACTCTACATAGATAGTCACCCAAGGCTGGAATTGAAACCGGGTCACTGGTGCTGTGAGGCAGCAGTGCTAGCCACTGAGCCACCGTGCCACCCAAATAAACAAAGGCTGGAGTGGTGAGGAAATGCTCTTTTCGCCAAAACCCGGGATTGAACCAGGGACCTTTAGGTAAAATTTAGCTTCATGATTTAAAGCTTCTATACTTGCTTCATCAAATTGTGCAATTATATCTGCTGCAATGTAAACCATTTTGGTGTGCTTTCCTTAGGTTAATTATAAGAAAATCCTGAAATAAACATTTACTAACACACTTTTATGCAACAGCAGACATAATTGGCAATTTTATTACACGATTTTTGTTGCATGCATCCATTCATAAGTTTATTAGTTATCAAAAGATAGTCTAATGTAATCAACTCTTACATTGCTCTTTTATTGAGGATGCTTCGTTGAAATCTATGCAGGTCGATTAGAAAGAAGAACCAACACTTTAATGGTTGTAACCATGCATTTATTTTAAACCAATTCACCAATGCTACAAAAATGCTCAGAACATATTACAATTTCACTGAATTTACAGACTTGTTTATAAAACTCTGTACTTGGCATTTTCTGTGCATGAAGAGTATGTGATACTACATAGGAATGTCTGTAACATCACATATTGCATTAACTCTATTACCTTAACAACAAGAAAGATCAAAGCTTTTAGGTCAATGTTTTGAGATTCTACACCTGATTTTTGTGATGGAACTGCTTTTTCAATGTTGAAGTTGAGCTTCATTTGGTCCTGAATTTTAATGCAGCCTCTCATAATAGACCTCACAATCAACCATCCAATTGGGCAGATATAGAAGATTGACTTCTGTGCATTTCAAGAAATGTTATCTACAATTCTATTTCCTACAAGTCTTGTTTACAGTTCCTATGTATTTATAGCAAGAAAATAGTTAGTTTGAGATTCTTTTGGAAGATTGTCATCTTGTATATATTCCTTTTATGAATGCTACAATAACTGATAGTTTAAGCCAATAATTTACCTCATCTGTTTTACATCAACTGAGAACCACTTTCAGCCATTTTATGCTGCTTCAGCCGTGAGCAGCTCTAACATGACCATGTGGGCATAGGATTCTCAGGAGAGCAATGGACATGTTGCCAGTTCAGAAGTGTAACATAGCTTAAATGTCAATAACCTTCTTTCCTTCATTCTTGCTGATAATCTGATTTGATGACCTTTTAATATTTTGTTTTGGTCATTGGTCCAAATATTGCTTTGTATGTGTTAGTTTTGTTTTATAGTACTCCTTTGAAGTTCCTTAGGATGTTTTATTAGATTACAGGTTTTGTATGAATACAGGTTATGTTGGTTTTATTAGAATAAGATGAGAGAGGAAACAAGCAGATACAAAAGAATTGTAACTAAGAATGCGGCTGCACCTGTCACTGTCAGACAACTACTTTCATTAAAGGTACCACTTTTGCAAATCTGTGATTCTCAACAAATCATCCTGGATTGCTGTTGTTAGTGTGTCTGAAATGATGGGGGACGATTGTAGTTTCACCTCTTTTCACGACTTGCTCTAAACTTTTGTCGATTCTTAGAAACTGAACTTCATTTCTTTTTACCTGCACATAGTTTAGCATAGTTTGTGGAGAGTTGTGTTTCCAGTATAAGAGCTTCAATTTTACAAGAATGAGTATAGCAATGAGTTACAATTATGCCATCCAAGGTAATAGTAGGAATCTCTGGTCCTTTGAAGACAGTGCCAAGAGATGGAGATTGAATTTGAAGGAATCACAAGACTAGTCCTGATCTTTGTGACATTCTGGGCTGAAAGCAAACATTTTACTGTTAGGAATCAGATGAGGGGTTGCAGTTTGTCTTTTGAGGATTAAAACAATGTTATAGATGTTAATCCATACTGAGCAGGTGTTAGCTGAGTAGAGGCTGGGAGCCTTGAGCTCATTCTGTTGTTCAGTGAGATCATGCCTGATCTGTGTTCTGATTCAACTCCAAATATCCAATTTTCTACCAAATCCCTTTGTATCTTTGGTTTGTAAAATTTATCAACTTGACTTTTAAATTTAATAATTAACTATATCTCAATTCCCATTTGTAAGAGAGCATGTTAAACCTCTACCATCCTTTGCACATAAAAATTTTCCCTAACTTTATTTCGGCAAAGCCTGATTCTAATTTTTAAATAAGATCTCCTCGCTTTAAGCTCCCCAAACTGTGGAAATTATTTATCTCCAGCTACCATACACCCAGGTTTTGAATGTATTTCCATAAAATATTCTCTCAAGAATAGTTAAAAGAAAGTCATACACCCTCTTTACTTTCATTAAGAATATGAGGGTATTCTACTGTATTGGACCACATTGAATAGTTGAATTTATTTTTAACATTCTTTCATCAAATGTGAGTTTTGTTGGCAAGGCCATCATTTTTTGTTCATTCCTAATTGTCCTCGAGAAGGTGATTATGACTTGTCTTCTTGAACTGCTGCAGTCCATCTGGTATATTTACACCAATAGTGACACTTCAGTGTTTATTCCAATGCAATGCTGAAGTGTTTTTGATTAGACCAATGCCTTTAGTTTTAATTTAAGTGTTTAATTTGAAGTGCATAAATATTGTACTATTAAATGTAATGGCTATCTTTTTAACTAATGGCGTATTCACTACAACAGAATGTCTGCAGTATATTGTGATGTACAGGAGAGGAATGCAGCTTAGCATTCATACCACAGTATAAGACAACAAGTACACTTCGAATCCTCTGAGGAAACCAGTTACTATATTTATGCATTCCGTCAGATATCGACTCAGAGTCTTTGCAAGTCTGAAAGAAGTAGTCCATTGGTATGGAATGCATATATTTGTGCATGGAGATCTAACAGTTCAGCAATTAATGCTTACGCTGATGAAAGCTGCTGTCATTACAACACAGATACTTGCATAGTAATATTAGATGACAGGCTGATGAAATGCTCACAAAGCTGATTCATATTAATTCTTCATATTCTTTTCCAAACATGCATTGTGATTTTGACAGCCTGTGCAATTTTAGATTTTATTTCAATGTTCAACTACAACAATGAAAACAACAAGCCCCATAACCGCAGGTCTACTGTCACATAATGCCTTAAGCAATATAATTGCATGCAACAGAAAAAAAAACAAGTTTTATAGGGATGGCCTCGAGCGGTTACTAAGTTCTTGACTGTAAAATTTTGCATAAATATTACATTAGAAATGTACACTGTATGAAATAATTAAAGTAGTTTATGACCAGTCAAGTAATGTGGTAAAGGAAGGTATAATCTCCTAATTAAAGTTGGGCCATTTAGCAACAAATAAGCAATTTTTACATAAATAATTGAATAAGTCATTCTAAAGAAATGAATGTTGTGTAAGAGATTCCGTGATTTGATATTATACAATATTTGTAATTATGAGAAATGATAAGCAAATGTGTAACTTTGAGGCAGACACTAGTCACGATCTAAGTTAATTTTGGTACAAGCATGAGGATCTGACAGACAAACATGAGGAGCTGAATGACCTGTTTCTATTTTCCTACAGTTTCTATATTGGGGTGGTATGGTGGCTCAGTGGTTAGCACTGCTACCTCACAGTGATAGGGACCCAGGTATGATTCTAGCCTTGGGTGACTGCAGTGATTCAATGATTCTAATAAATCAGTTTATCATAACTGTTTATTTGACATTGCATTGTAAATTTATTTGATAGTTAACAATTACTAAATTTAGTTCTCTTGGCCATGAATATGAGCTGGTACCTATTCATAGCAGGCCCTGTATCATGATTTTGGTGCAGAAATGAATCCTTAGCCTCAGATTTAACCACTGATCCTCAAGTCTGACAACCAAAGGCTTTCAAGTGTAAAAATGCATAAACAACAAAAGTTGCTTATACTTTTGACCACGTTTGTGTTGATAGCTAGTTTTGTCCATGAATCAATCATAGAATCCCTACAGTGTAGAAGCAGACCATTCGACCTATTGAGTCCACACCAGCCCTCTAAAGAGCGTTGTAACTAAACCTACCCCTCCTACACTAACTCTGTAACTCTGCTAAAGCACCTAGCCTGCACATTCATGGACACTATGGGCAATTTAACATGGCGAAACTGAGGACTGCAGATGTTGGAGATCGTAGTCAAGATTAGAGTGGTGCTGGAAAAGCACAGCAGGTCAGGCAGCATTCGAGGAGCAGGAAAATCGATGTTTTGGGCAAGATCCCTTCATCAGGAATCAGGTTCCAGATGAAGGGCTCCTACCCAAAACGGCAATTTAGCATAGCCAATTCATCTCAACTGCACATCTTTGAACTGTGGGATGAAACCAGAGCACCAGAAGGAAACTCACGCAGACATGGGGAGAATTTGCAAGCTCCACACAAATAATTGCTTAATGTGAAAGCTAGGTTCCTGGCACTGTGAGGCAGCATTGCTACCCACTGTGCCACCATACTGCACCAAACTGTCCATGTTTGCTGGAAGTGGTCTTCAGCCTTGTACATACATGTATAGGGAACAGGAGAATCGACGTTTCGGGCATAAGCCCTTCTTCAGGCTTATGCCCGAAACGTCGATTCTCCTGTTCCCTGGATGCTGCCTGACCTGCTGCGCTTTTCCAGCAACACATTTTCAGCTCTGATCTCCAGCATCTGCAGACCTCACTTTCTCCACATACATGTATATACAGGTTTGATATACTCAGTCAACATGAAACTTTGTGGTGTGGTTAATAACAAGGAGGAAAGCCTCAGTGGACAGGATGATTTAGATGAGCTGGTCAGTGGGTAGATAAATAGCAAATGGAATTTAATCCAGAAAAATGTGAGGTGACACAATTTGGGATGATTAACAGGCAAGGGAGTGTACAATGATTAAGTGGACTCTAAAAAGTTAAGATGATCAGGGGAATCTTGGTGTGCATATTTTCAGTTCCTTGAAAGGAGCAATTCAGATAGATAAGCTGATTAAAAAAGCATGTGCAGTTCTTTACTTCATTAGTTGAGGTATTGAATGCAAGAGCAGGGAAGTGGTGATGGAACAGTGTAAAACATTAGTGCACAGAGTACTGTCCATAGTAGTTCTTGCTGTCACGCTATCAGAAGGATGTAGTTACACTAGCAAGATTGCAAAGGAGATCTTCTCGGATGACACCCAGACTAGAACGGTTCCATTTTGAAGAGAGACTAGGTAAGCTTGGTTTGTTTTCCTTCGAGCTGAGAAGGCTGAGACACTTTTATTTTCTGCTGAGTACAAGAGGCAATATTCAGGGACTGTAGTTTCAAGAGAAGAGACAGAAGATTTAGAAGGGATTTGAGAAAATGATTATTCACCCAGAGGAGTGAAGTTTTCTGGAGCTCACTGAATGGAAAGGTGGTATCAGCAGGCACCCTGAGAACATCACCACCTCTGCCCTGGATGCAAATCTCACACTTGGCTCTGCTGCTGTCACCACGTGAAGAATACACTTGTTTAGGAATTGAGGTGTTTGCTGAGCAGTAACTGTGGTGTAGCCTGAGCCTGTTCCTTAATCACCTTGTGACACAAGGACACAGTCTTCAATGTAGAAAGAGCAAAAGAGAAAAAAAGTCAGTGCTTTGAAGTTATAATCCACTTATCACCATAGCAATATTGCTGATGTAACAGGAGAAGTAATTACAAATTGCTGCAGACTTCCTTTATCCCTTGTGTTTATCAGTGATTTTGCACAGGTACATGTGATGTACGAGTTCTGTTACATTGCTGGAACATGGCTGGTTCAACAAAACAGAAATGGCTCTTCCCTGAATTAGAATTGTGAGTACGAGAGAAAAACATGATATTTCTCATCCCCAGCCACAACAGACCATTGGCAAGTTTGCTGTTACCTAGACTTTTACATTTGTATTAATTGCAATGCAGACTGAGTTACATTTTTGTTCATTTAACTTAGTACTCTCCAGATTTTTTAATGATTCAGTTTTTCAATTTATAATTCTGACAGTTAATAGTTAGTTGCTCTTATTTAATTTTTCTCATTGTTCTTACCACCACACATCTGATTCCACTCGCTCTGCAACCTATACCTAACCCCAAAAGATAGTTCATATTTGTCAATGCAGCTACAAAAATATAACATTCCAAATCGTATTGTCTGTACTTAAAAATAAAGTACATGACACAAAGTACTTCAGATGAGAAATTTCATTTACTTTTGTATCTTCTTTGTGACAATGAATTTCGCTTGGACTTCAAATTGTTCCCCAGTTTGTGATTGAATTTGTTACTTTTCTTCCAGATTCACAGTTGGATATTTGTCCTCAGACCCTGCCAACCAAGGAAGAAATGGTTAGAAAGTTATTGCTTCATCAATTATAACATTAGCATTTTTGCTGAAGTAGGTGCTTTTCTCAAAAGGTTCAACCATACTATTTCTATTATTGTTATTGTCTCAAGATTATCTGCATATCAGATGGGTTTTCGGAGCCATCAAATCCTGAATTTTAATCACTTAGTCGGTGAAGCTCACTTTTTTGTTTTGTTTTTGACGGTAAAATTAATGGAACTTTGAGTTATATAGCTGTAAAGTGAAGGCCAGGGATTGAAACTAGTCTTGGCTAGCTGCTGCTATCTATTTTTTAACGTAAAGTTGCATTGCAACTGTGCAGAAAAGTGGAGAAATCGATCCCAAAAGGAAAGTAATAAAAATATTTATTTGTTGGCTGCTTCTAATTGTCAGAATCTAAATATGAAAATTCAGTCACAGGGTAACAGAGACATATTAAAGTGAACAGTTATCAACTTTATGCAACCTTGAGGATCTTGAAAGAGCTAATTGGAACACAAGGTAAGACAGAAAAGGGCAGTCAATTAATGTATCTGCTGATGTGGTTCCAACAAAATCCCTGAAGCACTGCCAGTTTGAACTCACAAATGTACAAGTACCATTAAGAATCTTAAGTTTATTTCAAATGAGGCCTAAGCTACATAATGCATTGGAATGCCAGGCAACCTTTTTCACCAGTCAATGCCCAAATGGCTAATGTTACAGAACATCAGCTATCTGCCCAAGATTTATGTAATGTTTCATCCCGGCAATTATCTTCCTGTACGACCTTATTTGGGTTCTGCTACACGTTCTGCATCTCCAAAGGCTAATCATTGAAAGGCATTGCTGCTGTCTCGATAACTGTGGTAGGACAATATTACAAGCGCTGTTCAGGACCAGTCCTTTTGCTGCTACCTGAATCACTTTAATCTTAAAGTGGTTCCCAGAGTTTGAAGCCTTAGGCACCAAGTGCACTGCACAATTTTGGGTGAAAGCTGACCTTGTGTTATGGATGCAAATTTGAGAAGTACCTTCACATGCAGTGCTGTCAACACCAGCCAATCAGACTCCTAGCACTGGCCTGCTTTGGAAGTGCATTACTTCTTAGGATTCGCTTTCATTTGCAGAGGTTTTCTTTTTAAAATTTGCTAACAACGTAATAATACATCATCACATTCGTTCATCAGATACCTTTAGCACTGGAGTTAAATTTAGCAGAGCTGAATCAAATAAACCTCAGAATTTCACAAACTCCTGGTCTCACTAAAACAGAAAAAGGTTTTCAACAATTATCATGTTGTTCATGTTCAATACACAGTGAATATGGAACAAAAGCCTTGAACACTTCTAATAGGTAACAAAATGCACATCATATTGGCTATATCTCTCTAAGATCAGATTACTTATTGATTTGAAAGGATACACGTTCATTGAGTATTTCCTTTAATCCGAGGTTCAGACATATTCAAAGGGCAGAACTGTGATCTGAATTGATATTTACAGAAGACACATTGTAAGTGTATACATGAGATTTGACATTGCTACAGACACTAAGAGATTTAAATTGGATAAACCCCAAAATAAGTATTTAGATAATGGTACTGAATTACCTTGAGGGCAATTGTGGTAGAGTGGTTGTGTACCTACCTCAGGGTTCACATCCCATGTGCCACAGAGATATATCATAACATTTCTGAACAAATTGATTTAAAATATTTACTTGATTAACCTGTGCCATCTCATTACATTAAGGACAGCATATTAAATTAGTGCTGCCAGCTGTTTTATATGATCGCTGTATATATCACAAGGAGGTCTGGTAACATTGCTAAAAAGCAGCTTGTGCTTCCAAAAGTGGAGGAACATTGTAACTGCAAAAAAAAAGTGCAACTTCTTTTTTTCAAAGGTCAAGATCGCGTCAGTCTTCAATTCCAATATGTAAAGAACCTTCCAGGCTGCAGCCAGTGACGTTGTTAACATTTCAGTTTGCCATGAATTATTATATTAGGGAGAACATAGAGATCCAGCATGTAAATGAAGGGAACTCAGAATTGCAGGATTCCAATAATCCAGAAGGTTATAAAAGTGGAACAAAAGAGCAGATGCTGCAAATCAGAAACAGAAACGGAAATTGCTGGAAAAGCACTGCAAATTTAGCATCATCAGTGGAGAGATATCAGAGTTAAAATTTTGGGTCCAGTTACCCTTCTTCAGAACTGATGGTTGCTCAGAAAAAGTTGTTTCTTATGCAGAAGATAGCGTGGTGGATAGGGGGTGAGGAGTAAACGATAGATGGAGGTAAAGTCCAACGAGAGAGAAAAACAGTTGGACAAAGAAAGGAATGTATAACAGTCAGCCTAGGAGAATGAATAGATACTAATTAGGACTACTTGGGGCTAAAAGTGTGCTGTGTGTAATAGCAGACCAAGTGATAACAAGGCCTAGTGGTGTGTGGGTGTAGGGGTAAGGATATGGAAGAAGGTGCCTCAAGACCTAAAATTGTTGATGACATAGGAAGTGCCAAATTGTTGTCCATACTAATCGTAATCCTGAACTAAACTAATCCCACCTGTCTGCACATGGCCTATATCCCTCCAAACATTTCTTATTCATGTACTTACCTAAGTGCTTTTTTAAACGTTATAAATGTACCCACTTCCTCTGGAAGGTTATTTCACAGACAAACAATTCTCTGTGTAAAGAAGTTGTCCCATGTCTTTTTCAAATCTTTCATCTCTCACCTTAAAAATATGCCCGCTTGTCTTGAAAAATCCCACTCTAGGGAAAAGACACCTGCCATTCACCTTATCTATACCCCTCATGATTTTATAAACCTCTATAAGATCACCCTCAACCTCCTACACTCCTCAGAAAAAGGTCCCAGCTTATCCAGTCTCTCCTTATTACCCAAACCCTTCTTCCCAGTCTTGCAGGTTCCCAACTTTTACCAACCTTTAGACAGGGAGTTCCAGATACCCATTATCCCTTGGGTGAAAATATTTCCCCAAGTTCCTTCTAAACATCCTGCACTTTACCTATGCCTCCTGGCCTTGACTCCTCTACTTAGGGGAAATGTTTTTCTCCAACTACTCTATCTATGTCCCTCATAACCCTGTACACATCAATCAGATGTCTATTGCTGACACCCCCATACCCTATCTTCACAGCTTTCTGTGCTCTAAAATGAAAAAAAGGTCCTGCTTACCGAGTATCTCTTTATAACTGAATCACTCTAGCCCAGGTAGTATTTTGGTTAATCTCTTCTGTACCCTCTCTAATGCAATTGCATCCTTTCTATCATGTGACAACCAGTACTCCAACTGTAGCCAATCAACTTTTTATATAGCTCCATCATAGCCTCCTTGCTCTCATATTGAAAACCTCAGCTAATAAAGACAAGTATCACATCTTAACAATCTTATCTACTTGTCCTGCTGCCTTCAAGGATCTACAGACATTCACAGTAAGTCCCTTTGATCCTCTTTACTCCCTAGGGTCCATCCATTCAATGCAATTTAGTCTTAACCATGATCCTGGAGATCTGGAATACTTGTCTAGTGCCATTCCACTATGCACCATCTCCCCAGTATCTTTAGTGTTGGGCTGTACATTGCAGTCATGTTGGTGAGCAGGCAGTGTGAAGTTTTTTGCTGTCTGAATGTTGATGGGTATGGATGAACCAATCTCCATTCTCAAAAGCCAGCACCATTAGGTTTTTAGCACAATGTGCTTCATGAGGAGAATGTTCTATTTCCCACTTACAGCCGCTACTTACATGAGCACAAAAAATTCCACCAAGGCCATTTTTCTTTGTAGTTAGAATTATTATTGCTATGAATAATTGACCTGTACAAAATAACAAAAGTTTGGATTTACGTCTACTATGTGCCAGCAGATGTATTACCACTCTGGTGTTAAAAGCCAGATTCTTTTATCTCAGTGTGCAGCTTCTATTCTGGACACTAAATTATCTGTCACTGAATGTTCTCTCAGGTGGAGTTGTTTGAACAGAGTCATGGCCAACACAAACACCCAGCAGAAATATATATATAATGATTTTTTTCTTAACAAAGGATATTGTGCTGTGCAAAGGCATAAAAGCTTCCTGCAAGCATATATCTATGATGTGAGATTATCTTGAATGCTGCAGGTGGTGAGAGCAGTACAGTACAAACGGTACAGAGAACATACTGAGAGCTAAAACATTTGCCACATTTATCGAAAACAGCAGGGCAGGAAAATTAAACAAATCAGATATAAATAACCATTCTTCCAAAGCTGTTTCTAAGTTTGGTGCTCATTTTATCTGCCATAATTGCGTGGCTGAATACTTCATGAATGGAGAGAAATTCTGTAGAGTGAGGCCCATTGGAGGCATCAAAAGATGATGGGTGTAAAGAGATAATGGGAGGGAGTGAAGAGAATAGTGCAGTAGAGAGCTGGCTGGAGAGAGAGAGAGAGAGAGAGAGAGAGATGGAGTGCAGAGCCTGGGGGAAGGAATAATGATTTTTAATGGACCACTAAAAGAACTCATTCCTCAGATTTCTGAGGGATTTCATAAACCATGCTTTATGTAGCCACCTCTTGTTCTTTGGCAGACAGAGAACAATGTTGCCTCCAAGAGGTGGAGGGATCAGATCAGTTGCAAGATGAAAGCTTCATGGCAGCTCCCTAGAAATCTTGCATACATTTATATTTTTTTTCATGCATTCACAGGATGTGGGCATTGCTGACAGGTTCACCAGTTAATGCCCAGAGAGCAGTTAAGAATCAATTACGTTGCTGTGGGTCTGGAGACACACATCAGCTAGACCAGGTAAGGATGGCAGCTTCCTTCCCTAAAGCATATTAGTGAACCAGATGTCTTCTTCCTGACAACCAGCAATGGTTTCATGGTCATCATGAGACTCTTAATTCCAAACTTTTAATCAATTTAAATTCCGCCATTTTCCATGGCAGGATTCAAAGCCATGTCCCTAGAACATTAGCCAGGCCTCTGGATTAATAATCTAATGATAATACCAGTAGGCCATCACTTCTCCATGATTGTTGCAATCCAACTACACATTGATAGTGTGACAGCCCTCGTGCTTGAGAAGCAGTGCACTGAGGTGAGTACTGGGTGCTCTGTTTGCCATATTTCACCGTCAATTGTCCCTTCCACTTTGGGAAGCCAACAAGAGCTAAGCACCCACTCATGCTGAATGGCACTATCACAATTCCTGGTGAAAAAGGAGTTTTTGTCATTTGTGGTCTGACAGCTGTAGGGAGCTTGCAAATGGCTCTGACAAAACTGTGTAAGGATCCTGAGTCATTGCATTTGTAGATGGTCCTAGGTTTGACAGCCAATGGGAAATCAGAACATTAAGTTCCAGTTAGCAGCAGGACACATTCCAGGGAGTTGCAATGGTTGCCAGTGAGACAGTAGCCTCCATATGAAAATAAATACTGTTATTTGAAATGTTGACTAAATTACTATCATGCTTTATGTGCTGAGAATCGTTCATTTTCTGCTCAAACTTGCTGAATGCATTATTATGTGTTTGTCATTTTTTTTCCCAGATAGAGCTATCAAAGTGATTAAAGCCACACAGCAGAGTTTTCCTTTTCTTTTTTAATGAAAATGGTTTGTCAAGTGAGATTCATGGAGCCCTGTCTACCATGGCTCATAGTACCTTTTCTCACATGAGCTGTTGCTCTTCACCTATTAATTATACTATCAATCTCCTCAGTGTCTGTCTTGTGGAATCATGCAGCAGAAGAGGTGCTAGTGCTCCCCACTGTCAGGACCTTATGATATTCATGCCATTGGTGCCATATTTAAATCTTGAGCTGCACACCACTTCAGAAGCTGCAGGCCAAGAACTGTCCCTCACAGTGGTGCTTGACCATTATCTTTGAGGCCATAATGCTGAAAGACAAGTCAGTTCCCTATTTTATGCTGGTGGATACTATGGTGGAGAAAAGGGCCATCTTTTTTTAAGGCTGTTAAAAGAGACCACCACATCGCTGGAAATGGCCAGCCTGGACAATGAGAATGGATCTATACCTGTGCTAACCAGGTTAAATGCAGGGAAAGGTCAATGATCTTCTGTGCTCCAAGGATAAGTGTCATTGTTTTCTCTCTTCTACTTAACACTCATAGTGCCACCAATTCTGTCACTGCAGACATGTCTCAGCCGGGTTAATTGACTACAACTCTCAGGATTGCTTGCATCATATGTACTCAACAGTTTGCATCCACAACATCCTCCTAAACTAATAACACATCCTGCCTTCTGTGCTACCTACTCACTCACTGAACATGTCTCAGTAGCTTTCCTGTACCTGCATCACCCTGAATGAATAGTGCTTCCATTCACTTCCCCCATACTCAATCCCTCCTTTTGTCTCATTGCAGGAAACATTGGGCCATAATCAGACAGAGAGGTCCAAGACCAGCAGGAATGGGTGGTAGGGGGAATAGAAGGTGAATACTCGTGTGGGATATTGTACTATAGGTCTTTTTACTAATGCACTCACAAGTGATTTATATTTACTCATTAGTAAAGTAACTCCTTTACTAATGCAGTCACAAGCGAACACCGTGTTTCCATTTCATTCATTCTTAACTCCCTACTATAACATGGTTTCATTTATTCATGCATAAAACCGTGGTTCTGTAGTATATTTTACTGTTACAATATAGGCAAAATTAAAACAACCCTTTCAACCCATTACTAATCAAAACAACTCTTTCAACCCATTACTGCTTTATTGCACCTTCAATCCTTATCAGCCCTTGCTACAAGCAATGTTTAGGCCTAGTTACCTCTGAGTAAGTGTAACATATTCAGAACAATACCATTCCCATCATCCTATCTCCACAAAAGATTATAATATTAATTAGCCCTTACCGACTGTCTATCAGATGTTAATAGATTGCAGAAAACCAAACAGTTTCCCCAATTAGTATGTATTATTTAAGAATATTTTAACTGGGTCAATCACCCCTTAAGAAACTAACTACGAAAATAGTGCTTATGTGATGTTGCATGAATGAATGAAACTCACATTGGCAAATAGTAAACAAATCTCACAACCCAGTAATCAGTTTAATACCCTTTATTCTTTTATTAAGTACAGGTATAATTTCTAACTTGTTTAGAATATATAGGCCTAGTATTTTAACTAACATTTACTAACTTAAAAGACAAAAGGACTAACAGCTCTTAATTATGGAAGCAGATCTGGCAGACACTCTTCATCCCATCAGAAGGAGCAGCTACCATTTAACGGATGTTTAACCCATCTGCTGTCTCACCAGAACAAAGGTCCCTCAAACCTTTGTGTACTGTAGGTACACAATGTACAATGTAACAGCATAGTGGTGGAGTTTTAATATATTTAAGAACTGTGTATAATGAGGCTACTGTAAGAACTGTATTTTGAGGTTCTATTGTTGCGTAAAATTTTTGCTGCTGCGGTTGTTGAATAAAGAGGCTACTCACTGATTCCAATCATTAATTGAACACAATCCCACACTAGGTTCCTCGTTCCTTTGGAGGAGAAGATATTGGATTTGACCAGAGAAGAGCAGGACCGCTCACCTTGGGGATGTGAAGATTTCAATGGCCAATCCATCCAATATTGCACTGTACTGCAATGCTGTCCCATTAATACCAGGGCTAACTCATTCGTAATCTGTCCACGTTTTTACCTCTCCAATAATTCCCTCTCCTCTCTTTTTCAGACATTAGCAGCCCCCAACAGCCCTCAACTAAGAAGAGTCAGAGATGGCACGGTGGCTCAGTGGTTAGCACTGCTGCCTCACAGCACCAGGGTCCAAGGTTCGATTCCAGCCTGGGGTGACTGTGTGGAGTTTGCGCATCATCCCCGTGTCTGCATAGGTTTCCTGCAGGTACTCCGATTTCCTCCCACACTCCAAAGATGTGCAGGTCAGGTGAATTGGCCATTCTAAATTGCCCATAGTGTTAGGTGCATTAGTCTGAGAGGAATGGTTCTGGGTGGGTTACTCTTCAGAGGATCGATGTGGACTTGTTGGGCTAAAGGGCCTAATTCCACACTGTAGGGAACCTAATCTAAACCCTTTGCACCTGATCTATCCCTGAGAAGAAAGCCCCTGAGCCCTCAGAGAATTTACTGGCAACGCTTCACCTGCACTATCCACCAGCTCTGGGACTTGCACCTCGGTAAGTTCGCTCGCAGGGCTAAACTCGGCAGCACAACCTCATGAGAATGTTACTGATATGTCTCCATAATTGGTTGATAAAGTAATGCCCCAGGTCACTGATACTCAGAGGAACTGGTTCAGCCCAGACAGGAGAGGGCCTCATGGTTTCGATAATTAATAATATCATCAAACTAGGGGTGGCACGGTAGCTCAGTGTTTATCATGCTGCCTCTCAGAGTCAGGGCCCCGGGTTCAATTCCACCCTTGAGCAATTATCTGTGTGGGTTTCTTCTGGATGCTCTAGTTTCCTGCCACAGTCCGAAGATGCACAGATTAGGTGGACTGGCCATGGTAAATTGCTCATAGCGTCCAGGGATGTGTAGGTTAGGTGGAAATGCAGGGTTACAGGAGTGGGGCTGGGTCTGTGTCAGATGCTTTTTGGATGAAAGGTGTGGATGTAATGGGCTGAATGGTCTGCTTCCATACTATAGGGACTCTATGGTCTATGGTCAAAATATCTAGACAGGCACAAGAACAGCAGGCAAGTTTGTCGTAAACTGCATCAAAGAGATTAGCAGTACTGTGTTAGCTCTACCTTTCTCCACTTGATGATGACCATGGAGTGTCAGCTCCAGAAAACTCACTCTCTACCACTGCACACACCATTGTTCTAGCCATACTGGCTGTGTGGCAGAGATGTGGCAGTCCAGTCCAGAGGTACTTGGTCCCTCCACCTGTCTGTAATGCTAAAGTATGCAATGGTTTCAACCAGGAATGATAAGCCTGCATCTGCACAGGACAATTGCAGCTCCTCTGGGCCCTCTAGGTCAGGCACGAGTGCGCAAATGTTTTTCAGACCATCAGGGCCAACTACAGAGAAGGCGCCCACTTCTCCACTTGTGGAATGCACATTGTGGTAAGGATTGAAACCATATAAAAACATACTGGGAGCATATAGTTGGCATGGATGACATATAATTGTAAAATACACACCTATGTGAAAGATAAGCAGCCTCTTCACAGATCACAAAGATGAAAGCAATTGTAATGGCCAAGCACTACTCATCTCTCACAAGTAGCTAACTCCTTGACTGCAGATCGACTCAGATATCTGGCATCCTTGAATTTTGATGTTGATGACAGCAGCCAAAGCACTGCACTCTAACATGGAAAATGCTGAAATTAAACACACCGTGTATTAAGCCTGACCTACACACTTATGCCCATCCTTTGAGTGAGAGTACAGATTCAGTGTAATTCTACACATTCCCTGGAAGGAAAGGTTAATTGTATGTATAAGCTGTTCAAGGGAGTGTATTGCTAATCAAGGTTGGAGATGTATCAAGGGAGCTCACACATCCACTCTCCATAGTTGGTAAGTCTGCTGAGAAAAGCGGCACAAAGCACTGCCTCTCACAAGTTCAATATGCCTTTATAGGATGCTCAAGCATTTCAGAGAAATGTATCAGTTTTCACACATGCCGAAATGTTGACTAGTTATTTGTGATAGAAGGATCAAAAGGAGATCCACTAGGATTACTCTCAACTTGCTGACTACTATGAAAGATTTCCCTGCAAAACTCTGATACAAAATGCTGATGTAGACTTAAAAACTACTCAGCCTTTGTGTAATGTGAATTTACTCCAGCCTCTCATTGACTACTGTGTTTTTTTTCTAACAGTTAATAGGACATATAGTGTGTGGATGGTTGAAAGTGGGGTCATCTAAAGATATCAAAGGTGCAATCAGATAGAAAATGAGAAACGTATTGAGCAACAGTGAGCTGGTAGCAGCATGCATATCATTTGCATCTTTGAGTTTTAAACTAAATTGCTGAATGGTTAAATCGGTATGTGAATTGGTCTGAGAGCAGAAATGTTCGGGTGGCTCGCTAAATAAAGGGTTAAAGAGGATGATGGTCAGATGAAGTATTTGGTGAGCTGAGGAAAGTTGACACCACGAAGTTGGTGCCTAATATGTGACAGTGACCATTCTTTCCTTCATCACAAAATCACGACTCAGTATGTTTGCTGACGATGGTCAGTACCATTCCAAAGCCCTTAGATATTGAAACAGTTCATTCATGCAAGCAGCAAGACCAAGGCAGCATTCAATCTTGGGGTAACAAATGGCAAGTAATATTTGATGTGGAGGTACCGGTGTTGGACTGGGGTGGACAAAGTTTAAAAAAATTGCACAAAACCAGGGCATAGTCCAAATAAACCTGTTGGAAGATAACATGTATTGTGTGACTTTTTACTCAAGTAATAGTTGCAACACAGGAATGCCAGAGAACATCTGTGTAATACAGAAATTTAAAAGAAGTTTCATAAGTTGATGGAGTGGGTGGATTAGTAGAAAATGAGGTTGAGTGCAGGGAAGTGTAAGTTGATATATTTTTTCAGATCAGGCTCACAATATGACCCAAGTGCAAGTACTGGAAGTGTACATATATACACTAATACAACAGGCCTGCTCTTTGTAGACAGAAAAAAAATACACACTGCACCTGTCTCAAATCAAGAACCTGACATTTAAATTGTTAATCAATATTAACTGGTACATTCTCCATGGCAATGCCATTACAAATCTGAGCCAACAACTCAACACATTCCTGCCATGTGTTTCTGCTTTCATGTAACCTGTAATCCAATTGCAAGTTGCAAGCATTTTTACAAATGATCTTCTCTGGTTGGTCAACTACTTCATTCTCATTGTATCCTAGAATGACCAAGATCAGAGAAGGGAAGGCATTGCCTAATGGTATTGTCACTGGACTGTTAATCCAGAGACCCTAATAATGTTCCACAGACCTGGTTATGAATCCCTTCATGGCAGATGATGCAACTTGAATTCAATAAATATCTGGAAGTAAAAGTCTAATGATAATGAATCTTGTGTTGATTGTCGGAAAAAACATTTGGTTCACTAATATCCTTTAGGGAAAGAAATTGCTATCCTTACCTGGTCTGGTCTTCATGTAACTTCAGACCCACAGTAATGTGGTTGCCTCTGGGCAATTAGGGATGGACAATAAATGCTGATCTAGCCAGCAATCCCCTCATCCTGTGAATGAATAAAAAAAGATAAGTCTTGATTTTTTATTGTCTAGCAGATTGTATGTTCTAATGTACCAGTCGGTACTCTGCAGAATGATCTACTAGACAATTACAATTATTCCAGTGCAGTGAGACAGTTCCATTGGATTAGATTTGCTAATGATTTGATAAAGCTCTTGGTACTTACAAGTTTTCCTGAGGTTCTTGGTTGGATGGTTTATCATAGAGTCAGCATTTTAAAGTGAAATGTTCAGCATCTTCCAGACTACTGTCCAACAACGTGACAATGGAAACCTAAGTGATTGTACATTCAAACTATCCTGCAAAGTCGGAGAAATATTTTTTGATTTACAGCAGTTCTTTTAGCAAATCAATGTTATTGACCTATTCGCTTCTATACATTGCCAGAACTGTCATTTCGGAATTAAGACTCAAACGGAGAAGTAATCCTATTAGGACTTAAGTGGAGCATCATGACCTGTACTTTTGCAGCAGAAAAGATGATTATAATGTTACTGATTAAACTAATCCTGCTGCTGGAAGGTGCTTAAGTTAAGAGGAATTCTGTGCTGTACTTCTCTATGTTCTAAGTTCTCATTGCATGAAGGATAGGGCAGAGATTCTTTAATATTTAAAAGAAAATGATTAAGTGAGCAATATGTGAAGCTGCATATATAATTATTGCATATTTAAGACATTGTAATGATTTAATTGTAAGTGCCATCCGATGCCTCAGTCAAGTGGTCAAATCTCAAAATCTGAGCCTTGACACTGAGTAGCAAGATCCATTAAAACTAAGACTACAGCTCTCCTGAATAGACACCAATACACTAAAGACTTGGATTGCTGCACAGCAAAT
This sequence comes from Chiloscyllium plagiosum, assembly GCF_037043375.1. Taxonomy (NCBI): domain Eukaryota; kingdom Metazoa; phylum Chordata; class Chondrichthyes; order Orectolobiformes; family Hemiscylliidae; genus Chiloscyllium; species Chiloscyllium plagiosum. The sequence continues at coordinate 61,436,679 of NW_028270149.1, forward strand.
AACTGTTTGCATTGGTCACATTTTCGACCCTCTGACCCTGGGCATGAAGATCAACTTGAGCGCCTCTGTAGCTCCTTCAGGTTATATCAGATAAATGGAGATAGATCTTAGGTCAAACACAAGATCTTTCCTGTGTGTATAATTCAACTGCTCACTTCAGCACTTTTCTCAGCTCAAACCAGATCTGCCAGTTTTAGACATCCAAATAAACACACAAAAGCTTTGCATTGATTGTATCAGCATCTGTCAAGTTTTAATAGTTGCACATTGGATGTTGGACGTATTTTCTTACTAATTATTCACATTTATATTCTTCCTGCATAGTTTCTGTCTTCTCTTTCAAACAAGTGGATGATTTTTTTTGTATGACCCAAATACATAAGTGAAAACATAATAATAGGTGGACAGAAGCAATGAGAAAGTTAGCACAGGCTAATCGACACTTCCATATGATATAATCCACTCAGGCAGAAAGTGGACTGCTGGCTAACTGTAAAATCTTTATAATCTTTAATTAATCATATACTGAATGTCATTGTCCAGCAATCAGATATAGTGCACAATCAGACTGTATAAATGGATAAATTGAATAAAATGTCTGCATATTAAAGAATGCAGGGAAAGGGCAGAAAAATTGACAGTTCTAGTGAAAGAATTAGTAGTTACTGTACACTGGATTCCCACTGGCTACATTTGTATAATTCCATTGTGCTTATAGTATCTTTCCATAATATATATTAAAATTATAATGAAGGGCTTATGCTCTATTAAAAATGCTGGCTAAATATTTCCTGTGAAAATTGATGTTTTGCTTATAACTACGACTCTGTTATTTGAATGCAGATAGTGAAATTTGAATATGTGGTCTGTATATTTTCCAATGCATCAGAAACAGCTAGTTGAACTGCTGATTTTTTTTGTAAGTTTTTGTTAGTCTTTTTCTGTTATTCTTTCAGAACAATTTAGGCAAAAATAATAGTAGATAAGTTTCAAGCATTTTATTCTGGATAAATTTATACTCTATAAGTCAGGAAATGGTGTATGTGTATAACTGCAAATAAATGTGATTAATTAGAAAGGAGAAACTACTGACTGTACACTTGTTTTTATTTTGTATGCTTAAAAATGTTAGAAAGCATAGTAAGCTGACAGAGAGACAGCCAGCACTTCATTCCTTATAATTGGTGCTCATTTTTCAACAAGCTGAAAGCGTATAAAATACCCAGGTTTTATTGACTAAAATAAATCTAATCAACACATAAGGCAGAAAGTGCGACAGACCACCACACATAGAGATAGATGAGTGGATTGGGAAATCTTTTCTTGCCCTAAAGTGTGCATTTTTTTTAAAAAAAGAAGTAAAGACAAGCATGTTGAATTCTGAAAGCAAATAAAGCCAACTTTAGGGAAATACATGAGAGAGGAGAGTAGAAGGCAAGGTGATTGTTGGAGGATTAATGATAAACTGACAGTTGGAAGAATGGAATTGTTGAGGAAAAATACTGTCGATGTACCTATCTGTTCTTCATTTTCTCTCACAAATTTCAGTAACTCTTTTTAGTAAATAACAAAAAAAAGTGATAGGTGAGATCTAGTGATTATAAACTGTCATTTATGTTAAATAACAAGTTAGGTTGAGGAGCAATTTTAAAATAAGTGTAGACAAGATGCAGGTTTCTGGTTTTCTCTCTCTACACTCAACTTTGTCTGGGCGAAGTCTAAAGAATAATTTAGTTTCAGACTTTCTCCCCAGAGCGTAGGAGACTGAGGGGTGACGTTCTAAAGATCTATAAAATCATGAGAGGCATAGATAAGGTAGATAGCCAGCAGCTTTTCCCCATGTAAGGGGAGTCTAAAGCTAGAGGGCATAGGTTTAAGATGAGAGGGGAAAGATACAAAAGGGTCCAGAGGGGCTATGTTTTCACACAGAGGTTGGTGAGTGTCCGGTATGGGCTGCCAAAGATAGTGGTGGAAGTGAGTACAATTTTGTCATTTGAAAAACATTTAGACAGGTGCATGTAAGGGATACAGATGGAGGGATATGGACCAAACACAGGCAAATGAGACTAGTTTAATTGTGAAAACTGAGAGATATGGGAAAGATAGATTGAAGGCCCTGTTTCCATGCTGTAGACCAAAAAGGGGAAAAAAGAAAACAGATCATTCATTGAAATGTTCAAATATATTAGTTCTTTTCAATCTTTCCTAAATATTTATAATTTAACTGTGACATTTGTAAATAATTTTGCCTGTATGATTTTCCATTTTTTCTTAGCGATTGCTAGACTTCCTCTTACATCCTTGCTTTTGGCTAACTGTGGCTGCACTCTCTGACCTTTTTTCACTTTTATTTTGTCGTACAGTTAATGCAAAATCATGTACTTTCATCTTGCCAGTTATCATTGAGATCAGTGAATACAAAGCTAAGTGAGCTGTTTCCCCAAGTGTAATGTGTTGTGTGGTCCATATTGCTTTCCTAAAGCCTCATTTACACTACAGCCACATACTTCCCTTAGTTGGATATTTGTAGCCAAATCACTTCACCCAGTGAATAATAAATATTGCAGTTATTTATTCTTATAATAGCTAGAGGAAAACATTCCTGTTTGAACTCAGAGATGGCTTGGCTTCTGAATCAGACTGTTGCGAATCCAGGTACACTAATTTAAATCCCCTGAGAATAAAGTGAATCAAAATAACTTCAACTAGGTACCATAGGCCTGAAATGGAGTGAGCAGTGTAAGATTTTATCCTGCTTGAATCAGACCAATCCTACAGTGAATGAATCTCTGCAGGACACAAAGCTCAAATAAACTAATTATATATTGAAAAAGCTTCTCATAAAATGCAAATTCTCATGAGAGAAACATGATATAAATCAGGAATTGAACACATTTTATGCATACTTGTTAGAGTTGGGCTTGAGGGTTTGAAGTCAGACTTTGTTTCATCTTCATGACAGGGCCAACAATAAAATAGCTGCTGTAATATAAGCATACAAATTGAAATAATACCTTTAGATAAACCATAGTGACTTTTGATCAAACTAAAGATGATTAATTGACATTCTTCATTTAATGGCCAAGGAATTCCACATATTGTTAAAATGATGAGAAATTTAGCATATCATTATGATTAATGTGGTTAATGATTTTTGTCATCATAAGCACTGTTCACACACTACCTTGCAAAACAAAACATTTAACTGAATATGAGAAAAGGTATTTTATTGACAATACTTGTTAACCAAGGTTGGATCCAGGTATGGCAACATTTTGCTTTTAAAATTCTTATCCTTGATTTCAAATCCCTCCATTACCACATCCACCACAACATTCCCCTCCCCACCCCCCACCCCCTCACCAACCCCTATTATTGTTATCCTCTGCAGCCTTGCAACTTTTTAAAATCACTTAGTACCTCCAATTCTGGCTACTTGTGCATTTTTAATTTCATTACCATGGGTTATTGTGTCCTAAGCTGCTGAGACCCGAGGATCTGGAAGTACCTCCAGAGACCTTTCTGCTTATCCAGCCTTTCAGAGGCTCCTTCAATCTTACCAGTTTGATCAAGCTTAGTCACTGTTCTAAGATCTTTGCATCTGGGCTGACATCATATTTTGTTGGATAATATGCCTGAGATATTTAGTGGTGACATTGGAATGCAAATTGCGTATTAGATTTTTAGCGATTGATTGTTTTCAGCAAACACCTCAGAATAGGCGTCCACACACCTGAATTGAGAGCAGCGAGTCAGGAAAATCCCAACTTCGCAGATTTCACTCGGCAGAAAGAGCCCCTGATATTTGATTTCCGTTCCAAGAATTTGAGTGGGGAAAAGGTTGAGTCGGTGTGAGAGGGATGTTGAGTGTTAACAACAGTTGGGCCTACAGCCACTGGAAAGTGGTTAAATGCATTGCCAGAGAATATTAAGTGTTGTGGTAGGCTATTCAAAAGATCTATGCTGATACTCGGGGACATTGTCCAAGCTATAAATACTGCACTAAACCCATTAATATCCCCTTAGCCCTCATATTCCCCTTAGCACTCCCAATAACCAGTCCAAGCTAACTCATGCTACATATTACCCCCCTCCTCCATTCCCCATCCTCCTCTTCATAGCCTACCTGGTAATCTATGTTCCTATTCTGATCCCATGACTCTGTATAATTCCAAAACCAATTTAATACACACTAATGCAAATCCATGCATTACCATCATTTGCATTTATACTTTCCACATCAAATCATCCACTACCAGCAGATCTCAAGAGAAAAGTTGAAATTAAATATAATAAAGTTCTAAATGTCTATTGCTAATTTCCCTGTTTATTTTTCAAACAAAAAACACTCTACATCAACACCTGTTCAATCTATTGAAATTCTTTCACACACATAATCCCTTATAAAAACAGACAAGGCCTTCTGATACTTGAACTCTAATGAAATCAAATATTTATTTTCACAGCTCCATATCAAACGCTTTATAGCTATCAATCAACTGACTATCAATCAATCCTTTCCCACCCCAACAGATGATAGATTGTGGAATCAATCATGTAGGACTAATCCTATAATAATAATCCTCAAGTTTATGTCACAGACAGTTAATAAACTTAAAGGATTCTTTTAAAAAAATCTGATTCATTTTGAAAAGCAAATTTAAATAGCTATTGGGTTAAAGGCCCATTGACAGAGCCACAGATGATATCCTCTTCTTTCACACGCTCATACAGAATTTATTTTTAACAAGCGAAAAGGCATCTTTCTTCTCCCAAAGAGCACTTTAACTCTCCCAAAGGAGTAACTTAGCTCTTCAGATAAATTCAACATTACACCTTTTGCTCAGATGTTACAAGCCCATGAATTGGGTTCTGGACATTCCACTACGTAGAAGTTCACCATTTTGAAAGGAGCTCATGTGTACTTGCTTCTATGAACTATGGTATTACAAGCTACAACCAGCCTCATTCCGCCCACCCAGCAACAGATGGTGGTTGCCATGTGTGAGGGAGTGACTTCTGAAATCAAGGTTCTGGCATCAGTTTAGCTAAGGCACGGAGGCCTTCCAGCTTTGCAAAAACCTTGGGTCAATCTTTTCAATGCTAATGCCCAAGTCCAATTTATTTAAGACTCCTAGCTGAGAATGCTCTGAATGCAGTGCCTAGAAACACTGCTTATTTAATGCTTCTCAAACTGCTTCACATCCCAAAACCTAACACAAGCATAACTTCTGTCTCTCTAATATAACTAAAGATAGGAACAAATTTCCATGGAGCAGAATGCACTTAAAATTTATTACTGTACAAAGAACATGCCATTTCCTATTAAAATATACTGTTTATTAAGATTTTAGATTTTACTTCATCCAATGAATATGTCAAATAATTGCTTCTTTCCTAATTGTCAGGAGTCAGGTAGGATCTGAAAACAGTTAAAACTAAAACATCGTAAGTACGTCCTTTGGAAAATAAATTGGCCCAAGTAGGCCAATGGCCAGACAGTTCCTTTTGCAGCATGGACTGGAGTTGTACATCTGGACCCTGCAGAATTCAAGAAGCAGCTGCCTCTGAGAAAATTGCCTGGTAGCGTGAAAATTCTGACAAGCAATCCTGTTGCATTTAGAATGTTCTGAAAAATCACCTTAAAGTCAGAGAATTCTTGGGCTTTCAACTCACTTAAATTTAATAGCTACTGGTAGGAGTTAGAGGATTGCCAAACTTGCTGTAACCCTCGGGTAATAATTGGACTGAATGTCTGACACACCACACATCACACCCAACTACACTGCCAACACAATATATCCCTGACTGGACCCTTCCCACCTAACACTCCTAAAGACAAAACCCAGCCTGCAAACTGATCCACACCTATCAACCTCCATCCACCCCTTCCCCCTCCTCCCCCCCACCCAATTCTGAAATCCCCTCTTCTCCTACACGGTGGCTAACCAAAGACTCTCCCTTCGGCTGGACTAGACATCATCTACCTGACAGACTCAACCCCTGACCTACCTTCAGCATTCACCCATTTAACCAGATGGTGGTCTTCACCCATCTTCTATCTTCCTGTTTACTGAGCTGGCACATAATACTTTGACCTACATACCTATCACCTTACCCTCATACTTACTTTAACCACCTTTCCTTTGTCACTGACAAACTGGCTTTGGAATGTTTGAACAATTTAATCTCTGAAATGCAAGAGCAAGTGCTGTTATAGAAGGGAGTGTGACTTGACCTGCAACACTGCTCCTGCACTGAGTGGAGTTCTTCCCAATTTCCATCTATGGAGATAATTGGGACAGAGCAGACTCAGAATCCTGGCTGGAAAAATTGTCAGCAGGTAAGGATATAAAGTTAAAGATGCTTGCCATTGATAAATTTTGTTCCAAACCTAATCAGATAATCTGAACCTTTATTTGTTCATTTAAGCTATAAAAAAGCTACATACTAAAAATGAACTAATGTCATGTTCATGTAAATTGTTTACTTATGTTTTGTCCTCGAGAAAGCCTATACCAAAATACAAAGTTAAAAATCACACAACACCAGATTTTTAACTTTGTATACCCCAGTCCAACACCGGCATCTCCAAATCATGTATACCAAAATACAGCAATGTAAGATTAGCATTGCAACCTGCTAATGAAAGAACATTTCTCCTTTTTCTGTTAAATTATCAACAGTTTTTAAATACAAGGAAATGATTTGCCATTTCACCGCATGTTTTAATCCTTCATATTTCACATTTCGCACCAAACAACTGCAGTCTTCACAGCTTGCTCTGAACATGGTCAAATGAGTTGAATATCAGAGGTGAGAATGGCTGGCATTGAAATCATTGCAGTATTAACCTGACTGTGAGATCATTGAGTCCTAGTGAAAATGAAGCCATTTCCAAACTGGAGGGGAAAGTTCTCCACTGATTAGAGTCATACCTTTCACAAAGTGAAGAGGATTGTTGATGTTAGAGATCAAATATCTTAGCCACAATGCATTGAGTGGTCATATCTCAGCTCTAACTATTTACAGGCTCCATCATCAGAAGTGCAGTACTCTTGAGGGTTGTATCATGTTTAGCTCTATTGACAACTTTTCACATGATGGAACAACTCATGCCAAAATGTGGCACAACTTGGGAACATTCAGGTATTACCCATCTCCAAGAAGACAGTTTAATGACCTCCACTAGACACAGTGCAAAATTATTAATTTTTTAAATCCTTACCATCAATATTCTGAGGGAGACCTCATTGATCAAAACTATAATGTACACATCACATAAGTCTGTGGCTAAAAAAGCTAATACTAAAGCTCAGATGGTGAATGGTTCACCTCAGGATTATCGCAGTCGTTCAGTCATCTACAACACAAGATGGCAGGAGTGTGAAAGAATGCTCTTCATTTTCTGAAATGGGCACAGCTCCAATAACACACAGGAACCTCAACACCATTCAGGAAAAAAACAGCCTGTTTGATGGGGAAGTCTCTTAGTACTGCTGCACGACATTTGTACTTTGTACCATTAACGGGATGCACATCAGTGACAGTCTGCCTTCTTTCTCAGCACCATCGAAATCTACAATAGCTTTTACCAAGAAGGACAGTCAGCTCCAGCTGTATACTAACAGCACCACCAGCTATAAGCTTCCACCACATTACACACCATCCTGACTTGGAAGATTAGCATAATGGTACAGTACTTTATTGTTGATGCAGCCTTCTAAAGGACACCCAAATGATGAGAATGAATAAATAAATCATTGTGTATATTTTTGTAATGCAACACTGGGAGAAATACTGCAATCAATTTTCTACTGTCTGAGTTCACTGCAGGTTGAGAATCTAATTTATTGAAGCTTCCTTGTTATATATCTTCATCATATTGTTGAATTATCAGAAGCATGCTTTTCAACGGAAAGAGTTGATAAATAAGATGTTAAATGAATACAAGACCTTGCAGTTGAAGAACTGCACAATTTTGATCAGTTTGTATCACATCAACTTGTTGTTTTAATCAAACAGGTGACACTCTTATACTTACCCTGAACTTGTGCAGGAAGCCCTTCCTCTAGTGTTGCATTGCAAACAAACTGAGTCATGTTTAATTTCTTATCATCATTATCTGACAGGCTACAAAAAGCACTCAGGAAAGGCACACAATGTATGCAACCGAGTTCAGAGTAACGCCTTGTTCATATTCATGGGCAGAAAACACACACCATTGATATTCTTGAATTCAGATGGAATGGGTCTTGATCGTGAAGTTGTTCTATTTTGGTGATGCGTGTTTTAAGACTGTTGGTTAGGCCACTTTTGGAATATTGTTCGCAGTTCTGGTCTCCCTCCTACAGGAAGGATGTTGTGAAATTTGAAAGGGTTCCAAAAAGATCTACAAAGATGTTGCCAGGATTGGAGCATTTGAGCTATAGGGAGAGACTGAGTAGGCTGGGGCTGTTTTCCCTGGACCGTCAGAGGCTGAAGGTGACCTTACAGAGGTTTGTAAAATCATGAGGGGCATGGACATGGTAAATATACAAGGTCTTTTCCCTGGGGTGGGTGAGTCCAGAATTAGAGTACATAGGTTTAGGGTGAGAAGGGAAAAATTTAAAAGGGACCCTAAGGGACAATGTTTTCACGCAAAGGATGTTGCGTGTATGGAATGAGCTGCTAGAGGAAGTGATGGAGGTTGGTACAATTACAACATTCAAAAGGCAACTGGATGGATATATGAATAGGTTCTGAATTAGTGGTGCTGGAAGAGCACAACAGTTCAGGCAGCATCCGAGGAGCAGTAAAATCGACGTTTCGGGCAGGAGGGGTTTAGAGTGATCTGGACCAAGTGCTGGCAAATGGGACTAGATTAGGTTGGGATATCAGATTGGCATGGACGAGTTGGTTCGAACGGTCTGTTTCCATGCTGTACATCTCTATGACTCTATGATTCTATGACTCTATGACCAAGATATTGGTGGGCTATGTATGAAAATAAGCCAATGAGTTCAGGGCTGATAGATAAATTGGACTTGCTTTGGTTAGCATGCACACAGAGGTGTTTTAGATGGTGTCAAATTAATTAAAGAGTTAAAGCTAAGGTGCCAGCCAGATGAGCATTGGAGTATCAATTCTGGCAAATAATCCAGAAATATAATATCAGATGTGGGAGTAGAACCAAACAGATTATGTCACCATTAAAAAATAATGTGTTGATTCGTTTTTTGAATGTGACAATGTATGTGACTGTACTTATTGTCCACTCCTTGCAGCCCTTGAGAAAAATGTCAGTGTGTCCCCTTTCTGAACTAATACTGCCTAGGGATATGGTGATCCCACAGTGCTGTTAGCGAGGAAATTCCAGGAATTTTCTCTAGCAATAACCAAGCTGTCATATTTGTCCACACCAGAGTAGTGGGTGACTTATAGAGTCATAGAATCATAGAGCTGTACAGCATGGAAACACACCCTTCAGTCCAACTCGTCCATGTTGACCCAGATATCTTATACAAATCTAGTCCCGTTTGCCAATATTTGGCCCATATCCCTCTAAACCCTTCTGATTCATATTCCCATCCAGATGCCTTTTAAATGTTAATTGTATCAGCCTCCACCACTTTCTCTGACAGCTCATTCCATCAATGCACCACCTTCTGTGTGAAAACGTTGCCCCTTAGGTCCCTTTAAAATCATTTCCCTCTCACCTTAAACCTATGTCCTCTAGTTTTGGACTCCCCCACTCCAGGCAAACATCAAATATTGGTGTTCCCTTGTTTTTGTTAAGATTTTATTTCCAGAGAATAGAGTTAATGGGTTTGGGAAATGCTTTTGTAAAAACCTTACTGAGTTCCTGAAGCACTCCTTATAATGGTGCACACTGTAGCAATGTGCATGCTTTGTCTTTAGATGGTATAAAGTTTCAAGTGTTGTTAGAGGCACATTCACTGACTTCAACTCAACCTAACCCAAACCGAATTCTTTTCCCATTGCATGTTCTTGCCCATCACCACAAACCCCCTCCCCACCACAAGGACCACCCCTAATTCCTGATCTTCTCCCTAACCTCTAAGCTTCTGGTCTTCTCTCTCTTCTGAGGTCCTGTCCTTTTCCAGGCAAGCAGAAGACTGGCAAAAAGTGGCCAGTGGATGGAAAACATGCCTTAATCTCTGAATTCCACATATTCCAGCTGTGACACTGGGCAGTTATCATGAAAGTAAGTACAGCTGTACACATTGACATTGTTAGTAATTGCAGCATCATTATTACCATGCTCATAACATTGTCAAAGCATGGATTTATTTATTGGAAATAAATAACTTTTGCCATCCACTAAAAGTCATCTGTCTTTTAAATTTATGATATCGAGTAGCATATAATTTTACTGTGGCAAATAATGTTGTAGTTTCTGGTAATTTGACACAATATACCTTCTTGGCTATAAAGGGCTTTAAAATTTCAGTTTGTTAAAAAAAACTATATAAATATAAATTCATTTTTCTTTTCTTTTCACAATCTCTTATCTTTTAAAAGATTAGTTTATTTGCAAAATATTTTCATATTTAGATTAACAAAATTGCTAATTGAATCTTTCACATTATTGTTAAAAGTCTTTGCACATAACTGAACATTTTGAAAATCCTGAGTTTTTTACCTTTTATCTACTTGCCAGCTCAAGCCTGTCACTTATTTCACTATATTTTAAAAAATAATTCTTTCCATTTGACAATCAGCCACTTAGGCTGGGTTAAAATTAAACAGGTAATTGTAGCTTGTCAGCCCCTTCTTTGGTGAGGTGCTTTTTCAGTATTATTATACAAATAAATAATATTCAATATTATCTTAAGAACCTGGTTCATGTACATTATTTCTTTCGTTAAGAAAAAGAACCACTCATAAAACAAACTTTTAAAGACTTATCATGTCATATAACATGGCTAAAAATAACTGACATGTTTCACCCTGAACCAAAGACAGAGGCTGATCATGTCCCGGGGGAGTGAATCAATAAGGGTGGGCTGGTTTGTGGTGGCAAACTTAAAGGTGGTATGGAGGAAAGAAATATAGAAGCAAACATCTGTTCCATTGTTATGCATTACATTGGTTCCCTTTGGGTTACATATCTTCAATAAATATGCATGCCAACTATCAGTATTTCAAAGATTCACCACTACCTCTATTACAACAATGCAGGAAGAATTTGCTATGAAAATTTTAAGCATTTATATGCTAATATCACATAATTTCAGGATCTAGTCTCTCTCATGCTCTGACCTTGGACCTTAAGACTGCTGATTTGGGCAACTCCCTTGTTTAGAATGTGCATATTGAAAGAAAGAAGCTGGTTGAAACAAATGCAAACTTTGAATATTTTTTCTACCAAAAAAGAAACAACCTTCTCCCACATTTGTCAATGTTTTATTTAAGCAGCCAGTCAAAACAATACAAGATTGAATCTTGCCATGTTATTTTTTGTCAACTTGATCGAGTTTCAAACAGGGTTTTTCTGTGAGGCACTGTGAGGCATCCCGAACTCACCTCATTAGCAACTTATCCCAGCCATATGGTGTCACACTTGTCCAATGCTATCCCGATTCTACCACATGCTGGGAGGCCTCACCACTATTGGGTATTCCACAATAGAACATCATCCTTGGTCTGGTGCCATCTTTAATAGGATGTTATGAACCTGGGTCAAGTTCTGTCAGTGAAGAGTATGGTGACTGACATTTGCCCTGGACATGACAGAAGTTGATGCCTTGTTTTGTGGCCAAGGATCTAAAGGTCCTCACAGTTGGGGTGATGCAGAAAAGGGCTGTCCTATTCCTTCATAACACCAGATCCTGCAGCTTGGGCTGAGATTGTCAGCCAGGGCAGTCAATTGGAGGAATGAACAGCCATGTAGGAAGACGGTCAATGCCCTTTTCCATTCTGCCAGGATAAGAGTCACCCTCTTCTCTCTGCCACCTTACACTCACTCTATCTCTACTGCTGCACACAACAGGTATCAAGAATTATGCTCAACCACCCTCATTGTGTGAAACATCTCTTGTTTGTTTTTACCTGCCCAATATCTGACACCACCAACACTTTGTGCCATCAGTGCTACCTACTCACTCACTTGGGACAACCCACCACTTCTCCCCCACCTGCACCAGTACTAACAGCCATGCCACCCATTTTCATCTCATTCAATCCTTCCTTTTCTTTGATTCCAGGGAAAAAATGTAAAATCCCAAGATGGGGCAGAAAAAGCCAAGATGGGTGGTGGGCTGCATGACATTCAACTCCTACCTCTGTATGAGGGGATGGTTCTGACTCTGACTGCACTGAGTGTGTCACTGGCTCTGATAGTGTCTCTGCCTCTGGTCTGAAATCATAGGCTGCCTGGCAAGAGTCTAACCTTGACAGCTGGAACTCTGTTTGAAAATGCAATGAGTTACTCCCAAGGTCAGAAAAAGGCCTCACTCGACTTATCACATGATGCTCCCAGATTTGTTTCTATAGCCCACATCATTCAGGCCCCTATGCTATTCTGCCTGTAGAGTGTAGTATTGTTATTTTTCAAGTTGTGGATTTTTAGTTCTTTCTACACAGTGACTTACTGTTATCTTCATGATAAAATGTATTAGCAATAAAACCCATCCATTCATCCCACTGTCTGCAATTACATCCAACAATTTTTAATGCTTGAACTCCAAAATCCTATAAGTTACTGTTGCTAATTGTTATCATTCTGTACCTGAATAGCCAGGTAGAAAAAAAAGTTTCGAAACATCAGTCTATTTCTTAAAAGTAGGTAGCTATTATTTTGAATAAAAGGATTGCAAATTATATTGTTACCTGATTAACTGTCCACAATGTTCCTTAGGCTCCAGAAAAAGATATTGTTTCTATATTTCCATCTCACTCCATCAACATCCATTACTTACTCCAGTGACTGTGGCTGTGGCAGTCGGTGAACCCATTGAGGTGAGATACATTGACTTTCATTGAGACCCACCGATTGCAGAAATGACTATCAACACTGAGGAAGCAATTTTCATAAATACTAAAAAGATTGGTCCAAAGTGTTGACAGGCTGATTGTAAAATTATTCAGTTCAGTAGTCAGAGGATATGCTTCGCAATTCCACCTCTGTGAAATTTGAAACAAGTCAGAGTGGCAGACTTTCACATTAATGCCAACTTGGTTAATTACTTGCCCTACTCCTGCCATCACAAACTCCCCCAGGTTTACTGCTGGATGACACCACCAGGCACAATTTTGACTGGAATTATGATTTGAGCAGTTTCTGAGCCAAGATTGTTCTGGAAGGCTAAGGAGGAAATTTGTTGTATAACAGCTCAAGTTAATGTCTGATACACTTTAGGAATACAACATGTTTTTCATGGTTTTAACACAAGGAATTAAAGTAATACCATAAGCAAAAGAACCAATGGTTAATGGCAGATTCATGTCATTTCATCTCTGAGCAAAATTACCACCTTGGAACACAATGGAGACTGGGTCATTCAACATACAGATTCACTAGTATTTACAATCACTTAGTATCTTTATCCATTAGCAGAGGAATTATACAGGCAAGCAACTAATATGCTTCTGTGTTCAAATCAGATGATTTCAACAAAGTGTAATGATATTCTGTGGATTGGAACAATATTTTCAGGCTATGTGTCGCTGAATGAGTGAACACCGCAGCTTGCATATAGTAACAGGCATCAAAGTTTAATATGGGTAGTTTGGGTCATGAGATTTTTTTTCCTCAAGAATCATCATAGTCAGAATTGAATAAGCCAAATCCAAACCAAAATAAATTAATTATGTTGAAATATATATTTTCATACATAATCAAGTTTATGCAGCAATGTTGCTATTGATGGAGGTGCTGTTCTATGGCCCCAGTGTGTATCTCAGAGATGTTAATTTCTACTTATGAATAACAGGTCCAATTTCTTCTTTAATTATAATATATTTTCCTTTCTGCCTAATTGGGAAGATAAACTATTTCAACCCGACTTTGCAGTTCAGAATCATTATTATTTTCTCAATAAGTTCCAGTTTTGTCAACACTCTTCAATCAATGCACTAATATATGGACCACATACTTCCTGTTGAAGCATTGACATTAGGCTCCATTGAATGAACAAACTTAGATTTCTTTTGTCGTCCATGAGATTGAACTTCTAATCTTTACTTTATGAGGATAACAAATAGATATTTCAGAGACATGAAAAAGCATAAAGGAAATTTTCAATAGACTACTCGTGAATATCTCTGAATGTCAAGGCGTTGTGTTTGACATTATGTCAATTCACTGTTCCTCCTGTAGCATGAGGGACAGTAATAGTTAGAGTGCAACTACAGTGCTGTCAGATCACACAGAACTGGGCCCTAAGGAAAGCCAATGCTAATAGGATCTTGTTAAAATTATGCCTATGTAAATAATGTAAATATTCAATAAATGTTCATTGGTTTAAGTAAATAGCATGATTTAAAGCACCCATCTGTCAAAATTACCCAGAACTCAGTCATAATACTTATAGATCTCTTAACAGCATCACATGTGACTTTAGCAAGGCAAAAAGAGAAACAGACAAAGGAAATTTGGATACTACTTTACCTTCAAACAATTGAACATTTGGTCATTTTTAATTGTACAGTAGCCTCAGTGGTTAATATGCTACAAACTAAAAATGAGTTGTAGACGGCAAAACTATTTTTAAATTAAGCAGAATTTCGATTAGCCCTCATGTACAAAAGTCTTTTTTTCAAATAAAATAGTTCCACTTTTGTATGACAAACATTTGCATGTTATTTCCTAACAAAGCTTTTGAATGTGTGATCTGGTCTTTATGTCCATAATAGGACATGTTTTATTATTTCATGGTATATGCATATACTTGCCCATCCCAAGTTGCTCTTGACATGAATAGCATTCTCAGCTAATTCAGAGAGAAATCACTTTAGTGCTATTGCTCTGGAGTCCAGACCATGTATGAATGGCAATTTCCATTCCTAACGAATCTAAGTGACCAGATGGATTTTTACAACAAGCGATGACATTTGCCATGCTCACCATCATTGCAACAGGCTTAATGTTACAACTTATATTGACTTTATATTAATATTATAGTAATTGAAGTCAAATTCTAACAGTTACCATATTAGGATTTGATCCTGTGTTCCTTGGACTTCAGGTTGGACATTGAAATTACTGGTCCTGAGACATTATTACTGTGCTACAGACTACAATTTGTGCACAACACTTACAGAAAAATTACAAGAAAGGAAAATGCAACACTGCATCTGAGCTGACTCATCTTTTTACAGGCTGTTGATTCAGGATGTCAATGATCTTTATCATTTTCTGACTTGGTTTGTTCTGTTCCATTGTGATCTAATAGAGACTACTTCCCCATTTCACATGAAAAAAACTGTCCTCTCCATGATCAAAAGCATCCATTCTAGTCATCAGTTGAAGAGTTATATTGACAAGCACAAGTATTTATCATTGTATGCTATTTTCTTCAGTTATGCAGATATGTAGATTAAAACCAAGAGTTTAAATTTGATTTAAAAAAAAAGACTGATAGCTAACAAAAACAAGGGAAAATTAAGAAACAAATGATTAAAAAATTTAAATAGCAAATATAAAAACATATGAAACCAATAGAAAGGAATATCAACATGCATCAAAAACAGAATGATTTTACACATTGTCTGAAGCTACAATCAACAGATTCACAAATATCCAAAAGAAATCAAGACAAGGCATTGTCAAATAAATCAACAGCTTTAATTTGTCTAATTCTAAAGATCAATTGCACAAGTTGTATGCAGATATAAGATAGGACACACTTTAAAATCCCTCACTCAATCTGTATTGATGTAGCCTTTGAACATGTCATAGCAAATAAATTGAAAAATGCTAAAGAAAGGGAAGAGCCAAGCATACAAAACACAAGTACCAGGAAATCGGGAAGAACTCTTTGTATAAATTATGCATCACAGAGGTCCGGCCTGCACGACTGGATCCACATTGGACCCTTGAGGCTTAACAATTCAGTTCTCAAAAAGAAGGCAACTCAATGGTGTTAGTGCTTATTTATTATTTTCCTGTTCATTCCTTTTGGTTTTTTGTGGGCCTGAAGGCTCACAAAGTATTATTAATCATATGGTTGCCTTATTAATGATTCAAAACTGAATCAGGATAGCAGGATTTGCTAGTGTCAACTGCTGAAATATGGGTGAATTAAACAGAATAAGTGCTTAACTTTTATGAGGTAGACTTTAATTTCCACCACGCACCACTAAACCAGTGGTAGCTTAACCATTGAAGACAATAAACAGAGAAATCCAATATAGTGTTTAAAAGACGGCTGATCTGCAACACTGATCTAAAATGTACCCCTTTATGTGTCTAGTCAAGCTTATATGAGTGTTTTGAGGGGTGATGGGAAGAAGAAGATGGGAAATCTGTAATTGAGCTTTGAGGGTCAAATAAAATGATGTGTTCTACGGCCTTTTAGCATTTAAAGATATTAGGAGTGTGATGTTACTTGATAATGACCACAGCTTTGGGAATTTTAAACAGTAAACCAGAATGACAAGTAACGGTGTAGGCAAATTTCATTTCTGTGTTACATATGGTCTAGTTCTGAGGCTATATGTTATTGCTATCTAATTATAATTTACTGTGTTGATGGATGTTATCATTCAACAGACATAGTCACATTATCATTGTTCCTTCCATATTAATAAACATTGTAACCATCACTTCTTTTGGTATCATAGTTGGATCACAAGTGCAATAAATCTGTCTGGATCATTCAGTTAGTCAATTTTGTTTCCACTTGTAAATCTCATAAATTGCCTTTTTAATAGATACATTATAATTAACCAGGGATTCATGTAGACATGGAATGATTCACTGAAACGATGGCACCAACATTCAAGTACTTATGTGTGGTTTTGTTTATGCAAGTGTCCCAGGTGATAAATTAATATCATTTCTCCCTTTTTTTTGATTTCCACAGATGCTAATAGAACTCTTAAATAGTTTCTGTGCACCACAAACAAAAATCTATGGGGCATATCAGAAGGGATCTCTTATACCTGCGACTACTAGCACATGGATCATGAGTGTTGGCTGAATGTATGAAGAACACACAGACCACGATATCGAGTGTTGTGCAATTTTGATTTGACACTAGTGGTGCCAATATGAAGCTCAATGCTCCTGCTAACTCCTTTACATAAAAGCATATGTAGCTGAAGATGGGTTTAACAGCTGAAGATGGGTGAAACAGCTGAAAGAATGCCCCTTCCTCACACCATCATCAACTATTTACAGCTTAATTGCTAGATCATATATTCCAACTATTTCTTTGATTCTGTAAGTGTTTAGGGTTTTTTTATACTTGTTTAAGGATGCCAAAATCTACAGGGAGTGGTATGGAAGGTGCTGAATGAGCTGGCTTCAAAGATTCTGCATAAATCTATTACTCCCAGCATGGAGTCACTGTAGATGCTCCCCTTGGAATACTGCAGGATTTGAAGAATAAGTGAAGGCTCCAAAGAATAAGAATGTTTGTGAGAAGAGGAAGGAGGTGTCAGAGAAGGCCTCCCTACAAGAGGCCATATCCACTTATGGTGTTCAGATTATTATCGCTGAGCTGAAACTCAGTAAGAACCAATTTGAGAGATGTCTGTGCTGCATTGGAAATGATCTCGTGGAAGCAGACACCTGTTGCAGTTACAACTTAAACTTCAAACTAGAGGAAAGACTGCATTGTCAGGTAACTATGACGATTGACTAATATGTGTCTGGCTCCTAGAGGCAGGAGGTGGAAATATTTTGCAGCGCTGTTGTTTACTTTCTCTACTTAGTGGGAGGTTAGCTACATTTCATTGTGGCTTGTCAAAGAAAAGAAGCCAGAGCAGCATGCAGCTTAACACGACTTTCTAGCTTCCTTATGATGCTGTATGTTGTTGATTCCACTTAGTGGATTGCTCACATCAGTTCTGGTCCTATTTTGGAATTAGTCGTATTCCATCTCCATGAAGTCTAGCCATTGTGTATATTGCCTCCCAGAATGGGGATAGGAACTGGCAGAGCTCCAAGCCCCAATGTGATAGGTTCATGATTCTAATGATCAAAGTTCAATAACAAAGTCTGACTTGAATTTCCCAGTTGACCTACAGGTTCCAGAGGCAGCAGCAGTCTCCCAACATCAGGACATCACCTCCATCCTGAAGAGCCATCTCACTCACTTACTTACCGTCCATGACAGCTTCAGCTTTCAGGCTGCATGGTCTCTGACTGGCCCTCCAGCTTCATCCATAATTGGAGAACAAGTCCACATGATGATAGTTAATTGGCCACTTTGGGGAAAATTGTTGTGAGTGTTTGTTTCCCAAGGGGTTTCTCATACCCCTTTGCCCCTGACAGCCAGATTCAAATGTGCAAGGTAAATCCTGCTCAACGTTTTCAGTGCCTTGACAGTGCTGGTTGACTTGAGCAGTATGCGGCAGGTTGGTTGTAAATCTTTGCTCCTGTGAGGGGACACGACGTGGTCAACAGTTATGCAGTGAGCAGTTTTGATAAAAAGAGCTTGCGGAGGATGATGAGGAAGAAGAAGGTACAATACAATGCAAATCTAATGTTGTGGCTAGACAAGGAAGTCATCCGTCCATAACATGAGAAACAAATCTTAATCTAAATTTGGGGTGGCATGGTGGCTCAGTGGTTAGCACTGCTGCCTCACAGCGCTAGGGACCAGCGTTTGATTCCAGTCTCGGGCGACTATCTGTGTGGAGTTTGCATATTCTCCCTAAGTTTGAGTGGGTTTCCTCCAGGTGCTCTGGTTTCCTCCCACATTCCGAAAGCTGTGCAGGTCAGGTGAATTGGCCATGCTAAATTGCCCATAATGTTAGATGCATTAGTCAGAGAGAAATATAGGAAATGAGTCTGAGTGGGTTACTCTTCAGAGGGTCGATGTGGACTTGTTGGGCCAAAGGGCCTGTTTCCACCAATAAGCCTTCACCTTAAAGCTGATCATCACAGTATCCACTAGACCACATTACAAAAACAAAAACTATTAATATATTCCAAACTAAATTTATAAATCAAACCATACCAAAAGGCGTACAACAGCCAATCAATTTCTCTAATTATTTCTATCTACTGCGTTGTATTTTGGCTGTCTTTTATTTGTCTTTGCTGGTCCCAGTGTTCCTCTCGCTTCAGCACTTTGAAAGTGAGGTAAGCTTTTGCTGCAGTGCCATCAAATATTCTGCATTGGTTAGATCCACAATCACTAAACTGGAGTTAGCTATCTGTTCTGTATTGAACTGGATAGGCCCTAACATGGAACACACTGTCTCTGAGGATAGTGGAAGCAGAGATGATAAATGAATTCAAAAGGAATTTGGATGGGCACTTGAAGGAAATAACTTCAAAAGGCAACAGGTATAGAATTGGGGGAATGTGACTGTCTAGCTTGCTCTATAGGTGGATGCATGGACTCAATGAGCTGAATCGCTTCATTCTGTGCCATAATAACTTTGAGATTCTGACACTCATTCCTCCATTTTATATTGTTACAGGAGATGACAACATAGAACAGAGCAGCATAAGGTGTGTGTGTGTGTCTGATTGTGTGTGTGTGTTATTGTACACGTGTGTGTGTGTGCGTGCGCGCGTGTGTGTGTTCATGCGTGTCTGTCAATTGAAAAGTTGTCCAGCAATTGAATTATGCAGTCATAAAGACATACAGCATGGAAACAGACCCTTCAATCCAACTAATCCATGCTGACCATAATCCAAAACTAAACTACTCCCATCTGTGTATGTCCCTCCAGACATTTCTTATTCATGTACTTATCCAAATATCTTTGAAACGCTGTACCCGCATCCACCAGTTCCTCTGAAAGTTCATTCCACTCTCGGATCACTTTCTATGTAAAGAAATTGCCCCTTATGTGTTTTTAAAATATTTCTTCTCTCATTTCAAAAATATGCACCCCCCCAGCTTGCCCCTCTCCACCCCCCCACCCCACCCCCAACAGTCTTGAAATCCCCCAGCCGAGGGAAAAAGCACCTGCCTCCTATGCAGAGCGTATCCTTTGCTTCACAGGTCAAGACCAGGATAGCATCTAAGGGAAGAGGAAAATAATTCAATCCACTGCCAAGCAATTAAATACCACTCTGCATTCCACTGCCTCTCTCCCATAAAACATGCTGCCTGTCTCATTAATTGCATACCATTTCTATCCACGAGCCACAACACCATCTCTCTCTTGTGTCTTGCGAGAAGAAATGCTCAGCTCCACCAGAAGCCACGTCCTGGATTTCTGAGGATGAGGGTACTGAGGACTCATGGGAAGGATCAGCAAGGCTGCCTCCCCCCCACAACAAGCTCAAATACTGATACCGAGATGGGAATGTTAAGGCTGGAGACCATGGGACCACAAGCTGGTGAGCACTTCCCTGCCAAAGCTCTGCAGCTACCAGAGGAAGAAACATGCTATGCCCCAAGCGCTCAGAGGACTGTCGGACATCAGGCACCTGCGCAATCTCAGGCAGGAGAAGAGCAGGACGGCATGGTGGCTCTGTGTTTAGCACTGCTGCCTCACAGCACCAGGGACCCAGATCCGATTCTAACCTTGGGCAACTGTCTGTGTGGTTCACACATTCTCCCCGTGTCTGCGTGAGTTTCCACTAGGCGCTCCAGTTTCACCCCACAGTTCAAAGATGTGCAGGTTAGATGGATTAGCCATAATAAATTGTCCATAGTGTCCAGGAATGTGTAGGTAAGGTGGAATAGCTATGGGGAATGCAGGGTTCCAGGGATAGGGTGGGGGGCTGGGCCTGGGTGGAATGCTCTGCGGCGGGTTGGTGTGGACTCACTAGGCTGAATGGCCTGCTTCCACAACACAGGGATTCTATGTTTCCATGACCTTGTGATGTCAGCAGTCAGGGACATCCTTCACATACACAGGAAAGAACAGAAGTAGCAGACAGGACTGTGTGACATGATGGTCCTCACTACATCAATACAGCCAATCATGCTACAGTTTATCTACTTCCATGGACAGGTTGGTGCCTGTCATGCAGAAACCGTGCCAATTTGCATTTCCTTCAGTGTCTGCTAGAGAATCGAGAAGAAAGCTTATGGTCGCATGAGCAACAATAGCTTGTACATGACTCTAGCTTATGAATAAATTTGTGTGCTTTAACAATGTAAATGGTTGTTATTATCTCTATATAGGCTCAAAACAAATTGTTACATTATCCAGCAGCATTTCATGGACACAGTCAAGGATCAATGGATACAGTCCTGCACTCAGAACCTCCTGCACCATCTGGAAGCAAGGGAACAACATGTGCACATGACACTGGGTCTTGCAAACATCTTTGGTGCTTTTTGCCTAACATCACTCTCAATACAAAAGTGCAGTTGCCAATGCATTATCCAGCAGTAGCTATGCTAGAATGTGCAACATACAAGGAGGGAAAAGATATATGCTGGCCAGGGAGTAGGCAGCCTGCATGCCTCTGAGCTATACAGTACAGAGGTCTGTGATCAGTGTTCTTTCCCATTAAAAACCCTATGACTGGTGATTGCTGCAGCCTCCTCCCTCATAAAATTTTTCACTTATTCCACCTACTCCAATGTTGAGACAGAACTTTGAGAATTTCCATCTGATTCTGCTTCATAACTCACTATAGCCCACGTTGGTCAGACCTCTCTAAGATTCTGCCCTAGTTTTATCAACAATGTGCAAGGCACACTTAGCCAGCTGGATGCAGTATCTGTGCACATGCATTAATCCTCCAAGCAGGTGTACCTAACTGTGTCTAATAATCTCTTTCAAACATGGTCTGTACAACATTCTCACACAAAACAAATTCTGGGATATAGGTTTAACACTTATGCTTAGAATGGGGATTTCCTGAACGTCAAACCAAAAACAAAACTATACACAATCCATGTCTCCCAATTTTTGCCACCAGAAATTAGAAGTAATGTGGCAGGGAGCAATTCAGGATGATGAATATGTGATTTCCATCTCCACTTAATGAAGACACAAGCAAAATGATATAATATGACAGGAAGAATGAAGAAAGACAATGGGTGAAATCTTATTGGAGCCTGAACAGCATGACAAATGGCAAAATCAGTGTCAGCTTTGCATGAAAGGTCCAGGAAGACCCTTCTCAATGTCAAGAGGAACTCACTGTATATTTTAATTATCTGCTGAACAACGAGACAGGATTATTGGTATCAGCCATGAGTTGTCTATTAAGTGGGATTGTAGGTTTTTTTAATGTCTTTTTAATGCTGAAACTTATCTCATTAATGTTCAGATTTCTATCTGAAAATAAATATGCCAAACAAGCTAGACATAAAGAATTTGTAGCGAGTTTTGAGAAGATTTGTAGCTCAGGTTGAGGTTTAGGATGTAGGTTTGCTTGATGAGCTGGAAGGTTCATTTCCAGACGTTTTGTCGCCCTACTAGGTAACATCTCCAGTGGGTCTCAGGCGAAGCACTGCTGATAATACCTGCTTTCTATTTCTATGTTTGGGTTTCTTTAGGTTGGTGGTGTCATTTCCTGTGGTGATGTCATTTCCTGTGGTGAAGTCACCTCCTGTTCCTTTTTTTAGGGGGTATTAGATGGGGTCTAACTCGATGTGTTCGTTGATAGAGTTCCAACTGAAATGTTTGAAAATGAACCTGCCAGCTCAGCGAGCAAACCTACATCCATGAAGAATTTGTGTCACGAAAGTTAAAGCAGGTATCTGGTAACTTCAGCTTAATGTTGGTTCCAAGGAACCTCCATGTTCGTCAACACCAAAGATCATCTCAGAGCATGATGCATTGGCACCATCTACTTGTGCATGGACATTGTGAGGAATTGGCAAATGGCACATCTCCAATCTCCCACCTTGGTGTCAGTACTTGAGCTTGTTGGGGGGGTTGCAGGAGGCAGCCTTGCTGATTCCAGAGTACACTGGCAATTAGCTTTGAAAGGTTATTCTAAGGAGTCTGTACTCACATGGACTAGACCAAGTTGTATCTCATGGCTGCTAGTTTGCTCTCGTGACATTCACTCACTTAATGCTGACCTGCATTCTCAAAATGTCCCTGTTTTGCCTTTCCTTGCTATGCTGTGCCATGTTTGTTGGCTTATTGTCATTTCAACTAGAGCCAAAATCTATGAACTGCCATTCCAACATGTACTTTTACATGATACGTAGACCGGATGCTGTCAGTATGAATTTGTTGAGGGGAAGGTGGACATCTTACTGGATAGTACATTTGAGACGAAAATTGTTGTGCTGGAAAAGCACAGCAGGTCAGGCAGCATCCAAGGAGCAGGAGAGTTGGCATTTTGGGCATAAGCCTTTTATCAGGAAAGACACATTGAGACATTAATCTAACACCTACAGCATGTAACAGCTGCCTGTACCCAAGCACACGGCCTAATGAGAAACTTGCCTTACAGCTCAGAAAATGCATAAAAGATGCAACGGGTTCCTCCCAACATTGCAAATTCATTTGGCCAGACTTCTTACGCGAACCTGACACAAATCTTGCTATTGCCCATGTTGTTCAGACACAGATAAGGTTTCACCCATTGTCTTCTTTCATTCATCCTCTCAAATGACCATGTCAGAAAATGGTCATGGCTAGCTCAGTTCAGCCAAAAAGGGGCCAATGTCCATCAGGAGTCTGGTACCCTGAGTTATGGGCACAGACTGCACAGAGTCCAAGGGCTTGACCAGGTCAGTTGGTCACTTACATAATTATATATAGGAATAGGAAAAGGGCAGTGATAAGTCCTGTAGAACCAGAACCAGCAATCTATAGAATTGCATCTCGGGGAGATGCAATTACTGGAGGCTGGGAGCTGGTTAGGCATGTCTAGGAGCTGTGTGTCAAAGTCAGTCAGAGGTCTGGGGCAACTACAGTCCATCTGTTAATCATTGAGGATTGAAAAATGGTGGAATGGTGAAAAATGGGTGAAAACCTATAGACACCAAAAGGGATGAGGAAGTCGGGGGGGGGGGGGAGGAGGAGCAAGGGTAAAATAGAGGCATGTGTAGATTTGGGGATGGTGACAGGGAAACTCAAAGTGAAATAGGGAGATAGATGGAAAAGTATCAGATGTATGGTCAGGTATGGGAGGGGTGTTATTAAAGAGGGGGAGCATAGAGGAGTAGGATGGGCAAAAATGCAGGATTTATGCTTATTGGATGCTTAGACATTGAAGAAGCAGACATGAAACAAGAATTTGCAAAATCCAGTTACATTTAATTTGCAATTTTTAAAAAATCTATTTGCAATGCATGGATACAAATTGTTATGACATGGCTTTGAACCCTTCTGCTAATTAAGCCAAACACCCAGAAAAGCTCACCTCACCTCACCTCATAATTTGTTAAGATATGAGTGACAGAGAACTCCCAAATTCCACGATTTAAAGAAAATAATCTCAACTTATTCGTTAACTCTAAAAGTGAACATTAAACAACTATTCACAATTCTAAGCCCCCCTTTCTCTTAGCAGCTAATTACCTGTCTCCAACTCTATAACAAAATATTGTTCCAACAAAACACTTACTAAAATTACATTAACTTAATTTCAAAACCCAACAGCAGCTATCATCTTCGGTGTCTGTCTGCTTCCGGCTGAAGATCTCCCTGGGTTGTCTTCTTTCTTTTTACTGTGAAGATGTTTCATATGAAAAGGTACCTTTGATAGAGAGTGTTTCTATGTCTTGGGTCTTTTTCTTGATTGCAGTTGCTCTGTCTGATTTTGCCTGCCTCTGTCAAAATGCCTGCCTTTTTCTATCCCTAACAGTGGATCAACTCATTGAATTTATTGTTTTGCCAACATCGAACCAAACTTGATTGGGTTTGGTATTCTAGGGCATTATTAGAACTGGTTGGTTAAATTCGAATTGTTGTCAAAACAGCAACCAACTCAGATATCTATTTCACAGCCAAATGTTACATATTTTCAATTTTCCAGTACACGCTGAAACTACTGTTATAAGGTCTCAGTGCAGAACACATTAACTCTCTTTTAAAGGTACAGTAGACAACTTCAACTTCATAATAAAATGCTGGTCAAAAGCTAATTGCATCATGCCATTGGTGCTTACAAATCTCACACTACCATCTCAATCATTTAGAATTTACTGACCATAACTTAAAAGAAGGCAAATACTAGCCAAAACCCCTAGTCAGTTGTGAAACTTCCAAGGGTGCTCTAGAAGGAAAAGAACATTGCTTCATCATATGTAATGCAAGTACGACAATGAACAGAATTGAATGCAATGAAAAAATGAATGGTAGATATGGGTTGGGGCTGGGAAGGAGCTCAGAGCACAGGAGTTCGAGAGGATGAGAGCTGGGTGCAGCAGACAACCATGGATTGTAGTATAGTTATTAATTATGATGCCAGCATTTTGTTTGCTTTGTGGGGGCTAATTGGAACCTCAATTCATTTTGTCCGTGTTTCCTTTTGCTGCTTACCTGTTACCTGTCCAGTTTCTTCACTGTATATGATGGTCTCCTACTGGACAATGACAAGAAGCTGATGTCCAGTGGGCATTAGGGACAGATTAGCAGTGACTTAGGGAGGATGTTTGGATTATATGTAACTAAGTGCATTAAACTGTGTGGCCTAATGGCTTTGCAGTGACTAAGGTGAAATAACAGCGCTCTATGTGTGAGGGAATCTCAGCCAGCAACATGTCATGAGCATGTGTCTTTTTGGATGCTGTGCCATTACAATGCCAATGAGGGATAATGCCAAATTTTTGTCTGGGTCATATTGGCTTTCTAAAGATGGCACAAGAGCAAATGATGCCGGTCTTCCGTGGATATCTACTGAGTGGCAAGCTGTTCTTGGAGCAATAGAGCTGGAATCAAAGGACATGGATGACAGAGGGATGCACTAGATGGATAATGAGGAGAATTTGGTAAATTATGGCGAAAAATCTCACTAGGCCTTACAGCCAAACAAAACCTCCAAAAGCTTGATGCTTAGAATCACTACAGTGTGGCAGCAGGCTATTCTGTCCAGTGAGTCCATACCGGCCCTCTGAAAAGCAGCCCATCCAGACCCATCCCCCCTACCCTATAGCCCCGCATTTCCCATGGCTAATCCACCTATCCTGCACATTCCTGGTCACTATGATAATTTAGCATTGCCAATCCACCCAACTTGCACATCTTCGGACTGTGGGAGGAAACTGGAGCACTTGAAGGAAGTCCATGCAGACATAGGGAGAATGTACAAACTCTGCACAGACAATCGCCCGAGACCGGAATCAAACCTGGGTCCATGGTGCTGTGCGGTAGTAGCGCGAGCCTCCATGCCACTGAGCCAGTAAGTGGGAGAACCTGATCAGCCACAATTTAATTGAATGGCAGAGCAGACTCAATGGACTGAATGACCTACTTCCGCTCCTTCATCTAATATTCAGCCCAATGTAAACCCAAGTGTGCACTTCCAAAAGAGTGAGGAATGGATGTTGCAGGTTCCAGGGTTTAGATCCTTCATTAAAAACAGGCAAGGCGGTAAAAGAGGGGGAGGCATGGCCTTGTTAGTCAAAGATAGTATAACGGTGGCTGAGAGAACTTTTGATGAGGACTCGTCTACTGAGGTAGTGTGGGCTGAGGTTAGAAACAGGAGAGGAAAAGTCACATTTCTTGGACTTTTTTATAGGCCTCCGCAGAGTTCCAGGGAGGTGGAAGAGAGAATTAGCAACATTATTCTGGGTAGGAGTGAAAGGAACAGGGTGGTCATTTTGGGGGACTTTAACTTCCCCAACATTGATTGGAAATGTTATAGCTCTAGTACGTTGGGTGGATCAGTTTTTGTCCACTGTGTACAGGAGGGTTTCCTGACACAGTGTGCCGAAGGGCCGACAAGGGGGGAGGCTACACTGGATCTGGTGCTTGGTAATGAACCAGGCCAGGTGTTTGATTTGGTTGTAGATGAGCATTTTGGCGAGAGTGACCATAATTCAGTTATGTTTAGTTTAGCGATGGAAAGGGATAGGTACATGCTATAGGTCAAGAGTTATCGATGGGGCAAGGGCAATTATAATGTTATTAGGCAAGAATTAGGATGCATAGAATGGGGTAGCAAAATGCAGGGGATGCAGACAATGGAAATGTGGAGCTGGTTTAAGGAACAAATATTGCGTGTCCTTGATAGGTATGTCCCTGTCAGGCAGGGAGGAAGTGATAAGGTAAGGGAACTGCGGTTTACAACAGAAATTGCATCTCTTGTTAAGAAGAAGAAGGAGGCTTATGTGTTGATGAGGTAAGATGGTATAGATAAGGCGATGGAGAGTTACAGATCAGCTGAGAAGGATTTAAAGAGAGAGTTAAGAAGAGCAAAGAGAGGACACGAGCAGTCTTTAGCAAATAGAATAAAGGAGAACCCTAAAGCTTTCTATCGGTATGTGAGGAATAAAAGGATGATTAGGGTAGGAATAGGGCCAATCAAAGGCAGAAGTGGGAAGTTGAGTGTGGACCCTGTAAAGATTGGAGAGGTGCTAAATGAACATTTCTCATCAGTGTTCACTCAGGAAAAGGAGGTATTGTAGAAGAGAAGAATGAGGCACGAGATATTAGACTAGAAAGGATCACAGTTAATTACGCACAGGTGTTATCAATTCTAGAAGGAGTGAAAGTAGACAAGTCCCCTGGGCCAGATGGGATTTATCAGAGGATTCTCTGGGAAGCTAGGGAGGTGATAGCACAGCCTTTGGCTTTGATATTTGAGTCATCATAGCATACAGGTTTAGTACCTGAGGACTGGAGGATTGCAAATGATGTGCCCTTGTTCAAGAAGGGCAGCAGAGATGACCCAGGTAATTATAGACCAGTGAACCTTACTTCTGTTGTAGGAAAGGTTTTGGAAAGCATTATGAGAGATACAATTTATAATCATCTAGCAAGCAACAATTTGATTTCAGATAGTCAACATGGTTTCGTCAAGGGCAGGTCATGTCTCACAAACCTCATTGAGTTTTCTGAGAAGGTGACCAAGCATGTAGATGATGGTAGGGCAGTTGACGTGGTATACATGCACTTCAGTAAAGCCTTTGATAAGGTTCCACATTGTAGGCTGATGGAGAAAATGCAGAGGCATGGAATTGAGGGTGATTTAGCAGCTTGGATTAAAAACTGGCTTTCTGGAAGAAGGCAGCAAGTGGTGGTTGATGGAAAATATTCAGTCTGGAGTTCAGTTACTAGTGGTGTGCCACGAGGATCTGTTTTGGGACCACTGCTGTTTGTCATTTTTAATAATGACTTAGATGCAGGCATAGCTGGATGGATTAGTAAATTTGCAGACAACACTAAAATCGGTGGAGTAGTGGACAGTTTGGAAGAGTGTTACAGGTTGCAGGGGGACTTGGATAAACTGCAGAATTGGGCTGAGGGGTGGCAAATGGAGTTCAATGCAGCTAAATGTGAGGTGATGCACTTTGGGAAGAATAACAGGATGGCAGAGTGCATGGTCAATGGAAAGATTTTTGGTAGTGTGGATATGCAGAGGGATCTTGGAGTCCATGTGCATAGACCCCTGAACGTTGACACCCAGGTGGATAGTGCTGTTAAGAAGGCATACGGTGAGTTAGGTTTCATTGGTAGAGGGATTAAGTTCCGGAGCTGCAATATCATGCTGCAACTATACAAAACGCTTGTGCGGCCACACTTGGAATATTGTGTACAGTTCTGGTCGCCCCCATTACAGGAAGGATGTGGAAGCATTTGAAAAGGTGCAGAGGAGATTTACCAGGATGTTGCCTGGTCTGGATGGAAGGCTTTATGAGGAAAGGCTGAGAGACTTGGGTCTGTTCTCATTGGAAAGAAGAAGGCTAAGGGGGGATTTGATAGAGACATGCAATATGATCAGAGGATTAGATAGGGTAGACAGTGAAAGACTTTTTCCTAGGATGGTGACGTCAGCTTGTACGAGAGGGCACAACTACAAATTGAGGGGTGGTAGGTTTAAGACAGATGTCAGAGGCAAGTTCTTTACGCAGGGAGTTGTAAGGGCGTGGAATGCCCTACCTGCTAAGTCAACTCAGCCACATTAGGGAGATTTAAACAATCCTTAGATAAGCACATGGATGATTTTGGGATAGTGTAGGGGGACAAGCTGAGAATAGTTCTCAGGTTGGTGCAATATCGAGGGCCGAAGGGCCTGTTCTGCGCTGTGTTGTTCTATGTTCTATGTTCTCTGTTGCAGGGTTTAATCAGGACTGGTAGTCACTGAAGGCTGCTTTTCTCTGGTGTGAGACCAATGTCCATTGTCTCAGTTCTCAATGAAAAGTACACAGCTAGTTGTAATATGAAACTCCCCATGCTGGCTTTTACTGAGTCCAGCAGGAGAGAGAGACTGCTACAAATGGATCCAGTTTCATTGAATGTTATGAAATGCGTCAGACAGCTGACAGCACCAGCACTGGCTTATTGCAATGTAAAAGCAGCTTTGAAACGATTGCTCACACTGCTGCTAATCTACTCATGGACAGAAGTAAGCCTCAGGGTGTTATACAGCATTAAAAATGAAGCTGGATGGCACAGGCAAATTAAACTCTATGCTTGTGTGTCTGTTGGTGTAGCTAGATGGGGTTAACATGAGATTAGAATTGTACTGTGTTGCCATTTATCATGAGTTTTGAAGATTATTCAGACAGAGAATTACAGCATTTTTGTAACCTGCTTTTATACAATCTAAGCTGGGAAACTAGAAAATGTTCCGCAACAGTTTCAGAAGGCTGGCATAGACACCAAAACACTGATAATTTAAAGCAGCACTGAACATCAGTTTGGAAATGCAATAGAACATGACATAAACAGCAGGTATACCCAACACTTCACCATCGTTATTGCAGGGATGATAGTTAAAATTTGCAAATCATCAGTTTGCAGTGTCGGTATCAGATGTACAAATTGAGCTCCAGAAAGCTAAGATTAATTTTCTAAAATGGCCTAAGGATGTATCTCCTTGAACTTTTTTTTTGCATTTTGAATCTGACTACAATTCTACTTTTGAAGCTGCAATTTTCTTTTTTAATTTTCTGGATGACTGAAGAAAAGAAAAGTAATTGAGAAAAAAAAGAAAGAAAGGCTTGCACCTGAAAACATTTCATGGTCTCAGCATGTGCATTATTAGCATTGTTGAAGTGTCATAGCCCCGTAATACTGTAGAAAATATGGCAGTCAATTTATGCACAGCAAACTCCTGCAAATATCAAGGAGATAATAACTAGGCAATTTATTTTTGTGACATTGAGTAAGGAATAAATATCAGGCAGAACATCAGGGATAGCTCAGCTATTCTTTGAAACGGATTCATGGGATCTTTTACATTCTCCCTTACTTGAGTAAGGTCAAGTCCAGGTCGGAAATATATAGCAAATGGCAGAACCCTTTGGAGTATGGCTATGCAGAGGGATCTGGGTGTGCAGGTCCACAGATCACTGAAGGTGGCATTGCATGTAAAGAAGGTAATAAAGAAAAAGGCCTATGGCATGCTTGCCTTCATTGGAAGGGGCATTAAGGATAGACAAGTTATGCTGCAACTTCATAGAAATTTAGTTAGGCCACACTTGGAAAATTGTGTATAGTTCTGGTCATCACACTACCAGAAGAATGTGGATGCTTTGGAGAGGGCACAGATAAGGTTTACCAGGATGTTGCCTGACATGGGGGTATGGTTTAGCTATGAAGAAAGATTGACTACAGTGGGATTGTTTTCACTGGAACACAGGAGGTTGTGAGGCGACCTGATAGAAGTTAATAAGATTGTGAAAATCATGGATAGAGTGGAAAATATGAGGCTTTTTTCCATTATGAGGGTGGACGGGTCAACTACTAGGGAAACACAAGTTCAAGGTGCGAGGAGAGATGTTTAAAAGAGATATGTGAGGCAGGTTTTTCACACAAACGGTGGTGAGTGCCTGGAAGGTGTTGCCGGAGGAGGTGATGGAAGCAGATGCAACAACTGCATGACTAGGAAGAGAATAGAGAGATATGGATCCTGTGAGTGAAAACAGTTTTAGAACGGAAGGGCAAAATGTGTTGGTGCAGGCTTGGAGGGCTGAAAGGCTTATTTTTGTGCTGCAATGTTCTTTGTTCTTTGGCTTAATGAATCATCTGAAATACAGCATCAACTGAGCCACGTCTGACATTCAGAAAAGGCTTGTATTTATACAGTGCTTTTCACAGCCACTGAATTCCACAAAATGCTTTACAGTACAGCCAATGCAGTGTTTTTGAACTATAGACACTACAATGTAGAAACCTTAATACAATTTCCTAGGTCTTCTTGATCTGCACATTGAAGCCTTTTAAATATGTTGCTATAATAATTACTCCCTACAGTTTACTCTATGCCTGCAAATCAAAATCTTCTCATTATCAGTCCTTGTTCTGGAGCCTGGGACAATTCAGAAGTCAGCAGAAATAAAAGTATGCTGATATAACTGTTTGAAATAAATCATTTTTAATTTTAAATGTTGTCAGAAAGGATGATGATCAGTCGATATCATTGAAGCTTGACTTGGAGTCGAGTTCTAATGAGGGATTGCACCCAAACAATAATCTGTGTTTTCCACCTTTAAAGGCAGATCAACATGCTTTGCACTTCAAACATTAAATGTTTACATCATCGAAGAAAGTAAGTCTATAAATTGTAGGTGACAACAGCAGAATACTAATAAATGTGTTCTTATGATTTTTCCCTAACTGCTACTTTAAATAGCCAGTAAGCATTTTTAAGAGAAGTGTTAACCCATTCTTCAAGCACCAGATAGATGATTATCACATAAATGTGTTAAGCTCCCATCTGTTCTTTTTTTTGCTTAAAATAACTATAAACCAAAAATAATTCTGAGTCTTTTATCAAAAAATGTTATTTTTAGATTGAGTCAGATGAAGAGAGGTCAGATGAGGCACTTGGGGAGTACAGATATCATAAAAGACTTGTAGGTCAGAGTGATCTGTTTCTGTTCAGTACATTCAATAAATTCTAGTATTGAAAATAAAACTCACTGTTATCATTAAAAACATTTCAACTGTCACAAAATCCTAGCTTATATGAACAGACAAGAAGAACTGAATTTTATACTCTCATGTGGACCAAACGACAGCCTCCAGGTTTCTATCTATTGTATATATTTTTTGATTATTGTCACTCCTCACATTTCCCTGTGGAAAATGCAGAGTTAATTCAGTCTCTCTTGGTTTCTGGATAATAATAAAGGACCTCCACTGTGAGAGTGGCAACTAATTGAAAATAACTTTCCCTTGCAGAACACAACAGGGAAGCACAGTCACCAGTTCAGAGCAGATATGAAGGCAGTGCAGTAAGAAAGTTGCAAAAATCTGATGACAAGCAGGTAACTGATTGCAAAGCAAAATCATTTTCTGCAAGTTGTCATGATCAATGTAAGAAAATGTTCTGGAATTCAGAATTCTATGTCTCTGGCCTATATTGATCTGTTCTATTCATTTATTGATGCAAATTTGGTAAGCTGTTGATTTCTCCACTCCAGAGATGACTGACTTACACACAGTGCTAACTGAGGTGCATTCTATATCAATAGATCACTTTGGTACAAGCTGATGGTGAAACACGTGAAGTATCAAACAGTATCATTTACGGTGCAAGGATAAGGCTGGGGCATTCCAGGAAATTCTAATCCTTGGGAATCATCACTCACTCATGAATGTGACCTGAGATGTGAAAGCCAAACTAATAAATATAGGAAGTTCCAAACGTGTAGCAAAGTGGGAGGCTCACCTTACGCGCCAGCTGATGCAAAGTTAAAGTATGTTGGGATAGCTGCCTGCATAAAATTGATCATTTTTGATGCATGATTGGGTAACTGAACCACTCTTTGAAATTCAAGTGGATTTTCATTTATGTAAGTTAATTGGAGCTTTATAATATCACCCCCACCACCAACACACATCTTGGTGTGCCTTTGTAGCGCTGTGAAGAGGATCAGAAGGTTGTGTCACCATGGTGATGAAATATAAAGTATCAGTTTTTGAATTCCAGCACCTGATTTTAATATTTGGAATTTTGATGGATGGAAATGGTTTTAAAAATAAGTTCGACAGATGGAATAACAAAACAAGAATTCAAATGAGGAAGGAAGAGGTGTATGGATTTTTAACTTTAGAACTGAAATCAACTTGAAAACTCTCCCTCTCTCTGCGTCTCTGAAAGAGGAAATGCATCCTATGACAAGATGAATTAAAAAGAAACACCAGCCCATCAAGAATTCAAAGGACAGCGGAAAGTTTCATCACTGACGATGATGCAAGAGATTAACTTAAACCACAGCCCCGGGTTAAAGCTTACACCTCCAGGAAATCCTAAGGATTTTAAACTATATGTTTCTTTCATTTTCCTTTTATCCTAGATAACATCCCCTTTTAACTTTGAACCTGTGGGAGTATGTTTGATGTTATATTTCTATTTTCATTTAGGATTAGATGATAATACGATTGCTTGTTCTTTCACTGAAGAAAGTGTTGCGATTGGTTTTGTACTGCGACAGTGGAAAGCAGTTTATATTTTAATTGGAGAGAGGCATAGTCTCATGTTAAAAAGAACATGGATCTATTTTGGAGCCAGTCAAGCATGTTTAAAAGAGCAAGCCATTTCTTCACTCCTCACCAGGCCATAATAAATTTTGGGGATCAGAATCCAGGGTAGTTCCAACAGGCTAGCCCAGAATTTGAACAGGAAAATATATTTTCTCTTCAAAACCTATTTGGAAAAAAAAGCAAAAAAAAGATTTTCTTAGGTTTGTTACATTAATGTAATTAGACACCACATTTATTATTGAAGAAGAGAACAGGACAAGATAACTTATGAAAAATTAAATGCACTGTCCTAGGAAGACTTAAGACATAAGCTATACACTTGAAGGTGGAATTCTGACACATGGCTATCAGGAAAAGAGAAAATGCAAAATGGATGGGCAAACGTTTAGAGGTGGGAACTGAGGATATGGAAATCAATAAACTAAAATTGAAGCAGGGAAAATTGATGTTACAATTCATAGAAGAAGAAGAAAGAGAGAACGAGAGAGAGAGAGGCAGGCATAGAAAGAAGAAAAATAATTCCTCCGAAAGGAAAGTGAAGAGAGTTTAATTGAAAATGAAAGTTGATCTGAAAAGGAGGATTTCTAAAGTGCACAGTGAAAACGATTTGGTGAGAGACCCATCCCTGACTCAGACTTAAGGGCTGAGGAATTCAGATTCATCCATTTAATCCCTAACTTTCATACAGCGGAAGTGCACCTCTTTACCTCTTTCCAACAGTTAGCACCACAATTAACATGGCTGTGCAGCAATGAACACAGCTACTTAATAGCTGGAAATGTGTTGCTGGAAAAGCGCAGCAGGTCAGGCAGCATCCAGGGAACAGGAGAATCGACGTTTCGGGCATAAGCCCTTCTTCAGGAATGGGGAAAGTTTGTCCAGCAGGCTAAGATAAAAGGTAGAGAGGAGGGACTTGGGGGAGGGGCGTCGGAAATGTGATAGGTCGAAAGAGGTCAAGGTGAGGGTGATAGGTCAGACTGGGGTGGGGGCGGAGAGGTCGGGAAGAAGATCTCAGGTTAGGAAGGCGGTGCTGAATTTGATGGATTTGACTGAGACAGGGTGGGGGGAGGGGAAATGAGGAAACTGGTGAAATCCGAGTTCATCCCTTGTGGTTGGAGGGTTCCTAGCCGGAAGATGAGGCGTTCTTCCTCCAACCGTCATTTTGTTGTGGTCTGACGATGGAGGAGTCCAAAGACCTGCATATCCTTGGTGGAATGGGAGGGGGAATTGAAATGTTGAGCTACAGGGTGGTTGGGTTGGTTGGTCCGGGTGTCCCAGAGGTGTTCTCTGAAACGCTCCGCAAGTAGCCGGCCTGTCTCCCCAATATAGAGGAGGCCACATCGGGTGCAGAGGATGCAATAGATGATATGTGTGGAGGTGCAGGTGAATCTGTGGCGGATATGGAAGTTTCCTTTGGGGCCTTGGAGGGAGGTGAGGGGGGAGGTGTGGGCGCTTTGGTTGAGGCTCAAAATTACAAAGAGAAACACTGAGAAAACTCAGTTTTGATTACTGTGTGCATTGGCAACCACAGTTAGAAAACATTCTCCTTCTGTTTAACAGCTAGCAATACATACTCGAGAAGCACTTCATAATTTTCTTCCAATTGGCCTGTCTCTTAAACTGACACATTGTGCATCTGATCATACCTGAACAATGATCAATATTGATTTCGAATCTTGTTGAGAAATTAAGTGAGTTGGCTACTGGACAAATCTTTATTACTGGAAACCATGCCAGTACAGTTGCTATAATATGAACAGAATCAATTTTCATCAGGTTAGTAGCCCAGGTGATGTCTCAGAGGAATCCTATCCAAAGGATATATGATTTCTTTCGACATACTAGATGGAGATTTTTAACATATTTAATTGATTTAGAAATCAAGGAAAAAGATGATAAATTACGACATGACTTCAGAATATAGTACTTGCTTTTATCAAACAGAAAAGATACAGCAGCAAAGTAATATCTTTAATAACAGACTAAATATCAAGAATGCAATTGAATATTTTGCTCCATCTAATGCAATCAAACTATACTACAGGAGTGAAATTCATACATTTATTTCAGCATTCAGTATAATAAAATTAATTTTCCACACAAAGGCAGCTCTAGTTGAGTTGAAATTGAGGAACAATTGAATGAAATGTGCAGAAGAAATTCAGTCTACATTTGAAAGTAACACATTCTGCAATTAAACCTATCTGACAAAACCTGTATGTCTGCTTTTTAAAGGATTCATAAACAGTAAACAGCAAACAAGAAAAGTCAGTCACATTATGAAACAAAGGCAGTTAAACCACTTCTGTTTTTTTTTCTGATTTAGTTGGAACAAAAGACAAGCCATTGCAAGAACATTTCCTGAACAAGGGAAATGGATTTGACAGTGTGTGAGTGGATAAACCCATAATTAGGATCCAATAACAACTATCTTTCCTTTGGGTATTACATGGGTGGAATGACATTCAGCAGCTTGAATCAGTCAAGAAACCAAGTAAGATTTTTTTTTGAGTGGGAGCAGCGTCGAAGTAAAAGCGAACCCGGGAGACTACAGCAAAGGTAAGACAGTTTGTTTTAAAATTGCTTACCTGTAGCGGGCAGCGGTGTGTTTTTTTTTACTCTCTCTCCACAGAAAGAGCGGGAGCAGCAGAGGAAGTGACGGCAAGCAGAGGGGCAGCCGGGAAGGAAAAGTGAGTATATAAATCTGTATACATCAAGTCCTTATTTAGGGTAAAAAAAACTATAGCAGAGAGGTATCAGAAGGTATTCTAACTCATACTTGTACAAAGTAAGTAATTAACTAACTAAGCAGAGATGGCTGGGCAGGTGATGTGCTGTTGCTGTATGATGTGGGAGCTGGCTGATCCCATTGTGAACGGCAGTGACCACATCTGCAGCAAGTGTTGGTTGCTGGAAGAACTCCGGATCAGAGTTGATGATCTGGAATCTGAGCTTCAAACACTGCGGCACATCCGGGAGGGGGAGAGTTACCTGGATGCTTTGTTTCAGGAGGCAGTCACACCTGGGAGATTAAGTAATTCACATTCAGCTAGTGATCAGGCACAAAAGAGTGTGACTGTAAGTGAGGCAGATAGGGGGAACCGGAGTTCAGGAGTGGAGGAGCCTCAGCCCTTGACCTTGTCCAACAGGTACGAGATTTTTGCTCCCTGTTCGGATGAGGAAAAGGGCTCTGGACAGGATGAGCCAACTGACCAAGGCACCATGGTGCAGAAGGCCATTCAAGAGGGGGGAGCTAATAGACAAGTAGTGGTTATAGGGGATTCCATAATTAGGGAGACAGATAGTATCCTTTGCAAGCTGGATCGGGAGTCTCGCATGGTGTGTTGCCTGCCCGGTGCCAGGGTGCGAGACATCTCCGACCGGCTTGAAAGGATATTGGAGCGGGAGGGGGAGGATCCAGTTGTTGTGGTCCACGTTGGTACCAACAACATAGGCAAGACTAGGGTGGAGGACCTGTTTGGGATTACGAAGCACTAGGCAGGAAATTGAAGCACAGGTCCTCAAGGGTCATAATCTCCGGATTACTGCCCGAGCCACGTGCCAATTGGCATAGGGACAAGAAAATTAGGCAAGTAAACACGTGGCTAAGGGATTGGTGTGGGAAAGAGGGATTCCACTTCATGGGGCATTGGCATCAGTTTTGGAACAGGGGTGATCTGTACCGTTGGGACGATCTCCACCTGAACCGATCAGGTACCAATGTTCTAGCGAAGAGGATAAATAGGGTGGTCAGTAGGACTTTAAACTTCTGAGTTGGGGGGAAGGGAAAGTGAAAGCGACAGGGAGTATGGAGGTAAATGGCAAGATAAGCAGCAGGATAGCATGTTTCCAGGCGGATTTAAAATTGAGGCAGACTGAGAATACAGTAAAAAGCAAGGATAACTTAGGACATATGACTTCCAACATCTCTAATGATAAGGAAGTTCGCATTAAGGCACTTTACTTGAATGCTCGTAGCATTCATAACAAAGCCGATGAACTAATGGCACAGATAATAGTGAATGATTATGATGTAGTAGGCATCACAGAGACTTGGTTACAGGGGGGTCAGGACTGGCAGTTAAACCTCCATGGTTTTTCAACTTATCGAAAAGACAGAGAGGTGGGCAGAGGGGGGGGGGGATTGCCTTGTTAGTTAAGAACAAAATTAAATCTATGGTATTGAATGACATAGCGTCGGATGATGTGGAGTCTGTGTGGGTGGAATTGAGGAACCACAAAGGCAAAAAAACATAATTGGAGTTGTGTATAGACCTCCTAACAGTGGTCAGGACCAGGAACGCAACATGTACCGGGAAATAGAGACGGCATGTCAGAAAGGCAAGGTTACATTGATCATGGGAGACTTCAATATGCAGGTGGACTGGGTAAATAATGTTGCTAGTGGATCTAAAGAAAGGGAATTCATGGAATGCTTACAGGATGGCTTTTTGGAACAGCTTGTCATGGAGCCCACAAGAGAGCAAGCTATTCTGGACCTAGTGCTTTGCAATGAACCAGACTCTATAAAAGATCTTAAAGTAAGGGAACCCTTAGGAAGTAGCGACCATAATATGGTAGAGTTCAGTCTGGAGTTTGAAAGGGAGAAGGCAAAATCGGATGTAATGGTGTTAAAGTTGAATAAAGGTAATTATGAGGGCATGAGAGAGGAACTGACTAAAATAGACTGGAAGCAGAGGCTAACCGGGAAGACAGTAGAGCAAAAATGGCAGGAGTTTGTAGGTATAATTGAGGACACTGTACAGAGGTTCATTCCCAAGAAAAGAAAGATTAACCGGGGAGGGATTAGACAACCTTGGCTGACAAAGGAAGTCAGGAAATGTATTAAAGAAAAAGAGAGATCCTATAAAGTGGCTAAGAACAGTGGGAAATCAGAAGATTGGGAAGGATACAAAAGCAAACAGAGGATAACAAAGAGTGTAATAAGAAATGAGAGGATCAAATATGAAGGTAGGCTAGCCAGTAATATTAGAAATAATAGTAAAAGTTTCTTTCAGTACATAAGAAACAAACGACAGGCAAAAGTAGACATTGGGCCACTTCAAACTGATGCAGGAAGCCTAGTGATGGGAGATAAGGAAATAGCAGGAGAACTTAACAAGTACTTTGCGTCAGTTTTCACAGTGGAAGACATGAGTAATATCCCAAAAATTAAAGGGTGTCACGGGGCTGAGTTGAGTATGGTTGCCATTACGAAAGAGATAGTGCTAGAAAAGTTAAAAAGTCTTAAAATTGATAAATCTCCTGGCCCCGATGGGATACACCCTAGAGTTCTGAGAGAGGTGGCTGAGGAAATAGCAGAGGCATTGGTTGAGATCTTTCAAGAGTCACTGGAGTCAGGAAAGGTCCCGGATGATTGGAAGATGGCTGTTGTAACACCCTTGTTCAAGAAAGGATCAAGGCAAAAGATGGAAAATTATAGGCCAATCAGCTTAACCTCGGTTGTTGGTAAAATTCTAGAATCCATCATTAAGGATGAGGTTTCTAAATTCGTGGAAGAGCAGAGTCTGATTAGAACAAGTCAACATGGATTTAGTAAAGGGAGGTCATGCCTGACAAACCTGTTGGAATTTTTTGAAGAGGTAACAAGTAGGTTAGACCAGGGAAACCCAGTGGATGTGGTCTATCTAGACTTTCAAAAGGCCTTTGATAAGGTGCCACACGGGAGGCTGCTGAGCAAGGTGAGGGCCCATGGTGTTCGAGGTGAGCTGCTGGGATGGATTGAGGATTGGCTGTCTAACAGAAGGCAGAGAGTTGGGATAAAAGGTTCTTTTTCAGAATGGCAGCCGGTGATGAGCGGTGTCCCGCAGGGTTCGGTGCTGGGGCCACAGCTGTTCGAATTATATATTAATGATTTGGATGAGGGAACCGGGGGCATTCTAGCGAAGTTTGCCGATGATACGAAGTTAGGTGGACAGACAGGTAGTACTGAGGAAGTGGGGAGGCTACAGAAGGATCTAGACAGGTTGGGAGAGTGGTCCAGGAAATGGCTGATGGAATTTAACGTGAGCAAGTGCGAGGTCTTGCACTTTGGCAAAAAGAATAAAAGCATAGACTACTTTCTAAATGGTGAGAAAATTAATAAAGCCAAAGCACAAAGGGATCTGGGAGTGCTAGTCGAGGATTCTCTAAAGGTAAACATGCAGGTTGAGTCCGTGATTAAGAAAGCGAATGCAATGTTGTCTCTTATCTCAAGAGGGTT
This sequence comes from Chiloscyllium plagiosum, assembly GCF_037043375.1. Taxonomy (NCBI): domain Eukaryota; kingdom Metazoa; phylum Chordata; class Chondrichthyes; order Orectolobiformes; family Hemiscylliidae; genus Chiloscyllium; species Chiloscyllium plagiosum. The sequence goes on from NW_028270149.1 coordinate 61,476,559, forward strand.
GGAATATAAAAGCAGAGATGTACTACTAAGACTTTATAAAGCTCTGGTTAGACCCCATTTGGAGTACTGTGTCCAGTTTTGGTCCCCACACCTCAGGAAGGACATACTGGCACTGGAACGTGTCCAGCGGAGATTCACACGGATGATCCCTGGAATGACAGGTCTAACATATGAGGAATGGCTGAGGATACTGGGATTGTATTCGTTGGAGTTTAGAAGATTAAGGGGAGACTTAATAGAGATGTACAAAATAATACATGGCTTGGAAAAGGTGGATGCTAGGAAATTGTTTCCGTTAGACGAGGAGACTAGGACCCGTGGACACAGCCTTAGAATTAGAGGGGGTCATTTCAGAACAGAAATGCGGAGACATTTCTTCAGCCAGAGAGTGGTGGGCCTGTGGAATTCATTGCCACGGAGTGCAGTGGAAGCCGGGACGCTAAATGTCTTCAAGGCCGAGATTGATAGATTCTTGTTGTCTAGAGGAATTAAGGGCTACGGGGAGAACGCTGGTAAGTGGAGCTGAAATGCGCATCAGCCATGATTGAATGGCGGAGTGGACTCGATGGGCCGAATGGCCTTACTTCCACTCCTATGTCTTATGGTCTTATGGATAAATAAATTAACAATTGAATACAATTTGGATCTCAGTTCTGGAAACTTCTGGAAACTTTCAGCCAGAAAACTTGTTTCCCAACCAGTTGGCAAATCTCCAGAGTCAAAAAGGTCACTGCACAACAAGAAGGATTGCAAGTTGGAAACACTTTAAAGCAAAATTGAAGAGCTCCAGCCATGGTCAGATAAGAGGCTGCTGTCCAGAGCTCTTCTTGTGTTAGGCAGTACTTTTACTGCTTGGCAGATTTCATCTTAAACAACTATTACTATGGCATGTGAACAGTTTGCAGAGCCTTACAAGGGACTTGGATAGGATAAATAGGGAAGGAGTGTCCAGAACTGAAAGGCATAGGTTTAGAGTGAGAGGGGGAAGATTTAAAAGGGACCTAAGGGACGTTTTCATGCAGAGAGTAGTGTGTGTATGGAATGAGGTGCCAAAGGAAGTGGTGGTGGCTGGTACAATTACAACATTCAAAAGGCATCTGGATGGGTATATGAGTGAAAGGGTTTAGAGGGAAATGGGACTAGATTAGGTTAGGATTTCTGGTTGGCATGGACAAGTTGGACCAAAGGGTCTGTTTCATGCTGTACATCTCTATGACTCTATGCCTGTATGATTAGGAGCATGAGGAACAGCACCAGCAGCATTAACAACTCCAACAGTGGCAACTATATAAGCACCAGCAGCATTCTTCTCTCACCATGAATGGATACAGAGATCCAGTTCCCATCACAGGATCTACGGACAGAGGTTCAGTTTTCCTGGCAGAATTTCATGGCAGGATGTTACTGGCATCAGCAGTGTCCTGGAACAAGACTTCCCTCTAGCAAGCCAAAAATGCACATAATGGAAGTGGGGTTAAGGTATTTGTTACTGACCCAATCCAAGCAGCAGGAAATAATGTAATCAATGTTATGGTCACATTAAGGAGGAACTTTTGACTTTTTTTTCATAATTGACACATCATGCTGCTTAATTGTCTGGGATATATGCTGCGACTCAGTGATTAAGCCTCAGCAAAGCTCACCAACTATAACATGGATACCCCAAATGCAAATGATTCTGCCATTCCACCAGTGGCTAAATGTGGGCTAGTTTGCTCATTAAATCTGCAGATTCCTTTTAACTAATGGCATTGGGGAATATGATGTTATGATAGATACATGATTAGATGTACAGAACTAAATGACTAACAGAGCGAGTTTGAGGAGCTGAGTGACTTGTTCTCAAGCTTATGTAATACAAACTGAGGATCAGAAATATTGAATAATACAGATGCTATTGCCCTACTGTTAAGAGGGTGGAATGCAATTATGGTGTGACACTTTCACTAAGAGAATGTCACAGTAACTACAGATATAATAATTTATTTCTGAAAATGCTCATACAAAAATATAATAGAGAGTATAACTGGAAGATTATGGGTAGAAAATGTGCTCTATGAAAGCTTTATTGTATATATACATATTCACACCTCTTAGATTGCATGTGGAACTATACATGGAAATGTGTTTTTTTCCTATACTATATGATAGCTAGTTGAGATAGCAATAGACATTTATTTCACTGAGTGACCTATTTACCAAAGCTTGCAATTAAAGAATATTGAACAAAGCAAAATTGTCTGAAAAACATTGGCATAGCAATTTATAGTAGTAAATATGGTGAACAAAAGTGTGAACAAAAACTCTGGGAATGGAAAATATCACCAGAAATATACACATAACAATATATTGAATTGTTAATATTATTTGGATATCAGCTTCCCAAATTGCCCATAACCACGTAACTGTGATCTGCTTTCTTGAGCCACTGCGGTCAATGTGATGTGTCAACACCAACAGTGCTTTTGGAAGTGTATAAACAGGCAAAACCGCGCACATGCCTGTGCGTGCGCGCACCCACACACACACACACACACACATCTCCCATCTATGTCTATATTGTCATTGTGGATGAGCTGGTGTAAGCATGAAGTAAGACAAGGCCATTTATCCTCTTAAGTTCATATAGTTCTGATGAATAATGCAAACTTTGATGTACTTTTGAGTACGGAATCATCTGCGTCTATTTAATTCACTGTAACAATGGACAACTGGACCATACATTTCAGAAAGAGAAAACTGATAAATTTCTCCACAATTAGAAAACCAAACAAAACAACCCAAAGTATAATCTTATTACAATTTTTCATTGTGCAAAACTGATTATACCTTCCAAATGTTAACTTTAATGGTCTCAATAAGATTTAAACCATTTTGTTCCAAGAGAATTTGATCACCTATGTATGTACCTGTACATACATCACTCTTTCTTCTTTTTCAGATATCAAAACCATTCCTTATTAAAGAAAATAACTGATGGAAGCTTTTGTTGCACGTTTATTTAACTTAATTGATTCCCTGGGGGAGAAGAAATGTTGATTTTTCACTACCTTCAAGATTCCTAACTATATGCCTACCTTTTAATTGTAAACTGTACATCTGTTTATACTCACATTACCCATACCTTTCAGCACTTTAAATATATAGATCACATACATTTTTCTCTACATCTTCTTCCAGTGGTTAATGAATGTAAGTCTATTAATCCATCAAATATTCTTATTCAATGGAGATGAAAAATAGCTGCACTGGTCAATCATTTGTTGTGACATCAGGTAGAGTGTATAAATTGGCAGCAACTCCTCAATCATCAATTCTTTTCTCCCTCTGCTTAATGATAAAATTATCTCTCAAATCTTACAAGCAGTTTTGTTGCTTTAAATTATTAGAGGCCATTTAACATATGCATCATCTACATTGTATTATATATATGTTCATCTGCTAATGAACCACAACTTTGTTTAACAATGGACTGTCACTTGAGAGGATCTGTGCTAAACATGGGGAAGGAGGGTTTACTGTAATTCTAAAACCTCACCACATTATAGATAACAAATGCAAGGTTAAAAATCTGCACACAAATTTCAAGCTATGTGCTTGGGCTCAGAATCTTTTATGAAACAGAAAACAATGCCAATTTTCTGGTGGTTATGGTTGTTTGTGAAACCATTTATGAAGTTTTGTCCTCACTGTATTTTTCTTTTGTGAAATTCTTTATCATGCTGTCAGTATTAAACAACTTTGACATTAGAAAGCTTCTAAAAATGCGTGTTTCTAAAAATGTACCACACATTTAATTCATAGAAATAATGCTTGTATGGCTTCAAACAAATTCATTCTTAAAGCAGGAATACATGATGCAAGTTCTGACCTTTCTTTGTCCCTGAATTATTGAAGCTGGTATGCATTTGCTTATGCTAATTTCTGGAATATCTGATTGACAGGAAATGCTAGCATAGATTGTCATCATCAAAATGGGCACAAACATGGGTTTAATTTCAAATATAAGATCCCAATTATACTCCCACAGGAAGTTCCACCTCAGGCTATAGAGGAATAGAAACCCCATTACACTTCTGTGATTCAAGATAAAAGAAGATTCAATAAAACAATGTGTAGTCCTTGATATTTCAGCTTGTGACAGCTGAGAACATTTCTATTCTCCACTTTTCATTAAAACTCAATTTAATTTATTTTGACGGACAACTACATACTAACAAATATTTCTTGAAGACTAAAATAGATGCATATCAAATGAAGTGACATTGTAGGAATACTTTCAAACCAATCAATCTTGTCAAATATCAGAAGGGCTCTATTAAATTATCTTCTTTCTTATCTAAGTCATTGTTCAACCTTCAGTCTGTTGGTGCTGCTTAATAGTAGAATATGGAAAAATAGTTTTTCTGCTGCTTTGTCTTAAGTATCTACAAGTTTCATAGTTTTGCAAAATGATGATGCATCACTGTCAACATCACTAATTCTTTCACAGTGGCAAGAATTATCATGTAAGCTTTTAAATTCTTCAAATCACTCCTCTATGTACTGATCTATATCCAAAGTGACAGTGCATAAAACATCAATGTTAAGACAGACATATTATCGAATCATAACTGACAACTTATCTAGCTAGTTTATGATAATGTAAAGAGCTCCCAGTGACAGCTTGATTGCAAACCTACTTAAAGTACTTTATTTCTATTTAATAAAGGGTTCGATTTTAAGCAAACTGGTTTAAAAGCAAAAGGAGAGTAGTTACAAGATGATGACGACTAAATACTCACAACTGAAATACTTACATTCAAAACCACATCTATAGAACTGAAACAAATGAAAATTTGGCATGTTGATCAAGATGTAAGAAGCTTCATGGTCAAGCAGACTTTTCGCATATAATATTTGCCTTTTTAGTACCACAGGCTGATGTACAATACTTCGGTTTGTAAATAAGGGAAACAGACACTATTGCAAATCAAAACAACTATGTCCAATAAAATATTCCTTCAGGAAATAGACTTTGAAAAAAATTGACAGACACTGAGTCATTCTCCAGTGATGTGCTCCTGTTGTATACACTTCCCTAGCAATTGCCATAGGGTGATGATGAACTTTGTTTTGTTAATTATTGAAGTGTGTACTTATGCAAATCAAAACAACAAAACTCTAATAAAATGTTCAGTAAATTCTACTTTGCTGAAATTGCATCATGTCAGGCAACATCAAAGGATCAGGAGAATCGATGTTTCGGACATAAGCCTTTCTTCTTTTCCTGAAGAAGGGCTTATGCCCGAAACGTCGATTCTCCTGTTCCTATGATGCTGCCTGACCTGCTGCGCTTTTCCAGCAACACATTTTTAAGCTCTGATCTCCAGCATCTGCAGTCCCCACTTTCTCCTGAAATTGCATCATGTCTAGAATACAAATTCTATGGATAATTTCAAAAACATCACAATGTCAGAATGACAGTACATTCAACTGCAACCTATGATATATATCTTATCTGACTCCAACCCAGTTATATTTTTGTGAATGAATCTTTTGATTTGATTTTCCATGTTGCCCAAGTAGGTTATTGTTTACTTCGCCAGGTAACAATTTATTCAGTGAGCTAATAACTAGTAAATGTGAAGTAATTATTTCTTAAACTGTTTGGCTCACAGCTTGATTTGCTAATGTTAATGTCATTTATTCTAATATCCTAGCTTTGTTTAATTCAGCAATCTACATTTCTTCAATCAATGTAACAAGTTGAATGGTATTTATTCTTTAACTTTTGTTTTCACTGGGCAGGGATTGAACTGGCTTGTTATCCCTTGACATATTGAGAGATTTCTGATCGAATATCTTTGGATGGAATCATATCTGGGCCTGAATAGTTTGGGCTATGGACAGAAATCTGGTGAACAACCCGTTCTATCTTTTTACTAAGTTCCAGGTATTGAGGTGAGATTCTTGCTAGCAAATGGCAAGTTGCCTTTTAAGGGGAATTATTAATCATTAATGGCCCTATCAACTGCAAATCTCACCTAATTAATATATACCTTTCCGTCCTGCTAACTGCTGAGAGCAAACTAAATGCCAGGGATTCTCAAACATGGAACATGGAAGTTAAAGTGAGTACCTTGCCACTTCAGCTCTCTGCTCGCTGCAAAGGACCTCCATGTTGGTAACTATGAGACAGCATTCCATGAACATTTGCATCCAATAATTGCAAACCCCTCAACATCTCATAGCACATCTCAGACCCACTTGTAGGCCCCTTAACACCTGCGCTTTGGGTCAAATTGTGAACTAGCATTAAAAAAAACTGCAGCATGGATACTTTATGCTCCTGGACAGACACCCAGCTCATGGATTGGATCAGACTACATCTCATGGCTAGTCTCTTCTTCTCTAGGTGCTCACTCAAAGACAACCTCAGTGTATCTGCACTCTCCATACAAAATGTTGCCTGATCCTTGTCTGACCAGACCTCAGAGGCTTACAGGTTTGGCTGTAAGGCAGGCTCCCCACCCCTAGCTGTGGAACTCAGGAATCCTCTGAGACATAGTGTTAGTGGGAGAAAGAAGACCTCAGGGCACATTGATGGAACGGTTGACACCTATTTGTAATTAAACGCTCACTTTGCACCATAAGCTGTGCATTTAAGTCTCTGTCTAGGCACTACTGCAACTTCAAAGGAACTGAAACTGCCCAACCTTATGTCCAGACAGCATCTGTTGGTTGAAAGTGTGAAGTGAGCAGCTCCTGAACTACAAGCAGGCAACCAGTAAATGGCAGCTAACTGCTGCCTTGGCAAGTGTGGTTTGTTTTTCCAGGTAACCAAAAATTGCCATTGTAGCATGGGAATTAGTGGAATTTATTCATTAACTTGCATAATATGGTCAAGCATGCTTTGGCCAAGACATTGCAATGCACAGAGTAGGTGCATGACTAAGCGTCACATGGAAGGAAGAGTGCACAGGTCTATTTCAGCAAGTGTACAGATGTGTCCATAATGGTGTTATCCTTTGAAGATTCTTTCTCACAGGACAAAGTATTTTCCTACCCACTCTGGGCATAGTCACAACCATTTTTGTTTGTATTGTCCATTTGTTATTTATTAGTCTGTGGAAGGCAACAATGACCCCTCCTCCTCCACCCCTTCATATAGATGAACTTCCAAGCATAATTATTCCTTTCCAATAGGCTTTTCATCTTCTCAAGTCTCTACTCAACCCATCTACTTAAGGCTGCACCTTTCCATTTCCGAGTGTACTGATCCCCCTTGAGAATCGACTTGCCATGATGGAGTGGAGGGGCTCACATATGATAGATGCCAGTATCCAATGGATGGGGAGTGTGTATGAGGTTCCTGCCTTGGATGCTACCTTGAGTTTTTGATGTCAGGTATTCAAGATAGCAATCTGAAGGACCGAACCAAGAGAAACAAAGAAAAAATCAGTAGAGATAGGGAAGAAAGCCTGGGAAATAGCCAACCATATGTTATGGTGGCAACACTGAGTTCCATGTATGTACAAAGGGGATGAAGTAAGCACAGGAAAGGAAAGATTAGTGAGACAGAAAGGACAAACACACACAAAAAAGTTAACAAAATGGGAAGAGAAACCTCCTCCCAACTCCACCCTCAATAAACCTTCATGCCTGAATCACTTCTGTCACACACAGTTCTTCTAAAGCCATACCTTAACATCAAGTTACGGTATCACAGGTAACAATCCCATATCCTGTTACCCTTGATCTCAACTGCAGAATTTGCAAGATTTGCCACCTTTCATCCTAAGCAACAAAATCTGACCCCATTCCCAGACATTCTTATCATCACTTACTACTCTACATTGAATAAAATGGTCTTCCCTCCTTTCCATTATCACCCCATGCTACCAGCCCCTAGTCAAGAGTCTATAAACTCCTCCATTCTTTCTATTTTTCACAACTTTTCCCAACAACCTCTATTAAGTGTCCATTGGATTCACCTCCCTTCCATTTCTGTTCACTGCTTCAACCTTTCCACCGCAGAGTGTGATCATTTTTTTTGACAGAGCGTAATAATTTTTTTTCTTGGGATTGTTAACTTCCCACATAACTTTATGTATCATCAAATCCAGCACCTTTTCTCAGGACTGCTCTATCAAATACAAGATCACCTGTCCCTCTTAACACCAACCCTCTATTTTACTAACTCCACCAGCAAGCCCTAATTCTAACAACCTATCAGGCACACATAGAATATTTAAACCCCAACCCCGTGACTGTAAATCACTGTGATCTGTCACTCACTTCTGCACACCATCACTGCACATCCAACATTCCAGACTTTTTTTTTAACCTACTTCTTCTATCTTTTCAAAAGTATGAATGCAATAAAATTTAAACCTTTAAATTCACTGTTTCATAATGACAATCAAGGCCACTCTTATACATTTTCACATAAAAGCTGTTACATTCCTAAACTTTGTCCAGAAAACACTTGGAGTGTATTATTCAACTAAAAAGAAATGTTCTTGTGTAATCCATCGCTAGAACACTTTGGCCTTGGCAATACAAAGTCCACTATATTGCTTAAAATTTCTATTATTGTAGAATAGCTTGCCTGTTGTGTTGCCACAGGCAGTTAATTAACAATATTATTAAAGTTGTGTCTGATTGATAGTGGCCTAGAACATTACAGGGGCTGGTTAGCTGGTTTGCAATTCAGGGTGACACCAAAAGCATGGATTCAATTCCATGGTAGCTGAGGTTATCATGAAGGACTCACTATCTCAACTTCTCCCCTCATCTAAGGCATATAAGCCCTCAGGTTAACTCGTTCCAGCCATCTTTCTCTCTCTCTCCAATTAAATAACAGCCCTATTGCCTGGTAACAATAGTGACATTTTAAAAATATATATATGATATACTATAATATCACTCACATTCTAACACAAACAAAATCCAGAAATTACTGGAGAAACTTAGCACATCTGGCAACATTTGTGGAGCAAAAACAGAATTAACATTTTAAATTCAGTGATCCTTCTTCAGAACATTCTGCTGAGTTTCTCCAGCAATTTTTGATTCTGTTTGTTTCACATCTCCAGCCTTCGCAGCTCTCTCTTTCACTATATAAATAATATCCATTTGGCATAATATGTTAAGTTTTCAGTGTCCAACCTCGAACATGACTTTGTCATGAACCATTCAATAATTTATAATTTTGTTTTCTGTTGTAGTGTCATTTTGCAATATTAAGGACCATGCACTGGTTATCTTTACTTATGGCTGTATTTTGTAGAAATGCTTAAATTTACCTTTCACTGACTTGATTTCAATCAATCCCTATTTAATTTGCTACTGAAACCCTCTGTTATCTCTCAACTGAGATTAAAAAAAACATGAGATAAAAAAAGCCTGTATTTATTCAGTTCCATTTACCTGTCACCCTTGTGCACGCTGATAAACTTTGGCTTCCAATTAAGTAAGCCACACTTTTAAAAATCCTCAATCCTGGTTTCAAATCTTTCCATGGTTTTGCACTACCCTACCTCTGTAATCTCCAGCACTGCAACCCTGTAAGATATCTGAATTCTTCCACAATCTTGAACATTTTACAATTGCACTCTGTGCTCTTAGTTCTGGGGTTTCCTCTCTAAAACATTGTCTCTCTACCCTTCTTGAAGACCCTCCCTAAAAGCTAAATCTTTTGGTCTGCAGCTTTAATACCTATTTATAAGATTAATTTTGTAAAAGTTCATTCATAAGATGTAGGCTGGGACAGCATTTATTGTCCAGAGGGCAATTTAGAGTCAACCACATTACTATGGGTGTGGAGTTGTATGTAAATCAGGCCAGGTAAGGATGGCAGCTTCCTTCTCTAAAGGGCATTGGTGAATCTGATGCTTTTTATTCACCAAAAGAATTGATGATCGTTTCATGATTATTATTATATTCTTAATTTCAGACTTTTATAAGATTCAAATTGCATTAACTGTTATGACAAGATTCAAACTCAGGTCCCCAGAACATAACTTGGGTCTCTGGATTAATAGTGTAATGATAAAACCATTAGATCATCGCCTCCTGCTCGACATCAAATCGTATCTGATAATGCTCTTGTAAAATTGCTGGGATAGTTCACACATTCAATATGCAAAGCAGGTACAAGTGGCTATAAACAAATACAGTCTGACAGACTTGGTCACAGAATGTAAATATTTTTAAACAATTTCATTAAGATCATTGACAGTTGTATTTTGTATGCGCAAATATGCGCCAGTGTATCTCAATAGATACCACTATCGCAATACTTACCACTATCGCAATACTTACCACTGGTGTGATTAATGACTACCTTTCTTCCTTGTACCATTGTCTCCAGTTTTGAACTTGACAAAACATACAGTTAGAGGGAGTTTTCTACTGAGGCATATCATCAAATGTTTCTGGAAGTCAACAAATCTCTTTAATTCAATAGTTTGTAGAATTAGACCACACTAAGAATGGTCCAACCACTTGTGCCTATACCATTCCTTTGGAGAGCCAGTCAGCTAATCCAAATAGGTCCATAAATCTTTTTCTTCAAATATATATCAATTTATTTTTAGAAAGCTATTAATTGTCATGTCTGTTTAAATAAATTGCATAAAGTTCTTTCAAAGTCTTTCTTATTGAAAATAATACCTCTTCTATTAGATTTATTTTTCTACTCTTTCAAACCTTATTAGAAACATCTTATATAATTTTCAGGTCTCCTATGCAAACCATGAGGAAAGAATTGCCTATCTTTAATGGTGCCCTTTTTATGATTAACATCTTCATGATTCCCATGAGCCAATTTCTTGTTGGATTTCTTTTTCTCTTTTTTTTGAAAGTCATTTCCTGTAGAAAAACAAATATCTTGTTTTGGGCTATTCTCTTTTAAATGTTTTGCTGCTCCTCCTCCAAATTTGTTCAGAATTCCTCAATTTAATCATATTCATTAGCAGTCCATGTTTAGATGCAGACCTCCCTCATTCAACCGATTACAGCTTACATGCATCTGGTCAACATTCAATATTTTTTCTTTCTTTCACAATCTCTGCAACTATTCACTGAAGGCAATTATTGTACTTGACTTGATCACAATAAATCACTAAAAATAGCATGAACATACTAATTTTATACTTGTTAATGCAACCAATGAACCATCACTTATGTTCCTTTTGTCCGGAGGTCAAATTCATGTCGAGTCTATAATTTATTCCAAACTGAACAAATCTTTCTATATTGCTCCAACCCATATTTTTGAAACTCTGATGAACCTCAAAATTTCACAAATTAAATGATGTCTGATGTGCTTCTCTTTCTCAATTAAATAACCTTTAAATAAAACATTTTTGCTCTTTTGATCAGAAGATCGAGTGTTCTTGACCCTATTCAACTTTTTTTCATTCTTTGCTGTCATCATTTCTCATGTCCACAGTTTTTAACATCTTTCTCAATATTTTCCAAGGCTTTTAATCTAGTTGACACTTCCATTCCCTTAAATAACTCCTCATTAATTCTTTCTCATATGACCATTTATCTATTTTATACTGCATGCATTGAATTTATGGCAGTGTTCTTTTCAATTTCCTCAATACCCAGAACAGTTATTGTTTTATACTGTATAAATGATACCAAGAGGCTTTGTAACTCACTGTCCAAGATAAACTAAATTTGTAATCCTACGTTGCTCAAAGAAAATTTAAATATCCATCAATATCTTCAGAAATGTCTATTGTAATTTTGACATCATTTGAATCCTCTGTCGTGAAAATGAAGTCCAATCAAACAGTAGATATGGTCGAGTATTAGTTATGTTACAACACCAGCATTCCAGAGGCCCAGGCTAATAATAAAACAATATAAAATTTATCCTGCTCTGGCCAATTGAGAATTGAGATTTAATGTAAAACACACCTGGTAATAATAGATTGGTTTTAATAAAACAACAATGACTTTGAATTTTTCGGATTATTATTAAGACTAGACTGATTAACTGCTATTCTGTTTGAAAGGAAATCTGCTCTTCTTACCTAGTCTGGCCTAATGTGACTTCAGTTTCACACTTTTGGATATCTTGGAGAGTGAAAGTTAAGGACTCAAACTGTGTTGTTTTAGCACAGGTTTTCTAAGATAAACAGGATCATACAATGGGATGCTAAGGGAAAAAAAAATAGATTATGGACAAATCTCTCCCAGCCCCTGAATGGCATGAGGAATGGTGGATCTGTTGGAAAATATGGTAAGTGTCAAGAAAAAAAGGTCCAATTTTGCATCAAAGTTTTGAATGGCAAAACAAGAATTTCATTAGTGACAGGAAGAGGCCAACTTGTATGCATTAAGATCTCCTTATTACTTATTCTCACTTTATTAATATACAGCTTCCAATTCTTCCACATGATGGAGAGAAAGTCATTGGCAGCTCCAGTTCACTGCTTGCTCCTCTTGACCTTCGTTTTGGCCAGTGGTGCAGGGAAAGGGCTTCCTCCTGTCATCATGACCCATTTCAAACCCACTTAAAATAGTTACACATTTCAAATGCTGTCCTTTGAAGTACTCCAATATCTTGCTTTACAATGCTGCTGCCAGGCCACTTTGCAGACAGAGCCAGGCACCAATCTCATGCAGTGGAGTAAGATGCATCTCACGCTCTTCACTTGCTTTCTCAACATTCAGTCATTTCACACCTGCTTGGAAGTTCATGGCATTTCGGCCTTGATTTGCCATTTTGCTCCTTACTTCCTCATTGAGAACATACAGGCTTATAATGATTCTGTCTCACCTTGTTATTTAGGTGAGACACAAAGCTTGTCATGGTTGTCAGCAGAGATCAGTCAAGAGGGTGGACATGTTAGTAGATGGCATAGGACTGTGGCACATCAATGTTATACCTGCCAGCAGCCCACACAACAACAAACTGAATGTGCTTCAGCCAAATGGTCATTTCTCAAATTCTAAGCAGAGTACACCTCCATCAAGATTAGAGTGGTGCTGAAAAAGCACAGCAGGTCAGGAGCAGGATAATTGACATTTCAGGCAAAAGCCCTTCAGCAGGAAAGCATCTGCGGTACCCAGCTCTGCCTACTCCTCCATCAAGTCAAGGGGGACTGTCATTGGTTAGGGCTTCCAGCCATAGTCAATCAAGGGAAGTGTCCATTTTCAGTCCAGGAGCTTGGACACAGTCAATCAATTCCCTGTGATTGTCAGGATCAAGAAATGTGTCTCACTACAGTCTGTCCTACAGATTCAGTGCATTTATTCCAGGGATTACCATTAGATTAGTCAGAGAGCTGCACACAGATCAACTAGGAATCTGGTTACTCGCCCGCTGAGGTTATTGATCCAAGTCAGGTGATTGTGGGTTCTGTTCATGGGAAACCAAGGGTGATTATTAGGAACCAATGTTGCAGTGGACAAATTGGAGATGTTAGTTGTGGAGTTTGGAGGCAGCATGCTGAGACGCAATTAGACAATAATTGTGATGGGGTAAAATCAACATATAAGGATAAGAAAGTATGGTGCATTGGAGGAGTTGAGTTACTGCAGGAAGAAGTAACCAACACCCTGACTTTGATGGGGGTGGGGGTGGGAGCAGTGTATCACACTGGTTATCATGACTCAGTTAAAGACTTGGAGCTCAATGGGCTAATACTGGGAGATGAAGATTTAAATAAAAGAGCTGGATGTGAATGTGTAGACACTCAGGACTGAGATTGAGAGAGAGTGCAAAGTAGGAAAGATCATGAAGATTTGAATCGTCAGCTAAATTGCCAGGCAGTGCCTGCGAGTCACTGTGCAAATCTCGACCTGTGTCTCTTTCCATCTTCTCCAAATCACAAATGTGCAGTGTAAATGAAAAATAGCCCCACCAGGTGTAGAATGGTTAAAATTATTTCTTTGGATGCAAGGTATACTTGTGAGCAATATGAAGCCTTTCAAAGGGAAATTGCATTAATCGGGCACTTGCACATTAAAACCATCTGTTATCATAGATTTCTGCATGTGACATATCTACAGCATCCAAATGTTTGTGTTACAAATTCTGGCCACAAGCAAGCTTGACCACATCATTTGTCATTACAAATTAATCATTTTTGTCATTACAAATTAATCATACTCATCTCTGTGAAGCAGACGTAATCGCGAGTAATCTTAAAAATGTCACCTGTGGCTCACAGTTCACCAAAACATTCCAATGTTTCATAGGCTGCAGAAGGAATTGGGTTTACTTTCCTCTCACCTTGAACTCTATGATCCCAGCTGATGCTAATATTGGACAAGTCAGATCCCTGAATAAAATCTGCCTTGATTTTTTTTTTAAATTTTAAACTAAAACTGATAGGATTTCAATGAAACATAAGCATACAATGCTGCATATTTGATTTTAACAATACAATTAAACCTCAGTATTTAAAAAACTGATAAAATTGAATAAACCAATCTATTTCCCAGAAGACAAAGCCAATGAAGCTTGCAAATGGTATTGGTGTAGCACTTTCAAACTAAACTTCTTATTCTGCAGCAGTCTATTTTAACAGTTCTCATAGGACCATAAAAAGTAGAGGCAGCAGTCAGTATTTCAGCATATTCAATCTCTTCCACCATTTAAAGGAATAATAGCTGATCTATTAACATTCAACTACAATCACCTGCCTTATCCTGATAACCCTTGTTTCTCTCACTGATTAAAAATCTGTCTCTCACAGCTTTGAAAATACTTAAAGATCCTGCCGCTACAAACCCTTGTGGTAAAGAATTCCAAAAATTCATTACTGTAAGAAGAAATTCTTCATGATCAGTGCATTAAATGGGGAATACTTTCCTCTGAAATTATGCCCTCTGGTCCAAAACATTCCCACTAGGGGAAACAACCTTTTCTACACCTATCCTATCAAGCCCTCTGAGAATCTGGTAAGTTTCAATTAGGTCACCTGTCATTTCTCTAAACTCCAATGGATGCAGGACCAAACTACTCAGCCTCTCCTTACAAGACTATCCATACCTAGAATCAACCCTAGTGAAACTTCTCTTGGTCTAAAATTGTCCATAACTTCCAGGTGTGGCGCAACATCGTCTTATATAATTTTGGCAAATCATATGCTCCATTCCCTTGAACTAAAGGGCAACATTCCATATACCTTCGCAATTAACTGCTACATGTGTATGTTACCTTTTGTGATTTATACACGAGGAATGCCTAATCTATCACCTTCCTTCAGGAGCAACTGTTTTAAACAACTAACTTTCAGCAGAACATTTGCGAACTGAAACAAAAAGGGCTTCCAAGCTATGGGTATTTCCCTTAAGCCAAAACAAAATCTAGATCGTTCTTGTTGAAAGTCTAATGTAGTTCATTACTTATTGTGTGCTCACAAAATCTTGCCAAATACAAAGAAATTCACATTTTCACACCAGCAGTGAATTCAGGTTGTCAAGTTAATCATTAAACTCCTTTATAGACAGATCAGTTTCTACACGTCACACACTCAAGATTGAAATTTGAATATCAATGACATTGAAGTGTATATAATTCATATTATACCTCCCCAAAACAATATAGGAAATATATATTTAATAGCATTTGCACTATCTATCAAAAATTATTTTTAGGCTATTTCTCTGTCATATTAATTGCCATAAGATATTGACAATAAACACACAATGAATCACCCAGCAACCATATTTTACATAAGCTCATCACTATCTGAATACTCCATTCCCTTTATTCATGCTCTTGATTAAGATTAAGATTAGATTAGATTAGATTCCTAACCATTTTCCTACCCTATATTTACCCCCGACTAATGCACCTAACACTATGGGCAATTTAGCTTGGCCAATTCACCTGACCGACACATCTTTGGATTGTGCGAGAAAAAGTGTCCTCTTTTTTTACAATCACATGAGCAACTTTCAAGTTATATGAATGAGAAACGAAACTCTGCCAAAATAATTGTGGGCTTTGTTTCATTTTTTTCCAAATAAATCAATTTATTGTGTTCTATATAAATAACAATTTTCTCCACATTGTCAGTGATGTATATATTAAAATGATACAGGTCCAACAAAAGAATCAATGTCACTTCTTCAACTGATAATCTTTTTACTGATATGTGGTCAGTTTCTTTGTAAAATAACGGACAGACTGTTGGATTCCCATCTTATCATTTTGCAGTACAACAGGTCACACACTGGTATTGTTGGAATCAACAGCCAGTTTGAAAGGTTTTGCATAATTTGGTGTGGCTAAAACTGTTGCACTTGTTAGCTCAGCTTTCAAGTTTTCAAAGGCATTTTGACACTCCTACATCAATTTAAATTTTAAGTCTTTTTTTTCAAGAATTCATTATAGGCATAACAACAATGCTGAAGTTGTAAACATGATAAAATCCATTCATGCCAACATAACAAAATTCAAAGATAGGCCTGACTTTCACTATGTGCTATTGGGCATTGTTCCACAATGAGGCCCAAATATCTTTGCTTTGGTAAATCAGCCAGATCTATAAACAAATTAATTTTTTGGACCCAACGATACAGCTCAGTCAAAAGGTGTAAATGTACTCCCCAGGTTTGGTTAAAAACAATCAAATCATCAATGTAAACAATACCTATAGTCTTTCAAGGACTATCGGTCAATCGTTAGAATGCTGCTGGTTCATTTTTCCTTCCAAGTCACATGACTTTGCATTGACAACATCCACCATGTGTAACAGTTCCATCCATCAATGGAACTTGCCAATATCCTCTAAACAAGTTAATGTTTGTGACAAATCATGCGTATCAAATTAGTTCATTGAAACCATCCAATTTTGGAATTGAATATATGCCTGCTTTAGTGACTTTAATTAACTTTGCGATAACCAATACAGCATCTATGTGACCCATCCAGTTTCAGCACCAGGACAATAGATAAATTCCAACTAGTACAACTCGTTTCAATAATCCCATTGACTGTCATGAACTCAATCTCTGTATTCAGTTGGGCTAATCTCTCTGTAAGGATATGGTTTTAGAGCGAACTCGACCTCCCACATTAACATCATGAACAGCCAAAAATGCTTTAGCCTTTTTATTGCACTTCAATAATTTTGTGGAAGATAAATTGTGGTGATACTGTCACTTTAAAATGTTATTTTGTTTTGCTTGTTTTTTTGAAGAGAAGTTGTAAGGCAGAGGTGCTGAACTGGCGATTGAATATGACGCAAGTAAACAAATTGTGAAACCTTGGAGTGGTTTGTTTAAAAGTGGGTGTGACCAGCTCCCACAGACCAGGCTTTCTAGTTTGTTTTAGCTTTAGCATCAGAAGCTGTTTGGTGTCTAAGAAGAGTTGAGAGCTTCAGTGAACATTTCTTGGCTGCTACATTGTCTAAATCTTCTCTTAATGTTTCTGCCCCCTGGATTGGAGAACAGCTAATAAGAATCTGTGTCTGAATGTGCCTTTTTGCCAAGCAGTGTGGAACTGGAATGTTACTATATTGGAACAGTTAATTAGTTAATTATTTGTTTAAGTTTTCCAATAGTTAAATCATTCTAAATTCCTCTTTCTTTAGTTTTTATTTTAACTATAGTGTTTAAATAAATTATGTTTTGCATAATGTTAAGTACTTTGACCAGTAACATTGCATCTGGAACACGACGCTTGACATCTATCTTTAAAATAAGATAAAGTTAGGGTCCAGTCTACATTCTTCAAATATATTTAGGGGGTCTGGTCTGCTCCATAACAAAAGTATTATACTATCTTAAGCAACTGCATGTTTTCCAATCTGATTGCTGGATGGTCAACTTTTGAACTTTCAATTGTTGATTCATTATCCAATTGTTCTGAACTTTCTAAATTCTGACTATTTTTTCATAAAGATTCATACACTTTACTTCTGACAATCTTTTCTGTCATAATATCTTTCACAAATAAACACGACACACCCACCAATTCTTTCTCCTGCCTGGAATACTCACAATATAATTTATATCATTGCATTTCTTTTGATTTTATGAGATCCAGTGAACCCAGAGACAGGTGACAACACTAATACCTTGTCTCCAGTAACAAGATTTAAAATTTTGACCTTTTTTTGTCTGCTTCAGTTTGCTTATTTATTGAGAGCACTTCAAATTTTGTTTAGTTAGCTTACAGGATTTGGTAAATTTAGCTCTGAAATTTGAAATATAGGCTATAAGCCTAATATATGAGCCTTAGTTTATCAATTGTCTTTAATTAATTTAAGCAGCTCTGTCACTTCTCATTAAAATATCATTTCAAAAAGACTAAATCCTGTTGTTGCATTAGTAACATTCCTAATGATAAATTTCATCAAAGTAGTTCCTTCATCCTAATCGTTGGGACATTGAGCAAGAAGGTCTAATCATAATCTTCAAAGCTTAATGTTCCCAGAGATTGTGGGTGATAAGAAGTTGTAAATTATTTTTAATCCATAACTAGACATGGTTTCTTTGAATATTCATGATGTAGAATTTGAACCTAGGTCAGATTGTATTTCTTGGGTAATCCATATCTCATATAAAAAAAATTGAACAATCATTTCCACTACAACTTTTGCAATATATTTTCTCCAAAGGCACTAAGTCAGGAAATCTTGTGGAAACATCCACAAATGTTAGAAGGTATTGATTCTCACTTCTGGCTCTATATTGGAGTCCTGCACAATCTATTAAATCCTGGTAAATGTCTCTTCAACAGCTCTTTTCAGAATTAAAGGTACAAGTTTAAATGAGTGGACTTTTCCCACTACCTGACATTTATGTATGTCTGGCAAAATTTGACCACATTTTTATGTAATCCTGGCCAATAATAAAAAAAAAGAAAAATATTTTAATTTGGGTTTTCCTAAAAACTAAGTGATCTGCCATGGGAATTTTGTGAGTCACTCACAATATTTAAATACAATGCTTGAATGGGGCAAAAAATCCTTTGGATCACTGCCCATTCCTAATTCCTAATCAATGTTTGAGCAGGTCTCCATTTCCTCATTTGTGCTTAGTCCTTTATAAAATAACACTCAGGTATTGTCCCTAATTCAATTTCTGAGTAGAAAGTTTTACATAACTCTTTCATTCTGAATCTGTTACTTTTGTCCTTTGGAGTTAAACATTTGAAAGTTGTATTTGTATCTGAATTTCTAAATCATCCAACAAAAAGAACATAAAAATAGACTATAAAAGTTTTTATAGGTACATAAAAAGGAAACATTTTGCTAAAACAAGTTTGGATCCATTAATGGCTGAGCCAGGAGAAATTATAATGGGGAATGAAGAAATAGAGAAATGACTCCAGGTGCCTCCCAGAGATAGAGATTCAAGTGATTAGGGAGAATGAAGAGTTGCAGGAAATTAACATAACACTAAAATAACATTCAAAGATTGTACAGGAGAAATTAATGGGACTGCAAGTTGATAAATCCCTAGGACCTCTTGGTCTTCATCCCAGAGTGTTGAAGGAGGTTTCTTTGTAAATAATAGATGCATTGATGATTATCTGCCAAAATTCAATACAGATTGGAATGCAGCAAATGTCACCTGACAGAGAAAACAGGGAAGTAAAGAACCTACATCAGGAGGAGGGGACATTTTAAAATCTATTATAAAGAAGGGGATAAAGTGATGGTTGATTGATAATGATCTAATTAGTCATAGAATCATAGAGATGTACAGCACCAGAAACACACCCCTCAGTCCAACTCATCCATGCTAACCAGGTATCCTAAACTAATCTAGTCCCATTTGCCAGCCCTTGGCCTATATCCTTCTAAATTGGATGTATTCAGAATGTATTTCTAAAAAAGCAAAGTGCATTTGACAAATTTATTGGAGTTTTTGAAGATATTACAAACAAAAGTAATAAAAGGGAGCTAATGGGCACAGTATATTTAGATTTTCAGAAGGCTTTTGATAAAATCCACACAGGAGTTGGTAAGAACCATTAAGGCACATGGTATAAGATGTAATATACTGACATTGAGTCATGATTGACTAACAGACAGATTGCAGTGTATGAATAAATGGGGCATTCTTACATTGGCAGCTAAGTGGAGTTCCACAAGAATTAATACCTGGGCCCTAGTTGTTGACAAAATATATCAATGATTTGGAGGTAGGGACCAAATGTGATATTTCCAAGCTTGCAGATGATTCAAAGGTAGGTGGGAATGTATGTTGAGAGGAAGATACAAAGCAACTTCAGAAAGATTTGGACAGGTTTAGTGAATAGGTAAAAATATGGCAGATGGAATATAATGTAGAAAGATGTAAGGTTACCTACTTCAGTTGGAGAAACACAGGCAGCACATTTCTTTTTAATGCCTAAGGTGTTGGAAAGTTCAGATGTACAAAAGAAGCTCAGTATCCTAAATGGACTGAATAATTTATTTCTGTTCATGACCTTCCATCTTCTTCTTTGGACCTGAGATCCCATTATAACACAGTCAGGAAAAAATCCAGTATTTTCTTTATGTAACACTTTAGCTCTTTTGAAGCCAGTACCAATACCCTTGGTGAGAACAATATTCTTGATCTATTGGATCACTTCCCAAAATAAAATGAATTCATTCTATTGTAATTTGTTTCAGTAGTCCCAATATAACACCTCCAATTACTAAGCTACTCTAATTCAACTCCCTATAATGAGACTGATTTATTGCCTGTATGTTTATCTCGAATTAACATATTTTTCCTCCAGTAACTTCTCGGGAAAACAAATGGTATCATCAGCTGGCATCAATGACTGATTTGTTCAGATGTCTCTCAACATCTTTAATCATTTACTCCTTGATTCAAAGTGAAAGGAAATGCCTCCCTTTCTGAGATAAACTTCTTAGAAGATCCAGTGGTCTGATTCCCTTGTCAAGTTTTGAAAAAAGAACTCTAATGACTGTCCTGAGCCATCTCTCCATTCTTTGCAAACAATTTAAACAAACTCTTTTTTTTATCTGTACTACAGTAACAATTTTAACACAAATATATTTTGCTAATATCATGTTTTCTGAAGATTCCTACTGTTGCAATCAGTCTGTCCTGAAACTGGCTTTGGTATGAACACAGAAAGTGCTGAAAAATCTCAGCAGATCTGGCAGCATCTGTGGAGAATCAAAATAAACGTTCCAACTCAGATATGGCTCTTTTTCAGATCTTTGGCTTGGTCTTGGAGATGCAGGGTGGCTTGCAGTATACTCCAGAAAGAGTACACTGCATAATCCTTTCACACTGTGCTCTGCACAACTGGAAGAGGTGAAAACAAGATGTGGTAATAGCCAAAGAGCTGGGAGAGTAGCAGCACTTCAGGAGAAGAAGTTGAGGACATTTGAGCAGAAGGAACATCACCCGCACCATGATAGAATGATGTAGTTTGTATGCAACAAGCCAAACAGGACTTTGTTGACAGCTTCTTCCAATAGATCTGAATTGGATGAAGTGATCTTCCATTCACTATAAAGTTATTGCTACTTGAAGAGCAAGTCGCACCTGCCTATTCCCAGAAGCAAATCAAACTGTTTTTCTTTTTTCAACAATTCTTGTGGTTCAATGAAAAAAAATGCTTTCAGTTGTTTGAAAGCATTCTAGTCTGTGATGCTTCCACACAGAACAATGACAAGATGATTTTTTACAGATTGCACTAAGGGAAGAGTAACCCTTACACAGGGTTCAATAATGGCACAGCAGTAAGAATAGGTAGTCCATGTAGCTTAATTCATGAAATTGCATTTACAATAGTGAGTGAGATGCATTTAAGGATGTGAGCTTGTATTTCCAGTGAAAGCCATTTGTGCCACCAGTGTGCACTCAGAAGCTTGTCATTTTTTTATTTTGCTCCCATTACTTATGCTGGTGAATAGAGATTGTGGCTGGCAGCAATTAACCTGGTGCACAACTGAGCTTCAAATATGCAGAAGATCCTGGCAGTGTGAGAATTTCCTCCACTGCTGAGCAGACAATAACATGAGCATGGCACCATCGAGGCATGGTATACATGTAATGAGGTGAGTGGCAGAAAATCATGTGAGATCATTTACTAGACCTCATGGAGAGAAATCCTCCATGAAATTCACTGAACAGTAAAAATTAGTTGGTGATTAATATATAGCTTTAATGAATAATAATAAGCATTGACAGGTGGATCAATTTACCATGTTATCAAAGGGATGTTTAGAAAGTTTGTCAATAAACCAAACATCAAGGGATATAACAGTAGAAAGCCAGGAAGTTTTGATTCTTAAAAGCATAATTGAAGTGAAAATGAATCTGTTTATGTGAAGATGGCACTTGAGGGTTCAAAAGCATATACAGAATGAGTCAAATGTATTATTGAAGTAAGCAAACAGAGGTTTATAGAGGAAAATAGTTTACATGATTGATCTATTTGTCAAAAAAAGTTTCTAGTTTCTTTTTGAGGTCACAATCTAACTTAGGAAGATGCTATACTTAATTAAATTCTGTTTAGTGTTCTTCAACGTTAATATTTACTTAAAAATATCACTGCACATCTTAGGATGAACTAAATTAAAAATCACACAATACCAGGTTATAGTTCAACAGGTTGAATTGGAAGCACACTAGCTTACAGAGCGATGCCCCTTCATCAGGTGATAACCTGATGTTTCATTATCACCTGATGAAGAAGCGTCGCTCCAAAAGCTAGTGTGCTTCCAATTAAACCTGTTGGACTATAACCTGGTGTTGTGTGATTTTTAACTTTGTACACCCCAGTCCAACTCCAAATCCATAGGATGAACTAAGTTGACTAACATTAAATTGTACACAACAAATATGTAAGTGCCTGAACCAGCAATTCTATTATATCAACTTGTTCCACCATCTGAAAACAACTAGCAATGAGACATAAATGCTGCCCATATCAATATGCCAAAAATAAAAATATGAATTCAAAAATGAGCAACATTTTGTTGGGAAATTAATAATGATTATAATACATATGCTTGAAGGATTTTATTTTTGTTCAAATCTTTAGCTTCAATCAAAAATAACAATTAAATAATAAATAAAAGATGTGAAAAGAAACTAAACCTGACCTTGTACCGATCTGTTATTCTATTCCCTCAAGTAACTGATCAGTGTTTTCCACTTGATGATGTTGCTGAGTTTCAAACCTTTATTTCAGTGACCTGTCACAACTTACTTCAGCATTTTTTGACTCTATACATCTAACTCTCTTTAGATTGTTTCTTTTGAAATCTTCTGTCAGCTTGAAGATAACTCAATAAAAGATTTGAAAGACTGATTTTACTGACTCCAGTTGCAGTGTTGGACTCAATTTGCACAAAAATGAAATATTAATTGAAAAGGTTATTCAAAGACACACTCACAAGGAGACACTTCTTCCTAGACTAAATGCACATTTTCTTTAACCACCCCATTGCAAACCAGATGAAACTTTTTGCTACATCAAGGTTAATGCATAAACAAAATGTTGCTGTTGGAATAGTCTGTATCAATTACTACATTCAAAATTTAATTCCAAAACAAAACTCCTTCAATTTTCTTTAACTTTTTTTTAGTTTTGTCTGCTGCAGTACAAATAGCTAAACTATGTGAACTTCTTGCTGCTAACTGTAAGTGCTCGTAGTGGGAACTTTTTGTCCCAAATCTGCATTCTTTCTAAGGAACTAATAGTCTTGACAATGAATTTGGTCTGGTGTTTAATGTAAATTAATGTGCAGAAAAAACAAATGCATAGGTTCAAGATAAAGTTTTCTTGCAGATTTCTTTAGCTTCATACTTATATCTAAAATAACAATCATTCTGAATTTAACTGAGAATAACTTTGCCCTGAAATTCTAGCCTTCATGTCCTCCAGTTGTAACTTCCATGGAGTACATGCTAACTCCTTGCCCGTCACCATCACCACCACCCAATCCCCAAAAACAATCTAAAATGATTTATTTCACTGCGGTTTCTACAGGTCTTCCATGATCTACAGTAGAATTCTTGTACCAATTTCATTGTACTTAACAGCACCTTCAATCATGTTATTTTCCAACATTGTCAAGTATTTGAAATTAAAGAATATAATGATAAGATACGAGTGGAAAATTCCTAACATTCATTTTGCTTTTTGTTGTAAGTTCTCACTGCATGAAATTAAGATTATTTGTGTACTCTAATTTTAATATCTTATCTGTGTTTAATAATTTGAGTAATATATTAAAAATGTCTATTTGGCAAGGACCTTTCAGGAGAAGGGAGAAATGAAAATGATTCTGATCCAGCAAAAATAGGTTAAAGAATTGTGACCAGAAAGAAGGTCGGATTGCTTAAGGCTATCTCTCATTTTTTATAGATGTACAGTTGCCTAACTCAAAACCATTGATTAATGTTCTTGGAACTCGAGCTCTTCAGCTGATAGTAGCAAGAAATTACTATGCTATAACCATCACTCACTGAAATAGCAAGGGTGATAATGAGACCACAAGTAATGTAAGTTAAATTATTCATTAAAGTAGGTGAATAAGGTAATAGAAAAAGCTGGTTAAGTGGATGTCGTTTGTCAAAGTGTGATCCAAATAAGTAAAACAAGCTGTGTTTTAACACTACAGTCAGCCAGCTCTCAGCCTCCAGCCATCTTTTAATGAAACCTATGACATTACACGAACATTCAGTTGACAGTTATTCTCTCATTTGAAATAATGGGCCACGCACAATGCTCATTAGGAATTTCAGACAAGCTTTAAAACTCATAAAAATTTATGCTGACATTTATTACGCTTTAGTTGCATGTGGATGTTCCTACATATTGCTGACAACACATTCTAGATCATTTATAAAACTTTGCAGTTAGTTATGTACTAGAAGTGATCTTCACTAAAAGCCAGACATAGGCTAACAACTCTATAATTTAAATATAGATTTTCCCCAATTGTTAGTGGCATATATTAAGTTTCTACATATGATATGCACAGACACAGTCTGAACAGTCCTGAAGCTAAATGTTCAAAGTAAAATGAAAGGCTAAGGAGACGTGGGTGGTTAGCATTCAGAATAACAGCAGTTTGCGCTGGATATGACAGTGAACATCTCCAATATTAGAGAGGCTGGATCTTTCTCTCTTCCTTGATCATATACCTGTCAATTGAGTTAAATTTTATGTTTATTTGAAAAACACCGTGCTCTTGGCATGATACAATTGTGAGAAATTTACACTGTGCAAAGTGTATCGCCGAACAATAATAGGGAGATGTGAATGTCTTCTTGATCAAGGAACTTTGGAAATTATTAATTTTATTCTATGACAATTGTCGCCAAATTTAAACAAGTAGAAAACAGTAACTCAATTGAATGTCTTTGTTTTGCTCCAGCTCAAGCTAGGTCGACATACTACCTTAAGACTCTGATTTAACAAAAATGAGCTAATTTTATTTCTGATAGCTCCACTGTCTTATCACCCAGTTTTTTGGGAGTGAGAAATTTCCAGAATTCTTTTAGCTTTTGTGTAACAACGTTTTTTTATAATTTAACTCATAAATGATTCAATTCTAACAAAATACGGATGTTTCATGTTAGACCAAGCTCTTTGTCATTTACTATTCAACAAATTCAAACAGTATTTAGTGAAAAGTTAGAAATGTTGGTGGTTTTTAATAGTTGAGATAGGTGGTTTGCTGCAAGAATCATGTGGTGGCACTTTTTGGGAAGGCACACCAATTAAGTGCCACTGAGGCAGTTGGGTGGACAGCTGTGGGCCATTCCCTGGATCAAGGACTCCAGGCCAGCAGTTAGAAGACTGTGAATCTATTGACCAGCAGGGAAAATGGTGTGGCAGAAAGTGCTTCGAATACCACACCCACCTGAGATCCAATATTGTCATTCGGTTCCAGGCCCCATGCGAGTGATGGTGGGGAGGAGTCAAAGGGCATAGGAGGTGTTAGCTCACAAGGGCAAGGGATGATTCCCGTAGCTCCTTAACCCCCCCACCCCACTCCTCCCTGCTGTTGGGACTTTTCCTCAGGCAGAATTCTTTTCAAGGAGGAACAGTATTGCAGTTGTTTCCTTTCTGCAAATACTGCTGAGTTTCTCCAGCAATTTGTGATTTTGTTTTAGATTTCCAGCATCTGTACTTTTTCTCATTTTATCCTATTATATTATGTTACTGTGTTAATTCTATTTGTGGCAATACCTTAAATGACTATTACCAGCCACCATAATTGCTGTGAGACTGGGAAGTGGCAGGATTCTTAGCCGGCCACTCACCTTCAAACTCTCTTTTAAATTCCACACATTGTGTTTAAGTTCATAATTACTCATCAATGATAAAAAAAAAATTAATTGGACGTATTTTAAATCTTTCAGGCTAACAGGTTACATAGCTTTTAAAAACAAATCTTGATTTTTTAAATCATCTAAAGCTGTTTGGAAATGGCAAAGCTTCACAAACTTACAGGGTTTTAAAACATTCTTAGTTCTCCTGCAGAGATAATGGAGCTAGCAGACCAAGAGAGCAGGTTAGGAACTGGCAGGTGAAATAGACAGGAAAAGAGATTTTGGAACAATCTGTTCAATATTTCTGCAGATTTATGGGAGGATTTCCAGACACATGGAGTGCAGAAAAAAACTGCATCCGCTCCTCTTCAGATTCAAATTTGCAAGGGACCAGGGACAAGTCAAAGAGTCCCGACCAGCGAATTAATGATTTTATCATTGCAGTGGCCTGGAATTTTATAGGTTATCTTGGGACAGGGTGGTTGACAGTGGTGTTGCGGGGCGGGGGCGGTGGAAGGGGAGGTGGGGGGGAGGGGGGGGGGTGGGGGTTGGTGGTGGCAGGGATGTAAATGGTGAAGGAAAGCATGATGTGGAGTACTTCATGTTTTCCCTCAGCTCTTCCATTCTGCCAGTGTCGAGGAAGGTGAAGGGTGTTCTACCTGCCAGAGAAAATTGTACCGCTTATAAAGACGTTTCCCCAAAGCGTAGTCATTTTCCAGTGATGAATGGGCAGTCCACAGAGTGGTGGAACTGCTTTGTGAATTGCTGGCCTCCAGGCGGGATTTAGTTGCATTTCTCTTTCTGACAGGCATTGTGTGTCCTACAGTGGATTCCTATGGCTGCAATGGTCATTTTCCGGGCACCGCCCACTACTCTGAATACCTCACAGAGATTGTCTGACTGGCCGAAAGATTCCTGATCTCATTTTCTGTTTCTTAGTCTTTCAAGGAATGTCACAGGTAAGGCCAATAATAATTATAATTCTAATTATGCATATATTTCATAAAAATTGCAGGCCATTGACTATTATACCCCCAATACAGTTTGGTAAGTGTTTTATTGTCCATTACGATTTGCCCTCATAACTCAGTAGCTTGCTGGACTATTTTAGAAGACAATTAAGTCAACTATATTGCTACGGTCTTTGAGTCACATGTAGGCCAGACCAGGTTTAACAACAATTAGTCATAGGTAGATAGGATAGTGAAGAAGGCATTTAGTATGCTTGCCTTTATTGGTTAGAGCATTGAGTATACGAGTTGTAAGCTCCTATACAGGAAAGATGCTTTGAAACTTGAAAGGGTTCAGAAAGATTTACAAGGATGTTGCCAGGGTTGGAGGGTTTGAGCACAGGGAGAGGCTGAATAGACTGGGACTGTTTTCCCTGGGGTGTCAGAAGCAGAGAGGTGACCTTACAGAGGTTTATAAGATTATGCAGGCATGGATATGGTAAATATACAAGTTCTTTTCACTGGGCTGAGTGACTCCAGAACTGGAGGTCATAGGTTTAAGGTGAGAAGGGAAAGATATAAAAGGTACCTAAGAGGCAACATTTTCATGCAGAAGATGGTGCGTGTATGGAATGAGCTGCCAGAGGAAGTGAGGGAGGCTGGTACAATCGCCACATTTAAAAAACATTTGGATGGGTATATGAATTGGAAGGCTTTAGAGGGATATGGGCCAACTGCTGGCAAATGGGACTAGATTTATATAGAATATTTGATTGGCATGGACAAGTTGGAACCAAGGAGTCTGTTTCTGTGCTGTATATGATTCTATGACTCTAATGATACTTTTCATGGTCACCATTTTTGAAGTCAGCTTTTAACTACATCTTTAATAATTTAATTTAAATTTCACATGCTGTCCAGATGGGATTTAATTGAACTGTGGTCCTGGGTTACTAACACAGGGACATTATTCTTCACCACCATCTCTTACTGACTTGCTCTGAAGGCAGAATGAAGTCCCAGGAATGACCACTGCCCCTGATGGCACAGCTAAGACTGAAGAGCTGCTGAAGCTCTGATTGACAATTTGTTGGCTTCTGGGACCCACCCACAACTCCCTGCATGGCTTTCCAGCCTATCATCAGTGCCCCAACAGACGCAAAAAAGTTCAATCCATTGGGTTGTTAGTCTTTGGTCTCACTGCATTAGGCCTGATCCCATTCACCAATACCCTACAATGTACAAAGGCATTGCTAATGTCACAAAAATATCAATAAAGTTAGGTATGCTTGTCGTGGAAATTAAATTGATTTGACTCAACTATTAGCAAGAGCAAAGAAAAGGGCTTTATTATTTTTTAGCCTCTGCAATGCAGAGGGACCAACACACTTGGCAAAACACTATATAGGACAAACAGGAAGACAGCTAACAATCCGCATACATGAACATCAGCTAGCCACGAAACGACACGACCAGCTATCCTTAGTAGCCACACACGCAGACAACAAGCAACTTGAATTCGACTGGGACAACACTACTATCATAGGGCAAGCCAGACAGAGAACAGCCATGGAATTCCTAGAGGCATGGCATTCATCCACAAACTCCATCAACAAACACATCGACCTGGACCCAAAATACCAACCACTACAGTGGACAGCTGAAACTGACAACCGGAGGAAACATCACTATAAACACCGGAGGAAACATCAAAGAAGCGCTTCGCAGGAGGCTCCCAAGCACTGATGATGTCGCCTAGCCAGGGGATGAAACGTTTGCAACAAAAACTTCCAGCTCGGCGAACAGAACCACAACAACTTGTGTAAGGGCACTTGAGCATAATTCAGAAGCTCTTCTTATGCCATTCTTAACACGGTCTCAAGGACAAAGACTGGGAAAACTCAAGTTATTTTTTTCATTCCTTTGTTGTGGACATACTGTTCTTATGTTTTCCTTAGCTCAGATCTGAAATGAACTGCTCACAAAGCCAGTCTGAATGTTTACAAAGTTCCACAGAGACAGGCTGTCCCTCGACTGCAGACTTCAGCAAAGTTGCAAAGTGTCAGAAAAGTTTTAGATTTAGAAAAGCATTTCAGATTTCACAGTAAATGTTAAAATTGTTAATCCTCCATTACATTTCCCCCTTTTTGTCATTTTAAGAACAAAAATTAGAGCTAGATTTTTAAAAAATCTATAGAGCCAGATAGCTAAAATTCAGCGATCTTAACAGCTGTCTGTGTAATGAGGAGCATTTGAAACAGTCCCAGCCACCTCTTCGCTTTCCAGCTTTTCCTCTGAAGTCTTTCACCACTATACAGCCTCCAGGTTCCAGAACATGCAGCTTCCCTTCTGCTGGTTGGGGTAGTGCTGCTTTCACTTGATTCTGTATTTCGGACAAAAGTGTAGAGAGTTTCATACAGTAACAAAACATCTCATCCTCACAGTGGCCTGTTATCTGTCTTACCTTAGGTCTTGGGTTAATTCCTGTATTGGGCGGCCTACCAAACAAAATCTCAAACCGGCTAAGATTAGCAATGGTGTCCCATTGTCACTACTAAGCCTTTCAGGGATGCCCCTGTATCTACCAAAAAAGGTAACTGTTGTACCTTCCACATATAACATAGAGGTAGGCATTGACTTATACGCATCATCATTGTACTGAACATATGGTCCACGCTCTGCATTCTCAGCGCTCAATATGGGGGTGGGATTTGTTTCAGTGCCTGTAAGGTTAGTAGAAGAGATTAGCATAAGCGAGTATTCGTTGCCAAGCATAAGGGTAAGAGGCTTACCTGTATCTTGTGGGCTGCCCACCCCCACCTCAGCCTTCCCGTCAGTCACCCTGCCGTCTAGCCTCCAGGGCCGATTGGGACTGTCTGTGCGGGCACTGCCTTACCCAGTGGTCCATTGCTCCGCAAACAAAGCACCCGCGAGATCTACCTCTGCCAGTGCCTCTTCTGCTCTCTTTTCTGCAGCACCTCCCTCCCTGGGCGATCATTTGCATCATGGTAAGCTGAGCTTTGTGTGCTTGCTGCTCCATCTTCAATTTCTGCTTATCCTTCTCTTGGGTAAGCAATTTTTCAGCATGTATCGCATGTTGTTCTATCAAATTCAGCTTTCCCGTGTCCCAGGTAATACAGGTGTCCTTTACCTTTGCCGTTATTTCATCCTTCATTCCATTGATGAAGCTGTTCCTCAGGTGTGCTTTATATGGCGTGATTTCTGTCTCAGTCCACTATGGGCATTATGGACTTCAGTGAGGCACATAAGGTACTGGGACACTGTCTCATCTTCTCGATGTTTACACATTGCTATTTTGGTCATGTCCATTTGCACTGGGCATGCCTCCCTACAGGCAGTTGCCAGCGCTGCAACAAAAGCATTAAAGTCTCCGTTCTCTTCCGCTTGCGGGTTGGCTGCTCTGGCATGGACGTTTGATGCTGGACATTTATACTTGATTTTGGTGACATCGGCACCCAGTGTTCGTCCCAGGAGACGCCTCATCTCATGTGACATAGAACAGAACTCGATAAGAACTTGGTCACTTCTTCAGCGAACTTATTACCTCCAACCTCATGTCGGTCAGGCAACTGTCCATAGGCACTTCCCAAATCCTTCATGGTCCATGGTCGGTGGACCAACACTGGGTACCCTTCTGGACCTGCAACTTCAACCATTGGTGCTTGCAGGACTACCTGGTTAGACGATCGTACGCCAGTACTCTCACCATCTGACTCATCATCTGTTGGGGAGTGATCGCAAAGAGGCCCTAGAAGCCTCTTTGTCTTAGAATGGCCATTGTCATTTGGCCTTCTTGCTTCGATCTGTTACGGGTATGAGATGATACCGGTGATTCAGCAGACCCTGAGGCGACGGCCGCTGACTTGGAACCTTCGGCAGGCGGATCTCGAAGGGGGGCTGTAGGTCTCGGAGGGCAGTCATCAAGGTCAGGGTCTGAAACAGACTGTACAGCTTCATTAGGTTGTTTTACACATGCATCTGCATGTGCGCTGGTGTTTGTACACGTATTTGATCTATTTTTTACTTGAGATTTCCTTTCTCTGATATCAGCCTCAGCCTTCCACATGTTATAAGCCTTCCACCTTCGAGTCATAGGTTCTATTTTTCCCTTCCATTTCTCCATCTCCCTCTCCTCCAACCTCTACCTCAATATTTCCAACTGCCTTTTACTAAAACTTCCTCCGTCCGGAAAATCACATTCCTTAATCCACAATTCTAACTGCTTTACAGACTCTGGGCTGTAACTGTTTAGCATGTATTGTATTTTTGGTTGGCCATTCCAAGTCCTCTGTGGACCCTCTTTTTGTTTGCTCTTGCCGGAGCACATTTTCAGCGTAGCTGGAAAAGTGTTCAGCTCTCTCTCTCTCTTGCGGTAACGTTATCTTTTCCCTTTTACTTGCTTTTTACCTCAGGAAGTCTCCTCTTGCATTAGGCGCGTCCGCCTTAATGCCTTGGTTTTCGTAGACCAAGAAACCATATACCCGGTATGTCTTTGTCGAGTCCAACTCAGCCAGTGGTTCCAAGTCTAAAACCACCCTTAAATTTGCTGTCTCTTAAACACTCTAGAGATGGCAATCCCCTTCCCTTGGATTTTGCTTGAATACCATGTGAGAGTTTACTAAACCCTTTTCTTGCTTTATTTATTCTCTTAGAATGAGTCTCTATGTAGGATTACTTAAGCCACCATCCTTACCCTGACCCTATTCGATTCGAACCTCGGCGCTGGGGCGATCCACAGATTCCCAGTGCTCTCACGCAAAAGGGCCAATTCAGCGCTCAAGGTGAAGTGAAAGATCTTCAAGGCGCTGGCACCTGCGCCTCCTTGGAATCCTCAGAATCCCACCCAGTTGCCGAGTCCCGGGACAAGCCCCCAAGTTTATTGCCATGGAAATTAAATTGACTCGACTCAATTATTAGCAAGAGCAAAGAAAAGAGCTTTATTATTTTTTAGCCTCTGCAATGCAGAGGGACCAATACACTTGGCAAAAATGCCTTGTGTAAGGGCACTTGAGCATAATTCAGAAACTCTTCTTATACCATTCTTATCATGGTCTCAAGAACAAAGACTGGGAAAACTCAAGTTGTTATTTTTTTCACTCCTTTGTTGTGAACATACTGTTCTTATGTTTTCCTTAGCTCAAATCTGAAATTAACTGCTCACAAGGCCAGTTTGAATGTTTACGAAGTTCCACAGAGACGAGCTGTCCCTCGACTGCAGACTTCAGCAAAGTTGCAAAGTGTCAGGAAATATTATATTTAGAAAAGCATTTCAGATTTCACAGTAAATGTTAAAATTATTAATTTTCCATTACAATGCTCAAATTAGATTTAAACAGGGAATTTCAGATATCCTGCAACCATTGAATTTCCAGGAAGGGCCTAGGGGATGGAATATTTAGGCCAATTAATCTCTGAAATGGTAAAGGTCATGTTACTATACTTGTAGCTTTTTAGTTGGGGTAAGATGTCTGATTCTTAATGTTGTCCATGCTTTGGAAACTTCAACCAGTTTATACATTAACAATGCTTTACTCAACTGCTCTTGTCAATGAGACAGGGAAAGGGACAGAGAATTCGGTGTTCCGTATAACTCAATTTTATTATAAAATATTTTTCATTAGAAAGATCATGCGAGTATTTTCCAAATTTCCACAATATTTGCTATATATCTTGCTCTATCCGTCTGAGAAAGGATGTTATTAGCAAAGATCCATTTGATTAAGTGCATGGAATCTCCTCCCTCTCTGATGGAGGGCTGGGTCTCCATCACCAAGGTTGGTCATGCAGGTCAGGGCAGATCTTCTCCTGGGTCTTCTTGCATCGCTGCATGGGCTTCTGCCAGGGGTCTTGTTGTGGGTCCTCACTGAGTGGGTAGCTTCCCACTTGGCCTGAACCTTCCCGAATGCTCTGCAGGCAATGGGGTCATGAATGAGGTTGAGAGCATCCAGTAAGGTAGCACAAATACCCTTTACTGTTGCCATACCGGGAGATGTAAAGTGCCCAACCTCAGGTACTAGCTGGAAGTCAACATGCCAGAAAGTCTGATTGAAACTTTTCTAATACACAAACTTTGGGTTGGTTATAATGGGATCCCCCTGAGTCTTTGTGACCTCTTTGACCTTGGCTTCAACTGTTCTCTATAGCTGATATCTGTTGATAGCTGTTTAATTTGGTTTTGTCAACTTTTAGTCAGGCCCGATTTATCTGGCTGTAGGTTATTTTAGAATGCTCAACTTTGGGTCTGTGATTGCTTGATCAGTCTAACCACCCACAAATAAGTTTTTTTTTTGGTCCTTTATAAAGGTTTGAAGAGTTGGAGTGTCTAACTTCTCACAATTATCCAAATGAAGCTGGAATTAATTTCATCAGTTTTCATAAAGGTGAGTTGCAGAATGCATCTGTGTTAACATGGAGATGTATATTCTTATTACTTGGAGCTGCTTTTTGATTCAGCTTCATAAATACTCAAATGTTGGACCACTGAAGCTGAATTCAAAGACAAATATTTCATCCCCAGCAAAAAGTAATATTATCAACTATAGCTATAGATACAATGATTGGCATTTTCACCTTACTTTCTTTTATTCTCCTGGACGTAGTGACATTAATTCAAGGTTAAATTGCAGCTATTTGTGCAATCCCTTAGAAAACTGCTTCTTGACACCTGATTCTAGTGACAAAAATCAATTCAGCCTTCATATTCAGATGTTGAATCACATTAGTTATAGTACCTCTATGTTTTATAAGATAATCTGAAAGAGAAAGGTATGGTTTATGATCCATCTCTTTAAGTACTTTCAGGACAAGAATATAGTTTGAAAATCTCTTGTGCCACATGACCAAGAGTGCTTCTTCTCTATTAATGTGTTACTAGAAAGATATTTTTAAAAAGAAATGGTTTTCACTGTAGCAGCACCTACTCATTATAATAGACAGCAACGTACATATCAGTTGCCTTATTTGTGTCAATGGGTATGGGACTCCAACAGGAATAGTACAGTCACAGATCAACATCAATTATATATTTTCCACATAGCGGAGGGATTGAATTGAGGGACTGAAGGAACCTTGTCGCAATGAAGAAGAAATGACCACTAATGCTTCATTGCAATGTATCTAATGAGGAATGTCATGAAAATAATGGTTCACACACCAATTAAGTTCAAAAATGCTCAAGCATAAACCTACTAATCTTTCAAATTCAGAAAAGAATACTTTATCTAATAAATGTGAAATATCCAGAATATGTGAATTTGTGAAATCAGTTATGGAGGGGGAGATGGTGTATGGTAAATGTGATGCTATTATAACCATGAATGTATCAGGGCTAATAATGGGAAGAACAATGGTGCTGAAGGAAAGGTGTGTAAGGTAACAGTTCTAAAAGAGTTAGAAGACAGTGAATTCCATACTAGCCTTCATTGGGAGCAGATGCATTCTGTATTGCTCCCTAGAGTCCAAGTAATTATGTCTGACTTGTATAATAATTGTTCTTACTGCTTTATACAATAAACCATCTTGTTAAATCTGAACAGTGCCTCTTCTATAAAGACTCTATAGTGTTGTATCCTCTATCACTCATCATTAAACAGGTTCTATGTAAAGTATTACCAAATGAGGATTAGTGGCACCTCATTTAAGAAACACTGCTGACTAGACACTGTTGTGGGCAAGTTATATTTGAAGAGATATTCTCCTTGTATATTCATCACCTGTCATACTCTCCATGGAATTACAATTCTTTTAACAAACTGTTCACAATGACTCTCAGTTTCAATATATTGCCATATCTCTACATTGCTGCATAGTAACATTGGATGTCTGCCTTCAGACACTTGGCTCAGTTTTTAGAACATTTTCTAAATCTACCAGCGGCAGTAAAACCTGTTCTGATTATTCTTTTCCCCAGGGCCATGCCAGGGCGAATCTTCTGGAATCCTCACAATGTAAAACACATAAAAATTGCATTCAAGTAGAAATGCTAATTACCTACCTTTGATCTGAACTCTGTTTCATCTTAGAAGTAAATTAAACGTTTATAGCTTAATTATGTGTACCGTACCTTTCTGGGAATTTAGGAAACTCACAACCTGCTCATGGTAACTTTTGAGATTGTACCATTGTGTACAAGTATAAATAATTTGCACCCTCTTCCCATTAAAACAATGTAAAGTAACCATGTTCCACTGGACCATTGGGCTACCCTATCATTAGAGAGATATAACCAGTGATGGTTTAACTCAAGGTCACTAGCCTCAGGTGAATGAGAGGT
Source organism: Chiloscyllium plagiosum (assembly GCF_037043375.1). Taxonomy (NCBI): domain Eukaryota; kingdom Metazoa; phylum Chordata; class Chondrichthyes; order Orectolobiformes; family Hemiscylliidae; genus Chiloscyllium; species Chiloscyllium plagiosum. The sequence goes on from NW_028270149.1 coordinate 61,512,034, forward strand.
TGAGAAAGAGGTATGTAAGTCAGCTATTCAGCCAACTGAGCCAACCAATCCACACAAACAATGTAATCCTTGCTTTAATAAACAAACTCTGTTGGTTTATGTTGGATTGCAGAACAGAACAGACCTTTCATTTAACATCAATTTAAATATACAGTCATGAAGTATTGCAATCTTATACATTTTATATTGTAACATAGAAATGATGATAAGAGTTATGACACTATGAAGAAAATGTGGAACAATGACATGAAGGATGCAGTTCTATAGGACAAGTACAAGCCTTCTCTCTCATCAAGTTAGCCATTTCACTGGACTCTGTTAAATACAGCATCTAACTCATTACAGTCAATCTATCTATAACTTATTTTCAGAATTCTAGTCACATTTTGGATCAAAGGATTATTACCATCTAATTTGAGCAACTCAGGGATGACAGCAATAAAGAATGCTCCACAGCTGACATTCTTGATATAAATAAATCCCACACAGAATTATTTTATATCCAATAGAAGGTAGATTGCTGCTTTTTAGACCCTTAAGCTAAATACAATTCTGGATACTACAGAAATTTTCAACCTAAGATTTTCAGTGGTCTGCTTTATGTCTTTTATCAGTAATGGAGAACCTGATTCTGTTCAGAACATTAAGCTAAACAAATCTCAACACCGACAAAAAAAAGTTCCAATTATAGAGTTGACACATTCCAAATGCTCACATTTAGTTGTGAGTTTCAATCATTTTACTGGAATGTGCTGTTCCATCAGGTTAAACAGCATTATCCGTTCATACAACTTTATCGAGTGAAGTCATTTGTAAAAAGTACTTTGCTGATAAACAACCTGTCCTGCAGAAGCTTGTCCTAATTGTAGTGTGCTCACTGCTTTCTCATAGCAATCTGCCAATAAGCATAAACTAAATATCCCTTGACTGCCCTTATTAATATTAACTTGTCGATAACTACTTGTGATACCTGGTCACACTCATGCCTCTAAGCAAGAGGATGGAGGTTCTTATCCCACTCCAAAACTTGGTCACAAGAAGCATAAGGGTCCCGTCTTTTGGATAAGGCAGTCAATGGAGACCCAGTTTGTTCAAGCAGAAGAGTTACTCCTGGTATCCAGTTCAAACTTGTCCCTCAATCAACAGGGCAACAGCTTTTATGTTTCATTATTACTTTCCCCTTTGTGCAGTCTTGCTGGGTGCAATTTAGCAACCTACAATATAACAGAGAGTGCACTTCAAAGCATTTATATGGTTGCAAAGTGCTTTAGGGTGTCCTATGCTCAAGAAAAAAACAAAAAGCATATCTCCTTTTCTTTTGAAGAAATATTCAAGTTGTTTAACCTGCTCTTTTTGATTATCCCCTCAGACAAACTCAGTAATGTTCCTGCCATGACAACACACTGGAGGTTACTCACTATCTTCCTTGCACAGATTGTAAATAAAACTTTCATGCCTTCATTATGATTTAGTAGCCAGTGGCACACAGCAATATTTGCTTCAGATATTTCCTTTGGATTCCTTGCTTCCTCCAGATCTGTTTCCACAGTCCATCATAAAACCCTTTTCGATGGAGTAAAAATTCCTCTTCACTTGTGCAAGTTTTGATTTTCCATGCATTCACTGTGCATGGGTTTTCCATTTTCTATTGCCTTCCTCCCGAGATGAAACAAATTGGATGATCAGATGGAACAGGAAAAGTTACCAGCACTTGGTGATTTATTTTTCACACTTCAAGGTGCAGTACAAATCTGACAAGTGGTGTTCACAACTATGAAGATTTCAGTAATGGATCATCTAAATGCAGTTAAAAATGACATGCATGTACTTCTTCCTTGTATCTCGCTTTATTCTCCCTTTTCATTTTTTCCCTTCTGACTCTTTCCGCAGGTTACCTAGCCACAGGGGGTGTCCACTAATCTATTCCTCATTTTCATCAAAAGAAAATAACGAAAGTATCCTGGTGGATGAATTATCTCAACATTCTCATCACAAGTGAAAGTACTCAATTAAAAGCACAAGCTCATTAGTTTTAATAGACAATTCTCACTTGCTCTGTGTATAGTGCAGCCTTCATTTTAAATAAAGAATGAAGAATGAAGATTACTATTTATAGTCTCACAGGAAATCATGCAAAGAAGAGTATAAAACTTAAAAAACAAATTCTCAGAATTTTGTGCCAACTGGAAACATTCTGGTTTTGTTGCCAAAAGTTTGAGTTGTGGAAGGATACTAAAAAAGACAGGTATGTGAATGCAGAGACATTTTCATCAAGTAAAATCAATGACAAAATTAAAGACAAAATCAAAATATTGCAGTTGCTAGAAATCTGAAATAAAAGTATGAAGCGTGGGAAATTCTTTGGATGTCAGACAGCATCTTGAAGAAATAAATAAAATAATATGTCAGGCCATTGACCTTTCATAGAATTGTTTGTGCCATATTAGCAACCCAGAGACCAGGAGTTCAAATCTGACAGACTCTCTCAGTTGAATCCAATGACAAACCTATTGACAACATTGTGAGTGCAATAAATATCATATTCTGATGTTAATTGACCCAAGGTATTTATCACTGTTTCTTTTTCCATAGGTTCAGCCTAACAGTTTCTCTTGTTTTCATTTGGGGCAATGAAAATAGTTGAAACTTCATTTAATTTAACTTGCCTGATTAAGTAACAAACATGGAAGAGAGATGGCATTGGAGAGAAAATTATGAAAAATAGTCAGCTCTTGAAATAGAATCTGGTTGACTGAAAAAAGATGGATGGGATGAATTATTTTGTAATAACGAACAAAGCTTGCTATAATGGAATTTCTCTTTTCTCATTATATTCTTGGGAGATTCAGATTTGCAAGGCATATATGTTTAGTGTCACAAAATATACAAAAGTAAACAATTTGTCCTCTTGATAGTTCACAATGATTCTTCCTCTAGAATTCATAGCTGATTTTAATTTATAGATGTGACATTCTTTCAATAGCAGATCCTCATATGTTTGAAAGTGAAAGAAGTAAGCACTTGCAAAATTTACAATTTACACAGTCATGAAAATGTAATTTCTGTTAATAATGGCTTTAATCCACCAGCTGAGAACATGAATAGAATTTTTGAAAACATTTTAAAATTACAAAGATCAAAGCTAACTTGAGATCAGATGGCTACTTTGATTTGCAGTACTGTGTATTCCACATTTGGATTGAATGCAAAAACTGAGCAGAATTGTCCTGGTTCTTAATGCTCTAGCATTACTGAGAAAGTTGAGAAAATAGCATAAGAACAGCAGAAGTAAGATTCTTCATGTTGAGAGTAGTAAGTCCCATTCTTCAACCATGTGAAACTTGAAAGGATTCAGAAAAGATTTACAAGGATGTTTACAGGATGTTGGAGAATTTGAACTATAGGGAGAGGTTGCACAGGCTGGAGCTGTTTTTCCTGTAGTGTCAGAGGCTGAGGGGTATCTTACAGAGGTTTATAAAATCATGAGGGGTGTGAATAGGATAAATAGACAAAGCCTTTTCCCTGGGGCATAGATTGAGGGTGAGAGCAGAAAGATATAAAACAGACGTAAGGAGGAACGTTTTCACGTAGAGAGTGGTACATGTATGGGATGAGCTGCCTGAGGAAGTGGTGGAGGCTGGTACAACTGCAACATTTAAAAGGCATCTGAATGGGTATATGAATAGGAAGAGTTTGGAGGGAAATGGGCCAGGTGCTGGCAAGTGGGACTAGTTTAGGTTGGGATATCTGGTCGGCATTGGTGAGTTGGACCAAAGGGTCTGTTTCCGTGCTGCACATCTCTATGACTCTGTGACTTTAAAGTGTTGAACTTATATAGTGAGACAAGAATCTCACTATATAAGACAAGTTGCAATCATTTGCATGTATTAACATTTCATTATTACCTAATCTCACCTCACTGCTGTTTTTCCTCTGAAGTGCATCTCCCAGTCGTCAGAAATTCTTATTTAGACCCCTGATGAGGGACATTATCCTGTAGCAACAATGATAGAATCATTCTTCTCCTCAACTATCTTCTGCTCCATAGGATGAGCACAGGAATCCAGATTTCAGGAATTAATATCTGCAATAGGCGGCGTAAAGACACATAGTTGGGTTCCTAAACATGATCTTGCCTGAGAAGGCTCAGAGTTTCCTGACTGTTCTTCTTTGTAAATCCCTAGGCAAAGAGCTTGTTCCAATTGGACAAAGTGGAACAGGCATTAATAATGGCTGTCAAGGTACTACAGCTGTTCAGTTCTTCACTTCCAACTTCTTTGAGAAACCCTTAGGATGGATATTTGTTGAATCTCACAATCCGCTGCCAATAAGTGCATCTCATTGGTGATAGATGCCATGTTTGTCACTTAGGTGCTGTTCACTACTAATAAGGCCAGTCAGAATTAATAGGATTTGTAGTTACAACTGGTTGTTCAAAGATCCAGAAAGGCATTGACCGCACCTGTGATAATCAAGAATACCCCAGATTACTTTGGAGTCTTCAACAACCAAAAGAGATTCGACTCTATCAAGTTTAGTTGAATTATGTACCTGTGTAAGATTTCTAGACAACTCTCATTGATGCTTTCACCACGCACTAGTCAATAGTCTCACAGATACTTACACCTCCAAGTAAAGATAGTCGATGTCTCCTTGGAAACACGGACTATTCTCTGCAGATGTGATTTTGAATATCAGTAAGGTGTCTAAGCCCTGATGCTGAGGAGATGTGAGCACCAGCATTGTAAGTGAGCAGACAATCAGAATGCTAAAGATGTGACTCAGGGGCCCAGACAGTTCTGTGCAATGCCTCGTTATCCAGCTATCCAAGTGGTAGAGGTCTGTGTTACCCTATGTTACCAGACACCAGTATTTATAAAAAGTCCTGTGTCAGCAATTCATCACACTCATTGTCACCCATTACTCATCTATTCCTCTTGTCTTACTATTCTGCGGAGTCCAGAAGGCCCCTTGGCAGAATGTGATGCCACCAGACTAATAATTTAGAATGCTAAACTAACGATCTGTGAAATTGGGCTTGAATTACCATCATGGCAGATGGTGTCATTTGAATTCAATCACGTTTTGGAATTAAAAGTTAATCTAATGATGACTATATAACCACTGTGAATTGTCACAAATACCCATCCAGTTCACTTGAAAACTACCATCTTTACCTAGTTTGGCTTACATGTAATTCCAAGCTTGCAGCAACATGGTTAACTCTTTGCTGCCCTCTGAAATAGCCCAGCAAGCCATTCAGTTCAAGCTCAATAAGGGATAGGAATAAATGCTGGCTCAACATATCCTTATCCTGTATTTAAAAAAAAAACAAAGGCAGCAGGCAAAATTGCAGACAAGAGATTGGAGCTTTGTGACAAGTGTCTTCTGATGAAAGGTCACATTCTTGAAAAGTTGCACATCATCTGTGTCTCCATTTGATGCTGCCAGACCTGAGTGTTTGAAGCATTTTCTGTTTTTATTTGAAATAAGTTGAAGCATTTATAAACGTGAAAGAGAAATGTACAATGCAACAATGTAAAACATCTAGCTGAGCACACTTATCTAACTAATCTTATCTATCTCCTGTCTTTCATGTTACTCCAATGTGACAAATCCTGGCAGTCTTTGTAGATTTAGAGGCAAGGTGTTCTAATCCCTGCTCTGCCTGTTCAGATGTTCTTAGGTGATATCCTTTGGGTTTTGAAGACCACAAGAGTCCTGCCAAACACTGCTGTACCTGCATCTGTGTTAGGGCAAACTCAGCCATCATGTAAGCTGTTTATAATGAGAATGACGGGAATTAAACATTGTGTACCTCATCAAAGGAGCATTATATAACATAATAGGACAATTAGATAGATGAAAAGATATGAGGCAGCATAGTGGTGCAGTGGTTAGCACTGTTGCCTCACAGCAGCAGGGTCCCAGGTTCAATTCCAGCCTCGGGTGACTGTCTGTGTGGAGTTTGCACATTCTCCCTGTGTCTGCGAGGGTTTCCTCCCACAGTCCAAAGATGTGCAGGCCAGGTGAATTGGCCATGCTAAATTGCCCATAGTGCTAGGTGCATTAGTCAGAGGGAAATGAGTCAGAGTGGCTTAATCTTCAGAGGGTTGGTGTGGACTGGTTGGGCCGAAGGGCCTGTTTCCACACTGTAGGGAATCTAATCTAATATTACAGCTAATGGCCAAAGGCTTAGTAAAAGCTATACAGTGGGTTGTAATGAGAGTCTTAAAAATAAGAATGAGAGATTTTAGTATGGAATTTCAGAGTCTAAAGGCTTGGCAGCTGAAGATGCAGCTGATGAAGAAAAAAAATAAAATCAGGGATGTTCAAGCAATCAGAATCAGAGATATTTCATTCTGCCATCAGGTAGCTGGGAGATTCTTATCTGTCCATTTCTGATAAGCTGAGAGTTGGCTTATAAGAAAGAACAGGTCTAAGTGGAATGTTTTAGAGGATAGCAAGATAATTTTTGTGGAGAGTCTCTTTGAGCAGTGAGTGTGACACTGGAGATCAGTTGTGACTGGCTGGATAGTGATGTGAGAAGGGGCCTCAAGAGACAGGGATAGGTGCCCCATCAAGCTGCATTTGCCTAAGAGATGTGCTTGAGAATGCAGAATGCGAGGTTGACACATGTCACTCATCTTTCCTGCCCTTTCATGAGTGAAACATGATGCATCTGTTGCTGACCCTCCTGCCACAGCCATGTTCTCTGAGGTTGCCTTTTTATCCTGTCCATGGGAAACAGAATCTCCTTATGGGATACATCAATGGAGTGTGATGCCTCCTTCAGCTGAAGCCTTCAGCTTTGTAGTTTCTGACTCACTCATGGCAGATCTGTAATGCTTTTCTTCTAACCCTTGAAGCACACCTTTAAGTATTGGTGTTGTAAAAGACTGGAGTGGGCCATCATTATGCTCACTCTAATTGATCAAGAGGCCTGGGAATCAGATGTAAATGCAATATGGAGTTAAGTGTCCACTGAAAAATGTGCTGCTGAAATGTTTGAGTTCCTGGTCTGCTTCCAGTCTTCTCCATTACAACTCGATTTGATTGTTAAAATTCAGCTCTATGGAGCGACAATTACGAATTAGCTCTCCAAGATTTCATAATGCGTTTACATGAAATTAATTGAACATCCATCAGCTGTATCTGCCAACCAGACATCTGTCACCTGAACAGTTTGACAAGGTAGTACACTGCTCAGACCCTGGTAACTGGTGTCCTGACCTCAGGAGAACCACTGCTCTAGCTTGACATACTGATGAAAATAGTTGAATTTCTCGTCTCATTTTCTTCCGGAGCCAGCATGTCTGTGGAGGTCAAGTTATTGATCTTGTCACATAATTAGTTACAGAAGAAAAAGGTTCCGTTTCATATTAATGAGTTTAGAATCCAAATTCTCTGACTTTAATTACGAAGGTACAGATAAATTAACTAAAAATGATATGCAAGCATGCATACAAATGTGCAAATGAGGAACAAATGTTGTCCAATCAACCTCTCAAAGCTATTCCATCAGTTGACAAGATCGTGGTTGAGCTGATCGTTATATCCACTTTCCTGTCTACTTCCCGTGCAACTCTGATTCCCTTGTCAGCTAAGAATTTATTGGAATCACCCAGAACATATACAATGACCCTTCTCTACTGCTCTCTTTATATCTGTAACTTGTCATGAAAATATAAAATTCAGCCAATTAATCATTGAATGTCATTGGCTCACATAATACCTGGGACATTCATGGACTGAAACTTATTTTTAATAAGTGATCAAACTCGGACTTAAAGTTGCCACAGAAAGCTGCTCATTTACACAGCTTGGCCAGGTCTCAGGAATCAAATTTGAATTAGTTCAAAGTCTGGGCTGAAATCGACATTTCACCTGGGGCAATGAAAACAGTCACGAGAAGCAGGAAAAGATCCTCATCAACTGTTTGATTTACACTATTACAAGAATTGTCATGTAAAAGCAAAATATTGTGAATGCCGGAGATCTGAAATAAAAACATAAAGTGCTGGAGAAACTCAATAAGTCTGGCAGCATCTGTGAAGACATTTCAGCTTTGATATCACTCGTCTTTGAAACCTGTTGAGATTTTCCATCACTTACATACGAATGTAGCAACAAGGAATACCAGTAGACTACTTGATCCTTTGAGCCTGTTGTACCATTCAATAAGATCATAGCTGACCAGATTTTAATCACAACTCTAACCCTTGATGCTTTCTGCTTTTATTTTAGAAGAATCTTCATACATTGGAGATAAAACACCTCCTGCAATCACCAAGAGTGGAAACCATAACCTTAACGGATACGGAATAAACAAACAGCTGTAATTGAAGGCATTAAGAGGAAATGGACATAAGAATGCAGAATGACCACAGGCTAAACAGGCTTTCTATCAAGAAAAATAGTGCCATATTGAAAAACACCAACTGAAAGAAAACACCAGAGAAACAAGAATCTAAAAGATAATTGCAAAATGTGCTACTGCTGAAGACAGTCAAGATAGCAATTGCCCAGCCATGATCACATGATGAAATTTTATACCTCAAGGACAAAAGGACTATAAACTATGTATTATTTTACTTTTCATTGTATTTGGATCTCCTGTTTGAGCTGTGAACTTGTGTATTTGTGAGGCCCAAATGACTGTCCGTGGGCTGTATGCTTAACATTGTGTTTATTATTTTTTCTAGTTGTTAGCAGGTAATCAATTTGTTTTTTCGTTAATTCAAGAAAATCTTGAAGTTGGCACCTTCCAGCTGACAGTAAGAAAGGTTAACTGCATTTTAGTTGAAGAGAGTAATAGCCTTGTGCTTACCAATGCAAACGTTGTCACGATCCATCATTGAATTATAGTCATTGAGTCATACAGCATGGAAACAGATCTTTTGGTCCAAACAGTCCATGCCAACCATGATCCCAAACTTAACTCGTCCCACTTGCCTGTGTATGGCCCATACCCTCCCAAAATCTTTCATATGTCTGTCCTTATCCAAACGTCTTTTAAATGCTGTAACTGTACCTGCATCCACTGTACCTTCTTCTGGTAGTTCATTCCACACATGTGTGGAATGTGTAAAAATGTTGCCCCTCCTTTTTAAAATTTCCTTCTCTCATCTTAAATATTTACCCCCTAATTTTGAATTAACCCTTCCTATTCACCTTACCTAACCCTTCATGATTTATAAATCTCTATAAAGTCATCCCCTCAACCATCTACACTTCAGTGAAAAAGGTCCCTGCCTATCTAGTCTATTTTTAGAACTCAAACTGTCCATTCCCGGCCACATCCTGGCAAATCTTTTTTTGGCCCTTCCCAAATTTAACAATATCCTTCCTACAGTAGGGTGACTAGAACCGCACACAGTACCCCTGAAGAGGCCTCACCAATGTCCTGTACAACCTCAACATGACATCCAAACTCCTATAGGAGAAAGTGAAGACCGCAGGTGCTGGAGATTAGAGTTGAGAGTGTGATGCTGGAAAAGCACAGCATCCTGATAAAGGGCTTTTGCCCAAAACATTGATTTTCCTGCTCCTCGGATGCTGCCTGACCCGCTGTGCTTTTCCAGCATCATACTCTCGATCCCAACTCCCATACTCAAAAGTCTGAACAATAAAGGCAAGCATGTTAAATGGTTGCTTAACCACTTTGTCTACCTGTGATGTGAATTTCAAAGAATTATGTACCTGAACCCCTAGGTCTCTCTGTTCCACAACACTACCCAAAGCCCTACCATATAAGTTGTTCATTGATAAAATCAATATCTCGCATTTATCTAAATTAAACTCCATCTACCATTTTGTAACCTTTTGATCCAATTGTTCATGATCTCTTAGTAAATCCAGATAATCTTTTTCACTGTCCACCATACCATCAATTTTGGTGTCACCCACGAACTTACTAACCATGCCTCCTATATTCTCATCCAAATCATTTATATAAATGACAAACAAAAGTGGTCCCAGTACCAATCCTTGCAGCATACTGCTGGTCACAGGCCTCTAGTTCGAAAAACGATTTACCACCACTCTGTCTCCGACCATCAAGCCAATTTTGAATCCAATTGGCTAGTTCACCCTGAATCCCATGTGATCTAACTTTACTAATTAGTCTACCATGCGGAACCTTGTTAAAGGCCTCACTAAAGTCCATGTAAACAACATTTATGGCTCTGCTGTTATTAATCTTTTTGGTTGCTTTCTCAAAAAGCTCAATCAAGTTTGTGAGACATGACTTCCCTTGCATAAAACCACGCCGCCTATTCCTAATTATTCCTTACCTCTCCAAATGCACGTAAATTTTTTCTTTCAGAATGAACTCCAAACATTTACCCACCTCAGATGTCAGACTCACCAATATATACTTCCCAGGTTTCTCCTTACAACCTTTCTTAAATAACAGCACAACATTATCTACCCTCCATTCCTCTAGCAACTCCCCTGTGGTTATAAATGATACAAATATTTCTGCTTGGGGCCCTGTAATTTCTTTCCTAACTTGCCACAACTTCCTGGGATAGACTTGATCAGGTTTCGGAGATTATCCACCTTTACATTTTCTAAGACTTCCAGCACTTCCTCTTCCCTAATGTGAACTTTTTCAAATCATCAATATTTATTTTCCTAAATTCTCTAGTCTGCATCTTTCTCCACAATAAAAACTGACACGAAACATTCATTTAGTAGCCCTTCCAAAACCTGATGTTCAACACATTGTTGATCTTTAACAGGCCCTTTTCTCTCTCCAGCTGCTCTTTTGCTCTTAATATATTTGTAGAATCTCTTTGGATTATCCTTAACCTTATCTGCCTTTCATATCCTGTTTCTGCCCTTCTGCTTTCCCTCTTAAGAATGCCCCTAAATTCTTATACTTTTAAAGAGGTTAGTTTGATCCCAGTTGTGTATATTTAAAATATGATTCTTTTTATTCTTGACAAATAATCTAAGAGTATGAAAACAGGGGAACCAGTTTACCCCTTCTCATCTGGTTGAAACAACCTAGACCTGTGAGTATCATATGGTTGATCAGTTAGCAGGTGAGTAGCAGAGCCATACAGACTAAAAAGATCTCATGCTCAATCTGTGCTGATTTGATGTAAGCTGATAGCTGGGCACCATAATTAATCTCTATGTCTCTAGAAAGAAAGACAAATTGATAAAAACTTTTCACTCCTGCTGGATGGAACAGAATGCCAACCAAAAGTTAATGGGGAGAAATTAAACATCGATGTGCATTTTTTGGGCTGGAAATAGGTGAAAAGGGGATTCAAAGCAATTTTATGATCTCCAATACACTACTACCTCTGCAAATACAGCACACATAAAATTGTATTAGTGACTTTATTTCTCCACGGTGCCTGCTCGAAACTGGCAACTGTTGATTTGACTGTTTAAATCAATGTCCTAAACTAATTATTAGATCCCAATGCAAAATTAAACAGGAACAATATGCATCAACTGTACCACACAAGGTCAGAATCTTTTATATCTACAGCAGCTTCACCAGTGGTTCTTTAAACCCAACAGTTAAGGCAACTTAATTACAGGAACATACTGATTCAAGTTTGTCCCTCACAGCATTATCCACTGATGCCTTTCCCTTTACAAGGTCTACTTGAGAGTATCTGATGGCAGTGAAGCCAGACCGGAGAGCTGCATTTTGAATCAGTGAGCTGCTTTTGGATGCCTGCTTTTGAAACCAGTTAAACACAGATGAATGCTGGTATTGGATTTGACACACTGCTTGACCAGCATGAAGCACCATATGAAGCAAATGCTCCACTGACTTCTGACTCACTTTGGGCCTGAGTCCAAATTCTTTCATCCTAATGTTGGGTGGAATTTCTTTCTATATAATGAACTACTCTGTTTTCCACACTGAATACAGTGAAGCACATGTAAATCAAATTAGTCAATTTGAAAATAATGCAAAAGTAACCTTTTGAAGTATTCCTGTACCTTTAATTTTCTGTGGCTTTCTCCAGTTTTTTTCATGTACTGACTCCACAATAGGTGAATGTAATCATGGATTTGATGGAAATTTATTTTAGGCATTTTTGAATCTACAGAGACCACCTGAAGGCAATTTCAAGGGTCCTTATTATAAAGGTCTCATTATACCTTATATTTAAAATGAAGAATTTATTGTACAGCATTGCAGTTGCAGTTTGAACATTTTTCCACTGTATTAAAGCAAAGTGAATGCTAGGAAGAAAAATATATTTGATTGTTGCGAGCATATAGTTATTACAACTTATCATTGTAATCCCCATGACTTGATTTATACATTCCACATTTGACTAAAATGCTTGAAGGCACTGAAGTAATATTAACAGACAAATTTGATATAAATATATGACAGTTCTTTATTGTATCTTTTAACAGTTAATCAGTCTAAAATAATTGAAACACAGTATCTGCTTAAACAACAGACAAGGATTCATCGCACAGATGCAGTTAAGTGCTGGGCTGCCAATATCGGGAGTAATTTTCAGCCTCCACTGGAAAAGTATTCAAAGCTGTCAAATTGAAATAAACAACAATTTAATCATTAAACCTCTCTCTTTAACAATCAGTAAAGAAAGTAGTGTGCAATCAAGCCAAATTTACAATGATCAAATGTAAAATCTATAGATAATTGGGCAAAAAGCTGTATTTTAGGGCTTACGAATATTTTGCCGAGTTCATTCATGCATTTACGTAGCTAGCACATTCTATGACTGGACTTAAACTGATACCTTTTTTTTACAGAATCCACTGGAAATATCTCTTAAATAAAATTTAGAATATTTAAATCTCAACTGTATTTTTATGAGCCTAACATCAAATAAACTAAATTGGTGATAGATGGAAATGAGGAATGTTTAATTGATGGAATGCAAATTAATTACATGAAATGTCATATACTAGTGAATGTAATACCCCAGTGCCTTAATCTTGATAGAATACAGAAATATAAAAGCTTATAGCTTAAATAAACTCTGCTCCCTTTTGAACATGCATGACCTTTGCATGTTCAAGTCAGATTTTGACATCAATTAAACTTGTTTTTCAGCATTTTCTGTTTTTGTTTCAGATTTTCTGCATTGCAAGTGCTTTTATTAATTGAGTAAACAGGATCTTGCTATTATTTGATACTTAATTCGATGTCCTTAGATAGAAAGTAAATTTTGATGAATCATTGTTGTACATCAAAAGATAGAGGCTGTTGGAGTTAAGTTAGCTTTTATGAGTGTTTAAACTGATATAATGTATAGGACTGTTTCACTTGATTCAATATTTTATTTGAGGTTTGCAACACAAAACAACTGGTGCACGACTATGTCACTGATGTAAGCTGTTACTACTCCGTTACAAATAAATTTATGTACATCTTAAATTATCCGTCTATATTTGCCAAGGCAACTTTTTAAGGCTTTGAAAATATAAACAATTCAAATTCAGTTGGAAGAGACATTCTCACATCTGTAAGTGAATTCTAGAGAAGCAAGAATAGAAATAATACTACAAGGAATTACCTTTTTCCAACTTGTCTTCAAGGCATAGATCCTTTCTGCTTTATAAGCATTTCTACAATGGCAGATGAAATAATGATAGTCTCAATGTAATGACACAATTTTGTAATGTCTTAGGCAATTTTTTTTCTGGCTACCTAAAGAGAAGTTGCACAATGTTGAAAACAATACCAGACTTATCTCATAGGTAGTTAGATCAGATCTAAATAGCTTTAATTTCTTCAAAAAAAAAGAGCTCTTGCCTCAACCTGTAGAGGGTGCTCCTGACCTACTTTGGATGTCATGGCCTTGAAGATCCTTCAACCCTCATGGTGACAGACCTGAATAATCAAATATATGTGGTTTGATTTTCTACATCAAACAAAAAGCAATACAAACATTGGATGATTGGGTTTAGCCGATGGGATCCTGAAGTGAAAGTCACAGACATTACTGTAAACAGATCAGAAATAAATAACTAACTCTGTATGAAGTATACAATTAAAAGAAATTAAAAACTGATTATACAGCGATTGTATAGTTATCATCTGGAATAGAAGTCTTGTGACACAATGGATAGTGTCTGAACGATGAGCTTTGGGTGCAAGTCCAATTCCAGGACTTGATTATCATGGGATGTGACATTGATTATCACTCTGTTAAGGGCTGAAAATGTATTGCTGGAAAAGTGCAGCAGGTCAGGCAGCATCCAAGGAGCAGGAGAATCAACGTTTCGGGCATGAGCCCTTCTTCAGGAAACGCTTCCTGAAGAAGGGCTCATGCCCGAAACGTCCATTCTCCTGCTCCTTGGATGCTGCCTGACCTGCTGCGCTTTTCCAGCAACACATTTTCAGCTCTGATCTCCAGCATCTGCAGTCCTCACTTTCTCCTATCACTCTGTTAATCCTTACAATCCTTCCAAAGCAAGGACATGAGAGTGGGGAAGTCTTATAGTCACCCATACTTGAAGTGGCATCCCTTAACTTGCTCTGTTGACAGTCTGGTGATTTGCTCCAGAAACGTTTAGCTGTGTTACATGCCTTCTGTTTTATTAGACACATGAAAGCTTCTAAACTCTGTGTGACACCCTATAGAATTTGTGAACAATTTTTACACAAAGTCTCCTCTGTTGATTTGACTGATGCAGACTATAATAGAGAATTTTCTACACAACAGGTCTATGCTACTGTTCGTAATCTATTTAAGAACCCACCCTTCTAATTTCATCCAATGATATCAGCACATCCTTTTATTCATGATGTAGTAATTTAGTTTCCCCTTTAATGCAAATATGTTTTATTTATCTTTGCATAATGTTATGTTTTTCTTTGTTCCTTTAATCTTTGAAGATTTCATGACTTCTATTTCCTTGTACAGCAGACATACTGCCTTGTGACAAGATCAGGAAATGGTTGAGTAATAAAAGCTTACAAAAGATAAAGAGCCAGCCATTTAAGTGAGTCACAATTATACAATTATAATTCAGAGGAAACAGCAATTAAGATCTCCATTAGAGGGTTGAACTGTTTTTGATGGTTGCAGCCTTATTCAGAAGCAAAAGTGAACCTGGACATCTCTCTACTCTTCAAAAAGTACTATGCAATCTACAACATCTACCAACTTCTTGTAGAAGGGTGATGTGGTATTGCCAGGCCATTTCACATTTTGTAACTTATTTGCCATTAGTCAGTAAAACACAAAAACACATGTATTTTCATTTTAACAGGAAACACATAATTTACAAGGTTTATGTGGAAGTATGAGAATCATTGTGTGTCCCACTGAGCATTTCCAGCTGCGCTACAAGGACATCTGCATGAGGGACATGAAGGCGCTTGATATCGTTATGGAATCCTGGGAAAGGCATGCAGATGACTGCACGTGACGGAGAAGCATCCTGAACCAAAACCTCAAAACAGGGGAAAAGAGGCTGATTCCATCCTTGGGTGACTGTTTGTGTGGAGTTTGCACATTCTTCCCATGTCTGCATAGGTTTCCTCTGGGTGCTCTGATTTCGTCCCACAGTCCAAAGATGTGCAGGTCAGGTGGATTGGCCATGCTAAATTGCCTATGGTGTCAGGTGCATTAGTCAGAGAGGAATGGGTCAGGCTGGTTACTCTTCAGAGGGTCGGTGTGGACTGTTGAGCCAAATGGCTTGTTTCCACACTGCAGGGAATCTAATCTGACGAGTGCTGCAGCAGACAAGTGGGTATGAAGGAAGGAATTCAGCAGCTCTAGCAGATCAATGACCACATACAGATGTGATCTCTGTGACTGGGACTGTCACTCCAATATTGGTCTCTTCAATTACAAGCGACGTTGCTTCAGGGAAGCAGAAACCTAGAGCAGTGAGGATGGAACCCATTGTCAGCCATGACCGAAAGGGGCCTCACGTGAATATCATTTGATTCCATAATTTTTTTTACATGTGATGAAAAAAGTAGAGGATGAGGCATTTATTATTACACTGGTTTAATCAGAAAACTCTAGTAATAGATTTATAAGCAAGAATAAAAAGTCCAAACAACAACATCTTCCTGTACTTTCCTTCATTGATTGTTGGTTATAGTTTATAGGTTTCTCAAAAAATAGAATAGTTGGTTGATACTTAAAGATCTGAAAACTTCCTGAAATAAATCTCAGCAAAAATCAGCCTCAGCTAACTTTTATACATTAACATGTAATTTAAAGGTAAAGACATTAAACAACAACATTGTGAATGATCACCAGTAGTTCTCAAAAG
Organism: Chiloscyllium plagiosum; assembly: GCF_037043375.1. Lineage (NCBI taxonomy): Eukaryota > Metazoa > Chordata > Chondrichthyes > Orectolobiformes > Hemiscylliidae > Chiloscyllium > Chiloscyllium plagiosum. Next base: position 61,528,285 of record NW_028270149.1, read on the forward strand.
TATGGTCTTCATTTTAAGGTTTTTTTTTTGTTTCCATTCATGTTTTCTTATGTGTAGATTATAAGAACTACGAATACATGAATCATAAAGTTCTTCCTTTAGCTTCAGTATAATTCTTCCCTTTGTTCCATTAAGGTCCACATTGCTGTGGTGGAATTGGGCTAAGTAGGCTCAAATTAGCATCTTCCAACCAATTTGACTCCACTGTCCTCAGCCAAGGTGTCTTTGCTTTTCCATTCAACTACTCGCAGTGTTAAAATACAGACACTCGTGCTCAGATTCAACTGTCATGTTCCTCACAAAGGCATTGCCAATGAGTCATAAATGTATTGAAATATAATCAATATACTTTAATTGGAATCATGGAATGAAGCAATTTGGTGCCTGGTCCTATGTTAGCCCCAGTAAAGATCTTTCCAGTTAGTTCCAATCCCTTAGGCCAAAGCTGTGCAAATGTGTCCTGCTTTTGCATATGATCAATAAATGTTACTCAATTAATTTACTATTGACACTCAAATCATAAGGTGAAGATTCTGCATATTGTACTGCATTAGATATTGCAGTCACATGGGACAGATTTTTTTTTCCAGCTAGCATTTTTGCATAATCGTATAACTACATATTCGTTTGATCCTAGCCCTGTAGGCTAAAATAAAATGGTGAATATGAATGATAAAGACAAGTCGTTATGTTTGGATATAAAATTGCACCTAATGCCAGTTATGTGAACAGTGGAAATTCAGTCTCTGTTTTTGATCTCCTTGAAGACAATCCCAAAAGATTCCAGCCTAGAACTAGCAAGGCTTATTGGTGAAGATTTCCAGAATGCCTTGGGACTCAAATACAAGTCTGAAAATGCTAAAAGACAGGGAGAGATCATTCATATTGTGACTGGAAAGGTGGTGGCAACTTATTTATAATCATGAAATTATTATAATCAAGTTTTTATTAAAAGAAAATTATGCCCAGATCTACAATTACATTAGTTAGACCACAGCAAGATCAAAATATTTTCATTTTCCTATGATAACAGAATATTTTGCTTTATTTTCAGCTTATGCTGTGTACCGCTGAAAATAATAGCACTACAATAGCAAAGCTACCCCTGCCATTAGTGATAAGTTTATCATGACAACATTCATTGTGAAGTATTAAGTACTACACTAAAACTTCACTAAAACATGTTTTAAACATTCCCTGCTTTCTGTACTATTACATTTTTTTAGTTTAAATTACTTAAAAGTCACATATCTATATTGATAAAGATCTAACCCTCTCTTTAGGTTCAACTATGACCTATCAAAGTAAATTATCAATAGTACAGTACAGTCTAATTTTTATAACCACTGGTCTAAAGTCATTTTCACGAAGCATAATATAAATATTCCAGTAATGTATCCCCATTTCTAAACAAGTCAGTAAGCTTTGGAATGAAATAAAAGGTATTCTAATCCACCCAGCAAGACCTGTGCTCAGAACAACTCTCATTTCCTGAGAACATTTAACAGGCCTGTTCCTGAATTAATATATTTTAAAGTCTGCACACTTTAGCAATTTCACATTTGCAGCAAGGCCTTTCATGCAGTAGATAATTAGCTTAGAGTCTAAAGCAAATAGAATTCACATGCTAATGAACAGCTAAATCTTTTCACCACATTTTAATGTCAGATGGATGAGTCAGGTTGATGAAGATCTTGCCTGCAAAACAACTCTCTTTCCTGTCAAAATCAGATGAAAAGTTCAAAATAAATATTGAGACAACTCAACCCAATCCATTTGGACGACAGTGTCATATATTACAATCAAGGATGGAAATTGGGAGAGGCAGTTGGAATGCAAAAAGTCAAGGTTTACATCTAGATGTTAGATAGCGATGAGCCATTAATCCAACCTTACTTTTATCTTCAAAGACCTTGAATGTCCTGTTGCTGCCAATCTTTCTCAGAACCTTAAGTTTTAATCATCCTGTCATTGTATTGAAACAACATCGACCAAAGTCAGGAAGATTGTCCTATTCAAATTGCTGTCAATGCCCTCTAAGGTCTTACATTTTCAATATGCTCCATCCTACAACCTGCCGACATATCTAAACATGGCTTCTGAAGTATCTCCGACTTCAAATATTCTACCATTAGTGCTGTGCTTTCTGTTGCCCAGGTCCTCATTTCAGGAAAGCTAATCCAAGACCTTTCACCTCCGTTCAGGCATTAGTTAAAGCCGAATTATTTGACTAAACTTTTATCGAACTGACTTAATATCTCTTTATTGATCTACTTTTGCTTCATAATCTTCTTGTAAAGCTCATTGATAAATTTCACTGTTAAAGGTGCAAGTTACATTTAAGTTGCTTTTATTTTTGTGTTAGGTCAAACTTAGATGACAATTTAATAATTAAAATCTACTGTTAATCTGAGTTGATGTTTCATTTTATACTCACCTTTCTTATTGAATTTAAAATCTTTTGTTTACCTAATTTTCTGCCTTGCTGACACTGTATATTAAAAAGTTGACAGTAACTTTTTCAAAATAAGTGCTCTTGATTGACAAAACACAAGTTTTAAATGCATGTTGCCCATATGGAAAGACAAAATGACTGCCTCAATTGGTTAAAAATATGACATTGAAAGCAAATTTCCTGTTAAGAAATAAAAAGCTTAAATGTAGTTAGGTGCTTCTACCTCCAAAATAGTTGAGTTATAATGACAAATCAATTGAAAATGTCAACCAGAAATTGTGTTTTGTCAGGATTGATATTGGGTCAGTGCCAAATGTCTGCAAGTATCATAATTATGACTTTGAGTGCTCCACCCTTAGGAGGCTGGCATTCATAATTGAATGACAGTTAAGCACATAATGAAAATCTACTTCATTGTCAAGCTCAGCTGCTCCCATGGAAAGCACATTTTCTTTAAATGCAATGTCATTGTCGTGCCCCAGTTCATTACAGGAATGAAATAACTCCACTTGATACCAAAGATTGCCCATCAATCTGGAATTTAAATTCATCCGTTTAACAAAAAAATGACTGTCCCATAATTACATCAAATTTGATTGGATCCTGGAATATCTTACTTAAAATGTGACATTTGGCATCCTTGAAATAATTCATTCAGCATAAAAGCAGTCACTCCAAATTGTGCAATGCAAAGGAAATAGTTTCATGTGACAGTGTCTATATTTGCAGGCAAAGTGCAAATGTTCACCTTCCACGCTCTGGGAGATGATGGTGCCATTTTTGCAATCAACTGTATTAAGACCTTCAAGCCTTTACAGCATAAAGAGGCCAGTGTAATTAACTGACTCGTGCTTGTATTTCGCACCCAAAGCCAATCTGATAAAATTCACATTTTCTTTTATTTTGACAGTGTCCCAAATGCAGTTTGCTTCACAAATCATCCAGTTCTTGACATGCTATATTGCTAACCCAATACAACATTGATTTTTTCATCATTTCTTATTAAGCTTTTATGTAAATCCAATTTGACTGTCATGTAACTGCTCCTGCATGTCCTCACTTACCTTTATTTCTGCAATAATGAGCAGTTCTAAATAAAATTCAAAGAAGCTAAAATTTTGTTACCCTGCTTACCTCAGCTGAAATGTTTACAATATGAAGTGCACAGTATTAACTGATAATATAAACATTAACCATTACAAGATTTCAGGTTATCCTCTTTTTTTAAAAGAGTGGTGTATTTGAATTTTATAAAGAGTTTTTTTTTTGGATTTAGCAAAACAATATTTCTGGAAACCGGCAAATGGTATCATATTAAGCACTGAGGGAAAATCATGATACAGTTGATGTTCTGTTTATTCCAAAATTATTTCTATATTAATTTGGTTTTAGTTTTGGTATCAAAACAATTCAAAATCTTGTTTTATTTTTGTTATCAAATGTTTTTATTGCACAGCAAGTGACATTATTGTCAAACCCAAATTTACTAAAGCTGAAGTGGATGAATAAAGCTGAAACATTGGATGTCAATAATGATAGTGGCTCTCTTCCCCCTTATAATTCTGATGCCTAAACCTGCTGACAGTGTTGTTGGTGACAATGGTGGTGGGGGTAATAGGAATGGGATAAGGGTTTGGATAATTTACACAATCAATGTCAGAAAGGTAGGACAGTTAAGATATGACATCTGTCAAAATTCCCAAATCAGTTGTAACCTCGGTTGTCCCCACTGTAGAACTATATCAGGGATGTATTACAAGAGGAAGGAGGGTACCTGAAAGAACAGAAACCCAATTATTTTTTTTTTAAAAATCAAACGTAATCTGACCTCAGGGACATGGAGAAAGTGAGGTCTGCAGATGCTGGAAAAGCACAGTAAGTCAGGCAGCATCCGAGGAGCAGGAGAATCGATGTTTTAGGCCGGATCCCTTCATCAGAATTGTCCTGTTCCTCGGATGCTGCCTGACCTGCTGTGTTTTTACAGCAACACAATCTTAACTAAGGGACATGGAGTTGATTTCAAAAATACCAGGAGGCAGATAATTGTGAAATGCAATAAAGGACATCCTGTCTGCAATAATAATCAGTTCACTTCAATCAGTTCTTGATCACAAAATTTTCAGCCAAATTTTGGGGAACATATGAGTATCTTGTGTAATCCTGTATCTAGCCGCTAGTTTAGGGTACAAGTTAAAATGCACTGAAAGATAAACATTGAATATTGTTCCCCATGGTGAAGAATGGGAGCAATAGCAAAATGGAAGGAAAATTAACTATTACCTAGCATCAAGGTTTAAAAGGAAGAAGGGTCAAGTGGACATGACATCAGAAGAATTTATGTTCTTATTTAGAATTAGAAATTATAAAATCACATTGAAATAAGAAGAAAAACATTTAACAAACTAATTAAACTCAAAAAGTATAAAACTCATGGTCTGAATGGATTACATCCAGGCATTCGAAAATATTTCAGGGAAGGAATAGCAAAGGCAGTTGTCAATAATTCATTGGAAATAAGTTGAGTGTTGTAGGCTGGTTTAACAGTTAACTTTACACTTGAAAAGGGTGATAGAACATATTCAAGCCTCCACAGACCAATCATCTTAACATCAATAACAGGAAGAACATTCAGTTTAAAAATCTGGATGCCAGAAATGTGATGTACAATGATAAAGCTATAATAGGCTTAAGACTGAAGGCTTATATCTTTGTTAAATGCGTATGGATTATTTCTTCAGTGAAGCCAGGGGTATAATGGCATTGGTATATGATACAGCGATAGAAACAGAGAGATTGATAGAGAATTTATTGAAGAAAGCAAGTATACTAGGAGCGAGGGATATATTGGGTATTGTAGAAGGGTGTGATAGGGTTCACGAGTGTATCCATAATGGCTTTGAGAAGATATTCAGAAAGACAAATTTGAGTTGAAAAGGTTCAAAGGCAGTTGACCAATGTGTGCAGGGAGTAGAAAGCACAAGGGATTAAGAAGATAAATTGGCAGAACAAAGTGATGTCTGACAAGATATTATTAAATAAAGGCAAATAGAGAAAATATTGAAACAAAGACTTGAAATACAACCTGAAAATACCATTGAAGTGGCATTAGAGGATGTAATGGGGCTCTGAGAGAATTAGACAAGTGATAAAGCTTTGTGTATACTGAATCAAAGCATGCCCAGAGTTTAGCTAAATTCAGACAGCAAAAAAGACAGCTTCAACTTCAAGCACAATCAGGCAACAGTGGACAGTTGTGGCTGTACTCTCTACAACTAGAGCAGGAGCCCCTTCCCTGATGGCACAACACAACTGAGAGCATGTTCCCTCTGCTCCATCATTCTTGTGCCATGAGGAAATGCCAGTGCCTGTGATCAGGCTGAAACTGATAAAATAGAAGAGTGTTTGAGTAATAATGAAGAATCATCTTTGTCTACTTACATCAGAGAAGATGTTACAACATTATCTTCACACAAGATCTTTTCCATTGGTGAAATTAGGCCTCTGAGGAAGGAATTGGAGATGACCAATGGATATGAACCTGGTAGAATCATGGAATTATAAAAGCCCATTTGGCCCATTGAGTCCACAATGACCCTCTGAAGAGCATCTCATACAGACCCAACCCCTACGCTGTAACCCTGAATTTCCCAAGGCTAATCCATCTAACCTACACATCTCTGGATACTATAAGAAACGGGGAATTTTTAAAAAATCTTATGCCTGGAATTAGAGAGGGCTTGCTTAAATAAATTCAACAAGCTGCATGTTCTCCAGAGTTAAGACAGGAAATGACTGAAAAATGTTAATCCAGGGACTCATTCAAGAGATTCGAGACTGATCAAATTAGAACCAGAAGGGAAAGGAATCTTGCCTTTCACCAGATACTAGTTAGCATTAAACAGGCAATGATTGAAATTCTAAACAGGTGGGTTCTTTGACTGTTGTTGTGCATTCTGACAGATTTCAATACCCATGCCGGGGAATGATCTTCATCAGGTGAATGATGACTAAAAAAAACTTCCCAACATTTTTATTGAGAGATAAGAGGGGTTGTCACCACCAATCAATGACGATGGAGGCAAGCTTTCATACCAATTGTGTTTCAGAACAATTGAAATGGTTGCATCTGTCAAGCAGTGTATGCTTTCTTTTCCTGTATGTTTGGTTTACACACAATATTTAAACTGTTGCTCCTTAGCAAACTGCTTTGTAATCACTTGTGAACTTGACTCTCTCTAATCCGGGAGAATCCATGACTCTGAAACTTTCAATGATAACATAGAGACAGAATTTGCACATGTTGAGCCACTGGACATGATTGGTCCCTTGTCAGGACAGTGAAAAAGCTGGTGATGTGATCTGGCCTCCCCCGAGGTATTTTAAAGCAGGCAGCAATGCTTACCTTATGCTTTGTAACATAAGGAACTGGGCAGAGATATAGTGTTATTGAAGAATCGAATAGTTATTACTGCTGAGTAATACACAGAAACATTAGCTTTCTACAAAGCAGTCTTGAGCAGTCGTGCTTTCAGTCATGTGTTATTCTTCAAGTGATCCAAGTCAGATGGAGTATAAGACTTTTCTACACTCAGATCACATGCCATGATACATTGATGCTATCATGGACATGTCTCTTAAAGGTACACTGACATACTGACCATGAAATGCAGCATAACAGATGGCACAGTGTCATGACTCTAAAGAGTGAGGTGGGACTAAATGTTTGCTGCAGAAGACTCAAATAAGAAAATTAAGGGCAATGGCACAGAAGAAACAAATTTACAAGGTAATGGTTCTGAAATAATTAATGTTGGAAATTGCATAAAGATCCACCCAATTTAAAGCTATCACACTCACTTGAGTGAGGATAAGGCTCAGCATCTTTGATTCTCATGGGGTACTGATTTAGTTCCCTCATAGGGCTGAATTTGACCAGATTTGATCAGCAAGCTATCATTTTCCAAGTTTATCAAGATTCATGGAGCATTTCCATCCATTAGGTCTTGCAAATCTTTTCACACTATTGCTCAAAACTCACCTCGCCAACTTGCCCTAAGGCACTCATCTCATCTGATGTTAGCTTGATCTCCCACTAGCTGTAGGTGGAAATACTTGTCACTACTGGGACATCCTGGGATTCCAGGCACCAGCACCAAAAGGCCAATCTTGGTCAAGTGCTGTCAGTTTGAAGCTGCTCTTTGTGGTTTGTGACTTTTGCTGTGAGCTTGAGAAGTAAGGGGAAATTTCAGACAAGGGCATGGAGGTGGTGGTGGACAGGGCAACACTGAGGAGAGCCATCCTCTTCCCACAGTACCGACAGAGGTACTTACATCAGACTCAGCCAACCTGGTCCGAGGTTGTCACTCAGGTCAGTATGGTCTTAACTGCGTGGAGAAATATCTGGCAGTGTCTCAAGAAGGTAAATGACCTTCTCTGCTCTGCCGGGGTAAGTACCACCACCTTCTTTCTGCTACCTGACTCTTGTTCTATCTCTGCAAACCTCCGATTTCAGCTCATGCACTACTATTCTCAATTTTTGCAGACAATATCTTTCCTCCTCACTCTCATCCACCCAATCACTTCACCATACTAAAACCTGTAAGTCCTCCTCACTGCTGACTCGCTTGGTGGGGGAATACCTCATCATCTTTCACCTCACTACACTATCGCTGAGAGATGTGCCAGACAAGTTCATCTCACTCAATCACTCCCTTTGTCCCTTTCCAGTAGAGCTGAGAGAGCCGGCATGGATGGTGGCATGGCCAACATTCGGATCCTCAACCCCATTAGAAGAAAATCCTGACCGGGATCACTTTACATGGCCAGCTGATGGTGCCCAAGCCAATGGTCTGATATTGCAGCCTGCTCTGATATACACCCCTTGACCAAAGGGTATTTCCCTTAGCTTCATTGATTTTGCCTCCCTTTAGACTTAGTGACATGGCCAGTTCATTGAAGCTCCTGCAGTGTTTTCGGCTGTGTAAGCTGTTGACACCATGGTCCAACGTAAGATTGATGTAGCATGGTGCCATACAGTAACATGTCCACCCTCCTGACTGACGATTGCTGACAACCATGACAAGCAGCCTGAACCATGACAAGCAGCCTGGCTTTGTGGCTGTTGTAAAATAAAATAAGTACAGTCAGCCTGTTAGCTTTGGCTGAGGGAGCAAAACAGGCAAGGCAAAGGAAGGCAAGGCAGAGTTGCTGTAAGAATCAAAGTTGAAAGAAAAGTGACTCAAGAGAGTCAGCAACAGTTCTGAGCTGCTCCCTGACCCAATCCCAAGTGCTGTCCCTGCTGAATGCCTACCTCTGCATGTTGAGTGTCCATGCAACAACATTGCAATGATAGATGCTGCCGCACTCCAAACCGTAGGGATGAAGTGCAGACCCATATTTAGTAAGTGGAGAAGAGATATACCATGATGATGTGGTGAGGCTGGTATATGTCAGATGCCAAGGTCCATGATGGATGGGGGAGGTGTGCAATTGCTGCCCACAGGGCGTGCCCTATGACTCTGGTGAGTAGTGTCCAACATGGAGGGCAGGAGGTGTGAGTGACAGGCTGGATTTGTGAGGTTTTTGCTCTGACTTTCATGTTGGAATTTCTCAGTGATAGAATAATACTCTGTACTTTAAAGCTGGGAAGATTCCACCCAAAGTATGAGGAACAAGTCTCACTCATTAATTTGTCATGTGTCTATTTGCTTTCATGCATGGGGCTCAGAGAGATGCACTGAGGTGGCTCAGTGGTTAGCATTGCTGCCTCACAGCACCAGGGTCCCAGGTTCAATCCCAGCCTTGGGCGACTGTCTGTGTGGAGTTTGCACATTCTCCCCGTGTCTGCGTGGGTTTCCTCCAGGTGCTCTGGTTTCCTCCCACAGTCCAAAGATGTGCAGGTCAGGTGATTGGCCATGCTAAATTGTCCATAGTGATAGGTGCATTAGGCAGAGGGGGGTGGGTTACTCTTCGGAGGGTTGGTGTGGACTGATTAGATTAGATTACTTACAGTGTGGAAACAGGCCCTTCGGCTCAACAAGTCCACACCGACCCGCCGAAGCATAATCCACCCAGACCCATTCGACTGGTTGGGTCGAAGGACCTGTTTCCATACTGTAGGGAGTCTAATCTAATCTAAATTTTGTCATGATCAGAGTCTCTTCTTAAGACTCACTAGTGATAGCTCCTGTTCCACTGTAAATCAAATAAGTTATTAGACCCAGTCAAGTAACAAGGAATGATGGAAGCACTCAACCCAGAAATGTCACAGTTATAATAACATAATACCCAGAAGGTCAGATTATATATGAGTAGACATAAGCCATTTAGTCCATCTCATCTGCTCCATTCAATGCTGATTTGATCATCCTCAACTCCACTTTCCAATCTTCCTATAAACCTTGATACACTGGAATGCTTGGTGCATTGTTTGATTAAATGTTTGCTCTGGGTCACCAATTCTAGAGGATGTAGGCTTTCACATTCCTTCTTATATTTCACTACTACTTAGTTCCCAACTGTATCTTCCATTAAAATCAAATATTCAAGATAGCATTAACTGACGGAACATGTGACTCTAGTGCAATGTTTCCAATGGTACCATATGGGAAACTGAAAGCAAAAAGAGCGACCTCAAACAGATGTTCATTGGGTATGCAACACAATACTTAGCTTCTTTGAGTTACCACCCTGATAGAAAACTGTGTGATTAAAGCAAGAGCAACAAAGAATGATTTACTTGTCTTCTCATTATTATCCTCTCTTTTTTACTAATTTATATATAGCTTTCTCCTTTCTGTTGAAATGAGAGGTTCTGATTTCCTTTGTCAGACTCAATTTGCAAAAGTCCTGATCGTTCTAATGGAGGAAATTAAGTTAATGTCATCTAATGGTTTAGTGTTATGAATGCCTTTCAACTTATTTTTGTTGTTCGTTAATATGCATCTAAGTCAATTAGAAGCGTTATCAGGAACTGATTGGGTGTGTCTCCAATTTACAGCACAGAAGGATGTAATTAAAAGTTAAAAATCACACAACACCAGGTTATAGTCCAACAGGTTTAATTGGAAGCACACTAGCTTTCGGAGCGACGCTCCTTCATCAGGTGATCGTGGAGGGCTCAATCCTAACACAGAATTTACAGCGAAAATTTACAGTGTGATGTGACTGAAATTATACATTGAAAAATTGATTGTCTGTTAAGCCTTTCATCTGTTAGAATACAGTGATAGTTTCACTTCTTTCATGTGTAAATCACAAAACTGTTTTTTTAAAAGTTGCATTCTCGGGTTAGCTGTTAACAGTGGTGATAGCTAGACAATATGTTGAAGGTGTTGACCCCATGTTCTCTGTCTATGCCATGATGTTTAGATTGATTCATGTCACATTACAGGTGACTATCATTGAACTATACACACACACAGATACTCCTACACACACACACACAGGCACTCCTATACACACATACACATGGACACAAATACACACAGACACGTACACAGACACCCACACACACCCTTACAGACACACACACTCCCACACTCAGACAACTCCCAACCCAGACAGACACACACACATAGACAGACAAAGACCCACATGCACACATATATTTTGTGAGGTGAATTTGTACTTGCAGGATTACATTGTACTTTGCTCAAAAACTGCATGCATTCATGTAGAACTCTGAGCTCAAAAACTGCATGAATTTATGTAAAACTCTGTTATTTCACTTTTAGATGAAAGAAGTGAAACTATCACTGTATTCTAACAGATGAAAGGCTTAACAGACAATCAATTTTTCAATGTATAATTTCAGTTACATCACACTTAAAGTTTTGCTATAAATTCTGTGTTAGGATTGAGCCCTCCACTATCACCTGATGAAGGAGCGTCGCTCCGAAAGCTAGTGTGCTTCCAATTAAGCCTGTTGGACTATAACCTGGTGTTGTGTGGTTTTTAACTTTGTACACCCCAGTCCAACACCGGCATCTCCAAATCATTAAAAGTTAGGTAGGTGCTAGTTTTTCAACTGGAACTATTTAATCTAATCATATTCTCCTGTGCTGGGAGTTTCCCTACCTCTAGGCAGAAGATCCAGGTTCAAGTCCTACCTGCCTCAGACATGCGTCATTCTAAACAGATAAATTAACAATATTGATTTTCATTCCCTTTCTAACATGATCCTATCATTTTCCTTTTCCCATTAAAAATGACTTTAACATCTACATAGCACTTTTTTTACAATGCATTGAGTCATACACACAGAATACGGAGAAGAGATTCTTTGCTCCATAGTGCTCCCCAATCTTATTATTTCTTCCAAAGTGAATCACTTTACACTTATCAGGATGAAATTCTATCTGCCACTGATCTCTATCTGTCTGACCAATCCATCTATATTCTCCTATAATCTACAACCTTCTTCCTCATTGTCAGTAATCCAGTCAATCTTTGTGTCTTCTGCAATCTAAGTGTAGCTATTGTAAATTGAGAAATCCACAAAACAATATACTATGTTGCAAACTCTCGCAAATAATATGACAATGACCGGATAACCAGTTTGTTGAAGTGCTGATTGAACAATAATTATTAACCAGGGCGCTAAGGATAACAAGTTCTCTAAATAATGTCAGAAAATCATTTGCATGCATGCAAATAGGCAGACAGAGCCTCAATTTAACATCTCATATGAAATCTGGATCCTCTGCCTGTACATTATTCCGACAATGAAAACAAAATATTGCCTATGCTGGAAATCTGAGAGAGCTGAAGAAATTCAACAGATCTGGCAGTGTCTGTGGAGACAGAAACAAATTTAATGTTTCCAGTCTGATCTGATTCTTTAGAACAGCTGAATTCTCTGTTTGTTATAGTATTCCTTCACTTCTGCACTGGAGTGTCAGATTTAGATTTAAGCTCATGAGTTGCAGTGGGACTTCAACTTGGAAGTTTTAGAATCACAGGAAGAGTGCTACAAGCCACTCAATATCTCACACCCTTAGATTTTCCATTGTTTATGTTTGTCTCCCTTTTCAAATGCTTATCTAGATCCCTTTCCAATTATTTTACAGTCTCTACTTTGATACTGATGTTTGCCAAATCCTTCTGTGCTTTAATAATGCACTGCCTGGGGGAATGAAAGTACTATTTTGTTTCCTTTGAGTAATTCTGAGTCAATGTGAGTGATTTTAACTCATTCATTCTTACCACTGGCACAATCCCTTATTTTAAGCATTTCACTGACTAATGGAAACAATTTTCCACTATCTGTCCTCTCAAAACCAGCCATAACATTTAAGAGTATCACATTCTCTCTTAGCTTTATGTTCTGCAAAAAAATGATATTTTTAAAACTTTTAATTTTAGTTTTTGCTTATTTCAGGTATAAACAAATAGAGCTGAATCTTACCAGAAATTGACTAAGTACCATTTGTGTGTATTTCACGGAGGATTTCTCATGAAAATTAATGGGTTTTCTCACACTTTAATCCCAAATGGAACTCACTACCTATCCGGCAAAACTCCCTATGGATGTCCTTTTCTTCCTGTTCTCTGACTTGCCCGAATTGGAAGCATTCACCACTGCCAGGCGACACTGGGATTCCTGGCACTAGCACCAGCTTTAACCGACCATTGTGTATTCACTTTTCAGCATCCTCTCTCCAGCATTGTTCTGGCTCTGCTTTCTCGCACTCCCTTTGTCTTTGCAACTGACCCAGCTCCCACCAAGGTTCACGGTCTACTACCCTCACTATTGCATTCAGCATCTTTCTTCAATTGTTCTCACTCACACAATTCCCCACACTGCAACATATGCCTGGTCATGTTAGACAAGAGAAAATGTGCGGCCATCTTGCAGTCAGCAACCTGATGGTTATGGTTGGGGTGATGTAAATGGGTGGCATGGTGGCTCAGTGGTTAGCACTGCTGCCTCACAGCACCAGGGACTCAGGTTCAATTCCTGCCTTGGGCAACTGTCTGTGTGGAGTTTGCACATTCTCCCTGTGTCTGGGTGGGTTTCTCCAGTTTCGTCCCACAGTCCAAAGATGTGCTGGTCAGGTGAATTGGCCATGCTAAATTGCCCATAGTGTTAGGTGCATTAGTTAAAGGGAAATGGGTCTGGGTGGTTTACTCTTCGGAGGGTCAGTATGCACTTGTTGGGTCGAAGGGCCTGTTTCCACACTGTAGGGAATCTAATCTAAAGGGAGTCCATTCTCTTCCACCAGGATTGACAAAGGAGGCTGCAACACCAGACCCTGCTAGTTTGCCTGAGATCACCATCCAGGTCAGTGCAGTTTCTACATTCTGGAGAAACACCTGACAGCACAGAAAGGAGCTAAATGATGTCCTCCACTCTGTCAGGGTAAGTGTGGGTGTCTTGTCTCTGATATGTCACACCCAGCTCTATTCCTGCTACAGCACCCACCTCTCCCCATGGCTCACAGTCCACCACTCTCACTATGGCAAGTAAAGATGCTGAAAGCTTCATGTCTTAGCAACTAAGTGAGCAGCGTTGTCCGTTGCTGGTAGGGGATTTCCATACTTGCCCTCCCCCAACTCTATCCCAGATCCAATCCCTCTTAACCTGACCCACCTGTCCGTTTTCCTTCCTGCCTCTCCTCTCTACACTTCCCACTGACCTATCACAATCACCTCCTAACTTCGCCCACTATCATCATCCCAGCCCCACCACCCCATTGATTTATTTCTCAGCCCCCTTCCCCCTCTCCAGTCTTAATGAAGGGTTACGACTGAAATGTCAACTCTCTTGCTCCTCAGATGTTGCCTGACGTGCACCACACTTTATCAACTCTGAGCAAGAATCATTGAAGGAAGGTGTTGCATGCAGCAGTGAGAGTGTTGGACCAATACCTTTGCTGGGGGATGGGTGCAATAGCAAGAATAAAGTGTGTGTGAGATAGCAGAGAAAGATGCTCACATTTAACCTGCCGAAGTGGAGAAGGTCATTTACCTCCTTCCTACACTGTTAGGTATTTCTTCAGACCATGGAGACTGCACTGACTTGGGAGGTAACCTCGGACCATGCAATGGACAATGCTCTCTCATTATCGCCACTGTGAATGTATTATTAATGTGCCCAACCTTCTATCCCTTGTTCATGATGCATTTTGTCTTTTTGCCTCCTACAGGCACAAGTGGGATTCACATGGTCTCGGCAGCTAAGAAGTCAGCTCTGTGAGACATCTCCTCCTCTCCCCCTGAGGAAGAAACCACAGCAGCCTCAGAATATGCACATGCACTGGTCCCATACCCTCGACCAGCTCTGATACTGAGAACTCGTTAGGTATGTTAGCTAGATCAGAGACAGCGTTGAAACTTTATTGCTGGAACAGCACAGCAGGTCAGGCAGCATCCAGGGAACAGGAGATTCGACGTTTCGGGCACAGGCCCTTCCTGAAGAAGGGCCTGAGCCCGAAACGTCGAATCTCCTGTTCCCTGGATGCTGCCTGACCTGCTGTGCTGTTCCAGCAATAAAGTTTCAACTTTGATCTCCAGCATCTGCAGACCTCACTTTCTCCCAGATCAGAGACAGCGCCAGCTCAGCACCAGGCAGGAGAGGACCCCATAGTGTCAGCGATTAAAGTTGCATTGAAATGTATAATGATTTAGTTTAGAATCTACAAGGCATGATTAGATTAGATTACTTATAGTGTGGAAACAGGCCCTTCGGCCCAACAAGTCCACACCGCCCCGCCGAAGCGCAACCCACCCATACCCCTACATTTACCCCTTACCTAACACTACAGGCAATTTAGCATGACCAATTCACCTGACCTGCACATCTTTGGACTGTGGGAGGAAACCGGAGCACCCGGAGGAAACCCACGCAGACACGGGGAGAACGTGCAAACTCCACACAGTCAGTCGCCTGAGGCGGGTATTGAACCCGGGTCTCTGACGCTGTGAAGCAGCAGTGCTAACCACTGTGCCACCGTGCCGCCCACAAATGTGAAATGTGAAAACAAACACAGGACAGCAAGTAGGCGTATAGAAAGTCCTGAATAAACTCAAGCAAAGGTTGCAGAACAAACCAATGATGCTGGCATTCTGCTGTTTTTGACATGCCAGTGCCTGGATGCCTCCATTTGACAGGTTAGAGACAAAAAAAACCTGCAGATGTTGTAATCCAACATAGACAGGCAGGAGGCTGGAAGAACACAGCAAGCCAGGCAGCATCAGGAGATGGAGAAGTTGACGTTTTGGGTATAACTTTTCTTCAGGATTGAGAAGGGGTCTCTTCTCAGGACCACTCTGGGAGTTCAACCAAGGGGGTGGGTGTGGGTGTACCTGAATCTCAACCTATCTGGGCATTCTAGAAACAAACAGCTCTGGACTGTCTCATCATTGGCTATGTGAGTGAATGTCTATCTGGCTAAGACAGGAGCGTGAGGGAGCCATAACCCTACAGTTTGTGCTGTGGGCTGTAGTCAGTCCCGGGAGGTCTGTTCACTGAAAATCAAGGGGGATTCTTCGGCATCATGGGCCAGTGATATGGTAGGGAAGCTTGGGAAATGAATTGTGAGAATTGCACGCAGCGTGCTGGGATAGAGAGAGTACAATAATTGTGACTGAGAGTAATTCAACAAATAATTTGATAGGGCAACTTCTCTGTAATAGAAGGGGCTAGGTCATCAACAGTGAGCAATACCCTGAATTTGACGGATGGGGGCCAGTGCACTACTATGTCTGGCATGATGGTATGTTATGCCTCAGGCTCCAAAGATAAAGTGGGGGAAGAGCAGTTAAATTAGGAGGTAGGATATGAGTGTGGGAAGGATCAAAGCTGATGGAGCAGTCAGGGAGGGCAAGGAAGAACAGAACTTGAAACTTTGGTGTTTATCTAGACTGAGATCTGACTAAGCGTCCGACATACTCCATAAATCACAACTGTTGTTTTCTTTCCATTCTCATCCAAATAGCAAATTGCCCAGAATGGGTCAAGTAAACACTTCATTCTGTAAGGCCTTTCAAAATGCAATAGCATTAAACTGACATCCACACAGTGTGGGTGAAATGCACAAAATGCTGGATGATCACTTTGTGCATGAACCTATTGGCATGGATTAAAATTTTGTTGCTAAGCACTCTTGACCACATGATGTAATATCACAAATCAAACCCACCGCTAGCTGTGGTGCACAAACAATGTATTGCTGCCTTGAAAGATTCATCCTAGTTAATCAAGTTGCAATCACTTTCTGTAGTCTCAAATCTTGCCAAGACATTGGAAAGCTCGCTTTAATTGTTTAATAATGCAAATTAAAGTTACAGGCAGATATAAGCATTCATGCCATCCTTATTCCTTCATTCAATCCTGACAAAGTTTCAAAATAATATGGACACCATGGAAAGGATGCTCATCACTCAGATGAGATCGCACTGAGGGGGTTTTGTTTCTGCATCTTCATACATGTACTTGCAGCTAAAATATTATTTGGTCACACAATTGGTGATGAAACATGGATGAATACTTACAAATATGACAACAAATTTACATTGAAATACACCTATGAGATACAGTACACCTATACACTCAGAAGGTCTTCTTCTTCCTCTCCCCGTCATTACATCGAAGTTCAATTTCTGGCTCCCCAGTTGACTTGCCATCATTAAAATGGCAGTTTGTGCTCACATCCAGAAGTCAGTATGCGGAGTCTTGCTGCTCTGTAGCAACAGACTGTCCCTGGAGGCAGCCAGATGCTTCAATTCCAGAATCAGCATGGTACAGTGTTGGTGGAATCCTCCAATCTTCAAGTCACTTTACTCATTGCCATCAAAAATCTTGGTTTCTGCTCATGCATTTAGATGAAGTTACAAATAGCTAACACCATCGTAATCCTCTGGGGCTAAGCAAAAATATAACCCTGAGCTGACATCTAAATGCCAGTGACCTAGTGACTAGTGGAGACATGGCAGTGATATTTATTCATGCTCAGGAGTTCTGATGAGTCCAGCATTTGTTGCTTGTCCCTAAATGCCCAGAGGGCAGTTAAGAGTCAACTGCCTTGTTATGGGTCTGGCGTCACAGATTAGACCAGGTAAGGATAGCAAATTTCCTTCCCTGATGGACATCAGATAGGTTTTTACAACAATGACATGGCTATGTGTCCTAGATTAGTCTAGCTTTTAATTTCAGAAATTATTGCATAAACATTTCACCATCTGTCATGGTGGGTTTTAAATTCATAACTCTAGCATGTTAGACTGGAGTACTAGATTACTAAATCAGTGATATTACCATTACACCACTATCTTCACAAGCATGTTTCCAATACTAATCTCACTAAAGTGCCATTAAGTTTTCAGCATCCATTCAGAGGAAATGGAGCAGCCTTCTTGTCTGCCACCCCGCACCAGATCCTCCAGGTCCTTGTCGGTGAAGCAAGGTGCCAATTTGTCTCTATTGGCCATTTCTCAGGAATTCTTCACACACACAAACGGTGAATAGCAGCTTCAATGGCTGACAGCACTTGATCAGTTATGTATTAAATATGGCGCCAGTGTCATATTTAATCACCCAATCTCTGGATGTCTGGATAGTGGTAAGTACTTCTACCATTGCTGAGTGCTTGAAAGTGTGAGCCAGATGTCATTGAGGGACAATACTAATGAGGTGAGTTGCAGAGAATTGTTTGAAGAAACTCATGAGAGAAACCCTAAATACCCTAACATTGACACTTAGGCAATTTTGATAAAAATGTGCCTTTATTTCAGATGAATTATTCTGTGGTGATTATTTTGAAGATAGTAACCGCTGTTGAGTGTCAATCAGTTTTGCTTAGATCTAAATCCTTCAGAAAGTGTCCATATTGTTTTACTGATGCTACTCCCATTTTGTTTTATCATATCTGAGTAACACCACAGGGATTCCCTTGATATTGGAAATGAAAGATTCAGTGCTGTAGTCAGCTGTTAGAAGTCCATTTCACCAAAATAAAAGCTGACTCCAAATTATTCTGACACTGATCAATAACCTGATTGAACAGAACCTCAAGATCAAACAATGGAAAAAATGTTATTTCACTGTAGTTTATCTGACAGTATGTTCAGATTGAATAGGGGCTAACAAGGGCCCTCCCAATTTTTCAAAGTAAATCAGTTTTTTACCGAAAACTTTTCAATACTTTGTAAAGCAGTTGTGGAAACAACTTGGCTCGGTTAGGCTGCTTAAATGTTTTCTGAATTTTATCAAAAATCAACCAAGTGTCAATTTCAGTGAGACTCATGAGGGTTTCTCTCCATTTGCCTCAGCAAGTTTTCTTACATGGGTCACCTCATTAGCTGTTTATTTTGGCACCCAATTATCTTCATAGAGGTGGTATAAGTACTCGCTACTGCTGAGACCGCCCAGAATTCCTGGCACTGGCTCCATTTTTAAAACACAATTGTGCACTGGGTTACTTGAAGCTGCCCTGTACAATTCCTGTGTGTTGCCCTGGTGATGGTGGATAGAGGCAAGTTAAGTCCACACCTTGCCTATAGGCACCTGGAAATCCTGGTGGGTGCTAATATAGCTGAGGGCTGTCCTCTTTCTTCAGGACTGCTGGAGGAGGCCACAGTACCAGACTTTGCCAGACTGGTGTGATCTTGTCACCTGGATCAGTGTAGTATTCAGGGTTTGGAGGAACATTCAGAATCAGGAGCAGTATGTCAGAGGCACTGGGCAAACTGACTCGAAGGTTGCAGGAGTCCAGTGACAATTGCCCCTGACATGTGAGTTTTGTTAATTGGGGGGGGGGGGGGGGGTTGAGGGGGTGCTATTTTTATCCATTAATATGTTAGTATTACCTAATCTTACTTTAACCATATGCAGGCACTGTCAACAAAGCTAGAATTACCTTATGTCCTGTTTGAGAATGTTTGCACCTAACCTGGAACCTAACCCTGATCCTGCTTTTGTTAATAAGTCACCCTTTGCCTGCACTGCAGCCAAACCACACAACTGGACTGAATTCAGAGCCAGCCACAGAAAGCCTTCACTACTCTGCTTCCCTTCAATTAAGCAGACAGTTTAAAACACAGGATGGAATTCTAACAGGGTCAGAATGATCTGGGCTTTGGCAAGTTTTGTGACAGAATTAGGTGAGAGGTATTGCATGGCCTATCTCGATGTCAGGAACATCATATTCTATCTTTTATGCTTTTGGCAGAGAGTATATGATGAGTTTTTCATTGGGCAGTGGCTAATCACCAATTAAGGGGGATTATTATTTATTAGATGCTTTTTAATGGACCGGCTTGTCTCATAGAGTCATAGAGTCATAGAGATTTACAGCATGGAAACAGACCCTTCAGTCCAACCCGTCCATGCTGACCAGATATCCCAACCCAATCTAGTCGCACCTGCCAGCACCCGGCCCATATCCCTCCAAACCCTTCCTAGTCATATACCCATCCAAATGCCACTTAAATGTTGCAATTGTACCAGCCTCCACCACATCCTCTGGCAGCTCATTCCATACATGTACTACCTTCTGCATGAAAAAGTTGCCCCTTAGGGCTCTTTTATATGTTTCCCCTCTCACCCTAAACCTATGCCCTCTAGTTCTGGACTCCCTCGCCCCAGGGAAAAGACTTTGTCTATTTATCCTATCCATGCCCCTCATAATTTTGTAAACCTCTATAAAGTCACCCCTCAGCCTCCGACGTTCCAGGAAAAACAGCCCCAGCCTGTTCAGCATCTCCCTGTAGCTCAAATCCTCCAACCCTGGCAACATCCTTGTAAATCTTTTCTGAACCTTTCAAGTTTCACAACATCTTTCTGATAGGAAGGAGACCAGAATTGCATGCAATATTCCAACAGTGGCCTAACCAATGTCCTGTAGAGCCGCAACATGAACTCCCAACTCCTGTACTCAATACCCTGACCAATAAAGGAAAGCATACCAAATGCCTTCTTCGCTATCCTATCTACCTGTGACTCCACTTTCAAGGAGCTATGAACCTGCACTCCAAGGTCCCTTTGTTCAGCAACACTCCCTAGGACCTTACCATTAAGTGTATAAGTCCTGCTAAGATTTGCTTTCCCAAAATGCAGTGCCTCACATTTATCCGAATTAAACTCCATCTGCCACTTCTCAGCCCATTGGCCCATCTGGTCCAGATCCTGTTGTAATCTGAGGTAACCCTCTTCGCTGTCTACTACACCTCCAAATTTGGTGTCATCTGCAAACTTACTAACTGTACCTTTTATGCTTGCATCCAAATCATTTATGTGAATGACAAAAAGTAGAGGGCCCAGCACCAATCCTTGTGGCACTCCGCTGGTCCCAGGCTTCCAGTCTGAAAAACAACCCTCCACCACCACCCTCTGTCTTCTACCTTTGAGCCAGTTCTGTATCCAAATGGCTAGTTCTCCCTCATTACTACATTCAACTTCCAATCTCACCAAATGCAGCAAACAAGCTAAAACTCATCAGGGAAACTAGAGTGAGTAACTGGTGAATTCAGCTCAGCAGTTTATTCAAAGGATCTCCATGTTGAACATAACCAAACTACATCCCTCAGCATGATCCATGGGCACCAGCCACCTCTCCCCTCATCCATTGGCATCTAGTTTGTCAATTCCTCATGACTATCGTACACCTCGATGATACAATGACAGAAAGCTTAAGAAGCAAGGTCTTGCATTCGAGCGCAGACCAGCAACTAATATTGAAAGGCTGCAACAGGGACATTTTCCCCAGAGAGGCAGGGGGAGAGCTGCAGAACTGGATCAACCTGTATTTCAGGCCTGCTTACTTGCTCTCTTAATGTTTGTTCACTTAGGGCCTACCTGCATGCTCGCAGAATTCACACCTTTCTTTGCCTTGTTGTGGTAGTCTGTCCAGCCTCACAACCAGGTAGCTTGTCTTGCTACTTAGCAGTCCCCTGTCTTATCTTGCTATACGGCAATGTGTTATATCAATCCCACCACTGCTCCCTGTACCAGGAGCTTATGCAGTAAACAAACTAAATGTGCAGCAAGAAGGTAACTATGCCTCCAAGTCTCAGGGAATGGTCCTCATGAAATCCATGGAGACACCTGTTACTCATGAGTACAGGCACAGTCTGTACAATCCATCCATGGAAACTAAGGGGAAAAGGCGTTTGTTACATAGAATGCAACTGATGCAGGAAGGAAATTTGGTGAATTATTCTTTGGGGCTGGGACTGCTGGCTGGAAGGAAAGGGTGATGACAGTTATGAAGGGAAGCAACAAAATCTGCAAGGTTGGGATAAGTTTAAGCATGGAAGGACAAGGAGTCATGTGGGATGGGGATTCCTCCAGGGTTAGAAGCAATCTGGCTTCAAAGAGACGTGGACAGGCCAATGTATTAATGGAGAAATATCAAAACTCAGGAGCAGGAGTAGGCCATTTGAGCTTGCTCCAGCATTCAATATTATTCTGGCTGATCCTCTATCTCAGTGCCGTATTCCCAATTTCTCTCTATACATCTCCTCTATTTCATGTACTGCACTTGACATGGTCACCTCATTTGCCAAGGACTTTGGGGGTGGGTGTGTGAGTTAGATAAGTACAGTGTCTTATAGGTTGGGTACCTGAGGATATGTGAAGCTTATACTGGAATGTGTTAGTGCACAATGGGGAAGGAAATGGCTGTGACCACAGTAGGAATGGGTGGGGTAAGTTACTCCATGCTGGAGGATGGTGTCTGCAGTACCCACTAATATTAGGGCTGGTAAAGGGATAGACCCGTCATGTCCCTAAACCCTGACCATCTCCATTCATTAGCCTTTGTTTTTTGTTAATTTCTGTCTCAGACAGCGCTGACCAACTCATTGGCAACAAAACACATTTGGTACAGAGAACAGGACTGAAGGTATCAGTAACACGTTTAGCTCTGCACGCTTTGCTCCTTGTGCTTCCCAATGTTACAGGAAGCTGTCAACACAGACCTCCATCCAGGGTGCACTGTGTGTGCCCATGAAATTATGCCTCGTGCTGGAGCAATGATTCAAAACTTCATAGAGAAACTAGCGATCAGATATAAAGTGAAAGCAGACAGACTTATATTATGAAGGGCAAAATAATGGCAAGTGCATTGTCACCTGTGCCACTAAAGTGGCCTCAGTGGGTTTTCTTCATTCACTCCCTCCCATTACATCTTAGTGTGTACTCCCCGATTCCGCGGCTGACGTTGAGGGAGCCCGTTTGTTGGTGGAGCCTATTGGCTCTGAGGTTTGCTTGGGTGGTCCTGAGGATGCTTGTGCCTGGACAGGTCAGACATGTCAAGGGTTTTTTTTAGTTATATGCAAATTTAACTTTCTTAGCATGAACTTCCAAGTGTTAGCGGAAGGTAGGCAGGGTGGAAGTGAAGGACCCGGTCACCTCTGGAGAGTCCTGATGAGACTTCCGATGGGTGCGGCATGTGGATCAATCTCCAGCTGTCAGCTTCATGATTGTTTGTGAGCAATGGGCACATGGAGTGTATGTAAGTTTCCCTTCCTCTCTGTCACCACGCCTTTGTTCCTGAAGGTCAATGACTCGGGCAAATTAGATTAGATTAGATTAGATTAGATTAGAATACTTACAGTGTGGAAACAGGCCCTTCGGCCCAACAAGTCCACACCGACCCGCCGAAGCGCAACCCACCCATTCCCCTACATTTACCCCTTTTACCTAACACTACTGGCAATTTAGCATGGCCAATACACCTGACCTGCACATCTTTGGACTGTGGGAGGAAACCGGAGCACCCGGAGGAAACCCACGCAGACACGGGGAGAATGTGCAAACTCCACACAGTCAGTCGCCTGAGTCGGGAATTGAACTCGGGTCTCTGGCGCTGTGAGGCAGCAGTGCTAACCACTGTACCACCGTGCCGCCCACATTAGTGTATGTCTCTCCTGCAGATCCTGAGCATACTGGAGGTGCATCTCCATGGCAGCCAGCAATCTATCCATGGAGATAGATAGACAGTCACAAGACTCATTACACTGCTGCAGCTTCTCGGCAACGATGGCCATTGGGTCCCACCTACCTGACTGTTGCTTCTGATCCTCTCTGTGCACATGCTTCCAAAGTCACTGATTGCTAACATTACAGGATCTTCTCCTACCTGGGGCTGAGGGGGTGCCTGGTTTCCAGGGGTCCTCCTGGTGCCAGCAGGCTGGGGTATTTCTTCCTCAGCTAGCAGCATGTGCTTCCACACTCTCTATGCCTAAAATGTTTCCCAACAATATGTCCATATCTGAACTGGTGTTGGGATCTTAGATTAGATTAGATTAGAATACTTACAGTGTGAAAACAGGCCCTTCAGCCCAACAAGTCCACACCGACCCGCCTGAGCACAACCCATCCAGACCCATTCCCCTACATTTACACCTTCACCTAACACTACTGGCAATTTAGCATGGCCAATTCACCTAACCTGCACATTTTTGGACTGTGAGTGTCGCTGATTCTTGGTCTGAGGCCTCAATATTCTCCTAAGAAATGCAGGATGTGTTTTTTGGGTAAATCTGGACATTTCTCCTCAGAGGTTCTAGAGATGTTGGTAATACCTGCAAGAAATGAGAGAAAAGGCATCCAGCCAGTAGTTAGAAGTAGTGTACACTGAATGTGACTGACAGCAGGGATAATGTGAGTGTTGCAGTGGAATTAAGAATGTGACTTCTTTGGTTGTCAGAACATGGATATCTCAACATCCAGAAAGGAGCAGTCCTGGTCTTGTCTTGAAAGGACCAGGATTCTCTCCTTGTAATACGTGAGGAGCCTAGTAACTGACACCCTGATGGGCTCTGTCTGTTGTGTTTCGGGCTGACCTCTCCTGTAATGAGATAAAAGGAGGAATTGAGTAGTAAATGTGTAGTAAAGCTATTTGTCATAATGTAGGTGGTCAAGAGGTGGTTAAGTATTGGATGTGGCAGCTCAAAAGCCATGCAGATGTAACTGGATGTCTTCAAAGTGCACGTGTAATTGTACTGCATTTTTGGATGATAGTATTGAGGGCCAATGTGTGTAGATGGGAAATAGGAGGGAATCAATGGCAGGAATGTCAGGAACCTGAGAGGTAATAGCCCTGGAATAAGAACAGAAGCAATCATTAATGACCCTCTTGTGACTGGATTGATAAAAATGGAACCAAGGAAGAGATTCCCAACTAGGGCAATGGTTAACAAGTATTGGAGAAGAAGGTCATAGTCAACAATACAAAGGTTACAGGCAGCTCAAGAACAATAACAAGAAATAGATATAGGAGAACTAGACAACTTTGGCTATCATTGGTTGTAGAGTCATTTAACTCTTTCTATAATCTGTACCTTTCCGTTTTTTAACAAATTAATGTTATTATTATTTCAATGAAATATTGTAGATCGTGGGGATCATTATCAGAGTGATACTATTATGCACTAACAGTCTAAAGGCTTGGACCAATGCTTCAGAGACATTACTACAAATCCCATAATTGGAGCTGTGGGATTTAAATTGAATTAAATAAATCTGGAATAAAACATAAATTGTGCTGAATTTAATTTTAGATAATACAAATAGTAAGGTCTCAAAGGTAGAGATATCAAGGCAGTATAGTTACTAACTGGATTATTAGGACATGTGAAGCTTTATCTTTAAACAAATTAAAACCAATTTTTAATGAAGAAAATGGAAACAACCATGTTACAGTTACAATCGTCAATCAATGGTTTTCTTTTATCTTTTGGTGGTATCTAAGTATTATATTCCCCTTGATGTGCTAATTTTGATAATAAAGCAGACATATTTTTAAAAAGTGGTGTCATGTTGGTGGAAATTACCAACAGACGAGTACAGACTTAATCATATTCTAAAGATAGCTTCCTTTCCAAAATATATAAGCCAATAATAATAGGAAGTTACATTTTTTAAAATAGCCAATCGTGCTTCATCAAAAGTCACTTATGAGGAACTCACACAGCAATTTCAGAATCAAAAATATATTTCCCTAGATGAGATCTGATATCAGTGAGTTTAAAGAACAGAAATATATTAACAGTGATAGACGGGGAAATGGTGATGTGACATGAACGGGAAGAACTCATCTGAACTGTGAAATTAGATAGAGCTCACTTTGGAAATGTACAGAATGCCTGGAGAATAGGAAGGAGCATTGGTCTCTGGGGTATTTATTTATTGTTCAATTAACATTAATGCAGAAGGAATTTAAAATATTCATTTTGCACATGTATGCAGGCTCCCAGTAGACCTAAGAAGTTGCAGATAATGTAGGAATACATATCTTCTAAAGTGGATTGACTGAGGGAAGTCTTATTGCCCTCAGGGTGCATTGTCTGAGTTATGGAAGTTTTGAAACTGAGTTATCTCTCTGTGGCACCCTGGTTCAACAATACAGTTCCCGCCACCAGTTATTGCAATCACATTCGTGTGAACATAGTTTTCCCTTTTTAAATTTTGGATGATAAAATGAGAATAGATTATTTCAGGCTGTTAGAATATTTAGCTGAACTTTGTGAGAAACTTGCAAGTGCAGGCTTTAATAATCAAGTTTGTTACAGAACATCTGAAGTTTCCACTTTCCAACTTCTTTGTGTTATTAACAAAGTTGGATCCCATCAGTCAATTAATCACACTATGACAATAGGCTAAGGCTGATTGAAGCTGTTTGAAAAGCCACATTTGTTTGAATTGTGGGTTTCCTAATGATGTTAAAGTTATAGAATCATTGAGACATATAGTATGGAAACAGACCCTTTGGTCCAACCAGTCCATCCCAACAATAACCTCAAAGTAAACTAGTTCCACTTGCCTGAGCTTTGAACATTTCCCTTCAAACATTTCTTATTCATGTACTTTTCTAAATGTCTTTTAAATGTTGTAACTGTACCCACATCTATCACTTCCTCTGGAAGTTCATTTCACACACAAACCATTGTCTGTGTGAAGAAATTGTCCCTCATGTCCTTTTTAAATCTTTCTCCTCTCACCTTAAAAATATTTCATCTGTCTTGAAATCCATCACCCTAGGAAAAAGACACCTGCCATTCACCTTATATATAATCCTATTATTTGATAAACCTCAGTAAGATCATCCCTCGAACTCTTACATTACACAGAAAAAAGTTCCAGCCTACTTATTTTCTCCTTATAAATCAGACACTCCATTCCCTGCAACATCCTGGTGAAGCTCTTTTGAACCCTCTTCAGCTTAATAATATCCTTCCTATAACCGGGAGACCAGAACTGGTTGTTGTCTCCTTCAATGTTAAAATTGCATTTGAAGAAATACCACAAGGACTCCAGTCATGGAGTTGTCCAAGGTAGATGTGTGGGGAGGTAATCTGTCAAAAAGAGAACATCATTTCACTCCTAAGACCTCATATCAATCATCATGAAGTGTCAGGTTATGCCTTGACATAGTGCAGCTTCACATGGAAGCTTCACAAGGATGTTGATACCATACTTTGATAAGGAGCTCTGAGATATGTAACCTTATCCAAATATATGCTGCAAAATCAAAATATTCATGCTCCTATAGAGGAAATGAATACTGGCTGTTAGCCACTGTGATGTCTGCCCCCTCCTAAAATTTTCATTACTGCACATGACAGACCCGATGCCTACATGTACTTACAGTTAAAAAAGAGAAATGTCAAGCACAGGTCCTACTTTTAAGTTAACATCTAATTACATTTGCTTTCCTGACATTACATAGAGACACTTAATGTGAACAATGTAATGACCATGATTGTTTGAGGCCATAATTTGTCAGGTGCATTGATGGACAATGAATGACCTGTTGATTAACTGCAATTTAATGTCAGATGGGTGACATTATTAAAAAAAAGTGGATGCATGATTAAAGCAATTACACCTGAGAGGGCCTCACATTCAAACAACTTTACTCCACTGTCAAAGAAAAATACAGTAACGTACTTTGTATGCATTTTCCTTTACTAATGTGTGAATGATTTTAGATCAAATATGGTTAGGGTTCAACTTTGCATCCTGTGAGCAACTTTTATATTTCACTTCAGTTGATCCCTTTTGTATTGCTGTCCCGTATCCCCCATGATCTTACATCCTCCACAATGTCTCCATTCAGCCTCATTATATTACTGTTAGTATCGTAAATGTACTCTCAGAACTCATGATTTTGGAAATTATCATGCACTTGCTGGCCCCACACTCTCCGCATGCAGAGCCCAAAGTGACAGTGATTTGTGAAATCTCCACTTCCAGAGCTCTCCCTTCACCATCTATTCTTCATGAGATCCAAACTTTCGATCTTGAATTGTTCCCTTTCACTCTGATCATCCCCTCAGATCAATGGAACCCACCTTCAGATTTGAGTTTCCTACCTTGCACAGGATTCCATGGAAGCTTTGAACCATTAATGTCTCAAGCCCCGTGCCCACAGCATTTCCATTGATCTATGTTTAATCTTTTGGTTGCACTTGACCTGCAGAACTGATCAGGGCCCAGAAACCAAAGACATGGATTCCACATACTACTAGAACTAAGCATCTGATTGACTGTGGCCAACCACCTGGAGTGGAAGTGGACCAGTTCTTTGACTGACCCATAGCAGTGCCATCCAAGTGACTGTAGTTCCATTTATTGTATGCTGCCCTTTGACTTTCAGACATGGCCATTTAGTTGAGGCAAATGCAGTTTTTATGTCACATAATGATGACATATGCGGTAAGTGTTCCTTTCTTGTAATATTATGCTGTACAGTGACATGTCCACAACCTTGACTGCCTAGTCTCCCCATAATGATAGGCTACTTACTTAATTGTGATAAAAAGCAATACAAGGCACAGGTTGGCAATCTCCAAGTTACCTTCGAATTAAGCACTAAGAAAGCAAGCAAAGAGCCATAGGATGCATCTTGTATAACCACATGAGATGCATCTGTGTCTGTGCATATTAAGTGATCTGTCATAAACATGCAAATCATATATGTTCCTGACCTCCAAAGTGCAGTCCTGAAAGTTGTGAGTATGTGAGGTTTAGATTAAGGGCAGGCATAATGATGTGGTGACCTGGGTAGTTTGCTGTGGACAAAGGATAGTGAGGAGGATAACATTCATAGAGAATGCTGAGATGTTGTGATGAGGATAGACTTGGATGAAGACCCAGTGAATTGAGCTGCTGCTAACTTTAAATTAGGAATTGAGACCTCTAGTTCCTCTGGGAAGGAGAGGAGAATTGGAAACTGCAAGTACGGGAGGCAAGTTGATCTAAAATAAAATGCTTGGAATTAAGGTAGTCACTGCTTTATACTGGAATTCTGAACCCACTGTCTAAATCCGAAGAGGAAAATGATGATTTTTCTTTTATCTCAGCATCAAGATTTCAATGTTTCACGGTTGCTATTTTTCCCCAACACTATCATTGTCAACACTACTTAAGCAAGTGAAAAATTCCACCATGTCCTCTATTCTGCAAATACCAAATCGATATATACGTATGATTTTCCAAATGAACCATGTTGAACACTTCAGAATTAGTGTTATTTATCATGCATCAGGAAAACTAGTTGACTTAAGACAGGCATGTAATCTCTCATGAAATTCAAATTATTTGACATTAAGAACTTAATATTTATATAATTTCCATTATTAACTAATTTCCTTAACCTAAAAATATCTATGGTATTATAGATTACTCTCCTCCAAGTAATATGAGAAGCCTTGAAAACTTCTTGCATTGGAACAAACTGAGATGAGAGCTTATGTTGACATTTTATCAATCAACACAATCTTGGTGAGCCTTTCATCTCAGAGGACTCTGGTCAACATTGTGTTAGGCATCAGTTGATGCAGTTTAAGAGTCCCACTCTGATATGGAACCCAATCTTACTGAATGAGGCACTGGCAGAACAATTCATGTGTCTGCACACTTTATGCAGGAAGCCTTATCCTTTAGTGCTGTGTTGTTTTGAAACTGAATGATATGAAAAAGATTTTGGCTTGTTAGCCAAATAACCCTGGAAGAAAGATTATATAGGTATGTACAAAATGAATTTCCATAATATCTGTGTGGACACAAACAACATTCATATTGATTTTCAGCAAAGAAATGTATATTCGAGTGGACAAAATGGTACAATTTATTTTTAAGAACTAGAGATCTCCTTATAAAACCAATGCTAATCAATCCTGTGGAATAGACTATTCTTTAATAGTTCTTGAGAAATAATTTTTGAATTATAATGCAATTAATAGAAACCCAACATTACAACATCATTGTTCTATGTTTAAATCCAGGCACCAGTAACAGTGGGATCACAGACTCTCATTCCAGTTGTGCAAATCAAGTATTGGAAGAAGGAATATCACACACAACTCATTGAATAATTTAACCTAGCTCACAAATGAGGTTGGCAATCTGTTTTAATGTTGAGTGGAGAGTAAAACCAGGAAGGGGTAATGTAGATCAGATACCCAACCTGATCATTTCAGCAATCCACTAACTAAAACTTCCTGATACAAATGCAAAATCATTTGTGTTGATCAAATATCATCAGAAATGTGCACATATGTTCATAATTCTCGTGTTCAAGAGTTATGAATTATAAAATAACCTGTTCTAAAGTAAATTATATTGGCCGACAGCAGTGACTCATTCATCTAAATTTAGTGAATTCAGAAGCTTAAACTCACATCTCTTAAACAGTAATGTCACTTATATTTGACAACGGCTTTTAGTGATGCTTGCTAGCAGTTCGGTTTTTATTGATCCCTGACTGTATTACCAGAAATGTATACCATTTGTCTGCCAGCTTCTAGATGAGGCACAATGGCACTGAAGAGTTTTTTTAAATATATGTGAAATGATAGAGGCTGCTAAAACTGTGCATCCTGATAGGAGCAGTGAAAAATCATTGTATTTTCCATGGAAACAGAAAATACTGGAAAAGGATGAAAAATATATCCATATCTGAAAAGAGAAGTTAAGACTGTGGTTGAGCTGTTTCTGAGGTTCAACAAAACGTACATTCTTTGCAATTTCAATTTATTTACAAAGCAACAAAAAATGAGTGAAATAAAATTGAAGCAGAGAAATACATTTTCAGGAAGAAAATGGACTAAAATTATGGAAGGAACTAAGGAGATAGGGACCAAATATCATTAGTGCCAGCAGTGCAAAACGGGTAGATAGTGAGTTGGCAAATATTTTTTCACTGTGCTGAATCCCTTTCCACTGAGGTTCACAGATCAACAGTTAAAACCCTTTTTTCCTCTCCGGGTTTTAATGTCAGTTTTACTTGGTTTGGAGTGAAATACCTTCCAATTTGGAAAATGAAAGCTAGGTGAGTCGTCAATTCTCCAGAAGCCTGCCATTTCCTGCTGGCTTGGATCAATTTTGTTCAACAAATGCTCTAAGCACACATGCACTTCAATCTCCAGTCAGCAGTCTACATGTACATAACCTACAATAGTCTACAATATCTTTCTCCTTCAATTTTAATTCATAATTTACAGTCAGGTTTTTAAATTACTCAGTTATGTACAAGATTCAAGCATTCCTCAGGTAGATTGGTAGCTACATCAAATAGACATTTATAAGTCTTCTCTTCTTCTTGACCTCACAAAACTTATAAACTCAGCCATCATTGACGCATTTGCAAGGTTACTATACATTTCTTGCCAGAAATATTGTTGCCCCTCGGTAATTAAAACTCTTTGGACAATATATTTTTTACTGACACACCTTGACAAGAATCCCAAAACCAATACAGAGCCTTTTATGGTGCTGTACTAAAATCTGACGTTTTAGTTATACTTATTCAAACAACAGCATTTCACAGTTGTGCAGCCAATGATATTTAACTTCGCAGCAGAGAAATCACCCTCAGCTCACTGCATCCAGATTTGTAATTTTAGAAGCCAAGTTTTCAAGTATTTTTGGTTTCAAATCAGATTTATATTTTTCTGACTTGAGGAGTTGCAAAAACATAGAAGTGGTGGTCAGAACTGCAGGACTTTAACTTTGATAGTTTTAACTTAGCTTTGTCAAAGCACTCTAATCAAATACAATGGAATCAAAAAAATATTTTACTTGAAAGGATGTGTTGATTTTAAATTCAAAATAATGTAATCTTATAAATAGGTTTAATATTATACTGGACTATAAAGATCTTTGGGGTAAAACCTCCAAATACAGATGAAAGCCTGGCACATTGACTGTTCTATACAGTCACCGAAACAAGTACTAAGCAAGCCTCATGCTACCTTGAAGATCAAATGAGATCAGGTGCTATCAGAGCATCATAGAAGTCAATGCTAGTATGCTTTTGATCTTTTTGCTTTGAAGTAAATTTGTCAACAATCATATATGCTGTGATTGTTTAAAAATCATAGAAAAGTGGCAGTAAAGTTGAGAAGTCTAAGGCTCCAATCTGTGAGGAACTTGGTTTGAGACTCATTCCTGCTGCTGTATAATAGGTTATAAGAAAACTGCTAATTTTAGGATAAGAGCAATGGAATGTCAAAGTCGATACAATACTGGATCAGTATAAAATCTTGGAATACTGTGTGCAGTTTTTCACACCATTTCTAATTTATAACAGGACTAATTTATAACAGAAGAGAGGGAACAAGGATGCAATGTTTTTACCAGAGCACTCAAATTAGAAATATGATCTGAAATATTGGGATTCTTTTCATTCGAACAATGCAGATTAATTAGATACAAGTCTTCAAATTATGAAGGGATAGGACAGCAGAGGAAAAACATATTTAGAAAGATCAATCACTGGAAACGATAAGTGAATGTAAATGATTAAATCAGAGAGATTTAGACCAAAGAGTCAGATAAGCCTTCCTTAAAATGGACAAAGAGAACAAATGTAACTTTGCCTCAGAGGTTTTTTTTCACACAGGGTTTGGGTTTGCAAGACAGTTTAATGAAGTGCAGGACTATGGGTGCAGAGGTGGCTGTTTAAAAGACTTCAATCTCCAACATAGCAGTTCAGCATTCAATGTAAGTTAAAGACCCCTAAACCTCATGATCCACCATTTTTACTCCATCACCCATGCACTTTGCAGTTCCTCTACAGACGCTCATCCAGTGTACACTATGTAGAATCTTAATGCATAATGACAACAGGAATGATTTGAGCCGGAGGTGTAAAACTAAACAAAAACTGCAACAATGTAATGAAACTCTCAATTTTCCATTAGAAGAAGAAAACGTAATCCTTAAAATGACACATAAATTATGTAAACAAATAATCATGTACTTTGAATTCATACCAAAGATAGAGGATGCCATTACAACTCTACCTAAAAATGAATTAGTCATTCCACTGAACAACTGTTTCAACAGAACTAAATGCATCAACAGTATTTTTTAACTCAGCATTTATGATCTTCCTTCAATTTCAAAACAGTTTGGTTGAAAATAAATCAAGTAATGCAGTCTTAAAAGTTTTAAGAGAACTTTTCAGAGGAAGGGACTTATTTCCATTGTTAGATTTGTCCGGCCATTTGAGTCCCAGTGTAAAACATAACCAGGAGAACTCTCTACATTTGAATGCATAATGAAAAGAGGATTTTTTCAAATGTAAAAACATATGCACTTTACATCTTATGATGCCAGCTGATAATACTATAGGACAAGACAGATTGCAGACTAAAACCTGGCTTGAACAATCAGATTTAATTTTGATTTAATTTGGTATCCATTCACTGAAATATAGGTACAGAATGCTGCAGGTTTTCTTTAAAAAAAACACAGAAAATTATTACACAAAAGAATTAAAAAAAACAAGCCATGTAAACGGAAAACATGGTTTGAATGATCTTAAACCACCAACTAATTAAAGTCTCATCTATTCCCCAACACTATCACTGTGCACTGATTTAAATCCATATCCCATTATAGCAAATCTGATTTGCTACAATGGGATCACTTAATTGCTTCACTCCAGTTTTGTCCTGTGGCCTGTCTTCTTTCGTGGCTGTTCACTGAAAGCTTTTAAACTAAAAGCATATATTGTCTCAGTCTTTTAAAAATCTGCCTATTTCTAACCACTCAGGGTCCAGAGACTTCACAAGCTCAACCTTTACGCAAAGATATCTGACCTCTCTCTGAACTGTGCTGTACTCCATTCGAGGGCAGAAATTATCTTTACTTCTGACCCTAGTCAAGTTTCCTCCAAAACTGATCTAAAAGCTTTAATCTCTGTTATTTTTCCCCAAGCTAAAATCATTAATTGATTAACCTAATCTAAAAGCTAACTAATGACTTTAAACTAACTCTCTCTTGTACACCACACAGGGTAAATGACCTTCCACTAATAATCCAGAGTATTGTAGTCATCTGCTTTCTGACATACACTGGATTTGGTCATAGTTCTGGAATTTGAAATAGAACAGTCACATCCAACAAGTGTTTCTGGACAATGAATACTAATATAGACAGGTTGGAAGATCTGTTTGAAATACCCCTCACAACAAGAACTCAATAACAGTTAAACCACATTTACTGCAAATGGAGCAACAAAAATATTAAGAAACATTAGCAAACATTATATGTCAAATTTTAACTCTGTGTAAATGGGTGGGTTTTGAATGAGTTAAAAGGTTACCTCAGAGGTAATGGGATCTTGACCAGATGGGCCAATGCATTGAAGAGTGGCACATGGAATTTAATTTAGATGAATATGAGGTGCTGCATTTTGGAAAGGCAAATCAGGGCAGGACCTATGCACTGAATGTCAAGGTCCTGGGGAGTGTTGCTGAACAAAGAGACCTTGGCATGGGGGTTCATATTTCCTTGAAAGTGGAATCACAGGTAGATAGGATAGTGAAGAAGGCGTTTGGTATGCTTATCTTTATTGGTCAGTGCATTGAGCATAGGAGTTGAGAGGTTGTGTTGCGGGTGTACAGGACATTGGTTCAACCACTATTAGAATACTGTATGCAATTCTGGTCTCCCTGCATAGGAAGACTGTTGTGAAACTTGAAAGTATTCAGGAAATATTTACAAGGATGTTGCCAGGTTTTGAGGGTTTGAACTCAAGGGAGAGGCTAAATAAACTGGGGCTATTTTCCCTGGAGCATCGGAAGATGAGACGTAACCTTTATGGAGGTTTATAAAATCATGAGGCGCATGAATAGGGTCAATAGACAAGGTCTTTTCCCTGGGGTGGAGGATTCCAGAACTAGAGGGCATAGGTTTAGGGTGAGAGAGGAAAGATATAAAAGGGATTAGATTAGATTAGATTACAGTGTGGAAACAGGCCCTTCGGCCCAACAAGTCCACACCGACCCGCCGAAGCGAAACCCACCCATACCCCTACATTTACCCCTTACCTAACACTATGGGCAATTTAGTATGGCCAATTCACCTGACCCTGCACATCTTTGGACTGTGGGAGGAAACCGGAGCACCCGGAGGAAACCCACGCAGACACGGGGAGAACGTGCAAACTCCACACAGTCAGTCGCCTGAGACGGGAATTGAACCCGGGTCTCTGGCGCTGTGAGGCAGCAGTGCTAACCACTGTGCCACCGTGCTGCCCACCTAAGGGGCAACTTTTTCATGCAGAGGGTGGTGTGTGTATGGAATGAGCTGCCAGAGGAAGTGGTGAAGGCTGGTACAATTACAACATTTAAAAGGCATCTGGATGGGTATACAAATAAGAAAGGTTTAGAGGGATATGGGCCAAGTGCTGGCAAATGGGACAGGATTTATTTAGGATGTCTGGTTGGCATGGACAAGTTGGATCGAAGGATCTGTTTCTGTGCTGTTTATCTCTATCACTGTTTGACTCTATAAATCTTAATAAAATGGACTGCTAACCAAGCAAATTTTAGATTGCTATGGAAATGGAGGACTTGACCAGTATGAAATCAAGATAAGAAATAAGTGATCAGCAATAGACATTATAAGGTAACCCCACTGAACTTTGATTCAAATATGAAGGAAGCAATCATTGAGAAGTCTATATGAGGATCACAAACAGCATGTGACTATGAAGCTTATATGGACTTGCTAATACCAAGGACAGAATTCCCACATGTGGTTAAATTGTGGTGGCAAGTGAGTTTCTTACCATCTGGTTTACCTGGGCCCAGTCTAATTTTCTCTTATGGTCTTCCACTCTTTCTCCTCATTAATTATGAAATGGAGATACTGGGTATGTTTCTCTGAAATTATGTGGCCAGGGAGGTAGAAATGCTCAGCATCACCAGACCATAATGCCTTTGATGTCACATTTAAAGCCCAGCTATGCATAACATTTCAAATGCTGCAATTCTTTAAGTTCCTCTGAAATTGCAGTGCTGGACTCTGAAAATATTGCATAAGAAAGGAAAGCTAGCTCTGTGCCTCCAGGACAGGGATCTGGAGGTGTATCGAGTTAGGTAATGGATAGAAGAGCAGCCCTTTTTCCTGTTGACTGTCAACAGAGACTATGTCAATGACACGGTCAGACTGGATAGATACAGGTTAATATTGTGTTCCATTTTGAAAGAGATGCTCGTAATACTGCAAGAAAGTCAATGAGTGCCACATTCCTCTCTCTCTGCCACCTCATACTCATTGAAGAACGATTACACCCAAAACATTGACTTCTCCACCTCCTGATGCTGCCTGGCTTGCTGTGTTCTTCCAGGCTCCTGCTTGTCTAACTTGGATTCCAGCACCTGCAGTTTATTTTGTCTCATCTCATGCTCATTGGCCTGGGACTCACTCTAACTCTGCCACTTCATATGCATTTCACAAAGGTTTATGGACTCTAATTCTTGGTATAGCATTCATGTCACCTCAAGGGGTCACACCCACATCATCCTCCCATATGACTAATCCTTCATGCCCTTTGAACTTTCTATTCAGTCTCTAGGATGTCTCATCATCTCACCTGCTCATGCATTACAATTAACTACTCAATGATCCCACAGTCATCACTCTCCATCTTTCCTTTATCTCATTGTAAGATAAACTGTCCCCACTGCCCCTGGACTGGGGTCTCAACAACATCCTAATTAATATACTTGTCATCACTAAAGTGCTTGCATTTTACTTGTAAAACTAATCATGGCCCTTGTTGCAAGCTCCTTGCCTGTAACGGTAGTTCCTGACAGATTGTGGTTCCCCTTCAATTTATTAAAAACTCTTTCTCTTTGATTTTTATTCATCATCACTTGTCTGCAGTGTGTACAATATGTTTGCTTTTTTAAGCACCTAGGATATGCTACAGCTGTGATGTTGAGGTAGGATGATACCACATGCCTGCCCCCATCTGACTGATAGATTGACTGGTCAGTGCTCCTCATAAACTGCCTGCCTCTTGCCCTGCACTAAAAAAAAGCAAGATAAATGACAGAGTGTGGCAGTCTTTAACTCAGTGCTAAAATTGAAGTGGAGCAGATAGGGTATAGTAGCCTCAATGTAAGCAATAGAGTGAGTGAGTATGAAGAAAGCCACAAACCAAAAGCTGCATGTGTTCATGTCAGCACAAAAGCATTCTGTATGCAGATGTGTGAAATGTGTGGCTGTTCTTGCTCAAAATGTGACCTAGCAGAAGTATGCAAAGCAAAGATGTCAGTCAATTCCAAAGAAAAGCACTGAAGGCCTGAAGCGGTGTCTGAGCTGCGTCAGGAGTGGACATAATAATGAAGTGAAGCACGTAGTTTGCTGCCTCAGAGTTGTTTGGAGGGAGTATTGAAGAGGATGGTGACCATGGAGAGTGTTAGGCAGTGATATGATACCTCTGAACAGGTTGTCAGTAAGCTGCAGCTGACAGCTATACAATCTGTTAGGAACTTGTGCATCTTGTTGCCCCATGGACATTAAGATAATTTTAAAGCAGATGTATATTGGGCAAAATGCAAATGCTTGAAACTATTCTCAGGTTAAATACTGAAGAGGCCATTTAAGGGCTTCATGGGGCAATGGAAATCAGGAAAGATTTTCTTTATGTTGAGAATTAGATTTTTTTCATTTTCATCCTATTCTCCATAAATGCTATTATTCTCACCTCCCCAGGGAGTGGGGAATTCTGCCTTAATTTTCTGTATTGCAGTCAGCTGGGGCACACAAATATTACTTAAGAGTCAAGATGGGGTGGAATAGTACAGGAACCTCAAAACCTTGGTGAGATGTATGGCAGAATCATTCAAGAGGTTGGCAAGGCCCATCAAGACATTGGGAACAACTCGCTGTATCTTTCATACACCTGCTGGGCAGGTAGGTGAGGTGTCATTTGATTACAACTTACTGATGCATAACGTGCCATATTAATGTTCAGATTCCTATCATTACAAATACGTGGAACAAGCTGGACATCGAGATTTCTTAACATGAAAGTCAGAGTGGATAACTGGTGACTTCAGCTGATTGCTGGCTGTGGAGAGCCTCCATGTTGCTCAGCATGGGCTCAGCTCTGCACACTCTTCATCTTCACATTTGCAAGGAAGTGTGTTCTGTGCTTGTTAATGCAATTTCTAGACTACCATTTCACTTTAACACCCACAGTGGGAAGTGTGAGAAGGTAATTTCTATATTTGGTCAAATGAACTGTTCCTCTATTATAATCTTTTTGACAGCAAGAATTCCTAATATCCACAGTACCTGCTGAAATTGTTCATTGCCAGCAATGGTTCAGAAAATATTGCCCTTTTTTTGGGTTGATATCTTGCTTTCCTTTTATGTACTGTTATATCACTGAAATAAAAGACAAGGGCATCACTGAATGATTGAGAGGGAGAACAGAATAACCATAGGTTGTGATCCATGTTGGAGCCATTGCGAAGGTAGAAAATGTTTTGAGATCTTATAGGCGGAGAGCTTCAGGAGCTAGTGAGGAAGGTGAAGAAAGAGGACCTGAAAGGGTAGCAATCTCAGGGTTACCCACATTGGCTGCTACTCATTAGTACAGAAACAGTAATGAGACACCTTCTTGCACAGCTGGACAGATGGTCTGGGAGGGAAGGCTTTAGATTCCTGTGGGATTAGGACCTATTCTGGGTCAGTACGGGACTTTGCAAAATGGAATAATTATGTCTTGGCCGAAGCCCCATAGGAAAATTGACTAGTGCTGTGAGGAAGATGCAAGTTAATTTTGTCAGGGCCAACAGAATATAGTACTAATGAGGAAAGGGTGCACAAATTATTACAAATACGAAGAGTATTGGATTAGGTACCATTCAAAAATAAGAAGACATAAACAGAGGGAAGGATCTCAGCATCTCTTTTCCCTTCCTGATCAACCACTGAGTGCCTTTAAGTAAGGGTACAACATCCTACTCCCTGAAATTCTATCAGTGACCCTGCCAGAGTTGGTTTCTAATGCTCCCCACAAGATCAGCCTTCCATTCGCTACTGGTTTAATATGAGAGGTAGCAGGATTAGGCTCTTGAGAGAGTTGAAAAGTGTGGTGCTGGAAAAGCACAGCAGGTCAGGCAGCATCTGAGGACCAGAAGAGTCGATGTTTCTGGCATAAGCCCAGAGGGTATTAATTGCTCACTTAAAAGGCCTCAGTTGTCACTGGGGTAAGAAAACTGTTCATGAATTCCCACCATGAATTTAATCAGGGTGAAATGATGGTTCATCAGCAATCCAGTTCCACTCAGTATTTCTGCTTATAATGTAAAAAGTTAGAAAGGTGACAATATTGATTGAAGAAACTGTGAAAACATTAGCAATGTATAAAATATTTGAAGGTTCAAAGACAAAATCTATTTCACTAGAATTACAGAACAACAGAGGAGCTATTAAACAATCATATGTATACTGTCAGATACCAAATATTGGCAAGTCAAAAATTGCAGTAAAATCATATAAGGAAGTACAGAAAGAAGCAATACTGGAAAACTTGAATTGTTT
Source organism: Chiloscyllium plagiosum (assembly GCF_037043375.1). Lineage (NCBI taxonomy): Eukaryota > Metazoa > Chordata > Chondrichthyes > Orectolobiformes > Hemiscylliidae > Chiloscyllium > Chiloscyllium plagiosum. Next base: position 61,567,545 of record NW_028270149.1, read on the forward strand.
TCATATATTCTGGAAAAATAACAATGAGAAAGCAGCAGGGTGTTTGAGGATTTCTTGGAAGAGGAATATGTTCATCCACATACTTCCAACCAATGAAGAATGAAACATTACCAGATCTCGTTCAGGTGAATGAAATGGGAAAGTGAATCAACTTTTTGTGGGAAACAGTAGTCATAATATCATTCGGGTTTGAGTAGCTATGGAAAATCACAAGCAAAAGTCAAATGCGAAAATACACAGCTGGAGGAGAAATCATTCTCAGGAGTCAAAAAGGTATTTGACCAAAATGGACTTCAAGCAAGGATGGTCAGGTAAAGTATAAATGTACAGTTTATGACCTACATTGTTAACTAATGTTATTGCTCCACGAACAGCTAAAAAAAGGCAAAAGTGAAATAAAGAAAATACTTACAATAAATTGTAGAAGCATAATATTGAAGCCAACCACAAATGTTTGTGAATATATAAGTCATGAAAAAGTTGTCAAAGGAGAGGTGGTAAGTGTGATCTGAACCAAAAAGCATATCTTATTGCATTGGCCGAGGGTGCTAAATTAGTATTTTGTATCTGTCTTTAATAAAGAGAATAGGAGACAATAAAGAAGAAACTGGATTGCTAATGTTGTATGAAGAGTAGATACTCCAAAGCTGATATGCTCAAAATAGAAATAAACACCAATCATTGCTGAGTTTGAAGTGCCTTAAGATGCTGAGGGAAGTAAGAGCACAAAGGTTTTGGCTTCCAAACATCTTTTGGTTTGAGACTTCTCCTAGAATACTAAAGGGTTGTAAAGAAAAGGTACTGCAATAATATTTCACATGCAGCCCAGTCAACCTAACATCAGTGGTGTGAAAATTTTCAAAGCAATAATCAGGCACCAAATGAATCAGTGCTTGGAAAACTGTAGGCTAATGAATAAAAGCCAGCACAGATTTGTTAAAGCCAGACTTACATTTTGACTTGCTTCAAATCTTTGGTGAAGTAACCATTCCAATTGATGAAGGTAGTGCAGTTGATCTTGTTTATATTAAGTTTCAAACTGTTATTGGATAAAATATATACGATAAACTTGTTTGGAAAATCAAAACCCAAGAGATTAATGGGGCAATGGTTGTTTGAATACAAAATTTGCTAAGGGACAGGAGGCAGTGAATAGAGGTGACTGTTTTCTCTTCTCTCCAGACTGGAGGAAAGCATGGAATGGTTTCCCCCAGAGTCAATGTTCATTTTGATATATGATAATGTCCTTGACGTGGAAGCAAAGGACAGAATTTAAAAGTTTGCAGATGATAAAAAGTTTGAAAATGTAGTAGAGTGAGGAGACTAACAACAAATTTCAGAAGAAATTATACTGGTGAAATGGGTAAACAAATAGCAGGTGAAATTTAACACAGGGATGTGAGGAAATCTATTTTGGCAGAATAACTGAAAGGAGCTGGTAGATATTTAATTGCACAATTTTAAGCAGGTATAAGTTTAAAGAAACATGGGAATAGATGTTATAGGCCACTTATTTTTTTTTGGAAAATGGGAGATGAGGGTGCTGGTTAGACCCATTAATTCATGGACTGTGCTATTGGTAGTATACCCATCTCCAGTCCACACATGGCTGCCTCACTACAATTTTAATGATTTTAATAGATCATTAGAGGTCCTTAAGCGAACACTTAATATGAAAATAAATGCTTCAAAGTATGGGCTGCAGAGGAGACCTATCCCTAAAGGAGAGCTTAGAGGTGCAGTGAATGAAGCATCTGTACGTTGAAGTGAGTCCAAGATGTCTCTGGGGCCAGACTGGCAGATTCCTGTGAGCTGGTGATTTTTGTTTTAATTACCTACAGTGAGGAAACAGGCCATTTGGCTGAACAAGTCCACACTGACCCTCTTCAGAGTAACCCACCCAGCCCCATTCCCCAACCTTGACAAATGCTATGGGCAATTTAACATGGCCAATTCACCTGACCTGCACATCTTTAGATTGTGGAAGGAAACCCAAGCAGACATGGGGAGAATGCGCAAACTCCACATAGACAGTCGCCTGAGCCAGGAATAAAACTAGGGTCCCTGGCACTGTGAGGCAGCAGTGCTAACCATTGAGCCACCGTGCTGTTCCATGATGAAGCAATGTTGGAATGTGCAGGAGAATACAGTGGAGGAGGAACATAAAACTCATGTGCAGGAAAGAAGTAACACATCCCCCCACCTGCCTCAACAACCAACAATCTGCTGGATTAAATCTGGGAAGGCAGGGGGTGAGTGTTGCAAAATTGGTATAGGCCTCTCCTGCCACCCATTATATTGGAACCCTAATATGGGTATTTTTTGGAAAGATCTGGCACTGGATTGATGAGCATAATGGTCTTCTGTATCATATGAGAATATTCACTGAGGACCAAAGAAACGAATACTACCTGTTCAGAAAAAAACTCTTCCTGGTGCCTTTGTCTGTCCAGTTTCTGTCCTTTGATCAGACAAGTACAACTGAGTGGCTTGCTCCAGCACTTCAGAATGAACCACGTTATAGTGGATCTGAAATCACCAGATGAGGATGACAGAATTTGCTTCCCTAAATGACATGAGAGAATTCAGAAGAGTTTTTCTGATGATTGACAATTGGTTAACCCAAAGCCTATTTTTAAGTCCAGGTTTATTAATTGAATTTGGATTTCACCATCTACCTCAGCGAGATATAAACATGTCACAAGAGCATTAGTCTGGTGCATCAGCATTACCACTCAGTCCTTCACCATTGATTTTCTAGTGGGATTGATTTCCACAAATTATCTTTTCCCTGCAACAGAAGTAGTCTGTGTTGTATGGATTTATAATATTTGCACTGTTTCATAAAAGACAAAAATCCCCACACCCTCTTGTTTTCCCACAAGGATTTGTTCAACACACTCATTTTCTGTGAGTACTTTCCAAAATGCTTGACTTTTCTACACAGACGGATCACACACTGACACTCTCATTTGCCAGAGCAGTTTGACATGACACTCATTTTCTGTAGCAGTCGGAATTTCCAGATCTTCTTTATGTTTCAGAGGAATAAATACACACTATTGTGCTTTCATTTTGGATAATACTTAGCTATTCAAAACTTGATTCTTTATATTTTGGCAAGTGAGAAATGTGTCACTTGGTGCAATATTAATTTCCTTTAGTAAACAATAACCTCCACAATGTCGTAATTTCTCAGCCTGCGTCTTGGTGGCACTTTCTTTACTGTTATCATTAACCAATTGAGATGATTTTCTTTCTGACAACAGTATCCTGGGGTGCAACTTTAAAAGGAATCAGTAACATTTCTAACATTAGTGCAATTATTTCTGAAGAATCCTTTGTAACAAGCAGAAAGCACTCATTTTCTTTACAGGTTTATAATATCAGAAATAAGCTTGTGAATGTGCCAGGAAAATAATAACTAACCTTGTCCTACAGAGCAAGGTGAATGCAATTAAAGGTGGACACACTGAAGTATTTATTCAACTAATGTGTAATTGGTATGCCCTTTAGGGATCCAGTTCAGAAGTGTCATTTTAAAATTAAAACAATATTTCAGCGAGAAAAGGAAAGTAGTATTTGTTCATATGGTGGCTACTCTTAACTTCTCAGAAAATTGCTTTACTTTTGTGATTTAGAAGGGCCTATTCCTTCAGGTGAAAGCTGACAAAGAATTGGGAGTAGGTTTACTGCAAGGTTATGATGGTTTTACTCTTGAAATTCCTCCAAAATTGGCTGAATCACCATAAAATGTTGAGCAATTTTAGCTGTAAATTAAATTCATCATTGAACAAATTGTCTGAACTAAATGAAGCAGAGCATCACATTGCAGCCATTTGTGAGCCTTTGAGATGTCTCTTAAAACTGTGATCAAAAGGTTTAATTTTAAATCTGAAATATGTTTCATTCACTAAGGCACTGAGTGCTGCGAAGCAATGTGACAGATAAATTATTTTTAAAGTAATTTTCAGTTACTTAAAATCGGTTACTTACAAATAGTGGTGTAGTTCTTGACATGAAATTTCATTTTTAACTGTACGCCCAGGTTCAGCATGTTAATGAACATGTCAAATTTGCCTATAGCTTTATAGTGGAATTCCCAATCAAATACTAGTTGCAACTAGGCAAAAGAGAATGATGAAAAATGAAGCAGATCTAAGTCCAAAGTTTTCTTGAGTGAAAAAGAGTGGAGCTTTTTAGAATCATATAATCACAACAGTGTGGAAGTAGGTCTTTTGGTCCATTGAGTCCACACCAACTCTCCGAAGAGCATCTTACCCTACCCTTGTAACTCTTAATTTCCTATGGCCAATACAAGTAGCCTACACATCTTTGGACTGTGGGAGGAAACCCGAGCACTCAGAGGAAACCCACACAGACACAGGAAGAATGTGCAAACTCTACACAGACAGTCGCTCAAGGCTGGAATCAAACCTGAGTCCCTGGCGCTATGAGGCAGCAGTGCTGAGCCATCGTGCCACCCCAACTTCTGAGGTGAGGAGAGTCAGACAGAATCTTTCAGCTCTTGCTTACAAATTAATTTTTAATTTTTCTCTGCTACTCTGTTCCTGAGTTTGCTTATTGTTTTTCCAAGGTCAACATTCCACAGATAACTTTTCATCCCAATGTGCAGCTTCCCTGAAAAGTGCGAATAAACTGGAAGATGCAGCTGTGGTTTAGAGTCCTCAAATTACTCAATTAATTTTAGTTTAGCGTGAATTTTGTTTACTGATGGTTCCACCATTCTGAGTCAAGATCGTCAGTAATCATAGCAGCCATTTTAGGGCAGGATTTGAATTTTTAAAATAATTGATCACCCAAGAAAGTTCTCAGGCATTAAAGTCATATGATGGAAGTTGAATAGTCATATTTTATGTTTACCATTGGCCTAATAATAAAGAATATTTTGTAAATGCAAGTGCCAATACAATCACATTTCAAAACTCTGCCTGATTGTGTCCACTCATGCATTGTCAGTTGGTTTAAGGACATTTATGGAAATGAATAAATGAGGAAAGCTGACCGGTTTTGACTTGGGTTTCATCCTTGGGTTCCAATAAACTGGAATTATTTCATTTACATACTGATGGCCAGGATTTTCTGATGGTCAGATAATTGTTTTCCTGATGCAGTGCATGAGACGCTGTAGAATTCCCATTGTACTAGACTCTGAAGAAATTGCCTGGAGAATTGATTCCTCTACACCTGGAACCATTTGAAAGTACACATCGCGGCTGGAACCTGACCGACTCTTATGTTGCAACCTACTTATTTGGCATTCTACCCACTTGGCAAATACTCACTGGTATATGCCTACTACCCATATGACAACCTACCTACCTGATACTCTACCCTCCCAGCATCCTAACTCAGATTTAACCTGCGCACTTACTTTTTGACAGCATCTGCCAAAATGCCTGTGATTCTAGACCTTGAACTTGCTGCTGAGAAAATGAAGGCATATTTTGCCTTTCCCCGACAGGTCTGCACAATTAATGAATGACCTTTCAGAATGGAAGTCTGGCTCTGCATTTCTGAAGAAGCCCTGATCAGATTCTCCCATCAGAGATGCAGAGCTGTTTCAGTGCTTAGAAAAGTTGTTACGTGGCAATTTGCGTGAGATTGCAAATCATCAGAAAGTCCAGCTCAATATTGATCTTTCTATTACAGCAGTGTATTACAGTTTGAAATAACTGCACAGAGGCTGATATCCCATCACCAAGTTACCCTTTATTTACTTGTGCACAGTATACTGGCTGTGGCTAGCCAGCTCAGAGTCAGTCCCCCGAACACAGGAGATTCTAATCTCCTGGTTATATCTTTTTATGCTGACTTGCATTATAACTTGTATAATCATGTGAAATAACTTCACAAATACCAATACTCTGACACCAAGTCACCCTTTATTTAGATGTGCACAGTACATTGGCTGTAAACAGACAGCTCAGAGTTAGTCCCTGAACTGATGAGAATCTAAATCTCCATTTTTGTTGGAGTCAGTTCTCAACTGAGGAGATTCTAAATCTCCTGGTTGTATATTTTTTGAGATTCTAAGTGCCTATCTGTATGTTTTTTTATTTTATTAAACTGTAAAACTACAGTTAACAATAAACAAAAAGCTGCAGTTCACAAAAAAACCCCACTATTTACAGGTGAAGGAGAAGTAAAGCCAAACCCCAAACCCTACCATCCAACCAGTTTTCGGGGAAATGAGGACAAATCTCAAATCCCACTTTCATCACAAAATTAACAGTAACAAAGATAGACAAGACAACCCAATCAAATGAGAAACAGTGCATAGAACACAGACCTCCTCTCCACCGCCCCCCACCCCCACACACACCCTCCCCCTCCCAACAACCCGTCCCTCCCACCTTCTGGCCACTCAAAAGCAGCCTGCCCCAATGCCTTTTCTAGCTCTCGGTCTGCTCCATGTCCCTTCTGGTTTCTTGGTCCGCCCCTGTGAACTGTCCAATTCTCACCCATCCCAACACACCATCCGGCCTATTCACTGCCCTGACACACCTTCCGGCCATCTCTAGGGCAGCCTGCTCCCCCTCCCTGGGACAACAGTGCACAGGGCAGCCCACATGTCTTCCACCCCTGCAACCTGCCCCTCTACGCCTTCTGGCTTCGGCCGCTCTGACACACTTTCTGGCCACCTCTAGGAGAGCCCATCCCAATTGCCCCTTCTCAGGACGACAGTCCTCCAGTTGGCCTATCCACCTTCTGGCTCTCAGGGGAACTGACATCCACCTTCCAACTCTCTGGACAGCCTACTCACCTTCAGGGTCACAAGACAGTCCACCCACCCTCCATCCCTTGGGGTAACAGCTTTCAGGAAGATCTTTGGGCCTCCTGCCTCACAGTAAGGTCTGTTAGACCCATGGACACATAAAACACTGCAGGTGATAAAGTCAACATGCAAAAAGGCAGAGTCAATTATCAATAAAAAGAATCCCCTCTGATGAGTTCTGAGAAGATTTGCAGTTCAAGTTGAGGTTTTGGATGTAGGTTTGCTAGCTGAACTTGAAGGTTCATTTCCAGATGCTTCATCACCCTACTAGGTAACATCTTCAGTGGGCCTCAGGCGAAGCAATGCTGAAAATTCCTGCTTTCTATTTATATGTTTAGGTTTCTTTGGGTTGATGATGTCATTTCCAGTGGTGATGTTATTTCCTGTGGTGAAGTCACTTCCAGTTCCTTTTCTCAAGGTTGGTAGATGGGGTCTAACCCAATGTGTTTGTTTAGAGTTCCAGTTGGAATGACATGCTTCTAGAAATTCTTGTGCATGTCTTTGTTTGGGTTGTCCTATGATGGATGTGTTGTCCCAGTTGAAATGGTGTCTAGTGAGAGAGGGTCATGTCTTTTTATGGCTAGTTGGTGTTCATGTATCCTGGTGGCTAGTTTTCTGCCTGTTTGTCCAGTGTAGTCTTTGTTACAGTCCTTGCATGGTATTTTGGAAATGACATTAGTTTTGCTTGTTGTCTGTGAAGGGTCTTTCAAGTTCATTAACTGCTGTTTTAGTGTGTTGGTGGGTTTGTGGGCTACCATGATGCCAAGGGGTCTGAATAGTCTGGCAAACATTTCCAAGATATCTTTGATGTAGGGGAGAGTGGCTAGGGTTTCTGGACGTGTTTTGTCAGCTTGTTTGGGTTTGTTACTGAGAAATCGGTGGACTGTGTTGATTGAGTACCCATTCTTTTTGAACACACTGTATAGGTGATTTTCCTCTGCTCTGCATAATTCCTCTGTGCTGCATTGTCTGTTGTCTTGTTGAAATAATGTTCTGATGCAGCTTCCTTTGTGGGTGTTGGGATGATTGCTTCTGTAGTTCAGTATTTGGTCCATATGTGTTGTTTTCCTGAAGACGCTGGTCTTGAAGTTCCCCATTGGAAGTTCGCTCTACTGTGACATCTAGGAATAGTAGTTTGTTGTTGTTTTCCTCCACTTTAGTGAATTTTATGCAAGTAAGGGTATTATTGATGGTCTTGAAGATTTTCTCTAATTTGTTTCATTGAGTGATGACAAAGGTGTCAACCACGTAGCGGACCCAAAGTTTGGGTTGGATGGTTGGCAGAGCTGTATGTTCAAGTCTCTGCATTACTGCCTCTGCTAAGAACCCTGATATCGGAGATCCCGGGGTGTTCCATTGGTTTGTCTGTAGGTTTTGTTGTTGAAGATGAAGTGTGTGGTAAGGTATAGGTCCAGTAGCTTGATGATACAGTCCGTGTTGATGAAGTTAGTGGTGTTTGGTACATGTGTCTTTGGGTCTTCTAGTAGTGTAGTCAGTGTTTCCTTGGCCAGGTTAATGCTGATTGATGTAAACAGGGCTGTTACATCAAAGGAGACCATTATTTCATCCTCTTCTATCTTGGTGTCTTTGATGGTCTTCAGGAATTCTTGGGTGGAGTGGATGGAGTGGCGTGAGTCTTTTACTGAGTGTTTTAGTCTTTGTTGTAGCTCCTTGGGCAATTTGTAAGTTGGTGTTCAAGATAGTGAGACTATGGGTTTCAGGGGGGCTCCTGGTTTGTGAATTTTGGGTAATCCGTAGAAGTGTGGTGTATTCGATCCATCTGGTTTCATTTTTTGGAAGTCAGTCTTACTTATTTCTCCAGATTTCTGAAGGTTTTTTGAATAGGGCTGTAATTCAGTTCTCTGGTTGTGCAGTCGAGTCTATCACCACTCGTTGATAAGTGTTGGTATCTGTAAGTAGTGTGTTTGCTTTTTCAATGTAGTCTCTTTGATTTAGAATGACTGTCAAGCGTCCTTTGTCTGCAGTAGGATAACAATGTTTTTATCTTTTTTTAGTCTTTCCAGTGCTTTCCTTTCTTGTGTATTGAGTGTGTTTCCTTCCTTTCTTCTGCTTAATGTTGGCGCGACTGCATGTCTGATGGTTTGCTGGGTTTCTTCTATGAGTTGGTTGTCTTTTACTGTTGTTTCTAATGCTGCTAAGAAATCTTTCTTGTCCACATCCTGGCAGTTGCAATATAATCCTCTTAGTAAGATGATTTTTTCAGTGTCTGTTAAAGGTCGGTCGGATAAGCTTTTTTTATCCATGCTTCTGTGTTGTCAGTGTCGTTATTTTGTGCAAGTTTGTCTAGTTGTTTTCTTCAGGTCTAGTTTTTTTCATTTTCTGTGTTTGTCGCTGTCTAATATCTATGGCTTGTTGTACTGTGTCTATCAATTCATGGTCTGTTGCATGATGGAATAAAGACATTTGGTGCAAAATTTCCTGGTTCCTGAGAAAAGGACCAGGAAGTGACTTCACCACAGGAAATAGCATAATCACAGGAAATGACATCACCAACCCAAAGAAAACTAAACATATAAATAGAAAGCAGAAATTTTCAGCAGTTCTTTGCCTGAGGCCCACTGAAGATGTTACCTAGTAGGGTGACGAAACGCCTGGAAATGAACCTTCAAGCTCGGTGAACAAACCTACATCCAAAATCCCCTTTGGTACATAGAGTCCATTACCAGAAATAATTATTTTTAGTATTAACAGTCCATTACCAGGAAGGGTCTAATCCAGTTTGCAGAGTGCACTGCCAGAAACAGTGTCCACAACCGAAAGCAGAGTCCACTCCAGTATGCAGAATCCACTCCTAAAGGCATCAAGTGCACACCTCACATCACACATACAAGTTTTCAGTCTCCATAGAGGTTTGGTCCATCCACAGAGGACCAGGCCTACTCACAGGAATGAAGTTCATTGTAAAGGTGCAGTTAACTCACAGGGGCTGAGATCACTTCCAAAAGCACAGTCCACTCCAGCATGCAGAAAATGCTCACCTCCCAGCACACACACAGGCGTCAGTCTTTACAAAGGCTTGGTCCACCCATAAAGGCCCAGGCCTACTCAAATAGGAACAGTTCATCCGGAAAGTTGCAGTTGATTTACAGGGGCTCAGCCAAAACACCATAAGTGTAATTACATGCAAAAAAAATGAAGTACAGACACTAAAAACAGAATGCTAAGACTAAGCCCTACCACAAAATTAGCATTGTCCTTTTCTCAAAGTAAAAAAAGAGTAACACACAGGCTGTAACCAGCCAGTGAAACAACAGTTCCCTAATAAGAACTGAAATACAGTTGAAACACATTAATTGTGATGGTCAGTCAATTCAGGAATCAGTCCTCAATAAAGGAATAACAGTAACAAATTGGATTTGTAGATCAGCAAGTTCAGGAACCAGGTCTCCCCAAAAACAAAAACCAATGGCAGTACACACTGGCTGTAGCCAGCCAGCTCAGCGTCAGTCCCTGAACTAAGGAGATTTTAAATCTCCTGCTTATATATTTTTTCTGGAGTCAGTCCTCAACTGAGGATATTCTAAAGCTCCTGGTTATTCTTTTTTTGAGATGCTGAATGCCGGTTTATATATATGTATTTAATATTGAGCAGTTAACTTACACTTAGCACAGGGCAATGAGTTGCTTCTACAAAGAGTGTCTACAGGTGACCCGTTTTAAATACATCACAAGCAGCTCACTCCCTGCTGTCAGTTCAGTCCCTTTCCCCCAGGGTGAGCACATCAAACAGCTACTCTCCCATTATATTCTCAGGGGCTCCCAGTCTTTTCAGGTTGGCAATGTGACCTCCCAGCTTCTTGATCATCTTCACTTGCTCATTCAAATAGTGCCTCTCCAGGAAGTCACAAAGATGAGGGTGCATGTGGCCAGAAGATAGTTCGTGCAAACCCAGCAGACTCTGGTTCACATTCTTCTCCATCTGCAGAGCTCTGCATTGCCTCCACACCTTTGCCCCACTCACCTTGCTCTGGCTTCTTGACGTCCTGCAGAAGGACTCAGCTTCCACGTTTATTCTGGAATTCCATCAGTTTCTCAGCGTGTCATGCCTGTTTATATGTATTTTTTTTTACGACGGGAAGTTTGATTTTTTTTTTATTTTAACCCCCACACTACCACCTAAGTGCGGTAGTGCTTATTTTTTTCCCCAGCACCCATGGTGTGTGTGTGCAGGTGTGAGACACACTGAAAGACATAAAGTGCACCAATCTTTATTCAATTTCCACCACCAGGAAGATAGGAAAACACCTGGGTGGCCAGTGACAAACACTGCCCTTCACATCAAAGGGCAGTGCTGTGTCATCAAAACAGTGAAGGGGAGGGTAGGGACTAAATCAAAATAGAATTAGAGGGAGAAATGATGCACTTCACTCCCTGCGGTGCCCACCTCTCCCTGAACAACTCCAGGGTGTTGGTGGACCCTGCGTGCTCCTTCTCCAAGGACACCCGGGCCCCACTCCTGTTTATTTTATTTTTTTTTAATTTACATGCCTGTTTATTTTTTTTTAATTTTTTTTCTTCTCTTTTTTTCTTTTTTTTTCTTTTTTAAAAAAAATTTAACCCCCACACTACCACCTAAGTGCGGTAGTGCTTATTTTATCCCCAGCACCCATGGTGTGTGTGTGCAGGTGTGAGACGCAGTGGAAGACACAAAGTGCAGGAATCTTTATTCAAATTCCACCACCAGGAATATAGGAAAACACCCGGGTGGCCAGTGACAAGCACTGCCCTTCACATCAAAGGGCAGTGCTGTGTGATCAAAACAGTGAAGGGGAGGGTAGGGACTAAATTAAAATAGAATTGGAGGGAGAAATGATGCACTCCACTCCCTGCGGCGCCCACCTCTCCCTGAACAACTCCAGGGTGTTGGTGGACCCCGCGTGCTCCTTCTCCAAGGACAGCCGGGCCCCACTCCTGTTTATTTTATTTTTTTTTAATTTACATGCCTGTTTATATTTTTTTTTGGGTAGGGAACACTGCTGTTTATTTTTTTTCCTTTTAACCCCCACACTACCACCTAAGTGCGGTAGTGCTTATTTTTTTCCCCAGCACCCGTGGTGTGTGTGTGCAGGTGTGAGACACAGTGAAAGACACAAAGTGCATGAATCTTTATTCAAATTCCACCACCAGGAAGATAGGAAAACACCCGGGTGGCCAGTGACAAACACTGCCCTTCACATCAAAGGGCAGTGCTGTGTGATCAAAACAGTGAAGGGGAGGGTAGTGACTAAATCAAAATAGAATTGGAGGGAGAAATGATGCACTCCACTCCCTGCGGCGCCCACCTCTCCCTGAACAACTCCAGGGTGTTGGTGGACCCCGCGTGCTCCTTCTCCAAGGACACCCGGGCCCCACTCCTGTTTATTTTTTTTTTTAATTTACATGCCTGTTTATATTTTTTTTTGTCTAGGGATAGTCGCCTTCAAGGAGAGTCCTTACACATACACTCACAATAGGCAAACACCCGGGTGGCCAGTGACAAACACTGCCCTTCACATCAAGGGACAGCTAGACTGTGTTTATTTTTTTTAATTTATTTTTTTATTTATTTATTTTTTTTTAACTTTTCTATTTTAATCCCCACACTACCACCTAAGTGCGGTAGTGCTTATTTTATCCCCAGCACCCATGGTGTGTGTGTGCAGGTGTGAGACACAGTGAAAGACACAAAGTGCACCAATCTTTATTCAATTTCCACCACCAGGAAGATAGGAAAACACCCGGGTGGCCAGTGACAAGCACTGCCCTTCACATCAAAGGGCAGTGCTGTGTGATCAAAACAGTGAAGGGGAGGGTAGGGACTAAATCAAAATAGAGTTGGAGGGAGAAATGATGCACTCCACTCCCTGCGGTGTCCACCTCTCCCTGAACAACTCCAGGGTGTTGGTGGACCCCGCGTGCTCCTTCTCCAAGGACACCCGGGCCCCACTCCTGTTTATTTTATTTTTTTTTAATTTACATGCCTGTTTATATATTTTTTTTTCTTTCTTTTTTTTTTCCTAAGTGCGGTAGTGCTTATTTTATCCCCAGCACCCATGGTGTGTGTGCGCAAGTGTGCGACACAGTGCTCTCCTGTTTATATATATATTTTTTTTTTCTCCATGGTGTGTGTGTGCAGGTGTGAGACACAGTGGAAGACACAAAGTGCACCAATCTTTATTCAATTTCCACCACCAGGAAGATAGGAAAACACCCGGGTGGCCAGTGACAAACACTGCCCTTCACATCAAAGGGCAGTGCTGTGTGATCAAAACAGTGAAGGGGAGGGTAGGGACTAAATCAAAATAGAGTTGGAGGGAGAAATGATGCACTCCACTCCCTGCGGCGCCCACCTCTCCCTGAACAACTCCAGGGTGTTGGTGGACCCCGCGTGCTCCTTCTCCAAGGACACCCGGGCCCCACTCCTGTTTATTTTATTTTTTTTTAATTTACATGCCTGTTTATACTTTTTTTTTTTCTTTTCTTTTCCAGGGTGTTGGTGGACCCCGCGTGCTCCTTCTCCAAGGACAGCCGGGCCCCACTCCTGTTTATTTTATTTTTTTTTAATTTACATGCCTGTTTATATATATTTTTTTTTGTGTAGGTACAGCTAGGATTTGAACCCCAAATTTCACTGTTTACCAAGCTAGTACTTTAACCAACTAAGCCAGAACATCATGTTGACACTCCTGTTTATCTTTTTTTCTGTTTTTTTTTTATAGCAAAGCTAGGCCCCGAACCCTACCGTTCAACCAATTTACAGGGAGAGGAGGACAAACCTCAAATCCCAGTTCGACATAAGACAAGACAGTGACAATGACATTTGTATATTAGACAATACCGTTACATACAAAAGTGCAGACAATACAGACCCAGCAAGCCCCCGCCCCTCCCACCTTCTCCTGTTTATTTTTTTTTTCCCCAGAACCCATGGTGTGTGTGTGCAGGTGTGAGACACAGTGAAAGACACAAAGTGCACCAATCTTTATTCAATTTCCACCACCAGGAAGATAGGAAAACACCCGGGTGGCCAGTGACAAGCACTGCCCTTCACATCAAAGGGCAGTGCTGTGTGATCAAAACAGTGTAGGGGAGGGTAGGGACTAAATCAAAATAGAATTGGAGGGAGAAATTATGCACTCCACTCCCTGCGGCGCCCACCTCTCCCTGAACAACTCCAGGGTGTTGGTGGACCCCGCGTGCTCCTTCTCCAAGGACAGCCGGGCCCCACTCCTGTTTATTTTATTTTTTTTTAATTTACATGCCTGTTTATATATTTTTTTTCTATTTATTTTTTTTTTCTCTTTTTTTCTTTTTTTTTCTTTTTTTTTCTTAATCTCCTGTTTTTTTTTTCTTCTTCTTCTTTTCTTTTTTTTCCCTCTACCACCTAAGTGCGGTAGTGCTTATTTTTCCCCCCAGCACCCATGGTGTGTGTGCAGGGGTGAGACACAGTGAAAGACACAAAGTGCACAAATCTTTATTCAAATTCCACCACCAGGAAGATAGGAAAACACCCGGGTGGCCAGTGACAAACACTGCCCTTCACATCAAGGGACAGTGCTGTGTGATCAAAACAGTGAAGGGGAGGGTAGGGACTAAATCAAAATAGAGTTGGTGGGAGAAATGATGCACTCCACTCCCTGCGGCGCCCAACTCTCCCTGAACAACTCCAGGGTGTTGGTGGACCCCGCGTGCTCCTTCTCCAAGGACAGCCGGGCCCCACTCCTGTTTATTTTATTTTTTTTTAATTTACATGCCTGTTTATATTTTTTTTTGGGTAGGGAACACTGCTGTTTATTTTTTTTCCTTTTAACCCCCACACTACCACCTAAGTGCGGTAGTGCTTATTTTTTTCCCCAGCACCCGTGGTGTGTGTGTGCAGGTGTGAGACACAGTGAAAGACACAAAGTGCATGAATCTTTATTCAAATTCCACCACCAGGAAGATAGGAAAACACCCGGGTGGCCAGTGACAAACACTACCCTTCACATCAAAGGGCAGTGCTGTGTGATCAAAACAGTGAAGGGGAGGGTAGTGACTAAATCAAAATAGAATTGGAGGGAGAAATGATGCACTCCACTCCCTGCGGCGCCCACCTCTCCTGAACAACTCCAGGGTGTTGGTGGACCCCGCGTGCTCCTTCTCCAAGGACACCCGGGCCCCACTCCTGTTTATTTTATTTTTTTTTAATTTACATGCCTGTTTATATTTTTTTTTGTCTAGGGATAGTCGCCTTCAAGGAGAGTCCTTACACATACACTCACAATAGGCAAACACCCGGGTGGCCAGTGACAAACACTGCCCTTCACATCAAGGGACAGCTAGACTGTGTTTATTTTTTTTAATTTATTTTTTTATTTATTTATTTTTTTTTAACTTTTCTATTTTAATCCCCACACTACCACCTAAGTGCGGTAGTGCTTATTTTATCCCCAGCACCCATGGTGTGTGTGTGCAGGTGTGAGACACAGTGAAAGACACAAAGTGCACCAATCTTTATTCAATTTCCACCACCAGGAAGATAGGAAAACACCCGGGTGGCCAGTGACAAGCACTGCCCTTCACATCAAAGGGCAGTGCTGTGTGATCAAAACAGTGAAGGGGAGGGTAGGGACTAAATCAAAATAGAGTTGGAGGGAGAAATGATGCACTCCACTCCCTGCGGTGTCCACCTCTCCCTGAACAACTCCAGGGTGTTGGTGGACCCCGCGTGCTCCTTCTCCAAGGACACCCGGGCCCCACTCCTGTTTATTTTTTTTTTTTTTTAATTTACATGCCTGTTTATATATTTTTTTTTCTTTCTTTTTTTTTCCTAAGTGCGGTAGTGCTTATTTTATCCCCAGCACCCATGGTGTGTGTGCGCAAGTGTGCGACACAGTGCTCTCCTGTTTATATATATATATATTTTTTCTCCATGGTGTGTGTGTGCAGGTGTGAGACACAGTGGAAGACACAAAGTGCACCAATCTTTATTCAATTTCCACCACCAGGAAGATAGGAAAACACCCGGGTGGCCAGTGACAAACACTGCCCTTCACATCAAAGGGCAGTGCTGTGTGATCAAAACAGTGAAGGGGAGGGTAGGGACTAAATCAAAATAGAGTTGGAGGGAGAAATGATGCACTCCACTCCCTGCGGCGCCCACCTCTCCCTGAACAACTCCAGGGTGTTGGTGGACCCCGCGTGCTCCTTCTCCAAGGACACCCGGGCCCCACTCCTGTTTATTTTATTTTTTTTTAATTTACATGCCTGTTTATACTTTTTTTTTTTCTTTTCTTTTCCAGGGTGTTGGTGGACCCCGCGTGCTCCTTCTCCAAGGACAGCCGGGCCCCACTCCTGTTTATTTTATTTTTTTTTAATTTACATGCCTGTTTATATATATATTTTTTTGTGTAGGTACAGCTAGGATTTGAACCCCAAATTTCACTGTTTACCAAGCTAGTACTTTAACCAACTAAGCCAGAACATCATGTTGACACTCCTGTTTATCTTTTTTTCTGTTTTTTTTTTATAGCAAAGCTAGGCCCCGAACCCTACCGTTCAACCAATTTACAGGGAGAGGAGGACAAACCTCAAATCCCAGTTCGACATAAGACAAGACAGTGACAATGACATTTGTATATTAGACAATACCGTTACATACAAAAGTGCAGACAATACAGACCCAGCAAGCCCCCGCCCCTCCCACCTTCTCCTGTTTATTTTTTTTTTCCCCAGAACCCATGGTGTGTGTGTGCAGGTGTGAGACACAGTGAAAGACACAAAGTGCACCAATCTTTATTCAATTTCCACCACCAGGAAGATAGGAAAACACCCGGGTGGCCAGTGACAAGCACTGCCCTTCACATCAAAGGGCAGTGCTGTGTGATCAAAACAGTGTAGGGGAGGGTAGGGACTAAATCAAAATAGAATTGGAGGGAGAAATGATGCACTCCACTCCCTGCGGCGCCCACCTCTCCCTGAACAACTCCAGGGTGTTGGTGGACCCCGCGTGCTCCTTCTCCAAGGACAGCCGGGCCCCACTCCTGTTTATTTTATTTTTTTTTAATTTACATGCCTGTTTATATATTTTTTTTCTATTTATTTATTTTTTTTTCTCTTTTTTTTCTTTTTTTTTCTTTTTTTTTCTTAATCTCCTATTTTTTTTTTCTTCTTCTTTTCTTTTTTTTCCCTCTACCACCTATGTGCGGTAGTGCTTATTTTTCCCCCCAGCACCCATGGTGTGTGTGCAGGGGTGAGACACAGTGAAAGACACAAAGTGCACAAATCTTTATTCAAATTCCACCACCAGGAAGATAGGAAAACACCCGGGTGGCCAGTGACAAACACTGCCCTTCACATCAAGGGACAGTGCTGTGTGATCAAAACAGTGAAGGGGAGGGTAGGGACTAAATCAAAATAGAGTTGGTGGGAGAAATGATGCACTCCACTCCCTGCGGCGCCCACCTCTCCCTGAACAACTCCAGGGTGTTGGTGGACCCCGCGTGCTCCTTCTCCAAGGACAGCCGGGCCCCACTCCTGTTTATTTTATTTTTTTTTAATTTACATGCCTGTTTATATTTTTTTTTGGGTAGGGAACACTGCTGTTTATTTTTTTTCCTTTTAACCCCCACACTACCACCTAAGTACGGTAGTGCTTATTTTTTTCCCCAGCACCCGTGGTGTGTGTGTGCAGGTGTGAGACACAGTGAAAGACACAAAGTGCATGAATCTTTATTCAAATTCCACCACCAGGAAGATAGGAAAACACCCGGGTGGCCAGTGACAAACACTGCCCTTCACATCAAAGGGCAGTGCTGTGTGATCAAAACAGTGAAGGGGAGGGTAGTGACTAAATCAAAATAGAATTGGAGGGAGAAATGATGCACTCCACTCCCTGCGGCGCCCACCTCTCCTGAACAACTCCAGGGTGTTGGTGGACCCCGCGTGCTCCTTCTCCAAGGACACCCGGGCCCCACTCCTGTTTATTTTATTTTTTTTTAATTTACATGCCTGTTTATATTTTTTTTTGTCTAGGGATAGTCGCCTTCAAGGAGAGTCCTTACACATACACTCACAATAGGCAAACACCCGGGTGGCCAGTGACAAACACTGCCCTTCACATCAAGGGACAGCTAGACTGTG
Organism: Chiloscyllium plagiosum; assembly: GCF_037043375.1. NCBI lineage: Eukaryota > Metazoa > Chordata > Chondrichthyes > Orectolobiformes > Hemiscylliidae > Chiloscyllium > Chiloscyllium plagiosum. Next base: position 61,585,465 of record NW_028270149.1, read on the forward strand.
TTTATTTTTTTTAATTTATTTTTTTATTTTTTTTTTTTTTTAACTTTTCTATTTTAATCCCCACATTACCACCTAAGTGCGGTAGTGCTTATTTTATCCCCAGCACCCATGGTGTGTGTGTGCAGGTGTGAGACACAGTGAAAGACACAAAGTGCACCAATCTTTATTCAATTTCCACCACCAGGAAGATAGGAAAACACCCGGGTGGCCAGTGACAAGCACTGCCCTTCACATCAAAGGGCAGTGCTGTGTGATCAAAACAGTGAAGGGGAGGGTAGGGACTAAATCAAAATAGAGTTGGAGGGAGAAATGATGCACTCCACTCCCTGCGGTGTCCACCTCTCCCTGAACAACTCCAGGGTGTTGGTGGACCCCGCGTGCTCCTTCTCCAAGGACACCCGGGCCCCACTCCTGTTTATTTTATTTTTTTTAAATTTACATGCCTGTTTATATATTTTTTTTTCTTTCTTTTTTTTTTCCTAAGTGCGGTAGTGCTTATTTTATCCCCAGCACCCATGGTGTGTGTGCGCAAGTGTGCGACACAGTGCTCTCCTGTTTATATATATATATATTTTTTCTCCATGGTGTGTGTGTGCAGGTGTGAGACACAGTGGAAGACACAAAGTGCACCAATCTTTATTCAATTTCCACCACCAGGAAGATAGGAAAACACCCGGGTGGCCAGTGACAAACACTGCCCTTCACATCAAAGGGCAGTGCTGTGTGATCAAAACAGTGAAGGGGAGGGTAGGGACTAAATCAAAATAGAGTTGGAGGGAGAAATGATGCACTCCACTCCCTGCGGCGCCCACCTCTCCCTGAACAACTCCAGGGTGTTGGTGGACCCCGCGTGCTCCTTCTCCAAGGACACCCGGGCCCCACTCCTGTTTATTTTATTTTTTTTTAATTTACATGCCTGTTTATACTTTTTTTTTTTCTTTTCTTTTCCAGGGTGTTGGTGGACCCCGCGTGCTCCTTCTCCAAGGACAGCCGGGCCCCACTCCTGTTTATTTTATTTTTTTTTAATTTACATGCCTGTTTATATATATATTTTTTTGTGTAGGTACAGCTAGGATTTGAACCCCAAATTTCACTGTTTACCAAGCTAGTACTTTAACCAACTAAGCCAGAACATCATGTTGACACTCCTGTTTATCTTTTTTTCTGTTTTTTTTTTTATAGCAAAGCTAGGCCCCGAACCCTACCGTTCAACCAATTTACAGGGAGAGGAGGACAAACCTCAAATCCCAGTTCGACATAAGACAAGACAGTGACAATGACATTTGTATATTAGACAATACCGTTACATACAAAAGTGCAGACAATACAGACCCAGCAAGCCCCCGCCCCTCCCACCTTCTCCTGTTTATTTTTTTTTTCCCCAGAACCCATGGTGTGTGTGTGCAGGTGTGAGACACAGTGAAAGACACAAAGTGCACCAATCTTTATTCAAATTCCACCACCAGGAAGATAGGAAAACACCCGGGTGGCCAGTGACAAACACTGCCCTTCACATCAAGGGACAGTGCTGTGTGATCAAAACAGTGAAGGGGAGGGTAGGGACTAAATCAAAATAGAATTGGAGGGAGAAATGATGCACTCCACTCCCTGCGGCGCCCACCTCTCCCTGAACAACTCCAGGGTGTTGGTGGACCCCGCGTGCTCCTTCTCCAAGGACAGCCGGGCCCCACTCCTGTTTATTTTATTTTTTTTTAATTTACATGCCTGTTTATATATTTTTTTTCTATTTATTTATTTTTTTTTCTCTTTTTTTCTTTTTTTTCTTTTTTTTTCTTAATCTCCTGTTTTTTTTTCTTCTTCTTCTTTTCTTTTTTTTCCCTCTACCACCTAAGTGCGGTAGTGCTTATTTTTCCCCCCAGCACCCATGGTGTGTGTGCAGGGGTGAGACACAGTGAAAGACACAAAGTGCACAAATCTTTATTCAAATTCCACCACCAGGAAGATAGGAAAACACCCGGGTGGCCAGTGACAAACACTGCCCTTCACATCAAGGGACAGTGCTGTGTGATCAAAACAGTGAAGGGGAGGGTAGGGACTAAATCAAAATAGAGTTGGTGGGAGAAATGATGCACTCCACTCCCTGCGGCGCCCACCTCTCCCTGAACAACTCCAGGGTGTTGGTGGACCCCGCGTGCTCCTTCTCCAAGGACAGCCGGGCCCCACTCCTGTTTATTTTATTTTTTTTTAATTTACATGCCTGTTTATATTTTTTTTTGGGTAGGGAACACTGCTGTTTATTTTTTTTCCTTTTAACCCCCACACTACCACCTAAGTGCGGTAGTGCTTATTTTTTTCCCCAGCACCCGTGGTGTGTGTGTGCAGGTGTGAGACACAGTGAAAGACACAAAGTGCATGAATCTTTATTCAAATTCCACCACCAGGAAGATAGGAAAACACCCGGGTGGCCAGTGACAAACACTGCCCTTCACATCAAAGGGCAGTGCTGTGTGATCAAAACAGTGAAGGGGAGGGTAGTGACTAAATCAAAATAGAATTGGAGGGAGAAATGATGCACTCCACTCCCTGCGGCGCCCACCTCTCCCTGAACAACTCCAGGGTGTTGGTGGACCCCGCGTGCTCCTTCTCCAAGGACACCCGGGCCCCACTCCTGTTTATTTTATTTTTTTTTAATTTACATGCCTGTTTATATTTTTTTTTGTCTAGGGATAGTCGCCTTCAAGGAGAGTCCTTACACATACACTCACAATAGGCAAACACCCGGGTGGCCAGTGACAAACACTGCCCTTCACATCAAGGGACAGCTAGACTGTGTTTATTTTTTTTAATTTATTTTTTTATTTATTTATTTTTTTTTAACATTTCTATTTTAATCCCCACACTACCACCTAAGTGCGGTAGTGCTTATTTTATCCCCAGCACCCATGGTGTGTGTGTGCAGGTGTGAGACACAGTGAAAGACACAAAGTGCACCAATCTTTATTCAATTTCCACCACCAGGAAGATAGGAAAACACCCGGGTGGCCAGTGACAAGCACTGCCCTTCACATCAAAGGGCAGTGCTGTGTGATCAAAACAGTGAAGGGGAGGGTAGGGACTAAATCAAAATAGAGTTGGAGGGAGAAATGATGCACTCCACTCCCTGCGGTGTCCACCTCTCCCTGAACAACTCCAGGGTGTTGGTGGACCCCGCGTGCTCCTTCTCCAAGGACACCCGGGCCCCACTCCTGTTTATTTTATTTTTTTTTTAATTTACATGCCTGTTTATATATTTTTTTTTCTTTCTTTTTTTTTTCCTAAGTGCGGTAGTGCTTATTTTATCCCCAGCACCCATGGTGTGTGTGCGCAAGTGTGCGACACAGTGCTCTCCTGTTTATATATATATATATTTTTTCTCCATGGTGTGTGTGTGCAGGTGTGAGACACAGTGGAAGACACAAAGTGCACCAATCTTTATTCAATTTCCACCACCAGGAAGATAGGAAAACACCCGGGTGGCCAGTGACAAACACTGCCCTTCACATCAAAGGGCAGTGCTGTGTGATCAAAACAGTGAAGGGGAGGGTAGGGACTAAATCAAAATAGAGTTGGAGGGAGAAATGATGCACTCCACTCCCTGCGGCGCCCACCTCTCCCTGAACAACTCCAGGGTGTTGGTGGACCCCGCGTGCTCCTTCTCCAAGGACACCCGGGCCCCACTCCTGTTTATTTTATTTTTTTTTAATTTACATGCCTGTTTATACTTTTTTTTTTTCTTTTCTTTTCCAGGGTGTTGGTGGACCCCGCGTGCTCCTTCTCCAAGGACAGCCGGGCCCCACTCCTGTTTATTTTATTTTTTTTTAATTTACATGCCTGTTTATATATATATTTTTTTGTGTAGGTACAGCTAGGATTTGAACCCCAAATTTCACTGTTTACCAAGCTAGTACTTTAACCAACTAAGCCAGAACATCATGTTGACACTCCTGTTTATCTTTTTTTCTGTTTTTTTTTTATAGCAAAGCTAGGCCCCGAACCCTACCGTTCAACCAATTTACAGGGAGAGGAGGACAAACCTCAAATCCCAGTTCGACATAAGACAAGACAGTGACAATGACATTTGTATATTAGACAATACCGTTACATACAAAAGTGCAGACAATACAGACCCAGCAAGCCCCCGCCCCTCCCACCTTCTCCTGTTTATTTTTTTTTTCCCCAGAACCCATGGTGTGTGTGTGCAGGTGTGAGACACAGTGAAAGACACAAAGTGCACCAATCTTTATTCAATTTCCACCACCAGGAAGATAGGAAAACACCCGGGTGGCCAGTGACAAGCACTGCCCTTCACATCAAAGGGCAGTGCTGTGTGATCAAAACAGTGTAGGGGAGGGTAGGGACTAAATCAAAATAGAATTGGAGGGAGAAATGATGCACTCCACTCCCTGCGGCGCCCACCTCTCCCTGAACAACTCCAGGGTGTTGGTGGACCCCGCGTGCTACTTCTCCAAGGACAGCCGGGCCCCACTCCTGTTTATTTTATTTTTTTTTAATTTACATGCCTGTTTATATATTTTTTTTCTATTTATTTATTTTTTTTTCTCTTTTTTTCTTTTTTTTCTTTTTTTTTCTTAATCTCCTGTTTTTTTTTCTTCTTCTTCTTTTCTTTTTTTTCCCTCTACCACCTAAGTGCGGTAGTGCTTATTTTTCCCCCCAGCACCCATGGTGTGTGTGCAGGGGTGAGACACAGTGAAAGACACAAAGTGCACAAATCTTTATTCAAATTCCACCACCAGGAAGATAGGAAAACACCCGGGTGGCCAGTGACAAACACTGCCCTTCACATCAAGGGACAGTGCTGTGTGATCAAAACAGTGAAGGGGAGGGTAGGGACTAAATCAAAATAGAGTTGGTGGGAGAAATGATGCACTCCACTCCCTGCGGCGCCCACCTCTCCCTGAACAACTCCAGGGTGTTGGTGGACCCCGCGTGCTCCTTCTCCAAGGACAGCCGGGCCCCACTCCTGTTTATTTTATTTTTTTTTAATTTACATGCCTGTTTATATTTTTTTTTGTCTAGGGATAGTCGCCTTCAAGGAGAGTCCTTACACATACACTCACAATAGGCAAACACCCGGGTGGCCAGTGACAAACACTGCCCTTCACATCAAGGGACAGCTAGACTGTGTTTATTTTTTTTAATTTATTTTTTTATTTATTTATTTTTTTTTAACTTTTCTATTTTAATCCCCACACTACCACCTAAGTGCGGTAGTGCTTATTTTATCCCCAGCATCCATGGTGTGTGTGCGCAAGTGTGCGACACAGTGCTCTCCTGTTTATATATATATATTTTTTTTCTCCATGGTGTGTGTGTGCAGGTGTGAGACACAGTGGAAGACACAAAGTGCACCAATCTTTATTCAATTTCCACCACCAGGAAGATAGGAAAACACCCGGGTGGCCAGTGACAAACACTGCCCTTCACATCAAAGGGCAGTGCTGTGTGATCAAAACAGTGAAGGGGAGGGTAGGGACTAAATCAAAATAGAGTTGGAGGGAGAAATGATGCACTCCACTCCCTGCGGCGCCCACCTCTCCCTGAACAACTCCAGGGTGTTGGTGGACCCCGCGTGCTCCTTCTCCAAGGACACCCGGGCCCCACTCCTGTTTATTTTATTTTTTTTTAATTTACATGCCTGTTTATACTTTTTTTTTTTCTTTTCTTTTCCAGGGTGTTGGTGGACCCCGCGTGCTCCTTCTCCAAGGACAGCCGGGCCCCACTCCTGTTTATTTTATTTTTTTTTAATTTACATGCCTGTTTATATATATATTTTTTTGTGTAGGTACAGCTAGGATTTGAACCCCAAATTTCACTGTTTACCAAGCTAGTACTTTAACCAACTAAGCCAGAACATCATGTTGACACTCCTGTTTATCTTTTTTTCTGTTTTTTTTTTATAGCAAAGCTAGGCCCCGAACCCTACCGTTCAACCAATTTACAGGGAGAGGAGGACAAACCTCAAATCCCAGTTCGACATAAGACAAGACAGTGACAATGACATTTGTATATTAGACAATACCGTTACATACAAAAGTGCAGACAATACAGACCCAGCAAGCCCCCGCCCCTCCCACCTTCTCCTGTTTATTTTTTTTTTCCCCAGAACCCATGGTGTGTGTGTGCAGGTGTGAGACACAGTGAAAGACACAAAGTGCACCAATCTTTATTCAATTTCCACCACCAGGAAGATAGGAAAACACCCGGGTGGCCAGTGACAAGCACTGCCCTTCACATCAAAGGGCAGTGCTGTGTGATCAAAACAGTGTAGGGGAGGGTAGGGACTAAATCAAAATAGAATTGGAGGGAGAAATGATGCACTCCACTCCCTGCGGCGCCCACCTCTCCCTGAACAACTCCAGGGTGTTGGTGGACCCCGCGTGCTACTTCTCCAAGGACAGCCGGGCCCCACTCCTGTTTATTTTATTTTTTTTTAATTTACATGCCTGTTTATATATTTTTTTTCTATTTATTTATTTTTTTTTCTCTTTTTTTCTTTTTTTTCTTTTTTTTTCTTAATCTCCTGTTTTTTTTTCTTCTTCTTCTTTTCTTTTTTTTCCCTCTACCACCTAAGTGCGGTAGTGCTTATTTTTCCCCCCAGCACCCATGGTGTGTGTGCAGGGGTGAGACACAGTGAAAGACACAAAGTGCACAAATCTTTATTCAAATTCCACCACCAGGAAGATAGGAAAACACCCGGGTGGCCAGTGACAAACACTGCCCTTCACATCAAGGGACAGTGCTGTGTGATCAAAACAGTGAAGGGGAGGGTAGGGACTAAATCAAAATAGAGTTGGTGGGAGAAATGATGCACTCCACTCCCTGCGGCGCCCACCTCTCCCTGAACAACTCCAGGGTGTTGGTGGACCCCGCGTGCTCCTTCTCCAAGGACAGCCGGGCCCCACTCCTGTTTATTTTATTTTTTTTTAATTTACATGCCTGTTTATATTTTTTTTTGGGTAGGGAACACTGCTGTTTATTTTTTTTCCTTTTAACCCCCACACTACCACCTAAGTACGGTAGTGCTTATTTTTTTCCCCAGCACCCGTGGTGTGTGTGTGCAGGTGTGAGACACAGTGAAAGACACAAAGTGCATGAATCTTTATTCAAATTCCACCACCAGGAAGATAGGAAAACACCCGGGTGGCCAGTGACAAACACTGCCCTTCACATCAAAGGGCAGTGCTGTGTGATCAAAACAGTGAAGGGGAGGGTAGTGACTAAATCAAAATAGAATTGGAGGGAGAAATGATGCACTCCACTCCCTGCGGCGCCCACCTCTCCTGAACAACTCCAGGGTGTTGGTGGACCCCGCGTGCTCCTTCTCCAAGGACACCCGGGCCCCACTCCTGTTTATTTTATTTTTTTTTAATTTACATGCCTGTTTATATTTTTTTTTGTCTAGGGATAGTCGCCTTCAAGGAGAGTCCTTACACATACACTCACAATAGGCAAACACCCGGGTGGCCAGTGACAAACACTGCCCTTCACATCAAGGGACAGCTAGACTGTGTTTATTTTTTTTAATTTATTTTTTTATTTATTTATTTTTTTAACTTTTCTATTTTAATCCCCACATTACCACCTAAGTGCGGTAGTGCTTATTTTATCCCCAGCACCCATGGTGTGTGTGTGCAGGTGTGAGACACAGTGAAAGACACAAAGTGCACCAATCTTTATTCAATTTCCACCACCAGGAAGATAGGAAAACACCCGGGTGGCCAGTGACAAGCACTGCCCTTCACATCAAAGGGCAGTGCTGTGTGATCAAAACAGTGAAGGGGAGGGTAGGGACTAAATCAAAATAGAGTTGGAGGGAGAAATGATGCACTCCACTCCCTGCGGTGTCCACCTCTCCCTGAACAACTCCAGGGTGTTGGTGGACCCCGCGTGCTCCTTCTCCAAGGACACCCGGGCCCCACTCCTGTTTATTTTATTTTTTTTAAATTTACATGCCTGTTTATATATTTTTTTTCTTTCTTTTTTTTTTCCTAAGTGCGGTAGTGCTTATTTTATCCCCAGCACCCATGGTGTGTGTGCGCAAGTGTGCGACACAGTGCTCTCCTGTTTATATATATATATATTTTTTCTCCATGGTGTGTGTGTGCAGGTGTGAGACACAGTGGAAGACACAAAGTGCACCAATCTTTATTCAATTTCCACCACCAGGAAGATAGGAAAACACCCGGGTGGCCAGTGACAAACACTGCCCTTCACATCAAAGGGCAGTGCTGTGTGATCAAAACAGTGAAGGGGAGGGTAGGGACTAAATCAAAATAGAGTTGGAGGGAGAAATGATGCACTCCACTCCCTGCGGCGCCCACCTCTCCCTGAACAACTCCAGGGTGTTGGTGGACCCCGCGTGCTCCTTCTCCAAGGACACCCGGGCCCCACTCCTGTTTATTTTATTTTTTTTTAATTTACATGCCTGTTTATACTTTTTTTTTTTCTTTTCTTTTCCAGGGTGTTGGTGGACCCCGCGTGCTCCTTCTCCAAGGACAGCCGGGCCCCACTCCTGTTTATTTTATTTTTTTTTAATTTACATGCCTGTTTATATATATATTTTTTTGTGTAGGTACAGCTAGGATTTGAACCCCAAATTTCACTGTTTACCAAGCTAGTACTTTAACCAACTAAGCCAGAACATCATGTTGACACTCCTGTTTATCTTTTTTTCTGTTTTTTTTTTTATAGCAAAGCTAGGCCCCGAACCCTACCGTTCAACCAATTTACAGGGAGAGGAGGACAAACCTCAAATCCCAGTTCGACATAAGACAAGACAGTGACAATGACATTTGTATATTAGACAATACCGTTACATACAAAAGTGCAGACAATACAGACCCAGCAAGCCCCCGCCCCTCCCACCTTCTCCTGTTTATTTTTTTTTTCCCCAGAACCCATGGTGTGTGTGTGCAGGTGTGAGACACAGTGAAAGACACAAAGTGCACCAATCTTTATTCAAATTCCACCACCAGGAAGATAGGAAAACACCCGGGTGGCCAGTGACAAACACTGCCCTTCACATCAAGGGACAGTGCTGTGTGATCAAAACAGTGAAGGGGAGGGTAGGGACTAAATCAAAATAGAATTGGAGGGAGAAATGATGCACTCCACTCCCTGCGGCGCCCACCTCTCCCTGAACAACTCCAGGGTGTTGGTGGACCCCGCGTGCTCCTTCTCCAAGGACAGCCGGGCCCCACTCCTGTTTATTTTATTTTTTTTTAATTTACATGCCTGTTTATATATTTTTTTTCTATTTATTTATTTTTTTTTCTCTTTTTTTCTTTTTTTTCTTTTTTTTTCTTAATCTCCTGTTTTTTTTTCTTCTTCTTCTTTTCTTTTTTTTCCCTCTACCACCTAAGTGCGGTAGTGCTTATTTTTCCCCCCAGCACCCATGGTGTGTGTGCAGGGGTGAGACACAGTGAAAGACACAAAGTGCACAAATCTTTATTCAAATTCCACCACCAGGAAGATAGGAAAACACCCGGGTGGCCAGTGACAAACACTGCCCTTCACATCAAGGGACAGTGCTGTGTGATCAAAACAGTGAAGGGGAGGGTAGGGACTAAATCAAAATAGAGTTGGTGGGAGAAATGATGCACTCCACTCCCTGCGGCGCCCACCTCTCCCTGAACAACTCCAGGGTGTTGGTGGACCCCGCGTGCTCCTTCTCCAAGGACAGCCGGGCCCCACTCCTGTTTATTTTATTTTTTTTTAATTTACATGCCTGTTTATATTTTTTTTTGGGTAGGGAACACTGCTGTTTATTTTTTTTCCTTTTAACCCCCACACTACCACCTAAGTGCGGTAGTGCTTATTTTTTTCCCCAGCACCCGTGGTGTGTGTGTGCAGGTGTGAGACACAGTGAAAGACACAAAGTGCATGAATCTTTATTCAAATTCCACCACCAGGAAGATAGGAAAACACCCGGGTGGCCAGTGACAAACACTGCCCTTCACATCAAAGGGCAGTGCTGTGTGATCAAAACAGTGAAGGGGAGGGTAGTGACTAAATCAAAATAGAATTGGAGGGAGAAATGATGCACTCCACTCCCTGCGGCGCCCACCTCTCCCTGAACAACTCCAGGGTGTTGGTGGACCCCGCGTGCTCCTTCTCCAAGGACACCCGGGCCCCACTCCTGTTTATTTTATTTTTTTTTAATTTACATGCCTGTTTATATTTTTTTTTGTCTAGGGATAGTCGCCTTCAAGGAGAGTCCTTACACATACACTCACAATAGGCAAACACCCGGTGGCCAGTGACAAACACTGCCCTTCACATCAAGGGACAGCTAGACTGTGTTTATTTTTTTTAATTTATTTTTTTATTTATTTATTTTTTAACATTTCTATTTTAATCCCCACACTACCACCTAAGTGCGGTAGTGCTTATTTTATCCCCAGCACCCATGGTGTGTGTGTGCAGGTGTGAGACACAGTGAAAGACACAAAGTGCACCAATCTTTATTCAATTTCCACCACCAGGAAGATAGGAAAACACCCGGGTGGCCAGTGACAAGCACTGCCCTTCACATCAAAGGGCAGTGCTGTGTGATCAAAACAGTGAAGGGGAGGGTAGGGACTAAATCAAAATAGAGTTGGAGGGAGAAATGATGCACTCCACTCCCTGCGGTGTCCACCTCTCCCTGAACAACTCCAGGGTGTTGGTGGACCCCGCGTGCTCCTTCTCCAAGGACACCCGGGCCCCACTCCTGTTTATTTTATTTTTTTTTTAATTTACATGCCTGTTTATATATTTTTTTTTCTTTCTTTTTTTTTTCCTAAGTGCGGTAGTGCTTATTTTATCCCCAGCACCCATGGTGTGTGTGCGCAAGTGTGCGACACAGTGCTCTCCTGTTTATATATATATATATTTTTTCTCCATGGTGTGTGTGTGCAGGTGTGAGACACAGTGGAAGACACAAAGTGCACCAATCTTTATTCAATTTCCACCACCAGGAAGATAGGAAAACACCCGGGTGGCCAGTGACAAACACTGCCCTTCACATCAAAGGGCAGTGCTGTGTGATCAAAACAGTGAAGGGGAGGGTAGGGACTAAATCAAAATAGAGTTGGAGGGAGAAATGATGCACTCCACTCCCTGCGGCGCCCACCTCTCCCTGAACAACTCCAGGGTGTTGGTGGACCCCGCGTGCTCCTTCTCCAAGGACACCCGGGCCCCACTCCTGTTTATTTTATTTTTTTTTAATTTACATGCCTGTTTATACTTTTTTTTTTTCTTTTCTTTTCCAGGGTGTTGGTGGACCCCGCGTGCTCCTTCTCCAAGGACAGCCGGGCCCCACTCCTGTTTATTTTATTTTTTTTTAATTTACATGCCTGTTTTTATATATATTTTTTTGTGTAGGTACAGCTAGGATTTGAACCCCAAATTTCACTGTTTACCAAGCTAGTACTTTAACCAACTAAGCCAGAACATCATGTTGACACTCCTGTTTATCTTTTTTTCTGTTTTTTTTTTATAGCAAAGCTAGGCCCCGAACCCTACCGTTCAACCAATTTACAGGGAGAGGAGGACAAACCTCAAATCCCAGTTCGACATAAGACAAGACAGTGACAATGACATTTGTATATTAGACAATACCGTTACATACAAAAGTGCAGACAATACAGACCCAGCAAGCCCCCGCCCCTCCCACCTTCTCCTGTTTATTTTTTTTTTCCCCAGAACCCATGGTGTGTGTGTGCAGGTGTGAGACACAGTGAAAGACACAAAGTGCACCAATCTTTATTCAATTTCCACCACCAGGAAGATAGGAAAACACCCGGGTGGCCAGTGACAAGCACTGCCCTTCACATCAAAGGGCAGTGCTGTGTGATCAAAACAGTGTAGGGGAGGGTAGGGACTAAATCAAAATAGAATTGGAGGGAGAAATGATGCACTCCACTCCCTGCGGCGCCCACCTCTCCCTGAACAACTCCAGGGTGTTGGTGGACCCCGCGTGCTACTTCTCCAAGGACAGCCGGGCCCCACTCCTGTTTATTTTATTTTTTTTTAATTTACATGCCTGTTTATATATTTTTTTTCTATTTATTTATTTTTTTTTCTCTTTTTTTCTTTTTTTTTCTTTTTTTTTCTTAATCTCCTGTTTTTTTTTCTTCTTCTTCTTTTCTTTTTTTTCCCTCTACCACCTAAGTGCGGTAGTGCTTATTTTTCCCCCCAGCACCCATGGTGTGTGTGCAGGGGTGAGACACAGTGAAAGACACAAAGTGCACAAATCTTTATTCAAATTCCACCACCAGGAAGATAGGAAAACACCCGGGTGGCCAGTGACAAACACTGCCCTTCACATCAAGGGACAGTGCTGTGTGATCAAAACAGTGAAGGGGAGGGTAGGGACTAAATCAAAATAGAGTTGGTGGGAGAAATGATGCACTCCACTCCCTGCGGCGCCCACCTCTCCCTGAACAACTCCAGGGTGTTGGTGGACCCCGCGTGCTCCTTCTCCAAGGACAGCCGGGCCCCACTCCTGTTTATTTTATTTTTTTTTAATTTACATGCCTGTTTATATTAGTCATCCAGGGCTTTCCTGATTGGCCCAGGTTAATAATCCCAATCAACAACCTCGTAATCAATGAAGTCAACCTGGTTGCATTCACTACACAGTTTTTACATTCATTTCTTCTGAGAGTCTCCACGACATGCAACTAATGAAATCATTTGACATACATGGTATCATTAATATCTGTATTCTCATTAGACTACACTATTGGTCCCTTTGATAGGCTTCAGTGTAATTCCAGTGATGGCACTGCCAGAACTAGAGAAATGTTGGCTGCTCTCAGGAGACTTACTGGCCCTGGGGAAACCAGGAAACCTGGTGGTGGTGTTCTCACTGCCAATTCCCAATTCTACTCTGTTGGGGTTCTTGGAGTCAAGTTAGTTGTCATCAGATTTTGCTGTGGACCTTCCTGATTTTGCCTACTTCTTAGTAATATGGAAATAAGGCCTTTGTTAATCCAATTGGGTGAAAGCTTTGATTCTTTTTGTCACCTCATATTTAAACTGATATTTGCTCCCTTTCATTTCTGTGCTCTGCATTAACTTCTTCAACTTTCTCCTCAAGTCTGTCCAAGTGCAGTTTGTAGCTGTGCCATTCATTTTTCTCTATTATTGGCAATCTAGACATTTCAACTTCAGCGGCGCTTTAATTTCACTCTGTCAATGTTGAATTACCTTCATAGCAACTGTTATTTACTTCAGGTAATTTACTTTGATTTAATCTTTAAACAGCCAATTTGGTTAGCAAGCCATCAATTGTTATGGTTTGGAGCTTTCTCCTCACACTTTTCACTTGTGCTCAAGCCAGAAAGACAGCTCCCACAAGCCGACTAAATCTCCTGTAAAATGCACAATGCAGCCTTATACATGACATAGGATTAACAATCAGCTTTTAGCTAAACTGGAATTCATCAGAGATCATCCGGCTTCTTTATCACATTCCCCTCTCTATTCTGAAAAGTGGTAAATACCACAGTGACAGACTATCACATTGTAATTGATGAATTTGCAAGAAAAATAAAGATAAGATAATGATCAATCTTAAATGTATATGACTAAAACTACCCAATATATTTTTAAAAAACTATTTTGAACTGTATTTAGAGCTTTCACTAACCTCTAATTGAATTACTGCTGGATAGTCCATTAATAATTAAATACAAATGTTTAGTCACAACTATTTTCAGCTGCTTCATCAATTATCATCCCTGCATCATAAGATCAGCAATGGGGAATGAGTACTGATGATTGTACAATGTTTAGTGCCATTTTCAACTCCTTAGATACTGAAGCAGCTCATGACAAAATGGACCAAGACCTGGACAATATCCAAAATTTTGGCTGACAAGTGGCAAGTAGTATTCACACCACACAATTGCAAGGCAATGACCTTGTTTTATTTGCTTCTGGGCCTGGAGCATTGCTGGCTGGTCAGCATTTGTTGTCCATCCCGGATTGCCCTTCAGAAAACGGTGATGAGCTGCCTTCTTCAACCACTACAATCCATGTGCTGTAGGCAGACCTGCATTGCCCTTAGGGAGGGAGTTCCAGGATTTTGACCCAACAACAGTGAAGGAACAATGATATATTTCCATGTCAGGATGATGAGTGGTTTGGAAGGAACTTGTAGTTAGTGATGTTCCCATGTATCTCCTACCTTTGCCCTTCTAGATGGTAGTTATCATGAGTTTGGAAGGTGCTAAGGTTATTACACAGAATCTTTGCAGTGCATTTCTCCAATTGTGCAAGGTTTGTTTTCAGATGTTTCATTACCATGCTAGGTAACCTCATCAGTGAGCCTCTGGTGAAGTGCTGGTGTTATGTCCTACTTTCTAATTATTTATTTAGATTTCCTTTGGTTGGTGATGTAATTTCTTGTGGTGATGTCATTTCCTGTTCTTTTTCTCAGAGGGTGGTAAAGGGGGTCCAAGTCAATGCATTTGTTGATAGAGTTCTGGTTGGAATGCCACACTTCTAGGAATTCTCATGCGTGTCTCTGTTTGACTTGTCCTTGAATGGATGTGTTGTCCCAGTCAAAGTGGTGTCCTTCCTCATCTGTATGTAAGGATACTAGTGATAGTGGTTCATGTCTTTTTGTGACTAGTTGATGTTCATGTGTCCTGGTGACTAGTTTTCTGCCTGTTTATCCAATGTAGTGTTTGTTACAGTTCCTGCAAGGTAGTTTGTAGTTAACTAATGAACTTAAAAGACACTATACAGACAACAAGCAAAATGAACGTCATTTACAGAATAATGTCTGCTCAGTGTTACGAGTTTCTGCTATGGGTCTTTATGTAACTGAACAGGCCAATCCTCCACTCTCAGATCTTTGGCACATGTGACAGACACTCAATATAGTCAATGGCTACAGAAACCAGAACTTCCTTTACTTTCCTTCTCTTTTCTGCTCCATCTCATCGTAGGAGATGTTTGGACTTAAACTTTAATTCAATGGATGAACAAATTGTTGCCATTTTGGATGATTGACTTGATGGACTTTGCTACCATTCAAGTCAATCCAGCTGCACTTCAAGGAGAGTTCAGAATATAGTATTCAGTCCATTATTTTTTCTTTTTGATGAGTTTTATCTGAATATTTGTCGAGTTGACATCAAGAAGAATTCTGGCACTTTATTGCTGGTTCTCCATTAAATCTAGAGAAGGTATTCCAAGTAGGATTTCTCCTGCAATGTTATGTGCTGCTGATGGCCAGTCTAGGTTCACTGTAGTGCAGGAGTATAGTGTTGACACCTATTCTGTATACGAGGACCTTTAGGGACTTGTGGAGGACACTATGTGTCTGACCCTTGCTGCTATAGCGTATGGAAAGTATGTTGGAGCAACTGATCTAGTGTAGGTTCTCCTTACTAATGGTGGCCATTGGGAAAAGATGATTGCCAAGGTATGGTGAAACTGAAAATGTTCCCAGTTTCTCCTTCAATGAATATGGGAGGGGGATTATTTCATGACCAGGTCTGGGTTCACATATGGGCTTTGTTTTGGTAATATTCAAGGTCAGTCTGAGTCTCTTGTATGCAGAATTGAAGAAATCAAAGATAGCTGACAAATCTGGTGCAGAGAGGATAATAGCACTGCAGTCAGACAAAAATAGTAGACCTTTTAATGTCTGGATTGAGCAATTACAGTCTGGTATGGAGGTAACCATTTTGGTCAAGTGAGCACGGGCCTAGAATTGGACATCCTAAATTGACCACCAAAGCCAGACATATTGGGCCTGACAGAAAGTTGGCCAAACTAAAGTAGACAACAGTCAGCAGCTATTGGCTACAGAGAACAGTAGAGACCAATGTCACAAAAGATCAGGGGAACCAGTTACAACCAGCCTGAGGGTTATGTATTGGAGAAGTATCAATCAGACTTTCTGGCACCTTGACTTTCAGCCAGTGCCTGAGGGCATGCACTTTATATCTCCCTGGCACAACAACAGTGGAGGGTGCTGCCATTGGATACTTTGAACCCATTGGCTGAAGGCCACAGAAAATTAAGGAAGGTCTAGGGGTGGTGGGTAAAAACACACACTTGCAAGCCACTGCCTCAGCAAAGACACAGGGAAGACTCACAAGAATTGTGGCAGAAGACAGTATGATAAACCAAGATGACTCAGGAGAAGATCCACCCTGACCTGTGAGACCCACCTTCATGGAAGGGAGCTAGTCCCACAATGGAGAGGAAGGAGATCCCAATGCTCTAGCTTAAACAGTGGATCATTGCAGGTAACATCATTTCTTTGACAGATAGAGCTAGATAGAGAATTAGTATCAGGAGGATTTGGGAAATGTTCATATGGTGATTTTAAAAAGGAATATTTTGTTAATATTTGAACCTCACAGAATACTGTATCCTTTTGTCCGTCCAACTAACAAGAGCAGATGGGTAAAACATTTTCAATAAATAAACTGGTCGAAGCATCCAAAGCACAGCGAACAATGGCATTAAAGTATATTTCAACTATCTATTATTTAATACACACATTTGATCTTGAGTGAGGTGAATAACCAATGTTTGACAGATTTAAAACAGAAAGCAAGCTATCACCTGGTATTGCATATTAATGGCCCAAATTTTGAATGTGCCAATCAACTCTGCTATTTTAGGGGATTTACATGAAGAAGGATCAATAAATTGCCATTGACTTCAAGGCTGACCCTATGCAATTTCCATTTCTAATATTACTTGGTTCTATCCTGAAATTACTTTGCCCTAGGACCAATATATTGCTCTTGGAAAGCAGACAAATTTACATTACAGTTAATGTGCCAACTTTCAATATAAGTTTAAATATCAAGAATGATGGACCAACAATTATATTTCTAATCCCCTTTTAAACAGCTTTCCTTTAGAAACAACACTGATGTTGGCAGTAGACTTTTAGCAGGATTTTGCCATGGAACTGCAGATCCTGTTGTGTGGACCAAATGGAAGTCTTGAGATTGCGTTTGCCAGGAGCCAGACAAACTCAGCGATATTCCTGTAGATGACTTTCTAATTGCTCACTTAGTGCTTGCAATTCTATTAAAGGCAATGGGCAGGCTATTGATGCTGGTAGCTTGCTAGCTCAGAACCTTGGCAACTCCATTATGAGAGGCAGGCCACGGATCAGGGACCACGAGGCCACTTCAATATGTTGGTACCTTCTCAGGCCTGAGCATTTTTGATTAAATATCAGGCAAATGGTTAAAGCTGGAGATAGTACAGAGACAGTTAAAGAAAACCAGTGTTCATTGCTGATAGAACCCCAAGCTAGCCATGGGAAAGCTGCATCAATGAAGCTCACAGTCTCTGCATGGGACAAGAGGCACCACTGCTTCTGGCTAAATGTTTTGCCCGTTCTGAACCACTCCTATTTGGAGCATTAATTATGTAAGTTGGCACCATAAACCAGTCACCTGGCACCCAAAGTTAAGCAATGTAAAATGAATGGTCAGGAAGATCATGTATGATTTTCAAAGGATAGTCCTAATCATTGAAGACCATACAAAGGGTTTATGTGCACATCCTGTGAGTTGTTCAGCTCATCAATTAATCAGATGGTGTCTGAGGAAGTGTTGCTGAATCATTTATCACCAAGTTAACAAGGCTCTTAAATGCAATGAGAGACAACTTTTGCAATGAAAAATCAAGTACATATGACAGAGCATGAAAATCAGCAAAAAAATTGTGTTTGAACTGTTATGGCCTTGAGGCACTTGTAAATGGAATGTGTGAGAGAAAGATAGCGTTATGGAATCCCTACAACCATTCGGCCTATTGAGTCAGCACCGACCCTCTGAAGAGGTAAAAACAATGACTGCAGATGCTGGAAACCAGATTCTGGATCAGTGGTGCTGGAAGAGCACAGCAATTCAGGCAGCATCCGAGGATAGGCAAAATCGACGTTTCGGGCAAAAGCCCTTGCTGCCTGAATTGCTGTGCTCTTCCAGCACCACTGATCCAGAACCGACCCTCTGAAGACCATTCCACCAGACTCAGCACCGTAACCTATCCCTGTAACTCCATATTTACCATGGTTCATCCATCTAACCTGTACATCTCTGGACACTACGGGCAATTTAGCAAGGTTGATCCACCTAACATGCACATCTTTGGACTGTGGGAAGAGTCACAGGAACAGCATCTAACAGTCCCACAAAAAATAGAGCACCTAACAGAAAACCATGTAATTACTGGGAGATCGTGCAAACTCCACACAGATAGCCACCCAAGGCTGGAATCAAACCCACTTCCTTAGCACTGTGAGGCAGCAGTGCTATCCACTGAGCCATTGTGCTGTCCAAATTCTTTACTGAAAAAAAATTACAAGCTAACTTTGCTTAAGTTACTGGTGTTTGAGCTTGACTTTAAAAGATAACACTAAAACTCCTGTTCTAACGACAAGCTTTTGGAAGTTGTTGAGCACGCATTTAACTATGAGCTGTTTTTAAAGAAAAATAATTTAAATGTGACTGGTCCTAATTATTTTCTGAAAGTAGTTATTAATCTATTTTTGGTTTAAAACCTACTTTCTTGAAAGATGAATACTTAGGCCAGATAAAAATAGTTGGTACAGAGGAAAGGAACACTTAAGAATATTGTTTATATCATTACTTAACACAGTACTAAGCAGCAAATTTTCTTTTGAAACTTGGGGTGCTAGGGAAACTTAGGTAAAATTAGAAAAATATGCTCACTTTGTAAATACTTTTAAAAGTCGAATTGATGAATAAATCTGATAGGTTAATTTACAAAACCCGAGGTAATCTCTTTCAGCTTCATTCTGTCTTTTTTGAATGACAAGGAAAATCACATGAAATATGAGCATAAAACCATTGCTGCAGTAATGGAAATGATATCTTTGCATGTTCCTTGGGCAAGCCATGAATTTGCACCTAAATATCTGAGTAAGCGAAGTAGCCTGCTCATGGACTCAGGGAATGGGAGACCAAACATAAATGGTATTGTAACTGCATCAACTCAAAAAACACAGAAATCAAATGAATAAAGATACCTCAAAAACTAACATATATCACCCTGATAACTGCAATTTTCACCAATGTGACTGGAAGCCTACACTTGGCTATTGACCAAATCATAACTGAGTGATGCTGAGAGATGGCACAGTGTGAAAACTCCTCCTGATGCTCTCCACACTTCAATGATGCAGTGATAAGCAATATGCTTGGAGACAGTATCTAGACAACTAGCAGTAAAGAATTCAAGTGCTAGGCTGCACTAAAACATTTTGTGTTGATTTAATCAGCAGCCTACATAAGAATCTGTCCTGCAAAGGTATGCAAGCATGGAGTAGGAACAAATTTCCTGTTAAACCTCCATGATCACCCTTGCCTTTATACATGAAGCAAATAACTTTTAAAAAATATCCTTTTAAAGTGATTACTACCCTGCAAGATCCTGCCACAGATACAGAGCTGTCAGTCCTATAAAAACAGATAATGGGCTAGTGGACGCCCGAGGTAATGTTATAGTCATCACTTACACATCTATCATCGCCGTGTCAATTTTGGATTCATCTGGCAGAGTTTGAAGTTAAAGAATGATAACATGAGATCACAAATCACAGATTTACAATAGATTCCATTCAAACAAATTATAGTAAGAATTATCATAAAAATAAAATCACTTTGCTTGCACATTGCATTTAAACATCTTTTAATTAAGTTATTATAGACTAAAGCAAATGTAAATCAAGTTACAGTTTAACTTGCTTCTAAATAAGAGGAAATACCACTTATCTAGCAAATATAGAATCATACAATCCCTATGGTGCAGTAATTCAGCCAATCGAGTCAACACTGACCCTTTGAAGAACATATTGGGATATATGTTGAAAGAAAAAAAAACACAAAATAAGAATTAAAGTAAGGACATTTTCTATTTGCCATTTAGGTGTGCATTGTGCAAACTGTGGCAGTTTTTGATCTTCATTCTCTTCACTATTCTCTACAGGCTATTGCCATTACTTTGATTATTGCAATACTTATTCCACATGAAGGAAACCATAATAATTCTGAGTGATCTATAGATCTGAAGTGCTGTTTGAGTAGGCCAGTGCTTGTATTGGGATGACCCAATGACACCACAAAGCACAGTTGCTGTATGTATGCCAAGAAACCAATTTTGTAACATCCTTTGTTGCCCAGGAGGCAAGATGTGCATAAATTCTATAGCAGTCACAAGTTTGCAGGTAGAAACAAACATTGAAGTGCATGTTTCGCATTCAATTATCATGGACCATTTTTCACGTGGCTGTAATTCATCCTGCTTGTGAATAGGTGGAGTCTGGTGTACAGATGCTTTAAAGATAAACGCTGTCTGCTATTTAAGATGTCCTCTGCAGTGTAAAGGTGTGGTACAACAAAATGCTATACCTCTTCCTCCTTACACTGAAATAAGATATACATTCCATCAGTTTGTACCAATATGTTGAAAATCATCTAATCCTTTACAGTGTTCCCTCAAAAGACTGGAATATAACTTGTAAATTGAC
The DNA here is from genome assembly GCF_037043375.1 of Chiloscyllium plagiosum. NCBI lineage: Eukaryota > Metazoa > Chordata > Chondrichthyes > Orectolobiformes > Hemiscylliidae > Chiloscyllium > Chiloscyllium plagiosum. The sequence continues at coordinate 61,606,010 of NW_028270149.1, forward strand.
AACTGTTATAATATTCATTGTCATAAGTAGTGCAATGCAATGAATTACTTGTGTCAGCTTTGAATCACATATTTTCGTTGCAGAAGGGGAAAAAACAGAATGTAGGGGCTGCAGTTTTACATGAAGTCAGGAACCAGACATGTGGCTTACTTCCAGGTTTTGACCCCACACAATATGCTTTAGGCCTGTTTACTTCAATCTTAAATGCTACAGCCTGCTAAAGATCAAGGAGTACACTCATCATGCAATCAAGAATGGTGGATGGGCTCTTGATGCCAGTCAGCCAATGGCCAATAACTATCAGAGTCACCAGTCAAAATGAGAGCCAATTACAGGATCATAGAGACTATAAGGGCCAGTTGATGTTTATTTTTAAAAGGTCATGATCAGGTCATGATTCTGGAGGGCTACTGAGTTACAGCCTAGCATCTGTTTTAGGCTCATGTTCCATCATCTGATCTTTGATGTTATCTTTCCCTCACTGGTACCCATCCATAGACCACCATGACGTAGGCCACCCTCATTGCCGACTGGAAATTCCATGTAGCATGGAACAGGCCTTTGTTGGTCCTGAAATTCATAGTAATTGGCCTCAATTAGCTATCTTTTCAGACAGCGACCAATCTATTTTCAATTTGCTTTCATTGATAATGCTTCTGGGTTGGGATTGGGGCAATGCACCAGCATGCAGCCCAGTGGTACAAACTTGCTCCTACATCTACATCTTATTCCAACCCCAACACATTTAGAAATCCTGACCTTGGTCACATTTCCAAATGCATCAATAAAAGTCCAATCATCTCACTTGATAAATGTCTAATTTTAGTGTAATCAATCAGCATAAAGCAGTAGTTCTGTTCATTACTAACAGTGGGATAATCCCTATGAAATATACAGGATTAATAATATCATATTGACTGTGAAATTTTCACATGGCAAAGATTTAAATATAAATATCTTGATACAGTTGCAATTATATGTCAAGTATATATATTTTTTTATTTGATTTACTATTGTCACATGTATCTAGATACAGTGAAAAGTATTGTTTTGCATGCTAACCAGGCAAATCATGTCTTATGTAAGTACATCAGGGTAGTTGAACAGAATGCAGAGTATCGTGTTATAGCTACAGAGAAGGTGAAGAGAAAGATCAATTCTAATATATGAAAGGTCTGTTCATAAGTATGATGACAGCAGGGAAGAAGCTGTTGTTAAATCTGTAGGTATGTGTTTTCAAACTTTTGTGCCCTGTTGAAAGAAGCAGAGTGGGAGGGGTCTTTGATTATGTTGGTCACTTTCCCGAGGCAGAGGGAAGTGTAGATGAAGTCAATGGATGGAAGACTGGGTTTCATGGTTGACTGGGATGCTTTCACAATACCCATAACTAGTATTGTGAGTTAATTTCACATGGCGTAAGCTGTTTATCTCCTTGCTGTACTCTGTCTCATCATTATTTGAGATCCAATCCACTATGGCAGTGTCGTCAGCAAATTTGTAAATGGAGTTAGAGCTGAATTTGATCACACAATCACGAGTGTATAAAGGCTATGATAAGGGGCTGAGTAGGAAGCGTTGCAGGGCACCGGTGTTGAGGATTATTGTGGAGGTGCAAGAGAATCTCTTGGTGCAAAAAAAACACATGCCTGATATTTCTCAGTTCCTGCTTACTATTCAAATAGACTTTCTAAAATGTCATTGTCCCAGGATTAAATTGTATCAAGAAAAAGACAATATTTGCTCATATAAGTTCTCTTGATTTTTTTAAAAAATTGCTCTTCTCCACTGTGAAAGCTAGCTTCTGCTAATTTTGCTACAACCTCTGCGGAGAAATTCCTAACTCCCCAGAGGTGCCTTCCTGGATGTCTGAGGATGAGAGTACAAAGGTCTCAGAGGAAATACCAGTCAGGCTACATATTGTATACCCTACCAGATACTGACACCTTGGGGAATGGAGGGGACCATATGTAGAGACAAGCTTGTGATCAGCTCACTATGATAGCTCCACAGCTAGCTGAGGTAGGAAATTCCTTGGCAGCTGGCATTAGAGAACTACTGAAGACCAGGCATCTGCTTAGCCCTGGGCAGGAGAGAATCCTGAGGTGTTAGCAATCAGGAGACTTTATTTATCAGCATGGAACAGGAGCAGCAGGCAAGCATGTGAGATTCAATTACCCCATTGCCCTGAAGAGAGGGCCAATATTGTAGGAAGGCTGGGAGTATGCATCCTCCATGCCTGTATGCTATACAGTGCATGGAGTCTGTATCAAGGTTCTTCCACAATAGAAGCACTATGATACTACAGTCCCCTCCCTCACTCAACTTGAGTTGCCTGCCCTACCCACCCAAATGTGATTACAACCATTTCTTCCCAATTGCGCACCTTTGATTTGCCTCCTATTTGACCTCTCCACATGAAAGAAGTGAAACTATCATGGTATTCAAACAGATGAAAGACTTAACAATCAATTTTTCAATGTATAATTTCAGTTACATCACACTGTAAATTTTTGCTATAAATTCTGTGTGTTAGGATTGAGCCCTTCGCTATCACTTGATGAAGAAGTGACGCTCCGAAAGCTAGTGTGCTTCCAATTAAACCTGTTGAACTATAACCTGGTGTTGTGTGATTTTTAACTTTGTACTGCCAAATAATGACCTTTTGCATTTTCATCCTCTGTGTCAACTCATCCCATAACCAGCATGTCAAACCTTGGGTCCCTGATGAAAAGAAGTAAAATAAAGTCCTAAATCTCTAATACAGAATTCCACATACGTATCCTATTCATGGATGTCCATTCAAAATTTAGAAATACCCTTGTGTACTTAATAATTTATCAAAATAAACAGCCTTGTATTTATGACCCCACATAAATGATACTTTAATAACTTTTGTAAGCTGTTCTCCACCTGACATAGACAGGGTGTGAAAAGCAGGTAAACATTAATAATGCCAGGCATGTCAAAAAGCAGCTACTGAAACTACTTGAACAGATCTTTGTCAAATCATAGACAGAAGCAAGCAGTACATTCTTTTTCCACAAGTGGGGATCATGTTCTGTCTCACATTTACCCCCTAGCATAGTGAACGTTGTATCTGTCAGAAATGGAGTGGAATATTTATATCTTCTACCAACCAGAACTTCAGAACGTTCCTGAAATCTGCACAACTCCAGGAAAATTCAGGCCTACATTTCAAGCTCAAAATCATCAAAAGTGGGTTGGAAACTTCTTGATAACATTTTGCCTGAGGCCTTGGTGTACTGTCTTACTAATCTTACTAATCATAATTCCATCTTTTTATAATTAGCATTATCTCAGACTGTACATAAATCAAATATCTATTATTTGAAAGAAAAACAATGACCTAAGGAAAATGTACATTTCCAGTGTAAACTATTCAAACATTTTTTTAAAATGAAATGAGTGTTGCTGGTGTGGCCAATATTTTATGCCCATTCCTGATTATCCCGGAAAAAGTAATAGTCAGCCGCCTGCTTGAATCAGCTTTGGCAGCTATTTTATTTTATTGGATTGACATACAAAACAAGACCAGATTGAACACTTCATGGACCTTTAAAAATAATGGGTGGGAACTGGAGATTCAAAGGTTAAATCCACATTTCTGGCAAATCCCATTTTTGCTAGTAGAGGTATATGTTTGAGTGGGGAGGAGAGGGATGCAGTTGCATGAATACAAATAGACTGAGTCATCTAAACTTGCTGCACATTATTTTGGTGTCATCTGCCAACTTACTAATCATACCTCCTATATTCACATGTAAATTATTTATATAAATGACGAAAAGCAGTGGATACCACTGGTCACAGGTCTCCAGTCCAAGAAGCAACCCTCTACCAGTGTTCTCTATCTCATACCTTCCACCCAATTTTGTATCCAATTGGCTAGCTCCTGTGTGATCTAACCTTACTAACCAGTCTACCATGCAGAACCTTGTCAAATATTTTGCTGAAGTCCATTTAGACAATATCTTGCACTCTGCCTTCATCAATTTTCTTTGTTACCTCTTCAGAAAACTCAAATTAGCTAGACATAAATTCCCATGCACAAAGCCATGTTGTCTATCCCTAATCAGTCCTTTCCAAATGCATGTAAATCCTGTCCCTCAGAATCCTCTCTAACAACTTACCCACCACTGATGTAATGCTCACTAGTCTATAGTTCCCTGGTTTTTCTTTACTCAAATAAAGGCACCACATTAGCCACCCTCCAGTTTTCCAGCACCTTGCCTGGGGCTGTCAGTGACACAGTAAGTGTTTGTTGACATAACACCAAGTGATATAATTATAACATTATTACTCTTTGACTTCATTTCATAAGCTATCATTATCACAGTGTAAATAATGGGAAGTAGGAGGTACTATATGTTAACTGACTGATTGACAGTTCAAAGACATGATTAAAAGATTACCTATGTTTGGTATAAGGTTAGGATTGCATTTTTTAAAATAAGATATCAAGTACCTGAGGGGATTTTGATAAATTGAATGGGTTTTTATGAATGTAACATCCTTTAACACTGAACTACAAATAATTACATAAAACTTTATTTTATCAGAGCATGATTCCTGAACAGTGCCAATTGTGTATAGTGGGTGAGTCTGGATGGAGGCCAAGGATGGTAGGTATGGGGTACGAACTGGTGCTAAGATGGCATATAATTGAGATAAATGGAATGTCCCGAATTGGCATGGATAGTATGAGAGGCCACTGGAAGTGTGTGAAGAACCATGCAATGCCATAGACTGTTTAACTTGCCATTAGAGATAGGTGAAAGGACAGGTATTGGCACAGGTGACAGGCAGGATATTGAATGGTGACATGCATTAGCTTGAACAGAGCATGGGAAATGAATGGGGGTAATGATAATATGTGGGGAGATAATGGATCTAATATGATATACAAAACATCAACATGTAATGAAGTTGGTCTTTAAACATGTCGACTTCAGCACTTGGTAATCTCTGTGGTCATGGCTGATCTCCTTCTGGGCGCATTTGTGTTTTGAGTCCATCACACAGTCTTTTTCCTCACCAGAGCAATATGCATGTCATGCAGGGTGTTTTGTTCCTGATGTCGCAGGTAAAGTCTAGGTAAGCTGAAAAAATTTCCAATTCAAGCTATCCACCTCGTGAGGGAAATCATACCATCAGTTTCCATGATCATGGTTGAATGCTGTCAGAACTGGCTTTGGTGAGGATGTTGGAGTTTGTTCAGGTGGCTTTCCTAATTGACTATGAATATCCTGAAGGGACATCATGGTGGGAATTCTTTAGTGTCCACAGTGTCTTTAATCACTTATCTAAGTGTCATGTAAGACCATAAGACCATAAGATATTGGAGCAGAATTTGGCCATTCAAGCCATCGAGTCTGTTCCACCATTTGATCATGGCTGATGTGGTTCTCAGCCCCATTCTTCCGTCTTTTCCCAGTAACCTTTGACCACTTTACTGATCAAGAACCTATCTAAAACTATCTTAAATGCACTCAGTGATTTGGCCTCCAGAGCCTTCGGAAGCAACGAATTCCACAGATTAATCACCCTCTGGCTGAATTAATTCCTCCTTATCTCAGTTCTAAAGTGTTGCTCCTTCTCTCTTCGGCTGTGGTCTCAGGTCCTAGTTTCTCTTACTGGTATAAACATCTTCTCCATGTCTACTCAATCCAAGCTTCTCAATATTCTGTAAGTTTCAGTGAGATCCCCTTTACTGTCCTAACCTCCAACGAGTACACACACAGCGCCCTCAACTTTTCCTTGTACGACAAGCCTTTCATCCCCAGGATCATTCATGTAAATCTTCTCTTGACTCCTTCCAAGGCCAGCACATTTTACCTTAGATATGAGGCACAAAACTGCTCACAATATTTCGACTGAAGACTTACACAGCCTCAGCAGTACATCTCTACTGTTGTATTAATCCCCCTTGAAAGGAATGCTAATGTTGCATTTGCCTTCCTAACTGCGAATTGAACCTACTTGTTAAACTTGAGAATTCTGAACTAGGACTCCCTTTGTAGTTCAGATTTCTGAAGCCTTTCCCTGTTTAGAAAATAGTCTATGCTTCTATTCTTCCTACCAAATTGTATAACCTCACACTTTCCCACACTGTCTTCAATCTGCCATTTCTTTCTGCATTCTTCCAGCCTGTCTAAGTCCTTCTGCAGCCTTCCCACTTCCTCAATACTTGCTGACTCTTCATCTACCTTTGTGTCAACTGCAAATTTCACAACAATGCCCTCCGTTCCTTCATCCAGATCGTTAATGTGAATAGTTGTGGTCACAAAACTGATCCCTGCGGAACTCCACTAGTTCACTGGCTGCCATCCTGACAAGGCCCCTATATCTCCACTCTCTGCTTTCTGCCAGTCAGCCAATCCTCTATCTTTAAAAAAGAAGGGTGGTGACTGTCCAGATAACGATAATGATCTAAAAATCAATTGCTCATCAGGGATTAACTAACTTTGAGTGACAGTTTATTCAAAATAGACAACATAGAACAATTTTTCAAGCTAACATTATAGTAAACCAATTGACTTCTCTGTGTGCATAGCTTGCCGGAGAACTGTGAACTAATTGCCAGGCAAAGACCATAATATTGAATAACACACCGCATCAAGTCCTTAAATGTGAACTCTCTTCAAGGTAGGGTATGCAATTAACAGTGACAACAGTGTTATAAGCTGAAAACTGAAGTCTTTGTCTTTTTATTGAATTCTCTGCTGTCAAAGACTGGCTGCACAAGTTTTGGAAGGCTACACTGGCATGTTTCTAATTCAAAGGGAGCTATCGACATATGGAAACTATCCAATGACTTCTCAAGACTCAGGAACAGCTGCTGCAGATGTAGATACTATTCTGGTTAAAGATTTTGGTCTTATACATGTACAATGAAGTCAACCTTTTTGCAAGTGGAGCTGTTGTGGTTGAGGGTTATATGAATGTCACTTGCAGCGTGGGCCATAATTGTGCAGTCATCGATGCAATTGACAACAATTCTAAACTGTGGATATGTTGTCTTGATCGAGAAGGTAATCATTGAGTCAAACTCAATTATGTGGGGGAAATTCTCACACAGATTTTCCTCAACCACCATCAGTGCAGAGATCCTTCCAGAGACCCAGTGTGGCTTGCTGCTATGCAGTGCAATCAAGGATATGATCATTGTCTTCAACAATCCAAGAAAAGTATCTGGGACATGTAAAAAACTCCACATGGCCTTTATTGATCTGTCAAAGACTTGTGACTCTATTGAACACCTGACTCTTTAGGAAGCCCTCCAAAAACCTGGACAAGCAACAAATGTCTCAGTACCCTGTGATATCAATATAAACAGATTGAAAAAGGTGCAATAAAGATTTATTAGATTGAAACCTCAGCTGAGGTTTTTATTTGTATGAGGAGGAGAGTGTGAATAGAATGAGCCTGTACACTCCAGAATTTAGAACAAGAGGTGATTCACAACATTCCTAATGGGCATCTTTGGAGGTTTTACTGATAAATCAAAGTCACAAATATAGATGCAGGTTAAGAATGTAAAAACAGGAGAAGTCAATGTGGCCCCTTGAGCGTACTAAATCATTAACTAGACTCATGGCTGATCTTTAACCGCAGCTCTATTTCCTGCTTAATCCCCCTATCCTTTCACTCCCTTAAGTAAAAGAAAATTGATCTCAGCTTCGATATATTCACAGCTGAGCTTTCACAAGCGTCTAATCTAAAAAAACCCTCCAAATTCTCACAAACCACTGAGTGAGAAGAAGTTTCTCCAAAATGACCAACCTCTTATCCTTAAACTATGCCTAAAGTTTTAGACTCTTCAATCAGGGAAACAACGTTTCAGCATCGAGCAGGTCAAGCCCACATCTATACATTCCAATGAACTTACCTTGACCTTATAAACAGTATAGGCCCATTCTACTCAATATTTTCTTATCGGAAATCCTCTCACAGCAAGAGTAAACTGAGTGAACCTCTGTTGCATTGGTTCCAAAGCAAATCCATCTTTTCTTTATTTGGGTAAGAAAGAGACCAAACATGTATGCAGAAATCCAGGCTTGGTCTCACAAAGCACTGTAAATTTGACAGAAGATGTCATTACTTTTATATTCTACTTCCCCTGCAGTAAAGATAAACATGTAATCATCCAGATTGCTTGATAGATGTTTCACATTAACTTGGCGTGGCAAGGAAACCTAAATTCCTCTGAATTGCAATATAAGGGGTTAATAGCTATTTTGCTAATTGTTCAAGTACAATATCATTCCATTGAAATCTGAGAAAGGTTCAAATGGTCTCCTGCTAAAGTCTATCTCTACGTATGCTGTGAATAGACAATGAATACTCACGTGCTTACATCCCTGCCTGGGAGATATTTCCATAGTTTAGAATAGCATCATAGTCGGCACAGACATGGTGGGCCAAAGGGCCTGTTCCGATGCTATACTGGTTTATGTTCTTTATTTGCACAGTTATAGTTTCCAGCCATTTTTTCAGTCAAAAGTTCCCAGTATCTAGTATTGACAGTAATGCAGAGTGAAATTGAAATATCTTACTTAGATTTCAAAATTTATTAGTTTCTCTAATCTTCCTACCTTAAATTTCCTGCCCTGTTCACTGCTTTCTTGCTTCCTCACACTTAATCTATGTCTTTGTGGCATCCTCACACTTTGCTTTGTATCATGAGTAAACTTATATATGCTCACTCAAATTTTGACAGAAAAAAGATCTCTTTGATACATTCTTTGTGTGAATCAGGAGCTCTCTTTTCCGAAGTAAGGTAGATGAATCAGGAATCCAATAAGACAGACATGGAGAAGGTCAGCATGGACATCTCTCCAACTTTTTCTGAAGCACTCTGTGACTTAAAGGTCCTGTCATCACTTGGAAAGCTACTGAAAGAGAGTAGGTGTATATAAGGTAAGCATGCAGTTGGTTTGAGGGGACTGGAGGAGTGGGGACGACAGGGTGTTAGATAAGTGGAAGAGCATTGACGAAGCTCAAGGGACCCTGCTGGTGTGACAAGTTGGAGATAGTTGGAATTGTTTCAGTTCGGGGCAATGTGTCATAGACAGGGTGGAAATGTTCGATCGAGGTACGGGGAACTTGGGCAAGGGTGATGTTGGTGGCATCAGGTTGGGATTGGTTGGAGTTGTGAAGCCCAGATGAGACAAGGGGTGGGTCCGATCAGGAGTGGATGGTGGTGGCTGTCAGAGGTCACTGAGGTCAGTGATCAGAGGTTCCATTTAATAGTAACCAAGGAGTTGGAGGAGATTTTTAATCCTGTACCCTTTCATGGGAAATCATTAAGCTTAAGTGAGTGGTAATTCCAGCTCAGAATTGCGGATTTTCTCGGGGGCTTTCTGATGCTGGATAATGTTCCCTGTAAGCTGTGCAGATCTGCTGTAAGAGTCTGCACATGGCGGTTGGTGTTGGCATACCGATATTGGCATTGACTTCTGGTTTCAGAAGTCACTTTGCACAGCCAGAAAGAAAATCAGAAGGAATGCTGATGGTAGGTAGTTGCCACAGGGAAACCTGGAGGCCCGAGATGGGTTCTATCGATTTGGTTGTATTGCAAAGCCAGCATAGTGCCAGCATGCTACTCCTGAGTAGTGCAGGATGAAGCATTATGACTGCTGTCAGGATAGTAACCATTTACTAACACAATAGTCTGTGATTGGCTTGTGCAAATTGCAGATTCAGCTAATGGAACTTGTTGCCATGCTGGAATGTCTCCTTGTCAAGACGTGGGACATGTAGAATCGGGGGTGCAATGGCCGAGTGGTATTATTGCTGGACTGTTAATTCCAAGACCCAGGTAATGTTCTGGGGACCTGAGTTTGAATCCTGCTACATCAGATGGTAGAATTTAAATTCATTAAAAATCTGGAATTAAAAACTTAATAGGTAAACATGTGTCACCTGTCAGGAAAAGCCCATATGGCTCACTCATATCCTTTAGGGAAGGAAACTGCCATTCTTACCTTGTCTGACCTACATGTGACTCCATACCCATAGCAATGTGGTTGAACTTAAGGGAAATTAGAGATGGGCAATAAATTCAATCTATTAATTAATATAATGTTTAAAAAATGAACTGGATTAATATCTCTCTGTAGCACTGATAAGCACATTATTCTGGTAAAGTCATATATCCATTTCTATAAGTTCAGTGCTTCTTGCTCACGGGACCTTAGCTTAGATGCAACAATGGAGAGTAATTTAAGAATGATGTTGGTGATGCTGCCACCTGTAACCAGGGAAAATCCACATGCACAGAAATTGATGATTGCTTCACTTTAAGGTTATTCGCAAAACTATCGTCACCTTCCTCTTTGCCTGCAGACTCAGTTGAAATCCATAGGCTACTTCTTGGTGAAGTGTAGTTAATGCAGACATTGCTCCTTGTTGAGGTGCAGATAGAGAAGGTGCTGTCTGAACACTTGTATTGTGACATCCTTCCTTCACTCCTTGTGAACTGCTTCTTCTACTTTGCTACCTTTGGTTAATTTTAAGTTCATGCCAAAAGCCACTCAATGCTTTCAAAATTATTAGCACCACTCTATAAACTAAAGGAAGGTCTGATAAGTTTTCAACAATGCAATAATTCCACTAGCTCTGCTGCAGCAGAAGAAATTTGAAAGCAACTCAAATGAAAGTTCTGCAGATTTTCCTTATATTATGCAAGTGTAGAGGTAAATTAAGGTTCCATACTCAGCTAAATCCATGTTTAGCTGAAGGTTTTCACAAGACTATTTAAGGGAAGTTGTGAAATCCAAAGCGGCAGATCATGTATTCTTACATTACAACATTGACTATGGTCAAAAGTGCTGCGTTGGCCATCCTGTAGTCATAAATGTTGGCTAAAAAATATTTGGTAGTTTTTTTAATGAGATACTTAGTGATGCCAATATCTGTCCTATGTTTCAGGCACACATGTACAGGAATCTTTCCTGAGCAAAGATTTGTGTTTCAAAGATGATAATCAGAGTGGGCTATATGAGAAGCTACCACATTCCTCAATCAGCTCTTCACTGCCCCACCTCACACGCTGCAACCTTCTTTTCCTGGCTCCCAAAGTGCCAAAATCAGCAGCACAATGGTGCTGAATTCCTGCAGTCGAATTTCTAATGTCTAGTTTACAGAAAATTGTGGGAACAATAATAATGTGCAACATTTAAGACGGGTATGACTCCCACAGAAACCGAGTGATTCATGACCAGATCTCAGGTTTTTCCAGTGCCATCGAATTAAACTATAATGAGCAACAAATTAAATCAAAGTCTTTCCAAGTGTAAGTATAAATTTATGGGAGGTAGGAAATACATTAGTCATTACTCCTATTTGATTCTTCCATACTCCCTATTGTTTCTTACGAAAGCAAGGAATGTGTGGGAATTCAGCTGTGAAGCATTCGTCCCAGAAGCCTGCGGCACAGCATGTCTGCTTTTCAACCTGCTGTGCTACCGCCTGGTATAACATCAACTTGAACATGAAGCAAGATAAATTTAAAATGTTTTGAGTTTTTGATCATAAACCGACTTTATCTTCAAACCATCCTGAATAAAATTACTGATGTTTTTAAAAATGTGAATTGAATTGACAGATTAGGAGGTTCATTAAGTCCGTTGCAGTTTTGAAACTAATTACTTGGAAAGGTATGCTAAAAATCACCACAACATAGAACATTGAAATAGGGAATCATATAACAAAGGGATATCACCAATCTCTAGCTATGTAAAGAGAAATACATTTAAATGGTGAAGGGAAGATGATTAAACTAATGCACATTCCTAACATGAATCACAACTTCTTCCATGTAAGAAAAAAACAGCAGGTTTGTTCTTAATGATTGTCTGCCCATCATGGAACAGAATTATGGAAACTTACCAAGAGTCCCCCTGTGGCCTGCCAGGAGGGTGACGTTTGTGGTAAGATTACAGATTTTGATAATCAACCACCCACATTGTCTCCGCCAATAGAAATATATTCTCTGTAAACAGTTATTATCGAACATAAACAGTATTAAGCTGGTGAAGAAAGTCAGCAGAAGAGGGCATTGATTTTTCTTCTGTTCTTATCAATAGTCTTGCTCCCATGCTGAAATGTATTTGTTCATATTAGTTAAAAATTGCTACATCTTCAACAATGAAACAATGAAACAGAAGGGAAGAAGAGTAAAAGAAAATAGAAATGGAGTTCTGAACTCACATTCCAACCTGTGGATTAGTTAAAAGGGGAAAGCACAAGATTTGCAAGTAAGTTTGCAACCCTGACAGAATTAAATAGCATGATAGAGTTTTCATCACCGTGACTGCAGCAGAAGAATCTTACAGTGCAGCATCAGTTTGATGAAAGAAGAACAGAGCACACAACCGAAGCATCACTTGCAGAACAAACTTGTCCGGGGACCCACTTTACCACAATGTGAGCCAGTTTACCATATTTAAATATATTTGCGCATCTCCTGTGAATCTCTGTACGAATAAGCTGATTTGGTACCTGATTTTGTTTTTATTTTGTACTGTGGTATTTAACTTACCTTGCTTTACTTATCCATATAATCCCTATATCAGAAGGTTATAATCTTGTCTTACCTTGATCCTGTTGATCTGTCATGAACTTTGTGTAGATCTCACCTCAAGTTCTGACAATGGCTTTAAATTGGCATAATATATTACCCAATGAAATTTACAATATACATGAAAACACACCAACAGAAAACAAAATGCCAGCACCAATTATTTGTAAGTTTCTTTTAATGCTGTCTCTCATGATTTTCAGATCACAATCTGTGAAAATGGTTCTCGTAAACAATAGTTTACTGCTTTGACAAAATAATAAAAGAAATATTGATCATTTGTGCTGATTGTGTCACAACTGAGTTGCTTAGTAAAAAGAAATATACATTGTTATCAGCATATATATAGGTCATTTTCCTTTGATTTTCATCACAAAGTTTATATCTCTGAAAATGATTTGTTCAAATCATGGACATCTGCCATTTTGACTTGAATTTGTTGAAATCTAGATTTTTATGTTATTCGATCATCGATTTGCTAAAAGATGGAAACATCGCCCAAGTTTAAACATTTATCCATGCTTAAAATCATCAACATATTTCTCTGCCATCAAAAAAAAAGAGTTTCCTATCAACTGGATTAAAGTGAAGTGAATATTATAAGAAAGCACCCTAGAAAATGTGAAAAAGGGAGTTTTCATCTCCTCATGTTGTATCAGCATGAATGAACACCAGGACTTGGTGGAAGCAATAAGCTAGGGACAAATAACTCATAAATGGCATTAATGAGCACAGGGAGATGGAGTGGAAAGGCTTTAAATGTGTCCCATTAATTAGTGGGATAATTAACAGTGCAATACCAATGTGGCATTTTATGATAGAATTAGATAGGTTCGTGCCTGTGTACACTGCGGTGAAGTTGCTCAGGTTGATTTTTTTTAACAAGGCTCTTCTGGCTTGCAGGTACGTAAAACAAACACCTTCCTGGAAAGTTTGGCTCAAGCTCTAAATGCTGAGGAAAAGATTACCATTAACTAATTATGCAGATTCCGTGTCAGGACAAAAAAGGATTTTATGATTTACTTTTTGGACCATTGCATCGTACATATATACAGTTTCTACTTTCAAAGAGCTTCCTCACTGAAACTGTAATAACATTATGCTGCAAATTATAAAAACAGCATATTTAAAAAAGGACAGAAATGCAAGCACAATTCTAATTCTGTCAGCCAATATCTCAAAACATTTTAAAATAAGCACCTTAATTTTAAAGCAAGAATCTGGAAAGAGAGGGCAATGAAATCAGCAAATTCCACGTGTCTCACCATTCTGAGCAGAAATGCTGCAGCAGCCATTTTAACTAGAGAACTGGATCAGAAACAGTCTGCATCTTTGGCTACACCTGGGCCAATATGGCTTTCTCAGATCTCCACATGGCATGGGTTGAGTGGATGGTAAGAAAGTAGAGGTCCTGTAACCTGCAACAAATCGCAGGGTGGGTAGCTATGAGGGCAGCGACAACACTCATTTTCCACTGAATTATTATCATTAGTACATTAGGATATATTTGTAATATTTACCACCTTTTTAATTCAAATTAAAATATAAAGACAAGGGCACTTCTGTGCTAACTCTCAATGTTCAAGCAGTCTCTAGAGCATCAAATTTCTCATCAAGCATTGCAAAATACTTACTACAACAATACTGAATATATTCACTGACCAAAGCTTCAGGCAACAAAATATAAGCCCAGAACTGGAAACACCTGAGATGTTAGAACGATCGTATAGAATTATTGGCCCTATCTTTCACATGTCAAACTCATCCCTTTACAAGTAGTTCTCCTATAATGCCGTAGTTGCATTCGAACAAAACCTTGTTTAATCACTTAACAGAAATAATGGGGCCTATGGGAAAAGTGGAGTTAGGAGATGACCAGCAAAACGTATCACTCACAATCACTCAAAATCATTTTAATGCCTAACACAAAGTATAGCACAGCCTGAATGAAGATTTAAATCATATTTCTTAATGAAATAAAAGTAAATTTAACACATCATCATCACCACCTGTGGTTACAGAAGTGGATGGTGGTGGTTGATTATCTTCAGACTGTTTCTTGGAGGTTGGTTTATAAAAAGCATCCAGTTTTTGCTACTTTTCCCTTTTTTCTTCTGTCTTGAAGAAGCTGTTCATAGGAAGCCAGATGATGCCTTATTTAACGACCTGATACCCTGCTGCATTTTGCGTTGTAATCGTTGTCCTCTAAGAGCTGCAATTGCTTCTCAGTTTCCCTTCGGATAGAAGACAAAAGAGAACTGGAAAGCTCTTGTGGTGCTGCATCCCGGACTTCATCTTTTTCATTGCCATCTTTCATTTACCCCTCAGTGACAAGCTGTTGTAGATCAGCTGTAGAGAGGTCTTGCCAATGGGACTCAAGCAGCTCTTCGATATCCTCAAATTCTACTTCTTCAAAGCTAACCTGCTGTGTAAGGGCAACACAATGCTCTTTGATTTTTGGGAGCTCCTCTGATGTTTCATATCTTTTAATATCTTGAAAAAATCTGGGAGAAGCTGCGGCCAAACTGTATGCAGGCAGTTCTTACTGACATCACCACAGGCCTCCACAATAAAGTCAATCATTGCTGCAATGTGTTTCTTGAAAGGTGATATTGCACCCAGGTCCATGGGTTGATTGGATACATTGTGTTTGGAATTAGAAATAGCACTGTTGTGTTTTCAGAAAGCTCATTAATGGTGGCAGGATGGCTTGGCACATTATCCAGAATGAGGGAAGCCTTGAAATCCAATTTTCTTTCCTGGCAATACGGACTAAATACTTCAAAAAAGGTCAGAAAAGATTTGCCCCATCATCAAACCTTTTTTGCTTGGCCTGAATTAGATGCCCATAGTAGATTTAAGGTAACCCTTTAAGGTTTGTGGATTGGCAGAGTGGTACAACACAGGTTTAATTTTTGAGATGAAACTGCTCAATGTAGGGCACTGTACCTGTCAATGATCTGACAACAACTGACATCAGTGCATGTGCAAAATGAAGTGTGCAAAACAATCACCGCTAGAGAATATAGAATATATCTCCTCAATCTTCCCTGAAAGGGTCTCCATTCCTGGAATCAGTCTGGTGAACCTCCATTGATATGGTACAAGTTGAGATCACACGACTACAGCAAGCCAGAAAACACATTAGTGTAAGCTGGAGCTAGGAGCAATCAGATTCCAGTGCTATTGTGAACAGAGGTAAGCATTCTTGAAAACACCGTTCCTTAATTCTTCAGCAGCGTTATAGCCAAAGTGTGTCATCGAAACACGCTTTATATCAGATCTACCTGTACTGAGAAAATACAAATGTGCCAATTAAAAGCAAGATTAGGCAATTTAGCTCGTCAAGCTTGCTTTGCCATTCAATGAGATCATGATTGATCTGATTGCTCCGAGCTCCAGCTTGCACTAATGTGTTTTCTGGCTTGCTGTAGTCATGTGATCTCAACCTGTACCATATCAGTGGAGGTTCACCAGACTGATTCCAGGAATGGAGACCCTTTCAGGGAAGATTGAGGAAATATATTCTATATTCTCTGGTATTTAGAAGAATGAGAGGCAATACTCATAGAACCTACAAATTTTCTTAAAGGAAGACACAAAGTAAAGGCAGAAAGGATGTTTCTGATGTTACTGGAACCAGGGACATAGTTTCAGAAATAATCATTTAAGACTGAGATGAGAAGAAACTTTTCCACTCAGATGATAATGGCACTGCAGAATTCTGTTTCCCAGAGGTCTGTGAAAGCTCAGTCATTATGCAAATTCAAGACAGTGACTGATAGATTTCTAGTAGCTAATAACATCAAGGGATATCAGAATAGTGTGGGATTATGTTGATGGGGAGATGATCAGCCATGATCCAGATTGGCAGAGCAGGCTAGAGGGACTGAATGGCCTAATTCTGCTCCATGTGCCCATGTTGTTCTGAGGCACACACTGCAGGCAGCCAGCTGACAGTCAGTTCAATAAAGACATGGTACAACAGGACTTCTCTTTTGAGTTTGTAACATCCCCCAATAGGTTTTCACCCCTTCACCCACCTCTGTCTTACAAATATTCAAGGAATCTGCTTCCACTGCCTTTTCAGAAAGAGAATTCTAAATACTCACAATCTTCTGTGAGAAAAAGAAAATCCCTGTCCTAAATAGATGATCTCTTAATTTGAAGCAATTTTCCATAGTTTTAGTTTCTTCTACAAAAGGAAACATTCCTTCCATATCCACTGACTAAGAAATCCATTAGGATCTTAAAAGTTTCAATAAAGTTCCGTCTTAATTTTCTGAATTACAACTTCCCAAAATCATGTTAACACCACCCGATCACCTTGAACCTTTCTAAGTGCTCTGTTCTGTAGGGTTCTGGTTTGCAATCAGTAATTTGCTGATTTTTAGGTAGTTTGAATCACCCTCAGAACCTTGGTTTTGACATTGAACTTACTTAGGGACGGTGAAATGAAAAAGACAGTAGACAGGTGTTTCAGGGCAAAAGAATTCTCTGTATTTATTAAATACAAAAGGTAAATGTATTACAATAAAAGGCAAATGTAATAAACAGTGAAACTGTCACAATCAATTGTACAGAAGGTAGCAATTAAATACACTATTAATTAAACACAGATTAACACTATTAGAACGTAAACAGCAGTTTTAATCACAGACACTTTAATGAGACTTCTTACCCTTGGGGTTCCCTCTATTGTCACCACCTGCCCTCCCCTCCCTGCTAGTTAGGTCAGAAAATTTGGGGTCTCAGGAGTTTCAGCTCGCCTCTGGGGAAAACGTAGTTTTAACATGTATCAGGCTGCTGAGGTTCTTGCTGTTGGTTCTCTTGGTTCAGAATAGGCTCATGTCGAGAAGCTGTCATTCGGACAGTGCTTGGTTGGCTTCCCTTGTCTCAGATGTCCTTTGTTGCGATGATGCTATTGGTTTGTCTTTCTGATTCAGCTTCTCTTTTTGGCCTCTGTGGTTCTTGCCTCTGAACCTGTTTGTTGGTGCTGGAGGCTGTGGGGCAGCTATTTCTGCAGGAGCTTGATGTTGGAAAAGCTCTCACTCTCTCTCCCGGATTGGGGCTAGCAGTTATATAGACTGTGTGCCCCGTTATCACCTCTCAAATCTGTGTTGTCATTGTGTCTCTGGTGTTCCCTTTGAGGTCAGTTGGTTCTCGATAGTTATGTGTAATTTATTTAAAGTTGAATATCTGGTATCTGTATAGTTATGATGTGGAGATGCCAGTGATGGACTGGGATGGAAAAAGGGAAAAAGTCAGAACTCAGACGACACCAGGTTTTATTCCAACAGATATATTTGAAATCACAAGCTATTGAAGCATTGCCCCTTCATCGGGTGAAGTTAGGGTAAAAGTTAGTTTCAGTCGAGGATGTTTGGGTTGGTTGATGGTTCTCTTAGAGTTGAGGTGTGAATTGGAATTCCAGGCACAACAATGGTTCCATGCAGCAATCTCCATGTCTTTGTATTTTCCCAGAGCTCAGCCCTGCTGCCACTTTTCTTTTAAAAGCTATTTTTCAAAAATCCAGGATTTTGGTCCAGTTTTTCAAAATATGGTGATTTTTGCTCAATTCAACAGAACCAATGTCAGAGAGTCAAAGAGATGTACAGCACAGAAACAGACCCTTCGGTCCAACCCGTCCATGCCGACCAGATATCCCAACCCAATCTAGTCCCACCTGCCAGCACCCAGCCCATATCTCTCCAAACCCTTCCTATTCATATACCCATCCAAATGCTTCTTAAATGTTGCAATTGTACCAGCCTCCACCACTTCCTCTGGCAGCTCATTTCATACACGCACCAACCTCTGCATGAAAAAGTTGCCCCTTAGATCTCTTTTCTATCGTTCCCCTCTCACCCTAAACCTATGCCCTCTAGTTCTGGACTCCCCCAGCCCAGGGAAAAGACTTTGCCTATTTATCCTATCCATGCTCCTCATAATTTTGTAAACCTCTATAAGGTCACCCCTCAGCCTCTGACACTCCAGGGAAAACAGCCCCAGCCTGTTCAGCCTCTCCCTATAGCTCAAATCTTCCAACCCTGGCAACAGCCTTGTAAATCTTTTCTGAACCCTTTCAAGTTTCACAACATCTTTCCGATAGGAAGGAGACCAGAATTGCATGCAATATTCCAACAGTGGCCTACCAAGGTTCTGTACAGCCGCAACATGAACTCCCAACTCCTGTACTCAATACTCTGACCAATAAAGGAAAGCTTACCAAACACCTTCTTCATTATCTTATCTACCTGCGACTCAACTTTCAAGGAGCTATGAACCTGCACTCCAAGGTCCCTTTGTTCAGCAACACTCCTGAGGACCTTAACATTAAGTGTATAATTCCTGCTAAGATTTGCTTTCCCAAAATGCAGCACCTCGCATTTATCTGAATTAAACTCCATCTGCCACTTCTCAGCCCATTGGCCCATCTGGTCCAGATCCTGTTGTAATCTGAGGTAACCCTCTTCGCTGTTCACTACACCTCCAATTTTGGTGTCATCTGCAAACTTACTAACTGTACCTCTTATACTCGCATCCAAATCATTTATGTAAATGACAAAAAGTAGAGGACCCTGCACCGATCCTTGTGGCACTCCACTGGTCACAGACCTCCAGTCTGAAAAACAACCCTCCACCACCACCCTCTGTCTTCTACCTTTGAGCCAGTTCTGTATCCAAATGGCTAGTTCTCCCTGTATTCCATGAGATCTAACCTTGCTAATCAGTCTCCCATGGGGAACCCTGTCGAACGCCTCACTGAAGTACATATAGATCACATCTACTGCTCTGCCCTCACCAATCTTCTTTGTTACTTCTTCAAAAACTCAATCAAGTTTGTGAGACATGATTTCCCACTCACAATGCCATGTTGACTATCCCTAATCAGTCCTTGTCTTTCAAAATACATGTACATCCTGTCCCTCAGGATTCCCTCCAACAACTTGCCCACCACCAAGGTCAGGTTCACTGATCTATAGTTCCCTGGCTTGTCTTCACCGCTCTTCTTAAACAGTGGCAACGCGTTTGCCAACCTCCAGTCTTCTGGCACCTCACCTGTGACGATCAATGATACAAATATCTCAGCAAGAGGCCCAGCAATCACTTCTCTAGCTTCCCATAGAGTTCTCGGGCACACCTGATCAGGTCCTGGCGATTTATCCAATTTTAACTGTTTCAAGACATCCAGCACTTCCTCCTCTGTAATCTGGACATTTTGCAAGATGTCACCATCTACTTCCCTACAGTCCATATCTTCCATATCCTTCTCCATAGTAAATACTGATGCAAAATATTCATTTAGTATCGCCCCCATTTTCTGTGGTTCCACACAAAGGCCGTCTTGCTGATCTTTGAGGGGCCCTATTCTCTCCCTAGTTACCCTTTTGTCCTTAATATATTTGTAAAAACACTTTGGATTCTCCTTAATTCTATTTGCCAACGCTATCTCATGTCCCCGTTTTGCCCTCCTGATTTCCCTCTTAAGTATACTCCTACTTTCTTTATACTCTTCTAAGGATTCACTCAATCTATCCTGTCTATACCTGACGTATGCTTCCTTTTTTTACTTAACCAAACTCTCAATTTCTTTAGTCATCCAGCATTCCCTATATCTACCAGCCTTCCCTTTCACCCTGATAGGAATATACTTTCTCTGGATTCTCGTTATCTTAGTTCTGAAGGCTTCCCATTTTCCAGTCGTCCCTTTACCTGTGAACATCTGCCTCCAGTCAGCTTTCGAAAGTTCTTGCCTAATACCGTCAAAATTGGCCTTTCTCCAATTTAGAACTTCAACATTTAGATCTGGTCTATCCTTTTCTATCACTATTTTAAAACTAATAGAATTATGGTCGCTGGCCCCAAAGTGCTGCCCCATTGACACCTCAGTCATCTGCCCTGCCTTATTTCCCAAGAGTAGGTCAAGTTTTGCACCTTCTCTAGTTGGTACATCCACATACTGAATCAGAAAATTGTCTTGTACGCACTTAAGAAATTCCTCTCCATGTAAACCTTTAACACTATGGCAGTCCCAGTCTATGTTTGGAAAGTTAAAATCCCCAACCATAACCACCCTATTATTCTAACAGATAGCTGGCATATCCTTACAAGTTTGTTTCTCAGGTTCCCTCTGACTAGTAGGGAGTCTATAATACAATCCCAATAAGGTTATCATCCCTTTCTTATTTCTCAGTTCCACTTAAATAACTTTCCATGATGTAATTCTGAGAACATCCTCCCGCAGCACAGCTGTAATGCTATCCCTTATCAAAAATGCCACTCTCCTTCCTCTCTTGCCTCCCTTTCTATCCTTCCTCTAGCATTTGTATCCTGGAACATTAAGCTGCCAGCCCTGCCCATCCCTGAGCCATGTTTCTGTAATTGCTATGATATCCCAGTCCCAAGTTCCTAACCATGCCCTGAGTTTATCTGCCTTCCCTGTTCAGCCCCTTGCATTGAAATGAATGCAGTTTAATTTATTAGTCCTATCTTCTCCCTGCCTGCCCTGAGTGTGAGTCATTTGTGTTCTCAACTGTACCAGTCTCAGATTGATCTCTTTCCTCACTATCTCCCTGGGTCCCAACTCCCCACCCACCTTACTAGTTTAAATCCTCCCAAGCAGTTCGAGTAAATCTCCCTGCCAATATATTAGTCCCCTTCCAATTTAGTCACAATCCGTCCTTCTTGTACAGGCCCCAAAAAAGATTCCAATGATCCAAAAATGTGAATCCTTCTCCCATACACCAGCTCCTCAGCCATGCATTCATCTGCTCTATCCTCCTATCCTACCCTCACTAGCTTGTAGGACTGGGAGTAATCCAGATATTACCACCCTTGAGGACCTCCTTTTTAAAATTTCTACCTAACTCTCTGTAATCTCTCTTCAGAGTCTCAACCTTTTCCCTTCCAATGTGGACAATGACCTCCTGCTGGCCCCTTTCCCCCGTGAGAACATTCTGCACCCTCTCTGAGACATCCTTGATCCTGGCACCAGTGAAACAACACACCATTCTGCTTTTTCTCTGCTGTCCACAGAAACGTCTGTCTGTACCTCGGACTACAGAATCCCCTAACACAATTGATCTCTTGGAAGCCGACATACTCCTCGTTGCATTGGAGCTAGTCTCAATACCAGAAACTTGGCTGTTCATGCTACGTTCCTCTGAGAATCCATCACCCCCTACATTTTCCAAAACAGCATCCCTGTTTGAAATGGGTATATCCACAAAAGACTCCTGCCCTAGGTGCCTACCTCTCTTACCCTTCCTGGAGTTAACTCATCTATGTGACTGTATCTGAGACATCCCCCTTCCTATACCTGCCATCCATCACATACTGTTACTGTTGCTGTTGCAAATTCCTCATTGCTTCCAACTGTCTCTCCAACTGATCCATTCGATCTGATAAGATTCGCATCCAACAGCATTTATGGCAGATATAATCTACAGTAACCCTTAAACTCTCTTTAAACTCCCATATCTGACAAGAAGTATGTCTCACTGCAAAGGCCATTTTTGCTCCTTCCAAATCTACAGACCAAGAAAATAACATCGTCTTATACCTCTACAAAACACTGCACCAGGTTAAATTAATTATTATGGCTTATATTTTAAGTTTAATCAAGAGACTTATTTCCACAAAACATATAATCAAGAAATAATTCACTGTACTCACAACTGCAGCCTAACTATTGGACAGACTTAAAACAACAATTAACTTATCAGATTCTGTGCTGTGAACTTCACCAGACAGGTTCCTCCAAGATTAGTTGTGAAATTCACTGTTTGTTAATTTTCCCAGACACACTTTGATGTCCAGCGATACATGAATCCAAAATCTGCAAAGGCAGTAACCTGTTCAGGTTCTCTCTCTCTCCTGCACTGACCTCACCATGTGCTTCCTTTGTCTGTTCTTCTCCCTTTTAAAACTGCTGTTGTTTTGACTTTTTTTCCCAAAGTTCCAAAACAATGCAACAGCACATGCAACAGTAATTGCTGCTCCTGGAATTCAAGGAAATCACCTCCAGCACCTAAAATACCTCAAAAAAAGGAGCAGCTGTTACAGCCAGAATTTTTTCTTGTCCTCCATCTTGGATTACCCAGAATCCTCTTGTCTGTCTTTAATAATATTTCCTAACATCGGATGTTAAGTCAACCAGCCTACAGTTTGCTGCTCTCTTTCTCCCTCCCTTTTGAAATAAAGGAATTATTTTGTTATTTTCCAATCAAATGGAAAGTTTCCTTAACACAGGGGAATTTTGGAAATTTAAAAGCATTGCATCAATTATCTCACTAGCCATTTCATTTTAGACTCCCTAGGATGAAATTCATCAGGGTCCAAGTATTTCTCAGCTTGCAGCTCCAACAATTCTAAAACCATAACATGTAGGAGCAGAAATGGGTCATTCAGTCTATTATGTCTCCTTGCCATTCAATGAGTTCATGGTTGATCTGATTATTCTCAACTCCATTTTCCTGCCTTTTTCCCATAACCCATCATTCCCCTACTGATAAAATGGCTATCTATCTCAGCCTTGAATATATTTAATGACCTAGTCTCAACAGTGCTCTCTGGTAAAGAATTCCACAGGTTCACTACGTGTGGTAAATTAAAAAGTTTATCAATTTTATTTATTGATAAATAGCAATTCAGGTAAAGGGAAAGCTCAAATTTGATCAAGTAGGTCTGAATTATTTAGCCTGTGTCAATTTTGTTGAGTTTTATTGAATGATTCTCTCTGTGAGGCCTAGCTAGGTTTCTCATGTATCATCCTAAACTTGGTTCATTCACTACCGACCCAACCTTATGGTCCCTTCTCATCTGATGCTACCTGTTTCTCCCACTATAAGATTAGATTAAATTAGATTAGATTCCCTACAGTATGGAAACAGGCCCTTTGGCCCAACAAGAGTAACCCACCCAGACCCATTTCCGTCCGACTAATGCACCTAACAATAAGAGCAATTTAGCATGGCCAATTCACCTGACTTGCACATTGATGGACTATGGGAGGAAACCGGAGCACCCGGAGGAAACCAATGCCAACACAGGGAGAATATGCAAGCTCTACATAGTCACCCAAGACTGAAATCGAAACCAAGTCCCTGGTACTGTGAGGCAGCAGTGCTAACCACTGAGCCATCGTGCCACTCCCAAGATGAAATGAGATAGATTCAAGATATAATTGGACTGAAGTATGTTGTTAGACCAGAGTAGGGGAATTTTACAAACATGTGTGCTGTATTGATCTTGCAATGCTTGATGAGGTTAATGGTTCAAGATGGACATATTGCTCCTTGATATGCATAGCTAAAACTTAATGGAAGTATTCATTTTATTCGCATGTATATTAGCAAAACACATTTGTACAGTTTCCATTAGTGACCAATGAAACATTTAGTCCAAATCATTGGGCTTTAAAGGGAGGAAATCAGATACTTAGCTCATAGGCCCAACGTTTGTTCCCAAGTTGGGTGTGCAGAATTGGGAAATCCTGGGTCTGTGAATCTGATTTCTAAAAATGGCCACCTGTTGGGTTTTTTGCTGGACCAGAGATGGGTGGGTAGGTGTTGTTTGGATTGGGAGTTGGGTCACATGACCCAGAAAGAGCCTACACAGCTGCCAATTCCCAAGACAGGGTGGATGGAAAGCTAACTTCCAAGAGCTTGCTATATCTGTGATTGCCATGGATAGCAGTATTCACTTTTGCAGTGTAATAAATGGCACTTCTTTGAAATCTAAGCTGGAGCTCAGTTAAGACTTCTGACCGTGTGTTAACAAACTTCTGAACTACTTACCCACTGTTTTTGCTAACAAGAGAAAGATCATTCTTCAAGTACAATTGTCAGAAAATTGATTTAAAATAGAATAAAGAGTCAGGAGTGAAAATTATTATTGCAATTTGAAATACTAGAGCCCTCAGTAAAGTTTGTGATTTCTTTTTGTTATTTAGAGGTTTTGACAAATTCAAAGTTTATGTGGCAAATAAAAAAGTTTTATCAATTTTATTTTTTGACAAACAATAATTCAGGTAAAGAGAAAGCTCAAACCTAATCAATTGGGTCTAAATTATTTTGGCTGAGTCAATTTTCAGAGGGTTTTTCTTTCTGTGAGGCCTAGTTAGGTTCTCTGGATCAACTTGGCTCATTCACTATCAACCCCAACCCTATGGCTCCCCTCTCATCTGATGCTGTCTGTTTCTTCCAATCGCCATAGGCTAAAGAACTTGATTGTCACTTGATATCCCAGAATTGACTGACATCTCTGGCACTCACACTATGTTTAAACTCCAGCTAAACACACAGCCAAGCATTCGAGAGTTGTCCACTATTGGTAATGTAGTGGTCCAGCAGCAGTAGTTCCAAACACTTGGTGCTCACAGCACATGGCTGGCATCTCTTCACACATAACTCCAGTTTCTTGATACTGTCTAACCACCAGACCACACAGCTTACCTGTGTTTAACTACATTCAGTCCAACCACCCCCTCGATAAGGCCTCTGTCATTCATGCGCACTATAGGCCTGTATCTTGTTGTCCAGTTGGGGAAGGTCACATCCAGATTAACAATTCCTGAAAGGGACCTTAATTTGAAATCATCAAATGCAAACAGAAACAAAATGAGTAAACGTTGCTGTTTGGCCACACAATTCCAACAAAATGCTGGGCAAGCAGACCAATGACTATTTTACACTCTGCTGTCTGCTGGGTGTTTGCAGCATCCAGCTCTCATCTTCTAGAATCATGTGCAAATCCAGTCCTGTCTGAATTGTAGTGCCTGATGCAGCTGAGCTCTGTCCTGGACAAGGAGATCTTTCCTCCCCTGCAGTCTCCATGTTCTAGACTGCTCCCATTCTCTGAGTTCCTCAGCATCTATCGCATCACCCTTCATTGTCTGGTCCAATTGTGCAGAGCATAGCACATCGGGAAGATGTGGCACACTCATCAGGTGTATATTGCAGGGACCATAGCCCAGACCAAGCAGGGAGACTGAATCTTCAGAAATCCTTTACTCTGCTCCACCACAGCCTTCGTTGAAGAATAGGCAGTATTGCATCTGTGCTCTGCATAAATTAGAAGGCTACACAATGGTGTCGTGAGGCATGGTCACAATGGGTAACTCTAGTTCCCCAGTAATCAGCCTTGTAAGGCTCCAGACTCTCAACAGCACGAAGTACATGAGAGTAACCCACGATGTGGGAGTCATGGCAGCTGTCTGTGTAGTGGACACACACTTCTAGGAAAAGGAACCATTGACCACAGATCATCTAACCATTCAAAGAATAGAAGTCCTTGCTATTTAGGGATGCTGCGACATTGTGATGCAGCCCTCTCAGTGCCATATGGACCTTGTTGATGGTACCCTGCACTGTGGAGAACAGTTATACCCCCAAATCCAACTGCCTGGACTGCAGCACTGACCTCTCCATTAGTAAGCAAAATGAACTGGTGTGACCATGCACAGGTGGCCTCAGTATCTGTCTTGATGTATTTATGGGAGCCTGACTGACAGATCTCCCACAGGTCACTTGTCATTCCCTGGAAGGAGACAGACACATGGGAGCAGAGAACAGCTGTCATCCTCACCGCCACTGGGAGAGGATGACCTCCCACCTCACCTACCTACCCCTCCAAACCCCATTCTCACAGCCACAACCACACCCATTCCCACCTCTCCTGCAGCCCTCAGATCTCTACACAGAAGCTGACAAAGCTCCGTCATGGTATCCTGGGAAATGCAGAACCTGCAATTGCATATCCTGAGGAAATAGGTTGCAGGGTGAAGGTCTCTCATCCTCCAGTGACTCCAGTGCCTCCACAGGATCTGTGGAAGTGTATCGGTTGTTGCATCCTTTAAACTTAATGGTGATAAAGTGTGATTCATTAAGATCTCTGTTTGCAGTTTGCAAGGGCACGTGACAAAGTGGACATCGTCCATGACCAGCATTTAAACCTAAACACATTGACATTGCATACATTCCACATTAACAATAGTATGATTGCCAGTGAAATGTACTTGCATTTTGCCAGTGGATGATTTACGTTTTTGCCCCTTCAATGCCTTTCCGTCCAGCTGAAATGGAGCCAGCGCTTTTGCAGATGAAATTGATATTGACCCTGCCAACCTGGGCATCACCTCAGACATTTCTTAGTTGGCAGTTGCTTTGAGCAAACAGTAAGTGATGGCAGGAAGCACATCTCATGGTGGGTGTAATCAGCACCAGGATCAGCTTCGTCACTCAGTAACTCAGCCCCAGAGTCTGTAAGTACCCCTTCACCTTGCTCCACCCAAACAGTCCATTTCCACCAATCCTTACCATGTGGACAGCTCACGCTCTAACTTTCCACTTTGCCCCTGAGCTTTGAATATACAGTTCAATAATGCCCACTGTAAACATGTGTGATCCCCTGAGGAGGCCACAATGGTGATAACTGGCAATGAGCTTCCCACCCCCAATAGCCTTCCATGCCTTCACATTCTTTACCACTTACGACTATATACCTCTCCTTTCAACCCATCACCATCTGTTTCTCCATCTCAACAGATGTTCTACTTTACCCCAAAGCCTTAAATGCCCCACTCCCCAGAATCACCACAGAGCACCTCTTTCCCTCCCAGGTCCTCTTTTCCCCTGTCCATAACTCAAAGTGAAGACCCGAAGCAATGACTGCTCTCCAACCTCTAACTCACATTAGTGGACGGCTCAAGGAAGGCCTGTCCAGACCCCTGAGCACTCTCCTTGTAGCACCTCAACTGACATTATGCAATTTCTTGGTTGTTTTTGATGGCCCTGCAGGACTGACCTATGGCCACTTGCCAGATTTTGTAGTTGGAAGTATCTTCTGACTGCGATTGTCCCAAGTGGACAACTGAGAGTGGCCAAGCTCCTGGACTGTGTACAGACTCTACCCCTGATTGATAGTAGCCCTCCTTGAATTGATGGAGGACTACCACACACATGATTTCAGACTTGGCTCTTGATTTAAAAAATAAAGCATGCGGCGTGTTCGCTACGCAGGCAGTTGGCTCAAGCTGTGGGTGTGAGATGGTTGTCTCACTGTGGCATACCTGGACTGATAGTTACTGATAAGCATGACAAGCAGACTTGCACTGTGTGCACGTGCTAAACAAGGCAAAGTGGGCATGCTGTGATTCTTTGGGTAGGTCAGAAGTGTGCGAGAGCTAAGGGATCAAATGAGCAGTCATGAGAAGCATACTAATCCAGACTGTGAGTTGAGTGCTTGTCCCTGTGTGTGCAGTTTCCTTGTAGCAGCATTTTAACAGTAGTTGCCAGTGCACCAGAAAATAAAACATTCCAATGCATAAGCAGCTTGCAAGTGGATCAGCGAGGTAGCATGAGAGTTTTGAGAGTCTGCCAAATATTAGAGTCCGTGGACAAGGACTACATGTGGCTGACACCCTGGAGTGGTATTGTCATCCAGTGTCCAAGAAGGTAGCATGGAAGACCAAGCAGTGGGGTGCAATCACCTCATACACACCTGACTTTCATGCCGGAATTGTCAACATTTAGTTTTCCTCATGATGGGTTGTACAATAGGAAGCTGTGTATTAATGAGACAAGTTGCATTGTTCACGATGTTGTCAACAAGCAAGGATCCCTGTTAAAAGGCACCTCGCTGCAGAAGTAAATGAGAATTGTGTCTTGCCACCTGGAATTTAGTTGGAAACTGCAGCTCCCGAGATCAGAATAGGCCTCATTGAAGTTCTTATGTGATGCTCCCAGGCTGCTTGCCATACATTGTTCAGGCCACTATAAGATTTTGTCCATTGCATCTGAAATATCTTAGTTGCAAAACAAAATCTGCTGAAATGGTGTTATGAAGCACGGCACAGTGAGGGTGAAGAACATTTCAATACTACATGGGAACAAGCTCTTTGTGTGATAAGCAGGTACCTCAGGCAAACCTATGTTATTCAGAAGTAGGAAGTAGATGTTGTTTACATCAATATTTATCAAATGAAAATTGTGTTAGATACTGGCATCTGTGTCATGATGGCCTTGGATGATACTCCTTAATTCGCAATGATGAACATTTAACCACTTTGAGTTGAGTGCAGCTAGAGTTGCTGTGTCGACAATTAAAAGGATACTGTATGCCAGACTGACATAAAAAAAATGTATATGAGGAAAAAGCATATACCATCACTAATCAACAATCTGTTCCATTGACCAAGAAGGCATACTGAGTGTGGGAACTCATAGGTTGTGAAAAATGTCTTTTAGAACCATTATCTCGATTTTTTTACTAGACTGAGCTATAATTCCTTACAAAATTACTATCATGCTAAACCAGTCTGTCTGTTTGCATGCAGAAAAAGTCTGTCACCCATTAACAGAAAAAAAACCATTGCAGCATATGAGCAATATGGGTATATTCTCCCTGGTGATTTTACCTATAGAACAGTGCTGGGGCATAATCATAGTTCCCAAGTCTAATGGCTCCATATCAATTGATGTATATTTCACAAAGCAGTTACTGGAGACATTTATCCAATATTTATAGCTAAGAGAAGTTTTTCACCAGCAAAATATTTAGGAGGATGAATGCCAATAAGGGGTTTCAATAGGTCAGTTTGTATGGGATACCTCAACTCCTCACAAACATCATTACATTTTTCAGCAGATACAGTTTCAATAGACTACACTTGGGTATCATTCCTGCATTAGATAGTTTCTAACACAGTATATACATTATACGGGGACTAGGTGGTATTATATGGCATGTTGATGATATCCTGATGCATGCGGCACGGTGGCACAGTGGGCAGCACGGTGGCACAGTGGTTAGCACTGCTGCCTCACAGCGCCTGAGACCCGGGTTCAATTCCCGCCTCAGGCGACTGACTGTGTGGAGTTTGCACGTTCTCCCCGTGTCTGCGTGGGTTTCCTCCGGGTGCTCCGGTTTCCTCCCACAGTCCAAAAGATGTGCAGGGTCAGGTGAATTGGCCATGCTAAATTGCCCGTAGTGTTAGGTAAGGGGTAAATGTAGGGGTATGGGTGGGTTTCGCTTCGGCGGGTCGGTGTGGACTTGTTGGGCCGAAGGGCCTGTTTCCACACTGTAATGTAATCTAATCTAAAAAAAAATCTAATCTTTGTGATATAAGATTGGACAATATTCCCAAATGTTTACAAGCATCAGGATTTATGCATGTAAGGTTTCTATGGATTCAATTTGTTTCTTAGGGCAAATAATCAGCAAGTATGACATACAAGTAGATCCCCAGAAACATGAGGTGGTCAAATATATTCCAAAACTAACTCCAAAGTTGGTGATGATCTGCAATGGTTTCTGAGTATGTTAGTTACTAAGGCCTTGGGAAACGTTTTAAAGAAGCCATATACATGGTATTGGGATGTGCACAAGAAATGAACTTTTGGAAATTTAAGGACATGCTGCCCTTTACTAATATCTTAGCCCATCACAAGCCATAATTTTCCATGATTATTACTGTTGATGCCTTAATCACTGATATTGGGGAGTTTCTTGTCAGGTATAGCTGTAAGGATGTGATAACCCATATATTAAGCTTCAAGGATGTTTTAGGATATAGAAATCTGATACAGTACCATGCAGAAAGAGGTGTTAAATTTTGAGATTCCGGATGCAATAAGCATAACTGACCATTCATAAGGAATGTTTGAACAGTTATTATTTTTTTTGTGAAGCTTCAGCTTAGATATTATACACATGTTGATTAAAGAGAGAAGTATACAACTGTGACAGATTGTGTCAGTGCAGGCAACATCCCTATCAAAAGAGGGTCTCTGTGAGGAGATGCCTTCTTCATTAACCATGATGCGAGGTCATATGTCAGTCCCTTCTACTTCAGTCTTTGCCATGGGTCATGTGACCACATGAGCTTTACTTCACTGCAAAGGAGAAGTAGGACTGAGGAGGGCATACATTCAACTCCTCTCTCCCAGCAGAGATATTCTACATTTACGCACCCAGCATATGCCAATGTCAATTGTTGGATTAGTGGAGATTGTAGCTACCATTTCTCGATGGTGGACAATTTATGTCTGGAGCTTTTTTTAAGCTTTGTAATGCATGCAGTGAGGTCTGCTTCAGGGGATTCCACACTTTTTTGTTAAATTAACTGTCTCAAACCCTTGCCTAGTTCTCCCCACCGCTTGGCAGTCTCTGCTCCTAATTCACTGTTTCTTTCCAGCAATTGCCTTATTTACTTATTTTTATAGCATGCATCACGACATTCATCCTGCTCTTATCATAAGCTGACAATTTCCACTTTGAACATTTCAACCTGTTCTCTTGGCATTTTATGTTTTTTTTTTCACTTCCACGGCACAGTGAAATACACCATAGTCGAACTTATCCCAGATGTTTCCTAACTCAGTTGTCCCTTTTCAGGAGAAAGCTCATCAAGGATATAATCACAAGGATAATTGCCATTATTCATGACTTCAATTTCTAATACAGCTGGGAGACTGCTATTGGATATTCTGACATCATGCATAGTTGTTCTGTGTCCTTACTGAGAAGGAGTTAAATGAGTGATTGAGATAGTGTAAACTATTGACCCCTAGAAATAAGGTTTATCAACAAATTGTCAGAAACATGAGGCAGTTCTTATTAGGTCAAGTAGCTGCCTCCTCAAGTAGAAGATGGGCCATGTGAGGAGGAAGACCACCAAAGGAGCCTTTCAGCTGAAGATAAAGCTGCAGCCTCCAACAACACAATATGCATGCTGTTTTTTTTTCTGTGTATATCCAACCTGTTGCTTCTCTACTAGAAACTACTAGAAAATACCTTACTAATTGTTAATTACCTGTATAGAGGTAATTGTTTTCTTGAATTGCAAAATCCAGCAGCTTGTGTCAAGAGTCCATCCACCAGAGTGGAGTTTCAATTAGCTTGAAATTTTGAAACAGAGAAGGATGGATTATCGTTAAATCTTTGTGAAGTTAGACTGTAAGCCCAAAGAGCAGAAAAAAGATAATTTAGCCCATTGAGTCAGGTTCATAATTCAATAAGTTTATGGCTGACCTGATAAATCTCAACTCCACTTTCCTGCCCATAACCCCTACTGATTAAAAGCTATCTCAGCCTTGAGTTTTCTTAATGACCCAGCCTTGCCAGTGCTCTGTGGTAAAGAATTCTGCAGATTCACAAGCTGCTGCAAAAAGTATGCTCAAGGCAGACTTATCCATGTCAGACTATGCATCATGAGCAGTATGACTGCTGTGCCACTACATTGCAGGTGAGGGATAATGCTGGGTTGCCACTGTTTGTCTGGGCCTTTCAAAGATGGTACAGTGACAAGAAATGCCAGTCATATGGTAAATGTCTGATGCATGGTAAGTTTTTCCAGGAATGGTGCACTATAAGAGATTGAACGTGAGTGATACCATGGAAACCTTAATGAGGTGAGTTTGGCAAGATATGGCAAGAGAACTCATTAGACTTTGTGGCAATATACCTTCATATTTTGCCAAAAAGAACCCATAAGATTATCATGAGATAACTCATATGAAAATTCTTATAACTGTTCATCAAATTTATGACAAGGTGAAAAATACTTGAGGAGGAGTATTGTGTGAGGGCTTCCAAACCTTGCAATGATATATTGGATGCAAAAGACCTGATGGACTGTGAGCAGTCTTCTGAGGAGGAGGACAAGGACATAGAGCTGCATTGGGTGTTACAAGGCAGATATAATGTCATTGACACCAGTTACAGCAGAAGAGACTTGGGTGTAACAGACATTCACTGACTATCAAATAACCTTTGGTCATAATCCTGAAATCTGGCTGACATTGTGGGGATGAAGTTCTACATAGCACTAACTATAAATGGCACAGTGTGGAGGAGTTTGAACACTCCAGAATGAGAAGAAGTCTTGAGTTCACATGGATATGAACACATGAAGAAGGTAGAATTGTCCTAATAACATTAAGGAAGGACCAGTTCTAAGATCACACACTGGAATCTCTTCTTGTAAAGAAATATTTTGTATAAATGAATAATAGTGTTATATTCAAGTCTAATGCTGAAATTAATTATTGACTTTGCTTTCTCTTTGATCAGTCTGTTATGAACACAAACCCATGGTATGACATCAAACCACACAATAAATTTGCTGGGTTTTTTTCCTCACTTCATCCAGGCCAGTTGCTTGTTTGTTCTACATTGCGAATCTTTCTCTGAACCTTCATTTTTATCTGCCTTGTTCTTTTCCTCCAGCTACTCACACATATTAGCTCATTAATGCCTTTTCATTTTCTCAGCATGTCTCATACTATTTCTGTATCACTTCTCCTACATCGCCCTTGTTCCACTTTACAGGAATTCTATTGTTTATCTTCTGCGTATGTTTTTCTTTCCTCCGTTGTTCTGTTACTTTTCATATGGTGTTCGTAATATCCTCCATTTTGTCAAAAGGTCTACACTAAAAATCTCTGTGATCTCTGCTGCAATTGCTTGATGTGCTGTCTTTTCTTAGCATTTTCTGTTTTTAGTTCTAATTAACAGATCTGGCAAGGAAAATTGGTGCCACAAAATTCTGGCACTATTGCTGCTTGAGATGCCATTTAGTCAGTTTCCATTGTAACATAACAGGCTGCTATTGTCTTGGCTTACCTCAAATGAAAATAACATTTATAGTTTTGCAGTATCAGAGTTGTTGCCACTTACACTTTGTGAGAGGATGTGCTCAGTTTTGTTCCAATGTTTTTCAGCCTTGTTTTGTGATAGATCTTATTTAAAACAGAAAAGGAGAAAGAAAAGACACAAGTCCCCCTTGGATGCTGTGGAAGAGTTGTACCTGCATCTCTCCTGAGCATTTCACAACTGCTCCCTGTACCAAAGGGAGGGAATATTTTCTTCCATTGAGAACACAACATCGTGAATTAGAAATAGCAGCCTCACTTTGATGTTACAACAGACTTCTGAATTATATTAGTTTAGGCCTACAGAATGCTGGACTGGTGTGGCTCTCGTCCCAGCAGAACATACTACTAATTAACTCTGCCAGGATTATATCTGGGAAACAAGATCAGGTGTTGTTGTGCTTTTATGTACATTTGAAAAAGAATGCCTTATACTTTCCGATTCATGTTGAGGATATTTATTATGTTTCATCACTGCTCTCTCACAGTAACAATCTGCAAGCAGTCTTTAAACTTGAATTCACATTTGCTGCCACAATAAATCTTCCTTATTTACATCATTATATTTCAGTCCGTAATAGATTGTTCTGTAACCACTAGCATTTCTTTGGAAGTCAAATTAACCTGGATAAATCACTGATATATCTTTGTGTCGCTGCTTTTTCTGTTCTAAATATTTTGGCTTTCATATTCTAAGTGATTCCAACCTTGGATTTTGCTCCCTTATAATCTTTAGAATAACTTAATTTACTGTGGCTTCAACATAGATTTTGACAGCACACCCACAGCAACAAACAGAATACTTCTCCTTCAGTTTCTTTAGCTCAAATATCTATCCAATCTCCCCACAGGGTTCCATCTTCAAAGGTGACAGAACAACAAAATCATAGATCTTATTCTAGCTAAACAAATTTGCTTTATGCAAAATATATTTTATGAATATGAATAATCTTATGAATAATTCTTGCATGTGTATGTTGACCTTTTGTTGTAATCCTGATGGTTCCAGGAGTCAACTGATTTAACTGGTGTTTTATAATGTATTTGGGTGAATAAACTCCCCCTCCTCTGACGTAGCAATGGCTATTTACTCTGCTCCTCAGCCTTCGATTTCAAGTCGAATCAAAAACCTTTATTTTCCTCTCTGAAACGATCAAGTCGGTCTTGGGTATCCAATCATCAGTATACTTCTGTGAATGTTTGATTCAGATTATTCAGAAGCACCTGAATAAGGAGCAGTGCTCAGAAAGCTTGTGATTTCAAATAAACATGTTGGACTATAACTTGGTGTCATGTGACTTCTGACTTTGTCCATTAAGTCCAACACTGGCACTTCCACATCATTAGAGCATCAACATGTAGATCAAAGAGAAATATCTTTGTATTTGTGCTCACTGGAATTCTGCCCCATGTGTTACATGTAATCATTCTAGTACCTGGCTTATATTTCACTTCAAAGTCATATCCTTGGAGATTCTTGATTGCTTTGATTATGTTATATGTAGTCTGTTCCACCAGAGAAGGCATGAATCTCATGAATTGTGACTATAATGAGATCTGTGCACTGTGGTAAACCTGTCACTGATGGACAATTATTATCTACAAAGTTGAAGACTTTAGGAAGACAGGATGAACTACAACATGATTCTGCCAATGCACGGAAGTGATGATCTACAATAAGCTGTGAAACACCATGGGACAAAGCAACAACTAGTTTTTTCATCTATTTCAGATATACTTCCACATGACAGGTGGAAAATGTTGCTCAAACAATCGAGGCTTCTTGGTTTTTCCAAGCAATTATTTTTGCTATTCTTTTTGGAGCAAAGTTTTACTTTGTGTATCTATCTATACATTTGTGTTCCTCAATATTGTTGTGCTTAAAATGAAACTTTTTAAAGAAGTTTTAGGTACCGAATATTATTTTAGTTAGAAATCACACAACACCAGGTTACAGGGAGAAAGTGAGGACTGCAGATGCTGGAGGTCAGAGCTGAAAAATGTGTTGCTGGAAAAGCGCAGCAGGTCAGGCAGCATCCAAGGAGCAGAAGAATCAACGTATCGGGCATAAGCCCTTCTTCAGAAATGAAGTAAGTAAGATAAGTACAGTTGCTACAGTTAAGGAGCATTTGGATGAGTACTTAAAATGCCAGAGCATAGACAGCTGTGGACCAAGTGCAGGTAAATGGGATTAGTGTAATTGGTTGGCAGTAGACATGGTGGGCCAAAGGGCCAGTTTCTACACTGTTATGGGTCCATGTCTTCATGACTCTATTACAATGCTTCTTGTTTTGTTTCAGCTGTTATCTGGACTCACATTAATTTTCAACTTATAAAATGACTTCCATTCAAAACTACTTTGGGAAGAACAGCTGTAGTAAATTGCTCTTAAAGGTGTGGAAGTAAATTTTACAAGAGGATTCTTCCTGAATGAGATGCAAACTGGTAAGTATACAATTATATTCACCTGAAAACTACAGACTACTTAACAGACTATAAGTGGCAAATTTGCATTTGTCAATGGTAGTAATACGAACAAGTGTTTACCAGATGTAAAAGCACGCAGTTGAAGTGGTGGGAAATCTATGACTGCAGCAGTTAATGGGGCTTCATGGATTGAATAACTCAGCATAATACACAAAGAATAATCAGTCATACACACAACTGAACAAATCGTACCCGCTACTCAATAGATTTTATTTGCTCCTCTTCTCGTTTTCCAATCTTGACAGTCATGGATTCAAAAGGAAAACCACATAGGAATTATGCTTTCCACCACAGAGGTTGTCAGAAGTACTGTTTCTATACTGAGTCAGCAGATTAAATATTTAAAGTTCAACTCCAGAGACTTGAGCACATCGATTTAGACTGACAATCTCCTGCAGTACTGATGGAGTGCTTCACTGTCAGAGATACTGTTCATCTGTCAACATGGTAAACCAAGGCCTTACCTGCTTTCAACCCTCACAGTACAATTGTGGAAGAAAAGGAGAGAAGTTCTTTCTGTAGTAAGGTCAAATCTGTAATCAGTTAAGTGCCCTTTAATAGGGTTTCATTAAGTATACAGAAAGGAATATCTCTGGAATCCGAAAGTCTCGGCTCCCAGATCTATATGTTTTTCTTTATTATACATTTGTGGGGTGTGAGTGTCACTGGCTAGGCCAGCATTCATTCCCCAGGATTTCTTGTCCATCCCTAGTTGCCCCTCGGATTAAGTGACTTGTTAGGTCATTTCAGTGAGCAGTCAAGATTCAACCGTACTGCTGTGGCTCTGGGGTCACCAATAGGCCAGACCAGTTAAGGGCAACAGTTTCCTTCCCTAAGGGACATTAGGTGAACCAGACTTTTTTTCCAACACTCGACAATGGTTCATGGTCACCCATCAGATTTCTAATCACAGACATTCACTGAATTCAATTTCCACCATCTGCCATAGCAGGATTCGAATACAGGTCCCCACATCATTACCAGGGTCTCTGGATTATGAGGCCAGCAATAATACCACCAGGCCATAATGTCCCCAGGTGATCTGTTGACATAACTCCATATGCACATGCTCAGTAGTGATTCTTAGTGTTCTGACCAATACTTACCTTGAGATCAATGTCACAGAAGCAGATTACTCACATCGTTGTTTGTGGGAGTTTGATATGAACAAACTGGTCTCCACATTGCATAGATTACTACAATGACTAAACATTAAGATCTGTTTAGTTGTAAAGTCCCTTAGAATGTTCTCAGATAATAAAAACTGCTACGCGTATTCCAATCTCTCTGTTCCACCTCCCTAACCCATCTTTTCCTAACCTTTAATCAATGTGAGCACAACATTCCATGTGGCTAAACTTCACGATGGCACAAAAGGGGCATCAAATGGTATACTCCAGAGAGCCAGGTTGTCCACACTCTGTTAACCCCAATCACCTGAATATACTTAACTATCCAAAAAATATGCAACCTACAGATTGTCGACCTTTTAGATTAGATTAGATTACTTACAGTGTGGAAACAGGCCCTTCAGCCCAACAAGTCCACACCACCCCGCCGAAGCGCAACCCACCCATAACCTTACATTTACCCCTTACCTAACACTAGGGCAATTTAGCATGACCAATTCATCTGACCTGCACATCTTGGGACTGTGGGAGGAAACCGGAGCACCCGGAGGAAACCCACGCAGACACGGGGAGAACGTGCAAACTCCACACAGTTAGTCGCCTGAGGCGGGAATTGAACCCGGATCTCTGGCGCTGTGAGGCAGCAGTGCTAACCACTGTGCCACCGTGCCAAAAAATTAGACTTTATACTCACAATCAAAATCTTTTAGACGGAATCGGTTAACTCAGTTGGCTGGTTTGTGATGTAGAGTGATGTTAACAGCATGGGTTTAATTTCTAACTGAGGGTCCCACAAAAGACTCTCCTTCTCAACCTTGCCCATCATCTGAGGCATGCTCACCCTCAGGTTAAACCATCACCAGCCGTTGCTCTCTAATGAGACAGCAGAGCTATGGTAACTTTACCTTTTACCTATTGGCTTATCCTCAAATCAACTGACAGCCATTGAGATGTCATGACTGTAAGTTCATTGCTTTTAGTTTGCTCTTTTCTGTCAGTCGAACACTTTTCTATTAGTCATCATCAATCCCTTTGGTAGGATATTTAAAAGTCAACAAGTTGGGCAAATTGTTCATGAAATTTGATGACAAGTTGCTTGTTTTCTCCTTGACTCACTTATCCCTACGTAATATTTCTTCTCCAATGTTATTAGAACTTGAGGTTTTGTTAAAGTAATATTATAATGTTCTAATTACAAAGTGCAAATCAACTGATTTTCCAAAAATAATTGCCTTACAAGTCCCAGGTCAAGTTTCTTTTTTGTACTTTTCATAAGTTATTAATAAAACAGCACAGGTAATTCACAAGTGAGTACAGAATAATAATAAATTAATTATACCAGCTATTTTAAACAGAATCACAACTCCTTTTAGTGACCTCAAAATGTTGTCATTGTCAAACCTAAAGCAAGTCACACGATCATACTTGTAGTAATTGTAATGAGGTCAGCCAATGGACATCATAGAATGAATTTCCCAATTGGGGCTGTTAATCTAGTTAAATCAGGGAGCCCTAGCTGAAAGGTATGAACAGGAGTGTCAGTGGTTCTGTTCACTTTGACAGCTGACTCTGATGAAGCCAGAGCCATTTCAAATACTATACATGCGTAAATGAAGGGTGACTTGGTGACAGGATACCAGCCTCTGTGGAATTATTTCATAACTCACTTATTTGCTTTCTCAGAAAATTCTGGTATCATTCTGTACTCAATAGCATTGACACCTAATAGTGTTCAATTGGAGTCATAGAGATGTACAACCCAGAAACATACCTTTCGGTTCAACCCGCCCATGCTGACCAGATATCCCAACCTAATCTAGTCCCATTTGCCAACACTTGGCCCATATCCCTCCAAACCCTTCTTACTCATACACCCATCCAAATCCCTTTTAAATGTTGCAATTGTACCAGCCTCCACCACTTCTCCTGGCAGCTCATTTCATACACCTACCACCCTCTGCATGAAAAACTTGCCCCTTAGGTCCCTTTTATATCTTTCCCCTCTCACCCTAATCCTATGCCCTCTAGTTCTGGATTCTCCCAGCCAAGGAAAAGACTTTATCTATTTATACTATCCATGCTCTTCATGATTTTATAAAACCTCTATAAGGTCACCCCTCAGCCTTCGACACTCCAGGGAAAACAGCCCTAATCTATTCAGCCTCTCCCTATAGCTCAAATCCTCCAAACCTTTTATATCTTTCCCCTCTTACCCTAAACCTATGCCCTCTAATTCTGGATTACCCCAGCCCAAGGAAAAGACTTTATCTATTTATACTATCCATGCTCCTCATGATTTTATAAACCTCTATTAGGTCACCCCTCAGCCTTCGACACTCCAGGGAAAACAGTCCTAATCTATTTAGCCTCTCCCTATAGCTCAAATTCTCCAAACCTGGCAACATCCTTGTAAATCTTTTCTGAACCCTTTCAAGCTTCACTACATCTTTCCGATAGGAAGGAGACAAGAATTGCATGCAATATTCCAAAGGTGGCCTAACCAATGTCCTGTACAGCTGCAATATGACCTCTCAACTCCTGTACTCAATATTCTGACCAATAAAGGAAAGTATACAAACATCTTCTTCACTATCCTATCCACCTGCAACTCTACTTTCAAGGAACTAAGAATGAATTGAATGAATTAACTTTATTGTCACCTGCACCAATGCACAGTGAAAAGCTTTGTCCTATGAGCAATACAGGCAGATCACATAGTTAAGTAGCATAGATAGTAAATAATAGATAAACAGTGACAAAAATAAAAACACAGGTGCAGGCGAATGTTAAAAACAGAGTTATTAGTAATTTTTAAAAGCAAGCTATTAAGTTTGAAGAGTGTAGAATGATAGTAGGAAATAGAAGATTTAGATCTGCACGAGGAGCTCACAACGAGTCGACCATAACTGGCGCCATGTTGCAGGAGGGACCTACACTCCATGGTCTCTTTGTTTAGCAACACTCCCTAGGACCTTAGCATTAAATGCATAAGTCTCGCTAAGATTTGCTTTCCCAAAATGCAGCAACTCGCATTTATCTAAATAAAACTCCATCTACCAATCCTCAGCCTATTGGTCCATCTGATCAAGATCCCAAAGTAATCTAAGGTAACCTTCATTGTCTACTACACTTCCAATTTTGGTGTCATCTGCAAACTTAGTATCTATATCTCCTATGTTCACATCCAGATCATTTATATTGCAAACATTTATTTGCCTGAGATCATACACATTGTTCTGGATCTCACCTGACCAAATTTTGGAACTATATGTTACAATAATATTCCCTCCCATGCTTTGAAATCTCCAGTGAATACAGGACCAAGTGACTTCATCTTTTTTTCATAGAAGCCTCCATCTTTACTCATCCATTCTGCCCTTACGCCTCTCCTTCCCCACTACCTTCTAGCCACCCTGCGGCTCTCCATTTCACAACACCCTTCTCTCTCTTATCCTCTACCCACCAACTTATTTTCCCACCTCTATCTGTCCTTCATCTCAACCTCTTCCACACTCTTCTCCATTTCTCTCCCTCTGTCTCTCCTCGTCCTTTCTTTCCCTCCCTTCCACATTTTCCCACTTTCATTCCTCCGTCCAACTCCTTTTCTCCCCTACTTCCTCCACTAAACCTCTAACCCCTCTCTTCCCACTTCACTCCCTCTTCCCCGTCCTCAGTCATTCCCTGCCACTCACCACTCCCTCAATTCTTCTTTCACCTCATCCACTCACCTTTCCACTTTCATCCTCCTGCTCTCTCCACCTTCCCTTCCACTTCATCCACACCTCTCTCTCTACACTGTTTCTACCCTTCGACCCCTTTCTCCATGGCCTATATGTCCCACCTCTCTCCACTGCACCCTCTCTCCAACCCCTCCCTCTCACTTTCCTTCACTACCCTCCTCTCCCTTGCTCCTTATGGTCTCCTCCTCTCTTCCACCATTTACCCTTTTACTTCCCCTCACTGTCTCTCATATTCTCCTCTCTTGCTCTCTCTCCTCTCCCTCCATCTCCCCATCTCTCTTCCTCCACTGTTTCCTTCCCTTTTCCATCTTTTTTTGTCTCCTCTTCTCCTCCAGATCATCCTCTCTTTAATCTCCTTCCTCCTCTCTCTCCACATCCATCTTATCCTCTCTTTTTCTCCCTCTCTCTCTCCTCTACTGTCTCCTGTTCATCTCTTCCATTTCACCTTCCCCATGTTTTCCAGCCATTCCATACCCCTAAACCCTAATGACATGCCTTCATTTATCTCAAAGGACAAATGGTGTCCACTCAGTGACTTAATTTTCCCACTGGCATGTTCAAGGACAGCAATTATACCCCAAGCATTTTTTTTCTGCTATTTTTCACATAGGTCACTAAGATTCTAGTCTTATATGTGAAAGAAACCTTTCCTAGTTTCCAGCATTCCTTGCTACCAGTTCATGCCAGATGGTAATGGACAGAACTGGAATCTATTCTTCACTCACTTAGAAGCTTTTGTTTTTTAAGAGCTGCATTAGAAATATGTACACCCAAATCACAGTAATCTCATTTTCAGTCTGCTCCTATGTAATGGAGTACAGGCAAATATTACACCCTGAATACTATTAAAAACTTAATTAGCATAGCATTAAAATCGAAAGTCCTAATTTTCAGAACATAGATGCATCAAACAAATGATTACTATCTTAGTTGTCAGGGCAAACAAATGAATCACACTTCCTATAAGCAACCAGAGAGAAAATAAAACATGTTGGAGCATTGATTCTCAAATATTCAGTGCATTATTGATGACACCAATGTGGTCATTTAGTTCCTGCATACAACAGCTATCTGTTATCAAACTGCAATAGGTTACAACTCAATCAACATAGATCTCATCTGAGACTGCTGGCATTGGATCATACTTAATGCCAGAATTTCAGACAAGAGTCATGATGAGCTTATTTTAAGGCAAATCATTCTGCCCTCATGATTTGTCTAACAAGATAAAAATTGCAGGATTAGTTTCTATAAGGCAAAAGCTACTTTCAAGCCTCTACTCATGATTACTTTTTGTAGGTGTTTTGGTGGTGTCAAGTGTAAATATAATGATGTTAACACATCTGCTAAAATCAATCTTTATCACAAACATCATAAGTGTCTTGAGACAGCTTGATGCAGATTAAACAATCTATATCACCATAAGTACCTTTTCAGAAAACCTTGTGTTAATAGAGATTCAAAATGGCCTGGCTGCCTTTTAATCAGTCAAATATCAAGTGTTCACTTCTCGGGCAAAACTGTGCACAAATTATGGGACAGAGGAAACCTCACTGTTCTCACCATATTCCGCAGTCTATAATGAGTTTAACTGGCCCAACAAACAGGGATCTCAAAGGACAATGGCACAGCCGCACTGAGAAAAAAACAAGCCTGAGATCCTGGTCAGCAGTTGGCACAATAAAATCAGAAAATTCGTCATTGAGTCCTAAACCAGCTAACTTCACGTTTAGATTTTGTTCAAACCATCATACAATTTTTGAGTCCATTGTTGGTGATTTTGCTCTGAACAGAAAAGAGAAGATAGTTAAGTGACAAGGTAATTTGTAACAAAATAAAGTCCCAGCTGAAATTCAACGCAATTACCTAATTTGAGAAGTAATTGAGAAGTTGTGAAATCACAGAATGTTTGTTGTATAGATTATTTTATGAAAGGATTTCAAGTGTCTTGAAACAGGTCAATGACTATTTGTTGAGCCAATGTTGGGAGAGTCCACCCCAGAAAAGATTCCAAGATAGCATAAAACTCTAAGAGAACTCAGATATTTAGATTCTGTAAGTTAGGTAGACAGTACAGAAATCCAAAATGGCCTGTTTAGTATTTCTTTTTTAAAATACGCTCCAAAAGACATCTCTTGCCCCTTCCAATCTTGCCAGGTGCCATCCTACCTTCTCTCCGAAGCCTGTTACATTCCCATCCTTTACTAAACCTCATAGCTTTGTCTTTCTCAGTGTGGTACAGAGCCATCCTCACATTCTATTTCCAAATAAGGCCTCAAGGTTACCGCTGGTTCGGCCACATTGCACTTTCATAGAGACTGTCTGTCTGCTGCATCAACGCACGAGCATGTGGCTCCAGTTTCCTTTTAGTCTGAGTACTTTCTTGAATAAGAATAAATGAAATTGAACCTTAAATTATTCAGATGATTATTGCTTATGAAGTTAACTAAAACTCTCTACTTCGATTGATTGATTTATTGTCATGTGTATTTGTTCCAAATACAATGCTGTTTGGTGCTGCCATCTTAAAAGACAGAAAATAAACCATAACACAGAATATGCAGCCAGAAAAAATAAAACCCTAAACAT
Source organism: Chiloscyllium plagiosum (assembly GCF_037043375.1). Classification (NCBI taxonomy): domain Eukaryota; kingdom Metazoa; phylum Chordata; class Chondrichthyes; order Orectolobiformes; family Hemiscylliidae; genus Chiloscyllium; species Chiloscyllium plagiosum. The sequence continues at coordinate 61,649,217 of NW_028270149.1, forward strand.
ACAAGATAATCAGAGGGTTAGATAGGGTGGACAGGGAGAGCCTTTTTCCAAATATGGGGACGGCAAACACGAGGGGACACAACTTTAAAGTGAGGGGAGATAGGTATAAGACAGATGTCAGAGGTAGTTTCTTTACTCAGAGAGTAGTAAGGATATGGAATGCTTTGCCTGCATCGGTAATAGATTCACCAAGTTTAAGTGCATTTAAGTCGTCATTGGACAGGCAAATGGACGTACATGGAATAGTGTAGGTGGGATGGGCTTCAGATTAGTATGACAGGGCAGTGCAACATCGAGGGCCAAAGGGCCTATACTGCGCTGTAATGTTCTATGTTCTATGTTCATCTTTGGCTTTATCTCAATAAAGGTGGGTGATCTTTGCAACAGCTCCCACTTCTAGCTCTGCCGTGTGTCTGGATCCGGGGTCCTCTACCCTGATTCTTTGAGTCCCTGCAGCTAACAGTCGGCACTGCTGCAACAGGGCTTTACCACACCGCTACCGCTGGAACAAAGAGTCGCCACTCTCTGGCGCCATCTTGTCTCCACCAACATCACCACCATGTGTTCATGCCGGGCTGATGTCGCCGATGCAGCTGTTGGCTGGATCAACCTTGCTCCGTTCACCACCAGACCACCCCATCCTTAGCCGCACTCCTGTCTAGAATTTTGGCTCAGCCTGCAAGTCTGGACTGGGGCTTTAAGCCTGGGAGCTGCTCCTTCCCCAGAGATTTCTGGCTGTGGCGGAGCTGTGTTTGCCTCATCCTGACCGTGCTGCTGCCGCCACCAAACACCTTCACCTTCACCATTTGCTCGGCCTCACTGCTCTCCAGGCCAGCGCCGCCATCTTCTTCCACCATCCAATGCAGGGCACACTACTGTCGCTGAGGCGTAAAAGGTAAGAGAAAAGACTTTAAGAAAAAGGAAAGCAAAAGTGAAAAAAGTGAAAGAAAAGAAAAGCAGTCGAAAGTGGACAAGCCCCAAGCTTCGTAGTCTAAAAGCTGCTACTCCACTGCCGTCATCTTTATAACATTAACAATGTTATCTTGGCTGGACATTCATTTGGATTTACAGGTTAACTCATATCATATCCAAGTTACCCCTTACAGATGGATGGAATTATGTTGTTTGTACAAAAGTAAAGCAAATGTCTGTGCAACATGCATGAGTTGGAGTTGAAACATGATTAATCACTTAATAGTTGGCCCTCCAGCTGATTTGTCTACTTCAAAAGACAAACATTCTGAAAATTGAAGTGTTAACCCCGTGACTTTTCAAAGTTTTTATTGATCAGACAATATTTGATTATAGAATGAAATATCCATTTAGCTACTCTATTGCTTGACAGCTGCATAACATATAAAATGGCAAGCAAACAGCATCCCATTAAGACAGCAGATTGGTTAATAAGGTTCATTGATTTTGTTTCTGAAATGTGACATTCCTAGTTGTGCCAATGCTTTACACAAAGCTCACTTCATCAATCCATCCACACCACATTTGGGAGTTAAATTATCAATTTGTAAAATGCAGCTTTACAAAATAAATAGTTTTAAGAATGCCATTTTATTTTAAAGAACGGCAATGTGCTTTGGACAATGTAAAATATTTGATGTTTTGCAATAGTAATAGCCTAATAATGTCTGACCAGACTTATACAGTCTCAGCAGTACATCTCTGCTCTTCTATTCTAGTCCTGTTGAAATGAGTGGTAACATTGCATTTGCTCTACTCACTGCCAACTGAACCTGCATGCTAACCTTAATAGAATCCTGAATCTGGTCAGACCACATTTGGAATATTGTGAGCAGCATTGGGCCACATATCTAAGGAAGAATGTATAGGTCTTGGAGGAAGTCCAGAAGAGGTCTGCAAGAAGAATAGGGGATGACAGGCTTATCATATGAGGAGAGGTTGAGGACACTGAGTCTGTGTTTGAAGAATTAGATTACCTACAGTGCAGAAACAGGCCCTCCGGCTCAACCTGTCCACACCGACCCTCCAAAGAGTAACCCACCTCCCTCTGACTAATGCACCTAACACTATGGGCAATCTAGCATAGCCAATTCACCTGGCCTGCACATCTTTGTGACTGTGGGAAGAAACCGGAGTACCCGGAGGAAACTCACGCAGACACGGGGAGAATGTGCAAACTCCACATAGACAGTCACCCGAGGCTGGAATCGAACCTGGGACCCTGCTGCTGCCTCACAGCAGCGCTCACCACTGAGCCACCATGCCGCCCTGGAGTTTAGAAGGATGTGATAGGTAGGTGGGGGGGGGGAGGAATATCATTGAATGTTACAGAATACTGAGAGACCTGAACAGAGTCAATGTGATGAAGATGTTCTCATTAGTAGGAGGGACTAGGAATTGACAACATGGACTCAGAGTGAAAGGATACCCTTTAGAACATGTAATGAAGAGGAATTTCTTCAACCAGAGAGTAGTGAATCTGCGGAACTCATTGCCACAGAAGGCTGTGGAGGTCAAGCCTTTGAGTGTATTTAGTCAGAGAGAGATTATGGAGGAAAGGCAGAAGAATGGGGTTGAGAAAAATATCAGCCATAATTGAATGGCAGACCTGAATTGATGGGTCCGAATGGCCTAATTCAGTCCCTACATCTTATGGTCTTAGGGATGACAAACCCCATCAGCCTGAGAACAAATGTCTAATTGGTTTATGTGGAGCTGAGCAGCTTGTGGGTACACATTAAACTTGCAAAAGCTCTTTACAAGGGCAAATGGTGTTCCTCTCCAATAAAATGCCTAAATCCTAAAGAAAGCCAGTTTATGTTTGCTCTCTAGTGTCTCTAACATATGGTCTTTCCACAGTAACTAAGAAACTTTGCAGTCCATGTAAGTGTGCCTCCTCTGAAGAAGTGAAAAGACCCTCGAGGGCGGAGATTGAAGAACAGAAGAATCTGACATAGAGATTGTTTATCTCAGTGAACCCATTGAACTGGGACCAATGAATCACTTTCCCAATTTTTTTTCTCTATACCCATAAAACCAGAATGTCTGTACATGTGTATTTATAAAGGACTTAAGAGTTATAACTAGTAGTTATAACCATTAGTTGTTAGTTGTTTACCAGAGTGTATTCATTTGTAATATATCATGGTTCTTTTTAACCACAGAAACATGGCACATTATTTCTTCAAGCCTGGATCTATTTGATTCCAAAATTAGTGGCTAAATTGGAGATTTTTTTCTATTTTTAAGATAACTCTTGGTAACAAGGAGGCTTTGTATCCTGTCCACTATTCCAGTGAGGTGCAAACAGTGATGTTGTCACAATGGATGGTGCTAATTACATGCAAACAAGTGTTGATCCTTTCACTCCCATGTTCAGCAACCTGTATTATATTTAAGTGCTGTCAGTCACAATGCACCAGAAATAAGTCAGACCCAAAGTGTACATGCATGGTGCAGTTGCGAGATCACAAAAGATTATAGGGATTGGAAGTAAGAATCTGAGGGTTTTTTTTTAAAAAAGGCTTCCTTCCAAAATCCTGACCTACAGAAGCCATTGACCTTTATTAAAGCAAATCAGTCACTCATACCCAATGCTGCTTTAACTGGGATACTCTGAGTAACTGTGTTTGAGTTTCACTCTGTCCTGATCCATTCATACCATGTACAGGCGTCAATACTGGGAACATGATATGATTGAAGTTTTGGTTGAAGTGATAACATGACAAAGATAAGGCATGGCAAAGCCATATTGGACATTTAGACATATTTATTTTTCACTGCAACAGGAATCAAAATAGAATACAATTTGAAAAGAAAATTATGATTTCATCTCACTTCAAAATAGTGAGACTCAACGTGACTGGCCAAATGTAAATGTGTGGGCCTAGAGGCAGCAAGAATAGAGTGCGCCAGATGGTGTTCAATAAGCAACAGATGGAATATTAATGAGGTCATCTGAACTTATAAATCAACGCTCATATTTGGGTTTTGATTTATGTTTCCTATATTAGTCCCCACACTATACAAATATGCTAAAATATAGCAAAAATGTAGTTCTGCTTCTGCTGTTTTCAATTTCCATTTTCATTGTTTTTAGTTTTCTGATTAAATCTAACTACTTTATGTCTTCCTCTGAAATCTAATTTTTAAAATCCTTGACTTAGCTATTTACTTCCTGGCTCCCACCTTTTGGACTGAATTGTATGGCCTTTGGCTTACTGCATCATATTTCGTGGAGTGATTCTCACCATGAGGCCAAGTGAGTTATCTTGATGAATATTACCAAATGTGTTACCTTGTTTGCTGTCGTTGCCTCAGTGGTGAGTATCACTTCCAATTTGTGCACCTTTTCTGTAACAACTCAACAGAGATCCTAGAATTGATCAATGTCCCTGCTGTTGGTGCCATACTTCAAACGGTCATTGTGATCTAGACAAGCGCAGTCAGTTCAGTGCTGACCTACATGGTTCCTGACATTTGCACTGGTCTTAGGGGCAGGAGGAAATCAGTATCCCACTTTCCGGGCCCTGTTAACATCTTCTCTTCAATACCTCACACTCACTCTCTTTGTTACTATACTGACATCCTACCAAGATACTGAAGCAGACCATGCCCAAACGTAGCAAGACCTGGATAATATCTGGGTTTGGGCTGGCAAGTAATATTCTCCACGCTGCAGGTTCCAGGCAATGACCATCTCCAAAAAAGAGAGTCTAACAATCAACCCCAGACATTTAATGGCATCACCATCACTGAATCTCCCAATGTCAACATTCTGCTTATCATTTATCAGAAACTGACCTGGGTTAAATCTGCAAGCACTGTGGTTACAAGAGTAAGTCAGAAGCTACAAAACATGTAGTTAGTATATCATTTTCCAAGTGCCCACAGAGCCAGTCCACCATCTACAAGTCATAAATAACATTCTTCACTTACCTGGATGAATGAGATCCATGAACATTCCAGAAGCTGGATATATTTCAGGACAAATCAATGCATTTAATTCGTCCCACATCACTCCTTGATCCAATAGTGCTCAGTAGCAGCAGTGTGTATTATTTACATGATGCACTCAAGAAATTCACCAGAACTCCTTATCAGCACCAGCCAAATCCAAGACAACTTGCATCTAAAAGGAGAAAAGCAGCATATGCAAACAAACATTACCACTTGCAAGCTCCCCTCCCAGCCACTCACCCTCCTGACTTGGAAATATATTGCTGTTCTTCCAATGTCGCTGGATCAAAATCCTGGAGCTCCCTCCTTAATGGCATTGTGGCTGGATCTACAACAAGGCAGAAGCTGCAGTTCAAGAAAGCAGCTTGCAGCCACTGTCCCGAGGCTAACAGGGGATGGGGAATAAATACTGGCCCCGCCAGCTATACCCACATCTCACAAATGGATTTAAAATACAATTCATCATCGCTGAACACGAAGCCTGTGCGCTGCTCCAGAAAAGCAAAGAAGATGTGGCAAAATTATCTCAATATTAAGCTGGGCCTCATCAATCATCTCGCCTGATTCTGCCATACATTTCACCATAACCAGATATTCACATTCCCAGAAGTTTCTGACCATTATCTTTGAAATGGAAACAAATTTGAAAAGAGGTTTATCAAGGAGAAATGGACTCTGATACCTTTGACTGTTAATTAATTTACTGTTCACAAACCTGAAGATGAACATTAGAGGTATTTTTCCTATAGTTTAGAAGTAATTTTAATTAACATTATATTATTGATTAGGTCAGGTTTAAAGGATTATCTCCCAGAGATATACAGACTACTTAGAATATTGATTAGAATTATTTAAATTGTCCACAAGCAATATACATTAAGTTGCATCACTGCATTTTGAATTTAAGAAAATGCTAAGAGATGAAGGACCACCTTATGGGCTTTTCAATTGAGGTGAGGGTAAGTTTGTGCTCAATGTGTTCAATGTGCTCATAAGGATTCTTAGCTCAACAGGCTGTCAGTACCATAAGCTATTCGAAACAAGGTGTGTGACATTTCCTTCTGGACTGAATCTTCCATTTATTTGGCAAAGTATGAGTTGCACTGTGTTTACTCAGAGAGATCCTTGCCTGGAGGTTTACTGTGATTTCACACCATATCTTACCAAATGCACCTCACTAACTACCCGCGTGGCCCCAACAGCAGTCCTCATGTCTGACATCAGACCAATCTCACCAAGCACTGTCCCTAGAGAGATCCGCTGAAAGATAGACATCCTTGGCACCTGCACTATTTTTGAAAGACTGCTGTGCACCTGGACAAGCACTGGCAATCTGGCATTGCACCTCACTGGCAGTGTAATAGGACAGCAGCCAAAACGCCACACTGCTCATGGCACATACAGTGACACTCCCTCAGACATAACCCCATTGCCTTACCCTAGTCACTGTTTAACCAACGGAGCACATACTTCACTTCTCCGTACCTTCTCACATCTAAACACGCTGTCTAGGTCACCGCTACTACCGGAGAAAGTGAAGACTGCAGATGCTGGAGATCAGAGCTGAAAATGTGTTGCTGGAAAAGCGCAGCAGGTCAGGCAGCATCCAAGGAACAGTAGAATCGACGTTTCAGGAAGGGCTTATGCCCGAAACGTCGATTCTCCTGTTCCTTGGATGCTGCCTGACCTGCTGTGCTTTTCCAGCAACACATTTTCAGCTCACCGCTACTACAGCCCAATAATGTCCAGTAGGGAAATATCATACACAAGTATGATGAAAGTTAAGTAATTGGACAATTCCAAACATAAGCATTTATTTACAACCATCAAAAGGGAAAACAAACTAAACTAATAGAGCCTTCATTTAGATTAGATTAGATTCCCTACAGTGTGGAAACAGGCTCTTCGGCACAACAAGCTTGCAAATGGTAATGTTTGTTTGCATCTGCTGCTCTTCTCCTTTTAAATGCAAGTTGTCTTGGATTTGGCTGGTGCTGATAAGAGGTTCGAGTGAATTTCTTGAGTGCATCTTGTAAAAATACACACTGTTGCTACTGAGCAGTATTGGATCAAGGAGAGATGTGGGACCAATCAACTGTATTGATTTGTCCTAAGAGGTATCTAGCTTCTGGAATGTTCATGGATCTCATTCATCCAGGTAAGTGAAGAATGTTATTTATGACTTATAGATGGTGAACTGGCTCAGTGGACATTTGGAAGATGATATACTAACTACATGTCATTCCTGAAGAAGGGCTTATGCTCGAAACGTCGATTCTCCTGTTCCTTGGATGCTGCCTGACCTGCTGCGCTTTTCCAGCAACACATTTTCAGCTCTGATCTCCAGCATCTACAGTCCTTACTTTCTCCTCGTAGCTTCTGACTTACTCTTGTAACCACAGTACTTGCAAATTTAACCCAGATCAGTTTCTGATAAATGATAAGCTCCAGGATGTTGACATTGGGGCATTCAGTGATGGTGATGTCATTAAATGTCTGGGGTTGATTGTTTGACTCTCTCTTTTTTGGAGATGGTCATTGCCTGGAACCTGTGGCGGCGAGAATATTACTTGCCACTTGTCAGCACAAGCCCGGATATTATTCTGGTCTTGCTACGTTTGGGCATGGACTGCTTCAGTATCTTGGTAGGACATCAGTATAGTAACAAAGAGAGTGAGTGTGAGATATTGGAGAAAAGATGGTAACAGGGCCCGGAAAGTGGGATATTGATTTCCCCATGCCCCCAAGACCAGTGCAAATGTCAAGAACCATGTAGGTCAGCACTGAACTGACTGCGCTTGTCTAGATCACAATGACCATTTGAAATATGGCACCAACAGCAGGGACATTGATCAATTCTAGGATCTCTGCTGAGTTGTTACAGAAATGGTGCACAAATTGGAAGTGATACTCACCACTGAGGCAACGACAGCAAACAAGGTAACACATTTGGTAATATTCAGCAAGATAACTCACTTGGCCTCATGGTGAGAATTACTCCACGAAATATGATGCAGTAAGCCTGTACATGAAGGATGGTTTGCACTTAAACTGGAGGGGCACCAATGCCCTGGGTGGGAGATTTGCAAAAGCACTTCGGGAGAGTTTAAACTAATTTGGCAGGGGGATAGGAACCAGAGGTATATATCAGAGGAGAGGGTAGCTGTTAAGAGGTCAGAAATAGAATGCAGAGAGTCTGTCAGGGAGGATACACAGTTGATAGGGCAAAGGATGGATTAAAGTGTTTATATCTCAATGCAAGGAGTGTCAGGAATAATAGTGATGAACTTAGAGCATGTATCAGAACTTGGAACTATGATTTTGTGGCCATAATGGAGATGTGGATTTCACAGGGACAGGAATGGTTGCTGGATGTTTCAGGATTTAGATCTCTTAAAATGAACAGGAAAGGGTGTAAAAGAGGTGGGGGAGAAGCATTGGTAATTGGAGAGTGCATCACAGCTTTAGAAAAGGAGGTGGTTGAAGAGGGCTTGTCTACTGAGTCAGTATGAATGGAAGTCAGTAACAGGAGCAGTCACTTTTTGTTTTCTTTATTAGATTACTTACAGTGTGGAAACAGGCCCTTTGGCCCAACAAGTCCACACTGACCCTCCGAAGAGCAACCCACCCAGACCCATTCCCCTACATTTACCCCTTCAGCTAACACTACGGGCAATTTAGCATGGCCAATTCACCTAACCTGCATAATTTTGGACTGTGGGGGGAAACCAGAGCACCCGGAGGAAACCCACGCAGACACGGGGAGAATGTGGAGTTTGCCTGACAGTTGCCTAGGCGGGAATTGAACCCAGGTCTCTGGCATTGTGAGGCAGCAGTGCTAACCACTGTGCCACCGCGCTGCCCCCAATAGCAGCAGATTAGACATCAGATCTTGGAAAGGTGTAGATGTATTTATGGGTGACTTCAATGTCCCCATTATTGATTGGAACCTCCTTAGAGCAGATGGTCTGGTTGGAGCCGATTTTATCAGGTGTGTCCAGAAAGGATTCCTGACTCAATATGTAGATAAGCCGCCTGGAGGAAGGCCATGTTGGATTTAGTGCACTGCAACGAGCCAGGCCAGGTGTCAGATCTCTTGGTGGGAGAGCATTTTGGTGACAGTGGCCACAACTACCTCACTTTTACCATAGCAATGGAGATGGATAGGAGCAGACAGTGTGGGAAGATATTTAATTGGGGGAGGGGAAATTATCCTGCTATTAGACAGGAGCTGTGGAGTATAAATTGGGACCAATTGTTCTACAGGAAATGCATAACAGAAGTGCGAAGGCTGTTTAAGGGGCACTTGTTGTGAGTGTTGGATAACTTTGTCCCACTGAGACAGGTAAGGAGTGGTAAGGTGAAGGAGCCTTGGATGACTAGAGAAGAGCAGCTTCTTGTCAAGAGGAAGAAGGAAGCTTTCTTCTAGTGGAGGAAGCAAGGATCTCACACAGTTTTAGAGGATTGCAGGGTAGCTAGGAAATAACTCAAAATGGACTGAGGAGAGCTAGGAGGGGGCATGAAAAAGCCTTGGCAGGAAGGATTAGGGAAAACCCAAAGGCGTTCTGTACTTATGTGAGGAATAAGAGAATGATCAGAGAGAAGATCGGGTCAATCAGGGATAGTGGAGGGAACTTGTGTCTGGAGTCTGAAGAGGTAGGGGAGGCCCTAAATTATTTTTTTGTTTCAGTACTCATGAGAGAGAGGGACCTTGTTGATCGTGAGAACACCAAGGTTAATAGGCTTGAACAGATTGATATTAAGAAAGTGGATGTGCAGGAAATTCTGGGAAGCATTAGGATAGATAAGTCACCAGGGCCAGACCAGATATATCCAAGGTTACAATAAGAAGCAAGAAATGAGATTGCTGTGCCTCTGGTGATGATCTCACTTTCCATGGGAGTAGTACCGGATGATTGGAAGGAGGCAAATGTTGTTCCTCTGTTCAAGAAAGGGAATAGAGAAATCCCTGGGAATTACAGACCTTGTTATAAGCAAGGTACTGGAAAGGATTCAGAAAGATAGAAATTATGACAATTTGGAGAAACATAGTTTGGTTAAAGATAGTCAGCGAGGCTTTGTGAAGAGCTGGTCATGCCTCACAAGCCTTATTGAATTTTGAGGATGTGATGAGACAAGTTGACGAAGGTCAAGAAGTGGATGTGGTGTATATAGATTTCAGTAAGGCATTTGATAAGGTTCCCCATGGTCGGCTCATTCAGAAAGTTAAGAGGTATGGGGTACAGGGAAATTTCTGTCTGGATCCAGAATTGGCTGACCGCAAGAAGAAGTGGTAGCAGATGAAAGGTATTCTGCCTGGAGGCAGGTGACCAGTGATGTCCTGCAAGGATCTGTTCTTGGATCTCTGCTCTTTGTAGTTTTTATAAATGACTTGGATGAAGAAATGGAAGGGTGGGTTAGTAAGTTTGCTGATTACACAAAGGTGCTGTAGATAGTGTCAAGAGCTGTTGCAGGCTACAAGACATCGACAGGATGCAGAACTCAGCTGAGAAGTGACAAATGGAGTTCAACCTGGATAAATGCAAAGTGATTCATTTTGAAAGATCAAATTTGAATGCTGAATACAGGGTTCAAGACAGGATTCTTGGCAGTGTGGAGGAACAGCAGGATCTTGGGGTCCATGTACATAGATCCCTCAAAGTTGCTACCCAAATTGATAAGGTTGTTAAGAAGGCGTATAGTGATTTGGCTTTCATTAATATGGGAACTGAGTTTAAGAGCCACAAGGTTTTGCTGCAGCTCTATAAAACCCTGGTTAGAACACACTTGGAATATTGTGAATAGTTCTGGTCGCCTCATTATAGTAAGAATATAAATGCTGTAGAGAAGGTGCAGAGTAGATTTACCAGGATGCTGCCTGGATTGGAGAGCTTGTCTTATAAAGAGAGGTTGACTGAGCTAGGGCTTTTTACACTAGAGAGAAGAAGGAAGAGAAGTGACTTCATCGAGGTGTACAAGGTAATGAGAGGCATAGATAGAGTAGGTAGCCAGAGACTTCTCCCCAGGGCAGAAATGGCTGTCACATGGGGTCATAATTTTGAGGTGATTGGAGGAAAGTTTGGGGAGATGTCAGTGGTTGATTCTTTACGCAGAGAGTAGTGGGCGCATGGAATGCACTGCCAACAGTGATAGTAGAGTCAGATACATTAGGGACATTTAAGCAACTACTGGACAAGCACATGGACAGCAGTAAATTGAGGGGTGTGTAGGTTAGGTTAATCTTAGATTAAGATAAATGCTTGGCACAACAAGCTGAAGGGCCTGTATTGTACTGACCCACTTTCCTGCATATGCTAGAAGGTCTCTGTCCATTGCCATCCTGTTCCCACTTCCCTACCCCACTACCATCCTTGACCTTTTCCACCCCTTCTGGCAATGAATCCCCCAGAGTTCAGTTTTATCAAAGTTGTATATTAAAATCTTTCAGTAGCAATTATGTGTATTTACTCTTTAGTACAGCCTGAAGTCTTACAAGGGACTGACATGTGGCTCAAATGCAATGGAAATTACCATTAAGTATCATATAATAACCAACAAATAAAACTGAGCCTTCTTCTGACAAAATGAAATCATGTGCATCCCTTCCCAGTTTGTAATGGTAACTTCAACTAGTATCAATAAGATAAATTAGTGACGGTCAATCTACTTCAGGCATCCCAGATGGTTCCAGTTGAGATGGCTATGACCATTTGGCAGATGTAGGTGTGCCTTTTTCCATTGTCTCTAAGCAATAAATAGAATTTTCTATAAGAATGGTGATTTCCAGAATTGTATTTGCATTAAGCAACTGTGTAATTCCAATTCTTTACATTTTGGAGAGTGGGGGGGGTGGGGAAGAAAATGCCAGTAAAGAAAACAAAGGATGATGTTTACTTCATCTATTTCAACAGTCAACATGCAAGCCTTTTAAAAGTTGACTTTCCACCAGACCAAATCTTGGCTGTTCATTTTTCTTTGGTGGACATAAGTGTGAAGGTTTGCAGATTGTATACAGTGGAATGAGATTGTCAGATTTACCTTCTAATTTTCTGACTCCTGAGAACTTAGATCAATTTGGCTGCACCAGCTATGGTGAAAATGTTTGTTATTTTGACAGTTCTTTTTTTGAGGCTTAGAAATGTAGGTATGTGTAATGACTGGAGAAATTGCATTTTCTGTGCCACCTGAGTACTGTACATTTTGGAATAAGGTACTAAATGAAAATAGATTGATTTATCATTGTTGTACACAGAAATGCCCTCAAATTCACATTCCTAAAACTGCATATGTGAAGCAGAGATGAAAGAAGAAATGTAAATCAAACAAAAATAATAGAAAATATTACAACCATCAGTTAACATCTGAGAAGGAACTGATAATGTTGTGTTTTGAATGGAGTTTGTCAGAACTGCAAGATGTAAGGTTATCCTCATTGATCAGTATGCAAGAAATATATCATAATTTGATGTGTTGACTTTTAAACAGCCTTAATGATTGCTGCTTACTAAAGAAAGAGGAAACATCAGACAGCTGCATTAATGGAAAACCAACAGTGTCAAGGTGACTGAACTTTTCAAATGAAAGTATATTTGTCACCACCGTTCAGGACTCATTTCTTTTAGATACATAATATGTTTGATGATGTGAGGTGTGCTGCCCTGTTTGTACTAATCTAAAAGCAGAGCATGTAGAGTTGAAGGAAATTTGTTTGATCACAATTTAAGAATGAACAGATTTGAGTTAACGTTCTTGTACTTTGAAATTGCAATTATTTTTGGAACACTGTAAGGAATAGTACTCATTTAACTTATTTATCAAAAAGAAGTAATATATCTTTCTATAGATAACAAACCCAATTTTTTCATCTTGTTTATGTACAATTGCTATTTATTGAGTTTTTTTTTGACTTACTGGCTGACATTTGCTAATTGACTGTCACTGGCATGTAAAAGGAATCATGTAATGTCAGTTTGAGTCCTTGATGTTATGGTGGTAATGGAGACATAGCTTAAGGAAGGGACGATTTGAGTGTTCAATATTCCTGGTTACAAGATATTCAGATAAATGAGAAAGGATGGCATTTTTGGTTAAGAGGAGCATTATACACTTGGAGAAAGAAGATATTTCAGTGGAGTCAAGGACAGAATTATAAGCGTTATAGGAAGGTTCGTAGTGGAGTTCCATTGAGGCCATTATTGGTAGCTTTGCTTTCTTGCATAAATGATTTTCAATGAAAGAGGACAATTTCAAAAGACACAAAATTTGGGAGGATTGTAAACAGTGAGGTGGACAGCATGGAAATCCAAAAGGACATTGACACACGAGTGGAGTGGGTAAATATGAGACAGATAAATTTCAATGCAGAGAAGTATGAGGTAGTGTAGTCTGGGACAAAGAACATGGAGAGACAGTACAAAACAAAGGATACTTTTCAAAAGGGTGTACAGAAGTAGAGAGGTGTATATGTGTATAAGTCATGAAAGGCGACAGGACATATAGAGAGTGTTGTTAATAAAGCGAACAGTATTATAGGCTTCATTAATAGAGGGCATAGAGTACAAGAGTAGGGAGGTTTTGATACACTTACTTAAGTCACTGATTAGACCTCACTCAAGAGTACCAAGATCAATTGGAATTCCACTAGTACCAACCTTCCAAAAGCCAGAGCTACTGGGGATTCTTTGGTTTATAATAATGTGAATAATTGTTGTTTACCATAACAGAAACTGTGTTCTGAAGACAACACAAACTCAGTTTCTCTCTCCACTACTGTAGCTAGACCTGCTGAGTTTCCCCAGCGCTCTCTTTTTGGTTTAGATCTAGAATATTGTGTTTATAGTTAACTTCTCATAATCAGCAATCAGAATGCATACTATCTCAGGGTGCACCTAAATGATTATGTAAGTATTGTCTTATTTGACAGGCATTAACATGGACATTGTTCAGTAAATGCAGTTTTGGATGACTTTGCTTTCATTAAGATCGGTGCTTTCTGTTACGCTAGATGTGTTTTAGGTGCCTTTTTTTGTGATATTCCAGGAAACATGCCTAAAATTTCATCTTACTAAACATTACTTATTCCACTGTGCAAAGACACCCACTATTAGGTTTTATGTCCAGTCATAATTCTCATTAAGAATACAATCTAATCTCCAACTATGACTATATTCTGGTCATCAAGAGTTGTATCACTGCACTGGTTGGACTGACACAAACATCCTGTTGAAAGCCCTGTATAATGGCATTGATATAAATATAATCTGAGTGGAGGTGGAACCAGACAGATTGTGTGGCACATGAATTTCTCTAAAACCAGTACCATTTCAAGACAGGAGTCCTGCCAAATAGGAACATCGACGAGTAGCTGGTAATTACCCATCTAACAGAAAAAAAACTTTGTAAAATCACTAATTTATGGTATATGAAGCATGCAATGAGCTTTATTAACAAGCAGAGCAGAAGGCATCCTCTCGCACCAGCACCTTTCTTGAAAATGTCCTTCCCTTTTACTCCTGTGCAGAATCAGCCAAATGTCAATCTGCATTACATTGCAACATTTTCAGCTGTTAATTGTCTTTTTGTTGTAGCTGAATTTTCCCCAAGATCTTGTGGGTTTTTATTGCAGCAGATGTCATCATAAACTGACAATATGCTTTAAAGCACCACAGGACGACTGCCAAAACTCTCAATAATGTTCATGGTTTTTTGAAGCGACAAGAAAATAACTATTTTACATTGAAATAGGAAGTGCTGGAGAAACTAAGCATGTCTGATAGCATATCTAGAGAGAGAAAAACACAGTTAATGTTGCAAGTCCCTCGACTCTTCTTTTGAAAAGAAGAGTCAGTTTTGATTAAGATTCACGGAACTCAAAATATTTACTCTGTTTTTCTCTCTCTCTACAGATGCTGCCAGACTTCCTCAGTTTCTCCAGCATTTTCTGTTTTTATTTCAGATCTCTAGTTTTTTTTTTATTTACCACAGATGCTGGACTTTTTAAGATGGCCTCCTATAGTTTCCAATAGCTGTTCCAAAATGGATTCCAGAAAGCCTGAAAAAAAAGGATTGACTATCCTCTCATCCACAGAAAGCATACTAGTGGAAATTAAACTAACGATCACACCAAAAATGTTCTTATCTCTTACTCTGCCCAAGTTAGGAAAGATGAACTGATACCTTTCCTTGTCCCACTCCTCTGCTGGTCACAAGAAAGTTTGAATTTCAAAAGGGAGGTGATTCGTCTTTAGGCATCTTCCACTTGTGGTGATAAGATTTTGCAATGTTTCAACTGTAAAACTTTTAAGATGTTTCAGAGAAAGGAGAGAGAGAGAGACAGCAAAGGCTCTGAAAAGGTTTTCTTTGTGGCAGTGTTGTTCAAATTCAATATTTTTTCAAGTCACATACAACCAGGGTCATTTGAACTCTCTCTGAAATTGTTGCATACTTTGATTTAATGTTATAAGCCTCCATTGATAATCTGAAGAGAGTATTCAAGAATATTCTATATCACAGGTTAGGCATCAGCTATGACACCATAGACAAATCTTGATAGCAGAAAGGAAGTAAAGACCTTTGACAACCAAGAAGGTTCACCAAGATTTTATTAGAGTGGTTGAGTCTTCAGTTAGGAAGAGAGATTGGAAACTTTAGAATTCTTTTCTATGGAAGAGAAAAGCTGAAGAAGGTATTCTAATAAAGGTTTTCAAGATTAAAGGTTTTGATAAAATAAATAAGCCCATCCCAATAACCAATAGGAATTAACAAAAACGCCACAAAATAGACAGTGGCCTATTAGTAACGCAGTTGGAACATTTATGCACTGGGTATCCTGATCTTACTAAGTTGGAAGAATTAGTAGGATCCAGAGCTGGAAATACTAAGTGTGACTTTTCTTGAAAAATATTATTTGTGGTTCAACACACTCCCGTAAAGAGGGTCAGCTGAAATACTCATTGAAATGACCTTAGGTCCCATGGCCAGTTCTAAAGTATTGACATTCACAGTTTGGTAGATGACTTAAGAGGGTGAAATAATTATGAATACAGTGATGGGTGATAAATGTGAGTTTAAACTGGAGGCAGTGTCATCAGGCTGCCCATTCTGGTTGGAGAACAAGCTTGTGACGGAGTGGGATTGAAGAATTGCTTCTGCTGGGCCTTAGGTCTGCTGTGACAAAGCTGTCAAGGGAGTAAGAGACATGTAGTAGACTCTAAGCTTAGAAAATGTGCTGTGTCTTTAGAACTAATTTCTGCACTTGCAACCGGGTCAGAGGAACTGTGATATTGGCATTCACCTGCTCTGTTCACCCACTCCACAAATACTAGCTGAATTGTCAGGTTACCCATTGATCACATAAATGTTTTCTGTCCTACAGTTGTTCCACAAGGACCTCTGTGACAAGGTCCAAAAATCAGAATGCAAAAATAATTGAATGCTACTTCAGCAGTGCAGTTTCTATTTGCATCTACAGAAAATTCAAGCTCCACTTCAAGAACTGTATATCTGTCTGATTTCCATCTCTGGCCTCCTTTTCCACTCAAGTGTTGTTGCCAAAGAAGTCAACAAGTTATCTGATCTGTAACTCCTTGATGAACATGTGTGAGCTGTTTTTCACCATGGCAAAGCACTGAAAATGCCTTTAGTTCAATCACAAATGGCATCCATATCCTATGTATTTTTATTCATTCACAGAGTATGGGTCTTGCAGGCTAGGCTAACATTTATGGCCCATCCCTAATTGTTATTGTATTGCTGTGGGTCTGGAGTCGCATGTCGGCCAGCCCACGTAAGGATCAGAAGTTTCCTTCCCTCAAGAACATTCATGAACCAGATTATTTTTTTCCTGACGATGGTCATCATTAATTTCTTAATTCCAGATTTTGTTTCTATTGAATTCAAATTCAATTATTGCCATGAGAGGATTCAATACCAGCACCGCGGAATATTACCTGGGCCTCTACATTAATAGTGTCATGATAATGCCACCCCAGCATCGCCTAGTGATAAACAACCTTTCCTCATCTTCTTAACCATCACTTCCAGTAGGATGGCTGCAGAGTAGACTCTCCGAGCAGAACTCCTCCCTCCACCTGTTCTTTCATTTGCTTTGTTTTTCTCCCTCTCTCCTCCCTTCTTTTGACCTCAGATACCCAGCTGCAGCCCCCAACTTAAGGCCTCTGAAGTGGGGTCAATAATCAGCAGGGATGCTAGTGGACAGAGAAGGGATGTCAGCAATCAGCGGTCCAATGCAGAGTGGGGGTAGTGGCCAGATGGAAGCAGCCTGGTGTGGGAGTAAGGATAATGGCTCCCAGTAGGGACCGTGGCAGCAGTTAGTGTCAGACCAAGTGGGGGCACCATGCATTGGTCTGCTGCAAAGAGCCTTTGGAGTCAGACTGTGATGTTTGTCTTCTTAAACTTTGTTTCTTGATTTTTTTTTTACCTTTAGTCATACTGTGTATAGCTGTAACGTAACATTTTTCTTCATTTCTCTATTTTGTAACTAAGGATTGTACCTAGGTACATTTGTACCTAAGACACTGCTGTAAGTGGTGACTTATAAACCTTTCACTGTACTAATTTGAGTACAAGTTGACAATAAAGCTAATTCAATAATTCAATTCAATTCGACTCAACCTGTCGGCAGCCTTTAGCATTGTTGACCTCACTTCCACTTTCCAGTTGAACAGAACTGCTCTCACCCCTGTTCTTTCTTATCTGAAAGTGAGTTTTATTAGATTCAGTCTGTAATACTCAGATTAAGGGGAGCTTTGATCCTTTATAAGCATGTTAATTGCAATTACAACTGCAGAACTAGCAGTAAGTAAATTGCAATTTAAAGGTTATCCTCATAGCATATTTAGTTGAAAGCAGACACAATCCTTTCACACCTATGAAGTTTCAAGGTGATCAAACTCCAAAATGCCTTGTTATATATGGACTTCATTTTTACTGTGAACAAGTGTTGATGTCAAATTCGGCTCATAAAACAGTAGCCATTCAGGCGTTTAAATCAATAGCCTCAAGCTATTTTAAATAAATCAGGAAATTAGATTAATAAGAAGCTAATTACCTTGAATATTATGCTGCCCATGCAATAAAATGGTTATTATGAGCGGGTGGGTGGCAGGTAGAAAGCGATTTTCTTACAAACTGATTGAAAGAGGGGAAGAAAGCGGGCTACATTATTTTGGGACTTTGCTGTCCATAACTGGGACACCTGAATAAAATGATATTCTCCTATATCACTGCCATGTGGCCACCAATCTCCAAACTTCCCTGCTACCTAGCTTGCATTACGGCTCAGTGTCAGTATGCTAGTCTTCCTTAAACGAGACACACATTTATCAGCACTGCATCATAGTATGTAACCTGATGGTACAAAGACTACATACTGCAGCTTACCTCAGATCACTTGAAACATGAAAGTATGCTCTTCTATCATAAACTAATGGCTAACTAAAAGCTCAGACACTTATATGCCTGAGGAATGGAACATTTGTATAGAAGAATTATTTCTACTAATGCCTATTGGATTATTCAATACCACAATATTCACCCTCAGTTTATGTTACAAGAAATAAACAAAGCATTGCTGCTCTGGTAAAACACCCTGTTGGAGGCAAACTCACACCACTGAGGCTCCCCGATACCTCCTCATCTAAAAGATCCAGGATGTAACTGGATGAGTGATCTATCCACAATCATTGTCATCATCCTCACAACCCTAACACAGTCACCAAAACTGCCTTCTGCCACTGCTGAGACTGCCACACACCAACCAATTAGAAGACCAACCCTGAGCTAGTTCAAGACAAGGCTGCAGGGAACCCTGTTTGAAGATGGTCTGGACTGAAAACTGTTGTCAGAGTTTGGGAAATTGGGTGGTAAGCAGCATTCTCTCAGTAAAAATCAGCCACTTAACACAACCAATCTTCAGCCCTGCACACAATTTTCAATGAAAACCGTCATCCGTTTATTTTGTTATCTACAGATTTGACAACTGCAATGCTTTCCTGCTCAGCGTCCCATCTTCCACATTCTAAACTGGAGTGCTTCCAATCCACTGCTACCTCTACTCATAACTTGATCAAAGTCCTTTCACCCATTAACCCAGTGCCCACTGACCAACATTGACTCCTATTCCACCCATGCCTTGACATAACAATTCTCATCCTTGTTTCCAATTTCCTCCATTGTTTAACTTGCAACCTATCACAACACTTTGAGATCTGTGCCTTCCTCCAGTTTTGGTCCCTGAAACATCTCTAATCTTGGTTGTTCTACAGTTGTAGTCTGTGCTTTCAATTACCAGGTACGTAAGCTCTGGAATTCTTTCTCAAATTGCTTCTCTATCTTTCGAAGATCTTTTCAATCCTACCCCTTTTCCATCTGGTCTATTTTTCTCTTAAATTATTTGATATTGAAATATTTGTTATTCACATGTGAAGCACTTTGGGATATTTTAGTACATTAAAATGTGTTTTATTCATTCAATGAGTTTTTTTTGTGCTATCAATTTTCCATCTTTATTTTAAAACATATCTAATCTTATAACTCAATGGAGCTTTCCATCAGCAACAGATGGATGCAGCAAGTGCTTATCCCAGCTAATTTGTAGAACATATTAAAATTGCTTCTATACCTTAGAAAAATATAAGAAAAGTTCTTACCATAATAAGAACTTAATTTCATTGACATAACATTCAGCTGAGTCAGAGATCAAGTGGTTCCATTAACCCTCTGTGCCTTTGGATTAGGACTATGGATAAATTGGTCAGGGATCTCACTTCAGACAGTTCCATGGTGACTACTGCTGAAAATGCATATGGTCTCGAAAGGTTTGCTGTGATGCCTTGCATGAAGGATTTGATAGCTGCTAGTTCCTTTGGAACTCTATCCCAACCAGAAGTATGACTTTGCTCAAAATTAATGCAGTCATTGCTGGTGATTTCAGTTGCCATTCATGCCATCTCTTAAAGCAGTGACATTTTCATCTGTGATTCACTGCGTGCCTTGTACAATAGTTAGCTGTATGTCAAAATGTCGAATAAAGTTAGTTGGCTCAACCATGTGCTTGATATCTGAGGGATCGAAACGCTCAAATTGTAGAGTTGGTGGGTCAGTGTGGACTTGTTGGGCTAAATGGCCTATTTCCTCACAGTAGGGATTCAATGATCATCTATGATTAAAAAACTCACTGATTTTATTGCCTATCAAAAATATTCTGTGAAATAATAAATAGTCATAAGGAAAAAAGATTACATTGTGCTTTCAGTGTGCTTACTCCCATCGAATACTATCTACTAGCCAGTTAACCTAATGTAAGAAACATGTGGATCAATGTATTACACCAGTGACTGGCTCCAGTCCCTGTGTATAGTGCTAAACCATTATTATATATTATTCTTATTTTGTTTTGTGCTTGCTAAATAGTGTCATCATTAAATATTTTTTCTGCTTTCACAAAAATGTCTTTTCTGTGTTTTTATTGTAACCATTATTCTCAGCCATTATCTAAAAATAAGTGAAGTGAACCAACTTCATTTAGTATCAAACTTCTAGGCATTTTCAAAACTGGAACATCATGAAACATCCCTAAACTGCTAACAGGCACTAATGTTTTCCAAACTCACTAGCAAATAGGTGCACTCTACCAGAAATCCACTTAGACTGTGGATACAGTGCATTAGCAATCATCATGTAGAGTTTGAGTACACAGGTGGCGAATGGATCAGAGTGGGAAAGACACCACTGACAGTAAACTGGATACAGGGAGAACAAAAGGACACTGGCAGTGAAGAAAAGACAAAGACTTGGCTTGTCTGTACATTATTAATGCCAAGTCACATTTATCAGTTTGAATTTATTGTCACATAAAAATGCCAAATGAAAGCTTACTTGCCAGCTCAGTGAATAGCTGGAAGGCCATGTTCAGTCTCCATTCTGTGCTGAGTTAACTGCCCTATTATCAAACAGCACTTTCCTTCAAAGTTCGCAGGCGATAGGTGAGGAACAGTATACTGGCAAAGTGAGGAATTTTTTTAACAAGATAAAGAAACAAAATTGGGAAGTGAACCATTTTATTATTTATATTAAAAAATTATATTGACTCGATGAATTGTCAGATGTCACCACAGATAAATGTAATTGCTCCAAACATCCCAAAAGGCTTTTGAGCAATCTCTCAAATTTAATGTAATTACCAAACTTTTCTTCTCTTTAATTGTCAGTATTATTGCATGGATACAATCAATTTATCATAATTTAGAAATGCATTACTGTTGCAATATTAAGTCTGGTCAAGAAGTTCTCACATCACTTAATTTTGCAATGTGTCTTAAAATTCTTTTAACTAACCAGTACATCCAATGCACTAAATGGCAGTCAAATGGGGTTGAATTGTACCAGGATTCAATTAGTGAGCTTCATGGAGTTTCATTTCCCTCCAGGAGACCTCGTGTGTTTTCACACCCTGGCTCCCCAAACTTACCTCATTATGATTGCACCATGTCTCACTGATGTTTCCACTTAGCATATTCTCCAACTCATAGGAGGCAGAAGTACTCCCCACTGCTGAGATCCTTGGCATCAAAACCAGCTTTGAAGCCCAAATGTCAAACATTGGGAGTCCACAGTTTCCCTTCACTGTGTATCAAGTGGGAGAGCAACCATAAATCAACACTTTTCAGGTCACACAGATGGCATGGCAGAAACATACAAGTGCACAGTCTTCTATCTGTGGCTGTTTAAGATCCAGGCCACACAGCTTCCCTATCCTTAGCCTCATCCCATTTTACAACCCTTTCTAAGTAACTGTAACTCTTTCCCCATTGCTAATGGGCCCAGCTTCATATCTTTGTTCAATATGGGGCCGTCTCATACTGGTTAGCCTTCAAACAGTTCAAACATTTGATTTTAATTTGCGCAGTAAACAAACAAACAGAAGCGGCATTTGCCTTTTGACCACCAATAAGTTTACACTCAGGGTGATCATTGCTCACATTTACTGAAATTGGGTGTCAGTTAATACCTATGTGACTTATGCTTGCCACTTCTCTGCTCTACCATGCAGAAGGTGATGTTCATCCTGCTCAATGGCTTCATCTTCCTCCTGTGGCTGCTTTCCCAACACTCTTGTCTGCTGTAGTTGTGCAGAGCACAGCATGCTGGGGTTATGTGACACACTCTGTGTGAAGTGTACAGTAATGCCCCTCCAAACTTATCCAAGCATTGGAATTAATCTTCAGCAGCTTACTGTCCGCTCTACCATGGTCCGAGATGAAGAATAGGCAGCATTTTACATTTATGAACTCATTCGGGGAATTGCATAATGAAGTCATCAGCAATGGTCGCATTAGCCCTGGTCTCCCAGTAATCATCCTTTTTCAGCATTTAACCATTAAACCAAACTAGGAACATGAGAGCTTCCAAGGATATAGGACATCATGACAGTGGCCAGGGCACACCTCTCAATGATGACTGATAAATTTAATGATCACAGATGAATTGAATGCCAAAGGAGTAAAAGTTGTTTTTATTGATAAACTCAGTTGTATATGACATGGTCTTCTCTGTGTAAGAGGTGTACTGTCTAAAGCCCTTCATCAGCTGGGGAAGGCAGCTTTGTTGTGAAAACCTACCTCCCGGACTGCAGCACTGATCTCGTCATGGGGAAACAAAATGAAACAGTGCATGTAAACTACATCAGTAACAACCTTGACCCTTTTGTGGGCTGAGTTTTGAGAGATCTCACACAAGTCTTCAGTGACTCCTAAAAGAGAACCAGACGTATCAGAGTTCAGTGAGGTTGTCACATTTATGGCCGAAAGATGGCCAGCTATTTCTTCATGTCGCATGTCCTGGTGCATCACTTGGAAAAATTCTGTGACAGTGTTCCAGAACATTCTCACCCTCTGGCTACTCTGCGCCTCATTCATTCAGAGGAAATGGCATTGAGGCCAATATCCTCTGGTCCTCCTCTATGTCCTGTGTATCCTGTGGGTCCCATATCTGCCACCTTTTCACATGGAGGGTGGTCCTGGGCTTCCTGATGAAGCTGTTCCTCTTCTATTTCTCTGAACTCTTATTACATCATTGTGATCCTTCCAGACAATATTCCCTCATCTTGGTGCATTCTGCTTTTCTTGCTTCTGCATCTGGGTTTTCTTACAGCGTTCTTTTTGTAGCCAATAAGGGTTTTGTGACTTCTGAAATGTAAGCTTCAACTCAATGAGATGTGTTTGTTTTCTTTGTTGCAGCTGGTAGTATCCTTGATAGTGTGTGTGCTGTTATTTAGTATTTCCTGGGCATAAGTTCAATATTGGGTCAGACTTCATCAGCCTCAATCTGATCCATAGTATTTTGGGCAAAGTCTTGACTATCCTACTTGCATTTAGAAGAGATACAATGGTTTGTGGTCAGTTACTATCTCAGATTATAAATCTGTGACATAGTCTGAGAACTTTTAACATGCCCTGTTCTTCGACTTCACATTCTTCTTCTGTGGTTCGCTGTATGAACGTGCCATCCATGGGACATATTCCACCTTTGATGCTTTCAAATGTGTTTGATATTATTCTTTTAAAGAGATTCCTGGCACGAATGCTATTCTGCAGAGAAATCGGTTCAGGCAATAAGATCCAAAATACCCACAGCTAGCTTTCTGGAGAATTCTTGCAATAATTCCCTTTGGTGAACAGAGCATGCTGAACTAATTTTTGTAGACTTTCATCCACTAAAGCCATTGGTTGAACTTCACTTTCCACAACTTCACTTAATTCAGACCCATGCAAATTATTATTCAATTGATTTGTTTTGGTACTGTAACAATTATTGGAACACCACTGTGTAGGTATTATAAATTCTAAAATCATTCTTTGCTTTAGCATCCAACCTATTGCTTCTTAATTCTTTTCTTAGTGTAGGTGTGGCATGTGTTTGGTGTGTAAAATCAGATTGGCTTCGCATTATACCTTAGGGTAATGTGGTACAATGCAGTTGCATACCAAAGGAGTGAACTTCACAGGTTTGGGAAATTTGAAAACAATTTTGGCTGCGGTGTACTTTCAGATTTAACCTTACCTACCTGCTTACGGAGAACTTTCTTGATTCTGACTGACATAAAGAAATGCTATGGTTTATCTTCCCTTGTACATAAGCTTTGCCATGAATTGACTCCTTACTTGTTTTAGGCAAAAGTGAGGACTGCAGATGCTGGAAACCAGAGTTTAGATCAGAGTGGTGCTGGAAAAGCACAGCAGGTCAGGCAGCATCCAAAGAGCAGGAAAATCGACGTTTCGGGCAAAAGCCCTTCATCAGGAATAGAGGCAGGAAGCCTCCAGGGTGGAGAGATAAATGGGGGGGGGGTTGGGGCTGGGAGAAGGTAGCAAAGAGTACAATAGGTGAATGGGGGTGGGGTTGGAGGTGATAGGTCAGAGAGGGTCACCCTCCCCTGCCACTGCAGGAATTGCAAAACCTGCGCCCACACCTCCTCTCTCACCACCATCAAAGGCCCTAAAGGTGCCTTCCACATCCATCCAAGTTTCACCTGCACATCCACCAATGTCATTTATTGTATCTGTTGCTTCCGATGCGGTCTCCTGTACATTGGGGAGACTGGATATCTCCTCGCAGAGCGCTTCAGGGAAATATACGGGACACCCTCACCAATCAACCCCACCGCCCCGTGGCCCAACATTTCAACTCCCCCTCCCACTCTGCCGAGGACATGCAGGTCCTGGGCCTCCTCCACCGTCGCTCCCTCACCACCCGACGCCTGAAGGGAGAATGCCTCATCTTCCATCTCGGAACACTTCAACCTCAGGGTTTCAATGTGGACTTCACCAGTTTCCTCATTTCCCCTCCCCCCACCTTACCTCAGTTCCAGCCTTCCAGCTCAGCACTGTTGTCATGACCTGTCCTACCTGCCAATCTCCCTCTCACCTATCTGCTCCACCATCCCCTCTGACCTATCACCTCCAGCCCCACTCCCATTCACCCATTGTACTCTTTGCTACCTTCCCCCACCCTCCTCTCTGACCTATCACCTCCATCTCCACCCCCATTCACGTATTGTACTCTTTGCTACCTTCTCCCCAGCCCCACCTCCTATTTATCTCTCCACCCTGAAGTCTTCCTGCCTCTATTCCTGATGAAGGGCTTTTGCCCGAAACGTCGATCTTCCTGCTCCTCGGATGCTGCCTTACCTGCTGTGCTTTTCCAGCACCACTCTGATCTAAACTCCTTCCTAGTTTTGTCGATTTGAAACAGGATATAGCTTATTCCATGATGACAACTATGTATAAGTATGTTAATATGATAGATTTTGTTACAGAAACGTTGAGGAAGGCCAGATGGTAGGTCTTACTCCTTGGAGATATTTAATTATTCTCCCATCAATCATTATTGGTGCAACTTAAAGTAACTCTTTAGTGTTAACCCTCTTAGACCTTTCATCATTTGTACAAAAGTGGCTCGTGCACTTTCAGCCATATTGACAGGGTATATTGTCATGCACTTTCCTCCTTGAGGCGTAAAAACTCAACCATTTCACTCTTTGTTTGAGGGGTAAAAATGTATTGTCCGAAAACTAAATGACCCTCTCTACCTTTGAAGTCCAGTTTACCTAGTGATCTGAACTGCTTGCTCTAATGTCAATTCTACTCCCGTTTATAAACAAACTCTGACAAGACCTCATCTCAAACACTGACTATGATCTGATCACAAATTAATTTTATCATCAGCCTCTCATACACAAATTCCCAGCAAGCCTGTAAAGATTGTTATGAATAAGTCCATGTTTTCCCTTGCTGCCTGCTTTCTTCTATTAAATTTCACACACTATTATTAAAATTCCATTGCACACTGAAATTATATGCCCTGTAATATCTTTTTCATTTGACAACATATTTGATCAATGCCCTGTCTCACTAACATGTTCACTGTGTTTCACCTACATTAGTCACTGGTCCGATCCACTTGATGTTTTGGTCTCAACTATTGGCTATTCTTGACCTTGTAAATCTTCTCTGTCATATCTCTCATTCCCATAACTAGTGCTCCTGCTAATACCTGGAATGTCTTAGGTAGTGGCAGCTGATCTTCTGAATCTTACCTGAGCTCTGGAGTTGCCCCTTTAAGATTGCAGGTAGCTTGCTGTGGGATGTGGTCAAAGGAACGCAGAGCAAGGACTGATTCTAGAAACATAGTAACATGGAAAATAAGTGCAGGAGTAGGCCATTCAGTCCTTCATGCCCGCACCACCATTCAGTATGATCATGGCTGATCATGCAATCTCAGTATCCCATTCCCACCCTCTCTCTATTCCCCTTGATCCCCTTAACTGCAAGAGCCACATCCAGCTCCCTCTTGAATATATCTGGCACCAACAGCTTCCTGTGGGAGAGAATTCCACAGGTTCACAACTCTGAGTAAAGAGATTCTTCCTCATCTCATGCCTAATGGCTTACCCCTTATTCTTAGACTGTGATTCGCAGTTCTGAACTTCCCCAACATCATGAACATTCTTCCCGCATCTAACCTGTCCAGTCCCCTCAGGATTTTATATGTTTCTATGTGATCCCCTCTCATTCTTCTAAATTCCAGCAAGTACAAGCCCAGTCGATCCAGTCTTTCCACATAAGTCAGTCCTGCCATCCCAGGAATCAGTCTGGTGAACTTTTGTTGGACTCCCTCAAGAGCAAGAATGTCCTTCCTCAGACGAGGAGACCAAAACTGCAAACAATACTCAAGGTGTGGCCTCACCAAGGCTCTGTATAACTGCAGCAAAACATCCCTACTCCGATACTCAAATCCTCTCACTTTAAAGGCCAGCACGCCATTAGCTTTCCTTACCACCTGCTGCACCTACATGCCAAGCGACTGTTCCATCATGACATCCAGGTCTCATTGCACCTCACCTTTTCCTAAACCGCCACCATTCAGATAATAATCTGCCTTCCTGTTTTTGCCACCAAAGTGGGTAACCTCACATTTATCCACATTATATTGCATTTGCCAAGCAGTTGCCTACTCAGCCAGTCTGTCTAAGTCACACTGCAGCCTCTAAGCATCCTACTCTCAGCACACACCAACACCAAGCTTAAATTGAAAAGCTCCTCAAAGCAATGCTTCCAACAAGTGCTGACTGCTTCCCTGTTATTATTGAACACCATTCCTTTCTTAGTTCTCAGTGGAGTAGGTCTTTGTCATGCTTGGATCAGAAATGGGATTAACTGCTCTGAAGAGTCCACACATGTCATGGTTTTCAGCAGGTTGCTGGGATTTCCTGCATTTGACGGTGACTGATCCAGTGCCTTCTGCTCCAGGTCAGTGTTCATGGCTGTCTGATCCCCAGATCTGTTTGCCAGCTCCTTACTGTGCCTGTGGTGCCCTCTGACATTCTGATGAGTCTTGTAGCATTTTCTCTTTCTTTTCTTGACCACAAAGCTTTTCTGTTGCAGCATTTGATACTTCGGTTTGCCTGTTTTGTTTTCCCAACTATTGTCGGCATATTTTGCTGTGTGTATGTTGGCTCTTATTTGACATTGAGGATGACTTTCACCCACTTGAGAGTTATGAGTGTGAGGTGATTGAACATAGTTTCGATCCATGCACCGAGAGCATCCCACTCCATACACGTGGGATGCTCAGGTTTTCACACGCTCCTACTGCTATTTGCACTTGGCCTCCATATGAATCAGTCAGAGATGTTCAAAATGTATTGCCCCTTTTAATGCATGTCTCCTCTCCAGTTTGGGTGACATAAAGCACCAGGCTCTTATGCATTAGCAGGGATGTTGCATTTCTTTAGGGAGGCTAGGAGGATGTCTTTGAAGCATTTTCTCTCACTTCTGAGTGACTGCTTTCTCCGAAGAAGCTTGCAGTAGAGATCCTTTTTTGAAGCTCTTGTAACAGGCATGCACACAACATGGTCGACCCACCACAGAAGACTGATAGTAACACACACATGCCATTGTCTCTAATCCCACTCCGTCCACCCTCCCCCCCCCACCCCATCCTAGAAGCATGCAGTCCTGCTTGTTCATAAGTGAGCATCAAAGAAAAGAGGCTGCTTCATATCAATTAGTACCTGTAAGATCAGCAAAGACTCATTGCTGTCAAAGCAGCAGGCTGCATGCTTTGCAAAGATCCAATCAGAGCCTTCCCCAGCATTAACTACACTTAGCACTTTTGATTCTTGATATCACAACCCAAGCTCTGGGTCTCCCCTCTTCCCCAGTTGTTTTAAATTATGGATTATTATTCTCTGTGTTGTTTCTCACTCACTAGTCACCTATTTGCTTCTCAGTGATGTCACACCACAATTTGGTTCCTCGTGGCACTGGCTCTGTGCTGTTTTTATCTTTGCTGTTGGGCTCACTCTTCCCAGCTCTCTCAGCTGTGCTCTTTACCACCTGTACAATGTTTAATACCCACTGCTGATCTTGTTTCTTTTCCCCTTCCATTGCTACCAGGTCTAACTCTTTTGAAACTCCTTAAGTATCATTGTTAGAATCCATGGAACTTCCTGAAACTACTCCAAATGCAGCATGATTTGGACAATCATTTTCTGGATTCTACTACTTTCCAGTCATTCTAAATAATCGTGCAATAACTGACATCATGAAATATCATACTTCAAGGGCTCAGTTAATAGTTACTCAGGAGTTCAAACAGGCTTTTAATCTTCTAAAGTTTCCTGGATAACCGATATTTTTAAACAAGTCTGAACCCACTGAAATATTTTTCTTGGGGGGATCTTTATCAAGGGTTGAAGATGCATGGTAATCACCGACCAAAATTTTAAACTTAAAAACCAAAAAATCTGTGGATACTGTAAATCAGAAACCAAAACGGAAATTGCTGGAAATGCTCAGCAGGTCTGGCAACACCCATGAAGAGAAATCAGAGTTAACATTTCTGGTAAAGTGACCCTTCCTCAGTCCCAAAACATGAACTCTGATCTCTTTCCACAGATGCTGCGAGACCTGTTGTGAATTTTAATTTCCCGGACAAATCCCTCAGAGTCAACAGCATCAAGATTTTGTGTGGTCCCAATGCACAATTTCAGTGTATGCTCGGAACCAACTATCTCCCCATTAATATATCTGGTCCCATTTTCTGACAAATGTCACAGGTTAAATTCAGTTAAGAACCAGGAATATAGAGGAACAAATTGAAAAATTCATGCAGGAGTCAAAGTCAGTTTATAAGAAAAGATTGGGAAGTATATTAAATTGAATCCAAAATGTATCTTATAAAAAATGACCCAAGGGAAATAATTCTGTCAAAGTAGGTATCATATTTAAAGTATTAAATGAGTTGATTACACTTATCTTCATAAGATTTCATCACCAATGCATGACGTAAAAGTTACCCGAAGAGGAAAATGAAATTATGTGCAGGATAACAATCAGTAAGGAAGATTTGTGGAATTGTCATTTCTGAAAGTTGAGATGTCATCCTGTCAAGATGGAATGAATCCTAAGTATCTGAAAGAAGCAAAAATAGGTATTACAATGGCATTGGTCACAGTTTTTAATCATTAGATACATGAGTAACATGAGGATTGGAGGTTGTTAACTTTCTAAAATGCTATTTAACAGGCAGAAGATATAGTCAAAGCAATTACAGATTAACATTGACAGTGAGAAAGTTATTAGAAGCCAGTTCTCAAGATAAAAATAAACTTTCACTTGGAAAAGGAATAGGCTAATGAATGACAGTCAGCATAGTTTCTTTAAATCAAACCATTTCTTGCAAACTTAGTTGTGCTCTTCAATGTTTCAGGTCAAGTGACCTGTCCTCAGTTCTGAGGAAGGGTCACTCAAATCAAAATGTCAATCTGATTTCTCTTCATAGATGCTGCCAGACCTGCTGAGCTTTTCCAGCAATTTCTATTTTTGTTTCTGATTTACAGTATCTGCAGATCTTTCAGGTTTTAAATTAAATTTCTAGTGGGTGATTACCTTGCATCTTTAATTGTTGATAAAGCTTCCCCTGAGAAAAATATTTCAGTGGATTCAGACTTGCTTAAAATGATCATTTATCCGGAAAACTTTAGAGGATTGAAAGCCTGCTCGAACTCCTGAGTAACTATTAACTGAACCCTCGAATCACTACTGATCCTCCAAATAACTCCCTTCCCAATAGCCCCCACATAGAACCCTTCTAGATGGCCCAACCTCAACCAACCTGACACTTCCACATGATGAGCACAAGACCAATTCTCCCTCCTTGTATCTAACATTAGCAACTGCCATTGCCCTCTCCACACCCTTATATGACATTCCCTGTTCTATCCACTATAATCTGATGTTCTGACATACCATACGCACTCATCTACTTACTGGCACCCTACCCAACTCACCTTAATGACATCCAATTCCTCACCCACATTGTCATCCTTACCCCCACCCTCACCCCCTTCACCTTATCGTTACATTTAGCTACTTATCCTTTCATACTAGTTGCCAAAGTGTCTGGCTGTGCTGGTAAAAGGTTTCAGCTACAAAATATGGGTGCACTGTTGCAAAAGTAGCATTTTTTTAAAGATGTAAGCAACATTTGGAAATTATCTTTTTAAAAAGTTACTTACTGTACTGTTAAAAAATTCATACAAGGTCTTTTTAAAATTCTGTGTAGGGATGTTGATCTTCTGCCCACTTCTATACCCCAGAAACATTGAACCCCTGATTCACTAGGATCAATATAACAGAATATCTGCTTTTGTACTCCATGTCGTCTCTGCTGTAATTGTGATGGCATGTTACATTATTAGAGGTGTTTTACTCTGTGTTGTTAAAGAGAATCCACCTGTTTAATGATTCAAGCAAATGCTGTAATTCAATTATATTATTCAATAAAGACAACAAATCTTTTTGCTTCTGTCCAGTTTGTAGTTGTATTGCATTGTAATACAGGTTAGTGGTCTCCTTTCAGCAACTTCACCAAAACACATATCATTATTGTCACTGTCACTTCTAGCTCTATGCTCGCTGCAAGTCTGCTAAATCTGCCTAGCTTACAATCAATACCTTTGACTAAATAAATGAATTGATCAGTTTTAGATTTTCCAGTGAAATATGAAGATTTTCTAATTTCCTTTTGCTTTTAATTAATGTTTGTCAAAAACTAGATCATGTAATGTGATACACAGCCACTGGCTTTACATTACTACCTTCTTCTTTTAAAATCATGGGTTGAAGCCAATACTGCCTTCAAACACAGTTGAAACCTGGCTGCTCACACCAATGCTTGCCTTTCCATTTTCTCCTCATCTTTCCTAATGGAGACATTTGTCTGCCATCTGTTGTTATAGGATAGAATTAACAAGAGTCTTAATCACAGAGAACTTTATTTCATCTCAAACCAGGCAAATCCCTTTGGTCTTCAGTATATATCAACCTGGTGACTCCCTGTGGAGAAAGCTAAGAGCTGGTTTCTGAAAAGCATCTGCAGTCATTTTCTCATTTTAATTACTAATCCTAGTCATTAGGCCAAGGTAATTTAGTGGAGTTGTTTGTTTGAATTAACCCTAAAAATGAATAGCAGGGGCTTGTGAAAGGCAAATGTAAATTTGCTAATTATTTAATCCGATCTATTATTTTTCAAAATTAAATTTCAGCCTGGGGGATAAAATTTGATTGGATATAAACAAAGAGTAATAGATTTGCTATGTGCTTAAAAAACATTATTCTATCACCTCAATCTGAGGCACTTACATTATATTTTGTTCTAATAGTTGACAGCTTTCCATGAAATTAATAGTTTGAACTTACCAATGAACAATGATGTCCTTAAATACCCTCAATGAGTCCGACAGATATTTCATATTCACTCACTTAGATGCATGCTGAGAAAGATCATAGTTTAAGTACTGATGTATGAACAGCTTTTTCTCACCTTTCCAGTCCATTCTCCCAAGATAACATGCAAATGGTCTCGCTGTCTGCATTATATGAGGGTAGTTTATCATCAGAATGGTTTGTTAACCGGTCACATTTGTTACTTAACATTTCCCACACAAAAGTATGCCTACTTTTACATTAGCAGTTGTTGAACTTTTATACTAGAGATTATTCGACAGAGGCATTACTTAACACTGTTGCTCTTTATATATTGTACTCAATTGTGAAGGGCAGGTCGTGCCTCACAAACCTTATTGAATTCTTTGAAAAGGTGACGAAGGAGGTTGATGAGGGGAAAGCGGTAGATGTGGTATATATGGATTTTAGTAAGGCATTTGATAAGGTTCCCCATGGTAGGCTACTGCAGAAAATACGGAGATATGGCATTGAGGGTGAGTTGGAGGTTTCGATTAGGAATTGGCTGGATGGAAGAAGACAGAGGGTAGTAGTTGATGGCAAAGTTTCTTCATGGAGTGCCGTCACTAGCGGTGTTCCGCAAGGATCTGTTTTGGGACCATTGCTGTTTGTCATTTTTATAAATGACCTGGAAGAGGGGTTAGAAGGTTGGGTGAGCAAGTTTGCGGATGATACGAAAGTCGGTGGAGTTGTTGACAGTGAGGAAGGATGTGGCAGGTTACAGCAGGATATAGAGAAGCTGCAGAGCTGGGCAGAAAGGTGGCAAATGGAATTCAATGTAGCTAAGTGTGAGGTGATTCACTTTGGGAAGAATAACAAAAAGATGGGGTACTGGGCTAATGGTCGGATACTTGGTAGTGTGGATGAGCAGAGGGATCTTGGTGTCCATGTACACAGATCTCTGAAAGTTGCCACCCAGGTAAATAGTGCGGTGAGGAAGGCATATGGCGTACTGGCTTTTATTGGTAGAGGAATTGAGTTCCGGAGTCCTGAGGTCATGATGCAGTTGTATAAGACTCTGGTGCGGCCGCATCTGGAATATTGTGTGCAGTTTTGGTCGCCATACTATAGGAAGGACGTGGAGGCACTGGAACGGATGCAGAGGAGGTTTACCAGGATGTTGCCTGGTATGGAAGGAAGATCGTATGAGGAAAGACTGAGACACTTGGGGCTGTTTTCATTAGAGAAAAGAAGGTTTAGGGGTGACTTGATTGAGGTGTACAAGATGATTAGGGGGTTAGATAGGGTTGACAGTGTGAACCTTTTCCCGCATATGGAGTCGGGTATTACAAGGGGGCATAGCTTTAAATTAAGGGGGGGTAGATATAGGACTGAAGTTAGGGGTAGGTTCTTCACTCAGCGAGTCGTAAGTTCATGGAATGCCCTGCCAGTAGCAGTGGTGGACTCTCCCTCTTTATGGGCATTTAAGCGGGCATTGGATAGGTATATGGAGGATAGTGGGTTAGTATAGGTTAGGTGGGCTTGGATCGGCGCAACATCGAGGGCCAAAGGGCCTGTACTGCGCTGTATTCTTCTATGTTCTATGTTCTATGTTCAATTATTTTATCTCATGAACCTTCAAAGACACCAAAACTTTCCATTTTTTAGTGAACGCTTATATCTATACAGCTACATTTTCAGGCTTTTCCAATGTAGTATACAAATTATCTGACAACTCTTCAATACCAGGGACACCACTTCAGCAGAAGCACCATCTTCAATTCCCAGTCTTCTTGCTTTGATAGGAAGTTCTTGGCACATTAGTGTGCAGTTACAAGACATTATAGTTGTCACGACAGATATTGCCAGGCACTCCCTGAGGGAAGCAATATAGGCAGCATTCAACTTCTCCTTCATTAAATTTTAATATAAAACAAAGTTAAAACACATACAAACTCAGGCAATCCATCTCTCAAAATGGCAGAGAGCATAATATAACAATTGGATTGTTTAGGCCAATTGAATCTGAACATAAGTGGTTACAAAGCAATGAATTGGTATGCTCATTTTATTCAAACATGCATTCAATTTAGATTACACAACAAATTCTAGAGTTTACTTTGATTTGGCAGCTTTACCATTCAATTTATGATACATAAATGGAAATATTGAGTAGATTATGCATATTTAACCATAGGTATATGCTGCAAAAATAGCTAACTTACTCTAATACATAGAATGCAGGGCATAAGGTTGATTTAGAAAGGGCAAAGCAGTTGTGATATACA
Organism: Chiloscyllium plagiosum; assembly: GCF_037043375.1. Classification (NCBI taxonomy): domain Eukaryota; kingdom Metazoa; phylum Chordata; class Chondrichthyes; order Orectolobiformes; family Hemiscylliidae; genus Chiloscyllium; species Chiloscyllium plagiosum. The sequence goes on from NW_028270149.1 coordinate 61,683,202, forward strand.
CAGAAGACAGCTTAACAAAAACTACTAGCCCTCTTTCAAACAGCTCCCCATATGGTAATTAAGTTGATTATGTCTTGTGTTACATTTGCTGAAAGCAGCTTTATCCTTAATTTAGTTTTATTATTGGCCCATGCAGGCTAAAGCTGTTCCATTGTACAACAGTTTATACTGTGGTTTGAAGAGGTGTCATTTGTCCTTTTCATTTTAAATGAAGAAAGTTTGAGACATTGGTATTGAGCAGTCTGCTCGAAAGCTAATAAAGGAAACAGCTAGTGAAGTTTGGAATCTTCTTTAACAAAGTTGGAACCATAGAAGCAGCCAGAATGGATGGGGTCAACCTCTGACAGAACCAGGAATGCTTTTAGTTTTAGCCTTTGGTAGCAGTTGCTGCGGTCTTGAAGCTGGATATGGAAGCTCTTATTCTTCTCTCTATTACAGCTAAAAGCTGAGGTTCCCTTCCTGCTGCTAGAATTGTGCATAAGACAATCCATTTTGCAGAATTTGCCTTTGTCAATGGTGTTATCATGGGATGTTACTGTATTGAAATAATTAATTGGTAGTTAATACATATATATGATTTTAAGCATTTTAATGGAGTACAACTAAGCAATTTCTTTTCCTTTATCTGCATTTTAATTATAGTGTATGAATAATATGTGTTTTGTTTCAAGTCAAAAAGTGTTGTACCAGAAAAGCACAGCCAGTTAAGCAGCATCCAAGGAGCAGGAGAGTCAATGTTTCGAACATAAGGCCTTAATCAGGAAGGAGGGGGTGGCCCAAGCAGCTGAGAGATAAATGGAAGGGGGAGCGAGGCTGGGAGGAAGGTAGCTTAGAAGGTGATAGGTAGATGAAGGTAATAGGCTGGAGCAGATAGGTGGGAAAGAAAATGGACAGGTAGGACAGATCAAGAGGGCAATGCTGAGTTAGAGAGTTGGGTCTGAGATAAGGTGGGGGAGGGGAGATGAGGAAATTGGTGAAATCACCCAACGTTGATTTCACCAGTTTCACTAGTTTCCTCATCTCCTCTATCCTCTCCACCGTCGACTCTGGCCTCTCACCATCACCCCCCCCATCTACCTATCACATTCCCAGCTACCTTCCCGCCAGCCCACTCCCTCCCATTTATCGCCCAGCTCCCTTCATCCTCCCCCACATTCCTGATGAAGAACTAATGCTCGAAACATCGATTCTCCTGCTCCTCGGATGTTGCCTGACCTGCTGTGCTTTTCCAGCACCACACTTATTGACTCTGATCACTAGTATCTCCAGTCCTCACTTTCTCTGTGTTTTGTTTCAAGCCTGGTAGTTTGACCAATTGAATTCCGGAGCACAAGGCTTTACACTTTGTTTTAAAATAATAAGAAGGCTAGGATCTAGATATCATCTTTATATATTTTGAGGGGGTTTGGTCTAGTTCAAAACAATACTACTCACCATAGACTCAGCACGTACGTACTAGCTTTCACTATGATTCTTCATTAAAGTCCGTTAAATAAATATCTAATTATCTAACAAAATACAAGCAAGTCAGAAAACTTTAGAGTGCCTTTATTTCATTGATGAATGGATAAATTATAGAAACAATGGGTATATGACTTGACAAATAGTGGAGACATTGTTGCAATGTCACCAAGGTTGCAAATTGAATTTTAAAGAGAGTTTGATGCTCTTGATATAGAAAAAAGGAATGTATGTGGAGCAACTTTGTTAATTAAAGGTGATAATACTAACAACGTGGCTCTGCCATTCTGGCCATTGCTGTCAGAAGGGTAAATGTCCAAGATCAGTGGGGCTCATCGTAATGTCTTACATCTCAGCCAGGAAGCCCTGGTTCAAGTCCCAGTTGCTGCAGGGGTGTGTAATAACATCTCTGAACATGTTGATTAGAAAATATCTACAAGGTAAGTCGATGTTGGCTTGATAGGTTGGTAGAATGCCAGGCAAATAGGGCACCAACTGGGTAACTGTGGCAAGGAGGCAGCATGCCAACTGGATCAGGCATTAGGATTTCAGGTGACAAGAGGGCCAGGTAAGAAATTATGGCTGTTTGGGGTGGAAAGGAGAAATCCGATCCAGCAGGGGATAGGAAAGGTAGATGTCAGGTTTGGCAGCAGGATGAGGTTGGGGGATAATCAGGTGCATTGAAGATAAGGGAGAAGGAAATTGAGTTTCTGATATAATCCTCCCCAGTTTCCTGGATGAGTGCAGTTCTAATCCCACTCACTGAAGTTGACACCATCCAGTACAAGCATTCATAGAATCATAGAATTCCTACTGTGTGGAAGTAAGCCATTCAGCCCATCAAGTCTGCACCGATCCTCTCAAGAGCATTTCACCCAGACCCAATCCCTCACAATTTAGTATGGCCAATCCACCTAACCTGCATGTCTTTGGACTGTGGAAAGAAACCTGGATGTCTGATCTTTGAATGATGACATTTTCCTGTGCTCTGGGAAAGGACCTCACTTACCATTCCATTAAAACCTCTTCAATCCCCCGCTGCTGCCTGACTTCCATCTCAATGCCCCATATGGAGTAATCCTCCTGAGCAGGAAGGTGCAGCCAGCACACTTTGAATGAAAGAATATGAAACATGGCAAGTCACAAGCAAGCTGCTTATAACAAATCTTATTTGTAACTAGATTTATAGTTAGGACTTTAAAGTAAATACTTGTAAGGGAGCATTCAATTGACAGGAAATTTGAAAAATATAAAGACATGAGAAAGCAGAAGTGCAGGATAGTGAATAGGTGAACAACAATCAAAGTGTGAAAAGAAGTGTGAGAAAATATAAGTGGAAAATTGCAACAGAATTTGGAACCAAAATATGTATGAACAGTAAAAAGGAAAAGCTTAAGGCTTTTATTTGAAAGAACACTATTTTTGTATTAAGATAGAAGAGTTAATGGCAGCAGTAGAACCAAATGAATATAACTTGGTATCTATTATGCAGATGTGATTGTTGGCTGATGAAAACTAGGAACTCAATGTTCAAAATTATTTTTTATTCCAGAAAAGACGCAAAGAAGAAAAGCAGGTGGAGTAGCATTTTTAATAAGTTATCAGTGTACTGGTGAATAATGATACAGATGCAATATCTGTTTGGGTGAAAGTAAGGAAGAGGAAGGGAAAAAAGACATGTATGAGTTGCCTGACCCCTGAAGAGATGCCTCAATGCAGGGTAAAGTATATATCTGTAAATAATGGAAGTATGTAAGAAAGGAAATATAATTGTCATGGGTGAATTTAATCTGCATATTGGCTGGAGAAATGATTGGAAAGGGTTACATGGAAGACAAATTTGTAGAATGCATCAAAGGCTGTTTCTTAAAGCAATGCATTGCACAATCTACACAGGAACAGAATAGTTTATATTTCATAATGTGTAATGAGGTATAATTAATTAGAGGCTCAGGGATTAAGGATCCTTAGTCAAAGATAGTATCCAATCAAAAACTAAGGCATATAAAGGGGCTAAAACTACTGGCAGACCAGAGGACTTAGAATACTTTCAGAGCCAGTGGGTGAGTAAAAGGCAAATAGAAAAAGCCAAACCTGTTAATAAAAGTAAGTTGACCAGCAACATGTTCAAACAAACAGCTTCTATGGGAATATAAAAAGAAACAGTAGCTAACGTACATTTGGGCCATTGGAGAATATGACTTGTCAATTAATAACAGGGAAAGGGAAATGGTAGATAATTTAAACCAATATTTTACATCGATCTTCAAGGTGGAGGATACTATAAACATCTCAAACATATCAAATGAGAAAGTTGTTAACATGGGGTTAAAGCTTACAACAGTTTCTATCACAAGCAACAAAATATTTGACAAACTAATCAGATTGGATTTGGAGATGCCGGTGTTGGATTGGGGTGTACAAAGTTAGAAATCACACAACACCAGGTTATAGTCCAACAGGTTTAATTGGAAGCACACTAGCTTTCGGAGCGACGCTCCTTCATCAGGTAATTGTCAATCACCTGATGAAGGAGCATTGCTCCGAAAGCTAGTGTGCTTCCAATTAAACCTGTTGGACTATAACCTGGTGTTGTGTGATTTTTAACTTTAATCAGATTGGAGGCAGGCAAATTGTCATGACCTGATGCTCTGTAACCAAGGGTTTTAAAGGTAGCAGCATTAGAGATAGCTGAGGCATTAGTTGAAACATTCTAGGACTCACTGGATTCTAGGAAGTCTCAGCAGATTGAAAATGTGCCAATCTGATGCCACTGTTCAAGAGGGGAGGGAGACAGGAAGCATGAAACTTATAGGCCAGTTACCCGAAAGTTGTGATTGTGAAATTGTGAAAATCCATTATTTAGGAAAAAAATAGCAGAACATTTAGAAAATCTTAACACAATTAAACAGCCAACATGGTTTTGTGAAAGGGGAATAATATTTGGCAAATTTACTAAACTTCTTTGAGGATAGAACACAGACCTGATAAAGGGGAGCTAGCAGGTGTTATTTATTTAGATTTCCTGAATATAGACAATAGACAATAGACAATAGGTGCAGGAGTAGGCCATTCAGCCCTTCAAGCCTGCACCGCCATTCAATATGATCATGGCTGATATGGTACCATATAAGGATTATTGGACAAGGTGAGAGATCATGATATTGAGGATAATGTATTAGTATGGATTGAGGATTGGCTAACGCATAGAAGACAGAAAGTCAGGAATAGTGGGCTTTTTCAGGCTGGAAAGACTTAACAAGTGTATTGCCAAAAGGATCAGTCCAAGGCCCTCAATCGTTTACAATAGATGGAGGGAATAGATAGAAAACTTGGCAGATAGAAATAAATGTAGTGAAGCATGAAGCAAAGCGCTGTGGTAGGAAGAATCAAATGGCTGATTGAGTTTTTTTTATTTGGATATTCTAAAAAGTACAAAACAGAGGGATCCAGGCTCTCTTATGCATGAAACAAACACATGTGGATGCACCAAGTAATCAAGAAAGGCACATGTAATTCTGGCTTCATTGCTGGGAATTGGAGTTTAAAAATACCAAAGGCTTGTTACAATTATACAAGGTGTTGGTGAGGTCCCACCTATGCATAGTTTTGGTCCGCACATTTAAGAAAGGATATGTTTGTATTGGAGGTAGTTCAAAAGCAGTTAAATTCGACTAATTACTAGGATACCGGGGTTGACTTATAAAGAATGACTAAACAGGTTTGTTTTCAGTGTTCAGAAAAACTAAGGGGGTATCTTATTGAAACATGTAAGCTTTTGTGGGGCTTGAAAGGGTAGATGTTAAGAAAATGTTTGCACTTGTCAGGAAAATGAAGAAACATAGTTGGAGAGAAAGGAGACACGGATTTAAAATGGAGGTGCAATAGGACGTCTTTTTCTCAGAATAGTGAATGTCTAGAATTCTCTACCCCTAGAAAGTTATTGAGGCGAGATCACTGAAAACACTTAAAGAGAAGGTAGGTAGATTTTTAAAATATTAAGGAGTTGAGGGAAATGAGGACCTGGCATGAAAGACGAGTTGAAGCCTGTGTAGAATAGGCATGATCTTACAGAATGACTGTCTGAGCTTGAGCAGATGAATAGATACTCCTGCCCCATGTCCTATTTTTTTTGTCAGGGTTTCAAGTACCATCATGAAAACGTAATCTTCGTCAAGCAGATTAGGGTTGGCCAAACCCCCGTGCAGTCAAAGTCAATTACTGAGGCCTTAGTACAAGACTTTCTATACTTGCGAAGAAACATAGCCAACATTGCACATTACTGAGCAGGTCCCCTCTGCAGAATAAGTGACAAACTAATTAGATTTTGATTTAAATTAGATTAGATTAGATTACAGTGTGGAAACAGGCCCTCCGGCCCAACAAGTCCACACCGACCCGCCGAAGCGAAACCCATCCATACCCCTACATTTACCCCTTACCTAACACTACGGGCAATTTAGTATGGCCAATTCACCTGACCCTGCACATCTTTGGATGGTGGGAGGAAACCGGAGCACCCAGAGGAAACCCACGCAGACACGGGGAGAACGTGCAAACTCCACACAGTCAGTCGCCTGAGGCGGGAATTGAACCCGGGTCTCTGGCGCTGTGAGGCAGCAGTGCTAACCACTGTGCCACCGTGCCACCCACAATTACCTTAACCTCAGCAAATAAGAAGACTATCACTTGGTTTTGGGGATGGGGAATTACTAAATAATGAAAAATAAAGTCTCCACAGATGTTGCCAGACCTGCTGAGCTTCTCCAGTGTCCTATGTGTTTGCTGTATAAAATGTAAAAAATTATTTTCCCTAGTCTAACATTGTTATCCAATGTTACTCCAGTGGCTGCAGTGAGACTAGGGTAAGATGGGTGATTTCACTATAAGGAATTGAGAATGACCTTAATTTGCTCTGAACCTTGTTGAGTCATGTGTCAATTCATCTATATAGCAACAATCTGGGCTGGTTGGCTGAGAGAGGACCAGAAGTTCAAGCTGTCTTGTAGTATTCTGAAATTGCAGTCTAAATTTCTACTATGGAGCGGAAGCAATGGTGGCTGCTGTCTGTGCTGCAATCAAACTTTCAACATGGGTCAGACGACACCACATCATGGTTGAATTCTCACATATGCAAATAGAGATGATCAGAACTGGAAAAGGTGTGCAATGCATTCTACACAAAGTTTTGTGCCAATTTGATGGCTGAATCCCTTCATGCCCATCAACATTGTTGGAAATTTGAATTTTAGCATTATTTCTTTATTTTTCAACTTAATACTAAGAATTACTATAATGGTCAACTTTTAACTATGTTCTTTCTATCTTGTTTGAATGATTCTGTACCTAGGTATTTGTGCCTAAGATGATGCTTTGTGTGGTGACACAATGCACTTTGCACTGGACTCCTGTACTATTTTAAATTGAGTACATGTGACAATAAAAAACTCTAAATCTAAAAAAAATCAAAATCTAATCCAAAGAGAAACTTATAGGCAATGCTCCCTTGCTTCTACTGACTTTGTCCTTCTGGGTGGCAAGTTTGGGAGGTGTTGTTGAAGGAGCCTTGTCAAGTTGGTGCAGTGCATCGTGTAGATAATACATAGTCTTGTCACTATACATTGGTGGTGGTGAATAGCATGTAGTGCAAAGCAAACTAGCTGCTATGTCCTGGAGAGGTATCAATCTTCTTGAGTACTGTTGGACCTTCATTCATCCAGAGACGTGGGTAGTATTCCATGTGATTGTGCCATATTGGTCATAGTGGGTTGAATATTATTGATTTTTTTACTCCAGTTATAATTTCTGATTGATAATAACCCCTGGCTGGTTATGGGGGAGGATTCTGCAATGGTATTACCATTGAATTTCAAAGGGAGATGGTTAGATTTTCTCTTGTTGTAGATAATCATCACTTGGAAGTTGTGTGGCACAAATGTTACTTGCTGCATATCTGCCCAAGCCAAATGTTGTTTTTATACACATACTGCTTCAGTATCTGATGAGCCACACAAGGTAATGAAAACTGTGAAAAGATCAATGAACATTCCAACCACTAACTGACACTCAGTTTGTGTTTTGGCAGGGTTACTCTGCACTTGACATCATTGCAGTCTTGGTTCAAGCAGGCAGAATAGTTGAATTCCAGCTGCTAGTTGAGTCTGTCCTTGACTTCAAGTCAGCATCTGACCAAGAGGGGCATCAAGGAACCTGCGCAAAAGTACAGGCAATGGAATTGGGGGACATCTCCTTACTAGTTTGTGTCAATGTAGCATAAAGAGGTTAGTTCTGATTTCTTGAGATCAACTACCTCACGATGCCTTAGGACATCATTGTGGGTATTCCTGGGGACATTGTGTTTGGTCAAGTCATCATCACTGCTGTTTTACTGGCCTTCCTTTTATCAGAATGTTAGAAGTTTATTTTTCATTCTTTCATGTGATGACATTCTGAACACCACCTATACAGTAGTTCAGAAATTATACCAAATGCTGAAAATACTCAGATGATCAAAGAGTGACAGTGGAGACAGAAATGAAATTTCAGATCAATAACCTTCCATGAGTTTTGAAATGCCATTTACCTGAAATGTTATATCTGTTTCATTTTCCACAGATACTGCCAGACCTGTCAAATATTTCCAGCATTGTTGTTTCGTTTTTAAAATTTTTGATTTCCGGCATCCATTCCATCTGACTTCTTTTCGGTAGTGTTAAATTGGTTTCCTGTAAAGGTACTCATTCTGTGGAATATGTTTGTTAAATTGTTATTGCAGTTTCAGATGCATTTCTGTAATTTTAAAAAAATTCATAAATAGCTGTACCATGAGCTGCTAAGAGGAAAGTGCAGCATTTCCATATATTCCCACATCCTCTAACTATCCAAGAATATTCTCTCCGCTTACCTACACTGGGAAACTTTAAAGCTGTGCATTAACCTTATGTTTTGGTTTCTAAAACAGAGCCACTTCTTGACTTACATGAATAATCATGCACTTTTTTCAAGTGACCTTGCTTAGTATTTATAAGACTGTTGACAACTTACCAATTTCTTCAACGTTTAGTGACCAATAAGGCCTTGATGGCATCCATATGATTAATGTGAACCAAAAAGTTATCTGAATTTACCTAAGGGAATGATCTAAAATAATTTCAAACTTGAATGTGAAAACTGAGACAAAATATAAGCTTTGAATGAAGTGCCAAAATCTAACAAAGTGACAATTGTTTATGGAAGTATATCTATTCTCTTAGTCTTTATTCTTAAATAAAACATAGAGTAACAAGTAAATATCTCATAAAATGTAAAAATGGAGAGAAATTTGTGGTGGACTTTCACCAGCCTATGTTAAAAAAAAACTCTTGAAATCTTCCCTGGAGGGGTAATAAAAACTTGTAAAATGAAACACACTATTTTCTACGAAAGCAGTCAGAAAGAAGAAGCAAGTTTAGAAACCTTAAATTTGGTGAGCATATGAGAAATTGCCCTTCACAAGAAAGTTTAACAGATTCAAGAAGATTGCTGGAGGTTGCTACAATCGATGTTACATGATGTAATTGGAGTAAAACATATTACAGTTAACCATCTCAATCTGGAATTTAATTAGAACTATATTGTGATTAGTCAGACGGTGTATAACAAAGCAACTCACATGGTCGAGTTGGATAACAAGTTAATTAAATCACACACACAGCATCTTTAGAAGAAAATCACAAATTACAACTGTCATATTACAGAGAGAGGAACTGGATAAGTCTACACTAATTAATTTTGTGGTTTAAAATTTTCCTACCAGGCAGTGATAATTGGATTGCATTTTTACATTTATGGTGAAACCCCAGTCATAAGGAATGCATTCAATGCCCTTTTCAGTGGTACCAATTTAACATAGGAGTTTAATATTAAAAGCTTGACACTGTACGATCACTCTCTTTCTTGCATCTTCCCCATGGATCGTTCATTTTTAAAGGCATCTGTATAATAACAGTGAAGTACTCCGGGTTGTTCTGAAGTCATGAACACTCCTGACGTTTGCAACTCAGAAGACAACAGATATAGGAGCAGGAGTAGTCCACATTGGCAATTAAGCCTGTTCCAGTATTCAATATAATCATTGTTGATCTTAGACTTAAATTCCACTTTCTCACACATTCCCATATCCCTTGATTCATTGAGATCAAACATCTGACTCTTTCAGCCTTAATTGTATTGAACAATGGAGCATCAACAGCACTCTGGAGTAAAGAATTGTAAAGATTCACAATCCTTTGAGTGAAGTAATTTCTGCTCATTTCTGTTCTAAATGGCCAGTCCTTTACTTTAAATCTCTGCCCCTATGTTTTAGATTACCAAAATCATGGGAAATGATTGCAGTGTCTACCCGATCACACCCTTTAGAATTTTGTATAAAATATTTCAGTGAAATCATCTTGCATTCTCCTAACCTATAGAATATAGATCCAATGTACTCAACTGTTTCATGGGACAATACTTTCATTTCATATATAAATTTAGCGAACCATCAACTTACCATCTCCAAAGGAAGTATGGCCCTTCCTAAAAATGGAAAACAAACCTGCAAACAGTTTATTAGTTGTGCACTCACTAAAGCTCTGTCTAACGAAAGCAAATCTTCTTTATTCTGATACACTAATCCCCTTGCAATAAAGGCCAATATGTCATTCACCTCCCTAACTGCTTGTTGTGCCTGCATGCTAACTTTCTGCATTGTTTTTGCAAGCAGACTCAAGTCTATGCAGTAACATTGACAATTATCACATCTTTTCAAAAGTATTTTATGCTTTTCTACTCAAATGACCAAAGTGAATAACTTCACACTTCTTCACATCATACACTATCTGCCAACCTGCTATCCATTTAACTTATCTGCATTTTTTGCAATCTATACATCCTTCCCACAACTGTCCTTTATATCTAACATTGTGTAATCAGAAAAAAAGATACATTATTCCTTCTCTCTTCATGAAAGGCATTAACATCAATTTTAAAATAGCTGAGACCAAGCATGGATCATTGGAGCACTCTGCTTGTCACTCTGCCAGCTGATGTGCCATTTATGTCCATTCTTTGTCAACTGTCTTTCAATTTCGATCCAAACTAATATATACCACCACTCAGAACCATTATCTTGCCTACAATTCTTTGTGTAGCACATTATTAAATGCCTTTTGGAAAACCAGGTGTATCTGTTGGTCCCCATTTATGTTCCTTAGTTGCATCTTCAAACAGAAAACTCTAAAAAATTTGTCAGAAGGATTCGTGCACTTCAGAACACTTAGATCTCACAACTGAAACTCTTATCAGTGAAGGAGTGTATTTTTCTTCCTACTATATATGCAAAGTTCTGAGCAGATTCACATTCCTTGCTCCAAATGATTTCCAAGTACATCCCTTGGACGCTATGATGAAAATGGATGTTGACAATTAATTTGTTCTTTTTCCCCAAAAGAGGTCATCCAAGTCAGGGAGCACATCCCTGTCTGTATAGATGGATTTTTGCTCTACAGGTGGATCAATACATCCCACCGCTCCTCTCTTTATCTAAATGTCAACTGCTTTTGTGCTAATATTTTCTATACTTAGCTTCTTATCCAAAAAAGGGAATTGTTGCAGGTTGTCAGACAGTAAACACACTCTCTGGAATTTTGGTAAATGCTGGAGAGAAAATAATACAGTTTGCATCCTATTGTGGAACCACAACCACTCCAGTTTGTATTTTTAATGAAGGTTTTTTAATAAATGTTTTAATTTATGTCTTGTTGTTCAATGCTCATCAAAGTGCTGTTAGGTTTAGCTACTTTTGCAACTGCTGTCAATTTATTCACAGCAATAGGTCACTCAGCTCATGATTCTTCCAGACTCCCTAACACCACTCATCACCACCAAAGCTATGATCTATAGGGCATAAGTCTGGTGTTTGATGGAAGATTTTCCACTTGCCTGGATGAATGCAATTATAATTCTTGGCAGAAACTATACTTTCATCTGGCTTCAGTCAGGTCTCAGTAAAGCTGCAAAAAAACAAAATAAATCATTTCAGTCTCAAAAGGAAGTTATTTTATTTTATGATTTTTTTTTCTTTTCGTAAGACTTCACTAGGTAGACAAACTTCCAATAACACATCAGGAGGAACACACTGAAAAGACTGACCTGGTTAATTATTAAACCTCTTTACAAAAATAGGCTCACGGCCACTAGTTTGACATTCAAACTCTTAAAAAAAGATAAAGGTGTATCTAAATTTAATATTTTTCACCGCAATAATCAAATTCTTTACTTACTGAAGAACAATGTTTAAAGGATGGATCTTTTTATTCTCTTATGGGAAGTCAAACCATGATTAATTAGTAACAGATCTTTCAAGAAGTATTGTAATAAAAATTAAATCATGAAAGGAAAGATTACAAAATATGAATCAAAATTCTTTTTAAGGAGAGATATACACTCTATCTGCACTGGTGCCCACCATTTTGGGAAAGACTCAAATGTGTCAATGGACACCAAATGCTCAATCATTAGGGATACATGTGCATGGATTTCACCAGAGAGAAAAGGAAGCCAGCAGATTCTAACAACCCCATTGATAACCTATTGCCAGCACCTGTTAATGACCATGTTGGACAGCTCCAGGAGCAGACTGTCAAGTAGGTTCACTGACTTGACCACTCACCTCTGTGCAGAGTCCAAAGATTAAGAGTGTGGGCTGTTGCTTTCCCTATGAGTCTTTGAAAATAATAAACTGAATTGAAGAGGTGACAGTTCCTGAAAGGGACTTTTAACAAAGAGAAACTAAAAAGATATTTAAAAGAAAATTACAAAGCAAATTAAAATTTGATTTTTGGGTGAGACAACAGCCTCTATGGTTCTCACAACTCAGGGACACCTGATCATGGACATAACCACACAAGAGAGGAATGCATTTGGGGCCAATGAACCCCTTCCCGTTCATAGCCCACAGCCTGAACCTGTTGATTTATATGGACAAGTCATTGGCCAATGAGTGCCCACTTGACTACAAATTATACAGTTAGCAGTCTCATATTTTCAGGTACAAGTTAACACGCTTGTCTAAAATTTCTTTGTAATATTAAAGTAAATTATTTCCCCAAAGGATATACTTGAAGTTTTCCAATAATGTGACAAAATAATTGCAACAGTGCTGGTATTATCTGAGTGTACTAACAATGGAACAATGTAAAGACTTTGTGCCAGTTGCTGGAGAATGATGAATTTAGAAGATTCTACTCAATCGTTTGACAATAGTGCTGTTAACCAATTGGATTCTTAATTGCACAGATCTTCAAAGAACTTAAGTTCATGCACTAATTTCCCAAAATATGTTGTTTCAGCACTGATGTGTAGAATATTTATAATGTCCTCTAAATCAAAACAAATCAAGTAATAGTAAAGAAATACCCAAGTGAGAAAAAGGCAGAGGTAAGTGGTCCTAAGGTGGTGTAAAATATTGAGGTATACTTATTTAAAAAGCAGTACACAAAATATGACATTTCAACTGAGTAATTTCACTTGCTTTGCTGAATGCTTGCCACTTGTCAGTTAAATTTATGGAGATTACTGATAATTGTTTAGTGACTTTATTTGGAAATTATTCTACACTAGCAAATAAATTCCTTGAGGTTGAAATAAATAGAAAAGAATGCAGACGAACTTACGTTGAATGAAATAAACAGCTTCACATTTGAGCATTATAATTATGTAAATTAAAGAAAAACCTTTGTTAAAAAAAGACATATTTTGTTGAAAATTTTCATCTTGTCTTCATCAGGACAATTTGTAAAAGCACAAATGTAAAGCGATAACAGCATTAATAGTGTACAAATGGAGAGTGCTGATTTGTTGGCAAGTAGACTCTTAACGATCCCAGATAAGTTTTTCCCAGTTTATAGTATACCTGAATTGAAATATCATTTTTAAGTAACCACTTCAGAGTTTTATCGTAATAGTTCAGGTTTGGGGCCGTCACTCACTCTTTAATTTAGTTTCACTGTGTGCTTCCCTGCTTAAGAGCATTGGGCTGTACAAGTGTCTTTGTCAAAAGTCTTCAAAAGAGTCAAAATTTAAATAAAAACTGGGAAAAGGAAACTCTTAAAACTTTAGGTGTTTCTTTCAATCATAACAGGAACTCTCCTGACTTTTGAAACTGGTGATCAGCCAAAGGTAAATGCTGTTTCAATCCAATCCATCAATCTTTGGAGGTAATACCTATTCAGAATCTGTTGTATCAAAGTCTAAGGTAAAGGTGGAACACACATACTAACCTAAAACATCAACAAGCTTCATTACCTCTCTAGTTTTCACTAATTTTAATTGAAAATTACTCAGGTTGGAGGACAATTAATACAAGCTGTCTCCCAATATTCAAAGTGACCACCTTGAAGTGAAAAACCTTTGGTACTGATCAATTTAATTGTCACAGCCAAATTCAATTCGGCATTTATATAATACATACATGCATACAGTGGCCAGTAGGGAGACATTGAATAGCTTTCAGGATTTGGATCCTTCCTTGATATCTTCTCCCCACACTCTGCCAATATAACATTTATAGAATCCCTACATTGTGGAAACAGGCCCTTCAGCCATCAAGTCCACACTGACCCTCCGAAGACTATCCCACCCAGACCTATCCTCCTACCCTATTACTCGACATTTCCCCTGCAGAGACGGGGAGAATGTGCAAACTCTGTACAGATAGTCACCCAAGTCTGGAATCAAACCTGGGTCCCTCACACTGTGAGGCAGCGGTGTTAACCATATTTTGCAAGTTGAATGTCTGGATAGCCATCAAGTGCAGACATTTCAACATTGACTTCACTGAATTGAGTAGGTTTCATACAATTTTACATAAATTGTAAATAATCCTTTCAGAGGCCTTCTACTAGTGACCAAAACTTAAAAGCTCAAAATCATTTGAATATTTGATTAGTAACCATATCTGTATTTAATCAATATCATTGTTACTTAAAGATGCAATACTTCGAGCAATTTACATACACTGTAATATCAAAAGGAGGAATGAAATTGAACAACTTCTGGAACTAATTTATATATTTAAACATTGTCCTTCATTTTGACAGTATGCCTGACTAATAAACTATTGAAGCTCAAATCACTTGTTGGTAATATTCTGTGTATGGTCTTTGAAAAGAACTTCTATGATTATCATAGCCCAACCAATTATAAATTAGTTTCATATGAATGCTGCTCAAATTTAAAGACACTGGGCTGAACCTTACTTTTGTTTTACTTAGTGCCAGTGTCTTTGAGTTTCACGGAATGTTTCTTTCCATGGGTCCCTTAATAGATCTCTCACTATGTCTTGCCAAACTTGCCTCATTAACAACCTACCTCATCCCAAAGGTGTCCCTCTGACACAATTCTAGCATCATCCACCAGTTACTTGATATCTGCCGAAAGACTGGCATCCTGGTGCCCAATGGAGCTGTGTCCCTGGACTAGTATTGACATTATGACACTCCTCTGCTCGAAGGAGAGTCACTCTGAATATGTTTGAGAAGGGGTAAATGATGGTGTGATTCTCTAACAAGGACCTTAAGCTCCTGTTGGACAGTATGGTCCACTGGAGGGCTATTCGCTTACTGGACCATGTCACTAGACATGGCAGCCTGGTCTGAGGTCCCCACCTGGTTTGGTGCTTTATTTATAATCTGTAGCAATGGCCAGCACTGCCGCAAGAAATTCAGGGATGCCTTACACTCCAACAGGATAAGTGCAAGACTCATCTCTCTTTGTTACCTCACATCTACTCTGTCTCTGTTACTGCATCCACTTCCCACCAAGGCTCATTCTATACAGGTGGCACGGTGGCTCAGTGGTCAGCATTGCTTCCTCTCAGCACCACGGACTCAGTTCTATTCCATCCTTAGATGACTGTCAGTGTGGAGTTTGCACATTCTCCCTGTGTCTGCATGGGCTTCTGCAGAGTGCTCCAGTTTCCTCCCACAGTCCAAAGATGCGCAATTTAGGTGGATTGGTCATGCTAAATTATCCGTAGTGTTCAGGGATGTGTAGGTTAGGTGTGTTAGCCAAGGGAAATTCAGCACGGAATAGAATAGGAGGATGGGTCCGGTTGGGAAGGTTGGTGTGGGCCTGCTGGGCCGGGTGGCCTGTTTCCACACTGTATGGACTTTATGTTCTACTGCCTGCAACATCTCCCCTCACTAGTTCTCATTCCCCCGCTAGCCCCAACGATTAAGCCTGCATGGCCTCTGCACTACCTACTCATTCACCCAAGGTAGCTCTCCACTTTTTGATCACCTGCACCAGCATTAAACAGACATGTCACCCAGTTTAACCTACCCAATCCCTCCTTCTCTCACATTACGGGGGAAAACAGCACATAACAGGGCAGAGAGAGCCAGGATAAGTTAAGACATGCTTGACATGAGGCTCCTTACCTGTAAGAGGAGTAAATTTCATCCCTCTCAAGAAAAAAACAACACCCTGTGAAGATGTGATATCCATGTCCTGCCAACTGAGTAAATCCAATTCTTCATCTGACTGTGACTCTCTGTTCACCTTGTCATTGCACATCTAACCACTGGCTGCAATGCCTTCTCTCCCTTGTGCATTGCAGATAGCATCAGGATAGCCACTGTCCTATGGAGAAATGACCCTGCTCTTCCCAGTATACTCTTGACCTCTGATGAAGAGAGAGTTCAGAGGTCTCAGAGGAAACAAGTCTGCTGACTGCACCCTCCACTGGCTCAAATACTGATGACTTGGCAGTGATATCAATATTAGAAAGTTTGGAAGCACAATGCGGAGAGCACCTCCCTGCAACAAATCTATAGCTTGCTGAGGAAGAAAGCTGCTGGCACTTTGATGACTACCCAAAACAGGTACCCACTCTGACACAGGTATGAGAAGACCCTGCATTGTCAGTAGTCAAGGATTGCATCCAGTTACACAGGGAAGAGCACCAGGCAGTCATGTGGAGGGAAATGGCCCTTGGAGCCCAGAAACTGCAGGACTGAGGCTACACTGTGGGGATCTAGCTGCCTCCAGCATGCAATTAGTTAATTACCTCCATAGAGAGAGTTGTAGCTGCTATGGATAGCCAAATCCAAAAACTCTTTATTGTCTGCTGGATCCACGCATAGACTTGTACTCCATCACTCCAGGACTACATCAATGTTTCTGACTGAAAGTGTGACGACGCAGGGACAGGGATCCTGGTATCCACTCCAGGTGTCCCTTCCTCAAGAGAAGACAGGGTGATGCCAGGAGGAACCCAGCTGGAGGAGGGAGCACACACAGGCCCCTCAGAAGTCTTCACTCAGGACACTGCAGAGTGGCTAGGTCTGCTGGGCGAAAAAATAATTTCTGTAGAAGGATTAGAGAGTTTCAGAAATTTAATTGAAGTTTTTTTCATTTTATTGAAATGCAATATGGGAGGTGATGCAGGAAGGTGTTGTCTATTGCAATATTTTTTAAAAAGCAAAGAATAGAAATTTAAGATTCATGAATCAGCTTCATTTTTGGTGGAGTCTTCCACGACCTGATCAACAAGGGCTATGGTGAAGAGTTTGGGTAAAATATATGAGAAATCAGAGGTGCCTTTCTTGATTTCAGAAGCAACACATTGTATTTTCCTATTAAGCCCAGTGGTTAACACTGCTGTCTCACAGCGCAGAGACCTGGGTGTGATTCCAGTCTTGGGTGACTGCCTGCGTGTATTTTGCACATACTCTCCAGGTTTGCAGGAGTTTCCTCTGGGTGCTCTGGTTTCCTAAAGGTGTGCAGGTTAGGTGAATTGGCCATGCCAAAATGTCCATCGTGTCCAGGAATGTGCAGGCTAGGTGGTTTGGCCATGGGAAATTTGGGATTATGGAGAGAATGTGGGGGTTTGCGTGGGATTAGCTTCAAAGGGTCAGTGCAGACTTGATGGGCTAATGGTCTTTTTCTGCACTGTAGGTATTCTATGGTTAAGTTCCAGACATCGAGACAAAATTCTCCTAGTGACTGGTGAGAGGTGACATATTAATGAGGTGACATTAGTTGATAATGAAAGTGGACAATAAACCTCATTAATAAGCCATTCTAACACCTGCCAAGATGCCGAGAGTTATCGACGTGAAAATGAGAGTAGTTACCTGGTGACTGCAGCTCACTGCATGTTCCTTCTTGAAAACCAGGCACCAATGTCTTGGGGTATACTCTAAGGGCAGCAGCGACACACACCCAGGCAGGCTGGCATCACGCACGTGCCATCCTCTTCACACATCATGGCACATTTCTGATTCACTTATATTACACCTCTGCTTTTCAATCCTGAACTGTGTGTCAGTACCTTTCATTGCAATGCTGTTGTAAGGACATTTTTTGCACAGGGACGGGCACCCAACTCATAAACTGAACAAAGCTGCATCACAGTGGTGCTCACTTGCTGTCTTAGCATTTATTCACTTAGCATTTACCTGGATGCTTTTAGCATTTCTACCATGTTTTACATTTTAGTACTTGACCTCCTGAATCACACTTTAAAGTCCCAGAGTACTTTTGTTTGGCACAGGTACAAATTCAGGTATCTTGTCCTGCTTGTTGGCTGTGATCAAGGTACTGGACATGCTGCTGTAAAGCACTCTGCTATAACAATCTCACATCTGCAGCCTGTGCCTGCAACTGAATGCTTCCAACTATGGCAAGTGAGAGAATTTTCTAGAATCAGACAAGAGGGGCACTCATGGGCAAGGAAGCTAGTTAATGAGCTGAACTTGGGATGATAGCACAAAAACATGCTCTACTCCTCATGGACAGAAACTGTCTACAATCCTCAATATAAATGACAATTTCCCAAAATATCATAAGGTTCAGTTCTTTTCTTTGCAACTGTGGTTCAATACACCATGAAAATCAAGTCATTTAAATGATTTCATGAAATATCTCAAAAGAGAAACATTTGGGAAGTACATGGATTTGTTTCTATTCAAGGATAAATTTCAGTGGCCTTTTCCCTTTCCTAAAGAAACATTTTCATTTCTTTCTATCATTGTGATCTCCATAATTTACTTATTGCCTTGCATTTAAATGAAGTCAAAACATTTTAAAAAGGTCATGAAACCTATAAAGTTTCTTCAAGTTGACAAAAAGACCAAAAAGACCAAAGAAAAGATCAGAAATTTGACTGAATGTTGGAAAGTGGCTGTCTCTTTCTCAGCTGACTAGGACAGATGGCAACAAAGAGGCAGCCCATTTGCTCCAAATTTTTATGATTTTAGATGTCATGCATCAATTTAATATTCTAACTCCCCCAAGCTGACAAGTCCTAAAATAGCAATATATTTTCCCAAGTACCATGATAGAATGTTAAATATTTGAAATCATCTTTCAATAAAGATATATTTTTACAGAAGTGTTTAATATCTACTTTTCACTGTATGAAAATATATGTCCTCTTGCCTTAACTCAGCATCTTAAAGGAATATTCTCTGTTCACCTTATCTATATTAAGGAATACATAAGAGTCACTATTAATCATCTTCCCTTCAGAATGTAGAAATGGAACATCTTAATTACTCTATTTCATTCATCAACCTAATATTTGGGATTATTCTAGCTACTCCTTCAGGAAATAGGTCCATTGTGTATGTTATGTTTGTGAAATGTAGAGTGACTAAAGTTTTATACAGCACTCTCAATACAGACTGATGAATGTGTGCCGAAACCGCTTTGCAATCTTTGTTGACAGTTCTGACTGTACTTCATAAGATTCTATTGATGCATCAGTTAATACACTTTTAAACCTATGTGTGTTCACTCTGTTCCCTTTATTGCTCAAAAGTTGCTTCTTTACTTTTTGTATAATGCTGTACATATCAGTGTTAAATACAATTTATTGACTTATGCAACTGATCTTAAAAAAATCTATTCATCAATAGCTATATACTCTGCCCTTACTATTTGATTTGGGCATCTAGGTAATTGAATAGACAGAAAACAGATAATCTGAGCACTATTACATTGCACTGAATATCTTTCTCCAAGATAATACACAATAATTAGCACTGCTGCGTCACAGCACCAGAGACCCGGTTTGATTCTACCCATCTGTGTGGAGTTTGCACGTTTTCCATATGTTTGCATGGGTTTCTTCCGGGTTCTCCAATTTCCTCCCCAAGTCCAAAGATGTCCAAAGGTGGATTGGCCATGCTGAATTGTCCATGTTGTCCATGGATGTGCATAGTGTGTGGATTAGCAATAGGAAATTCAGGGCTATAGGGATAAGGTGATCTGACATTCCTCACGACCACTTTCCTACCATTTCCCCCCTAATCATTGATCATCCACTGATCAAGAATCTATGTATCTCATTCTTAAACGTACACAGGAATGCTGTCCACGCAGGTCTCTGTGGCAAGGAGTTCAAAAGACTCATAACATCTGAGAGAAGAAATTATTCATCAACATTCAGTCGTAAATTGGTGCCACTTTATTCTGAGACTATGCCCTCTGTTCCCGGACTGTTCCATGAGGTGAACATCTTCTCAGCATTTACCCTAAAAAGCCCTTAAGAATCTTATATGGTTAAATGAGATCACCTCTCATTCGTCTAAGTGAGTAGAGTCCTGACTTGTTTAACCTTTGCTCACAAGACAATTCCTCCATACAAGGTAACTATTTTTGTGAAACTTCGTTGAACTGCCTTCAATGAACTGATACTTTTCCTGAAATATGGGGAACAAAACCATTCACAGTAGCCGAGATGAGGTCTCACCAGCACCTTGTACAATTGCAGAAATACTTCCCTCTTCTTATACTCCAGCTCCTTGAATAAACAGCTGACAATACATGAGTACTAACTGGGTAAGAAATTGCATCCAAATGTATATTTAAATTAGTTAGAACATTTACACAAAACAAACATCTTCAAGATGTTTTTTGAAGAAGTAACAAAGAGGACTGATGATGACAGAGTGGTATATGTGAACTATATAGACTTCAGTAAGGCAATCAATGAGGTTCCCCATGAGAGACTGGTTCGTAAAATTAGATCTCATGGGATACAGGGAGAACTAGCCATTTGGATACAGAACTAGCTCAAAGGTAGAAGACAGAGAGGGTGGTGGTGGGGGGGTGTTCTTCAGACTGGAAGCCTGTGACCAGTGAAGTGCCACAAAAATCGGTGCTGGGTCCATTACTTTTGATCATTTATATAAATGATTTAGATGTGAGCATAAGAGGTTTAGTTAATAAGTTTGCAGATGACACTAAAATTGGAGGTGTAGTGGACAGTGAAGAAGGTTACCTCAGATTACTACGGGATCTTGATCAGATGGGCCAATGGGCTGAGAAGTGGCAGAAGGAGTTTAATTTAGATAAAGGAGAGGTGCTGCACTTGGGGAAAGCAAATCTTAGTAGGACTTATACACTTAATTCACGTGTCCTAGCGAGTGCTGCTGAACAAAGAGACCTTGGAGTGTAGGTTCATAGCTCCTTGAAAGTGGAGTCGCAGGTAGATAGGATAGTGAAGAAGGTGTTTGCTATGCTTTCCTTTATTGTTTAAAGTATTGATTACATGAGTTGGGAGGTCATGTTGCGGCTGTACAGGACATTGGTTAGGCCACTGTTAGAATATTGTGTGCAATTTTGGTCTCCTTCCTATCGGAACAATGTTATGAAACTTAAAAGGAAAGATTTACAAGGATGTTGCCAGGGTTGGAGGATTTGAGCTATCAGGAGAGGTTGAGTAGGATTGGGCTGTTTTCTGTGGAGCATCAGAGGCTGAGGGGTGACGTTATAGAAGTTTATAAAATCATGAGGGGCATGGATAGGGTAAATAGACAAAGTCTTTTCCCTGAGGATGGGGAAGTCCAGAACTAGAGGGCATTGGTTTAGGGTGAGAGGGGAAAGATATTAAAGAGACCTAAGGGGCAATGCTTTCACGTAATATGTATATGGAATAAGCTGCCAGAGGAAGTGGTGGAAGCTGGTACAATTACAACATTTAAAAGGCATCTGGATGGGTATATGAATAGAAAGGGTTTGGAGGGATATGGGCCGGGTGCTGGCAGGTGGGACTAGATTAGGTTGGGATATCTGGTCGGCATGGATGAGTTGGACCGAAGGGTCTGTTTCCGTGCTGTACATCTCTATGACTCTATAATGCTAAGAGTATAGAATAAAGTACTTCAGAAAGTTAACCATTTGCATTTATGTAGCACCTCTGTTGAAGATAAATGTTCCAAGGTGCAAAACAGAAGCATAATCAGAATAAAGATGAATGTCAAATTATAAAAACGGTATTTCCACTGTAAAATTTTAATAAGAATTTTTAGAAAGTGTTGGAAGTGAAGAGGAATACACTTGTCAGTTTCTTACTAAATTATTGTTTCTATGGGTATTTACTCAATGTATTTCTTGAAAGGGCTATTAGTTTACCGAATGTTGATATTGGGCCAAGAGACCTTTTTTTAATTGTATCCTATTTATTTGTGTGTATGGAGATTAAGTTTTGCTGTGTTCCAGACATGTGCACTTTGCAAGTTCCTAATCATTCTTCCACATTCTAGACAACTCCAAATTTCCCAGCTGTACTATTTCAGACTCCTAAGATATCTTACATTCACAGTCAATGATTTGCAACTGTTTGGTCCTTTCAATTTATTTTCAATGCAATGATTGACAGTTTTCAGGATAAATATTATCTGACAAATTGAGAGACAGTTTGGAAAATATCAGCCAATGCCACAATTCTTTCCCCTTCATTTTGAACTAATCTTGGAGTCAGAAGCTGTCGGTTCAAGACCTGCTGAAGTAGGTGAACACAATTCATGCTGGGGTTTAGATTAGATTACCTACGATATGGAAATAGGCCCAACAAGTCCACACTGACCCTTTGAAGAGTAACCCACCCAAACCCATCTCCCTCTGACTAATGCACCTAACACTATTGGCAATTTAGCAAAGCCAATCCCCTTGATCTGTATTACTTTAGAACTTTGGGAGGAAACCAGAGCACCTGGAGGAAACCCACGCAGACAGGGGGAGAAAGTGCAAAGTCCACACAGACAGTCACCCAAAGCTGGAATCGAGCCCGTGTCCCTGGTAGTGCACTACTACTGCACATCAGTGGCACCAATTTTTGGAGAAGACATTAAAGGATGACCTTATTTGACCATTTCCATAAGATGATGTAAATATCCTATACCATTAATGTGCTCAGGTGTCTAGACCAACATTTTTTCTCCAAACAATATCAATGCCAATCATTGCATTTCAAATCATTTTTTGTCAAGCCATTTAAGGAGAATTATGTGTGAAGGTCAAATACTAACACCAGATCTTTCCGTATTACATCATGACTTTTATCATCCTATATTCTGATTTCCTTCCCACAATTAACATGGTTAAAACTGCCTGTCTTCACCTTCTTTACCATCTGTTATTTCTGATGTCAGCTGGACTCCCCAGCTGGAATGTTTGGCCTATTTTTGTATTTGTCTGTGGACTTCCTGAAATTTTGCTACCTTTCTTTGTGCTTGTGGGCTTGTTTAAAATATCAATTGCTCCAATAACATTTTAATTGGAAAGCAATTCCAATTTTTTTGTCATCTGTGTTAGTGTGGCATGCCAGCCAATTGCATTTTAACGCCAACTACTCTCGTCAAGATGGCATAGTTCCTTTTTTGCCTCAACATTGAAAGAAACTCGTCAGCATAAAGTTGGGTCAGACTTTTAAAAATATAAACAATGATTGATCAGACATTATTTCTTTTTTCAATTCCAACCATCAACCCCTGACCCCTAACCCTAACAATCCGCGTGCCTGAGGCCAGAGTTGAGAGCTTATGTGTAATTGTCTTATGCCCTTTTTACATAATGCTAAAGGAGAAAGTGAGGTCTGCAGATGCTGGAGATCAGAGCTGAAAATGTGTTGCTGGAAAAGCGCAGCAGGTCAGGCAGCATCCAGGGAACAGGAGAATCGACGTTTCGGGCCTAAGCCCTTCTTCCTGAAGAAGGGCTTATGCCCGAAATGCCGATTCTCCTGTTCCCTGGATGCTGCCTGACCTGCTGCGCTTTTCCAGCAACACATTTTCAGTACATAATGCTAAAGCCCCATTAGACTTTGCATTCCCAGGATTCATCATGGTGCATTCAGTTGATGCATCATATTAAGCAAGTAATTTACACCAAAAATGATTTAAATAAAACAAACTTAGATGTAAACTTTAATTAGTTAGGAACCAAAGTGATGTGTGGATTATGGCTGAGTTCCAATAACAACACTGATTTTCTTTCTCACAGTACCATCTGTTCTCAGTTCTGATGTTTTCCATTTTAAAAAAAAGAAATTGTTTCATGGAGAGGACGTCAAAAAAATAAATAAAAGTGTGGAATATAGAAAGTCATTCAACTCATCGCTTTCGCTCCTCCCACAGACAGTACACAATTGGTCACTTTGGAGACTTGAAGTGTGTCTTTATATTTCATCTAGTTGCATTCAAAGAATTACACTTCGTGATGTCAAGTCTTTAGATTCTCCCTGATGGAGACCCAGAGCATTGAAAAGAATGTGGTTATCTCCTGCTCTATTAATATACAAGTGCAAACTACATATAAGTAAAACAGTAATCCTACCCCAATGTTATGGAATGTGTAACTTTAACAAGACAGTTACAACAGAACAAGATTTCTCAATAGAAATACCTATTTAAAGAAAAAACCCATAAAGTATTCAAAGAAAATCTTTGGGGTCTCAATCAGATTCAGTTTCAAAGCAGCCATTGAATTTAATACAGGTACACAATCTTTTATCCGAAACCCTTGGGGCCAGTTGTTTCTCAGAATTTGGAATTTTTCGGATTTCAGAATAAATGACATTTTCACAGTGAAATAAAAAAGTTACCTAACAGCAGATGCAAATGTTAATAGGACTAGCACTGAGACACAATTGATGTCTGCCAGTGCTGGGCCTCGCCACCACATCACATCTGAGTGATGTGGCTTCCACGGGTGTGGAGTTAGGTCACCTGTTTGCACGCCAAAATGACACTCCACATTCCACGAAAAAAAAATTGTATTTCAAAGCTTTTCAGATTTCAGAATTTTGGATAAAGGATTGTTTACCTGTATAACATTACTGCATTATTTGTTAACATTCTGTTCTGCTTGTACATTTATACATCATTCAATTCTATCATCTAGAATGCAAAACTAATGACAAAACTGGAAAATATTTTGACACGCCATTGACTCCAGAAAGAAAAGGACAAAAAATAACACAAGTTATAGAGTCATAGAGTCATAGAGATGCACAGCACGCAAACAGACCCTTCGGTCTAACCCATCCATGCCGACCAGATATCCCAACCCAATCTAGTCCCACCTGCCAGCACCTGGCCCATATGCCTCTAAACCCTTCCTATTCATATATCCATCCAGATGCCTTTTAAATGTTGCAATTGTACTAGCTTCCACTACTTCCTCCGGCAGCTCATTCCATACATGTACCACCTTCTGAGTGAAAAAGTTGCCCTTAGGTTTCTTTTATATCTTTCCCCTGTCACCCTACACCTATGCCCTCTAGTTCTGGACTCCCCACCCCAGGGAAAAGACTTTGTTTATTTATCCTATCTATGCCCTTCATGATTTTATAAACCTCTATAACGTCACCACTCAGCCTCCGAAGCTCTAGGGAAGCCCTTCCTATTCAACCTCTCCCGGTAGCTCAAATCCTCCAATCCTGGCAATATTCTTGTAAATCTTTTCTTAACCCTTTCAAGTTTCACAGCATCTTTCCAATAGGAAGGAGACCAGAATTGCACACAATATTCCAACAGTGGCCTAAACAATGTCATGTACAGCTGCAACATGACTTCCCAACTCCTGTACTCAATACTCTGACCAATAAACGAAAGCATACCAAACGCCGCCTTTACTATCCTATCTACCTGCAACTCCACTTTAAGGGAGCTATGAACCTGCACTCCAAGGTCTCTTTGTTCAGGAACACTCCCTAGGACCTTACCATTAACTATATGATAAGCTAAGAAAGTTTATCCCCTTATGCAAATTTTAAGAATTTTTCCAATTAATGCAAAGAAGCATTTTTTTACACAATATAATGAAGGATTAATTTTGAGAATCATACATGCAAATTACCATTAGACATTGGTAATCCATTCAGAACATTTCTTTGTCCATTGTTTTCATGGAGATTTAAAACATATTTTGACATGTGCATCTTATTGTCCTAAAAATATGCCAGTTTTATCTTCTTTCCTAAACCCTCATGCTGATTGTGCTTCCAAGATGGAGTTACATAAATTCTAGCATACAGTCTCAGCAACAATGAATGTCTGGCAAAATATCTTCAAGCCAGCATGGTGTATAACTTGGGAGAGAAATCTGGAAGTGCATGTGGATGCATGACAATATAGTTCCTTTTATTTTTCATTCATTAGCTCTCCAGATTTGAGAAATATGGCTGACATACTCTTGCTGAGATTCTACAATATTTCGTGCAGGTCATTCACACGGAAAGTACAGTGCACTGGTCACAGAACGGATGAATAATGGGTCTAGTGGGAAGGTTGTGAATAAAATGTTCCATTCGGAATTATACTGAGCTCATAAAGTCAAATGGCAAATAGTCCTCTCTACTATCAAGACTACAATCCTTGACATGTACGGAGACTTCCAGCACAAAGGTACAGCAGGGAGTCTGGGCATGCTCCATCCAACATTCCAGTGTTGTCTTTCAATGTATGGAGACAGAGTGCATTTGGAAAGTGATGGTGGCATGAAAGTCTAACTATGAGATTTATGTGGTGGGGTAAAAGTATACTTATTGAACAGGGAGCATTTTAGCCGGGAAAGAGACTGCATAGCAAAAAAGGTGCTGCTGTAGCAGACTCTAGGCAGTTAGAGCTCACAGAAGTCCTGCGAACCATTATGTGGAACCAATAGTTGGGCTGACTCAGAAGAAGCCTTCAGAGCCATCCAGACTAGCTCGAACTGCTGGATGCGCCAAATGCAACAAAGTCTGGACAATATCCAGGCACAGGCTGACACGTGGCAAGTAACACTCATGTCACATAAACATCAGGCTATGACCATCTCCAATAAGAGACAATCTAACCTAAGCCCCTTGACCTTCAATGGTTTTACCATCACAGAATCCCCCACTATCAACATTCTGAGAGTTACAACTGACCAGAAACTCAACTAAAATTGCCACATGTACTCAGTAGTGAGAAGCGAGTAACTCACCTCCTGACTCACAAAGCCATCAATAAGATACAAGGCAGGAGTGTGATGGAATACTCCCTACTTGCCTGGATGGTTGCAGCTCCAACAACACTTTAGAAGCTTTATATCATCCGGGACAAAGCAGCCCCTTGATAGGCACCATAGTCACAAGTGTCCAATCCCTTGATTATTGACACTCAGTAAGCAGTAATGTGTACTATCTATAAGATATATTGCAAAATATCACCTAAGATCCTTAAACAGCACCTTCTAAACACATTTACAATGAAATATCACCTGAACAAATGTGCCCTCCGAAAGTTTTCTTTCTTTTCTTGCCAGTCCATCGAGGTCAGTCCATGGTTGTGTTGGTGTGAGATTAGGTGAGGTAGGACCCTCCCTACAGTGGAGGTGTCGGCCTTGAAGCTTTGAGCTGGTGACCCCAGACCAGTTGCCACAGCAGTAGTAATACATGCCTGCAAAAAGAATTTTAAATGGTGTGCACCCACTTAATCTGAATGTAACTCTCTTTTCTATACAACATGGTCATGAGTAGAGATATTGTGACTGGAAAGTTGGGCAGAAATCTTAGAACCAAGTCCCCTCTGATCTATATGCTGATACTCTTGAATATGAAGTTGAAGATGTCCTCAAGGTTAATCTGTTATATTTTAGTCAGAGCAGTTGTGCATAGCTTCAATTGACAACAACTGAAGATGAGTAATTACAAGAAATACAAAAAATCATTTGACGTTTTGCAGCATGGAAAAAAGCCTTTCAGCCTATTGTGTCTGCATTGGTCATCAAAGTCCTATCTACTCTCGTCCCATTTTCCAGAATTTGGTCTTATATGATATGATGTTTCCAGTGAACATTTAAATACTTCTTAAACGTGAAATATTTTTAAATATGATGATGGTTCTTGCTTTCTATCACCCTTTCAGGCAGTAACGGTAAGATACCTTATCGCTCCCCCTTGGAAAAAAGAAAAAATATTCCTTAAATTACCTTTGAATCGCCTTTACCTTAAATATATGCTCCCTTATTATTGATGCCTTGAAGAGGAAACATTTCTTTTTCCTGTCTATCCTTTCTATGCTCCTCAATTTTATACACTTCAGTCAGGTCAAACGAACCACAGCCTATCCAGTCTCTTTTCATCGCTGAAATGCTCCAGGCCAGCCTACATCCTGGCCAATCATTTCGCATCTGGTATGGTGACCAGAACTGAACACCACACTCTATTTGTGGCATAACTGATATCATATACTGCTCCATTACAGCCTCTAAAGCAAAACAAAGAACAGCAGATGCTGAAAAACTGAAGCAAAGACAGAAAATGCTGGAGAGACTTAGCAGGTCTGGCAGCATCCAAGAGAAACAGAGTTGACACTTAGAGCCCAGTGATCTTTCTTCAGAACTGCAGGTTTCACAATCAATCATTTTCAACGGCAAACAAGTCATAACACAGAAAACATTGCACTAGAATATCATGTCAATGTGACACCAAGCACACACAGGTCTTAAGACAACAAAGCAGGTCGTATGTGAACCTTTGTAGTGGTCAGTGCTTATTAAGAATATTGAATGACACATGAGTGCTTGCAAGACTTGCCAAACATATCAGCCTGAGCAGCAGAAGAATCCTCTACATCCATATGATGTTCCACCTACTCTTTGGACACAAGTGGTGACAGATCTTCTCACAGTGCATGGGGAAGTTGATATCATGGTGGCCAATTAATTCGCTAAATTTCCTGTCGTTTGACAACTTAGCAACAATGAGTGACACAGTGAGCATTTTCTTTTTAATTTTGTCTCCCAGAACAGATAGGGTCTGACAATGGACATCAATTCCCTGGCAATTGTTTCAAGACAAGTGTATAAAATGGGCAGTAATCTACATCACATTGCCACTTCACTATCCACACATAAAGTTTCCAGTGTGTGGTATGCACTGTCACATCAAACTCATGAAGTATTGGGCAACAAAGCTAGATTTTCATATTGCATTGCTGCATTTTCATGCAAAGTTGACAAAAAAAGGCTTGGTATCCCAAGCATAACTTAGGTCCAGCAGGCAAGCCCGAATTATCTTGCCGAACAACCAGTTGTCTAACCACTTTGAGACATGGGACATAGACAGAGAAAAGAAAATAGATTCATATTCATGAAACAGGTAGTGAATTACCAAACTGCACAATTGGCAAATAGTATGAATTGGAAATACAAATACCCAAATACAAGCAAATGTTGCTAAAATATGCAACCAGTCTAGATCATGGTCAAGTTATTACTGATCATGATGCTACATTGTAAATGAACTGAAGTCAGCTCAGCTCAGTATACAGCACAGCAATCATGCATGGGACAGTGAGGAGGAGCACTCTATTGATAATGATTACTCAGTGATGTTGTGTGACAGCAGCCAACATCAAGATAATTTAATTGTCAAACAAATTCAACAGAGTACAGCATGTACCTTTCTAAATCAGTATGTGATCACCAGATCAGGGTTGTTGGCAAACCATCATGCATTACGTAGAAATGTTACTTGTTTGTTTACTTATTGAATTGACTGCATTTACCATTATGTAACTGCATTTATGTACATTTTTACCTTTGAAAAGAGGGGATATTGTGTGACTGTTGGATTTGTAAATACCACAACATCCATTGGACAAAATAAAGAGTTTTGGATGCTAGAGAGCTGAAACAAATGAAAACTGAAATTGCTGAAGTAACTCAGCACATCTGGCAGCATCTCTGTAGAGAGAAACAAAGTTAGCATTTTGAATCCAGACCCTTGAGAAGAGTCACTAGACTCAAAACACAAACTCTGCTTTTCTCTCCACAGATAATGCCAAAGTACAATATCCATGCCCAGTTTATGATAAAAGGGATACTGGAAGCATTCTTGTTTCAGGTAAAACACTTCATTGAGGACAAACTTATGACAGTCCAACACCATACTTCTAAAACAAAATCTATAAACACTAGAATTATAAGATAAGATGCCTACATATGATCTGGTTTTAAACCCGGTCTCAATGCTCTTCATTACGTAAAAATACAAAAGATAAAATTTACCTGCTATGTTCTAGTATACTTACTATCATACACCCAGACCTCTATCAGTGAAGTGGGTTCCATGAAGCCAAAGGCCAGTACGCTCATGTTCCTGCAACAGTCTGCAGATAAGCTGTCTTCCTTCTTCTTATGATGACTTAAAGGCCACAGGTTTTGAATCTTTTTTTCCTGCAGGGTTTTGAGCAACCACAGTAATCTAATCAGTACTTGTATAACATCATCCATTGTGGCTGCAATTCACAGTGATCTAATTAGTTCAGTACTTCAGCAATTTATGTCCTAGCCTTTATATTTAGATGCAATAAATATTCAATTTTATAGAGCACAGTTTGCTGAAAAAGTGCAAATATCTGATTTAATTTGATTTATCATTACTGTCATGTGTACTGAGGTACAGTCAAAAGTGTAGTCTTATGTGCTTTGCAGGCAGATCATATGATACAAGTGCATCAGGGTAACAGATCAGAGTGCAGGACACAATGTCACACCTGCCAAGAAGATGCAGAGAGAGATCAATATTAATGTTAAAGAGGTCCACTCAAACATTTGATAATAGTGGGAGTTTATATCAGTGTTTGATAATGTTAAATAGCATAGCAATATCGTTTTGTTTTTTGTATCAAAGTTCCTCCTACAATTTGCTGAGGCCAGTTTAAATAGCACATAAACACAGGTACAAGTCTGTTGAAAATACAATGGCACCTCCAGCATTCATCCAGTCCAAAAGGAAGGTGGTTTTGTTCTGGGAGGTTCGACATGCCTATACCACCTGGTCATAAAAACTGAAAGCCTTCAGAACCTAAAGCCTTCAGATCCACACTGATGCTTAAACATATTGAGAAAGCAGATGCCCTGTCAGTTGATCTTATGGGCTAACAATTATTGGGGCAGGAACAGCTCATCACTCTCTCCCTCAACAAGAAGAAATGTCAACTGTCAGCCAAGTATTGGTTCAAAGCCTGCCACAAAGCACTACGGATGGGTTAACAAAAGTTCCTAGTGATACTTCCACCCTAATTGGAAGTAAGCCTTATCCTCTGGAAATGCAAGCGAATCAGATTGGTAAATGATATCGAGGTCTCTACTCAGAGTCTCGCCTCCTTTTGAGCTTGATCTCTGTGCCACCACTCTGTCCAGTGGAGCCAAATGTGGCCAAGAAAATGGCAAGCGATTGTGGTGTTTTTCTTTCTGTGATTGGTCTTCGTGTTGCTGATCCTCTTGTTTATCAGAATTGTAAAGTAGTGATGCATAAGCTGGAGACTCATAGCAAGGAAATGCAGGTGAGTAAGGCTCAGAAACTTACATCATCTGCCAAGTAGTGAAAGCACTTGATGAGAAGGAGTACTGTGCAAAGCAGCCTCATAGATGGTACTCTTTAGTTTCACTGGTCAAAGCACTCCCAGTCCACCAGTTTTACTGAAGATACAATTCAAATTGCATTCACCTCATTGAATTGCACCCAGTTCAGAAAAGAGTTCCTCTGGTTGTTAACACCAGAATCTTCAGTTAAATGAACTAAATTACCAGTAGAATATTTAAATAGATTGACAACAGCTGCACAGAAGTATCCTAAGCTATTGTGGAAAATACTTTGTTCAGGAGATGATGCGGTTATGTGTATGGCATCAAAATCTCTAATTTTGTCAATTTGTTAATCCAATCAGAACCAAACAACATTCGAAAAGCACAAGTTTCAATTTTCTTCCATTTTTCTGAAATGGAATATGCTTATATTAATTAAAAATATTATGGATAAACTAAATGGTCTTTGTGCAAATGCAGTTCAAGCCATCACTAAAATTCCATTAATATATTAAATAAATCACTGTTCATGCACGTTCATCTCTTGCTGAATTCATGCAGAAGAGGAGATATTTTCTTGACATCCAATAAAATATAATGTGCTTGCTCACTACTTTCTCAGAACAGTAATACAATGATCAGCTGCAGAGTTTATTCTTTCAAATCAAAACTTTCCCCTTGACCTTGACAGCCAGATTTCTACCATTACTGGAATATTTAGTTCAGCTGCCCTTCACCTCATGTTCTTTGCAAAGGAATTAGCACCAGCTGCATTGCAAAGATAACCTCAGAATACTGACAGAGCTCAGATGCAGTACAACATCAATTTTATTTTCTTATGGCAAATAAAGCATGTAGTTAATGTGATTGTAGGCCCTTTGTCCTCAAAGTGACAAAGTCTGAATCAGGTTAAGCTAATAGCCACAAAGGCCAATGTGTGAATAGCAAGGTTTCCCAACAATTCTCCTCTGGTAAACTAACTGCTGCTGTTTTTTTCCCCCCTTCAGTAGTTCAACACATGATATTGAATTGGCTGATATCACAGATCACCAACTCATATCATCATATTAATTTCTTGTATCAATATTGTTTTTATGTGGCTTGAAGTTTTGCATGTGTCACCCTTTGGATGTCTTTTCTATTTCCAAATTCCTTATCCACATACACATTTTGGAATTACTGGAAAAAAAAATCCTAAATAGCACATCTGTGCTTTATGAGCATAGCACTGAATATCAGTATCCCTTTCATTCTACACTATTTTGAAAGGAAACAAATTTCATCAGATCATTTTTCCTATGAAAGTCTATAAGTAACCTGAAAGATTTGTTGATTCATTTTTTTATGACGAAGTTGCACTCAAAAATGATGTTATTCCAGAAGCATTGTTGGTCATGTTTATAAATCAAATGCTGGTCAACATTGATTGTGTCAGCAGTAGCTTTTTATCGTGCAACATAGAATCTTTTCTAGTTGCCTTCAGTGTAGCCCCTATAAATAATGTCACAGGTCTGCATAGGGCAATTGTATTGCTTCCACTGAGGTTCTACATCTGCTTCACATCAAATTTCCATGCTTTGGAGACATCCATCAATTATGCATTTTCAAAGTTACAGTAGCTTGGAGTATATCATACTTCAACATCATTATTGATAGTGATAGCATATATTAGATCCTACAAGTCATGTTGCATACAGAAGTATTGATCTTGCATTGAGAATGCCACGTCTGTGTTTATTGACCGAGTGATCCAGCTTCAATTTTAAAATGTTTATCCATTTTTGACTTCCTCCATGGCCTTGTCCCTTCCTATTTCTCTAATTTCTAGCCTTACAACTTGGAGTTTTCTACATTTTCACGTTTAGTGTCACATAAATCTGAAATTCCAACACAACATCAAAGGAAACTTTATCTTCAGACCGCAAGCACAAGAATTGAGTCATTAAAGATTTGTGCAGTGTTTAATTGTTCAACCTGTCTGTATTTGATTATGAGTCCAGTATCTGATCCATCCTCATTATACTTGCTTGGTTAAGCTTGATGTTCACTCAGCCCTAAACTGGACAAAAGCTGAGATAAGTACGATTGCAGATATTGTGTGATCGCTGAAATATTTCAAAACTGTTGCAAATGAACCAATTGCACACTTCAAATTAGTGTTATATTTGCACTGCTCTGATGTATATATAATATACAATAAATTGGCAAATAAACAAGTGTGCGCCCATCTATTCTTTTGCGTCCTACTTAGATACATCTATCTTTCATCATTCAACATACAGACTAGTGTTCAGTTTATAAATTGCATGTTCTAAATGTTACTGAGGTGATCCCAACTGTTAAATTTAGATTAGCAATATACTGTCATCAACACTTATTAATTGTTACTCTGCTGCAGCCCTATTAACTTCCAACTAATATTAAACACATTAGAATTTTGTATACTTCAATTAATATCTGTCCTCTGTTCGCTCATATCAGATAATGTATCCATATAACTTTTGTTCTTTATTTAAGGTTTCAGTGGTCTGCAGCATCTGTTGCCAGCTACGCTCTCACCTTCAAAGGGTTAAAGAAAAACAAAACATTGTTTTGTTTTGGTTGCCTTGTCTGTTAAGAACTACATTTGTTTAAATTTATGAAATAAATCACAAAGCATGTAGATCCATTTTACCACTATTCTTTTTCTAAACTTGTTGCTTAATCTCACATTTCACTTGAACCTGTAACTTCAATAGTAATATCTGCCTTACACAGCTTTTAACTCAAGATTTAGTGAATTTCTTGCTTGAATCTTATGGACATAAACAGACATTGCTATTGTTCAATATTTGTTCTACTTGGAATTCAATGGACTAATTATGGTTTCTTAATAGCATGTGCCTTTGATCAAAGATTCCCAAAATGGGAACCGAGCTATGGGTGTTTCGTTAACACAGATTGACTATAACGCAATTGATGATTATTGCCAACACTTCAAGTGCTATTTTTATTGTGCAATTTTGATATAGCGTGGGGTTACAAAAGAATGCAACCATCATGCTATAGAAGAACTACCTGCAGAAATACATTGTATCTGTTTCAGTTTTGTTGGAGGTGGAATAGAAACATCCTTTACGTACATAAATCAGGATTTGATCTATTTCCAGCAAAAATAATGCTAACAAAGCAAGAGCAGATCTTTAGCATTTCCCCACTTAGTGTATCTAATAATATTTTGAACTTCATGTTAAAGTGTAAGGAAACAAAATTAAAGCAACCCATCCATTCAGCACTTTATTTCATCTGGAAGTCAGTTGGATCCCAATATTAAACATTGTTTCTCATTTTTAAAATTTCTTTCCCTGCTTTATACAAATTACTGGCTGTACCTTGTGCCCACTTTCAACAGGATTTGTCTGCTGTCAGTTTGATTTTTGGCCATTTCTAATATTTGCAAATATAGAAGTTATTTGTATCACGGTCTTTTTTATACAATCGATAATAAATAATCAAATGAATTGCACTGACTGTCTTCTCTCAATAAGAAGACTGAAATTTCATAGCTAGGTTATATCAAACAGTGCACAATCATTCAATAAATTAATCAGATTGTCTTTGACTCATCTTTCCTTCACATCAATTAAGTCACCTCAGATTTGCTCAGCCAATCGAAAAGACACTGCAATGTAAGTCATTATGCAGTTTCTAAACAATCTATCAGAAAATAATTCATTAGGAGGTAGATTAGACTCAAAGCAACTACTAACTTTATGCTCCCTGGAGCTCTACTTTGCTTCAAATTTGAATAATCTTTTAAAACCAGCTAATGTCTTAATACATTTATTTAGAAAATTGATCTACAAAGCATTTAATTAATTAGTCATTTATAAGCTAATCTAAAATGTAACTAATAATGTATTAAAGTATATAAATTAATTAGGTAACTCATATCGCTATTTGAACCAGCTTTTAATCTATCTAAGCTTATTTTTTAGTTTTAGGCTTATTTTCATGCACTCCTTTCAGAACACTTTTTCAATTCATTTTTGACAAGTCAAATTTAAACAGCTACTTAATTTGTGTCCTTTCAAAATACTTCCCAAATTCACCAGCCTGGCTACTTGCTGACCCGTTTTGTAGGTTGTATTCTTATTGAGAACACAACATCTTCCTTCTTCAGTTATTACATGACCTGAACTAATGCATTCAATTTATGTACAGTGCCTTAATGGAAGATTACAGGGTTTTATGTTGTATCATTTCAGTAGACAAGGTAAACGGCATTGTTAAATAGCTTCTGCTGATTGTATCTTCAAGTAATTGACTTTTCTGTGATAACCAAAACATGTGATCATCATGAAGTGTCTGGCCTTCGCTTAGAAACTAATTAAGTGAAAAAAAGTTGTTTGGTTACCTAGATCATCCTGCTTAAAATGTCAGCACATGGAGTCTGACAAACTGTGAAAAACTGTAAATGAATCATGGAATAGGGAATGATTCAGGGGATGTCATGATGGAGAGGTCATATCACTAGATTGTTACTCTTGAACCGCAGGCTAATGATCTGAGGATATATGGTTTGAATCCTACCATGGCTGATGATGAAATTTGAATTCAACATTGAATTCAATTCAATAAAAATCTGAAGTGAAAAGCTAGCCTAACAGCAATTAAATAACCATTGTTATAAATACCGATCTGGTTCACTAATGTACTTTCGGGAAGGACATCTGCCATCCTTACCTGGTCTGACCTGCACACGATTCCAGACTCTCAGCAATGTGGTTGACTCCGTACTGCCCTCTGGGAAAGTAGAGATAGGCAATAAATGCTACCCTAGCCAGGAATACCCACATTCTGTGAATGAATAAATGAAACAGACTAAGATAGCTCCAACACGACACTAAGGCCTTAGTATTAATGTCCCATAGCAAGTGGAAAAGAGTTGGGGAATAAAAGTTAAATTTAGAGAAGTACTAAACATTTCCAACATACACACAAATGGCTTTATATAACTTCAGAGGATTTAGAAGCATCCAAGTATCCCATTACAGAGAAGGCAGACATTAATTTAACATATCTTAACTGGGTTTCCTAAGTGCAATTTGGAGCCCAACTTAAAAGGTTTCCACAAAGCCAAATCCTCCTTGCAGGCCCAGAGGAGAAGGAGTGTTTTCCCAAGGTTCAGAGAACCTTGAGCCCCTCTTCTCCCAATTAGACCCCCACTTCAAACTTCCACATTGTTGCCAGTGGTCTTCAGTTACAACCTCCAGCTGTTGATGTTTCCTTCCAACCACAGATCCTGCTGTCTAATTGACTAGCTCTACAGTGGAAAATATATCTTGAAAATGTTAACCTCCTCCCTGCCACACACTTATCACAGTTCATAAACTGTGGTCCGAATCTGATTGCTTTGTGAAAAGTCAAAAACCTTCATGACACCACAAACGGGTAAATACTCATTTTGCAAGCTACATAAATTCGAAGAACAGGAGCTTCCAAGCTTGGGTGTAAACTCAGTTGCCGTCTTCGTCAAAATCAGTTAATTTGACCATCAGATTCTGATTTGTTTTGTTTTAACATCTTGGAAAAAATCAAGTGTCAGATTTTTTTAAATTTCCACAAAGAATTAATTGTGGTAGCGAGTTACATTATCAAATTTAAAGCCAAGAAGTCCTGCCTATCCTCCACTGTTAAAATGTCGGCAGAGAACGGCAAGGGGTGATGTGAATGGGAAAAGCAAATGAAAACACAAAAACAGAACCTTAAGGAAGGGACCAAGAAATTATTCGGAAACTTTCTAAAAATGTCAAAATTAAGCAGATCTTGTTGAGAAGAAAAGTGTTAAGTGTGAAGTTGTAACATTAATATGACAGATGACAGTAAACTTGCAAATTGCATCTCAACTGCATTTAATAGCTCTTGTTTTGAACAAAGCAAATACCATATATACTCATGGAGAAGTCAAATGTTTTAGTCTATTTTAAGATTAAATTTATAGGGTCGACTATTGCATGTATACTATTTTTGAGGGGCTAAAATTCATGCTACTGTCCAAAATACTGTAGAATTTACAGAAGCCTTCTAAATGAATAAAGAAAAAAAAGTGAATCCGTTGCCTGTGAAGTACTAGGTTTGACTTTTACACGAGATATATAGAAAATTCCATCTTTTCTATATATCTCGTGTAAAAGACATTTTTTGGCCAGAAATAGGGGTTCAATCTTGACTTGGGATCCACTTTTATTCAGTATATTGATAATATTACAGCACTGGAACACATTTGGTTATAAAATTACATAATCCAGTTTAGAAGAAAATGATTGTAGAATGATGATGGTTGTAGAGGACAGAAACTTTTGTATATATCTTACTATTGATACAAGTTGAATACTGAAATCTATTAACTGAGAATCTATTTACATTGATTGTAAACTGATGACTTGACTTTGAAATGTCATATGATAGGCTGAAACATTGACCATGTCAGCCAGATAGAAGATAAAAGAACCCAAGATACAGGAGCTCACATAATTTACCTTTAAGTTCCTGTTTTGATTTTCATTTCATGAGCACATAATAATATTATGACACGGAGGCGAACCTTTTTTAATTAAACTAAACACCCAGAAAAGCTTACCTGGCCTCATAATCTTTTAAGATATGAGTGAAAGAGTGTTCCTAAGTTCCACTATTTAAAGAAAATAACATCAACTTATTTTCTGACTCGAAAGGTGAAAGTTAAACAAACAAATCTATTCACAAATCTAAGCTCCCTGCTTTCTCTTAACTGCTTACTCTCTGACTCCAATTCTATAACAATATGCCATTCCAATAAGACACTTATTAAAATTACATTAATTAAATCTCAAAATCACTTTGGTTTTGTTTCTTTGTCTTCAATTTTCCTGTTGCTGATTTCCCTGGGTCATCTTCTTTCTTTTTACTGCAAGAATGTTTCATATGAAAAGGTATCATAGATAGAGAGTGTTTCCTAATTTCTTTGAGAGCAAGATGTTAGATGGGCAATTAGCTCTCCGGTAGTTTCTATGTCCACAGCAGTTGTTCTTTGACCAACTTTCAAACTGTCCATGTTCCTATACCGCCAAACATCAGATCGTCTCATTTTTTCAATGTTAGCAAAACAATAAAATCAAACTCAATTGGGTTTTAGTATCCTGGGGCATAATTTAAACCGATTGGTTAAATTTGAATTGTTGTCCAAACAGCAACCATAATTCAGGTATCCATTTCATAGCCAAATGATACATATTTTCAATTGTCTAGTACATTCTGGGACTGCCATCTAGTCGTATATACAGGTGCTTATAATCTCTCAGTTTACAGTAGCATTCTCTGTCTCTTAAAGGTACTGTGCATGCCTTCGACTTCATAACAATAGTATTCATTGCATTAATTGAATGCAGTTATATTGAAATGCATTCATGTACCTGAATTCAACTTTGATATTTTGACCAATTTGATTCATTGCATTCTCAGTGGTCTTGCAATTTCACATCAACCACAATATTAATGCAATATTTCAAAAGCAAAAAAAATCTGGGCATTTTCAAAATATTAAGCAACGTGATTGTAATAATCTAACCTGATGCCAGAGGTGGAGAAAAGAAAAAAAAAAGATTAGTCCAGTAATATTTAATGAATGAAGACAGAAGTTCCACTAATATTTCATACATACAGGGCATGGTTATCTTGCAACCTCCTCCTGAGGCCAGTTCATACAATCTGTCTGCCTAACTCTACACACATTTGTAATCTCTTATCTTTATCTGTTTGTAATTATGCAGCGATGGTTATTGTCAGCAACACTTGCAGTCAATATACATATGCACTGTCCCTTACTCCATTCACTTGGCAAGGTCCACCCTTCAAAAACAAATTTATTAGGATGCGTTAGAAAGATATGCAAATCAAAGTCAAAAGGTTCATTCACATATTTCACATATGTCTTTGAAGGAATAACAACTTTATGTTGCTTTCTTTCAAACCTACAGCGATACATGGGGAGAATTTATAAAACAAGAAGGCAATGAATTTCAAAACTTAAGCTCTGAAATTGAATTGAAGTTGGATTCATCAAAGAGAAGATTTAGGAGAGAATATCACATAAGTGGGAGGACTGGGTAATGCAATGGGTTCCAAATTGAATTTTCACCTTTGGGATTTGTATTCAAATTTAGTCCAGTCTTTTAGAACCTGAGTCTCCTCTTCCTTCGACAGTACAAGCTAACTTCCCACTGCAAATTGGGCAGTTTCAATTCAACCTGTAGAGAATGAAACTGTCTTAAATTTAACGATTAACAGTCGCAAAGTTAGTGATTTATTCTGAGGACTTGCAGTTTGATGTTTAGGGAAACACATATAATTACTGTAGGAGGTAATTGTGAGGTTAAGAGAGTATAAGAACATGGGTGCAGAGTGGAGAAAGTTCCAGTTGACCTGGCTTTTATTGACAGTGTTATTAGACAGAAAACTTGTGCATTTTTAGGCCCAAAGTCCCACTGAAACTCCAAAAGTTCAAAATTCAAAGCTGAGTCTTTGCTTGAGACAAGGCAGAACAGGTCCTGGTTTCCAGAGCTCAAGACTGATCAATTTCAGCATGACTGCCAGTGTTTGCACCCCTATAAAAATTGAGGAATGGTGTGCCCATTTCAAAACATGAACTTTTGTCAGGCTGAATTTGAAACAGGGAGAAAGTGAGGACTGCAGATGCTGGAGATTGGAGCTGAAAAAATGTGTTGCTGGAAAAGCGCAGCAGGTCAGGCAGCATCCAAGGAGCAGGAGAATCGATGTTTCGGGCATAAGCCCTTCTTCACGAATGAGAAGGGTGTGCCAAGCAGGCTAAGATATAGATTTCAGTGAGTCCCTCTCTCACTGC
The DNA here is from genome assembly GCF_037043375.1 of Chiloscyllium plagiosum. Taxonomy (NCBI): domain Eukaryota; kingdom Metazoa; phylum Chordata; class Chondrichthyes; order Orectolobiformes; family Hemiscylliidae; genus Chiloscyllium; species Chiloscyllium plagiosum. The sequence goes on from NW_028270149.1 coordinate 61,723,190, forward strand.
ACCCCCCAGGTCCACTTATCGCATTCCCAATGCCCCTCCCCCAAGTCCCTCCTCCCTACCTTTTATCTTAGCCTGTTTGGCACACCCTTCTCATTCCTGAAGAAGGGCTTATGCCCGAAACGTCGATTCTCCTGTTCCTTGGATGCTGCCTGACCTGCTGCGCTTTTCGTGCAACACATTTTTCAGAAAGTGAGGACTGTAGATGCTGGAGATCAGAGTCAAAATGTGTGGCGTTGGAAAAGCACAGCCGGACAGGCAGCATCCAAGCAGCAGGAAAGTCGATGTTTCGAGCATTAGCAGTTCATTCCTGATGAACAGCTTATGCTCAAAATGTTGACTGTCCTGTTCCTTGGGTGCTGCCTGACTGGCTGTGCTTTTCCAGTGCCACACATTTTGGATTCTGAATTTGAAACAAGTTTAACACCCCAAGTGCCTGATAAGAGACAATACTTTTGAGCCCACAAGCAATCAAGGCAGGACTTGCTTTTTGCCTTTTATATCTAAAAGAGTTATAACACAAAATGGAATGACTTTCGCACCACCATGACTGTGCCTTTGTTTTTAACTATTAACCATTACCAGCAAGCACCTATGCAGCCAATTGGAAGTTTATTTGCAAAGCCCATTATAGGCAATGTGAACCATCAAAAGGAAGGAAGGGCATAGGGAGAATGGGTAGTGACTGAACCTGGTATTCCCAGGTGGCCTCTTAGCCAAGTACTAACCAGAATCTACTCAGCTTCTGAGATCAGACAACATCGGGTGTTTTCAGACTGGTATGTCCATCGGCTAGGCTTGCTTTTTGGGCCTCTTGAATGCAATTGCTCCACCTATCTTGACTTGAGTACTCGTTGAAACAGGATGATACCCTTAAATTACTATTGTTTTCTCATTTAGGAGTTTCAGTTGTTGCTGAAACATGAAGGCCATCGACGGGTCTTCCCCCACAGATTAATTAAGGGATGAAGAATGAGAAAGCAGTGGGATCCTCACCAAGCACCCTCTCACAGATTGAATGCTGTCTGCTGCCAGTTGCTTGTGGGAGGACATTAAATACATTCCCTCTTTTTAAACCAGCACCAAAATTCACAAATGTTTAAAGACACAACATAACTTGCCTTCCACACTTTATCACATCCCAGTCATGCTTCTTGTAACATTCATTACTTTGAAGACTCACAGTTTGGATGAAAGTATGTTTGATATTTTGCTCTCAGAATCTCATTCGTGATGAAGTAACTCTCCTGTTGATTCTGTTGCTTTGGAAGAGTGGTGAGAAATATTGTTGAAGCGAATTTCAAAAAGATGTTGGAGAGTCAGATTAAATCCCACACAAGAGATTAATACATTTTATTGAGCTTCAAGAAAATCATAATAATGTAACTGATCACATTATTTTGACTTCAGTAAGATAAAAGACACCAGTTTAGAATGATAAGCATAGAAACAAAGAACATAGGTGCAGGGGTAGGCCATTCAGTCCTTTGAGCCTGCACTAACACTTAGTAATATCATGGCTGATCATACAATCTCAGTAGCCCATTCCCACCCTCCCGCCATTCCCCTTGATCCCTTTAGCTGCAAGGGCTAGGTCCAGCTTGCTCTTGAATATATCTAATGAACTGACCTCAACAGCTTCCTGTGGGAGAGAATTCCACAGGTTCAGAACTCTCTGACTGAATAACTTCTTCATCATCCCAGTCCTGAATGGCTTATCCTTTATTCTTAGACTGTGACGCATAGTTCTGGACTTGCTCAACATTGGGAACATTCTTCCCACATTTAGCCTGTCTAGTCCCATCAGAATTTTATATGTTTCTATGAGATCTCCCCCTCATTCCTCTAAATTCCAGTGAATACAAGCCCAGTTGATCTAGTCTCTCCTTATATGTCAGCCCTGCCATCCTGGGAATCAGATGGTTGAATGTTCGTTGGGCTCCCTCAATAGCAAGAATGTCCTTCCTCAGACTAGGAGACAAAAGCTGCACTCAAGGTGTGGCCTCACGAAGGCCCTGTATAACTGCAGCAAGACATCCTTCCTCCAACACTCAAATTGTCTCATTATGAAGACCAGCATGCCATTAGCTTTGCTCACTGTCTCAAGCAACTGCCTCCCAACCTTTAGTGACTGTTCCACAATGACACTCATAAAACTAAATCTTACACACTTACACGCTCTTGGCAAAGACAAATTCAGTAAAATAGATTGTCTCACATGCAGTGTTTCTTCAATTCAGAAAAAAAAAGAACAGCAGGAGAAAATTCTGGTAGCGAGAGAGAGAAAGAGAGAGAGAGAGAGAGAGAGCGAACCCAAGCTTTTAGCTGTAATAGGAACAAAGCAGCTTCCACATCCAGCTTCAACAACTCTAACAATTACTGGAAGCTAAACTAAAACCCTGGTTCTATGGGAGCTTGACTCTAACCATTCAGGCTGCTTCTATTGTTCCAACTTTAAAAAAAAAACTCAAGGCCTCACAAGTTGTTTATTTTATTGGTTTGAAACAGACTGTTTGCTACCTCTGTCTTAACCTCTCCATAAACAAAAAGCAGAACAAAATACACCTCTGAAAACCATAGTATTATCACGCTTTCAAATAATTGGCATAGACAGGAAGAACTCAGTGGACTTTTTCTCTATTGCATGATTCTATGTATTTTTGGAAATCTGACAATTGAGCTATAATTGTCACTGAAAGAATTTTCAAGAAATGATGATATTCCTGATAAATCCAAGTTTATTATATCTGCGATAATTCATTGGTTCACGTATTATCTTCTTCAATGTGCTTCTCTTTCAGGTTTTGCTACTTAAGTGTTAAAATAGATTTAAATTAAATAAAGCATTGAAAGTATTATGGTATTTTAAATGCTTCCTAATTATGATGCTTTGAATACACAAAGCATTATTAGTCTCTCCAAATATCAAATTTTTTTTGCTTATTTTTGTGGTCAAGGAATCACTGGCCCAACATTTGGACATTCTAAATTGACCCACCGCGGGAGAAATCAGGTCTGACTCTATATTGGCCAAACTACATTAAAGCAATCAGCAGCTGTTGGCTACAGAGAATAGTATAAAGCAAGGTCAAAATGGTCAACAAGGTTCAAAGGATACCAATTACAATCAGCCTGAGAGTTGTGTATTGGAAAAATATCCATCAGACATTTTGGTACTTCACCTTCAACCAGTGCCTGAAATGTGCATTTTATACCATCCAGCAGAGCAACAACAAAGGACTTTGACACAACCCATTGGAATATTTGATCTTAACTCATGACCAAAGATCTTAGAACTTTCTGGATGGTCTATTTCAAAAGGGAATTACAACATATATACCTGGAAACCAGTAACTCAGCAAAGAGTTTCAGAGAAGCCTTTCAGCAAAACGCATGGCAGAAGACTGGGCAGCACGCCAAGAAGACCCAAGAGCAGATCTGCCCAGACCTGCATGACCCACCTTTGAGAAGGGAGCCAGCCCGCTATCAGAGAGGGAGAAGATTCCAATGGCCCAGCTAAAACATGTGAATCGGTGTGGATAATATCCTTTCTCACAGGAAGGTAGAGCTAGCTTGAGAGTAAATATTGTGGGAATTTGGAAATGCTCACATTGTGTTTTTAATGAGGAATATTTTGTTAATGAAATACAGCTGAACCACAAACTAAATTCCGTGTCCCTTTATCTGCCTCACCAACAAGAGTGCTTGGGTAAAGTGTTTTTAATTCATAAACTGGTTAAAGTATCCAAAGCATGGACAGCATTTTTAAAAAATCAAACCTGATAAAAATTCCTGCCTATTTCTCTTTGCAATTGTTGACAAATCTGCTTCCTTTTATTTTCCAGCATTTAAAAACATGATTCACCCAATCAGAATTTCTATTCAGAATAGCTTGATTCAAACACAACCGTAGATAGAATAATGTGATTGTTACAAGTGGAATGGGTCACAGACCCAACAAGCATACATCTGTGATATATTACATCTCAGCAAATTAGACATCGTGCACAGTGTACAAATATAAAAAATAGAATATATTCAACTACTTTCAAGAATTGTTAAGCACATGGGAGTCACTATCTACTTGTTTACAGTAAGTAAATGGGAATCCAGGGGATAATTGGGCACTTGGCTGCCAGAAGTACGTGCATTTATAAAACCCCTTTTAATGCAGTAAAACATCCCTAGGTGCTTAACCTAGCAAATACAATTGCATGATGTGAAAATTTACACTGTTTTGTTTAGTCTTCTTGTACTTTCTCTCTTTTTTCTGAAGACAATGGTATATTCCAGAACTGCAATAATAGTTTCAATACTGCTTGCCTTCTTGCTGCCAAATGATTCCAAATGTATTGGTTAGCCATTGTCTCAGGCTTGTTAGTGAGTATTGTTAAGAACAGAGGGACTGAAGTATGCCTCACAAGCTACTGTATTAGATTATAACCGTGCTGCCATTGTAAATTGTGGTTGTTCTGTATTCTAACTCCATATGCCTGATAATCTATCATTTGAAAGAGAAATTGCTCGACATCCACACAGTTGGCATTAAATATTGATTAAGAATAGAAAACCTGGTCAATTTTGCGGCTGGCGTTGAGGTCAATTATGATTTGCTTTCTTCAGTTCACCAAAATCAATTAACTCATCAGAACATGAGTGGAAGGACTTTTAATTTTGCATGGTTCCAGTTAATGTGTAGAACAGCCTCTACTAACCCTTAAGGGGAGATCCAGCCTCATTTATATTTAAATTTAGGAAATTGAAGATAAGCACCAATCCGAGTTCTGATAAATTTCACCCAAATGTGCTGTTAAATTGACTAAGAAAATTGGAATTCTCCAATCCATCAAAGCTCAGTGAAATTTGATAATGTCCCCAAAATAGAATGTACGCTCCCCATCTTTTAAGGAGATTGAAGATGATAAGCAATGATCCTTTTAGGAAAATCTGTTAGGTAGCTTAAGTATCAGAGTGAGTTGATGTGGAGCTGAAATATAGTAAGCAAGAATAAAGATATGTAATGGTGGGAGGAGAGGTGGCAGTGTTGAGAATTAAAGGTTCTTCAGTTTCACAGGTTCAGGGTTGCTTCCACACTGTTGGGATTATATGGTTCGATGAAGTCAAGTTGCTGAGTGGCTTGGAGGGAAACTTGAGGATGTTAATGTTCCAGACCTTTATTCTCTTCTGTATCTCCTTTCCAAATTTCTTTTCTGATCCTCTCACTGTTCCTTGCAGTTGCCAGACATGTGATGTTAATTATGAGAGCAGAAAACATTCTATTCCACAAAGTTGCCTTTCCTTTCATGTCTTCAAATTAATCTTTCTAAAAGTAGTCTCTTTTCTCTTGGGCATCTCTAATTTTCCTCCTTAGATTGTAACAGTTATACTGATCTTATTCAAGTTACAGAAGCACTCCATTCTATCCACTTTATTCTATCAATTTCTGTTCCTGACACTACAGGTTTGGGTCCTTGCAACAGCAAAGTAGGGTATGACTGAACCTAGCACTAAGTTTAAATGTCCCTGCTGAGTTGATGTATTATCTTCTGTGTGAACCACCCTTTCCCCACCAGGAAAGAAATTGCATTTGGAATTAGGGACAGGGCTTCTGCACCTGGATGTAATTTTTAAGGATTCATAAAGTTATCCTGACACTGGAAATGTGATATTAGGTGTTCTGAAACAGTGGTACCATCAAACATGGTAACAAATCATCATGGAGAACTCTGACACACAGCAAACCAGGAAGTAAAATTCCCTGCATTCCTTTATTTTGAAGCTTTAAATTATAAAATGAAATAAATGATTGGTACATTAACATAAGGTCAAAACTAAAACACCAAAGTAATGTTTAAAATTTTGAGTCTTTACTAATGTAAGAGTTGCCGATCAACACTCTCAATTTACTCTCTCAAGGACAGTGGATGTTTTCAGTAAATATGAACCTATTGTGAGATTAAAAATTGAGTTACACCTTATTCAACAGATTTTACAGTGACGCTAGCAGCACAAAAGAGTGAGTTTTCTTCAGTTCAGTAATCTCCAATTTATTATCGTGTGGTGTATTTTAATAGTTCACCCTCTAAAGAAACAAAGACTCTTTGAAAGCTATGTTTAGATTCCCATTTTAAATGCAGATTTGCAAACTTTAGAAGATCCAGCCAGTTTCTGAAAACAGTAGTGGACATTGATAGTTTCATCACAATTTCAAAGTTTGAGTCCAAGAATTTGGGAGGAAGCATCATGGTCAGGTTTCCCCTTTGAAACAGTTTCAAAGGGGTGAGCTTAAAGCACCAGGTAATTCTATAGTTTCATCAATCTAAGGACTAGGGTAGGAGCAAAAAACTGAGATGATTCATTGTGTATTAATTTTTTAAAAATCACTAAATTAAGTTGTTGTTATCTATGTCATAACAAAACAGACAACAAAAAGTTAATGGGCAAAGGGATTAAAGGCTCAAGAAAAATGTTCTGATATAATCTTCTATTTGTGAAAACCATAAGCTGCTACTTTAACATAAAGTCATACAGCATGGAAACAGACCGTTTGGTCCAACCTGTCCATGCTGACTATAATCCCAAACTAAAGTAGTCCCACCTGCCTACTCTTGGCCCATATCCCTCCTAGGAGAAAGTGAGGACTGCAGATGCTGGAGATCAGAGCTTAAAATGTGTTGCTGGAAAAGCACAGCAGGTCAGGCAGCATCCAAGGAGCAGGAGAATCGACGTTTCGAGCATGAGCCCGAACATATGTGGCTCTAGACCCTCCTGAAGAAGGGCTCATGCCCGAAACGACAATTCTCCTGCTCCTTGGATGCTGCCTGACCTGTTGCGCTTTTCCAGCAACACATTTTCAGCCATATCCCTCCTATTCATGTACTTATCCAAACGTATTTTAAACATTGTAATTGTACACACATCCAACACTTCCTCTGGAAGTTCATTCCACACATGAGAAAAACATGCCCCCATGTCATTTTTAAATATCTCTCCTCTTACCTTAAAGATGTGCCCCCTAGTCTTGAAATCCCCCATCCTAGGGAAAAGACAACTACCATTAACCATATCTATTCCCCTCATTATTTTATAAACTTCTATAAGGATGTCTGTCAACCTCCTACACTTCAATGAAAAACATCCCAGCCTATCCAGTCTTTCTTTGCAACACAAACGTTCCATACCCAGCAACATTCTGGTAAATCTCTCCTGAGCCCTCTCCAGCTTAATAATATCCTTCCTATAACTGGGCAAACTGAACTGGACACAGTATTCCAGAACAGTCCTGTACAACCTCAACAGGACTTCCCAACTCCTATACTCTTTATATTCTCTAATACTTCCAGAACTTCCTCCTCTGTAACGTGAACTGTTGTCAAAAGTCAGAATTTATTTCTCTGCATTCTCTAGCCTCTATTTCTTTCTTTCATCAGTTTGTACAGATGTTCTAAAATGTGAATTTAAAAAAGTTATAAACTAACAGATATTGAGAGACAGGTTACAATAATAGACAAGAACACAGAATATTATGGAATGAGTCTGATTCTCCATGAGCTTTTAAATTTAGTCAAAATGGTAACACAGTGAGCAGAATTCAGCCCTTTTCTAGAAACATAATGCACTGGATTCATCTTTGACCTCTCATCAGAGGCAACCTCAGATTTATTTCTTTCAGTAACTAAGCATAGAGCTGTGATGGATTGGACTGGTTTAAAGATTAGTATCCTCAATTGATATGAATGAGAAAGTACTTCGCTCATTGCACCAACATCTTTGCATACTAAATAAAAAAGAACAACATTCATGCAAGAATGCAAAGTATTTTTTGTGACAAATTCAGTGTTTTTTTTTATGACATGCATTTAAAATGGAATTTAAAATGTTGGACAAATGATTCACAGTAGTAACAGTTAAAATGCTGTGAACAAATCACTCGTGAACAAAATCTGTGATAAAAACAGAAAATGATAGAGATACTCTACAATATTAGATCTGCCTTATTCAATCTACTGTTATATCATAAATAGTATTTGTTTATGATTTCATTCAGGATATATCAGCTTTGTTCACAGTTCCAGCATTTGTTGCACATCTATAAGTGCCTTCAAGAAGGTTGGATGAGCTATCTTCATGAACTGCTGGGATATATTTGGTGTTGTTGTCCCTAGAGTACTTTTAGGGAATGTTCCAGGATATTGACACTGTGCCACATGAGGAACAGCGAGATTTTGAAAAATTTATTTCTGGGCTTTGGTGTTGCTAGCTAGACCAGCATTTCTTTCCCATCCCTATTTGCCTACAGGCAGATAAGAGTCGAAAAGGATGGTGCTGGAAAAGTACAGCATCCGTGGAGCAGGACAGTCAACGTTTCGGGCAAAAACCCTTCATCAGGAATGCATCTGCAGTCCACTTTCTCCTCGAGGCAGTTAAGAGTCATTCAAATTGCTGAGGGTCTAGAGCCACATGTGTCCAGACCAGGTAAGGATGGCAATTTCTTTCCCTAAAGGACTTTAGCAAACCAGATGGTTCTTAGTCAGCTATCAGCAACCAGTTTCAAGGTCATCATTCAAAAACTTCATTCTGGATTTTCATTGCTTACAAATTCCATCATCTACCATGACAGTATTCAAATCCAGGTCCCAAGAACACTATCTGAGTATCTGGATTAATGTCTAGCAATATGGTGTTTTACCATGTATATACTGCCTTTTTCCTTCTAGATAACCGTGATCATGGGTTTGGAAGGTGCTATAAAAATGAGCTATGTGAATTTCTGCTATGTGTCTTGTACCTGGGGCACAACAACAATAGTGTATGCATGAATGGAGGGCATGAATGTTTGTGGTTGTACAGCCAATCAAGTGAAAGGTTTTATGCTGGATGGTGTTAAACTTCTTGAGTGTTTTTGGAGCTGCACTTAACTAGACAAGTGGGGGGTATTCTATCACACTCGTGACTTGTACTTTATAGATGTTGCACAGGCTTTGGAACTGAGTTCAATTCATTTTTTGGTCAATGATAAGTCCCAGAATGTTGGCATTGGCAGATTCCATGGTGGTAATGTCAAGGGGGCGATGGTTAGATCCCCTCTTGTTGGAGATGGCCTTGCCTAGTATTTGTGCAGCATAAGCTTTACATGCCCATTGTCAGACCAAGCTGGATATTATCTAGTCTTGCTTCATTTGGACATGGACTGCATCAGTATCTGAGTGTTCATAAATAATTGTGATTATTATGCAAACATCAGCAAACATTCCCATTTCTGATCTCTATGGTGGAGGGGATGTCATTGATAGATATACAGTTATACAGCATGGAAACAGATCCTCTGGTCCAACTTGTCCATGTCTACCAAGTTTCCCAAACTAAACAAGACACACTTTTCTGCATTTGGCCCATTTCCCTTTAAACTTTTTCAATTCTTGGTCCTGTCCAAATATTTTTCAAATGTTGTAACTGTACCTGCATTACCACTTCCTCTGGCAGTTCACTCCATACATGAAACACCATCTAGGACATTACCCTGAAGAACCTCATCCAGATATACCGTGAAACCACTGGTTCACATTGATTCTAGTTTTTCTGTGCTCCTTGATAGCATATTCTGTCCAAATGGCCTTTGTGTCAAGGGTAGTCAAGCTCACCTTATCTCTGAAGTTCAGTTCTTATGACTAGTTTTAGGCCAAGAATACAATGAGGTCAGGAACTGAGTAGCCTTAGTGGAGCCCAAACTAAACAGGTTTTTACAAAGCAAGCGCTTCTAAATAACACTGTTCATAACACCTTCCATCACTTCACTGATGACTGGGACTAGACTGTTAGGGTTGTCATTGACAAGGTTGGAATTGCCATTTTTTGTTTGTTTAGATACAGGACTTTTTTGGAATACAGGACTTACTTCCGCAATTATTCACATTGTTGGGTGAATCCCAATGTTGAACTGGAACAGCTTCGAAGGAGCTTGGCAACTGCTGGTGAACTAGCCATCAGTACTATTTCTAAAATATTGTCAGCGTCCATAAGTTTTGCACTATCCAGTATTTTCAATTATTTATTTGATGATCTCCACTGATATCTGTGGTGTAGATCACCAAGGAGGTCAAGATAGATTATCCACACTCCATCATGCTAAAGGTAACAGCAAATGCTTCAGCCTTATCATTTCCACAGATATGCTGGGCCCCCTCATCATTGAGGATGGGATATTTATGGAACCTCCACCACCAGTGAGTTGTTTAATGGTCCACCACCATTCAAAACTGGCTGTAGCAGGACTTAGCTTAGCTCTGAACCATTGGCTCTGGAATTACTTTGTTCTGTCTATCACTTTCTGTTTATTCCACTGGCCTGCAAGTATTTATGTTTAGTAGTTTCACCAAGTTGATACCTCATTTTCAGGTGTGCCTGGTGCTGCTCCTGGCATGCCCTCCTGTCCTTTTCATTGAACTAGGGTTGATCTCTAGCTTGGTGCTATATTTAAAGATATGCTAGGCCATGAGGTTGCACATTGCAGTGAAGTACAATTCTGCTGCTGTTGCTAATGGCCCAGAATCTTCAGCTACTGGATCTGTTTGAAATTTGTCACTCTGGTAGTGCCACATTACGCATTGCAGAGTATCTATAATGTGACGATGTCTTCACAAGAATTGTCTGGTGGTGAGTCTGAACGATACAGTCACAAACAGATGAATTTGCCAAAGGATGAAGTGGAGTATATTTTTCCTTCAAGCTGGTTCCCTGAAAACCTGCTGCAGACAAAGCATAGCAGCCACATCATTCAGGATTCAACCAATTCGGTCTGGTTGCTGCCAAGTCACTGTTGGTGATGGCTTTGAAAGATTCCCCCATCTCAAGTGCATTCTGTGCCATTATCATTCTCAGAGCTTCTTCCACGTAATGTTCAACATTGAGGAACACTGATCCATCAGCTGAGAGAGGTTAGTATATGAAGGAGGTTTCCTTGCCCATGGTTGACCTGAAGTCATGAGACTTCATGAGGCCTAGAAACACGTTGAGAATTGCCAAGCAACCTCATTCCAACTGTATAATACTGTGCTGCCACTTCTGATTTCATCTTGGCAAAGGATAGGGCACACCGAAGGATGGCGATGGTGATGTCTGGGACATTGTCTGTAAGGTATTATTCTGTGAATGTAATAATATCAGTCTCCTTCTTGACTAATATGAGACAACACTCCTGATTTTGGTGCTGCCCCCGCTTGTGCTGTCACCCCCACCCCCCTCCCCCCCCAGATACAACTGGCTGGTATATTGGGCCATTTCAGGGGGCACTTTAGAATCAAACATATTACTATGGGAACTGTGGATGATGTAAATAAGAAACAAAACAGAAGTTTTTGGTAAAGTTCAGCAGGTCTGGCAGCATCTGTGAAGAGAAATCAGAGTTAACGTTTCGGGTCCAGTGACCATTTCTCTACCATCTGCCATGATTGAATTTGAAACTAAGTCTTCAGTTTGTTACCTGGTTCTCTGGATTACTAGTCCACCAACAATGCCATGAGGCCATCCATACCCTGAAACCTCCTTGTTTGTCTTCAGTCCACAAGGTTTATCTTTTAAACAAAGCAAAGGTGTCTTGAAAAATTCAGATGATCGTGCAGTCTATAACAGGCATATGGTATGTAAGGTGTTTATGGTATGAGAGGTTAAGATCTTCAACTCTCTAACATTTTAGTGACCTTTCAGTAACTGGTCCAGGGTCTAGAGAAACCTACTAATAACTATCTGTTGGAATCATCCTGTGTCTCCACAAGAATCCCAATTACCAAAGCAGAATATCATCATAACTTCAGGCCTTTGTTTAAGATATCAAGTGAATGCATTAACAACAGTTAAAGTACTTGTTAGGATTAGCAACCTAAACAGATTTCGATCTGCACTTATTTATTGATTTAGGTCATTAAAGTGTTGCAGGTGAGTAATGTGTGGACCTAGTGCCTAGAGCTGAGAGAGGTTCATTGGCCTGTGATGTTTGCTGTTTCTCTATGGAAATGCTGATCGACCTGCTGAGTATTTTCAGCATTTTCTGGTCTTGTATTAGAAGTCTGGTGCAATGGACACAAGGACAATTTTTGCTTGTCTTTGTTATATACTGTGATTGGATTCATAGGGAGATACATAAATGAAAAAATAAAGCTAATTTAATATCCTTTGGCTTCACACACAGGTTGCCATCTTGGTCCCTAATTGGCCCTACTGTTTCCCTGGTTAACCTCCTCCCTTTTACATATTTATAAAATATCTTAGGATTCTCCCTCATCCTGTTCTCAAGTCTCCTCACATGTTCCTTTTTCTCAGGTTCCCTCTTCCCTGCATTCCTCAGGGGCTGCAGGTGAATTGCTCCCATTGCTCTTGTTAAAAACTGTTTTCTTCATCCTCATTCAGTCTTAAATTGCCCAAGACTTCCAGGGTTCTCTGAACTTATTGCTGCTACCTTTCCCCTAAAGGGTACCTATTGGATCTTTACTGTCCCTTGATCCTTGTTGAATGCCCCACTGCTCTGCTGGAGACATACCTACAGATTTGACCAGATTTGGCTTTATTTTAATAAACTTTACATTCCCCCAATCCAAAGCCATCTTTTGCAGGCCATCTTTTTCTTTATCCATGAAACATTTGAACTGTACCATGTTGTGGTTGTTGTCACTAAAATGTTCCTCCACTGCCAAGTTAAACACTTGTCTGGCTTTTTTTTCCCCAGAACCAGATGCAGCACTGTACCATCCTTTGTTGGGCCTTCTACATAATAAAATAAAAATTCTCCTCCATACATTTCAAGAAATCTGCCCACTCTAAACTTAAACACTATGACTAACACAATTTTATGTTGAGAAGATTGAAATCCCCTAGTACAATTACTGAATTATTATCTTACACACGTATGTGAATTGTCTACATATTTGGTCCTCTATTTCCAGCTAACCCTTGGGGCAACTATAATACATTCCCAATAAAATGACTGCCACCTTCATGTTTTTAAATTTTGCACACAAAGCCTTGTTTTGAGTCAACCTGACTCCATGGAAATCTGGATGTATTTTCTTTTTCTCATAAACCTGAAGATGCTATCACATATAACCAAATATTTTCTTTTCCATCATTAAATCACTGTGGCTTTTTTATTTAGTTTTAACCATTAACCACCATGAGTAAATCAGCCATCCAGCCAACTGGATAATGACATGCAAAGCCCATTCCAATTTGTTAATTTATTGTATCACTCAATCTTTTTAACCTGACTTCTGAATATATGCTTTCAGAATACAGGCTTTGATTGTAAAAGGTGCTTGAAATTTTTCATTCACATCAGTCTCTCCAATATTTCATGTTTCAATTCTCCTGGTAACACTTCTCAATCCCCATCGTTATGTTTTGGAGTTTTTAAAAAGTGGCATTTCTTTCTGGTTTGTACCAACTCTAAATTGCATTATATTTCAACCTCAGTGATTTTATACTGTTACCTTTGTTATTTCAAGTACTCTTTCATGCATTCCATTTGGTTCCAGGCATAAATATGATCGAACTGCCTTTTAAAAGTATCTTTTTTTTACAGTCATGATTTCTGCCCTCCTCCACTACTCTCTTTGGATCATTGAAAACAGATGTGAGAAAATAGGTTGTGCATGTACAAATCTGTGTCTTTAAGTAAATAATTATATTGAAGTTTCTCCTTCATTCAAAATAATTATAAATACTGATTGTTAGAATGCATTCCCTTACTGATAGACAATTTATTTGGTCAAATAATCCCTCAGTGCCGTGAACTGCATTCTTGGAATTCCTAATTATCAGAAACCTTTCAGATTTTCACCTGAATTGAACTTGAAATTTTGCTTATCGAAAATTAAATTATTTTATTGCCTATTGTATTCTGCCTTTAGTGCCAATGCATTATGCAACTCTGCATCGATTACAAGGCAATGTCTAAGTTTGTTATCTAAAAGTCTTGTCCTTTTAAAATAATTTGTCAAGTTAGTTTATCCAATTACTAGGTACTAATATCTTTGTCAGTCTGTGCCTAGAAGCAGGCAAATTTGAATAAGGATCCAACTGTAATGTAAGTCTGACAAAATAATCTCTTGGGTAGTATAAAAGTGAAAGACAATTAAACTTGCTCCAGATTTTTGATTGCCAATGTTATTGTTGTATCAACATGACAACCTGTGCTGATAAAAAAAACACAATCATTTAAAAAATATGAACAACAAAACTTACTCTGAATCCTATGTTAACCAGCTCAAATTAATGACAACCATTTATTTGACAATGGTTGCACAAATTTTCCATTTGCAAAGTCTGTGTTGCCAACATTTCCAATTTTGGTGACAACTTATTAATTTAGCAGAACGTACTTAATTTTGGAAATGTCAACACAACCTGTTGGAAGTATGTTGAATCACCACTTTGTTTGGATTCAGACCTATTCTTACAGGTAGTGTGTTTAGCTGAACTGCTATTGTAGTTTGATTAGTCCAACTTTGGAGAGTGTGCTGTAATGATGGTGGATTCAAACATACTTTAGTCCATATTATGGAGATGCCAGTGTTGGACTGGGGTGTACAAAGTTAAAAATTACAAAACACCAGGTTATAGTCCAACAAGTTTATTTGGAAGCACTAGCCTTCGGAGCGATGCTCCTTCATCCACCTGGTGAAGGAGCAGCACTCTGAAAGCTAGTGCTTCCAATTAAACCTGTTGGACTATAACCTGGTGTTGTGTGATTTTTAACTTAGTCCATTTTGAGGAACAATATACAGATTTACTCAAGTCTGTCTTAGTTTGCGGAAGAAATGATCAAATTCCCCTTAAGTATCTGACGATTTGAGATAGTCAGTTTATGTAGTAGAATTGGTCATGTGAACAAATACATAGCAGCACAGTGTAAGTGCACAATGCGTATTGAACTTTTCTTCTCCCAGTCCTATAAACCCATAGAATAGAATCCGTACAGTATGGGAACAGGTCATTCGGCTCAAAATGTTCACACTGACCCTCGAAAGAGTAACCCACTCAGACCCATTCCCCCACCCTATATTTACCTCTGGCTAATGCAGCTGACCTACACGTTAAACACTTTGGGCAATTTACCATAGCCAATTAACCTAACCTGCATACTTTTGGACTGTGGGAGGAAACACATGCAGATAGAGGGAGAAGTGCAAACTCCACACAGACAGTCACCCAAGGCTGAACCCAGGGCCCTGGTGCTGTGAGGCAACAGTGATAACCATGAGCCACCGTACCACCCCAGTTTGGGAAGAGTAAAAGGAGCTTATCCTGGTGTATTTTATGGGAGCTGTGCTAAAGGTACTTTACTTTCAGTTTAAAAGAGCAGAGGAGCTTTACTCTATATCTAACCTCATGCTGCACCTGGTCTGGAGCATTTGATAGTGACACAAAAGTGGACGCTTTACTTTCAGTTTAAAAAAGTGGAAGGAATGTTGTATGAAGTGCATTTGCCACATTAGCAGCAATATGAGATTGACTGAGCATTGTGTAGTACAACAAGTGGCCCATCCCCTGCACTGATTGTTATTGTCAAGTTTGACAAGCAGCCTGGCTCTGTGCCTGTGCTAAATACAGCAAGTCAAGACAGAAATGCTGTGAGACTTGAAGCTTTGACTGCAGTGTTAAAGACATGGCAAGGCAAGGCAGAGATGCTGTGAGCATGCGGCTAGCCTCTAAGCTGGTGAGAGTAAAGAATGTAGACGAGCAGCCTTGAGATAGAATCTGATCTGGGATGATCTGGAATCTGAGCTTCAAACACTGAGGCACATCCGGGAGGGGGAGAGTTACCTGGACACTTTGTTTCAGGAGGCAGTACACCCGGTAGATGAAGTAATTCAAATTCAGTTAGTGGTCAGGGACAACAGGGTGTGACTGTAACTGAGGCAGGTAGGGGATTCTGAATTCAGGAGTGGAGGACCCTCAGCCCTTGACCTTGTCCAACAGGTATGAGATTCTTGCTCCCTGTACGGATGAGGAAAAGGACTGTGTTCAGGATGAGTCAGCTGACCACAACACCATGATGCAGAAGGCCATTCAAGAGGGGGGAGCAAAAAGATAAGTGGTTCTTATAAGGGATTCTATAATTAGGGGGACAGATAGTATCCTTTGTGAGCCAGATTGGGAGTCCTGCATGCTGTGGTACCTGCTCGGTGCCAGAGTGCAGGACACCTCCGACCGGCTTGAAATGTGTCGGAGAAATTTGCCCAATAGGTTAGAGATCACAAAGCACAGCTCAAAGTGAAATTGACAAACAGTTTATTAGTACGGCGATATCACGGAAGAAAAACTGACTAAGCTGAAACAATGCAGACAGTCTGTCTAGGCAGTCAAGGATTCTCTTCCCAGAGCTGAGGATGAGACCAGTTTTTATAATAATGCTGTACAATAAGGCTGATTAAGAAATGTGGAAAATACAATGTATCTGGAAATGGAGTAATCTAGTTACAAGGATGTTAATTGGAAAACAGTTATCGGATGAATGTCCTGTTCCTTCACACAATGCAACATCCTGACACTATTGATGGTTCCATTCCTCTTCACAGGTAAGTGTTAATGTCTCCTCTGAAGTGGTGAGGTGCTTCCATTGTCTTGTTCTGGGAGCAATGTCCTTGCTGGTGCCTCTCTGTCTGACCTGCTCTTTGTGTGGCTTTGGTATTGCTGGGTTGTGAAACTGCCCTCAGGGCTTTGGGATAGCTGTGGTGCTCTGACAGTTAGTGAACTTGAGATGTATTCCCTTGTGTGTGCTGTCTGGTTTGGCTTGTGAGCCTGCTTGGGCACTCTAGGTGTTTTTTTTGATACCGTTGGCCAACTTTGCTTTTGTGGGCTATTGTGGGTTGGCAGGGTGGCAGATCTTTTCCCACAAAAGGATATTGCAGCGGAGGGAGAAGATCTAGTTGTTGTGGTCCATGTTGGCACTAACAACATTGGCAAGGCTAGGAAGGAGGAACTGTTTGGGGATTATCAAGCACCAGGAAGGAAGTTAAAGAACAGGTCCTCAAGGGTCATAATCTCTAGATTACTGTCCGAACCACGTGCTAATTAGCATAGGGATAAGAAAATTAGGGAAGCAAACATGTAGCATAGAGATGGGTGTGAGAAAGAGGAATTCCATTTCATGGGACATTAGCATCAGTTTTGGAACTGGACGGATTTGTACCGATGGGACGGTCTCCACCAGAACCGATCTGGAATCAGTGTTCTGGCAAAAAGAATAAATAGGGTAGTCACTAGCACTTGCACTAGTGAGTTGGGGGGAAGGGAAAGGAAAAGCAACAGAGAGTATGGAGTCAAGTAGAAAGATAAGCAGCAGGTTAGCATGTGTGCAGGGTTTAAGTTCGAGGCAGACCAGGAATTATGCAAAAAGGAAGAATAACTTAGGACATATTACTAGAAATGATGCCAATCACGAGGATAAGAAAATCAGCATTAAGTTGCTTTGCCTGAGTGCTCATAGTATTCATAGCAAAATGGATGAATTAACAGCAGAAATCATCGTAGGCATCACAGAGATGTGGTTGCAGGGGGTTCAGGATTGGCAGTTAAACATCCAGGGATTTACAACTAATCAAAAAGGCAGCAAGGTGGGCAGAGGGGGGCGGGGTTGCCTTGTTAGTTAAGAATGAAACTAAATCTATGGCACTAAGTGACATAGGGTCAACTAATGTGGGTGGAGTTTGAGGAACCACAAAGGCAAAAACGCCATCATGGAAGTTAGGTACAGACCTCCCAGCAGTGGTCAGGACCAGGGCCACAACATGTACCAAGAAATAGATAGGGCATGTCAGAAAGGCAAGGTCACGGTGATCATGGGGAACTTCAATATGCAAATGGACTGGGTGAATAATATTGTTGGTGGATCCAAAGAAAGGGAATTCATGGAATGCTTACAGGATGGCTTTTTGGAACAGCTTGTGATGGAGCCCACAAAGCAGCAGTCTATTCTGGACTTTGTGTTATGTAATGAGCGAGACTTTACAAAAGATCTTAAAGTAAGAGAACACTTAGTAGGCAGCGATCATAATATGGTAGAGTTCAGTCTGCAATTTGAAAGAGAGAAGGCAAAATCAGATGTAATGGTGTTATAGTTAAATAAAGGTAAATACAGGGGCAGGAGAGAGGAACTGACGAACATCGACTGGAAGCAGAGACTAGGGGGGAAGACAGCAGGGCAACAATGGCAGGAGTTTCTGGGTGTAATTGAGGACACAGTACAGAGGTTCATCTCAAAGAAAAGAAAGATTATCCAGGGTGTGGGGATTAGGCATCCATGGCTGACAAAGGAAGTCAGGAAATGTATCAAAGAAAAAGAGAGTGCCTACTATTAGGTGGCCAAGAGCACTGGCAAATCAGAAGATTGGGAAGGCTACAAAAACAAACAGAGGATAACAAAGAGAGAAATAAGGAAGGAGAAGATCAAATATGAAGGTAAGCTAGCCAGTAATGTTGGAAATGATAGTAAAAGTTTCTTTCAATACATGAGAAACAAACAAGAGGCAAATGTAGAAATTGGGCCATTCCAAACTGATGAAGGAAGGCTAGTGATGGAAGATAAGGAAATAGCTGAAACACTTAGTAAGTACTTTGCATCAGTCTTCACAGTGAAAGACATGAGTAATATTCCAACAATTAAAGAGAGTCAATGGGCAGAGTTGAGAAGAATAGCCATTACAGAAGAGAAACTGCTAGAAAAGCTAAAAGGTCTAAAAATTGATTAACCTTCTGGCCCCAATGGACTACATCTTAGAGTTCTGAGGGAGGCGGCTGAGGAAATAGCAGAGGCATTGGTTGTGATCTTTCAAAAATCACTGGAGTCAGGGAAAGTCCCAAATGATTGGAAAATCACTGTTGTAACCCTTTTGTTCAAGAAAGGATCAAGACAAAAGATGGAAAATTATAGGCCGATTAGCCTAACCTCAGTTGTAGGTAAAATTCTGGAATTCAGCATTAAGGATGAGATTTCTAAATTCTTGGAAGTGCAGGGTCAGATTAGAACAAGTCAGCATGGATTTAGTAAGGCGAGGTCATGCCTGACAAACCTGTTAGAATTCTTTGAAGAGGTAACAAGTAGGTTAGACCAGGGAAACACAGTGGATGTTATCTATTTCGACTTCCAAAAGGCCTTTGATAAGGTGCTTCACAGGAGACTGCTGAGTAAGCTGAGGGCCCATGGTATTTGAGGTGAGCTATTGGATTGAGGATTGGCTGTATGACAGAAGGCAGAGAGTTGGGATAAAAGGTTCTTTTTCGGAATGGCAGCTAGTGACAAGTGGTGTCCCGCAGGGTTCGATGTTGGGACTGCAGCTGTTCACTTTATATATTAATGATCTGGATGAAGGGACTGGGGGCATTCTGGTGAAGTTCGCCGATTATACGAAGTTAAGCAGAAAGATAGGTAGTACTGAGGAGGTGGGCAGGCTGTAGAAAGATTCAAACAGTTTAGGAGTGTGGTCCAGGAAATGGCTGATGAAATTCAACGTGTGCAAATGTGAGGTCTTGCACTTTGGAAAAAAGAATACAGGCATGGACTATTTTCTAAACGGTGAGAAAATTCACAAAGCCAAAGTACAAAGGGATCTGGGAGTACTAGTCCAGGATTCTCTAAAGGTTGACTTGCAGCTTGAGTCCGTGGTTAAGGAAGCAAATGTAATATTATCATTTATCTCAAGATGGTTGGAATATAAAAGCAGCGATATGCTACTGAGACTTAATAAAACTCTAGTTAGGCCCATTTAGAATACTGTGTCCAATTTTGGGCCCCACACCTCAGGAAGGACATACTGGCACTGGAGCGTGTCCAGCAGAGATTCACCTGGAATGGTGAGCCTAACATACGATAACGGCTGAGGATCCTGGGATTGTATTCATTAGAGTTTAGAAGGCTGAGGGGAGATCTAATAGAAACTTACAAGATAATGCATGGCTTAGAAAGGGTGGACCCTGGGAAGTTGTTTCCATTAGGCAGGGAGACTAGGACCCGTGGGCACAGCCTTAGAATTAGAGGGGGTTAATATAGAACGGAAATGAGGAGACATTTCTTCAGCCAGAGAGTTATGGGCCTGTGGAATTCATTACCATGGAGCGCAGTGGAGGCCGTGACGTTAAATGTCTTCAAGGCAGAGATTGATAAATTCTTGATCTCGCAAGGAGTACAGCGAGAGTGTGGGCAAGTAGAGTTGAAATGCCCATCAGCCATGATTGAATGGCAGAGCAGCCTTACTTCCACTCCTATGTCTTATGGTAATATAGTCTTAAGGTGCATCCTGTGAACTGGGTGCCTGCCCTTGCGCACTTTGTGTCCATGTAGCAGCATGTTAATGACAATTGCTCCCAAGTGGAGGATGACAGCATAGATATATGCTGTGGATTGATTGAAAATGTGTCATGATGTTTCAGGGAGGATAGCAGGTTTGATGTCAGCACCAATTTGATGGGTGCATAATTTTGATGCCCTTGAGTGCGCAGTTGCAAAATTGGTGCCGGGTGTCCAAGATGGTGGTCTGGAGAAGCGCGCAGAAAGCTGGAACTGCCAGGTACTCGCTCTGATTTTCATGTCAGGATTTCTCACTGTCTGGTTTCTATCTGTCCTGAGGTATGATAGAAATCTGTCTCTTAATAAGGGCAGCCTCCCAGCCAGGCATGGCAGTCTTTCAGCCTGGCATGGTGGTCTCCTGGCATGTGTGGTGACCTCTTGTCCTCACGTGACAGTCTCCTGGCTTCACATGTGGCGATTTACCATCTTGGCATGGTGGTCTCTCAGCAGCCCAGAGGCATGGTCTCTCAGCCGGTGTGATAGTCTGTCAAGGGCCCATAGCTGTCTTTCAGCCCAGCATGGCCTCAGTATAGACTTCTGGACATGAGGTGGTTCCAGAGCAGTCTCCGAACCTTGAGAGCCTTGAGGTGAAGCCTGGCGCAATCTGGAGCCAGGACCTGGTGTGGACTGGAGGCTAGATACCAGCATGGGCTGGGATGGAAGGATCATTCTGATTTTTATTTCTCTATTTTCTAATTTATTCCTACAACCTGCAATGCTGAACATTTTATTTTTCACTTTGCAATTTTTTTTTCCTTAAGAACTTAAGCTGAAGAATCTATATCTCGGTACCTTTGTACCTAAGATGGCAGTGAGAGTGGCAACTTGTAAGCTTTTCACTGTACTCATCTGAGGACATGTGACAATAACGCTTACTCAATTCAATTCAATTCAATGAGCAATAATTTCTGGTTCTGGGGATCATTCCCTATTGAGAATCTTGTCATTCCTGATGTCAACTTAGGCCTCAATTGCCTTTTCCTATAATTGTCCCAGATTTTGCACATATCAGGGATCTAGAAGATTCCACCAAGTGAATTGAAGCAGTTCTTCTTGCAATGATATGGATTTTCGTCAGCCCTCAATGGATATAAATGATTTGGCCTAAGCACTTAACCAATAGCAGATGTTTGTTCATTTGAGGTTGTATTAATAAAGCAGACTCCAAGATATGGTCACTATATGGCATGAGATTTTTAACATGTAATTACCTTAATACAAGCTGTGAGCATAAAACTGCTCCGCAATATTTGCTTCACCATCTTAATTTACTTTAAAAGTCCTTAACAGGAAATTTACTGACAGCTAAACAACTTCAACAGTGAGCTGTGAAACAAGAGCAGAAAGGAACATTAACTGACATTATTTGTCACATAATGGTTGCTGCTTACCAAGGACAAAATCTTGGTTGCTATGGAATCAGATGAACAGATCAATATAGTTTTGAAATAAGAAACCACTGACCAGCAACAAACCCTATTGTGGTTACACCACGAAATGTTGAAGCAAACCAGGAAAACAAAGAAATGGGTATACCTGCGAACCAATCATAGATGAATGCAGATTAATATCATGAAAATGAGTGGGCCCAATTGTTATAAGACCTTGATAATATTGAACTCCTCCTCAAGTATTTGGAAGATGGCATCTAATGATGATGTCTGGATTTTCATGATCCTGATTGAGAACAGATACAGGACTGGGAAAAATGGTTGTGAAGCAGTGCAGTCAGCGACCTCATTTCTGTTTCCCTGTATATTTTCTAATAAGCGTGTTCAAAGACCTTATTATATATTTCTGGAGCAAGAGGCGGGGCACTATCATTGCATCACAACAGTCCTCCTGCCTTGACGATTTTCATGTGACTGTGGGAAAAAAACATGTCTTTTTTTGTTCTCTGGACTTGCCTCTCCAACAGCTGGACAATTGAAAGCATTTAATGCTCATTGAGAGCCATTCATGAGTAAGACTTCTTAAAATTACATTAAGTGGCCTGCCTTTAGCAGCTCCAGTGTAGTACACCATCTGCATGGAGTCATGAATTATGGATTGGGGACAGGAAAAAATTTAAAAAGCTGCTAACATGATTTTGAATCCTTTACAGTTCATCCAGGCATTCTGTAGCTGAACTGTTCATTAAGATGAGTCATCACAGTACAGTGATTGGGAAATATATCAACCCATTAAACAACTTGTGTGCCAGATTATGACATCTGCCAACTATCAAGCTCTCAAGTAAGAGATCAACATTTTTTAAAAAATGATATTAATTAAAAGTTATTAAATAGATACAATGCAATACATGTCACAGTAATGAAACAACAGCCAAGTTTGATAGCAATGTCCACTCATTCAAACTTCACCATTACATTTATATCTTCTGTCTAGAGATTTATCAAAGTAGAGGGATCTATAGTTTGTTTGTTTCCTTGGGAGTTCTGTGGGCTCTTGGTTTCAATCCAACACTTTAATCATTTTATAAATTGACTCCATGTACACAGCTTATTTCAAAATAGTCTGTTTATTTGGGAAGTTTCATGGGCTTTCAACAGCTTCTGAGAGTTTTATTCTAAAGCAGATAATAGCTGACAAGGTTGGATCAAAATGGCTAGAAGCGCCAATTGTGTGTGTTTATAAGCCTTTGATTTCATCAGAAGAGAATTTTTTGTGAATGAGCAGGGCCTGTCATTCCTCCTACTCTGGACTGGACCCACCTCCATTTCCACCTCAGAGCTTCTGATAGAGACAGCAGCCCACTTGTAGCCTGGAGACCTGGAAGGTCCTGTAGCCCAGAGTAATTGAGACAGAGGAATAAATAGTCCCCTGTTCTGATGTGAAGATCTGACTTTCAGATTTTAGGTAATCATCGATCTTGGCAGCCAGAGTGTTTTACTTCTTTTTAAATACTTACTCAACACAACATGTAAAATGTCTCTGAGGTAGTGTTCATGTGTTTCTGATAAGACAGAAACAAAGTCCATGAACCTTCCATTACATCCATTGCAGAAAGTGAGATTGGATAATTTCTACAATGATTAGTACAGATATTGATAAACGAAAGTGGGGTACTAGTGTAAGAATGAGTGATTTTGAGAGGCTGTGATAAATCTCATTATTAGACAAAGAGAAGAGAGCTCCACCCTGCCTGATCTGTAAGTCACATTATGTCCACATGATATAAGCTTCATTTGTGAGGTTTTAGCCTCGATATATTGGTGAACACTAAACAACAAATTAATCTATTTCTTCTGGATTTCAGTCACAAAAACTACCTGAATAAAACTAAACTCTGTGCTTTCTTCCAGCTTAGAAAATTTTTGTTACAGCACAATTATTTTGTCCCTCCTCCCATAGTTTGGTGGCTAAACATGGTTGTTATTATTTTATCTTCCAAAAGGGACATTTACAAAAAAAAATCTAAACATTCTATTCTCTAGAATGTCATCTATTCCGTTAAATAATGCCTTTTCAAAACTGACCCTTCGTATTTCAAAGGGCTAAACTTCTGCAAAAAAAAATTGCCTTTAGCCTGTATTATGTTAGTCCAACTATGTAAGATTCTCATGTAGCCAGTGACATTTAGAACATTAAAATATTAGAACTAGGAGCAGGATGAGGCAATTCAGCCCTCTGAGCCTGCTCCACCATTTGATAACTTCATGGCTGAACTCATCACTGCTTCAATCCACTTTCCTGTCAAATCTCCCTTACACTTCAATTAAAACTCCATCTCCTCTAAATTTATCCAATGTCCCACCATCCACCGCATTGTGGGATAAGTGAATTCCACAGATTCATGACCCTCTGAGAGAAGTAATTTCTCCTCAACTCTGTTTTAAATCTGTTACCCTCTTTCTTAAGACTATGACCTCTCATTTTAGATTGCCCACATGAGGAAACATCCTTTCTACATCTATATTGTCAAACCCCTTCATGTCTGATACACCTCAATTAGATCTGCTCGCATTCTTGTAAACTCCAGAGAGTTCAGGGAAAGTCAAACCACATTATATTTCAAAAGCAGCAACAGCATTAAACAATCCAAACTACAACACCTTAAAAATTCATATTTCCACATTATATTTTTACCAGTGTTGCTCGCATTGATCTGCTTTTATATTCAAATTATGGAGCCAATTCCAAGAGGGACTCATGCTTTGATTTTTATCCAGTGCCTCTGAGAGATTAAGTGAATAACCAGTCATCCTTTCTTTCAAATCACAGGATAATTGACTTACACTATCATGGTTTTGTCAAGCCATCAGGATCTTTTCTGGAAAAAAAACACAACTCAGTATATTTGACTTACGAACTCCATATTACCCATTGACATTTTCATTTTCACGAGCTTTGTTTGATTAATGTTCCATTTCATGTTTAAATCAGAATATCAATACTTGCTGATATGAAGGAGACATCTACAAATTAGGTTAAAGTCAACATACTATTTCCTTTTTGATTTTACAAATTGTTTTATTGCCAAGTGCTAAATTGCAAGCTGTGATTTGATGTTGTACCAAGACCTGAAAAAGTATTCATGCATCTTTCAAGGTAGAAGTGCAGTTAAATTAATTATGAGTTCCTTACATACATTCAAGACTTGCACTGCATTCTTAAAAGTGTGCCTGTTTACTGCAGAATCAGTGGGTAGATTTTTTTAACTAGGACACATTAAATGGCATCCATAAAATAGCAAAGGTAATGGCAGGAGCACACATAGTATTATTGAGTTTCAGAGTCACCCATGGAATTCACCCTGGAAGTATTTTATACTTAAGGTGCTTATTTAGTTAAATGTCTTCTTTGACATACCCAATGTATTTGACGTATATAAGATATGATTTGCCTATACAGAGGCTAAAACAGTTGCTTTTAAACACAGCGTATGCCAAGTAAATAAACAAATGATAGGTTCACATTTTCCTTCTGTTCTAAGCACTTTCTAAAGTTATGGCTTTGATTAACATTTTAGCAATGGGTACCTTTTATAGCCACAGTTCTGTTACCACATACCTGCCTGCTTACATCAGCACATATGAGTACATTCACACTTCAGTCTTCAACACCATAGCAAATTGGTAAACACAGATGTTCAGCAAAAAATGCATATGAAAGAAAACTCCAAGGGTAAAAGAAAATGATATAAAAACATTTACTGTTGTCAGTGGTAAATTTGTCACTATCTGTTAACTCCAAACATAAGATTTGTGTAATGTAGGTTTGCACAATTGTAACGTTTTCAGATGATACAAAAACTGGAAATATTGTGAACTGTGAAAAGACTAGTGACAGACTTCAAGAGGACATAGGCTGGTAGGCTGGGTAGATGAAATTTAACACAGAGCATTGTAAAGTGATGCATTTTGATAGGAAGAACAAGAAGGATCAACTTAACATAAAAATACCATATTAAAGGTCGGGGAAGAAACAGTGACTGCCTTTTAAATGCTCATAAACCACTGAAAATGGATTGTAAGCTTAACAAATAAAGGCACAGTGTCTGAAAGCAAGGAACTTATTGAAGGCCATTCTAAAATATTGTTTTAGCCTCATCTAGAGCATTCTGCGAATCTGGGCATGACAGTTTAGGAAGTTTGAGAAGGCTTAAGCAACAGTGCAAAAATGATCGATGTTTCAGATAAAAGGGACTTAATTCATATTGATGCATTCAAGACACTGGAATTATTCTGCTTCGAAAAGAGAAAGATGAGAAGGGAGTTAATAGAGGTCTTCAAAATCATGCAAGATCCAGAATAAGGAGGTGGAGTGAAACCATTCACATTGGAGGAAAGGTTGTAAACAAAAGGACATTAATTAAGATAAGAGGAAATTGAACCAAAAGACTCATGAGGGATATAAGAACATCTGAAATGAGAGCAGGAGTATAACCCTTCAATCATGCTCCATTACTCAATAAGATCAAAAACTTCACAGACGTCAATGCCCATAGTATGTTACCTTGGAGAATCATGTGCTTTTTGCTGTGCAAGTAAGATGTTCCCAGAGTGATTCAGTGAATGGTATGTGCTGAGGGAGAAGGAAGTCTGAGTCCCTGGTAGTATTTGGCCCCAACACAAATGCGTCCTGAGGAGCAAATGTTGGCCACTTGTCTCAGTGATGTTTCTTTACCACTGCCTTTGGATGAAGTCACTGACAGAATAGACTTCATCTCGGGGAATCTTTTACAGGGTCTGTTTGTAACAATAGTAAGGGTGTAAAGCACCTAAAGGAGCAATTGCAGGATATGAGACAATTCAGTAGAATTCACCAGAGAGTGGAATTGCTAAAAGTGATGCACATGTTTTTGATGCAGGGGTCATTTCAGTGCAGCCATTCAGGTTTGTGTGACCATGACAGCTCAATGGATTGACCTTGATTCAAGGACCAAAGGTGAAAAGTTCAGGGCCTCAGCTGAGAGGAACATTGTTAACATTTTATTGCATAGATAAACCAAAGTGAAAACCCATTCAGTCCTTGAGAAATGTCGCAAACATCAAGCAGAAGGCTACTCGATAACTTTCAAATGAAATAGTAGCAGGGAACAATTCTCAACAGTCATCCTGAAAGATGATGGCTGTATAGGTAGTCTCTGGCTTCTTATGAATGGTGAGCGAGTATCCTGTCTTCCTCTGTTTATGTTCCTCCTGGCCCATTGCAGGATCCTTACCAACATTTTCCTGCTCGGAGATTTCCTCTTGTTCCTGAACCTCCTCCTCAGCCAATACATCCCCTCTGTGGAAGGCATAACCCCCCCACTTTGGGTAGGACACCCTCCCTGGACTTTATTGCATGGCACAGCTTGACTGATCAAAGCATTGGTGCTTTATTTCCAGGACAGCTCTGGTCTGTTTTCAATGGGCTTCTTGAAATGTGGCCAGCATTTTTTATCTCCTCAGCAGGGAAGTTTGATGACAGTATTGGCAGTGAAATCTATAGTTGGTATCCCTCTTTGTTCAGCAAACAACCTAACATGGGTTGAAAAGTTTTGAAAAAGTCTGATACTAGAGTGTTCCAAGATGTGTGAGTCATTTTGTGCAGACACGCATTGTTGAGCAATTGTGGCCTCAAGTGATTTGAACATTAAGGAAGTGGAATCCTTTTTGACTTTTTGCTGAATTATGTTAAGGTGCTCTGGTTGCTATGTGGGTGCACTGAATTGCACTGTCCACCTGGGAGAAGCTAGGGATGGCTGAGAGTCCTACGAACCTGACTGTCTGACTCCCTGTGTCAAGGGGAAAATAGGTGAATAAGGGGGCTTTTGGGAAAACAGCACTGGTAACATCCCAGATGCAGTTATGAGTTGAGCACTGTGAAGTGCAGTGTAACAGAGGGCACCAGTAGCTCCCTGAAATGGTCTGCTGACAAGTAAATGAAAGGTAGTTGCTAATTTGAGGCAATCCCTCATGGGTTTGCCACTCAGTCCTTGTGACTGCAGATCCTCATCCAGTAACTGGCATAGAAGGAACATGATGGCTTGGCACATCCTGAGTCATCATTGCCACTGGTTCGCATCCATTTATAGATGGCAGATTCCTGTTTCAACCAAAGAAAAGCTCTTCTCCTATGTGGTAGCTCTTCTCCTATGGCTTCTCACCCTGTAGGCTGTGCAGCAGCTGATTGGTGATTGCTGCTGTTGTGTCAATGCCAAGGACAGACCCTGGAAACACCCACTCATGTCTGACCAATTGTCCTCACTGACTAATTATGGCTGATTCCTTGGACAGACTTTGCAGGATATTCCAACTGACCAACTGGAAAAGCCGGTTTGATTTTGCTTGATTTCCAGAACTGACCCTGACCCAATCCCAAACTGAAAGGGCATTAATGCACAGTCTTAATTTGACCCAACTACTTGACTATCTATGGGGGATCCATGCAACACACACACACACAAACACACACACACACATTGTAGTCTCACTCTCCCCTGGACCAGGGAGGACATTCTAACCAATTTTCCTCTGGCCTGGAAAAAGCCCAACTGCTGGGCTGACTGTGGCAACATACCAATTTGCTCACTTGAAGAACCAATAGGGAAAATTTAGGAGAAGGCGATCTTCGAACAATAGCATCCTCCAGAGGTAACACTCTCCTGAAGCCTGTTGAACAGCTGGACCACATGGAGACAAGTGAGTTGCATTTGTTTGTTACCTCGAGATTTAATTTCCTCTGTCATTCTCTAGTTTCGAGGGACCTCTGGTTAACTGGGTCCTGTCAGATTGCAGCCCTGTAGTTTTAAAACAAGTGTGAAGCCTATTGTTAAATTAACCAGGTTTTGTGATTTGATAGAAACATATTAACCCCAGTGCCTCACAGACAGGATTCCCCAAAGAGGAAATTAAAACCCTAAATGTGAAAATCTCCCTGAAGACTTATTAGAATGTCAGAGTAATGTGTGATATGGAATATATTTTGACAGTCACATAAATAAGATGCAGATTGGCCTTTTCGAATCAGATTCTCATAGAATCCCTACATTGTGGAAGCAGGCCATTTAGCCCATTGAGTCCACACTGACCCTCTGAAGAGCATCCCACCCAGACTCCTACCCTATCCCAGTAACTCCACATTAGCCATGGCTGATCCCCTAACTTGCATAACCCTGACACTATGGGCAATGTAGCATTGTCAATCCAACCAGCATGCACGTTTTTGGACTATGGGAGGAAACCCACACAAAGACAGGAGAACATGCAAACTCCATGCAGACAGTTGCCTGTGGGTGGAATCGAACCTGGGTCCTTGGTGCTGTAAGACAACAGTGCTAACAACTGATATTTCTGTCTCTGACTCCTCTCTTTGCCTCAGCTTTCTCTTATTGTTTACTAAACAAGTAAAAACATCCTGCAATGTGACTCATCATCATTTTAAAGGGGGAGATCAGAATATTTAGCAGCACAAGGTGATTTCTGAGACAAAGGCATTAAAAAAGTGAGATGTGGACAGAGAGAGAGAGAGCACGTGGGAGGGAGGGAGGGAGAGACTGAAGGATAAGATGTGATTTTGTTCGCAACATCTCCAATTGTCCCTCAAGGAGTGGAATGGAAGCCAAAGGAGACAGAGTGAAACAGGGAGAGAAGGGGCCATGAGGGAGGAAAGGGGATTGAAATGGCACAGGAATGCCAGCCAGCCAGGAATGCCAGCCAGAATTAGTTCACAGAGGCTCGGATTCTGATGAAGGGTCATCTGGACTCAAAACGTTAGCTTGCTCTCTCTCTCCATGGATGCTGCATGACACAGTGTTTTCCAGTATTTTTTGATTTCAGTCAAAGAGATATCTGATTTTGGTGTCTACAGTGTCTTGTCACTGCCCAGTTCCTGCTGCAAAGTGTGATCCTGCTGCATCCCTGTGATGAGGGTGCGTTTTCTTTTTTCAAAAAAAAGGGGTCCTAAAGGAATCAGCAGCCTCTTACTGAATGCAAAGTAGAATTTTAGCCAATTCTGGACAGTCTGTGGGATCTGATGGCGTGTCATTGACTGCAGCATTTCTGGCTCAGAACGATGCACTCGATTTATAAACATTGTCCTAAATAAATGCTACAATCTTTTAAAATATGAGACAATGATTTTGATGTACAAAATTAAATCAGGGAGAGAAAAAGAGATCACTGATGGACAGAAAAAGGGGGAAGTGTTTTGAATTTGTCAAACAGTCTTCCTGGAGAAAGAGCTGATCCCTCAACAAGTGGAGTGTAAAACACATAATCTGGCTACTGCCACACTGTTGTTTGTGGGATCCTGCTCTGCACTGGTTTGAATGAGTGGTTTTGAGGGCCTTGAAATTTATCAGCCTTAAACTGAGGTCTGGTATAATTTCTGAATCATTAATGTCTATTTTAATGCCAGGAATTTGACTATAAAATGGATTGCTCGGGGGAGTATTTTAACCAGCTTACCGAAGTTCTGATTTTGGAGATCTGCATCCTCCACACTCTCTGCTTTCCAACTTCCCTCCCTCTCTCTATTTTTCTCTCCAAATAAGAGACATGGGGCAAGAGAGAGAAAAAGAAACTAAGGGAGACAGAGAAAGGAAGGGATGAGTGAGAGGTAAAAGGGAGAAAGAACAAAACACACTAGGGCAAGGGCTAGAGGAGTTGGAGAGATCCAGGCCTTGGGTGACTCCAGTGTCCAGTCAGTGCACAGGCCCAGATACACCTGACCGCAGAGAGAGTAGGAATGACAGAAATACATCCTGGGATGGTGATATGAGCGAACACGCTGAATCAAGAGTGAGTGAGTGATAGGGTGGAGAAGTGCAAATTAGATGGGGATGGCTCTGGGGCTGAGGGGAAATATTCCTGTCCCTGTTTTCCTGGAGTTTCTCTTTCAATCCATTTTGGCTCAGTCAATGTTAACAATTTTAACCAAGCCTCACCACAAGGAATGAATACCTTAGTCATAGCGTCATAGAGATGTACAGCATGGAAATAAACTCTTCGGTCCAACTCATCCATGCTGACCAGACATCCCAACATAATCTAGTCCCACCTGCCAGCACCCAGCCCATATCCCTCTAAACCCTACCTATTCATTTACGTATCCAGAAGCCTTTTAAATGTTGCAATTGTACCAGCCTCCACCACATCCTCTGGCAGCTCATTCCATACATGTACCACCCTCTGCGTGAAAATGTTGCCCCTTAGGTCTCTTCTATATTTTTCTCCTTTCAGTCTAAACCTATGCCCTCTAGTACCGGACTCCCTCACCCCAGGGAAAATACCTCGCCCATTTATTCTATCCATGCCCCTCATGATTTTATAAACCTCTATAACACCCCTTAGCCTCCAACACTCCAGGGAAAACAGACCCAGCCAATTCAGCCTCACCCTATAGCTCAAATCCTCCAACCCTAGCAATATCCTTGTAAATCTTTCCTGAACCCTTTCAAGTTTCACAACTAGGAAGGAGACCAGAATTGCATGTAATATTCCAAAAGTGGCCTAACCAATGTCACGTACAGCTGCAACAGGACCTTCCAACACCTGTGCTCAATGTTCTGTCCAATAAAGGAAATCATACCAAATGCCTTCTTCACTATCCTATTTACCTGTTACTCTACTTTCAAGGAACTATGAACTTGTACTCCAAGGTCTCTTTGTTCAGCAAAACTCCTTAGGACCTTTCCATGAAGAGTTTAAGTCCTGCTAAGATTTGCTTGCCCAAAATGCAGCACCTCGCATCTATCTGAATTAAACTCCATCTGCCACTCCTCAGCTGATTGGCCCATCTGATCAATATCCCATTGTAATCTGAGGTAACCTTCTTCGCTGTCTACCACACCTTTTAGTGTCAGCTGCAAACTTACTAACTATACCTCTTATGCTCATATCCAAATCATTTATATAAATGATGAAAAGTAGTGGACCCAGCACCGATCCTTGTGGCACTCCACTAGTCACAGACCTCCAGTCTGAAAAACAATCTTCCACCAACACCCTTGGTCTTCTGCCTTTGAGCCAGTTCTGTATCCAAATGGCTAGTTCTCCCTGTATTCCCTAGTACAATTACAACATTTAAAAGGTTTCTGGATATGTAAATGAGTCTGCTCACTGTATTGCTAATCAGTCTCCCATGGGGAACCTTGTCGAACGCCTTGTCGAAGTCCATATGGATCACAACTACCGCTCTGCCCTCATCAATCTTCTTTGTTAATTCTTCAAAGAACTCGATTAGGTTTGTGAAACGTGATTTACCACGTACAAAGCCATGTTGACTATCCGTAATCTGTCCTCGCCTTTACAAATACATCCTATCATTCAGGATTCCCTCCAACAACTTGCCCACCACCAAGGTCAGGCTCACTGTTCTGTAGCTCCCTGGCTTGTCCTTACCATCTTTTTTAAATAACGGCACCATGTTAGCCAACCTCCAATCCTTCGGCACTTCACCTGTGACTATCAATGACACAAATATCTCAGTAAGAGGCCCAGCAATCACTTGGTCTATCCTTTTCCATCACTATTTTAAAACTAATAGAATTATGGTCGTTGGCCTCAAAATGCTCCCCCACTGACACCTCAGTCACCTGCCCTGCTTTAATTCCCAAGAGTAGGTCAAGTTTTGCACCTTCTCTAGTAGGTACCTCCACATACTGAATCAGAAGATTTTCTTGAACACACTTAACAAATTCCACTCCATCTAAACTCTTAACACTATGGCAGTCCCAGTCTACATTTGAAAAGTTAAATCCCCTACCATAACCACCCTATTAATCTGATAGTTAACTGAAATTGCCTTACAAATTTGTCTCTCAACTTCCCTCTGACTATTCGGGCGTCTATAATACATCCCAATAAGGTGATCATCCCTTTCTTATTTCTCAGTCCCACCCAAATAACTTCTCTGGATGTATTTCCGGGAATATCCTCCCTCAGTACAGATGTAATGCTATCTTTTATCAAAAACACCACTCCGCCTCCACTCTTGCTCCCCTTTCTCTCCTTCCTGTAGCATTTGTATCCTGGGACATTAAGCTGCCAGTCCTGTCCATCACTGAGCAATGTTTCTGTAATTGCTGTGATATCCCAGTCCCTTGTTCCTAACCATGCCCTGACTTCATCTGCCTTTCCTGTTTGGCCTCCTGCATTGAAATAAATACAGTTTAATTTATCAGTCCTACTTG
The DNA here is from genome assembly GCF_037043375.1 of Chiloscyllium plagiosum. Lineage (NCBI taxonomy): Eukaryota > Metazoa > Chordata > Chondrichthyes > Orectolobiformes > Hemiscylliidae > Chiloscyllium > Chiloscyllium plagiosum. The sequence goes on from NW_028270149.1 coordinate 61,756,144, forward strand.
TTCTCTGCTTTGTCCCTGCCTGCCCTGACTGTTTGACTCGCTTCTTTTCTCAACTGTACCAATCTCAGATTGATCTCTTTACTCACTGTGTCCCTGGGCCCCCACCCTCTCCCCCAACACTGTAATAATTTAAATCCTCCCGAGCAGCTCTAGCAAATCTCCCTTCCAGTATATTAGTCCCCTTCTTTTACAGGTCACTTCCACCCGAAAAGAGATTCCAATAATCCAAAAATGTGAATCCTTCTCCCACATACCAGCTCCTCAGCCATGCATTCATCTGCTCTATCCTCCTATTCCTACCCTCACTAGCTTGTAGCACTCGAGGACCTCCTTTTTAAATTCCTGCCTAACTCTCTATATTCTCCCTTTAGAATCACAACTTTTCCCTTCATATGTCATTGGTTCCAATGTATACAATGACCTCCTGCTGGTCTCTCTCACCCTTGAGTACATTCTGCACCCTCTCTGAGATATCCTTGATCCTGACACTAGGCAGGCAACACACCATTCTGATTTTTCACTGCTGGCCACAGAAACGTCTGGCTGAGCCTTGGATAGAGAATCCCCTAACACAATCGATGTCTTGGAACCAGACGTACCCCTCATTGTATTAGAGCCAGTGTCACTATCAGAAACTTGATTGTGTACACTAAAGTTATGTTGACACATGCATGTATTCTACTTTTGCATCAATGCTTCAGTTTCCTAGCCATCCACTACTGTTTTGCTTTCTGTGATATTCAGAGAAAAGTGCTGTTGGTTGGTTCTATCTGCTAAAGGCTGCAGTGCAAAACAAAAGCGGGGGCTGATGCTGTGCACAAAGATGCAGCCTATGGAGATAAATTTGCTGCATTGTCATTTTTCAGTTGGGTTCCATGATGGTCTACATTCTTCCATGGTCCCCATGGATGCATTCACTTCAGTTGTAGAGGTCACAACTAAAGTTGAAGGCAAAGAACATTGAGATGGTTTTGTTACAGGCAGCTAAAGATAAGTACTCAACAGGAGGAATGTGATTCAAAAACAAAAATTGCCAGAGAAAACTCAGCAGGTCTGGCAGCATGTGTGGAGAGAAAGTAGAGTTAACATTTAGAACTGATTTTCAGAACAGCCTGTTCTCATGAAGGGTCACTGCACTTGAAACATTAGCTCGACGTTCTCTTCACAGGTACTGCAGATCTGCTGAGTTTTTTCTGGCAATTTTTGTTTTTGCTTTTGAGTTCCAGCATCTGCAGTTCTTTTGGTTGTTTTGGAAGAATCTGATTACTAGATTCTTGCCCAATTTAAATCATTATGCTTGCTATTATTCTCACTACCTCAAGGAACCCTATGACTTTTTTTAATGTTCTGGAGGGAATTGATTTGAGAAATCAGGTCCAGCATGTTGGTTTCTCAGGTTAATGTCACCAAGACTACTTGCTGCAGGTCTACAATTGAAACAAAAGTGATTTGGGTTAGCAATGTGAAATTTTGCAAGTTTAGCTTCAAAAACGGATTCTAAAATGGTCACTGCACAGCTTTCAGGCGTGGAATTGTTTTTAATTTACAGGTATCTTATGTCTGCATGCAGGTGAGACAATATAATGTTTTGATTTACTATTTATAAGGTATTTTCGTAACATACCTTCAGGAATCTGGAGAAAGCTGGGGGTTGGAGTTGAGATGTTTGAGAAGCACTTGCCTGTTTGAAAAAAAAAACTCATAGAAACATTTGTCATCTTTGATATCCATCAAATTTGCACCCTACTAATAATTACAGCTTCTCACATCCACTGGACAGCGGAAAGTTAAATAACAGTGAGAAAAAGAACTTGTATCATGAAGAATGCAACAGCAACAATACTTGGACTGAACCATCTATCATTATATATTGAGAGAAAACCAGAAAATAAATGCCAACCCAATTCTCCAAAAGTAAATTAGCATTCAAAATACCAGTACAATCTTTCAGCTCTATTCCACATACATTGGATATCAGAGATAAACACATCAAACAAGAGAAAATACCTGGTGATGCATAATCATAATTGAAGATGAGAAGATTTTGAGAGTGACTGCCAAGGAACCAAAGCATTCAGTCATGGTGACAACTTAGATGTTCCTCTGCCAGAGGATTTCTGGATTCTTTAAAACTTTAATTAGTTTGTTCAAAAATGCAGTTCTCATAGTCATCCACAAATGAATTAATAGCAAAACATGGCAATCACTGGAGTCTTCGTATAAATACTCAACTGAATACCCTTTTAACCGTGCTAGATACACTGGCTGTAAAGTACATGACAGGTTCTGCATAACTTTAAGGTTTGCCTTAAATGTAAAAAAAATCAAAGGAAAGAAAGATGAAAGCAATAAACAAGATGAAGAACAGAAATACCTGTCCTAATGTGGCAGGAATATTGTGCTTTCACTTGACAAGCTTGTTAAAATAAACAAGATTTGTTTCCAGATGATCTTAAGATACAGTACCTAATTATTGTTAAGTTGTGTTGCAATTAAAAAGTGGCAGGTCACTAGCAGAAAACATGAAATCTATTAGTTAAGCTCGTTCAACTCCTCATTTCCTCAAAGCTATCAATTAAATAAGAAGTCACTATTTGATATATAGCTTGTATTGACATCAAAACATTAATTCTGCATCAAGCTTAACATGATCATCAAATTAATCACCAGAGTATTTTGGTTTTGCAATTATAATTGCGGTATTAATTTTGATTTAATACAACGTAGCTCTGAAAAACAGTGCCATGGCATAACCCAGGTAAGACATGGCATAGTAGATAACTAATATTTAACATTCATTTAATTTTGGAGAATAGCAATTGTCAGCTGCTGTCTTCCTGTTTGAATCTATATGTATATTAAAGTAAGTACCTAAAGGGTAAAACAGGATAAGATGTGAAAATCTGTGTGGGGATCACAGATTAACCCACATCCAATCATTGTGCTAAAGGCAACACATTAAATACATGCTGTCTGCGGATTTCTATTCTTGCTGCTACTCACATTGTGCACTGTATGCATGCATCAATTGGGGGCCCAATAATGTTAGTCGCTATTTAAAGGGACTCAGCATTTCTTAAAGAGCAGGTGCATCGTTATGGCTGGGGATAATGTCATCCATAATTTGCCTTCCTCCCTCCCTCCTTCAAGCTGATTCATTTCTCTCAAAAGTACCTTACATAATCCCAATATAGCACCTCCAGGCAATACAAACAGTGGCGATGGTCACTGTGGCACACAGAGAGGGCATTCTTCACAAGGCATTGAAGTGTTAGCTTGGGATTCCAATGTTCTCTTTACATACTGTCAGCTGTCCTTACAACACAGATTTGGGTTGTCAGCTGCTCTCCATCTGAGCAATGAAGTTGGCTTTGGAAGAGGATAGCCTCATTGCTGGTGGAGTTTGCTTATGTGAGGACTCCAATATTGGATGTGGTCCTGTCAGTGGATCAGAGGATGCTACTGAAGCTGCTCTAAAGGCTAGGCTATCATCACTATCCATCTCTAATTATCCAAGAGGCAGTGAAACCAGATTGCAATGGGTTTCGAGTTACACATAGGCTAGACCAGCCAAATGGCACATTTCCTTCCCTAAAGAACATTAGTTATCCAGATATGTTTTTACAGCTGACCGTGGTTATATGATTGCCCTTAGGCTAGCTTTTAATACAGGATTTTCTTGACTTCAAATTTTATCATCTATCATGGTTCAACGCATGTTCATAAAACATCAGCCCGGGATTCCCGGGACATTATTGTTTCAACCAAGTAAGCTATGGTGTCCTGGCTGGTGCCAAGTTTCTTGCACGTCCTTGGAGCTGCACTCAGCCAGGCAACTACGGAGTATTCTATCAGACAGTCTTGAATTGTACCTTGTAAATGGTGGACAGATTTTGGAGAATCAGGAGGTGAGTTATTTGCTGCAAGATTCCTGGGCTCTGACTTGCTCTTGCAGCCTCAGTATTTATATGGCTGGTCCATTTCAGTTTCTGGCTAATTGATTGTGGGAGATTAAGTGACGGCAATGTCATTGAATGTCAAGGGGTGATTGTCATAAATGCTACCTGTCTCATGTCAGCTCAAACTTGGATATTATCCAGATCTTGCTGCATTGACCATTCCAGTATCTGAGTTGCAAATTATGTTGAATGTTATGCAATCAACATTCCTATTTCTAACCTTATGGTAGAGGGAAGGTAATTGAAGCAGCTGAAGATGGTATGAGCTTAGGACACTACCCTACCTAACTGTTGCAGAAATGTCCAAGAACTGAGATGATCAACTTCCAATAACTGCAAACATCTTACTTTGCGCTAGCTATGATGCCAGCCAGGGGAGCATTTTCCCCTGATTGCAATTGGCTGTAGTTACATTCTGAGGTAATGTCATTGTTTTCTACAATGCTGTCACTTCTGCTGGGTCTGTCCTGCTGATATTGTCTCTAAGGTACAATTTTGTGAATATGACTGTGCTGGTTTTGCCTGTAAGTCAATTCTCCTATTTTTGCACTAGGTGTTAGTAAGGAGGAATTGCAGGATTGATAGGGCTGACTTTGCAGTTATTGCCAAAGTCCGCTGCTCTATTCAACTATATTCCTTTGTTTTGACCTTGTAGTTGTCTGATACAATGGAGTGACTTGATAGGCCATACCAGAGGGTAGCTAGGAGGCACCTATATTAGTGGAGCAATATATAGGCCAGACAAGGCCTGTTTGTCATTTTTATAAATGACCTGGAGGAGGGGTTAGAAGGTTGGGTGAGCAAGTTTGCGGATGATACGAAAGTCGGAGTTGTAGACAGTGAGGAAGGATGTGGCAGGTTACAGCGGGATATAGATAAGCTGCAGAACTGGGCAGAAAGGTGGCAAATGGAGTTCAATGTAGCTAAGTGTGAGGTGATTCACTTTGGTAAGAGTAATAAAAAGATGGGATACTGGGCTAATGGTCGGATACTTGGTAGTGTGGATGAGCAGAGGGATCTTGGTGTCCATGTACACAGATCTTTGAAAGTTGCCACCCAGGTAAATAGTGCGGTGAAGAAGGCATATGGAGTACTGGCTTTTATTGGTAGAGGAATTGAGTTCCGGACTACTGAGGTCATGTTGCAGTTGTATAAGACTCTGGTGCGGCTGCATCTGGAGTATTGTGTGCAGTTTTGGTCACCATACTATAGGAAGGATGTGGAGGCACTGGAACGGGTGCAGAGGAGGTTTACCAGGATGTTGCCTGGTATGGTAGAAAGATCGTATGAGGAAAGGCTGAGGCACTTGGGGTTGTTTTCATTGGAGAAAAGAAGGTTTAGGGGTGACTTGATAGAGGTGTACAAGATGATTAGGGGTTTAGATAGGGTCGACAGTGAGAATCTTTTTCCACGTATGGAGTCAGCTATTACAAGGGGGCATAGCTTTAAATTAAGGGGGGGTAGGTATAGGACAGATGTTAGGGGTAGGTTCTTTACTCAGTGAGTCGTGAGTTCATGGAATGCCCTGCCAGTAGCAGTGGTGAACTCTCCCTCATTATGGGCATTTAAGCGGGCATTGGATAGGCATATGGAGGATAGTGGGCTAGTGTAGGTTAGGTGGGCTTGGATCGGCGCAACATCGAGGGCCGAAGGGCCTGTACTGCGCTGTATTGTTCTATGTTCTATGTTCTATGTTCTAATAGCAAATTTCCTTCAAGCATGCATTTCCATGCTCAGCTGTCATGACCAGCTCTGGTGCTGAAATAATTACAGGTAGTGATTTTATCTTTGAGGGATATTCCAAATGATTTCTTGTGGTCTTATGTAGAATGTGACCTTGTCAGCTCTATTAGCCTAGGATTTGCATATAGCTGGCTTTGGAGAAGGAGGTGGAGGGACATGATATATTCCAAATAGCCAATTGACAGGCTTCAAAGTGCATTAGTATTCTTCAACATAGAACATAGAACATAGAAGAATACAGCGCAGTACAGGCCCTTTGGCCCTCGATGTTGCGCCGATCCAAGCCCACCTAACCTACACTAGCCCACTATCCTCCATATGCCTATCCAATGCCCGCTTAAATGCCCATAATGAGGGAGAGTCCACCACTGCTACTGGTAGGGCATTCCATGAACTCACGACTCGCTGAGTAAAGAACCTACCCCTAACATCTGTCCTACACCTACCCCCCCTTAATTTAAAGCTATGCCCCCTTGTAATAGCTGACTCCATATGTGGAAAAAGATTCTCACTGTCGACCCTATCTAAACCCCTAATCATCTTGTACACCTCTATCAAGTCACCCCTAAACCTTCTTTTCTCCAATGAAAACAACCCCAAGTGCCTCAGCCTTTCCTCATACGATCTTTCTACCATACCAGGCAACATCCTGGTAAACCTCCTCTGCACCTGTTCCAGTGCCTCCACATCCTTCCTATAATATGGCGACCAAAACTGCACACAATACTCCAGATGCGGCCGCACCAGAGTCTTATACAACTGCAACATGACCTCAGTACTCCGGAACTCAATTCCTCTACCAATAAAAGCCAGTACGCCATATGCCTTCTTCACCGCACTATTTACCTGGGTGGCAACTTTCAAAGATCTGTGTACATGGACACCAAGATCCCTCTGCTCATCCACACTACCAAGTATCCGACCATTAGCCCAGTACCCCATCTTTTTATTACTCTTACCAAAGTGAATCACCTCACACTTAGCTACATTGAACTCCATTTGCCACCTTTCTGCCCAGTTCTGCAGCTTATCTATATCCCGCTGTAACCTGCCACATCCTTCTTCACTGTCTACAACTCTTCCGACTTTCGTATCATCCGCAAACTTGCTCACCCAACCTTCTAACCCCTCCTCCAGGTCATTTATAAAAATGACAAACAACAATGGTCCCAAAACAGATCCTTGCGGAACACCGCTAGTGACGGCACTCCAAGATGAACCTTTGCCATCAACTCTTACCCTCTGTCTTCTTCCAGCCAGCCAACTCCTAATCCAAACCTCCAACTCACCCTCAATGCCATACCTCCGTATTTTTTGCAGTAGTCTACCATGGGGAACCTTATCAAATGCCTTACTAAAATCCATATACACCACATCTACCGCTTTCCCCTCGTCCACCTCCTTAGTCACCTTCTCAAAGAATTCAATAAGGTTTGTGAGGCTCGACCTGCCCTTCACAAAACCATGCTGACTATCCTTGATCACATTATTCCTATCCAGATGTTCATAAATCCTATCCCTTACAATTCTCTCTAAGATTTTGCCCACAACAGAAGTGAGACTCACCGGCCTATAGTTACTAGGGTTATCCCTACTCCCCTTCTTGAACAAGGGAACCACATTTGCTATCCTCCAGTCCTCTGGCACTACTCCTGTAGACAACGAGGACATAAAAATCAAGGCCAATGGTTCTGCAACCTCCTCCCTTGCTTCCCAGAGAATCCTAGGATAAATGCCATCAGGCCCAGGGGACTTATCTATTTTCACCCTTTCCAGAATTTCCAACACCTCTTCTCTACATACCTCAAAGCCATCCATTCTACTTAATTGTGACTCAGTACTCACATTGACAACAATGTCCTGTTCCTGATTGAATACTGACGAAAAGTATTCATTCAGTGTGTTCCCAATCTCTTCAGCCTCCACACGCAACTTTCCACTACTATCCTTGACTGGACCTATTCCTACCCTAGTCATTCTTTTATTCCTGACATACCTATAGAAAGCCTTAGGGTTTTCCCTAATCCTACCAACTAAGGACCTTTCATGTCCCCTCCTTGCTGCTCTTAGCTCTCTCTTCAGGTCCTTCCTGGCTACCTTATAACTCTCAATCACCCCAATTGAACCTTCACGCCTCATCTTTACATAGGCCGCCCTCTTCCCTTTAACAAGGGATTCCAATTCCTTATTAAACCACGGCTCCCTCACACGACCCTTTCCTCCCTGCCTGACGGGTACATACTTATCAAGGACACTCAATAGTTGCTCCTTGAACAAGCTCCACATATCAATTACGCCCTTGCCTTGAAGCTTACTTTTCCAAGCCACACATCCTAAGTCATGCCTCACCGCATCATAATTTCCCTGCTCCCAGCTATAACTCTTGCCCTGTAGTGTACACTTATCCCTCCCCATCACTAGAGTAAAAGTCACTGAATTGTGGTCACTGTCCCCAAAGTGCTCACCTACCTCTAATTCTAACACCTGGCCTGGTTCATTACCCAGAACCAAATCCAATATGGCCTCACCTCTTGTTGGCCTATCTACATATTGTGTCAGGAAACCCTCCTGCACACATTGGACAAACACTGACCCATCTAACGAACTTGAGCTATAGCTTTCCCAATCAATATCAGGAAAGTTAAAGTCCCCCATAACAACCACCCTATTACTTTCACTCTTCTCTTGAATCATCCTCGCAATCCTTTCTTCTACGTTTCTAGGACTATTAGGAGGCCTGTAAAAAACTCCTAACAGGGTGATCTCACCTGTCCTATTCCTAACCTCAGCCCAAACTACCTCAGATGGCGAGTCTTCATCCATCGTCCTTTCCACAGCTGTAATACTATCTTTGACAAGCAATGCCACACCTCCCCCTCTTTTACCCCCACCTCTGACCCTACTAAAACATTTAAACCCTGGAACCTGCAACAGCCAATCCTGTCCTGTTCTACCCATGTCTCCGTAATAGCCACACCATCGAAGTCCCAGGTACCAACCCACGCTGCAAGTTCACCTACCTTATTCCGTATACTTCTTGCATTGAAGTATACACACTTCAAGCCACTTTCCTGTTTACAGGCACCGTCCTTTGAAATTGATGCCATGTTCCTAACCTCCCTACACTCCAGGTCCTGCACCCTAAAGCTACAGTCTGGGTTCCCATGCCCCTGCAGAGTTAGTTTAAACCACCCCCAAGAGCACTAGCAAACCTCCCACCAGGGATACTGGTGCCCCTCAGGTTCAGGTGCAGACCATCCTGTTTATAGAGATCCCACCTTCCCCAGAAAGAACCCCAGTTATCCAAATACCGGAATCCCTCCCTCCTGCACCATCCCTGTAGCCACGCATTTAACTGTTCTCTCTCCCTATTCCTCGACTCTCTATTACGTGGCACGGGTAACAAACCAGAGAAAACAACTCTGTTCGTTCTAACTTTGAGCTTCCAACCTAGCTCCCTGAAAGCCTGCCTAACATCCTCAGCGCTCCTCCTACCTATGTCATTGGTGCCAATGTGGACCACGACTTCGGGCTGCTCCCCCTCCCCCTTAAGGACCCGGAAAACACGATCAGAGACATCACGTACCCTTGCACCTGGGAGGCAACATACCAAACGTGAGTCTCTCTCGTTCCCACAAAACCGCCTATCTGTGCCCCGAACTATTGAGTCCCCAATTACTATTGCTCTGCTCTTCTCCACCCTTCCCTTCTGAGTAAGGGGGACATGAAGCTGACAGGAAGGAGTATTGTTAACACTAAAGTCTACCTGAACACAAGAGGGTGGAGCCAGTGTTGTGTTCTTTCAGTCTACCTTACTGTGAAGACGACCTCATTCAGGGCTCCTATATCAACATTGTGTCTAGTTAGCTCATAGACAACTAGAGCTGAGTATCATTGGGAGTGACTATTCTCACCAAGATTGAGCATCAATTTCATGTTCCAGCCGGTAAATGTCAGAATTGTTCTTCACATCCCACCTGTTTTGAAGCAAGGTTCGCAGTTGTGTTTCCTTGTGTCTCAATCTGGCTGCATTAATAAATGCCTATTGATGGTGGGAAGCCAACAGGGCGGCGGAAAGATGAACACTTGTTCAGGCTCTCCGCCCCACTCTAAATCAGGAACAAGCAGTGCTGTCCTTCGGACAGTCTCCTTGGTCACTCATGACATTACTGGGTAAGGCTGTTATCTCTAGGTCATCAAAATAAACAATATCCTCAGGGTCTAGTGTGAGGATTATCATTTTCTCAGGCTGTTTTTAAATCTTTCTCCACCCTGCAGATTTTCTTTGTGCAGTGTCACTTGAGATGAACTCCATTCTTCCTTCCTTCCTGTGCAGTAGACTATTACCATGGAGTACACTTTGCACTGACAGACCCCACCATTTAAGTCTGGAGCTCATCACTTGTTTATGACCCGCTGAATTATAGTGACAGCATTGAATTGGTCAAGCCACAAGTTTGAATTCAGTGTCTTCCTTCCCTTCAGCCAAGACTTGACAGCACCTTCCTTCCCTTATGACTTTATCCATATACAAACAATCATGGTCCATGCAATTTAGTATAGAATATGTTTGTTCCAGAACATGTCTGTCATTTGAACCACTAGGAATCTTTCTGCCGTAGCTGTGGATCTTTGTCAAAAAAGATATCTGCCCAGGTGACGTCCTGTTCATAATTTCTCCCCTCATTAACCTCTTACCTGTCAGCTGAAATAGTATCCCCTGTACACTTATTAATTTTTATTTGTAGAGACACACATTACATGTCAAAAACCTTCAGATCCATCAACCACAAGTTCAAGCTGTTCCTATGTATAAAAGCATAGTTGACTCCCCAGTTAATGTATTACATAGCATCATCTTTGTGGTCTTTCAAAGATGCAGATATGTGTGAATAAAATTTCAAGTAGTTGTCAATCAACATCCAAGGCACATTTTCTCAGAACTGTACCAAACTCCATTCTGGATAATGTGGAAAAACTGAATTGGTATGCGTGAAAAGAATCACCAATCAGGCCTCGAAAATTATTACGTCTTCATTTATACTCCGTATTTCCCATTCAATTCCAATTGATCAAGTTTCCTACCCACCAACACTGCTCTCCACATCCACATATTGCTACAGACTTATATAATGCTGTGTCCTACGCAAATTAGCTCCTTGTCTGGCTAAAAGCTGGTCTGGCCAACAGAGTAACAGATCATTAAACTCTCACATACATTATGAAATCAGCATACGGAGAGTTCCAGTTTCCTGTGCAAGAACCATTAGTAAAAATCAGCCCCTAACCTCACCCTTCCATACTTAGCACTTTAGCAGTGCATTAAAATCTCACATCTCATTAATAGACCGGCTTTTCAACCATAACACTCAAATATGTAGCAAGCAACTCACTGACGTACTTGACTCTTGCTTACATGAAAGATGTTTACAGTCCCCGTGGGGAATGATCAAATCAAATTTGCTAAATGATCCACAAAAGAAGAAATCACCAAGCAAAGACTCACTTTACCACAAATCAGGATCAACACAAGTTATGTATGAGTTAACCATTGGTATAAATTGTAAATTATGCATGGAGTTGCAGATCTAACACGCACAGTATCATGAAGTAATCGGAAGGCCAGTTCTGTGATATCCCAATTTCGGCCACACTGCTTCCAAGCAGAAAGCATCTCTGTTTCCTTCCAGGTCTTAGCCAATTATCATAGAATCGTAGAATCCTTATAGTGGGGAAGCAGGCCATTTGGTCCATCAAGTCCACACTGACCATCTGAAGGGCATCCCACCTTGACTCATTCTCCCACCCTATCCCTGTAACCCTGCATTTCCCATTGCCAATCCACCTAGTCTGCACATCCATGGATACCATGAGTGATTAAGCTTGACCAATCCACCTAACCTGTACATAAATAGTGCTCCTCCTATGCATGCTTCATTATATGAAGTATTTGTTTCTGGAGTCACTTTAACTCAGAGCTCCTTTCTTGGCATCTCTGTTCTTGTTTTTCTGTCTCCACCTTTTATCTTCTCCTGTTGACAATGCTTCACTGTCAAGGGCCACCAAGTCACGATGACCAGTATTTCTTATTATCTAAAAAAAATAAGACATTTTGCAATTCTTTGAAACAATTACAGAGTCCCCAAGGATTTTAAAGTAATTACAAATTATTAATACTGTTATTTCTTCCAGGGTAAAGGCTGTCAGAGCGCATGTATCCCAATTGAAAATTCAAGCTTTTCTGCGAATTTGAAAAACACTCTGCACTACATTTCCATTTGACTTCATGTATTAAGCTCTGGATATTTTATTGTTGTCAGTAGTCATTAAACAATTCATGCCCCCCTCCCCCGCATTTACCATGCTGGTGTCCCACGGACCTCTGACAGATGTATGTACATATGGCTTGGACCAGTTTTTCAAGTATTATTTGGTTGTATATTTCATGAAAATTTGGTGTTACAAGACCCAGTTTAGACCTGGTTTTGATTGGCACAGTGGCTCAGTGGTTAGCACTGTTGCCTCAAAGTGCCAGGGACCTGGGTTTGATTACCACCTCAGCTGACTGCCTGTGTGGAGTTTGCACATTCTTCCCCTGTATGCATGGGTTTTCTCCAGATGCTCTGGTTTCCTCCCACAATCCAAAGATGTGCAGGTTAGTTGGATTGGCCATGCTAAATCACCCATAATATCCAGGGGGTGTGCAGGCTGAGTGAATTAGCCATGGGAAATGCAGGGATAAGTTAGGGTGATGTGTCTGGAAGGGTTGGTGTGGACTCGATGGGCCAAATGGCCATCTTCCACAATGTAGGGATTGTGTCCTGTGACTCTGTTTAAAGACTGCACTTAAATAGATCTGTTTCTCATATGCATTGGTTCTAGCCTCTGGAATTTATCTGTGAAGCCAACATTTCTTTTGTTGTTATTTCTTACCAAAACAATTTAGGCTAAAAGGTGCTAATTTAATTCTCTTTCAGAAACAAAAGCCACAGTCATATAGAAGCATAAACAAACAAGCAGATTAAACAACAATAAATGGAATACATGGGCCACTCATACAATGAACTGTTTTCTATGAACAAATTACTGTTCCACCCTTTTGCATGTAAACGCAATGAACTTTATTCAAACGGAGTTCAACTTTGTTTTATTGTAGAAGAATTTTTGTGCAGTCCCAGATCCTCTTGCAACAAGCAGGTAGAAGATAATGACATTGTCTTTGACAGGCAATGTGTGAATAGTAAGTTTTTTTTGTGTGTGTTGTGAATGATTGGATTAAAAATCAGGCATGTTTGTGCGGATTGTTTTTCTGCAGCATCGTTTTAATTCTTGAAACATAATGATGTGTATATTAGTCACACCAACAAGGCAAGCTAGCTTCTCTCATTAAGAAAACACGTTTTATTTTCAATTTGAATGTAGCTAAAACCTTACATAAAAGTGAAGAATTACAGACTTAAAGAACTTGTATTTATACAAAGTACTTTCAGCCCTAAAGAAGTTGCAGAGTATTGTACAGCCAATAACTTGCTTTTTAAGTGTAATGGCTGGAACAGTGATATGCTGGCAAATAATGGGAGCCAATTTAGAGACAATAAGCTTCCCAAAACAATATTAAATAACATCTAGGGGGTTTTTTTTGGAGTTAGTTAAGGGATAATCCTGGCTGGATAGTTGGTTTGCGATGCAGAGCGATACCAACAGTGTAGGTTCAATTCTTACACTGGCTGAGGTTACCATAAAGGACTTTCCTTCCTAACTTCTCCTGTTACCTGAAGTGTAGTGATCCTCAGGTTAAACCACCACAATTTCTCTCTCTCTCTCTCTCTAATGAGAGAGAAGCCCTATTGTCTGATAAGATAATGGTGACTTTAATCCTAGCCAAGACGACAAGATGACTACATAGCTCTTTTTTAAATAATGTTATTGGATATTTTCAGAGAATCCTAAAATAAAGAAAAGGGATTTCAGCCCAATGAGTCTGCACTAATGAAACTACTCCAAATCCACACTAGTTCCACTTTCCAGTACTTGTACCATCGCCTTGGACTGTTATGACATGCTCATCCACAAACCTTTTAAAGTTTGTGACGTTTTCTGCATTAACTACCCTCCATGGCAGCATATTCCAAATTCTCTCCACTTGCCGGATGAAAAACAATATTCCTCAAATCTCCTCCAAGCCTCCTGCCATTCACCTTAAAATAATACCCCCTTGTTATTGACCTATCAACTGAGGGTAACAGCTACTTTCTATTGTCGCCATCCATGCCCCTCATAATCTTATACACTTCAAGCAGATCTTCCCTCAACTTTCTGTGCTGGAAACAGAACAACCTGAGCTTATCCAATCCCCCTTCAAAGCTGAAATGCTCCAAGCCAAGCAACATCCTGGTGAATTTCCTCTGCAACTCCTCCAGAGGAAATCATGTCCTTCCGAGAGCGGGGTGACCAGAACTGCACGCAATACTCCAGCTGTGGCCTAACTCAATTCTTGTACAGTTCCAGCGTAACTTCCCTTCCTCCCAGACCTTCTTTTCTGACAGAAGATATTGCCCAAAATACTGAGTATTTACAGCATTGTCAGCTTTATTTCATGTTTCTAGCATCTTCTGTATTTTTCCTTTTATAGACTGATTCACTACCCTTCTAAAAGCATATCTGATCATTTAACACTCCTTGAGCTCTTGACTGGAGTACAGTATCAGATAATATGTGTTCAAACCTTTTTTCAAGATGAGACAGTGCCCATTGAGCTAAATGGCTCTAACATAAGCATCAAAATAATACCTTTCTGTAAAATGTTGTAAGGCAATAAAATTAAAGCTGTTCCAAAGAAGTAGGTTTTAGGAAGGGTAATAAGAAAATTTCATGAAAGAATTAAGTTCCTGAAATGGCAGTCTTGCTAATGAATAAGTCATAAATGATAAAAATTTAAATGATGGATCTTTTAGCTATGATTATGGCTGTTTCTTTCGATAGTTGTTTGTGGGAGGGCAGCATGGTAGCTCAGTGGTTAACACTGATGCCTCACAATGCCAAGAACCTGAGTTTGATTCTAGCCTCGGGTGACTGTGTGGAGTTTGCACATTCTCCACGTGTCTGTGTGGGTTTCCTCCGGGTGTTCCGGTTTCCTTCCACAGTCCAAAGATGTGCAGGTTAGGTGAATTGGTCATGCTAAAATTGCTCATAGTCTTTCAGAGATGTGTATGTTAGGTGTATTAATCAGGAGAACTGTGGAGTAACAGGGTAGAGGAATGGATCTGGGTGGGATACTCTTCAGAGGTTTGGTGTGGACTTGTTGGGCCAAATGGCCTGTTTCTGCACTGTAGGGATTCTATGATTGTCTTTGGGAAGAAAGAATGTTCTTTATTAAAAGCTAAATGCTCTGGATGCTGGAAATTTGAAACAAACAAAGAGAATGATGGAGAAATTCAGCAAGTCTGGCAGCATCTATGGAGAGAAAATTGGAGTTAACATTTCGAGTCCAGTCTGACTCTCCTTCCGTGTGAAACAAGAATCATACTAGATTCAACATCAGCTCCATTGTTCTCTTCACCGATGCTGCCAGATCTGCTGCGTTTCTCCAACATTCTCTGCATCCTTGCTCGTAAAAGTTTATTTGTGTTTTGGTATGATGTTTGGTATGATGTTAGAAACGCAAGTTGTTGGTGCAGATGGTTTTGCTTCTTCTTAGTTATGTTCATATCTAAGATTAATATTTGTATTCTGCCAACATTTATGAATGTGATTAGTACTAGCTGAACCAGGCATGACCTTCTGATAACAGTAATCATGATAATGAAAGCTTTTGGGATTCAAACATTCTCCAGCCTGCATCATTTTCAGGTCTGTTTAGGCTCACTGTCATGGAACGATTGCCACAATTTATCAATAGCTTTAGTATTAGTGTGACTACTGGGATGGTGAAAGGCCAATAAGCTTGAACTTGGCTTTTTATTCATCTATCATTCCCTGTGTTCTTTTTAATAGTGTCCTAACTTCAATGAAAGCTTCACATATTCCCCAAAACCTTGGCAATACATTGTCCATGACGACAAGCAATAGGAACAGGAGTAAGCCATTCAGCCTCTTCAGGATCATTGCTGATCCGACATTCTTCACCTCCATTTTCCTTCCCTTTCCCCAGACCTACTGTATTGCTAGGCTGCAAGTACCTAACGGCTTCTTTAAGGCCTGATCAAAATGATTGCAAAAAGACGTGTGCTTCAATACATAACAAATTTATTAGCTGAATATACTTAATATACATACAAATTAATAAGTGAAACTATTAGCTTAATGTACTTTATATACAAACTAATAAGTGAACCTATCAGCTTGAACCACTTTATACATATACAAACCAAAGAGACTCACTGCCTTTCAGCTCTTTGGGGACTGACAACAGTGGCATTCGGAGCTCCATTTCAGGCTCCAGGACCATGGTCTTGTGAGATCCAACTTAATGATGAAAGTCTATGGCCCTGGTCTATCCCACGAAGGGACACATCCTCTCAGTATTGACCCTATTAAGCATCTTCAGAATCCTACATGTCCGAATGAGATCACCTCTCATGTTCTCTAAACTCCAATGAGTGGAGTACCAAGCTGTTTAGCCTTTACTCATAAGACCTCCCCCTTTATTCCCACCCCCCCATTCCCCACACCACACCAGGGATCATCCTTGTTAACCTTCTCTGAACTGCCTCCAATAAAATCATATTTTTCCTGGAATAAGAGGACCAAAACTGCTCAGAGTATTCCAACACCTGGTTCAGTTGCAGTACAACCCTCTAACTCATGTATTCTAATCCCCTTGAAATAAAGGCCAACATGCCATTAGCTTTCTGAACAAGCTGCAAGCTTGATGTGCTTCGTGCGCAAGCACCTCCAAGTCCTTTTGTGTTGTCGCTTTCTGCTGTTTACTCCGTTTAAGTAAAACTCTGTCCTTTTCTTCTCCCTCCCAAAACGAACAACTTCACATTTCCTGCATTATACTCCATCTGCCTACTATTTGCCCACTTAATTAACTGATCAATATCTCTCTGTAGATCATTTTATCCCTCTCTCAACTTGATTTTCCACCTATTTTTGTGTCATTTCAAATTTAGCTACAGTACATTCACTTCTGTCCTCCAAGTAATACATATTGTAAACAGTTACAGTCCGAGCACTGATCCCTGTGGAACCCTATTGGTTATAGGTCACCAACCTGGAAAATAGCTCCCATCCCCACTCGTTGTTTCCTACCCATTAGCCAATTCTTTGTTCATAGGAAAAAGTGAGGAATACAGATGCTGGAGATCAGAGTCGAGAGTGTGGTGCTGGAGGTCAGGCAGCATCCGAGGACCAGGAGAATCAATGTTTCGGGCATAAGCTGATGTCCAGCCAATAGCCTGCCCCCTGGTTACCTTCATGATATGTTGTTCTAGGTAACTATCCCTAATGCACTCTATGAATTCATTGTTGTAGCTCCCCATTCCAATTTGATTAACCCAATTAACATGAAGATTAAAGTCACAAACAATTATATGTCTATTGTTTGTATGAGCTGCTAATTGGTGATAGGTTGGAAATGCAACACATCAAGGAGGAAAGGCTTCTATCTTCATTATAACCACCTGATCCTCCAGTTATGAGGAATCCAAAACTAGAGGGCATAGGTTGAAGGTGAGAGGGGAAAGATTAAAAAGGACCTGAGGGACAATTTTCTCACATACAGGGTGATGTGTATATGGAATGAGGTGCCAGAGGAAGTCGTAGAGGGGAGTGCATTTAAAAAATACTTGGACAGTTGCCTGGATAGAAGTTTAGAGGGATGTGGGCCAATTGTATACAAATGGGACTAGTTCAGTTGAGGTAATCTGGTCAGCGTGTACAAGGGCTTGGGCTAAAGGGTTTGTTTCTGTGCTGTAAGACTCTTTTGTAGTTGTGGATATGTTTGCCGAGCTGGGAAGTTGATTTATAGATATTTTGTCCCCTGCCTCGGTGACATCTTCAATGCTTTGGACCCTCCTGTGCAGCGCTGCTGTACTGCGTCTTCTGGAATTTATTTGGTTCCATTCCTGCTGCTTCTGGTAGCCAGGTCTGGTTGTTCGTTTTAGTGGGTGGTATATTGGGTCCAGGTCAATGTGCTTGTTGATGGAGTCTATGGCTGAGTGCCATGCTTCTAGGAATTCTCTGGCTGTCCTCTGTTTAGCTTGCCCTATGATCATTGTGCTGTCCCAGTTGGATTTGTGGTCCTTAAAATCTGTGTGTATGGCTACTCGAGACAGCCAATCATGGTGTTTAGTGGCTAGTTGGTGTTCGCGGATGCGGATTGCTAGCTTTCTGCCTGTTTGCCCTATATAGTGTTTTGTTTGCATGGAATCCTGTAAATTACATTAGTCTTACACATGATGGGTATAGGGTCTTCTGTCCTGGTGAGTTGTCAGAGCGTGGTTGTCAGTTTATGGGATGTCATGAATCCCAGTGGTCGGAGAAGTCTGGCTGTCAGTTCGGAGACACTTTTTATGTAAGGTAGCGAGGCTAGTGTATTGGATCATAGTGTGTACTCGATCCGTTGTTTGCCAGGCATCTGCGGATGAAATTGCGGGGATATCCATTCTTGGTGAATACTCTGTAGAGGTGTACTTCTTCTCTTCGCAGGTCAGGAGTGCTGCAGTACGTTGTAGCCTTTTTGGAAAGATTCCTAATACAGCTTCTCTTGTGTGTGTTTAGGTGATTACTGTTGTAATTCAGGACCTGGGCGGTGTGTGTGGCTTTCCTGTAGACTTTTGTCATTCACCGGGTTCTGTGTTCTTTGTACCATCACATGGATGTTGATTGTTGGTTTCCTCCTCTCTCGTAAATCTGACCCTGTCAATATAGTGTTGAGAATTCAGTGTGTGTTTTCGATTTCTCTTCTCTTAATGATAACAAAAGTTTTATCTATGTATCTGATCCAGAGTTTCTTGTAGGGCTGTTTGTTCCAGTCTTTGAATCACTGCTTCTGCTATGAGCCCAGAGATGGATAAGCCCATCAGTGTCCCTTTGATCTGTACATATATTTAGTTGTTGAATGTCAAGCACAGCTCTAGTAGTTTGAGCATGCAGTTCTTGTTGATAGGTTCTCCGTTGTGTTGTCTGTTCTGCTTTTCCAGGGGGTTGGCAATTGTTTCCCTGGCTAGAGTTTTGTCAATTGAAGTGAACAATCTTTCCAGCTTCCAAATCAACTTCCCAGCTTGCTGAAAACACCCACAATCACGACAACAGGCACTCGAGCTACAGATCTTTACACAAACATTGTATGACTCTAAGATTTGAAGTATGAGGGGTTAATGTTAGTCTTTAAGAAATAATTGTCTCCTGCTATGTCCAAGCCCGGGTATCCTTGGAGAAGGAACATGCAGTGTACATTAATGGTCCTGATGTTTGGAGGCAAAGATGGCCATGGTGGGGTCACAGTGCTTTATTTCCCTCTTCCCCCACCCCATTTTGATGTAGACCCGTTCCAATCTTCCTAACCCCATCCTCCCTCACCTTTGATAGTTTTCATGGCCCATAATGGACTTGTAAATATCCCATTGGTTACCTGGCTGTTTTTCTGGCGGTGGTTACTGGTTTACAAAAAGTCAAAAGAAAAATCACGTTGGTTTTGGGGGTGGGAAGGTTGTGTGTGACAATAATTCTTAATAGAAAGAAAAAAAGAAAATGTCAATCTGTCTAAAACGGAAAACAATACAATTACAATACAATTAGGTGTGATGTGATGTGTTTTAGTTTCAGCTACTAGGTTTGTAGATGAACACAAACCTAACAAAAGATGTTTTCTGTATCATCATAGCAATAACGTTTCACATTGCTCTAAACACCATGGACATATTCATAGAAATGGGATGTAAGAGTTCGAATTCAATGGTCCAATTTAATTTTCAACATTTGCAATGTCGGCATATAATTGCTTCAGCACCTGTTTTTAGTTCAGTCACCATGACCTTGAAGGATGGTCATTTGAAAGAAAGCCAAAATTTGGAAATGTCTGAGTTGCCTGAGTAGAAGTGAGACAAATGCAAAGGTATTCTACCCTAAGGGCATGCCTGTAAAAATAATAATGGAAATATAATGATTTACTGAGAAATTCATTGTTTGTTTTATTATCAACTATTTTTCTACAACTTCAACATTTTTCAACACTTGCGAATAAATTGCAATGATTTAAAGTGGATTAACATAACCAATTGAGGCCTTTTATAGTAAGACTTAACCTTGTGACAGAATTACTGATGTCTTCTTCCAAGATACCTGTATTCACTCAATTGCAAACTTTTGACCATGTCTAAGTTTAAACAGTGTACTTTTGACAGCCATTCTTCCGAAAATCTGCTCTTATCCTTCTGCCTTGTTGATGGCATTCCTTCAAACTCACCCCTCTGGCCTAGTATCTTCTGTTACAGCTCAGTGTCAAATTATTTGATAAGTTTCCAGAAAGCACTTGGAATGTTTTACTTCCAATTTGCCATAGTAATATAATTTATGCTTGGTTTTGTTGTAAAGGCTTGTCATTTGAAGAGTTTCAAGGTTTTATGCTTTCGTTTTATAGAACCTAAGGAAAGCAATTGATTATCTCAAAGAGGCATAAAAATATGATTCAATTCAGCGAGATGGAGTACCTGTATTCCTACTTTATAGCAAAAGAACTTTTGTGTTTTTTTTGTATCAAAACTGCTGATCCAAATGGTGTCAGGCAGACACTTTATTTCATATAAAAGCAAAATATTGCAGGTGCCGGAATCTGAAGTGAAACAGAAAGCTGGAGAAACTCAGCAGGTCTGTTGATGGAAAGTTCTGTGTCTTATGATCCTGCCCCACTGGTTATCTGATGAAGGAACAGTGCTCTGAAAGCTAGTACTTCCAAATAAACCTGTTGGCCTCTAACCTGGTGTTGTGTGATTTTTAACTTGGTCCAACCCTGGTCCAACACTGGCACCTCCTCCTTACGGAAAGAGAAACAGAGTCACTGTTTCGAATCTGAGATGATGCTCTTGTTTTTTGTGTTGGAACCAAAAAACCAAGGGAGTGCAAATGATGGTAAAAGAGACATAAACATAGACATGTAAAATGTGTGTGAATGAAAGGTGTGAAAAGGAGCTGAATGGGTTCATATTGCTGAGGGCAAAGTCAACAAGAACAGAGAAGACATGGCTGGGAGGGAATAAGGAAAAATATGTGCATCAAAATTCTTAAACTCATTGGAACCCTGACATCATTGAAACTGTCAAGAGAACCTATAAACAGATGTATCTGAAGGAACTATAAAACTGTTGATGTATTTAAACATTCTGCCTCTTAAATATTTGAAAATAAGCTGCCTGGTGTTTTTTTAAGGTTCAGACTTTGTTATTTCACTCAATCTATTAGCATAAGCTTAAAGGCTGTCATTATGGGATTTGTGCCAGATGACTATATAAGGTATTAAAGGAGTGTAAATACAATGAATATTTCTTCTTTTAATCGTGAGTTAAAAATTATTCTTCATGTCAACACGGGTTCTGAAGTTAGTAATGGTGGATGTGATGTGAGTTGATACATTTGAAAGAAAACCAAAATTTGGAACTGTCTGAGCTACCTGAGTAGAACTGAGACAAATGCAAAGGTATTCTAAGGGCAGAGTGTGAGTGTGAGGCATGAATTTGTGAGGGCTATGGGCTAATGGGCTGGTTTCGGTTTTAATTTTGTTTATTAAAGTGCCACTTTAATGAGGCAGGCTGGCCACGCACTCTGCCTCTATTGCTGACAGGTTATGCACTCATCCCAAGGCTGCAGGCCTTGACTCCGCCCACAACGAAACTCCAAACTTTGAGGCACTTTCTCCTGAATCAGGTTTGTGGAGCTCGGAATTATCCTCCATCTCCACTCCAGAGCCAAAAAACTAAAATGCAGAATTGGGTCCAATCTTCAATTTGAGTGATAGGGGTGATTTCAAATGGTGTGAAAGAAATACAATGTTCACATTTAGATATGAAAAATTGAACATCAATAACTGGAACATTATTCTACTAATACAGATGAACTTGAAATTGAAAATTAACTTGTGAAAGTACACAGAAGTATTCATAGTTGAGCAGATTTAATAAATATACTTACATACTTAATCATTTAGACTCTTATGGTGTCCTTCTAGGGATACACAGATGGCAGGGATGTTATTAATAAACCAGAAATTAAACATATAATATATGGTATTAATAATATAAACTTACAATATCATGCTGATAACGAAAGGTTAGAAAGAATGACCTTTACGTTCTTTCATGTCAGAGATTTCCAGGTTTTTTTTAAATCATGGACCAGATTTTCTAAGGAGTGAGAATCACCCTCAAATTGCCACTCTGCTCTTTCAGTTAAGAAAGTGTTCCAAACTTTTGACAGGCAATTCCGATCAGGACTTCTATATTCAATATGAACACTCTATAAAGGAATAAAATAGTAATTTATTGTCACTTGCATTTTTCACAAGAGAAAAGTAACGTTAAATGTGTTTAACTCATCATTCTGAGGCACCTGTATTAAAAACAGAAGGCATAGATAAGAAAAAATGTTTAAAATTAAGACAAAGTCCATCTTAATTCAATTCACTGCTCCTGGGTTCAGGAAAAGACAGTACTGCTGCAAAAGCTGACAAAGTTCTGCCAAAGAAGACCTTCATGGCAGGCTGTTGAGTATTGATGTTAAAAATAATAAATGGAAAACAGAAAAGAAGGATGCAACAGGCCTGAAAATCAGAAGCAGACGGGCTCAGAAGTCCAAGGAATGAAAGTTGATGGTAGGACTGGATGAAGTAAAGGATTATGACTAAGTGATAGTTAAAATATGCATGCAAATCGAGTGGTAATTCTAGTTGTCTGTACATGAAAGAGTTCTGAGAATATGAAAATAAAAACGCTGGAAATATTCAGCAGAATCCGTGGAGAGGCAGACAGACTCAAGCTTCAGACTGATTTTAGCAGAGAATTTCCAAATAGAGACATCACCCCTTAATTCAAGTAATTTAGCAAAATGTTACAATATATAGCTAACAGTTTCAAGGACAAGATTTCTTCAGACCATCAACCCTTAGCAAAAACATTTCATAAAGCAGGACACAAATGTAACTGCAGTCATCCCTATCTTTGTTGAGTCTCCCTCCGGGGATTTATTGCGTAAAGGTGTTGATTTTTGGTCTGTCCTAATTCCCTGATGGTTGGCATCAATCTCTGGTCTATTTTTAATGCCAGATGATTTATTAATTAAAGGTACCATTCCCTGGTCCATATTAAGTCTCGAATGCTTTTGTGACCAATCAGTTGTGTTGCATCAATTGTCTCTAATTCTTTCCTGATACAGATTCCATTTGTTTGGATTTTGGACAGTATCATCTGACTGACTGTACAATGACACACAAACAATTTATCCTTTAGTTTTCAGCATCAGTTTTCCTCAGTCACGGGTCTATGTTTCTCCTGCAACAGTTTTTTTTTGCCTCGTTTTCTTCTCTTTATACATACCAAGTTAGCAAGTAAAAACCAGCAAAGCAAATCGAATTAAATGTTTAAGGCTGGTAAACTAAGCCCAGTGATTCTTTCACCCATGGCCACAGCTTCGATAGCTACTGTACTTCATTTAATCAGTTCCCTTTTGTTCACATTTCAAAGAAACTAAATAAATAAGCATTGAACAATTATGACTTTTGGTCATAATTATACCTTTAGTTTCATCCAACAATCAATACAACATTCAAAATAATTAATTTTAATTCTCTAGATTCAATGAATATTGGGAGCAAAGCCATGGAAATTTGTTTTTTAGCACTTTTTTTTGGCACCAAGTCCCATTTTAACTGATTCCGTGTCAACACTGCTGTTTTCGAATTCAATGCTTCAGCATGGCATACCATGATAGCAGTTCCCCTGGCAGGATTGACTACAAACAGGAGGTTCAGCTATAGTCCATCCTTCAAATATGCATTAGCTGAACTCAAGTTTGAATGACAAGAGAACTATCCTGCCTGCAAATCAACACCAATACCACCACCGATGGTCTTGCAAACCTTTGGGGTTAGGCTTCTAGCTGGGACCTCCATCGCTACCTGCTCCCATTGCCTCGCCTATTTAATTTCTTCTCAAACAACAATATTTTTTCATCTCAATCCAATGAACATTTGTTACACTCCCTCAAAAGCAAGTATGGTATTCTTTCGGTCAGAATACCAAAATTGTACATAATACTCCAGATGTGGCCTTACAACAGATTGTGGGTGACTCCACTCTTTTGGAAAGTCCATGTGGTTGTCATATTGTGTTGGATCACCTGAAATAGTCTGTCTCAAAAACCATCTGCACATTCATAACAACCCATCATGGCAGTACCTTTGCTGTTGTAAATCAGCATGTCAAATAAATAAAATCTTCTGCTTTTGGCGTCAAGAATCATAGCCCCCGTCGACATGAATATGGAGTTAGTTATTGACTTTATAATATTCTTTGGCAATTTGGCACTTTGCAGCTGACAGAAGTGGTTTATGGTAATTATGCAAATTATTGGCAGCTTTTTTGTATTGGAGCCTTTTATTATGTCAGTTCCTTAGTACAGTTGTGAGTGCATTTGCTTAAATGATGCAAATATCACAGATATTCAGAGCGGCTCATTTGGATGGATGTCTAGTCTGTGATGCAGAGTGATGTTGTCAGTATAGCTCCAGTTCCTGTGTTGGCCAAGGTCACCATAAGGGCCCTGCCTACTCAAAGTTGTTTCTTGCCTGATGCATGGAGACCCTCGGGTTATTCTCACCACCAAACATCCCTTTTTAATGAGATTGCAGCCCGCAGTCCCCTGGGAGTGAGGTGATTGTCTTTCCTCTTCAGTGAAGGAACTGTTCCACAAATGTCAATTTTTGTTTAAGACATGTATTTTTGTGTAAAGTTAATCTCATAAGAACATTGATGAACCGACGCGAGGGGCAGGAATAGGCTGTCAATCATTTTGAGCATGCTGCACCATTTAGTATGATCCTGGCCTATCCCCTATATCAAAGCCATAATTCTGCTTCCTCTCCACACCCCGTTGATGCTGTCAATATCTGAAAATGTCTATTTCTTGAATATATGCAATGACCCAGCCTCCACAACTTTCTGAATCATGAATGTGACAGGCTCACCCCCTTCTGAGTGAAAAAAATGTTTTTTCATCTTAGTCCTAACTGAGTCCTTTAATTGTGACCCTGGTTCGAAACTCCTGCATCTCCTTGCATCTAGTCTGTCTAGTCTGTTGGAATTTTATATGTTTGTTTTCCACAGAGGATAAAAAACACAAAAGAAAATACGTCCTTTCTCCACCATGGATTAAAAGCTATGACATTCTATTAGTCTGGCTTGAAAAGTGTGGGGTTCTAGTTTGCAATCAGTTATTTTCTGATTTTTAGGTGGTTCAAATCACTTCCAGATCCATGGTTCTAGACATTGCACTTATTTCGGGAATATGAAATGAAGAAGGCAATAGACAGGGCAAAAAAAAATCTGTGTTTATTTAAATACAAAAGGTAAGTATAATACGAGAAATATAGGTAAATGCAATTAACAGGGAAATTGACACAATCAATTGTACAGGGAATAGGAATACTGGTAAATACATTATTCACTAGATTAAACACTACTCAAACCTAAAAACAATGGTTTTAATTACAGAATCTATAATCAGGCTTCCTACCCTTGGGGTCCCATGCACCTGCCTTCCCCTCCCCGCTAACTAGGTTGGAACTTTATGGTCTCCAGACTTTCAGCTCACCATGAAGGAAAGCACAGTTTTGAAATATATCAGGCTGTTCCTACTTGCCATATCTGGACCCTAGATGAAGTCTTCTGACTGCAGGCTTTTCAGGTTGAATTGAGTCCGCTGATGCAGTAAAGTATGTAGTGAATCTATTAGGTAAGTACTTGGTTTTATTTCTGTTCTGTTGATTTTGCTAGCCAAGTTTTCATCTCAGGATGGTGTCTGAGGCCTGGCAGTGTTGGTCTGAGTAAGTTAGTTTGCAGAGTTTGCCAGTTCTTGGATCTTGCGGTTTGTGGTCAGTTGTTGGTTTCCCTTGGTTCAGACCAGGCTTGTGTCTGGTTGCTCTTGCTTGGAAACTCTTGGAACATTCTTGGAATTGCTACTTGGAAATAACTGCTGGAACCTCCATCAGGTGATATCAGGGTCTACAATTTTATCAATTCTGGGCCCCTTATCTTCGCGCTAAATCTATGCCCTCCATTGTGTTTCTGGTGTTTTCTTCTGAAGTCTGTTGGTTTCTCGATTATTAAGAGTATACATTAATGAATTTTGATTGAAGTTGAATGCCCAGAATCTCTCTAGGCCCCATATTGTCTGTGGTGGATAGTGTGAGGTGTAAAAGCTGTCTTGGGCGAGGGTCTGTTAAGTGTTGTTGACATTTTTTTAGAGTGGAGGAGTTAAAGGGAATTCCAGGCTGAACAATAGTCCCAGTCAGAAATCCCCATTCTGCTTGCTCTGTGAGTATTTGCTACAGCCTTGGTCCAGGGTTTTGCCCAGTATTTTCGATATTGGAAAAGACCAGGGTCTTTACCAGTATTTCAGATGATGGGGATTTTTGTTCGATCCTACAAAAGGTAAGAAGCTCAAAGCATAATAGCCAGGATGAAAACCAGAGATCTTTTGGTCTGAAGTTTTGATTTTTGTACCAACTCTGATTGGTTCCTGGAGGTTTCACCACTCAAATTCCTGCCTCTTATCACCACAGGCAACTAAACATTTTTTTAAAATCCCACCTTCTATATTTTGATGATTAATGAGAGTATTTTCTTTTGAATGTTCCAATTATATTTCTGTCCAAGGTTGCTGAGAACAGCCTCCAGGAGATTAAAGTCCTGCGTATTCCAGAATGGCTCTGCTGTTTTGACAGTCCTGAATTCAAGGAACTACTCTTGGCAATTTTTTGTTTAGACCTTTGAAAAGTTATTTAAAGTTAGCCTTAATTAAACTAAACTTTGTTAGTCAAAAGAAATTTTTATACATGACCTTAATTTCTTGAGCATTATGGCATCAACATTTGATGTCCAGAAGTCATTGGTATCCTATTGGGATATGTAATGTTCCTTAGTTGTTTTATAGCTGAATATATTTATCATGTGGCTTGATGCTGCATTTGTGGTTTGACTTCAAGACAGAATGCTTAAAAGAGATGGCAAAGTCAAGATCTTTCTTCAAAGGAACATAACTTAGTAAATATTAATGTGATATGCTGTTATACACAGTAATCATCGATATACTATGATTTTATTGTTACACTATTAAGGAACTAATCTATCTTCTTCATGTGTTCGTGTAGACATGCTCATGTGAGTCTTCCTGAGAATTCTAACATTATCACCATGCTATATATACTCAATCATGTGCAACTCTATGGCCTTATTGCAATGTTGCTGTAGGGTCATGAAGCCTTTACACATTTGTATAGTTCATTCCTTTCTGGCAAATAGCTTTTGAGTTGCTTTACATCAACTTGTCAATTTCCAAGCCTTATTGGCAGTGCATAATAAGCTGTATTGAACAACAAAGGTCAAGTATCTCATTGGCAACTTTCAAACCTTAATCTTACATAATTCCATTAAATACTTAGTCCAAATTTATCATCTCAACTAGATTATCATGAGCAAATATGGGACATATTGCATATAACTTCAGTAAGCCGGTACTTCATAGTTGAATAAAAGTATCAACAAGCCCATCAGCACAGCCACATACACAGATCAACCACAATTTGACCACACACATTTGACAACAAACATTTTAATGTTAAAACAGAATTTTTTGTCACAAAGTTCTCTCTGGTGTGGCCAATGAAGCATTGTAGTATGATTCTGACAGATTTGATGCAAATTTCCATAATTTCAATCATACAAGCTCATAAAATACCTTTCACTAACAGTAAGTAAAAGGTCAGCCATTCAACTTGTCAGGGAGATGTGTCTGAATTGGTTCTGCTATAGCTATGTCTGCGGAAATTCAGTGGCTTTTTGTGGTCTATTGGTGAGTTAATGCAGCCAGTGAGGCTAAAAATTTGGTTATCTGCACACACCAAGACTGCAAGAGGTCAGCTAATATCTCTGGGTTTGTAATATTGCTGCAAAATGGTGTAGAGGTTGTTGAGAGGAGTTGTTTGGTGATGGTGGAAGAGTAAGAAGAGTGGTCCACTACATGTTAGCAGAGAACAACTCTTATAACCACCATCTCATCAAACAGCAAAGCCTTTGTCACGCTGGATTTGATAAAGGTCAAAGCACCACACCACCTCCTTGAAGAATGACTGTAGCCTCACAGCTGGAGGGCAACAGTGCTGCTAAAAGGTATAAAGTTCACAATTGCATAAAATTTCAATATGACCAAATGATTATAGGCAGGTACAGGAAACACATTAAATACCTTTCAGTATATTGGCCATCAAAATGTAACAGACGTCTTGTATGCAAAGAAATGTGAATGTATTATGTTCACTGTAAGCATGGAGAATCAAGCCGGGCAAGTACATATGTTTGTCAGGTACTGGGATTTCTAATGGTGAAAGAAATGTGCACATGTTTCAATAGCCCTTTGTGCAAACTGGGAGAAGTACAGGAGCCCCAAGGCCTACCGCCACAGCAATGTACATTTGGTGTGGAACTACGCATAAGCTAAAATGTCCCTTAGCAGCCTGACCTTCCTGCTGGCTTCAAATATTCCAGAAAATATGGTAGTTGCGAGAAGACAAATTACCAGTTTAGCTGAAAGGTGTCCTCCTGTACATGACAGAGTGCAACTCCAATTTTGTGGTCATCCTCTGCATCCTCCACAGAATTGTCGTCATAAGGGAAAAGCCAGTGCCACGAAGCACCAAGCTGCCACTTCAGGGAAAGGTGGTGTTGGATGTAGTATTAATATCAGTCAATGGTTGGGAGAGACTGCTGCCATCAATCTTTTGTTTTTAAATATGTCTAATCCATTTCTTCAGGAATGTCATGACATACTTCTGGAGCAAAGCCTTCTGGTCTAGAGGTAGGGTCATTCCTTCTGGCACAAGAGACCTCTTGCTTCAAGGCCATTTAGTTATTTTCCAATCAACTTGCTTAGAAATGTTATGACACATGTCCAGTGCAGGTGAGATATGAGCCCATGCCTTATGCCTTAGAAATAGGGACATAAGCACTGTGTTGCTAGGTCTTATCAATAAGTTAATAGGTTGATTTATTTGTGTAATCAGCCAGTTCAGAGATGCTATGACACATATCCGAAGTATGTGGGACTTGAAGCCAGACTTTTCATGCTCAGATTTAGGGACACAACCACTGAACCACAAGCACCCTTCAATCCCCCTTTTCTGCTCTTAAAATAATCAACATTAATGGTTTAAAAATATATATTTTAAACCAACCTGTCAAGGTGTTTTGTTACACACCTCTGAAACTGTAATGTCTGTAACAAGGTCAACTGGATGGACATCAGAGAATATGAGTTCCCTGATTGGGGCTGTTAATCTGGTCCAATCAGGGAACCCCGGTTGACAGATAGGAACAGGAGTGCCAGTGGTTCTATTTACTCAGAGCTGTCTCTGAGGGAGCTGGATCAGTGTCAAGTTCTCCATGTGTAAATAAAGGGTGGCTTGGTGATGGGATACTGGCATGTGATGGGTTATTTCAGAAACAAGTAGGACTTGAACTCAAGCCTTCTGCCCCAGAGGTAAGGCTGCTACTACAATGCCACATGACAATAATCCTGTTGTTTGTATTGTGTCTAAGGGCTTGTATAATTACCAGTTGTAGTGGGTGAATCACTAATAAACCTGAAGAAGAGACACTCATTATAACAAGATGTACAGCCAAGTTTGCGGATGAAACAAAGATAGTCGGAAGGCAAGTAGTGTGGATGCTATGAAGAGTCTGCAGAGGGATATAGACAGATTAAGCGAGTGCACAAAATTGGCAGATGGAATATAATACGGTGAAATGTTAAGTTATGCATTTTAGCAGGGAGATTGGAATAGCTGAATACTACTTAAATGGAGAAAGATTTCTATAAGTTGTAGAACAGAAGAATTTGGGATCCTTGTCCTTGAATCATGCAAAAAAAGCAATCATCCATGTTCAGGAGGAAATAGGGAAGGCAAATGGAATGTTAGCCTTTATTTCAAAGGCAGGCAGTAGAACACAAATATTGATAGGTTTTGCTAAACTTACAGAAGGCACTAGTCAGATCTATCTGGTTCACTGAACTCCTTTAAGAAAACAAATCTGCCATCCTTACCCAATAGGACCTACCAGTGACCCCAAATCCTCTAGCTCTTAAATGATCACCCAGTTGTGTCAAACAACTGGAGGCATGTTTCAGATGAATAAAACAGGACAGAATACAGAGCATCAGCCAAGGCAGTGGAAATGACAGTGAGACACGTAACCCGTCTACACTACAAAGCTTTGTTGGCCTTGTAAAACCTTTCTTCCTAACATTAGAAACTTGTGGCAAAATTGGGAAAGAGACTAGTCAGGCAACAGCCTAATAATGTCTGTCAGGCATGATTCTATGAGAAGGAGTATGACCCAGCCACTTCCATTACCATTTAAGGGTACATCCTGTCCTACCAGAAGTGATGGCACTTGGTGAACAATTGGGACTCCTCAAATTCAAATTTGTGTTCCATCAAGTCTTATAGCATCAGATCAATACTGGACAAAGAAATCTCCTGTTACTGTCCCTTACCTCCTAACTCTCCAGCCTGCTGAGTCATTAAATCAGTTATCCTTCATGTTAAACAACACATGAAAGAAGCATTAGGGCATCTCGGGCACAGAATGTGTTATAGGTGGATGACTTCAATATCTATCAACAGAAGCTGAGTTGATCTTAATGTGTGTTTTGCCTCCAGGAGAGTAAATGACCTAAACCAGCAATGCTTATGTCATCACTTTGAACGTAAGAAAATAGTTGTGGAAAATATGGTATCCTAGAGTTCCCTCCTTAATGGCATTGTGGGTCTACCACAGGATATGAATTGCAGTGGTGCGAGAAGTCAGTTCATCACCTTCTTAAGGGTAACTAGGGATGGGCAATATTAACTGCCTGGCAGTGTTGCTCACATCCCATGGGTGAGTTAAAAAAATCAGAACATGGGAGGGATCACTGGATACTTGAGAGTTTATGTTCCCAGACAGTACATCAGCAATAATCTTGAAGACTTGTTCTCCAGAAATTGCTGAGCCACGAGCCAAATTGTTTTAATACAGCTACAACCCTGGCATTTACCCAGCAATATGGAAAATTGCCCATGTATGTCCTGTACACAAAATGCTAGATAAATACAACCTGGCCAATTATCACCTCATCTGTTTACTTACATTCATCAGTAAAATGATGGAAGTGATCACAAACAAAGCTATCAAGCGTCACTTGCTTTGCAATAACCTGCTTACTGATACTGAGTTTAGTTTCTGTCAGTGCCACTCAGCTCTTGATATGATTGGGATTTTCTCCAAATATGGACAAAAGAGCTGGACTGTAGAAATTAGGTGACTGCCCTTGGCATCAAGACCACATATGTCCAAGCATGACTTCACAGAGCCCAAGCAAAACTAGAGTGAATGGGAATTGGGTGGCGGAACTCAATGCTGGATGGATTATATCTGTCACAAAGGAAGATGGTTATTGTTGTTGGGAGTCAGTCATCTCAGCTTTAGGACATGAACACAGAAGTTCGTCAGGGCAGAGTCCTTGTCCCAAACATCTTCAGTTGCTTCATCAATGACCATTCCTCTATCATAAGTGCAGAAATGAGGATGTTCACTGATAATTCCACACTGTTCATCATCATTCACATCTCCTCAGACGTTCAAATGATCCATGCCCATGTGCCACAAGACATGGGCAACATCTAGGCTTGGGCTGGCAAGAAAGAGTTGTGCCACACCAGTGTCAAGCAATTATCCTTTGCAGCAAGAAAGAATCTACCAACATCCCTTGACATTCAAAGCCATTACATTCAATGAATCACAGGGCAAAGGTCAAAAATCTTGCAGCGAGCAATTCGCGTTCTTACTCTCCAAAGCTGTTCTGTCATCTAGGAGGAGACAGTGAGGACTGCAGATGCTGGAGATCAGAGCTGAAAATGTGTTGCTGGAAAAGCGCAGCTGGTCAGGCAGCATCCAAGGAGCAGGAGAATCGACGTTTCGGGCATAAGCCCTTCTTCAGGATTCCTGAAAAAGAGCTTATGCCCGAAACGTCGATTCTCCTGCTCCTTGGATGCTGCCTGACCAGCTGCACTTTTGCAGCAACACATTTTCTGTTCTGTCATCTGCAAGGTACAGGTCAGGAGTGTATACTCTCTGGATGAGTGCGGCTGCAACAACACTGAAGAAGCTTGACAGCATCTAGGAAAATTTTAGATGTTGATTTGGAGCACATTCACAACCTTCACTCTGTCCACCATAGTTACATAGTAGAAGTAATGTGTGCCATCTATGAGGTGCACTGCAGAGATTGACCAAGGCTCCTTAGACAGCAAGCCCACCATCACTATCATTGAGAAAGTTAAAAATCACATAACACCAGGTTATAGTCCAACAGGTTTATTTGAAAGCACCAGCTTTCAGAATACTGCTCCTTCTTCAGGTGGCTCCACAATCACAGAGATTTGTTTTGGATCCACTCCTGTTTGTCATTTTTATAAATGATCTAGATGGGTTAGTAAATTTGCAGATGACACTAACAATGTTGGAGTTATAGATAGTGCTGAAGGATGTTGCAGGGTTACAGAGTGACATAGATAAGCTGCAGAGCTGGGCTGAGAGTTGATAAATGGAGTTTAATGCAGAAAAGTGTGAGGTGATTCACTTTGGAAGGCGCAATAGGAATAAAGGGCACTGGGCTAATGGTAAGGTTCTTGGTAGTGTAGATGAGCAGATAGATCTTGGTATCCAAGTACACGGATCCCTGAAAGTTGCCACCCAGGTCAATAGGGTTATTAAGAAGGTGTGTTGGCTTTTATTGGTAGAGGGATTGAGTTTCAGAGCCATGAGCTCATGCTGCAGCTGTACAAAACTCTGGTGCAGCAGCACTTGGAGTATTGCGTACAGTTCTGGTCACAACATTATAGGATGTGGAAGCTTTGGAAAGGGTTCAGAGGAAATTTACTAGGATGTTGCCTGGTATAGAGGGAAGGTCTTATGAGGAAAGGCTAAGGGACTTAAGGCTGTTAGAGAGAAGGTTGAGAGGTTACTTAATTGAGACATACAAGATAATCAGAGGGTTAGAGTAAGAATATTTTTCCAGAGATAGTGATGGCTAGCATGAGGGAACATAACTTTAAATTGAGGGATGATAGATGTGGACAGATGTCAGAGGTCGTTTATTTACTCAGAGAGTAATAGGGGCATGGAATGCACTGCCTGCAACAGTAGTAGACTCACCAAATTTAAGGACATTTAAGTGGTCATTGGATAAACATATGGATGAAAATGGAATAGTATAGGATAGATAGGCTTCAGATTGGTTCCATAGGCTGATGCAACATCGAGGGCCGAAGGGCCTATACTTTGGTAATGTTCTATGTTCTAAACCTGTTGGACAATAACGTGGTGTTGTATGATTTTTAACTTTGTCCACCCCAGTCCAACACCAGCTCCTCCACATCATGGCTATTATCTAGAAGGATGAAGACTACACCACCAGCTGACAATTTCTCTTCAATCCATTCAGCATCCTGACTTGGAAATGTATTACTCTTCATCCAGTGTTTCTGTGTCAGAAACCCTGGAACTCTCTCCCTAACAGCATTGTCAGTGTACTTGTACCAAATGAACTGTGGTGGTTCAGGGTACAACGTTTGTGATTTGTATGTATTTTAATACAGTTAATTTTTAAGTTTGAATCTTTGAATTTAAACTCATGGCCTCTCGGTTTTATGGGTATCAGAATGTGTTTAAAAATAACTTATAAATACTTCTGTAAAGATGGTGATTTAAAACAGTGTGCTGAAAAGATTTGATGAATAACAGGTTTGTGTTTACTCTGGGAGAATTTTACAGCCAAGTAATGTCAATGATTGTGCATTAGTCATCTGTCTGGATGGTCACAGATTGATTTTTAAAAAAAATTCAATGTGAAAACACAGTTTTGGAAATATTTTCAGGTTTCAGTTTGGACAATTTTTCACAATATTGACTGAAGCTGGATGTGTAAAGCATTTGCTCTTAATGAAGGGAATTCATGAAAATTGTTGAGAAATAGATGATCTCAGCGTTAGGAGTTCAGTGAAAAACCAAAAGCATTTGGTTAAAAACATCAAAGGGCTATTTGAAGCTGAGAACATTTTTTTTTAAATTTCAGTTGCACAAAGTCTTCAGGAAAAGGCTCTCAGATTGGCAAGACGAGGCACTGATGTCACAGTGAAATTGAAACTTACAGAGGTGATACGAAAGATAATTTTCTCTAATGTACGCTTTGTAAAGGGGTGTTTTTGGGATGAATGCATGTTTTGAATTTTTGCAATGTGTTTTATATGTAAATAGTTTGGTTTATTTTCTTATCGTCATTCCTTTTGCATTATGCACTTCTGTTTTATTGTTAAACCCAAACCTGCAATATTGCATGTTTGAGTTTTATTGAAAATCCATCTAATTGAAACCAAAGAAACAAATCTTTCAATCCATATGTCAGTCTGGTTCTGATGTGACCAGCAATAACATTAGCAAGGATCATAACAGATTCAGTGAGTTTTGAGAAGATTCGTAGCTCAGGTGGAGGTTCTGGATGTAGATTTGCTCGCTAAGCTGGAAAGTTCAGTTGCAGATTTTTCGTCTCCATCCTAGGTAATATCATCAGTGAGCGTCCAGATGAAACACTGGTAGTATGGCCCGCTTTTTATTTATGTGTTTAGGTTTCCTTGGGTTGGTGATGCCATTTGCTGTGGTGACACCATTTCCTGCGGTGACATCATTTCCTGCGGTGATGTCATTTCCCATTCTTTGTTTCAGAAGGTGGTAAATGCGATCCAAGTCATTGTGTTTGTTGATAGATGGGATCACATTTATCACCCCTCTGAGAAAAAGAACAGAAAATGACATCACCACAGGAAATGACAGCACCGCAGGAAATGGTGTTACCACGGGAAATGGTGTCACCATAGGAAATGTCATCACCAACCCAAGGAAACCTAAGCACATAAATAAAAAGTGGGTCATACCACCAGTGTTTCATCCAGAGACTCACTGATGATGTTACCTAATATGGTCATGGCATGACTTCCAGCTTAACAAGCAAACCTACCTCCATAACTGGTTCAAGGAGGCAACTTACCAAACCTTTTCAAGGACAATTGGAGATGTGTAATAAACACTAGGCCAGTCAGTAGTCAACATCTTCTGAATGAAACAAACAAAAAGTTTTTATGGGTGTTTGGTTGGGCTGAAGATTATAGTGCGGTGTGAGAGCTTAATAATAACACAGCTGCCTTGCATTCAGTGCCAGAGTTGCTTTACTAGGTCTCTATTTCTGTTTCCTTTTGAGACTATTACTTGATTGCCTCTGGCACCCTGCACACATATTACCTCTCTCTCACATTTGATTTCCATGTTCAGGTCTCCACGGTGAATCTGGGCCATGTCTCTGTTCAATTTGTCCATTTTCTTTGATTACCATTGCAGCCAAATGCAGCTCTCATGTTTAGTAGCACCTTCCCTTCTTCAATTAACTGACATTGATGCAATGTTTTTGTAGAGCGCCTTTAAGTGCTGGGGGCTAGCTGGAACATGTGCTAAACACATGTGCTTCTAAGTCCACTTACATCGCTCTGCCAATCAGCTGTGTGTACTATATTTGTCTCTACACTCCAAGCAGACAACAGGGGTGGCAATTTGCAATTTTCCTCCTGCCTGCCTCAATGGAATAACATACTGATAGATCATGAATCGTGACCCACAGCCCAAAACAGCTGCAGATCAATTTATAGCCCCGAGTGTCATAATTACATATAAACACAATTTGACTTCTTCTCCAGAGGGGAAACAAGTCCTCAAAAGATAAACACTCCTTTTATTTTCAGCATACTTGCTGAGGCTAGTCTTAGCTCCCTGTTGGCTGAGACAAAATGGCACCGCACAGCCTGCCAGCTTTCAGTTCTCCAGAGTATTTCCACACTCTGTTTATCAATAGTATAACACTGACTACACTTCTCAGGTACTTCATTGCCTGGAAAACATTTTGCGAAAGTCATATCTCTTGTAGGATGCTATAGAAATGCAACTTTTCCTTTTCCCATTTTATGCTACCAGTTGAGTTGTTAAAATAAATTGTTCATTTTGATACTTTGGAAGCAGCCAAAATACCATACACATCTTGCAATTGTACATAATATATTCCCTGCAATCTCCTTCATATTATTCTTCTGTCAAGCATGCCAGTTGATCATTTTGAAATTGCTCATTAAACCAATAGAAAAGTTTTCTTTTGTAACATTTCACTCCCAAAATCTGTAAGAGACAGGATGTTGGAGCAAGAGAGAGTTTGCTGATATTTTTCAATTTCCCAGAACAATGAGCAGATTTCCCCAACAGAAATTACTTCTGTGTGTGATTGTCAGTCTCTTTGCGTTCCTTACTATACGTCTGTTGAAAGTGAATACAGCAGCGTATGGAAGCAAATGGATTCTTATTTTTTACACAAACTAAGTAGATAGAACTGGAACGGATTGTAGTATGTTAGTGATACATAAGTGACTTTTCCACATTGGCTCCCACATATTGTAGATTGCTATGTTGTAATGCCCTTTGACTACTGGAGAATGCTCACATTCTCTCTATTTGATTTTATGTTATCATGTTCCAGTGTTAAAATTGGTCTAACTTGTTTGCAGATTATTAGTGGGACATCAGGATACATTCTTCTCATTATCTTTCTCAATCAGTTCCCTATAGATTACCAACTCTTCTAATTTTGCTTCCTGTACCTGGATGCAGGCAATAAATTACAGCAATGTGCCATAAATGTCGTAATGCTGCTGGTGTTGGTAATGTTATAGTCAAAATAGGATCTCGTGGGATTGATCCCAAGAGTTTAATTGTCAGACGAGTTGCAATATGTGAAAGTTGGGAATGTTATTCTGATATTAATTTGTCATTATGAAAACTTTAAAATTGGATAAAATATCAGCACAGTGAATTCTATTTGCAATGCAATCAGAAAAATGGGGTGAGGGGATGGGGAGATGAAATTGGTTGTGGTAGCACAAAATGGGTGAGAGGGATTACGTCACATGTTATACTCTGTGCCAATTTACTTTTCTGTTAAGTCTGTGTCAGCAGATGCTCCAGTAATTACGGATTTAAAAAAAGACCATTCAAAAATTGTTACAGTACATTTAACTTAAAGACCATTGCGCATCCGGGTGTGATTAAGACCATAAGGACATAGGAACTTAGAGAAGGAGTAGACCATATGGTCACTTGAGCTTGCTCCATCATTCAATTACATCACTGCTGATCTTTGACCTCAAAATCCACTTTGTCTCATTTCCATGTAATCAATCCGATGTCAAAGCATATTATTTCAAATAAGCAAAGACTTCTGTGGAATTGAAGCCCTATAAGGAGGTGAAATTCAACTTGGTAGGGGAGACAATATGGATGGTGGTGAATCAGCCTTTTTCATCAAACTGCATTAAATAGGTAGGCATTTACTGTAAGAGACAAACAGGTGAAATTGGTCTTTGCCAGTTCATAATGAATTAGCAGCACATTTTATACCACACCCGGTTTTCCTTTTCTGGTGTTAATGCAAGTAAATTGCATTGTAAAATTGCATTATGACATAAAAGAATGAAGTGGAGGTGCTGCTGTTGGACTGGGATGGACAAAGTTAAAATCGGCCAGTCAGGGAGCATCCAAGGAGCAGGAAAGTCGATGTTTCGAGCATAAGCACTTCATCAGGAATGCAGTGAAGGTCAGCAGTGATGTAATTGAATGATGGTGCAGACTCAAGTGATGGTGCTTATGTTCAAAACGTCAACTCTCCCACTCCTCAGATTCTGCCTGACCGGCTGTGTTTTTCCAAAACAAAAGGTGACATCTCAGCTCAGACAATGTATTAAAGGTGTGAGGTTAGAGTCAGTCTATATCCCAATCTTAAGTCAGACTGGTTCTATTTCCAAAGTAGGAATTTATCAAATGTTATGTGGATTGACTGTCTGCAATGACTGCATGCAAATCGTGTGCTTTTTGAGCAAAAATAGAATGTATCTGCAAATACAATTCTGCAAATGCAAGTTCACCCCATAGACTTATGTTTGTGTTTGTGTGTGTATGTGACAAAGAGAGAGAGTATGAGTGTGTGCATGTGAGTGCTTGCATGTGAGTGTGTGCATGTGAGTGTGCATGAGAGAGTTTGTGTTTGCATGTGTGCATGCTTGGTAGAATGTGTGCGTGAGTGTGACAGAGTATAAACCCGTGGGAGGGTTTGTGTGTGGGTGTGAGTGTGGGTGTTGTATGTGTGTGTGTCTCTGAGAGAGAGCATGAGTGTATGAGTATGCAAGAGTGTATGTATATGTGCGTTTGTGTGTATGTGTATGAAAGTGTATAGTGTAGTGGGGTGACCTGTAATGTGACGTGAATCCAAGGTCCCAGTTGCGGCCATCGTCATGGGTACTGAACTTGACTATCAGCCTCTATTTGGCCACTCTGCATTCTTGCACATCCTGAAGTCTGCCTTGGAGGATGGACACCCGATGATTCGAGGCCAAATATCCCTGACTGCTGAAGTATTCCTGACTGGGAGGGAACACCATTGTCTGGTAATTGCTGCATGGTGTCCATTAATCCATTGTCATAGAATCTGCTTGGTCTCGCCAATGTACCATGCCTCGGGGCATCCTTGCTTGCAGTGTATGAGATAGACAACGTTGGTCAAATCGCATGTGTACCTGCCTGTACATGGTGGGTGGTGTCACCACGTGTAATGATAGTATCCATGTTGACACTCTGACATGTCTTGCAGTGGTTGCTATGACACGGTTTTATGGTGTCATGATCAACGGTGTCCTGAAGGCTGGACAATTTGCTGCGAAAAAAGATCTGTTTGAGGTTTGGTGTTTGTTTAGAGGCGAGAAGTGGAGGTGTGGGGAAGGTCTTGGTGAGATGGTCATCCTCATCGATAATGTGTTGCAGGCTATGAAGAACATGGCGTAGTTTCTCTGTTGCCGGGAAGTACTGGACAACGAAGAATACCCTATCGGTTGCATCTGTGCCTATCTCTTGAGGAGGTCATTATGGTTTCTCGCTGTGACACATCAGAACTGGCAGTCGATGAGTTGAGTATTGTACCCCGTTCTTATGAGGTCATCCTTGAGCACCTTCAGGTGTCCGTTGCGTTCCTCCTCATAAAAGTAGTTAGTGAGTTCATCTGACATTTCTCTCCTTGTTATTATGCAGAAAATGCTAACCTTTTCCAAAAACAAAAAGTTAACTTTCTCCTAACATAACAAGCAAAACAAAAATTTAGATGAAATGTGAAGCATCTGTAGATAATGTGCTGAAATATATTAGCTCATATATCACAGTTTGTTGATGGCGAATCAATCAATGTTCACGCTGCTGCTCTTCAGCTGGCAACATTTTCTGGAGGTCAACCATGCACAATTCAATGGTAGTGTCCTTACCGCTGGGTCAGGAGGTCTAGGTTCAAATCCCACCTGCTTCAGAGCTGTGTAATAATATCTTGGAGCAGGTTAATTAGAAAAATAGGTTAAATGCAAAACCCAGAAATTGTTGTCAGTGATTCCATGGTTTTGCACAGAATTGACATGGTAACAAGATCCACTCTGGTGACAGAGTGTTCTTAAATTAAAGTCACCACAGTTTTACCAGACCATAGGGCTGCTTTCTCATTATAGAGAGATGACTGGTGGTAATTTAATCTCGAGGTTACCACATCTCAGGCATGGGGAGAGATATAGTGGGAAAGTCTTCCATGGTAACCTCAGCCAGTTCAGCCCATGCCATTGCTGTTACTTTGCATCACAAACCAGTCATCCAGCCAACTGAGCAAACCAACCTGAACTAATGACAATGTTTCTTTTTTGACTGCTATTTTTATTTCAAGGAAATGTTGCACCTATTGAATTTAGGTTTTTAAGAGTATACTAGCCATATTATTACTGCAGAATAGACTCTCAAGCCCCAATAAAACGCTAATTCTATGTTTCTGAAATGTCAGATACCTTCATTATACCTAAGCAATCTACTTAAAATGAAAGAACGAGAAGTAGGACCATCCCATTCAACTCTGTGGGTCTGTTCCACCATTTAAGGTCAATTTGTAGATATGATTCTAGGTTATACTCAGTTGCAGCTTTCAATTTGTAAACAAAAACAGAATTCTGAAAATGATGCAGACCTGAAAATGAAAAGAGGGGAAAACAGCATCTTTAGTTGAAAAGTAATGCCAATGTTATAGCTCGAAAACCTTATCTGTGAATATTGGACACATCTTCTGCATGTCAGATCATCATTGCAACAATGCATAGAGGTTCATATGGAGTCCCAATGAATTGATTCCATGCAAATTGCCCTGGGAAGCAGATGAACAAGTTATCTGGCACAAGTCTCACTTATCTGAATTGTTCCCCTTAAATGTTCAAGTAATTAAAACTAGCACTAACAAGCAGCGTAACCATCTTTCCTGACACACACATCTAAATTCCTGATTTTCCCCACAGATACCTGGACACCCAAATCCAGACCTGACACCTACCTCCCCAACCCAATCCTCAGCACCCAGGGGCCACTCAA
This sequence comes from Chiloscyllium plagiosum, assembly GCF_037043375.1. Taxonomy (NCBI): domain Eukaryota; kingdom Metazoa; phylum Chordata; class Chondrichthyes; order Orectolobiformes; family Hemiscylliidae; genus Chiloscyllium; species Chiloscyllium plagiosum. The sequence continues at coordinate 61,796,681 of NW_028270149.1, forward strand.
CCCCAACACCTAACCCTCTACAGGCAATTCCTAATACCAACCCTTTGTTGACCCAATTCCACCCACACCCCAGATCCCTCCCTTACCTAGCACCTCCTTTGACCTGACCACTATGCACTCTCACCAACGTGGTACCTTACAGACCTGACACCTTTACTCCCTCACTTGCTCAGCATCATAGCCCCACTTTGCACTGGACTACCAGGTATCCTAGTCCCTCATGTACCTTGTATTTTCCTTCTCTCTGTAGCTGTCAGCGTGATTCAAAAGTCTCTCAGTTACCGAATACAGCACTTACTGCTGAAAAAGGGAGCATAGTTATGCTATAGATGGAGGCCACCTGGCCCATTGCTTTCAATATCAGTCCACTCCACTTGATATCTGTGAGTATATGCCTGGAATTCTCCATACAACTTCAGCTGGGAAATCTCTTGAGCCAAAGGTGCACCTGAAAACCTGCACCAAATGTAAGTGAGCAAATTTTAGCCTCAGGATTCTGACCCAGTTCAGAAGATTTGAATTTCATTTTGCTCTGCTCAGTCTAACTTTCTTTGATTTAATGCAGGTCAGCTTGCTAACTTCTAATGCAGCAAAACTCTTGAAATTCTGAATTATTTTTGTGGCAATCAAAATCTTTCACTGCATTATGCTCTGCCTAATGAACAGTGTTAACAATGACTGCAGCAAAGAAGTGAAACTCTTTAACCTCTGATACATAATTATGATTATTTTTCCCACTTGTAGCATGAGCAATTCCAACAAATGACATGTGTCTGTGTTAAATGTAACACTCATACAGCAGGAAAAATGGTTTTCGGTTTCTTTAACAGCTTAACAAAAAGCAGTGACAGTAGTTATTTAGTTCTTGTTTACTTCTACATAATTTTAATTAGGCTGAAATGTTCCTTTTAAGATGATAAAGTATTCTAATCGCTGAGAATATGCATAAAAATGTTGCATAAAGCTGACCACAATCACGCCTTGCAAGATTTATTTCAAATAAACATTTCTCACGCATATTCAGATCCTCCTATCCATATGGTGAATTTATTTCTCTGAACAAGTGAATTTAAGAGACATCATCATTGCACTTATTAAAATGTTGCAACGGGAAGCAATTTTTGATGGAACAGTGCAGTAAATCGTAAATAATTGTTTCTATTTAATTTGTTTTTTGACACTTATATTTTATACCTTTGAAGAGTTTGGAATAATGACAGAGAATATTACAAGGTGTTTCAAACATCACTCAGCTATAGAGCTTCTTGTTACTGGGGCAGTTTCCAGAAGTTCAGTTTATGAACCAACAAAGTGTAGCATCTGTACAACCATTAATTTACAAATATGTGCACATGAGTGTTATTTACAAGTTAAGACAGAAAGGATAACTGCCAGGATGATGATATCATATGGTTTGAAATAGAAAAACCGTCTTGCATGAAGCTTCTCTTCTTGCAAGGTCACATTTTCCCAGCAAAATTTTGAATTGAACATGACTTGGCAGGTATGAATGCAAAGACAAACGTCTGAACTGAAGTGCTAAATAAACCTCAATGTTGTTTGTATGAGGGGGGTGTCTTGTGCCACATTGGATAGCATTCCTGCCCCTTAGTCAGAAGATCCAGTTTCAGGTTCCACACTTCGATTTGATGGTCACAGAATGGCATTGAAAAGGCTGATTATCAACAAGTAAATCCTTCCAAGGCATAAAAGACAGGATAGCAGGGGAAAGGCTGGAAATTGGGAATTCAAAATGCACAGTGGGTTCAGGCACTATCGGCTAATGGTTTCTTTCATAACAATTCTGTGGTAAGAGCAGGAGAGTCTTCTGGTTAGTCGTACTTAATGTGGAGTGTTGCTCCTCAAACTGTGTCTTCTGGTGACAGGCTGACAACTTACTTCAGAAAAAATAGCGATGGAAAAAACATAAATACATGCTTTGTCTGCTTCATATGCCACTAGATATGGGAAAGAACCAAGAAAAGAACTCAGTTATTTGTATGGACAGAGCCTTGACTCTGTGAATAAAATATTGAGAAAGATTCTGGAGTGCTGCTTCCAAATGGTGATTGGTAGGCTGATAGTACCAATGCTTGCAAAAGCTTCTAAACTAATTTCAATTATATGGAACAGCAAGCCTGCTCTGAGTTTAAATAGACTGCTCTGGAGAACTGATATCTGGTAGACTGAGCTGAGCATTGACAAATGTCAGGGGAGAGAATGCCAAAGATTAATAATGCTATGAGTGAGTACATTTCTCCATATATCAGTCCTAACTGATCAAGCCGCTACCCTGAGACTGTGCACTGTGTTCTGGATGCTCCAGCCTGGGGAAACAATCTTTCAGTGTATAATAATAAATTTTTATTTTATTGTTAAAACAACATCCACAATATTGTGCGATGCCACCTTGTTAAACCTAAAACAAAGCAAAATATAAAACCAAGAGCTGCGAATGCTGGAAATCTGAAATAAAAATAGAAATTGCTGGAGAAAATCAATGTTTTTGATATTACCAAAGTCACCAGATTTCACAAGTATTTCATTGAGTGAAAAACACTAATGTTCTGATAGAAATATGAGTCTTTCATTCTTGAAACATAAGAGCAGAAGTGGGCCTTTCAGCTCCTGCCTTGTCATTCCAGATCATTGCTGATCATCTATTTCATTGCCTTATTCCACACTATCCCTAATATCCCTTAATCTTGTTAGAAACTAGATATCTCTCAATCTTGCCTTGAAGTTACTGATTGACTGAGCTTCCGTTGCCTGTTGTGGCAGAGAATTCTAAAGATTATCTACCTTCTGAGTGAAGCAGTTCCAGCTCATTGCAATCCCAAGTGACTTGCCTTTTATTCTAAGATTGTGTCCTCTTGTTCCAGACCCCACAGCAGGAGAAAAATCCATACCACATTTAGTCTGTCTATTCTTTTAAAAACGTTGTAAGTTTCTATGAGATTGCCAGTCATTCTTCTAAACTCCAGAGAATACAGGCTCAATTTCCTCAATCTTTCTTAATAGGACACCCACAGTGCTGTTGGAAAAGGAATTCTGAAGCTTAGACTGCCAACAGTGAAGGAATGGTGATATGGTTCCAAATGTGTTTGTGTGACTTTGAAGGGAAGTTGAGGGTAATGGTATTCCAATGCCTCTTTGCACTTCTAGGTGGTATGTATCACAGATGTGGAAGGCGCTCTTTAAGGATGGCCAAAGGACAAACCTAACCTTTTTTTTATGTTTAATGAGTAAACATAGATGGCTAAGCAATTTTATTTTATATGTTAGTTTAGTACAATGTTTGGTTTATCAGAAGGACTAGGAGACAATCATTCTCCTTGCATATGATTCCTAAGAAAAATAACCATAATAATTGGAAGCAATGTTACGAATGCAACACTTCATATAGATAAATGAAATCAAAGTACTATGGTACCTGATCATTTGATACAAAGAGAAAATACTAGAAATGCTCCTCAGTTCAGTCAGCATTTGTCTCTGTAGAGAGAAAGAGTGAATGTTCACAGAACACAGAGATAGGGAAAGATTGAGGGATGAGACAAAGGAAAGAAGGGGGCAAGGTCTGTGAAAGGTGGAGGACATAAATGATTAAATAAAGGAACAGTAGTGCATGTTGCATAAGGTAATTGTTCTGAAAGAGTTAATGTTGATGGCCCACCTAATCTGATAATGTTACACCATCTTTGAATGGAAAAGAGGCACTCTATCACAATCTGCCACTGATGACAGGTGGGACATCTTTGCCTGCCAGAAGTCTTTGCAATTATGTCTAACTAGCCAGTGGAAGTTGTATCTATTGCTATCATGCAATAAACTACACATTGTTAAGACAAGGTCTCTTTTTTGATCATGACTCATGGTTTATTGTGGACCATTAGACACTAATGAATGGGAGACTCCTTACAGTGAATAGTCCTGACAACAAGCTGCCAGTAACAACAACATATGACAGTACTGGGCAAAAGGGGATGAGGCCTGAGGCAATTAAAGCGAAAACAAGATAGGTGCATAGGAACTATAAATGGCAACAACAGAATCACTGTGCATTTATTGCCTGATACATGAGAATAGAGGTTATGATTTGAAATTGTTGAACACAATGTTGATTTCAGGAAGTTGTAAGATCCCCTTCAAAGATGAGGTGCTGTTGTATGAGCTTCAGCTGAGTCTCATAGAAAAGTGTAAGGCCAGAGCCAAACGAGTCAGCACAGTTATTGACCATAGCACTGAAATGGCAGATGACTCGGAGATCAGGGTTAGATGAGAGGACTGGTCAGAGAAACTGCATCATGAACAGTGGATACAATGAAATCTCTATTTCAACTGAAATGAGTCTTCAGGTCCCCTGAAAATGGGAATGGGAGTACTTACCTTGCATTTGTTATATTTGCTTAGGAAAATAGAGTAGGAGGGGGAGGGATGTTAGGCATGGTGGAAGGGTGGTCCAGAATGTAGTGGAATACATTTTATCTTTATAAAGAAGGAAGGGGAAAAGAGAGGAGAGGAACAATATAAAAAGGAACCTTTTTTAGTTCAAACAACTTTTGCTGTGCAACATTTTGCTATGCGCACTCGCCAAATGTGTTGGGAAAAAGATTCAACTGCAGGAACTGAAATGCTCTGGATGATTATTTGCATAAAGGATATTCTGGCTTGCAAAAATGGCAAATCGAAGGAGAAACAGTGAAATATTAAACAATGAGAACAGCAAGAGAATAGATGAATATTGCTATAAATACAAGAAAAATGAATATCACTTCAAAATGTGAATGTAAAATCATTCTGTTAGTGGTATTGTGTTGATATAATTCATCAATAGAAAAAAGAATTGGTGTTATTAAAAGCACTTGAGGTGCCATTACTGCATTTTGCTTCTGGTTCTTGGGATTAATTGCAAAGCTGAGCATTACCACAAAAGCAGAAAATTACCAATTAATCTCACAATTAGGGATAAAGGACAGACTGATCTAATTCCAATTGTCACTTTCTAAGCAATAATCAAGTGATTTAAAAGATATATTTAAATTACATTTTAATTTATTTTTCTGTTTAAAAATTCTCAGAAATCACAAAGCTGCATGTGAAATCACTGTCCTAAAAAGAAACAACTGAGATTTCTTAACAGCTAGTTGCAACAATTAGAAGTTGATAAACATCCAATGCTTTAGCTATAATGTATAACAATATCAGCCTGAAAATATTGACTAAAGTATCTGCTTCTTTATCTGATTCTGTTCAAAATATATTTAATATTATTAATTCATGAACATTAATTTTATTATAGGAAGTTACTTTGTCCATAATTGAATAGTGACAGACCAATGACCTCCTTTAAAAGTATGACAAAGTCATGTGACTTAAATGCCATAAGGTTTTCATGCATTAGTTACATAGAATAAAAACTGAAAGAACTGCAGATGCTGTAAATCAGAAATTGTGGGAAAAGCTCAGCAGATCTGGCAGCATCTGTGGAGAGGAATCAGAATCAATATTTCTGTTCAAGGAAGCTCTGAGGAAGGGTCACTTGATCCAAACGCTAACTCTAATTTCTCTCCACAGTTGCTGCCAGATCTGCTGAGCTTTTCCAGCAATTTCTATTTTTGTTACTAGTTACAGAGAGTTTGCTTTCTAAACTATTAGGTTATGTGCATGAGCAGATAATTATTATATGGATTTTGAATTACACTTGTGCTGAATTGCCTGCTGTCTACTTGTCAAAACTCTCCAGAATGTGAAAGATGTTGCAGACAACACAGTCCTTTAGTTTTGTAATAAAATTTTATTTCATGCTTCTTATTAGTGGCTCTTTGAAAACTTCAAATTTTCTTCTAAATACATGCGTCTGTTGAAAAGTGACCAGTTTCCGTGCAATGTTGTAACGTAATGAAAATAAGTTATCATTGCCAAAACACATTTTTTAAAAGAAAAAAACATTGCTTGAAAAAAACCTCCTTCACAATGGTTTGAGATAAAGTAAATAGATGAAAATTTTGATCCAGAAAAATAATTAATAACCAAAGAACACAGAGTTGTAGTATTTAGCAAAAGAACCCAAGACAGGAGGAGAGCTTTTTTTCAGCGTATGCTCTGCAATGCACTGCCTGAAAGTATGATCGAAGAAGATTAATTAATACTTTTCAAAGTGAATTCAGTAAGCAAAGGATTTTTTTTTCAAAGTCCAGTGCACAAATACTGACCTGAAAGACGTCCTATCATTTTATGATTCTATAAGATCAATCAATGACTTTATGACGCTTTGATTCTACAGGGTCACTCTTGAAGCAAAGTGACTCAATTGCCAACATCATACTTACAACTACCTAACTCTAACATCATCTGAATGGTAAGAGTTGAAAATTGTCATATTGTTGAGTCACTTTACAAAGGAAAGACAATCCATCATCCATGATCAAAGTGTAAATGAGGACAATATGATGTGGTAATTTTAAATTTTCAAAACATAATTTATTTTATTACTACTTGATCAAGCAACTAATCAGGAATGACTGTGAACAGTATGTTGCTCTGTCGAGTTTCACTAGGGCTTATGATGGAATACGACACATGAGCTAATCTTCTCTGTATCTTTCCAATCAGTCCTGTGTACCAAACCAGAATGGGCAAGACAGCAGACAGGCCTGAAAAGCTATTTCTCTGTCATGGAATGTGGGTGTCACTGGCTCAACCACTTTTTATTACAACCCCTAGTTGCACTTGAAAGGATGGTGGTGGCTGGGCTGCTCCTTTGAACTTCTACAATCTATTTGGTGTAGGTGAGCCCACAATCAATGTTCCTTCCAGTTGTACAGCTGTGTTCTTAGGTACTTCCGAGGATGAGAACGTGCTAATTGGCATGCCAATGCATTCATTTCCAGTTTTGATTTATTTCTAAGTTAGGGTGGTAAGTGGCTGGGAAGAAAACTTGAAAGTGGTGGTGTTTCCATGTATCTGCCTCCCTTGTCCTTCTAAATTGAAGTGGCTATGGGTTTGGAATGTGCTGTCTGAGGAGGCTTGATGATTTGTTTTTCTGCAGGGCACCTTGTGGATGGTAAAGACAGCTACTATTGAGCATTGGTGATGGAGAGAGTGAACATTTATGGATGTAGTACCAATCAAGCAACTTCTTTGTGGTGGATTGTGTCAAACTCTTGAGTATTGTTGTATGGGCATCCCTCCTGGCAAGTGGGGAGTATTCCATCAGGCCTCTGACTTGTATGTTGTAGATGGAGGACAGGTTTTGGAGAGAAATTGACGACCTCATTCCTGATGAAGGGCTTACGCCCAAAACATGACTCGCCTCCTCCTCCTCAGATGCTGCCTGACCAGCTGTGCTTTTCCAGCACCACACTCTTCTAAAAGTTTTGGAGAATCAGGAGGTGAATTATTCATAACAATATTCCTTACCTCTGAGCTGCTCTTGCAACTAAAGTATTTATATTGGCAAGTGCACTTTGGCTTCTAGTCAATGGTAATTCCCAGGATGTTGATAGTGCAGGAGCAAGTAAGGCCATTAAAAGTCAAGGGCGATGACTAGATTCTGCTCTGGTAATTGTGCGTGTGAATGTTGCTTTACATCCTAAACCTGGATATTTTTTGAAATCTTGCTGCTTTTGAACACAGATTGCTTCAGTATCTGCAGTTTCTTTGGCCTTTCGAAGATGGCATGTGTGCAAGGGATGCCAGTTTTCTGATGGATATTCACTGAGAGGCAAGTTGTTCTGGGAACAGTGCATGGTAAGATAGGGTTAGAGTTTGATGTGAGGAATGTTGCAGGATGGATAGGTAATTAATGAGGTGTGTTTGACAGGATATCTTGCTAGGCTTTGCAGTAGGAACTCTTCCAAAATCTTTATACAACTCACACTTTTCAAGGTAAATTATTATATTCAGCCCAAAGTCTCGAATTTTGAAGGAATTGTCATCTTTATCATTTTGAGCAGTTGATGCCACCTACAGGCTACTTAGCTAAGAATATTTGTGGGCACATGGAATAACAATCCATTTTCCCTCAGTGCAAAGGCCATGAGATGGTTCTTAATGTCTTATCATTGTCACAAAGCTGATTCATTAGCAAATATCCCCACTTCTTACTTTACAATGGAGGGAAAGACTTTGATGAAGCAACATTGGTTGGGCTTAGCTTTCTAAACTATTAGGTTATGTGCATGAGCAGACAGGGACAATTATTGTATGGATTTGGAATTACACTTGCGCTGAATTGCCTGCTGTCTACTTGTCAAACTGAGGAACTACGGCAGAGAAGTCCTGGAGCTGAGATCACTGAAGTCCAACAGCTACAACTACCTTCTTTTAGAGCAGGTTTGAGTCTAGGCACTGCTGCCAAGTCCGCACACTCAGGACCCACAACCCCAGGAGTCCCCAGCTTCACTACTGTCATCACCTTGTCGATAACCAGGAGTCCCTACTCTTGGCTTACTGCAACCAGGAGTCCCTCACTCTGCTGACAGGCTGCCGTCACATCAAGAGTCCCGCTCTAGTGCCTCCCTCTGGGATGTCGTCTTGCCAGTCTTGAAGAGTCTGCTGCCACTGCCTCTGCTGCCGCTTCCACCCACACCAGCCCGGAACACTAGGAGGATGGCCTCGCTGACACTGTCGCTGCCTCCAATTGCCAGGAAATTCTATTTCTGCCACTTCCTCTGACCACTGGGTGGCTGCTGTCACTCTGCACACGGCCTGTTCTTACTTCCACACTGATGCTGCCAACTAACCCACTGAAGAAAAGGAAAATGAAAGAAAGACAAACAGCACAAGTAAAGGGGGTGAAGAGCACAAGTAAAGAGGTAAATGTAGGGGAATGGGTCTGGGTGGGCTACTCTTCGGAGGGTCGGTGTGGACTTGTTGGGCCGAAGGGCCTGTTTCCACACTGTAAGTAATCTAATCCTGATAGGAGCGGATGACCCGTGACCCCCACCAGCCAAAAACCCATAAGCAGCCCTGCTGTACCACCACCATCTTGGTCTTGTGGTCAAAGTATTTACATGATCAGACCAGTTCAGTTTCTTGTCAATGATAACCCTCAGGGTATTGGACAAGGTTAAAAATCACACAACACCAGGTTATAATCCAACAGGTTTATTTGAAAATACTAGCTTTCAGAGTGCTGCTCCTTCATCACATGTTAGTCTTGATGACTGTGGAACCAATGATGATAATGTTCTTGAGTATCGAGGAGCAATAGTTAGATTCTCTCTTGTGGGAGATTGTTATATCTTGATACTTCTATGGCATGAATGTTATTTGTGACTTATTGGCCCAGGCCTGAATTTTGCACAAGTCTTGCTGTGCATGAACATGGATTGCTTCAGAATTTCATGAATCATGAATGGTGCTGAACATTGTACAGTCATCAGCAAATATCCTCATCTCTAACCTTCTGATGGAGGGGTGCTCGGGCTGAAGATGGTTGGACTCAGACACTATCTTGAGGAACTGCTTCAGTGATGTCCTGGGACAGTGATTGACCTCCGACAAATACAATCATCTTTCTTTCTGTTAGGTTTGACTCCAATCAGTGCAGATTTTTCCCTGGTTCCTATTGACTTCATTTTAGCCAGGGCTCATTGATGCCATACTTGGTTGAATACTATCTTGCTGTCAAGAGCTGTCACTCTCACCTTACATCTGGAATTCATCTCCTTTATCTATGTTTGGATGAAAGTTGTGGTGAGGTCAGGCCAAACCTAAAGTGAGGGTCAGTGAGATGGTTATTCCTTTGCCAATGTAGCTTTATACAATCCTTTTAATCAACTTTCTGATGATCGGGTGAGGGCTGACAGGGCATTGATTGGCCATGTTGGATTTGTCCTGTTTTTTGCACACAGGACAACTTGGTCAATTTTCCACATTGTCAGATAGGCACCAGTGTTTTAGCTTCTGTTGTGCTGTTCACTTGTATTGTTCTTGGGATGAATTCTGGAAGAACCTTGAAGAACACACTCAAGTGTCAGTCCCAATTCATCATGGTCTAGTGTATATTGTCACAGCCATTCTATCAGGGATAATGTGAGCACTCAATTGGAGGAGGAGGAGGAGGAAGTGGAGGAGGGAGAGGAGCAGTAGCAGAAAGGAAAAAATCTACCAATTAATCTGCTTTCTGGGCGGGTTGACTGTGTTGAGCTCATCGGACAAAAGTTCTACCAAACACAATCACACTTTCCTGTGGTACAGCAGTCCTACACCTTACCTTCCCACTGTTTCTCACTGTCACTCTGTCTTCTTGACCACCATGCTGATTTGAAAGCCACCACAGAACACACATGCCAAGCCAACTTTAGCAATATTTCAGAGAAACTCAACAAATCCTCCTTGTCCAATGCTTCCATGCAGTGTTGCTTCAGTGGGTACAACATGGCTGGCGAAAGGATGCTAGCATTCAGTGGGAGAGGCGCCATTGATCTTCCAGGATGGCCTCCAGCAGCTCTGACTCTCAAAGATCCATTTTCCGACTGCACCACCTTGGTGCGGTTGCAGCACTGTGGGCTAGCTATTGACAGATTGCGGCAAGATCACTGATATGTGGCGGTGATGGGATCACAAATGCTGTCTTTCTGAAAGAGGACTATGAGTTCATGATCCACAGCATGGTGCCTTGGAAATCCTCATCATGTATCAAAGTGCTGATTGCTGAACAGCTGAGACCCTGAAATCAATCTTCAGCAGTCACACACTGTCTGTAACTGTGGTTCAGCAGCCTGAGCCTGCCCGGTAATGAAGAGACAGGTAGAACCTTCACAGCCTCAATCCGAACTTCTACTCCAATGGTGATTTCTGCTTATGTCAGTATGCAATTTGAGTCATCTGTCATCAGGTGCTGCTGCTCAGGTTTGAGGGTGTTCTTGTGGAGTTTGTCACCATTTCTACACTGCAATGAACAGTTAATCTCAGAGCTGAATAGTAGGTCAAGTTGGTACCAAGCTCCCCATTCTCCTAAACAATGACAGCAAGCTTTGTGCTGTTAATCACTTAACAGCAATCTAGCTTTGTTCAATACTTTACATCAGTTGTATGACACTTTGATCTTTTATTATAAATTCTGTGTCCTATGATCCTGCCCTATTAGCTACTTGACAAAAGGGCAGTACTCCAAAAGCTTGTATCCAAAGAAACCTATTGGATTATAACCTGGTGTTGTGTGATTTTTAACTTTGTCCACCCAAGTCTAACACTGGCGTCTCCACACCACAACTGAATAGATGCAAGGAAGCAGAAAGATAAATGTATACAAGGGCTGCTGTGATATTAAGTATCAGCTGAGACTATGAATTTTCAGCTTGGCTCTAATAATTGTGAATGAAATAAAGATTTAGGTTTCTGATTCCTTTGTAAGTCTATGGTATCTGACCTTGACCAATCTTGTGAGGTCATTTACCTTCCTGCACTGTAGTCAAGTGTGTGAGGAATACTGTTTGTATTGACAATGATAGCAATTTGATTCCTCTGTCTAACTGGAGGATCTCTCTCCTTCTGTTTATTTCCTATGTCAAAGCCTTTAATTTGTGTGTTGTCTACATTGCAATGTGAAAAGAAACCTAAGGGTTTAATCACATTCTGTGATCCTATACACAGCTTCAGGCTTTAACCAATGTTTCCCCATGTGTCTTTTTGGCAAGGAATTATTTTTATCTTAAAATTCTACATGTTTATTTTCATGTCAGATTCCAGTTCTTCATAATTCCCTGAATATAAATTTCTCAAAAAGCATGTGACACGACCTATCTTTGTGAATCTTGATAACAACTGTATGTGCAATGGCTGAGCGTAGGGGTGGGGAAGCATATATGTCAAATTATTAGAAGCATTAGCCTGACCTTAATGTACACAAGAAGATAATAAAGAAGAACTTATAATTCTTGATTTGATAGATCTCTGCCAGATGGTCCAGTAGTTTGTGGTGAGTCACATTAATCACAAAAACTCTGTCCACCGAAGTACTGTGTCTTATATTTTTTGCTGAAGTGGAGCAATGCAGTGGGAAGGATTTGTCCAACTCTCACTGATTAGTTTCATTGCTGTCACAATATAACATACAGAAAATTTTTGAAGATTCCCTCTTTCCTCAATGTTAACTGTTCCTATTATAGAATTGTTAGAACTTAACAATATGCCTATTAGATATGATTGAAATAGGAAAGCTAATAGGTTATTTCTGTGAGTTTTGTTTTCCTGAAAATTGTATGAGGTTTTGTGTCTCTGGATAGAAATCCATGGAATGATTAAGTGATGATACCTGTAAGCAGTCCAAAAAGGAACAATGGTTCGATAAGGCATCAGCAATCATGCCTTTCTGATAAGAGAACATGATAGATGCTTTAAAAATAACATATTACAAAAGGTTTGTTTTTTTTCATTCAGCCTCACTAAGTTAGGGCACTGCTTGTATGCATGTTAATTAGTGTGTAAAAAGAGAAGCTATTTTAGTAAGCAGCAATAGTTCAATAGCCGGATAAGGAATTTGAACAGGTATACTGGAAGCCGATTGTAAATACTTCATTGATAAGCCCTCTGAACAGTTTTGGTCATAAATCAATTGTGGTGGAATAGATATGAGTTAATGAACCTTCTCCAGGTTAGTTGTGAAATGTGGAAGTCTCAGAATCACAGAATTGATATGGTGCACAAGGAGATGGAGGCCAAGTGGCACTGTTATTAGACAATGGATCCAGAGACCCAGGTAATAATGCAGGTATTCAGGTTCAAATCCTGTAATAGCAGATGGTGGAATTTGGATCCAATAAAAATATGGAGTTAACAGTGACATCTAATGGATGCCCAGACTTGAGTGGCTAGATCTGTTCAAAGTCTATCCAATTTAGTATAATGATAGAGTCTCACAAGATAATGGAGCATTCGCTCAATGTGAAGACAGGATGTTGTCTCAACATGGACTGTTTTTTTTTGCCTATGCTGTTATTGTCAATTGATGAGGTTGTGTGTGTTGTTTCCTCTTTTTGATGTGGAGGTTCCAGTGTTGGACTGGGGTGGTCAAAATTTAAAGTCACACAACACCTGTTGTATTATAACCTGGTGTTGTGTGATTTTTAATGTTTACCTCTTTTCGGTTGCTTCAGCAATATACTAGCAGCAATATACTTTAGGATACAACTGGCTTTTATCAGTAATGGAGCTGCTGAAACTGTTGCAAATTAATCTCTCCATGAGTAAGAATGACTGCACTGGCTTTGTGGAGACAAAATCCTGTCTTCATATTGAGACTATCCTCCATCGTGTTATATAGTACTATCACCATGCTAAATGGGACAGAATTTGAACAGATCTAGCAATTCATGTGCCATTATCACTAGCAGAATTGTACTCTGATGCAATCTGACCCTAACAACATTCCAGCAATTGTCTTGAAGACTCATGCCCCATAACTTGCTGCATCCTGAGCCAAGCTGTTCTAGTCTAACTATAACACCAGCATCTACTGGACAACTTGGATGGCCATCAGTAAAGTGATGGAAGGTGTCATCAATAGTGCTACCAAGAAATGTATGGGTATGGGTGGGTTGCGCTTCGGCGGGTCGGTGTGGACTTGTTGGGCTGAAGGGCCTGTTTCCACACTGTAAGTAATCTAATCTAATCTAATCTAATCTGTAAGTAATCTAATCTGTAAGTAAGTAATCTAAATTTACTCAGTGGCAACTGCCTATTGATGCTCAGTTTGTGTTCTGCCTGGACCACTCAGCTCCTGACCTCATTGCATGTTTGGTTTAACATGCACAAAAGAGCTGAATTCCAGAGACAAGTGACTACCCTTAAAATCAGGGCTACAATTGACAGAATGTGGTATCAAGGATCCTTAGCAAACCTCGAGTCAATGAGAATCCAGGGGCAAACTCTCCACTGGTGAGGTGGGCCCAGCGGTGAAGAGATGGTGCTGAAAGAATGGCGACTCCAATGATGGTGGGTCCAGTGTAGATAATGAGGCGATGGGAGAGTGACGGCAGGGTAGGTGAAGTGTTGCTGGTGAGCAGTCTCAGGACTCATGGTGGGCACAGCAGACTAAGACTGATTCTCTTTCAGTTATATCTTTTTATGCTTTTTATTCTTAAACTGTTCAAAATGGCATCCGATTGATTTGAAGCTTTTTGTTGTATTTTACTGCATTGTTCACTGTAATATGAACAAGTGACAATAAATTATCATCATTAAAGAATCTGACAGAGGCTAGGATTCTTGCAACAAGTAGCTCACCTTCTGCGTCCTCGCAGCCTGCTCACCATCTACAAAATACATGTCAGGGTAAGGTATAATACTCTCTACTTTCTTAGAGTGGTGAAGCTCCAATAATACTCATTAAGCTTAACACCATCCAAGGGAAAGCCAACTGACACCCTATCCATCTCGTTCACCATTCAGCCCCTTCACTCTCAATGTATAGTGGCAGCAGTGTGTAACATCAACGAGAGACAGAGCACTAACTCACCAAGGTCCTTCTGACAGTCCAAATTCATGACCTGCACCACCTCGAAGGACACATGCAAATTCCCCTCCACACTACTTATAATCCTGACTTGGGACCATTTCACCATATCTTTCCTGTTGTTTTATTAAAATCTTGGAGTTCCCTTCCAAATAGCATTGAGGGTGTTCCTACACCCCAGGAACTGTAGCAATTCAAGAAAGCAGCTCATCCCCACCTTCTCTCGGGCAATCCCAGATGGGCACATTTTACTGGCATAGCCAGCAATGTCCATGTCCCACGAACAAATAGAAAGAGACAAATACTGAGTAGTATGCACCAACTGAACTTGAACCGGTGATGGTGACATTTTAATGACAAAGTAAATATTAAGATAAGTTGAGGAATTGTGTTCATGGAGTTCTATACAATGTAATTTCAACACAGCACAGCACCAAGTGGCATATTTTTGAAAACAAAATTTCAGAACAAACAGGCAACCTTTTACAGTCACACTGTGCGTAGGAGTGTGGTTAAGAAAATGTGATACCATAGTAATATCAGTATACACAGCTGGAAAACTAAACATCTACAGGGCTGCTGATGGAAAACCAAACATCTGCAGGCTGCTGATAATTTAAGGCTTTCTATTATTGACAGGTCTATGTGTATTAAAGTTGGTTGTCTCTGCAGTGAGATGATGGAGGAGGACTGGTTTGTCATGACATAATGACTCTCTTCATTTGATTGATATGAGAAGTGTAGGACAGGAGTCAGTTGAGCAAGTTGGGTGTGAAGATATTACAGGCTGATCTGACTAAAATCAGCATTTTTTGGGCAGTTTGAAAAGAATCTGACATACAAGGTTTCAGCGAGTGTCACAACTTGTGCTTAGCTGACTATCAGATGACAAATCTTTTCTCAAGCTTTCAGGATCAGATACATCCCTTCAAAAAGTGAAAAACCATGGAAGATAAATGTATTATCTTACAAGAATATAGAGAAGATTGATGTCAATGCAAGAGCTGCAGTATGTGCCTCAGATTTCTGTAAAAGATCAACAGAACATCAGCACAAGATGAAATGTTACTGATTAATCAGTGAAAAGACATTGATGCCCTCTATTTCTGTATTTTTGTAAGATAATACACATTTAATAACCAACTTCAGTTTCAAAGAGGATTTCTCAGAATGGATATTGCATCATTTGGTATAAAAATAATAATTAAAATGGGTACATCGCTATTTGAAAGCATGTATGGAAAATAAAAATCATGAGTCATGAGCAAAAATGTATCATACAGAAATGAGGAATATTTGTATCCTATTTCACTGCATTAAAGGATAGAAAGTTACTGTAGTTGTGGGTATGTTTGCCAAGCTAGGAAGTTGATTTGCAAACATTTCTTCCCCTGTCTAGGTAACATTTTCAGTGCTATGGAGCCTCCTGTGAAGCGCTACTGTACTGAGTCAATTGGAATTTATTTGGTTTTGTTCCTGTTGCTTCCGGTTGCTGGTTCCAGTTGTTTGTTGCTGTGGTCCATATATACGGTCTAGGTCAATGTGTTTATTGATGGAGTGCATGGATGAGCTTCTAGAAATTCTCTGGCTGTCCTCTGTTTGGCTTGTCCTAATAATGTTGTGTCGTCCCAGTCGAATTTGTGGTCCTTGTAATCTGCGTGTATAGATTCTAGGGATAGCTGATCGCGGCGTTTAGTGACTAGATGATGTTCATGAATGCAGATTGCTAGTTGTCTGCCTGCTTGTCCTATAAAGTGTTTCATGCAATCTGTGCATGGAATATTGTACACCATGCTTGTCCTGCACAATAAAAGTGTACAGATAAGCCACACACACTGACCAGATCCTGAACTACAACAGCAACCACCCAAACACACACAAGAGAAGCTGCATTAGGACCCTATTCAAAAGGGCTACAACATCCTGCAGTGCTCCAGATCTATGAAGGGAAAAAGAACAACACCTCTAAAAAGTCTTGCCAATGACAGATATCCCCGCAACTTCATGCGCAGCTGCCGAACAGACAAGCAATGTGATGAGGACATGCCATGGCCCAACACACTAACCAGTCTACCTGAAATTAAAACAAATCTTTGGAACTAACAGCCAGACTCCTCTGACTACTTGGATTCATCACAACACATAAACTGACAGCTCACCAGAACAAAAGACCCAATACCTATCATGTGTAGGACAAACATGGTGTCCAAGATTGCATGCACAGACTGCATGAAACACTATCTAGGACAAACAGGCAGTGGTCTGCATTCATGAACATAAACTAATCACTAAACGCCATGACCAGCTGTCCCTAATATCTGTACATAGAGATGATAAGGACCACAAATTTGATTGGGACAACACAACAATAGGACAAACCAAACAGTGGAGAGCCAGAGAATTCCTAGAACTTATCCACGGATTCCATCAATAAACACATTGATCTAGACCCTATATACTAAACACAGCAATGAACACCCCGAACCGGCAACCGAAAGCAACGGGAACAAAACCAAATAAACTCCAACCCCCTCAGTACAGCACCACTTCACAGGATGCTCCAAAGCACTGAGGATGTCACCTAAACAGGGGACAAAACATCTGCAAATCAACTTCCCAGCTCGGCAAACATGCCCATAACCATGACAACTGGCACCGAGCTACAAATCTTTGTGCGAACCTTGAATATACAAAGTATTACTGTAACGTACTGACTATCTATTATCAGCACAATAGTTTTCAACAGAGAACTCACATACTTGGCATTACTCAGCCGAATACTGTGAGACCCTTGAGTAATGCAATAGCATTCTTACACAAAAGTCCAACATATGACAAGGTTACAGCTATTCTTTTCATTCTAAGACAGTGATGACTTCAGTATTGTACCTTGGCCTTATACATTTATGATGAAATGTTTCTATTCAGTGTTAGCTATGCAACAGAAGAAAGCCTGTAACACTTTGGCCTTTATTTTCTGATGGCCAGATAATCATTTCTGAGCAGGGATGGGAAGCTGTGCATTGGGGTTGTGTGGAATCCCCGGTGTAGCAGAACTCTGAAGACATTGCCTGGGAAATTGAGGACTCTGATGGGTATTTCCCCAATGCTTGGAAAATCCAAAAGTATCCATTTAAGTCTGAGAATTCAGACAGTTCTGGTGTAGTTGAGTAAATATTCAGGGAAAAAAATCAGACTATTTTATCCCCAATATACCTCTCCATACCCTGACCCACTACCTCCAGGACCCGACACTCTGCTGCCAAATGGAACCAACCCCTTCCTGGCTGGCAAAGCTGACACTATCACCAAGGTAAAAACAATGACTGCAGATGCTGGAAACCAGATTCTGGATCAATGGTGCTGGAAGAGCACAGCAATTCAGGCAGCATCGAGGAGCTTCAGCAAAATCGATGTTCGGGCAAAAGCCCTTCATCAGGAATAAAGGCAGAGAGCCTGAAGTGTGGAGAGATAAGCTAGGGGAGGGTGGGGGTGGGGAGAGAGTAGCATAGAGTACAATGGGTGAGTGGGGGAGGAGATGAAGGTGATAGAACCCAACCCCAGAAATCAACATCTTCCACTACCACATATCCCTCCCCATACACCCAGGGCCTGCCACCCCTATGAACTATCTCGACACCCCCAGCCCTCCGGGATCCAACGCCAGCCCCACCCCCGCCCAAGCGTTGGACTCTCAATCCATTCCTCCAGGTCCAGACATCCCTTTCTTTCCCTCCCAATGGCACCAGACACCCAACCCTACTGTCTGATATTTACAGACCACCCTGATCTACCACAAACACTCCATCACTTACCTTGCCCATTACTACCTTCCTTCCTGGTATTACACTTACCTGGTGCTCTCCTTCTTGGTTCCTTATTGTCTACCCACATGGCACTTTATCCTCCCTCTTGCCACCCTAACCCCTCACTACGCAATAATACTTATTCTTTCACAGGAGCTATCAAAGTGTGGTACGAGACCATAAAAGTGCAGAAAATGGCAACTGACTGCTGTGAAAAAGGAGTGGTTTGCCATCCCTCAACTCTTCTGCACCCTGAGGGACTTGCAGATTTAAAGTGTGGCTCTGCATTCCTGAAGGAATCCTGATCAAAACCTTCTGTCAGAATTGTGGAACTCTTTCTCAATGTAAAAAAAGAAACAGCGTGATTTGTGCATGATTGCCAATCCTTGGAAAATTCCCACTCCATTATTAAACTGATTAGCCTACATTCACTGGATTTATCCATCACCCCTTCTTGAGCAATGGTGTAATATTTGCAAATGGTTTAGAGTGAGAGGGGAAAGATATAAAAGAGACCTAAGGGACAACCTTTTCACGCAGAGGGTAGTATTTGTATGGAATGAGCTGGAGAAAGTGAGGACTGCAGATGCTGGAGATCAGAGCTGAAAATGTGTTGCTGGAAAAGCACAGCAGGTCAGGCAGCATCCAAGGAGCAGGAGAATCGACGAAGAAGGGCTCATGCTCCTTGGATGCTGCCTGACCTGCTGCGCTTTTCCAGCAACACATTTTCAGCTATGGAATGAGCTGCCAGAGGAAGTGGTGGAAGCTAGCACAATTGCAACATTTAAGAGGCATTTGGATGGGTGTATGAATAGGAAGGGTTTGGAGGGATATGGGCCAGGTGCTGGCAGGTGGGACTAGATTGGGTTGGGATATCTGGTCGGCATAGACGTGTTGGACTGAAGAGTCTGTTCCCACACTGTACATCTCTATGACTCTATGACTCTAAATCTACAGTCCTCTTGTCACCAACTCTGTATCGAAGGAAGATTGGAAGTTTATGTGCCTTCAAACTTTCCACCTTACTTCCCCCCATTCTCCTCCCCCACCCATATCCTTGGATGCATCCCTCCAGATTGGGTGACTGAAAATACTAAGTACATCTAACATTTCTGTCATACCCATTTATTATCGTAGTTATGTGTTCTCTCACAATGATTTTGGCAGCAATGTTGGGACATATATTGGGTAGAGCATGAGTTAGTGTGGGTGAGAATAAGGTAGTGAGATTTAGTTAGCTTAATAAGTAACAATCATGTAAAACGTTTATTTAAGATCATTCTCCATTTATTCTTATTTAAGAAAGGTAGTCAGGTTAAAAAGAGTCAACACACACAAGCAGGCTTACAATGACGATACAGCAGATAGACACAACTTTGCAGAAGTGCAACATGACTGAACCAACACTGATCCTGAGGTCTGACTTGGAAATGGATTGTGAGAGTGACACTGGACCACATTGAGCAAACGCTTTTCAGACAAAGCAGCAGGGTTTTGTCAAAGATGGCAATGAAGCAGACGCTTTGGGATGGAAGTGGTTAGGTTCCTCTGCCATTTTGGTATGCATGAAAAACATGATTTGTTTGTCTACATGACTTGCAATTTATAAATATCCAAGATATCTTGCTGAGGTCTGAGCTCTGGTTTGGATCTTCTCTGTGTGGTGCTTTGCAAAACAATTGGTAATCTGTATCTGACTCTGCTGAGTCATTAAATAAACTGCCTTCAACAGCATCTTCTTCCGTGGTAAAGTCAGAAGCAATATATACATTTACTACCACTGCCATTTATCTGACTCTGAGCACGGGTGGCATAGTGGCACAGTGGTTAGCACTGCTCCCTCACAGCGCCAGAGACCTGGGTTCAATTCCCGCCTCAGGCGACTCTCTGTGTGGAGTTTGCACATTCTCCCCGTGTCTGCGTGGGTTTCCTCCGGGTGCCCTGGTTTCCTCCCACAATCCAAAAATGTGTAAGTTAGGTGAATTGGCCATGCTAAATTGCCCGTAGTGTTAGGTGAAGAGGAGAATAGGTCTGGGTGGGTTGCGGGTCGGTGTGGACTTGTTGGGCTGAAGGGCCTATTTCCACACCGTAAGTAATCTAATCATAGGTTCCCTTTTTGATCACAACTTTCCTCTGAGAATCATTTTTACTAAATAAGTGCCAAAAGATGACTTTCAGAGCTCTGGTTTCATACTTTCTGTCTTCCTTATCTGCTTTCTCACGGCTCCTTTGGATTTCCTATAGTCAGCCTGGTTTTTCACTTGTACTATCAATCTGACATCTGTCAAACACATTCATTTGCTGCTGTCTTTTCTTCTCTACCTCCCTCATCACCTCAGAGCTCCCTATTTACTCTGCTATCCATGTATAAAGATTTAATAGAACTACTATTAAATTATACTGGTTGGTAGGTCTCTCAGCTTAGAGTCAAAGCTTCTGTCTTCTTAAGGACTTGCACATATAATCTAAACTGGTAAGTAATTGCTGCTGTGAAGGATTATCACACTACGAAAGGTGGTGTCCTAGCTATAAGGCATTAAATCAAAAGCTCTACCTGCTTGATGAGAATGCATAAGATCACAAAGAGCAATGAAGTTTTCCAATGTTGTGGTCAACATTTATTCCCCACCATTGCTATCAAAAACAGATTAGCCAGTCACCATCTAAAAGCTGTTTATGATGCCCTTGTTCGCAAATTGTCCAGTTGTTTGCAGAAAGCAACAGCTGTTACTCTACAAAAGTAGTTGATCTTGGCTCTGAAGCACTTCTAGGAGACATAGAATGAACAAAATAGGATGCAAGGCTCTGTCTTTTTTTTAATCTTTTAATTCGTCCCAGTTGGAAACATCAAATTTCAATTAATAGCATATATTTTCCCCACTTGATTAAATTATTCCTGTGTTGATGTGGGTTCTCTGCTTCAATCACCAGTTATTTTTGTAATTTTAAGTCACTGTGCATGTTCTCAGCCATTTGAAACATCTTCTTTCTTTCCTGCTGATGGATACTTGATTAGAAACTCTCCATAGCTGCAACTAATGTAATCAAAATCATTTCACGTCAATGTTTGCATATAATGCAAATCCCAGTGATCTCAAATCCCCCACGGTTGTCATTTAAACGTTCATGATAAATATCCCTTATAAATGGTCATGGGATAAGGGAGGTTATTGGGAAGGGGACAGTGAATGTTATGTGAATCTTTATTTGCAGGCAATCTAATGTATTGGGATGATCAAATCTTGAGGAATTTAATTGCATATCTTCAAGCCATGTATTTGTCAAAGTGTCTATACGTAAAATAAGTAAAGCTCACATTGTGCACCACCTTTATTAACCTTCCAGATACTTCAAAATGCTTCACAGGTAGCTTTTAACATCTGGTCATTGTTAAAATGTAGGAAACACAGTTACCAATTTTCATACAGCAAAATACAATGCACAAGATTCTGACAAGAAAATTTGATTTTCCTGGATTACACCCAATAATACTGATTGACCTGACAACAAAATACTGTATTTTTGAAAACACTTCTCACACTTACAAATATGATACCTGAAGAATTATTTTTTAGAAGCTGGGGGTGCAATTTCAGTCGTGAAACACATTTTTAAAGATTTACATCAATTAGAGTCACACAGTCATAGAGATATACAGCACAAAAACAGACCCTTTCATCCAACTCATCCATACCTACCAAATATCCTAGATAAATCTTGTCCCATTTGCCAACATTTGGCCGATATGCCTCTAAACTCTTCCTATTCATATACCCATCCAGATGTCTTTTAAATGTTGTAATTGTGCCAGCCTCCATCACTTCATCTGGCAGCTCATTCCATACATGCCCCACCCTCTGTGTGAAAACATTGACCCTTAGATCCTTTTTAAATCTTTCCCCTCTCACCTTAAACCTATGCCCTCTACTATTGGACACCTCCACCCCAAAGAAAAGACTTTGTCTATTTACTGTATATATGCCCCTTGTGATTTTATAAACCTCTATAAGGTCACCCTGCAGTCTCCGACACTCCAGGGAAAATAGCCCCAGTTTATTCAGCCCCCTATAGTTCAAATCCTCCAAACCTGGCAACATCCTTGTAAATCTTTTCTGAACCCTTTCCAGTTTCACAACATCCTTCCGATAGGATGGAGACCAGAATTGCACACAGTATTCCAATAGTGATTTAACCAATGTCCTTTACAGCCACAACATGACCTTCCAACTCCTATACTCAATGCACTGAACATAAAGGCGAGCATACTAAACACCTTCTTCAGTATCCTATCTACCTGTGACTCCACTCTCAAGAAACAATGAACCTGACTCCAAGGTCTCTTTGGAGAAAGTGAGGACTGCAGATGCTGGAGACCAGAGTTGAAAATGTGGTACTGGAAAAACTCAACAGGCCAGGCAGCATCCGAGGAGCAGGAGAATCGACGTTTCGGGCATAAGCCCTTCTTCCTGAAACGTCGATTCTCCTGCTCCTCAGATGCTGCCTGACTTGCTGTGTTTTTCCAGCACCACATTTTTCATCCAAGGCCTCTTTGTTCAGCCACACCCCACAGGACCTTACCATTAAGTGTATAAGTCCTGCCCTGATTTGCCTTTCCAAAATGCAGCACCTCACATTTATCTAAATTAAATTCCGTCTGTCACTCCTTGGCCCATCTGATCAAGATCCCGTTGTACTCTAAGGTAGCATTCTTCACTGTCCACTACACCTCCAATTTTGGTGTCATCTGCAAACTTACTAACTATACCTCCTTTGTTCACATCCAAACCATTTTTATATGTGACAAAAAGCAGTGGATGAATAGTGCTGTGGGTTTCTCCTGCCTGTAATGGTGAATCAATCTATAACTGAAGTGCTGCTAGGTTTTTTTTCTTTTACCCCTAATTTCCTTGCTATTCTGAAATTTGACTGTTTCAACATATTGAGAATACTCAAAATAAAAATTCTCATTTACTTAATCAGTACCAGTGAACTAAATGTAACATTAATACTAGTATGTCAAAGGATATTCTGTTTTGTGACAGTGATTTATGGTGATTGAATATGTTTCTTCTTTGATACTTAATATTCTGTGACTTTTATCATTGAATTAGGAATTTCACCCTGCAAATTGGTCCTGTTTCAAAATAATAAGTGGACTTTGTTGTTAATGCCTCCTCAGTTGTGGTTTTCATTTTTAATCTTCTGCATTTTGCAGCTTCCTGCTCCTTGGGAAGATAGGAGCTTTTGTGATTAGAAGAAGATTTTTTAAAAGTCTTCGAGAGGGACAAGCTGGATTTGGGATTCAGAACTAGTGATAAAATGAAATGCTTTCTTCCAATAAAGAACTCAGAACATGGAGACATAACCTTAAATTTATAACCAAGCCATTTTGGAATAAAATTATGAAACACTTCTTCATAGAAAGTGTAGTTGAAATTTATTAACTCTTTTCTCCACCAGCTCATCCACAGCTGCACAGTCCCATTTAGCTCCTGCAAATCATGTGGATGCCAAGTCAATACAATCTTTCAATTTTATTGGGAAAGAGTATCAATGGGCATGACTCAAAGATAACTTCCTCTCTAGCAAATCTCACTTCAGAGACTGGAGAACAAAATTCAGGCTGTCATTTCAGTGCAGCATGGAGGATGTGATGTCCAATTGGCAGCATCATTGCTTGGTAGAGGCATTAAACTCAAGTTTTGTCTGAATTGGATTGAAAAGATATGATATGTATTGGCTTAACAAATGTGCATTCCTCAAAAAACATTTGAGGGATTGGGCATCATTAATGTCAGTGATGAACCATGGTTGAAGATTAAATATCTAAAGTGTCTTTGACCAACAGCATTGAAGGTTGTGAGGCCAAATTGTAAGATTATGCAAAGGGGTAAATTTTAAAGGGAATAAGAATGGAGTAGTAGAGGATAGCTGGAGTATATGACTATCTTTCTCTCAAATGCACAAAAATCAAGCAGCAAATTTCAGGTTACAGTATGTCACAATTAAACAACTCACTAGGGATGGAGGATCTGCAAATATTCTCAGTCTCAACGATAGGAGAGCCCAGCAGATGCCAGCCTTCATTCTGGCAATAATACTGAAGACCTGGGCTTAGGGTAATTAGCCATGCCCCTACCCAAGTTGTTCCAGTAAAGTTACACAACTGGCTGCCACCTGGCAATGTGAAAATTTAATCAGATATGACGTCTCTATCCAACCTGGCCAACTCCTGACCCATCAGTCTACTCTTAATTTTTAACAAAGTGATAGAAGGAGTCCTCACCAGAACTATCAAGTCACACTAATAATAATCGACTCCTTGATGGTATGTTTGAGTTCTGCAAAGCTCACTGAGCCGCTGACCTCATCATAACTTTGGTCCAAACATGAATAATAGAGCTGAATCAAACGAGGGCGAGTGAGAATGAGTGCGCTGGGCATCAAGACAGCACTTGAGCAAGTGGGCATCAACAACCACCAGCAAGACTGGAGTCAGTGAAAGCCAGGGGAAAGTTATCCAGGTTGGAGTTGTTCTTAGCATAAAGAGAAATGGTTGAGGTTTGTTGTTGGTCAATCATTTCAGCCCCAAAACATCACTGCAGCGTTTCCTTCGGGTGGTGACCTAGGATCAACTATTTTACCATGCAATGGACGTCACTTTTAGCTCCTGAATTGCTGAAACAGTTTGTGTCCGTGAGGTAAGCAATGACTTAGTGGTATTATCAATGGATTGGTAATCCAAAGACTTAGGGAAAGTTCTGCCGTGATTTCGAATAAGAGTCACCGGACTTGAAACAGTTATTCTGCATTCTATCCAGATGCTTCCAAACCTGCTGAGTTTCTCCAGCAATTTATTTTTCATTTCAAGAAGCATGGCACCATCTTAAAAAAAAATGCCTGCATGATTGGCACTCTATCTATCACCAACATTCACTCCCTTCATCATAGACGTACAGTGTCAGGATTTTATACCATCTACATGATAATCTGAAACAATTCACCAAGGTTCTTTAGAAGTACCTTTTATACTTGTGACCACTACTACCTGTAAGGGCCACGGGTGGGGATGCTGGATGAATAGCACTTGCAAGTTCCCCTCCAAGCCACTCACCATCTTCTTTTGCAACTACATTGCCTTTCCATTACTATTGCTCGATCAATGTCCTAGACCTCCCTTCATAACAACACATGGATATATCTGCACCACATAGACTGCAATAATTCAAGAGGGTAGCTCACACCACCTTCTCAAGGGTGACTGGGAAGGGCAACAACTCATATCCCATGAATAAATAAAAGTTAGAGCATGAGCTATTACTGATTGAGGTATGTGCAGCAAAAAATAACATTTTAAGTTGGCTTACTGCATAAATCAAGTCACTCTTCCAACTTCCCAATATTTGAATTGTGTGGAATATTGCTGTAACCGGAGTGACAGCAGGAATGATGTTATGAGTCAACCCCTTCAATTATATGGCACTCAGTTTGTCAAGAGCCTGAAATTTCATCTTCTTTAGTTCTGTTCCTCCTTCTGCCTTTCTCATATAATCAAATTGGCAGGGCAAAATCATGAAACCCCCTGTTGAAGGCATTTTGATCTAGTGACAAACTAAAATGGACTGCAGTGGTTGAAGAAAGCAATTCACCAGCACCTCCTGAAGTGCGACTTTAGATGCACAGAAAATGCTATCCCAGCCAGCAACACCAACTTCCCATCAATGAATAAAACAAAATTGTTGCCATCAGCTTCAGCATACAAGGGAAATCAATTATTTTGGCATGTCCAGCAGCCAAAATCTCCCCCCTCACCCCCAATAATGTTATTGACTCTCAAAAAATGAAATGGATATTAACAATACATGCAACAATACATGCTTATTAATCTAGTGGGTTTCATTGAATTGATAACAATTCGAAACATCAAATATTTGCAATAATTAATTTTGGAAGCAAGAGTGGGCTTTTGATGGCCAACATAAATTGAATTACCTTGTGAAGTATCACCCAGAGAGATCCAATACAGATGTCAGCATATCAATGGATAATGTTTTATTTTAAAAGAATATAGAAAGATAGTGCACATTTCAAGCACAAGCTCATGTGTTTGTTTTGGTTTGCTGTTCTACTCTGTGCAGCAAAGAGCCATAGAAAGATAATGGTTAGGACAACCTGGTTAGCAATAAACCCTCACAGGATTCGTATGTGTCAATAAGCCTCACACCATGGTAAGTGCTGAAAGCATTCTGATAAGACCAATCAGACATAAACCAGAGGCTGACACTTTGGACATGACTAATGCTGATGATGATATAATTGCGGCTTGAAACAGGTGAACATATAGAGATTAGAATGTTCTTTTTTTAAAGTTAGTTTGTTTTGATTAATTTGTGGGGTTTTTTCTGTTTTATTGCTAAAGGATGATTATCTGTTTCTTTTTAAAAATCAATTGAATTCTATAATATGTTATAGCATCATTAATTTTGACTTCTAATAAAATGCATTATGATTCTTTTAGAATCAATGCTTTGTGAGAAAAACCTTTCAAATCTTAACTTGCCATTTAAATTTGGGTTTATTGGTTTGAACTGTGCATAGCTTTAAAAAAAACACTCCAAACCTTTTCTTTCTCCCCCTGCAGTTGTCTGACATGTGAACTAACCCGTGTGAAGCATTGCATTACACTGCAGAGTGCGTTTCATTGCTTTTTTTCAAAAGTAGTCAGCCTCTCTTGCTGACTGGTTGGATCTGGGGATTTATATCCCTCCAGGGTAATCCCACTGATTATTCAATCACCTCACATGCGATGTTTAAGAGAGGGGAGATGCAATCGCGTGTATCTGAAGTCAGCAAAGTCGATGGTTCCTTTTGTTCCAGCCGTGGTGACGCAACCTGCAGAATGTGTGCATGACACACCGGCTGTGGATCTCAGTGCTCATTGTAAACAAAAGGTGGCCCACTGTGATGGCAAAGTGTAGCTCTGGAACCTTTCAGCCTGCATTGCAGCAAAGGATCTAATAGCAGGGAGAAATTAGACGTATATCTAACGGGCAGTGCTCAGCGCCATGAGACTGACGTACAGCAGCTGAGATGGATTGAGACAAGTGAACAGGAAAGTTTAAAATCAATTTATGGGAGGAAACATATTGCCATAGGCATTTGGAAACATCCAGGCTGCCTCTTTTTTTTCTTGTACGTGGGGAGAGTATTCCATGCAAACAGTCACTCAATGCAGATGATAATTTACACGAATAACAGATATTTTACATTTCTCCCAAACATGAGTAATATTTTGTTTTAGCAAACACAGCATTGTGTCAAAAAGAAGTTTCACTCCACTGTCTCAGAAGGCTTTAATTCTGCTGTGCTCAGATATTGCTTGAATCCTTTGCTGCACTGAAACAGAAATTTTCAGAAATTAATCGCCTAATACAAATTTCTTTCTGTGCATGGCCTGTTTACTTCAATGTACAGTATCTTTAATTTTTTTTGTGATGCTGGGCATATGTGGTACCTTAGAGGGACAATTTGTAACTTCACAACTGCTGTGGAGTTTACTCAAGAAAATTACCCTGTGTTGCTGATAAAATGAATGATTTTTAAAAACGCTTTCATCATCTGATTAAAATACATGGAACCTTTCAGAGACTATGATGGTCTTTAAAAAGGAAATATATTGATTTAAGATGGCCACAAATGATCACCTCATCAAATTGAGCCAAACTTTATTAAACTGTCAAAAAGGAGAAATAGTTTGAACTGAAATTAACATGACATGAAAAAGCTGAAATCAATTACACCGACCTGCATCTCCTGTTTTTGATTTACACCTTTGCAGTAAGTTTCACATATTGGAACAAATGTCATCTGCGGATTATCCAGCCTGGAGAAAAGCAATGAAACCAGAGATGGGAATATATTTTCGGCAATAACTTTTGCATAGGAGAGCAAAGACAATGTATTTGTAATGACAGAACTGGAAGGCTTGCTCCTCTCTCTCTTCTGCCTTTACTTAGCCTTCCAGAAGACAATACAAGTAGTCCTCCTATAAGGTGACAGATGCATTCCTGAGCAAAACTGTTATAGAAATTCGTGCAATAAAAATAATGGGCCCTACAGGAAAAACAGAGAACCATGAAAAATATCAGTTAAAATCAAAACAAAAATAATAGTCTAACACAAACAATAGCACAGTTTAAGTAAATCTTTAAATCATATATTTAAATGAAATAGTATAGTAAATTTGATTTGGAGACGCCGGTGTTGGACTGAGGTGTACAAAGATAAAAATCACACAACACCAGGTTATGGTCCAAGAGATTTATTTGGAAGCATTAGCTTTCAGAGCGCTGTTCCTTCATCAGGTGGTTGTGGAGAATAAGATTGAAAGACACAGAACTTATTGCAAAAGTTTACAGTGTGATGTAACTAAAATTATATATTGAAAAAGACACATTGTTTGTAAATCTGTCGTCTTTTAGAATGACCATGTTGGTTTCAGTTCTTTCATATGTATATCACAAAACATTTTTTAAAAGTTACATTTTCAAGTGAACTTTAACAATTGATGTCATGTCAGCTCCAATAATGTTTTGAAGGTGTTAGCTCCCTGTGTGAGGCTGTCTGTGCCACAATGGACAAACTAATTCTAATAAAAAAAATGGATTTACAGAATCTCACATGCAGTTTTTGAGCAAAGTAAATTGTAATTCTGCAAGTACAAAATCACCCCACAAGCTTATATGTGTATGTGTGCATGTCTGTGTGTGTGTGGACGTGTGTGTGTGTGGACGTGGGAGGGTTATGAGTGTTTGTGAGAGGGTGTGTGTGGGACTGTATGTGTGAGTGTATGAGAGAGGGACTGCGTGAGTGTTTGGGTGTGTGTGCATCTGTCTGTGTGTGCGCGCCTGTCTGTGTATGAGTATAGTGCAATGGGGTCACCTGTAATGTGACATGAACTGAAGGACCCGGTTGAGGCAATCCCCATGAGTACCGAACTTGGCTATCAGCCTCTGCTTGGCCACTTTTCAGTGTTGCCTGTCCCGAAGCCCACCTTAGAGGACGGTCACCCAAAGATCCGAGGTCAAATGTCCTGGACCGTTGAAGTGTTCTCCGACTGGGAGGGAACACTCCTGTCTGTTGATTGTTCTGCGGTCTCCATTCATTTGTTGCTGTAGCCCCTGTTTAATCTCAGTAATGTACCATGCCTAAAGGCATCCTTGCCTGCAGCGTATGAAATAGACAACATTGGCTGAGTCGCATGAGCACCTGCCACATATATGGTGGGAGGTATCCCCGTGCGTAATGATGGTATCCGTGTCGACACTTTGACATGTCTTGTAGCGTCTACTGTGACAAGGTTGTATAGTATTGTCCTGAAGGACCGGTATTCCAAAAGCTAGTGCTTCCAAATAAACCTGTTGGACTATAACCTGGTGTTGTGTGATTTTTAGCTACAGTAAATTTAACACTTTAACATTACAATCACTGACTATAGCACTGTACATTTCATGAAGCTCTCCAACTGAAAGCGTGCTGACCATGTGAAGTCCAGTCTTCAAGATGCTCCCCTCATTTGAAATAAAGTTCCTTCTAAATGCAGACTACAATAGCCAGTTTCAAGTTAAGTTTCAAGGCTTGCAAAGCTGATTGCTTTCTTGTTTAGCTGAACACATTGAATTTGCATTTTGCAGACAGAGAATCCTGAGGCTGTATTTTGCTGTTCAGGTAAGCGCTGGGGATAGAGTCACGTATCAGCAAACGGGATTTACTTAATAAGAAAAAGATCTACAATTCACTAACAGCGTTACAGCCAAATCACATTCAATAAACGCGCGTTATAGGAGAACTACCTTTAAACCGAAAGAACTGTAGATGCTGGAAATCTGAAACAAAAAACAGAAATTGTTGGAAAGTCTCAGCAAGTCTGGCAACATCTGTGGAGAGAAATTGAAGTTAACCTTTCAGAAAAGGTCACTGGACCTGAAACATTCACGTTGATTTCTCTCCACAACTGCTGCCAGATCTGCTGAGATTTTCCAACAACTTATGTTTTTGTCTCACAATGCAGGATGAAAAGCAAATGGAAGAAAAATCCATTCAGTGAGAACTTAGTAACATCTACAAATTTCACCACTGCAAGGGTACAAATTATCAATTAAACAATTCTGATACCAGATTTCACAGCACATTGAGAGCTCTCAGGAAGTTTTAAACTACATATTTGAGATCATTTTTAAAGTACCAGACAGTCTCCTATTTTTATGAATTTTACACTTTGTTGTGTGTGGTTCATGTTGTATTTTATCATTTTTCTTGAGATTAGTAAGCAATGAAATTCCACTTTCTTTCACTCAAGCAAGTTTTGAAATTGGCTCCTTCAGTTTGATAAGTAGTAGATTTTAATTGAAGTGTGGCAAAGCTGAGTGCTAGTAAGAATTATAAATCTTTATTCAAATAAACAAAGGGAATTGAAAAGAGAAGTCATCCTTCCTCACCTGGCCATAATACGTAATACTAAATGATATTTTGAGAATTTAACAATTTTAACAATGGACAAGATAGTTTATTCTTCCAACTAGTTGACGAGATGTGTACACAACTCACACACGTAATGAAAACCCTGACAGCACATAAAATATAATAGAGCTGACCATTGACATGGCGAAGCAAAGAATTCATTGCCTGGGCTGCATTGCAGAATTCTTGCACGAACTCACTGAGTGGTTACCTGGCTTTGCAGGCTGACAGGCAACAGCAAGAATTATTAGAATGGCAAAGGTAGAAGAATGAAAGCATGTCACTCCGAAAGAAGATAGCAGATTTGTGCTCCCTGAAACACTGTCATTCAGTAGTGCTTCAGCAATACTAAAAATCTGTTTAGGTACAGCTTGCTGCACTATTATAATACTCTGCACGATCTTTTGCATGTTATAATCGACAGCAATGAAGGCAGCGGTCTGAACTTACATGGCAGCACTTATACTGAGTGGCGGCAGCTTGCTGCAATGGAAGCTGTGAAACGGGTGATCATACTTTGCATAAGCAGCATATCCACAAGAGTGTGAAGAGTTGGTCAAGTGTGAAGAATGGACAGGCTGCAAGAACTGCAGGAAGCCCCATACCAAGTTAATGCAGGATCCCTCGACACTCAGTAAACATTGAATTTTCTAGTAGGTTCCTCAATGCACCAAGCATTTTGTTTTGTATCTCCACCACCAGTGTTCAGTGGGCTGCTACATTGAAGTTCTCACCTGTGTTCTCTGTGTAAGATGTGTATGCTGTTTCCTCTTCCCCCACCCTCCCAGTGAGTTTTGCAACCCTTGGCTCAAAGTCTGGCTACAGTACTTGAACCTGATGTCTCATCACCTGCTATCAGCTAAATTGTCAAAAGTATTAGTGCGTGAGCTGGTGGCAGAGTAAGATACACCAAGTGATAGTGCATCTTCATCATCACAGTATTGTTGCTTTTCCTCTGCTGTCTAGCTAGGATTCACTTGTTGGCTATCCTAAAGCAGAAAGGCACAAGGATAAGGTTGTGGTGGTAATGCAGGTCAGGCAGGTACAAGTTGCACGCTTGCAATATCTGCAGCGAGTAAAACAGAGGAGAATGTGGGATGTTCATGCAATGGGTTGGGAGGAAGGACATCCTATCAGACTTTCTTCGTGCATTATTTTCAAGGCCATGAATTTCCATTGGATTGATCCACTCTCGTGGTCAAAATAATCAGTGGTTTGCCATTTCCTTCTGCAATATGGCTGACCTGAAAATGTTTCCACTCTTACTGCCTGCCATCAGACCTGGTGGGAGAATTTACAGGCAGACAAACAAATGGTTTGGTCACATTACAATGCACCAATAAGGAGATTTGGTAGGACCATAAAATTCATGTTGATGCTTTCAGCCTGTCTCTGGCTATGGCCTCGGCAATAACCATTCCATAATGGCAAACATTGTCTTCTCCATAGAGGTTGGGACATGCAAGCACAAGAGTTGTCTTTCAGATATCATCCTGTAAGAAAGTAAGTGTGTAAGAAATACGTGTTTGTCAGTAAGTGTGGTGCAATGTCTTTGGGTGATGTCACTGGACTGGTTGAATAGCTGGCTGCAGGTGTCAACTGTGAGATGTGGGTGTGAGGCTTGCAGCAGTTCCAGTTGAGAAAGTGAAGTGAAGCACCTGCTCTTCTGATGCTGCCTGATCTGCTGAACTTTTCCAGCACCACACTCACAACTCTGATCTCCAGCATCTGCAGTCCTCACTTTCTCCTCCCTGAAGCACATGTAGATCAGGTATTTGTTCGGATTAATAAAGATTAGTGGGGCTATGGTGAATCAAGTAGTGTCTAAACCTGGTGGTGTAGTCCATAGGAAAAGGTGTTTGAAGATGCACTCACTGGCCTTGACCATTTGTGAGGTCACTGACTTTTGCAGCACTGTTTCCAACTCCTCAGACCTTGTCTCCTGGTATTGAACTTTGCAGCACTATACTTTTACTGCCTCCAAACATGTTTCTGAAGCGTCTCCTGGAAGGACAATCAGCTTCTGCCCCAGGCACAGCTGGAAAGGTCATCAACCTGAAATATGAACTCTTCCTAAAGACCTCTGCAGGATGGGTAGAGATCGTCTCATCCAGTTTTTCCTTACCTCCTAGAATATGATTCAAATTCAGTGTGATCTCCTGGAATATCTCAGATTGCCTAAAAGGTGATAAGTAGGAATTTGCTCAGTTTTATTTCCTCACAAATGTCCTGTAATGGAAAAGAAGAAAGGAAATCTGCCATCTTTACTTTATTGACTGACATGTGTCTCTGGACCACAGCAATGTGGTGATCTTTACCTGCCCACTGAATTAGTGCAAGGGCAATTAGGGATGGGCAACAAATGTTGACCCAATAAGTGACACCCATCTCCCACAAAAGATTAAATAAATTGGCTTTGATTTGATTTCCCACCAGTACATGAAGGTGATAAGACACTGTGAGACATAAGAAATGGTTGGCCACAAGGCGGCGGGATTGTTTGGTGCATATGTCTCACCAAACAACCCCAATACCCCTTGCCTGACCACTTCAACTCCCCCTCCACTCCACCAATGACATGTAAGTCCAGGGCCTCCTCCACTGTAAAATCCAAGCCACCCAATGACTGGAGGAAGAATGTTTCACCTTCTGCCTTTGGACCATCCAACTACACAACATCCACATAACTTCTTCATCTGCCCTCCCCCCACCTCATCCCAGTTTCAATCCTCCAACTCAGCACCGGCCCCTTGAACTGTCCACCTTCCTTCTCACCTATCTGCTCCACTCTCCCCCCCGACCTATCACTTTCACCCTCCATCAGCATCTGCCTATTTCTTTCCCAGCTACCTTCCTCCAGCCCCATCCCCAACTCCCATTTATCTCTCCAGCCCCATCCCCACCCTTCTCATTTATCTCTCAGCATCCTTGACCACCCCACACACACACACGCCCCCCCCCCCCCCCCAACATTCCTGATGAACAGCTTATGCTCAAAAAGTCAATTCTCCTGCTCCTTGGCTGCTGCCTGTCGGCTGTGCTTTTCCAGCACCACACTTTTGACTCTGATCTCCAGCATCTGCAGTCCTCACTTTCGCTCTGCAACTGAAAGTAGTCAAGTTCAAAACAGGTGGTGTCTATGATATCTGGTGAAAGATCCAATTTTCTATTCTTTGAGCAGCCAGATTACAAAAGAAGCATTTTCAGTGACTGATTTGAAAACATTAAAATCCATTAAGCAATCAAACAGCATTTCCAACCAAAATTCAGCTTTGAAAGGAGATATTTGCTCATGATGACAATCAAATGTCTTCTGAATGCAGTGTTCTGCTTACACTGTTAAATTTTAAATCTGTACTTTTTTGTTTCTGACACTGTTGATAAGCTTTGACAATGATTACTTTGGTATTGCTACCAGAGTAATAGAGACTGACGTGATTTTTTTCCTTAACTGTGTCTGTATTAATAATGTATATTTGTCTAAATCAATTAGCTACAAAAAAAACACAAGCAAGCATGGAATTGCAATGCCACCAATAGAGCAAGTGCTTGTCTTGTACTGAGAAGTGTAATGTTGCTAGTCGTTGCAAGGATTTTGCTTTTAGCTAAACTTATAATACATTATTATTGTTTACAATACTAGTTTATCATACAGATGGACCACCATACAACATTCTGACTACACTTTGTTCCAATAAATGTTGGTTGGGTGATTTGGGCTGATTTAAGGAAATGGGAAAGTTCTGGTGAAAATTTGTTTCAGGAATTGGAAGAAAGCATGTCATGGGATTCTCCAATACTTTTCTCAATCTATATTAATGATCTACACGTAGGTGCATAGGACATAATTTCAATATTTGCAGATGACACAAACCTTGGCTGCTAGACCTGCTGACCTTTTCCAGCAATTTCTATTTTTGTCACTAACGTGGCTTCAGTTGGAGCATTGACGTGCATTTGATGTCAGGATGGCTGATCTGCTGTCCCCACCCTGAATTAAAAGTTGATTGTCACTTTGTCGATGTAACATCCAGCTTCCCTACAGCAGTAATACTTGATTAGTGCAGAGTTGGATGTCAGACCCTCAAGGGCATGAGCTTTCCCTTTACAAAGCTGCTGGCTAATCTGACTAACCGACACTCTGTAGTCCCAGCAGCAGCAGATGACAGCAGCTGTCAGGTATTCCTATTCACAAACATCGCAGACCTGTAGAAATGTCACCTCCCACTGTATTCCAGCAACTTAAAATGCTGACAAATCATCGAAACTGTGAATGGAATATTTGATGATGAAGTAATGGTGCAATGTCTTAATTTGGGAATTTAATTTTGAGCTGGCTCATTTACTGAGTTTATTGTCTTACATTTTATGAGATTTCTCCACAGAAAAAGTCCTCAACCACAGAAGGTGATTCCACATCAATGGGAAATTAAATTGTTCCCAAGTGAGCTGATGCTGCTACCCTTTAAGCCAATTAAAGTATTTGAGTTAATGCACTTAGAGCATGGTGGGTGATTTTCCCAGTCATCATTCTGACAACAGAAGCTGAATAAATTCCAGGATTTCTAATAGATTTCTGAACTGAGCAATGTTTCAAAACAACTTCATTTCTTAATAGCAATGGTGCTAAAATTCCAATCATTATTTTAAAAAGAATCGACTCTATTGTATTCCTTCTATCTACAATATTGGGCATCACTGCTGTTTTACGACCACGATTCATTTTATATCAATTTAAATTACTGAGTATGTTATGTCTGAGTAGAAATTAAAGCTTTAAGTTATTATGTTAAATTCCATGGTGTCTGACAAGAAATGCATGCTTAGACTAATTTCACTCATCAAGAATGGAGATAACAATGTCAACTGGCAATTCCAGCATGGTGTTTTCCTTCAACAATAACCTGCAGTTGTTGATCGTTCACAAGGTTGCAAGAAAGTTACAGCTGTGCCTCTCTATGTGGCCAATTTTGCTCATCAATTCAAAAATATCCCAAGACCATATCTGTGAGCGAGCTAAGGATCAGCAGCTTAATTGGAAAGGGGATTGGTTTATTGCCTACTCCTGTTTGCCCTTCCTCCCCATTTTTCACCACAGTTTCTCATTGTATATCTATGCCTTCATAATAGTGAGGCTCTGCACAATGCAGCAAGCCACAATAAATTGTGACACACACTTCTATACACTGGAACTTGATTATGCATTCCAAAGGTGGCAGCATATATGTGTGTGCTGCCTATGTGCAAGTTTCATGAGGTTGTGCTTCAGTTATACAGGGCATTGGTGAGATTGCATTTGGAGTACTGGTCACCGTATTTACAGAAGAATGCTAATGCATTGGGAGCAATTTGGAGAAGACTTCCAAAACTAATACCTGGAATGAGTGGATGACCTTATGAAGAAAGGCGAGGCTTGTATTCTCTGGAGTCCACAAGAGTCAGAGGTGACTTAATTGAAACATATGCAATCTTGAAGGGACTTGACTGAATTGAAAGCATGTTAGCTCTTGTGGGAGAATTTTGAACGAGGGGCCATAGTTTAAAAATAAGGAGTCACCCATTTAAAACAGACATGAGGAAACATTTCCTTTTTAGGAAGTTGAGAATCTTTCAACTTCCCTTAAACAGCGGTGGATACAGAATCTTTAAATATGTTGAAGGCAGAAGGAGATAGATCTATTGTGGGTAAGAGATTACCTTTAATTCTGTTACTTATTTGAAAATCTTACAGATAAGTACTGAAACAATGATTTAAATTTTAATTCCATGTAGCAACCAACATAAGACCCCTCAAGTAAGCAAGTTACGCCTCACAACCCAACTTGACTATGACCTGATTCATGGTGGAATCTAGCCAGGATTCCAACTGGCAGTGTCTGGCTCTAGAGGTCTCCATGGTCCAATCCTTGTACAGTGTTGCTCTTCGAAGTTCTGCATTGAATTGTTCCGGTGTTGGACTCTGATGCAACTTTCTCCCTTTCAAGTTTGTAGTGTGACATTATTGATGATTCAGTAGATTCTTTCATCCTCAACATTGATTATACATCTGGAGAACTCAAGTCAGTAGCTTGCATCCTTACCAGAAATAACTTCTGTTACAGCGGTGAACCCTTCTACTAGTTAAGCCAAACACCCAAAAAAGCTCATCTCACCCCATAATTTGTTGAAATATGAGTGACAGAGAACTCCCAAATTCCACTATTTAAAGAAAATAAAATCAATTTATTCCTTAACTCTAAAAGTGAACATTAAACAACAACAATTCATAACTCTAAGCCCCCTTTTCTCTTAACTGCTTTTTCTCTGCTTCAATAACAATGTATTGATCCAATTAAAAAAAACACTTAATAAAATGACATCAACTTAATTTCAAAACCATACAGTGGCTTTCATCTCCAGTGTCTGTCTTCTTTCAGCTAAAGATCTTCCTGGGTTGTCTTCTTTCTTTTACTGTAAAGATGTTTCATATGAAAAAGGTACCTTTAAGAATGTTTTTGAATGACAGTTTTTCTCAATAGCAGTTACTCTATCTGACTTTCAAAATGCCTGTTTTTTAATGTCCCCATCATCAGATCATCTCAATGGCTCAATGTTGGCAAAACAATAAATTCAAACTTGATTGGGTTTTAGTATCCTGGAGCATTATTTAAACTGATGGTTAAATTCAAATCATTGGCAAAACAGCAACCAACTCAGGTATCTATTTCACAGCCAAATGTTACATACTTTCAATTTTCCAGTATACTCTGAGATTGCTAGCTAGTCATATAATAGGTGCTTGTAAACTTTCAGTCCAAAACAGCATTCACTTTCTCTTAAAGGTACAATACACACCTTCCACTTCATAACACTTTTTTGTTCTTTGTTACAGTAGGTCTTAACTGTGTGTTTGAAGATACAGATTTCCTGTGATTAACTCATTAAATTCTTCCTCAGGGCCATCCTTGTCTTTTGTGGCAATAGAGCATCCAGTTTATCAAGCAGCTGTTGAAGCAGTTTAATCATGTCATCTCCACTCCTTCTTTTCCCAGACTTGGCTAATTGCTTTCAATTCCTATATAAGTTTGTCCTTGTCCTTTAATAATTTATTCCAGACAGAGTTATTGCTGCTCCTTTCCATGTGCAACAGTTTATCTTTCGTTGATTCATTCAATGAACAGTTATTAAAGTTCCGGAATTTACATTATCTCAGATTCTTGATACCAGGTGAATGAAAGATTGTTGGAGATATGCAGGAATATACAATTGAGGTTAAAATCAGCTCAGCTATGATCTTATTGACTGGCAGAGCAGGCTTGAATGATCGAGTAGCCTACTCTTGCTCCTTGCTCCTAAATGGAGTTTATTGCTCACTCCTCTTTCGTTCATTGATTCAAACCAAATAAACTCTACCTTTACCCCTTAGACCACATCATCTGTCCCAGTATGAAAATAACTTGTTTGTTCAATACTGTCAACCCACATTTGTTCCTTCCCAATATTTCCTCAACGGCTTGTAGCCAGGAATATTATTATCCCTTTCTTTGAACAAGGCCTTTCTCCTGCCGTTATATCATTATCCCATAGCTGCTTTTAATTCACCAGTCTCATTTATCACATTTTGAGTTTCTCTAAGTACGTACTTCAAATGTAATTTAGAGATCCCTGTATTTACGTCCCATTGGACACCTTCTGTTTCTGAATCATTCTTTGCTCTTGTAAAATAAGTTTCTCTCAGTCCTGTATACCTTGTTTGGTTTCTCTTTATCTGATTGAATCCCAGAACAGACTAGAGGTGCTGAATAGCCTACTCCTATCCCATACGTTTTAAAGTCGCATCATCACTGTGAGAAAAAATGTTGTGCAATTAGCATGTGGCCATACATAAAGCTAGCAAAAATTGCAAATAATAGTAAATTTAGTTATATCCAAATAGACATCTTCTGTTATAAAATGTTTCCTGCAACGAAATTAATTAAATGTGTTTTCTTCAATTTACATTAGTATGGTTATTATAGACTATCACCATACAATGTTCCCAATAAATGTATTTGAAGAAATTAAAATGGTTAAATAAACAAAATTTCTTAAATTTGATTAATGCAAAAATGGTTTGTAATGTTTTGGAGAAAAACACACAAAACAATTGATATACTATCACCCACTAATCTGTCCTTGTGGCACAAACCAATCATGCATAATTAAATTACTTTACATGAAGTTTATTCGGTATTAAAACAATTCAACTCATCCAGTTAGTAACATCTGGTGCCATCAGCAGTGCAATGCGTGAGATGTTGAGAAATCAGGGTTAAAGATCAACACATGTTCCGCACACAGTTTTACAAGGCCTAAAGTGACAACAAACAATATATATTGTGAATAGAACTTAATAAACATGCATGAGGCCAGGAGCATTAAAGAAAGTAAGATCTAACTCAATTAAGTGAATTTAATAAGTACTTTGTATATCGAAACCCTTTCAACAGAGGCAGGAACGGGAATTGAATCTGTTTTCATGTCAGAAACCAACTTCCAGTGGGAAACTGATTAAAAGTAAGATTTTCCAAGTGGAGATTTTAAATGTGTTATGACCGCAATTGATGGTACATCAGATCCCGAATGAAAGCTGGCATGATAGAACTTATATTTTGCTTTAGGTGTTTAACTTTGTAGTTCATTACTGAAGCATATTCAATGGAAACTGTGGTCATTCTTTAACAAGTGAACTTAAGTTTTTGTATCATTGCAAGTCAATAGTGTAGATAGTGGCCATTTTGTCCACTTAGTAATCAAAAAGCAGAACAAATCCAACTTGCCAATTACTGCCAAATTAGTTTACTCTCAATCATCAGCAAAATGGTGGAAGGGATCCACAACAATGCTGTCAAACTGCATCTGCTCAGAAATAACCTGCTCACTGATGCACAGCTTGGCTAACATTATTACAGTCTTGGTCCAAGCATGAACAAGAGAGCTGAACTCCACAGGTTAGGGGATCATTACTGTCCTTGATATTGAGGCAGCATACCTGAGTATGGCATCAAGGAACCCTAGCAAAACTGGAGTCAATGGGAATCAGAGGATAAACATGGTTGGAGTCATACCTAGCACATAGGAAGACAGTAGTGGTTGCTGGAGTTCAATTACCTTAGTCGTAGGACCTAATTGCATGAATTCCTCAAGACAGTGTTCCCCTAATTTTATTTTTTCTGTTGTACAGAACTCTGAGATACATACATGACAGTGGATTCTGCAAGCGAAAACCAATGCATCGACATGCTGATTGCATTCAGTGGGAATGTTGCCTAGAACATGTCTGCAGCAGTTCTTCAGGATAGTGTCCTAGGCCTAACCATCTTCAGTTACTTCATCAATGGCATTCCCTTCACCATAAAGTCAAAAGTGCAGATTCCACAATGTTCAGCGCCATTCGTGACTGCTCAGGGACTAAAGCACTCTGTGTCCAAATGCAGCAGGACATGGAAACTATCCAGTTTTAGGCTGATTGGTGGCCGGTATTTATTGTGTCACAAAAGTACATGGCACTGACGTTTTCCAACGAAAAAGAATCTAACGATTACCTCTCAAAATTCAATGATACTACTGTTGCTGAATCACCCACTGCCAACAACCTGGGAGTTACAATTGATGAGACTTTGACCTGGACTATTCATATAAATACTACAGCTACAAGAACAGGTCAACTGCTGAGAATTCTGCAGTAACTCACCTTGTCATTCTTCAAGTCCGTAAAGGCATCTAAAGGCCCAAATTAGGAGTGTTTTTTATTCATCATTCACTGTATGTGAGAAATGTAGACTAGGTCAGCATTTATTGCGCATCCCTGTTGTCCTCAAAAACATAGAGGTAGTGGTCATGAATCTAGAAACTGCTGTTGAAGGAGTCTTGGTGAATTGTTGCAGTGCATCTTGTAAATGGTACATACTGTTACCTGTCATACATCAGTAGTAGAGTGGGTGAATGTTGGAGTGTGGTGGAATTCCCTCCACTTACCTGGATGGGTGCAGCTCCAATCCTAGAAGCTCAGTGCTGTCCAGGACAAAGCAACCCGCTTGATTGGCATTCCATCCAGCACCGCCAACGTATATGTGACAATCTTGTGTACCAATAATGAAAACGAGAGACGGAAGTACGTCAAAAAGTATAATGCAATGATTTTGCATGATGTGACTACTACTATGGTTGAATAACTGGCAAAGTGTGAGATGTAGGTATGAGATTTGGAGCTTTGCTAAGTATGTCAGGATGTGGCATAAATGTATATATTGGGCATAAGTTTGATTGGGGATCTGTGAGTGA
Organism: Chiloscyllium plagiosum; assembly: GCF_037043375.1. Classification (NCBI taxonomy): domain Eukaryota; kingdom Metazoa; phylum Chordata; class Chondrichthyes; order Orectolobiformes; family Hemiscylliidae; genus Chiloscyllium; species Chiloscyllium plagiosum. The sequence continues at coordinate 61,837,772 of NW_028270149.1, forward strand.
GAAATATGAGATATTCATGTTGCAGTTTGTCAGATCTGGCACAGAAGAATGTTAGCAATGGATCAGCTGGACAAGCCTGCACTGAGTCACAAAGCTGTTGATACAAGTTCTACTCAACAACGGAGAACACAACAATCAAGGTTGACACCTCTGTGCAGGCCTGAGAGGATGCTGCATGCAGTTGTTGAGTTAGCACCTTTTGGATGAGATATTAAACTGATACCACCATTTGATGTCTCAGGTGCAAGTAAAAGATCCCATAGCACCATCTTAAGGAAGAACAGTGGTTTTTACTCCTGATACCCAGCCAAATTTATCTCCAAATTGACAACACAAAATAAAGAATTTCTTGCCAGCGTTGTTATGTAAAATTCTAAGAGTCTGAAAGAGTTAATGCTGAGGAGTACCTTCTACACCATCCATTATAATGATACCATCCAGACCCAGTGTGGAACAATTTAAACTCCTGAGAGAGAATTACCATTCATGTCTTTCATATAGACAATGTTACAGAGACTATGATATCAGCATAAGTGTACTTAGTTGCTAACATGTCTTAAACAAGATGTAGTTTATTGCAAGAGCCTCTTCTCAATAGACTAACAAATGGTCTTCCTCTGCAGCAGCAGACCAAGCATTGCTTGTAGATCCCTATCCTCAAAGAGGATAATGGCACCAAACTGATCATATGGTGAACAACAATGCTGAAAATCTCATTCAAGATATATTGACTGGGAGTTTGCTTTGTACAAATTGGCTAACATGCTTTCTAAAATACAACAATGTACTTTGGAAGTACTTAATTGACCGTAACGCTCCATAGGTTGTATGGTGTTCATGGAAGACCTCATAAACTGAACTCCATCTTTCTTTAAAGATGTAAGGTAATTGAATATCCTCACTGCACTGCACTCAGGTCCTCAAGCTATATGACTGATACCTGCATGGCTATCTAGTGCATGGCTTTCTTAAAGTTTGTCAGGAATATATCCTCTGACTAGAATATCTTGCTCCCACTATCAACCTGCTGTTCCAAGACCTTCTGTGCTTTGTTGGAGAGCTTTGGAGCCTGTGCACTGCCATGTTGGACCATTCTGTGTGTTTCTCTGGTCCAAGTCACTTCTGCAATGAATTGCAGCATGTTCTTCAGGCAAATTTACTTTTCCTTTAATGAGCAAATACCAGCTGGAATTCGCTCTAGCCTCTCAAGATTTTGTACCCTTACCCACGTCTGCAATCACTCAATAGTTCATTCAGAATTGATTATGATAAGTAGACACTATGAAGTATGAGTGATGTCTATACTACCTGAATGGGCGTGCTTTAATCACACATTGTAAACATATGCCTGTTTTGAGCCTTATCCAATTGTCCCCTTTTAGAATTTTACATGGCCCTAAAATCATTAACATGATTTGGACTTTATTTCCCTCCGCTTCAGAGAACAGTAATCATGACAGTTCTCATACTGGCTCTGTTCACATTCTGAATTGATGCTAATTATTTCCAGAAAATAAAAGGAAACATTATGTATTAGGTTCTGTGGTAAAGTGATAGTGTCTCTACCTCTGAGGCTAGGGTTCAAGTCCCACTTGCTCCTGAGATGTGTAATAGCATCTGTGAACAAGCTGTTTTTTTAAAAAGAAAAGTTCTGTGAAACATGTAGATCAGTGTACAACAGTTTGAATATTTAAAATTATATTCCATCCTTGACAACAATAAATGCCAAGTTCCTTTTCCAACGGTCTGCAGTGCATATTTTCAGTTCCTTTTCATCTGGGATGACAATTTCCCCTTCCTTTGACTGACTATCTCTACATCAAAGGGCTAAAGATACAATTAAACTTTGCTACCTTAGCAAGTACCAGCAGACATGAGATATAACACAAAAAAGGTTACTTGCAATTTCAAGTTAATAGATTGACAGGAAGAAATTACACACATCTGTTAAATAGTCTTGGTTTAACTAAAAAATTAATGCCAGTTGAAACAAAACTCAGAAAAGCAATTTCTTGCAATTCTTAACACACTATAGTCAGGTAAACATTTGAGACTTATTTATAATGATCTTGGTTTGATATATGTCCATAACAAATCTAGTTTTGCCTCTTCCTTTCTATAAACAGTGTCAGTAATTTGGAAAGTACAATTTTACAATACAAAAGTTGAGTTTAAAAATAGTTACAACCCTTTCATGGGTTAGATTTGTTAGCAAGTTAAAGATGGTTGAGTATTTGTGTTGCATGATTCAACCTTGCTTGCTTGCTAAGAGTATGCACAAGGAAGATCATTGGATGCATTTTGTCATATTACTTTAACGACTTTTTAATTTAGTTGAAGTAAATGTCTTTATCTATTTCTTATCTCTGATTCTAGTGAAATATCAAACATGTTTGCTTCCCAGTGAAATCATCATGTGAACCAATTGGTCTGACATCTATCTTTTGGAGGCCAGTTAGCTCAGTTGGCTGGATGGCTTGAGTGACACCAACAGCATGTGTTCAATTCTTGCACTATCTGAGTTCCCAAGAAGGACTCTTTTTCTCAATGTCTCTCCTTGTCAGAGCTATGGTGACCCTCAGGTTAAACCACCACCAGTTGACTTTCTCTAATGAGAAAGCAGCTTGTGATCTAGTGGGATAATGGTAACTTCACCTTCACCATATCTGTCTTGATTTTTCTTTTATTACTATGTCTGTTAAATCCTTTACTATTTCTATTCATATTTCTTGAAGATTTAAATATGAAGTTTCCCATTGCCCTTTGAATTTTCCTTGCCTCCTTGCCTTACCATTTTACATTTGTAATATAAAGATTTATTATTACTGTGTGTGGAGTCAGTGCATGTCCTTTTCTTTAAGTTCTTTTTTTTTCCCCATTTATTCCTCATTCACCCATCATATATTAATACTGGATAGATTGTGCTTGCTTTTTAATTGAAATATTTTTCTTGGATCCAATATTCCACCATTTTAAGTGCTTTCCACAACTGCTCAATTTCATGGTCAGTAAATGTTTCCAATTTATTTTTTTAAATGTTTCCAATTTATTTTCCCAAATTCTATTATTTCAGCCTCTTTCCTTGTATTACTGTTTTTTTTTATTCGCTTATGCCCTTCCCATGCCTTATCTTAAACCTTATTGTGTCATGACCACAACTGCCTTGACCTCCTTAATCAGGAGGTTTGATTTTCTACTTTCTTTCTTCTCAGTTTAACAAATTTAGACAAAAAGTATAAAAAGAAACAATAAATATTGGATTGAAGGGAAAAAGCATAACAATTTGTGTTTCACGTTGGGGTGAATATTGGAAACAAGAAGTGACATAATTTCCTGCTATAGAACAGTTAGGAACAAACATATCATACATTTTACAGCCAGCAGAGTACAATTCAAGTGTCTCAGTGATAAATATTTGCCATGACACAAGGACATTTCCCTAGTTATTTTTAAAATTTAGTGCACTGAGAGCTTTTACATCTACCTCAGAGACCAGGTGTAATATCTCATCCTAAGAGAGCATCTCCAACAGTGCAAAACCCCCTCAGGTTAGCAATGCATGATGTGATGAATGACCAGGATTAGAACAATTCATGTCAATGACCAGAGGATGACTGGAGCTTTTCAGTCAAGCTTTGACTTCTTGCAGCATCAGCAGTGAGTGCCTGGTGATAGGCTCTAAATGGCAGACTATGGTCACAGTTCCAGGAATACTGAGTCCCACTCCATGCATGTGACCACCTCTACAAGCTGTTGTATTATGTCTCACAGGTCAATATATCTTTAAGAGATCAATGTAGTATGGCATGTGACCTGAGGGCATAAAGGTCCCATACTCAATCTTATTTGAATCATTTGAAACATGACATGCTACAGGAAGAATGCTGTTCTATTCTAATATAACAGCTTAATCTTAGCCCATACACTTGTGTGCCTGTGAATGTAATGTTTGTACATAAACCGTAAACTGTAATAAATATGTGTTAGATTCTATAATGACACGATATTCATGGCCAATTCCTTATGTTGCAGGAGATAAGATAAAATAATTGGTTTGAGGCAAAATCACACCGTAGGTCATCTTGTGGAGAATTTATTTCTCCACAATAGTGGTCCACAAAAAAAGTCATTTTTTTTACATCCAAAGTTTTAGAAATGACTCTGCCCTTTAGCTACAATGACAGGCTGCAGTCACTCCAATACAGAGGGTCCCTGTTGGTGACTAGGGGACCAATTCAATGACGGAGGGTCAAAGACAAAGAATTTCATGACACAAAATTGTAGAAAATTTCCGCTCATCCCGTACTTGATGGCAGATGAACAATATGATAAAATGGCAAAAGTGGAAGAGTCCAGAGAGTTGCTTGTGGGATGGAGCTTGGAGTCATTAGTGTAGACGTAAACTATTTTAATAATGTCTCTGCGGAACAGCTTCAAATGAGAAATATGAAAGAAGTTAGAGAATGTGCAAGACAATTGGCAACATTAAACAAAATATTTTTTGGTGATCTAAATAAAGTGTGATCTTCATCAATGAACTGTATGAACCTGATGACCTGACCTAATCTGACCTTCACTTCCTAACCACCAAAAATGTACTTCCAGAATGTAAAAAAATTTGAAGGCACTGGACAGAAGGAAAACATAACTTATGTTTTAAAAGGATGCAGTGAGTTAAAGAGTAAGATCTTTAAAAAAACTTAACAAGGGTAGCAGCCTTGTGGGTCTCAGCAGATGGAAGAGACCAGAGATTTCCCATTTGATGCCATGGAGATGCTAATGACAGCAGTTTGGGGCAGGGGCCAGTCTGCTGTTTGAGTACAAAGGGCTGGAGAACCTAGGGAGTATGACAAACAAAGAAACAGTCTACCTAGGAGAAGTAGTCTGCAGTCTTCATTACCCTGAAAATTAAAACATATTGCAGAAAGGGTTTCAATGACTTGATTGCAAAAGTAAGTCAATGTAGTGAAACACACATGCTCCATTAATAGTTTTACTGACCTCTTTATTAATCATCTCTATTGTCTTCCTGTTTGTGAATGCAGGGAAAATCACAGCTGCAAGCTTCCATCTCTCCATACCATCTCCGTACCTTCTTCACTTGGAATCATTCTTTCAGTTAACTTAACTTGGCACTCGAACTCCTGCTTATCTTTGAAGGACAATTTGCTTATTAGTCACAATTAGTCATAGGTCACCAATATTAAGTATTCTCTCTCCATCACATTTCGAGAATTGAGCCAACAACCAGCACCAGAGCAGCTTGGGGAATCCCACCATTACCGATGGGCTGAATTTAACCAAGGATGGGCTAAGTGTCAGTATTGTCATGTTTCCTAGAATCTTTCTCTCCAGGAGACCTAGCGATGGTATTTTACAGATTTTGTCTCATTATTTATGCATGAAATCACCCCCAACATCCCCCCAACCCCCACACCCTCAACCCCGCAAGGACTGACTACATACCCATCTCATGACTGTCAAGACCTCTGGCTGATCTCCGTGCAGCCCCCCGATTGACTTGTCATGATTCCCTGGAGTGGGTATATTAGACCTGCTGGACTGACTGAGATCCAGGCCTCAGAATGAGGAGGCAAAAAAGCCCATACCTTCATCACCAAACAATAAACTGACTCTATTCAAGCCCCTGAATGAACATTGGTGGCTACTCCTGCTTTACTGTGCCAGGAACCCTTACTGAACAGTGTCTCCCTTGACTTGACTGAGGACAGCTCTCCAGAGACATGGTTGTTTGGTTAAAGCACATGCAGTATGTTTACCACATATATTGCTGGCACGTGGTGATTGACATAGTATATTGCTGTACAGTAACTTTTCCACTTCCATGACTGATGACTGCTGACCACCATGGCAAGCTACCTGACTTTGTATCTTCACAAAAAGGCAAGGAAAGACATAAATGCTGTGAGCCTTTAAACTCTGGATCAAAGAGCAAGGCAAGGCAGAGATGTTGTAGGCATCCAAACATGTGTAAAGGGAATGAGTACTAAGACAACAAGAGCAGAGCTATGAACACATTCTTGTTTAATCCATCAGTTGGGTGCCTGCTCTTGTTCATAAAGTGTACTGGAAGCAGCATTCCAATGAGAGGTGTCAGTGCACTCCAAAGTGTGGCCTTAAAGTCTAGAACTGTATTGTATGTGTTAAGTGGGTGCAATAAGGCAAGTACAAACCTGATGCCAGTGGTGTGGATAGCCATATGGACAAGAATGGAATAGTGTAGGTTAGATGGGTTACAGATTGGTTTCACAAGGTGGCACAACATTGAGGGCCAAAGGGCCTGTACTGTGCTGTAATGTTCTATGCTCTATGTCTGTTTCTGTGCTGTACATTTCAATGATCCTATAAGAGAGAATCTCATCATCACCCTTTCACATTCAATGGTCATCACTGAATCCCCCATGATCAACTGGACCAGCTTAACTGGACCAGCAGGGTGACTCGGTGGCTAGTGCTGCTGCCCCATGGCGTTGGGGGCCCGGGTTTGGTTCCACCCTTGAGTAGCTATCCTTGTGGTGTTTGTGCATTCTCCCCGTGACTACATGGATTTCCTTTGGGTTCCCCCTGCCATGTCTTCCCTTGGTCCGGGGATGAGTGGGTAGGTTGGATTGGCCATGTGGAATTTCCCATGGTATGCAGGCTGGGTGGGTTGGCCAAGAGAAATGGAGGGTTAAAAGGGTGGGTTTGGGGCTGTGGGGCTGGGGGATGAGGGGTGGTCTTCAGGGGATCGGTGTGGACCTGGTGGGCTGGGTGGTCTGTTTCCATGCTGTAGGGATTCTGTGTCAAAAAGAGTAAGTCAGAGGCTAGAAACCTTGTTGCAAGTGACTCACCAAAGTCTGTTCACTTTCTACAAAACACAAATCAGGAATGTGTTGGAATACTCTCCACTTGCCTGAATAAGTGATTCTATTTTCGCCCAGACATGCACCATATCAAGTGCTGCCAGCCAGCCATGTAAGTGGTGGGAAGGGACTAAAGGAAATACTTCACAGGCTACATAGTTGGCACTGCTGGCACCCCATCACAAATATAAATGCAAATTCCTTAAATGTATTCCGTTTTAAGGAAGAAGCTACACAAGTTACCTGTCCTTAGCATTGTCCCATTTTAGCAGACTGTCGAAAAGAGTGGTTCTCTTTTTCCAATGTCTAGATTAGAGTGGTGCTGGAAAAACACAGCAGGTCAAGCAGCATCCGAGGAGCAGGAAAATCAACGTTTCAGGCAAAAGCCCTTCTTTTACTTTTTTACCTCTTTTTCCAATGATCCAATGTAGCCTAACTTCTTCTCATTGTTTAATATGGGACCATGGTATCCTGGAAAACATTAGAGCAGTGAAAACTTTGATTTTTATTAAGCAATAGCAAAAGTAAAGAAAACCAAACAAAAGCATAATTTGCTTCTCCTGACAGGAAGTGACCACTTTTGCAGCAGCAACAACTTTACAGTCAATGAGTGATCACTGTGCCCAACTCACATGCATTGGAACTGAAGGTCAATTAAGTTCTGCCTGCTTAGTAAATGCTTGATGCTGCATGCTGTGTCATGTTGAAGGAGTTGATACCCTAGTTCAATGCCTTCAGAGGCTGCCACACACCCTTCAGAGTCCATCAGACCTCCCCCCAGCCCCCAGCCTTTTCCTGCTTGTTAGGAGTATATGGCGCACTCTGTCCAGACCAAAAGGCCTAACATTGGATTTTCATCTCACAATCTATCATCTACTTTACAATGACCCGAGCAGAAGAATGGTTTTGTTGGGTTTCAGTTAGGAGATTGTGTAATGCACTCTGCCTTGGTTTCTTGTTGCCTGGTATTCATCCTTGAAAGGCATCCATCCATTGAAATCAATTAGGAACATAAAGTCCTCAACAATGTTGGCATCATGGCAGCTTCCAGGATACATGATGCACACATTGAAAATAATTTTCGTAGAGTTCATACAGTCCCTGCAGTATGGAGGCAGGCCATTTGGCAGCAGATTTTACATTTCCCCTGACTGGTGCATCATCCCACACATCCCTGAACACTGCTGGTGGTTTGATGTGGCCTATTCCTCTGGTCTGTGCATCTTTGGAATGTTGGGGAGGGATGCAGATGTGGGGGCAGTGTGTGGACTCAGCATGGATGATTGCGCATGGGGCTGGAGTTGGGTCTGGGTTCCTGGCACTGTGGGGAGGCGGTGCTGGCCACTGAGCCACCGTGCCACCCAAATGTGGTGCTAATGATCAGAGATGATTTGTAAATTGGTGGAATGGAACCCTTTTCTGTTGACAACATCAGCCATATTATAATTTGTTGCTCTCAATGTGATGTGTGTACAATCTATAATTCCCTGCATCAGCAGGAAGCCAATGATGTTGGCTAAACCTACTGACTGGGCTGCAGCATTGATCTCGTCACAGAGAAACAGGGGGTGGTACATGTATGGAATGAGCTGCCAGAGGAAGTTGTGGAAGCTGGTACAATTGCAATTACAATATATCCTTTTAAATCCTTCCTATTTATATTCAAAGGCAACTGGTTGGGTATATGAATAGGAAAGGTTTAGAAGGATATGCTGGCAAATGGGACTGGATTAGGTTAGGATATCTGGTTGGATTGGACAAGTTGAACCAAAGAGTCTGTTTCCGTGCTGTACATCTCTATGACTCTATGACTCTAAGTAGCCAAGATTTCCATACTCCCTCTACCATTGTCTTCCTGGTGAAATGCATCCACCTGGACCCAGAATTTCATGAATTTCCTCTCCCTCACAATTGAAATGAGGAGTTTCCATTAAATTCAGCAGCATATCCACAAACAGCAGTGGATGCTGGTTTAGTTGTTAATTTGAAGAGATGAATTTTTTTTTGTGAAGCAGAAGTATTAAGGGATATGGGCCAAAGGCAGGTAAATGCAGTTAAGCCACAGATTAGCCATGATCTCACTGAATGACAGATCAGCCTACTCCTGTTCCCATGTTTGTATGTTTTTATACCCATTTTACAAGGGTTTTGTAACATTCCCTCCATAACCCTTCATGGCTTCACAGTTTCCTAACTTTGTTACATGCCCCCAAATTATAATCCACAAGTATCACACTCAGTCCAATTCTTGCCTCCCTTTTCTGTTCAATTCTTATCATTCAAGTCTGAGACTGATACATTTTTAGGGAGCAAAGACATTAAGTGATACAGGCCAAAAGCCTAAATTTCCTGTCTTCCCCTTAAGTTAGTCATCAAACCTACCTCTTGGTCGTGCATATTGGAGTGATCCTAATGTCAATCTTTAAATGATCTAACTTCTGTGTTTGTTTTAATAAATGCACTTTTTAGATTCTAATTTCTGTTGTCATTCTTAAAAGTAATGATACATGAAACAAGCAGAGCTTTTTGCAACAGAATGATCTACACTGAAAAAAATATTTGCCTTTGTCTTGCCTAGCCTTCAGATGATGTCCTTGCCAGCAAACAACTTGAAGGTTAAGGTGACCAGAAGGTGACCAGAAGGAGATAAACAGCAATTTTTTTTTGAACATCAACCATTTAATAATGAATATAATTATGAATTCCTGAGCCAGTATGGGAATGAATTTGTTTTTCCAGGATTTCCATAGCTCTTCCACTGAAACATTGTGGGAGATAATTGGAACCCATATGGAAATATTTCCCTTCTTGTGTATTAGAAAAGCATTGTGAACTTGCAAAAGGATAACGAAATATGACTGGGATATCATTGTGTTATATACAACATTATTTGATATTGTGCAAGTAACTCTGACTTCCTCCAGAGAGATTGAGTTTGTACAGTTGTCTGAAACCTATTATACTTCAGTTGACTACACATCAACAAGAATTGTTGAAGATTATAGCTCACAGGTTTTCAATCACTGATGTCCAAAACAGACATCTTTCACTTCTCATACTAAAATGACAGTTAATATTTATTTATTAAAAAGTGAAATGTATATTGCTTATTGTGTGTATCTACTGTGGTATTAAAATAATACTTAAGAGATTTACATTTATTTGGTAAGGATAGCTAACATTTTGAAAATCATCAAATGATTCAGAAAGAAATTTTTTTTTGGAAATACTATTATGATCAGGTGGGGAAAGGTGAATTGGCTCTCAACATTTTAAACCTCTTGTTCTGTCTCAACAAACATTTTAACTTTTCTTCCTGTGGCGACATATCAGACTTCAATTAAAACATAGTACCAATCAAAATTAAGAAGCTTAATGCAAGGTTTCCTTGAACGAAAGAATGATGAATTTTATCGCATACTAAACCCCCAAAAAGTAATAAAATACAACATCAAACGCACAAACGCAGGTATAAAGTTAATAAGAGGAAAATGTTCAGTGTGAAAAGAATAAAGAATATTCAGTTTAAAAGTTACAAGCGTCCTTGTGGTTTAGAGTTGAACCTGAGACAATGGCTGTTTAGTAGACATCTTGTATCCTCAGTAGTAGTGACATTTGTAGAATCCTTGAGTTCTTGGTGAATGGTTGTTTCTCTAAGTTGCTTTACCATGGATGCTGGCAACAGAGAGAGCAAACTTTCCAAGTTCTGCTGTCATGCATTCATTATCTTCCTCTGCTTTGGCTGTTTTGCTGAAACATAGTTTACTTGTATATTTCCATGTCTGGTTTCATTTTGTTTTCAAACTGGGTGATCTATAGGCAATTTTCTTCCCAATATGTGATACTTCCAGAAATGTGTAAATCAAAACAAGGAGATAAATCTTAAAATCTGACTGAGTTTCAATGACTTTTGATAAAATGTTAATTTAGATTCAGGCTATCCTTGCTTACTTTACATTGGCTTCATAAATTTGGTTCAACTTGACCAGGTGACAAGTACAGCCATCTTAAATCTGTGTTCTTTGCTGCAAGACATTTTAGTCCACCAAAGCTTCAGACATTGAAATAAATGCTGGATGTTGAACATTGACAGCCCAAGTTTTACCACTATGATGACAATACACTTTGGCAAATTCTTATCTAATAGTGAAGAGGGAAATATTAAATCTAAATAAAATGCCAGCTTACATAAAAGTACATGATTTACCCTTTGATTCTCTATTATGGAATGTATTTTGAAAGAGGCCATATTTTTTTGATACTGGGGGACTGATGTTTCTGCTTTGTGTTGTAATGACTCACAGGATGTGTGATGTCTCAGTGTGAGTGTAATGAAGCAGGAGAATGTGTTCCATTAAGATGCAATTTCAGGATTTTCAATCTCGAATGCTGGTAGAGGACTGACATTTGGAAGTGTTTTCATTCCGCTTATTAAACTTGAAAGAACAAAATTGGTTACTTTTACAGGGACTTGCACTTTTGGTGGAGAACAACCTAACAAGAAGTGATCTTTGTTCAACCATTGATCTTCTCTATCCAGATCTTCTTCCCATAAGATTTAACCTTAATTTCTTTGGAAAGGAAAAGGGACACCCATGGGAAACTGGCAGGCTGTAGGATATGCTGACGGTAATGGCATCACTAGGGCCCAATTCTTATAATCTCGGGTTATACTGATCAATTGAAGGATCAAAAGTGATTCAAATGGACATACATTTTTGCTTTGTATTAAATTTTCTTTTTGGGTCTAGAAGGAACTGTTTCAGACTTCACAGGTAAAATTTACAGCCTCCCTGCCCAGATCTTCACATTGACATACAACTACAGAAACATCTGAAAATTGAATTGAAGCTAATGTAAAGTGAACAAGGATAGCCTGAATCTAAATTAACATTTTATAAAAGTCATTGAAACTCAGTCAGATTTTAAGAAACTATTATCTTCTTGTTTTGTTTTGCTATTATAATTTCAGAAAAATTGTTAATGCTCTAAACATTTAGTATCTCTGGAGATTATGAAGCACATTTCTTTAGCCGTTTTCAGTGACTGGCTGAATCAGATGTTAAGAGAATGACTTTTGTCACTAAAGTGGATAGTTAAAGATAGGGAATTTCCTGACTCATTAGATCTCTTCACTTCAAAGGACAATGCACCTAAATTTCACTCTGTGAAGGCAAGGACAGGATCATGTCAGGCTTAGGCACAGTGGCTCAGTGGTTAGCACTGCTGCCTCACAGCACCAGGGACCCAGGTTCGATTCCAGCCTTGGGCGACTGTCTGTGTGGAGTTTGCACATTCTCCCCGTGTCTGCGTGGGTTTCTTCTGGGGTACTCTGGTTTCCTCTCACAGTGCCAAAAATGTACAGGCCAGATGAATTGGCCATGCTAAATTCCCCATAGTGTTAGGTGCATTAGTCAGAGGGAAATGGGTCTGGATGGGTTACTCTTTGGAGGGTCGGTGTGAACTTGTTGGGCCAAAGGGCCTGTTTCCACACTGTAGGGAATCTAATCTTATTGAGCCCGGAGACAAATTATGGGTAGAGACATAGAGAGACAAAGGTTAAATGAATGCCAAGGCATTCTGCTTATTGCTAAGGAAATGGATTAAAGGTAAATTCATCGTAGTCTCAGAAGACATAGGACTGATCTGTTATTAGAGGGAGATGACTAGTGGTGATTTTAACCTAAGGCTCACCACACCTCAAGCAAGTGGCAATTTTGAGAAGGTGGTACCTCCATGCTGACCTCAGCCGGTATTGGAATTGAGCACATACTGTTGGAATCACTCTGTGTCACAAACCAGCCATCCAGCCAAATAAGTTAACTGACCTTTTGAAGAAATAAAAAACATCAGGAAGTATTGATGCAACTGTACAAAGCATTGTTGAAACCACCTCTGGGATAATGCACACATTGAATCCATACAGTGTGGAATCAGGCCATTTGGCCCAGCAAGTCCACACAGACCCTCCAAAGAGTAACCCACCCAGACCCATCTCCCTACTCTATTATTCCACATTTCCCCTGCCTAATGCCCCTAACCTACACATCTCTAAACACTACAGGCAATTTAGCATGGTCAATTCATCTAACCTGCAAATGCTTGGATTGTGGAAGGAAACAGGAGCACCCAAAGGAAACCTACGCAGACACAGGGAGGATGTGCAAATGCTATTTAGACAGTCACTTGAGGATGGTATCAAACCTGGGTCCCTGGCAACAGTGCTAACCATTGAGCCACTGTGCTGCCCTTTAATGAAGGTGCCCCTCTTAATTGGAGAAGAATGCAATTGCATTGGAGACAGATCAGAGAAGGTTCACTTAATTCTACAGTGAAAAGCTTGCCTTCTAAGAAGCAATTGAGCAGTTTAGGCCTAAACTCATGAGAGTTGAGAAGAACGAGAGATTGAATTGGGGTACATATGATGCGAAACAGGATTGCTCAAGTAGATGTAGTGTGGATGTTTCCTCTTTGGGAGGCTGTCTTAACTGAGAGGTCCTATTTTTAGGCTAAGATGTAGTAGGTAGAAAACAGAGCTGAAGACAAATGATTTCTCTCAAACTGCTGGGAATCTGTGAAAGTCACTACTCTGGAGTGTGGTAGACACTGTGACACTGAATAATTTTAGGAGGAGACAGACAAATGTATAATAAATAAAGCTGAAGAGTTACGGAGAGCTGGCAGTAAAGTGGAGTTGAGGTTGAGATGAAATCAACCCTGTTACAATAAATCACACAGCAGGCTCAAGGGGCTGAAGTGACTACTCCTGCTCCAATTTCTTATGTTCTTATATTCTTATCCATTTTATATTGAAAATAACACCTATTCATGAAAACCATTCAGAAATGTTACATTCCTCAAATGTTCAATCAATTTTAAAAACAAGCATGGTTCTATTCAGTAAGTGTGAGTTAATTGTTTAATCCTTTTTAAACTTAATTAAAAAATGAACTCACCTATCCCTCCGATGAGATGAACATTTCAGTAGCTTTTGAAAATCTGTCTGACATACCGAATGATTAAGTTAAAACAATCACACGACTCCAGGTTATTGTGCAACAGATTTATTTGAAGTACAAACTTTTGGAGTGCTGCTCTTTTGTCAGGTAGCTAGTGGGGCAGGATACTTAGGGCGCAGAATTTATAAGTAAGAAATCAAAGTGTCATACAACTGATGCAATGTATCAGACAAAGCTAGATGGCTGTTAAGTCTTTATTGACTTAGAATGGGATTGCACAGTTTCGACTGATCCTGACATGCTGTGTCCACTCCTGATTGCCCTGTTGTAGGAAGGATATTATTAATCTAGAGACAGTTCTGAAAAGAATTACCAGGATGTTGCCGGAAATGGAAGGTTTGAAACATAAAAATAGACTGGAAATACTGGGACTTTTTTTGCTGGAGCATAGGAGGTTGACCTTATTGGGATTTATAAAACCATGAGAGGCATAGATAAAGTGAATAACAATGATCTTTTCCCTAAGGTGGGTGAGTTTAAAACTAGGGGGTATATTTTTAAGGTGAGAGGATAAAAATTTAAAAATGACATGAGGGCAACTTTTTGAAACAGAGAGTGGTTCTTGTGTGGAATGAACTACTAGAGAAGGTGGTAGATGCAGATATAGTTGCAACATTTGAAAGGTCTTTGGATAAATTCATGAATAAGAAAGGTTTGGAGGGATATAGGCCAAGTGCAGGCAGTTAGGACTTGTTTAGTTTGGGAACATGGTCGCCATGGACTGGTTGGACTGAAGGGTCTGTTTCCATACTGTCTGACTCTATGACTCTAAATACATCCAACCATGATACATAAACAGATCTTAACAACTTTCCATAGGCATTGGAGTCTTCTCTATGCATTGTGATGCTCACATTGCAGGGTAAACACCTTACAAAAGTGAACCATACCTAAATGACCCTGCTGAGTTTGGGTATCTGTTATAAAGAAGACCTATACCAGACTCAGAATGTTTACTCTGTAGATTTCTGTTCACAAATGCTCCCAGACCTAATAAGCTTCTCCAGCATTCTCTGAATTTGTACTAAACTAGTTAGTCCTCTGACTGACAGATGCTGGGATGTTTCATTCAAGAAGGGGTTCAGTTTTATGTAGAGCAATAGAGATTTGCCCTACTGTACGTGTGAAACTTGACGAGGTAGAAGCATGATGCCTAATTGATAAAGGAGCAGAGGTGTCAACCATGACTCACCAGTTTCCCTGTGGGCATTTTACCAAGGAGTGTGAACTGGTTGATGTCTCTTCCCTCATCCTAGTCACTGCTTCACAGGGGTTAGACATCACAGATAACAGCTACATCGAGTTCCCGCTGTGTTTCTGGAGTTTCTGATAGTTTGTAATCCAATCCAGTGAAAGTAAGGAAGTTGAGACTTATTATGATTTTGGGGTCAAATGTAATAATATATTTGAGTGTTCCTGAAGACGAATGGTAACTGCTATGAACAGCTCATTATGAGGTTGGCAAACGGGGTACAGGAACTTTTTGACCTTGCTCTCCATGTTCAAGGTGTATCAGCCTGTGGCATGTGTCAGTGTAGCAAAGCTCCCACTTGGTGTAACTCTCAGGGTCACACTCATCACTGTGGGAGAACAGAGGGCACCCATGTGTAATAGCAATTTCAGACACAAAAATATTTACCTCTGACCAAGAAAAATGGCCACCATCATGAACAGTGCATCAACTGGAGGAAACATCTTTAACCTCACTTTAAAGATGCCTTTGGTGAGTTCAGTGAGAGGATCCAGCTGGATTCTACTCTCACCAAGTGCAGGATAACTTACAGTAAAGATGATGATGACAGTGGGTATCCTGAAAGCCATAGAATGTGACTAAAGGTGACCATCCATCACTGGAGGAAGTTCGGCACTATATGCAGAAGTCTTTGAATTGAAGTGTCATCTGAAAATCATTAAATAGACAATCCTCCCTCATAGTCCTTGTGAGGAAGAAAGAGGGAAAACTGAGGATCTGTATCAATTACTGCACTCAAGGAATGCCTACACTGTACCTAGGGTTAAAAAAAAGCATTGCTAGTTCTCAGAGGTGCAAAGTATTTTTGCAGTATTGATTTGGCCCATTATTATAACCATTATCCATTGGTGAACATGGCACTGAGAATACAACATTTTGAACAGGTGCCAGAGACTTTAGAAATACACAAGAATATCATTTGGGCTCTGTAATCCCTTTGCCACCTTCCTGTGTATGATGAATAATGTTTTGTGACCTGAATTTCCAATGTCTCTTGGAGTATCTGGACAATGTACTCATCTTCAGTTCAGGGTCCAAGCTTGGACATTATTTTAGCCCACTTGCTGCAATTTCACTTGGAAGTCAAATGGGAGAAGTGCCAATTCATCTGGACAAAAGCATTTTGTTCCAGTGGAAAGTCTTACTCCTGATGATGAAAAAATCTGAGCAGTGAAGGAGCAGCCTTAGTCTAAGCTGGGGACATTATGGCGTTCGTGCCAATGGTCTAGCTGGTTGCAATAGGAGCAGTGTGCAAGATTATGCAGAGTTGGCTAGGCTGCTGTCGAATTTGCGGAGGACATCAGAGAATGCTGCAGGAGTGCTAGGGAAAGGACGTATGGGTCGTGATACTTCATGGAGCATCATGGGAAGTTTGGAGCCCAGCTATGTGAAGACTCCTTCTGCACCTTCTAAAAGAAGCTTGTCTCATCACCCGTCCTTCTCTATCCAGATTTCCATCTTCTTTTCGCACTGGAATCCAACACCAGCTTCCTTGTCCTGTGAGCAGCATTATCAAAGGTTCAAGGGCATAAATGAGTGGTTGTCACTTACGCCAGTCAGAGGCTCAAACCGAACAGGAAGAATATGGAGAATTGCTTAAGTATGAAACTCAAATAGGTGAGCTATTTCCTCGCAGCTCAGAGACTTTCTGACTAGTGCAGAGTTTTGTGTTAACAGACAAGGACTCACTCAGCTACTTACAAATATTTGTCACACTTTGAGTCACAGAGGCCCAGTGGGCAGCTGAACTTGTGCTGTTTTTATTCCAGCAAAAGTGATGCAAATACTGATGCTCTGAGTTAGAAGACTTAACACAGGGGTCTGTGGATGAAGCTTTACTTCCTGCCCATGCCCCAGGTCAGAGGCACCATTCCAACCCTAATTCCCTCTGATGTTCAGACTAAGATTCAGCAGAGTGACAATTATGAAATTATGATGCAATTATGAATGAAATTCAAACCAGGATTTTGTTATAATCCCAGCTAATATTGTTATCAGACAAGTTATATCCCAGTCAGAAACCTGGCTTGACAGACTATATTTTCATTTGCTCTGCTTTTAGTTAAGTGATTTATCACAAAAGTATAGTAGCTGCAGTGTTGTAGGTTTGCTTTACTGATAAAACATTTGGCAATTAACAAAAGAAATGGGGATAAAATGGAATAAAAATTCAAAGATTTTTATATGCATGTAAAAGCATACTCCCATTACAATTTATAAAAAAATGCTTGGGATTAAGAAGTGAACAGCTTTTGAATAATATCCAAAATGCAGTCCTGGTACCCAAAACACCACTCATATAATATTCACATCTGAGTCCCTGTACTGAATACCTCGGTAGCTTTAAGTCACTTGTGGCTTCAGCTTTCCTACTGGAACTGCTGGTAGCTTCTTCCTGGAGCTATCATACATCTCTTTAGATATACTCGGCATTAGGTAACTTCTTTAAGTTTTGGTCTGGGAAATAGAACTAACTCTTCACTCTAAGGTAACTTAGTTCATTATATATTATTTCCTTCGTAGGAGCATTGTTCTATACGACCATCCTATTCCAAGGATTTCACAGGATTGTTCCAAACTCAAAGTAAAGCTTAAAAAAGAGCTAACATAAACAAACCTCTCTCTAAGCTATGGATGCTTCTCTTCAGCTTAAAACTATTTTCTAAATCCATGGTTTATTTATCTTGTTTGGTTGTAAGTCTTCACACAAAGACCTATTAATTTTAAAGCTAAGCCTCAAAAATCATTTTTAAAGAAATCACCATTGTTATAGAAACATTTATCAATAAATTATTAACTTCAGACATCTGGAAACCCATTGGTGACTAACTGTCAAACCAGAAACCCAAACTTACAATAATAATGTTAAAACACATACATAAATTCTGCAGCTTACATCACAACCCACCATCTATTTCAAACAAGGTCTTAGACAGTTTCATCATTAGTCTGCACGATAGCCTGAGGGCCCAGAATCTACTAACTCTGTGTCATGGGCCCCATAACACAGGAGGGATGTGTGTACAAATGATGTATTGAGTGCTAATGACAGCTCATAGTGACAACACTGCTGGGGCATGGGTCATCATGGGGCAGGCAGCTTCAATTACATATGGCTGGGTGGTATTGCTCATAGCGAACAGTGAGACTTTATCTCAAACTCTTTTGCCCTTGCAGGAGAAATGGGTGCTTGGTGTGAGGGAGAGGGCCCAGATTGGAGTTGAGATCCTTTCTTCTGCTAAACTCTCCCAATGGCCTCAACTAAAGGTTTGCTGCATCTGGAGGTGCTTGTAATTGTGTAATAACCGACTGACCTTTGAACCTGTGACATTGCATAACTTAGTGAATGCACTTTCCAACCTTGGAGAGAAGGGAGAACATGCTATGGTGTGCTACTATTCATGATTTGCCACTAAGTTTGGCTCTCAGTTTTGCAAGGAACCAGAAACAAAAAAGGTTCAAAGCCATGTTGACTATACCAGGCAATTGATAGTGTTTGCCAACCAGCCTTTTAAGCTATGGGTCTTAGTAACATGCCTGTGACCATCTGCTTGGGAAAGTCACAATCTCCTGAAGCAATTAGGTCTTGGACATCTCCAGGGAGCCCCATCTTTGGTGCTACACTCTATGTTAAAGGTATATCATTCTTGTTCTTCCTGTGTTTCTTTCCTTCCCCCATGTCATCTGATGCTTGGGGTTGCCTCTTCCTAAGGAATGGTGCTGCTCTTCCTTGTCACCAAGTCCAAAATCTGACAGATTATATTCCATTTCCATCTGCAGCCTTCCTTCTACACATTGTGATTGGCACACTTGCCCTGTTTGTCTGCCTAGCATTGCCAGGGTGCATCAAACCATTCAAAACCAGACGACATAGTGTTCGCTCTTTTCAATATCTGTGCAGTGCCAAGAACATAAGAACATAAGAACTAGGAGCAGGAGTAGGCCGTCTGGCCCTTCGAGCCTGCTCCGCCACTCATTAAGATCATGGCTGATCTTTTTGTCGCTTCTTCTCTATTTACCCATGTTTTCATAATATCCCTTAATAGCTTTATTTTTCAAAAAGGTATCTACCTTGCTTTAAAAGCGATTACTGAAGTAGTGTCAAATACTTCCTGAAGCAAGGAATTCCATAGATTAACAACCCTTTGGGTGAAGAAGTGCCTTCTCAGTTCAGTTCTAAACCTGCTTCCTCTAACCTTGAGGCCACGCCCTCTTGTCCTAGTCGCACCCACCGGTGGAAACATCCTATCCACTTAAATTTTATCGATTCCCTTCATAATTTTATATGTTTCTATAAGATTCCCCCTCATTCTTCTGAATTCCAATGAATATAATCACAATCTATTCAGCCTCTCCTCATAAGCGAACTCCCTCAACTCCAGAATCAACTAGTGAACCTCTTCTGCACTCCCTCCAGTGCCAGTACATCCTTTCTCAAGTAAGGAGACCAAAACTGCATGCACTCCAGGTGTGGCCTCACCAGCACCTTGTACAGCTGTAACATTACTTCTCTGCTTTTAAACTCAACCCCTTTAGCAATGAAGGACAATTTTCCATTTGCCTTCCTAATTACTAGCTGTACTTGCTGACCAACCTTCTGCAATTCATGCACAAGTACACCCAGGTCCCTCTGCACAGCAGCATGCTGCAATGTTTTACTATTCAAGTAATAGTCTATTTTGCTGTTACTCTTACCAAAATGTATGACATCACATTTACGAACATTGTATTCCATCTGTCAGACCTTTGCCCACTCACTCAATGCATCTATGTTCTTCTGCAAAGTCTCACAGTCCTCTGCACACTTTGCTCTGCCACTCATCTTAATGTAATTGGCTAATTTTGACATGGTACACATGGTCCCCAACTCCAAATCATCTATATAAATTGTAAATAATTGTGGTCCCAACACCGATCTCTGAGGCACACCACTAGTTACTGATTGCCAATCAGAATAGCACTCATTTATCCTCACTCTTTGCTTCCTGTCAGTCATCCAATCCTCTATCCACTCTAATACCCTACCCCTAACACCATGCATCCTTATCTTATGTCGCAGCCTCATGTTTGGTACCTTGTCAAAGGCCTTTTAGAAATCTAGGTACACCACATCCACTGGGTCCCCATTGTCCACCTTGCTTGAAATGTCTTCATAGAATTCCAAAAGATTTGTGAAGCATGACTTGCCCTTCATGAACCCATGCTGTGTGTACAATGGGACAATTTCTTTCAAGGTGCCCTGCTATTTCTTCCTTGATAATAGACTCAAGCATCTTCCCCACTACAGAGGTTAAGCTCACTGGTCTTTAATTCACCATCTTCTTATCAAATGTCAAGTCCCCCTTTGCCATGTTGACCCTTTTATGGAGCCACCCTGGGGCAGCCACGCTATACTCTCCCTTTAGCTGATCAATAACGGACACCATGTATGTCCTGTGCACTCCTGTGGAACTTCAACCTCCACCACTAACAAGCTCAGAATGAACAATGTTTGTACTTGAATCAGGATTGCTGCTCTAGTGAATGCAGCTGGTGCCAGAAATGGCTGGCATGCTCCCTGAGGCTAGTGCTTTCATGCCACCTCCAGAGGCACCTTGAAAATTCAACCCATTGAATTCATATCTCACTGTGGCAAATGATCAAATTCAATTCAGTGGCAGTAATTGAGCTGTTTCCCGATTGGCTGACTCAATGATTTTACATGCAGTTGAATGGTTAAAAATCTCACAGTAAATGAGCACTGGAGAGGAAAAACAAAGAATTACCAGGAAAGCTGCTATATTGTTACAAATCCAACCAGCTCACTAATATTCAGGGAAGGTTTGTGAGGAGTTTTCAAATATGTTCGGATCAGGTCCTCAGCAGCTCAAGGGAACAGAGAATGAAATGAGAGCGATGTGTTTACACTTGAGTTGAGAATTCTTGAAACAGGCTGCTGTTGTGAACATTGGTTGTAATGAAGGAGCTCAAAGAGTACAGAGTGGTTCGGGAGAGTAGGGTTCAGATGCTTTTGATGATCAGAGAGTTTAAAAGGTTCACAGATGAAACATGACTGATATTGGATTCTGATAGAGAGGCTATTGAATGAAAGCTCTCAGAGAAAACTCGATAATAACAGTTGATTCCAAATTCATGTTTTTTTAAAAAATAAACTTAACACAGTTGTGGGTTATGTCTTCATTGATGCCCTTAATTGGGCTCTGTAGTTTTGACAGAAATCTCATTTGCGAGTGTCCTGGGAGTTTCTGCAAATCTACAATGGCCGACAATGACCAACGGAATTCCATGTGATAATTTTTTGTAAAGAAGTGATAATTGAGAAAGAGGAAACAGAAACTGTTACGTGAATGTGATGAAAGAAATAAAAGCAAAAAAAGTATCAAGACAAAAACAAATGTCTAGCTTTTAATTCAACCCACTCTGCATTTACTAGGCAGGTGGCATTTAAAATGGATAGCTCAATCATTTCCTGACCATTTCAGATCGTAACTTGCAAGGTCTTGAATGGATGTGAAATGCTATCGATAGCAAGTGGAAGTTTCACTCATTTTTGCCTGAATTCCAGCATGCCAAGTAACTTTTGGTTCAATTTTAACTGCAGTCACAATGCAGAACCCACTGCAACTTTCTCACTAGGCAGATGCCGTCCTGAACCTGGTTAAAAACAGGTTGCTCTGGTATGCCCAATGTTTTCCTTTATGGGGCCAGCAAAAGCAGACATGCACTTCCTAGCTTCACAAGGAAAAAAACCCTGCCCCATCCTTCCTGCAGTTTATTCCCAAAGTCATGCTCTTCTGGTTTACCTGAAAGACAAGAATTAACTGAGCTGCAAGCTTTCAACAGTTCTTCATATTTAGTCTAGACAGGAATTAGTCAAATAGTATTCAATGTTGGAAGCTGGTAATTAAACCAGCATCTGGCTCTGACAGGTGGCTTTCAGCTCTACAGAGCAGTCTCTCCGTTATGAAGATGCTCCCGGATAAACTCAGCCCCAATGCAAACACAATGACAAATCAAGAGCACAATGAGAGTTGGATTTCCTACAGGGCTGGACTTCAATTTTTTTAAAACTCATTGAAACCCAAGAAGTGCTTAAAAATGTTCAATTAAATATTTGCATCAGTTTCTCTATTGACCCTTAGTTTGCGCTTTTTGCTTGGTGCAGACATTTTGGATAAAAGCCAAGAGAAGATTCAGAGAGAAGCAACTCTTAACATACCACAAGCTTCTTACGTTTCATTTTTTTCAATGTTTACTATGCATGTTTTGAGTATTTTTGTTCCATACATTTCCCTGAACATGTTTTTGTAACTTAAGTGCTGAAGTTTCAATTTTAATATTGGATTTAGTCCAGTGTCAGTTTTGGCACCACCAGTATGTACATAGCTTCAAAGTAAACTCACAATATATAATCAATGGACGTTCATCTAAGTTGGTGAAAATCAAACCAGATGTTATGAAGTAGCTTACTCACTAAATGATAAATATTTGATACAATCAACAGGATAGCAGAGATAAAATGTCATGGACATTCACAATACTGTCGGATAAACATGCTAAAGTTCTCAAGAAATAAGCTTGGATCGGTTAGCAGAAATGATAATCATTTATTTGTCAATCTGTCCAAAGCAAATCAATTCAGTAATATTTAGTTGCTTAATAAA
This sequence comes from Chiloscyllium plagiosum, assembly GCF_037043375.1. Taxonomy (NCBI): domain Eukaryota; kingdom Metazoa; phylum Chordata; class Chondrichthyes; order Orectolobiformes; family Hemiscylliidae; genus Chiloscyllium; species Chiloscyllium plagiosum. The sequence continues at coordinate 61,860,570 of NW_028270149.1, forward strand.
TCTGCTTTGATTCCTCAATTAATTTAATGTATAATGTGAGAAACATGACACTTGAATGGCAGAAGACAGTTTAAAACAAACACCAGATGTTTCAAAACCTCATTGAATGAACTTGATATAATTAAACAGTGTTAATAGTAATAAAAGAGAAACAGTGTCCTGTAAATAATTATTACTGAAACAAGATATGTGAGTCTCGGTGTCACAAAATGACAACTGAATTCTTCTGAAGCTAAAAATAATCCTCCATAACAAGCAGTGACATCAGCACTTTGTCATCTGGAGAGGCTGCTGAGGCAATGAATAGATCATTATACAAAAAATGTTAGTCTAAAAAAAGATATTTCATTATACAATAATTATAACTGCTCTTCCAGCTACACTGCTTAAGAACTGAATCTTGTCACCGTCTAAACCTTTCTGCTTGAATAGATGACACTAGTGATTACTCATGTCTGTGTGTATCCATTATAAAATATGAGGGAAGAACTTCTTTCCATCTGTTATTAATTTTGGCTGTGACTGCCTACCTTGTGTACAGTGTTCCAAAAGGCCATAAGAAATAAGAACAGGAGTAGGCTATTCAACTCCTTGAGCCAGCTCCACAATTCAATAAGATTATGGTTGATTCAACATTCCTCACATTCACTTTCCTGCCCGTTCCCTTGATTCCTCGACTGATCATAGTCTATCTGTCTCATCCTTAATTACACAGAAGGACTCTGCTCCCATAGCCATCAGGGCAGCTTTCCGTTTAGATAGTGCTAAGGAGGGGCTATAAAGTTTTAACTTCCATCTTCTGATTGTTATTACAAAGACCTTTCATGGACTAAAACAGATTTAAACAAAGGACAAATACTGACCGAAGTACAGATTCTGGGGGGGTGGAAATCTTCTAGAAACCTACAAAATTCTAACAGGCCTAAATAAGGTTAACACAGAAAGAATACTCCTGATGACTGAGAGTCCACAACCAGGCATCATAATCTAAGGATACAGGGTAGGCTATTTAAGACTGTGATGAGGAGAAATTTCTTCACCCAGACAGTGGCAAGCCTGTGGAATTCTCTGCTGCAGAAAATGTTGGAGGCCAAAGCATTGCATGTTTTCAAAAAGGAATTGGAAGTGGTTCTTAGAACAAAATAGATCAAAGGGCATAGAGAAGAAGTGGAAACAGGATATTGAGTTGAATGATCAACCAAGACTATATTGAATGATGGAATAGGCTTGAAGGGCAGAATGGCCTACTATTGTTCATATGTTTCAATGTTTCTACCATTGCCATGGTGACCTGGCAATGGATTGAGCCAAGTTGAGGAGGCCACTGTAAATCAGACTAAACTACCTAGAATGAAATCTGTCAACAGAGCTAGGCATCAATGAAACTCAAAAGCTGTAATGCTTGTTTTAATTTTCACTTGTATGAGACTTTAAAAAATAGAGTCAAGGGTGGCACGGTGGCTCAGTGGTTAGTACTGCTGCCTCACAGCGCCAGGGACCCAGGTTCAATTCCAGCCTTAGGCAATTGTCTGTGTGGAGTTTGCATATTCTCCCCATGTCTGCGTGGGTTTCTTCTGGGTGCTCCGGTTTCTTCCCACAGTCCAAAGATGTGCCGGTCAGGTGAATTGGCCATTCTAAATTGCCCGTAGTGTTAGGTGCATTAGTCAGAGGGAAATGGGTCTGGGTGGGTTACTCTTCGGAGGGTCGGTGTGGACTTGTTGGGCCAGTGACCTGTTTCCACACAGTAGGGAATCTAATCTTAAAAAAAAAACTATCATCTGCCCATTAGACAGCTTGGAAAGACAATAAAGCCAGCAACATGAATGTACATTTAGCATTGAACATACACTGAATATTTCTGAATCAATCTTCGATGCTCTGTGTAGGAGTGTGTAGTGGTGTAATGGAAAGAAAGCAGTTCGCATTTTTTTCCTGTTCGTGTTGGTAGCAATCTGACTGTTTTTCTTGCTCCTCATCAGTGGTGCAGCATGGAGACATATAAGCTGTTCCAGAGTCATGATAAAGACTGACAAAAGGGAAATTCAGCTCTTGCAGCTCCAAATTGTGACCAATTTATCCCAGTGAACTTTCTTCACTCAGAGGATCAATGTTTGAATTTTCTTCCCCAGAAGACTATGGAAACTCAATCATTGAACATATTCAATACAGAAGCCAATATATTCCTGGATAATAATGGCATCAAAGAATATGGAGATAGAGCAGTGAGATTGATAATCAGTGTTGGTCTCACTGAGTGGTGGAAAAGGCTCAATGTGCTGAATGGCTTATTCCTATTCCTATGTTCCATAAACATGTGGTCTACTCTGAGCTATCCTTTACCAGATTATTATCTCTTATTCACAGCTTTTTCTTTGATTTGATGAAATAAGTTGACTTTCAGAGTTACCTGAATGCTTTTAACTAATCTATGTTTAACTCACAAAACAGATAATATGTCTGGATTGTCATCCTTGCAAGCAATTTGGACCCAATGGGTCCAGCCCAGCAAGCCCATGTTATTGATTCCATCTTTTCAGGTGTAAATATTTTAAAGCAATATGACCACATCCTTTTAAGTGTAATGGATTTCCAACTGATTCAATTTCCTACATTCAACTTGTTTTAGGTGGATTAATATTGAGGAGTTCCATAAGCACCACTCATTGCAATGATTCAATTTGGAACTCATGAGCAGAACAGCTTCGGATCTGGAAGGAAGAGACCTTACATCTGGTCCTCCTCTCTTCAAAAGTGTCTGTCATTTCAACGTGTCAAGTTGTTAACAGGCAATAAGTTATAGTTTGGTAATTACAAGAGATTCTTCCAGTTGGACCAGGAAGTGTTTTCCTCCATTCAATTAATTGTATTGTAGATTATTACACCTAAAGGGGATGGTGCTGCAACTTTAATCATGAGTGGTAGTGAATACAGCATAGTGAGTTGACATGTCTATACAATAAAACTATACTCCCTAAAGCCAACATTTATACAAATATACACAAATCAAAAATTAGATGTTGGCAATGATGCATGCGCTAACTCTAGAAAATATTCCTCATTTTGTAACTCATGTACTCACCTAGAGAAATGCCCAATCTTGTCATTTTTTGAAGCACATTTCTCTTGAAGTTTCATTCTTCTTTTTTCCTTAGCCCCACCCACCTCCCCCAACTGGTTTATACCACCATCAAGCCTATGGTCTGAAACACACAAAGCTATCACATGAATGTCAGAATACATGACTGATACCTAGTTTCAGTCAGTCACGTCTATAAAGTATTTGTATGCAATGATTAATTGTGAAGTTCTCATTGAATGTTGATGATCTACCCCCAGAATATAGGCTAAAATCTGGACAACAAAGCTGATCTAAAACATTATGATATACTCTTCAGATTTGTTTAGAATGTAATTGTGATTCATCCATATCTGCAGCCCATTTCACACAGTTTCAATTTTAAGTCTCTTCCAGATGCATCCTCCAGTTCAGTGGCTTCTTGTAAACATTCTGAGTGCTGCACGTATATTAAGGCTGATGCTGTTGTACGCTATTAGATAGCAGAGCATAGCAATGAATCACCTTCAACAGCTCGACCAGGGAGAGACCAGTTCACCCTGCCTTAAGCAAACGTCTTCCTTCAAACTTCGCAAAAGTGAATCAAAAGCGGGGTGAAGTTTCATTTAAATCATTAGCCGCTCAAATCAAGTCAGACTATGGCTCAGCTGGTAGGACATTTCCCTCTGAATCACAATTCAGTATCTGAGCTAATTTTCAAATCCAACTTTCTCTGGTATTATGGGGATTATAAATTAATGAGTGTCACACATTTAGAAGGTGGACAGAAGAGTCCATTCAATCATCAAACATTCTTTTGAATATAAAAGGTGTTGTGATGAGAATGTGAATTGTTCTACACAGAGACCCATAGTTAAGTGTATACGACATTATTGCCAGGTCGACAGCACTTGACCTAAAAGACTCTGTGTATCATTTGAAGACTTATAGTTCTGACACTTCATTTTGCTGCTCATTTTATTTGATCTGAGTGCCAATCTTATTAGGGAAGTGATTTCTTATTCCAATGCCACCATTATCTTTTCAAATTCTTGCTGTAATGGATCTGACCTTCCTTCAGCTATTTAAGTTGAGTGAACAATAACTGGAACTTTTTTGATGGTCCATTGGAAATTTAGGCTGTTGTTTTTTTTTTGGGTTGCAGTCCACTCACAAGTCGCAGAACTATATTACCATTAACATTTCGGCTGCCTGAAGAGTATGTTGCATATTTCTGTATAATATTTAACAATTATTGATGAAAATACAGTTTAAACAGAGCTCACAATACTGGATTGCAGTTATATTGCACATGAGATGAAGACATACACAAATTTAAAAAAAATATTTCAAATATTGCTGGCAAGTGGTCAACATATTCAATAGCTTCCACCACCTAATTCTCAAGGACTGAGGTTAATTGCAGATGGGGGATAAAGTATGTGCTCATTGGGAAGCCAGCTACAGTATATCAACCTCTGTGCCTGGAACCCACTTGGGAAAAATGGATTGTCAGTTTCAATATGTTAATGGTTCAATTAGAACAATATTGATGTGGGGTTTATAGCTTAACTTTGGTTCACTGGATTTTTCAAATATCCTGGATGTGACCAGTGAAAGCAGTCTAAGTGGATGGTGGCAATACAGGAAGCTAAAGACATGACAGGCAAATAGTATTCAATACACAAAGTGCTTTCTTACATGCTTGTGTGAAATAGTAAGGTCAGAGTGTCCTGAGAGGTTACTTTATACAGTCATTGATACATTTGAGGTTTGAATATATAATAGACTATTTGGAGTTACTCCGATATATTGGAGCAGTATGGTTTGAGTCACCTATGCCTGCATGATGAGGATCAAGAAGGTCTGCAGCAGCTGGAGAAGCAGGAGCAGTGTTTGAACATTTTGTTGAATCTGTTTCTCTCCAGCCCTCTCTGTTGGGGTGGTATAATATTAGTTTTAGTGAAATATACAAAAGGAGGATCATGACAAGTTTGGATGGAATGTTACACTTCAATTGAAACATTGTGGCAGAAGAATACTCAGAGATTATAAATTAATTTTGAGGAAATTTGAGCAATGTGAATGATTTCTCCATATGCTTATGGCATACAAGAACAAAGTGAGTCAACATGATACATCATGGAATAAAGTGGCTCTGATGATATACTTAGAATCATAGAATCAAAGAATCACAGAATCCCTACAGTGCATAAAGAGGCCATTCAACTCATGAAGCCTGCAGTGATCCTCCAAACAGCATCCCAACCTCCTCGGCTTTCCCCAGAATCCCACAATAACATGGCTAATCCACCTGGCCTGCACATCTTTGGACAGTGGGAGGAAACTGGAGCATTGATGGAAACTCACACTGACATGGAGAGAATGTTCAAACTCTGCACAGACAGTCACCCAAGGCTGGAATCAAACCTCAGTCTTTGGCATGAAAGCAAATTAAATAGGAGATGTGATGAAGTTGTCCTCATCGTTACAGGGACAAGATATAAGTATCAAACTCCACAAACCAACAGTACTATGGATTATGCTGAAATCAATTAATTTTAGGATAATCTTCTTGCATGACTAAGAATGAAAATGCACCATGAGTTACGTTCTGGATTTGCATTCTATGAAAGAAGTTGTTGCCAAGCAAAACTGTTATGGATTACATTTTCTGTTCTTATTTGTGGCACTAAAAAGCAAATGCTGAATAATATAATTGAGAGTGAGACTTACCCACTGCCTACCAGACAAGATTTGTTTTCTAATTTAGCCAATGTAACAGTTTTTATTGCAATAAAGTTTTTAAAAACGTATTTAAAATTAAAATTATCTAACACGAGCAAGGAACTGTTTACCATTCATAAACACAAGAGAACGCAGCAGTGTGAAATATTATCATTTGAGATGTCCACTGCTTCTGTGTTCTGGAGCAATGGATCAGTTATTAAATGAGATGTCAAGAGTGTGCTACTCCTTTGATAATTCGAGATAGATTAGATAATTAGCACTAAGACAAAGGAAGAGCACTTTGTAAAATGGAACAACTTCCTATACTGAGTTCAAGATTAAGGCAACAAAGCTAAAATAATGAGTGCTGCTTCATGGTGTCAAACATAACATACCATATCATGAATTAGATATAAATGTATCTAATGAAGATGAGTCATGACACACCAGACATGGGACAAAGAAGGTTTGGTGCTTATTAGGAGGTCATGGTGACAAACCATGATGGTGATGAGAAGTATGATTAGGAACAATCAACATGGCTTTGAGTGTGGGAAATCATGTCTCACAAATTTGATTGAGTTTTTTAGTAACAAAGAGGATTGATGAGGGTAACGCAGTGGACGTGATCTATATGGACTTCAGTTAGGCATTTGACAAGGTCCCCCACGGGAGTCTGGTTAGCAAGTTTAGATCTCTAAACTAGCCATTTGGATACAAAACTGACTCAAAGGTAGAGGACAGAGGGTGGTGGTGGAGGGTTGTTTTTCAGACTGGAGGCCTGTAAGGAGTGGTGTGCCACAAGAATCAGTGCTGGGTTCACTACTTGTCATCATTTATATGAATGATTTGGATATGAACATAGGAGGTATAGTTAGTATGTTTGCAGATTACACCAAAATCGGAAGTGTAATGGACAATGAAGGTTACCTCAGAATATAATAAGATCTTGATCAGATGAGTCAATGGGCTGGGAGTGGCAGATGGAGTTTAATTTAGATAAGTGTGAGGTGCTGCATTTTGGGAAAGCAAATCAGAGTTTGACTTAATACTTAATGGTAAGGTCCTAGGGAGTTTTGCTGAACAAAGACACCTTGGAGTGTAAGTTCATACTTCCTTCAATGTAGAGTCACAGGTAGATAGGATGGTGAAGAAGGTGTTTGGTATGCTTTCCGTTATTGGTCAGAACAATATATAGGAGTTGGGAGGTCATGTTGGAGCTGTACAAGACATTGGTTAGGCAACTTTTGGAACATTGCATGAAATTCTGGTCTCCTTCTTATCAGAAGGATGTTGTGCAACTTGAAAGGGTTCAGAAAAGATTTCAAGGATGTTGCCGGGGTTGGAGGATTTGAGCTATAGGGAGAGGTTGAATAGGCTAGTGTTGTTTTCCCTGGAAGGTCAAAGGCTGAGGGGTGACCTCATAGAGGTTTATAAAATCATGAGAGGCATGGATAGGATAAATAGACAAAGTCTTTTCCCTGGGGTGGGCGAGTCCAGTACTCGAAGGCATAGGTTCAGGGTGACAGGGGAAAGGCATAAAAAGGACCTGAAGGGCAACTTTTTCATGCAGAGGGTTGTGTGAGTATGGTATGAGCTGCCTGAGGAAATAGTGGAGGCTAGTATAATTGCAACATTTAAAAGACATCTGGATGGGTATATGAAGAAAGTTATGGTTTAGAGAGATGTGGGCCAAATGCTGGCAAATGGGACTTGTGATTAAAAAAAAGATGCCCTCCAGCGCATCTCATCTACATCCCGCACCTCCGCCCTCAGACCCCACCCCTCCAACCGTAACAAGGACAGAACACCCCTGGTGCTCACCTTCCACCCTACCAACCTTCGCATAAACCAAATCATCCGCCGACATTTCCGCCACCTCCAAACAGACCCCACCACCAGGGATATATTTCCCTCCCCACCCCTTTCCACCTTCCGCAAAGATCGTTCCCACTGTGACTACCTGGACAGGTCCACGCCCCCCTACAACCCACCCTCCCATCCTGGCACTTGCCCCTGCCACTGCAGGAACTGTAAAACCTGCGCCCATACCTCCTCCCTCACCTCTATCCAAGACCCTAAAGGAGCCTTTCACATCCATCAAAGCTTTACCTGCACATCCACTAATATCATTTATTGTATCCGTTGCTCCCGATGCGGTCTCCTCTACATTAGGGAGACTGGGTGCCTCCTAGCAGAGCGCTTTAGGGAACATCTCCGAGACACCCGCACCAATCAACCACACCACCCCGTGGCCCAACATTTCAACTCCCCCTCCCACTCTGCCGAGGACATGGAGGTCCTGGGCCTCCTTCACCACTGCTCCCTCACCATCAGACACCTGGAAGAAGAACGCCTCATCGTCCGCCTCGGAACACTTCAACCCCAGGGTATCAATGTGGACTTCAACAGTTTCTTCATTTCCCCTTCCCCCACCTCACCTTAGTTCTAAGCTTCCAGCTCAGCACTGTCCCCATGACTTGTCTGGACTTGTCCTACCTGCCTATCTCCTTTTCCACCTATCCACCCCCCCCCTCTCCTCCCTGACCTATCACCTTCATCCCCTCCTCCACTCACCCATTGTGCTCTATGCTACTTTCTCCCCACCCCCACCCTCCTCTAGCTTATTTCTCCAGGCTCCAGGCTCATTGCCTTTATTCCTGATGAAGGGCTTTTGCCCGAAACGTCGATTTTGAAGCTCCTTGGATGCTGCCTGAACTGCTGTTCTCTTCCAGCACCACTAATCCAGAATATGGTTTCCTGCATCTGCAGTCATTGTTTTTACCTCCTAGGTTGGGATATCTGGCCAGGATGGACCAGTTGGACTGAAGGGTCTGTTTCTGTGCTGTACATTTCTATAACTCAATGACGTTATGTGGTCAGTGTTGTTATAAAGAGACAAAATGTATTAATACATCAAGTATAGATTAGAATGTGTATCAAACAATGCCAGGTTAATCATGTGCTTGAAAGAAAAGAACAGACTCATGAGGACCTTTATTAAACTTCTATAATCCAAATTCCTACAATAGTCCCAAGAGAAAATCAGAAAGAAACCAACAGTTTGCTGCTATCACAGAATCAGTTGGTAGAGATAAGTTAATCTTTGATTAAGACAAATCAGTCAATGCCAGAGTCCAACTTTTACATGTCGTTTGTAGTGTAAGTAAAAGTTCAAGTTTGACAATGTCTGAAATGTTGAGCGTGCAGAGTCAAGCTAATTGACATAGAAGGAGATGTACAGATGTAAAGCAAAATAATTCTGGTAAGCTATTTGTGGTAAGTTATTTTCATGATTTGTTGTCAAATGATCATAAGACCAGAATCTCGTACAACTCGTCATGAATTAGGATGTAGTAATTAGCAGACAGGAAAAGAAAATGCAAGGTTGGATCTCCATACTCACATTCCTGATATTCATTCTTGCTCACTGAGTCTGTATTGGTTGTGCAAATTCAGTATCAATTGCTTGCTTGTTTTTCGCAAATTTAATACTAATCCACTGCATCTCATTTTGACATTTTCCTTGAAAATTGTGTTATCCATGGATTGTTGTGAAATTGATTTACAGTGGAATTTGGTCTTCTGTGATCTGATTAGGAATACACATTGTCTGTGTGGCTGATACCCTTGACTAATGCCTTAAGGTAGTGTTTGGTGCTGAGCAACATTGAGTCTCTTGCCAATCAGTGGCAAGCAGAAATCTCCAGGTGCCTGTTATGACTCCTCACTTGATCAGTGCATTTGGCAAGAGAGCAGGATGAATATTAATGGGGTGAGTTGTGCCATTAAACAAATTATATTGCCCCTTAATGCCGCTGCCTAGCAAGGAATTTGCCTTGCCACCCCATAAATTCATATACCTACTTCCCCTTATATCATTTATTTTATATTGGACTAGATTTTGTGGTCTGTGGAAAAGGAATAGCACTTGATTTTTTATCGCAAATAAAGCTTTTCGCAAAGATCTAGAAATCTCTCTAATGTAGATTTCCCCTTTCCCAACATCCGTTTGAATCTGATGCCAGGTCAAGGTCAGCCAAATTATGTCATCAAGCAGAAAAAGTAAGAAATCACATTGAGGCGTTCTAACAGAGAGCAAACAAGAAAGTTTAAAAAAAAGGACTTTCAATTAAAATTCTAAGGAAAGCAAACTAAATGATTAGGAAATGTATATGTGATTAAAATAGAAGTTGAAATAACAAATACATTTTTAAAAAATATAGTTGTTATAGAAATATGAGAATTTGAATATAATTGACATTTCATAAATACAGAATTAATTTTTCAGGGACAATGAACTCTTTAGTAGCATTTATCAGCTTCATATCCTGATCAAAACCTATTTGCATCTCAGTCAACAAGGTATATGTTTCAAAGAGAACTTTTGCAGTGAGATAAAAGGTGTGGCAAGACATCAGTTCTGTGACTTTGGTTTGATTGCTGCCTCAGGGTGTGAGGTCTTCAACAATGTACACCTTATGGGATAATGTAAAATCACTGACAACAGCTTCAGGATTCTTGCATTTAGCTGCATGTGCAGAATCCAGAAACTGATATCAGTTTCAGAGGAATGATGATGACTATTATCTTCACGACGTCAATATATGGATTGTTGACCCTCCCTATTTTTCCGAAAATGTGAACTACTTCACACATCTCTGTGCTCTATTTTATTTACTGTGTGTTTCCATCTTTCTATCAGGGCATCTATGTCCCCCTCTTGACTTTTGATGCCCTCCTCAAAATTTAGTGCTTTTTCTAGTTTAGAATATTCTACAAACTTGGAAATTATGCATGCATTCTTAAGTACTGGTCAATGAAATAAGTCAAATATTATACCCTTTTGACAGCCATTTGTAAAAAAGGCATATTTCATAACTCAGCGCACTGGAGCTTTCTGTCTTCTCATCAATGTTAACAAATGAAACCACAATCTCCATAAAATGTCAGTGGTCCAAGCAGTTAAGGAGAACAGAACATTCATTTGCCTTTCAACAATTTAATAATCCAATTGACAAACACTTGCTTATGAAAGCATTTTACTCCTAGAATGGACATGAATTGTTTAAATATTAGTGTGTCAATATTTGATTTTATTTGATTTATTACTGTCACATGTACCAAGGTATAGTGAAAAGTGTTGTCTTACGTGCTTTCAGGCAGATTATATTATACAAGTGACTCACGGTAATGAAAAAGAATGAAGGATACAATCTGACAACTGCCGAGAAGGGGCAGAGAGAGATAAACATTAACATTAAAAAGGATCACTCAAAAGTCTGATAACAGCAGAGAAGAAGCTGTTTTTAAATCTGTTCATATGTGTTGAGATATGTTGAGATGGGGCTTAAAATTTCCATTTACTAATGTGTAAAATGTTAGTGTTCCTATTTAAAAAAAATAATAACTTACTCAGTGCAAGAGAACTTGTATTTTCTCTAGTTGTATGTACTCCTTCCAGCTGGTTTTTCAGATTTGTTATTGTGCTTGATCCAAACACTTGCTGTTATATTTTGATCCCTCACTGGCTTATTGTTTATTACTCCTTTTGTGCATAACTCCTTTTTTTGATTTCTGGCCAAACTGTTCATAGATAAAACAACGATTTTAGTCTGCAAAAACATTTTTAAACATAATTTTTAATAGTAGTGAGTAACATTAAGGTTTTCTTCATGTAATATATTAAACATGAGCTACATTCCTTATCAGCGTTTTAGTTTGCTCCACCATGTAATACGAAGGGAAGTTTTTCTATTGCTGTATAAAAAGCATCATGCAGGCTGTGAATGTTAAAGTTAAAAAAAGGGTTAATGGAAAGATTTTGAGGAAGTGCTTGTCAAAATTGTAACAATGTATTTAAGTAATTCTCAGGGATTGAATTAACCTTCACTTGCGAACGACATGGCAGAAAATAAAATACTAACTCTTGGATTTACAGGGAAATCATAGGGTTTGATTATAAATATGGGCCAGTTTTCACCAGAAGAGTTTTGGTGTCAGTTAAAAACTATAGTAAAAGTTTTATTTTATCTCACAGACATAAATTACACCGGCTAAGTAGTTGTTGAGAAACAGTGAAAAAGTTCTCAGTTCAGAAATTGCTCACTCAAACCAGCTCATTAAATAAGAAACATTCTGATTCCAAAATGTGCTGTTCATTCAAAATGCACACACAACCCATGACTGACTTTGTCTGAGATTTTCATTTGCTCAAGCTAAGGGAGTGCTCCATGTGCAACTTATGAATTGTAATTAGGTGAGATCGTGTGTTTGGGAGTAGAAAAGATCCTGTCTCTTGAGCTAGTCAGAGCTTTCAGACAGCTCTGTGGTCCTAACCATGGTAGTTAGCCAAGAATTAGAGGCACTCCCAAATACCAAGCCTTGATCAACCTGTGCATCTCCTGTTCCCTTTCTTACTTTCAGAAGAAGAAGGTCCACAATGCCAGACAACAGGCTAAATCTGATGTTCCAATCTCAAATCTGAAAGAGATCAGCGAGATGGAGGAGAAAGCATTAGTGATAGCAAGGATTCTGCTAAAAGTATGTGTGAGTGATGGATAGTTCCCTCTCACAGATGCACATGTTGTGGTGTTGGTGGATTATTGGAAATGATGGTGAGAGCTAAAAGTAGAGGGACAGTCTGTGGGAATGGCATTTTGAGCTCAAATGTTATGAATATGTTTAGCATTGACTAGTGGCACATCCAATTCAGGCACGCCTTTGGAATATGGTCAATAATATGGATATTACATAATTACTTTTTTATTCATTCATAGGATTTGAGCACCATTAGCTGGGCCAACATTTATTGCCCATATATGTTTTGAACCAATAACACAGAAGGAGATGTGGTGATACATTTCCAAGTGAGGATGGGGAGTTGTGGTATTGCTGTTTTTGTCCTTCTAGGTGGAAGTGGTTGTGGTTTGTAAAGATGTTGGTTAAGGAGCCATGCCGAACATCTGCAGTCTGTCTAGTGGATGGCATACAGTGTGACTACTGGTAGATCAAGTGAATGTTTGCGGATGTGGTTCCAGTTAAGTGGGCTGCCTTTTGTCTGTTTTTGGAGCAGGGCTCATTCAGCAATTGGTGAATGTGCTACCACACTCCTGAATTAAGCCTTGTAGGTGGTGGAGAGGCTTTGGTGAGTCAGGAGATGAGTTACTCACTGCAAGATTCCTTGCATCTGACTTGCCCTTGTAGTCATTGTATTTATATGACTAGTCTAGTTGAGATTCTTGTAACTGCCAGAATGTTGATAATGGAGGATTGAATGCTTGTGAACAACAATGCCTCTTCTTCCTCAGGCAGCTTAGGAAACTTGGCATGTCCTTAAGGACCCTCACTAACTTCTACAGATGCACAATTGAAAGCATATAGTCTGAGTGCAATTGCTCTGCCCATTCTCATAGGAACTACAGACGGTGGTGTGCACAGCCCAGACCATCATGGGAAGCAAACTTCCATCCATGGATTCCATTTACACAGCTCACTGCCGTGGAAAGGCTGGGGTGGCACGTTGGCTCAATGGTTAGTACTGCTGCCTCATAGTGCTAGGGACATGAGTTCGATTCCAGCCTTGGGCAACTGTCTATGTGGAGTTTGCACATTCTCCCTGTGTCTTGTAAGAGTTTCCTCCAGGTGCTCCAGTTTCCTCCCACAATCCAAAAATGTGCAGGTTAGATGAATTAGCAATATTAAATTGCCCAAAGTGTTCACAGATGTGAAGGGTAGGTGCATTAATCAGGGGTAAATGCAGAGTAATAGGGTTGGGGAATGGCTCTAGGTGGGTTACTCTTCAGAAGGTTGGTGTGAACTTGTAGGGCCAAATGGCCTGTTTCCACACTGTAAGGATTCTATGATTATTTCTATGATATGAACATCATTAAAGATCCTTCACGGTCTGGTAATGATCTTTTACAACCTCTTCCATTCAGGCAGAAGCTACAGAAGTCTGAACACACGCACCAGCAGGTTCAGGGACAGTTTTTTTTCCCAGCCATTATTGGACTATCAAATGGACTGTGTTGCCTCAAATTATGCTGATCTTACTAATACAGAACAACCTCTATTATCGGAGCGAGACAGGTGGGGAGTATTTTGTTTGGATAACTGATTGCTCAGATAACTGATCAGGGTTCCCATGACAGCGGCAGTACAACAGGATCCTATGGTGGCAGCAATAGCAGGAAGAGGGCCCCATGGCAGTGGCAAGAACAGGAACACTATTCTGGTGGCAGCAGCAATAGCAGGAACAGGAATCCGTGGTGACGGCAATAGCACGAACATGGTCCCATGGCAGCGGCACTAGCAGGGAGAGGTTCCTGTGGCGATGGTAATAGCAGCATTAGGGTTCCCATGGCAACCCTTTTCCTGCTCCAGCTGCCAGCCCAGGTTGTCTGCTCTTGCTGTGCTTTTATTTAAACTTAATAACATTTTTACAGGACCTTGAGATCTTGTTTGGATAATCCAAAATTTGGATAATTGATGTTCAGATAACTGAGGTTGTTCTGGATTCATCTCCCTTGTACACCCTGTGCAATGTTATGTGCAATCCTCCATCTTAAATCCTTTGTTCTGTACATCCTTGCTTACTATAATCTGCTTGTAAACAAAGCTTTTTTCTGTATTTTGATACCAATAAATGAATCAAACAATCATTCAATACTCACAAAACTTTCATTCTGCCACAATCATTTCCCTTCTCATTGATCCTTATGACCCTTGATTCTTCTCCTACACACCTACACAAGGGCTCCAATTCCCTCCCCTCCTGGGTGACGTTGTCTCTAACATTCTCCTAGTCTGTCAGGTTAAACCCCTGCCCAAAGGACCTGATACCCACTTCTACGATTGTTCGTTGTGCCCATTTCATCCTCCCTTCTGGTCAGAACATCTCTGATATGCACAGATCTAGCTGTTGTTGTGGATTGTTCCAGACTGCTCTTTGTGTCAATAGAAGCCAAGCCAGTAATTCTGACTGGTATCCATGTAGGGGAACTGCCTGTATTACACACCAGAATGGAATTAAATTTTCACACTCGGCAGGGAAATCCTGATCTCTGGCTTTCCTTCTCAGCAATTCCTGTAAGCTAAAACCCACCTTTTGATAGCACCTTCCAAACCTGTGTACTCTATTATGTCGAAGTGTAAGGTCAAAAGACGTACGGGAGCACCATCACCTGCAAATGACCAGGTACAACGCTGATTTCATACTATATCATCATTTCTATACTGTCACTTGATCAAAGTCCTGCTGTTCCCTTTCTAACTGCTCTGAGAGTATATCTACACTCCAAGACCTGCTGAAATTTAGGAAGGCAGCTCTCCACCACTATCTCAAGGGCAACTTGAAACAAATGGTAAGAGCTGAACTAGTCAGCAATGTCCACATCTCTTGAATAAATAAAATGAAAGCCCAATAGCAGTACATTTAATTTACTTAGAGTCAAGTGATGCTATTACCACCTCACGACAAAGATAATATCGATAGTTTTCTTTTTTAACAGTTCAACATAATGCCTTTGCTGATGTCAAACAAAATAAAACATTTCAGATAAATAAATTGTGAATATTTTCCCATATTTGAACATGCTGTGAGTACACTATCCTGTCTTAGTTCAGAAAACATGATATTCCCCCCCCACCCCGTATTAAGCAAATATTTTTCCTGCTAGGAATAAATCTATTTTGCAAATTTGTTGGATACAGAATAATAACAGGCATTTAGAAAACACCATAAACAATCCAAAATAATCTTTATGAGTGCAATCAGACAGAAAGTACCACTCAGCTTTTTTTAAAAGATGGTAGAAATATGAAGTGAAAACTGCAAATATATCTTTAAGCACAACATTTGCTGTCACCATGTGATAAGAAAAATGTCATATCACATCTCATGGTCAAGACATGTGGATAATCCTTGAGACTGATCCAGCTCCTTCAGAGTGAACAGGATGTCTGATACTCATGTACTTATCTGTCAGTCAGAACGCCCTGATTGAACCAGATTAATAACCCCAATCAGGGAACTCATATCTCCGCCTGGCTGACCTCGTTACAATCACTACAGATGGAAATGGAAAATTGTGCAATTCTTGTTTTTGTATCACAGAATGAGGCATTAATTGTGCACTTAGGCCACAAAAGTCAGCTTCAAAATGTCCATTGTTTCAATGCTGCAGTTATTGGTTTGTTGGCAAATTGTGACTAATCATATGCACACTCTAGCAAAGCCCACATCAAATATCATCTTGGTGAAGGGCATTAGGAGCATGCGCAGGAAGTATCTAGATCAGGCAGTCGGAATGTCAGTATTATACAGTTATACTATTCATAAAATGTTGAATTAATTTCTACCAGCCACATGGACAGCAGCAAGAATTACCCTTTAGAATTCCAACATTTTGAGTCTAAAGTGTGATTGTTTTTAACTTATGGAAATCAGAAGATATAACAGTATATTATTTTGATCTAATTTTAGCAGTGATATTTTTGATGTCACTACTCCAGCTAAGAAACTTCATTTTAAGCGTGTAATCTGAATTTATGTTCAGTAGCATAAATGGCCTCTTCATAGGGATTTTCAGTTTGATTGCTGAATCCATCTGAATTTTTAAGAAGTTTTATGAGTATTTTTGTGTGTTTAATGTTGGTGAAGTTGACCATACATGGAGAAAATCATGTTTCGGACTTCAAGACTTACTGAAATTACTTATTTATAGTGTTGGAGGCTGAAATTAACATCCTGCGTGGCTTGAAGCATGTCAAGGAGATTGACCAGAGGCAGCACAGATGAGATATTACTTCAGAGAGACAGAAAGCCAGAGATAAAGAGGGGCAGAGTGGAAGGGCACTCAGCATGAGGGCACATCTATGATTCATGCTTTCAAAAAAATTTTCATACCACAGTGAAAGAGAGGAATGATAATATGTGGTCTCCATTCATGAAGGAGGTGAACGTCAACTTTGCTATCTATTGCAGGATGACCTGAGAATATTTCTTGGATGGCACTGTCCATTGCTGTAAAGGTGGTTATTCATGTCTGGATACTTCTAGACTACAGAAAACAACATCTCTAACATACCCCAAATTTCTCATCCACTGTAATATAGGGGAAATGACTTTGACTTTTTTAATGTCAGGAAAGAGAGATGCATAACATTCTATATAGGCAAATGGAAACAGGTGGACTGTATATGCAGCTTTGCCAAGATAGCAGGCTTTCCAATGACACTGGGAGCAATCAACAGCAGACCTGGCTTTGGAGTGCTGGATCTAAATACAGATCTGCATGACAATCTCAAAATGTTCTAGTCCCTTATTAGGTTGGTGTGTGGCCATGCTCAACTAATTTTGAAGCATTCACGCCTTTGTTCTGTTTCAGTCTGTTGATCACTCAATATTTGAGACACCACTAAAGGAAATGGCAGTATTATGGTAATATTATTGAATCAAATATTTAGAGGTATGGATTAATGCTGCAGAGAAATGAGTTCAAATTCTGCTCCAGTTGTTGGAGAAGTTTAAAGTTAAGTCAGTAATTCAACAGGACTAGAAATGATTATGAATAATAATGGTCATGAAACTACTGGTTTGTTGTAAAATTCCAACTGATTCATTGATGGCTTTCCAGGAAGGGAGGGGATGGGGAATGTAGGAAACAAGGGAGGGGACAGAATTGGAGACCTTGTGGAGGTGGGTGGGTAGATGGAGTCAATGTGATTGGGTCAGATATCTCATTGGGGTTGACTGAAAGAGTTGAGATTTGTTATCTAATTGAAGAGTTTCCAGGCAAACATGTTGGATTTAGCAAGTTGGTAGAAAGGTAATTATGTCCTGAAAGTGGCTGCACTCAGTTAAAATAAAAATGATGAATAATAATGATACATTATTATAACACTAAATGAAAATGCTAACCTGCCTCCTTCATTGGTCACTCACCTTCAATCTGATTCCTTTAAAACTGGAAGTAGATGGGTTAGAGGTGTGCTGGTAATGGCATATAGTTATTGAATACTTTGTTCAACAATCTGACCCAAACCTGGAATTTAAAAAAAAAACTGCATGTACCTAAAGTAATGCTGCTATTTCAAAATATTGTAAATTAAGACATTTTCAGTTTCTATTCAATTGCTAGTTTGAAAAGGTTAGATCTGAGCTTAACATATATCAACGTCTGTTGGGTCGAATTAATATTGCATGAAGATGCTGGTAGTCACTAGAATTACTCTATATACGAACATTTCCAGATTTACAATAATTACAGGAGTTGTTCTCAAAGCAGTATTTTGAGATACTGGTTGTAATGGATCACCAGTGAATTGAGAACTTGTGTAGGATTTTCCCTGAGGTACCATCGCTCAGCACATGTCTGCCAGAGTTGAGAACAAAAGAGCAGCCAACACTACTGGAGAGCGCAGGACTGTAATTTAGGAGTGGCGCCGTCGAGAGATTTTTACACAATCATCTTTTCTTGTAGTAATGGCACTAGTAAGGTCAGAGTACTTAAAGCAATGGTCTTGACAATACACCATAGAATAACAGTGTGCAAAAATACAATGCTGTCATCAGAATTGTCTTTCTATTATTTTAATATAGGTGCTCATCTATTAAGATGACTGATGCCATTGCATAATAAATCAGCAAATGTGTTGAACTTTTGTATACTGCTATCTCAATTTGTGAATGCCAATGATGGGTCATGCACCTGCTGAAGGTTAAAACATTTAAGGTAAATGGAGTTTAATTTATACAGTGAGTCAGCAAAATGTTATTCGTCCCCAAACCATATCATCCCATCACCCCCCTGCAGTGGTTTTTATTCATGGAATAAAATTGAGACTTGACAGGCTTAGACTGTTGAATGTTTTTGAAGAGATGAAGAAAATGATCAATTGATGTGATATTAAGTATGCTCACTCAAGATTCCTTTTAATGTTTGTGATTCTGTAACAATTCAGATGAGCAGCTTCTTTGTTATGCATCCGTTAGCTATAATTATCTAGCACAGCATGTGTAATGTCAAAATATTGAAAATAAAAAATTCTGTCTGCATATATTCTTTTTGCTTTTAAGCATCATGGAATAGAGCAGGCTGTTCAACACATAGAGTCCACACTATCCCTCTCAGATACTTACCCCAACTCTATCCCAGTCACCCTACATTTTCCATCACTACTCCACCTAGTCTGCACATCCCTGGACACTATGAACAATTTGGCATGACCAATCCACTAATCTGCGCATTTTTTGAAACCAAAGCACACCCATGC
The DNA here is from genome assembly GCF_037043375.1 of Chiloscyllium plagiosum. Classification (NCBI taxonomy): domain Eukaryota; kingdom Metazoa; phylum Chordata; class Chondrichthyes; order Orectolobiformes; family Hemiscylliidae; genus Chiloscyllium; species Chiloscyllium plagiosum. The sequence goes on from NW_028270149.1 coordinate 61,879,633, forward strand.
ACAAATAAACTCCAAAGAGATAGTCACCCAAGGCTGGAATCAAACCCAGGTCCTTGGCTACTGTGAGGTAGCAATACAAACCACCGAGCCACTCTGGACACAGACCACAGTGGATTAGGGTGGGAGTGGATGGGAAGAGGTATTTAGAATTTCTTCTTGGTAATTTTGTTGAAAAATACATTTTTGTGGAAGTGAAAATGTTCCCTGGAACGATTTAAAAGCTATTCAAAGCCATTTGCAACGTGGAGAATATGGTTGTTAGAAATGTACAACTGGCATAATAATTTAGACAATCATAAAATATCTCTCAACAAATGCCGCCTTTATTCCATGTCTCATCACTTATTGTTTTCAACTCCGTTATTTTATGCCTATAGGCAGGTCTCCCTGTATCTTGCAACAATGACACTGCAACTCCACAATCGTTGACAGGACTAGACAGTCAGGGTAACTGTGATTCTTGTCTAGAAGAAGATAACTTTTATCATTAGAAATGATGCACCAAATTACTGTGGAATCTCTACTTTTTTATTATATTTGCAAATCCATTTGGAATAAATGATATTTCATTAGAAAAGGATTTGTAGAGATAATATACAAGAAACAATGAATTATTGACAACACCAGTCTAGTTTTCAGATGCTCTAGGCCACTTTGAAAGAAATATGAAAGAACTTTATGTGAAATCAAACAAGAATTGATATTTTGAATTCCTCATTAGTTTACTGTACCATGTGATATCATTCTAAACTATATGCAATAAGAAACCCAGGGGATTGTTTTCAATGTAAAGTAGTCAAATAATATGAGCTCTTAGCACCTTCCACCCATTCTAACTCCCCTTTTGCAGAGGGCCTTTATAAAGGTCACCCAATGACCTACCTGAATCACGAAGGGGTCTTGTGAATCTAAGTCTTGCAAATTACAGAACACCACAATTGCAATTTTAAGTTGTAAATGGGAGAGGCATGTTGAAAGACACTTTATTAATTTGTATCTGGTGATGAACAAGCTAACCAGTCATCCTTAAAGAAAAATGGTTGAGACCACTTGAGAAGCAGCCTAAAAATATACACAGGTCTGTTTTGGTCTGGTGAGGAGTTGGAAGACTCCTTTAGGGCCCAATAAAAAATGGAATTCGGGGCCTACTGATCCAGTTGAAGCACCTCCCTGACATCTTCTCACTCTCATCTCCAGGTACTGATTGTGGATCAACTCAGTGAGGGAGCTGAATGTATTCCTTTGCTCTCAGTCACTGAAACTGAAGCCATTCTGACCTTGAATATTATAAAGGAAGAATATGTACTAAGACCTGAGCCTTTCAATGGCTTGGGTTCTGATTACAGTCGACAAAATCTGCAAACTCCACTCTTTGCCTGCCACTCTCTACCAGCAAGTAAAATACAGTCTCCACATATTTGATCCCAGGTTAATTAATTTAAGCTGGGGAACAACTGGGATCTCAGTACTCAGTGATTTTACTCTTAATCTTCCAGAATTAGAGAAACTTGAGGCAAGGCATTGACGAGGTTCGAGCAGACATTTTGATCTGTGGACACACAAGGGTAGACCTTAATTCACGAGATGCAAAACTGAATACTAGAAGCAGAACTGTGTGCCACTTCCGCTTGTATATTGGCATCCTGCATGTGTGGAATTTATTGCTAATGGTCACATGATGCACAATAATGTCCTGCAGGGCAAAAGCAAGGAGTAACTGAACTTACCATCAGCTGATTGCAGTCCAGCTCTGATTCAAATTTAAAAATGACCCCTGACCCAGAACAAGCATTCTGTAGCTGGGAGAAAGGTCAGCCAGAAAACAGAAGCTGCAGATTCAGGAAGCTTTTGCTTGGAAATGGTTTGGATTGGAATGCAATCATGTACAAATGTCTGCCCTCACCTGCCATAGTCATGTGGCCTCTACCATGACGAACCAACCCTGCAGGCAGACATCTTAAGCTTCAGTTCAATAAAGTCCTGGCTTTGAACACATTGCTGTGGCATCCATTTGAAACATGGGTGTCAGAGGAGGCACTGAGGTAACTGTCCAGAGGTAAATCAATAAGCACAGCTGCAGAGCTGTAAGCTGCCATGGAAAAAAAAATTAAAAATGGAGATCGCAGCAAAAAAAATTGCTTCACAGGAAAAAAAAGTTGTACTTTGTTCCCTACCAGTTCCTGTTCCAATGCCTGTAGATATGAGGCAAAACTGGGAATTCTTCCATGAGCAATGGTAGAATTATGCAAGAGCAACAGATTTGTTGAACAAGCCAGACTAATTGCAAATCACTATGCCTTTATCGCTGTTTGGGAATTTCAAAAGATATTCCACCCTAAATCTCTTTGAAGAGCAGAGAAAACACAACACATAAATTTTAAAAGCAGCTTCGACCTTCAAGTAAACATTACATATGAATGGCACGTAAATTACATTAGGGACCAAAGTGAAAAAGCATCCATTGATCAATACATAACATCATTAACTCAGCTTGCAGAAACATGAGAATTTGCACAATTAAAGATAATTATAGACAGTACTGAATTGGGGACAAATGCTCCAAAGTGGAAGCGCACTCACTGTGAGAAGGCAAGCTTGCACGAAGGAATACAATTGACATGCAGAAGTCCCAAGGTTGCAAATGAACAGCTTGAGTATATTCATGGCAAAATAAACCAGGACTTGCATTATATTAACAGATGCCCCAGGCACACAGGGCAGAACAATCAATGAAGAAATGAAGGGATGCAAATATTGTGGTAAGCATCATCCAAAAGAGAAGAAGGCATGACCGGCGTGGGGAAAACCACTATTCTCACTACAAAACATATTTTGCATACAAGGGTCTAGCTGTAAAGAAACACAACAAGCAAGTACAAATGACTAATAGATAGGTCGAGGCTGAAGATTCTGACGCATCATCATAACACCAAAGAACAGGTTGGTTCACTGCATTCAATGGGTGAAACATGGTTTGTGGCTGTGGGAATGTGGACTGCAAAAGGAGAACATCAGTTCAACATACAATCATAGATACTGGGGCTTCATATACAGACCTTCAGAAGCCGTGCAAAGTGGCTCAACGTGGCAACCTAAAAACAAAACTGCCAAGATAAAGTTAAACTTGTATGATAGCACCATACTTGTGGAGAGAGGACACAGTATGCTGCAAGCCCATTACATAAATGGCAATCTGGAGTTTCAGATCATAAATGAGAGAAAATGAGGACTGCAGATGGTGGAGATCAGAGTCAAGAGTGTGGTGCTGGAAAAACACAGCAGGTCAGGCAGCATCCGAAAAGCAGGATAATCGATGTTTTGGACATAAGCCCTTCTGAAGGGCTTATGCTTGAAACGTTGATTCTCCTGCTCCTCAGATGCTGCCTGACCTGCTGTGCTTTTCCAGCACCACACTTTCAGATCATAAATGGCAAGCAAATGCCACTCAACTTTGAGTGACCAAGACTAGAGCATGAACTGGCAACCCTTAACATGCAAAAAGAGATTTGAAATGTGTCACAGCAGACTAAACCATTAATGGTGCAACACATCCAAAATCAGTTTGCAGTTTTCGGATGTTTTCCAGGAGAATATTGTCTCGAAGTAAAAGAAAATGCATAACCAATTCAGCATTTTCCAAGGAAAATTCCAGTTTCCCTCAAGGCCAGTCTGAAAGATGAGATAGAAGAGCTGTAAAAGAAAGGAGTAGCCTGAAAGTGAGAACTCTGATACAATAGTTTAGCAGCGTGGTAGCAGTAAAAAAGCTGGAAAGTGCAGTGTTTTCACCCAAAGAATCTAAATAAAGCTTAGATTAGTGAAGGGATCTCACTACCTCATGTCAATTATTGAAGGTTTGTTGTCACAACTTGAAAAGACAAACACCTTCACCACTGTCGGTGCAAAGGATGGTTACTGGCAATTGAAGGTAAATGAGAGCAGTAAATTTCTAACCACAATCTGGACATCCTTTGGGAGATATAGATGGTCATGTTTGACAAGCTGCCAACAAAAACAAAAAGACATTAGTCCCAGCTTGAGAAAGACTGCCTCGCCATTGTCTTTGCTTGTGAACTTTTCATCAATATCTACCTGAAAGGGACAAAGTGACAGTCAGGTCCTACCACAAACCACTTGAAAACACTTTCCTCATGACATCACTATCTGTTGCAAAGTGTCTACAAATCATCCTACACCAGTTACAGTATTATCAACAGTTTGGGATGTGCAAGGAGGAGTAGCAGATGCATTTTGCAGACAACACTAAATAGTTCTCTCGCTAAAGGAAGTGGAAAATGCCACAACAGAGTATGAAATCTTCCAGGTTCATCATAAAACAGCAGCTCATCATGCTTTAGAAGCCATTGACGCAGCAGAGATACAGAATGTAACAAATGCTTTTCTCAAATCAAGTGAAAGGTCCAACAAATTGCAAACCTCCAACTATTGCAAGAAGTAATGTTAAAAGGATGGCCTGAGAGCATCAAGGAAACCCATTGCCATAACAGCATCTTGGGCATTTGGAAATGAATTGACAGCACAAGATAGCATATTGTACAAAGGAAATGGAGTCATTATCCCAAAGGAGTTGAGAGGAGAAATGTTAAAGCAATCTCTCTTTGCTGGTTACCAAGAATAAAGTCAAAACTGAGGTAGGCAAGAGATGTATTTTACTGGTCAGGTATGAGCAATGAACTGTAGGACCATGTCAGCCAGTGCACTGCTTGTAATCAGTAGTAAACCAAGCAAGATAATGAGCCTCTGATGATGCACAACATTCTAGACAGACCATTGATGAAGCTGAAAGTGGATCTCTTCACACTCGCTGGAACTGATTATTCTGTCAGGCTAGACTACAGTTTGGACTACTGGCAGATGGACCAGTCAACTTCCATGACTTACTTTAAGACTGTGAAATGCTTTAAGACTCGCTTCAGCTGATGTGGCAGTCTGACATTGTCATAAGCGACAACAAATCTCGGTCATTTCATGAAAGATTGGGAAATCCAACACCATACCTTATCTCTGCACTATCACCAGTCAAATGGTCAGGGTGAGATGTCAGTAAAAATCAACAGAAGAATTACAAGGGGCACATGACATTTGTTAGAGCTCAGAAGAAGTATTCTGTACAGGTGTGGCCACCACATTATAAGAAACATGTGAATGTATTGAAGAGAGTGCAGAAACAATTTACTAGACTAGTTCTAAGTATGAGAAACTTCAGCTATGAGGATAGACTGAAGAACTTTGGACTGTTATCTTTGAAGGGAAGGCAAGAGGAAATCTGATTGAACTGTTCAAAATCATGAGCAGGCTGGAAAGAGTACATAGGTTGAAGCTGTTTCCACTTGTAAAAGAAATTAGGTTGAGAGAGCATAGATTTAAAGTGATGTGCAAATGAAGTAAAGGTGATAAGAAAAAAATGCTCTCACATCGTGAGTTGTTAGGATAGTTGAAGTTCAGGCCTAATTTGGAGAAGCCATGTTTTAATAAGTACTCATTACATGTAAACTTCAGGAAAATATACTACCACTGCTGGATGTGGTAGTAATATTGACAACTTGCAGCAGTAATATCATCAACTGAATCCATTAAATTCAACCAATCACCATCACAACTCCCACTCCTGTTAACCCCATGACGAATCTCCGTTACAAATAAAGAATGGCCATTTCAAAAATACTGATAATCTGCCATTATGCTAAATTCCAAAATAAAACATCATTTCCAGAAGGGACAAAATAGGAAAATCCAGGATATCAAAAAATTTACAATAATTTAATTATAATTATCAGGAAAGTTTCATCTTAATAGTTTATGAGTTACATAAATTATAATGAGTTTACACATACAATGAGATATAATTTTTGTATAGAAACAGGCTATTTTATCCAAACTCACTCTGGTAGTGTTCGTATTATTGTTCATGGAATTTGGGGTCGTTGTCTTGTCTAGCACTTGTTCTTATCTGTAGAAGTTTCTTATCTATTCAAGTCTCCTGGTTTCACCTTATTTTACCTAATTCATTAAAGATGCCTATTTATTCCTTTCAACGACACATATTTATCTAGCTTTCATTAAGTGTCTATATTCTGTTGAATTGAACTGCACCAAGTAGTTAACATTGTCATATTCTAGAATTTCTGCAGTGTGGAAAGAGGCCATTTGGCCTATTGAATGTGCACCAACCCTCTAAAGAGCACCCACCCAGATCCAGCACCCCACCTATCTCCATACCCAAACATTTTCCATGGCTAATCCACCTATCCTGCACACTTCTGAGCAATTTAGCAATTCCACCTAACCTGCACAACTTTGGACCTTGGGACGAAAGCAGAGAACCTGGTAGACGTCCACACAGCCATGGGGAGAACGTGCAAACTCTACACAGACCCAAGGCTAGAATCAGACCTCGGTCCCTGACACTATGAGGCAGCAATGCTAACCATCATTTTATCCAATCCCTATGTAAAAGAAGTCCCTTCAGACTTACTTATTTCTCACATTGCAGACTTTCTTATCTTCCTGCTCCTGAGGCTTGGACACCACTGTAAGTGGTAACATCTTCTCTATGTGTACCCTGCACAAACCCTTAATGACTTTGAAGGCTGCTACGAATCACTTTGTTTTGTTTCTCTTCTTTAGAGCCTCATTCCTCATATGAGACATCTTCAACAGTCTTGTTGCTCTGGATAGTCCCCTTCAGTGCCATAAAGTTGCAATTAAAAACTGCTGAAGTGATAATTCAATTATGTCATAAAAGCAATAACACCATGAAGGAAAGGACGAGGAGAGTGGCGTCAATGGAATAAGTCAAAGATTGCTCATAATTGAAGGAATAGCAAGCAGTTTCATCGAAACTATTTTAATTGTGCATTTGAAAAGTTTCTGTTGCATGATATTATGTAGATTAGTTTTTATTTGTCACTTCTCTTGAACTTTCAAACTGAATTGTAGAACTGGAGCTTATTTTCATTTCAACATCAACATAAGATAGATTGAAAATCCCAGAATAAATTTACGTATGACCTTGAACAACTATCTATGGCTTATTAACCTCTGCCTGAGGTGTGCATCATTCCAGGAATCTTCTCATTATTTTTTAACCAATAAGACCTTTATAGAACTGAACAAACAATACAAAGGAAATTCCAGATTGAACTCAGAAATTTAATATAATCCAAGTAAGTTTTTAATGATGGCAAACTGTAAAGAACAAAAAAAAAGCATGAGACAATAGAAAAGCTGAAGCATCATTAATTTTAAAGGAGAAAAAGTACTTCATTCTCTCATTTCCCATACTTTTGTCAGAATGAATGGCATTTTTCTATTCTCTTTGCTCTCTCCTCTAATCTCGCCATAATTTTTCATTTTTCTCCATCTTTGATAAGCTGGCCAATTGTAACCCTGATCATTTTTAAGTAACTTATTATTCTATCCAATATAATATTATAGACCACTGGCTAACTCAATTATGGAGCCAGATGCACATTTCTAAAAATGTTGATCCGAACTGGGATATAGTTCTGCGGGTGTCAGCTCATCTACTCACTTCTCACAAACTAATATTATTAACAGGTGAACCTTGACAATGAGAGTTGCCAAGTTACTCAGCTCCAGAAACAATAGATACTACAGGCAACTGTTATATAAACTTATTAAAATAAGTTTCCATTGCAGATTTTATTACTGGAGAAGGTTACGCACAGGGCATGCACTGATATTAAGTTAATAATTTTGGGATTGACATGTGCAGTATTTTATTTTGAGATGGAAAACAATGTGAGCTGTTCAAAGTATTTACATGTAAATTTTGTGCACAAAACTAGTAGAATATACAGGATAATCAGTCATTTTCTGAGTTGATGTTTTTTTAAATACTTCCTTCATTATTCTTTGCGGCAGGGGAATCATTTCCGAATATGATATTTTTAAATGTGTCTTATAGAAGTAATTATTGAAGGTGGAAAATTGTAGACAACTTCCCCTTCCTAATATAATGATGTTGAAAGTAAGTCAAAGCAGTTTTGGAGTTAGTTAATTCATCTCAGACTGGAGATCAAATCTAGAATCTATCTGGTCAGCTCATCACTATTAACGCCATTGGAGAATCGGCTTCTTTTGTCAAAAATAAATATGCCATTCCAAAAATATTACAGAGGTTCCCCTTTAAGCAGATTTTAGATAATTACACAACATTCAGCAAAAGTAAGGGCTACCACAAACCACCATGCTTAGCATTTATTTGACATATCATTAGTATCAGAAGTATTAATTCATCACTTCAGAATAATTTTAACACTCTGCAACCCCCCCAACACCCACCAATGATGAATAGTTGAGGGGCAAGTGTCCCAAATGAGTAAATACATGAAATCCAAATGCTCTCAGCTGGTCAGTTGCTAAATAGGAGATGGAGTAAAGTGAAATGGTTACTTTTTGGTTCCCATCCACAAACATTCCTTACTCCTCTTCTCCTACTGGGGCCAGTAATGCATTGACTGAGTGCAGGAGAAAATTTCTTAAATGCTCCAACTTTTGTGAGTATATGTGTTCTGCTTTAATTATTTTGCGTGCTTAAATATCTCATTCCTTCAGTATCTGTTCGGTCTATGAACTAACAGTTATTTTTCTAAGTATCCAACACAATCAAACAATTTTGTATGCAATTAAACGTTGATAGTGGGATCTGATTTTTGATTAGGGACACTTGAACTAATGGGAAGATGGATAAATCAGCTTTGGATTTGTCAAGTCTTACCTAAAGTACTTTAACTTTATGAATAATGCATTTTTACCTCCGATTTAAGCAGACTTTCGCAGTGAAGGATAACTCAATTGGGGAAAAGCCTCAGATTAAATGTAACTAAGCCACTCAAGTCAATAAATGAAACCCTATTTTCAAATGAAGGAGGCTTAAAAGGTTCAGTAATGTGATTTTCAACTCTATTCAATAATTGAGCAGTCTGTCAGAACTTTAGTACTGAATTACTGAGGTAACAATATGGTAATTTATTTTATTTGGCAGCATTTTGCTGATCGTCCTTACATGTGAATTATGTTTAAAAATTCAACTTAATAATAAATCCAGACCCTGCCATCTGGAGTGCATGTTGTTTTGTTGTTGATCATTTTCCATTATAATTTTCAATATTCAATTACGCATTCTACTCCATAACAAAACAGTTGGATTTAGAGTATGAGACAAACAGCGAGTGAAATTCATGAGGAGTTAATGGTCATTGTAAAGAAAAAAAATGGAAGATCATGGTGATGAAGAAGTAAATTTAATGGATGCCTACTTTTTACAGTGGCAAATTGAATGAACTAAAGAGTAATCAACAATAGGTTCAATTAAAAAAAACTTTGAAAATTACTTGCATAACAACATTAGAAAAAGCAGTCAGCGCAGATTTGAAAGACTCAATCCTGGCATTTAAACAAATAAAGAGATTAGGTCCAACACTTTCAGCATATCAACAAAGTTTTCTGTAAGTCTCCTTTATTCAGTTATACATTTGTGCAGTTGTGCATGATGGCTCACAGCACCAGGGACTCAGGTTCGATTCCAGCCTTTGTATGGAGTCTGTATGGAATTTTCATGTTCTGCCCGCACTAGATGCTCTGATCTCCTCCAGCAGTCCAAAGATGTGCAGATTGGATGGATAAGCCATGTTAAATTATTCCATGTTGTGAATGCTGGGTGAATTACTTATGGTAAATATAGAGGGATTGGTTGGATGGGGTGCTATTTGGAGGGTCGGTGCAGACTCGATGGGCCAAAAGGCCTCCATCTGCACTGTCGGGATTCTTTGATAAATGCTTTTGAACAGACACTTAAACTCTGGATAAAATGTCTTCATTAACTGTTTCTTCTGCCAAGCAGGACTTAAAGTAAAACATTTTAGTTTCAGACTCGAACAAAACAAAGAGAGATATTTAGTCCATAATTTTTCAATAAACATTAATGGATTATAGCCTCTCTGACATTTCCACTAATGTCTATTTAGAACTGTTGGCCAGCAAAAGCAAAATTTATTGCTTTCTTTCCAACATCAAGTACTTTTGTTTACAAAGATTACATTTTTTAAAAAAGTTAAAAATCACACAACACCATGTTATAATCTAGCAGGTTTATTTGGAAGCATTAGCTTTCAGAGTGCTGTTCCTTCACCAAGTAGCTGTGGAGCAGGATCATTAGACACAGAATTTACAGCAAAAGATTACAGTGTCATGCAACTGAAACAATATATTGAACAAACCCAGATTGCTGTTAAGTCTTTCATCAATTCGAATGCGTTCATTAATATGTAAATCACAGAACTTCTTTTAAGTCACATTCTTGAGATACCTTAAGGTTTCATAAAAAAAGGTGACATCTCAGCTCAGACAAGATATTAAACATGTGAAATTAGAGGCTGCCTGAATCCATTTTCTTAAAAAATAACTAACTTATTATCATCTTAAAACAAGGCAGCTTCCATACCCACATCATGAGCATCGATTGTGATTTTGGATCATCTAGAGCAACCAACATAGGTACATTTATTAAGACACCCTTTTACCCAAAAGTAGGGTAGAAATGCTCATTTTATTCATGTTTGAGTACCTTTTTTCAATGCATTCATTAACAGAGTGAAATTCACTCATGTTCTAACCTTGATGAAACAATGGTTTGGTCTCAGCTGAATTGTTCAGTTCGAGGTCTCTCACTTTGGAGAAGATAACAAAGCCTTAGAGAGGATGCAGAATAAGTTTACCAGAATGGGGAGGACAACAGTTAAAGAAGTAAAAGTCGAGCAATCTTCCTTCAAACAGAGAAGTTTCAGGACATTTCAGGACAGAGGTATTCAAAATCATGAAGAATTTTGACAAAGTAAGAAAGGAGAAATTGCTTCCATAGACAGAATAGTTGAAAACAAAGGGAACAGATATGAAGAGTTCAGTAAATAAACAAAGGCAAAATGAGGGAAAAATGCAGTGAGCTATTGCAATATGGGATGTACTGCCTGCAAGAGTGGTGGAAGAAGATTCAGAAACAGCATTCAAAACAGAATTTGATCACTTAACCAAAGAGCCAGCGCATCTCTTTCAGGATTATATTGTTCTCTGATTCGAAACTGTTTAAATGCTGTGGCAAATGGGTAGAAGAGGGATTATTTCAACTGAGGGACATGCCAACAAGCTGTAGAATTAGATAAAACAGTAAGTGGAACAGCATTGAATTAAACTTAATATTGACAGATGTCAAAAAACTGGCTCTAAGGCAAAAACAAAATCACTATGTTTGCACACTTGTTTAGGTGTTCTTTCAGTCAATTGTAAATGGAAAACCCGAGGTGCTTTAGGAGAAATTAGAAATGAAACATACAGAATTGAACTGAAAAAAAAAGCTTAATTTCACTGGAAATCCTCTGCTTGCAATGTACTTTACTGGCCTTTTCTTGACCACACTCTCTGTTTCTCAAGAAGATTCTACATTAAAGCAATCAAAAATCAAAGAGGGTTTCTTTTTGATGTCAATAGCACTGGGACCCTGAATTTCTACTGATCTATGCTGCATGGATTTCAAAATCTTCAATATTCTGATGTCTACAATGCTGCCTCTTGCCATTCATTGATCAAAAGCAGGAAACAATGGGGATCGGCTTATCAGTTAGCAAAATAATGAGAGAAGAAATTAAGTTTTCAACTTCAGGGGGAAAAAGAACAGATTATCTAAAATAGTTGTGAACGGTGAGACAGGAGTTTCGCTAATAAGTGGCGAGAGGCCTATTTGTATGTATTCAGCACACCAATATTACCTAATGTTGTCATACTGATCTGTCGTTTCCTATTGTCCCATCCACCAGATCGAAACTAGATGATGGTGATTCCTGACATGGAAGTCAGGGCAGGTACCTGCCAACTCCGGCTCACCAATTGTTCCTCTAATTCTCTATTGTTTAAAGCATTCCACTTACTGCTTTAATTTAATTCTACAGCTTGCTGCCATGTCTCTTGATTGAAATGACCCCATTTCCACTGATTTGCCACAGCATTTAATCAGTTTAGAATCAGAAAACAATATGTTCCTGAAAGAGATATATGGTTCTTTAGTTAAGTGAACAAATTCTCTTTTGAATGCTATTATTGAGTCTTCTTCCACCATCCTTGCAGGCAGTACATTCCATATCACAAATGGTTCCTACTATTGCTCCTTTCATGCACTGCACTAATATGTCTGACATGATGACACAGTATGCTTGAGGTTCCAGGATGAAAGTGGGAAAATTAACAGATACAGGGACAGATCAAGTTGAAATGTGTGGAAGATCAAAATCAATGGGATTGATGGCGAGGGTGACCAAGAAGGGAATATCAAGGGTTGATGCCACTCTAAACAGAGAGACCAACTCTCTGACTCAGTTGTGAGACATAACTACAGTTTCCTTCCATTGTGAAACAGCAAAAATGGCTACCACCACACCAGAGTAGGCAGAGAAAGTGTTTGATTGTTTGGGAAAAGGGAGGGTTTCACTTTCATGACATGTGAGAACTTTTGAAGGTCTACAGAATTAAACAGACAGGCACACAGTACAGGTGAAAGATAACTATGTTCACAAAATGCTGTATGTGAACTTTAGACATTTCGCTACTGTGCAGAGTACAAAAGCTGGTCTGAAGCACACTTTGCCATGCCATGTAGCATCAGGAATCAATCCTACTAATGGCTGTGAGGCAAAGGCAATAAATTGCTTCCTAAAAGGATTCATCTGAGTTATCAATGTAGTGATCACATTCTACAGTCTCATAACGCACATGGTGCAGCAGCTGCTCATTCTCACTATGGACAATAAAATATGTGGATCTCCTTGGATGACTCCTCTCCGTACCTTCATTCTTCTAGGTGTCTTTAAAAGGTCATTTGCTCTCAAAGCTGATGATCAACAGTAAACATGTATTTACAAAAGCGAGAATGTACTTACAATGAAGCTTCACCTATGCCACAAAAACAGAAATTCCTTGAAAAAATCAGCAGTGAACCTGGACTCAAAATATTAGTTCTGCTTTCTCTTCACAGATGCTGCCAAACTTGCTGAGTTCCTCCAGCAATTTCTGTTATTGTTTCTGATTTCCAACATCTATTGTTCTTTGCTTCTTTTTTCTTCGCCTTTGGTGTCTATTTGTCATGAGAAGGTTCATCTTTCTTTCCCTTTAACTGCATTAGGGGCTAGAGGACCTAGTAATGCTGAACGTATCCTTCCCAGTTGCAACTACACCTCCTCAGTTTGAATTCCCACAGGGCTGAGGGTGGGTAGGGAGAGTGGAGATGAAAGACCCAAACACTACTGTAAGACACTGCAAGTTGGGGGTGCAGGGAGTATCTATATCCCTTTGACCAGATACCTACTAACTCCATCTTCTCTACTTGTGAGGAAGGGGCATCTGGAGTGAAGTCAAAGCTCCTCCACCCCATCACCTTGCTGTTAGTCCTGAGCAACAATGGCGACAGCATGCATATCCAATAGATAAATGAATGTGCTGAACCTGGATCTCCATTGCAATCACCAACCTGTCCATCAAGATAGCCAGATGATCACATGCCAGAGGCAGCCTGGTACAAACAGCTTTGGTGGAGTCCTCTAACCTTTGACTCAGTTTGCTCAATGCTTCCAACAGAGCTGCCTTCTGCTTCTATGCCTGTGTGTGCATTTGTATGAAGTTGTTGGGGTCCTCTCCTGCCTGAGGCTGAACATGAGCCTGGGTTATGGCTGTCCTCGAAATGCGAGAGACCTGGGGTGTTTCTTCCTCAACCAGCCTCAATGACGTAGCTTCTAACTCTAATCTAGCTAAAGATCCCCCAAGGTGGAAGTTTCAAAGGGCAGCCTTGTCACTGCATTTTCTGGAGTATCTGTGGCTTCTTTCTCAGAGGTCAGGACCATCCTTTTGATGATGGAGACTGTGCAGATTCTATCAGTTCCAGCAGGGAACAAAAGAGAGAAGGAGAAGGATAGAAGTTGAGAATACATCCGCTGTGGTGATAATATGAGAGCCACAGCAATGAACAATGATTCTTAGTTAGCCAGCTTCTAATCAATGTGAATATACTACCCCCAACTCCATGGACTGTTAGCTTGTCAAGTAGTTTTATGAGCTACTTGAGTGTTGGTTCTCTGTTTTATGGAGACACCATTCCACAGTATCTCACTGAGGTCTTCATTTGCAACCTTTCAAATGGGAATTGGAACTTCTCCACAAAATCCTTTATTTCTTATTCCAAATAGAAAAATATAGCTCCAGGCAGAAGGAACAAACAATAGGCAAAGAAACAAACTTGTTCTGATTAAATGCAATGAAAACTGAAGCAATGAAAGCCATTGTTTCAGCATTATGGTTTATTCCTTCCACGGATATTAATATTAAAATGGGATAGCTAGGCAACATTGGTACACTACAAACACTGAGCAGCAACAAAGCACAAAGAAATGTGATAAATGTTATACAACTTCAACATTAACAAACTAATAGTTTGAGGACATATAAACCAATCTATGTCTCAGCTAGCAATACATATAATTTACCATGAAACATCTGTGACATACTTTAAACAAACATAACTAGTTCAGATGAAATCATTTGAGTTCATTAAATGGACTATGTTTCCTCCATAATGTAGTTCTTTTGTCAGTCCTCTCATAGAAATAATTGGTTAGGACTTAAATTTGTTATGTTTCATTATATATCTATGAGGCTTTGAGTCATCTTTCGGAAAGTTGAAAGCATACTGAAAGACAATGAAATATAAGGGGTGAAGGAGCAGAGGGACTTAGTGTGTATCTATACAGTTCTTTGAAAGTGGTGGGACCAGTAGAGAGAGCAGCAAGTAAAGCATATAATATGTTCCTTGGATGCTGCCTGACCTGTTGCGCTTTTCCAGCAACACATTTTCAGCTCTGATCTCCAGCATCTGCAGTCCTCACTTTCTCCTCATATAATATCCTCAGATTTATTAATAGGGGCATAGAGCAAGATGATATTCAACATATATAGGACACTTATCCAGAATATTGTGTACAGTTCTGGCTGCCACATTGTGGGAATAATGTGAACATATGGGCAAATGTGCAGAAGTAATTTACAAGAATGGATCCAGGGATGAGGAACTTCTTTTATGAGGATAGATTGAAGAAGTTAGCACAGCCCTCCTTGGAGTGACACCGAACAATTCTTCCGCCGCCTTCGCCTCCGTGCCTTCTTCTTCAATCAAGACTCTCGCCCACCCTCTGACGACCCCTTCTCCCACCTCCAACACACCCCGTCCACCTGGACACCCCGTGCTGGCCTCCTACCTGCCCTCGACCTCTTCATAGCAAACTGCCGCCGCGATATTAACCGCTACCTGAACTCCCACACTCCCCCCACCCACTCCAACCTCTCACCCTCGGAACGCGCAGCCCTCCACTCCCTCCGTTCCAACCCCAACCTCACCATCAAACCAGCTGACAAGGGAGGCGCAGTAGTAGTTTGGCGCACTGACCTTTACACCGCTGAGGCCAAACGCCAGCTCGCAGATACCTCCTCCTACCGTCCCCTTGACCATGACCCCACCCCCCACCACCAAACCATCATCTCCCAGACCGTCCATAACCTCATCACCTCAGGGGACCTCCCATCCACCGCCTCCAACCTCATAGTCCCACAACCCCGAACCGCCCGTTTCTACCTCCTGCCCAAAATCCACAAACCTGACTGCCCCGGACGACCCATCGTCTCAGCCTGCTCCTGCCCAACCGAACTCATCTCGGCATACCTCGACACGGTCCTGTCCCCATTAGTCCAAGAACTCCCCACCTACGTTCGTGACACCACCCACGCCCTCCACCTCCTCCAGGATTTCCGCTTCCCCGGTCCCCAACGCCTCATCTTCACCATGGACATCCAGTCCCTGTACACCTCCATCCCCCATCACGAAGGACTCAAAGCACTCCGCTTCTTCCTTTCCCGCCGTACCACCCAGTACCCTTCCACCGACACCCTCCTTCGACTGACCGAACTGGTCCTCACCCTGAACAACTTTTCTTTCCAATCCTCCCACTTTCTCCAAACAAAAGGAGTAGCCATGGGCACCCGCATGGGCCCCAGCTATGCCTGCCTCTTCGTAGGGTATGTGGAACAATCCATCTTCCGCAACTACACTGGCCCCACCCCCCATCTTTTTCTTCGCTACATTGATGACTGTATCGGCGCTACCTCGTGCTCCCACGAGGAGGTTGAACAGTTCATCCACTACACCAACACCTTCCACCCCGACCTCAAATTCACCTGGACAGTCTCGGACTCCTCCCTCCCCTTCCTAGACCTTTCTGTTTCTATCTCAGGCGACCGAATCAACACGGACATCTACTACAAACCTACCGACTCCCACAGCTACCTGGACTACACCTCCTCCCATCCTGCCCCCTGTAAAAACGCCATCCCATTCTCCCAATTCCTTCGTCTCCGCCGCATCTGCTCCCAGGAGGACCAGTTCAAAATACGTACAACACAGATGGCCTCCTTCTTCAAGGACCGCAATTTCCCCCCCGACGTGGTCGACGGTGCCCTCCACCGCATCTCCTCCACTTCCTGCTCCTCCGCCCTTGAGCCCCGCCCCTCCAACCGCCACCAGGACAGTACCCCACTGGTCCTCACCTACCACCCCACCAATCTCCATGTACAGCGCATCATCCGCCGTCACTTCCGCCACCTCCAAACAGACCCCAGCACCAAGGATATATTTCCCTCCCCTCCCCTATCAGCTTTCCGTAGAGACCACTCCCTCCGCGACTCCCTTGTCAGATCCACACCCCCCACCGACCCAACCATCACTCCCGGCACCTTCCCTTGCAACCGCAGGAGGTGCAACACTTGCGCCCACACCTCCCCCCTCACTTCTCTCCAAGGCCCCAAGGGAAACTTCCATATCCGCCACAGATTCACCTGCACCTCCACCCACATCATCTACTGCATCCGCTGCAGCCGGTGTGGCCTCCTCTATATTGGGGAGACAGGCCGCCTACTTGCGGAGCGATTCAGGGAGCACCTCTGGGCCACCCGGACGAACCAACCCAACCAACCTGTGGCACAGCATTTCAACTCCCCCTCCCACTCCACCGAGGATATGCAGGTCATTGGACTCATCCACCGCCAAACCACAACAACCCGACGGTCGGAGGAGGAGCGTCTTATCTTCCGACTGGGAACCCTCCAACCGCAGGGGATGAACTTGGACTTCACCAGTTTCTTCATCCCCCCTCCCCCCACCTTGTCTCAGCCGGATCCTTCCAGCCCGGCACCGCCTTCCTGACCTGCAGTCTTCTTCTTGACCTCTCCGCCTCCACCCTACTCCGACCTATCACCCTCACCTTGACCTCTTTCCACCTATCACATTTCCAACTCCCCTCCTCCAAGTCCCTCCTCCCTACCTTTTATCTTCTCCTGCTGAACACTCTCTGCTCATTCCTGAAGAAGGGCCTGTGCCCGAAACGTCGAATCTCCTGTTCCCTGGATGCTGCCTGACCTGCTGTGCTGTTCCAGCAATAAAGTTTCAACTTTGATCTCCAGCATCTGCAGACCTCACTTTCTCCTCCTTGGAGAGAGGAAGGCTGGGATTTGACAGAGAATTTCAAAATCGTGAGTGGGCTTGGTAGTGTGGATTGGGAGAAACTTTTCCCTCTTGTGAAAGGAAGAAGTACCAGAAGCATAAATTTAAAATTATTTATTGAAAAAGAAAGCAAGGGTGAGGAATTTTTGTTCAGCATGGAATACACTGTCTGGGAGAGTGCTGGAGTCAGGTTCAATTGAAGCATTTCCGAGGACATTTGATGATTATTTCAATAAAAGTAATATGTCAGGATATGGAGAAAAATGGCACCACATAATGATGCTCATTTGACAAGTCAGAGCAGGCACAATGATACATAAAACAAACACAAGAAAAACAATTCACTCACTGTTACATTGCCACAGGAAAAACAAGGCACAGCAATAGTTGGTCCCATGTAACTCCAAGTTCATCTCATCATACTAAACCTTAGATCTGATGCAACTAATTCAAATGATTACTTCTACATACTCTAGGAAGGAGTGACCCATTAGCTCAGTCTTGGCATTCCATATGTGAGTCAGGAGATAAAGCATTCATGCTATACTCCCAACAGTCTTAGCAACTAGATAACAGAATATGGTGTCTGGACATCATAGAAATACATCAGTTACTTACCTACACGGGACTGACTGTTACTTTTTTCATGTAAATATACCAATGACATAGGAATTGGTGAAACAATAATACGGTTTCTTTTTCTGAAGATAAGACTTTTTACAGGTACTATACATTGGGAAGCTCACATAGTACATTTATTCCTGATGCTGATACTATCCAGAGAACAAATTCATCATTTCCTGTTGCAGTAAATAACGACTGACAGTATACAAGATACATTCTGTTATATGTGGATGCCATTATATAACAATATGATTACTGGATTAGAAATTGTATTTTTGCTTTGAGGTTGTAAAAGTTGGACTTGAGACATAATCAGACAGCCTGAGAAATGAAGACTACAGCCTTAGATCTGATTACCAGTTTGACAGCCACAGGGGTAATTGCATTTTGTGGGGCTGGATCTTTCTCCTTCCTATCATAAAAAATAAAAACCATGAGGAGAGCAACAGGAGACCACTTTTTGCTTATCTTTCCTAGTGTGGAAATATATTCAGTAGAAGCTTTTGTAAAAAAAATTGCATAAGCACTTGAAAAAAAAATTCTCAATAAGACAGACTCAACTGGATGGCTCTCTAAAAAAAGCTGGCACAAGCTCCATTGGCCAAGTAATCTCATGCTGTGCTGTACTACTCTATCGTTCCACTGGTAACTCAAGAATCTAGAAAAGAACACACAAGACTAATATGGGATATTGGTTCTTACAATCAGAATAATAATCCTTCCCATGACTATGATTCATAAGTTGTGTGATATATTGATTATCCCTCAATTTGAAGATGATATCTACACATGGTTTCTGCCATGCATCTTCATGGCAATTCTCAAACCATGGATCTTTGGACTCAAAGGTAGGATGTTCTAGGAGATGGTGGGTTCCAGAGTGGATGATTTACTTCCTTTACTTTCATTCTCTCCTGCTGTTCTGTCTCATCATTAAGGCATCTGAACTCAAAATGGTGCAGTTGGATGGACAAATTGTTGTGGTTTGGAATGATTGTTAGCAAGCTCCTCCTGTCAATGCTGTTGCACTTCAAGAATAGTTGTGGAGCACTTTTGTTATATTTCTGCCCTTTCCTGGAATGTTGACCATTTGAAAATTGGCAGGGGGGGGGGAGTCGCAATTCTTACTGTGTCCATCCTCAACTGTCAAGTGCAGTGGGTCCTTTTTTGGGTCCACTCTTGTCTCTCAGGCTGAATCCAGGCCAATTCCAGCAAGACATCTAAACAGTATGTATTAGATGAGCTCAACATAATTTCAAGGCTTTATGCAACTGAAGGTTATGAAGTGGGCTCAGGATCTAATTCTGGATGGCCACTGGAAAGCCCTTGGAAGACAGCAGCCAATTTGCCAAAGTGTAAAGCTGCAGACAAAGAGGGACAAACAGTTTATTTATATTTAGAATGCCACAGCTGTCAGATGCAATGCTGGAAGGTAACCACTCCACGGATGACCAAGGTCAGATATAGGGTCCCTTGCTTAATGCACCATGTTCTTCGCAATGAGCCCATCATGTTGGCCTGGACATGGAATTCTGAGTCAAAGTGGGAACAGGGCCTTAATTGGCCCTTTGATTTTATCTAATGGACATCACTTTCATATCTATTACTTGTTAACAGACAAGCAATTCCACTCCAAGCCAATCACTTTCAAAAGTACTGGGAGTTATCAGGATGAAGGGAAACTAGTGCAGAGATTGTTGAAATCAAACAACAAAACCACCCCGCCCCCACTCATCTCACAATCTGGGTGCCAACCACTTTTAAGCTTGCAGCTCATAGTATCAATACCAACAACCAGACGCAGGTTTGCCTTTCTCAACCCCCGCCCCAACCACTGTCACTGTCATATAGCACTGCTTTGATGTTCAGGCCCAGCAGACACTTCCAGTTAAACTCTGAAAAAAGCAAAAATAATTTTGATTCCATTCCATTGATTCTAACCACTCATAAACACT
Source organism: Chiloscyllium plagiosum (assembly GCF_037043375.1). Classification (NCBI taxonomy): domain Eukaryota; kingdom Metazoa; phylum Chordata; class Chondrichthyes; order Orectolobiformes; family Hemiscylliidae; genus Chiloscyllium; species Chiloscyllium plagiosum. The sequence continues at coordinate 61,899,838 of NW_028270149.1, forward strand.
CACTGACAAACCACTATTTCAGGCAGAACCTGAGTGTTCATTCATTCAGCATGGGTTTTGACTCAGATATAAGTTTCTGACTCCATATTCGCTCATCACAATGATTGGCAACTTTCATATCCACAACATTATCTTTCTCTGCCCAGCTGCCGCAGATAAACAAGTGCCTTTGTCACCTCTGGATTCATCTAATACAATGCTCTCTCGGCTGGCTCCCTTCACTATCCTTGATAAAGGAAAAAAAGCCTTAATTTGTCGATAATAACAGGTAATCTAACTCATCAATCTCTCTATCCAAATATTACAGTTTACATTAAAACTATACAAACACATCTGTCAATTCAACTTATCTGCAGAAAGTTCTCTACTTCTGCATTGAATTGAAAATTAGCACTTAACATGCTATTAATAAAACCATGCCAGAAAGGATTCTTCACCGGATCAGTACTTGTTTATCAGAGGATTTAAAGGCTTTGAAATCAGGCAAGCATTATTGGCAGAGTTTCTTTACTGTAAATCCTCATGGATACATTAGCCTGTGCTTGTGTGCAGATTTGTTATAACTTTTCATACATAACTGTGCAAAATGGACTAAAATGTAGCTTATAAGCAATGCTTAGCTGTCTTATTTGCCCCATTCATTTAATTGGCCAAGAAAATTTATCTTTCCAATGAACTAAAGTTTATATAATCAAATTGCATTCTGTCCACTACAGTGTATCAGTCTTTGCCTATAATCATTGTGCTGCTACAATATTACGTAGCTACTTTTGACAATTACAATTGAGCTTTTATGATTGTAAATGCATGCTGAAATGAAAGTTGGCACCACACTGTTAGAGGTGCAGTATTTTGGGTGAATCATAAAACCAAGGCTCTGTTTCCTTTCTCAGGTGAATGTACAAGGTTTCCCGGCAAAATTTCGAAGAAAAGCAAAATGCATCCTCAGTGCACACTTATCACTTAAAAAACAATATCAGAAAAAAATATTCTGATCATTAATACATTGCTAGGAGAAATTGAGGACTGCTGATGCTGGAGATCAGAATCAACAGTATGGTGCTGGAAAAGCACAGCCGGTCAAGCAGCATCAGAGGAGCAGGAAAATCAACATTTCGGGCAGAAGCTGATGAAAGGTTTATACCTGAAATGTCAATTCTCCTGCTCCTCAGAATCTTCCTGACGTGCTGTCCTTTTCCAGCACCCTGCTCTCCACCCCCATTATTACATTGCTGCTTGTGGCAATTTGTTGACTGCAAATTGGTGATCACATTTCTTATATTACATTAGTGACTGCCATTCAACAGTACAGCATTGGCTGCAATGATGTACAGTGGTAGTGAAAGATGAAGTATTAGTATGACTCTTAGTTTTTATTCTTTAATGGCCTGATTCTTTCAATCTGTGTCAGAATCCTCACTTCTTGAAAAGTGGCACATGGAATTTAATCCTGAAAAGTGTGAGGACGAAGAAAGCAAGGGAGGACAGGTTGAATGGTAAGACACTACAGAAGGTCAGAGGGATCTTGGCATGCACTTCCATAAATTCTTGAAGGCAGCAGGACAAGTTGATTAAAAAAGCATATGAGATACTTGCCTTTAATAATCAAGACACTAAATGCAAGGACAAAGAGGTTCTGATGGAGCTGTATACAGCATTATTTAGGCCACAGCTAGAATACTGTGTGTAGTTCTAATCACTGCACTATAGGAAGGATGAGATTGCACTGAAAAGGGTGCAAAGGGGATGCACCAGCATGTTGCTTGGGCTGAAGTGGTTCAGCTATGAAGAACTAGATAGGCTTGGGTTTTTGCTTTAGAGCAAAGAAGGAAGAGAAGGGGCCTGATTGAGGTGTAGAAAGCACTAAGGTGCTCAGATAGGATAGAGTGAAACCTTTCCCCTCAGCAGAGGGGCCAGTAACCAGGAGGCACCTGTTCAGGATAAGGAGCAGGAGGTTGGAGGAAATGAGGAAAAATGTCTTCATTCAGAGGTTTGTGGGTATTTGGAACTGTCTGCCTAAAAGAGTGGTAAAGTGATTTAAAAATTATTCTGACGAGCCTTGAAATGCAAAGTGCTAGAAAATTGGATTGAAGAGATAAATGCTTAATGACCAGTATGGGCATGATAGGACAAAAGGGCCTTTGGCTGTGACTCAGGACAGGCAAAAAAATGGTCAATTTACCTTCTCAGAATATGTACAGCCAGACTTCTGATACTGGATCTGTTACAGCAGGAGTGCTCCAGCAAACCACACAGATAAAATGGATTTTTGCAGTAATCATGATCCTTTTTTATGGGATAAAGGTGCCACATTCTATATTTATTGGTCCTAGGATAATTTCAACAGCTACTGAGAGAAGGTAAGTAGGAGAAAGAGTAGCATGATATGTAAATGGATGAGATGGTAGAGTGGGTCATGTGTCAGATGTATGGTGGAAGGAGTTAGATTGAGTAGTCGGAAGAAAGGGGAGTGGGTGGTCAGATATCCACATGGTTGAATGCTAGGGATTGGATGAAGTGTCTGTCGTGTTTTTAAGAATCAGGTGTCATGGATTTGCTGAAAGGGATCATGGAGAGTGCAGGAATTGGAGGGTCAGGTTGAGGATCAGTGTATGTCATTGATTGGTGAGTACAAGTAGTTTAGGGTAGGGGTTGTGGGACAAGTCAGCATGAGTGACTGGAGCTCAGTGTAATCGTTAATCAGAGCTTAAAACAAGACTTTTAAGAAACCCTGATATGTGCTTTTCAGGCGATGTTCGGTGTCTGACTTCCTGGAAACCAGAAGATCTGTATCTATATGTTTTATTCTCAATTTCTTTCATATCTTTCCTAAATCCTAATGCAGCAAATGAACAGACTGGATAGGTGAGGGTCTAGTGGTATAACTGGTCGACTATTAATCCAGAGACCCTAGTAATGTTCCGGGGACTCGGATTCGAATCCTGCCATAGCAGATGGTGGAATTTGAATTCAATAAATATCTTGGAATGGCCATTGTCAGGAAAAAAAAACATTTGGTTCATTGATGTCATTTAGGGAAGGAAATTGCTGTCCTTACTTGGTCTGGCCTACTTGTGACTCCAGACCAACAGCCATATGGGTGACATATAAATGCCAACTGGGCAATTAGGAGTGGGTAAAAATGCTAGCCTGGTCCGTGACACCCACATCCTGTTAATGAATTATAAAAACAACTTGGCCCATAACTTTGAATATTAAGACATTTCAAGTACTTTATAAAGGTTGAGGTTTCTTGCCTGAACTAACCTATCACATTGTGCATTTCAGATTCCCCCCACCCCTCTGAGTAAAAATGCATTTTTTCCAAATAACCTTGCAATCTCCTGCCTTTCACTCTAAAATGATGACCTCTTGTTACTGACGCTTCCAATAAAGAGGAACAGCTGCTTTCCATCCACCCTGTCCATGCCCCTCATAATCTTATACACCTCAAGCAGGACCCTTTTCAGCTTCCTCGAAAAAAAAACACAAGCTTATGCAGCCTATCACTACACTGCTCCATCCCAGGCAATCTCCCGGTTAAACTCCTCTGCACTCCCTCCAGTGCAATCAATTCCTAAAGTTAGATGACCAGAACTGCACATAAGGACTCCAGTCTTGGTCTAATGAAAGTTTTGTACATCTCCAACATAATCTCCCTGTTTTCTAATCTATGTCATGACTGGTAAAGACAATGACCCATTGTACCATCTCATCCACTCATCTCTCACCTTTCTCCCTTTTAACTACCCTGTTAACCTGTCATGCTACCTTCAGGGATCTGTGACAACCACCGAAGATCCCTCTGTTCCTCTAAGCTCCCTCGTGTCCTATCATTCATTGAATATTTCCTTGTTACATCTTCCAAACTGCACCTTCTCACATTTTCAGGGTTATATTTTTACTGCCACTGATCTCCCCATTTGACCAGATTGTCTATATCAACCTTTTTGTCACAGTCAATCAGCCAATCTTTGTGTAAAGTGCAAACTTACACATCATACCCCTACATTTTTTTCTATATTTTTTACATTTATCTCAGGGAGCCCACATTGATCCCCGTGGAACATCACCACACACCAGGCTCCAGTACACAAACAGCCTTCTTTCACCATCTTCCATCTCCTACCAAGTTCTCAAGTGCTTTTACCTTCTTTATCAGTCTTCCAGGTGGGACTTTGTCCAAGTCTTTGTTAAATCTATATAAACTACACTAACTGCACAATCCTCATATATACACCCAGTCATCTCCTTGAAAAATTTAATCAAATTTGTCAGGTACGACCTTCCTCTGACAATGCCATGTTGACTATCCCCGATCAAGTCATGCCTCCCTAGGTGGAAATTAAATCTCTCCTTCAGAAACTTTGACAATACTTTCTCTACCACTGATGTAAGATTCATTGGTCTGTAATTCCCTGTTTTACCTGTACCACCCTTCTTGAAAAGTGGAACCACATTAGCTGTCCTCCAGTCTCCTGGCCCATCTCCATTGGCCAGAGAGGAATTAAACATTTGGGTCAGAGCCCCTGTAATTTCAACCCTCATCTCCCATAGCATCCTGGGATACAATTCAGAATGGGGGATTTGTCCACTTTCAGGGCTACCAAACTTCCAATATTTCTTCACGAATTGATAGCGTGGAGCTGAGAGAAGGAGTGGTTAGTTGGAGCATGACTGCAGCCTTTTGGTCAAGATTACAAGTAATTCACACCCAGTGACAGTCACTATGTTTGCTCAATATGTCAGGTCAAAGTCATTTCTGATAAGCTCCAGGAACTATCCTCATTTAAAAACAGTAAATTCAGGTAAACACCAGTGCCAACTGATTTATCCTCCTGTTACACATAAAGATAAACCTTAGTGCATTTATGATGAAAATAAAAATGCATTAACTCGTTAAACTGCTCTTGTAATGTATTGACCCTCATAAGGCAACACTCTGATATGAAAAACACAAGGTTAGACTCTTTTCTAACATAGCACATCATTCATCGAATTGTTTGAAAATCCATGCAATTGTAAGTGGGGAGGGAATGTGAAAAGGAGGTTTCAGTACGAGGGAATTATCGCTTTCAATGGATTCAGCCATGTCACTGGTCACAGGCTCAGCAATACTAATTTTCGTAATGTCCAGAACCATCTACTTCATGCATTTTAGAAATTGCTGAACTCCCCATCTAGATGGACTTTGCTGCTATCAGTTATCAAGCACCTTGTGCTAAAGGCCCATTTTGATGGTATTAGGCAAGAACTTTCGAAAGCTGATTGGGGGCAGATGTTTGCAGGTAAAGGTACGACTGGAAAATGGGAAGCCTTCAGAAATGAGATAACAAGAATCCAGAAACAGTATATTCCTGTCAGGGTGAAAGGGAAGGCTGGTAGTTATAGGGAATGCTGGATGACTAAAGAAATTGAGGATTTAGTTAAGAAAAAGGAGGAAGCATATGTAAGGTACAGACAGAAGAGATCGAGTGAATCCTTAGGAGAGTACAAAGAAAGTAGGAGTATACTTGAGAGGGAAATCCGGAGAGCAAAAAGGGGACATGAGATAGTTTTGGCAAATAGAATTAAGGAGAATCCAAAGAATTTTTACAAATACATTAAGGACACAAGGGTAACTAGGGAGAGAGTAGGGCCCCACAAAGATCAGCAAGGCGGCCTTTGTGTGGAGCCACAGAAAATGGGGGAGATATTAAATTAGTACTTTGCAACAGCATTTACTGTGGAAAAGGATTTGGAAGATATAGACTGTAGGGAAATAGATGGTGACATCTTGCAAAATGTCCAGACTACAGAGGAGGAAGTGCTGGATGTCTTGAAATGGGTAAAGGTGGATAAATCCCCAGGACCTAATCAGGTGTACCGGAGAGCTCTGTGGGAAGCTAGAGAAGTGATTGCTGGGCCTCTTGCTGAGATACTTGTATCATTGATAGTCACAGGTGAGGTGCTGGAAGACTGGACGTTGGCAAATGTGGTGCCACGGTTTAAGAAGGGTGGTAAGGACAAGCCAGGGAATTATAGACCAGTGAGTCTGACCTCAGTGGTGGGCAAGTTGTTGGAGGGAATCCTGAGGGACAGGATGTACATGTATTTGGAAAGGCACAGAATGATTATGGATAGTCAACATGGCTTTGTGCGTGGGAAATCATGTCTCACAAACTTGATTGAGTTTTTTGAAGAAGTAACAAAGAGGATTGATGAGGGCAGAGCAGTAGATGTGATCTATATGGACTTCAGTAAGGCGTTCAACAAGGTTCCCCATGGGAGACTGATTAGCAAGGATAGATCTTATGGAATACAGGGAGAACTAGCCATTTGGATACAGAACTGGCTCATAGATAGAAGACAGAGGGTTGGTGTTGGAGGGTTGTTTTTCAGACTGGAGGTCTGTGACCAGTGGAGTGCCACAAGGATTGGTGCTGGATCCTCTAATTTTTGTCATTTACATAAATGATTTGGATGCGAGCATAAGAGATACTGTTAGTAAGTTTGCAGATGATACCAAAATTGGAGGTGTAGTGGACAGTGAAGAGGGTTACCTCAGATTACAACAGGATCTGGACCAGATGGGCCAATGGGCTGAGAAGTGGCAGGTGGAGTTTAATTCAGATAAATGCGAGGTGCTGCATTTTGGGAAACCAAATCTTAGCAGGACTTATACACTTAATGGTAAGGCCCTAGGGAGTGTTACTGAACAAACCTTGGAGTGCAGGTTCATAGCTCCTTGAAAGTGGAGTCGCAAGTAGATAGGATAGTGAAGAAGGCATTTGGTATGCTTTCCTTTATTGGTCAGAGTATTGAGTACAGGAGTTGGGAGGTCATGTTGCGGCTGTACAGACATTGGTTAGGCCACTGTTGGAATATTGTGTGTAATTCAGGCCTCCTTCCTCTCGGAAAGATGTTGTGAAACTTGAAAGAGTTCAGAAAGATTCACAAGGATGTTGCCAGGGTTGGAGGATTTGAGCTATAAGGAGAGGCTGAACAGGCTGGGGCTGTTTTCCCTGGAGCGTCGGAGGCTGAGGGGTGACCTTATAGAGGTTTACAAAATTATGAGGAGCATGGATAGAGTAAATTGGCAAAATCTTTTCCCTGGGGTCGGGGAGTCCAGAACTGGAGGGCATAGGTTTAGGGTGAGAGGGGAAAGATATAAAAGAGACGTAAGGGGCAACTTTTTCACACAGAGAGTGGTACGTGTATGGAATGAGCTGCCAGAGGAAGTGGTGGAGGCTGGTACAATTGCAACATTTAAGAGGCATTTGGATGGGTATATGAATAGGAAAGGTTTGGAGGGATATGGGCCGGGTGCTGGCAGGTTGGACTAGGTTGGGTTGGGATATCTGGTCAGAATGGACGGGTTGGACTGAAGGGTCTGTTTCCATGCTGTACATTTCTATGACTCTATGACTAATAAGAAATTGAATTATATCAGTGAGTGTCATGTCAATCCTTTTGAATGATGTGTCTTGTCATAATTGAACAGCTAACGGCGAGTGCAAGCTGTGAGATGTAGGCAGCAGAACTAAGTGCATGAGGATGAGATGGAAATACGAATGTTAGTTGTGAGTCATGTTCATGAAGAATTTGGGGATTGATGAATTAGTGGAGGTGCGTCGTGCTTTAGAGCATATTAAGCTGTTGGTGAAATTGGTAACATTTAGCATTTTTAGGTGCATTTCCTGAAGTTTACCATTTGTTTAGGTTTGTAAACATTCTTGTGTTGCTGCATCCAGATCCCTGAGGCTCGATTCCTTGCATTGATCTCACTGTTGTCTCCAGCCATTACCTTCTCATCATGTGCCTGTAGACCTCCTACTCCTCTGCAGGTACAGGATATTTCTCCACCAAGTCTTGCAATTCAGCTTTGGAAAACTTTGGTGCACTCACTCTTCCATGTTCAGTCATTTTGCTTTATGAAGGGTCGTTTCAAATTATGTTAGCAGCTCCAACAGCCAATGGACCTTTCCATTAAGAGGAGTAGGCTTGGTATAAATAGATATAAGTAGCAAGCTTACAACACAGTTTTTAAAAATGTATAAAATATACAGCACTAAAGCAATCCATTCAGCTCAAACAATCTAGGCTGGAGTTTAGGCTCCCACTCAAGCTTCTGGCCATCTGCCTCACCAATGAACAGCAACGTTTATACTGATCCATACACACAGGCTGTGAGCAGGAGATGAGGAGTCCAGTGATTCCTAACATCCATGAATTAGATGGTGCTGGACATTATGAAAAGGAGAACAGTAAGAAGGCATTACTGCCTACAATAAGTTAAGTGGGCTTGACTCGATACAATGGCAACAATACATGCGAATGTTCTTATTGAGCTAATATCAAGGCAAACTGTCAAGGGTAGACTTGATTCCCGAGATCCTGATCACAATCTGACAACTGTAGACTCGTACAATATTACCAATTTATTTGAGTTACATGACAGAAGCAATCTGCCGTCTGAGCAAAATAAACTTCTGCTTTGTTGATATTGTTGCAGAAAACATCTATTCACGTTCGTTCTATGGCACTAAGCTCAATACCCAGAGTATGTGTTAGAGAGCTTTAGAGGTCACTGTATGCATTAGAATATTTCAGAATTAGTGTGTAAAACGTTTCTGAGTAGGAAACATGTAGTCAAGGTCACGAGCTCTTCAATTTAGTTTATACAATTGTGTTCCATGATAACATTTACTTTCCATAATATTATTGAACATACTGCATGTGATTCTCTTGTTGGCACAAAGCAAATGTTCACTTGCCATGGATAAAATGTAAAGCTGCACCCACATCCATTCAAGAGTTTTCAGTAGGGTGCAGCCCACCAGGCTCTTCACCGTTCTTTTTGGCAAGCACTCCACAGCGGAGATTACAGCTGATAAAGTCTGCAATAGAATTGTCAAAATTTGAAGAACTCATGTATCTACTTTATATTGAAAGTGATTACTGGGGTCCAGTCAAAGAACATGTGAGTTTGTTGAATTGCTTTAATAAGGTGACTAAAGATAATTAGTCTTGCCAAGCCATGTTCAATAAAGGCATGTCATATTATGAACTTTTAGTCTAGGTGTTAGATTTGGAGGTAGGTGAGCACTTTGGTGATAGTGACCACAATTCGGTTATGTTTACTTTAGCTATGGAAAGGGATAGGTATATACCACAGGGCAAGAATTATAGCTTGGGGAAAGGCAATTAGGATGTGATTAGGCAAGATTTAGGATGCAAAGGATGGGGAAGGAAACTGTAGGGGATGGGCACAATTGAAATGTGGAGCTTTTCAATGGAGCAGCTACTGTGTGGCCTTGACAAGTCTGTACCTGTCAGGCAGGGCAGATGTTGTCAAGTGTGGGGGCTGTGGTTTGCTAAAGAAGTTGAATCTTTTGTCAAGAGGTAGAAGAAGGCTTACATTAGGAGGAGATGTGAAGGGCTCAGTTAGGGGGCTTGAGAGTTACAAATCAGCTAGGAATGACCTAAAGAGAGCTAATAAGAGCCAGGAGGGGGCATGAGAAGTCTTTGGCAGACTAGGGTCAAGGAAAAGCCTACAACTTTCAATAGGTATATCAGGAATAAAAGAATGACTAAAGTAAGGTTAGGGCCAATTGAGGACAGTAGTGGGAAGTTGTGCATGGAGTCTGGAGAGATAGGAGAAGTGCTAAGTGAATATTTTTCATCAGCATTCACACTGGAAAAAGACAATGTTGTCAAGGAGAATATTGAGATACAGGCTACGAGACTAGATGGGATTGAGGTTCACAAGGAGGAGATGTTAACAATTCTGGAAAGTGTGAAAATAGATAAGAACCCCTGGGCCAGATGGGACTTATCCTAGGATTCTCTGGGAAGCCAGGGAGGAGATTGCAGAGGCTTTGGCTTTGATCTTTACATCATCATTGTCTACAGGAATAGTGCCAGAAGACTGGAGGATAGCAAATGTTGTCCCCTTGATAAAGAAGAGGAGTAGAGACAACCTTTTGAGCCTTACGTCAATTGTGGGTAAAGTGTTTGAAAAGGTTATAAGAGATAGGATTTATAAACATCTAGAATGGAACTAGTTGGTTAGGGATAGTCCACACAGTTTTGTGAAGGGTAGGTCTTGCCTCACAAACCTTATTGAGTTTTTTGAGAAGGTGGTCAAACAGATGGATGAGGGTAAAGTGGTTGATGTCGTGTATATGGATTTCAGTAAGGCATTTGATAACATTCCCCATGATAGGCTATTGCACAAAATAAGGAGGCATGGGTTTGAGGGTGATTTAACAGTTTGGCTCAGAAATTGGTGAGCTGAAAGAAGACACAGGGTGGTGATTGATGGGAAATGATAGAGACAACTCTGATGTTGAGAAGGCATACTCTGTGTTGCTTTTAATGTTAGAGGGATTGAGGAGCCATGAGGTCATGCTATAGCTGTACGAAGCTTGGTGTGGCCTCACTGGATTATTGGGTACAGTTCTGGTCACCACATTATAGGGAGGATATGGAAGCATTGCAAAGGATTCAGAGGAGATTTACCAGGATGTTGCCTAGTATGGAGGGAAGGTCCTATGAGAAAGGCTGAGGGACTTGAGGCTGTTTTTGTTAGAGAGAAGAAGGTTGAGAGGTGACTTAATTGTAAAATATAAGATAATCGGAAGGTTAGATAGGGTGGGCAGTGAGAGCTCTTCCCTTGGATATTGATGGTGAGGACAAGGGACATAACTTTAAATTGAGGGATGATAGATATAGGACAGATGTCAGAGATAGTTTCTTTACTCAGAAAGTAGTAGGGGCGTGGAATGCCCTGCCTGCAACAGTAATAGACTCGCCAACTTTAAGGGCATTTAAATGGTAACTGAATAAGTATATGGGTGAAAATGGAATAGTGTAAGATAGATAGGCATCAGATTAGTTCTACAGGTTGGTGCCACATTGAGGGCAAAAGGCCTGTATTGTGCTGTAATGTTTTATATTCTATTTTCTATGTTCGAGTCAATACTTTTTAATACTTGAACAGAAACAAGCTGTTCAGATACTTGTCTCAATTCATGTGCATTTTGGCACTTCAGCTATAGTCAATGTGATTTCCTTGAATTCCAGGAGCAGCAATATCTATTCTATATACTGTTGCATTGTTTTGGAATTTTGGAGAAAAAATAGTCAAAACAACATCACTTTTAAAAGGAGAAGAACAGATAAAGGAAGCACATGGTGAGGTCAGTGCAGGACAGAGAAAGAGAAGGAAACCCACACTGCTAACTGACAAATCAGTGAAGCTGCACAGTTATTGCCTTTGTTATTGAATTCATGTATCGCTGGACATCAGAGTGCGTCTGGGAAAATTAACAAACAGTAAAATTCACAACTAATCTTGGAGAAACCTGTTTGGGAGAGGTCACAGCACAGAAACAGATAAGTGAATATTTTAAGTGTGGCTTTGCAGTAAGTCTGCAGTAGTGAGTAGAGTGGGTTCTGTCTTGATGATATGTTTTATTGATCTATGTCTCTTGATTAAACTTAAAATATAAGCCATAATTATGCATTTAACCTGCAGTGTTTTGCAGAGGAATAAGACAGTGCTATTTTCTGGGTGGGACCAGGGAGATAGTGAGGAAAGATTTCAATCTGAGACTGGTACAGTTGAGAACAGAAGCGAGTCAAACAGTCAGGGCAGGCAGGGACAAAGCGGAGAACAAGGTAGGACTTGGGCGGCACAGTGGCACAGTGGTTAGCACTGCTGCCTCACAGCGCCAGAGACCCGGGTTCAATTCCTGCCTCAGGCGACTGACTGTGTGGAGTTTGCACATTCTCCCCGTGTCTGCGTGGGTTTTCTCCGGGTGCTCCAGTTTCCTCCCACAGTCCAAAAATGTGCAGGTAGGTGAATTGGCCATGCTAAATTGCCCGTAGTGTTAGGTGCAGGGGTAAATGTAGGGGAATGGGTCTGGGTGTGTTGCGCTTCGATGGGTTGGTGTGGACTTGTTGGGCTAAAGGGCCTGTTTCCACACTGTAAATAATCTAATCTAATCTAATCTAGACTGATAAATTAAACTGCATTTATTTCAATGCAAGAGGCCATACAGGGAAGGCAGATGAACCCAGGGTATGGTTAGGAGCGTGGGACTGGGATATCATAGCATGACAGAAACATGACCCAGGAATGGACAGGACTGACAGCTTAATGTTCCAGGATACAAATGCTACAGGAAGGACAGAAAGGGAGGCAAGAGAGGAGGGGGAATGGCATTTTTGATAAGGGATAATATTACAGCTATACTGAGAGAATATATTCCCAGAAATACATCCAGGAATGAGAAATAAGAACGGGATGATCACCTTATTGGGATTGTATTATAGAAGGAAATTGAGAAATAAATTTGTAAAGAGATCTCAGTTATCTGTAAAAATAATAGGGTGGTTATGGTAGGGGATTTTAACTTTCCAAACATAGATTGGGACTGCCAGAGTCTTAAGCTTTTAGATGGAGAGGAATTTATTAAGTGTGGACAAGAACATTTTCTGATTCAGTATGTGGATGTACCTATTAGAGAAGGTGTAAAACTTGACCTACTGTTGGGAAATAAGGTAGGGCAGGTGACTGAGGTGTCAGTGGGGGAGCACTTTGGCGCCAGCAACCATAATTCTATTAGTTTTAAAATAGTGATGGAAAATGATAGACCAAATCAAAAAGTTAAAGTTCTAAACTGAAGGAAGGCCAATTTTGATGGTATTAGGCAAGAACTTTCAAAAACTGAATGGGCGCAGATGTTTGCAGGTAAAGGGACGGCTGGAAAATGGGAAGCTTTCAGAAATGAGATAACGAGAGTCCAGAGAAAGTATATTCCTGTCAGGGTGAAAGGAAAGGCTAGTAGGTGTAGACAATGCTGAACGACTAACAAAATTAAGGTTTTGGTTAAGATAAAGAAGGAAACATATGTCAGATACAGACAGGATAGATCAGGTTAATCCTTAAAAGGGTATAAAGGCAGTCGGAGTATACTTAAAAGGGAAATCAGAAGGGCAAGAAGTGGACTTGAGATAGCTTTGGCAAATCGGGTTAAGGAGCATCCAAAGGGTTTTCACAAATACATTCAGGACAGAAGGGTAACTAGGGAGAGAATAGGGCCCCTCAAAAATCGGCAAGGTGGCCTTTGTGTGGAGCTGCAGGAGATGGGGGAGATATTAAATGAACACCTTGCATCAGTATTTACCGTAGAAAAGGACATGGAAGATATTGGATGTAGAGAAATAGATGGTGACTCTTGAAATATGTCCATATTATGGAGGAGGAAGTGCTGAATGTCTTGAAACACAAAGACATGGATAAATCTGCAGGACCTGATCAGGTGTACCCTAGACTTCTGTGGGAAGCTAGAGAAGTGATTGCTGGGCCTCTTGCTGAGATATTCATATCATAGATCATCACATGTGAGGTGCTGGAAGACTGGAGGTTGGCTAACGTGGTGCCACTGTTAACGAAAGGTGGTAATGGCAAGCCAGAGAACTATAGACCATTGAGCCTGATGTAAGTGGTGGGCAAGCTGTTGGAGGGAATCCTGAGGGACAGGATGTACATGTATTTGGAAAGGCAAGGACTGTTTATGGATAGTCAACATGGCTTTGTGCGTGGGAAATCATGATTCACAAAGTTGATTGCGTTTTTTGAAGAAGTAACAAAGAGGATTGATGAGGGCAGAGCAGTAGATGTGATCTATATGGACTTCAGTAAGGCGTTCAACAAGGTTCCCCATGAGAAACTGGTTAGCAAGGTTAGATCTCAAGGAATACAGGGAGAACTAGCCATTTGGATACAGAACTGGCTCAAAGATAGAAGACAGAGGGTGGTGGTGGAGGTTTGTTTTTCAGACTATAGGCCTATGACCAGTGGAGTGCCACAAGGATCGGTGCTGGGTCTACTATTTTTCATCATTTACATAAATGATTTGGATGTGAGCTAAGAGGTATAGTTAGTAAGTTTGCAAATGACACCAAAATTGGAGGTGTAGTGGACAGCGATGAAGGTTACCTCAGATTACAACAGGATCTTGACCAGATGAGGCAATAGGCTGAGAAATGACAGATAGAGTTTAATTCAGATAAATGCCAGGTGCTTCATTTTGGGAAAGCAAATCAGAGCAGAGTTGCAGCAGATAGGATAGTGAAGAAGGCATTTGGTATGCTTTCCTTTATTGGTCAGAATATTGAGTACAGGAGTTGGGAGGTCATGTTGCAGCTGTACAGGACATTGGTTAGGCTACTGTTGGAATATTGTGTGCAATTCTGGTCTCCTTCCTATCGGAAAGATGTTGTGAAACTTGAAAGAGTTCAGAAAAGATTCATAAGGATGTTGCCAGGGTTGGAGGATTTGAGCTGTAGTGAAAGGTTGAATAGGATAGGGCTGTTTTCCCTGGAGCGCGGAGGCTGAGGGGTGACCTTATAGAGATTTATAAAATTATGAGGGCATGGATAGGATAAATAGACAAAGTCTTTTCCCTGGCAGTGGGGGAATCCAGAACTGGAGGGCATAGTTTTAGGATGAGAGGGGAAAGATATAAAAGATAACTAAGGGGCAACTTTTTCACGTAGAGGGTGATATGTGTATGGAATGAGCTGCCAGAGAAGTGGTGGAGGCTAGTACAATTGCAACATTTAAAAAGCATCTTGATGGGTATATGAATAGGAAGAGTTTGGAGGAATGTGGGTTAGGTGCTGGCAGATGGGTCTAGATTGGGTTGGGATATCTGGTCGGCATGGACAATTTGGACCGAAGGGTCTGTTTCTGTACTGTACATCTCTATGACTCTATAAATCTCTGGTGAATACCTAATTAGTTATGGACTGATGGTGGGTGTGGGAATTCCTTATTCAGGGAATTCACACATCTCATTGATGATGGATCAGCACTTGTCATCTATGGTGTGTTCAGATGGTCTTTCAACATGTTTTGTACTTGGTTAAAAGAAACATCAAACTGCAGTGGCCATTGTTAGATTTTCATTGCACCACAATGGCCAACACTCTCCAAGACTATGTGGATCTTCAAAATGTTATCCCAACAGCCATACAATTAGAAATCGGCTCTCAGAATCGCATCCATAGACAGTTCTGAGTTCTGAAGAGGGGTCACTGGACCAAAAACTGTAACTTGGAATTCTCTCCACAGATGTTGCCAGACCTGCTCAATTTTTCCAACAATTTCTGTTTTTGGTTTTGTTTCTGATTTCCAGCCCACACAGTTCTTTCAATTTTTTGTAAGCTATGAGAAAGTTTGGTTGAGGCAGCTGTGGAGTCAGTGACCTCTTCCAAAAATAGACATCAAAAAATCGGAATTGCAGATGGAAAATATGAAGGCAAGAGAAAGCAGGACATTAGAAGTAAAGTCAGCACCCCTGAAGCCTGCCTTCCATTAAAGATTACAATTGTGACAAATCCAGGAAGATCAAAATAGAGTATTTGCATATTTTAAAAAAAGTTATAACTAGCAAAAAGAGATGCTGATGAAAACAATGCAACTAAAAATATACACACAATACCGAATTTGTCCAAATTTTCATCCAATCAGTTAATAATAACTTGTTTAGTGTGAAAGTGGGAGAATAACATAGATTGGTGTTCTTTTTGTTTATGTCCCTTGACTTGCTTTGGATTACTTTGTATTCTAACCACAATGTGAAGTAACATGCCTTAAGGTTGGCAGCTTCAACTTCTAGTGGTGAAATTACTCTATTATTTGTAATTTTTTGTTGTGGATTGATAGTTACTGTGATGACACTGTAGGCAACTGGATCCAATCTCGATTGTGAGCAAAATCATTCCTTTCTTCTGGAAAGACTACAAAGGTTAAGATTAGATTCGATTCCTTACAGTGTGGAAACAGGCCCTTTGGCCCAACAAGTCCACACCGACCCTCCGAAGAGTAACCCACCCAGACCCATTTCTCTCTGACTAATGCACCTAACACTATCAGCAATATAGCATGGCCAATTCACCTGGCCTGCAGTAGGAAACCAGAGCACCCGGAGTAAACCCATGCAGACACAGGGAGAGTGTACAACCTCCACACAGACAGTTGCCCAAGGCTGGAATTGAACCTGGGACCCTGGTGCTGTGAGGCGGCAGTGCTAACCACTGAGCCACCATGCCACGCTGTGTTCCTATTTTATCTTATCTTAGTCCTATCAATATTTACTCTGAAGCATACAGTATGAAGTTTAGAAAACAAAAAAAAACTGCAGATGTTAGAAATCAGAAGTAAAACAGAAATTGCTGAAAACATTCAGCAGGTCAGCAGCATCTATGGAGAGAAAGCAAAGTTAGCATTTTGGGTCCAGTGACTGTTCCTTAAAACTGTTCTGAAGAACAGTCACTGGGCCTGAAACATTAACTCTGCTTTCTCTCCACAGATGTTGCTGGACCTATTGAGTACTTTGAGCAATTTCTGTTTTTCTAGTATAAAGCTTGTTCCATTTTTACATGCGAGTTCACTAATCCAATAAAGTTATGTAAAAGTTTTAATTGTTTTCCACTGATGTGCACTTCCCAGACAGCAAAATTAATACGCAGCAATAAACATTTATTTAATTTTCTTTTCAAATTAATATTAAATGATTTAGTTTGCTTGGGATGCATCATGGAGGAAATAATTAGGAGAAAATGATTAGAATGCAATTAATTGAAAAATGGTATAATATAAACATAAATAATTAAAGAAATATGGATATGAATTTGAAACACCTATACTCTTCAGAGACTGCATTTATGAATGTTTTTAAAAATCCCCAAAGTTTGCTTTGTACTGAAAAATGCCATTTTGTTTTGCACAAGATTATTTGTCTCAAAATGCCTCAGAGGGCTTGTTTCATTCAAGCATGTAATCAGTGCAACACACAATACAGTTTTAGTACCAAACAGAATTGTGAGCAGGTTAGTAAATACTTTAAAGCTGAGCTGCATTAAGGATATTTCATGCAATGAAAGCCACAGATTCAGTTACTGGTGTACTTGGTATATTTACAAAAGAAAAACATTACTGTTGTTTTTACTTTTCGTTGGCGGAATCTTTGCTATTAAGTTGAAGGAAAACCTTTCAATTGTATTGGTTAAAGGAATTGCCACAATCCTCTAGCACATGCTGTAAAACTAAAACATCAATGGTTTTAAAAATATATTGCTCTTCGTTAGATAACAACATTCATTTTATCAGCACGTTTTATTTGTTTTTGATAAAATTGTCCCAAATGATTGTGTATATTTGTTCTATTATTGAAAACTAAATGAAATTTAAATAGGTATTTGATGGATAATTGATATGACGTGAATTTGTGACATCATTCAAAATATTTGCCTTACCTGTAGATAAAATCATAACATGTCAAAGATGATTGCACGATATTTGAAAACGTCCAAAATGCATGATATAAAAACATTTATTTCTCTATAAAAACACTTCAGAATGTGCTTGTATCAGGAAGTTGTTTTTAAAAGCACATTTGCAGATGACAAAAATGCGGATTGGAGTTTACAGTTGCCAGCATTGTAATTGTAGGATATCAGACCCTGAAAATGTCTTGGAGTCCATATCCATTCCTATTCCTATTATTGTATAAGTGTATGAGGATATGAAAGCGTCAATACTTAGAAACATTGTAAGCATGACCCACTATGATAATGTCATGTAGACTTGATTGGAAAACAGTTTAGACTCTTGAACGTACATTCCGGACGCTCCCCATGGTCTCTATAACAATGTCTATCTTATCAGTGTAACTTGTACATATTATTATGCTGTCAATGACAACTTGTTTAAGACAAAATCCTCTTCTTGTTGGACTAATAAGTGTTTTTCCTCCACCATATCAGACCAAGGGGACCCTGTAAATTGCTAGTTTAAGTAAGTGTAGTGACAGCAAAGCTATCATTGCCCTTTGACATTCAATGGTATTGTCATCACCAAATCCTCCACTATCAACATCCTAAGAGTTATTATTGACCAGAAATTAAATTGGACTATTATTGGTCAGAGATTTCTCAGTCAAAAGTATCATCTGATCACAGTCCAGGGGGTGATCATGGTCAGTTGGGCTGTAGGTTCAATGAGGGTCCAGGAATTCTTGTCATTTCATCTGCATTGGATTAAGGTCAATCCTGCTGGTCAATCCAACCAGTCTGGGGAGAGCAGATAATTCTGATGAGGAACTCCAAAGACATCAGTAAGGAGCTGTCCATACAAGTCAGCCTGATGGGTAGCCACAGTCAGCTCTCAGCATGCCACACCATAAATGTCAAGAGTTTCTCATGGGACAATCCATGTCATATTCAGGAAAGCGATAAACTCAAGTTTGGGGATCACAATCATTGTACTGATGTAGAATGAATACTGCCCGTGATGGGATGACAGCACATCAAATATAGGATGGGATCTGTGGGTGAGGCTTGTTTGAAAGCCACCAGTATCTTGGCTTCAGCAGGATACAGTAGGTAGTGATTGTGGGCAAGACGATGTGAATGGCCAGGGGTTGAAGAGGAAAACTGGTGATCTGGACTGTCAAATAAAAGGTTTGGGTGAGAAGTTCAAAGCTCACAGGGTTGGCAGGGACAGCAACACAATCATAAACTTTTGTATGTCTAGATGGCAGTGGTTTGGAAAGTGTTGTCTAAGGAACCCTACTGAATGTTATTGGTGTATTTTTAGATTGAAACTCAGTAGCAGCAGAGTGTACAATGGTGAAGGGATGGAATGTTTATGATATAATGCCATTTCAGCAGGCTGCTTTGTCTTAGATCGTGGGAAGCTTCTTGAGGGTTATTAGAGTTACACTGATCCAGGCGAGTGGGGAGTATTCCATCGCACTATTGACTTGTGCTTTGTAGATGGTGAACAGGCTTTGGAGAGTCAGGGACAAGTTACTCACTGCAAGGTCTCTAGCCCCTGACTTACTCTTGTGGAGGGAAGGCAAAGCAGATATGGTGTTCCCAATGAAGTGGCAATGAGCTCAATGTCAAATCAGGCCAAATTTCTGTGAGTGTCCAAGTAAGTCCAAAGCAAGTGAGTGCTAAAAGAAAGTAAGATAAGATCCCTGATATGCAACCTGTGCAGATAGTCATAGAGTTGTACATCATGGAAACAGACCCCTCAGTCCAAGTTGTACATGCCAAACAAATATCTTAAAGTACTCTAGTCCAATTGCCAGCAGTCCAATATCCCTTTAAACCCTTCCTATTCATTATACCCATTCAGATGGTTTTAAATGTTGTAATTGTACCAGCTTCCACCACTTGCTCTGGCAGCTCATTCCATGCATGCACCACCCTCTGTGTGGAAAAAGTTACCCTTTAGGTCCTTTTTAAATCTCCCCCCCCCCCCCCTTCTTAAACTATGCTGTCTAGTTTCAGACTCTACTACCTTATTTATTTGCCCTATCCAAGCCTCTCATGATTTTAAAAACCTCTAAAAGTCACCCCTCAGCCTCCGATGCTGCAGGGAAAACAGCCATAGCCGATGCAGCCTCTCCCAATAGCTCAAACCCTCCAATTCTGGCAACATCCTTGTAAATCTTTCCGAATCCTTTCAAGTTTAACAACATCTTTCCTATAGCAGGGAGACCAGAACTGGACACAGTATTCCAAAAACGCATGAGATGGGTATGTTACTCTACATGTTATGACATGTTAGGAGCATTATAAAATGGCATTGAGCCCTGAAATGCTGTATTGATGGACTGAAGTGAATTCTGAGTTAGTTTGAGATCAGCTCTCAGGACATAGTGAAGCTGATGTTTTGCCAATACTGACTTCCATGGATGAAGTGTGGAATTCAGTTATTGCCCATGAGTGTCCAGTAACATTTTGGTGAATTGTTCTGAAGATGGAAGCCAATACAGAAGAAACTAATGAGCTACACCTACCAGTAAACCACTCTGACTCTCAAGTTGTGAATCAGTGCAATCTATTTTTTTCATCAATGCATGGGAGAATTGCAAACTGCATATTAGTGAAGGACAATTAGCTAACAATGAGAAGCCAACATGGAAAAAAAAGGGAGTGCCACTTACTAGCAAGACTCTCTATCAGCCATTAAAACTTAAGAGGAAAATCAGATTTTTATTCTCAATGTCTAGAATCAGATTGAGAATAATTCTTGTTGTATTTTCCCAAATCTTTCCTCATTGCTCATGCCCTCAAATGTTGTGGGAATTCAGGCCTTCCTGCTGTCCTCAGGGAAGATACAGAAAAACCCTCTCGTGAACCAAGTGACCAGTGAAAATGAGGAACTGAAATAAATGTGTTCATAAAAAGATCCTTCTGGAGAAATTAATAGGACAGAAACTTGGCAAACTCTTACTCCTGATTGTCTACACCCAAAAGTGTTCAATGAGGTGGCAGTAGAAATAATGGATGCATGGATGACCACCTTCCAAAATGTTATAGAATGTGGATTTATCACTGCAGATTGGAAAGTAGCAATATAACTGCACTCTTTAAGAAAGGATGGAGAGAGAAGAAGGGCAATACCCCTAGAATTTCTTTCCTTCATCCCTCCATACTGGTTCCTCTCCTCCCCTGCCTGCCTGTCCTGGCTCCCACTCCACTTGTCAGAGTATAATAGTCTGGTCCAACATCCCCTCCATTCCTTCAATTCAACCAAACCCAACAATTTAACTCCAGGTGCATGACTCCACACCCTTGGCCGTGCCGTCACCTGGGCTTCCCTAATCCCCCCAACAGAAGGAAGAAACCATGCCTTAAAGTGCCCTTCATCCATTAAATGGCTAGAGAACAGTCCCTAGGTGAGGGTTAAGTTTGTGACTGACTGATTCACCGGCATGGAAAGGAATTCAGCCACCCCAAATATTAGTTTGCAGAAACCATAATCTTTGCTATTTTATTGTTGAATACAGAGTACATTGCCATCACTGTTAATTGTTTAGAAGCAGTGATTGTACCATTTTGGCATCTGTGTTTGCATTTCAGGCTGTAGATGTATGATAAGAACTAATCTTTTGTTTATAATTGTTTGACAATCCAAGTGGAATACAGATGTAGGCAGTCTCTACGCAGCACTGACTAAATGTAACATTTGTTCTGTTAACACAACACTAGTTTACTGGTCCACCAGCCTGTGAATAAGACCAAAATAATTTTTGTATTTGTATTATCTTAAGAATTGTGTGAAGTCTCCAAGCAATAAGTTGAGTTTGGACTAGTTTACTCCACAGACAAAATAAATATTTGTGGAAATATGGTCTGTTTGGCACCAACACTGGTGGCTCATTAGTGGAAAATTATCCAATTCATCTCTGTCCAGTTCTTAGCAAAATCTGTCCATTATTTTTAGTTCCAAAGGAAGTGGTTTAGAAGTGCAGGGAATGGAAATGTCACCTAGTGAAAAATAGGTTGCCTCTCTCAGATTAGGGTTAATGTTGAAGAGTTTATAATGAATTTATATGTGAGCTAAAAAGGAGGAGTGAATCAGCATTTAATAAACTTGCACTATAATTTGTGTCTTCACTGCATGTTCTGCATTTCTGTCAGAAGAAAATTCACTTGTTACAATATAACAGTGGCTTAAAAAAATGACACTTTGGAATTGACAAAAATAATACTTTGCCATGAAAAAAATGCAGCAGAGAGAATCATGTGAGACAAACATGGAGATGAAATCAAGGGCAGAACAAGAATTCTTTTTGACCGATCTCACTTTACAATATGTCATATACGGAGCAAGTCAGTTGCAAATACAGAAAAACATCAAAAACCATTGACAGCTTCAGCACTCTTCTCTCCAAAGTGATGCTAATAAAGAGAATTAAACAATATCGGTGCTTGCAACTGTCAACAATTATATCCCAGTCAGCCTTTGAACTAGGGATTTAAGTTGATCTTTAGCATTACCTTCTTACCTGAAAAGACCTTCAGAAAGACATTCAGTAATTTTATGGAGTAACAGACAAAAATCACATAACAAGATGCTTTTAGTTTCATCTGTAGAATTATAACAATTCTGATCTGTACCTGACAGTCCTAACGCAAAGAAAAATACAGGCATTTTTTTACAGCTAATCAATTTGGTTAATGAAACATAGGGGAGGTGGTGGCATAGTAGTTTTTCACTGGACAAGTAATCTAGAGACTGGATTAGTGGTGCTGGAAGAGCACAGCAATTCCGGCAGCATCCGAGGACAGGCAATCTAGAGACTCAATGGACCACGCTCTGAGGGAATGTTTTTGAATCTGGCTATAGCAAATTGTGGAATTTGAATTTAAATAATAAAAATCTCAAATTAAAGAAAATAAACTCCTGAAAGGATAAGTATCTGAAAAATCTGCCCTCTTCACCTGATCTGGTCTGCATGTGACATCAGGTCCACAGAAATGTGTTTGACTCAAAAATGTTCTCTGAAATTGCCAAGCAAACAACTCAATCATATTTAACAAAAATATTAAAAGATTCAATCCTAAAAAGAAATGTATCTAGATGTGCCACCCAACATTAACCAAAGCATTGGTTACAATTACAATTGCACACGTGGCTCTGTCAACCCTGCACATTCCTATGTAGAGATTTATGTGGAAAGTGGAACAGCTGACCTATAGTCATACTTATGGAATCATATCTCACATACAATGTCCTAAGCACCACCATTACCATTCCAACAGGGATGGTGTACAGTGTAGGGGAACTCCTCAACATTGACACCAAACTCCATGAACCCACATGAGTTTAGCTCAAACATGGGAAAGGAAATCTCCTGCTGATTATCACCAACTCCATTGTACTCACCACAGTCATCACCACTACCAGATGAATCAGCTTTCCCTGTGTCGAAAACCATTGGGAGCAGTACTAAGGTGGGGGAGAGTCAAGGACCTAGTATGTATCCGGGCAGAGGGACAACACTGTTCATCACCAAGAATAGCTCGGTATCAGCACCATTGTCTGAGCTAACCAAGTCCTAAATGAAATAGCTGGTCAATTGAGTCTGTGACATGTTTTGAGGAAACCAACAAGAGGGAAAGATCTACATGACATCACCCTCACCAAGGTGCTGGATTTGTATATATCCTTAACAGTGTTGCTATGAATGACCATCACACAATATTGTGGAGATAATGTCATGCTGCCGCACTGAGGATAGTTTACATTGCATTGTGCGGCACTCTCACTAGGCTGATATATTTCAAACAGATCTAGCAACTCAAGGTTGGGCAATCATGAAGCGATGCAAACCATTAGTAGCATCAGAATTGCATTGAAGCTCAATTTACTTGGGGTTAATTTAGTAACATCTCATATCCCCACTCAATTACTACCATCAATCAAGGGGATAAACTCTGATTCAATAAAGATTGAAGGAGGATATGACAGGAACAGCACCAGGGATAGCTAAAAATGAGGTGTCAACTTGGGAAGGTACAGTACAGGGCTCCCTGTAAAGCAAGCATCATAAGCTGCATGCAATACATAAAGTTCAGTGATCCCACCACAAATGGGCCAAATCTAAGCTAAGCTAAGTTAAATAGTAACTATTTAACTATTCACAGGAGGAGGCCTCACAAATATCACAATCCTTAATGATGGGGAAGCCAAGTACAACAGTGCAAAAGACAAGGCTGAAGCATTTGCAGGCATCTTCAGGCAAAATCGATCAATCCTGGCCTTCTATTGAGGTCCCCAGTGTCACAGATGCCAGTCTTCAGCCAAATTGATTCACTCCAAATGTGATCAAGTAATGGTATTTATTCCTCAGTGGTGTGCTGATCTTCTCCATCTTCCCACTGAGGCTGTGCTGGTTGATTGAGTGGCAGTTCTTGATTATCTAAAATGTCAGGAGCTGAATGAAATGAATGTGTGTTAAATATAGTGGGGTATGAGTCACTGGTGACTTGTGCTTGGAGTGCTGTCTCCTTTCTTCTTTCAATGCAGAGTCTGTGGGCCTATCTAACTCCTAGCTTAACTAATTATTAGTATTTGAGAATAAATCATGAATTTTAGCAAGACGTAAGACCATCAGTCAACGGAAGTTGCATGTCTGTCTCCATTGTCATGTTAAATTGCCTCTTCCCTACCCAAAGGCTGGGAGATGTTAATGTATTAGACAGAGCTTAATGAAGATTTAACATTAACTTTTAAAACAATTATCTTATGCAGCAAGTAGATGGGGAGGAAAGCAGAAAGCAGACAGTTTTTCCATCAGAAGTTTCCATTGTTTGCTATCGTTCAGGATTATGGTGAAAAGAGCAAATTACCAGAATGCAGGATGGCATTGTCAACGTCTTTGCTCACTGGCTGTTGGTGTTGCTGCCCAGAATCCAATGGACCATTTTCAAAAGTGTGCTGAGGGAATACACAGGCCTCCAGTGGTTCTTTGACCTTCTTACTATAGTGGGCCACATTCCCCTTCAAGAGAAACAGCATAACCTCAGTGACTATGGTCAAGACTCTATTAGGCCGAGGAAGGATGGGCTGACACAAGGAGCTGGCATGAAACCCTCATCAATCATGCGGGGAGGTCACAATGTAAATAAGTGCACTTCAAGCAGCCAATCAAGAGCCAACAACTCCTCACATTGTTAGAACCACACAAATGGTGTTGAGGGAGATTCTATTTTAAATAGGCTAGTTTAACAGTGAGGCTCTGCAAGCTTTACTCCACTAGGACAGAATCAGGACAAATGCATCCCTTCGCAATGTAAAAAAAAAACAAGCATGTTTCAAGACAGGGATTTTCCATCAAGATGAATTTTAATTTAAAAATCTTTGTTAACAAAATCAAATCAGTTTAAATTTAGATAAAATCCCAAGTAGTTTCAGGTGGGGATGGCTCTAATTTAATTGGGAGAGATTGTATGTTGATGTTCAAAACTCAGTTGGATGCAAATTGTGGCTAGAGGATGAGTATGTGCTGATGGGATCTTATTTTATGTAAACAACATAAAAATGAAGCCCAAGGGGACAGAGCCAAGTCTTCCCTTGCAGGGATGACATTTTGAGGGAATGAGTTGAAGCAAATCAATTTGAGAATAAAAATGAAGAGCTAAATCGACACAGTGCAATTAAAATGGATTCCCCAAAACCATGCCAGTTACCACGTGCCTGTTGTTTTGGATACTGAGAGAACAAGCATTGTGCTGCACATTCATTTAATGATTGCCACATATAGCCAACAAATGCCTGAGCAGAGAATAGAAAATTGACAGTATCGGACACAAGTTTAAACCTACACCAGTTTAAGCTTATAGTCTTTGAGGAGAAAGTGAGGTCTGCAGATGCTGGAGATCAGAGCTGGAAATGTGTTGCTGGAAAAGCGCAGCAGGTCAGGCAGCATCCAGGGAACAGGAGAATCGACGTTTCGGGCATAAGCCCTTCTTCAGGAAATGCATAAGAGAAGAAGGGTTTTCCTGAAGAAGGGCTTATGCCCGAAACGTTGATTCTCCTGTTCCCTGGATGCTGCCTGACCTGCTGCGCTTTTCCAGCAACACATTTCCAGTTAAGCTTATAGTCTTAAAGCAGGGTTCCATTTTGACTGGAGGAGATCCCGGAAGTGATTCAATGGTAAGCCTTCCCTGACAAAGTGAAAAGAAGGACAAATCATATGGCAGGGATTGTACTCCAAAATTCATCAGCAACATGAAGGGTCTTAGTGACAGATATTTCTCCTCTAACCACAAGGAACCAGGAGGTTCTGCAGACAGATATGCAGAAACAGTCAATGTAAATAGTGATCAGACAATAACAACAGCTCAGCCTCAAAGGCCTAGATGAAATGAAGTTAAATAAAATGTAATCCCCATTACAGGGAATGGAACAATCCAACTCTGATCTCCCAAGTTGCTTTTAGCACAGTTCTTAGTGCACATTGGTTCTAGCATTGTAATGGTGACTAACCCCATTCACCATGATGGAACTAATCTTGAACAAGTGGCTGATGGTCAGTGTCTCAGGTTTCTTTACAGCACAAGCAGAAACTACACACATTCCGATTGTTGCAATAAAAGCACAAACTGAGGGCATACAAGCTTAGCTGGTGTCACAAGCTCTCAGGATGCTGCTATCATGGTTGCACTTAATGTCATAAGAATGATGTGCTGCCTGGGCAGCAACAACTTGTGGCTGGGATGGAATACTGCTACTAATCCTTCTTTTGACCTCAGCCTAGGGTTTTTCTCATAGTCTACAGTTAAGGATGAATAAATCTCAGCCGAGGATACTCTTGTCTTAGTTAATAGGATGCAGTATGTTACATCTCAGTAATTATATCCAAGTTATATTAAATATACCAGGCATACTACCTATTACTAAGAGATTGTGAGATGTACATGTCTCCCAGGGGAGTTTGGGCCAGATTCCAACTGCCCCAAATACAAACCACCTGATGCTCCATCCAATTGCTGAAGTGCTTATTGACAAAGGGCAGTGCTTCAACTGAGTTCAGTTTAATCCTGTTGCTGTATACAACAGATAGTGGTGTTCAATCACGCACGCGAGGCTGACTTTTATCAGAAATTGGTTAAGCATCAATTTTTAGGAGCTTCACAGTGGGATTCTCACTGTGAGCTTACTCATGCGATTTCTCTTATGCATACATCATGCGTCTATGGTGCCACTTTCAGGCTATCTGCTACTGAGACCTCCTGGGATACAAACACTAAAAGCTGAGGTCAGCCTTCAGGATTGCAGTATGGGAAGATTTGGCCAGAGTCGCTAACACTTGACATCCCGATTTACTTAGAGGGACCAATGGCCCTGGTGAATAGGTGGTACAGAGTACCTGTCTCCTCTTTCCTCAGGGCTGCCTGAGGAGGCCAGGATACTCGTCCTCAGGAATCCAAACTAAAATGGGCACCAGGGTTAGTACAATATCCATGGCTCAGAGGAATGCACAGAGGTACAGAAGAAAGGATAATGACATACTGTGCTCCACCTTCTGTGGCACCATCTCATCTTTGCTGCCCCACACTCACCCGAATATTGCTGCTGCATCCACCTCCCACCAAGGCTCATCATCTCCCACTCTCACTACTACAGGCTAGCTCTTCCTTCAATTGTTCTCACCAACCCAACCCCCTGACCAAAGCAACACACACACAGAATGCTGGAGAAACTCAACAGGTTTGGCAGCATCTGTGGAGAGATAATAGAAACTCTCAAGAAAAGTCATACTGGACTCAAAATACTAATTAACTCTCTCTACACAGAACGTGCCAGACCTAGAGTCATAGAGTCATAGAGACGTACAACATTGAAATACACCTTTCAGTCCAATTTGTCCATACCCACCAAATATCCTAAATTAATCTAGTCCCATTTGCCAGCACTTGGCCCATATCCCTCTAAACCCTTCCCATTCATTTACCCATCGAGATGTCTTATAAATGTAATTGTACCAGCCTCCACCACTTCCTCTGGCAGTTCATTCTATACATGCACTACCCTCTGTGTGAAAAAGTTGCCCCTTAGGTCCCTTTTGAATTTTTCCCCTCTTGTCTTAAACCTATGTCCTCTAGTTTTAGGCTCCCCCACGCTAGGGAAAAGACCTTGTCCATTTATCTATCCATGTTCCACATGATTTTATAAACCTCTATACAGTCAAACCTCAATCTCTTACGTTCCAGGGAAAATATTCCCAGCCTATTCAGACTTGTCCTATAGCTCACCTGGCAACATCTTTGTAAATCCTTCCTGAACCATTTCAAGTTTCACAACATCCTTCCTGTGGCAGGGAACCAGACAGCTGAGTATTTGCATCATTCTTTGTGTTAATTTCAGATTTCCAATATCTGCAGTGTTTTTCCTCCTGCTAACTTTGCATGGTCTCTGTGCTGCCCACTGACTACTCATTCAGGCCTCATTTTCCCATTTACTCCAGTTGTGCCAACCATTTTCATCTCACTCAATCCCTTCATTTGTCTCATTCTGGGATGTAGAGAGCCAAGATGGGGCGGGTAGGCTGTCCAACATTCTGTATGAGAACAGAATCCTTGCCTTAGTAGAGAGGAATACGATCACTCATGTGGTTCTGCCAAGATCTCCATGTCCCAGCAACCAAAGGGGTTGCATTGTCAAGCTTTGTATTGCTCTCCCATGACTGCCACTGTGGATATATTCTTAACAAAGCCAAAGTTCAACCC
This sequence comes from Chiloscyllium plagiosum, assembly GCF_037043375.1. Lineage (NCBI taxonomy): Eukaryota > Metazoa > Chordata > Chondrichthyes > Orectolobiformes > Hemiscylliidae > Chiloscyllium > Chiloscyllium plagiosum. The sequence continues at coordinate 61,927,930 of NW_028270149.1, forward strand.
CGATTTCACAACTCATTCTGTATCTTGACTCCTACAGGAACCAGCAGCACCTGCACAGCCTTCGCCTTGAAGACACCAGCTCCTGATGTCATCAGCTCCTCCTCCAGCTCTGAGGAAGGAAACACAAGCCTCTCAAAGGAAGTAATGGCAAGGCTGTCTCCTGCAGCCTCCACTGACTCAGATACTAAGACCTCAGCGGGCACATTAGCGAGTTTACAGTCGAGAGCACATTCTGGTGAGCACATCAACAGTATGTCTTCACAGCTGGCCAATGAAGAGACGTCCCAGGTCACTGGCATACAGAGGACTCCTAGATACCAGACACCTGCTCAACCACAGGCAGGTGAGGACAATTTAATTCAAATGCTCAAAGACTGGAACAGCAGGCAGGTTTATCAGAGTCACTCAGGAAATTGACTGAAAGGATGAATACACCCATTCTATATGTTCCATGTTGCCTCTGGTATATAAGTGTCTGCTTGTGATAGAGACCCTGATCAAGCACACTCAGTACCTGTTGGATATATTCACAGACCTGCATTCTGTCATTCTAGTCATTCGTGCTTAAAATGATCAACAGGGGAATGAAGGATATGAGAAACCACCATCAGGGCCCATAGAAATCTCCTCACTAGTCACTTTAGAGATACCCAGTCCCTTCACTTCCACTCCGCCTGCGATTCTCAAACTCTGGGAATTCAAGCTGAGGACAGTGAACCTGCATCTGGGTGTGTCTGTGCCATCTAGCCATAAACTCCCCTTGATTTCCCACCCAAACCTCCAAAGCGAACAAGCTTTATAATAGGCAGGCTCACTGTCACCTAGCTGTGGACCCTGGTACTGCACTCAGGTGTAATGGGAGGGAAAGGAGATTCAAAACCTTCTGAGTGTTCATATGTGTCACAGGTGAAGCTTCATTAAAGTGCATCGTAGCATTTTCAAATATTTGTTCACATATCATCATCAGATCTGTAATTATAATTACAATTACTAAAAAAAGGTAGAGATGTTAGCCATACATAGCACTGCAGCATAGTCTAACTCTGTGTGAATGATAGTTATCTTTATACAAGCATAGAGTCATAGAGATGGTACAGCATGGAAACAGACCCTTCGGTCCAACCTGTCCATGCCGACCAGATATCCCAACCCAATCTAGTCCCACCTGCCAGCACCCGGCCCATATCCCTCCAAACCCTTCCTATTCATATACCCATCCAAATCCCTCTTAAATGTTGCAATTGTACCAGCCTCCACCACTTCCTCTGGCAGCTCATTCCATACATGTACCACCCTCTGTGTGAAAAAGTTGCCCCTTAGATCTCTTTTATATCTTTCCCCTCTCACTCTAAACCTATGCCCTCTAGTCCTGGACTCCCTGACCCCAGGGAAAAGACTTTGTCTATTTATCCTATCCATGCTCCTCAAGCATAAAACCTTGTCATAATTGAAGAAGGGAGCATCAGATGTTGCATAAGTTTCCACTCGTTTGTAGCCTTAACTTTATTAACCAAAATGAAAGCATAAAATTATCAAACTAATAAGCTACATTTGCAGTTGGGATTATAAAGGGTTTGCTATCCTCTGCAGCATTAAAACATTTACAGTTAGTGAAAGAGGATTTAATGCAACTCAGTTCCATTGAACAAGCTTCAAAAGAAGTTTACCTGTTCTGCTTCTGACGCACTGCAGTGCTGATCGATCTGAAGAACATTCTCATTTTCTTACAATGCTATGGCTCTCACGGACCCTCATCTTCCATTCTGTAACTCCAGCATCTTCTGTCTGCACTGTGCTGTACTGCAATGAACCCCCAGGCATGAAATGCATGGGAACGTGTTGTGAAGTGAACATGTTATGGACTTCGTAGCCTTCAGTGGAAGAAGGTGGAGTATTGCAGATACACTGAGTATCATGCCATGGTGTTCTGACTTCCACCCCGAAACAGAGTCTAGCTCCACTGCCATCAGACAACTGTATGGTATTCCATGGAAGACCAGCACCATTGACTCTCCTGAATTTTCACTGTGTTACGAAGGCACCTAGAGTTGGAAACACCACATTACGAGGCTGCACCATATCTACTGGCTTCCAGACACATAGCTTTCTCATCCATGTTTGAGGGTGCTTGTAGTATAAAGGCCATAAAAGTGATCACAGTTTCTGTTCTCGAATCCACTCAAGATTGTTCCAATGAGCCTATACAGCCAATATTAGAAGCAGAATTAGAATCAGAAATGTGAATGTCCAGAGAAATTACATTTAACTAGTAACATTAGAAGATGGAGGCTTCTGACAATGAGGCCAATGGGATGCCTGTACGTGGACCTTGTATATCATTAACCTGATTCAGATGTATGCTGCTCAAGCCTTTAGGCACATAGACAATTGGCGATTGTGCATATGGCAGCGAGATTGAGAATTTTATTCCCCAAGCCTCACGTTATCAAAAAAAGGCAGCATTGCATGTCAGTTGGGGGTGTGGACATTTTATAGTCCAAGGTGTGAAATGTTTAGTTCCTGTATGTTGTCTGTGGAACTTTGGATGGTGATTGCAATTAGGCAACTAAGGTGAATCTTTACAGCTTGCCTGATATTACTTGTACTTCACAGCCATTTAGCGAGCCATAGAGTCATATAGCATGGAAACAGATCCTTCGGTCAAACCAGTCCACGCCAACCATGTTCCCAAAGTAAACTAGTCCCACTTGCCTGCTTTTGGCCCATATTCTTCCAAACCTTTCCTATTCATGTCTTTCAAATGTTGTAACTGTACCTGCATCAACAACTTCCCCTGGCAGTTCATTCCACACACAATTCACTCTCTGTGTAAAAAACATTGCCACTCATGTCCTTTTTAAAATTGTAGACTCAGTTGTAATGTTCAATGAATCGATTCAAATTGCTTGTGGCAGGATGTTCAGTTGACACAGTTGATCAATGCACAGATTCACTGTGACAACAGATACTGTTAAACATGGATTAAAGGAAATTATTGCAGCTGCTAGAAATCTCAAATCAGCACAGAAAATGCTGAAGAATCTCAGTTGGTCTAGCAGCATCAGTGAACAGAGAAAAAGAGTTAACATTCCTTGTCCAATATGACTGCTCTTCAGATGTTCAGAAGTGACCAGATCTTTGACTGATCTCTGTGCAGCTTCATGGTAATCCCTGGATTGTTTGCACTGGTGCAGCAGGAGTGGTCATTGATCATTTTCTGGACTGTAGTGATATGGGCCCCCTTACTCTGATAAGCTCGAGTGCCCGACTGATCTTGTCCAGACCCCTGGACTGATACTGCACAATGTCCTTGACTTGCTGTGTCTGTCCCTCCTCACAGACAACTGCCTGCCTTGATTTGAATAAGGACTACATCTATTAAATGAAAAACATGACTATTCAATTAAATGGATGTGTTTTCTGCTCATGAGGTGGATATAATATTGATGTAGCACAGTAGGCAACACACCCACCTTCTTGACTGATCATTACTGACAACCATGACAACTTGCCTAGCTGTGTGTCTACCCCAAAAGACAAAGTAAGACAGAAGTATTTAGAAACTGTAAGGCCTATATGAGGGAAAAAGGCAAAGAAGGCCAGGCAGAGATGTAAGTATATGATTGGTTACAAAGTGAGTGAACCTTGAAAAAACACTAAAATCCCTTATATGCTTCCTACTCTAACCGATGAGATGGTTGCCTCTCCATGATGCTCAAACTGTTCGGCAGCAGTTACTATGCAAGGTGTCAGTAAGCTCCATACTGCATTATAGAAGATAATACTCTATTCTTGGGGAGTCAGAGGTGTGCCATGATGATGTAGCAAAGCTAATGCATGTCTAATAACAAACTCTGCAGACAAAGGTTGCAGGCAGTCAGTATCCCTGGAGCATTTCCATGAGATATTGGAGACTGCTGACCATGATGGAGGCCAGTAGGTGCAAGTGGTAAACTAGAGCCACCAGGTACATGCTCTGACATTTACATTGCTTATTGTCACCTCAGTTTCTTCCTGATGTGTGGGAGAATAGCAAACCGCATACAGGTGAGCTGAGAATCGGTAACAATGAGATGTTAGTGCATACAAATAGGCCCCTCCCTATTAAGGTTACCATCTTGCCTTTTAAACCTTGCATGGAAAATCAGACATTTTTTACTCGACATCAAGAAGTCCATTTTCCCTATCACATTATACTTTTACAACTATTACACCATTGTAAATGTTGTTGAGAGGCTGGAAAAATTTGTTCTTTCTCTCATCACTGCAGAAGCATTACCTTTTACAACAACCTCCTGCTAAAAGCTCTTCCTTACTCCTACTCCTCCTTCTCTGTTGTCTTTGAATAGTTTGTCCTATTTTCTTTCAGCACCCCCTATGTTCATTGTCATTGTCACCTGCAGATCAAGGTAAATTAAAACTACATGAGTGGTGTTACAACCTGGCAAAGAGGGGAAATTAGTTCCCCTATTTTTAATCCACTCTCGGTCAGTTACAACAATTATTTTTTAGCACACAGCTATATCAGATGCCAATTAGAAATGTAATTGGTATAAAATGAAGGAGCCTATTCCAAGGTTTGCAAAAGAAAGAGGAATTGTATCACTCAATTAAAGCCAAGAAACAAATAATAAAAATGTGACATGAAACGCAAGTAACATGTTTTAAGGGGACAGAGTGTTTGAAACAGACAGAAAGAATTGAGACAATGCAGTTTAAAAGTCCTTCGAGCCCTTGAGGTGTTGGATTTTCAACCTTAGATCACAGTTGTTTAATTGCTGACTAGTATCCACAGCAATGAAGTGAAATAACTGCACAGAGGCTGGTACCCCATCACCAAGTCATTCTTTATTTAGAGATAGGAAGGACTGCAGATGTTGGAAACCAGAGTCAATAGAAGTGAAACTGAAAAAGCACAGCAGTCAGACAACATCCGAGGAGCAGGAAAGTCAACGTTATGGGCCAAAAATCTTTGTCAGAACTGATGAAGAGTCAAGAGTTCTGACAAAGAGTGTCAGCCTGAATCATTGACTTTCCTGCTCCCTGGATGCTGTCTGAGCTCCTGTGCTTTTCCAGCTCCACATCTACTCACCATTTATTTACTTGCGAACAGTACACTGGCTATCCCCCCATACTAAGGAGATTCTAATCTCCTATTTATGTATCTAATTCTTTGTGTTTGTTTGTATTCACCAATGCTACTTTAAACAGAATGACAGGAGAACTTGCGAGATTTCATAACACAAAAACATTCCTTTATTTGCCACTCTTAATTCTATTTTGGTAGCTCTGTTAAAATAACTGCATAGAGGCTGGTTCCCGTCACCAAGTCACTCTTAATATATTTATGCAGAGTACGCTGGCTGTATCCAGGCAGCTTAGAGTCAGTCCCGCTGTACTGAAGAGATTCTAAATCTCCTGAAATAAGGAGATTCTGAATCCTTTTTCTTTTTTCTTCTCTTCTTTTTTCTCAAAACAGCAGTAGTGCTTATTTCTCCCCAGCACCCATGTCGTGTGGGTGTCGGGGTAGGACTCAGTGAAGAAACAACGAGTGCAGAAAACATCCTCTGTTTCTGTTGATCAGCCATGGCATCCTGATTGGCCCAGATAAACAATTCCAATCTAGGACCTCGTAGCCAATGGATCCACTTAGGTACCAATCACTGCATGATGTTTGTTGATATTTTTGAGTTCTCAGTGAATGGTTGTTTGCTGATTTTGGATTTCTATTGTGCAGTGTCTCCTATAATGATGAGGAATAACCAGATAGAGATGGAGGAATACTTCCAATTTCTGTTGTTGTAGATCAATCATTTATTCTCTTTGCTCTAATTTCCAAAATTGGTACTGAAATATGATTCATTGTACACTCCCAACTTTGGCTCCATTGTCTTTCCAAGCTGTCCAACCAATGGGTGAGTGTTTCTTCCCCTTTCCATGACAGTGTGAACTAAAACAGGAGATACAAAAGTCTTGATACTGAATAAATTTCCTGGTTTCAATTCTTTAAATAAAATTGTAACTTCTGTGCTAACAACTTCGTTTATTTCATACCTGTCTCATTGATAGGTGATCACAGCAGCCATTTTATGTCAGCATTTGATCTTTTGTTAAAAACATTATTTTCAATGAAATGTCACAGAAATTAGAATCAGATGATGGAGGTTAAGATTTTATAGCCAATTTTTACAATTATCATTCATCTGAGAGTAAACGGTTGAAGCAAAGCCCTTAAAGTGAGAACCAAGGTCTTTACCATTCCCTGTAATCATCATAAATTTAAGTAGCAGTTTAAACCAACAAATCCATCTAGTAACTCAGCAACAGCTGGTGGAAATTAATCAGCAATAAATGTGAAAATTGTTGATGATCACTTTAAATAGTGCTATTGGGATGTTCTTCCTGTTGTTGAATACAGATTGAATTGTGTGAATTAAAGGAGGGTGCAAACTGGAACATGACTATGATAAATGGCATTGATAGAATCAAACCAGTGTTACTGACTAAAGTCCTGATTTTTCCACTTGTCATTTTTATCAGTAAGCATTCTAGTGTCTTCACTAATAACCTGTTCTAAATTGGAACCAACATGGCCATCACCAGATGTGTGCGTGCAGAGTACAGACATTATTCTGAACCAAACTGACAATCATAGTACCAGAAATATGATGGAATCAAATTATGTGGACAATAACTTGAAATGTGGGAATGTGATAAAGCTGCATGTGTATAAGAAAATCTGGAAATGGAAACTATTTGGATCTTGTTGTTACATAAAAATTATATAAAATATAAAATCAAATGAGACTGTGACCAATCAAGCTGATAATATGATTTCCAGATTTACCACTATGTTTGGTGTCTTAAATGACCAAATTTAGCCTGTTACATAGATGTATACATTTAAAACAACATATGCTTTGTATACTTGCAGAATATTTGAATATCAAGTGAAGCCCATTATTCTTCATCTTATAGATTTTAGTGAAATCCTGTTTTCCATATTGTGTTTATGTGCTGGATGTAGGTTTGCTCGCTGAGATGGAAGGTTCATTTTCAGACGTTTCGTCACTATATGTTTATGTGCGTGCATCTCCACTCCAAAACACAGGATTATAAGTACCTAGGTTATTTCAACTGAGTTCAACTGCAAGAAGTATGGAACTTTGAATTTCATTTTATGAAGACAGAGTCAAAGATTGAAAATTCATTTCAAAGGGGAATAAAAAGCAACATGAATCAGGCTTTTAAATTGCTGTGAAGTGTGATCGATGCAGATGAAAGCAAATTATTTAACTTGAACCATCTGCTTATATTTAATGCAGTTCAAACAGGAATGCAGTTGTAATTTACATTATTTCTTCACAGGTTATTAAACAGCTGGCCTAGATTCCAGTCCGCTCATCCAAAACAGGTAATGTTGTATGGACATCATTTTTAAAGTAGTAAGGTAACAATTCAGTTAGAATAGAATGTAACACATTCATAGAAAATCCAATGGATTCTGAACCATTGGGATGTTCAATCAGGGATGAATAATTTTAGATACAGTTATGTTTATAGCCTCAGAATATGCTCACTTTACTTTTGGATGGGGGCAGGGTGAAACCTTTTCAGAATGCCTTCTCAGGAGATGAATAAGGCTACTTGTGATAAAGCTAATTGTCAAAGGAATGAATTTGATAAGCTCATTAACCATTTCCTAATCCATGTGGGTTTTTTTGTGTGTGAAGCGTAGATTCATCAGTGACAAATCATTAGTGTTCATCATTTCCTAAGCCTTACAGTTCTATGTTCTTGTGAATCGATCATAACTCCTGAGACACATGATGGTTTCAACAGAAAATAATTGTCCTTGTAATGTGTTCAGCACAGCATGATGGATTTTGCCCATTTTAGATTCAACTCAGTCCATCTTCAAATGAAAAATGGCTCAACCACCCCAAAGTGTATGACTGAATCACCAAGGTATTTGGATAAAAATAAACTACTGCAAAAATCTCTATAAGAGATAATTATTGAGCTTGTTGTCTTTTCACTCTCTATCTCTTTCAAACTGTCTGTGGGGTGAAAGTAAGCATTTTAACTAAAGGTCAAGCAATAAAATGTTATTTTTGGGTTTTGCTTTGAAGTTGCTTTAGTATTTAGGAGCCATCTCTTAATAGTCTATTGCTCCTACTGTGGTTTTTAAGATTCAGATGCTACTGTGATTTTTTTTTTCTAAATTTTAGACACAAGTGTTTGCTCTTTTTGTAAAATGTACATGCTGCTGGTGGAATAAACATGAGTCAGTATTACAATCCTGTGAGGAGATATTATTAAATTCTGGAAACTGAGAGGTTTAAAAGCCAAAAGCAGAGATGTTGTCATGCTGGTTGATAGTGGTTAAAGCATTTGAGTGAAAATGATTAGATACTGAGAGCTCTGGGACTGCAAGAGCTGAGATGTTCAATATCTCAAAAATAAAAGGGCATTTTGTTACAGATTACGCAAAAGATTGCAAGCAATCTTCGTAAAAATACATTCTGTAAAAATGATTTATTTGCAAAAATTATACTTTTTGATGCTATCCATTTTATGTTTTTGAGAAAAAAAAGTTTCAAAAATATTCAGTGCAGTGAAATGTCTCTCCAATGTGTCTGACTTCTGCTTCCATGGAAATGAAACCTTTTAATTAATGGTACACTGGTATGAAAGGCTTTAATACAGTAAAGTAAGACATTTATGCTAAAAATAATCAAAGTATTGAGCCTTACAAAAAAACAAGTGAGAAAACTGAAAGAAAATAGGGAAAACATATAATGATAGTTAAAATACATTTATAAACTTTGCAACAATGGATTCAAACAACAATAACAATTTATTCAAACACACTCTCTCATCACATTCTCTAATTGGAAACATGGAGATCCAACAAATACAAGGGAAATAAATGCGTGATGTGCAACTCCATGGTGAGTGGATAATAGCAGCAAATCTCAAAATGATCATGGAGTCAAGATGAGAACTGGAGAGACCATGAGATAAAAATAAATAAACAGTATCTAAACAAATAAAATGATGAAGTCATAAGTAATTTAAGGCAAATGAAGCAAAATACTAGAAGGAAGGAGGAAATGTATCAACTCTGTCAATAAAAGAGTATCGAAATATGAGTGAGAACACTTTTAAGATCATGGTTAATCTACTTCAGCAGCATCTTCCCACATTATACTTAAGTCCCTTAATTCTGGGTGCCATCTTAGTAATGTTCTTCCACAAATAATCCAGAAGCCCAGGCTTTGGGCATATGGTTTCAAATTGCAATATGGCAGCTAGCAGACATTAAGTGTAAATAATTAATAAATCTGGAATTAAAAGCTCATTTCGGTAATGGCATCTATGAAAATTTCAGATTGTTGTAAAAACCCATATGATTCACTAATGTCTTTCAGTGAAGGAAATATTTTGTCCTTATTTGATCTGGTCAAGTTGTGATTTCAAATTTACATAATGTAGTTGATACTTAACTACTTTCTGAAATGGCCTGGCAAGCTATTTAGTTGCACCAAACTGCGAAAGAGAAACCAACTAAGAATAAAATCATACAAACCATTCAGCATCGTCCTACTTGTGACTGTGTGTTGACTCTGGTTGATCAACTTATTATTTTCTAAGTGCTCTTTTACGGCTTCCCCAGTCATTAATTCTAGAACTTTAACTGTTACTTAAATTAGGTTACATGTCATTTAATGCTCTGTTTTTCTCACTTCCTCCTTTTTTACACAATGGGACGATGTCTGCGATGTATCAATCTTTGGGCACTGGAAGTTTAGAAGATTAAATTGCACGCTATGAGCATATCTTTAAATACTGCAGGTGAAATCATATCATGTAAGTTGTTGTCATGCCTATTGATGTTACCTAATCAGGAAATACTTTGACAATCTTTTGACAATACAGTGATTGCTTATTGAGCAATTGAAAGGTGCACTGCACTCATTTCTAGGTTTCCCATATACTATTGGACAACCCCTCTGTTCCCATGATTCCCTCCATCCATCTCCACAATCTCCTCCCATCAGCTCCTATACCTCCTTGCTAACACACTGCAAACTTGAGAACTAGCCCCAAAGGAAACTGAATCTTTCACTATTGCATTCTCATTTGGTGCCCTCTGCTAATTTTCTTTTGCTATTCACTCACGGAACATAGACATTGTCATTGGGCCAGTATTTATTGCCTATCCCATGTTGTCCTTGAGAAGATGGTGGTGAGCTGCCTTCCTGAACCACTGCAGTCCACATGTTGTAGGTTGACCCACAATGCCATTAGAGAGGGAATTCCAGGATTTTTGACCAGCGACAGTGAAGAAACAGTGGTATATTTCAAAGTCAAGATGGTGAGTGGCTTAGAGTGGAACTTGCAGTTGATGGGAATATTCTTAAGTCTCTGCTGCCTTGTTCTTCAAGATGGAAGCGGTCATGAGTTTTTGTAGGTGCAGTCGAAGGATCTTTGGTGAATTTCTGCCATGCAATTTGGAGATCGTACACACTGCTATGACTGAGTGTCACTTGTAGAAGGATCGAATTCTTATGGATGTGGTGCCAATCAAGCACGCAGCTTTGTCCTAGATGGTATCAAATGTTTTGAGTGTTGGTGGAGTTATTCCCATCCAGGCAAGTGGGGAGTATCCCAGCACAGTTTTGACATGTGCCTTATAGATAGTGGACAGGTTTTGGGGGAGTCAGGAAGTGAGTTCACTGCTACAATATTCCTAGCCTCTAATTTGCTGTTATGGACATTATGTTTATATGTTGAATCCAGCTGATTTTCTGGTCTCAATGAGATTGTTTCTCATTGGAGATGGTCATTGCCTGGTACTTGAGTGATACAAATGTTATTTGCCACTGTTAGCTCAAGCCCAGATAGTGTTCAGATTTTGATATATTTGAACATGGCCTGCTTCACTGTCTGAGGAGTTGCAAATGGTGCTGAACATTGTGCAATCATCTGTTAACATCCCCATTATGATGGGGGAAAGGTAATTGAAGAAGTAGCTGAAGATGACTGTGTCTAGGACACTATCCTGAGGAATTCTTGCAGAAATGTCATGGAGGTGAGATCACCGACCTCTAACAAACACTAACCATCTTCCCATGTGCCAGCTATGACTCCAACAGCAGAGAGTTTGCCCCCCATGCCCATTGATTCCAGTTTTGCAAGGCATCTTGATGTCATGCTCAGTTGAATGCAGCCTTCCTGTCACAGGCTGTCTTTCTCAACTTGCCTCAGGAATTCAGCTATTTTGTCCATTTTTGAGATCAGGAACTGAGTGGCCTTGGCAGAACCCAAACTGGGCATCACTGAGCAGGATTTGCTGAGTAGGTGCTGCTTGAGGGCTCTGTTGAGGACATCTTCCATCACTTTACTGATGACTGAGAGTAGGCTGATGGGGTGGTAACTGGTCCGGTTGCATTTCTCCTCCCTTTTGAGTACAGGACATACTGGAACAGTTTTTCAAATTGTTGAGAGATGCTAATGTTGTAACAGTGCTAGACAGCTTGGCTAGGGGAGTAGCAAGTTCTGGAGCATTAGTCTACAGTACAATTGCCAGAATGTTGTCACGGCCCATTGCCTTTGTAGTATCCAGTGCCTCTAACCATTTCTTGATATCACATGGACAGGATTGAATTGGCTGAAGACTGGCATCTGTAATGCACAGTCTACTGGAGGTGGCTAGAAATGAAAAATAAGTTTCTGCAGTGATATTATTTGCTAAGCAATGTGGCATCATCCACAGTCATTTTACTGCCTCTGCAAGGGATGGAACTTTAAAAGTCCGTATCGATTGAAATGGGTAAAGTCAATTTTTGCATAGCTGAAAGAAGATCAACAGCAATATGTTGATCAGCAGCTGGAAAAGAGCCTTGATGCTCAGATGGATTTCTGGAGATATGACTGACTGATGTTGAAACATCAAAATTGTGGTCAGTAAACCCTTTAAGATGATAATGTCAGCTGTCTGGAAGGAGCTGACAGAACTAGTATATAAACCTGACTGCAAAGGACCATACTTGATTTTTGTTGAGATCACAAACAAATGGACATTTGTAATAAAGAGCATACATTTCCCATTACCAGCAGAACAGCTTTGAGATTGAGAGTGTAGGGAGATTTATCAGGGAGATTTCAAATCTTAGTAAAATTCACAGGATTTTGCTACTTCAGTAAATTTGGGAAATCACATGTCTTTCATGTGCAGAAGCTTTGAAGAAAGAGCTGAGATTTTAAAGCAAGATTAGTAATATTAGACAGCTTAGACTTCACAGCAGAATAGGTGTCATATTTGGCTTAACTGAATCACAGAAGTAACTGTCAACAAACCCAAGGCTATCAGCGAGTGTTTTAATTGATAACACTTGAACAGGTTTAATGTAACAAATAACAAAGCTCAAAGAACATTATCGATAAACTCTTTTGTGCTGGGTGATCATTACTTTAAATTGACACAACCTGAATAGATTAAGCAAACCAATAATAATTTAATCCATTGTTTTCATGACTGGAGTTTGCTTGTTGTAGAATTGAAGCAAAGATGAGACATTGCCCCTAAGTTAAATTGATTTAATGAATTTGACAGAAGCTCAAATATCCAGGATGTCTGAAAGCAGCATTAAATAAGGGATAGAAGATGGTGTGTCAGGTTAGCTTTCACAAGTAAGAATCTGATCAACATAAGATGTTGAGCATCACTCTTCATCAAGGCTAACGTATTGTGATGTTTTCCATTCAAAACTTCAACCAACTATGTTAATAAAGCTAATCTTCATTGACATGATAACATGCTTACTTAACACTATAATTTGTGGTCCCTACAGGTTAAACCTAAAATAAAGTACAAATAGAAGTGACCATTTTATTATAATTGTAAAACTCTGAAAAGAATGTGCTCAAACACAATCTAATCATGGAAACCACTGGTAAATTTTAAAATAACTGGAGCAGCAGGAGAGTTAATGTGATAGACCAGATAATCCTTTTGTTTGTTTAATCATTGGCTTTAATTTTCTGCAGACCAGGATACAGACAAATGAAATCTCACTCTCTCTCTCTCAATCTGGCATGCAAGTTGTGAACCTTGCTTGCAAGTTGAGTATCCTATGAATTAACGAACTCATTATTTCCAAATGAAAAAATGTGCGTGTGTTTGTGTAAACACACACAATCTTGGTATTTTTTTTATAAAAATTGCTTTATTAAACCAAATTAAGCATTTTTAAAAAATCTTTTAATTGATGAAAGGTCAAGAAAACTTGCCACTATGTGTCTTTTACAGTCATAGCATGCAAACAGTTAAACAATCATTAAACTGGCAGTGAAAAAATGTATTTTGGGGAAATAAAGCCTGTTGCAGTAAATTAAGGAGTAAAAGAAAGGGGAAAATTATCTAATCCCTCTGTACCTGATCATAACAATATCCATTTAAACAAAGCCAATATGGCAGACTGTTTGTGTACAACACCAAATTAGACTTAAACATTTTCTAAACAATCAATTAACAGGTGAACATAGACAAATATTATTCATAATTAAAAAACATACAGCATACATTATTTGAATAGCTAATAGGTCAGTAGAAATGAAACTGATGTATAAATGTGGTGGCAAAGGTAAAAGCATTTTACTTTCATCAGATGTCATTGTGCTATTAGAAATTACAGACAGCTATTGAAGCATTATGTAGGACAAAATACATTGGACTGTCAGGTCAAAGCAGAAATATTGCATTACCACTGCTCATCGATCTTAAGTCCCATCGATGGTGCTCAATCAGCAGCAATACCTGGCCTTAACAGACAGAATGCAATGATTAGCAATGCCAGTGAACAGTTTTAAATAATTTCCAATGTATAAAATTGAGGGGTTGTCATCTGGGGATTTGAATGGGGATGTATTATATCCACTGGCATTTCTGGGAACCTCCTCCTACTGAGGAGGCAATAAATTACAGAGTGCTCTTGATCAGAAAATCAATTTCTTGCTTGATACCATATTGAGAAAATACCTAATGTTTTTGGAAATTGCAACCCGGTAGGATCCTGTGACAATAAACGTAAAGTCATGGTGACCTTAACTGTTACAGAGGGAAGTAGGTTTACAGGTCATCAGTTATGGCATATTTCTGCAATAGTCCATGAGGGAAGTGCTGCCTCCTCAGGCAGTGATAATCAACTAGGATCTGCTTACTGTACAGACATGTGATCAGGTATATACAGAAGACTCATCACAACATTTTGGTCCAGCTCTCTCCACAATCTCAAAACATACTCTTCAGAGTATTACAATAGAGATATTGCTATTGGGAAAACCATATCAATAAAGAGATCTGAGTGAAGCTTGTTAAAACAATGGTTCAGGTCAATATGTAGGCAAAGCAACATGAATTTGAACTAGTAGGAACATATTACTGCAGATTCTGGAATCTGTACTCAAAACAACAAATGCGGGAAATCAAGTGTAGAGCTTGTTGCTGGGGAAGCACAGCAAGTCAGGCAGCATCCATGGAACGGGAGAATTGACGTTTTGGGCATGCCTACATCCGAAACATTGATTCTCCTACTTCTCGGATGCTGCCTGACTTGCTGTGCTTTCCCAGCAACACACTCTCGACTCTGATCTCCTCATTTTCTCCCGGAGATCACAGTGGGTCAGACAACATCGATGGAGAGCGCACAAGCTAACACTTCCAATTGAGATGATTCTTCATCAGAGCTGAAGTGAAGTGTAGAGGGGACTCACATTTATGTAGCAGTTTGGGGAGTTGGGGGGATAGTGGGTGTAGGGTGCTGGTGGAGAAAAGATGCTGGTAGTTCTGCTTAAGTGATTGGAATATGAGAATGACAGAATAATGGTGTGGCTTGGATGGGGGCAGGAGAGGACATGCTAACAAATGAAAAGAAAGGGAAGAAACCTTCACAATTTAAATGTGTTGAACTCAATATTAGGTCCAGAAGGATGTAACATGCCTAGTCTGAGGATGTGATGTTGTTACTCTAGTTTGGCTGTGATTTGCTGGAACATTGCAGTATGCTGAAGACAAACATGGGGGGCATGTGAGCAGGACACTGTTATAATGACCTGCTACAGGAAGGTCAGGGTCTCGCTTGCACACAGACCAGAGGTGTTCCACAAAGCAGTCACCCAGTCTGCATTTGGCTTCTCCAATGTAGAGTAGGTCACACTGGATCCAGTGAATACAATACACAAGATTGGAGGAGGTACAGGTGAAATGCTGCTTCACATGGAAAAACTATTTAGGCCCTTGGGTGGTGAGCGGGGAGGAGGTGATGTGGCAGGTATTGCACCTTCTGCGGTTATATGGGAAGATGCTGAACAGAGGGGGGCTAGTTTTTGTAGTTGTGGAATGGACTAGGGTGTCCTGGAGGGAACAGTCTCTGCCAAATGCAGACAGCGGGAGTGAGGGGAAGATGTGGTGCTTTTTTTCTGCTGGAGTTGTCTGAAATGGTGGAGAATGACCTTTTGAATGCGAAGGCTTGTGGGATGAAAACTGAGGACAAGGGGAACCTGATCACGTTGTTGTGAGTGATGGGAAGGGGCCAGGATGGAAGCACGGGTGATCGGTCAGATGTGGATGAGGGCCCTGACAACCACAGCGAGTTGGAGCCCAGGGTTAGGGAAGAATCCAGCCATGTCAGCAGCATTGATTTGGAAGGTGGAATCATCCAAACAGACGTGACATAAGTGAAAGAACTGGGAGAGTGAGATGGAGTTCTTGCAGGACATGGGGTGTGATGAACTGTAGTGAAGATAGTTATGGGAGTCAGTGGCTTTGTAGTGGATGGCAGTGGACAGTCTATTCTCGAAATGGAGTCAGAGAGGTCAAGGAAGGGAAGGGAAGTGTCAGAAATGGATGACGTGAAAGTTACAGAGGGGTGGAAATTGGAGGCAAAATTATTGAAGTTGTCAAGGTCCTAGTGGGAGCATGAAGCGGCACTGAAGCAGTGGTCGATGTACAGAAAACAAGTTGTGGGAGGGCACCATAATAAGACTGGAACAAGGATTGATCCACATACCTCATAAAGAGGCAGGCATAACTGGGACCCATGCGGGTGCCCATAGCCACTGTTTTAACTTGGCAGAAGTGAGATTAGTTAAAGGAGAAATTACTCACTGAGAGAACAAGTTCAGCCAAGCGGAAGAGAGTGGTGGTTGATGAGGATTGTTCAGACCTCTGGTCAATGAAGAAGCCAAGACTTCACAGACTATCTTAGTAGGGACTGGAAGCACAGACAGATTGGACGTCCATGGTGAACAGGGGGCAGTTAGGGCCAGGGAACTGGAAATTGTCAAATGGTGGAGGGCATCAGAGGAATCGTGGATGAAGGTGGGCAGGGTCTGGACAAGTGAAGAGAAGATGGAGTCAAGGTAGGAGGAAAAGAGCTCAGGGCAGGAACAAGCTAACACAATGAACTTACTGGGGCAGACTGGTTTATGGACTTTGGGAAGAAGATAGAAGTGGGCTGTCAGGGGTTAGGACACTACCCACCATAGTTCTGCCATTCTCACGTTCTGATCACTTAATCCAACTATCAACATCTTTTCTCCATCAGCACCCTACACCCATTACCCCCAGCCCCCAACCCCAGCCCTAAACTGTAGTATAAATGCTGTCCTTCCACACTTCACTTCAGCTCTGATGAAGAGTCATCTAGACTTAAAATGATAGCTTGCTCTCTCTCCATGGATACTGTCTGACCCACTGTGATCTCCAGCATTTGTTGTTTTCAGGATGAATCTTAATACCACCATAAAGTAGTGTTGTGATACAACATGACAACAATCAGGAGTCTCAGCTACAAGTTACGATTGTTTATTCAAATGTACACTTGGACAATCAGTCTTAGACAGTCTAAGACTGAACTTCAGAAGTCTAAGACTGAACTTCAGAAAAAAAATTGCAAGTTGCCATCTGTTATATACACCTCAGTTCATTGTCTTATCTGGCCAATTTAAAATCAGAGTAATCAGTTTAAACAATTAAATAGATGCTCCGAGTGATAGTTTACTTATTTCCCCTCAGGGAGAGCATTATTTGTATCCACTCAAGGTTTCCTATACTTTGCTGATGTTTCCGGATCAGTCACTCCCTGCATTCCTAGTCTTGCCTTTTGTTTCTGTGACTTGTGTGTTACAATCCTGACTCTGTCTCTGTACATCCTTTAGTTCTGCTCACAGTTTATTTTTGTTAAAAGCCACTTCAGAGTGAAACAGTTTAACCCTTGCCTAACCCTTTCAGGAGCAGCATTAATGGTTTATCCATCTCAAGGGTACATTATTGAGGCAACTTTCGAGTCAAAGTTGTGAGGAATTTGCCAGTGGGTTGAGTTGCATCCTTTGAAATCATTAACATGTTTACAACCAAACTCATACAGTGGACAGAAGATTGCTAAAGTGTTAGTGGAAACCTCGGATGCAGATATTCAGCAGTGACTTGCATTGGTAACTTTTAAGAATCCAATTAGCTGCCCCAAATCATGGGTAATTTGGATTAAAAGTCTAGCCCATTCATTTAACTTCAGCTTTTAAGAGAAATCAACTAGGAGGATAAAATCTGAAAATACATAAAGGAGGAAAGACATACTGAAAACATTTCAAATAGCAGCATCATTAAAAGAAACCTTAATGTTAGATTTTGACTTTTCTCACTGTGCACAGCATGAAAAATCAGCATGAGAACTTCCAGCTCTTGAAATGTATCAACAGAGCCTGTGCTTCTACACTGTTTAAACCATCTGAGTTCCTGTTATTTTCACACTGCAGATAGCACAAAAAATATAAACATTAAAAATGCAGCAGTAAATAATTAAGACATCGTCACAAATCTGAAGAAAATAGAGGTCATGTATTAGACAGCTCCAAGAAAACACAGCAACAACAGCCATTGTTGTTGTTGTTGCTATCAAACCAACTGCAGTCAATGGTTCACTTACCCCAGAAGCTCATTGTCAAAATTGATGGTAAAGTGCTTGCTCAACAAAAAAAAAACATTGGAAAGACTGGAGCAGCCTTCTGGATCCAACATGGAATTGAGGTCAGAAAAAAAAAACTGGAAGTATTTACGCATGTTATTACCACCCTTTCATAAGTATGACAAACATATTGAAATCCTTTTGCACTCCAAATTGGAGCAGGAAAATTAAGCTGTCATTTTTAAGTCCGCTCTGCTTGGTGAAAATGAAACAGTAGGAGGGTTGTTAAAATCAAATGGGGAATTTACCACTTCTTTCCTTTTCCAATCTGCCGGATGCATTTTTAAATTGCTTTTACAGCTCGCCTGATTTTCCAGAAGTAAAACCTAGTCTGCAGCAGATGGTGTGCCTCAAGAAGATAATCAAATTAGGGTACTTTTTGAATCAGTTTGACACCAATGCTAACTTCTAACTTTAAATCCGAAAGATGCAACACTCATCATCTATTATGCAGGGCCCAGTTCAGTTTTCTAATGCAATGTGAAATTTAGTACCAACCATATGGCTCTGTTTGTGGCATTATTGCCTTTACTGTTAGAAAGCTTTAGATTCAAATCCTATGTATCTCAGAGTTATGGAAACAAAAAAAAAGCTGAAACTCCAATATAGTGATGAGGGAGTGCCAAGCTTTTGAAGGTGATGTATTTTGGACGTGATGCTATGCAGAAAACTTTCTACTCTCTCAAGGACTGTAAAATAATTCGTACCACTATTTCTCAGAAGACTGTGGAGATTTTCCCCAGTGTTGTGTGCAGCATTGATCCCCTCTGTCAACATCACTAAAAACACATTATCTGGTCAATATCACATTGTGGGAGCTTTTTACACTCAACTTGGCTGTTGAATTTCCTACATTAGAGTACCGACTTCACATGAAAATAAGTACCTCAAAATCTGTAAAATGTTACGCGATGTCCTGATCCTGTGATAAGTAGTGCATAAGTGCAGTGTTTCTTCAAAAAAAAGGATGCTTATGAAATTTTAAATGCCCAGTGGGGAACATCGATAAATGTCGGAAATAATGGGCAACTTTCCTGCCTCCAGATCAATGTTAACAGTTGACCAGCTATGACTTTTGTTTAAACATGGAACAGCAACAAACCCCAGTAGTATCATTACTATTACCACAGTCCCCACACGCTGAATGTTATGTGGTGGTGGGCAAGGGCCATTTAATATGAAAAGGTTTTAGCTGTGAAATTATTGAGAGAGAATGCTTTTAAACTCCACATGAAAAATGGTCTAGTGATTGTCACTAATTTCATCGTATCTGAGGAATAACCCCCTACAGCCTCGAAACTCATAGATCCCCAACCCCATATGACCTGCTTCTACCTTCCTCTACAAACAGCACTGCCCAGGAAGAACCATTGTTTCTGCCTGTTCCTGCTTCATGGAACTTAACTCTTCCTACCTTGACTAGACTTTTTCTCCCCTTATCCATTTCCTTTCCACTTACATCCACTATTCTTCTAATGCTTTACGTCAGTTTAAGAATTTCCAGTTTGCAGGCTCCAGCCACCTCCTCTTCACCATGGACGTGAGATCCTTTTGCACGTCCCCATCACATAACATTCCGCGTGTGGGGACTGTAGGCAATAGTAATGATATACTGGGGTTTGTTGTCATTCCCTATTTAAACAAAAGTCATCGCTGGTCAATTGTTAAATGGTCTCAAGGCTTTCCACTTACTTCTTGAAAAAGGCTTCAACCGCTCCCATCCACGATTGCCCTCCTCTGCCTGGCTGAGTTTGTCCCCGCTCTGAATAACTTCTCCTTTAACTCCTCTCACAAATCTCCAAATCAAAGATGAGGCCATTCACACCCACATGGACCCAGTTATGCCTGTCTCTTTGTGGGGTGCATTGAATATTCTTTATTCCAGTTCCCCTCCACAGCTCTTTCTGCGGTACTTTGATGACATCATTGGTGCTGTTTCATTCTCTCGTCCAAAATTGGAAAAGCTTATCAGTTTCATTTCCAATTTCCACCTTGCTCTCACTTTCACCTGGTCCGTTTCGGATTCCTCCCTTCCCTTCCTTGACATCTGTTTCCTCTTCTGGGGATGGACTGGTCACCAATATCAACTGCAAACCCAAAAACTCCCACAGTTCCCTTGACTATACGTCCTCATACCCAGCTTCTTGTGAGGATTCCGTCCCATTCTCCCACTTTCTCTGTCTTTGCCGCATCTGCTCTGAGGCTGCCACCTTCTGCAGGAGGCCTCAGGCTGGTTCACCTTTTCTCTTAGCCAAGGATTGACAGGGCTTGTTTTACTCCTCTCGCATACTTCTGCCCTCACCCCCTGTCTTCTCTCCCACAACACCAATAGGTTCCTCCTCATCCTCACCTGCCACCCCACCAGCATCCACATCCAGATGATCGTTAGCTGCCATTTCTGCCACTTCCAGACACATATTCCCCTACCCTCCCTTCTGCAGAGACCATTCCCTCAGGGATGCTCCGGTCTACTTCTCCTCCATTCCCAACATATCCCCATAGCCTCACGGCATCTTCCCACGCAATCACAAGGTGTAACGCCTGCCCATTTACTTCCTCTGTCCTCATTGTCTAAGGTCCCAGACAAAACCTTCCAGGTGAAACACTCTTCACTCAATCTATAATCATAGGAGAATCCACAATTCATAGAAGCCCTACAGTTTGGAAAGAGGCTATTCGGTCCACAGAATCTGTACCAAACCTCTGACAAGCATCCCACGGATGATCCACGTAGCCTGCACCTTGTTGGGAGTGACATGGCAATTTAGCAAGGCCAATTTACCTAACCCACACATCTTTGGACTTCAGGAGGAAACAGAGGAAACCCACAGAGATATGGAGAAAGTGTGCAAACTCGACAGAGAAAATCGCTCAAGGCAAGAATCGAACCTGAGTACCTGATACTGTTCGGCAGCAGTGCTAACCACTGAGCCACCATATCACCGCGATTCAAGTCTAATGTATTCATGCTCACAATCAGGTTTCCTCTATGTTAGGGAGATGACATGCAAACTGGGAAACCACTTTGCGGAACACCAATGTTCTGTCTACAAAATTGACCTTGAGTTTCCAGTTGCCTGCCACCTCAATATATCATCGTGTTCCCTGGGCAACATCTCTGTCTCGGGCTTGCTGCAGTGCTTCAGTGCAAGCTAGAAGAACAGCATCCCATTTCTGTTTGGTGACGCTACAGCCCTCTGGACTTAATAATGAGTTCAATAATTCTAGAACCTGAACACCTTCTTCCATGTCCTTTACCTGACCCCACACTCCAAGCCTTGTCATCACATGGGTTTCAGCACAGCCAACCCATTTTCACGTACTTATGGTTTCCCATATCAGTTTTTCTCCTTCCCTGGGAGTACCATCCATCCCTTTGTTCGTTTATTTGTTTTTCTTTTCTTCTGGGCTCTGTCTCCACCTATCAATTCACACCATTAATCTTCCCAATCCCTTCTTCAGCATATATACCACCTTTTCCTAGCTCTGAAGAAGGGTTACCGGACCTGAAATATTAACTCTGCTTCCTTCCCACAATTGATGTCAGATCTGCTGAGTTTCTCCAGGAATTTCTGTTTTCATTTCAGACTTTCGGCATCCACAATTCTTTGTTTTTGTTTAAATTCCAGCAATTGATTAGTCACTTCTTATGTGCTTTTGCCCAAAACATCGATTTTCCTGCTCCTTGGATGCTGCCTGACCTGCTGTGCTTTTCCAGCATCGCACTCTTAGCTCTAATCTCCAGCATCTGCATCCTCACTTTCGCCTAATCACTTGTGTTGATTCTCCTTGATAGTAAAGGAATTCTGGGCATTGATGTCTCAATGTCGCATTGTGTGATTATTGATTATACTTAACATTGCATTTGAGTAGACACAAGTTGTGAAATGGTCAAATATCAGATGAGTAGTCTGTTTTGACATTAGAAGCATTTTCTTCTATGTCTTCATTAATCACCACAATAAAAGTGGTTTCAGATATTCCAATCCGTCACATCATCTTTACCACCAACAAGCATGTCCATGAGTAATTGTTGGGTAAGGGAATGATGAATAATCATCCCATTTCTTTGCTTGGCATTACCTCATCCCTAAAGAGAAAGTTATCCTTATACAAAAGATGGTCTTTGATTCATTCCTTATGCAGTACATCTTTGGTACAGCCAACTGTCTCCATTTGGCCAGTTTGAAAATTTGATGGCAGTGAGGTGCTTCCCATTGATTATTGATGCTTCACTATGGTGACATTTAAATGGACCCCATTGTCACTCACTTCTTGAACCAGCTCTCTGAGATACTTACACATTCTACGTTTTTTTCCACATTGACATTGCCAGTGGGTTTTGAGACACTCGCATGGCTGAAGGAAAAAAAATATAGATATGCCAGTGACTTCAACGATAGGAGGTTTGTTGGGATATTTCATAATGCTCCAACCACCTTTCATACAAGAATGCCCCCATTTTAAGAGGCTTTTATTTTCAGTCAGCGTACCCACGATCGTACATGGAAAACTTGTTAGCAACAATAAAACATTAATCAGCAAATGAGCTATTAAATTGACTGTCAAATGCTCATTTAAAGACAAACTCCTGAAAAGCTCCTGTTGGAGGAGGATGTTATTTTTCTGGGAGTCTCCATATCTCCCACGGTCTCAGTCCAGACACACATAGCGTTAAAATTATTCAGGAGTTTAAAATGTGAGAACATTGGATTTAGAGATAGGAATAAGCCATTCAGTCCTCTGATTTGGCTCAAACATTGAGTTAAAATTTAATTAGAGGTGATGGTCTAGTGATATTATCACTGGACTGTTAATCCTGAGACCCAGTTAATGTTCTGAAGACCCGGTTTGAATCCTGCCATTGCAATTGGTGGAATTTGAATTCAGTATAAATCTGGAATTAAGAGTCTAATGATGAACATGATTCCATTGTCAATTGTCGAAAAACCCCGTCTGGGTCAATAATGTGCTTTAGGGAAGAAAACTGCCATTCTTACCTGGTCTGGCCTACATGTGACTCCTGACCCACAGCAATGTGGTTGACTCTTAACTGCCCTCCAGGCAATTAGGAATGCTGCCGTGTCAGTGATGCCCTCATCTTGTGAATGAATATAAAAACCAAATCATGACCTGATCCATGTGTGGTCTCATCCCTATTTCCAATCTGTCCCCCGGTAACTTTGAGCCCCACATCTAACAAAGATCTTCCTAACTCAGGCTTAAATGACTTCTATGACCTCATCTCCACTGTTAATTGAGGAAACAATACCACAGACTCAGAAAAAAAAGTCTTAAAAATGAGATTTCTTGTTCTTAAACTGCAATTACTTCTTCCATGGTTAGGATATACGGGATACAAATGTAACTTTATTCCAAGATTTGCAGAGATTTTCCAGCCTTTCTCTGAAGGATTACAAGGTACTTTCACCTTGAGCACATTATAACGAAAAACCTTCAAAAGCAGTGATGCAGGCTACCTTACTAACCTGACCTGATCCAGCACAAGCATTTTCGCTTGAGGTGTATTATAGAGTGCTGAGTCTGACAGCTGTCCTCTGCCAAGAGCATGCAGACCACTTGCAGATTATTGAATGTACATCTTGTATCCTGGAAGGCACAGAAGCAAAACTATCAGCAAATGTGAGTCACCTTCTGGCTAATATTTTGGGCAGTCTTGTACTTTACTTACAATATTGACTTAAAGAAGATTATCATCCAGGTCCCCAAGACTTCTTTAAATCGGGGATTTGCTTCTTTCTTCGTATTGAGGAGGACATTGACCTGAAGTTTTTCCAGAGCTGTGACCTTAATGATGATATATGATAAGAGATTTGTTATGTCCTGACCATGAATGAGGTTCCTCAATTACAGGAGGATGTTTTCAGGGATTGGCAGCTGCAGTCGGAAACATAGACTTGTCTGAAAAGTCTCTGACTGACTAGTAAAATCTGCACATGTTGTATGGCCCCAACAAATCCCACTGCATTTTTCTCCCATAGCCTGCTGCAGTGGGTCCAGACATGCCCTAGTTTGTGCCAGTTAAAATAGAGAGGCTTTCTGGAATCATCTTTCATCTCAACATCACCCTTTCTGTCCAGATGAAGGCTCCTGGCATTTCCCTCACTCTGATGTGTGCTCAGTTTCCTATCCCTCTCAAGCTCTAACTGTTCCAAATGTCAGTGGATGACTAGGGAAGGCTTTCATCTGGAACAGTGGTTTCTAAATCAACTTGTAATCATCACTCAGTGTGGCTAACTGCCTGGATCCAGTCACTGTATTTTTTATCCTTTTTAAGATTCACTCATGGGATTTGTGCATTGTGTTTATTAGGCGAAAGTGAGGACTTCAGATGCTGGCGATCAGAGTTTAGATTAGAGTCGTGCTGGAAAAGCACTGCAGGTCAGGCAGCATCTGAGGAGCAGGAAAATCGATGTTTCAGGCAAAGCCCTTCATCAGGAAAGAGGCAGAGAGCCTCTGAAGTGGAGAGATAAATGGGAGGGGAGGGTGGCTGGGGAGAATGTAGCTAAGAATGCAATAGGTGGATGGAGTTGGGGATGAAGGTGATAGTTCAGAGAGGAGGGTGGAGCGGATAGGTGGGAAAGAAGATTGGCAGGTAGGACAGGTCATGAGGATGGTGCTGGGCTGGTTGGAAGGGCGGGGTTTGAGGGCAGCGGTCTGGAATGTGGATGAGATGCATTGGAGGGCATCTTCAACCACGTGGGAAGGGAAATTACAGACATTGCTTTTATTGTCCATTTCTAGTTGCTCTAGAGAAGGTGGTTGTAAATTGCTTGTGGTGTAGGTAGATCCATGATGCCATGGGAGGGAATTCACCACATTCCTTCACTTGTGCCATGTAGATAGGTAGATAGGCTTTGAGGAGTCAGGAGGTACTTTCTTGCTGCAGGGTTCTTTGCCTCTGACTTGCTCTAGTAGCTGCAGTACACATATGGCTGTTCATATTGATTAATTGTAACTCATGATATTGGTGATAGGGGATTCATTGTTTTTAATGCTTGTAAGTATCAAGGGCAGTAGTTAGATTCTCTCTTGCTGGAGATGGCCATTGCCTGGCACTTATATGATGCAAATATTACTTGCCAATTTTCAGCCCAAACCTCAGGCATGATCTGAGCCCCATCCACATGTGCACCTCATCCACAGACACTGTCATTTGATGCCTTCCATTCTGTCAGACCCTACTTTTCTGTCAGGCACATGGATGACTAACAATCCAGTGCTGCCACATGGACACCTTGTATGCATGGATCAAAAAGTGTCATGCTGGAAAAGCACAGCAGGTCAGGCAGCATCTAAGGAGCAGGAGAATTGATGTTTCGGGCATAAGTCCTTCATCAGGAATTGGAGATTGGGTGGTGAAGGGGGCTGAGAGATAAATAGGAGGGTGGTGGGGGGGGGGGGGGGGGGGGGTTTGGGGGCACGGGGGTAGGGCAAGGTAGATGGTAAGGTGATAGGTAGATGCAAATGGGGGGTGATAGTGATAAGTTGGAGGGGAGGATGGAGTGGATAGGTGGGAAGGAAGATGGACAGGTAGGACAATTCAAGAGGGTGGTGCTGAGTTGGAGGATTAGATCTAGAATGAGGTCAGGGAAGAGGAGATTTGGAAACTAGTTGATGCCCTGTGTTTGGGGGAGTCCCAAGGTATTCTTCCTGCAGTTGTTGTGTGGCTAGCATCTGGCGGTGGAAGATGTCCAGGACTTGCATGTCCTTGGCAGAGTGGGAGGGGGAGTTGAAGTGGTCAGCCACAGAGTGGTGGGATTGTTTGGTGCATCTGGCTAGAAATGTTCCCTGAAATGTTCTGCGAGTTGGTGTCCTGGCTCCCCAATGGAGAGGAAACCATATTGAGAGCAACGGATGCAGTAGATGAGGTGGGTGGATGTGCAGAAAAATCTCTGCTGGATGTGAGAGGATTCTTTGGGGCCTTGGACAGAGGTGAGAAG
Source organism: Chiloscyllium plagiosum (assembly GCF_037043375.1). NCBI lineage: Eukaryota > Metazoa > Chordata > Chondrichthyes > Orectolobiformes > Hemiscylliidae > Chiloscyllium > Chiloscyllium plagiosum. The sequence goes on from NW_028270149.1 coordinate 61,953,926, forward strand.
GGAGGTGTAGGTGCAGGTTTTACACCTCTTGTGGTGGCAAGGGAAGGTGCTGGGTGTGGAGGGTGGATTGGTTGGGGGGGTGAAGGGGCATGCACCTAACAAGGGAATCATGGAGGGAATGATCTCTGTGGAATACAGATAGGGGTGGGGAGGGAAATGTATCTCTGGTGGTGGAGTGTGATTGTAGGTGGTGGAAATGGCGGAGGATAATGCATTGTATCTGGAAATTAGTGGGGTGGAAGGTAAGGACCAGAGGAGTTCTATCTTTGATGCAGTTGGAGGCATAGGGTTCAAGGGTGGAGGTGTGGGAAGTGGAGGAGGTGCTCTGGAGGGCATTGATGATCATGTCGGAGGGGAAATTGCGGTCCTTGAAATAGGAGGTCATTTGGGATGTCCTGTAGTGTAATTGCTCCTCCTGGAGCAGATACAGAGAAATTGGGAATATGGGATCGCACTTTTACAGAAGGGAGCATGGGAGGAGCAGTAGTCCAGGTGACTGTTGGAGTCAGTGGGTTTGAAATAGATATCCGCATTGAGTCGGTCGCTGGAGATGGAGACGTCTAGGAAGGGAAAGAAGATGTCCAAGATGGTCCAAGTGAACTTAAGGTCAGGGTGGAAGGTATCAGTGAAGTTGATTAACTGTTCAACCTCCTTGTGAGACCACAAGGTGGGAGGATTCGAAGGAGAAGTAATTGAGGGTGAATTGTTGAAGTTGTATGCATGGACTGGCACTGATCCACACATTAGACTGATTATATTTCAGAGTTGTTTGCCCATTCCATAAGCAGTTGCTCACTTTGAGACTACTCAGATGCTCAGAGTGTCCCTGTCTTGCTTTGCTGTTTTGCATATTACCCCCTCAGCGAGAACTATCAGGCTCACTGTACTTCTGTCATGACATGCTATTTAGCATGGACTCAGAACAGGAACCTTGTCATGGTTGCCACCAGTTGTCAGTCACATCAGGAGAGACATCCTTCAGTCAGAAGGTTCCTGGCACTGTAAGCCAATGGTAGCGTATGGTACCAGTCCACAGGCCTAGACACATTCAAACAGGGACAGTAATGGCATTCTTGGGCCAGGCTGGTGTTGTGGCCTCCACTTCCAGTCTGCAGGGAAGAGGACACCCTTCCTCTGCATAACCCTGTCCAACAAGAGCTCTAGGTTCCTCTCAATAAAACAAGGCAGCAATTTCCCCTTCTTTGCCATGTCCAATGCAACTGTCAGATACCCTGAAGGGCAGCTCTGGACAGACAGAGTTTGTCTGGGTATGCAATGGCATTTTAAAGTTGGCACAGGCACCAGAGATGACAATTTAATCCAAGATATCTCAGCAGTGGCAAATTCCTTGGAGTATGTTGAGTTGTGGAATCAGGCTAGCATTGGACAAAGTGGGACCAGAGGTTTGGAGTAGTTTATCAATGAAGAGAATTTGGAACAATCTATCTAGAAATCTTTCTGGGCCTCATGGAGCGAAACCCACCTTAAAACTCAATTAAATTAACATTTTGCCAAAATATGACAAGATTCATAAACAAAATACCGATCACAAGCTGAGGAGCAAATGAGATCATGGCTGTTTTTCAAGGAAGTTAATGTAATTATTTGACCATATCAAATAAGACCACACACGCTGAATGAACTAAGTTCCAGGTTAAGTTTCCCTTCTGCTTCGCCTTTCACATACAGGTCGTTCTGCTATAATGTGACAGCTGTGTTCCTTAACAACCCCGCGCTATAGACAATTGCGCTATTGAAAATTGCTATTAAAAATCAAGCTGTAGAAGATCGCTACAGAAAATCGCTATACCTGTTCAGTCGAAAATTCGCATTATCCAAACATCGTTCACAATTCGTCAATCGTGTTATAGCCAATTCGCGTTGCTGAAGGCCCTGTAGTGAAGATAGGAAACAAGTGGTGAAACAATGAACTTTAGTATGCATAAAGAAGCCCAAGATGCCATATCAGCATTGGAGCATCCTGTGTCGGCTGTATTCCTAAACATTTAAAGTATCACCACTAGAATTCATACAGCATTGAATCACATAGCTCTAGTGAAACAACAGAACAGTAGACATTAAGAAATGGGTGTAAATTGAGTGTGAATGTACATGGTACCAAATAAGATCCACATTAAATTGTCTGTGTTAGCGATATTAGCTATTACTGTATTAATTTTTTTGTCTCAAATGGATGTTAGGTAGATTTTCACAAAGGACTATTGCTATTGGAGTTTTGGAATCATGACATCAAATTTTGCTGATATAAATTGTTTAATTTAAACCATTCAAGGAATGTTATTAATTCTCTCGGGAAGAAATTCTGACTAATTTAGAATGATTTGTCTTGTGTAATGAATGTGCTGTTTGCAAATCACCTACAAGGGAACTAGAAGGTTAAGTATATTAAGATTGGCACATTTTCCACAGAGAGCTGTGTTGCCAGTTTGGCACCAAGAGTAAATCTCAGTGATGTGTGGTTAGAAAATGTTACAAAATGATCACTGGATAGTTTGGTTGAGGCGATGTGGAGGATTGCACCAAGGCAGCCATTGGGATAGTGCTTAAGCTAGAACCTCAATGCACACAGAATCGTAGGCAGAGGAACCAAAGAAGAGAGAGTGTCAAATATAGCCAGAGATAACATCACCTGCATCCAAGCAGCTGTTTTTATTCACAGGAGGAGGGTGTCACTAAGTAGCAATTATTGTCCATCCCTAATTGCCCAGTGGACAGTTAAAAGGCTGTGGGTCTGAAGTCACATGTAAGCCAGACCAGGTAAGTTTCCCTCCTTAAAGTTAAGGGCTTAAACGGGGTGGAATTTGTTAAGTACATTCAGAAAAGTTTCCTCAAGCAGTATATAGAGGGTCCTACTCAGGAAGGGTCAAAACTCGACCTACTCTTAGGAAATAGGGCAGGACAGGTGACGGAGGTGACAGTGGAAGAGCACTTTGGGACCAGTGACCACCGTTCTATTAATTTTAAAATAGTAATGGAGAGGGACAAAAGTGGTCCACAGGTTGAAGTTCTAAATGGGGTAAGGTGACTTTTGATGGAATTAGGCGGGACCTTGCAGGGATTGATTGGAGCATTTTGTTTGCAGGCAAAGGGACCTCCGGCAAGTGGGAGGCCTTTAAAAGTGAGATAGCTTGAGTTCAAGGTCTATATGTTCCTGTGAGGGTGAAGGACAAGGTTGGCAGGAATAGGGAACACTGGATGACAAGAGATATTGAGGTTTTGACCAGAAAAAGAAGGAGGCATGTCTCTGGAATAGGCAGCTGGGATCATGGGAATCCCTGGAAGTATGCAGGGAATACAAGGGTTTACTGAAGAAAGAAATCAGGAAGGTGAAAAGAGGGGTATGAAACAACCATGGCTGAGAAGATTAGGGTGAATCCAAAGAGGTTCTTTAAGTACATTAAAGGAAAAAAGGAATATCTAGAGAAAGAATAGGACCCCTCAAGGACCAAAGTGGACATGTATGTGTAGAACTGCAGGAGATGGGCGAGGCCCTCAATGAATATTTGTCCTCTGTGTTTATTGTGGAGAAAGACATGAAGACTTGGGGAACTTGGGGAAGTTAGTGGTCATATCTTGGGGACAATCCATATCACAGTAGAGGAGGTGTTGGATTTATTAGAAAGCATGAAGGTAAATAAATCTCCTGGTCCTGACCAGATACATCTAAGAAAACTGCAAGAGGCTAGAGAAGAAATTACCGGGGCCCTGGCTGATATTTTTGCATTAGCGTTAGCTTTCCGGAAGACTGAAAGGTAGCGAATGTTATACCCTTATTCAAGAAGGGCTGCAAAGAAGAAACCTGGGGACTAAAGACCAGTAAGCCTAACACCTATAGTAGGTAAATTACTTGAGAAGATTTTGAGGGATAAGATAGACATGCATTTGGAAAGATAGGGTTTGATTAGGAATAATCAGCATGGCTTTGTGTGTGGGAGATCATGCCTCACAAATTTGTTAGAATTCTTTGATGAAGTGTGCAAAACTCTGGTGTGGCTGCATTTGAAGTATTGCGTACAGTTCTGGTCGCTGCATTATAGGAAGAATGTGGAAGCATTGGAAAGGGTGCAGAGGAGATTTACCAGGATGTTGCCTGGTATAGAGAGAAGGTATAGACGGTTGGTAAACCAGTTGGGTTTTTCCAACAAGTGACACTGGATTTAGACTCTTAATTCCAGATTTTTAAAAATTGAATCTAAATTCCACTCTCTGCTGTGGTGGGATTTGAAGCAGAGTCCACATAATATTTTCTGGGTCTCGGGATTAACAGTCCATCAATAATTCCAAGAGGCCATCACCTCCCACCTGGAGCTACACGGATTAAGGTTGACAACAGCTTGTCTATAATCAGCTGTTGTCCAATGTTTTAGTTCCATCATTTACTTATTAAATTTTGTAATGTTGTTGCACTGTCTGTTGCCTCTTTTGTCTTATTCATAGATACGGTACAGCAGTTTTGTTCCAAGAACTCAGTTAAGGTTAGGGGACATTAAAGGCAGAGCGAGAAGAAAAAGATCAGAACAGAATTTACCCTGGGTCCAATTTGCATCCATTTAAATTATTCACAAGGTATAGCTAAAAAAATCCTCATGGTCTGTGAAGATTTGTACTGCTTACATAAAGCCGGCTGGGGGCTGCTCACCAACTGAATCACTAGGGAGATGGTCTCATTAACTGAATCTTTCCAACAGCACAGCAAAGTTGGATAATTCAGTCAGTTGACTGCTGAATCCAAGACCACGTTATTATTATTTATTTGAATGGGAACATCAGCCATTCATTTTCCTAAGGTAGATAAAATAAGGGACATATAATAGGATATAGGATAGATGCACAATGCTGCGGGTAGTGTCAGTACATTGTCGCAACATTAGTTTCCGGACAAAACTGCTGTTCAAAAATAGAAACCAGGTTAAACGCTGCACCCAAACAGGTCAGATGTGCATCTAAAGACTATTCCCAGTGGGTTAATTTCTCTTGCACATAGCAAAGATTTATACCCCTGTTAGGAATTCTAATAGTGGGTATGTACAGGATATTGATTCTGACAGTCATCAGGCATTTATTAATTGCTTTGTTTTTAATTATCTGTTCCCAATCACATTACTGTGCAACTTTGATTAAAACACACTCTGCTTTTCAATTGGAAGAAGGATCGACATTGCTGTGGGCAGGCAGGAGGCATAGTTGTCATGCAGAAGCAGTGCTTTGTTTTAATTTCCCCTGGAACATACAGGGTAAAGCAGTTTTGAAGTGTCTTAAGAGGGAATCACAACAGCATCTGGTGATATTTATTCAGCAATTTTGAAATGTTTATGAAACAGCAATTAGATAACAGATGAAAAAGGTGTGACAAGGATTCGTAAAAGAATGCAGAGTTAAAACAAACAACATCTGATGATGTTGATTTTTCAATCCAAAGCTTTCATACATTTGCACATTAATAATCCTTGTATTATTAAAGTTGTATCATAGCTGCACCTTATAACCATTCATCACATACAAACAGTGTGGACAGCAAGGCACTCTGATGGAACATTAATGGCATTTTAAATATCTTTCTATTGTTTCAAAGTACCCATTAGTAAAATACTTTTTTTTTGTCAGGGATCCCACAGAGACTTAAAAATATATAACCTCTGAGAATAAACTCCATGCAACTCTAAAAACATACCTATTTTTTCTTTAATATTTCGTGCTGTACATGGTACAAAGTTATTCAGGTGACACTCCTCGCAATGTCACTGAAATCATTCCTCAAGTGATGGAAAGAAAATTTTCAGAAAGATAGAAACATGTGCCACATTGCTCCGGCACCCATATTCCCTTTCCTGCCAAATAACCTGTGGCTTCCAGCTGGGAGGAGAAGGGAGAGGATGGTTTACTTCAACATCAGCTGTCTCCTCAACGGCTGTCTGCTTGAATCTTTGTATGTCAGTTTGAGAGTAAGTCACTTACCTGGCCTCTATTCCTGATGAAGGGCTTTTGCCCGAAACGTCGATTTTCCTGCTCCTTGGATGCTGCCTGACCTGCTGTGCTTTTCCAGCACCACTCTAATCTGGCCTAGATATCAGTAATGGGATCTGCAATTTCTCTTGCAGGGGACAATATATCTCTACGCACTCAATATTAAAGCTTCTCTGGTTTACTTGACTTCATGGGAGGATGAGAATATGGCCTTCTCAGCTTGGAAGCCCTGAAAGAGGCCTTTTCCATGGCAGAGATGAAAAGACCTGGCCTATTAATTTTCCAGGGATTTTTGGAAAACACCTGTTGTAGTTCTGCTATGACACCCATGTAACCCACCAGGAATGGTAATGGAGGAATTCAATCTAAACTGGTTATTGATGAACAGACAACTGGATTTTTATGATGAAGAGAAGCCTGACAGTTTAACAATTTGCTCTGTCAGATTTAATTTTTTTTATATTAGATATTACATATCAGGCAATTTTACACATCATGATGTGGATGTGGATGTGGGTTATACAACTTTATTTTAAATGATAGAGGAGCTTGAGCAGGTAATTGAGTGCACAACTTTTCCGCCATATAGCTAGAATGTTATCACCCCTTTGCTGTGTCCAGTGCACTCAGCTGTTGTGTCGATGTGCCAGGAATTATAGTGAGTTCCCACTTAACACTGAGGTGAGGAGAGATTTCTTCATTGAAAGGATTGTGTGCTTTCGAATTCCATACCCGAAATGGCTGTGAATGACCAGTCAATTAATATATTCGAGACTGAGATCATTATATTTTTCGGGTGCTCGGGAATCAAAAATATGAAGTTATTATAGAAATTGATGTAAATATTAGCCATTATCTTATAGAATGTTGAATCAGACTCAAAGAGACATTTAGTCTTGTTGGTTTTTTTTAATGCAGCCATGTATCAATGGGACAGAGTATACCAAGTAATTCAAGAGAGTATACTAAGCAATTGAAGACTATTGATTAACATAAGTCTCTGAGCATGCTTATCTAGTCAGCATTATAGCTTCTCAACTTGTGCATTAGTTTTAATACATGACTCAGATCAACTAAATGGTTAACTAGGTTGAAATTGTTGCGATGATGCCAGTACGATGATAGAATTGTTGTGGTCAACTTAACAATGACAATCATCTTAAAATGTTCTAGCTTCACAGGATATTAAGCATTAAGTAGACAAGCCCCCAGGATCTGATGAGACCTATCCCAGAATACTGAAGGAGTCAAGGAAGGAAATTGCTGGAGCCTTGTACAAAATCTTTGTATCATCTTTAGTCAGAGGAGAGATCCCAAAAAGTTGGAGAATAGCAAGTGTTTTTCCTTTGCTTAAGAAAGGCAACAGGGAAATTACAAGCTTGCGGGCATGACGTCAGTAGAAGAAACTCATCGGAGGAGATTCTTAGACACAGGATTTACTCACATTTAGAAAAATATGAACTTACTAACAAGAGGCAGCATGGCTTTATGTGGGGAAGGTTGTGTCTCACAAACTTGATTGAATTTTTGAGGAAGTGACAAAGAAACTTGATGGGGGCAGATAGATTCACAACCCTCTGGGTGAAGAAGTTCTTTCTCAATTCAGTGCCAAATGTGCTGTCCCTAATTTTGAGGCAACACCCTTTTGTTTTGGTTTCACCCACCAGTGGAAACATCCTCTCTACGTATATCTTGTCTATTCCCTTCATAATTTTCTATGTTTCTGTAAGACACCCCTTCACTCGTCTAAATTCCAATGAATATAATACTACTCTACTCAGTCTCTCCTCATAAACCAACTCCATCAACTCCAGAATCAACTTAATGAACTTCCTCCCCCCCCCCCCACCCCCTCCAGGGCCAGTACATCCTTTCTCAAGTAAGAAGACCAAAACTGTACGCAGTACTTCAGATGTGGTCTCACCAGCACCCTGTACAGCAGCAACATAAACCCCCTGCTTTTAAACTCAATCCCTGTAGAAATGAAGGACAAAATCCCATTTGGCTTCTTAATTACATGTTGCATCTGCAGACCAATCTTCTGTGATTCATGCACAAGGACACCCAGGTCCCTCTGCACAGCAATGGGCTGCAATTCTTTTTTTACCATTCAAGTAATAATTTTTTACTGTTATTCTTACCAAAATGGAAGACTTCACATTTATTAATATTGTCCTCCATCTGGCAGACCTTTGCCCACTCACTTAAATTACCAATGTCCCTTTGCAAAATTTCATGTCCTCTGCATACTTTGCTCTATTGCTCATCTTAGTGTCATCCGCAAACTTTGACACACTCCACGTATTGCCCAACTCCAAATCAAGCTATGTGAATTGTAAATAATTGTGATCTCAACACTAATCCCTGAGGCACATCACCAGTTTTTGATACCAATCAGAAAAACACTCATTTATCCCCACTCTTTACTTCCTGTTGGTTAACGAATCCTCTATCCATGCTAATACATTGCCCGTAATGCCATACATCTTTATCTTATGCAGGAGCTTTTTGTACTGCACCTTGTTGAAAACCTTTTGGAAATCTAGATACGCCACATCTACTGGGCCCCCCCTTATCCACTGTGCTCAGAATGCCTTCATAGAATTCCAGTAGATTAGTTAAGCATGACCCGCCCTTCATGAACCCATGTTGCATCTGCCCAACATGATAATTTCTATCTCAATGCCTGGGTATTTCTTCCTTGATAATAGACTCAAGCATTTCCCCCACTGCAGAAGTTAAGCTAACCAGTCTATAATTCCTCATTTTTTGTCTACCTCCTTTTTTTAAAGAGTGGCAACATGTTTTCAGGCTTGGTCATAGAATTGTATCTTTCTGATTGGGAGTGCATTTTTCTGATTGGAGATTTGTAACTAGTGGTGTACTGCAGGGATCAGAGCGAGGACCATTATTGTTTGCAATATAAATAAATGGTTTGGAGATTAATGTAAATTGCCTGACATGTAAATTTGCAAAATGCACAAAGGTTGGGGGAGTTGCGGATAGTGAGGGGGATTGCCAGAGGATAGGATAGGATAGAGACAGGCTTGAGACTTGGCTGGAGCAATGGAAGATAGAATCTAATCCAGACAAATTCAGGTGATGCATATGGCAAGGTCTAATATAGGAGGAAACAATACAGTAAATGGCAGAACCCTAAGAAGCATTTACATATAGAGGGATCTAGATGTACAGGTCCACAGTTCCCTGCAAGTGGCAACACAAGAGAATAAGGTGGTCAAGAAGGCATATAGCATGCGTGCCTTCATCCGTCAGGGCATAGGACATAAAAATTGGCAAGTCATGTTGCAGCTGTATAGAAACTTTAGTGAGACCACTTTTGGAATATTCTGTACTGCTCTGGTTGCCACACTAAGAAATGAATGTTGAGGCTTTGGAGAGGGCACAGAAACAGTTTACCAAAATGTTGCCTGATTTGGAGGGTATTAGCTATAAGGAGAGATTGGACAAAATTGATTTGCTTTCACTTGAATGTCAGAGGCTAAAGGGTGGCGTAATAGAAGCCTATAACATTATGAGAAACATAGGATAATGGATATTTGGAATCCTTTCACAGGGTAGAAATGCCAATTACTATGGGACATAGGTTTAAGGTAAAAGAAGGAGCGTTTAATGGAGATGCAAGAGACAAGTCTTTTACACAGGTGGTAAGTACCTGGAATGCATTGTCAAAGGAGGTGCTAGATGAAAATACAATAACAATGTTTAAAAGGCATCTCAACAAATACATGTATAGACAGGGAATAGAGGGATATGGAATAGGGAGATGTAACTCATTTTGAGTGTCATGTAGCAGCACAGGCTTGATGGATCATAGGGTCTGTTTCTGTGCTATATTGTACTTTGTTCTTTATTGAGAAACAGCCATAAGCTGTGGCTGTGAAATCACATATTTATAAAATTGAACTGAAATGTAAGGTTCATTTCTTTGAAGAACCAAAAGGGTTTTCATGAATATGGTAGCTTTATTGACCAGCCTTCTTACTGCAAATCCATAAATTATTGAGTCTGCTTTCATACTGTTAGACTCCCCCCATCCAGGCTGTCAGCCTAGCATCATAACCAGAGGATATCAACAATTATAAAGCGTGTACAGCATTATTGTGGATATATCTCATTAGTTGATTGAAGCTTTTTACCTTGCCTTATAAAAACCAATAATATGCAATAATGTGTCTGGATTCATTGCAGGAAAGACCTTGCAGTTATATAATAAAATTATTCTGTATTTTGTTTCTTGCGGCCTTGTAGCACATATCTGATTATTTAGTGTGGGCTTCCTAAACACCACCCTATTGCACTATTGTTCCTTTCAACTGTAATTCACTGTTTCTTTATTTTTCAAAGTTCAGGACTAAAGAAGTATTTTTCCTAAGTGAAGTTATTCCTCTGAGTTTTATCCTACTCATTCTTAATAAATGTAATTGGCATGGTGAACATTTGTTGTCCATTCCTAATTGCTGTTCTGAAGGTGATGGTGAATCAATGACTAATCGAGAGATGGCCAAAATGTGTTGACTTTGCCACTCGTGCATGCATTACAAGAGTAAACATTTTTTTAAAAAAATGAGATCCACTGTCAACTCATCAGTTGAAAGTTTACTTTATGGTAAAGGCGCTAATCCTATAAGTTGAGGTGGAAAACGCCAGGTCCCAGCAGCCTAGGATCTCAAACAAAGCTTCCTCTTTTTTTAAAAAATGTAACACCAGATAAATTTGTTTCACTGCATGTGGCCTGACTGGCTGGGGACACACATCAGCTGAAAAGAGCTGATTTGTTCATAGAATGTGAGGGAACATTCAGATTGCTGACTGGATGTATGTCTACTCAGCCTAGGAGGAAACATTGGCTGAAACTTGCTCAGAACCATACTAGTAATCTTCCTCTGAACATTGGGTGACACTCCGCTGAAATGCCTGTCATTTTTAGAGCAATAGGCCTTTGAACGTTTGGGTTCTGCTTGTTACTCATTGATATTTTTGCTACATTTGATTGCATACTTAATGAACTTGATTAGCATCTTAACAGATCAATAATTAATTGAGTCAATCATTACTTTTTTGCAGCACAACATTTAACTGTTTTGAGGTGTAATGCCTTTGAAAAATAATTTTATGCTCAGATACATTTAGTTGAATATTTTCAAAAGTAGGCATGTACGTTTATGAAGTCTTTTCTTAAATACTTAGGTGCTGAAAATCTGCCTATGACTGCTCTTTGTATAAGTAGCTGAATGCATTTGCAAAGGAGCTCTCTGTTTTCCCAAGCTGAGCTAAGTACCTCAATCATTAGGATTTTTCTTTGGTCTCTCCACAGTAGTCAAGTCTAACATAAAGAAAAATAGTTTTGGTTGTTGGACATCAATAATTTAAGCCCAAGGAGACAATTGTACATGTTCATTAGGATGACACCCTAGGAACAACCCTCCTCTACTTTCTCTAATCCTAACTCTTCCCCTTCAATGTAAGTTCAGAACTGTGGATGTTCATTGAAGATTGTACATTTTCAACAACTCCAACTCTGAATCAATCCGTGCCCACATGCGGTGCCTGGGTAGCATTCAGGCTTGTGATGATAAATAACAAAGAACTTTCATGTCACAAATTTCATCTCACAAAAATGTCAGCCAGCAACCCTTACTAAAAGAGAATTTAATGTCCCCCAATCAACGTTTCTCAGCCCCTCCATTAGCAGGATACTACTGATCAGAAATGTAAGCACATAAATGCTGTTGCTACAGAGACAGGTAAGAGGCTGAGTGTTCTTCAGCAACTGATTAATCTCCTTACTATCCAAATCATTTCCATCATGTAAAAAGTTTAAACACAAGTGTGTGTATCCCAGCTTGCCTGGGTGAATTCAAATGTAAAAAATACAAAGAAGCTCAGTATCACCTGGACAAAGCAGCTTAGACAAACACTTCATTCATCATTTATGCACTATGGTTACGGTATGTACCATCTGAAAGATGCATTAGAACACAACTTGCTAAGGCTTCTTCAACTTTAACTCTCAACCCCATGACCTCTACCAGAGAAAAAAGACCCAGGCAGCAGTTGCATATGCCGATTACCTCCCTCAACTTCCCCTCAAAGTCACATAACATTCTGATTCCAAACACAATTTTCTTGTGTTCACTGTTGATGAAACAAAATCCTGGAACAACCTGACACAATTCACCACACAATTCCAACAGTTCAAGAAGGCAGTCAACAACAACTTTCACTGTAAAAACAAATACAGTTGATCATTACAATAAATGCTTGCCTTGATAGCAACACTTACCTGAATGAATAAATGAAAGAATGAATTGAAAGTTCTTTTACTTTGGAGTCTGTGCCATTCCTTGTCTGGATTTCCAAGGTGTAAAAGATGTGGCAATAGTGGCTACAAAGCATCTGGCAAGTATTTAAGAATTAGAACGCTAGAGCCCCTTGTATTGAGCATTCCTGTCCCTGGTTCCACTCTTTCCTACATCACTAAAGGTTTTTTTAGGAGAAGGTTGATGCTTTTCCCTCAAAAATGACCAGAAGGAAACTCATGCGTCATGTGAGAAAGTGGCAAACGCCAATCCCAGACTAAACTTAAGCCTTTTTGGTGCACATTTGGCAGAAAAGCTACTGATTTTCAGCTTTTTTTTCTCAACTAAAGTTTTTCTAAACATTCTACACAACTAATCTTCATAGTTTCATAGTTGAGCTGACTCTTCCTAAACATTTTGGTGCTTGGTACAAATTATGCAATGGGAATAATGAGAGAGATGTTATAGAAGCCTTTATGCTACAGAGACTAAAGTACTTGGAGCACTTTGTTTAAGTCATGTGCAAAAGCAGTGACATAATTGAACTACTCACCATCACAGTCTACAGAATAAACAAATTTAATTACAAATTTTAAAATAGCAATAGTTTACAATTCTCAATGAGGCATTTCACTATTTGAAATCGAAGAACACAGCCAACTTTACTAAAATCAGAAACATGCTGTTTGTTGCAGATTGGCTAAAGTATACAAAGAGGGTTGTTACCTACACATTGACAATATTTATAATGATAAAATTTTACATAAAATGTGAAACTACAGACTCTTTCCCTGATTTAAGTACAAAACTAAATTGATGAATGGTTTTCATTTCATTACTGCTTCATGAGATACACATTTTGTGTGTTAAAGTGCAAAACTTGGTAAAAAGAATTCTGGTTTAACTCATGATTTTCTATTTCAACTTGACATTCTACATCACCTTTGGTGTTCTCAGCTATAGGGACTTGAGGGATGTGACTTTCCCAATTATATTCTTTGACATTTCTCAAGCACCAGGTTTCCCTTTGGAGAGAGAAATAATAGTTGACAAACTTGGAAATATTTGGAATTTTTTACTGACTTGCATTCAGTGCAAGATAGGAGTCCTGATTGTCTTGCTACTGAAAATATCAAAATATCTTACATCTTAGTATTTGGAAGAAATGATCACTTTATTCTAAACACAATTTGTAAGAAAGAACACTTTTACGATTTTGCTGAAGTTAGTGTCTAGGAGCACAGTGGTGGATTTTTTGCTTAGGGTAGGCTCCCAGTGGAAAAAATCCAGGATGAGTCAATTTCTCATCAGCCAGAGGCAACAGAAGAGTGACTGGGAGAAACTGAATCTCTCACCTTCATCTAAAAGAAACAGGGTGAGGACAGGCAGAGAGCAGCCACTGGCAGAGAAAAGTGGTCCATTGCTGGCTTCCAGGTAAACGGCAATGAGTGGATTTTGTGTGCGTTTTGATAAAGTGTAGGTGGAAGAAAAGTGGTGACAACACAAAGGTATTTATTTGCCTTACCTTCATCTATTTCCTAAAACTTTTCCAGCCTGACAGGGAAGCCACAGGTTCAAATCCGTTGCTCAGTGTCAGGATGAGATTGTGTGAAGCTTATCGTACAAAAAAACCAGCACATTTACTTGGTTACATTTAAAAAGATTTAACTTCTGGCACAACATCTTGAAAGACTCTCTCAATGCAGAAATTCATGCAGAGACCATGCAAAGAAAATCCCACAGAATTCACAGCATTCTTTTATGGCACCAGTTGCCACAAGATAAATTTAAAGGTTCAATCTTTGAATGTAGTAAATGGGTGAATGAGTGAATTAGTGAATGAGTAGGTGCATGGGTGAGGTACTCATATGTTGGGTGGCTGGAATGTAATCAGGGAGGGTTGGAGAGTGATAATGATGTTGGGTTAGTAAGATCATTGTCTGGTTGGGGTATAGTTAGCCGGTCAGGTGGACAACAAGGGTTCTTGATTACCAAGAGGATTAAAGATTATTGGGGATATGCAAGAATGTAGAATGGAAGGTAAAATCAAATCAGCCATGATCTTATTAAATGGGAGAGCAGACTCAAAGGACCAAGTGGCCTCTTTTTGATCTTGGTTTGTAAGCTCAAAGGTAAGGGTCAGGTGGTTGTGGTGTGGTCTTCTTGTTAGGGTATAATTGGGTGGAGGGGGAGAAGAACTGGGGGCTTAATCAAGTTTGATCATTTGAGGCATTTAACTTCTCAGGGTCTTTAGGGTAAAGTTAGAAAATGGAAGTGTTGGTGGAAGGGATTATTTGTTCTACAGTTTAACATTAGACACTGGAGGAAGAAATCTAACTTAACTGGATTAGTTTTTTTTTATTTTATCCATCCATTGCTATTCTTCCTTGCCAGATTTTTTTATCTTCCTTGTTCAGCTTTTTCCATTATCCGGCTAAAACCTATCACAGATCAATGCTAAGAAGAGCTATTCAGTAATTTCATGAACCATTCTTTTGGTGGGTCAGCTAACCTTACTGAAATTCAACTGTATTACATTGATATTTTCATTGTTTTTCACATTAAGTAACTTGGAAAGATATCCTACTGAGGTGTGCTTGTAAAATCAGGAAACCATTTTCCCAATTGTTTTATCATTTTCTGAAGAGCAGGCTAAAAGTAATGGTTCCAAAAAATGCAGGAGAAAGTGGAAATTTGATAGGTATTAGGAACTCAAAGAAGCATTAGCAATATAAAGTGATATGAGACAAATTGTGAGTGACAGTAAAGCTAACTACAGAAGTATATTTCAATTCTTCACAAAAGGAAGTCTTTAAGAGAGATGTTGGCCTGTGAATCACAAATGCAGGTATGACTATCCTGGCAATGACAGAATTATATAACTTTAAATAAGTATTTTATATTTCGCTGTAGAGGAAGATGACAAAATTGTTGTATCATGAAGAAGCTAAAAATCTGTCAAGAGTATAATTGTTTTTTTAATGGAAACAGTTATGGTTTCTACTGCAACCAGCTATAAGAAAATGGTGGAAGGGTGAATATGTTTCATTTTCATTTTCAAAATTCCACAGATTCAGGGATAGTGCCTATGTGTTAGAAACGTGTAATTGCCAACCTTTCAATGATAAAGAAGGGAGGATTCAACCAAGTAACAACAAACTTGTTAATTTTAACATCAATTTTGAAAAGTTTCTGGAGCCTACCTTTGGAAACAGAGGCTACAGTTTGAACAAATTCAATGGAGCAGATTATACATTGCGGCATCAGTCTGCACCCCAGTGAATGTTTTGGTGGTGTACTTGCTTTGTCTTTAATCAGTATGAGCAGCACTTTCATCTCTCTCTGAGTCTTCCTTCACAGTGCTCTCTTCAATCTTAGGCCAGCTGCTTTGTGTCCCATAAGGATTACTGGTCACTGTGGTATCACAGGATAATAGGAGAAAGATAAACCTGGGAAACATAGCACACAACCCCATGAGTCACACATTTCACCCTATGAACCTATGACACCACTCAATCAGATTATGGCTGATATTGGGCAGACAAGCATGCAGCAGGCATGCCACAGATGGCATGATGCCCTAAGTTATGGGTTGCCCAATCATTTCTTTCATCTCTTCTATTATTCACTCATAGGATGTTATTTCTTAATTGCTCGTACCTGGATGGCCTTGAAAAGGTGATAGTGAACTGCCTTCTTGAACTGGTGCACTCCATTGAGTGTAGATACAACCATGATACCATTCTGGACTGATTTCCAGGATCTAAACCTAGTGATAATGAAGGAATGTCAATATTTTTCCAAGTCAGGATGGAGTCTTGGAGAGGAACTTTCAAGTGATGGTGTTCCCATATATTTGCTGCCCTTGTCTGCAAGATGATAGAAGTCATGAGGTTGGAACATGCTCCATAATGACCTTTGGTGAATTCTGCAGTACATCTTGTTGGTAGTACACACTGTAACTATTGAACATCAGTGTTGAGGAAGTAGATACTTGTGGATGTGATGCCAATCAAATGAACTGCTTTGTCCTGGATGGTCTCAAGCTTCTTGAGTGTTTTTGGGGCTGTACTCATCAGATCTAGTGGAGAATATTCCATCACACTCCTGACTTATGTCTTGTAGATATCTTGTAGGCTCAGGGAGTCAGAAGGAGAGTTTATTCCCTCAGGAATCCTAGCTTCTGAGCTACTCTTTTAACCACAGAATTTATATAGCTATTCCAGTTCAATTTCTGGTCAGGTTGTAGATAGTGTGAGATTCTTGATAGTGATACCATTGAATTTCAAGAGGCAATATTGAGGTTCTCTTTCATTGGAGGTGGTTATTACCTGGTACTTGTTGATGCAAATGTCACTCACCACTTGTCAACCACAACCTGAGTATTGTTCAGTTAAATTGGACACAGACAGCTACAGTATCGGAGGATTAATGAATGGTGCTGAACATTGTGTGGTCATCAGTAAACATCCCCACTTCTGACTTATGATGGAGTTCATTGATGAAGCAGCTGAAGATGATTGTGACTAGGGACACTACCTTGAGGAACTCCTGCAAAGATGTCCTGGAGCTGAGATGCCTGCCTTCACCAATCACAACCATCTTCCTTTCCAAATATGATTCTAAATAGTGGAGAATTTTCCCTTGATTGCTCGATTCACATTTTTCTCAGGCTCCTTGATGCCACACTTGATCAACTGCAGCTGTGTAGTCAATGGCAATCACTCTCAATATACCACTGGAATTCAATTCAAACTGTTTAATCAATTTGGATTTCACCTGGTTTGTGTACAGGACACAACTGGCAATTTTCCATATCGTCAGTTAGATGCCAGCATTGTATTGTACTAGAATAGCTTGGCTAGATTTGGCATGTTCTGGAGCACAAGTCTTCAGGACTATTGCCAGATTGCTGACAGGACCCATAGTCTTTGTAGTGTCCACTTCCTCCAGCTATTTCTTGATGCCATGTGCTGTGAGTCGAATTGTTTAAATATGGTCATCTGTCACATGGGGACTTCAGAAGGAGGCCAAGATGAATCATTCATACGGTATTTGTGGTTGAAGATTAGTGTAGGTGCCTCAGCGTTGTCTTTCACACTGATGTACTAGGCTCCCCCATCACTGAAATTTATGAAGTCCCCTCTTCCACTTAGTTGTTGAATTGCCCTGCTATAATTCGCCATTATATTTAGTAGAATTTCTGACATTTGATCTGATCTATTGATTGTGGAAATGCTAAGCTGTATCACATGCTACTTCCACTGTTTTGTTGGCAATATGTTGCAACTTCACTAAGTAGAATTTTCATTTTTAGGTGGAATTGATACTCCT
Organism: Chiloscyllium plagiosum; assembly: GCF_037043375.1. Lineage (NCBI taxonomy): Eukaryota > Metazoa > Chordata > Chondrichthyes > Orectolobiformes > Hemiscylliidae > Chiloscyllium > Chiloscyllium plagiosum. The sequence goes on from NW_028270149.1 coordinate 61,971,568, forward strand.
CCTTGTATAATGGTTAAATTTGATAGTCATAGTAAACTAAGAGAAATGCTGGGTTATAAATTGACAGATGATGATTCAGTATAGTTCTGCTGCCGCTGATATCCACAAGACCTCACACCTGGCCAGTTTGAATTGCTAAATCTCTTCTGTGAAACTTGTTTCTTTTTTATTGTTTATTCCTTTGCCTCTCGTTATGCTTCTTGCCCGTGATTCTTCCAGTTTCTGCAATTGCTTTTTGAACCATGATGCTCTCCTGAATGATTTGTTTCCAATCTGAAACCTCCCATCTTCTTTATCTCTATTAGCCAGTGTCAGAAGAATTCTTGCCTTTCCTGTGTACCCAGTCTTCAGTTAATGTCTGAGCAATAACTGTATACACTCTCAAAATATCTAAGTACATTGCAGCACAACGTTTGCAAAAAATGTGGAATTTGCAACCTGGCAAAACATATTCTTATTTACATCATATTTGATGCCATAAACAGTACAAACTATAATAAAGAGAACAAAATGGGTTCAGTATTTCATATAACACATTACATTGTCATTTTTATTAATACATTCCACACATGGTAAATCACATATATTCAAAATAGCACCTTTAGTGACAAAAACTGCTTACATTTCAATATGGGCTGCTTAATAGTCAGCAAGGTGTTACACATTCAAAGCTTTTGCAAAGAGATCAAAAGATACAGAGAAGAAAGGAGGGTCAAGCAATGGCTCACAGAGTAATCTAAAAGTAGTTTCAGACTGGTCTTTCTTGGCTTCAATGATAACTAATATTGTACTGTATATGGTCTAAGCATCTTTTCAAAAACATTGATAAGCTATGTCCTATTAAACATGATCAAAAATACCTCCCAGATATGCTGCCATTTAAAAACCAGTCATTTTTCAGTATGTCATCTTGGTGTTTCTCCAGTTGTCTTTTCTCTTGTTGCTGCTTTCAGAAGGAGGTGTACTGTTCCGAGACTGAAGTCTTTGTAATGGAATGTGGCTGCAGCAAATTCGAGTATGAAAAGGTATTCAAATATCATGCTAATAGGTCCTCTGCTTGCAGAAATACACATACCATATTTCTGTGTAGTTGGTTAATCTATTATTCCAGTCTCAGAAAAGCTTCTTGATAGTGTAAATTTAGTATTTTCTAAAATGGAGAAAAAACTGTGAAATTACAAGAACAGAAAATGGTCTCTGGCTGGCTTAGTGAGTTAGGTTTTTTTTCAAGCAATTCTGAACACTAAGTTCCAGATATAAACAATTGATATTCCCAACCAGGGTTATTTTACTTGCATTAATGTACTTTTACATTGTCAACATTCAGTGTAGTAAACACAAGAAGACTGATTTTTTTGGAGATGTATTGCAAAAGTATATATTATAGCAAGAACCATACTACACAAAAGATGTTTTATATTGTTTCATTATTAATGACAGTATCATAAATGATGCATGCTGTATTAAAGATTGAGGTAAGGCAGAGCGCCACAGTGAAGGACTGGAAAGCAAACAAATGATGAAAGACCAAATCTTCCAATATGGGGGAAAGCCTCTGAAACTGCTTACAATGGTAACCTGAAGGAAGTCAGACGTACGCGCAATTTCCAATATATTTATGCAGGAAATTCAAACTTCTGATCGATAGTTTTACCTTGCCCAGGCTAAGCTATGATTTCAATGACAGTGGGATCAGAATGGCAGAGCTGCAGAAACCCAGGCTGTGTAGATTATATTTATTTTGGATGTTACATGAATTTTGGATTTCACATGGATTTACTTGGAGATTTTTCATGTAGTGAGTGTGAAACCTGCTCAAAGAGATAACTCAAAGTAAATCAGTACAGTGTCAAAGCACGCAAACACCCCCAACAACATTTAGATCCCACCCCCCATCCCCCACCACCACCCTCAGGCATGTTCAGAATTTGCCAAACTACCACACTCGCCCCAAAGAATTCACCCTCCTCCTGGCAATGTTTGCTCTACTCACCAGCAAGATTCAACCTTCCCTTCCATATCCAGGAATGTTCACCCAGCAACATTCACCCCACTCCCGGTAAATTTCACCCATCCACCCTTCTCTTCTGCCTCTGATTCCTGTCTGGCTGGTATCAGGGGAGATGGAATTGTCAGGGACTGAGCAATTCGGGCATTAAGAGATGGTGAGTGTGTATTATGAAGATAAGGGAGTGTGATTGGAGTGAACACTGTCATGGGTGAGGGAGTGTGAGAGGGATTAACACTTTCAGACGAGATGGTTTTTAGATTAGATTAGATTAGATTAGATTACAGTGTAGAAACAGGCCCTTCGGCCCAACAAGTCCACAGCGACCCGCCGAAGCGAAACCCACCCATATCCCTACATTTACCCTTTACCTAACACTACGGGCAATTTAGTATGGCCAATTCACCTGACCCTGCACATCTTTGTGATGTGGGAGGAAACCGGAGCACCCGGAGGAAACCCACGCAGACACGGGGAGAACGTGCAAACTCCACACAGTCAGTCGCCTGAGGCGGGAATTGAACCCGGGTCTCTGGCGCTGTGAGGCAGCAGTGCTAACCACTGTGCCACCGTGCCGCCCACCCAGCTGGGTTAAAGGAGGCTCACTCATTGGGTGAGGGAGGGGTGTCACTATCGAGGTTGGGTGGTGTCACTGTCGAGGCTGAGGGAGGGGAGTCACAGTAGAGCGTGAGGGAGGGGGAATCATTGTTGAGGGTCACTGTCATTGGGTGAGGGTGGGGATGCTTACTGGGTGAGGTTGGGAGTACTCACTGTCTAGGGGAGAGAGATGGGTGTCACTGTCAGCAGGTGAAGGGGAGTTGTCACTGTCACTTGATGAGGGGGTGGGCATGTCACTGCTGAGGATGAACACTGTTGGAGTTGGGGTTTTGAACACTGATAGGTTTGAGGATTGCAGTGATGTTACTGTTATCAGTGTGTGGCCTTCAGTCCAGTGTCACAAGTATCAGCTCAATTTAAAACAGTGTAAGTCATTGGGCCGAATCTTATGCTTTTTTTTTGGCCAAGTGTGAGTGGCTTCCTCACACTTTCTCCTCAATGACCAATGAATATGCCCTCAGGACTTCATTCACCCCTGACCTCTAACTGACATTAATGAGCAGCCCCTTGACATGACTGACCACATCGCTGACCATTGTCTTTTCATCTCCTTGACTGATGATGCAGAACTTCCCTACCCATTGGTACTAGCTTTATATGACCAAGCATTGCCCATGCTCTGGACAGATTCACTGACCATGACTGCTTCAAACAGATGACTGATCAAGGCCACCCTAAACTGTCTACAGTCTGTGTGTGGACTGATGATACCATAACCCCTTGACAAGTTGCGCCTCCTTAGCTGAACTCTGGACTCGCCCTTACCTATTTTCACACATGATTGTTTGTTTGGTTGAATAAATGTGCAATTTGTTTGTTGCTGCTGCTGGAACATGTGTTAAGCTTTCAATTGATGTTTTGGTGTACCATACAGCAAGATGTCCCCTCACTTCCCCCTAGACAGATCCCGACTGACAAGATTCACAGCAGCCTGTCTGCACAGCAGAGCACCTCAGTATGGCAACCTTACAGCCTTGGCTCTGGCTGGAGCACCACCTTGCCATCAGGTATGGCATAATATGGCACAGCAAAGCATGGATGCTGTTAACATGAAGCCAGTTGCTAAGTGAGCGAGTACTAGAAGACAAGCAAGCAGCCTGAGATACCATCTGGTTCGGCCTAGGTGACCTGTCATTGAGTGCAGAGTGTCTGTGCTTCAGCATTTCAAATGGTAATTATCAGTGTGCCCTACAATGTAGGTAGGTACTTTCTGCTCATCTTGCAAGAGGATTGGAGAAGTATTATGATGGTTATGAGGAGTTGGCAAATATTGGGTGCTAGTTTCAGGTTATTGTGAAGATCTATAGCTCGGGTTGTATTTGGAGTAGTTGGTCAGTTGTCGTGCTGGTTGACATTTTGCAAACACTTTGCCTCCCTCCTGGGTGACATCTTCAATGCTGTGTAGCCTTCGGAGGAAGCGCTGTTGTTGTGATCTGCCCAGAATTTATATGGTTCGGTCTGTCATCGTTCTACTTCCAGTTTTGTACTACCGTGGTCGGTAGATCTGATCTATTTCAACATATTTGTTTATGGCACCATTAGAAGAATACCAGGCCTCCAGAAGTTCCTAAGCTTGTCTTTGTTTTACCTATCCCCGAATCGTAATGTTATCCAGTTGAATTGGTGTCCTTCATTGTCAATGTGTAACTGCATGGTACAAAATACCACGCAGCAACTGTGAGAAACATTTCATAGGACAAACGAGCAGGAAACTCGCCACCAGAATACACAAGCAACACCTTGCAATAAAACAACACGACCAGTTCTCCTTCATGTCAATACACACTGACAATGAAGGACACCAATTCAACTGGGAAAATGTTACGATACTGGACAAACAAACCAAAGCCAAGCTCAGGAATTCCTGGCGACCTGGTATTCATCCACTGGTACCATAAACAAACATGATGAAATAGATCCCATCTATGGACCACTCCAGCACAAAACTAGAGGCTACACAGAACTGAAGATATTACCCAGAAGGGAGACGAAACGTTTGCAAAAAAATCAAACAGCTCAGTGAATGAACTTACAACTCTATTGAATGCTAGTGCCATGGACAAAAAGGGTGTGTGTGATTTGTGCCCAAGGATTGCTTCCTGAGCTGCTGTTTGCTGCTGACCAAAATCTTAAAATGCAGAGTCACACAAGTGTCACAGTGCAGAAGAAGGCTACTTGCATCAGCTCATTAAATGAGCATCATTACTGAGCACCATTCTACTGGCTATCCCTCATATCCTTGCACGTTATTTCTTTCTGATTAATCATCCAATGTCCTCTTGATTGCCTCAACTGAGGTTGTTCACAGCCAGTGGCCAGCTGAAGTTGCCAGACGCCTCACCAACATTCTCTTTAAGCTCCACTCATGTTCATTGGTGTGCTGATGTACTCCTTGTACTCTGAAAGTTGTTGCCATGCATGGACCTCAGATTTTTGTGCAGCACCATGAAAAATTAGAGGGAAAGTTGATACCCACTTTGATTTGCATGTTGAGAATCTTCAATATCTAGCTTGTTCGGCACAGTCTGTAAGACAGGAAGCTGAATATTAGTAACACAATATGAGGTGTTAATAAGCTATATTTACAAGCTATGATCTCCCTTAATCAGTAACTCACCATTGTCGAGTGAGAAACCCATTTTGCTGTTTAACAAATGCATAAATCAGGACCACGCTGCTCCTGATGTCTTGAAAGGCCTCATCATATTCTCATGCAATCTTGCCACAAATCTTGCCAGATCCCACATTGTTCAGTCCTCTATAAATTTCCACCCAATGAATTGAAGATAGACCTAAGAGGTCTTCAGTCCTTAATGGGAAAGCTGTAGTGGAAATATTCATGAGAGTTAACTTCCTGACTGTGATCACATCAGTCTCACATCTCTGCTGGGGCTGGCATCAGAAGATGCAAAAGCTCCAGAGCAAACTGATCAATGGTCAGAATAAATCACAGTTAGTATCAGATATCTAGCACTGACCAGAAAATCTGGGCCTGAATCAAATAATTATTAAATGCGATCAGATTTGCAGTCCAAATATTAATTAGTTGGAAGTCCACTTTCCACTTTTACCATTAAATTCTCCAGGAATGAACTGTAATCTTGGATTGTTAGGTAACAGGCTACTAATGCTATCACAAATTTGAATCACATGATTATTTCTGCTGTATTGAGGCCAAAACTGTTTCTAATTCCCTCAGCTTTCATCAGAATGTAACAATTAAATTGCTAATTTAAAAAATACTTCATTGACTATACATTGTTATAAACAAAATCTGGAAACAAAGCTGTGAATTATTTAACTCGTTTAATTATGATTGATGAGAGTTTATTCCAGTGATTATTACATCATTGGAAATATTGAATTAAACAGTAGTTTTGTTCCTTATGTAATTATTCTTGATTCCATGTAAATGAGTAGCAAAGATTACAAATAAAATCATGCAGAAATAATTTCTCACAGATCAGCATTCTGTTGGCATGAATGGTAGACTCTATAGTAAAAGAGCATTAGATGCAGCATTCAAATATCAGTCTACAGGTAAATTATAATGTAATTTGGCAATGATATTATTTGCTGACAATATCATAAAGCTATCATTTCACACCTTGCTGATTTTAAAAGAGTATCTATTTCAGTGCAAGTGAAATTATGTTTTAAATTTATAGACAACTGCATGTCGAAAGATTGGCATTGTTATAAGAATAAAGGCTGGCAATGTAAGTCACCAGTTTGGTCTTACTGCAATGGTTTACACCTTCAAAAATCAACCATTGAGATTATATTGGTGATGCATTACCCAATATGTTACACAGTTGTTGAATATATCAAAATAATCACATCAATACCAGTAATAGCATGAATATTACGACATCAAATGCAAGTAAAACCAACTATTTCACTTAAGCAAATGTCATATCCGTGAAGCAAACCATCAATATCACCAAAATATCCATCATCTTCATTGTGCCCACTCGTACGCTTAAAAGTACAACAAATAACAAGTGCGAGAAAGGAAACATTGAGCGGGTTTTGTCTGTAATGTATTGTTAAATCTATTAGCTGGCATTTTCTCAGTGATGCAGTCATCACCAGAGAATTGAGACCCACTTGTTTGATTGCAGTAACAACGGTCTTGCTACATTTCTGAATTATATTCAATAAATTTGATCATCATTGAGAATGTAATCAAAAGAAAAAAAATGATTAACTTGCATATCGCACTTTTCACAACCACAGAGTATATGTTTAGCAGCGAATGAAGCACTTTTGAAATGTTAGCCAGGATGCCAGGTAGAATTCCCCAAGTCTTATTTCAAATAGTTCCCTAGAGTCTTTTACTTCAACCTGAGAACAAGCAGAACCTGAGTTTATCTTTCTTTTAACCTGAAAGTCAGCACTTCCAAGAGTACTGGACTGCCACAATAACACACTAAAATTTCATGTTTTTCTTTATTGTCAAAAACTGACGTGGGAATTGAACATAAAGCATTCTGATCTAGAGGCAAAAATGCTGATGTATCGTCAGAGAATGGGAAATAATCTGCTCCAGGATTGGAACACTTGCATCAACATTAAGGGATAGATAACACTAGAAATTCTTACCATAAACCAAAAATTTCTAAATTTGAAAAAGGTTCAGCAGATTTGCTTTAGGCCAAAACCTTTGCTTCATAGATACTAAACTGAAACTGGTCCAGATCAGGGACAACAAAAATTCTCTTTTTGCCACAGACTGCAGAAAGTTCCAAATAGAACAGGCATAAAGAAAGCAGAACAGTGCAGCGAGATTATGTTGGTATAATGAGGTTCATGAAAACCTGGATATTATAACCAATCACATGATTCCAACATTGGTAATACATGAATACGAAAGGAGTAAAGGGATATGAATCCTGTAAGTGGAGACAGTTTAGTATGGAAGGGCAAAATGTGTCAGCGCAGGCTTGGAGAGATGAAGGGCCTGTACCTGTGTTGTACGGTTCTTTGTTCTTGTAAGAGAGAAGGCAACAGGTGAAGAGAGAGACCTTAAACAGTACACTAGAGATCTGTATCTGATAACTTATGTACTGATGTGAATGAGGAGTCGACACTATATAAGGAGTTGAAGAATATTATATAAAGATAAGGATCAAGTAATCTGACATCCTCCAGACCTATTTCTTACATTTTATTTTAATAAGCAGGTAATAGTATTAGCTGAAAGCATAAGATAAATTAATTATAGCATTTCATTGTACAAGAGGATTGCACTACACTGAGCATGTTTACCACTGACAATCATTTCTTCACTACTATCAAAAGTCCTTGAAGAACGTAGCATCAATGTTAACACATGAGCACAATGGTCTTCCTATCCCACCTTCAGCCTTATGCATTGTTTCACTGGTACCTTAGGCATGATCTTGAAGTCTTACTCGTAGTATTAATGATGTTTGCAGTCACCTGTTGTAATCCCATGGCAACAACTTGTTGATGATGTTGTTACTGAAATCAGATAATGTACTGATTCCTGGTAGGCTAACCAGCTTTATTAAACAGTTGGAGGCTTATCTAAATAAACCCTTCAATGACAGCATGAGAAAAGCAAAAGGAACAACTGAAATTTAGAGAGCAGAAGTTATTTACCAAGGGAGGCAGCAGACAGACTCTAAAGGTAGGAATCGATGTGAATTGAATGGTTATCACCAAACCATTCAAGAAATTAGATTACCCAATGATGACACAGACGACAGTCATTCTTTTTGGAATTATATGGCTGATAATAACAGGATGATGATCCAAACGATGATGCAATTCCAGAAGCAAATTGAGATGTGTTTGGTTTGGGAGTTGAGGAAGATGGTTACTTATATGAATTTTAAAACATGTTCTGAGCATGCTTTAATACTAACTAGTTTTTTTTGTACTGTGAAAAAATACTGAATGAAATTGTGTAAATTTATATCTATTCCCTTTGTTTCTGACTAATTTGATAAGTTTAATAAGTTTCGCATTTTCAAAGTAATGCGTGATTGCGGGAGCTAATTATTTTATAACTAAAAAAAAGATGAAAAAAAAATTTTTGCTCCTTTTCTGTTAGTTTTGGGGGTGAGGTTGGTGGAACCGCGTCCAACTCGGTATTTGTAAATCTGCTGATGTACTGCTGTAAACAGGTAGAGATATGGTAAATTTTAACCTCTCAAAAATATTACTCATGTGTAAGTTGACCCCTTTCATTTTGACTAAGAGTTTGGTCTCTGAACGTCAAGTGGTACCCATCCAAAATAGTGATGGTGACTTATGCCATCTTCTTTTTGTGAAACACTAATGCTCAATATGTCTGTGTTTCTAGTATGTTTTTCACAAAGAAGTTCCTTTTCCAAGTCAACTGTATAATGAGGCATGGACCACTGGCTAAGAGCTAGTTAAAAGAGAAAGGACAAAGATAGAAGAATCTATCAACCTGGGCGACCTTTGCATATAACTGAACAGCTTTATGTTTCAATTTTAAAAAGTGACGATTTTCTGGGTAGGTTTAATATATTCCTCTCTGGCCTATTACCACCCCTTCCTTCTCATGATCATGAAATGATACAATGGAAATAACAGATTTTTAAAAATGGCCTAAATATTGTTTCACTTATGTCTGGCTGTATCTTCTACACGACTGTGCTCAGAATAGCAAGTAATCTTGCAAAAAGCAGAACATTTTATTTTCCTTTTAATAAACTATACAGTATCTATTACCTGTAATAAATAGCCAACAATGAGTTTAAGAGTATAATTCAATCATGGCATCCTGCTGACAATCTGGCGTTCTACGCTCATCACAAATGCAGCATTAAATTACAGTTTCACAACTCTCTGGCATCTATCTTTATTCTGTATTTATTCAATGGGAATGAATGACAGTTTCACAGGCCCCCAGAAGTGATAATTGACAGGTGTAAATAGTAAAACGGTAATCTGTGTGAATTCTTACTTTATTGTTGGCACATATGTTCAGTGTTTGTGCTTCAGATTCCAGAGATTCTACATTCCCATAAAATGTACGGAATATACCCAAGCAGCAAATTAAAATTATTTTCTTCAAACCAAAGACAATCCTATCTTAAAAAGTCGGTAACAGTTCAATCCACACAAGGCAAAATTCAAATTTGGTACAATGGATGAATTGAATGGAGCCAGTTGTTTTAGATCATTCAAATGTTCCTTCATGTTAAGACAACAAACCTCTCAGTGGGTGGGCTTCTATAACAAGCTGCCAATGTGGGAAAATAGGAGCAGAAAGAGACCATTCGGGCTGTCAAGCCTTGTTATTATTTAATGCAATCATGGCTAATCATATATTTCAATGCCTCTTTCCCACCCTGCCTACAGGTCAATGTTATTTAGAAGTCTGTCAATCTCTGCTTCAAACATATTGTATAACTGAACCTCCATAGTCCTTTGGTGTGGAGAATTCCAAAGATTCACAATCTTCTGAGTAAGAAAGAAATTCTCCCAAGTGGCTTATTTTAAAATTGTGCCCTTGGTTCTGGACTTTGTCTGTTCCTTTAAGTATTTTGCAAATTCCAATGATATCACCTCTCTATGAAATTCTGGAGAATTTAGGCCCTGTTTCTCTTCATAGGTCAATTCCATCATTTTGGAAACAAGTTTGGTGAAACTTCATGACACTCTCTATCTGGCAATAACCTCCTTTCAAAAGTGCATACAGTATTCTAGGTAAGGTCATTAATCAAGGTTCTGTGCAATTGAAACTAGACTTTACAATTCCAGTACTCACTTCTTCCTGTGAAAAGAGCTCACATATTAATACCTACTGAAGCTGCTGTATTAGTCTTCAGTATCTTATTGATGTATACATCCTGTGTACATCTACACCTTCTAATCATTTACCATTTCAGAAATATTTTGTGCATCTGTTCCTCCCACCAAAAAAGATAACCTCACATTGCCACATTATGTTCCATCTGCCTTGTTCTTACCCACTAAGTCTTTCCAAATTATCCTGAAATCAGTTTGCATCTCTCATACAGCAAACATTGTCACCTAGTTGCAAACTTGGAAATGTTACATTTCTGAGCAAGTACTGTTCCTGGTAGTACACTAACTGCCAACTCTGTTTTCTGTCTGTTAATCAAATCTTATCCATCCCTGCATATTATCTCCTAATTATTGCTAACCAGTTTCTTGGGGAGATTTTGTCAAAAACTTTCTGAAAATCCAATTGAATTCACCACCTGTCCCTTGCCCATTCTGTTACTAACATCTTCAAAAATTCCAACAAGATCGTCAAACACAATTTCCCATTCACAAATCCATGCTGACCACACCCAATCAAATCATTATTATCCAAGTGTCTATTACACTAAGCAATAATGAATTAGTCCTTGTTTGGCGCCACTGTTTCTAAAACTCTTGGAAAATAAATATTTTCTCTAAGAGTACATAAAGAAAAAAAATTCTATGTGCAATATGTAGAGGCATCTTTTAATATTTACTTTTAGTTTGTTTCAGATTTGAGATTCTATAGTAGAGACCAGGAAACACTTAAACTGTAAGAAAAGGTCAAACTCTTTCATTTTCTTCCATTAGCACAAGGTTTATCCTAAACAGACATGTTTAAATCAAGGCTTGGGATTCCATTCCACAAAGAGAGTCTTGCATTCATGAAAGGTCACACTCATGGCTGAAATTAATTGAGTGGAGGGATTTCCCCACCACCTTGATTATGGACCATTCTACACATCCTCATATTTATGACTGATTCCAGCCAGTAATGTTGCCTCCACGTTAAGGGACTTGCACAGTCTCTGACCTGGCTCAAATGTGCCCACATCTTCCTTTGGGTTCCACATCTTCCCTCCTGAATTTCAGCCCATTGATTAGGTTTGCAGCATTGAGAGCACACCTATTAATAAGATGGTGAGCTCAAAGGTGGACAATTAGCAGGCTGCTTTCTCAAAAAATTGTTCTACTAGTCTTACCTCTAGAAATTGCAGGCACAAAATTATTTTTCAACACATGGGTCCCTGAACTCTCCAGCAAAAGCCAGAGTTTTGAACTCCTCCTAAAATTTAAAGAGCAATGCAATCCTCCCTGAGTTTGCTATGTTAAATTTGTTTTACTTAGTATCCTTGCCAGTTTTCTACAGTCATGTCACCTCTACATCTGTTCAAGTGCCTTTGGGTGCAGACTTTTGGAAACATTAAACAGACATCACTTGGAGCATGGTGTCAGGGAAAATGCTTCTGAAATGTGCAGGATTTTCGGAGCTGAAAGAGACCCAACCTTAATGAAAACAGCAAGAGAGAATTTTAAAATATGCAGTTTTGTATTTTTAGTCATGCAAAATGGCCGTGCATTTTCCACTTCTTCTGCTGTTGAAGTGTAAAGAGTTACGAGATGGGAAATATTTCCACTCTCGGTGGCAAACTATGCAATAATAACAGAATTGGCTCAAAATCTGACCGTACACAATGTGGAGGTGCTCATACTGCGGCTTTGTCACTGCACTAATAATCTAAAGATTGTGGTGCTGGAGAAACACAGCTAGTCAGGCAGCATCCGAGGAGCAGGACAGTCAACGTTTTGAGCTTAAGCTTTTCACCTTCCTGAAGTGTTGACTCTTTTGCTCCTCGGATGCTGCCTGACCTGCTGTGCTTTTCCAGAGCTACACTTTTTGACTCTGATCTCCCGCATCTGCAGTCCTCACTTTCTCCTAATAATCCAAAGACCCGAGTAAAACTCTGCAGACCAAGGTTTGAATTTGATACTCAAAGTTTAGAATTGGAAGTCTAATGTTGACGATGAAACCATGGTCAATTTTCATAAAGCCTATTTGTCTGGGATTCTGCTGTTCTTACCTGGTTTAGCCAATGTTTGACTCCAGATGTGATGTGCTTGACTTTTAACTGCCCTCTGAAGTGGCATGATAGGCCATTCAGTTGTGTCAAGCAACTCAAACTCTCAAAAAAAAACACAACTGGATGGGCCACCCAGCATTGACTGAAACACTGGGAATAACACTGGCAAACACAGTACGTTTGACCCTCCAAAAATTGGGAGAGCTGTCTGACAGAGTAGTCCAGGAACAGCCTGCCAATTATCCTATCAAACATAATCTGCAATCTCATAGCCCCACACTGTTCTGCACTTCCATTACCATCAAGCAAGGAATTTACTCTGGTTCAATGAAGAGGGTGGTATTATATTGTCAAGGGCAGAACCAGGCATAGCCATCTTTGATTGGTCAATCTAGTGAAGCTATATCACAGGACTACTTGTGTGCCAATGGTATAACAGCAAGTGATTTACAAAACTAAGTGATTCCACAACCAACAGATCAAATCGAAGTTGTGCAGTCCTGCCACAACTAATCATGAGAGCATTCCATCTGGTTTTCTTTTCTTCTGCACAAATCTCCAATATCTATGCTTGGCAGAGACTTCCAGAATCACAATTTCTCACTGTCAACATCCTGGGAGTTCCCTTTGATCAGAAGAAGAACTGAATTTGACATTAAAATACCCTGTTGATAAGAGCAGCTGGAACACTATGAATCCTGTAGCACATAACTCAGCATCTGATTCCCCAGCCCCTGTAAAGCTTCCAGATGCACATGTCAGGATTCTGATTGAATACTCCCACCTGCCTGACTGAGTATAGGTCCAACAACTCTTAGGAAGTTTGACACGATGCAGGACAAAGTAGGCTGCTTGATTGCCACCACATCCAGAAACATTTACTGCCTTCACCATCAATGTACAATAGCAGCAGTGTGCACCACCTACAGGGTGCATGACAGAAATTCACCAAGGATCCAGAGAGAACATGTTACAAATGCATGACCATTAGACAGACAAGGCCAGCAGATACATGGGGACTCCATCAATTCCAAGTCACTCACCATCCTGACTTGGAAATGTATTGCAAATCTTTCAAAGTTACTGGATCAAAATCATGGAATTCACTCCTTCGAGGCATTGTGGATCTTAGCACAGCAATTTAAGAAGACAGTATACATTCACTTTCTCCAGAGCAATCATGGAATGACATCAAATACTGACCAAGACAATGAAGCCTCTAATCTTGAATAAAGATGCACTCCAATCACCAGAGCTGGGCATTGCTACCAACAATATTGCAGTTGATACCTCTGAAGATGATAGTCAGGAGAGAGTTTGCAGATTTTGAAGACATACTCAAAGTTAGTTTTGATTAGTATTTGTTCAACACCTGACTCACAAGAATATGAAGATTGATCAGTAGGTGACCACAATACATCGAGCTGAGTCCTGTGAACTCGGACAACTGGAAGATAACCTCATCGGTGATAGATTTATCTTAAATGGAAGGAATCTTATTGTCAGAATATGTCAGCTGAGAGAAGATAACATTATTCTCAAGAAAGATATTGACACATGTTGAAGCTCTGAGATTGATCATCGTCAACTAGAATGTATTAAAGGGAGAGCATTAAGCTGACAGATAGTCCATGTGAAATGAGAAATCACAATGGAAAAAAGGAAGAAAAATTTGTAGAAAAGGCAACAGAAAAATTAAGGGCAGAGGATGGAACGTAAATACAGGTGAAGGATGTCACACAAAGGAAATACTTTTAGTATGTGGAAAGCAATGCTCTAACTGCAAATGTTCAATGAGAAGGAAGCAAAATAAAGCCCGTAAACTCGCTGCAAGAGAAATGTCAGGCAATGGGTTTGACAAATCACTCTACACGTACGACAGGTTGGCGCTGTCAGATCTAACCATTTTGAATGGTTTATGGCTGTTAGAATGATGACTATAATGAACAGCAAGTGAAAATGAAGTGTGACATAGACACCAGGAATATATTAGAGGTAAAAACAATGACTGCAGATGCTGGAAACCAGATTCTGGATCAGTGGTGCTGGAAGAGCACAGCAGTTCAGGCAGCATCCAACGAGCAGCGAAATCAACATTTCGGGCAAAAGCCCTTCATCAGGAGAGAGTAGCATAGAGTACAATGGGTGAGTGGGGGAGGAGATGAAGGTGATAGGTCAGGGTGGAGAGGGTGGAGTGGATATGTGGAAAAGGAGCTAGGCAGGTCGGACAAGTCATGGGGACAGTGCTGAGCTGGAAATTTGAAACTAGGATGAGGTGGGGGAAGGGGAAATGAGGAAGCTGTTGAAGTCTACATTGATGCCCTGGGGTTGAAGTGTTCCGAGGCGGAAGATGAGGCGTTCTTCCTCCAGGTGTCTGGTGGTGAGGGAACGGCGGTGAAGAAGGCCTAGGACCTCCATGTCCTCGGCAGAGTGGGAGGGGGATTGATGACTGCATTGATGACTGCATTGGCGTCACCTCATGCTCCCGCGAGGAGGTTGAGCAATTCATCAACTTCACCAACACATTCCACCCTGACCTTAAATTTACCTGGACCATCTCTGACACCTCCCTCCCCTTCCTGGACCTCTCCATCTCCATTAGTGACGACCGACTTGACACTGACATTTTTTACAAACCCACCGACACCCACAGCTACTTGGATTACACCTCTTCCCACCCTACCTCTTGCAAAAATGCCATCCCGTATTCACAATTCCTTCGCCTCCGCCGTATCTGCTCCCAGGAGGACTAGTTCCACCATAGAACACACCAGATGACCTCCTTCTTTAGAGATCGCAATTTCCCTTCCCACGTGGTTAAAGATGCCCTCCAACGCATCTCGTCCACATCCCGCCCTCAGACCCCACCCCTCCAACTATAACAAGGACAGAACGCTCCTGGTGCTCACCTTCCACCCTACAAACCTTTGCATAAACCAAATCATCCGCTGACATTTCCGCCACCTCCAAAAAGACCCCACCACCAGGGATATATTTCCTTCCCCACCCCTTTCCGCCTTCCGCAAAGACCGTTCCCTCCGTGACTACCTGGTCAGATCCACGCCACCCTATGACCCACCCTCCCATCCTGGCACTTTCCCCTGCCACCGCAGGAACTGTAAGACCTGTGCCCACACCTCCTCCCTCACTTCTATCCAAGGCCCTAAAGGAGCCTTCCACATCCATCAAAGTTTTACCTGCACATCCATATCATTTATTGTATCTGTTGCTCCCGATGGGGTCTCCTCTACATTGGGGAGACTGGGCACCTCCTAGCAGAGCACTTTAGGGAACATCTCTGAGACACCTGCCTGCACCTATCAACCACACCGCCCCGTGGTCCAACATTTCAACTCCCCCTCCCACTCTGCCGAGGACATGGAGTCCTGGGCCTCCTTCACCGCCGCTCCCTCACACCAGACGCCTGGAGGAAGAATGCCTCATCTTCCACCTCGGAACACTTCAACCCCAGGGCATCAATGTGGACTTCAACAGCTTCCTCATTTCCCCTTCCCCCACCTCATCCTAGTTTCAAACTTTCAGCTCAGCACTGAACTCATGACTTGTCTGGACTTGTCCGACCTGCCTAGCTCCTTTTCCACCTATCCACTCCACCCTCTCCTCCCTGACCTATCACCTTCAGCTCCTCCCCCACTCACCCATTGTACTCTATGCTACTCTCTCCCCACCCCCACCCTCTCCTAGCTTATCTCTCCATGCTTCAAGCTCACTGCCTTTATTCCTGATGAAGGGCTTTTGCCCGAAACGTCGATTACGCTGCTCGTTGGATGCTGCCTGAACTGCTGTGCTCTTCCAGCACCACTGATCCAGAACCAGGAATATATTTCCCTCCCCACCTCCATCCTCTTTCTGTAAAGACCATTCTCTCAGTGACTCCCTCGTCAGGTCCACGCCTCTCACCAACCCACCCTACCCTCTTGGCAAATTCCCCTGACTCCACAGGAATTGCAAAACCTGCATCTACACCTCCCTCCTCACCTCCTTCCAAGGCCCTAAAGGAGCCTTGCACTTTCATTAAAAGTTTTACCTGCACTTCCACACATCATTTGCTCCCAAAGCGTTCTCCTCTACAGTGGGGAGATGGGATATCTACTCACAGAGTGCTTCAGAAAATATCTTCGGGAATCCCACACCAACCAACCCCACTGCCCGTGACCGAACACTTCAACTCCCTTTCCACTCCACTAAGGACATGCAGGTCCTGGGCCTCCTCCATCACCATTCCCTAACCGCCAGACACCTGTAGAAAGAATGCCTCATCTTCCGCCTCGGGCTCCTCCAATCCCACGGCATTGATGTAGATTTCATCAGTTTCCTCATTTCCCCTCCCCTCAACTTATCCCAGTTCCAACCTTCCAACTCGGCACCGCTCTCATGATTTATCCTACCTGTCCATCTTCCTTTCCACCTATCCGTTCCACCCTCCTCTCTGGCCTATCACCATTATCCCCTCTTGCATATACTTATCACACTCTCAGCTGCCTTTCCCCCAGCCCTATCCCCCTCCCCTCCCATTTATCTCACCACCCCCTCGGCTCAAAGGCTCATTCATGATGAAGGGCTTTTGCTCAAAACATCGATTCTCTTGCTCCTTGGATGCTGCCTGACCAAGTGCCTTATGCAACGTCATGAGCTTTGAAGATCTGCATGAAGTGGCTCAAAGTGGTGCACCAAAATAGAAACACTCAAAATTAAGGTTGAGTCTGTATAACACGATAATATCCTTGTTCAGAAGACAGATTAAACTGAGAGCTCAATGTAATGGGTGGTGCAAACATCTGGAGTTCCAGATAATGAACATTAAGCAAAATCCAACTTTGTAGATGTGGGTGATAGTGAGACCAAAATGAGGAGAGTTCCAGGTGCCCTCAACTAAAACTTGAAGGAAAATATCAAAGTACTAGAAAGGGAAGGCGTATTCAAAAATGTGCCAATTCCTACAGACTGGATAAGCAGCAGTAATGAATAAATCTGACAACCTGAGAATATGCATTGATCCAAAAGAGCTCAATAAAGATTTGAAGAGGTCTCATTAATCCATGCAAAACAATAAAACAATTTTGGCATAACTTACAAAGCCAAAGGTCTTCACTAATATTCTTACAAATGATGGTTACTGGCAAGAAAAGCTGATAAAATTGCAGTTTTCAAACTACCAACTGGAGGCCATTTGGGAAGTACAGATGGTTACTCCTGTTGTTTGGCATTCAGCAGCTCCAGAAGGATCTCAATGCAGTCAGAATAAGATAGTCAATAACATGCACAATGTGGAAGCTATTGTATATTATCTTCCAGTATATTAATGTAAAATCAGGATGGAAAAAGTCATAGCGAGTTTTGAGAAGAGTTGTAGCTCAGGTTGAGGTTTTGGATGGAGGTTTGCTTACTGAGCTGAAAGGTTCATTTCCAGACATTTCATTAATTTACTAGATAACATCTTCAGTAGACCTCATGCAAAACAATGCTGAAAATTCCTGCTTTCTATTTATATGTTTGGAATTCTTTGGGTTGGTGATGTCACTTCCTGTAGCGATGTTATTTCCTGTGGTTAAGTCACTTCCTGTTCTTTTTCTCAGGGGGTGGTAGATGGGATCTAACTCGGTGTGTTTGTTGATAGAGTTCTGGTTGGAATGCCATGTTTTGAGGAATTCTTGTGCATGTCTTTGTTTAGCTTGTCCTAGGAAGAAGTCATTGCAGACCATGATCAGAATCTAGTATAGTGCCAGAAAGTTCACCAGGTGAACTTGGAGCTGAACAAGAAAAACATACAGTTGAGAATATCTTAAGCAAAATACACAGATCATGATCACTGAGAGCAAAAGGATTTTGTCTGAATTGTCAAGGTGAAAGCTGTAGTGGAGTTGCAGTAACAAACAGATGTAAAAACATTGAATTGTGAACTATTTCAAAATGTTCTTTCCCAATTTATCATCAGAGTGTGAACATTTACACAAGTTCAATAGTCAGGAAATGCAATCGAAATGCAGCACAGAATAAGAAGCAGCTTTCACTAAAAAACAATTAGTGATGACAGTACTGAGGCACTATGATGTCAATGAGTAAGTTACAAAGTGTGATGGGAATCAGACAGGTATTGAGGCAACCAATTAGTATGAGACTAACCAGTTGCAATTTTAGCCACTGATGCAAACTGAAAAATGCTAAATTCAGATTGAGCAGGAGTGCTTGGCTATCGTATTTAATTGTGAACATTTTAAACAATATCGGCTTAATAGAGTTAAAGTTACAATGAAGTCCAACCCGCTTCAAAGTATCTTTCCCAATCCACTTCTGTTTGCTCTGATGTTACTCCATTTGCAAAGGTATTATCTGGATGTGACATATTCTGACAGTTAGATACACCATTGTTCTGCTATTTTCACATTCTGATCACTTAATATGAACTATCAATATCTTTTCTCTACCACCTTCCTATATCCACTACTTGCACCCACCCCAAAAAAAAACTGCAACATAAATACTCCTCCCTCCACACTTCACTTCAGCTCTGTTGAAGAGTGTATTCCTGATGGAGGGCTTTTGCCCGAAACGCCGATTTTATTGCTCCTCAAATGCTGCCTGAACTGCTGTGCTTTTCCAGCACCACTAATCCAGAATCCTCAGGCATTATTGACTTGCCCATAAGATAGTATGCTATATTGGTTTTGTGTCCTCCTCTATAAGTTTCCTGTAATGTCACAAACTCCAGACACAGCATGGCTTTGATGTGGCGTTAGTAAGATCTCATTTATGCTAGAAAATTGCTGCTGATTGGTTACTGATGAGCCTTAATTAGCTTCCTGCTGCTGCTGGGTAGATTGCTGTCACCGTGACTAAGTTGCCTTTGAGGAAAAACAGCTGGCATGAACAGGTTGGAGTACAGGCACAACCTTTTTCACCATATTTTTGTTGGTTCTCCTAAATCCAAACTTGCCTCTGAGTTCCTAAGAAAATTCTGCCCTCCCCACCTGAAGTGATATTAATCCATCAATTGATAATATTAAAACAGGTAACTAATCAGTACTACATTATTGTTTTACAGCAACTTGCAATGTACAAATTCGCTACTAAATGTTCCATATTATGACAGTGAGTACTATTTAAAAATATATCTTTGGTTTGAAAGCACTTTGAGTCAATCTGAGGAGGTGAAAATTACTCCATAAATGTAATTCCTTTCTCCTTTCTCCTCTGGGAAATATAGTTAATGAAGTGCATTCAGAATTCAGGAGAAAAGATCTGAATGAACACATTGCTTGAAGTAAATTAGAGCAAATCCATATCTGTACATGTTCTACTTTTAGTCACTTGATAGCATAAAACTTGAATATTCCTTTGTTTTCTTCACTGCAAGTCAGCTTTCCCATTTGACTGACGATAATTGTAAAGATGTTGCATGGTGCTGAATTTTCCCAAACCTTTATGAAGAGGTTGTATCTTAAACTGATGAACTGAAGGCTAATATCACTCCTTGCAGCATCATGAATGTCATAACTACTGATATGTACTTTCAGGCATTGTACAATCTCACTGGTAGTCATTGATATCATCTAGTTTTAGTCATACCAGTGATCAGACAATAGTTGATGGTGACAAGTTAATCAGTTATTGTGATAATGAAGAATTCTATCTTGAGTTTTCTCCATGACCTGTCTAGGATCTCTTGCAGCATAAGTAGCTCTTTAACTTACTTAGCTTGGTATGTGTTACAAGCAGTGCATTGGCTAATGTGATCCTTAATCTCATTGCTGATTTTTGGCCAGTATACCACTTCTCTTGCTGAAAACAACAAACGCTGAAGATCACAGCGGGTCAGACAGCATGCATACAGAGAGAGCAAGCAGCATTTTGAGTCTAGATTACTCTTCAACAGAGCTGAAGTGAAGTGTGGAGGGAGGAGTATTTATGCTGCAGTTTTGGTGGGGGGGACGATGGGGTGGGTGCAAGTAGTGGGTGAAGGAAGATGTGGGAAAGAACATTAAGCAGATCAACCATCTTGTTCCTCGGTGGTCTCGTCCAATTTGCATCTCAGTGACCAAAACAAAAAGCATTCCTACTCTGTGGAATGACTACAGCATTGTACCATTTGATCATAACTTCGTCCAGCATGGGCTGCCAACACTGTGAGAATGCTGATGGCAGAACTGGAATGTGACATAGCCGGACAAAATATTGAATGGAATAGTTGGAGATGATAATTGCCACTTCCTCAACACCTGTGCTACTCCTTACTATTGTCTGTATGAGATTGGTGGGGAAGTGTGTATCTCTGCCTGTGGAGGCCCTCAGGCATTATTGCAGAGAGAGGAGGAAAACTTCTTCAGGGCAGGTATCCTTGCAAGAGGATTCGCAGTAGTGTTAAAATCAACTAGGTAAAAATAATGACTGCAGATGCTGGAAACCAGATTCTGGATTAGTGGTGCTGGAAAAGCACAGCAGTTCAGGCAGCATCTAAGGAGCAGTAAAATCGATGTTTCGGGCAAAAGCCCTTCATCAGGAATACATGATGAATTGCTGCTCAGATATGTCAAGACAGGTTATATTGTGCCTGCAGGCATTGGGTTGAGTGTCTTGCTTTCTTCTAGCTGGATTTCCTGTTTCCTCTGTCCTGTGGAGCAGCATCACAGGTACTGGTACTGCTTTGCTGTGTTCTTTTTCATTTAACCTATTTTTGTAATCAACCTGTTCAGAGATATTATTACACAGATGGGACTTGAACCTGGGCCTCCCCGTCTTGGGGTGGGCACACAAGATGTGTGCCACAAGATGTGTACCTGTGCTGTATAACCTGCTCCCATGCTGCAGTGAAGGATGCCAGCAGGGAAATAAAGATCAAGGCAAGTGAAGCCCTAACAGGGTGGGGAAAAAAAAGTAAGAAGTGGAAATAATTTTGAAAGCATTGACAGCAGATTTTCAGAGAATGAACTATAAGCATCTTACCTAACTACATCTGCCAATGGTTAATTTCACTTATCAAACACTCCCTAGATTGATGGTTTACAGATGCACTTCCTGTATTCTGCTCATTGTCAAACTTCATACAGTTCTGAAAACGTTCGACTGGCTACTTGTGCCAGAATTCTGAATTGAATTGAAAGTTAGGCATTTTACTTATTTACAAGAACACAGGAATTAGGAGCAGGGGAAGTTCATTCTGTCTGTCACATTGTTCTGCCCCTTAATGAGATCATCACTGATCTGGTTATGGCTTCAACTCCACTTTTCTGTCCATTCCCCATTTCACTCAACTTCCTTGCTGATTAAAAAAACTATTGAATTCAGGCTTCAATATTATTTAGTGATACAAACCCCATTGCTCACTAGAGAATAAAATTCCACAGGCTAATGACCCTCTGACAGAAAAGACCATTCCTTCTCTCGGTCTAAAATGTGAGACCCCAATATCCCCTCGTTCTAGATTTTCTCAGATTAAGGTTAATTTGTAATATTGATAAAGATGACCAGGAATTTAAACTAGGTAATTGGTCACTAATTAAGGTTCATACACAGAATTATGTGATAACATATACATTTAATCTATGCTATGGAAATGTCTGTTTACACCTATTGCCCCTTGGAGTGCCTCACATCAAGTACAAGTAGAGTCCCGTCCCTTACAGAGAGAAAAGAAACACTTAGTCCGCCCACTCTCGATGCACTGCCAGACAGTTTTAATTTTGATAGTGCACTTGTGATTTGGATAAGGATGGAAGGCAACACTGGCATTATGGAAGGCAACACTGACAAAGTATGTTGCTGTCTCACCCTGTCAATATAGATAAGTCTACAAACCATCGGTCCAACCCGCCTATGCCGACCAGATATCCAATCTAGTCTCACCTGCCAACACCAGGCCCATATTCCTCCAAACCCTTTCTATTCATATACCCATACAAGTGCAACATTTAAAAGGCATTTGGATCAGCCTCCACCACTTCCTCTGGCAGCTCATTCCATACCCGTACCACCCTCTGTGTGAAAAGGTTGCCCCTTAGGTCTCTTTTATATCTTTCCTATCTCACCCTAAACCTATGCCCTCTAGTTCTGGACTCCCTGACTCCAGGGAAAAGACTTTGTCTATTTATCCTATCCATGCCCCTCATAATTTTGTAAATCTCTGTAAGGCCCCATCCTTTTCAGCCTCTCCCTGTGGCTCAAATCCTCCAATCCTGGCAACATCCTTGTAATCTTTTCTGAACCCTTTCAAGATTCACAACATCTTTCCGATAGGAAGGAGACCAGAACTGCACGCAATACTCCAACAGTGGCCTAACCAATGTCTGTACTGACGCAACATGATCTCCCAGCTCCTGTACTCAATACTCTGACCAATAAAATAAAGCATACCAAATGCCTTCTTCACTATCCTATCTACCTGCGACTCCACTTTCAAGGAGTTATGAACCTGCACTCCAAGGTCTCTTTGTTCAGCAACACTCCCTAGGACCTTACCATTAAGTGTTTAAGTCCTGCTAAGATTTGCTTTCCCAAAATGCAACACTTCGCATTTATCTGAATTAAACTTCATCTGCCACTTCTCAGCCCATTGTCCCATCTGGTCAAGATCCTGTTATAATCTGAGGTAACCTTCATCGCTGTCCACTACACGTCCAATTTTGGTGTCATCAGCAAACTTACTAACTGTACCTCTTATGCTCGCATTCAAATCAGTTATGTAAATGACAAAATGTAGTGGACCCAGCACCGATCCTTGTGGCACTCCACTGGTTACAGGCCTCCAGTCTGAAAAACAACCCTCCACCACCACCCTCTGTCTTCTACCTTTGAGTCAGTTCTGTATCCAAATGGCTAGTTCTTCCTGTGTCATCTAACTTTGCTAACCATACATGGGGAACCTTGTCGAAGGCCTTGCTGAAATCCATATAGATCACATCTACCGCTCTACCCTCATCAATCCTCTTTGTTACTTCTTCAAAAAACTCAATCAAGTTTATGAGACATGATTTCCCACGCACAAAGCCATGTTGACTATCCCTAATCAGTCCTTGCCTTTCCAAATACATGTACATCCTGTCCCTCAGGATTCCTTCCAACAACTTGCCCACCACTTACATCAGGCTCACTGGGCTATAGTTCCCTGGCTTGTCCTCACCACCCTTCTTAAACAGTGGCAACACTTTAGCCAACCTCCAGTCTTCTGGTACCTCACCTGTGACTATCAATGATACAAATATCTCAGCAAGAGGTCCAGCAACCACTTCTCTAGCTTCCCACAGAGTTCTAGAGTACACCTGATCAGGTTCTGGGGATTTATCCATCTTAAATATTGAGATACACCCACATTTTTACCAATAACAAACCAAAGATTGACAGACTTGTAATATCTCAATTTCTCTCACTGCTTTTTGAAATAGAGCTATAACATTAACAATTTTCCACTACTCTGTGACTTTTTTCAGAATCTAGAGTATTTAAAAGATCACACCAAATATATTTACTGTCACTGCAGACAGTTGCGTAAGGGTTTCCAGTTCACCTGACAATGCGCTCAGTTCAAACTGAGAAGTGAGCAAGATCATGTCAAGTTTTCAATTCCATTCCACTTTTTAGGTTTTAACTACACACTCAAATCCAAACTAGGCCTTCCCCTACAATATACTTTAAATGCCAATTAAATTTCTACCCTATAATTTTGCTGATGATTGGGTTGAGCAGAGGGGTGAGGGAAGCTGAGACTGTTTGAATTCAATTTATTCCCTTTAATAGACAGGACATTGAGTCAGACACTTGAGTAAGTTCCTATATTATCATTTTGGAAACCAAGATAGCTCACAAAAAAAACATGGCTGGTAGAGTAACTAGTTTCGATGCAAAGACCTTTGGTACAACAGTTGAGATGATGCTAGGATGTGATCTTTGCTAGATCCAGAGCACTAAATAACATGTGGAGTGAACCAACTAAACAAAATACTGGCATTAATGAAACTGAACATCTTGAGAGGATACCAGGTAGGTTATCTATTTGACACCCATTAATGCATTTTCAATAAAATATATATTTTATGTTCCAATTTATCATCTAATAGATTACCATCCACAGAAGGCAAGAACAAATGTAGACCTCGTGAAACAGTAACAGGGTAGGGGTTAATTAATCAAAGACATAATTCAGTTCCCATTTTAAATTCATGGAACTGAAATTGCTAGGTTCAGTTAACCAGAGAGGTTTTAAAAGACAATCCGATAGTTTTATTGCTGGCAGTATTTTATTTCCAGAGTATGAAACTAAAATCAAATTCTCAATCTGATTGTATTCAACTCACATTCTATGGATTATAGGTTCCAGTTTCAAAGTTTGTAGTCCAATAAAGTGACCAGTAGTCTACGATATTCCATTGGTGACACCATTGAACTTAGATAGCAAAGTTGAATGCATAACTATCAACATTCTGGGAGTTACCATTGGCTAGAAAATGATCTCTACTAGCCTTATCAGTACTGTATTTACAAGAGCACTAGGAATCTGGCAGCGCACAACTCACCTCTTGACTTCCCAAAGCCTGTCCACCATCTACAAGACACAAGTCAGGAATGTGATGGAATACTCCCACTTTTCTGGATGAGTGCTCCTCCAACAACACTCAAGAAGCCTGATACCATCCAGGACAAAGCAGAGTCTTGATTAACACTGCATCCACAAACATTCACTCTCTCCATCACTGATGCTTAATACCACTAATGTATATTACATACAAGGTGCAATGTAGAAACTTACAAAGTTTCCTTATTGGTACCTTCAAAATCCAAACCTCTTAGAAGGCAAATATCACCAATAAATGGGAACACCACCACCTGCAGTTCCCCTTCAAGCCGCTCACCTTCCACACAAGGAAATATATTCTTATTCCTTCATTTGCTATTGTTTCAAAATCTTGGAATGTTTTCCCTAAGGACATTCTGGGTGTACCTATGCTAAATGAGCTGCAGCAGTTCCAAGCAGCTCACCACCATCTCCTAAAACTGGTGTAGGTAGATGAACCAAAAGGTCACCTCCTGCACTATAACAATTCTGTGATTCAAGGGTCATTGGATATTTTCCAAATCAATTTGATCAGAGATGTTACTTCACACCTCTGAAACAACTGGGACTGGAACCTGGATCTCCTGGTTTAGAAGTGGAAGTGCTACCACTGTGCTACAAGAGCCCCTTGCAAGGTGAACTCAGGTTGGGTGATAAATACTGACCAAACTTACGATGTCTATATTCCTTCAGTGAGTTTTTACAAAAACTATGTTTTTGAGGGTTTAACAAATTTATTCTTTCATGGTAATAGATGACATTATGGCACTAGATATTGATTAATGCCAAATTTTTGCATTACTGTAGTTGCTCCTCCTTCATTCATGTGCTGTGCTTTTAACTTATTTAAAAAGCCTTGGTCTTAAGTTGCTTATAGAAACAAAGCTCCTCCACTGTGGTATAGGGCAGCTCGTTATGAAATGCCTCCAGTCTAGTGGCTTTACAGCTACACTTGAGCATATTTATGGCATTTGTCTGACTCCCATGTAAAGAGCTGAGCATGCATCATTAAATGCAGGCCATAATAAATCTCTCATGCAGCAAAACTTAAAATAAATGACAAATGTCTAAATCTCTGTCAGCACTAGAACTCTGAACAAATGACAAATCTTTGAGGTACTTTTTTCTCCTACATTGATTGGTAATAGATGTCTGTTGGGTAATCAGTATAATTACTAGTACTGTCAATTTAGCTGCCTTTACATTCCTGCAGGCTACAATGGACTTGTGTGTAGTTGGCTGTGTGATCAATCATTAGGTGTTATGTGCTACCGTGGCAGATGCAGTACAGTATGGTTTGATGTGCCATCAATCTAATAATAATTCTTTTGCAATTTACTGAATTAGTATATTTAACACACCGGAGCTTTGACACTTTGAAATTGATCCTGATATTAATCTTCAAGCTAGAAGGAATGGGAAATTAAGTGAATCTAGAAAGAGCTTTTGTTAATGTTTACTATTGGAGGTTTAATGTTCTGTTTGTTAACTTTCAAACTAATGTGATATCCATTATTGAAAGTGATATAGAAAGGGTGTCTGATCCACTATTGCCCCACTTTGTAGAATTGCAAAATATCAAAGTTACCACTATTGCATCCTGTATGTGTGTAAGTATTCATGGACCAACGTGAACTAATCTATGTTCTGACATCAATGCTGTTATATCTAGTAGGAACTTAATATGTTATGTGTTATAAAAGTTTGGCGTGGAAGTAGCATTGAACTATTGATTAGGTGATGAAACTTAGGAAATTAGGAAAATGTTACTGTGGGCTGGAGCATGAATAGAGATGTCTTGCAAAATATGTAGTGAACAAAGTTCAAGGTAAGTGAAGAACAAAGCCTATTCTTTGGTTTGTTGTGATGTGAGGATGCAGAGGCACTGTCACATCTGATTAATCCAATTTTAGCTTTGTCTCAAGTTAGTTATCCTTTTTAAAGCATCTAGACAAGAAAATATGATTAAGGACTTGGTGAGCTAGACATTATACAAACAAAAATATTCCAGTTAATGCTGTGGATAGCTAAAGTAACATAGTCTTTAAAAGATAGAATTTTTCCTCAACTTACTATAGAACATGATGCTAATAAAACCATTTATTATTGTAGAGCATTCAAAAGTGCCAGTTGAAACATTTACTAAAATAAACGGAGTTAAACCAGATCATTAGCACAAGACTGTTTAAATATCATGTTAAAATTGAAGGAAAAACATGAAAACAATTGTCTCCAAAAAAATATGTACAAAGCACCTGCAAACCTTACAGTTTCTGATGTCAATAGCAGAAATGGGTACGCATGGAAGTCCAATCTTCCATCATAATAGAATGTCAGTAAATGAAAAGTAGAGTATGCGATTGACTTTTACCCTGCACTTAGTTTCCAGTATGTGAACAATAAAGGATTCCTTGTACTTTGATTAAAACAGGAAAATCTGTCTCCTTTTCTAATTAGCTCCAAATCTGATCTTTCTATGATGCTTTAAAAGAATTATTTCAAGCATATTTTCAGCAAAACTATTTTCAACATAGGAATCATACTAAGATATAACGTTGGTTTGCAGCTAGATAAAATCACAGCACCTGGGTGACAGAGAGGGCATGATTCTCACAGCGGTAAAATTGATAATGTCTTGCCAGGTAAATAACAGTACATCCACAGAATACCTCTCCAGGAATTCTGTGTCCCTTCAACTCTGGTTGCTTATCCATGCTCTACTCCCTTTCCCCTATCATTAGTAACTGAGCCTTCCGCAAGTAAAATATTCAGAAATTCCTTCTCCAAATTTCTCCATCTCTTGTCACAGAATTATAAAGCATATGAAGAGACAAATGATTCTGTCTGACTGTCCATCAATGGCATTATGCACCAGTCAAGCCTCCTCTTGCCCTTCTTTTATCAACTCTAACGGCATAATTATTTATTCCCTTTTACCCATTTGATCTTCAAGTTCCTCTTGAATGCATCTGTGCTATTTGCCTCAACCATTTATGGACATTCATTCCAATTCCAATGGTTTACACTATAGAAAAGTAAAGCACAGAACAGGCCCTTAGGCCCAGGATGTTGTGCCGAGACTTAATCCTAATGTAAAATATAGTAACTCAACCTACTCACCCCTCAACTCACTGCTATTCATGTGCATGTCCAGCAGTCGCTTAAATGTCCCCAATGACTTTGCTTCCACCACCTCTGCTGGCAACGCATTCCATGCATTCACAACTCTTCCACAAGGAACCTACCGCTGACGTCTCCTTTATACCTTCCTCCTAATATCTTCAAACTATGACTTCTCGTACCAGTCAATCCTGCCCTGGGGAAAAGTCTCTGGCTATTGACTCTATCTATTCCTCTCATTATTTTGTACACCTCAATCTGGTCTCCTTTTTACCAACTCTGTGTAAGTTTCACTAGGTGTGACTCAGAAATCCTACCCTAGCATGGCAGTCTCCCTACCACATTTGCTGCAAAAGAAGACAATCACCTGATGTGGTGCACAGTTCCCCGGATTTTAATTTCTGCTAACCCCTTCCAATGCTGTCCCAGTCAGCCTACAGTGATCTGCACCTTCATTTCTCGCTTGCAGCTATCCTTGTCGTGAAGGCATGGACGCCAAAATGTGATGACCTCGTAACCAGTTCAAAGTATAGAAGGCAGTTGGCTTTGGTCATCATCCGTCTGACCAGTGTTGATGGCTTAGCAATGAGTGTATACTTTTGTACTGATGCTAATGTTGCATTAACCTCCATACAGTCGAATGCTGTCACAGCTTTAGGTGGAAACAGTTCAGATTGGCATAATGATCCTAAGTGGAGAAGATACATTCTGCACCGCTCCTGATAATCCTGAGTCATTATATTCAGCAACTTATTGCAAACTCTACCTATTGCTATAAGTTGCTGAATGGATCTCCTGGTTAGAGTTACCATTACCCTTAGTCTATCCTTTATGACTGCTAAGCAGACAGGCCCTACATACTGCTCAGAGAAGGAAGGATTGGTGACCTCAAGCAAAGTTAAAAATCACACAACACCAGATTATAGTCCAACAGGTTTAATTGGAAGCACACTAGCTTTCGGAGCGCTGCTCCTTCATCAGGTGGTTGTGGAGGACACAATTGTAAGACACAGAATTTAGAGCAAAAGTTTACAGTTGATGTAACTGAAATTATACATTGAAAAATACCTTGACTGTTTGTTGAGTCTTTCATCTGTTGGAATACCATGATAGTTTCACTTCTTTCATGTGTAAATCACAAAACCTTTTTTAGAAAGTTGCATTCTCAGGTGAACTGTAACAATTGGTGTAAACTAGACAATATGTTGAAGTTGTTAGCCCCCTGTGTTCTCTGTCTGTGCGTAAGGTTTAGATTGATTCTAATCTAAAAAGTGAGATAACAGAGTCTTGCATGAATTCATGCAGTTTTTGAGCAAAGTACAATGTAACTCTGCAAGTCTGTCTGTCTGTCTGTGAGGGGGTGCATGTGTGAGTGTGGGAGTGTGTGTCTGTACGAGTGTAAGAGAGTGTGTGTGTCAGGGGTGGGGGTTGTGAGTGTCTGTGAGAGAGAGTGTGTATGTGAGTGCGTGAGTGTAGAGTGATCTAAGGTCTAGGTCTGTGAGAGGATGCATGTGTGAGTGTGGGAGTGTGTGTGTCTGTAAGGGTGTATGTGAGTGTCTGTGTATATACGTGTCCATGTGTATGTGTGTGCATAGGAGTGCCCGTGTGTGTGTGCGTGTGTAGGAGTGTCTGTGTGTGTGCATAGTGCAATGGTGGTCACCTGTAGTGTGACATGAACCCAAGGTCCCGGTTGAGGCCCTCCCTATGGGTACAGAACTTAGCTATCAGCCTCTGCTTGGCCACTTTTCGCTGCTGCCTGGCCCGAAGTCCACCTTGGAGGATGGTCACCCAAAGGTCCGAGGTCAAATGTCCTGGACTGCTGAAGTGTTCCCCAACTGGGAGGGAACACTCCTGTCTGTTGATTGTTGTGCGGTGCCCCTTCATCCATTGCTGTAGCCTTTGCTCTGTTTCCCCAATGTACCATGCCCCAGCGCATCTTTGCCTGCAACGTATAAGATAGTCAACATTAGCTGAGTCACATGAGTACCAGAGCTGAAAATGTGTTGCTGGAAAAGCGCAGCAGGTCAGGCAGCATCCAGGGAACAGGAGAATCGACGTTTCTTCAGGCTTATGCCCGAAACGTCGATTCTCCTGTTCCCTGGATGCTGCCTGACCTGCTGCGCTTTTTCAGCAACACATTTTCAGCTCTGATCTCCAGCATCTGCAGTCTTCACTTTCTCCTCACATGAGTACCAGCCATGTGCATGGTGGGAGGTATCCCCACGTGTAATGGTGATATCTATGTCCACACTCTGACACGTCATGCAGTGTCTACCATGACAGAGTTGTATGGAGTTGTCCTGAAAGCCGGGCAGCTTGCTAGGAACAATGATCTGTTTGAGGTTTGGTGGTTGTTTAAAAGCAAACAGTAGAGGTGTGGGGAAGGTCTTGGCGAGGTGCTCATCCTCATTGATAATGTGTTGCAGATCACGAAGAACATGGCGTTGTTTTTCAGCTCCTGGAAAGTACTGAACAACGAAGGGTACCCTGTCGGTTGCAGCACGTGTCTGTTTCCTCAGGAGGTCATCACGGTTCCTTGCTGTGGCACGTCGGAACTGGCAGTCGATGAGCTGAGTATCGTACCCCGTTCTTGTGAGGGCATCCCTGAGTACTTCCAGGTGCCTGTCACGTTCCTCCTCATCTGAATAGATCCGGTGTACGTATAGGGATTGTCCATAGGGGATGGCTGTTTTAATATGTTTTGGGTGGAAGCTGGAGAAGTGTGGTATTGTGAGGTTGTCTGTGGGTTTGCGGTAGAGTGTGGTGCTGAGGTGTCCACCCTTCCACCCTTGATGGAGACGCATGTGTCCAAGAATGAGACAGATAGTCGAGAATACTCCATGATGAGTTTGATGGTGGGATGAAACTTGTTGATATCACTGTGTAGTTTTATCAGTGACTCCTCGCCATGGGTCCAGAGGAAGAACATGTCGTCAATGTACCTGGTGTATAATGTTGGTTGGAGGTCCTGCATAGAGAAGTCTTGTTCGAACCTGTGCATGGAGGTGTTGGCATATTGGTGTGCAAATTTAGTCCCCATAGCTGTTCCATGTGTCTAGATGAAGAACTGGTTGTCAAAGGTGAAGACATTGTGATCAAAGATAAAGTGGATGAGTTGTAGGACAGTGTTTGGAGATTGGCAGTTGTTGGTATTGAGTATTGAGGCTGTTGCCGCGATGCCATCATTGTGGGGGATGCTGGTGTGGAGTGCTGAAACGTTCATTGTGACTAGGAATGTTCCCAGTTAGACTGGTCCGTGGTGCTGAGTTTCTGTAAAAAATCCGTAGTGTCACGACAGAAGCTGGGGACCCCTGTATAATAGGTTTCAAGATGCCTTCAACATAGCTGGAGAGATTCTCACACAGGGTCCCATTGCCTGATACAATGGGACGTCCTGGTGTATTGGCTTTGTGTACCTTTAGAAGGCAGTAGAAGTTACCTACACGAGAAGTACGTGGGATGAGGGCGCGTAGGGAACTCTAAAGCTCTGGATCCAAAGTCCTGATCAATGTGTTTAATTCACGGGTGTGTTCTTTGGTCGGATCAGCTGGTAGTTGCCTGTAGTGTTCTTGGTTGTTCAGTTGTCGGTACACTTTCTTGCAGTAATCTGTTCTATTCTGAATGACAATGGCTCCTCCTTTATTTGCTGGTTTGATGCCAATGTTGTGATTGGTTTTGAGAGCCTGGATGGCGTTGCATTGTGAACGGGTGATATTTTGCTCTACCTTGTGGGTACGGCTGATGAATCTGGCATTTATATTTTTCCTGACGGTTTGAGCATACATGTCAAGCCCAGGGCAGCGGCTCTCCGGTGGGGTCCAAATTGACATCTTCTTTGGTCGCTCCTCTACAGATCCCTGTGATGACTGTTCCAGTTCATCAATGGACTCATTGGGATCACTGCTGGCAGAATTCCCGGAGTCTCATTCATCTGATGAACTCCTCCGTGTCTGCTGCAAAAACAAACGGGTCCATTCTGGTGGTAGTTCATCGGCATCTCCAAATTATGACCTCAAACAGATATAGAATCTGGAGTTGGCCATTCAGCCTGTTGAACCTGCTGCACCATTCTGTGAGATCATTGCTGATGTGTGGTCTAACTCCGTATATCTGCCTTTGGCCTGGATCCCATTATACCTTTGCTAACCACCCAAAACAACATATGACCTGGTGGCAGCAGTAGGATGACAGGATCCACTTTATCCTGAAGAAAGAACTATAGATGCTAGAAATCAGGAACAAAAACAAGGTTTTGAAGAAGTATCACTGAACCTGAAACTTGAACTCTGCATTCTCTCCATAGATGCTGCCAGACCTGCTGAGATGTTTTACTCCAGTAATTTGTTTTTGTTCAAAAAAAAAGAAACATTTAAAGAAAAGTGAGTTTACTTCTTTAAGAGCATTATTGCTTTAAAATGACAGGAACAATCAGTCAGTTGTTGATATTCAAAATGTGCCTAATTGTTCATACCTACTCTCTAGAATAACCAACCTAAGACACCAAGTTTATAACTTAAATGAAAATTAACAATTTATTTTTAATACTATGCATTTAGCAGGACAAAACAAAAGAACAAGGTAACCTATTAATATGATTTAAAACCAACCATCATTGCACATGACCCCACTCACAGACAGATGAAGACAGTCAAGGAATATATTAGAAAGGAAGTAAAAGAATTATGATCTGCTGTTCAATTCAACAGTTTCTTTTTTTTTTAAGATTCCCTACAGCCCAACAAGTCCACACCGACCGTCCAAGGAGTAACCCACCCAGTCCCATTTCCCTCTGACTAATGCACCTAACATTATGGGCAATTTAGCATGGCCAATCCACCTGACCTGCACATCTTTTGGACTGTGGGAGGAAACCAGAGTACCCAGACGAAACTCACACAGACACTGGGAGAACATGCAAACTCCTCACAGACAGTCACCTAAGGCTGGAATTGAACCTGGAACCCTGGTGCTATGAGGCAGCAGTGCTAACCACTGAGCCACAGTGCCACCCACAAATGATGGATGCCAAAACTCATGCAACCATTGTGAAATGAGTTGATCACAGACATGGCTGTACATCTAATTTTGAAGTCACTTGTGAATGCAAACAATTCAGTAGTCTTCCAGAAGCATTTTCTTATTTAATACAAACTGAGTTTCATTCTTCAGAACATTCAGCATTTTTCTAACCGAAAAGGAAACTGGAGAGAATAAAAACAAACATCATGACCTGAAGCATCCAAAATTATTGTGCACCTTCCAGAACCAGCCAGAACAGATTTTATCTTTTATCATCGTTTTTAACATTCTCTGTCGGTGACTAATTCACATCGGTCCTCCCTTGATTGATCAACTCAACATCCATCCAGCTGCCAGTCTTGGGCATGGCAATGTACTTGGTGCCAAATTGTCCTCAATGTTCCTAATACCAGTTATTAAGTTACATTATCTTCCAGGTCAGTCACCAAAAGCAAACATCTGCGTCCATTCTCCTTCCTTTTTCAAAATGTGTGTGCAGCTGTTCCAAGTTCAACTTTCTCTAACCTCAACTCACAGCTCCAAAAAAAGGGAGGGAGAGAAAAGAAAAATAGTGGTAGTCTCTACAAAGTTCACAGAATTGTTACAGCACAGAAGGAGCCCATTTGGCTCACCGTGCTTGCACTGGCTTGTCAAACGTGTATCATTACCTCGTGCCAATTTCCTTTTTCACATTCACTATTTCTATTTAGCAGTTCATCCAATCCATTATTGTTTGGACAGTTAAATGTAGAGAAAACAAGTGGGAAAACGAGGTGAAAGAATGCTGGACAAAGTAGGAAGCCACCATTTTGGTCATCCAAAGTATCAGGTATGTCCAAACAGCTAGGAAAAAGTCCATTGTGGGAGGTAGCTGCTGCAGAAACAAACATTTTCTTCCCTTCAGTTTTGTGGATTGTGAATATTTCAGTGAACTATAATTTAAAAGCTTGGATGTAACAAAGTATTATAGAACAGCTAGTTCGAAGATAAAGCTTTACTGGAAGAATTTCACATAGTATTTCTACAATTAATGTTTAAAAGACTGGCAGGCAAAGAAATTCCTGCAGTGTTGCTGTAACTAGGAAGCTAATAAATCTACATTGCTCGGACCCCTGTAAGATTCCACCTGAAGAGTCAATATGAACTCTGTGGAATGACAATGCCTCACAGTCAATTGCAAATGAAGACCACACTTGTAAGGCCATAGATCACTTGCAAAAGATGTACAAAAATAGCTCTCAGTTAGAGGGCTGCAAAAAAAAAAATGCACGTGGAAAGGGCTCAATATTGTTGAGCAATATCCTTTCAAATAGATCAGTAATTGTTAATCAGTGTGGCTCAACAAGGTAAGGAGCGCACTGCAAGATTTTCAGCATGATACCAGAGCAGTGCGCAAAGCTTCTGGTCACAGGCAAAAAAGTATTAGTCTTATCTGAGCATCCAGGATGCAGTTTTAAAAACACAAAGAGCATGCTTGTGTCAATCAAAAATATATTATCTGGTCAATCAATCCACCATACTGAAGGGAAGAAAATGCTTGTTTCTGTAGCAAGACACCTTCCACAATGGGCATTCATGAGGGTAAAGTTTGCCCACGTGATGTTATGTGACAACTGTGGGAGTTGGCTGGGAATATTATCTGTGAGAAGGGAATTCAGGAGATTAAAGCTCCTCTGATAAACCAATGCGTCAATGTGGAAGGAGTGGCATCTTTTCCAAAAGATACCCAAGAGATATAAAAAGAAATCCTTCAGCAGAAAAATGATCCACCAATCAGAATGAAGGTTAACAATCCTCAAGTGGATGACCAACCGTTCTCCCATGTTTAAAGAGTATCCATTCTGGGAAATTCTGGAAATGTCCAGGCCACCTGTATTTATGAAATAAGAGATATGGGAGGAAATGATGATGGGGATTGTGGTAAATGTAATATAGTTAGATACATTCAAGGATAATGATTAACAATGAAGCAAAAATTTAAGGAATGATGCTGTAAAAGGTAATGGTTCTGAAAAAGTTATTGTTGATATTACATTAAACTTTACCAAGTCTGATAACACAGCCTTTGGGTAGAGGCAACTAGGATCTGTATGAATTCTCAAGAAATGCAAATGAATTACACAAAGCTCCCAAATGTTCTAAGTAATTGTATTAAGAAGTTCACGTAACTTACTGTTATCAAACAAGAAACCACTTTGATATGCAAGATAAACAATCTCTTCTGTTTAGAATCATCATTCTCTAGCACTGCTGAATAGACAGATTGAAGACTTCCAGCAGAAAAAAAAGAGGATTGGTTGCAGCAAAATACTCAAATCAATATGCAACATATGCTAATTTAACAAGTGTTCTAAATGACCCGAGTTGGCAGACTTCGCCTGGCAATAGATGCCAGGAAATGTATGAGACAGCAAAGGCTATAATTGCTCATTTTTAACTCTTGGCTAGTATATATTGACCAGGTTTCCCAACTGTGGAGGAGTACACTGAGGGTATAGGCTTGATAGATTTGCAATATCCTCTCTGTCAAATTGCTGTTGTTCCAAAATTTTGTACTCTGTTTGGACATGACAGTTGACATTTTTTTGTAATGCACTTGTTGATTTCAGCATCAAGTCATCAAAAATTTGGTGATAATGGAGCCGAGGTAATGAAGCTATCAACAACATCCTGTGTTACATTG
Source organism: Chiloscyllium plagiosum (assembly GCF_037043375.1). Lineage (NCBI taxonomy): Eukaryota > Metazoa > Chordata > Chondrichthyes > Orectolobiformes > Hemiscylliidae > Chiloscyllium > Chiloscyllium plagiosum. The sequence continues at coordinate 62,007,432 of NW_028270149.1, forward strand.
TTAATGCTGATAGATAACAATATGACAATTTCCTGGGCCATGATATTTAACTTGCTGATGCTGATGGTCAAATTAATCCCTTTAAAGGCATGACTGAATTTGTGTATTTGCCCCGATGGGTTTCTCAGGATGAAATGCTGATGCAACATTGTCTTTTTATATCATGGTCACAACAGCAGGTTATAGTCCAATGGGTTTATTTGAAAATACTAACTTTGAGTGCTGCCAGAAACGCACACTGTATTTCTTATCCCATCTAACCAATTGTACCATAATTTCTATATGATCTCTTAAGTACCTTGGGATGTTTTATTACATTAAATATGCAATTTAAATATAAATTGCTATTATGAATTCTATCCCTTCAGAACTAAGATCCAATGTTAGTCTCCTTTTGTTATTGCCATAGTGACCATGATGTAAATGTTGTGATTTGTGCATTTGTAATCTCATCACATTTTGTTACTCCACCCTCATTTAGGTTTTTAATTTCAAAACAATGTTATATCATAGATTATTATTCCATTTTATTAAGAAAAAAATGTTGAATGCATTTTTAATTTTTGAAAATGTTGCAAATTAAATTTTGTTTTAGTTTGTTTCAGCCTTGCTCAAGGTGGATGCAATGATTACAAAATATAAAGAATATAAAGAATATCATCCCTTCTGTTTTAAGGCTTCTTTGACCAAATCTTTCATTGCTATGTAAAATTTGGCCGTGATATTGCAAAAATAATTATGGCATAACTATTAGAGCTTTCATTATTACTCTTTCTCCAAAACTGAAGCGACTGTTGGATGCTACCCCTGCATAGCTAAATGTGGAAATTTTGAATTTACTTTTGGTGATTCTATGTTTCTCCAGAGAGTGCACTGTTGCAGACTCACGGATTGTGAAATCACTGAACTGATGAAAACTTATTCAAATTGGCTATTAGTCTCACTGTGCAAAACACTGGGAAAAAAGCGAACTTTGGTGAATGAGGTGATCTAAAGCTTTAAACAGTGTACTAATTTCAGAATGACCCTGAAAAGAAATTAGTTTTATATTTGTGGAATCCTATTTCTCTTCCATATAATAAAACTCATATTTTTAACGTTTGCTATAATATTTCAGTTTCTACTTCACATATAGTACAACCTCAATTATCCAAACTAGGTCTCAAGGTCCCCTAAAAACTGTATTAGGCAACTCAGCATTAAGTTATTAGTTAAACAGCATTATGGTGTGCATTGCATAAGCGAGGCATGTTCGATAACCAGCATTCAAATTACCGTTTGTTATTGATCAGATCAGTTATCCAAAAAAATACTCCCCACCTGTCTCGCTCAGATAAACAAGGTTGTCCTGTACACATATGTCTAAATTATTTATTTGGCTTTTATTGTTAAATTATGATTAAAATATTACTTTCTGTGAGAATACTTCAATGTATTACCATGGCTGCTTATCATGCTTGATACCATCACTGTTGCTTGATGCCTTGAGATTCCCTTGATTTGGTGCCAGACTCAGACTGGTGATAGTAACAGGGAAATCCACACCTTGGGGATCACTATAGCTGTGTAGACAACTTTATTTGAGTTTAGTGGCAAATGCCATCAGTTTGCTACTGACTGGAAAATCCAGGCTCTTCTCTTTTGGCTGAACAATCAATTCTTTTTACATCTTAATGAAGTGCTTTACTAAAATTGAACATAACTTTAGGATATTATTGAAAATATTTCATCTTTTCACTGATTATTTGGACCTTTGTCATTATTGTAACAACAATGTCATTACAACTCGAGATGAACGTTGACAACAATTCAAATGAACCACATTAGTTAAGCATTATTCTGAGTGCTTTTGTGTCCGATTAAACAAGATGAAAAGGAAATACAATCATTTTACAGAATTAATTAATATTTGTGTTATTCTTCAGTCACTTGTTTTACATATCTTTTGCAGACATCTGTCTCTAGAGTAGATTATTCTTGGTTCTGTTTATCAGCTTACAGTGCACAAATATATTCCCCACTGATCTATAATTACAGATCTCTGTGCATTGACAGCTTATGAAACGTATAGCATAGCACAATTAATTGATGCCATTTTACTGAATTCTACAATAGGATACCATCAGATTTGTAAACATGCCATATACATATGTATAACAGATTCTGAGCTAAAATACACTTTGTTTATGCTCTGTTTCAATTTGATGATTTTGCAAATGAAAAACCTATATATGAGTTTCCATAACCAAATAATCATTCAAGGAGGTGAGAAAGTAAAACATATTATGATATTCTATGCACAACAAATTGTTTATATATTGAGGAAATATATCAGCTGTGATCAATGTAGACTATCACATATTGCAAGGATATCCATATCCTAATGTGTATATTCCCAAGTGTACTGAAAATGTTTTGAAATTACACTCCTAAATGTCATTATTGGAACAGAACAAAAAACTGGGAAGGAGACCATCTAATTACATGGGTTATTTTGCAGATTGTGTGTTCTTAAGGGGTACATCAATCCAGCCAGGAGTCACCATTGAAAGTGCAAATTCATAAAACTGCAACTGTTTAAAATCTGCAATGGAAATAGAAAAACCTGAAAATGTTCGGATCTCTGGAGGCATTAGAAACATTAGTCTGTTGCGTGTTTTTTGTTTCTTTTTATTGGAGCATTATTGTAAGTGTGTCCTATGCTAATAAACAGTAAGCTTTAAATAAAGTGTCAAACAAATTGAAGATTTCATTAAGTTTTATCTTTAACCATTTCTAATGGAAGTTGCCTTACTAAGGCAAATAATATCATAATCATGTGTCTGATAGCATATCATTGAAACTTATCCAATGAAAACAACGATCCATAATAAATTTACAAAATGTCATTCAATCACCAGATATACCATATTTAGTGTCTGCCTTTGTTTTTGTCATTCCAGTCTTTTTGTCCATTAACATCATTTAACTGACCATTTTTCAATGTGGGTTCAGGGATCCTACATGCACATGGATTCTATGTCTGTCTGCATCCTATGTTTGAGGTTTGTCACTGTTGTAATGTCCTGTAAAATTGAACATCTCCAATAGGCTTCAGCTGCAGGGCAAGTGGCAAAGACAGACAGCAGTCATGATTGACGCTGCCCCACTTTGGCAATTATAGCAGCTAGCTGATCAGAGGGGACAGGAGTTCGTCAATGCGGGAAATTATCATTCATATTGAAGATACAGCACTAGACCCATCTGCATCTGATCCATTATCCTTCTTTTTTTTTAACAACAACATTTCAAATATGAATCCATAAGCTGGGCAGCAATGTCCACCAGATTGCTTTCAAGTTTGCTAAAAGAAAGCTGAAAATCTCAGTTCCTGACCCCAGATCCTCCTTAACAAGCTGCTTAAAGACCTTAATAGCCAGATAATTGGCAGCTTGCAGATCACCAGTTCCCTCCTGCATATTGGTTGGCCCTTTGAACATTTGAAATGGCCTTGAAATATTGAGATCCCAAGAAGACCTCCCAGGAGCCTTTTGGCAGTTGAAAGTTCTGGCCGATATTCCTAAGAAGAAGTCATGGGAGTCAGCTAGTTAGCTCAGTTGACTAATTGGTTTGAATGTAATGCAGAACTATGCCAACAGTGTGGATTCAATTCCCATAACAACTGTGACAGTTGATGAAGAGCTACTTCTTTGCCTTGCTCAGTACTTGTTATCGAGTGATGTCATAAAAGTATTTGCCCTTCTATAAAAGGGAGAGATGCTTGATCTTACATTAGCAGCAATTAAGAGTTCATAAGCTAAAATATACTATTTAGACCTGAATATTTCCAGAATTTTGCTTTTATTTTCAATATCTCACATTTGCAGTGTATTGGTTTTAACAAAATCAATATATTTATGTGTTTACTACAGGAGTGTGATGTATATAGTGCACACACAGTGCATATACTGCATCTGTTTCTGGTTTTCATCACAATGTCACGTTAGGACTTTCTGTCTTACAGTGGGCCTGAATGGTATGGTAATGAAGATTATCAGGTCCCAGGTATGATTCATCTCCTTATGATTGCCATATTTTGTTCTGAAGTCAAAGAAATGGACAGATAAATAACAGGACAGAAACTAATTTTTATTTTCCATTTTTGTGAGTCTAACAAAAACTTAATTGGGTAGTTTCAAGCCATTTATTTAACTGCATATAGTGCATGGTTTCACTGAGACCTGAAAACATCGAAGTATAAACTAAATTTTTAAAACTGCACTTACTGTAAGATTGAAACCCTAACAGAAATGCCTGGAAATGCTCACAATGTTTGGCATGTTTGTCAGCCAAAGGCTGTATTTTCATGCTTTTTCCTAACATCACAGAATTTCTTCCTGACCTTTTTACTGGTGTGAGTATAGTGCTTCGCCTGGATGTTGATCTTTGAAGCTTGTTTTCCTGCATTTTGATTGAGAGATATGAACTGAATCTAGTTATTGCTGCCCTACTGTCAAGTTCATATGCTGCTGCTGCCTCTGCCTGGACAATTTTCTATCTGGTTACAGAACTTCAAGTCCATGTATCTGTACAGTTGAAAAGTTTGTTTTTTGGGGAATCAAGAATTTCAATTCCTTTGTGATACTCAGCTCCCTTTTGTAAATTTAATTGTAGACTGTATGGTGATATGTAAAACGCTTTACTATTTATATCCACTTTTTACATCAGATGACCAATGAAGGCTCATTTTTTACTTTGTGTTCAGCACAAGCTAAAATAAAACAGCTTTATATTCTGTTTGATAATTCCCTACACTAGTCATGCAAAGACTGTGAAGATAGAGGATTCAATACAATGCTAGTTCAGTCTCTTAAAATGCACACTCCTTCAAGGACATGAAAGCTGTCTTAAACCCATTTTGAATTCTAACACTTTCTGAGCCCCCTGTTTATATTTGCGCTTATCCCTTAATTATTTTATTGTTTTTCCTAAAGCTTTTTAAATTCCTTGATAAATCATTCTTACCGTGACCTAAGATCCATAGGATTATGTCAGGATTAGTAAATTTAAAATTGAAAATCCAACTTTTCCAATATTAAAAACTATTCCACACTCTTTGTATTTCAAACCTACTTCACTTGGGAGGCTGATGACTACTTCTCACATTCCTCTTATTCTGATTCTCATTCTTGGATGTTTAAACCATTAATCAACAATAACTTGAGCCTTAGGCAAATGTGGCTCTACCGTACTGTTTACTTTTCTCAAAAATCAATTGTCAGTTTCTGCAGGGAAGTTCTATTTCTGCAGGTGAATGAAAGAAACATGATTCGCCTTCTAACCTGGAGTGCAATCAGAAGAAATGTTAGGGAATACCAACTGTGAGGCATTTACAAAAAAGAGCAGATGGGTTAAACGAGTGCATAACAAGGAAGCAGAGTGTAATGTGGAGAAATGTTTTCATTTTAACTGTGAGAATATTGAAAAAAAACTTTTAAAAAAAAATCATGAACACTATAAATATTGAGAACTAGAGAGACACCTGGCTGTACTCTAATAAGGATACAGAAAGATAGCATGCAGGTGAGGGAAACAAATGTCACATTAGATTTTGATTTTAAGTGTATTGGAGTACAAGAATTAAGAAGTCTTTCTGCAATTCTACAGGGTTTTGGTGAGAAGTCCATTGAAATATTGTGTTCAACTTATACTCCACAAGCACCTGATGAAGGAGCAGCACTCTGAAAGCTAGTGCTTCTAAGTAAACCTGTTGGACTATAACCTGGTGTTTTGTGATTTGTAGCTGTGTTCAACTTTGGTCTCTACATTTAAGAAGGAATATATTTGTACTGGAGGCAATGCATGGAAGTTCATTAATTTGGTCTTTGGATTAAGAATGGTGTCCAATGATGAGAAACTGAATAAATTAGACCTATATTCTTGAAAGTTGAGAAAAATGAGAGGTCAACTCAATGAAAATACAAGATTCTAAAGAGACCTTGAGGATTAGATGCTGAGGAATCAAGAGCAAGGAGGCACAGTCTAAAGGAAGTGATTGATTCCTCCAGTTTGAGAGAAGGAGAAATGTACTCAATCTAAGGGCTCTCAATGTTTGGAATTCACTGCCCCACATGATTATGGATGTCCTATTGTTGAACATTTGTAAGGCTGAGATAGAATTTTGGTCCTCAGGAAGTTGAAGGATATGGAAGAAAAAGGCAGGCAAGTGGATTTGAAGGTGAAGGTCAGCCAGAATTATATTGAATGGTAGAGCAGGCTGGATGAGGGCTAACATCTATTTTTGCTCCTCTTTCAGGTTATACTTGGAACATGTTCTTAAATGTAAGGATTCAAAAATGAACTACCTCTGTTTCTGAAAATCAGGGATTGGAATTGTTTTTACAATTGTACTAAAAGGATATTTCATGTACCAGCACTCGAACTATTCATTTTTGTCAAGATTTAACATATCTACCTGGCAATGAAGCCTGAAGGAATAGGTGTAACAATTGGGAAATTGTAAAGTTGTTCTGATTACTTAAGAAAAAAATGTAGGGAACGTCCTTAAGCAAGTGACTACCACTGGTAGTGACTATCAAAGATACACCAAACCTCACTATATTTGTCTCTAAGCATTTTCAATGTAACACAGGGGACATAAAGAGTGTAAGCCAAGTTGTTCAGAGACTTTGATTCAAAAGGATCAATGCCGTCATCATTTATTCTAGTAAATAATAATAGTTGGATGATAAGGTCACCAAATTCTAAGGGCATACATGTCAATATGGAAGAATAACAAAAGCTAAGTAAGAGTGCTATATATAAACACAGGCCCAAATATGAACATAATGTAAAAATAAACAGCCAAGCTGAAAAGCAGCTGGATGTAAGCTCACAACAAATGGAATTTCAGGTTTGAATAACATTCAAATATTTATTGTACGAAGAAAACACAATAAAACAATTTGCAGCAGGTGGAGATTGAAGCATTTCTGAACAGGTTTGAGAGGGTTGATAGAACGAGACTTTATTTCAGTAGTATGTGTAGAGACATGGTGTTCAGACTCCTGCCAGCACAAGGATTGAATCCGCACTGTTAGCATTAATCTACATCTCACTCCAGTCATCTTTCCACCTCAGTTAACCAATCCCTGGCATTATCATCAATTATTACAAACTCCATTTTTTACTTTGCTAGAAGGCCTCTCTGAAGAAACCATCAATCTTGAGTTAGAGCAGGAAATGGACAGAATGAAGGTACAATTTTTCAAAAGCTGTGCAGTCAAGGAAAGTATATATTTGAGAGATCTGTTTAAACAATACTAATTTGTGTTTTGCACAGTAAAGTAGCCCAAATTATCTGTTGATGAGTTTATCTTCTGAACTTTCTTGATAACTGTCACTATCCATCTTTTGATAGGTTGGGGCTAATTGTCTGTTCACATGTGTATTGTGAATGATAACCCTGCTATTTTCCAGAATGCTCACTTTAATGTTGATGGATTGAATACATTAGTTAACCGGTTCTAACCAATGACCTTGTTTAAAAGATTCCTCTGTTGATGGAATATATGCGCTATCTAGCTACAGAATAGGGACCTACTATTTTCGGTGGGTGAGCCAGCTATATCAGCTTCTGCCATAGTTGGCTGATCCTGTCCACTATCTGCAAGTCTACTTACTGTGCAGCTATGCTGAATGTACCACACATGGTTTCACCCTAGAGACTGTGTCCTCACCTATCCTCATGTACAAGGCATTCAGAGATTTTCCATGGAAAGAGACCAACGGGAAGCAATGTAGGCCAGGAATCTCTGCTTCAATGATTTCTGAATCACATCACGAATGTGACAAGCAATCCAAGAGGACATATTGTGTATTAGAGCCCAAAGCATTTCGAGCAAGTTTCTCAGACAACTTGGACAAGACTTTCCAGACTGTAGTGACAGATTGAGAGATAGGGGCAGGTAGGTGAGTGAAAAGCAGCAAAATAGTGAGATCCATGCCAAAGGAGGATCCCATTGCCAGTAAAGATGGAACCCAGGAAGACAGCCAAGTTAAATAGTTATCAATTCACTTGCAATAAATTCCTTGAGCTTGCTGGTATTTAGCTTGTGGGGGACCACTTCCATGAAGCAATTTGCAAGGCTTCTGGAAAATAAGGATTTATGGCCCAAAAAGGTTATTGAGCGAAGTGAAGGTACCTCCTATAGCCACAAATGGTGATCTCCATGAACCTGCCTGTTTGGCCTCTTAATTTGTATTATCTACCTCAAATATCTCTCCTGCCTCAGCAGTTCTTTCCTCTCTTGGTGAGCTGCTGAAGCTCTGGAGCAACAGTTCCTCTGACTTAAAGCAACAGCATCAGCAGCCCAATCCTTAATTGAGCTGAGGGTTTGGAGACTGCCAATTACCAGGGCATTACCAATCAAGTTGCTGAACTGATCCTGTTACTGACAAATGTAAATATACTGATAAATGTTGAGATCCACATTTTGTAAGGATGATGAGGAGTCCATGATAAATTCCAGTCCTTTTGTGTTTTCAGTTAATTTTATTGGAAATTCTACCATATATGTCAGTGGGTTTAGAATGCAAAATGTAGATGTCCATTAATGATTACAAAGTTCCAGCAGATAATTCTGCTCAATCAAAAATCTTTTCTTCATGAATAACTGCTGTGATCTTAGATTCCTTCATTCAGAATCACAATATCATACAGATAGCAACCATCATTCACATCTTTTCATCTGCGTCTGGTACATTGTCATCTTAAATTAAATAAATAACTGGTGGTGCTGTAGTGGTAATGGCTTTAGACTGGTCATTTAGAACCACAGATTAATGTTCTGGTGACATGTGTTTGAATATATCCAAAGTAGGTTGTGAAATTTTCATTTAAGAAAATTTGGAATTAAAAGTTAGCCAAATGACAATCATGTAATTACTATTAATTGACATGAAAACTCTTTTGGTTGCTCATGATTTTGAGGAAATGAAATTGGCAATCCTGACTTACATGTGACTCCAGACCCACAGAAATGTGCTTAACTACTCAGCTTTATCAAAGTGCTACAAAGTTCAAAGAATGAAACAAGCTGGATGATAAACCTAGCATCAAATATCTTGCTATAACAAGATGTCAGAACACCACAACTCTGTCGGTAAATGTGGGGATGGTGCACAATGTAAATAAATAAATGAGGTGAAGAATCAAATTAGTTAAAGGCAAAATTCAGATGATAAAGCATTCCATATCATTAATCTGTCACTCTGTATCACCAGTATATGGCAGTTCCAGAATCTGTTGCAATCATCAATGTTACCTGTCCTAAAAGCAGACTAACAAATTAAAGCTAAAATCAACATGGATATTAGTGCCAAAATATTTTTTACTAGGTGTCTTGAAAGACAAGTACATCAGCAAATGGCATTCCACAGTACAGATTAGAGTGGTGCTGGAAAAGCACAGCAGGTCAGGCAGCATCCAAGGAGCAGGAAAATCGACATTTCATCAGGAATGAGGTTGAGACCTCGGAGGTGGAGAGATAAATGGAAGGGGATGGTGCTGGAGTGGGGTAGGTAGCTGAGAGTGCAATAGGTGGATGGAGGTGGGAGTAAAGGTGATAGGTCAGAGAGGAAGGTGGAACGGATAGGTGGGAGGGAAGATTGACAGGTGGGACAGGTCATAAGGATGGTGCTGAGCTGGAAGGTTGGAACTGGGGTAAAATGGGGGGAGGGAAAATGAGGAAACTGATGCAGTCCACATTGATGCCATAGGGTTGGAGGATCCCGAGGCACAAGATGAGGTGTTCTTCCTCCAGGCTTTGGGTGGAGAGGGAGTGGCGGTGGAGGGAGTCCAGGATCTGCATGCCCTCAGCAGAGTGGGAGGGAGAATTGAAATATTCCGCCATGGGGCGGTGGGCTTGATTGTTGCAGATGTCCCAATGTAGAGGAGACCGCATTGGGAGCAACGGATACAATAAATTACATTGGTGGAAGTGCAAGTGAAACGTTGATGGATGTAGAAGGCTCCTTTGGGGCGTTTGATGGAGGTGATGGGGGTGGTATGGGTGCAGGTTTTGCGGGGAAGGTGCCAGGAGGGGAGGGTGGGTTGTTGGGGGGGCATGGATTTGACCAGGTAGTTGCAGAGTGAATGGTCTTTGTGGAAAGTGCATAGGGGTGGGGAGGGAAATATATCCCTGGTGGTGGTGTCCATTTGTAGTGGTGGAAATGGCGGAGGATGATGCGATGTATACTGAGTTTGATTGGGTAGAAGGTGAGGACCGAGGGTTCTGTCCTTGTTGCAGTTGGCGGGGTGCAATTCGAGGGTGGAAGTGAGGGATGAGCTTGAGATGCATTAGAGGGCATCTTCAATCTTGTGGGAGGGGAAAATGCAGTCTTTAAAGAAGGAGGCCATCTGGTGTGTTCTATGGTGGAACTTGTCCTCCTCGGGGTAAAAACAATGACTGCACATGCTGGAAACCAGATTCTGGATCAGTGGTGCTGGAAGAGCACAGCAATTCAGGCAGCATCCGAGGACAGGCATAATCGTCGTTTCGGGCAAAAGCCCTTCATCAGGAATAAAGGCAGAGAGCCTGAAGCGTGGAGAGATAAGCTAGAGGAGGGTGGGGGTGGGGATAGAGTAGCATAGAGTACAATAGGTCAGTGGGGGAGGAGATGAAGGTGATAGGTCAGGGAGGAGAGGGTGGAGTGGATAGGTGGAAAAAGAGCTGGGCAGGTCGGAGCGAGTTTGTTTCAGGACATGGTTGAAGAGCTTCAGGGCTGAGGAAATGACCTGGGAATTGCAGTGGGAGAGAGACTCGGAGCAGGTGCAGCAAAGGCAGAGGAATTGGGAATATGGGATGGCATTTTTGCAGGACGTATGGTGGGAGGAGGTGTAATCCAGGTAGCTGTGGGAGTCGGTGGGTTTGTAAAAAATGTCAGTGTTGAGTTGGTCATAGTTGATGGAGATGGCGAGGTCTAGGAATGGGAGGGAGGTGTCAGAGATGGTCCAGGTGAATTTAAAGTTGGGGTGGAATGTATTGGTGAAGTTGATGAACTGTTCAACCTCTTCACAGGTGCACGAGGTAGTGCCAATGCAGTCATCGATATAGCAGACGAAAAGGTGGGGAGTGGTGCCAGCGTAACTCTGGAAGATGGACTGTTCTATGTAGCCGACAAAGAAGCAGGCATAGCTGAGGCCCATGCGGGTGCCCATGGCTCCCCCTTTCAGCTGGAGGAAGTGGGAGGATTTGAAGGAGAAATTATTGAGGGTGAGGACCAGCTCAGCCAAACGAATAAGACTTCAGTGGAAGGGTACTGTGGGGACATCGGGAGAGGAAGAAACAGAGGGCTTGGAGGCCCTGGTCATTGTGGATGGAGGTGTGGAGGGACTGGTTGTCCAGGGTGAAGATGAGGCATTTGGGGCCGGGCAAATGGAGATCTTGGAGGAGGTGGAGGGCTTGGATGGTGTCCCAAATGTATGTGGGGAGTTCCTGGACTGGGGCGATAGGACAGTATCAAGGTAAATGGAGATGAATTTGGTGGGGCAGGAGCAGGCTGAGATGATGGGTCGGTCGTGGTAGTCAAGCTTGTGGATCTTGGGTCGGAGGTAGAACTGGGTGGTGCGGGGTTCTTGAACTATGAGGTTGGAAGCTATGGGTGGGAGATCCCCTGAGGTGATGAGGCTGTGTACAGTCTGGGAGATGATGGGTTTGGCGATGGGGGGTGAGGTCATGGTCGAGGGTGCGGTAGGAGGAAGTGTCTTTGAGTAGCTGCCTGGCTTTGGTGGTGTGGTGGTCTTACCTTCATCCCCCTCCATCCACACATCAACAAATTCAATACACGTTGTGACGTTGAACACTTTTTCCACCGCTTCCGCCTCTGAGCTTACTTTTTTCATCAAGACTCCCGCCTCCCTCCGAGGACCCTTCACCCATTTCCAACACACCCCATCCATCTATTACCTGCCCTCGACCTCTTTATTTCCAACTCCCGCCGAGACATTGACCACCTCAACCTATTCACCCCCTCCCCAACTCCAACCTCTCAACCTCACAATGTGCACCCCTCCACTCCCTCTGCTTTTATCCCAACCTCAACATCAAACCAGTGGACAAAAGGGGTGCAGTGGTAGTTTCACGCACTGACCTCTACACCGCAAAAACCAGGTGCCAGCTTCCAACCTTATAGTTCAGGAACCCTACCCATCTGGTTCTACCTCCTACCCAAGATCCACAAGCCTGACTACCCCGGCCGACCATCATCTCAGCCTGCACCTGCCCCACTGAATTTATCACTCCAACTCCATGGCATGAATGTGGACTTCACCAGTTTCCTCGTTTCCCCTCCCCCCACTTTATCCCAGTTCCAACCTCAGCACTGTCCTCATGACCTGTCCTACCTGTCAATCTTCCTTCCCACCTATCCACTCCACCCTCCTCTCCAACCTATCATCTTTACCCCACCTCCATCCACCTATTCCACTCTCAGCTACCTTCCCCCTTCCAGCCCTATCCCCCTCCCATTTATCTCTCTAACCCCTGAGGCTCCCACCTCATTCCTGATGAAGGGCTTTTGCCCGAAACATTGATTTTCCTGTTCCTCGCATGCTGCCTGACCTGCTGTGCTTTTCCAGCACCACTCTAATCTCGACTCTAATTTCCAGCATCTACAGTACCCACTTTTGCCTAGTTGATTCCACAGTACAGCCTACATAAGAGTCTTATTTGTATAATCACACATGATCCATTATACACCATGAGACGGTCTCTCTTAGCCATTTTAAGGGAACACAAGTTCTATTATCCAAAGCATTGTGTCAAGACACCACAACCATGCTGCACCAGAGTGAATTAGCGTGCTGGCTAGGAGTGAATTATCATATTCACAGATTGATATATGCATGAGATGCTCCAATGGTGGGTTTGACACATTTGGCATGAGTCTTTGGAAGTGCATGATGATACATCCACTCTTTAGATGAAAATAGCAACAGTCCTCATCATAGTGCATAGGGATAAGGACATCTTTATAACAGATCACTTCTCTAAATTTCCCATTGTTCAATAACTTAACAACACAATGAGTACAAAAGATATTAAAGCAATAAGCAATATTTTTCCATTTATTCTGCATGCTAGAACAGTGCTTGACATTAAACTGCAATAATCCAACAAATTATCTCAAGACATGACTACTTAGTGAGAAGTGACATATATCATAGGCATCTTACTATCCATGCACAAAACCACATAACATGCATTCAGCTGTGTTCAGCTGACTGCAGAACCAATGATTATTAAGTTTTGAGCCACAAAGTAAGATTTTCCCATTGTATTTTTACATTTTTCTGTAATAACAGTGGGGAAAGGATTATCCAGTCCAACATTTGCTTGGAAAACAAGTGCAGATGACTTTGTTCAACATCCAATTGCCTAACCATTCTGAGATAATCCTTTTCTGAGGAGAATTCAGGAGATAAGTAATGAGTGAGCAAGTCGTGAACCACTAAAACTGCACATTGGGCAAACAGTGTAAGTTAGAAATGCAGATGGTTGGATACCTACAAAGGTTTTTAAATATACAATTGGTGCTGCTCATATCAACTCATTTCTGATCATGGTTCTTCATTGTGAAGGAACAAAAGCCTACACAGAACAATACACAGCACATCAATCATGCAGTGAAGGTAACATTGAATGACAGCAACCAGCAGCAAGACAACAAAATTGTCAAGCATGTGCAACTGAGAACAAAGGATAGCATACACGAAGAACACTGTAGAAAGTCACCAGGTCTGTCAGCATCTATGCAGAGAGAAATAGAGTTAATATTTTGAGTCCAGTATGACTTTGATGAACTTCAGAACTTCTTGAAAATGATAGCTACCTCTCTAGATGGGTGGACTATCACCAGATCAAGATGAGTTGTCAATTTTTTTTAAAGTTTTGCTTTGAATTTGAAAAACAATTATTGTAAATTCTGACTATCTGTTTGGGTAATTATTAAGTTTCCTGCATGTTCCTGTTTAGAACCACATATATCTGTTTGGGATCCTTACATCTTTGGGAGAAGATGGAAGTTGTATTGTGTCTCACTGTCAGTATGTAAGAATATCATTAAATGATATTAAATATCATTAAATGATTAAATGATACCTTGGCATTATATCATAGCATCATGATCTGAAGGTTTAAAGATCTTATTCTCTATCTTACCTCTGACCACTTGAATTATGACAATCACTGGAAATATGGTCATCTGTTTAAAGTAACAGATTAATATTGTCCTAGAATCTTGTATGCCTGAGGAATGCAGTGCTTGCATATAATAGTTAGTTGTAACAAATCTTTTAGATGCTTCAATACAATGGTATCCTTGCTTATTTGATGTTTATTAAGTTATGGGAGATAATGAGTTTTGCCACATAGAGTCATAGAGATATATAGCACGGGAACAGACTCTTTGGTCCAACTCATCCATGCTGACCAGGTATCCTAGATTAATTTAGCTCCATTTACCAGCATTTGGCGCATATCCCTCTAAACCTTTCCTATTCATATACCCATCTAATGCCTTTTAAATGTTGCAATTGTATCAGCCTCCACCACTTCCTCTGGCAACTCATTCCATACACGTACCACCCTCTGCATGAAAACATTGCCCCTTAGATCACTTTTAAGTCTTTCCCCTCTCACCTTAAACCTATGGCCTCTAGTTTTGGAGTCCCCCACCTCAGGGAAAAAATCTTGTCTGTTTACAAATCCATGCCCCTCATTATTTTGTAAACAACTTTAAAGGTCACCCCTCAGCCTCCGACGGTCTGGAAAAAAATAGTCTGTTCAGCCTCTTCCCTCCAGCTCATCATGTAAGATATCCTGTTAGAGGCAAACTCACATCACATCTACATTATTCAAACCCACCATGTTTAATTAGAGAGATCTGACTGCCTTTCAACCATTATCCCTTTTACCTGCTCAGTGAGGCAGTGAGGCAAGTTACACAGGTCATTTTAACTGACTATCCATCAAATCTCCATGGAACAGTCAAATTTAAAATTGGTTTTCACCAAAGTTTTCTCTTTGGTGTGAAATATTATTTGTTGGCAATTTTTGATAGAAGAACAGTAGGAGTATAAGGTGACAATCCCTTTGTAATTATGCTATGGCATAAACGTACCCACCCTAGCAGATGGTGGAGTTTGAATTGAGAAAGTTCTTATATTAATTGTTTAATGATGGCCATTAAGCTATCATTTTTTTGAGAAAAAACATTCTGTCCCATTGGCAGCAGCAGTAGTGACACAATGGTGTATACTTAGGAGAGTTGCACTGGGAGTCCTCAACATTGACTTCAAGACAAAAAGTGGGCAAGGAAACTTCCTGCTGATTGGCACTCCAGGTCCAACCATCTTCAGCTGCTTCATAACTGACCTTCCCACCATCATAAAGTCAGAAGCAGGGACGTTTGGTGACGATTGCACAATATTCAGCACCATTTGTGAATTGGCAAAAACTTAAGCAGTCCATGTCCAAATGTAACAAGACCTGGACAATATCCATGCTTGGGGTGACAAATGGCAAGTAATATTCATGCCATACACAATGATGATCTCCAACAGAAAAAAAAATCTTACCTTTACTTTTTGGAATTCACAGAGGTATGAGTGGCAGTCAAGGATTTGACCCAGTGATAGTGAATAGATGGCAAATTATTTCCAATTCAGCACATTGAGTGGCTTGGAAGGGAGCTTGGAGTTAGTGGTGATCTTATGCATCTGCTGCTCCTGTCCTCCTAGATGGTAGATGGTAGTGGTATAATTAAACCAATCAACAATATACATTGATGGGGAAACCCAGCAGGTCTGGCAGCATCTGTGGAGAGAAAATATCATGTTTTGAACCTGGCGACTCTTCATCAGAATTGTGAAGAGTCACCAGACTTGAAATGTTAACTCTGCTTTATCCCCATGGCTGCTGGCAGGCCTGCTGAGTTTCACCTGCAATTTATGTAGATGACACTAGTCCTGCATTTAGGAGGTGCTGTCTTTGGTGATTTTTTTCTGTGCATCTTAAATGGTACACCACTGCTGGTGCTGAACATCATAGGTGGAGGTAACAAATGTATTTTTCTAGATAGTCTCAGACTTCTTGGATGGTGTTGGAGTTGTATTTATCCAGATAAGTGGGGAATATTCCATCATATTTATGTGACTTGTGGATGGTGGATGGACTCCAGGGTGTCACAAAGTGAGTTACTCGTCAAGGGATTTCTAACTTCTGAACTGCTCCTACAGCGGCTGTATTCTCATGGCCAGTCCACATCTGTTTTTGTTCATTGGTACCTCCCAGGATGTTGATAGTGGGAGATATGTTGATGGTAAATCCATTGAAAAAGGACGTGTTGATGGTTGAATTGTGTTTTTGGAGATGTTCATTGCCTGGCACTTGTGTGGAGTCAATATTACTTGTCAATCCAAACCTGGGTATTGTCCAGGACTTGCTGCGTTTGGACATTGACTGCTTCAGTATCCAAGAAATCACAAATTTTACTGTGCATTATCTAATCATCAATGATTATCCCTATTTCTGACCTTTCAATGGAGGGAGGATCTTTAATGATGCAACTGCAGATGGTTGGGATGCGCGCAGTCTGACCTGGAAATAAATCACTATTCCTTCACTGTCACTGATTTAAAAACCTGGTGTTTCCTCCCTAACAGTATTATATGCCAAATGGACTGAAGTGGCTTAAGTGCTTTGTTCATTAGCATTACCTTTTCGAGGGCAATTAGGAATGAGCAATATTTCTGACCATTCAGCAATGCCCACATCCACTGAATGAAGAAGAAGTCATCAATAGGAGGAAATTAATACATTGACACTTGAAATTGCATTTTTATTAATGTCTTGTGCAATTCATGATTTCTCTCTCTCAATGCACCCTATCATCTTAATCTATTCACTCAGCTCAGAAGACACAGTCATCAGTTATAGGCTGTCAAGGGAGTCAGTCACATCTTTATAGTTAATGGCTATACTTCAGCTGGCTGGCTACAGCCTGGAATATACAGATACTTTCTCATACAATTCTTCTATCCTGCTTGCCATGTCAACCTTCTGTAGTCTCTTTCTTACAGTGGTACCACTTACCACTGTTGAGGTTTTCTGAGCAGTGAATTGTAATTATGCAGAATTGACTTATACCACAGAATAATTTCAAATGTAGGCCAAAGTAATTGAAGGTCATTTTCTGAAATGATGAACCTGAAAATGCCTATTGTTTATGATGCTGATCTTCTCTACGTTTGTGAGAAGATTTGTAGCTCGGGTGCTCGTTGTTGTGGTTCTATTCGCCGAGCTGGGAGTTTGTGTTGCAGACGTTTCGTCCCTGTCTCGGTGGCATCCTCAGTGCTTGGGAGCCTCCTGTGAAGCATTTCTTTCCTCCAGCATTTGTAGTGGTTTGAATCTGCCGCTGTCCTATATAGGACAAGCCAAACAGAGAACAGCCAGGGAATTCCTAGAGGCATGCCACTCATCCACAGATTCAATCAATAAGCACATCGACCTGGACCCAATATACCGACCACTGCAACGGACAGCTGGAACTGACAACCGGAAGCGGCAGGTTCAACCCACTACAAATGCCGGAAGAAAGATCACAGAAGTGCTTCACAGGAGGCTCCCAAACACTGAGGATGTCACCCAGACAGGGGACGAAACGTCTGCAACACAAATTCCCAGATCTTCTCTAAATTTTGACAGCAATACCAGACATGTGTAAATACCATATCCATAAATATCACTGGTTAATATTAAGTTACAAATCACACAACACCAGGTTACAGTCCGACAGGTTTATTTGAAAGCACTAGCTTTTGGAACACTGCTCCTTCATCAGGTGGTTGCGGAGTATAAGATTGTAAGACACAAGTTTTATAGCAAAAGTTTACAGTGTGATGTAACTGAAATTATATATTTAAAAAGAGCTGGATTGTTTGTTAAGTCTCTCATCTGTTAGACTGACCATGTTGGTTTCAATTCTTTCATATGTAAATTGCAAAACTGCTTTTCCAAAGTTATATTCTCAAGTGAACTTTAACAATTAGTGTCTGTCAGCCCAAATAATGTATTGAAGGTGTGAGCTCCCCTGTGTGATACTGTCTGTGCCACAATGTTTGGAGTGATTCTAATCTAAAAAAATGAATTTACAGAATCTTAAATGGATTCATGCAGTTTTTGAGTGAAGTAAAATGTAACTCTGCAAGTAAACATTCACCCCGCCAACCTACATGTGTATGTGTGTGTGTGTGGGGGGGGATTGTTGTCAGTGTCTGTGAGAGAGTGGCTGCATGTGTGTGAGTGTGAGTATAAATGGGTATAAGTCTGTGGGAGGATGTGTGTGTATGTATGTATGTGTGTGTGTGTGTGTGTTTGCACACCCCAGTCCAAAACTGACATCTCCAAATCAGGTTAATATTAGTATGAGATCAATATACTAGCATTTTACAGAATGAATTCTCATACAAAAGGCATACATTCTTCAGTTCATAACTTTGCTAAGCAGTCATCTTCATTTAATTTCTGAGAGAATTGGTAGGCATGAAAACACCCCCTTTCCTCAATACAACAGGTCTTCATTTGCATTGTTATGACAGGACATCAAATAGCTGTGTAATAGAGTTTAAAATCACATGCTATGCCTGAATCAGAATATCATGAAATCAGACATTTTTCATCACTTGAAGTATTGTACATTAGGTCATGTTGTGACTAAGGTAAGATATAAAGACCACACCATCAACAGGATTGTATAGATATTATTGTTAAAAACATGTATAGAAATCATGGTTTACAAGAAAGGTTAGGGTTAATTAATTCAAATAGACCATGGCTCTGCCTGTGAGTATGCAGCAATGAAAGTTTCCATTTAATTGCACATTTAATGCCTTTAAATGAACTCATGCACAACTGCAGAGACCAAAGGGCAGTCCATTTAAACAGCTTGTACACTGCAAAAAAAAAGATTGTGTTTGTTGATTTGAAATCAGCATAGTATAATCCCTGGAGAAAAATCAGTACATGTGGCCTGAAAACAGAAGGTGGCCATAAAAAACAAAATGATTAGTCACTGCACCCTTCTTCAGTAAAAGTAGTTTGCAACAGATGGTCTGATGATTTTGCACAAGTTTTCCATTTTCAATTCTCATTGTGTTAATCACCCGGTTTTATTTTCATTGGTTTATCGATATCAATATCCTTCTATGTGTAATTTCATGTTTTTTATTGGCACAAACATTCTTAAAATTTGCAACTTAAAATAAACTTTGTTAAATAATAATGTTAAAGCACTGTGTAAGTCCACACATACTCATAACTGATTCAGCACAAGGAGCACTTGATTTACAGATAGATTTTTGATGAAACTTATTGATAAAGTCTTGGAAAGATGAGTAGCTCTTTTCAGCTCCATGAGTTCGGATGATCAGGCAAGTTTGGTATGCCTTGGCTAAATTACTAATGGAGTGCATATTATGTTCCCAATTGTTTGCACTGCAAAGTAAATCAAAAAGAAGTTCAATTATGAATGAACTCTCATTGAACTCATGAACGAGTGGCACGGTGGCTCAGTGGTTAGCACTGCTGCCTCACAGCACCAGGGACCCGGGCGACTGTCTGTGTGGAGTTTGCACATTCTCCCTGTGTCTGCATGTGTTTCCTCCAGGTACTCTGGTCTCCTCCCACAGTCCAACGATCTGCCGGTTCAGTGAATTGGCCACGCTAAATTGCCCATAGTGTTCAGGCATGTGTAGGTTAGGCGCATTAGTCAGCAGTAAATGTAATAGCGTAGAAGAATGGGTCTGCGGTGGGTTACTCTTCGGAGGGTTGGTGTGGACTAGTTGGGCCGAAGGGCCTGTTTTCACACTATAGGCGTTCTATTTTAAAAAATGTTAAAAACATATTAACATGTTGTTTAATTAACATCTTAATTAGTGCTTTGAACATCAAAAAGATTACAAGGTTCTTCTAAAGAAAATTGCAGAACAATGAATGACATAAATCTCAAAAGATAATATTTGGTTAGCTGCCCAAAAGCTTGGCCAAAAAGGACTGATTTTGGAACCTTGGGAAATTGCCAGTCTGTCCTGTTCTTTGTGGTTTATCACCATCAGAATTGCTGATGGGGAGAAAACTTCCTATTCTTCCTAGGAGTTTGACTCGACAGTAAAGTCCACAAGACTATCACAATGTATGTAAGAAGGAATGCACTCATTTGGAACAGAAAGATCCCAAGTATAATAGATGTCAGGAGGAGAAAGTGAGGACTGCAGATGCTGGAAATCAGAGCTGGAAAATGTGTTGCTGGAAAAGCGCAACAGGTCAGGCAGCATTCAAGGAGCAGGAGAATTGACGTTTTGGGCATAAGCCCTTCTTCAGGAATGAGAAAGGTGTGCCAAGCAGGCTAAGATAAAAGGTAGGGAGGAGAGACTTGGGGGAGGGGCGTTGGGAATGCAATAGGTGGAAGGAGGTTAAGGTGAGGATGATAGGCCAGAGAGGGGTTGGGGGCAGAGAGGTCAGGAAGAAGATTGCAGGTCAAGAAGGCGGTGCTGAGTCCGAGGGTTGGGACTGAGATAAGGTGGGAGGAGGGGAAATGAGGAAGCTGGAGAAATCTGCATTCATCCCTTGTGGTTGGAGGGTTCCTAGGTGGAAGATGAGGCGCTCTTCCTCAAGGCGTCGTGTTGCCATGGTCTGGCGATGGAGGAGGCCAAGGACCTGCATGTCCTTGGCGGAGTGGGAGGGGGAGTTAAAGTGTTCAGCCACGGGGCGGTTGGGTTGGTTGGTGCGGGTGTCCCAGAGGTGTTCTCTGAAACGTTCCACAAGTTGGCGGCCTGTCTCCCCAATGTAGAGGAGGCCACATCGGGTGCAGCAGATGCAGTAAATGATGTGCGTGGAGGTGGAGGTGAATTTGTGATGGATATGGAAGGATCCCTTGGAGCCTTGGAGGGAAGTGAGGGGGGAGGTGCGGGTGCAAGTTTTGCATTTCTTGCGGTTGCAGGGGAAGGTGCCGGGAGTGGAGGTTGGGTTGGTGGGGGGTGTGGACCTGACAAGGGAGTCGCAGAGGGAGTGGTCTTTCCGGAACGCTGATAGGGGAGGGGAGGGGAGGGAAATATATCCTTGGTGGTGGGGTCTGTTTGGAGGGGGTGGAAATACGATGCATCTGGAGGTTGGTGGGGTGGTAGGTGAGGACCAGTGGGGTTCTGTCCTGGTGGTGATTGGAGGGGCGGGGTTCAAGGGCGGAGGAGCGGGAAGTGGAGGAGATGCGGTGGAGAGCATCGTCAACCATGCCTGAGGGGAAATTGCAGTCTTTGAAGAAGGAGGCCATCTGGGTTGTTCGGTATTGGAATTGGTCCTCCTGGGAGCAGATGCGGTGAAGGAATTGGGAATATGGGATGGCGTTTTTACAGGGAGCAGGGTGGGAGGAGGTGTAACCTAGGTAGCTGTGGGAGTCAGTCGGGTTATAGTAAATGTCCGTGTTGAGTCGGTCGCCTGAGATAGAAATGGAGAGGTCTAGGAAGGGGAGGGAGGAGTCTGAGATGGTCCAGGTAAATTTGAGGTCGGGGTGGAAGGTGTTAGTAAAGTGGATGAACTGTTCAACTTCCTCGTTGGAGCATGAGGTAGCGCCGATACAGTAATCGATGTAGCGGAGGAAAAGGTGGGGAGCGGTGCCAGTGTAGCTGCGGAAGATGGACTGTTCCACATATCCAACGAAGAGGCAGGCATAGCTGGGGCCCATGTGGGTGCCTATGGCTAATCTTTTGGTTTGGAGGAAGTGAGATGATTGGAAAGAGAAGTTGCTCAGAGTGAGGACCAGTTCAGTCAGTCAAAGGAGAGTGTCAATGGAAGGGTACTAGTTGGGTCGGCGGGAAAGGAAGAAGTGGAGGGCTTTGAGGCCTTCGTGATGGGGGATAGAGGTGTATAGGGATTGGATGTCCATGGTGAAGATAAGGCGTTGGGGGCCGGGGAAGTGAAAATCATGGAGGAGGTGGAGGGCATGGGTCGTGTCCCGAACGTAGGTGGGGAGTTCTTGGACTAAGGGGGACAGGACCGTGTCACCCCTCCCCCAAGTCCCTCCTCCCTACCTTTTATCTTAGCCTGCTTGGCAAACCTTCCTCATTCCTGAAGAAGGGCTTATGCCCGAAACGTCGATTCTCCTGCTCCTTGGATGCTGCCTGACCTGCTGCGCTTTTCCAGCAACACATTTTTCAGCTATAATAGATGACACTTTGCATAATGATCGATACAATTGGGCTAAGGGCAACAGGAATGGATATGGATCTCAAAATGAAAGATACAGTTGCTCAAAAGGCAGTAGATCAGCAAAAACCATCCATTTTTCTGCAGCTGAGTGAGTTGTACAAAGGGGCTGTAGGAATCACATTGTAATGTGGATTGATCATCCATCAGTGGTTTATTGGGATGAACCCGATGAGGGAAATGAGGATGTAAGGCACTTGCAGACCTCTCACGGTCAAGAACAGAATCAATTTCTAGACTCCTCCAGCCAAAGACCTACCAAGCTTCCAAGTCCAAAATGAATGTTTTTTTTGGAAAAATAGAGAAACCTACAAACCGCTTGGATTTGATTTTCTGGCGGGGTGATGGAATCGTGTTAAGTGTAATTAGAGACATTAATATAGTAAGTAAGGACCACGATCAGTGTGAGACCACGGCAGAATGAGACAAAGGCTGAATGAATATATTGGCTATATCATTGGAAATAAATCGAGTGTTAAATATTTGTTTCAAAGTGGAAATTGTAAAGAAGGACTGAATGTGCTTTAACTGAGGCTTCCTGCATGAAGTAAACACGCTGGAGCAAGAGTGTGAGTGGGAGAGGATACAAGGCATGAACCCGCAGAGGCAAGCAGCAGAGTGATGTTAAAGAGTACAGCGTGATGTGAGGGCAGGGACAAAAGCTGATTGGCGTGTAGGACTGGTGAATATAAGCAGAGGTTAGGCCTTCAGTTTGTGTTTGGGTCCCCATTTTGTTTTTTCCCTCACTTCCTAAATATATGTGCTTAAATATTAAATTGATGCTGGTAACTCTTACCTTGTTAGTTTACAAAGACAAAATGTCATTACAGTACAGGGCAGGGAATCTCAAGAACATAATTTATAAATTAAATCAAATATGATAGTGCAGCAGGACGGGTCACTGCTGCAACATGTGGAAACTGCTGGATATCAATGTGATCCAGAGTGAACACATCAATAGTGGGTGTTTGCAGTTCAATGAAATTTGGATCCAAGTTGAGAAGTTGGAGCCTGAGCTGCAGACATTGTGCCACATCAGAGAAAGGGAATGCGACCTGGACACATTGCTCGATAAAGCAGTCACATCCCTCCGACTGGGAAATTGAAAATCAGGCTGTGATCATGGACAAGAGGATTGACTGTAGGTAAGGCAGATACGAAAATATAGGCAGTTAAATTTAAGGAGGCTCATTCCCTGCAATTGTCCAACGGTTCTGCACTTCTGCTTAGCTGAACAGACAAGAGTGGGAACTGTAGGGTAGATGAGCGATTTGACCAAGGCACCTTGGTATAGTGTGGGATGGAAATAAAAATGTAATTCTGGTTGGGGATTGTATAACCACAGGGAAGAAATAATCTTGCTTGCAGTCCTGAGTTGGAATCGCGAACACCGTGTTGTCTCCCTGTTATCAAGGTTAAGGTCATCTCACCAGGTTTGGAGTAGAACATGGAGAAGAAGGAAGGGATTTAGTAGTCAGTGTCAATGTTGGTACCAACAATATTGGGAGGACCAGAAAGGGGGTTATGCTAAAATATGTTGAATATTTAAGAGCTAAATTAGGAAGCAGAGCCTCCGAGATAATAATCTTTACATTACTACCTGAACCATGGACAAACTGGTATAAAGTAAATAAAGTCAGAGTTAAAAACGTGGCTGAGATTAGTGTAGAGGGATTGAATAGCTTTCAGTTTGTGGGATGGTCACATAGATAGAAGGGAGATATTCAGGTGGGACGGGCTTCAAATGAACTGTGCTAAGAACAGTGTCTTCGCAAATCAAATAACAAGGGCTGAAGAGAGGACTTTAAACTGCTTGGGAGAGGAAAACTGTCGACTTACAAAGCAGGAGGCAGAATTACAGGACAGTCATTTGGATAATGATACCCAGAGTGGGACAGAAAGGGACCGAGTGCACAAACGTAGAAATTCAGCATTAAACAAGGTTATCATACTAGTTTGGCAGTGGGGTGGGAACCAGAGTTACATAGCTGAGACGGGGGTAGTTGTAGATGGGGCAGTGACAGGATGTAGTGAATCTATCGGGAAGATTTTTGACATGGTGAAACAAAGGGATCGGTTAAAGTGTGTCTGCTTTAATGCAAGGAGTGTCAGAAATGAACTTAGAGCATGGATCAGTACTTGGGACTATGATGTTGTGGGTTTCACAGGGGCAGGAATAGTTGCTTGATGTTTCAGGGTTTAGAATGTTTAAAGAGAACAAGGAGGGTGAAAAAAGAGGAGGGGGTGTAGCATTGCTAATTAGAGGGTGCAGCACAGCTACAGAAACGAAGGTTGTTGAGGAAGGTTTGTTGACTGAGTCAGTATGGGTGGAAGTTAGGAACAGCAAGGGAACAGCCACTACATTGGGGGTTTTCTATAGACCCCCTAACTGCAATAGGAAGATTGAAGAATTCATTGGCTGGCAGATTTTGGAAAAATGTAGATGTAGCAGAGTTGTTGTTATGGGTGACTTCAACTTTCCCAATATCGATTGGAACCTCCTTAGTGCAGATGGTATGGATGGAGCCATTTTTGTCAGGTGTGTTCAGGAGGGATTCCTTAATCAGTATGTAGACAGGCCAATGAGGGGAGAGGTCACTTTGGATTTGGTGCTTGGCAATGAGCCAGGACAGGTGTCAGATCTCATGGTGGGAGAACACTTTGGTGACATTGACCACAACTGCCTTACATTTACCATAGCCTTGGAGTGGGAAAGGAGCAGTTACCGAGAGAAGATATTTAATTGGGAAAAGGAAACTATGACACTATCAGACAGGAGTTGAGAAATACAGACTGGGAGCAATTGTTCCACATGAAGGGCACAGCAGACATGTGGAGACAGTTTAAGGAGCAGTTGTTGCGAGTGCTGCACAAATTTGTCCCTCTGAGACTGGTAAAAAAAGAGTACATTAAGGAGCCTTGGATGACTTGGAACAGAGGAGCTTCTCATCAAAAGGAAGAAGGCAGCTTACGTAAGGTGGAGGAAACAAGGATCTAGCACAGCTTTAGAGGATTATAGGCTTACTAGAAAGGAGCTCAGAAATGGACTGAGGAGAGCCAGGAGGCGGCACGAGAAAGGCTTGGAGGAAGGATTAAGGAGGACCCAAAGGCATTTCACTCATACGTGAGGAATAAGAGAATGATCAGGGAGAAGGTAGAGCTGATCAGGGATAGTGGAGGGAACTTGTGTATGGAGTCTGAGCAGATAGGGGAAGCTCTAAATGAGTTTTATGCTTCAGTTTTCACTAAGGAAAGGGACCTTGTTGTGAATGAGAACTTTGAGGAGCTGGAATACAGGATTGAACAAATCAAGGTTGATGAAATTGATGTACTGGAAATTTTGGCAAACATTAAGATTGATAAGGCCCCAGGGCCAGACCAGATTTATCCTAGGTTGCTCTGGGAAGTGAGAAGGTAGGTTGCTAAGCCGCTGATGAAGATCTTTGCTTCCTCACTCTCCTTGGGAGTCGTACTGGAGGATTGGACAGAGGCAAATGTTGTTCCTCTTTTCAAGTAAAGCAATAATCAAATCCCTGGCAATAACAAACCAGTCAGTCTTACATCTATGGTCAGCAAGGTTTTGGAAAGAATTCTGAGGGATAGGATTTATGACTATTTGGCAAAGCGTAGCGTGATTAAAGGCAGTCAGCCTGGCTTTTTAAGGGCAGGTCATGCCTCACAAATCTTATTGAGTTCTTTGAGGAGGTGACAAGACAGGTTGATGAAGGTCGAACAGTCGATGTGATGCATATAGACTTCAGCAAGGCATTTGATAAGGTTCTCCATGGTAGGCTCATTCATAAATTCAGGAAGTATGGGATACAGGGAGATTTGGCTATTTGTATTTGGAATTGGTTGGCTGACAGAAGGCAGGGAGTGGTTGTAGATGGAAAGTATTCTGCCTGGAGGTCAATGTTGATTGGGGTCCCGCAGGGCTCTGTTCTTGGGCCTCTGCTCTTTGTAGTTTTTATAAATGACTTGGATGAGGAAGTTGAGGGGTGAGTTAGTAAATTTGTAGATGACACAAAGATTGAAGGTGATGTGATAGTCTGTAGGGCTATTGCAGGCTGCAATGTGACATAGACAGGATGCAGAGCTGGGCTGAGAAATGACAGATGGAGTTAAACCTGGATAAATGTGAAGTAATGCATTTTGGAAGGTCAAACATGAATGCTGACTATAGGATTAAAGACAGGATTCTTGGCAGTGTGGAGGAACTGAGGGATCATGGTGTTCAAGTACATAGATCTCTCAAAGTTGCCACCCAAGTGGATAGGGTTGTTAAGAAAGCATATGGTGTTTTGGCTTTCATTAACAGGGGGATCGAGTTTAAGAGCCATGAGGTTTGCCAAAGCTCTACAAGTCCTTGGCGAGATGACGCTTGGAATATTGTGTCCAGTTCTGGTTACCTTACTATAGGAAAGATACAGACGCTTTGAAGATGGTGCAAAGAAGGTTTGTCAGGATGCTGCCTGGACTGGAAGGCTTGTCTTATGAAGAGACTATAACTAAGCTTGGACTTTTCTCTCTGAAGAGAAGAAGAAAGAGAGGTGACCTGATCGAGTTTTATAAGGTAATGAGAGGCATGGATAGAGTCAATAGCCAGCGACTTTTCCCCAGGGCAGGACTGACTGGCACAAGGGGTCATAGTTTTAAGATATTAGTAGGAAGATATAGAGGAGATGTCAGAGGTAGGTTCTTTACACAGAGAGTTGTGAATGCATGGAATGCATTGCCAGCTGTGGTGGTGGAAGCAGAGTCATTAGGGTCATTTAAGCGACTGCTGGACATGCACATGGACTGCAGTGAATTGAGGGGTGTGTAGGTTAGGTTATTTTATTTTACATTAGGAAAAATCCTCGGCACAACATTATGGGCCGAAGGGCCTGTTCTGTTCTGTACGTTTCTATGTTCTAACACAGGGAAAATGGTGAAAAGGCAAAATTAATAGTTCTTTACCTGAATGTGTGCTGTGTTCAGAACAAAATAAATTAATTAATAGCACAAAACAAGTTAAAAGATATGATTTTACTAATAGTACAAAGGAGATCAAAGCTGCAAATTAAATTTTCAGGATTATGTAACTTTTTTGAAAACGCAGGGAGGGAGAAAAGAGTGGTGGGGTAGCATTGTTGGTATAGTGATCGAAGAATTATGATGGCAAGAAATGATTAGTACCAGAAGACACAGAATCCACATAAATGGAGGTAAGAAACTTAAAAAGGAAAAGACACTGGTGGGAGAAGTCAACAGACTTGCAAACTACGTGGTGGGATAGAGAATCTATCGGGAGATAATAAGAAATATAACAAATGCAGTACATTACTTATCGATGACTTTCGTCTTCATATAGATTAGGTAGTCAGATTGACAGAGGAAGCAGTGAAGAAGAATTCATAGAGTGGACTTGGGACAGTTTCATTGAGTCTAGATTAGAGTGGTGCTAGAAAAGCACAGCAGGTCAGGCAGCATCCGGGGGAAAGTTTCCTTGAGATCAGGCTATTTTGTTTCTGGTGGTATGTAAGGAATCAGGTTTAACATATAATCTCAGCGTAAAAGATTCCCCTCGCTAATTGTTACCATAACATGGTAGAATTTAGCACTCAGTTTGAGAAGGTGGATTTTGGATTTCGAACAACTATGTTAAGCTTATATCAGTGTAAATGCAAATGTATAAGGGCAAAACTGGCTGGAGTTGATTAGGAAAGGCATTTAGCATCAAAGAAGATTAGAAACAATGGCAGACTTTTAAGAAAATAGTTCGTAGCTCAACAAAGATATCTCCCAATGAGGAAGTGGATTAGTCAATCATGGTTAACCAGGGAAGTATCAAATTGTAAAAAATGTCATACAATCATACAATATGAGAAAGATTCGTGGTATGCAAGAAGATTGGGAAAGTTTTTTAAAAATCCTACTAAAAATGATCAAAATAAAGGAAGAAATTAAACTTTGAGGGTAAACTTACATATTAAGATAGATAGCAGTTACTTATTCAAATATATAAAAAGAGAAGCAGAACTGGGCCTAGGCCTCATCAAGAACGAGGCTGAGGAAATAACAGGAAGCCAGAAAATGTGACAGAAATTGAATGAATTCTTTGCATCAGTGTTCAAATAGAAGATGCTGCAACATTTCAAAACTCCTAGATAATCAAGGGCGAAAGGAGGTCAGGGAATTAGTACAATGACTATTGCTAGAAAAGATATGCTCAGAAAAAACAATAGGACTAAAGACCAGTACACCCCCTAGACCTGATGGACCTAGCTTCAACAGCCCTCTGCTATGAAGAATTAATAGATTAACTCCTAAAATCGACTTTCTTCTTCACACTCCAATAGATGCACACCCTGTCTATCCAATGTTTCTTCATAAGATAGCTCTTCATCCCAGTTGTCAGCCTAATAAACCTATGCTGAATTTATTAATATCCTTCCTGAAAGAAAGTTACCTAAAGGGTGCACAGAACTCCAGATGTGATCTCACAAATACCCTATTAAACTGTCGCAAATCGTCCATGCTTTTATATTCCATTCGCTTTGCAATAAGCAACAACAAATCGTGTACTGCAGCCAACTTTTTGCTTTTAAAAGCGCAATAAAAAGGCTTTAAATGAAAAGCTGCAGTAATTGAATTCAAGGTACTGTGTGGTCTCTTTGAAACATTCAGGCTTAAGGGGGATGTCACAGACCAAAAAGAAAGAGCTCCCTATGTTAATGATATCATTCTGGACGCACTAGCGAGGCAGGCGGTGGTCAGGAGGAGGTCTGGAGCCTTTGAACCAAAGGCTTGCAAGTGAATGAGAGCAGGGGAAGCTCATGCCAAGTATGTTGTGGCAAGACAAAGCAGCAGTGCAAAACAAAGATTCGTGACTAATCTGACATTGGAAAAATGCTATAGTCTATTATAAAGAATGTAATTGAAGAGCATTTGGAAATACAAAATATAATCATGCAGAGTCAATGTGGCTTCATATTTGTTACAATTTTTGAAGTGGTAAGATAACAGGATAAGTAAAGGAGAAGCAGTGGATGTAATATATTTGGAGTTCCAGAAGGTGCTTCTTAAGATATCGCACATTAGACTACTTAATAAGATAAGAGTCAATGGTGTTGTGGGTTATATATTAGCATATAGAGGATGTGGATCAGCAAATGATAGTAGGAATGGGCAGGGCACTGAGGCTAGCAACGTATAACTACTGGAGTACCACAAAGATCAGCACTGAGCCACAACTGTGTACAATATATATTAATGACTTGGATTTATGATGCAAATTTACTATCGACAAGATGGTTGATGACACAAAAATAGGTGGGAAGGCAAGTGGTGAGGATGACAAAGGGCTATAGACAGACTAAGCAAGTAGGCTTGGCAAAAACTTGGGAAAATATGAGGTTATGCATATTAGCAAGAAGATAGAGAAGGAAAATACTACTTAAATAGAACAAGGCAACAGAAAGCTGAAGCTCAGAGAGTTCAGGGTGTTTGTGGTTGTTGGCTCACAGTATGGGGACATTGACACAGGAATTCCTTAGGGTAATATCCTAGACATAGCCATCTCCAACTTGACATCTATTGAGCTTAGAGAGTTAACATCCAAGTTCAGCATGTAATAGAGAGTGTAAATAGATTGTTGGCCATTTGTTACACAACATCTCAAACACTGTGAACAGTTTTGGTCCCCTTACAAAATGAAAGATGTATTTCTATTGCAGGTCATCCAGAAAAGATTGACTGGGTTGATCCTGAGTGTGTACCAATGTCTTTATGAGCAGAGTTCAATAGGTTAGGCTTGTGCTCAGTGGAGGTTAGAATAATGCAAGTGACATTGTTAAAACATTTAATAGCCTGAGGAAATTTATAGGGTGAATGTCGAAAGGATATTTCCCTGTAGATATTATTGCGAGAACACTAATTATAATTATAGTATTCCCTGTTTAAGACAGAAGTTAGAAGAATTATTTTGTTTCTTTTGGAGGCTGACTGTCTTTGGAACTCTCTTCCCCATATAGCAGGAGAGACCAGATTATTGATGATTCTTTGCAGGCAGACGTAGATGCTTCACTAACAGGGAGTCAAAAAATATTGGTGCTATGTAGGAAAGTGTTGTTCAGGTTGTAATCAAGCCATGTTCTTATTAAATGTCACAGTTGGCCTGAAGAGATTGAATGGTGTCTTTATTCATGTCCCTAGGTTTGTTGATAGCACTACTCTGCCTTGTGTGGTGCACAGAGACTGACAGAAGTGCCTCAGAGCAGATTGCAGTGTCGTATTCATTGTTAGCCATGCTATAATCATGGAAATTTGGTGGGTTCTTCAATTGGCCACCACGGTGTACTGCTAAAACATAAAGATTTGCAATCCAGAACTAGCTGCAGCCAACACAAAGCTGTTCCAGTACTGTTACCACACCCAAATCAAAAATCTGGAAAATAGTCTAGCTGCTTTCAGTTCAAAAAAGCAGGGTCAAACTAACCCAGTCAATAAACACCCCTTACCTTACCACTAATCAGTGATTAATAATTAATATTATTAATTGTGACATTGTGAGTGCTACTAACTAACGCTTACTCAGCAATGATTGGCTCGTTGATGCTCAGTTTGGGGCTACTTTGATTCAGAAATTCTTATAGCTCCTTGTAGTTTGATCCAAACATGATCAAACAAAAAAGCTGAACTTTCAAAAATATGGTGAGTGACAGCTCTTAAAATGAAGGCAGCATTTGACCAAATGTGGTATGAGGGAACTGTCCCAAAACTGATGTCAATGGGAGTCATGGTAACCTTTCAATTTCCTGCAGTCATCTCTAGGACAAAGGAAGGTGTTTGTGGTTGTTGGCTCACAGTATGGGGACATTGACACAGGAATTCCTTAGGGTAATATCCTAGACATAGCCATCTCCAACTTGACATCTATTGCCTTCACTCCATCATAATTTCAGAAATAAGGTTATTCATTTATGATTGTACTTTGTTCAGTTCCATTCACCACTGTTGTGTTTCTGCTCTTGGAGATATGCAAATGTGATACACCAGTTTTTATATCTGTCCAGATTTTATTCACAGACTCTGAATTGCCTGCTCCATCCTCACAGCTCTGAATTCCAAAATCAGAAAGTCAAGCAGTGAACAATTAAATAATTGAATACTACAACAATTCCTGGTTAATGAAGTGATTCTTACATGCGCACAGGACAATGTTCAGGCTCGTGCTTAATATATGGAATGTAACGTTTGCATGATGTAAGTGCCAAGTAATGACAATTTTGCTAAAGAAGAAGAGCCATTTGGCTTCTCTTGATATTCATGGGATTAACGTAATCATTTTCCCTAATATTAACATCTTGGGGGTTATTATTAAACAGAAACTTAACTGTACCAGCCACAAAAATAAAATTTGCTACAAGAGCATGTCAAAGGCTGGGTAACCTGCAGGCACTTACACACTTTCTGACTGCCCAGAGCCTTTCCACATCCCTACATCAGAAGTGTGATGAAATATTTCTTTTGCCAGGGTAATTGCAACTCTAAGAAACATTCAGGAAATTGAATATCACCCAGTACAAAGAAAATCACTTGATCAGCATCCCATCCAATACCCCAACCTTTAAACCCTTCTACTACTACTGCACTCCAATTGCAGTATCACCTCCATCCTACACTATAGCAACTCATCAAGGCTTCTTTTGCAGCTCAACCCAAATCATGATCTCTACCATCTGGAAGGACAAGGGTAGCAGATACATGAGAGTACAGGGATGGGGATAATATGTTGACTTAGGTATGCTCACATCACATGAACAAATAGATTAAAGTTGCCAACTCCGAGTTTCCCCATTATTTTGAATTGGAATCCTGGAATAACACTGTGAACTAATTGCACTACTTGGACTGAAGAGATTGAAACAGATGGCTCACTGCCATCGTCTCGAGGGCAATTAGACACAGGCAAAAAAAAAAATTAGCCTTGCAATGAATTCCACTTCCAATGATTTTTTTTAAAAAAAATCACCACCCTGTGTTTTACAGTGAAAATTAAAGATTTTGCACATAAGGGTAGGAAAATCCACCATTTTAAAGCACCAACTCTGGCTGTTACACACAGCTAAAGGAACTACATCTGTGTACTAGATTTCATAAGTACAAGTAAAGATTCCAGTGTGGAGGTCTGCCTAGCTTTATTCACAGCTAGGAAATTGGAGAGACATACATGCATTGATATAATGGGAATGGTAAGAGTGGAGTGTTGCAGTAGTTTGTGGAAAACCCAGAAGTAAGTTTTGCACATTGTACAATAATGTTTTAAGCCAGCCATTGCAATATCATACAATGTATGGGTTTATCAAGCAATTATTTGATCCATATGATGACACAAGAGCTCTTAATTATAATATTTAAAGGAGCACTATAAATATGGTGTTTGATGGATTCTAGAATTAGGAGTGCAACTCCAGGACCTATCAAAACATAGCCCCACTGTTCAAAGTCTTTGCCTCACTTTAATAAAGTCTAATTGGATATCCTATTGGGGTCACTTGGGATGTGGCAGGGAGATATTATTCCTTGCTGATGGAAGAAAGGCATCTGCTGATGAAAGCAAAAAGATAAATTTAGTGATAATGGAAAGCCATCAACCACAGGAGTATGGCCATGAGATAGTTCAAGCACTCTCCAACTGGGTGCTGTGCCAAATTAGGATGCTCAAGATGAAGACTGCCCTGACACTTTCTAATCCCATTGAACATATCTACAGATGTATCGGATGAATCGGTCTCAAGGATGAATGGAATTGTGTGCAATGCCTTTGTGATGACTGACATGGAACATTAAGTGTGATTCTCACCACTGGCATGCAGACTCTGGATGCTATCTTAAATAGATTGATGAAACCTAACTCTTCAATGTTGATTGTCAATTGATATGATGCAAATTTGTCTTCAACACTGTTGTCCATCATTTGATGTGATTCCACAGTTGGGCAATTTAGCTGGAAATCCTGAGTATGAGAAGAATGAAAAATAAGTCTGTGAGCCAGACTTGCAGTATGGCATACTTCATTGGAAATTATATGTACTAAAACACATGCCCCTGTTCTTTGTAGACAGGAAGAGCATGTTCATGCACTGCACCTGTTGGAAGTCATCAGAATAGGTGACAGCCCTCACTGATTCCATTCTCAGGGCAATGCTTTGACCAGTCAGTCAAACAAACTCTGACAAGTACTTTTCTAAATTCATTTAGGGATGTGAGCTTCACTGGACTGTGACAGCATTTATTGTCCATACTTAATTGTCCTTGAGAAGGTAGTGGTGATGAGTTCTGATTTTGAGATCTTGAACTGCTGTAATCCATTAGGTGTTAGGGTACGAGTGAAGGAATGTTAATGTATTTCCAAGTCAGGATGATGCATAGGCAGAGAAGAACTTGCAAATAGTGATATTCCCATGTATCCACTGCTCATTCTTGTTCTTCTAGTTGGTAGAGGTTGTAGCTTTGAAAGGTGCTGTTGAAAGAAGCTTGGCGACTTGCTGAAATGCATCTTGTAGATAGTACACACTGCTGCCACCATGCATCAATCATATAGGAAGTAAATATTTGAGGATGTCAATGGCTGGTTTGTTCTGGATGGTGTCAAACTTCCTGAGTGTTGTTGGAGCAGGACCCATCCAAGCAAGTGGAGAGTATTCCATTACATTCCTGCCTTCTGCCTTGTAGATAATGGAAAGGCTTTGGGGCGTAAGAAGGTGGGTCAACTATCAAATACCATATATAAGAACTGTGTCTCTTAATTTTGTATTTTTTTTAAGTGCAGACTGAATTGAGAAATAACTATTTTAAAATAGTGTTTGGAAGTGTGGAAGTGTGGCTGCGGTCTCACATGCATAGAAAGCATCATAAACAATTGATTGAACAAGGAGCAAATCAAGTTTGAGTTGCAGATGATTTGGAGTTGAGGTGAATATGGATGCAGCTTTTGTTGACGACTAGAAGTTGATTGATCTATGCATTCATGACAATCATCAATGACAGAGGCATTTTGCATGCCAACAATGAACAGCTTGGGGGTAGGAATACGTTATAGAGAGTGATAAGTGTTTAAGATTTTCCTCAGCTCAGGAGTAGTGTCTCTGTTTCCATCAAAACTCACTGTAAACTTTAAGAAAACCAGTTGATCTTACCTGAAACTGTAATTGAAAGTTCTGATGTTAAGTGCTAAGTCAGAGAGCTTACATGGGTGAACC
Organism: Chiloscyllium plagiosum; assembly: GCF_037043375.1. Taxonomy (NCBI): domain Eukaryota; kingdom Metazoa; phylum Chordata; class Chondrichthyes; order Orectolobiformes; family Hemiscylliidae; genus Chiloscyllium; species Chiloscyllium plagiosum. The sequence continues at coordinate 62,041,975 of NW_028270149.1, forward strand.
TGCCACCTTTTGTCTTTACCAACCTGTGGAAGCAACTGGAGTAAAAGGGCTGAAGCAACATGCCAGCCACCAGAACAGTCACAAAGATGATGTTGACAACAGAACCTGGCAACAATGACTACTGAATAGTCTTTACAGTTTTTCTCTCTGTCCATAACCTATTTTACTCATCCCGTGTGTTTCGAAGGGGAGTTGATAAGGCGATTAGAGTTTTAAACATGGCTTATGTGGAGCCAGTTTATAATTGTCCTTGTAACTTGAGCCTAATTACTGGCAATAAATGGTGATTGCTGCTCTGTGCAGAAACCTGGTCAATGCTTTATACAAACCTGGGTCTGAAATTCAAATGGAAAGGCTTTGGGGCGTAAGAAGGTGGGTCAACTATCAAATACCATATATAAGAACTGTGTCTCTTAATTTTGTATTTTTTTTAAGTGCAGACTGAATTGAGAAATAACTATTTTAAAATAGTGTTTGGAAGTGTGGAAGTGTGGCTGCGGTCTCACATGAAGACCGCAGGCCCTTCCTGAAGAAGGGCCTGTGCCCGAAACGTCGAATCTCCTGTTCCCTGGATGCTGCCTGACCTGCTGTGCTGTTCCAGCAATAAAGTTTCAACTCTGAAATTCAAGCAAATCAGGGAACTTTACATACTTCATAAAAATTTCTTGACGATTCTGAATAGTGGGGATTCATTTCCAGCTTACTACCCCAACAAGTCATAACAATTATCAAGTGAATCTTCCATTACATTGCATCTATCAATGCAAGTCCAAATTATCAGGGCTCTCTCCTCATTCAGTATAAGTGTTGGTTTTCACCCTAAATTAAGTCCATGAGAATTTTCCTGATGACCGCAAGACAAAAAACTTCAACAAAACGTCTTTTTTCACCATACTCGAGTTTTGTACTATGAAACAACTGTAAAGATATTATATGTATCCTCTATTTCTCATTTTTGATTGCTGCCTGGCAAGGTAGCTTTTTCACTTATAATGAATTAACACCGGGCAGTGGGAAACTGTGAAGAAGGTACCTGCAATTTTCAGGACTGCTTTGGAACAAGTTAAGTGTAATATGGGATATTTGGGAAAAATGACATTTTTTGTGGCTATCAAATGAGTAGACAGATGAAATCAACAGGAGGTTTCCATTGCTGCTGTTGCCAATTACCATGGATTTGACTTATCCTGTTCTTTGAGGCCTCCACCAGTTGAAACATTTTCTCCCTATATAGTCTTGCTGATCACTCATGTTCATTCATCATCTCCTCTTCCTCCTATCATTTTTCTCTTTATTCGTATAGAGGCTTCAATGTCACTGTTGTGCAATATTGTGCAGAGCAATCTTTCCAGGGATTCTAGCTGGTGCATGCTGCTGGTCATCTACAGATTTTTTCACACACTCAACACAACTTCAGCATGCAGATCAGTGACACATCTGAATGTAAATGGTGTTCATGGTATTGTTCTTGGGTCTCATTTGTTGGGCTCCTCAAGGATGTTATTAGATTAGATTCCCTACAGTGTGGAAGCAGGCCCTTTGGCCTGACAAGTCCACACCAACCTTCTGAAGAGTAACCCATCCAGTCTCATTTCCCTCTGACTAGTGCACCTAACACTATGGGCAATTTAGCATGATCAATTCACCTGACTTGCACATCTTTGGACTGTGGGAGGAAACCGGAGCACCCGGAGGAAACCCACACAGACACAGCGAAAATGTGCAAACTTCACACTGTTGCCCAAGGCTGGAATTGAACCTGGGACCCTGGTGCTGTGAGGCAGCAGTGCTAACAACTGAGCCACTGTGGCCATATTTGTAAGCGGTTATCCCTTGTCTCCAAACAATAAGTCAGCCTTGACTAATGATAAGATCATGGAAAGTGTACCACCACAGGCCAAAGGTACCATGCTATCTGTCTGGAAAACTTATTCAATCCTATGAGTGATATTTTGTGGTTACATATGGTAGTCTTTGCGGCAGCATGTCTGATGTGCATTGAGATGCTTTGAAACAGTTTGTGATACATTTCTAAGCAGCCAGAATACTGTGGAAAGGCAATTAAAGAACAATTTATCAGCATGAAGCTTAAGTGCAACAAGCATCAGTCAGTGAGATCATAAGCAAGATGTGTTTGTCTCACAAATCGTGCTTCATCTACAATCATCAAAATCTTGCACAACAAAACACTGGAAGATGAAAAGAATTATTATTATGAACAGTACTGGAACACACTGCAAGTTTAACTGCATTAGTAACAGCGGCAACAGGTGCAATTTTCTGTACTAAAGTTCAATCAGTCTCATAAGGATACATTCTCCAGTGTTTCTCAGATTGAGTTACAATTAAGTCCAGCACAGGATGCACAGGGAAATTGTACCCTTAACAACACAGGGTAGTCCAAGGAGAATAGTGTTAATGCACATTAGAAAAGAAGTGTGAGAAGAGCACTGTGATCACAAAGTACCATAAATGCATTTCAGTCACTCAGATGGCAGCATCTATTAGGTTACATATAAGTCAATGTAAATAAGTATATAACTTCACACATCGCCACTACACATGTTTAACAGGCACAAAGATACACAGGACATGCAGTAGAACATCTTAATGTTAAATAAATATCATGCTTACCCAATCAATACAGATATATGTTCACACATACTCTTGTGGATAAGCTGATGCAGGATAGAAGTAAGCAAGAAAATAGAATAGCATCATTGCAGCTAACACTTCTGAAATGTCAGTGCTGATCTTCTGGAATAAAGCATCAATCAATAGTTACCATTGTTTTCGTACTTGCAGTTCTCCCTCAGCTGACAGATGCAGTTGTCTTTTTTTGTTTTATTCTTATCCTGGTTCTTGTTGATCATCAGTAAAGTGCTGATAACTGTTTCAGTAGAAATGTTTAATGGTATACAGCACATCATCACTCTTTTGATACCTTTTCTCATGGAATCATGCATCATTGTGGTAAACAAGTTTTTTTTGAATCAGCATTTTAATATTACCATTTGCCTCATTGTGCAGCACTTCACATGTTCCTCCCCATAGAAGAACTCCAATTACTTAGGAATCAGGAAATATGGTCACTATGCAGAAAATGAAGAATCATAGAATCACAAAGTACAAAAGAGGTCTTTCGGTCCATTGACATTGTAAATCCACAAAAGTCCCATTTTCCAGCACATAGCCTTGAAAGTTATAGCATTTCAAGTGCTCATCCAAGTACTTCTTGAAAATTTTGAACTTTTCTTTCCAAAATGTTTTTAAAATATTTTTTATTAAAATCGCAGAAGTCTACAGGTGAGAAATAGACTTCCCTTTGACCCATTGAGTGTGTGCTGATTAAACACAACCACCAAACTATTTTAATCCCATTTTCCAGTACTTGACCCACAGCCTTGTATGTCTTCACATTAAAATTGTACATCTAAATACTACTTAAATATTTTAGGGTTCCTGTCCATACCATCCTCACAGGAAGTGAGTACCAGATTCCCACCACCCTCTGGGTGAGATAAAAATTCTTACATCCCCTCTAAATGTCCTGACCTTAAATTAAATCTCTGCTCCTGCTCATTGATTCCCATTACCAAGGGGAAAAGCTTCTCCTTCCCCTCATAATTTTTTACATCTTGAACATATCCCCTCTCTGTATCCTCTGCTTTTAGGAAAACAATCTCAGTCTATCCAAGCTCTATTTCGAACTAAACCTCTCTTGGCCAGGCATCATCATGCTAAATCTTGTCCGCAGCCTCTCCAGTGTAATCACTTCCTCTTGTAATGTGTATTTCACAAAAGCAAGTAGCCTTTGCTGGTTTTTAAATATGTATGAGGATTGTTAGCAATTAATTGACTTGTCCATCAATAATTATTGTGAAGAGCTATGGCCATTGGAAATTCCGTGTGTGGTCACATGTTCGTAAAGAGAGAAATTTTTGAAACTGGCAAAACCTTTAGTGCTTGTAAGGAAGTAATTTTGGAGATACATTTAATATTTTAGTTAGACTACACAGCTTTGAAAGAGCTTAAAATTATTCATTGGTAGCTGCAGTGCGCTACAAATGACCAGGAAAAAAGAATAATTTTTTGGTTTAAAAGTGCACTTTTTAGATGATGTGCTAGAATATTAAGCATTTATGCTGTTATAATTTTTTCACTCTTCAGACATTAGTCAACACTTAGCACCACTGAAGCAAAAAGAAAAATTGTTGTTCTTTGCTGAATAAATGTAGAGCAGTGCAATGTTCACTGAGGAAGAAGACAGATATAGTAACTTGACATTTTTTTTCTTGTGCAACAGATCATTTACACTTTCTGTTTCTGACTGTGCTTTCACGAGCATAAGCCATGCACATTTTTGCAGTTTTAAGTTTCAAGCTGGGAAGTTTCATTTTATGAAGCCATCTGACAATGTTTGCATTTTAATGTTAGTAGCCCACCAATGCAAGCACATGCCACTAGTATGTGTGGAATCACTGTAACATCTTAAGTTGGAATGCAGTCATCATTATTTGTGCTAAGCATACTGAGGGAGGGTCTCCGGACCCAAAATGTGAACCCTGATTTTTCTTCACAGATGCTGCCAGACCTGATGAACTTTTCCAGCAATTTCTGTTTTTGTTACTGATTGACTGCAGTTCTTTTGATTTTGATTAAACGCAGACTTTGAATTCATGAAGGAGGACACCAATAACGTATCAAACATGTTGTGGAAGACAGAATTTAGTGAGAAGGGAGAACTGAAGGAAATCAGTTTTTTGAGGGAAATGGTGTTGGGGAAATTGTTGGGTTTGAAAGTTCATAACTAGGCCCTGATAATCTACAAGGAGAAAGTGAGGACTGCAGATGCTGGAGATCAGAGCTGAAAATGTGTTGCTGGAAAAGCGCAGCAGGTCAGGCAGCATCCAAGGAACAGGAGAATCGATGTTTCGGGCATAAGCCCTTCCTGAAGAAGGGCTTATGCCCGAAACGTTGATTCTCCTGTTCCTTGGATGCTGCCTGACCTGCTGTGCTTTTCCAGCAACACATTTTCAGCCCTGATAATCTACAACCCAGACTACGAAAAGGAAGCAACTCTAGAAATAATGGAAGCATTAGTATTCATCTTTCTATATTCTATGGACTTTGAAACATTTCTGACAAAGTGGGAGTGGCCCTTGCAATCCCTCTATTTAAGAAGGGAGACGAGAGAAAAACAGGAATTATAGACCAGTCAGCCTGACATTGGTACTGGGGAAAACGCTGAGACCATGATTAATGAATTAATAGCTGAACATTTGGAAACAGTTGCACGATCTAACAGAGTCAGCATGGAGTTACAAAAGGGTAATCATGCTTGACAAATCTGTGGAAAGTTTTGCAGATGCGATGTGTTGAGTTGACAAAGGGAGCCAGTGGATGTTGGTTCTTCAGACTTTCAGAAGGCTTTTGACAAAACCCACATAATAGATTAGTGTGTAAGACTTATGGTATTGGGTTAGTGTATTGAGATGGACAGAAAACTGGTTGCTAGACAGGAAATAAACAGTTAGAATAAATGGCTCTTTGGCCAAATAGAGCCATTGAGATGTACAGCACAAAACAGATCCTTCGATCCAACTCATCTACGTCGACCAGATATTTTGCAATTGTACTAGCTTCCACCACTTCCTCTGGCAGCTCATTCCATACACGTACCACCCTCTGCGTGCAAACGTTGTCCCGTAGGTCTCTTTTATATCTTTCCCTTCTCATCCTAAACCTATAGTCCTCAAGTTCTGGACTCCCCCACCCCAGGGAAAAGACTTTGCCTATTTATCCTATCCATGCCCTTCATTTTATAAACCTCTATAAGGTCAGCCCTCAGCCTCTATCACTCCAGGGAAAACAGCCCTAGCCTATTCAATCTCTCCCTATAGCTCAAATCCTCCAATCCTGGCAACATCCTTATAAACCTTTTCTGAACTCTTTCAAGTTTCACAACATCTTTCCGACAGGAAGGAGACCAGAATTGCACGCAATATTCCAACAGTGGCCTAACCAATGTCTTGTACAGCCGCAACATGACCTCCCAACTCCTGTACTGAATACTCTGACCAATAAAGGAAAGCATATCAAACGCCTTCTTCACTATCCTATCTGCCTGTGACTCTACTTTCAAGAAGCCATGAACCTGCACTCCAAGGTCTCTTTGTTCAGCAACACTCCCTAGGACCTTACCATTAAGTAAATAAGTCCTGCCAAGATTTGCTTTTCCAAAATGAAGCACCTCATATTTATCTAAATTAAACTCCATCTGCCACTCCTCAGCCCGTTGGTCCATCTGATCAAGATCTCGTTGTAATCTGAGGTAACCAGTGACTAGTGGGGTATCTTAGGAATCAGTGCTAGGATCCAGCTGTTCAAATACATATTCATGATTTGGATGTAATATCTCCAAATTTTCAGATGACACGAAGCTGGGTGGGAGTGGGAGCTGTAATAGGATGCAGTGCGATTTGGACAAGCTGAATGAATGGGAAAATGCCTAGCAGATGTAGTATAATGTGTATAAAGGTGAGGTTCTCCACTTTGATAACAAAAACATAAAGACAGATTAATATCTGAATGGCTATAAATTGAGAGAAGGAAATGTGCAACAAGACCTCGATGCCATTGTATAACAGTTGCTGAAGGTAAACATGCAGGTGCAGCAGGCAGTAAAGAGACAAATGGTATGTTGACCTTCATTGTAAGAGAATTACAATACATGAGCAGGGATTTCTTGCTACTTTGGTGAGACCACACTTGGAGTATTATGTGCAGATTCAATCTCCTTATCTGAGGAAGACTGTTTTTGCTTTCAAGGGAGTAAGTGAAAGTTTACCAAACTGATTTTTGTGATGATGGCATTGATGTGTGAGGAGAAGATGAATCAGTTAGGATTCAGAAGAATGGAGTTCAAAAGAAAATGGGGAGATGTCATAGAAACGCATAACACCCAACAAGTTTATATGGTATAGATGCAAGAAAAAGGTTTAAAGTTTGTGCGAAGATTTGTAGCTCGGGTGCTCGTTGTTGTAGTTCTGTTCGCCGAGCTGCAAGTTTTTGTTGCAAACGTTTCGTCCCCTGGCTAGGCGACATCATCAGTGCTTGGGAGCCTCCTGCGAAGCGCTTCTTTGATGTTTCCTCCGGTGTTTATAGTGGTCTGTCCCTGCCGCTTCCGGTTGTCAGTTTCAGCTGTCCGCTGTAGTGGTTGGTATATACCTCAACGAAAAGGACTAGCCACACTACCATACATCAGGAAAATCTCGGAACTGACAGCCAGACTACTGCGACCCCTAGGACTCATAACGGCACACAAACCAACAGCCACGCTCAGACAACAACTCACCAGAACGAAGGACCCGATACCCAACATGAGCAAAACAAATGTAGTGTACAAAATACCATGCAAGGACTGCACAAAACACTATATAGGACAAACAGGAAGACAGCTAACAATCCGCATACATGAACATCAACTAGCCACGAAACGACACGACCAGCTATCCTTAGTAGCCACACACGCAGACAACAAGCAACATGAATTCGACTGGGACAACACTACTATCATAGGGCAAGCCAGACAGAGAACAGTCAGGGAATTCCTAGAGGCATGGCATTCATCCACAAACTCCATCAACAAACACATCGACCTGGACCCGATATACCAACCACTACAGCGGACAGCTGCAACTGACAACCGGAAGCGGCAGGGACATACCACTATAAACACCGGAGGAAACATCAAAGAAGCGCTTCGCAGGAGGCTCCCAAGCACTGATGACGTCGCCTAGCCAGGGGACGAAACGTTTGCAACAAAAACTTCCAGCTCGGCGAACAGAACCACAACAAGAAAAAGGTTTCCTCTGGCAGAGGGAGTCCGGAGTTAGGGATCATAGTGGAAGGATATGGGGTAAGTAATTTAGGACTGAGATGAGGTGAAATTTCTTCACCCAGCCAGTGGTGAGTCTATATAATTTAATTCATTATCACAAAAAGTAGAACACTGGATGATTTAAGAAGGAGTTGGGCATAGCATTTGTGGCTGAAGGGATCAAAGATGATGGGGGGGAGAAGGTCGGAACAGGCCACTGAATTGGATGATCAGCCGTGGTCACAGTGAACGGTGGTGCAGCTAAAGGCATGAATGGTCTTCTCATGTTCCTTTTTTATACGTTATTGTGCATCTATGTTTAATTCTCTGCACCAGATCCTCCCTTCAATCACCTGTGACCAAAGCCCATCAGCTCATAGCCTACCTGTCACTTTGTCCACTCGCCCACCCATCACCCAGATCTCACTTACCCACCTGCCACCCTTACCCCATCCTACTGTTACCCTATTCTCCTCACCCTGACCTCTCATCTATGTGCCGTCCTTTCCCATGGCCCTTATATGTTGCCAATTGTTCTTTACAAATAGAAAGAACAGGGTACACACAACACGTTTTTTCAATTCAATAAAATAGTTAACTGGCACTTGTCTGGTTAATTTCTCAGGGAATGCCATGACTAATCACAGCCAATCTGCTTGCTTTAAAATTGAAAGAAGCTTTGGTGGGTCACTGTCAGTCACCATCGATTGGATCATTCACCATGGCACACCTCTGCTAGTCAGAGTCTACTTACTGGCCAATCAGCATTTTCCTTTTAAATGGTGTAAATGTTGTTTTCCCTTTACTTTGAGATTTCTTGTAAACTGGCCTGATGTGTATGTTAAAAACTTCAGCAAAAGGAATAGAAAATCAATTTTTGACACCATTTAAGTTAAGACTAATTTTGTACTTTCAACTAACTGAACCTTAACTTCCCACTAAATTTCCCACTAAATATATTTGCCTTTCCATTTGGTCTCCTTTGCCAACACATCCCCTTTCACTACACTTTTAGTTATTTGTCCTCAATCTTCTATTTTGGCTCAATATTAATCTTTCTTTGATTAGGCTCCTGTGCAGCTACTGTTTTGAAGTGTTTTAAAATGTTAAAAGTGCCAAATAAATGCAAACTGTGATGGTACGATGAGACATTTCCTAGGACGATGAGCTATTTCTAAGGATTTTCTCCGTATGAAATATGATCACAAAACCTTTTGCTTAGTATCATTGAACATGGTAAACTCTTTTCAAAATTCCTTTCTTTAATGAATGTGTTTTAATTACGAACAGATGTTAAAATATCATATGCGATGATGTATATGAACACAAATCTATTCAGTTCTAAAACTGTATCATAATTTCAAGCTAAATAGATTTAAATTTGTTACTCTACATTAGATTTTTTTTTCAACTTTCATTACACCTCCCACGCAAATCAGAATGTGGATGGAAAGCTGAGGTAAATCAAATTCTAATGACACATGAGGTGCTAAAAAAACAATAGTTGTGTTACAAGGGAATTCAAATATGGCTGAGAGGGAACAGCACAGACAGCAACTCATCCTTTCAGTTTGTAAGTTAGAAGCCAACTATGTTTTTTTTAAAGTTATGTTTGGAAAGGGAGCCCACACACATTCAGAAATTTAATTGGTAAATGAGTGATAATGAAACAAATCCAACCTCAGAGATGAAGAAACTGGGAGGGGGCTGTCAGAAGAAGATAACGATACTGAAACTATTCAAATGAAACTCATATACCTAAATGTTCTATCAAGATTTGTGGCCTGGCTATGTCAGAATCCTCCAGCAAAGAAGAGAGTAACAATTCTATATGACACCATGCTTGCATTAAATTATTTCACGTGATAAACAAAGATGAGGCAAGCAAACCTGAACAATTCAACTATTGCCAAAGTTCTTACAGTCCTCTCATAGAATCCTTGAACACTTTCCAAGTTTTTCCTTCTCTGAGATCCTGCTCTACATTTCAATTGCTGACGTAGTGAATGTCATTTCATGTACTTTTATAGCATTCAAACTTAGTATGAATAAGTTGACAACAGTTTTAAATGTTTCTTACGCAAATTTAAATTGTGATTGTATTTCTTCAGAAGGAGTAAATTAACATTCTCTGAAAATAATGTTCTGATCATTAAGTGAAGATGCATAAGAATAGAAGACAATGTAAACAAACTATTCTTTCATAATTACGGTGGTTTCATTAAACCATGAACTAATGTACTATGATTGACATTTATGTGGATTTTTAGATAGAGGATATTTTCTGCTGTTGTGACAATATGTGCATCAGTGACAAATTGTCTAGAACATTATCCATGAAAAGTTAGCCTCGGAGTTTTTATTTGCGGAGATTGTTGGAATGGCAGAGAATTTGCAATCAGAATGATGGTGAAATGGTCAATGTTTGTAACTTTACTTCTGTGAAACTGACAGCAATTCCTAGAGCCTACACCAACCCAGAAGTTGCTGTCTGTTTCAACTCTTCTTCATAAGGTGCATAGATGAAGTCCATATACTGCAATGAGGTAGAAGGTTTCGAGCAGACAACAACTTACCCTTCTGCGCTAATAGATTTGAAACCTATGAACAAGTTGTATCTTGTTGAATGAGCTACAATTGGATTTTTAAGGGTGCACCTAAGTTAATAATCAGGCTCACTGAAACAAAATGCTAACTTTAACTAACTGTTGCTGAATGCTAGTTATCTCCATTATGGTAAAAAAAACAGCATTCCATTTGGAAAAAAGGATACTTATAATATTTGGGTTTCTATATAAATCTAACAATATGTCAAAATCTTTTGTTTTTTTTGTCAATATTCAATTCAAAGTGGGAAAATTAAGGTTAATTTTACTTCCTTGATTATTTCCTATGAGTGTACTCCAATGTGTGAGGCTGCTTACCCTGCTTGAAGACTTTACTGTTGTTAGAGAATCTGTTGAACAGATGCCACGCAGATTCAAACTGCTGTCAGAAAAGGCGGGGGATTCATGCCACAGCAATCATTTAAAGAAACTTGAAGCAAATTGCTCATAATTTGATGACAAAACCCATATCAATGTATTTTATAGTATTCTTCTGTCCATAGAGATTTTAACCCATTTCAAATGCATTAAGAACAAATTAAGAATGCCATGGACTAATCTACCTTTATACTATAGACATTAATTGGGGTATTTTCCATTATTAATGTAGATTTTTGTTAGAATTTTATTGAAATTTTAACATTAAAACCATTTGTCACGTAATTATATTAAATTAAAATTTAAGAAAACAAGTGAATTTGTTGACATTTTTCTTTCTGAAAAGTGGAAAAATGTTCAACAAGCAGGTGAAACGTTTTGAAAAGAAGTAGGTAGTGACAAAGGAAAGAATTAAGCAAGAAAGACTCTTGCTTTGTAGTCACTGTTGTAATGTAGGAAACAGAGCAGCAAACTGAATAAAACAAACTTTCACTGTCTTGGTGATGCAGATTGAGGGCTAAAACTGGTAAAAACATCAGGGCACACTTCTTAGTTATAGTGTCATGGAAACTGTTATATTCACCTTTGAGAAAGCTAGAAGTTCAGTTGTTTGTGTCTTCAGAAACGTGTATGGAATGAGCTGCCAGAGGAAATGGTGGAGGCTGGTACAATTGCAACATTTAAGAGGCATTTGGAAGGGTATATGAATAGGAAGGGTTTGGAGAGATATGGGCCTGGTGCTGGCAGGTGGGACTAGATTGGGTTGGGATATCTGGTCGGCATGGACGGGTTGGACTGAAGGGTCTGTTTCTATGCTGTACATCTATGATTCTATGACTCTAATTTGCCTATTAAGAGGTGAAGATTCTTTCAGACTGTAGTAATGATTGTTAATCTGCAATGTATTCTCACCTGCATTGGCATAGTAGCCAACAAATAGAGTGGAAACCAAAGACTTATACAAAAATCACAGACCACTTTTTCTAGATCAGTGTTCATGTCAACATGAAAATATGTCCATATGCAATGCAGAACAAGAACTGAGGCTACACAGAGATTTGGTCTTTGACTTTAACAATTCTTGAATGATATGCTGTGGTAACTATCTATTGTCTATATGGCTATGGCAATCAAGGTAGCAAGAATTTGCAATTCGTAAAGCACTGTCATCTTCCAAGTTTAAAACATCACTAAAGGGATAAATATTGATTTGGTTCATACAATCATAAAGTTCCCATTTAACCATGTACAACACAACAAAACATATGAAGCACCACCTGTTTGGTTTCCACTATGTTGGGGATGTTCTGCCTGGGTTGAGGAAGTAATGAATACTGCTTGCATTGCTTTTAACACTCCATCTAGCTATTCCATGATACACATTATTTAATAAAAGATTTTCATTGTTATAATGTGGCCACCAATATAAGATTTGCACAACAGCTGAAGTGTTCGGTCTGTAGCTCTTATTTACAAATGATGCCTTTCCAGTGAAATGCTGTATTAAAGCTGTAAACTAAAGTAGTTTATTGGAGAGAGGAGCTGTGATAGGAATGGAGAAATAAAACCAAAAAGGAAATTTATGACTTTTATCAGTTGAAAAAAGCAAGATCTGGTGTGAAGTAGCTTCCACTGTTGAGCTGATTGCAATGGAAATGCATGGTTATGCTTACCTGTTTGAATTACTGACCCTTCCCATGTGGAAGCAGTGCTGAGTCTGTGTGGCTCAGTTGTGAAATGCACCAAAATACTGCAAATGGTGGAAATCTGAAGCAAAACAAAGAACAGCTCCAAACGCTTAACAGGGATGGTGGCACTTTGTGGAAAATGCACAAGAGTTAATGCTTCAGGTTACAAAATTAGGCCCTTAACAGTTTAACTCTGGGCCAGAAGGCCTGGGTTCAAGACTCATTTGCTCTAGAGGTGTGCCAAAACAGATTCTGGACAGGTTGATTAAAAAAATACTATATAAGTAATTGCAGAATCCAGAGAAACAATGTCGACAAAATGAATTAACTAAGTGAAAACTGTGTGGTGGATGTTCCAGGTAGTGCACTGCTAACAGAGAATATAAATGTCCCAGATGTATTCCATGTCCTTTTGGAGCAAGTTGATCTGGACAGAATATTAATGGGCAGAGTGTGAAAATTCATTGACCTCAGAGGCACAAAGTTTAGAGAACAAAATGTAATGATTGTGTTTCTAGTTTTTGATCACAATCCAGTGAAATGTCCTGTGCATATGTGAACAACAGAGATTAAGTAAGGGCTCAGGAGAAAAGTGTTTATATGCATGAGGCTCTGAAGAAGTATCAGTTGAGGGGAAGAAAATACCATTTTACAAAATAATCTCATTACTTAATCCGAGTTGGGGTCATCTCTCCAATGCTGATTTAATCTGCTGTCCATTTCCGACAATTTTCATTTCATTGTCTGACCTACATCACAGACACAGGCCATTCAGTTCATTCAATGGAACCATACTGGTGTTTGTGCTGCACATAAATCTCCTCCAACCCCACCAATATACTTCAGCAAGACTTTTGATAATGTCGCACAAGGGAGACTAATAGCATAGATGAGAGACCATGGAATCCAAGGAAATTTGACTGGCTAGATCCAGAATTAGCCAAGTGGCAGGAAGCAGGGGTGATGGTGGAGAGGTGTTTTTCTGATCCGAAGCTTTTATCCATTGGTGTTGTATAGGGATCGGTGTTTGGGCACTTGTTGTTTGTGATATATATAAATGATTTAAGCATGAATGTTGGAGTTGATCAATAAGTTTGTGGATGATACACAGATTGATGAGATAGTAAGTAGTGAAGAGCATAATTTACAAGAGGATACAGATGGATTGGTCAGATTGGCAATCAATGGCAATCCAATCTGGATAAGTGTGTGGTGATGCACTTAGGCAGGACAAGCAAGTCAAAGGAAACCATGTCGTACAGTAGGATCTTGGGAAGTATTGAATGTCAGAGCACGTTTGTGTGCATATCCACAGGTCATTTAGGGTAGCAGGACAGGTGGGTAAATTGGTTAAGAAGGCATATAGGATACTTGACTTCATTAGCTGAGGCATAGAGTTTAACAGCAGGGAGATTTTACTGGAACTGTATAAAAAGTTGGTTAGGTCACAGGGTATTTTGTGCAGTTCTGGAATATACATTAGAGGAAAAATGTGATTGCACTGCATAGAGTGCAGGGAAGATTTACCAGGATGTTGCCTGGGCTGAAGACATTTTAGTTAAAGAGAGATTGGCTAGACTGGATTATTTCTGCAGGCCAGAGAAGACTGAGTAGGGTGGGGGTTGGGGTGGGGGTGGTGACAAGGCGATCATCACTGAAATATATAAAAATTGTACGGGGCATAGGGTAGACATGAAAGAACATTTTTCCCTCGGAAAATCTGGAACTCTCACTGCCTGTAAGGGTGGGAGATGTAGAAATTATCATAACATTGAAAACGTATTTAGATGTTTACTTGTGATGCCAATGCATATAAGGCTATGGCCCAATTATAGAAAATGTAATTACAATAATCGTGTTTTGACTGTCACAGACTTGAAGACCCGAAGGGCCTTTTTCTTTGTTGTGGAGGTCTTTGACCCAACTTTTGGATAATTTAACTCGTGTTGACAACCATATACAAAGAGCAGATTTCTCACAAAAACATTCAGTTGAGCTGTATGAGGCCAACACAAATTCATATGAACCAATTTACGTTTGGGTGGACTAGCCATTTCCAAACACCACTCAGTTGATAATGTCACCAGGGAAATAATACTGAGTCATCTCTGGTTTCGTTAAAGGGCGCAGAATTTTCCTTGTACGAGGTAAAATAGCCTAGCATTGTTATACAGTGTAATGCTGTATTCACCACCTCACAGTTTAAGAAGAGTATCTTGTGTTAAACAATATGTAACTTATTGCACTTTATCTACCTCCACATTATATTGCTATGGCAGATTATCATCACTTATGTGGAAGACCTCTATGTTTACTCTTACTCCTTCAAAATCCAAAGCTGCTTCTCCATCTGACGTGATCATATTTTGAGATAATTAATGCATTTCTCAGCATTAACCCTGACTCTGTTATAAAACACCAGCCAGCATGGAGTGCACAGAGACATTCATCAGGGCCAATGGAACACCAAAATTTAGGGATTGAGTTTATGATGAGGACCAAAGGTAATGTCTTCAGTATTTCCAATATTTCCAATTGGAGAAAATTGACTAACTATTGAAGGGTTTAGGTCAGAATTAGAAAAGGACTAAGGAAAGGTCTTTGGTAACCTCCAAAATAAGACTGGACTAATAAACCATTTGCTGATGATTTTCTGGCTATGATTAGATAGGTAAGAATGGGACCATGCTCAGGATGTTGCGTCCAGCTGGACAACAGTGACAAGTTATGATATGAGCATGGTGTTTTCAACCATGTTGAAGACCTCAGATGGGGAGAGATGGAAGGAAATTCTTGCTTTGGAAGACATTCAGAGAAAATGAATGAAGCTGATTCCTGGGATGAAGGGATTGTCTTATGAGGAAATTTAACTTTGGAGGGCCTATAATTATTGGCATTTAAAAAAATGAGAGCTAATCTACTTGACACATAGAATACTCTGCGGAAAGGGGGTGGGGTGGGGGCTTGACAGGATAGATGTGGAGAGGATATTTCCCCTCATGCAGGAATCTAAAATTAGGGGCAATTGTTTAAAGTAATGAGGCTTTTGTTTAATATTTCTTTTCTCAGAGAGTTTTTGTCTTTGGACTTCCACAAAGAGCAGTGGAGATCCAGTCATTGAATACATTCACATTCAAGGCTGTATTAGAGGTATTTTTGATTGACAAGGGAGCTGAAAATGTGTTGCTGGAAAAGCGCAGCAGGTCAGGCAGCATCCAAGGAGCAGGAGAATCGACATTTCGGGCATGAGCCCTTCTTCAGGAAAGAAGAAGAAGGGCTCATGCCCGAAACGTCGATTCTCCTGCTCCTTGGATGCTGCCTGACCTGCTGCGCTTTTCCAGCAACACATTTTCAGCTCTGATCTCCAGCATCTGCAGTCCTCACTTTCTCCCCTGATTGACAAGGGAGCCAAGAGTAATGGGGTACAGCAAGAAAGTGGTATCAAAGACACAAACAGACCTGCTGTGATCTTATTGAATTAAAGAGGAGCTCGGATGAGTTGAATGATCTACTCCTATTTCTCATGATTTTATGATATTATAAATCCTCACTGTCCCAGTTAACCTTTTACTCTTTGAATGTTGTATCTGTAATTGTTGTTGGAAACAAGCCTTTCAGCAAACTGACATGAATAAAATATGCTGAAATAATAGATCAGCGCGAACAAAAAGATTGACTTAAATTGCAATCAATTGTGATCTCAGCAACAATTAAAATAAAGCTCTAAACTTGATAATCAGTCGATGTTTTAAGATTCTACCTGCTATGATCTGTCAGTATAGCAAAGGTAGAAAATTGGGAGAGACACCAATTAGCAAGCACTATGATTGATCTATTATGACATCTCCTGGTTCATAACTACAGAGTTCTCACTACAAAACAGGCAGCAGACTGGCTTGATAATTACTTCAGGCACTAAAGAATGGCAAACCTTCTCTACACAATACTTAAAAGGCCAGCTATGAATACAGCATAAACAAATCCTGAATAAAGCCAATGTGAATATGATTAATGTCAGAATTCTATTCCTGCACAGACGTCACGGGGATGGTGAAAGCATCCACTGTTACAGTGCCATTTTTCCAAGCAAAGGTTAGGCCCCAGTAACACCATACCTGGTCATTGAAGATGAGTGCTTCCGAACTGATCATGCACCACAGCAAACATTTCCTACTAAGCTAGATCTACCTGACAATGTGGGAAATGACATGGTATGTCCAATCCATAAAAAAAAGCAGAACAAATCTAATCTGAAAATTTACTGCCCATCAATCTACAATAAAGTGATGAAAAGTGGCATTGACACTGCTATTAAGTGTCATTTATTCACCATAAATTGCTCACTGATGCTCGGCATGTGTTCTACTGGGAATATTTAGCTCCTGAACTAACTACAGCATTGGATTAAACATGGTCAGAAAAGTTGAATTCCAGAAGTGTGATGAGAATAACTACTATTGAAATCAAGGCAGCTAAACTTAGCTAATTGTAGCATCAGGGAACCCAGTCAATGGGGAAACTCCAATGGATGAGGTTTTATCAAGCACAAATCATTATTATGGCTACTGGAAACTAATCATCTCAGCCCAAAGGCAACTCTGCTGGAGTTCCTCAGAGCAGTGTCCAGGGCCTAAATATTCTGGTTCTAAGGACAGACATCTGCAACTCAAGACCTGACTCCCAAAACCTTTATTTAAAACCAACTGCAAGACACAACTAAGGAGTGTAAAGGAATATTTCCCACTTCCATGCAGCTCTAATAATAGTACAGAAATTCAACATGAAACAAAGGACAATGCAGCCAGAATGATTAGAATCATATTACACCAGGTTATGGCCCAACAGGCTTATTTGGAAGCACTAGCTTTCGGAACGCTGCTCCTTCATCAGGTGGTTGTCAACCGCTGTTGTGTGATTTTTAGCTTTATCCACCCCAGTCCAACACTGGCTCCTCCACATCATAAAATTGGCCATTTTCACTTCCTCCACAACTGCCCAGAGTAGCAATAGTTTGTCCAACATGCTGAGTTTCTTCCATGCATCTAGCCAGGCTCTTTCAACAATACCTTCCAAATCTCTAACTTCTTTCACTCAGAGAAGCAGGCACAAATGGCAAAATCACCACCTCTATGTTCATCTCAAGAATACACACAATGAGCTGAAATCATGGACAGCATTTTTCTCGACCTACTGGGAAGTTTAGAAAGGCTGGAAGGGGAACTTCATTTGTTAAGAGACCAAAATTCAGATTCCCAAAGTTGAGTTAAATATGAAGTTTTCAGAGCCTTTTCAGTTGGGTCAGCCTCCTCGATTATAATGGTGTGGAAAGTCGTTTGCGTTCATTATCCTTCCATCAATATTCATTAACACATGAACCTGCTGGAATTATAATTATGGGCATTTTCTTGTCAAGCAAATAGAGAAAAACATGCATTCAGAAACCCGACTAGGATATACGAGTATTTACTTGGCAAAGTAGGCCTCCTCCTGGAGTACATATTCTGATGAGTACATATTCTTTTCAAAAGTCTGTATCCTCTATAATTAAAATAAAATAAAGAACACAGATGTTGGAAATCTAAAATGAAAACAAAATGCTATGGAAACTCAATAATTTTGGTGTCATCTGTATCAAGAGAAGCAGAGTTAACATTTTGGGTTAGTGACTCTTGATCAGGAATGGTAGCAAGTTAAACTTAAAGGGTAAGTTGTCTCAGAAGTATCTTGGGGAATGGAGGTAAGCAAGTGGGAGGCAGGGGGTGCAGGGGCTAGGGGAGAATGGAAGTTTGGAGGAACCTGTTGAGAGAGAGGAGCACATAGAGTTAATGGGAGTGCTGGTGAGTGCGATTTAAATATGAGCAGTGCAAAGTTAAGGGTGAACATGAGAGTAGGATAGGCTCAGGGGAAAGCTGAGGAAGTGAAATTGTGAGTGGAGCCACAGCAATAAAGAGAGATTGAAGTAGGGAATGCTGGAGATGAGAAGCGATGACTTCTATTGAATGTAGGTTAGAAGACGATGTTTGAGTGTGAAGAAATTGAAAGAACAAAAGATGGACTACAATTCTTTGTTTCAGTCAAATCAATACAGAGTCCCACATTGAAAAAATGCAGAGAACATGGGAGGAGCCAAACTCCTGTTGCAGGAGTTCCTGCACCACTCAAATACACAAATGTGTGTGAGGCAAATGAGAAATACAAGCAAACGTGTATGCACACATAATTACAACTGTACAATCAAATGAAACACTCACTGCAATGTAAAGGGTAATGGGCTGTCACCACTCATATCACTGACACCCAACCAAGTCACATGATTCATTAAACTCTGAGCTCAACAACAAGTGATGCTCCACAACATTGGTGGTTGTGATGAGAAGTTGGTTTAATGTGAAGCTGTGCTCAAGTCTTCATTGGCCCAGTTATCTGAATCTATGTAAATGGTTTTGAAATCATTATGCATGCTGTTGATTCCAAGGTTGCAGGGCTGCATCACATGGGATGATGTTGGTCACCAAGAGTCAAGTTGCACTTGATCCCACATGCAAGGAATGGATTATAATACCCGTACCTTCAAATTCCTTGCATATAGACTCAATGAAGAAGAGGATAAGCAGTAATGGGTCACACAGGATCGGCCTTACTATGTTGAAATGGCAGTAGGGGAGACTTTCACATAACATGTAGTGAGAATTCAGTGATGGGTGATAATACCATTAATATCGAACGACCAGGGATAAATTGATTGAAGGTATTTGAAAGCAGCTTGATTCAAAGTATTTATCTCACCTTTATCTCTCCTAGTCCATGACAATTCCCAGAGACTAGCTTTCCTGAGATTATGGATTTGTTGTCAGCCAGAGTTACTGCCTGCTTAGGTCCTTCCATCTATGTCCCTTCACAAGTCTATAAATTGGAAATAATATTGACATTTTGTTTTTAACTCTTTTTCAGGAGAATGGCCAGATGATGGTCCTACATAGTTGGCCTCAATTTTAAGTGTCTGTACCCAAAACTGTTCAGTCTGGACTAGCTGTTTCCAGAGAGTATGGATTGTTTGTCTTTTCCACTGATTGGTATGTGCTTAAAGTTGTCCATTTTGTTGACCCTCAGTAAGTACCACTCTCCTCAAAAGTAAGAGGTAATAAACTTAATGAGTTTGCTCTGTCAGGCTGTTCTGTAATATTGCTTGACAGGCCATTTCAGTGTAACCTTTCAAAAGTATAAATAAGACATCGCCCTCATTTTCGCTAAATTTAGGAATTAAATGAGTAAACGTTACTACTTCAACCCTTAAGACTAGCTTTGGTATGATATCTTCTTCAGAGCTATATTCCCCTCTTAGAATGAGCTGTCTCGATTTAATTTTCTTTTCTCTTTTGTTTTTCTTCCTTCTCTCCCTCTCTTTCTCCCACCGCTCCCCCCCCCCACCCCTTCCTTTCCTTTTCCTATCCCTGTCTCTCTCTATCTTTCCATATCAATAATTTTCTTTCCTCTTTTTATCTATTGGATTTCTAATTCTAATCTCCACTACTCCATTTTTAATTGACGTGCTTCATTATTCAGTTCCTATCTCTGATGTTTTGCCCTTCATTTCAAACTTTCTGTATTTCTGGTAGAACTTGTTGGTAGACCTGTTGGTAGAACTCCACTTCTAACTACCCCTTTTTATTTTTTCCAAGAATAAGGCTTTTAGCTCTTCATAAAGTATTTCATTCTGGACTTTGTAAGTATTAGTATCAAACTTGAAAAACTAAGCACTCTTAATCTTACAAACTTGAGCAAACACTTTTGTTGTTTTTTTTATTGAAACAGCTTTCAAAGCAAAGATTTATTTTCCCCATATCAATTCTGTCTCTTACTTGTGAGTGTGATGTTTGAACCACCAAACTTGTGCTGACTACATAAGAGGGCTTTTCTCTTTTTGACCCCTTCTCATTCAACATATAGTTATTATCCTTTTTAACACATAGCTGTAAATATAATTCACTAGAGAATGCAGCTGTCAATTTACCAAGGTTTTTTTGAGTGAAAGAAATTATTTTGATTACCTATTTACACTGAGGAAGATAAATGTGACACCAAATTCTCTCTCGCTTGCTCACTCACACTCTCATGTAATTTTAAAAAGGGTGTTTCTGGTACTGACAGGGGAATGAATGTTATGCAGGTTAAAAAAAAATTTAGCATCTTTGAAGTGTTATGAACAGATCGCATTTTTTTTTAACTTGGTGACTGGTATCCTCAGTCATATTGAAGAATATAAACATCTTCAAATCCTATGAAATATTCATTCTCCAGTTTGCTTTTCCACTGTGTGTTGTTTTTGGAACTGATGAGAGAAATAAGCAGGGGAGAGAGAAGGAGAGAGATAGTCTTCCAGTTTTTGCTGACAAATCTATTTTTCCTTCCCTCTCTTCTGTTGCTCAAACACACCTATTAAAATATATTTCTGAGTATTCCTGAGTCTAGTTTCATTATCTTTTCAAACTGACAATCGCTCAAAATATTACGTTATTGTACAAGTGTGGTATAAAACAGGAAATGTCAATTTCATGATCTTGACTTGGTCACTTTGTTTCATTGAATTTTGATAAAAAATGATTATTTCAGTGCAGTCAGTTTTGTGGATTCTACATGGATCTTAACTCAATTGTGAGTCAGGTGACCACTGGAGTCATTTTAAATTCATGTTTCTTCCTTTATAAGAATAACTTTTGTCCATGAAAGATTGCGAGTATAACAATCAGATGATGAAAGTTAAAATTCAGCAAATTATATTTATCACTATTGCAACACTGTGCCAAAACAATTTGCCAAGCTAAATCCAGCAACCATAATGGATTTGGTGTACCAATCAAGAAGCAAGAGGAAATGGTGAAGGGATATCAAGTGCCTCCAAGACCAGAGACTTGTTGTGAAATGGAGAAAGTGAGGACTGCAGGTGCTGGAGATCAGAGCTGAAAATGTGTTGCTGGGAAAGCGCAGCAGGTCAGGCAACATTCAAAGAGCAGGAGAATCAATGTTTCGGGCATGAGCCCTTCTTCAGGAAGGGCTATTTCACTTGTTGTGAAATAGCAAGCAGTGCCTGAGAAGAGGAACCAGGGCACTTTGTGCTAATGAGCAATGTGCTGAGAGACAGTCTCAGAAAGTCTTGGCACCCACTTGCAGGTGACTGAATGCTACTGCCACAAGCTTCTTTGCACGGCACCTTTTGAAAGAAGATTTGCACCAGTGTGATTCTGAAGGAAGCATTATGTCTATAGGGATGACGTTCACAGCAGGATTGAACTTCCTCATCAGAATATTCAAACCACAAATGGGCACTTATGTAGCATCTCCCAATCAGCTGCCACAAGTTCACTGCCGCCCTTCTCAAGAAAGGAAATCTGATTGTGCATTTCACTATGAAACCAGACAGCCAAGCTTCTTGAGTAATCAGACATTGAATCAGAATTAGGCCATTTGGCCCTTTAAGTCTGTTTTGCCATTCAATGAGACCATGCCTAATCTGATTTAACCCACTTTTCTGACTTATTTCTGCAACACTTACTGACTGAAAATCTGTCTACCTCAACCTTGATTACACTTAATGCAGTAAAGAGTTCCACAGACTGAAAGAAATGTTTAAAAAACTCCTCCTCATCACTGTCTTAAATGGGTCACCTACTACCTTGAGGTTATATCTTTGACTGTCCCAAGAGGGATAATGATCATTCTGCATTTACCTTGTGAAGCAACCTTGGAATCTTGTATTTCAATAAGAACTCATCTCATTCTTCTAAATTCCAATGAGTGCAAGCACAAATGAACTCAAACCTTCTTCATCAGAAAATTCCCCACAAAGTGGAATCAGCCTAGCGAACCTTTCGTGGATTGTTCCAGTACCAGTGTATCTTTCCTTAGATAGGGGAACAAAATCTATTCACTGTATTCTGGCTATGGTCTAAATAGTGCTTTGTATAATATTAAGGAAAACCTTCCAATGTTAAAAGTACGTTTTCCTTTGGAATAAGAAGACCAACTGTCCACTTGTCTTCCCTATTACTGGATGGACTTCTTTGCTAGCTTTTACTGAATAACGTGGTCGGGAATTAAGTGGCCAGGCAGAAACCCAAACTGAGGACCGTTAAGCAGGTTATTGTTAAGCAAGTGCTTCTGGATGGTACTGTTAATCACCATCTCCATCACTTTACTAATGATCAGGAGTAGACTGATAGGGTGGATGCAGTTGGCTGGATTGGATTAGCCAATCTTTGTGTACAGATCATACTTGGGCAGTTTTTGGCACTTTTAGGTGTCTGTCAATGTTGTAACTGCACTCAAACAACTTGGCTAGATACCTGCATTACTGAGGAGGAACACTCCAGTACTCACCAGACCATGTATGCAAGATTGGGATTGTTTTCTGCAAATCCTAGTTTAATGACAGGGCTTAGTAGAGGGGTTAGGTAGACAACCCCCATGTCTCCTCAGATGAGATTAAAAATCACACAACCTTTGGATCTCGTTCAACAAGTTTATATGAAAGTACGAGCTTTCAATGTACTGCTCCTTTGTTAGGTAGCTCGTGCTGCTTGCCAAAGGAACAGTGCTCCAAAAGCTTGTACTTTCAAATAAATCTGTTAGACTGTAATCTGGTGTTGTGTGATTTTTAACTTTGTCCATACCAGTCCAACACCGGCAACTCCACATCATGGCTACCATCTCAGATGAGAAAGAAGGGGAGTTCAGTGTAGGTGCTGATTCTCATCAATCCAGAGTTGCAGTGAAACATGGCAAACTGTTCTTAAAGAACCTATTATCAGTTAAATTTGAGACTGAATGGCTTCAGGCAACTGATTAATATACTCAGAAATAGGAGCCAACCCTGGCTGAGAGGCATTCCTGCCCTCAAGGGAATTTTTGATTCCAACATTGACATTTTCTGCTCCTTTGTTTAGTGCAGTGCAGATTATTTTTCAAACTTTGTTTCAATGATTTCCCATGGAGGCTTTTCTCAACCATTGAGAAATCAAATAATATTCTTCACTACCCAACTCCCTTATTTGCTTTGTTATTGATTTGTCAATTTAGACCTCTCGCTCGGATTCCACCCTGACGATATTATTTTTGTATCGTTTCCCCATGGGGCAAGGGCCTGTAATAGTATGTTTGGATTTGCCATTCACATGGATCATGGATTTGTATACTGAAGGAATAAAATTGTTGCCAGGCTATTGTGAATGACTGCTGCAAATGTCTCTAAAATAACACAAATTTTTCAAACTAATGCTTTTGAGCAGCCAGAAGGAGCATAATATGAAAGGGATTAGGTAAAGCCAAGGCATAGTTTCTTGCCTTCTGCCTTTGTTGCTAGGATGGGTTTTTTTTCAATCGTAACCTCTTCTCGAAGGCTAGTTCCAAAGGTAGAATATACAATACAAATAAACTATGTAATGAGACCTTTAATTTGATCTTCCTACCAGTTGCAAACCCTTCGTCAATGGTAGACCAAATGCATTGAACTGCCTAAGACATAGTCCTGCATGCACCATGTAACCTGCCACATTGCAAGTAATCTATAATGTATGAGAAAATCTCCAATAAACAGAGAGACATAAACTATTAAAACAATACTATCATAATTTATGCATTTGTATAATGTATCAGGTGATCATGACTGATTACTGGGTTGATCTGGTATTATCGTCAGTTGCTGATTTCACTGATTATTAATATCCAGTTATGGCATGCAATGTCGTATTGCACCACTGTATGTGTTTTCACTGATTATGCAAGGTAGTTACTTTTGATAAATATTTGACAGAGCTCTATTATACCCTATTATTTTCAGGAAATCATTTAATAATATCAATAGTTTTCTTTTTAAGATTAGATTCCCTACAGTATGGAAACAGGCCCTTCGGCCCAACAGTCCACACTGACCCTCTGAAGAGTAACCCACCCAGACCCATTTCCCCACTGTATATTTACCTCAACTAATGCACCTAACACTATGGACAATTTAGCATGGCCAGTTCACCTGACCTGCAAATCTTTGGATTGTGGGAGGAAACCAGAGCACCAGGAGGAAACCCACACAGACACAGAGAGAATGTGCAAACTCCACACAGACAGTCACCCGAGGCAGGAATTGAACCCAGGTCCCTGGCGCTGTGAGGCAGCAGTGCTAAGTACTGAGCCACAATGCCATCCCAAAGGATTGTAAAAATCACTTGTATCTTTGTGCTGTCTGATGTGTTTGGTAGATTTATTTGACTCAAATAGGTCAGTACAAAGTATTAATTGTTCACTGTCTTTGTAAATCTGTGCAATTTCTTTCACAATATTGATTCTCATGTGTGACCTAAGAGAATATCTTGGTGGAAAACGAAGTAGTCAATTCTTCTACAACATTTAATTTCTTGTTTGTAGAGTTTTAACAATGCTTCTCCTTCTGGGAAGTTGGGAGCAGGAGTAAATCAATTGCCCCTCGGCCAGTTCTGCATTCAATAAAATAATGGCTGATCTGTGACCAAATTCTATATGTACAATTTTGGACAGGTTAATTGTAATTTTGATAAATAGAAATCTACTAGCTTGAGGTTTAAAGGCAAAAAGTAATCCATGATCAATTGCTATTTGTTGAAATGAGTTTGCAATGTTTACCAATGTTTTGCATTGTTCCAATCAGTTGAGAATGTAAGAACAGGCCCTCTCATTTCCAATCTTCTTGGCTGATCATACAATGTGTGTAAATTTGTTTTACCATGAGGCTATAACTTTCTCCAGTTAAAAATATAGTTAACTACTTTTTTTTTTCTGGAGCAGTAAAAAGCCAATCGCAAAATTTGTTTGAGTTAAAAATAAATAAGTTTGATATCTTTTCCATTCTAGCCTGAGATCAATTCTGCTGTCAAAACTTCATATCCTCTGCACAGTTAAAAAAAAAACTCCTCTATATACAAATTGGTTATATATTTCTTGTCAATGAATAAGGTTGCTACTTTCTAACCTCAAGAAGAAGAAAAGACCCAAAGTGAAACATACAGCCTTCAGGCTGTCACTTGGGCCTGTACACGGTTAAAAGGGCATTGTGCCCAGTTCAAAAGGAAGTGAAAATAGTCTGCAGGTTAAAGTCCTTTGACTGTCCTTGAGACTTAAGGCTTTAATCTAAGACCAAGATTAGTTATGGACAATCAGTAGTGGGAAATATTGCCGATTTCTTTTAAGTTCTCAATTTCCTGATGTTTCTTTTCAGTAAATGTTGTCACTGTTTTTTGTTTCTATTTGAGAGACAGAGAAAAGTCCTTCTCTTGCCTGAGTTCAATTCTGCATGCAAAACTTCATCTCCTCTGCACAGACAAAAAAACACTCCTTTATTTACAAACTGCTTATATATTTCTTGTCAATGAATATTATGTCTTCAGGCTTGATATTTGTAGGTGAGGTTCCCTCTCCAACACGCGAAGGTTCTCATAATATAAATCGAAAATGAGATGACATATTCCTACCAACACATGAATGATATGATTGGTTTCATTGCTGTTGGTTAAGATGCGAATTCCAATTCAGACTGGCTTTTTTTATTCCATGTTGTTTTCATGAAACTGGGACAATCTGTGAAGGTCAAGTTGTTCCAGTAAACAGCTCACATCAATGTTTTTTGTCCTTTTTAAAAATCACATCAGTACATGAAAGGCCTAGATGATTAGATGATAGAAATCAAAGATCAATATTTATGTTTTCTATCATTGTGATAATTTGGAAAAAACATTTCCTAACTTTAGTCCTGAAAATCCTGGTTATAAAGTTTAAGTTATGCTCCCTCTCCGAGACTCTTTAACCACCAAGTCAATTCCTTTCAAAGTCACATTAGCATTTCGACATTCCAGAAATACAACTCTTGTCTGTTTAATCTCTCTGCACAAATTAACCATTGGACTGAACTCCTTCCAAAACCAATATTGCTCCTATGTTTTGATACCAAGATCTATTCACAAAATTCCAAGTGTAGACTAATTAAGAGCTTTGTAGAGCTGTGGCATATCTTTGACTATTCTGTCCTTTAAATTTAAAATCCTGCAATGCATTAGATTTTTGATTATGTTTTGTATGTCTATTGTTTCTGACTTTTCACCATTAGAATTCTGACCTATTCTATTTCGCTCTAAAGTCGTTTTTTTAAATCATTCAAATACTTAACATTGGTGCATATCCTTTAATACCTTTGCTTAACAAAATCTATCCATCTCAAATTTTAAATTAACAACTAATTCTGCAATCACTGCCATTTGTGGAAGAGAGTTCCAAGCATTTACCGCGCTATCTGTACTAAAGTGTTTCTTAACATCTCTCCTGATCGTCTGGTCCTAATTCTTAAATTATGCCCACTAGTTCTGGAATCCCCAACCAGTGGAAATAGTTAATCTTTAGGTACCCTCTCTTTTCCTGTTACTATCTTGAAGACTTTGGACAGATCACTTCTTAACCTTCTAGATTATAGAGAAACAGGCCTAAGGTGTGTAATTTCTCCTTATAACTTAATCTTTGAAGTCCTCGTGTGATTCTTGTAAAGCTACATTATACTCTCTCCAAGATCAGTACATCCTTCCGAAGGTTTCCTGTCCAGATCTGCTCTCAGTACTCCAGGTGGGATCTAACCAGGGCTTTGTATATCGGAAGTATAACTTCTGTTGTGGTTCTGTTCGCCAAACTGGGAATTTGTGTTGCAGACGTTTCGTCCCCTGTCTAGGTGACATCCTCAGTGCTTGGGAGCCTCTTGTGAAGCGCTTCTGTGATCTTTCCTCTGGCATTTGTAGTGGTTTGATCTGTCGCTTCTGGTTGTCAGTTCTAGCTGTCCGCTGCAGTGGTCGGTATCTTGGGTGTCGCTTCCGGTTGTCAGTTCCAGCTGCAACGGACAGCTGGAACTGACAACCGGAAGCGACAGATTCAAACCACTATAAATGCCGGAGGAAACATCACAGAAGCGCTTCACAGGAGGCTCCCAAGCACTGAGGATGTCACCTAGACAGGGGACGAAACATCTGCAACACAAATTCCCAGCTTGGTGAACAGAACCACAACAACGAGCACCCGGGCTACAAATCTTCTCACAAACTTTGAAGTATAACTTCTGCATCCTCTTACTCCTATCCTCTAGATATAAAGATATTTTAAAAAATGCAGTTAACTATATTTTTAACTGGAGAAAGGTATAGCCTCATGGTAAGAACATCTGCAATATTCTCCACTACTGACTTTCTTGATTATTTTCTGCACATGTTCATGACATTTTTAAATATCTATGCATCTGAACTCCCAAGTCTCTTTGGGCATCCACTGTATATACTTTAGATTAGATTAGATTACTTACAGTGTGGAAACAGGCCCTTCGGCCCAACAAGCCCACACCAACCCGCCGAAGCGCAACCCACCCAGACCCATTCCCCTACATTTACCCCTTCACCTAACACTATGGGCAATTTAGCATGGCCAATTCACCTGACCTGCACATTTTTGGATTGTGGGAGGAAACCAGAGCACCTGGAGGAAACCCACGCAGACACAGGGAAGAATGTGCAAACTCCACACAGAGAGTCGCCTGAGGCGGGAATTGAACCCTTCATCAGGAAGGGCTGATGAAGGGCTTTTGCCTGAAACATTGATTTTTCTGCTCCTTGGATGCTCCCTGATCTGCTGTGCTTTTCCAGCACCACTCTAATCTAGACTCTGGTTTCCAGCATCTGCAGTCCTTGTTTTTACCCTGTTTACAATGCTGCCTATCTTGTACCATTAATGTATTGGATACATGACTCTCCACCATGAATTTTAAGTTGCTTAAAAATATGAGGAATATTTGAATCCTGACGCAGATCCATGGCACTTGTTACATCATGCTAGGTAGATTATCCATCCCATTAGAATTGGTCGTAAAGTCATACAGCACGGAAACAGTCCCATCAGTCCATGCTGACCATAATCCCAAACTAAGCTAGTCCTACCTGGCTGTGCTTGACCCACATCCCTTCAAATGTTTCTTATTCATGTAATTATTGTTACGATATGGGGTAAACCCTTCTGCTAATTTAAAACCCGCAACACAAAAAAGATTTATCCCATACAGTAATCTGTGAAAATTCAAGAGACCAAGCACTATTTAAGGTAAAAATTAACAAATTTCTTTAAGTATGACAGAGAATAATTAACTAACAACTATTTACAAGTCCTTCCTCCAACCTATGTTTTATCTTCCCCTTCGACAATACTAGTCTGATAAAACTCCCAATTAAGATTTACAAAACAAAACTTATCTCAAAACCAGGCAGCTTTCAGGTTTCTCTGTATTCCTGTCATCTTTTCGGGGGTCCTGCTTCACAGGCTACAGATTGATAAAGGTATCTTTTATGAGAACTATTTTTCAGACATTCTTTACATGCTGGTAGCTGGACAGTTCTCCATTCAACTGTTCAATTTTCCCTGGTCTTATACCCCCAAAGTGTCGAATTGTGTCATTGGCTTTTAAGATTGTTAATATACTAAATTCAAACTGGATTGGATTTTGGTATTTTTTGGAGTAAAATTTAAATTTATTGCCCTAAGTCAATTCGGTTTTGTCATTTCCAGGCAACCAGCTACCCTAGCTACCCCAGTAGTTGGAGCACATGTTGCACTGTATCTTTTTTCAGAACACTAGATGCTGTCAAGGTAGTTTTTGCTAGCTTTTAACTCTCTTAAAGGTACAGTACACCCACATCTTCATAACATAATCCAAATGTCTTTTAAATGTTGTAATCGTACCAGCATCCAATCTGTGTTTTTAAAAAAAAATGTCCCTCATGTCATTTATAACCTTTCTCCTCCCACCTTAAAAATATGCCCTTTCATCTTGAAATTCCCCACAATAGGGGGATTCACCTCATTTATACCCGTCATGATTTGTCTCTGCCTCTTTCTGCATATTCCATTATGGTAGCCTTTATTTAATCCTCTGAGAGATTCATGTTGATCATATCTATTGATAGCCCCCATCCACAACTTTCGCCAGTTCATCCAAATCAGTTTGTTGGACATGATTACTCTTTTGAGATCTGTGATGGCTGTCTCTTATCATCTGATCAAAATGTTCTGTCTCCCGCTAAAATGAATAAGATGATTTTTTGTATACAGTACCTTCTCATGGCCACCAGAGTCAAAGTATTTTATAGCCAATGAACTTTGTTTTGAAGAATATACACCTTAGGAAATATGGCAGTCATTTTGTACTCCTGAAAATAACAATGCAAGAATGGCTTTTAATATTGAATTTGTGAAGTTGATTGAGGGATAACTATTGAAGGAAGCTTCCCTTGTTTTTCACAAAATAATGCCATGGGATTTTTTACAAAGACCTGAGTAGACAGATTTGGCAACAATTAAAAGTTTGTCCTGAAAGACAATACCTCTACCAGTGCAGTACAATGCTCCTTTACACTGTATGGAAGTGTGAATCTTGAGTTTACTCTTAATTATAAAAAAAACTAGACTGTTTTAAAATTCTGTTATTTCACGTTCTTTTTCTTTTTTTAAATGGCAGAGTGCTCTGTGCAACTTTCCCATCTAAACAATGGTTCCTGAATTGTGATGGCACTGGATGAGTATAGTTTGTATTTATGCATATCACCACCTCCCTTCTTTTAAAATATTGGGATAAAAAAGATAGTTTTAGGTTTGACAATCATTGGTTCCTATATTTTCTTTGTGATTGACTTACTTGCGTAAGTAATGCTGAGCTTGTTTGGGATGTTTAGCATGGTAACTTCTTTCTTTATTCTATTCAAACTACTAAATTTAAAAATGTTTACCATTTCATTAATGATAACCACAGGTTTATACTGTTGCTATTTATAGCAGCATAAGCAAATTCCAAGTTAACGTTCACTTGATCAATAATTATAAACCTTGCATATTCAAGCATAGCCATTAGATTTCTTTTAGCGTTGCTAAACTGGCTTTGTGGCAATTCTCTGCATATTAGCTACTCTGGCTGCCTGTTCCCATTTCCTTCTGCATTTTGTCTGCAAGGTTTTCTGCCATTGATGAAAATGCAGCCACTCACCTGACCTCTCCTTATCAGAGTGTTGACTTCAGGGAGCATTTTTGCTCATGTAATAAGAATTACTCCTCAGCCCCTGAATGTTCCAAAATTATTATCCAGTAGCACAATGTTGTAGTTCCCTAAATGCACCTTTACAAAGCAAAGGCCCACTTGATGCTCGTAAGTGGTTTAGATGCTATTTAGCTCCCTGCATTACACAGAGAATGTTGGCAGCACTATAGTGCGGAATACAATACTGATAGTTCTGCTGTAATCATAGAAATAAAGTGAGTGCAGCAATCTTAAATAGAATTCACTCACTAGAATCAATATCGGTAACTTACGAATTGTGATCCTCAGCATCAAAAAGCAAAATAAAATCTTTTTTTCTAATCTATAATATTTATTTCAGGAAATCTATGACAAATTTTGTGGCATCATCTTTATTGAAAGTCAACAGAAATCGTAAATGGCAATTGATGAATATTTTAATACATAAAATGTGGCAGGCATTAGTAACATCCAGCTTTGGATTTGTGTCTCATCACACTGTATAACCGAATATCATTGACATTTCACTTAAGCATGAAGCTGACTGACCTCTGTTCACTCCCCCAGTGCTAGATTAATAATTACAGTAGCACTTCCATAAGACTTTATGGCTCCAAGGTAAAAGAGTTACTCTGCTTTATTGCTCTTATGAACCTGTTCCATGTTCATGTAATAAGGTTGTAACTGGAGTGTCCAGTGCCTAAAAAGTTAAAATTGGTTTTTGCAGTAGCTTATCAATACATTGGAGTAAATATACCCAACACATAGTTGCAACTGCAGAAAATAAACTTGTAAGCTCGTCTGTGTGACAAGATTAAAAATTAATAGCTTCCCATTTTCCACTCTCAATGATTCATTCCCTTGTTGTAAAACCATGTCAGGCCCCAGAGAGTTGTGTTCAATATAGAAATGCACAGTACACGTAGAATTTAGGCCAGTATTTGTATATCGCTAGACATTTGTATATAGCTATAAATTTACTACAGTCATTTGCTCCAGTTAAAACTGCAGAAAACAAAACCTAATTATTTATTTCACGGTCATCCTCTTAAAATTCAGTTAGCTGCAGAGAACTCCTCAATGAGATGGTGGAGAAAATTTGATCATTTTTTTCAGGATCCAATATTATTTAGGGAACCCAGATGTTCGGGTTTCCCCGGATAATGTGAACTATTTAGGAAATATTTATACATCGCATCATCCTCCATTTCTGTCACCTACAAATGGACCCCACCAACAGGGATATATTTCCCTCCCCACCCCTATCCACTTTCCACAAAGACCATTCCCTCCGTGACTACCTCATCAGCTCCATATCCCCCAACAACGCACTAACACCCCCAGCACATTCTCCTGCCACCACAGGAATTTCAAAACCTGCGCCCACACTTGACCCCTCACTTCTGTCCATGACCCCAAAGGAGCCTTCCACATCCTCAAAGTTTCACCTGAACTCCCACACATGTCATTTACTGTATCCTTTGCTCCCGATGCAGTCTCCTCTACATTGTGGAGATAGGACGCCTACTCGCAGAGCACTTCAGAGACCATCTCTAGGACAGCCGCACCAAGCAACCTCACCGCCCCGTGGCCGAACACTTCAACTCCCCTCCCACTCTGCTGAAGACATTTAAGTCTTGGCCCTCCTCCATTGTCACTCCCTTACCACCGGACGCCTGGAGGAAGAACGCCTCAACTTCTGCCTCAGGACCTGCCAACCCCATGGCATGTGGATTTCACTAGTTTCCTCATTTCCCCTCCCACTACCTTCCCCCAGTTCCAACTTTCCAGCTCAGCACTGCCCTCATGATCTGTCTTATCTGTCCATCTTCCTCCCCACCTATCCACTCCACTCTCTCCTCTGACATAGCACCTTTACCCCCACCTTCATCCACCTATTGCACTCTCAGCTACCTTTTCCCAGTCCCACCGCTCCCATTTATCTCTCCATCCCGAGACTCCTAGCATAATTCCTAATGAAGGGCTTTTGCATGAAATGTCGATTTTCCTGCTTCTCGGATGCTGCCTGACCTACTGTGCTTTCTTGATTCTATTTGGAATGTTTCTGTTCTTGTGGTGGGAGTTGGGTTGTGTGAACAAGATACTTAGATACAATATAAGTTAGCACGGAAACAGATCCTTCAGCACACCAATCCTGCACTGATTCCTGTTCCTTATTTAGACTGGATACTTATTGCCCATATGCTGATTCTTTCCCTCTGGTTGTCTTCCATTTGTGTGTTTTTTAATATATGCCTTAAACGTGGCTCTACTGCTTGCTTCCACCAGTGTGTTCCAGGCACCCACCATTCTGAAAAACCTTCCCTGACTTCTCCCCTAAACTTTTCCTCTCTCACTTTGAACCTGTGCCAGTCTGTGGTTGACTTTGCACCCTATTTGTGTAGCTCCTAACTTTGTAGACCTTCATCAAGCTGCCCCATCTTTCCAATGAAAACAATCCGTGTTTATCCAACCTCATAACAAAAACTCTCCA
Organism: Chiloscyllium plagiosum; assembly: GCF_037043375.1. Classification (NCBI taxonomy): domain Eukaryota; kingdom Metazoa; phylum Chordata; class Chondrichthyes; order Orectolobiformes; family Hemiscylliidae; genus Chiloscyllium; species Chiloscyllium plagiosum. The sequence continues at coordinate 62,075,129 of NW_028270149.1, forward strand.
GACTAGGCAACATCCTGGAAAACTTCCTGGCACCCTCTCCAATGCATCTACATCCTTCTGGTAGTATGGCGACCAAAACCACACACATTCTTCCAAATGCGGCCAAATTGAAGCTTTGTACAGCTGAAACATAACTTGCCAGCTTTTATATTTGATGCCCTAGCTGATGAAGGCAAGCATGCTGTATGCCTTCTTGACCACCTTATCCACCTGTGTTGCCACTTTCAGGGTTCTGTGGCTCTGTACTTCCAGGTTCCTCTCTATGTCAATGCTCCTAAGGATTCTGCCAATTATTATATAATTCACACCTGAATTTGATCTTCCAAAATGCATGACTTTGCATTTGTCTGGATTAAAGTCCATCTGCCATTTCTCTGTCCAAATTTGCAATCAATATCACTTTGCATTCTTTGACAATCTTTGTCCCTATCTTTGTCACAACTCCACAAATTTTGGTGATTTGCAGACTTAGTAAGCAGATCACATACATTTTCTTCCAGATCATTTATATATATTACAAACAACAACGGTCCCAGCAAAACACCACAATTTATTGATCTCCATTTCAAATAACACCCTTCCACTATTATTCTGTCTTTTATGATCAAGCTAGTTTTGTGTCCATCTAACCAGCTCATCCTGGATCCCATGTGACTCTACCTCCTATGCTAGCCTGCCATGTGCTACCTTGTCAAATGGCTTATTAAAGTCCATGTAGGCAACATCCAATGCCTTTACCTTATCAATCATTCTTGTCACCTCCTCATAAGACTCTTCCAAATTGGTGAGACATGATCTTTCCAGCCAATCCTATTCTACCTATCACTAACAAGGCCATTCGCTTCCAAATGTGAATAAATCTTGCCTTTCAGTCTCTTCTCCAACAGCTTCCTCAACACAGACATCAAGCTCATCATCCTGTTTATCTGTTTCCTTTCTTAAACAAAGGAACAACATTGGCTATTCTCCTGTCCTCTGAAACCTGGCCCAACGCCAAAGAGGATGCAAAGATATCTGTTAAGGCTCCAGCTAATTCCTCCATTGCCTCCCACCGTATCCTAAGACAGATCCCAACTGAATCTTAATACATTTCAAAACACCTAAGACTTTCTCCTTCACTATGGTAAGCTGACGGAGAGTATTCACACACCTTTTCCTAACCCCAGTGTCCCTCACATCCCACACTTTAGTGAATACCAATGTAAGGTACTCATTAAAGATCTCACTGTTTTCTTTGGCTCCACACATAATTGTTTCTGTAGGATAGTGGTTATCACATTTGTCTCACACGTGGAAGGTCTCCACTTTGATGCTGGGCAGAAACAGCACTGTTCCCTCATTTTCGGAACAAGGTGTCTTGTTCCCACTTTTGTGGGCAGCAATGTGGCTCAGTGGTTAGCACTGCTGCCTCACGGCACCAGGTGCCCAGGTTCAATTCCGGGTGTGGAGTTTGCGCATTGTCCTCGTGAATGTGTGGATTTCCTCCCATAGTCCAAAAATGTACAGGTTAGATGAATTGGCCATGCTAAATTGCCCATAGTGTTCAGGGATGTGTAGGCTAGGTGCATTAGTCAGGGGAAATGTAGAGTGATAAGAATAGGGGAATGGGTCTGGGAGGGATATGCTTTTGAGGTTTAGTGTGCACTTGTTGGCCCTCCACAATGTAGGGTTTCTATAATAACCTCCCTCCTTTATCCTTGAGGATGCCAACCTTTTCCTTTACTACTATCTTGCTTCTAATGTAGGTATAAAATATCTTGGGATACTCCATAACCATGCTGACTAAGGACATTTCATAGCCCCTTTTAGTCTTTCTAACTCTCTGTTTGAGCTCCTTGCTACTTTCTCTATATTCTTGAAGACTCTGTTTTTGTTGCCTAGATTGCAGGTATGCTGCTTCTTTTTCTTGACTCAGCTAATAATTTCCCTATTCATCCAAAGGTTCCCGAATCCTGCTATTCCTGTCCTGCATTCTAATCAACCGGTCTTTGAAAGATGCCGACCTTCCTGATATGGATTTATCCTCAAACAGTCTCTCCTGTATTCTCCAATTCTTGCCTGATTCAGTTATAGTTGGCCTTGCCCCAGTTTAACACCACCAGAGGTCCACTCGAGTCCTTATTCATAAGCATTTGAAACCTTAGATAATTATGGTCACTATTCCCAAAATGCTTCGCTACTGAAACTTTGATCACCTGGACAGATTTGTTTCCCAATACCATGTTTAGTATGGCCTCCTTCCTCAATGGACTATCCACATACTATTTCAAAACAAATTCTCCTGGACACTCTGAAAAAAATTGCTCCCTCTATAAATCCCTGGCACTGAGAGAGTCCCAGTCAATATGGGGAAATTAAAACCACCCACCACAACAACCCTGTTATTTTCATCTTTCCAGAACCTGACTACATATCTCTTCCTCTACCTCTGGCTGGCAGCTGCGAGCTTTATAGCATCTCAACATGGTGATTGCACCCTTCATAATCCTGGGCTCTACCCGTCATGTCTCTTTACAAGATCCCTCCAGGGAATCCTCCCTCAACACAGCTGTGATATGCTCCCTAATCATTAATGCAACTCCCCCACCTCTTTTGCTTCCTTCTCTGTATTGTCTAAAATATCAATATCCCAGAACATTAAGCTGCCAACCCTTTCCTTCTTTCAAACATGTTGCTGTGATTGTAACGTCATAATTGCATGCATTAATCCAGGCTCTGAGTTCATCTGTCTTACCTGTTCTACATCTTGCATTGAAGCAGATACAGTGCAAGTCTTCAGTTCCACTGAGTTCAGCAACCTCTCCCTGATTGCTCTTCCTCTTTTTGTCTTTGTCTCAGGGTCTTCTCTAGTCTCTTTATTTAGTGACCTGCTGCTCTGCTACCTTCCACACATGCTTCCCCACACCCCCCAACCCCCACTTCTCTAGTGACACCGAGTCAGACTATCAAACCTTGCTGCCAGGACATTGGAGTCCCTCCAGTTTACCTGCAACTTACCCTTTTTGTACCTTGGAAGGCATCCCAATGATCCAGATAGCTGACGTGCTCCCACCACACATCAGCTCTTTACCCATGTGTTCAATTGTACTCTGTCTCTGTTCATAGTCTCAGCATGTGACATGGGGAGTAATCCCGAGATTACTATCCCCGAGGTCCTACTTTTTAGTTTACTACCTGACTTGTTAAAACTTAGGGCTGGAAACCAAGAGTGGAGGTTTACAAGAGGCTGGACTTGGATGGAAATCATATATCAAAGATTGAAATAAGCACTCTTGGTCCATGAGGAACTTCTCAAGGAACTTTGGTACCATCTTACTGCAGCTGCTGAGTGTCCCAAAAGAATTTCAGTTGCTTGTAGTCACACATATAAAGCAGCTTAAATACAAGGCTTTCAGCCTTATTAATGTATTTAAAAATGGCATCTTGACATTTGGGAAGTTGGCTGCCTAGTTCCTGCCTCACTTGAATGAATCCTAGAAGTTGAGATTAGAGATGCTTTCCATTGTTTTTGTGAATTTAACAACTCAGCAATCCTCAATGCTGTTTGAATTGAAACACAAACGTTTGTCTGAGTCTGCTTAATCATGTGATTCCTACCTTGTAGCACCTATGTTATGTGTAAAAATCTTTAGCTTTCCTTCAATAAAGTTCTTACGCTGAACACATTGCTGTATTGCATACTCGAAGCATTCTATTAGAAGTGATAAGTGTCCGGAGCTTTTTTTTGTAAGCAAGCTAAAGTACAGAACAGGCTGCCACAAAAAAAAGTTTAGAAAAATGGAATTCCAGTTAAAACACTGCTTAACAAAATATGGTGGCAATATTTTCTGCACAAATTACTGGGAATATATGAGGCAAAACTGAAAATTCTTCTTTGAACAATGACCAAATTATTCAATAACAATGATTTTGAAGAAAATTGAACAATTACAAGCCAGTACCCTTTTATGAAGAGACTGTTTTGAAATATATTTCAGCCTAAATCTCTCTGAAGACTAGAAAAAACACAGGGTAGAAGTTTCAAAAGCTTTGAAAGCAACCTTTGAGTCCCAAATGAATGCTACTGATGAGCAGTCTGTATTTAATATAGGGGGCAAAGTGAAATAGGATCTATTTATCAATATGTCGCATCATTAATTGCAGAAACCTGTGAATTTGTGTAATGAAAGGATGAGTTAATGAAGACATGGTTATATTTGGAATAAGAGATCCAAAAGTGAAACACACTTACAAAGAGAAGACAAGCTTACACTCTCAGGAGCGCAATTGACATTTGCAGATGTGCTGAGGATGTGAATAATCAATTAGAGCATATTAGAGGCAGGACAGACCAGGTTTTGAATTATGCTGACAGATTACCCGGGCACAGGGCAGAACACTTACAGAGAAAGGGCAGTACATAGTAACTTCAAAAATCAGAATCATTTAACATGCCAATGGAGAGGTAGCCCCTAAAGATTTTCACAATTAGCTATACAGTTAAGTCGATAGATGGGGCATGGTTTGAGACCATTGGAATGAGCACTCCAGAAGAAAAACATCAGATCAATATCATGTGTCAAATAGACACTGGTGCATCATGCACAAACTTTCAAAGAACTATGCGAAATGACTCAACATGAACACTCAAATAGACACTGGTGCATCATGCACAAACTTTCAAAGAACTATGCGAAATGACTCAACATGAACACTCCAAAGCAAGATCAAAGATATATGATGGCTTCATATGCGTACCTCGCAGTCAAAGTCTTCTGCCAGTAAATTGAACAAGGGTATGGTATTCCAGACCGTGAAAGGCAAGGGAATGCCATTCATGTTAACCAGAACAAGTTTTAATAAAACAATGAACTGTGGCTGCTGGAGATCTGAAATACAAAACAGAAATTGATGGAGAAACTCAGCAGCTCTGGCAGCATCTGTGGAGAGAGAAAAGTTAATGTTTCGAGTCCAGTGTGACTCTTCTTCCGAACAAGTTTAACCTTTGGACTAGTAGGTGCCAAGTGGAGTTTGCAATATGTCGCAGCCTCTCAGACCATTGACTGGAACACATTGTAGTGGATGACATCTTGACAGGGTTAAGATAGTTTCCTGGAGAATGTCATTTCATGTTAAATGAGGATGCCAGACCAAATCAGCCTTCGCTGAGGAAAGCTATGGTTGCATCAAAGCTCACCCAAAAGACAAGCTAGAAGAAGTGGAAAAGCAATCAAGGAAGTGAAAACTCCTCCATAATGATTTGGCAGAATGATGAGGGGGAAATCATCTGCAAAGCTCAGCATGTGAATTGACTCAAAGGATCTAAATAAAGCCCGAATGAAGAGGTCTCCAAAATCTTAAGCACAAGATTGTTTTTAATATAAGTGCAATCTGAGGTCTAGTGTGAAGAAAATACAGAAGTAGTAGTTTATTTTTAGTGCTATATCAATATAAAACCCAAGTGTATATTATTATTCATCCTCAACTCATCATGTCTAGGTGTGACATCTGTGACTATGTATTATCTGCCAGTGACTTTAAGATAATAAGAACGAGGAGCAGGAGTAGGAAATTCAGCCCCTCAAGCCCGCCCTGCTATTCAAATATGATAATGGTTGACCTCATCTCAGCCTCAACTCCACTTTCCTGTCCACTCCTCACAACTCTTTAACATGTTACTCATTGAAAATAACTATCTCCTCCTTAAATGTATCCAGTGTCCCCTGCACTCTAGGTTTATGCATTCCACAGCTTCATGGCCCTTTAAAAGAGGGAATTTGATTTGATTCATTTGTTGTCAGGTGTACCTACGTACAGTGAAAAGCTTTGTTTATGAGCAGTACAGGCAGATCATAGTAAGCAAGGTGATACAGATCATAGGGTGAAAAATAAACTTGGACAGACACATACAGGTTACATTGCAAGGGCGTCATTCTCATTCATGTTTTAAATTTGCCACCCACAGCGTAAAACTATGACCTCACACTCTAACTTGCCCCACAAGATGAAACATCCACTCTATATCTATTTTGAGATGTACATGATGCTAAAGGGAATTGACAATTAGAGCTATTGAAGTCTGGACTATAGTTGAGACTACTAGTTGTATATAGTCTATCGAATTAGTATCATCCAGGAGGGTGTAATATTTGTTCTTGATTTTCTTCATTTGGGAAAGCATCCTCTCACAAAGGCATGTGGAGTCAAAGTCAGTCTTCATTTTAGAAGCACCGGATGATAGAAGTGGGAATTTTTCTCTGTTTATGAGTCCTCAAAAGGCAACATTCTTTGTAAAAACTGAAAGAACTGCAGATGCTAGAAATGAGAAACAAAAACAGAAATTGCTGGAAAAACTCAGCAGGTCTGTCAGCATCTGTGGAGAGAAATCACAGTTAACGTTTCAGGTCAAGTGACCCTTCCGCAGAACTGTGCACTGTCCTTTGATTTGACTTTCAGCTATCATTTTGCATAATAAATATCTCCATATGAACTCCTCTGATTTGTAAATCAGATACCTGGTGGAATTTTGTAGCAAACCCACCAAATGCCATTTTAAACAAATAGATTTGAGGTCAATGTGATGATTTGTTCCATCACATCTAATTCCTAAAATCACCTATTGAATTTCTCTGCTAACTTCCTCAGGCATGCACAGAAGTTATCGGAGTAGAACTATATTTCCTGGTCTTTGGTTTTTTTTGGTAGTTTATCCAAATGTGGGAAGTATTGCAGTGTATTAAATTTTAATTGAGGGAACCATAGACCCTGTTTCAATTTGGATGCATTGATTTTATTATTTACATTATAGTATTTCAGCACTAGTGTTGCCGCAACTTGTTGTTTAATTTTAATGAGTACTACTTCTTGTTCTGTGTCCCAATACCACAATACGTTCGTGACCAAGAAGTGACATATTATTTCACAGTGGGACAACAAATTTGGTAAGAATATTGCCAAATAGTTGGCCAGTTAAACAAATCATTGCACCTCTTTTGCATCTGTTTGTTTCTGCATCACCTCTATAGAGCATTTGGGGATTTGAGCAAATATCTTTTTGCTGTTAGTATATGTGCATACACTTAGCTTTGGGCACTTCTAATTGCAATTTTATTTTTGTTCAGCTTCAGGTTCATTCGGTGAGCTCCATTGACCAGACGTGGTGGATTTTAATTGTGGCCAGCAAAGGTTTTTTTCTATTGTGTCTCAACATCCAACAACTTGAGATCATCAATGAGAACTTACACTCCAGGAAGTTCAGTTATTATTTCATGCTGTCAATCATAGAGTTCTTGACAGTGGATGTCACTGCTTGCATTCTCTCGCCAGGCGCACATCCATCATCACTCTGTTGCATGACCTTTACTTCTGAAACCTGTGCAGTTAGAGAAGAGCATATGCTCTTAACAAACTTGACCAGCTTGTTGCACTATGTTTCACCTTGGTCTAGATGGACTATATTGGAGGGTAAAATAAGTTTGTAATGCGAGTGAATGAATAAGAAATGTAGTAGGGGATATATTCAGCCTTTAGATTAGAGTGGTGCTAGAAAAGCACAGCAGGTCAGGCAGCATCCGAGGAGCAGGAAAATCAATGTTTCGAGTGGAGAAATAAATGGGTGGGTGGGGCTGGGGAGAAGGTAGCAAGGAGTATAATAGGTGAATGGGGGTGGGGATAGAGGTGATAGGTCAGAAAGGAGGATGGGGGTAGGTAGCAAAGAATACAATAGGGTGAATTGGGGTGGGGATGAAGGTGATAGGTCAGAGGGGAAGGTGGAGCGGATAGATGGAAAGGGAGATTGGCAAGTAGGACAGATCATGGGGACAGTGCTGAGGAAGGATGGAACTGGGGTAAGGTGGGGGGAGGGGAAATAAGGAAACTGGTGATTGATGCCCAGAGGTTGAAGTATTCTGAGGCGAAAGATGAGGCTTTCTTCTTCCAGGCGTCGGGAGGTGAGGAAGCGGTGATGGAGGAGGCCCAGGACTTGCATGTCCTCGGCAGAGTGGGAGGGGGGAGTTGAAATGTTGGGCCACGGGGCAGTGGGGATATATTCAGCTTAACAAGTCCTTGCAGATTCTACGCAAAAGCAACTCAGCTAATCTCACTCTGCTGCCTATTTTCTATAGACTCATAGCTTTTTCTTCAGTTGCTTATCTAATAGATCTTCGCAAGACAAACAATATTTAGAAGGAAAATCTCAACCAGTTTCTGAGGAGTGCAAGATGAACTGTGCCTCCAAAACAAATCACAACGATTGACATGAAATGCCTCCTAACCTGAAAGCACCAACATCATGGCCTTTGATCAGCATGCTTCATCTAAAGAAAATTGACAAGCTGAGGGCTTTTTTGAAAGCTTGTTTTTTTTTTAAATCTAAACCAGCAGCAAAAGATAAAGTTTGCACTGAGGCATCATATCATGTTTGCCATCTTCTAGTAAAATACAAGAAATCATTCACAGATGAAGTAATTAATGAGGAAATGACAATGGTGATTGACTCTTTTCGTCAAAGACATTTAGAACAAAGATGAAATAACAATGACGATGCAGAGCATGACATTGATGTTTCCACAGTAGCAAGATAAGTAGAACTTATGTCCAAAGATGTTTTTACGCAACTATTGCAGAACCGGAAGAACTGTGAATTTTTCTTGCTGTAGTTCAATCAATCCATTGACAAGACTGATATAGCCCAGCTGAATGTTTTTCTTGCATTCCTTTTTCAAGGATTTCATTTTTTTTAAAGTTTTAAATCTAAAGAGAATTCTCACCCTCTTAGTGTTTTAAAGTGAGAACGAGGATGGTGATATCTACATTAAATTCAAAAAGGTAGATGCTCGAGAAAAACATTCCAATCAAGAAACTGGTTTCCATCCCGACTGATGGTGTATCAGCCATGCTTGTTGCATTTTACAGAAATTGTCCTGATTTCTCATCTTTTTTTCTCAGTTACCATTTTATAATCCCCCAGCAAGCATTAGCATGTAGATTTATAGACTTTTCTCATGCAATGAAAGTTGATGGCAAGATAGGAAACTTTATTCATGCAAAAGACCTTCAGTACTGTTTGTTTAAATCCTCACTGAATAAACTCGATGCTGCTTCCAGTGAATTAATCCTTCGTACTAATGTCAGGTGGTTAAGTCCAAGCAATGTTTTGCAAAGGTTTTTAGATCTCGTGCCTGACACTGGCATTTTTCTTGAATCAAGGAATGAAGTGTGCAGTAAGTTGTTTGAGCAATGTGTGGCTGTTCAATTCTGAGTTACTTACAGAGATAAGATCAAAAATAGACGAGCAGTGATGTGAACTGCAGAGAGAGGACCGAAACCTAGCACAATGCCCAATTTGTCATCGCACGGTGAAAAAATATGTCAACTCATGGCCAATGACATGCTGTGGTTTTGGGACACAGAACAAGCAGCAGCATTCATTGAAATCAATCAAACAGCAGCACCAGTGCATAAATACTACTATGTAAATGATAAAGTCACCCTGGAATATGATGCCAGCAAAACACATCTTGGAGCATCCCAATTGCAGCAAGTTGGCAGTGCTTTTGCAAACAGTGTGCTAATACAAGCAGAAAGGTGTCAATCCTGGATGAAGAAAGGGTGCTTATTCATTTGCTTTGCTTGAGAACTTTTGTCTTCTCCAGCTGTTGATGAAAATGTGACAGTCAAATTTGACCTCAAGCCTTTTTAAAAGCTGCACATGAGCCAGTGCAATGTTTATAATGAGTAGGAAATGAAGGAAGCTAGAGAACCATTCTTGTCAAATGACATCCCAGACAGACCATGGATGAAACTGGGAGTACTTCTCTTCAATTGGAAGCACGCTAGCTTTTGGAGCGCCGCTCCTTCATTAGGTGGTTGTGATGAAGGAGCGGTGCTCCAAAGGCTAGTGTGCTTCCAATTAAACCTGTTGGACTATAATCTGGTGTTGTGTGATTTTTAACTTCTATAACAAGTGTTACTGAAGTCATAATTAGTAATAAGCATGAGAGAAAAAAGAAATCAAGGTGAAATGGCAGCAAGCCAACTCTCATTTTGACAAAATTGTTGAAACATTGTCAGAGTTAATCATTGGAAAGCCAGCAGGGCTCAAGTATTCAAAGCTCTCAACAAGAGCCAACCCAAGTGGTTGACCAGGAAGGTATATAATATTATATTATATATATATATATATAATATATATATATTATATAATATATTATATATATATATAATATATAAAATATATTATATTTATATATAAAATATATATATATATTATATACACATATATCATCCAGTAAACCCAGGAGTCCATGGCAATCCAACTACTGCAGTAGAATAATGTTTGCCTCAGTAACAACAAATGACACCTCCCAATCTCACTGGAAGGGGCGGCATGGTAGCTCAGTGGTTAGCACTGCTACCTCACAGCACCAGGGCCCTGGGTTCAATTCTCATCTCGGGCAACTGTCTGTGTGGAGTTTGCACATTCTCCCCGTGTCTGTGTGGGTTTCCTCCGGGTGAAATTGGCGGCACGGTGGCACAGTGGTTAGCACTGCTGCCTCACAGCGCCAGAGGTTCAATTCCCGCCTCAGGCAACTGACTGTGTGGAGTTTGCACATTCTCCCCATGTTTGCATGCATTTCCTTCGGGTGCTCAGGTTTCCTCCCACAGTCCAAAAATGTGCAGGTTAGATTAAATTGGCCATGCTAAATTGCCCGTAGTTTTAGGCAAAGGGGTAAATGTAGGAGAATGGGTCTGGGTGGGTTGCGCTTCAGCGGATTAGTGTGGACTTGTTGGGCTGAAGGGCCTGTTTCCACACTAAGTATTCTAATCTAACAATGAATCTGTACTGTGAAATGTAGGTGGCAAATTGACCAATGTGAGAAACCACTGGATTATTTGTTATAAGTATAGTATGTGAAGATATATTTATCTGACTGTGAATGCTCCTGTGATTGCAACTAACTTGTTTGGACACAGCAATCTAGCTGCTTAAGGAGAGGCTATGGATATTGAACATAGTGGTTATTTGCTTCCATCCTCTGTACAGTCTTTATCAGAGAGTCTGCTGGTCCTCTTTCATTTCTTGTCCACCTCCTGCACTAAAATCTCCAATGCTGTGTCAGACCACATTGGAGCATGTTTTACATGCTTAACCAAAATTGGCAAATGTTTTCCCTAGTGTGCCTTTTGCAACCAATTCTACTGCTCAATGCAGTCAGAATATACCTTCACCGTAAAAAAGATAGATTGTATTTAAGTAATGCAAGTTAGCTTTAAAATGGCACTGGCCTTTACATGTTTAGTCCTCTGAGGTATGTAATTGCCGAACAATATATTTTTAACTGGGTTGCACATTTTTCTTATTTATGAACTGACAGGACAAAACTTGCCTGCCTGCTTTTGAAGGAATAAGTAAAGGTTAACCGCATTGAAATCTTTGTGCTCATTTTATGTTTTATACAATTCTTCACCCATTTATTCTGGATATTACTTTCATTTCTGGTGGAGGTATTGATATCATGATCAGTTTCTCAATGCTTTAGGTAAGGACTGAACACCTTACTAATGCAAACTGATAAACATTTATTAGCAGAGACGTGGTAGAGTAGGACTCATTAAAACCTACATAATGCAAATTCTAGTTCACTGTGGCCTAACATCATTAGACATCACTGAAGATGCAGTCTGTTAGCATGTAGCTATTAATCCCATACACAGCACCTCCATCTGTGTATTCTCTAGCCTTTAACCAATTACATTACAAATGAATTTCATTTTCATCCTACACGTGCTTCACACCCAAGTTTCTTGAAACAAAGTTGTTAATTTCCAACAGTAAGAGACATGTGCATTCCATCATTTTCTCCTTGGAACACAAAAGCAGTGGCAAACTGAAAAGCCAGGTTTTGTCAATAACTGGTACCTGAGCTCTGAGACTGATGACTTGAAGGCAAAAAGCAGTGAATGCTGATTAAAGAAGAACTGATTCAAAGACAAATCTTCAGGACCTGAATCCACAGATACTCATAAAGAGGAAGAGAAAACTGACATTTCCCTTCTGTTTTTCCTTCTTTCCTTTGTTCACAGGAAAAGAAAGATAACAATTAGGCTGGAAAATATAAAGCACTTGCAGCTCCATTGGAGAACTTTGCAGCTGTGTCATCCATTGCTGCTGCAACAATAATAGATTTATTCAACAACACATCCAGAAATGCATCAGGTAGGTGAATAAAGAACATTCTGAAAACAAAAAAACTACTACTCCTAAGGTAAGAATTTCTCATTGTGTAGATAGTCATATAAATGTCACATCTTCAGCTTGAGGCTGCTTCTCTGCAGACAATGACCTTTTGGAAACACCAGCAAGAATTTAAGATTTCATCATTAGTCACAATTTGAAGAAATTATATCGTTTTGGATAAATTGAACTAATTAAATACTTTTGGACATTTAAATTAGGATGTGTATCTATAGGAAGCTTTCAGTATTATCTGTAGACTTGGTTAAAGACTCAGAACTGGACACTGCAATCAGCTATTTTCTTTACAAGAGCTATGTTAGTAATAGGGACATGAAGGTTCATCACTTAAAGACACTTCTGTATGAGATTGTAATTGCTGATGCTGCGTGGCAATGGTCTATGAATGGAATGAACAGCCAAATTCACTTTTTGGTTTAATTGGGTTCACAGTATAGAGGTTCATCCCAAAGAAAAGAAAAAAGATCCAGGGGGCGTTAGACAGCCATAGCTGATAAAGGAAGACGAGAAATGTATCAAAGAAAAAGAGAGAGCCTATAAAGTGGCTAAGAGCACTGAGAAATCAGAAGAATGGGAAGACTACAAAAACAGAGGATAACAAAGAGAGAAATAAGAAAGGAAAAGATAAAATATGAAGGTTAGCTAGCTAGTAATATTAGAAATGACAGTAAAAGTTTCTTTCAATATGTAAGAAACAAACAAGAGGCAAAAGTAGAAATTGGGCTGCTCCAAATTGATGCAGGAAGGGTAGTGCTAAGAGATAAGGAAATAGCTGAAGAACTTAATAAGTACTTTGCGTCAGTCTTCACAATGGAAGATGAGTAATATGCCAACAATTAAGGAGAGTCAGGAGCAGAGTTGAATATGGTACCATTACAAAAGGGAAAAGTGTAAGAAAAGCTAAAAAGGTCTAAAAATTGATAAGTATCCTGGCCCCAATGGACTACATCCTAGAGTTCCGAGGGAGGTGGCTGAGGAAATAGCGGAGGCATTGGTTGTGATCTTTCAAAAGTCACTGGATTCAGGGAAAGTCCCAGATGATTGGAAAAATCACTGTTGTAACCCCCTTATTCAAGAAAAGATCAAGACAAAAGATGGAAAATTATAGCTGATTGGCCTAACCTTGGTTGTAGGTAAAATTCTAGAATCCATCGTTAAGGATGCTATTTCTAAATTGTTGGAAGTGCAGGGTCAGATTTGACCAAGTCAGCATGGATTTAGTAAGGGTAGGTCGTGCCTGACAAATGTATTAGAATTCTTTGAAGAGGTAACAAGTATGTTAGACCAGGATGTTATCTATCTAGCCTTCCAAAAGCCTTTGATAAGGTGCCTCACGGGAGGCTGCTGAGTAAGATGACGGCCCATGGTGTTTGAGGTGAGCTACTGGCATGGATTGAGGATTGGCTGTTTGACAGAAGGCAGAGAGTTGGGGTAAAATGTTCTTTTTCAGAATGGCAGCTGGTGGTGTTCTGCGGGGTTCAGTATTGGGGCCACAGCTGTTTACTTTATCTATTAATGATCTGGATGAAGGGACCAGGGGCAATCTAGCGAAGTTCACCAATGATACAAAGTTAGGTGGACAGGCAGGTAGTGCTGAGGAGGTGGGGAGGCTGCAGAAAGATTTAGACAGTTTAGGAGAGTGGTCTAGGAAATGGCCGATGAAATTCAATGTGAGCAAATGTGAGGTCTTGCACTTTGGAAAAAAGAATACAGGCATGGACTATTTTCCAAATGGTGAGAAAATTCAAAAAGTCAAAATATAAAGGGATCTGGGAGTGCAAGTCCAGGATTCTCTAAAGATTGACTTGCAGGTTGAGTCCATGGTTAAGAAAGCAAATGTAATGTTTTCATTTATTTCAAGATGGTTGTAATAGAAAAGCAGCGATGTGCTTCTGAAACTTTATAAAGCTCTAGTTAGGCCCCATTTGGAATACTGTGTCCAATTTTGGGCCTCACACTTCAGAAAGGACATGCTGACACTGGAGCATGCTCAGCGGAGATTCACACGGATGATCCCTGGAATGGTAGGCCTAACATACGATAAACGGCCAAGGATCCTGCGATTGTATTCATTAGAGTTTAGAAGGTTGGGGGGAAGATCTAATAGACGCTTACAAGATAATGCATGGCTTAGAAAGGGTGGATACTGGGAATTTGTTTCCATTAGGCAGGGAGACTAGAACCCGTAGGCACAGAGGGGGTCAATTTAGAATGGAAATGAGGAAACATTTCTTCGGCCAGAAAGTGGTGGGCCTGTGGAATTCATTGCCGCAGAGCACAGTAGATTACATTACAGTGTGGAAACAGGCCCTTCGGCCCAACAAGTCCACACCGACCCGCCGAAGCGAAACCCACCCATACCCCTAACCTAACACTACGGGCAATTTAGCATGGCCAATTCACCTGACCCTGCACATCTTTTGGACTGTGGGAGGAAACCGGAGCACCCGGAGGAAACCCACGCAGACACGGGGAGAACGTGCAAACTCCACACAGTCAGTCGCCTGAGGCGGGAATTGAACCCGGGTCTCAGGCGCTAAGAGGCAGCAGTGCTAACCACTGTGCCACCGTGCCGCCCTAGTAGAGGCCGGAACATTAAATGTCTTCAAGGCAGAGATTGATAAATTCTTGATCTTGCAAGAAATTAATGCTATAGGGAGAGTGTGGGTAAGTGGAGTTGAAATGTCCATCAGTCATGATTAAATGGCGGAGTGGACTCGATGGGTTAAATGGCCTTACTTCCACTCGTATGTCTTATGATCTTATGTTTTATTGTCTTATGGTCTTTTGTCATCGTTTTCCACATAGTACTCATTCTCCTCTAAGAATATTGAAGAGCTGTCATCAGAGTCATCATCTACACTGTCTTCAAGGATTAAAATAATATTCAAGACCTGTCTTCCAACAACCGTTTTATGTTGGTGATACCTGTTTCACGTCCACTCAAATCACCTCCACACCTTATTGTGAGACACATTTTCTGTAATTATTCCTTCAAATGTAGTAATCTGTTCAGTCCGCTTTGCCTTGTATGGTACAGAAAAGCAACATATTAATCCAACTAGAAAAAGCTCTTGTGTTGAATAAGAAAGGGTTTAATCCAAATTGTAACTAGATACAGATTTTTTTAATAAAGTTGATATTGTTAAAAAGAATGAGGACCACCTGAATGCTGGGTGTTATATCGTTGAAATCCATGAGTCCACATGACATCATCACAGTGGGTGGTACATAGGGCTGTCCTCAGCAGTACATTTTTCAGACCTCTGCACCCCTATACACAGTTATTCTCTCCCAACTTCTAATTTAGATTAATAGAGTTATATTGGATGGAAATAGACCTTTTGGTCCAACTCATCAGTGCCAACCAGATATCCTAAATTGATCTTGTCCCATTTACCAGCATTTGGCCCATTTCCCTCTGAACCATTTCTATTCATGTGCCCATCCAGATGCCTTTAAAATGTTGTCATTGTACTTGTGCCCTCCACTTCCTCTGGCAGCTCTTTCCATACATGAACCATCTGTATAAAAATATTGCCAGTCAGGTCCTTTTATATCTTACCCCTCTCACTTTAAACCTGTGCTATACTGGCAAAAACAAATCTTGGCTATTCATTCTATCCATGCCCCTAATGATTTCATAAACCCCTATAAGGTTACTCCTCAGTCTCCAACAGTCCAAAACAGCCCCAGACTATTCTGCCTTTTCCAATATCTCAAACCCTCCAACTTTGTCAATCTTTTGATTAGATTCGATTTCCTACACTGTAGGAAGCCCACACAGACATGGGGAGAATGTGCAAACTCCACACAGACAGTTGCCCGAGGGGGGGAATTGAATCTGGGCCTCTGGCGCTATAAGGCAGCAGTGCTAACCACTGAACCATTGTGCTGCCCAATTTCTGAACCCTTTAAAAGATTAACAATATCTTTGCTGTAACAGGGAGACCAGAATGAATGCAGTATTTTAAAAGTGGCCTAACCAATGTCCTGCACAGCTGCAGCATGATCCCCCAAGTCCTATACTCATTGCACTGACCAATGGATGCAAGCGTGCCAAATGCCTGTCTACCTCCTACTCCACTTTCAAAGAGCTGTGCACCTGCACCCCTAGGTCCCTTTATTCAGCAACACTCCCCAGGGACCTACCATTAGCTGTATATATCCTGCCTTGGTTTGCCTTACCGAAATGCAACACCTCACATTTATCTAAGTTAAACTACGTCTGCCATGGGCCCATCTGATCAAAGCCTTGTTGTCCATCGCAACAATTTTATTATCTGTAAACTTACTAACCATTCTTCTTATATTCACTTAAAAATCTTTCATATAATGATGAAAAGCAGCGTACCCAGCACCGATTCTTGTAGCATACTGTTGGTCACAGGCCTGCAGTCCAAAAAATAAGCATCCACCATTACCACCCTCTGTCTCCTACCTTCAAGACAATTTTGTATCCAATTGGCTAGCTCTCCCTGTAAAGATCAATGGAAGATCTAAAATGCCATCTTGAATGATTGGTCATCCTCGTCCTCAATGCAACATTTCCTGCTTTTTTTTTAACTGTCTCCTCAAAAGGTTTACAATTTTAAATGAAGATAAATTCACAGTGAAATGAATCAACCTTATTGTATTTAACAACTGAAGAATGAAAATAATTCCAAGATACAGAAGCTTATCTGCCTAATTAGGAACAATTCTGATTGGGTATAATATGCAGAGTATTAGTAATGCCTTTCCCACTGTATAAAAGTATACATATGTATCTCCCCTACAACTGTTATTGAAACATCTCCATCGTCCTGATGTCAAATGAAAGATGATTAGAGAAATTCAGGATTCAAGCTTGTTATGGCTTCTGAACAAATAGGTACATTTGTTTCTGTATCCAATTTAAAATTGATCCTCTCACCATTTGCTATGGTATCTGCAGACCAAAAGTGTTTTTGAGGGTTTACATTTCCCCTAAGAGGAATGTATCCTGTTATTCTACACCCTCTATTTAGGGAAAGTTGCAGGTTTGGAGCGGTCGGGTTTTAAATTTTTGTCCAGCACATGGAAGTCATTGATGAAGCAACCTACTTATTAGGATGTTACCATATATCTTATGTGCTACACCCCATCATAGTTCAATGGTTTTGTCATAACAAATTTCTCTTCACCCAGCATACTCTCCCACTTCACAAGATTTATGCTTCTGACCTGCATTGACATTTCTAAATATGCTGACACCACAATCTCAATAGTTATCAGGCTTACATCACTTTCAAATGGAAGTTCTTCCCTGTGGTAAATCATCTTCCTTTGTTGACAAAATTCTAAGTAAGTTGTCCCAGGTAAGTTCAACTTCAATATGAAATACATAGCATTTGTTTGGCAAAATATCTTCCTATGCTAATTAACAAACAAGATGATCTTTTGTTACCTGAATGATCTATAAATCTCAATTTTTCTCTCTCTGACTTATGAAAGCCTTGGATAACACTCTCACTTATGTATGGATACCTGGCATTGGAGACATTGGACTTCCACTTCCCCTCTTCATTTACTCATGGAGGTTCCGTTGGACTAACTGCCTGCAGGCCTGTGGCCAATTTAGGCTTTTAAGTAAGCAATTACTGGCACATTGAGAGGTTTACCACACCATCAGTTTTCAACTGATGACAGATACGGCCCACAATAAGCAACAATTCACGGTCCCTTTACCCTAGATAAAATATCAAGGGAAGAAGGTCCAACAATCATTTAGTGGCTGATGGCCATTAATAGACTTGAGATGACATTTCTACTACACAAGGACAGAACATGACCAGACAGCTGTCAACCAACCAGAAACTGTTAGATCTCCAGTACCTACAGTACCACTAGGAGTGGTGACTACAGCTGGTTCTGCATTCAAGTATTGAGGAGGCATTTCACTCTGTTTTGGGACTTAGTAATTGCGAGCCAGTCATGAGGAGAATAGCAGACCAGGGTTTCAGAGACCATCAGGGAAGGTGCACTTGAACATGTTGAGTGCACAACACCTTGAGTTATGGGGATATTAACAGGGACCTACCCTCCTTGTCATTAGCCTGTGCAGAGAGACTTGCACGTCGTCCACTTGGCTGTCATGGTTTTTTTCTCTTAGTCAGTTAAATCCCAGAAGCTAGAGCGAGGTCCTCAAAAAGTAATATTTCCCACGTAAGGTCCTCATTGGCCCACTGGCAGGCAAGCAGGCCAACTGATAAACCTGATAAGATAGCTGTTAAATTCTGGTTGGGACAGTGGGGTCAGATGGGTGGAGAACAAGCTCCAGGAATTGACATGCCTCCTCACTCATTTCCTAGCCATCAAGCTTGCAAGCAAAGGAGCTTACAATCCAGCTCTTTACTACTTTTGCCTATTTTTTGTGTGCTTTTCAGAGAAAACGTATGGATTTTCACAAGGCTTATCATATTGCACTATCATAATTCAGTAACACCTTCCAGTTGATGCTGAATAACAGAGAAAACTGATAGAAATCAAAACATGCAGAGTAGAAGCAGCTTATAAAAGGTGACAAAGAGTCGGCATTTTGTGTTAAAAGTGCAGCACAAAATCAATCATTGATGAGCATGTTGGAGGAAGAGCAGGCTGAATGTTAGATGAACATCTGACTGAACCAACATCATTGGAGGTGAACTATCAGCACTCACACATCTACTCTTATGTCTCATTGTGAGCACAGCAAATACTGCAACAAGCTGAACTTCAGAAAGGAATAGTGTATGCAAAAGCCATTTCAGCAAATTTTCATTTATTGATTTGTACCATTTTGTGAAAATAGGACAGTGGATAATGAACAGCATCTGGATAGTAGTACCAGTGAAATGAAACATATACTCTATTTCTCGGGGTTATTTTAATTTGTAGCAGGAGTTTGGGTCAGTCGTGTTTTTGTATAGAACATGATATACCCTCTATCATTCAAATATAAAAATCGCCACAAATGATAAGTTAATAGCTGGGTATGATACAAATTATCACTGACAGAATTTGCATAATTATTCATGCACCTGTAGCTAATGTCTTTACTGTTATTCACAATTAAAATATAAGTCATGAAATTAAAGGTTGTTTCCTGTGCATATCTTTAAAAAGACAAAAGTGTGTAATTAAGCAACCTTGATAACAAGAGAACAGACAACTAATATGAACTTCAGTGTAAGGACTCCTATGAATGCAGAGATCTTGAGGACTAGGAGAGGCAAAGAACAGCAAATGAATATAGACAAAGTTATACACACACAAATACAAAGAACATACTGATGAACTCTAAAGAACTTGGAAAAGGTTTAATGTGCAATAATAGCAGATTATCGAGAGATTAGCGACCATTGTAATGATACAAGGTAAAAATGAGTAGTAATGAGTTAAGATATCAGAAGTGGCTTTGGAAGAATTGTAAACATGCCCAAGGAGAATCATTATCAATATTTACTATCCAAAATAAAAACACACAAAAGGAGATATAAATTAAAAGCATTAATGAGAAGTTGTGCCTGAAATTGTTGAACACATTCACGTGTTGGAAGTCTTTAAAAAACCCAATCAAAACATGAGGTGCTTTTCTTAACATATGTTGAGCTTCATTGGAAGCCAAGGAGGGAGATGTCACCATAGGAGGGGAATATGAATGCACATCTTTGGAGTAAGAACAGGTCATTCAACCACTTAAATCTGCGCTGCCATTTACTAAGATCATGGCTGATCTCACTGTGAACTCTACTTTCTTATTTCCCCCTATATCATTTGATTTCTTTGCCACATTGAATTGTTTTTACTGCTGAGTTAAATCAATTCATAGACCCTGCTGCCATTGATCTCTGGAAAGAAAGTGCAACAGGCTATTGAACTTCTGAGAGAGAAACTTCCACCTAATTTTTATCTTAATTGGGAGACTTATTATTAGGACTGAATCTGTTGGGTTCTTTCAGGAACACTTCATCAAGAATCACCTCTATTCTTCTAAATGCCAATAGGTGCAGGTCTAGCCTGTCTAAACACACTTACTAGACAACATATTAATGCCTCAAATAGGATTTCATTAAACTGCTTCAATTGCAATTATCCCCTTTCTTAAATAAGGAGGCCATAACAGTATAAGACCATAAGACATAGGAGTGGAAGTAAGGCCATTCGGCCCATCGAGTCCACTCCGCCATTTAATCATGGCTGATGGGCATTTCAACTCCACTTACCCGCATTCTCCCCGTAGCCCTTAATTCCTTGTGACATCAAGAATTTATCAATCTCGGCCTTGAAGACATTTAGCGTCCCGGCCTCCACTGCACTCTGTGGCAATGAATTCCACAGGCCCACCACTCTCTGGCTGAAGAAATGTCTCTGCATTTCTGTTCTGAATTTACCCCCTCTAATTTTAAGGCTGTGCCCACGGGTCCTAGTCTCCCCACCTAACAGAAACAATTTCTTAGCGTCCACCCTTTCCAAGCCATGTATTATCTTGTAAGTTTCTATTAGATCTCCCCTTAACCTTCTAAACTCCAATGAGTACAATCCCAGGATCCTCAGTCATTCCTCATTATGTTAGACTTACCATTCCAGGGATCATACGTGTGAATTTCTGCTGGACAAGCTCCAGTGCCAGTATCTCCCTCCTGAGGTGTGGGGCCCAAAACTGGACACAGTACTCCAAATGGGGCCTAACCAGAGCTTTATAAAGTCTCAGTAGCACATCGTTGCTTTTATATTCCAACCCTCTGGAGATAAATGACAACATTGCGTTTGCTTTCTTAATCACGGATTCAACCTGCATGTTTACCTTTAAAGAATCCTCGACTAGCACTCCCAGATCCCTTTGTACTTTGGCTTTATGAATTTTCTCACCGTTTAGAAAGTAGTCCATGCTTGTATTCTTTTTTCCAAAATGCAAGACCTCGCATTTACTCATATTGAACTTCATCAGCCATTTCCTGGACCACTCTCTCAAACGGTCTAGATCCTTCTGCAGCCTCCCCACTTCCTCAGTACTACCTGCCTGTCCACCTTTCTTCGTATCATCGGCAAACTTCGCTAGAATGCCACCAGTCCCTTCACCCAGATCATTAATATATAACGTGAACAGCTGCGGCCCCAACACTGAACCCCGTGGGACACCGCTTGTCACCGGCTGCCATTCCGAAAAAGAACCTCTTTTCCCAACTCTCTGCCTTCTGTCAGACAGCCAATCCTCAATCCATGCCAGTTGCTCACCTCGAACACCATGGTCACTCACCTTACTCAGCAGTCTCCCGTGTGGCACCTTATCAAAGGCCTTTTGGAAGTCTAGCTAGACCACATCCACTGGGTTTCCCTGGTCTAACCTACTTGTCACCTCTTCAAAGAATTCCAACAGGTTTGTCAGGCACGACCTCCCCTTACTAAATCCATGTTGACTTGTTCTAATCCGACCCTGCTCTTCCAAGAATTTAGAAACCTCATCCTTAACGATGGATTCTAGAATTTTACCAATAACCGAGGTTAGACTAAATGGTCTATAATTTTCCATCTTTTGTCTTGATCCTTTCTTGAACAAGGGGGTTACAACAGCGATCTTCCAATCATCCGGGACTTTCCCTGACTCCAGTGACTTTTGAAAGATCTCAACCGACGTCTCTGCTATTTCCTCAGCCACCTCCCTCAGAACTCTAGGATGTAGCCCATCGGAGCCAGGAGATTTTTCAATTTTAAGACCTTTTAGCTTTTCTAGCACTCTCTCTTTTGTAATGGCAACCATGCTCAACTCAGCCCCCTAACTCCCTTTAATTGTTGAGATATTACTCATGTCTTCCACTGTGAAGACTGAGGCAAAGTACTTATTAAATTCTCCAGCTATTTCCTTATCTCCCATCACTAGCCTTCCAGCATCAGTTTGAAGTGACCCAATGTCTACTTTTGCCTGTCGTTTGTTTCTTATGTATTGAAAGAAACTTTTACTATCATTTCTAATATTACTGGCTAGCCTACCTTCATATTTGATCCTCTCCTTCCTTACTTCTCTCTTTGTTATCCTCTGTTTGTTTTTGTAGCCTTCCCAATCTCCTGATTTCCCAGAAGATTGGGATATATAGTATTCCAACTGTGATCTCGTAATGCCCTATATATCTACAAAAGAACTAATCTACTTTTATGTCCCATTCCCCTTGCAATATCTAATAACATTAATTTTGCCTTCTAAATTGTTTGTTGTCCCTCTGTACAAACCTTTTGTGATTCATGCACCAGGGCACCTGTACCTCTGAGTTTGGCAATTTCTCTCTCGTTAAATAACATGCTGCTCCTCTATTATTCCTGCCAAAGTTGACAAGTTCATGATTTCCTACTTTATACTCTACCTGCCAAATTGTTGTGCACTCACTTACCAAGTCCCTTTGGAGACATTTTATATCCTCTTCACAACTTGGTCTCCTATATACCTTTGTAACATCACCTAATGTAGCGACCATGCATTCAATTTTTTCATTTAAAATTAAATTATTGGAAATCAGTCACCTAGATTGTACTTGTTCTCCTTAATGCAAGGGAAAGCATTGAGCAGTAATTATTATGCTGAATTGAAACATTTGCTAGCAAACTGCTGCTTCTCAAGAGAACAGTATTTGGCACCTTGCATGGTGAAGAGATAAGGTAAATATTTTGAGCTTGTATGATAAGGTATCATGGGAAGTGTCAGGGATGTTGTGAAGTAAACAAGGGTGTTGTGGAGTGAAAGGGTAGGGAAGTTATTTTTGTTGTTGGAATCACAATGGAGATGACTAAGTTATGCAAACGAAAACTGTCAGCCTATTATTATTACCCATTTCAGAAAAGTTGCAAGAACATATTTTTAGCATTAGAGCGACAGTGCTCTTGGACAAGGATTGAGTGATCAGAACCAACATAATTTTTTTAAAGGTGGGTCTAATCTAACAAACCTACGAAATTATTTGAGAAAGCAACTAATGAAAAAATGATGGGATTGTTTAAGGCTTTATGGACTTCCAGGTGACATTCAATAAGGTTCCATGAAAGATACTGTTAAAGGAAATGGGAATTGGTTGTGAAATTGACTAAGAGATCAAAAACAGAGTTGAGATGATGGACAGAATTTTCCTATTTTCAGTTGCGGTTATCTGTTAAGTATGATTCATGGTACTGACTGCTAGGGCTTGGAGAGACTTTTCTCAGATAATCTTCAGCTCTACACCTTATTAATTCTGTTACCAGACTCTTGGTGCCTTTCTTGGGGGTCAGATAGGTGGAAAGCTGGAGATGCATACTACTGTTGGGACCTTTGACATTCAATCCCCTGCTGTCATATTAAAAACCTGGCTGTATACCACTTCAAACAAAGGAGAGGGGAAAAAAAAAAAATGGGCCTTACACTGAAAAGCCTGATGGTTATCATCAAGGATATAGCCCAGAGAAAAGGAAACCATACTCCCCATTTCATGGGCAGTGACCTGTACATTTTGGTGGATGGCTGGTGCAAAGGAAGTCCAATGTCACCATTGCAAGCCAAAATAGAACAAAAATGTCACACAGGTCAATGCTGTGTCCCAAGTTAAATGGAGTACTCAAAAGTTCAGGAAGAAGGTCAAAGACCTTTTGCCATAACAAAGATAATTGCAAGCATCTTCTCTCTGCTACTTTACACAAACACACTGAGTGCTGACACTCACTTTAACTCTACCATTGCACACATCTCTCACCAAGGCTCTCATGTACTATGGCTCTCACTATTGCAGGCATTATGTGGATTCAACAGCTCTCCATTAAGCTCATCCTCCAAGACTACTAACCCTTTCTTTCATCTGTAATTTCTACTCACCAGGGACTCGCCACTGCCTCTCCTACTCATGCAACACCAGCAGCTGCTCTTCCACCCACTTTTACTGTACTCAATCCCCCCCTTTTGTCTCAGAAGGAAGAATTGACCGTTCCCCTAATTGATTTCTCCACAGCACCTTGACTGATGTATATAATCCCTGGACTGGAGGACTGATTTGATAGGTTAATTAGGGGGACAAAACTATACGATCTTTACTGGGAGTCAAGATCAAGGGCACGGTGGCTCAGTGGTTAGCACTGCTGACTCACAGTGCCAGGGACCCGGGTTCAATTCCCGCCTCGAGCAACTGTCTGTGTGGAATTTACACATCCTCCCCGTGTCTGCGTAGGTTTCCTGCAGGTGCTCCGGTTTCCTCCCACAGTCCAAATATGTGCAGGTTAGGTGAATTGGCCATGCTAAATTGTCCTTAGTGCTAGTTGCATTGGTCAGGGGTGAATGTAGGGGAATGGGTCTCGGTGGGTTGCTGTTCCGAGGGTCAATGTGGACTTGTTGGGACAAAGGGCCTGTTTCCACACTGTAGGGAATCTAATCTTAAAATGATCATTTTACCAATGACCAAGAAGCACTTCTCCACACAAAGTTATGAAAATTTGGACTTGTTTTCTCAAAGAGTTGCGCGACTAGGTCAATTGAAAATGTCAAAATTGTAATGTGCACTTTTTTTATTAAACAAGGGAAGTAAAGATTGTGGGATCAATCTCCATATCATATAGAGATACGATACAGTTCAACCGTGAATGATGGGACAGATTAAGGAAATTGAATAGCCTACTCCTGATTTTATGTTCCTTCCGATGTTCTAATTTACAATTCAAAAATCTGAATGTAATCAAGACTAAAGAGTTGATGGTACAAACATTGGCAAATTGTTTCATCTTATTAAGTGTTACGCGTTACAAGTATTATTGATGACACTGATACAGAACTTTCTTGTGACAAAATTAAATATTTATGCATCATGTCTTTTTGCTTAACCATGTTTTCATCGTTGAAATTAAGTTCAGTTTAAGAAATAACTATTAATAATTATTCATTGTATAATAAAATTACCTATTGCTAGAAACAATCCAATTGAGATGATGGTGTAATGACAATATCAAATGTAGACAATTGATGGGCAATTTTATTATAGTATTTAATACTTGAGAATTTTGTGGATAGAAATGTTATCAAAATGGGAGGAAAAGCACCAATTTAAAATGAACACAAGTATTTCCTGACCCATGCAGGTTGACCAAATTTGATGCAACCAACCTAGATTACACAGAAAGAGAAAGTGAGGACTGCAGATGCTGGAGATCAAAGCTGAAAATGTGTTGCTGGAAATGCGCAGCAGGTCAGGCAGCATCCAATGAGCAGAAGAATCGACGTTTCGGGCATGAGCCCTTCTTCAGGCTCATGCCTGAAACGTCGATTCTCCTGCTCCTTGGATGCTGCCTGACTTGCTGCACATTTCCAGCAACACATTTTCAGCTAGATTACACAGAAGCCAATCTGAACTGAAATTAATATTTTATTTCAAGATGACTAATGCAATCAACCTCTATCTGAGAGACATGGAGCGGTCTTTTAGAATGGAGATAAGGAGAAACTTCTTCAGCCAGACAGTGGTGAATCTGTGGAACTCATTGCCACAGAAGGCTGTGGAAGTCACATCATTGAGTATATATAAGACTGAGATAGATAGATTCTTGAGTATCAAGGGTTATGGGGTGAAAGTGGGAGAATGAGGTTGAGAAGCTTGTCAGCCATGATTGAATGGCGGAGCAGATTCAATTGGACGAATTGCCTTATTTCTGCTCCCATGTCTTATGATCTTTGTTCAGGCTGCTCATGGCTGAAGCAGCATAAAATGGCTGAACTGTAAACAAAACATGCTGGAAATCTCAGTGGGTCAGACAGTATCCATGGCAAGAGAGAGCAAGCTGATGTTGAGTCGAGACGACTCTTCAGAGCTCGGCTGCCCGACTCATTGTGATTGCCAACATTTTTTTTTGTTTTCAGTACAGATTCCAGCATCTGCAATAATTTGCTCCTAACATGAATGAAAGTGTTTTTCCAGTTAATGTAAAAATATGCTGAAGAAGGTTATTAGCTGAAAGAGCAGTTTCCATTGTTTGAAGTTAAACTATGAGCTGGAGTGACTTCAGTGAAGGATGTATGCAAGGTAACAAGGTTAAAATAACACACACAAAGGGTTTTGTGAAATGCATACAGAGAAGACATGTTGAATAAGAAGCAAAAATGCAGCTGCTGTTTGCGTAGAGACAGTTTGATAAGGAACGTACTTTGAAATGCTAATAGAAGCCTCTATTGTGGGCTGGTTGAAAGTCTGATACTGACCATGAAATAGAAGGGAAGGGTCTAACCAATATCAGTTAAGATGCCCCTGTAATTGTAGGCACAGGTTATATTTCAAGTATGCAGGTTTAATGGGATTTAACTACATTGCTATGGATATTCAATCTAAAGTGGATAGACAAGGTTCATTCCTATATGTCAGAGAGTGCTATATAACTTGCAGAGGAGATAAGCCTGAAATGTGGTTGAATCAGATGTACTGTGAAAGCCTAAGGATAATTAATAAGGTTCTGGCAAACATTATGAGATCAAGTCAGCTGAAAACTGTCCATCGACTGATTAATCATACGATTGCATGATCTGATTGGATGGGTGAGTATGTAATCAGTCAATAAGATGATTGGTTTGTAAACAGCCAAAGGTGCGGTAAAAGCAAAATGTATTTAAGAAGTTTCCATTTGTTCAGTGGAGAAATTCCAAGGCTGCCAAATGTTTTCTCCCCACTGGTGTAAAACCTTGAAACTCTTTGATAATGGAAGTGGACCTAGCTGTTAAGTGCTGTTTCAGTTAATAATCATTTATTCGGTCCACCTCAACAATCTTCCTCTTTCACATCATTTACATTTTCATGAGAATCTTTGCACGTTGGAGATTGAAACATCACCTATACTTATCAAGCCTGAACACAATGAATTTAACAAATGGATTGAATAAACAGGCTGCTGTTTCAAGGAGGTCTTTCTTTGTCAGAGTTGAGAAGAACTAATTGTAGAACTGAAACAGGATGGAAAATTCTCTTTCTTTCTCTGCCTCTCAAGAAGAAAAGCCCAGTGACAACACTGACTCAAAAGAAACATCAGGAACCTAAGAACTTAAAAGACAACTGAAATATTCTCAATTGTTTACTGTATTAGAAAATAGATTAACTAACTATAGTCACAGGTTAAAATCTTATGCCTGAAGAATATCCAAAAACTCTAAATCCTACGTAATTCTATTTACCTTTTGTCTTGGACAATATCCCCTTTTAATTTTGTAGGTGTATGTCTAAATTTGTGTCGACTGCCTAAAGGCCATAAGCTTGCTGCTGTGTCTTTGTTTTTTTTAGGGTTAGTAGGTAATAAAACTTTTAATTGGCTCCTTCTGCAACAATAAAAAGTGAATCATACTTTAATTTTGTAAAGATATAGTCACAGTCTAAAAAAGAACTTGAATCTTTGTTGCATCTAACTGAAAGGTTAAAAAGAATGAAGTTAGCTCACCTCTCCTTGTGCAGTTATATAAAGGCAGACCTCTTTAGATTGATTTTTTGAAATTCCTGGTGAGATCAATGAGGCACATCCATGAGCTCTCACAACAATGAACTTGATACTTAGTCACCTCCGCGTGACTTACAATACAATTGAGAACAAGTTGGCATATTAACTACACAACTTTGTAAGTAAAAGTAGTAAAATATTTCCAGGAACATCAGCCCCAAAATACAATTAGGAGAAAGCAATAAGAATCAACCAACTAGTGCTCAAAGCAAAAAGTGTTTTTCGGGGAATCCAGAAAATTTTCACTTGAGGATCTTCTATCAAAAGAATCAGAACCCAAAAGAGTTGAATTTATTTTGAACTCAGTCCACCTGTTCTTCTGTATTGTGCTTTCTCTGAGTATCTATAATCAGCATTGCATTAGCATCCAATCTTTGTTCCTCTCTCCTTCACCAAGTTTCCACAGCATATAAAAAGACTGGTCTCTCAATTATCTTGTAGATTCTTCCTTCTAGTTTGAAATGATGTTTTTCTATCAGGCATCACTTCATTGTATGTTTTCCATTTGCTCTAACTGGACCAAATTTTGTTGCTTAATTTCCACTTCAATACCTAGACATATTTTTCACCACGGACTCCAGATGCATAAAAAAAAACTTACTTTTTCCAAGAATTCATAGTTAAACTTAAAACCTTCATTCTGTTCCTTGTTCCTAGTTCAACCTGACAGCTAATCAAATTGGTCTTTAGTCCAATATAATGAGTTATGGCAATGTTATTTTGCTAGGCAAGATAATAGAGCTCTTTCCATTTTGAAAAAAAATAATTTGTTTTGTGGATAGAGTACATGCATAAATATGTTTTGTCCAATGTTCTGATTGCTTTGCTAAGCAAAGCAAATTCAAGCTTGAACATGTCTTTGATTTTGGATGCAGCTTCGCAAATTTAGTTGCAGAGTTTTGCTGAGAAATATTTGACAATGCTACACACCTTATGGTCACCTTTAAAAACACTATTGTGTTTATTGTCACTCAACAGCAGTTTCTAAAATACAAATCTTCCCTGCATGATAATCCATTCGGATATAAGTATGTAATGTTAGGCTCCACAATAGTTGAATCATGAAGCAACTGGAGGCCATGTGGCTCAAAGATTAACATGGGGGAAACAGGTTCAAATTTATGGGAAGTTGGCAACAGTGCTTGGGAAAGAGGGAACCTTTCAGATGGGATGGACTCTAACTGAATCATGCAGTGATCAGCGTTCTGGCAAATCGCATCATGAGGACTATGGATTGGGTTTTTAACAAAATAGTAATGGGGAGTGTGTCCAGTTGAATGCAAAATTAATGGAAGTGGGGATGAGCTCAAGAGAGATTATTCGAGTTTCTGGAGTAAGTTACAGGACAGAGAGTAAGGAAAGTGTCAGGAATCCAACTTTGGGAACAGCAGATAAGGGGAACAACTATGAGAAAGGGTGAGTCAGTGCAGGACTGAGGGTATTGCATGCAGTGTACAAAACAAGGTGAAGGTTGACCACGTTGATTTTTTAGGAAGGCAGGACTGACATTTGAAGAGAGATTGAATCAGTTAAGATTATATCCACCTGTCAGATCCTTTTAGAAGAATGAAAGGGATCTCAGAAATCTGTAAAATTATAATAGGATCTGACAGGTTGGATGTAGGAAAAATGTTCCCAATTGTAGGGGATTCCAGAACCAGAAACCCCGATTTAAGGATAAGGGGTAAACCTTTAGGACGGAGATGAGGAGAAATTTCTTCACCCAGAAAAAGTGGTGAACCTGTGAAATTCACTACCACAGAAAGTGGCTGAGGTCAAAGAATGGGTTTTCAAGCAGGTGATAGATATAGCTCTTGTGGCTAAAGGGATCAAGTGATATGGGCGAAGGCAGAATCAGGGTATTGAGCTCAATGATAGCCATGATCATAATGAATGGTGGAGCAGGCTCAAGAGATTGATCAGAGCAGGAATAGGCTATTCAATGTTAAAAATTGCAGAATACTTATTCTCAGAATTGCTCATGAGCAAAAACTCACTAACGTGTGACAATTATTTTTCCTCCAAGGTACTCCAAGCTTGTTTTCTGTCTTTCACATAGTTAAGCAACTTGCTGAAGACAGAGCATTGCTTGTGAATCCAGATTTGAATAAATTACAAAGCTGTCCCTTCATTAATGATGTGGTGGCAGTGGTGAAATGATTTTATCATTAGACTAGTTGTTGCATTGTGTCTTCAGGATCCTGGAACATTTTTGTGATAATGTCGTGGAGCTGCACATCACTAAGCATAAGTAGTACAGTTTGGATGGCATTAGAACTATCTGGAAGGCTCACATGAACACATCGACCTGGCCAAAGAAGTGCTATTCTATAATACTTCCTTTTATGTTCAAGTCTTGTTGTATGTTACACACCAGTTATTGAGGACATTATTGAGACTAGATTGGTACATGGAATGAGTGACTGTTCTTATGAAAGACGAGATAGTTTCCCTTGGAGTTCAGAAGGGTGAGGTAACTTGATTGAAAATTACCATTCAGGAAAACTGACCTTAACAATGTGGATGTGGGAAGGTTTTTCCTTCTGAAGAGTCAGTCCAAAACTTGGAGCACGAAAATTTGATGAAATGAAGCCATAAGTATATCTTTTAAAAAAAAGTATGCTGACCATGAGATATAACATAGCATGAAGCATTGAACAAATGCAGCAAGATTTGGTCAACATTCAAGCTGAAGCTGATAAGTGGAAAGAAACATTTACACCACCCCAGTGCAAGGCAATAGTACCTCCAACAAGAGAAAATCCAACCTTGCCCTTTGACTTGCAGCGATATCACAATTGCATAATCCTCCACCGTCAATATTGTGGGGTTTAATACTGAGTAGAAACTGAACTGGACCATCCATACTAGAGCCCTTCAAAGGTTGGAAATACTGTAATGAATAAATCACTATCTAAATCTCCAAAGCTAGCCCACTATCCAGAGTGACTTAAATATTTCCAGTTGCCTGGATATATGCTGGTCTGACAACACATAAGAAACTTGACGCCATCTAGGACAAAACAATGCACTTGATTGGCACCCCACCTAAAACCTTTAAAATTTCCTCCTTCCTCCAATGACGTCTAGTGAGAACAATATGTACTGTCTACAAGATTCTTTGCAAAAATTCACAAAGGCTCCTGTGAAACTTTCAAACCTGTGGCCTCCGTTAAATAGAAGAAAACAGATATGTAGGAACACCACTACCTGCAAGTTGTCCTCCAAGTAACACACCATCCTGATTTGTCACCATACCTTCACTGTCACTGGGTTAAAATCCTGAAACTCCCTCCATGATTGCATTGTGTATATACCCACATCACATAGATCTGCAGCTCATCACCATCTTCTGAAAGCAAATCAGGGTTGGGGAGAAAATACTGGACTAGCCAGGGATATGCTCAATCTGTGAATGCATTGAAAAGAAACCAGTTTGCCTTGCAAAACTTTGTGGACTATAATCAGTTATGTAATAACACAATTGCTACTCTGCATCTACCACCAACCAAGTTCTACACTCTAACAGATCCATCAAAAATCAATGCTGACAGTGTGCATTCTGCTTTCCCAAGCTATGCTTTACCTGTGACTCCTTCTAAAGTGGTGCTGAAGTAGCTAATGGCAAACAGGTATAAAAAATGAGGTATTGATTAACGCTTAAACACAAATGAATGTCAAGTCAAAGACATAGCTCCAGAAGAGATCAAAAAAACATATTTAAACAGGTTCTTACCTCCATCTGAGCAGGTAATCGATAATCAAAAATAGAATTAATTTTTATGAGAGACTTTTAAAGAAACTAATTTCAGCACAGAAACAAGCAGGGTTATTCCTCCAGCAATACCAAGTTCTGTCGCCTGGAACCAGCAAAAGGTTGCTTAACACATGACATCAATGAATGAACATTGAAAAAAGAATTTATAGATTTTCTCCAGAAACTATGATTTTTTCTTAATGTTCACTCATCTTTCATTCTATGTAATGTGCTTAAGCATTATTGTACAACCAATCTAATGCCAAATTTACATTTGATATTCACACATAAGCAGTGCTGAATTGGTCATTCAACTAATCAAACCTGTTCCTCACAAATCAATATCTCTCTATCAAAAGATGAAACTATTATATCCATATTATGCCAGGGTCAAATATAGTAAATAAGGACAATATGACATGAACAATCCCCAGGCAATGCTGTCACATTATGTTCTGTTTTGATCTTCTGTATTACCTCTGGTAGCTAAGTCTAAAATATGCTTTTCTTGCAGAATTTGACTTCAACATCTCAGTGATCATAATGCAACAACTGTAATTGAACCAATGTTAGTTATTGCCCCCTTACTCACTCAATAATTTATTTCCAAACTCTAGCTGTTTTTCCAACAGTTAGACAGGTACAAACATCCTAAAATAAAGGATAAATAAAATGGTAAAAGGGTCTTTAAACTAATGTTTAGTGGGGGGGGTGATGGTTCATATTTAAAAATATGGAAAGCAGTGCTCAGGTTACAAGTGATGGGCTAGATTTAATAGTCTGCTGCTCTAGGGGTAAACTTGTTAAATCCAATCCATGGTTTGCTTACCACCCATTGCCTTTACATAATTGTACCAAAGGGTGGGTGTGGTGTTGCTAGTCTTCTATCAGTGGGTCAATTAAGGACCTTAATAGAAAATTAATGACCTATTAAGAATTTTGTCTACCTTTACCAGCATTTAGTTTGTAGTTGGAGGAGGCCAAAATGATCAGCCGTATTCTTCAGGTAGAATAATTAGCAAGCTATCAGTGCCTTGACCCAAAAGTAGTCCCAGCTCACAATTATTGTCTCTGTCCAGGAGAAGAGGAAAACCTATACCCACCCATCTTCAGCTGCTTCATTAAAGCCCTTCTCTCCATCATAAAGTCAGATGTAGGGATATTCACTGATGATTGTGCAATATTCAGCATCACTTGTAGCTCCTCAAATACTGAAGCAGTCCAAATGCAACAAGATCTGGACAATATCCAGGTTTGGGCTAATAAGTGGCAAAATAAGTGGCAATAAGAGACAATCTAACCACCACCCTTGACACTTGATAGTGATACCATCACTGAATTCCACCAGTATTAACGTCCTGAAGGTTATCGTTGACCAGAAACTCATCCGGACTCACCATGTAAACACGATGGGTACAAGAACAGGTCAGAGACTTGGAAATACTGTGGCAAGTTACTCACCTCCTGACTCCCTGAAGTCTGTGCACCATCTATAAGGCACAAGTTAGGGATGTGATGGAATGCACTCTATTTGCTTGGATCGGTCCAGCTCCAACAATACACAAGTAGCTTGAAACAATCCAGGACAAAGTAGCCCACTTGATCGGCACCACATCCACAAACAGCCATTCCCTCTGCCACTGATGCTCAGTAGCAAGTTTGTGCTCTCTAAAAGATGCACTGCAGAAATTCTTCAAATAGCCTCAGACAGTACATTACACACTCATGACCACTTCCACCCAGAAGGATAAGGGGCACAGATACATGGGAACACCACCAACTATAAGTTCCCCTCCAAGCTACTCCCATCCTGACTTAGAAATATATCACCATGCCTTCACTGTCACTGGATCAAAATTCTAGAATTCCCTCCTGAAGAACTTTGTGAGTCAACCTCCAGTAGGTGAACTGCAGCTGTTCATGAAGGCAGCTCACTATCACCTTCTCAAGGGCAAGGAGGAATGAACAATAGAAGCTGGTCAGCCAATGACACTCGCATGCCATGAGTGAATTTTAAAAAAAAATCTCTTAACACATCTCGAAGGTCTTCAACAGAAACTGTCAAGGATTAACAAGGTGAGTGTTTCACAGATGTGCAAACCAGAGAAGCACCAGAGCCCATAACTTTTCTCCCTGGTCATGACTCTGACCTGTGATGAAGGAAAATGGAAATCCAACTGGAGCAAAATACTATCAGCTGCTGATATTCTCACTTTCTGTAATTCCTCAGTTTTATATTACATTATAATTGATCACATTTTTCAATACTAATTGTATCATTGTATAACAACAAAACTGGATTTTAAATAGTAACATATAGGCTGTGATACTCCCAGCTTTCGTCAAAGTGTGGTTGCAGACGAGATAGTTTGTGACTAACACATCACCCCACCATCAAGATAACTTGACCTTTCACTCCCCAATTAGCTTAAGAGCTGACAGCAGAGTGTAGGTAAGTTTCTTGACTTATGGAGAGCCTCAACACTTGCACCTTTGGTCACCAGAAGTTTCAAGTCAGTCATAGGTTGGCGGATGCTGAGTACGAAAGATCATTGGTCAAGACCAATTCCGAAGGGGAGAGGGAGGTATTATTGAGCAGAGGAAAGGTTAAGTGTTCTTTGTCTTTTTGTCATGGGTGTTGGGGGTGTACTGTCATAACAAGTGGACGTCTGAAGCAGGTTCAGGGATATGGCTTTCAGAAACCTCTTCCTTGCCTGCCATCCATGCCACCAACTTTCTGCAGACAATGGCAATAGGAAGCATCACTCAATCAACCAGGTAGGTCACAGTGGTTTCCCAGTCAGTGAACAAGCCACCTTTGTTGCTTGTTGAGAAGGTAGGTAATTGAGAAGATAGCACATTGAGACCCTTAAGTAGCCATAATGGATCACTTTTAAGGCCCTTAGATTGGAGAAAGTCCTCAATGGACCTTCTTGCTGAGAACCTAATTGGTGAGGTAGCAAGAAGAGGGAGGACAAGTATTTCTCTAGAGCCAACTCACCCAATTATTTCTCCTTATTACCACTTCTTTTGCCACCTCCCAGGAGGGGAAATGTTTCCCTGTAGAATAATGAGTTGACAAATTGGCAATGGTTGCATTTCTCTGCAAGAGTGAACATTACAGTTCAGAAAGCAAAACAACTCAATCAAACAATATTTTGCCTCTGGGATTTCATGCGTATAACTAACCCAGTGTCAGCATTGCCCTTGGTAAGGATTAATCTGGTACTTTATTACTGAGTCATATGACAGTGTTTTGAATCTAATTTTCTATCATTTTCATATCACTAATAATTCTCATTCAAACACATGGAAATAGCGTTGAGAAAAGGAAGAAAAGCAGGTCTAGGAATAGTAAAATGTCTTGTTCATGAGATTATTTCAGATTTTTGCCACATGAGCATGGTGCACAAAGGGATAAGACCTGTTTGAACTATCATTTCTATAAGTTTAACGTTACTCACAGTATAGACTGGCAAGTTTTACACCTTTACAACAGAACAGTTATATACAGTACAAAGTTCTATTCTCATTAATGATATTCAAAGTATTTGACACAGATTCATGAATTAAGCCATTTTAATCCATTCATTTTTGATAGGTTAACAATTCAGATATAAATATCCTTTGAACTCTACATATCAATTTAACCAATTAAACATGTGACCTAATTTGTGAATGACAGTTAAGCTAAAGTAATTTATGGAAGTTATAGCTTTTTGATATCTTTTATCCATCTTCAAAGGATGTTAAATACCAAGTCTCTCTCTGAATTTATACAATGCAACAATCAATTTTAAGCTAGCAGATAGACTGAGCGAAGTTGTTTGTTCCCTGATAACATTTTGCCAGGTAAGAAATGAACAATTATGAGCCAATGATCAATTTTACATTAAAAGGTGTGAAACATCCCTGTAGCTTGATATTTTCAGAAGAATGGTGAAGGTTGTAGTAATTGTAAATATACTGTTTGCACTGAATATTGGTCACATATCTTTAATGTTAAATTTGTCTGTTGGGTCTGATAGGTGATAAACTCTTCTAGGTAAAAAAACAGACTGCAGATGCTGGAAACCAGATTCTAGATTAGAGTGGTGCTGGAAAAGCACAGCAGGTCAGGCAGCATCCAAGGAGCAGGAAAATCAATGTTTCAGGCAAAAACCCTTCATCAGGAATAGAGGCAGGGAACCTGCAGGGTGGAGAGATAAGTGAGGGGGGTAGGGTTGGAGAGAAAGTAGCATAGAGTACAAACTCTTCTGCCTACTGAAGACATGATGATACATGATAAATCCCAATAAGTAACAAAAGTTTCCTACATATTGTGCAGATGAAAATAAAGTCTCGGGAGATGTAAGGTTTCTTTTATTGGAGTGCTCATTGACAATGAATCCAAATATTCTTTCACCTGTAAAGCCCATGGACTCAACAATGCCATCAGGATTGTTGTATTCAAATTAAATAAAAACTAACATAAACTCATGAAAGAGTTGGAAAAAAAACCTGTACTTCCAGTTGGAAATGGTGGAAGAGAGCAGTCAATTGAGCATATGACTACTGAATTTTGTACACTCCAAGACAGGCTTGAAGCAATATGTGGCTGTTATATTCAGAGATATCAGGAATACTTTTGCATTCTCCAACTCTTCATTTTGCAATGGGAATAAAGCAGTCATGAAACAAATATCCCAAAAGAAAAACTTATCACCATCTTGCTGCTGGTTGCACTCGAGCCTGAATCTTGAAATAAACAATCAGGGTTGCTGCTGAAGCTATAATTATATACAATTTCAAGTTTAATGAAATAGATGGAGCTCAATTTTTATTAATAAAGTCATGACTATGCAAGGTGAACTCCCAGATCACTGACACAATACAAAATGAAACTTAGTCAGCATTCCTGAAGAGGATTGTTGAGTAAATTTTACAAATTGGTTGCTGGGTTATTTTGGACCTATTTATTAACTGAAAGACAGGAGAAACACTGCCACTTTTTCTGCTCCTCCCCAAAAACAAATCACCGGGACCACTGTCTCTTCAATCTATTTTCATCATCCCACTGCCAAATTGAACTAGCCCTAAAAGGCTGCCTTAATAGCTCCACAGTGAAAAGAGTTTGCTTGATCTCCCACATACATGCTGATTTTACCATCAACCATGAAAATAGTTTTATTCCATGATAAGTTATGTTGAGTGGGGGATTGCTTATTTCTGCTACTCCAACGGAAACCACATAACATAATCACCTTCCCAATCTCAATGGACATACAGTTTAATTTCTATTTTCTTCCTTCAAGATGCTATTATATCTTCTGACTACAGTCCAACTCTTCAGTTGCTTTACCCCAAATAGTGGCCTTGCAAAATGTGATACAAATGAGTTTTTAGGAGAATGGAGTGTTCCTCATTTATTGAAATCAACTAACCTTTTCAAATGTTGAGGTCTGTTTTTAAGTAGATCTTATATGGCACAATGGAAGCTACTGTCCAGGGAGGTACATAAAGATGACCTCCTAAATATCCCTTTAACTGAAGTTGAATTATGCATTCTTATCATTGGAGCTGGTTGACAAGCAGATTCATATCTGGAACTAATTCTTCTCAGAGAGAATGATGCTGTGGAAATAAAAATCTATCAACAACTAAAATTTTTGTAAATTTAAAACTTTTAATTTAAACCCAGTCAAGTTTTCTGACATGTTCCTTTGCGATTGTCAGACAACTGAACAAAGCACAGTATTGTATTCTGTTGTCTATAATACAGTATTATTTGACAGCTGAAAATATTCAAACATTGTTCACTGTATCTGATATGCCACACTAAAGGGAATTTGTCAAGTCCCAATTCTTTCATTGTGCAATGACACAAAAATCCTACAGCATTGCCGATAAAGAGGATTAACATTTCTTGCAGACTTTGTGTGACTCTAGCAATTATTTGTGAAAAATCATTCCAAGTAATGAAATGCAAAATGAATCAATTGTGGCTTTACATTCTAGCCTAAGCAAAGGCTTAATTACTGGGAGTCAAATAAATTTCAACCATTTGCATTTCTGGAGAGTGGTTTGTTCTTGTCTAGCAACAAATATTACCACAGTCCCACTGGTCTTCACAGTTTTATGGAGCAAACAGCATTCTGGACTTTACTGTATTGAATTGCAATGTGCTGTCCAATAGGTTACACCATCTGGAATGTAACTTCCTCTCTCAAGGTACTTTTGAACATAAAGAATGCTAATTAATCTAATTATGCACAGGAAATGTCTGGTAATGATAACCTGTGGAAAGCATAACACATTTACACAGCAGACTTTCATTTATTGTTTTAACATGGGATGTTGGTCTGCATTAAATTATAATGGTTAACATCTGTTAAAATGAAACACACTTGATAGACATGCAAGGCTGTCACAGGCTAATGTTACATGTCAATTGCAGGCTTTTGAATGCTTGTGTTTCCAAATCAAAGTCATTAATTTGGTCTTCAAGCTACAATAGGTTTTTGGGATTGGAGGCCTGTAACCAGCAGTGTGATGCAAGGATTGGTGCTGGGTCCACTCCTTTTTATTATTTATATAAATAATTTGGATACGAATGTAGGAAGTATGGTTATTAAGTTTGCAGATAACACCAAATTGGTGATGTAGGACAGTGAGGAAGATTATCTAAGAGTACAATAGGACCTTGATCTGATGGCCAATGAACTGAGAAGTGGCTGATGGAGTTTAATTTAGATAAAAATGAGATATTGTATTTTGGTAAGGCAAATCAGGACAGGACTTATACATGTAATGATAGGGTCCTGGGGAGTGTTGCTGAGCAAGGAGACCTTGGGGTGCAGTTTCCTTGAAAGTGAAGTCGCAGGTAGGCAGGATAGTGAAGAAAGTGTTTAGTACACTTGCCTTTATTGGACAGTGTATTGTACATTGGAGTTGGGAGGTGATGTTGTGGCTGTAACACATTGGTGAGACCACTTTTGGAATACCACATTCAATTCTGATCACCTGCTGAAGGAAAGATGGTGTGAAACTTAAAAGGATGCAAAAAAGATTTACAGGGATCTTGCTGGAGTTGAGAAGGTTTAAGCGAGAGGGAGAGTCTGAGTAGACTGGGTTATTCTAGACTCTGGTTTCCAGCATCTGCAGTCCTTGTTTTTACTAAGTTAATTTTAACCCTACTACGAATCATCTTGCAAGGATGCCTGCCTTGAAGAAGTTCACCTCCTCTCTCTGCAAGAATCTCAGTAAGTCTCTCTCTCTCACTGCAACCCCAGGTCATCACCTCTGCCCTGAAGCTCTTCAACCATGTCCTAAAACAGACTCGCTACCACAGCCACATTTGCTTTCTCAGTGCCTGCCTCCGTAACCAACTCATCGCACACGGACTCTGGACCACCTTTAAACCAGCAGAGTTCGGAACTGAACAGGACAAACAGTACAGACGATAGATTCAAAAACACCAGCAACGGTTCTGCTCTATGCTACTTTCTCCCCACCCCTACCCTCCTCTCATTTATCTCTCCACTCTGCAGGCACCCTGCCTCTATTCCTGATGAAAGGCTTTTGCCCGAAAGGTCGATTTTCCCGCTCCTCGGATGCTGCCTCACCTGCTGTGCTTTTCCAGCACCACTCTAATCTAGAGACTGGGGTTATTTTTCCTGGAGTGTCAGAGGTTGAAGGCTCTTCTTCACCGAGGTTTTTAAAATCATGTCGTGCATAGATTAGGTGAATAACCAAGGTCTTTTCCCTAGGGTAAGAGAAACCAAAATAAAAGGCATCGATTTACAGTGAGAGGGGAAAGATTTAAAAGGGACCTGAAGGGCAACTTTTCCACACAGATAATTATGTGCATATGGAATGAGCTGCCAGAGGAAGTGGTAGAGGCTGGTATGATTACAACATTTAAAAGGTGTCTGGATGGGTACATGAACAAGAGGATTTTTGAGGGATATGGGTGAATTGCTGGCAAATAAAATTAGATAATTTAGGATATCTGATTGGCATGGATGAGTTGGGCCAAAGACTCTGTTTCTATGCTGTAGAACTCTATAACTCTACAATTATTCTCCCTTTTAAAAAGATATAGGAATAAAACAAATATATTTACGTTGATATTTTTCCAAACTATCAGTTTAATCTTGAAAATTCCTCTCAAATCCTAGATGAATTGGATTACTGAGAGTTTATGGCAAATAAATTTTGCTGGTAATTTGTGCAGACCTTCCTATTTTCAATTTGTGAGCTGATATTTGCTAAAGGCAGCTTAAGCCAAATAATGAGAAAGGAATCACAGTTAATCATTTAGATCAACTGTGATCTACAATGAGATGGCAACAGACTCATTGATTAATTGGGTATGAATATATACAAGTAGGTTTCGAGTACCATGACTTGGCAACATACTTTGAGTCCTGTCATCCAAATGGCCAAGCAGTGGTATTTGTTTGAAAGCAACTCGGAATGATGCTTTCTGCGCCAGCATCCTATCTGCACTGTGAGCATTTATTTCCAAGTCACTCTCACACTCTGTCATAATTCACTACATCGGTCATCGGGATCATGCAGAAAACTCTTCTTAGATTGAAGGTATGGAATATGTTGTAGAAAATAATGATAACTCCTTAAATGTAAGTTGTAAGGCTGGACCTTACATTCCAGGCACAGATATTTGAAGATCTATACAATGCTTGATAATTTTGAATGCAACATAGATATAATAGTATTCCTATTTGGCTTCAGTTGATGTGAGCTTTTTTAATGTTATGCATCAAGGATACATAGCTATGAGTGTTGCTACCTTTGGCATTTCCTTCCTCTTATAAATAAAGCTATGCTTTAAACTTAAGGAATCATGAGTACTTTGGGAGAAATCAGATTTGTAGTGCTGAGTTAATATGTTTATTCTAAAGTACCAGAAACAATTTGTGTCACGTATAGTGCATCATTATGTTAGCATTGACATTTGTAATGATCTTATGGACTCTGGAAAAATCAGAAGTCCTGCAAAAGTGATATCAATTTGTTGCTATTAGATCATAGACATGAAAAACTGACTTAAGTCAGAAATATTATGTATTATCGCATCTTAAACATACATCCAACTCAAGATATTTGGTTATTTTCCAAGCAGAATTCCCATTTTACATTGAATGTACAAATTATGTGAGAATACAAAAAAAACTGATTCAATAGTTTGGAAAAAAATGACAGTTCCATCACTGCGTATCATACAGAGATATTAACATTCTCAAAAAAAATTAAAATAGGGTGGTTACATATTGTGACACATGAGCGTTGGCCTTCAGTAATAACTTTAAACTTGTGGATTGCCTAGACTAATAAATTAGTCTTGTTGTAATGGAAATAGCTGCTTTTGTTGAAATGTACATGAAAATGTTAGTCTCACTTACGAATAACCGATAAAAAAAATCCTTATAACTTATTCTTTATAAGGCAAGGATGCACTAACTGCATGTATCTCCTATGACTCAAAAGGCTTAAATTCTGACCTGTCAGAACCAAGGCTGATTTCCAATTCCTGTTTAAAGTGAAGAAATCCGAAAAAAGGACAGATTTATACTCAAAAGTTGAATATTGCATATTGTTTGTATGAAAAGCAGACTATCATCAATAGACAGGTCTAAAATTAGCACTATAGCTGACTGGACAGTGGATGACAAGGTTAGGAACATACTTTTTTTAATATATTTCAAAAACCACAGAAACTGAAGTCAGCCACTTGATCCATCGTGTCTTGTTTGTTGATTGATGTGATAATGGTTCACTTTTATCTTACCAGAAGCAAGATAGTTGGATAAAGTTAGGGCAAAAACAATATAAAAACTGTGAAGAATAAATTTAAGTAAGATGACTAATGTCATTCTGAAAGTCTTTAACAATCCTTTTTTGTTCATTTATCCTGAGACCATAAACATTTCCCTCATTATTATGCTCTTATTCTGCCCTTTCCTTTACGCATTAGGGCTGCTCATGATTCTTAAAGTACCACAGCACACATTCTGAGAAAAGGACACATTGCAGTTCAAGAGGGACTGTTTTTCTAAAGGCAACCAGCTTGGCCACAAACTTCATTACAACGCGAAGATAAATACCAAAAAGATACAAGGCACAAACTTGTAGGAGTCTGAGTGTCATGGATCATGGTGAAAAATGAGACAGTATCCCGTGAGAAATCTAATAAGGGTCATCTTGATGTCAGGAGCAACTTGCTGCATCTTAAGCTAAGTTCCAGGAGTTCAAGCAAGTTTCTCACTATGTAGCAGCAAGTTGCCTATTAGGTGGGTATTATTGCCTTTTTACAATTTTTTAAACTGTACTTCTTGCCTGAACTATGCAGTCTGCTATCCTACCATGCCGTGAACAAATCAGAGAATTCTCAACACGACAACCAGCCGAGGTGTTTGGTGAATCCAGCTCGCTGCTTGTGCCAAAGTACCTCATGTTGGACACTCAGCACCAACCTCTCCGGGCATGTTCCACAGGCACTGACCACTCTCATTTATGGATATTGACCACCTGTAAAAAAATAAGTATGTAGTCATGGCTATGCGGTTAAGGCAAAGGATTAGAAACCTACTGGGGTCAGCCCCATTTGGTTTGAATGTTAGGGGCAGCATGGTGGCTCAGTGGTTAGCACTGCTCTGTCACAGTGTCATGGACCTGGAGTAATTCCAGCCAGGACAGAAATTTGCAGGACTGTTGGGAAATGGTAGTACTTTTGAAGACACGACATAGGCATGAAGAGCGAAATGACATCTTCTGCTATATCTATGACCCATCATAGATGTCTAATCAAATAATACCACTGGATATTCAAAGGAAAATAGATACAATATTCTGTATATTGTCACTAACTAGTGTTGTTAAGTATGACAAAAGCATATAATGCTGTTGATTTTATAGCTGAGATTTTCATTGTCACTGATAATCATTGTTATATAAGTTTCTTTCTGGGCAAACTTTCTATTTGTGCCATCTTTGAAGATCACAGCTGCTGCTAAGGTAATTCTTTGTTAGCAATTTTGTGTCACTTTTGGAATATTGAATTCTGCTACCAAATTCCAATTAAATGCAGCTAAGCCATTTTCTCTCACTAACCATGATTCTTTTCTATATTCAGCATCTGTGTCACAGTACCTTTGTCTGTTCTATGTTTTTGATGAGATGTCTTTATTTCATTTTGTTGTCCTTGAAATTAGCCTGAATGTTTTGTGCTTTAATCTATCATTCCCTTGGTTTGTTATGTTGAATCTGTTCAAATCACCTGTGGCCAGACTTTCCATTAAGATCTACAGGAAAGTCAAACGAATCTCACATTGTGTTAGGAGGGAATAATTATAGCTACACTGCTTATTTATTTTTTGCTGTTATTCAGTCAGGAACATTTTAGTAGAAAGAAAAAGGAAGAACAAACAGGATTGCTACAGACCCAAGCAATATTAATTATCAACAATCAATGAATTGAATATGCAATATCAATTTCAATGCAGGGATTCTGCTATAGAATGGTCCAACTGCTGCAAGCACATAAGACCCTAACTTCCATCAACTGGGCAGAACTGCTAGTTACAGTCAAGAGATGATCCCAGCCCCTAGTTTTTATTAATCACTGTGTTATCTTGCAAATGGCTTTTGGATATTATGGAAATATCCTATGTGCTGCCCTCAAGGTAATTAATGTATCACTCAACTTTCTCACCACCTTTCTCGACCAATAGCAAAAAGCAGCATGTTCAACTCTGCTTCATGATTTCTCAAACCCCAGGATGGGGTTGGGGAGTTGGGGGTGTGTGGGAGGAGGGGAAGAGTGAGGTGAGGCTGGTCAATGTTTGAAATCATGTGACCATCATCAATAAGGCGGTACAGTGGTTAGCACTGCTGCCTCACAGTGCCAGAGACCTGGGTTCAATTCCCACCTCGGGCAACTGTCTGTGTGGGGTTTGTACATTCTCCCCGTGTCTGCGTAGGTTTCCTCCGGGTGCTCTGGTTTCCTCCCACAGTCCAAATGTGTGCAGGTTAGGTGAATTGGCCATGCTAAATTGCCCGAAGTGGTAAATGTAGGGGAATGGGTCTAGGTGGGTTGCTCTTCAGAGGGTCGGTGTGGACTTGTTGGGCCGAAGGGCCTGTTTTCACACTGTAAGTAATCTAATCTAAAAAATGTGCAGATGGTTGGCAACAGTCTGGATATTTCTCATTTGGTTCAATAAATAATTCCTAAGGACCATCCATGACATTAACCATCACAGCATACATGCAAAATAAAAGAGCCCAAGGGGTTCAAATATGTAATTGTTAAAGCCACAAGAAAGGCTGGTAACATGTGAAGTTTTGTAAATAGCTCAGGGTACACAAACAAATGTTTAAGGAGTCATGTGTACAATTTTACAACAATGTATTCATTTTGTAGAATGTGGGCATCACTAGCTGGGCCGGCATTTATTTCCTGTCCCTTGTTGCCCTTGAGAAGATGGTGATGAGCTGCCTTCTTGAATCGTTGAAGTATCCAATGTCTCCAACCATTTTGTGATATCATGGAGTGTATCAAATTGACTTGACTGACATCTGTGATGCTTGGGGAGGCCGAGATAGACCATCCACTCGGCACTTCTGGCTGGACATTACAGCAAAAGCTTCAGCCTTATCATTTGCACTGATGTGCTGGTTTTTTCCATCATTGAGGATGGGGATAATTGTGGAGCCTGCTCCTCCAGTGAGGTGTTTACTCATCCACCACCATCCATGACTGGATGTGTCAGGACTGCAGAGTTGAGATCTGATGTGTGGGTTGTGGGATAACTTGGCTCTGTCTATCACTTGCTGCTTATGTTGTTTGGCATGCAAATGGTCCTTTGGGTATTTGGGGTACCTCAGTATAACAACAACTCATTTATTCATGTGTGCTCTTGCTG
Organism: Chiloscyllium plagiosum; assembly: GCF_037043375.1. NCBI lineage: Eukaryota > Metazoa > Chordata > Chondrichthyes > Orectolobiformes > Hemiscylliidae > Chiloscyllium > Chiloscyllium plagiosum. Next base: position 62,119,521 of record NW_028270149.1, read on the forward strand.
TAGGTATGTTTTTGGCTTCGTTTTGAGATGTTTCCTTGGAATCTTTTTTTTCATTGATGACTTGTCATTGCCATATTCTCTCAGAGGTAGGCTGAGGAAGGAGATCCTAATTTGATGACAACCACATAGAGAATCAAATCTGTATTGGCACCAGCCAACTGAACTAACCATCCTCTGATAAGAAGGAGATTGAAGTTCTGAAAGGTGAATGGTTTAAACTTATTGGGATAATACCAATGATGTGAAAGCAGTTTTATGAGGAGAGACATGCAACACTGAGTTATTTCTGTTTCAGAGAAAGTAGTCTCAGTGAAAGGTTTTTGAAGACTTTGACAATGTGTAGGGTTTCATCATCGTTGAAAGACTATTTATTCTAGTTGGGGAGTGAATGAACAGGATTCAGCAACATAAAATTGTTGCTAAGTGAGTGGGGAAAATAGGAGAAATATTTTCTTTAAAGAAGACTGTTAAAACATGGAATGGCAGTGGTTGAGACAAAATCATCCATTAAGACAGTACCCTAATTCTCTGCAAAACTTCAAAACAAACTATTTGTTAACAGATGGATCAGAACCTTTGTGCTGGTTTATAAGGTAAATGTCGAACTGATTTAGCTACATTAGCCTGTCCTGTGGGTGACTAGTTTGGCTGTTTCTTTCTGGATATATATTGGTATAGTAGGGTCATATATGTTTCTATTTGAAGATATAAAAGCCTCAAATTTGCTGTTGTGAAATTTCACTGCAAAGAATTATATGGATCCATGTACAAATATTCTCACCCTCTAATCTCCAAGCATTCTCAACTGGAATTGAACCTCCTCTGAAGCATGCAAGATGGATACAAGAAATATGTTAATGGATTGTTACTCTGAGGTTTATGCTGCAGATGCCTTTTGTTTTGTCATCTGCGTTCCCTGGTAAACATCAACCCAGAAAAGTTAAACTTACAATAAATAACCAATAAATAACTCTGTGGTGTGGGGTGGGGAGGGGGAAGAAAAATTCTTCAACTCTGAATTTAGAGAAGTACAGTACAGAGATTTTGGACTTGTTTACCTTAATAGTTTACCTGGAAACATGAAAGGAATTTAAACCTGGTTTAACTCCTGGTATTTTAACCCTACTGCGAATCCTCTTCCAAGGATGCCTGCCTTGAAGAAGTTTTCCTCTCTCTCTCTACAAGAATCTCAGGGAGTCCCTCTCCCACTGCAACTCCCAGGTCATTTCCTCTGCCCTGGTTTAACTCCTGGCTAACCATCAAAGTTAAAAGGAATCCCTCACCACTACAAATGACTCACTTCTCTGTTATGTTTTGTGGTCAGAATTCAACATACCATTAAAAGAGACACTCATCACTGTACCATAATATGAGGGTTTAAACGTCTCAGTCTGGGATCCCTGAAGTATGGCACGCCACTGCAAGCATGCTGTTCTGCTTAATTGTATCCCAGGCACATATATACCTGTGACTGTAACATTTGTGTGTTATAGGTAGCCTGATTAAACCTTTGTTGGATTCTTCAATACCATGATATACAGTCCCAGTTCCTTATGTTACAGAAGAAAACATAAGCAGTGCTGCATCTGGTGAAACACTCTGTAGAAGGCAAAATCGCATCATGGAGAGCAGCAGTGGATATCATTTAAAGACTCCAATACTTTTATGGCAGATTTTGAAAAACCATCGGAAAACCAAGTGGATAGCAGTTTTGGAAAACAGAAAATTCAGACAAATAATTGAGTTCTCATTCTTTGACAATATCGGGTTTCTGTAAGTACAAAAGCCACACTGATCTGTAGAGAAGGCATTGGCTGTCAAGAAGGCAGACCTAGTTCATTTTAAATTAGAAAGTAAGTTCTTTCAAAATACAAGAAATTTCTAAGGTCATCTGACTTTAAGTAACAAGGCTAAAGTTACAAATACAAGCAAAACTAAAGGTTACAGTCCTATTCTGAAGCACAGTGAGTACTCTACCCTTCTCTAAATAAAATACATGAGGGGACAGATCTAACTTAGAATGAAGAAAACAGATAAATGGACCAGAAAGCTCCAAAGCACTCACAGAAGAAATTATGGTGTGAGATGTTAACATTACTTTCTTTAAAGCAAATTTCTGCTTTAAAGACAGAAGTGTGCTTCTCCAATTTTTAAACAAGAAGATGAAAATCCTCAGGAAGTGTTGCAACAGGAAAAACTAAGGAAAAAGAAGGAAAATAAGGGAAAATAAAAGGGAGTGAAGGAAAACGCATTTAAAAAATGAATGAAAGCTGCATTGCACTCTACTCCTTTGTGCAACTTTGGTCCCCTTATTTAAAGAAGGATATAAATGGAGAGTTCAGAGGGTTGCTGGATTAATAACTGGAATGAATATGTTGGACAGGCTGGCTTTGTTTCCACTGGTGTTTAGAATAGGGAGAGCAGTGTGGTGAGTACACTGAAGTATATTTGATTAGATTAGATTAGATTAAACTACTTACATTGTGACCCAACAAGTCCACACCGACCCTCCGAAGAGCAACCCACCCAGACCCATTCCTCTACATTTACCCCTTCACTTAACACTATAGGCAATTTAGCATGGCCAATTCACCTAACCTGCACATTTGATCTTGAAAGGTCTGAACACAGTGCCATGGAAAGGATATTTGCTCTTGTGAGTGAGTTCAGATCTAGGATGGACTGTTTTAAAGTTGGAGGTTCATTATAGGTCAGAGATGAGGAGATTTTTTTTTTCTTACCGGGTTCTGTGCCTTTAGAGCTCTATGTCTCGGAAGGCAGTGGTGATAAGGCCACTAAATATTTTTAAGTCGGAGGTAAATGGTTTCTTAAATAAAAACAAACTACTGCAGAGACTAGATATAAAAACAGAAAATGCTGGATAAACACAGCAGGTCTAGCAGCATCTGTGGCAAGAGGAAAAAGAGTTAATGTTTTGAGCCTGACTTTTTCAAAACTGGAAAATTGTGTCTGTTTATGCTGTTAACAGAGGGAGAGAAGGATCAAGTGGCGTTGCTTAAAAAGGTGTTAATAGTGGTAAGAGGGTTACATGGAAATATAAAATTGGTGTAAATAGGAGGCAGGAGAAAGAGCAAATGGGTCTGTTCTGCTGAAAGCAAAGTCGACAAGGTGCAGTCAAATCACTGCCAGGGGTTGGAGTGTGTAATCTGGACAGAGGGCCTGATTTGTTGAACTCAATGCTGTAAAAATGGAAAATGAGGTACAGGAAGTCCCCAGGTTACGAGTGAGTTCCGTTTTTTTTTCTGCTGTTCGCAAGCCGAATTTGTGCATAAATCGGAACACATACAAGCTAATTAGTCCACCCGTTCGTTAGGACGAAACATTGTAGGTAACTTGGATTTTTAAAAATAATTTTCGAAAATGAAAAAGCCGAAGGTTAATTCATAAGTACGGGACGTTCGTAAGTCTGGCGTTCGTAACATGGGGACTTCCTGCATTATTCCTCAAGCTGGTATTGTATTGAGCATCATTGGAATACAGTGGCAGGCCCAGGATGACAGCAAGATGGTATATTTACATGACAAGCAACTGGAAGTTTGGTGTCATTCTTATTTACAGAATGAACGTATCCCACAAAGCGGTCAATCCATTCTGTGTGTGGTCATCCGGGTGCAAAGGACACCGCATTGTGATCAACAAATACAGTAGACTAGATTGGTGAAATCAACTAGGTAAAAACAATGACTGCAGATGCTGGAAACCAGATTCTTGATCAGTGGTGCTGTAAGAGCACAGCAATTCAGGCAGCATCCGAGGACAGGCAAAATCGACGTTTCGGGCAAAAGCCCTTCATCAGGAATAAAGGCAGAGAGCCTGAAGCGTGGAGAGATAAGCTAGAGGAGGGTGGGGGTGGGAATAGAGTAGCATAGAGTACAATAGGTCAATGGGGGAGGAGATGAAGGTGATAGGTCAGGGAGGAGAGGGTGGAGTGGATAGGTGGAAAAGGAGCTGGGCAGGTCGGACAAGTCAAGGGGATCGTGTTGCTGGAGGTTAGAAACTAGGATGAGGTGGGGGAAGGGGAAATGAGGAAGCTGTTGAAATCCACATTGATGCCCTGGGGTTGAAGTGTTCCGAGGCGGAAGATGAGGCGTTCTTCTTCCATGCGTCTGGTGGTGAGGGAGCGGTTGTGGAGGAGGCCCAGCACCTCCATATCCTCGGCAGAGTGGGAGGGGGAGTTGAAATGTTGAGCCACGGGGCAGTTTGGTTGCTTGGTGCGGGTGTCTCGGAGATGTTCCCGAAAGCGCTCTGCTAAGAGGCACCCAGTCTCCCCAATGTAGAGGAGACCGCATCGGGAGCAATGGATACAATAAATGATATTAGTGGATGTTCAGGTAAAACTTTGATGGATGTGGAAGGCCCCTTTAGGGCCTTGGATGGAGGTGAGGGGGGAGGTGTGGGCACAGGTTTTACAGTTCCTGCGGTGGCAGGGGAAAGTGCCAGGATGGGAGGGTGGGTCGTAGGGGGGCGTGGAACAATGACTGCAGATGCTGGAAACCAGATTTTGGATTAGTGGTGCTGGAAGAGCACATCAGTTCAGGCAGCATCTGAGGAGCAGCAAAATCTCTTGTAGAGAGAGGAGGAAAACTTTTTCAAGGTGGGCATCCTTGCAAGAGGATTATGTACAAGTAAAATGTTACCTCACCCGGGAGGTGTGTTTGGCAGTGGGCAGGGAGACCTTCTGTGATTGTAAACGAGGGTGCCCGTGCAGGTAAGAAACTGTTAGGAGTGAACCAGGATGTTATGAGGCTGAACTATCAGATTGTAGGTAACTGACGCAACTTACAGTATTTTGCAAGGTCCACACATTTTGTTACATTGCCCTCTCCGCTTCCCTCTCTGTTGCCAAAGTCTGATATTTCAATAGTGATAGTAATAGTTTAATGTTGGCTGTCTACAACTAAATAAGTATTCCGGTAAGAGTGAAACATATGACAATAATTAGGATGTAGTTGACTTGGAATTAGTTTTTGGTTTTATGTATGAGAAATTAAGAACTGAAGAACATTATGACATACGTTAAAGTTGATCTTGAGAAAATGGCTGTGATTACAAAGGTTGTTTTATTGAGCTCTGATATATGGCAGTAAAGAAGTACACTAGATAGATTAAAGAAATTGCATTTAAGACATATTTGGGGACAATGTGGAAATTCAGCTCTAACAAAGAGGACAGATATAATTACTAAGGAAGGTCACTCACTGGCTGAAAGTGAATAGCAAAGGTTGGGAGAGTTAAAAACTAGAGGGTATAGGTTTAAGGTGAAAGGAAAAAGATTAAAAGGGAACTGAGCGGCATTCTTCTCATACAGTGAGTGGTTTGTGTGTGAAATGAACTGAAAGAGGAAGTAGTAGCTACTGGTACAGTTACAACATTTAAATGACATTTGGACAGGTACATAAATAGAGAAGGTTGAGGGAGATTTGGGCCGAGGGAGATATGGGCCAAGCACAGGCAAATGGGACACTTTTAGTTTGGGAAACCTAGTCGGCATGGATTAGTTGAACTGGAGGGTCTGTTTCTGTGCTGTATGACTCTGTAACTTAAATGTTTTCTTCAAACCTCAGATGCTTTTAATTGTGATGTTTAACTAGTGTCGCCTGCGAAACAACAGTTTAAAGAAAGATCATAACATTGATGAAATTCTGGACTCATTGCATGACTAAAAATGAACTTATACTGGAAGCTATGTTCCATCAAAGGAAGCAGTTGTCAAATTAGATTGTTACAAATTCATACATTCTTGGATGAAATAAAATTCCTTGCCACTGTGGATACCATGCAAGTTCAGAAGTCAACCATGAGGCACATTCAAAGGAAGCTTTAAGCGCAGCAAAATCCAGATCAAGCTTTCGAGGAAACAATGAGCTGACATAGAAAGAGACTGATGGTGAAAGCAATGGTTGCAAATTGCATGGCAGTTGTTCCAGTGGCCTGACAGGTGATGACTATTAGACTTCAATAAGATATAGGGCATGACAGCTAAGTTAGCAGAGTCACAAGTACAGATATTACCATAGTCAGAAACTATTTTAATACACCTGTATCTGTGGCTTTTGAAATCATATCCATGTGACATGGAGAAGCAGTAATGTTTCAGAGTGTGATAAAGTTTCAAGTCCGAGACATGAAGCAACTTGGGTTTGTGCTGGATCTAAAGCCAGTTCAGGAATTTGGAAAAACTTGAAACTGCAATGAAAGTTATGGAAAGAGATGTTAATGTTATTGGGCTGGAAAAGCAAATGTTTCCACTCAGTTGCAGAATAAACAAAACAGCACATGGAGGGAGAAATTAAATATATTGAAGGTATAATTCCAACATGCACGTTAAATTGAAACAAAACGGAGTTGCTGGCAAAACTCAGCAGGTCTGGCAGCATCTGTGAAGAGAAATTAGAGTTAACATTTCAGGTCTGGTAACACTTCCTCAGATTTAGGAGCATTTGACTTGAAACTTTTCCAGAGCTTGATCTCAGTGGCTACTACCTCAGAAAGAGAGTACAAGAAATCCCTAAGTCACATAAGTCAATTGTTTCAAGTGGCCTACAGAAAGTCTGCAGTAGTGAGTAGAGTGGGTTCTTTCTTGATTATATGTTTTTTGAGATATGTCTCTTGATTAAACTTAAAATATAAGCCATAACTATTAATCTAACCTGGGGCAATGTTTTGTAGAGGAATAACATGGTGTTATTTTCTGGTCTCTAGATTGTGAAGGAGCAAAAATTGCCTTTAGTAGAGTGATATGTGCTTCTTGTCAGATGTGGGCGTTTAAAGAGAGTTTAAGAGTTACTGCGGATTATATCTGCAATAAATGCTGTTGGTTGCGAATCTTATCAGATCAAATGGATCGGTTGGAGAGACACTTAGAAGCAATGAGGAATGTGCAACAGCAATAGGATGTGATGGATGGCAGTTATAGGAAGGGGGGAAAGTCTCAGATACTGTCACATAGATGGGTTAATTCCAGGAAAGGTAAGAGAGGTAGGATGCTAGTGCAGGAGTCTTTTGTGGATATACCCATTTCAAACTGGTATGCTGTTTTGTAGGGGGTGATGGATTCTCCAGGGAACGTAGCACGAACAGCCAAGTTTCTGGTATTGAGACTGGCTCTAATGCAACGAGGGTTACGTCAGATTCCAAGAGATCAATTGTGTTAGGGGACTCTCTGGTCTGAGGTATAGAAAGACGTTTCTGTGGCCAGCAGCTTCCCTAGTGCCAGGATAAGGATGTCTCAGAGAGGGTTCAGAATGTTCTCACAGGGGAGAGGGGTCAGCAAAAGGTCATTGTCCATATTGGAACCAACGATATAGGAAGGGGAAAAGTTGAGATTCCGAAGGGTGATTACAGAGAGTTAGGCAGAAATTTAAAAAGGAGGTCCTCGAGAGTAGTAATATCTGGAATACTCCCAGTGCTACGAGCTAGTGAGGGCAGGAATAGGAGGATGGAGCAGATGAATGCATGGCAGAGGAGCTGGTGTATGGAAGAAGGATTCACATTTTTGGATCAATGGAATCTCTTTTGGGGTAGAAGTGACCTGTACAAGAAGGACGGATTGCACCTAAATTGGAAGGGGACTAGTATACTGGCAGGGAGATTTGCTAGAGTTGCTCGGAAGGATTTAAACTAGTAAGTTGGGTGGGGGGGCTACCCAGCGAGACAGTGAGGAAAGAGATCGATCTGAGACGGGTACAGTTGAGAACAGAAGCGAGTCAAACAGTCAGGGCAGTCAGGGATAAGGTAGGACTAATAAATTAAACTGCAATTATTTCAATGTAAGGGGCCTAACGGGCCTGGTTAGGAACATGGGACTGGGATAGCATAGCAATTACAGAAAGATAGCTCGGAGATGGGCAGGACTGGCAGCTTAATGTTCCAGGATACAAATGCTACAGGAAGGGTAGAAAGGGAGGCAAGAGAGGAGGGGGAGTGGCATTTTTGATAAGGGATAGCATTTCAGCTGTGCTGAGGGAGGATATTCCTGGAAATACATCCAGGGAAGTTACTTGGGTGGAACTGAGAAATAAGAAAGGGATGATCATCTTATTGGGATTATATTATAGACCCCCTAACAGTCAGAGGGAAATTGAGAAACAAACTTGTAAGGACATCTCAGAAATCTGAAAGAATAATAGTGTGGTTATGATAGGGGATTTTAACTTTCCAGTCATAGACTGGGACTGCCATAGTGTTAAAGGTTTGGACGGAGAGGAATTTGTGAAGTGTGTACGCAAAAATTTTGTGATTCAGTATGTGGATGTACCTACCAGAGAAAGTGCAAAACTTGACCTATTCTTGGGAATTAAGGCAGGGCAGGTGACTGAGGTGTCAGTGGGGGAGCACTTTGGGGCGAGCGACCATAATTCCATTAGATTTAAAATAGTGATGGAAAAGGATAGACCAGATCTAAAAGTTGAAGTTCTAAATTGGAGAAAGGCCAATTTTGATGTTATTAGGCAAGAACTTTCAAAAGTTGATTGGAGGCAGATGTTTGCAGGTAAAGGGATGGCTGGAAAATGGGAAGCCTTCAGGACTGAGATAACGAGAGTCCAGAGAAAGTATATTCCTGTTAGGGTGAAAGGAAAGGCTGGTAGGTAAAGGGAATGCTGGAAGACTAAAGAAATTGAGGGTTTGTTTAAGAAAAAGAAGGAAGCATATGTAAGGTATAGACAGGATAGATCGAATGAATCCTTAGAAGAGTATAAAGGCAGTAAGAGTATACTTATGAGGGAAATCAGTAGGGCAAAAAGAGGACATGAGATAGCTTAAGCAAATAGAATTAAGGAGAATCCAAAGGGTTTTTACAAATACATTAAGGACAAAAGGGTAACGAGGGAGAGAATAGGGCTCCTCAAAGATCAGCAAGGCGGCCTTTGTGTGGAGCAGCAGAAAATGGGGGAGATACTAAATGAATATTTTGCATCAGTATTTACTGTGGAAAAGGATGTGGAAGATATAGAATGTAGGGAAATAGATGGTGACACTGTGCAACATGTCCATATTACAGAGGAGAAAGTACAGGATGTCTTGAAATGCATAAAGGTGGATAAATCCCCAGGACCTGCTCAGGTGTACCCTAGAATTCTGTGGGAAGCTAGAGAAGTGAAGTGCTGGGCCTTTTGCTGAGATATTTGTATCATGGATAGTCACAGGTGAGGTGTCGAAAGACTGGAGATTGGTTAACGTGGTGCCACTGTTTAAGAAGGGTGGTAAGGACAAGCCAGGGAACTATAGACTAGTGAGCCTGACGTCTTTGGAGGGAATCCTGAGGGGCAGGATATACATGTATTTGGAAAGGCAAGGACTGATTAGAGGTAGTCAACATGGCTTTGTGCTTGGGAAATCATGTCTCACAAACTTGATTGAGTTTTTTGAGGAAGTAATGATGAGGATTGATGAGGGCAGAGCGGTAGATGTAATCTATATGGACTTCAGTAAGGCATTCGACAAGGTTCCCCATGGGAGACTGGGTAGCAAGGTTAGATCTCACGGAATACAGGGAGAACTAGCCATTTGGATACAGAACTGGCTCAAAGGTAGAAGACAGAGGATGGTGGTGGACAGTTGTTTTTCAGACTGGAGGCCTGTGACCAGGGGAGAGCCACAAGGATCGGTGCTGGGTCCTCTACATTTTGTCATGTGGATGTGAACATAAGAGGTAAGTTAGTAAGTTTGCAGATGACGCCAAAATTGGAGGTGTAGTGGACAGCGAAGAAGGTTACCTCAGATTACAACAGGTTCTTGACCAGATGGGCCAATGGGCTGAGAAGTGGCAGATGGGGTTTAATTCAGATAAATGTGATGTGCTGCATTTTGGGAAAGCAAATCTTAGCAGGACTTATACACTTCCTGTTAAGGTCCTAGGGAGTGTTGCTGAACAAAGAGACCTTGGAGTGTACGTTCATAGCTCCTTGAAAGTGGAGTTGCAGGTGGATAGGATAGTGAAGAAGGCGTTTGATATGCTTTTATTGGTCAGAGTATTGTGTACAAGAATTGGGAGGTCATGTTGCGGCTGTACAGGACATTGGTTAGGCCACTGTTGGAATATTGTGTGCAAGATGTTGTGAAACTTGAAAGGGTTCAGAAAAGATTTACAAAGATGTTGCCAGGGTTGGAGGATTTGAGCTACAGGGAGAGATTGAACAGGCTGGAGCTCTTATCTGGAGCATCGGAGGCTGAGGGGTGACCTTTTAGAGGTTTACAGAATCATGAGGGGCATGGATAGGATAAATAGACAAAGTCTTTTCCCTGGGGTCGGGTAGTCCAGAACTAGAGGGCATAGGTTTAGATTGAGAGGGGAAAGATATAAAAGAGACCTAAGGGGCAACTTTTTCACACAGAGGGTGGTACATATATGGAATGAGCTGCCAGAGGAAGTGGTGGAGGCTGGTACAATTGCAACATTTAAGAGGCATTTGGATGGGTATATGAATAGAAAGGGTTTGGAGGGATATGGGCCAGGTGCTGGCAGGTGGGACTAGATTGAGTTGGGATAACTGGTCGGCATGGATGGGTTGGACCGAAGGGTCTGTTTCCATGCTGTACATTCTATCTCTCTATGACTCTATGACATTAATTTATGCAAACCTGGTATAAAACAAATTAGTTATCCATTAACAGAATTCCAGAATGATGTCAATTTAGTGTTAGAGTTGAATATAATGCTGCACCCCATAAGTTGTCATTGGTAATAGTAGAAGGGAACATTGATGGAAAGGAATGGGCTTCATAAAATATAATGCACCAAGTTATTTATAAGAAGAATCAGTATGAGTTTAATTGACTTTGAGAAAATGCTAACAGAAGAGAAAGTCGTCTGTACGTAGTGAGAGTCAAAAAATAAAATGGAGTATCACAAGGCCAAAATCATGATCAAGGAAAATGTGCACCTGACATTTTCGTAAGTTTAAGCCAGTTACATATGCATAGTAAGCAATAGTAAGCAAAGAGCAGGATAGATTAAAGTTAATTGTGACAATTAAGAAGTGACATCCATTGCAGTAGTTCAGAAAGGGTATATTCAGAATTGTAGAGATTACAAACAATAACTAAGAGGAGGGAATGTGCATACCCAAAGCCTAGCAGTGGAGACATGGTTTTCTAATTTAGCCAGTAGAAACTTAAATGCACAAAGAGTTGCACCAGTCTTAAAGGTTAATATTTGTGGGATCTACTGCTTCTGTAGTATTCCAGAACCTAATGTATCCAGTTCTCAGTGGAATGAAGAAAGTGTACTGCCCATTGCTGTATGACAATGGGAAATCTCATTTCTACTTAAAACAAAGTTTGAAACTGATTGCAGCAGTAGTTGAGAGTGTGGTGCTGGAAAACCACAGCAGGTCAAGCAGCATTGAAAGAGCAGGAGAATTGATGTTTCAGGAATAAGCATGAATGAAGGGCTTACGCCCAAAATGTCGATTCTCCTGTTCCTCGATTGCTGCCTGACCTGCAGTGCTTTTCCAGCACCACACTGTTGACTTTGATCTCTAGCATCTGCAGTCCTCACTTTTTCCTAGTTGATTGCAGCAGAATGAGATTTTAGTTAAATGCCATAAGTGTTGCTTCATGGTATCATGCGTAACATACCTGGATCATCAAAAAGATGGTGACAATATCCACACTACGTGGAAGGAAATTGAGGGGATTTTGAATGTGAAGAGACTATAGAACAAAGCTCAAAACATTGTGTATTATTCTAAATTCATCCTTGACTTAGTTAATATATTCACTACCACTCTAACAACCACTCAAACATAAAATAGATGGAGAGTGGTCTGTAGAGGGACAGAAAACGTGTAAAGAAATGAAAATAACTGGTGATGCAGTTTTGACCCACCATGACCTCAAGCAACAATTGGATTAAGTGTGTTGATGGTTCACTGTAAGTTTTAGGTGTGACGTTATCTCACATAATGGTGAAGAGAAGTCGACAAGATACACTTCACCTTATTTCGTAAAATCAGAGGAAAGTTACTCAAAGCTTTAGAGAGAGATATTCGTAATCATATGTAGTGTTATTAAGTTCCACAGACTTGTTGTTTAAGAAGTTTATTTTGTAAACTGACAGTCAAGCCCTTATAATCATATTTAGTCCAAAGAAGAGAGCACCAACCTGAGTGGCAGCATGACTTTAGAGATGGGTTCAAAGTTTGGATGAAGATTTGTAGCTCAGGTGCTCGTTGTTCTGGTTCTGTTCGCCGAACTGGAAATTTTTGTTGCAAACATTTCGTCCCCTGAATAGGTGACATCCTCAGTGCTTGGGAGCCTCCTGTGAAGCGCTTCTGTGGTGTTCCCTCCGGCATTTATAGTCGCCTGTCCCTGCCGCTTCCGGTTGTCAGTTTCAGCTGTCCGCTGTAGTGGCCATGAACATCAGCAAGCCACGAAACGCCACGACCAGCTATCCTTAGTAGCCACACACGCAGACGACAAGCAACATGAGTTCGACTGGGACAACACTACCATTATAGGGCAAGCCAAACAAAGAACAGCCAGGGAATTCCTAGAAGCATGGCACTCATCCACAAACTCCATCAACAAACACATCGACCTGGACCCAATATACCGGCCACCACAGCGGACAGCAGAAACTGACAACCAGAAGCGGCAGGGACAGGCCACTATAAATGCCGGAGGAAACACCACAGAAGCGCTTCACAGGAGGCTCCCAAGCACTGAGGGTGTCACCTAGACAGGGGACGAAACATTTAGAGATGGGTATTAATGTTATTAGTCCTTCAATATGATATTACATATTAAAGACAGTAGATCATGTAAATACAGACTTACTTTCAAGATCTTCCCTGAACATCGATACATTTATGGCCACAGAGATATCTGTGAATTATTTTATATACCCAAATGACATGCAATGTCTGCAGGGATTTTGTTTAAAAAAGGATGTGCAGAATATTCCCAGGCCATGCATGATGTTGGTTTACAGTGACAAATTTGGGAAAAAATCACGAGAAGCCAAGTGAGGCCTTCCCAACATCAGGAGTAACAAGCCACATTTTCAAACTCAGGTCCAGGTGTCAAAATGGGATTCTCCTAGTGAGTGGCAAGCGACCTAATAACAAGGATGGATCACTCATTATTATTAATCTTAGCTTATTGGTGTGCACTCTCCTATTCCACCATCAACCGGATATAAATTAGGCACAGAGAATTCCCAAGCCAGGATGAGTACATGGCAACTCTGGTTTGCTATTTGCACCTTTTGGATCAACATCCTGCATATTCAATATTAGATTGGATTCTCTACAGTGTGGAAACAGGCCATTTGGCCCAACAAGTCCACACCGACCCTCCGAAGAGTAACCCACCCAAACCCATTTCCCTCTGACTAATGCACCTAACACTATGGGCAATTTAGCAGGGCCAATTCACCTGACTTGCACATTTTTAGACTGTGGGAGGAAACCGGAGCAACCGGTGGAAATCCACGCAGACATGGGGAGAATGCACAAACTCCTCACAGACGGTCACCCAAGGCTGGAATTGAACCTAGGTCCGTGGCACTGTGAGGCAGCAGTGCTATCCACTGAGCCACCATGCTGCCCCAATATGTCTAATATGTGTCAGCCACACCACACCATCACTGGCACTCCTCCAATCAACATACAGGACGGTTCTGCGCAACTATGCTGCATTTTGGGACACACCAACAACCATACTTGGAATGCCATGGGGGGCCGTTTTTGTGATGCAGTTATTTTTGTCCCTACCTCTCAGCTAGGAGGCCTGGGTTCAAGTCCCAACTGCTTTAGAGACATGTCTGAGCAGCTTGAGTAGAAAAATATCTCCCTTGAATGCTAACTGCTTATACAGCGACACAATGCATGTGTATCTAATAAATGGTCAGTCACAAAGTCAAAGTGGAGTAGTCCTTCATAAAGTCAAGGGGATCTGCTGTCAGTACCGAGGTCCCAGTGCAGTCAAGGGTAGTGACTTCACTCAGTCCGGAACCTTGGGCACAGTAAGACGTCTGTATGAGAAGATGTGGATCAATGGTTCATCTCATTACAGCCTGGGAAGTGGCAAATCCCTCAGTTCCAGTGCACCCGGTTAGGGATTAACAGACTGTCAGTTGGGGAGATGCATGGAGATCAGTCTCTGGTCTGGTCAGTTATCAGTCAGAAATGTCCATTCAGGTCAATCAGGGGAGTGGGGCACGGTCAATCCTGGGGATTAGTGGAATGAATGGCACAGGTGCGTATCTGAGGACACTTTTACTGTATTAGAATCCCTACTGTGTGGAAACAGGCCATTTATCCCAACAAGTTCACACCAATCCTCTGAAGAGTAACTCACCCAGACCCATTCCCCTATGCTATATTTACCCCTGACTAATGTGCCTATGGGTAATTTAATAAGGCTAATTCACCTAACCTGCACATCTTTGGACTGTGGAATGAAACTGAAGCTCCCGAAGGAAACCCACACAGACACAGGAAGAATGTACAAACTCCACACAGACAGTCACCCGAGGTTGGAATCAAACCTGGGTCACTGGCGCTGTGAGGCAGCAGTGCTAACCACTGAGCCACTGTGTTGCCTGTGGTAAGGTAGACCCAAAACTGGGTGCTGGATGCAGCAACCTAGGACATAGAGGATATAAGGATTGTGAATGGGTGAATTTCTGCATGGATAGGTGGAGGAGGAAGCCACTTGTGCAGGGGTGAACATGGGATGTTGTGGGGGTAGGGGCCAATGAAAGATGATCTCTAGTACTGTGCCCTCAGTGGGGGTTGGGGTGTGGGGTTGGATTTCTGAAGCATGATGTCAGACATGACCAAATTAATGATGGGGTTCAAGGGCAAAGATTGTGAGTTGAAGTCACAGTTCAAGGTGATGGATGGGAACATTGTAGTGTTCAGTAGCCATGGTTATCCAGGGAGTGTTGATTGGAAAGGACATGAAGGTTCAGAAAGAAAAAAGTGTCGACCAGACCAAGCCAAGTCATAGTGTTGAGAGTGGCCAGTTCTACCTTCCATGATCTGTTAGGTGTTAAATACAACCAATGTATTTACAAAAAGCTGTGGCCGTGCCTGGAGTGAGCTGAATCAGTGTCTGCTTGCTAGCCAAAAACTTGGGTTCCACTTCTGAGCAACAGAAGAGCATTTGAGGGGCAATTGTATCAATCATGCACTTGCAGAGTGGGAATTGATATTGCATGCTTTTTGCATGCACAATGTGCAAATGGATGCAGCGTAAGTGCTGGCCCCAAGCAATTTCAATCATATATTTTTGTCACTTTTAAATGGAATTGTGACATCAGGAGGAACAAAGTATCAGACACCTAGTGACATATAATGTCATGATCTCAGATCTGTGTGACATGGTTCAAAATGATGAATCAAAAATGAAACCCTTAAAATTAAAGTTGAAGCTATATGAAGGCATGATAGTTGTAGATGAGTAGACAGATTACTCTGAGAGCCCAATATGCCAAGAGGATTTGTAATGCATTGCAAGATACTCAGCAACTGGCCACAGAACAGGTCAGACATGAGTGCCACAATGTGGGAGCAAGTTTACAATGTCTTCCTGGGGACTTGATGTGGAGGTGCCAGTGTTGGACTGAGGTGGACACAATTAAAAATCACACAACACCAGGCTATAGTCCAACTAGCTTTCAGAGTGCTTCTCCTTCATCAGGTAA
Organism: Chiloscyllium plagiosum; assembly: GCF_037043375.1. Classification (NCBI taxonomy): domain Eukaryota; kingdom Metazoa; phylum Chordata; class Chondrichthyes; order Orectolobiformes; family Hemiscylliidae; genus Chiloscyllium; species Chiloscyllium plagiosum. Next base: position 62,135,197 of record NW_028270149.1, read on the forward strand.
CTTGTGGGATTGGATCATAAAACACAGAACTTATAACAAAAGATCACAGTGTCAAGCAATTAAAATAATATATTGAACAAACCTAGATTGCTGTTAGGTCTTGCATCTTTTAGAATGGGTTGCAGGTTTTGGCTCATTAATATGTAAATCCCAGAACTTCTTTTAAGTCACATTCTTGCAATAACTTAAGGTTTTATAAAAAAAAGGTAACATCTCAGCTCAGCCACCATGTACACGGCAGGTACTCGTGTGACTTGTCCAACAGTGTCTATCTCATAAGCTGCAAGCAAGGTTGCCCAAGGCATGGTACATTGGTGAGACCAAGCGGACACCACAACAATGGATGAATGGACATTGAGCAACAATCGCCAGATAGGGATGTTCCTTCCCAGTCGGGGAAAACTGCAGCGATCAGGGATATTCAGCCTCAGATCTTCTGGTGACCATCCTCCAAGGCGGACTTGATGTGCAACAACGCAGAGTGGTCTAGCAGAGGCTGATAGCCAAGTTCACTACACATGAGGATGGCTTCAACCAGGACCTTGGGCTCATGTCACCCTACAGTGACCCCATTACTCAATACACTCTTACACCTATACACACAAACACACATACACACACACTATTACATACTCTCACAGATCCTGTCTCAGACATACACACAGACATACACCTCCCACACTCACACCCACGCGCACACCATCTCACAGGCTTGTACTCCATCACACTCATGCACTCACTCTAGCAAGCAGACACAAATGCAAACACGCACTCTCTCACATGTATTCACACTCGTATAGAAACACTCACATATGCACACACTCTCTCTCTCCCTCCCTTCCACACACACGCACGTGCATACACAAGTCTATGGGGTGAATTTGCGTTTGCAGGATTGTATTTGCAGATACATTCTATTTTTGCTCAAAAAGCGGACAACCTGCAGGCAGTCAATTCATATAACATTTCATCGATTCCTACTTTGGAAATAGAACCAGTCTGACTCTAACCTCACACCTTTAATATATTGTCTGAGCTGAGATGTCACCTTTTTTATTAAACCTTAAGTTACATCAAGAATGTGATTTAAAAGAAGTTCTGTGATATATATATAATAATGAACTAAAACCTGCAACCCATTCTAAAAGATGAAAGACTTAACAGCAATCTAGGTTTGTTCAATATTTAATTTTAATTGCATGATACTGTGATATTTTGTTGTAAATTCTGTGTCTTATGATCCTACCCCGCTAGTTACCTGATGAAGGAGCAGCACTCTGAAAGCTAGTACTTACAAATAAATCTGTTGCATGATAACCTCGTGTTGTGTGATTTTTAACTTCCTGAAGACTATCATCTTAAAGCGAGACTAAAAGATAAAAGACCAATTCAGCATTTGCTGAGGAATATTCCAACTGCACTTAAAACCTATCTGAAAGAAAAGCTAGAAAGATTAGGAAAAGGGGAGCAAGAAAATGATAGCATCTCCAGATTAGCAACGTGAATAGAGAGAAACAAACTTGGAATAAATAAAGTCTAAATAGAGCCTGAAGAGATCCCACTACTCTATGCCAACAATTGAAAAATCTTTTGCCACAACCTGCAAATTCAGAAGTCTTTAGCACCTACATGAGAAGGCAGGTTGCCAGCAAATGAAGCTGGATTAAAGCAATTGCTTTCTACCTGTATTCAGTGCGCTAGCCAGGAGATACAGAAGATTGTATATACTGTTTGACATTTCCACAGCTCCAGAGGATAATCAACACAGACAACGTGAGTAATGAGTTAGCAATTTTTCTGGAGTGGTAGCTACAGTGGATGATCTGCTAGGTATAGATACAGAGCCATGACGAAAGACACCGTTTCTGACCTTGATCAATATCTGTGTGATTGCTGAACAGAATTCACCAGATGAACCTGAACCTGAACAAGAAGCAAAAACAAGATGCCCAAAGTCAAATACTGTCAGCAAAATGTCTTTACCCAGATCTGGAGAAGGTAACAGCTAGAGCTGTGATCAGTGACCAACAGATATGAAAGCAGTGCAATGGCTTATTGGATTCAACAGTCTTTAAAAAAGATTTTTTGCCCAATTTGTTGACTGAATGTAAACCATTATGACAACTCATATCCAAGAAATTACAGTGATACTGTGACATGGATTTAGCATGCACTAAATTAACTAACTGACAATGACAATGCCGGTGCTGAAATACTATTTCACCAATGACATTACCCTGTATTATGATGTCAGTGAAATAGGGCATGTAGTGTCACTAATGCAGCAAAGTCAACCATTTACATTTGCATCTGGAGCACTAACACAAATTGAATGACACTGCATTTAGATCGAAAAGACTGTTTTGCCAATGCTTCCTCCAGGGAGTTGTTACTGGTAGTTGATGAAGTGACCTCTGGGCTAAGCAGTAGGGCCTTTGTCAATGTGCTCTGGCAGCTGAATGCATCTGCAACAAAGAAAAGGTGTTGCAGTAAAATGTTAGCTGAGGTGTTCCCTGCATGGCATTGACTCCTTGGTTAATATTTAGCATTGCTGTGGAATGATGAGTTACTCAGCTGCCAGGACAGAGGTGTTGCTGCAGGACTAGTTCTGGTCTCCTCCTGTGAGGGCAAGCATGCAAATCATTGGAGATGAGGACACAGATGTTTGGAACCCCTTCCTCAATCCCCAACCCATCCATCATTGTTCCACATGGCTATGGGACATCCTCTCTGAATGAGTAAGATGAAAGTGAATGGCGTAGCTTTGGTGTTGGTACATGTGGGGACAATGTGTTGAGCTTTACTGAAGGAGTAAGGAGGCAGCGCAAAACACATAAAATGCTAGTGGCGAGGGATGGTGGAAGTGAAGTGAGTGAGAGAATAAGCGCTGCTTGCAGCTAAGGACATTGATGGGAGGTGGGTAGAGTGGCAAGGTTAGAGTCAGTGTGAGGTAGCAGAGAGAGTATGGTACTTATCCAGGCAGAGCGGAGAAGGTCACTGACTTTCTTTCTGTACTCTGGGCCATTTCTCCCTATCTGGGAGATGGGACTGAGCCTTGTGGTGACCAGTGGGCATTGTCAGGAGGCACAGCCTCCTCTGATGGTCATCTGGGAAGGGGACATCTCTTTCCTGCGCCAGAAATCCATTTGGACTTCCACGTCCCTCACTGAGAGACATGGTGCCAGCCTCCACTACTTCACCATTGCTTGCATGGCTGAATAGGACAGCTTTGAAATACCATAATGTTAAAAGTGAAAAACAACTTTCAAGTTGGCTTTAAAGTTAATTCAAAGCAAGCATTTTAATTAATGTACGAGCTCTTAGAAATTTGGTAAATATTAACCTATTGGTTGAACACCAAAAAAACATTTTTAGATATAAAATTTTGCAGCCAATAGTTAATTTTGACATGTAACAAGGAGACATAAACTCAATGTCATGTTAATTAGAGCTGCATTAATCAGCCCATTAATTGATTGTTAGATTGTATAAGTGATCACAAAATAGTCCAATATCAATATCAGGTAACTACATATGTGGTCTCTCATTATTTGTGACATTTGCATTGAAATCATGTACTTTTTATCAGCTTTTGGTATTAACGTTCAAAGGGTCTGAGTCATCAGAAATTTCTGATTGGTAGTTCTTACTGTTTGCTGATACCACTGCTTAATGAACAGCCCATCTGATAGTTTTAACACTGCAGTGGATAGATGGAATTCATTACAATGTTGATTGTTAAATATTGTTTTTGACACTGTCAGAAGAAAGGTCATCTATTTCTGAAATGCAGAACCTAAGCTTTATGGAAAAATGTGATCTGCTGGTATCTTTGAGATATGCTGATCAACACTGTGTACAAATTGAAATTTTTGGTTGCAGGATCATTTGGCTTAATATGCAGACATCAAATCCACCCTGCCGGATCTTCAATACACCAGCATTAATTGTGTTCAGCTAAACATTTTGAGAGCTCTGTAAAACTCAATACACTAAAAAGAAAGACTTGCATTTATGTAGCACTTGATACAAGGTGCTTACAGCCAATGAAATACTACTGAGTATTGTCACATACACCATAGAGGAAATGCAGATGTCAATTTATACTGTTAGAATTGTAGGAACAATAAACTATCATCTTCAACATCTGTCATCTGACTGCCAAATCGGAAACTCTTCATGGACTAAAAATATTTTGATTTTGAAGCACAAATGCTTATTAAAGGTGGCTGTAGTGCTCAACTGACCACAGATTGAGGCAAGTGCAGTGAATGGAATGAAGAGAATGAGACTGAAACCATAAAACTCAGTCAGCACCAGGAAATTCACATCCCTTTCATTGTTTTATTCTTACATGACAAATTCACATATTGGAAGATGAAAGGATAACTGGAAAGGATTCAGTTTGGAAGGAAATTGGAGCAGATTTAGGAATATGCAGATGGGCCTATTTCAACAGCTGCTTTGCACAGCAAAGTAGGGAGAGAAGGACATGTGAGCTGGTAATAGCAAGGACACTGCACACCTCCCTCAAAGTCAGTGCCTGGTGAAAGGGTAATTTGAGACAGCAATCATTCATCCAGAACTCCATTACAAGTAAACCTGTTGGACTATTATGTGGTGTCACATGATTTTTAACTTAGTCCATCTACAAGGATTGCCTACTACAGAGTACAAATCAATAATGAAACAACTGGCCTCAGGCTCAAAATTTAACACTGCAAAAGGTGCTAAGATTTTTAAAAAACTGCATTTGACTTTACCTTCCCGTCTCGATGAGACAGCCTTCACCCCCTTCCTTTTTAAACTTACTACATGTACTTGTGTATGTATTTAATGTTACATTTCTATTATTTTGACATAGGTATTATAATTCCTCTTTCTTTCACATTACATACATGCTTGTAATTTGGCTCTTTGACTTTGATCTAGTCGATTAAATTTTAATTCAAAGATGATAGCTGTGTGCTAAACAAATGTAAATGCTACAAGCAACCCCATCTCAGCTGGTCGTACCCGTATGTTTAGCAAACTCCAACAAACAGTAAAGTCATGATGATGCAATGGTGATATTTGTTGAGGGAGAAATATTGGCGAAATCACCAAGGATGGCATCTGTGCCATTCTTGAAAAAGTGCCATATGGGATCTTTTATGTCAAACTAAGCAGATAAGACCTTGGATTAATAGTACATCCAACAGAAAACACAACACACCATCAGTGCTTCACCTAAGTGTCAGCTTTGTCTTTTTGTACTGAAAACTAGAGTGGGAGTGCTACAACTGAGCTACAACTGACACACTATTCTCAACTTGTCATACCAGATGTCTCACTCTAGATATTACACTTGGTAACTGTTGTATGGGCATGCCAGCTCAATATGTGGCATGAGCAGATGCTCATAAGGAAGACTGCTGTTACCATCCTCTTTAAAGTGTGAGTAACTACAGGACTTGCTTGGTCTAATGCGGGAGAACTACTTCTAGTCCAACCAGAAGATTCTCTGAAAGTTAGCAAGTTACAATTTATCATATATTAGCAACTAGTTATATGTTACATTGTAACTACTGACATTGTTTCAGAAACCTTGAAAAATACCAGATGTTAGGGCTCACTCCTTCAAGATTTGAAGCTATTCTGGTCACAGTCCAAATGATATTATCATAGTGTACAGCACAACACAGTATTAATGCTTTCAAACACTTTAGGACCAAAGGCCAACCCTAACAAATCAAAAGATCTATGCAAATTTATAAAAAAAAGAAAAATTCACTCATTGCTGCTTAATTCTATGCAAATACTACAGTAAAGACATAAGTTAAGTTCACAGGTAAACATGATAATTATAATCTAGACATCAAGCAATTGCATGAGAATTCAATGAATTATTAGTAATCATTATAAACCCTTTTGTTGAAAGTTCTATTGTATATATTACAAATATGTTGTATTTGTTGTATATATGTTGAAAGATATAAATTCCATTCTGGTTCATATCTGCATGCAATACAAATTGCTTGCGGGAAGAAATTTTAATGAGTGCATTTATGATATCAAAAGATGAACTGATCAGGGTGGTTTTTATCCTATTTTCCATGATTTGTCCATTAACAATGGGTTTTTATGGCTAAGACACTTTTTTTTTACAGTTACTCACCATAAGATCTGATGAGTTATCTCACCATATTTGACCAAATGCTTTAGATTAATTACCCATCCCATCCCTATGGTGTCTCTCGCAACTGATTCAGGCCCAATCTTCCCATGCACCAATCACTACTTAGTGGATATCTGCTGAAACACTGGCATCCAATGAACCCATTCCATCTTTGACACTGTCAGAAGAAAGGTCATCTATTAAAAGGCCATTATGCACCTCGGCAAGCATTGTCCCTCATTGACAAACCCTTGGCAGGGTAGGCAGAAAGCCACTCTGCCAATGGCACATAGCCACCTGTGTCTAATAATTCCTCTCACATACATCTCCATCATCTCACCCTAGTCGCAATCACTATGCTACCCACTTCCCTCATGTGTAGCTACATCCATATATGTGAACATCCTCGACGTAAATGCCATCGTGTCCCCAGTGCCCACTTTGGGCCCGTAGATTATCACTGTCCATTTGGGGAAAGTCAAATACGGGCAAGCAAATGGACAAATACTAAAGAAAGGCATATTCCCAATGCATATCCTGCACAATATTATTGACGTTTTTGTTATTTGCTTACTTTTGTCTCTGACATTTATGTGTTTTTTCATCTGTCAGAAAGAAGTGGATGATGAGATAGTTATAGTCTTCCAAAATTCCTTTGATTTGGGGTAAGTTCCTTTTGATTGGAAAATGGTGAATATAAATTCCTTATTCAAAAAGGGATGGTGACAGAAAGCAGGAATCCACAGGGCAATTAGCTTAACTAGCCCTGTTTGGAGAAAATATTGAGCAATATTACTAAAGATGTAATAACAGAACACTTCGGGGGAAAAAAATTCAAGCAAATAAGGCAGAATCAACTTGGTTTAATGGAAGCAAATTCATGCCCAAGCCTCTGCTGTTATTTGAGGAAGTAAAGGCAGAAAAAGAAGAAAATGCACCACACTTAGATTTACAGAAGACTTTTAATAAATTGGCACATCAAATGTTATTGTGGAAAATATAATCTCCCTTAGGTTTAACCTGTGTGGTGATAGATGGTGTGCTGACTGTCTTGTCCTGGATGGTGCCAAGCTTTTGAGAGTTATAGAAGCTGCAATTATTCAGGAAAGTGGACATTAATGAATAACAGCCTTTACTTGTGCCCTGCAGATGGTGGACAGGTTTTTAGGAAATAAAAGGTAAGTTACTCACTGCAGAATTGGAAGCCTCTGACCTGTTGTTGTAGCCATATTATTTATGTATACCTGCCCCAGTTCAATATTGTTCAATGGTAAGTACTTTATTGACATGAATGTTGATTGTGGGGAATTTAGTGATGGAAGTGATGAAGCAAGTTAGACAAAGGTGAACTGGTGGACCCGATCCATTTGGATTTCTCGAAGGCCTTTGACAAGGTACCATACAGGGTGCTGCTGAATAAGATAATAGCAACAAGGTACTGGCATGGCTGGTGAGCAAAAAACAGAGAGTAGCAATAGAAGAGTCTTTTTCAGGATAGCATCTGGTGACTAGTCGAGTCCCACAGGGATCCGTGTTTGGACTACAACTATATGAGTCATACATTAATGATCTGGATGAAGGAACTGAGGGTATCATTGCTAAGTTTGTAGATGACACAATAATAGATGGCAGAACAGGTCATTTTGAGGAGGTGGGGAGGCTGCAGAAGGAGTTGACAGGAGAGGAGAGTGATCAGAGAAGTGGGCATACAAGGTGGGAAAGTGTAAGATTTTACACTTGGTAGGAAAAAGAGAGGCATAGACTATTTTTTAAACAGGGAAAGGCTTCAGAAATGTGAAGCTTAAATGGACTTGTAATTCCTATTTCAGGATTCCTTAAGATTAACATGCAGGTTCAGTTGGCAGTTAGAAAGTCGCATGCCATGTCAATATTTATTTCAAGAGGGCTAAAAGTCGGCAGCAGAGATGTACTGCTGAGGCTGCATAAGGATCTAGTCAGACCACACTGAAATATTGTGAGCAGTTTTGGACCTCGTATCTAAGGAAGGACATGCTGTCCTTTAATGAGAGGAGGTTGCAAGAAGAATGATCTGGGGTGAAGTCTTGTCATGTGAGGAGCAGTTGAGGACTCTGGGACTGTCATCAATGGAGCGGGGAGGGGAGATGGAAGGAATCTGACGGAAGTTTACACAATGTTGAAAGGCCTGGATAGAGTGGACATGGAGAAAATGTAAAATTAAATCAAACATTGTGGCTCATTGTGGAAGGTTCCAGTTCAGCAAGCAAGCTTACGTCCATTATGAAACCTTATTAAGCAGAGTTGCTTATAACTCTGGATCATTTAGCAGGTACTGAAGATACTACAGTCTGGCATTGCAAAAAAAGCTCCATTTTTCAAAACAGTGCAATTGGCAGGAAAAGAGCCCACTGGAGAAAGTAGCTGATAGCCTTCAGCACTGCAACATGCAATGGTCTAGACCGATGCTCTGGAGCCAATGGCCCAAATCCCACCACAGCAGCTGATGATATTTAAATTAAATTAATTCATCTGCAACATAAAGCTAGTTTCACTGTTACTGACCATGAAACTGCTATTGGTTGTCATAATTATCTATATCATTCAGTAATGCCCTCTAGACAAGGAAATCTGTCATCTTTACTTGATGTGGCCTGATTTGGCTGGGTTTGACTCTAACTTTCCCATTGGGAATGTCCAAGCAAGTCTTTTATGTAAAGGGCAATTAAGGATGGAGAGAAATTGTTGCCTTGCCAGCAAAGCCCAGATCCATGAAATAGTGAAAAAAGAAATGTAACATTGGACCTTTATAAACAGAATCCCTATTTTAATTCAAAACCACGCAATGAACTCACATTCTCCTTCCCAGGAAGTTTTATTGGTGTTAAAGGATAGTAGACGTAAAGTAACAATGGAGCTGGAGGTCACATCATCTTTGGCTTGAACACTATGAGCAATCCTTTGGTCTTCAGAGAGTGCTGAAGGATCTATTGTGTTCCCCTGAATGGGCAAACATGGTCTAGGTCATTCTAACAATGCATCACTCCCTCATTACTCTAATAAATTGTCAGTTTGGATGATACAACCAACTTTTGAACTCTTGGGGTGAAGTTTGAATCCATGAATTTCTTAGTCTCAATCATCATTGACACAGAAAATATCACTGCCATAATAAATGGTTTGAGGGTCATCTTGAAAAATGACATTTCACAAGTGTTTTAAGACATGATTGATATTGTCTGAGGAAGAAAATACACACGTTTTTGACAGCAAAGGTATTTGAATGGCCGTTGGGGACAGGGAGAAGGGAGTAAGAACAGACAGATATGAAATGATATGATTTAATGTGTCAACATACGTCCAATGTAACGACAAGGCTATATGTTATCTTGTATCTTGTTTAACTGTTGACTGATGACTGTCCTAATCCACATCCATTTCTTTCTCTACATCACCTTCATGCCTGTCTTTACTATTGTCATTTTTAGTTTCCAAGAGAAACAAATGTTTCCTCCGGGCAATGGGTATGGCCTTTATAGTAATGCTTTTCATAGCTGGTATCCTCTATGGAGTCCCTCTCAAAGATTTAAATACAGGGAAGACATACAACGCACATGAAAGTCAGGGTATTTGCTTGTTCCCTTTTGGACTAATACTTCAACATTTTTAAAATTAAGCACCTGTAACTGACCATTTAATATTGCTGCATGGGTTTTTCAAGTGACAGGAAACAAACAGTGCTGCACAAAGTAAGTGTACTTTTCAACATTCATAACGCACAGGGAGGAGCGGCAGTGCTTTTCCCAGTGCTACTTATTTAAAATGTGTTTTGTAAGTTATCACTTCATATTAGATTTGCATGTTTACTCTGTATATCATCTACTCACGACTGTCAAATTATGTTTGCATGTAACTCTTTATTTGACTTTTAAAGGAGAAAGTGAGGGCTGCAGATGCTGGAGATCAGAGCTGAAAATGTGGTGCTGGAAAAGCGCAGCAGGTCAGGCAGCATCCAAGGAACAGGCATAAGCCCTTCTTCAGGAATGAGGAAAGTGTGTCCAGCAGGCCAAGATAAAAGGTAGGGAGGAGGGACTTGGGGGAGGGGCGTTGGAAATGCGATAGGTGGAGGGAGGTCAAGGTGAGGGTGATAGGCCGGAGTGGGGTGGGGGCGGAGAGGTCAGGAAGAAGATTGCAGGTTAGGAAGGCGGTGCTGTGTTCGAGGGATTTGACTGAGACAAGGTGGGGGGAGGGGAAATGAGGAAACTGGAGAAATCTGAGTTCATCTCTTGTGGTTGGAGGGTTCCCAGGCAGAAGATGAGGTGCTCTTCCTCTAACCGTCGTGTTGCCATGTCTGGCGATGGAGGTGTCCGAGGACCTGCATGTCCTTGATGGAGTGGGAGGGGGAGTTAAAGTGTTGGGCTACGGGGTGGTTAGGTTGGATGGTCCGGGTGTCCCAGAGGTGTTCTCTGAAACGTTCCGCAAGTAAGCGGCCTGTTTCCCCAATATAGAGGAGGCCACATCGGGTGCAGCGGATGCAATAGATGATGTGTGTGGAGGTGCAGGAGAATTTGTGGCGGATATGGAAGTGTCCCTTGGGGCCTTGGAGGGAAGTAAATGGGGAGGTGTGGGCGCAAGTTTTGCATTTCTTGCGGTTGCAGGCGAAGGTGCCGGGAGTGGAGGTTGGGTTGGTGGGGGGTGTGGACCTGACGAGGGAGTCACGGAGGGAGTGGTCTTTTCGGAACGCTGATAGGGAGGAGAGGGAAATATATCCCTGGTGGTGGGGTCTGTTTGGAGGTGGCGGAAATGACGGCGGATGATACGTTGTTCATGGAGGTTGGTGGGGTGGTCGGTGAGGACCAGTGGGGTTCTGTCCTGGTGGCGGTTGGAGGGGCGGGGCTCAAGGGCGGAGGAGCGGGAAGTGGAAGAGGTGCGGTGGAGGGCATCGTCGACTACGTCTGGCAGGAAATTGCGGTCCTTGAAGAAGGAGGCCATCTGGGTTGTACGGTTTTGGAACTGGTCCTCCTGGGAGCAGATGCGGCGGAGACGAAGGAATTGGGAATATGGGATGGCGTTTTTACAGGGGGCAGGGTGGGAGGAGGTGTAGTCTAGGTAGCTGTGGGAGTCGGTCGGTTTATAGTAAATGTCCGTGTCGATTCGGTCACCTGAGATAGAAATGGAAAGGTCTAGGAAGGGGAGGGAGGAGTCTGAGACGGTCCAGGTGAATTTGAGGTCAGGGTGGAAGGTGTTGGTAAAGTGGATGAACGGTTCAACCTCCTCGTGGGAGCATGAGGCAGCGCCGATACAGTCATCGATGTAGCGGAGGAAAAGGTGGGGGGTGGTGCCAGCTTAAAGACAAGTTTTTGTTCAGTAAAGATTTATGCTCACGCATCCACCTTTGAAAAGCTGCCTGAGCTTGTCTGAGAGTCAGAATACTGGGTGTGATTTCCTTCCATTCTCCAAGTAGTTGATCAGCCTGTTTTGTATGTCTGTCCTCCAGCCCTGATTGCAGGCCTCTCCCTGTTCTCCAGCACTGACAGCAAGTCTGGCCCAGAGCCAAATCTGACAGTAGGCATTCCCTGCACTGATCTGCCCACTTGTCATATCAGTGGCTTACTGCCTCTTCATTCATCACTCTTGCACCACACCAGCTTCAACGATATGGATAACAGCTCTGTAGTCTCTCTGTACTAATAGCATGCTCTCTGTCAATCACAACATTCAAAGTTTGTGAGAAGATTTGTAGCTCAGGTCCTCGTTGTTGTGGTTCTGTTCGCCGAGCTGGGAATTTGTGTTGCAGACGTTTCATCCCCTGTTTAGGTGACATCCTCAGTGCTTGGGAGCCTCCTGTGAAGTGCTTCTGTGATGTTTCCTCCGGCATTTATAGTGATTTGTATCTGCCGCTTCCGGTTGTCAGTTCCAGCTGTCCGCTGCAGTGGCCGGTATATTGGGTCCAGGTTGATGTGCTTATTGATTGAATCTGTGGATGAGTGCCATGCCTCTAGGAATTCCCGGGCTGTTCTCTGTTTGGGTTGTCCTATAATAGTAGTGTTGTCCCAGTCGAACTCATGTTGCTTGTCATCTGAGTGTGTGGCTACTAAGGATAGCTGGTCGTGTCGTTTCGTGGCTAGTTGATGTTCATGGATGCGGATCATTAGCTGTCTTCCTGTTTGTCCTATGTAGTGTTTTGTGCAGTCCTTGCATGGGATTTTGTACACTACATTGGTTTGTACAGCATTGTTTGCAGGCCTACTCAACCCTACCACCAGTGCTGATCATGGACCTCCCCTTAGCCCCTGCCCTGATAGCAAGCATCTCCCACCCTCACCAGTCTGATTGCAATACCTTCCTTAATCCCTACCTCTAATCGAGGAACACTCTAACCTTTTGAATGCCAGGAACCTCCTCTAAGGGTTCGTGGTTAAAATGCCATGATCCTCCCAACCCTGTCCACACTGTCCACTTGGCATATTGCTAGGAGGGAAATAACTATGTTAGGTATACCCATGGCTAAGCAGCATAATATGGCTGAAAGTGGTTCTCAGTGGGTATAAAATGGCTGGGGAAGATTTATTAGGTGACACAGCAGCTTGCACAGTGTGCTTTTTCAAATCAAACTATAAGCTAGAGTAAATAAATACACTCATAGAGGGAGCACATCCAAGGTGATTCCATAAAGATAATACACAAATGGTCTTGTGAAATGTATACAATACATTTCTGTTCCTGTTAATGCAGGAACAGGTGTAGATGATTGTATAGAGAACCATGGTGGAGGTACCTATCGTCACATATTGTGTGATGTCGCATAGCATAGACATGTAATGCATTCTATAGTGAAGTAAGATAACAAAGTGTAGCCACTTATCACACACCAAAACGGAGTTTTAAATATACAGCCATTACGGGATATAACTGTATCCCTGTGAAAGTTCAGTCTAATGCAAATTTAAGAGATCCTTTCTTATCAGCAAGGGATTGCTGTCGAGGATGTGGGTGAATAAAATGTTTTCTAAAGGATTATTAATAAGAGGGGGGGGATCTAATAATCATCATGAGATCATGATTTGACCGAAAGCTGTCCATCGACTGATCACATGGTGACTTAACTAGATGTGTATGTGATTAATTAATAATACAATCGATTTGTAACAGCCAAAGGTGGGTTGAATGCAAATGTATAGAAAGTGTATTTTTCACTTAGTTCAGTGGAGAAGATGTTGGATTGCCAGAGGATCTTTCCCCACCGAGGTAAAATATAAACTACCTGATGTTTAAAGTTAGTCTGGATGTTGAGTGATTCATTTAGTCATTCCAACGCAACAAGCTAAAAGATAGAAATGAGGTTCTGATATTAAATTTGCCACTTGCACCCTTCCCGGTCTCTCCACAAATATTGATACCAATAATTCTCAAGACACAATTAACTTTATTGTGAAGCTCATCAGATTTATCTAACCATTGAAAAATTAAATTTCAAAATGCCTGAAATCGGCTCAATTAAACTTCCTCCCACTTCATCTCTTTCACTGTATTTATTATCCCCTTGGCAGTGTAAGCTTTTCTGGAGTCATTATAGAGACCAATTGACCAGCAAAAGCAAAATGCTGGAAATCTGAAATAAAAGCAGAAAATGCTGGAAATAATTAGCAGGTCAGGAAACATCTGTGTGGACAGAGACAGTGCGAACATTTCAGGTCAGTAACCTTTCATCAGTACTGAAAGATGTTAAAGATCAGTGCCAAAGAATGAAAGGAAGACGGGGCTCCAATAGATTGAAAGATAGGAATGGTTAAATGACAAAAGGGATGATTGTGCAAGACCAAATGCAATAATAAAGAATTAAGTATTGAAACAAAAGATGAGCCCAGATGAGATCGGAAACATGGAACATCTGACAAAGATAAATCTTTGGGGATCCAAGAATGTGCTGGACGAAAAGCCGATAGGCACAAGGGATGCAGGCTACCCTACCACCTGTGTACCAATATAGGTTTCCCACCCCAACGTATTAAGCCATGCACCCTCAACTTTGTGTTCTCATTACAATGATCTTGATAAACAGTTTTGAGTAATTAGCAGTAATATTTTGGATTAGGCTGAAAACACTATTGCTGCTCTCTGAATAGTGGATATTAAAAGGACTGATAACATGGCTGGATTGAGAAGTTCTCTGTAAAATCAATTCAGCTGTTTTCTCCAGATTGTTTCTGATGTAATCACTGGTGTTCACTGGTCATCTCAGTGGATTCATTCGCCAGATGATAAATTGAGATCACCATATTGTCAGTTTTTTTTTGTGAATGTAATTGTCTCTGATCACCTTAAGCATGAATTAAATTACTCCATAAGACAATTTAGCACTTATCTGAGATCAAGCTGTACTATATTTGCTGTTCCTTTAGTAACTGTGGACTATGGAAAAAGGGCTCCAAAACTCCACAAGCAATGGATATATGAAGTTGTTACATATAACAGAGAGAAAAATGTTGTGAAAAAGCAGGAGCCAATTCACGATTCTGTAAACCTGTTCTTTTTTTACATGGTTAATCTCTGTTACTAGACCATATAATTAGATTCTTTGTAATTGTGATTACAAAGTTTCAGGTTTAATTACATTAGTGCTATAGATAATTAAAATCAACATGCGCTGAGCCTAGAGAATTAAAATCATACATAGCAACTGGAATTACAATAACTTGTGATTGATTTGTCATAAATATTGGTTGAATATGAACTGAATATATTACCTGGTGTTCTGCCCATTCACTATTGTGTCTAAAATAAGTCATTCCTGCCCATTGTAGTAGACATTTATAACAGCCTGATGCCCCAGAAGAGCTCTGATTTATCTGCTCGGTTGGATCCAGCACACATTAGCCTCCTGAAGTCCTAAATGCAGTACGGGCAGCACCCACCATTCTCAGTGCCACTGTCAGTAATGAAGAGCTGCCATCCTCTGATCTACCAGCAGTTTCATAAAGTAAGAGGTCATGACCCAGAAGACTCACTTTCAGCTTATTAACACTTTGGAGCACCCAGTATTTCCCTTGGCAAGATCCTCCATTGGCATTTTTTATCTGAGGTGAAGTGTGTATATTTTACATAATTCAGCCTAAGTTATCCATGCCTCTTTAATTGTTTGTGAACAAGTACTTGACCAAGTTCTTTTTGAAAACCCATATTTTCAGGTTCTATAATGTTACCTTAATCAGCCACTTCAGTTATTTGATTAAGGAACTCAATCAGATTAGTCAGAAACAATTTGCCTTTGTATTAAAAAAGACAATGCTGGCTTTCATTGACTAAACCATATTTCATCAAATGAGAATTAATTTTGCCTTTGAAATTGGACCTAATTAGTCATTGAACCTCAGACCTTAGGCTGGTTTATCTGCAGTTTATTTCTCTTACTATGTCTGAATAAGCATTTAAAAGTTGCAATCCTCTTGTTCTTCGGCATCATTGTTTTCTATATAGAGGATTCAATGATTGTGTCCAAAGTTTATGCTATCTCTATCTTTGTTCCGTTAATAAATGAGGATGGATCCCATCAGGATCAGATGAATTACTAACTTTTGAGTGATAGCAAGCATTTTCTACTTTATTTTAACCCTATCCAAAATCTTTACACTCTCGTCTTGACAGTAACTTCATTGTCTTTTGTGAAAACTACTTCGACCTTATTTGCTAATCCCATCATTCCTTCTGCCTCCAACAACAACCTATTATATAACACATTTACTATGAAAGAAAAGGTCAAGGCTGCTTCTCAAGAAAATGACAGCAAAAAATTATATTAAAATCTTAATTCATATTAATATCATTAACCTTCATTATATCACAGATTGACATCAATTTGTACCTTATTTGGAAAGAAGATCGTTGAATTTATTCAGATTCGTCCTCCCTTTCAAATGTTACCATTATATTTTGGAATGCAACATGAGTTTTATTTCCAATAATAATGTCAATTAGACGGTTAAAATGAATAAGCAAAAGTGAAAAACTTACATTATATTTAAAGTGCTGACTCCTGACCATAATTTTGTTAATAAAAATGCATTTAATCCCCTCTTAATGGCACTGATTATGGTGGCATCCAATTGAACTTGGTCCTAACTTACTTTTAAAAATTTGCCAGAAACTATTATGAACAGCAATCTGTATTTGATGGAAAAATAGCCACATTTTTTTCATAATTTCTAACCTTAGGGGCTTATTCTCCTTGAA
This sequence comes from Chiloscyllium plagiosum, assembly GCF_037043375.1. Lineage (NCBI taxonomy): Eukaryota > Metazoa > Chordata > Chondrichthyes > Orectolobiformes > Hemiscylliidae > Chiloscyllium > Chiloscyllium plagiosum. Next base: position 62,151,560 of record NW_028270149.1, read on the forward strand.
GTACATCAAAAATGGATTGTAATAATAACCTGCATGTAGCTGCAAATGTTGGGTGGGATGAGGTGTATTTTGTTTAGCCTCAACTTCCTGCTGATGTGAGAATTGCATGGCTAACGCGATGAGGTACCTGAGCCGTAGAACTCCATCCAATTAGAACTTAGTCAAACCACATTTTTAAGCTTTATGTGTCCACTTGACAATCTGAGAAATATTGAGAATACGAAATGTGATAAAGAGGATTGTTATTCATGAAACCCAAAATAAATATCTTACAGTTGTGAACTCTGACACAACAACGTTGATGTTGCTAAGCAGGGCTATCACATCAACTGGATGATTTTTTCTGGGGGGGGAGGGGGGGTTTAAGGGGAGCACAAAGGTCAGTCAGCAACTCATAGACTTTCATAATGGCTGTCTTTTTAAAAAAAAGTATAATTCTGGATTGGCCAGCAGCTGAGTGGTCCGAGAAAACAGTAGTGCCTACTGCTGGGATGACAACATTATGAATGATTTATTGTCACTTGTATTTTATAGTGAACAATACAGTCAAATACTCTCATCACAATCTGGCGGCACTTTGAATATTTTAAGAATATAAGGATATAACTGAAGAAGTGTCTATCTTCGTTCTGTCACCTCCACCGTGAGCCCTGGGCCCTGAGCTAGCTCACCAACAACACCTTGGCCACCACCTCACCCCCTCATGACCTCACCACCTGCACCAGACCCAAACAGTGGAACAGTTGCTACTCTTCAGGCTCCATCGTTTCAATGCTGGGCCCAAATTACCAACACTGACACTGAAGAGGAACCCAGCAACCAGGAGTCCCTGGCTCTGCTGCCGCCGCTGTAACACCAGAAGTCCCCTCTCTGGGCATACCACACTGCTGCCATGACAGCCCACCACCTCACCAATGCCAGGAGTGCATTGGCTCCGGTGTTGCCCTCTGCGCCACCGCCCGTCAGGAAGATGAAGAAAAAGAAAAAGGAAGATGATGAAAAGGGTAAGGCAGAAGGAAGGAAGTGGCTGGTCTGGAACGGACAGGGTCAGGAGCCTAAGCACTACCTACATCACTGATAGCTCCATCTTAGATATGTTAAAGTCAGCCTGAGAAAAAGGTCAAGGATATTGGACTGAAACTGAGTCAAAGGCTTTTGGTCAGTTAGGATCAGGGATCTTTGCAAAAGAGTGTGGTGTGAAAGGGAGAGGGTATGGGTTGTCAGTTTCTAAATGCCAGGAGGAGGCATAAAGGGCATGAGGCCCTCTTGTGATGCAGGTGCAGAAGGTCATCTAGGTACCATACAAATGCAGAAGTTCCCTTCCAGCCTGCCATTTACCTTGTGTTAGGAAAGAAGCAATCTGGCCATTTTCCTTCCATATTATGATGGCTGAGGCAGAAATAGACCCTTAAGTTGCCTTTGGTTGACAACAAGATTCAGCGAATCCTGAAGAAGGGCTTATGCCTGAAACGTCGATTCTCCTGTTCCTTGGATGCTGCCTGACCTGCTGCGCTTTTCCAGCAACACATTTTCAGCAAGATTCAGCGCACCATAATATTGGGGATAGTTTGGGAAAGTGGTGGGCTGCTGATTAATTTATTTTACATGGTCCCTTGCCGTCAAGTATGCCAGTAGTGGCTGCATATAGTCTCCCCAATGTGATAGGTGATTCAATTATAAAGCAGCTGCTAAGTGATGGTTTATGGCTCAATCTTCAACATGTTTCAGGAGACACTCAATAGGATGTTCTGGCACTAGAGGGGGTGCAGAGCGGCTTCACTAGATTAATTCTGGAGTTGAGAACATTGGCTAATGAAGAGAGATTGAATAAACTGGGTTTATATTCATCAGAATTTAGAGAGTGAGCGAGAACTTACAAAATTATGAAGGGAATAGATAAGATGGAAGTAGAGAGGATGTTCCACTGGTGTATGAAACTAGAATAAGAGGGCATAACCTCAAAATTAGGTGGAAGCAGATTAAGGAGAAACTCCTTCACCCAAAGGGTTTTGAATCTGTAATTCCCTGCCTATTCCTTATTGAATGTTTTGAAAGCTATGATAGATAATGTCTTGAACAGTAAAGGAATTAAGGGCTATGGTGAAAGGGCAGGTAAATGAAGCTGAGGTCACCATAACATCAGCCATGATCATATTAAATGACAGAGTGGGCTCGAAGGGCCAGATGGCCCACTCATAGAGTCCGACAGCACAGAGGCAGGCTCTTTGGCTGAAACAGGTCCATGCCTAGCAACATGTTCATCCACGCTAACTGCATTTCCCTGTACTTGGCCCATATCCTTGTGAACTTTTCTTAAGCATATATTTGTCCAAATGCCTTTTAAACATTGTTAATGTACCTGTCTCAACCACTTCCACTGGCAGCTCATCCCATATGCATGCAACTTTCTATGTAAAGATGTTGCCTCTCAGGTTTCCTTTTATTCTTTCCCTCCCTAACCTTAAATTTATGCCCTCTAGCCCTCGATTCACCAGCCCTGGAATCGAGGACTATGAACTGCATAGGATCATAAGCCTCTCATGATCTTATGCAGTTCTTTAAGATGCCCCCTCAGTTTCCTACGCTCTAAAGAAAAAAGTCCTAGCTTGTCCAACCTCTCCCTATAACTCAGACCCGTGAGTGCTGGCAACATCCTTGTAAATTTCTTCTGTACTCTTTCCAGTTTAATAACATCCTTCCTATAGCAAGTTGACCAAAACTGAATGCAATTTTCAAAGTATGGCCTCACCAATATCCTGTATAACTGCAACATAACTTCCCAATTTCTATACTCAGTGCCTTGACTGATGAAGGTCAGTGTGTCAAAAGCCTTCTTCACTGTCCTGTCAACCATTTACTCCACTTTCAGAGAACCGTGCACCTGAACTTCAAGGTCACTCTGCTCCAGTATATTCCTTAAGGCACTACCATTCACCATGAAACTCCTACCTTGATTTGACTTTCCAAAATGCAAGACTTCACACCTATCTATATTAAACTCCATTTGCCATTTATCGACTCACTTTCCCAACTGATCAATGTCCTGCTGCAATTTCTGATAACCTTCCTCACTGTGTACTATGTTGAGTGTCATCAGAAAACATACTAATCATGCCTTGTACATTCTTTCAAAATCTTGAAAAGAGACAACAAACAGCAATGGGCCCAGCACCGATCCCTGAGACACTCCGCCAGTCGCAGGCCTTCAGCATTCTTCCACTATTACCCTCTGCTTCCTACCATCAAGCCAATTGTGCATCCAATATGCTAGCTCCCCCTGGATTCCATGTGATCTAACCTTCCAGAGCAGCCTCCCATATTGAACCTTATCAAAGGCCTTACTAAAATGCATATTGACTATGTCTACTGCCCAACCCTCATCAACCTTCCTAGTCACTTCATCAAAGAACTCTAACAAATTTGTGAGGCATGATCTCCTACTCACAAAGCCATGCTGACCATTCCTAATCAAACCCTGTCTTTCCAAATGTATGTATATCTAATCTCTTGGAATTTTCTCAAGTAACTTACTTAGCACAGATGTAAGGCTTATTGGTCTAAAGTTCCCAGGTTTTTCTTTGCAGCCATTCTTGAATAAGGGCAAAACATTTGTTAGCCTCCAGTCTTCCGGAACCTTATCCATGCTTAACCATGATGAAACAATATCAGCCAGGTCCCTGTAATTTCTCCTCTCCTCCTATTGCTGGTTCTTATGTTCTTCTTATGTTAACTCAATCTCCGTGAAGTTAATCATTTGAGGGAAAACACAGAACCGATGCTTCTAAACCCCCCAGTTTTAACTGTCCTAAAGTTAATGTACCCAAGGTTTACAAGCAAAGAGAGCTCACCAACAGACATGTATATACTCTATTCACATGGCAGAACAAATAGGCATCTGTCACAGACATTTTCTCCACTGAATTCATCAGCATTATGTAATCAAAGAGGCAGTACTGAGATTACATCAATTCTCAGATTATGTCTTTTGGCTGTTTTAAAATCTTTAGACAATCAAGTAATTGTAATAATTTCTGAATATAGGACATTCTCCCACCTACTAGTACACCAAGACAATCTTTCAGCCAAATAATTAATAGCTTCATATTGAATAAAAATTACAAACAGGAAAGCTTCCACTGCATCTTGTTTCTATGCCTTCGCCAGTAACATTCAAAAGGTATCCTGAAAAAAAGCAGGGCAGAAGACTGAATAAGAGTGGGAAGGAGAGGGAAAGGAAAAAAAAAAGAGACAGGAAATAGAAGAAGGGAGATGTGTGTGTAGGGGGTGTGTTGGGAATCATAGACGATGAAGGGGAAGAGAGCAATGTGGATTCTCGAAATGAGTTCAAAATATTCTTTTCACTGGTGTTATCCTTTCTGCCATCATTCTCTTAATCTTGTATATCTGCAGAAATACTTCATGTCTCTAATATTTGATATTTTGTAAATCACTTTTCACTTATTTTCTTCAATGTCTAAAAGGGCTCAGTGTTAGCAGCCTTTCATCATAATTTAGCACTTTGATTTATATGTTAATTATCCCAGGAAGTTTTGCCTATGTGACTCATTAAAAATCTGAGACTGAGATTCCAATTAGGCTTACTGACTGTAATATGTAAATTGTCACTGGAAATTATTTTGAGTCTTCTGTTCTGGTCAGAAATGCATTAGTTTAATATCTATTCAGTAGGTACTCCATGTTCTGACTTTAAGCCTTATCGGAATTCCAAAACGAAAACAGATAACAGTCACTTTGTAGTACATTATTTGAATATTGTTGAAAAGGGAGACACTTTTCCAAAACTTTTTTTTCTTGCACTCAGCAGAAGAAACACAATAGTTTCAACTTTCAAATCACAACAAACTATATGGCAGCAGAAGAAGGTTCAACTCTGATTGTTCGATATATTGCCATAGTAAAAGCAATACGAGATATTTGCTTCCCACATTCCTGGGTAACACAATAAAAGTTGCAAGCATTAAATATTTTGTTTTGCTTGCAGAGAATAGGTCCCTGTATTTGAATAGTTGTCAGTTCTATCTTTATCTTTCTTTGGGCTTTGATAGCTTCATGCACTGGTCTTGTAAATAGGGCCCAGGCCTTTTGCATACCTTGCAAGCTTGATGCAGAAATTAAGCACCTCAATCCAACCAGCAAGATAATACCAATCCTGATCAGATTATTATTCATTGTTTGTTGTTCAAACTCACAAGGAAGTTCAAATGTCACCACTTTACAACCTCACAGTGTCAAACAAATTTGTATCCACAATCTGAGTTAGCCACAAAAGGTAGTGGTGTGAAAATGGTTACATCTGAGATAAATTTAATTGACAAAGTTTGTGAGAAGATTTGTAGCTCGGGTGCTCGTTGTTGTGGTTCTGTTAGCCGAGCTGGGAATTTGTGTTGCAGACGTTTCGTCCCCTGTCTAGGTGACATCCTCAGTGCTTGGGAGCTTCCTGTGAAGCGCTTCTGTGATGTTTCCTCCCGTATTTATAATGATCTATCAACAAACACATCGACCTGGACCCAATATACCGGCCACTGCAGTGGACAGTTGGAACTGACAACCAGAAGCGGCTGAGACAAACCACTATAAATGTCGGAGGAAACATCACAGAAGCGCTTCACAGGAGGCTCCCAAGCACTGAGGATGTCACCTAGACAGGGGACGAAACGTCTGCAACACAAATTCCCAGCTCGGCGAACAGAACCACAACAATTTAATTGACAATTAGATTAAATATTGATTTTTGTAGGGTATTGGCTTAACAAATACATCTAAGGGCCAAAGATCAGATTTTACATTGTCAACATGAAGATAGTAAAGTCCAGAAGACATTTTTTAAGCAAAGAAATGGTGAATGTATCCTGACTACCAGAGGAATGGATTTGACCGATGATAATCTCTTTAAAATTAATGATTATTTTTCCACCCATAATTTGAGTCCGGCTTATCCTAAACACATTTGCCAGAGGAAACATGGGAGAAATCCATCCAGCACAGGAGTACCATTGCAGATGCAACATTTGCTGCTTTGTTCGCAATTGAAGAAAGTCAAGTGCAGAACATACACAACAGGTTAATGAGCAAGTCGGTGAGGAGGGGTCTCACTTTGGACTGCATCAGGCATTGAGTATGGAGGTATACCTGGTGGGATCATTCAGGGTTTCCAGTTGTGGGTGAAATGTTCATCAGATAATTCAATTAGGTTTGTCAGGTGTTCCAATACATAACACACAATGGTCCATGCTGCCCCAATGACTCTCTGGCTATCAAAGTATCTGTGTCAATGTAAGGTATAATCTAAATTTATTTTCTATTGTTCTATTGATGAATCCAAAAATGTTACTGATTTTTTTTAACATCTTCATCCTATTGTCTTGACATTGCAAGTGATTAGCTTACTGGTACTATCAGGCCACTTTCAAAGTCTCCCTGTGCTAATTCTATTCCATCTTTAATGTATGGCTCACAGCAATGACTTGTAATGATCCAATGACTCATGGTAATTGGTCCCAGTGCTCTTTTGTAATAAAGTGATTCATCTCAATGAATTAATTCAAAAATGTATCACAATACTCGTGTTTTTTTTGAAATAATTAATGACGGTGCTCTTGTTTTTTCCTCAGGTTTTTACACTATTTGCTACTGTAGCTCAACTCAATATTATTCTATTACATTTCAATCATCGCGGAATCCCTACACTGTGGAAACAGGCCCTTTGCCCCACAAGTCAACAATGACCCCTCGAAAGTGTAACCAACCCAGACCCATTCTCCTCCTCTATTATGCTACATTTAGCCCTGATTATTGCACCCAACCTACACACCCCTGAGCACTATGGGCAATTTGGCTTGGCCATTTTACCTAACTTGCACATCTTTGGACTGTGGGACAAAACCAGATCAAACCCACGGAGAGAATGTGCAAACTCCATACGGACAGGCGCCCGAGGCTGGAATCAAACCCTGTGAGGCAGCAATGCTAATCACTGAGCCATCAGCACAGGTAATGATCAATAACATATTAACCTTAATCACTAATATTGACAAATTCCTACATATTGTTTGGTAAGCACATTTAATATCATTTTAATTGCAGATTCAAAAGTAAGCTATAGCACTGGTTGCAAACTGGTTTTGTCATTTTTCTATTACTTCATTTTGTTTTCCAACAGATTGATATGAAAATGAGTCAGCCTTAGACTAATAATCATGTTCAGTTCTTGTACACATTTACAGAAATCCCAAGATAAAAATAAGTAGGAAGGTACAAACTTTCCAAATTGCTTTTGTTTGGCAGTATAAAGTATATTTTTCTGCATTTTGCTTATGTTAGTGCAAAAGATAATGTGTATAAAACAGATAAATAATTCTGCATCTCTCACTCTTGGGCTTGATGCTTGTGCTTTGTCCTTCCAGTAATATGAATTAAGAAGTATATTTTGTTGTCCAAGGTGCTTGGTTCTGATGGAGTTAATGTTGAGGCAAGCATAAGCTCCGTCCAACATGATGTCATAAGGATATGGGTGGTGATAAAAGCACTAGTGCTCAAAGGAGATTGATTTTTTTTGTGTCGTAAGCAGGTAATTTGAGGAAGCTGAGAATTATGAATTCAGAATCAATTTATGAGGGCTTTTCATTCAGAAGTTAATGGATGCCACTGACAGGACCACATTTATTGCCCATCTCTAATTACCCTTAAGCTGATTCCTGACTGCTCTTTGAAGGCAATCAGCTCATTGCTGTGGGTCTAGAATCACATGCAGGCTATACCAGATACAGATGGTGGACTTTCCTCCCCAAAGGACATTGGTGAACAGTTTGGGTTTTTCCTGACAATATCTCTCATTGTAATCTCAGCTCCAGGGCATCTTTGCAGGAGTTCCTCAGAATAGTTCCTCAGGAACCAACCATTTGCAGCTGCTTCATCAATGACCTTCTGACCAGATATGGGAATGTTCACCAATAATTGCACAAGTTCATGATTCCTCAGATACTGAGGCAGTCCATGTCCAAATTCAACAAAATCTGGACAATGTCCAAGTTTGACTAAAAGCTGGCAAGTAACATTCATGCAACACAAATGTCGGACAATGAGCATTTCCAATAAGAATCAATCTAACCACCGTCCTGTAACATTTCAATAGTATTACCAGCAATAAATCCTCTACTTTCAACATCCTGGGGATTACCATTGACCAGAAACTCACTGTACTTGCCACATAAACACAATGGCTACAAGAGCACGTCAGAGATTAGGAATACTGCAGTAAGTAACTCAACTCCTGATACCCCAAAGCCTACTTTGGGAGTATGATGGAATACTCCCCATTTGCCTGAATGAATGCAGCTCCACAACATGGAAGAAGCTTGAAACTATTCAGGACAATGTAGCTGGCTTGACTAGCACCACATCCATACATAGTAACTCCACCATCAATGCTTAGTGGCTACAGCTTGTAACATCAATAAGATGCACTGAGGAAATTCACTGAAAAACCTGAGAAAACACTTTCCAAACTTATGACTACTTCATTCTGGAAGGACAAGGACAGAAGATACATGGGAACACCATCACCCGCAAGTTCCCCTCCAAGCCATTCATCACCTTGACTTGAAAATATATCGCTGGTCAATCACTGTTGCTGGGTCAAAATCGTGAATATCCCTCCCTAATGGCATTGTGAGTCTATGTATAGCAGATGGACTGCATTAGTTCAAGAAAACAACATTTTTCTTTAAGGGCAACTATGGATGAACAATAAATGCTGACCCAGCCAGTGATTCCCACGAATGAACAAAAAAAAGGGTTTTGCCATCACTGAAACAAGTTTTATGTTCCAGATTTTATTAACAGAATTCAAACTACAACAGCTGCATTGGGATTGGAACTTGTGCCCCAATAGAATGTCCTGGGTATGGTATTTCTAGTCCTGTGATATCAACTCTACACCACCATCTACTACAAAATATTCTGTCCACTTACCATACCACGACTATAATTAGCCATATAAAGACTGTTGAATATGGACAACGGGTACCTGATAAGCAAAGGCTGATTTCAATTTTCAGAGACCACTTTCTAGCTACATTTGAATAGCTGCATGAAAGGACAATGGCAGGATATCTATATCAACAATATCCAGTATTGTGTGAATTAATGAGATCAGCTGCAATCAGGTGCCATTGTTGTAAGATTTAAAACTGCATTAATTTCAGTCGTGAACCTCATGGATTTTTTTCGTTCGAGTTGTGTTTCATATCAGTTGTTCAACTGGAATTTTAGTCAAAGTACTACACATGAATCATGAATTTTGGAAATATACTCATGTTTCGAATTCATTTAACACCTTGTTTCTTGAGCTTGAGCTTGGATATGTTTGGCCATTCATTACTAATTTGCAGGTAAAACTAATGTGCAATAATGTTTTACATTCAACTTAGTTCTTAGAAGAAGATGACGTTTTCAGTAAATGGATTTACAATTTTCCCAATTTGTATATCTTCTTGAAGCACATTTTTAGAGCATAATCTACAATATTTCCCAAGCGTGATGCTATTGGTGAACTTTGCAGCTCCATTTTAATTAATTCTGCTGTTAATTGTGCCAAGAACTATGAATGCTTAATCAATGATGTGACCTCACCCGGGATGCCTAGTTAAAGCACATTGTTTCATGAAGCTTAAATGTATTAATACATCTCTTTTATACTTGTTTATAGGTTTAAAGCTTCTTTCAAATTCAGATGATAATTTGATGTTAAAAATCCAAATATCAATAGTGTATTACATATCAGTCGGCCCCATTTTCTACCATTGTAATGTAATTCATTGAGGCAAATGCTTTCTCTCACTTAAATGAATTTTTTATATAAATAGCACTTTTTGTGTCCTTATATTTTAGAAAAAATGAAATGAAAATTAATAATTTAGAAATAACATCAATTTTAACTTAAATCCGTACTAATAGTTACAGTGGGCAATATTGTTTCCTAACTAATTTAATTTTGGTCAAAGAGTAATTTGCAGTCGGATTTAGCAAGGTTTTCTGAACGTGAGGAATTATTTTCTTTAGTATTTAATCCCATAAATCCATAATTGCATTGTAATATTGTAATATTTGGTTTAAAAAAGTGACCAGATTTTATGCAGTTAACCTTCTAAATATAATTGCCAGAAGTACTGAACCAACAAAGTAACATTTCAAATCCCTTTTGTCTCGATTTTATACAATTAGTCAAATGTATATTCATTATTTGTTTTATTATGTAACCTCAGATTCAGAATTCAGATGCTTTTAGAAATGCATTTTATGTAACTATTTGTATTTAGAGATTTATTCATTCTAAATGGAGAACACTGTTGAATACATCAATAACAACAAATATGATTAATCTTTATCCAAGAATGTTTAGCTATCCATGAAACATGTCTTCAAACCATTTGGGAACATCGTCCTCTCTTGATCAAAGGTTAGTTATTAAGCAGCTTTAGGGAGGTTTAAAAAAACATTCTGAGCATTTCAAATAATCCTTCATGCACATTATACGCAGGGGAAGTGGCTTACTGATAAGTTTACATCCTGTGTGACAGGCCAATTATAAAAAAGACTGAACAGATTTTTCAATCTTCAGTCATATAAAGTGAAGAAAATTTATCAGCTTAACAGAGAGTTCTGCCAAACTGAAGCTGCTTTGCATTCCCACGTCAAGTATTTTCAATCTAAATGGCAAAAATATTGATCGCAAATTTAGGAGAAGTATTTGCAACGCAAACGTGAAGAAGTGGTGCTTCAAACATACAGAACCTTTGGTAGGTTCCAATGGGAGTACTGTTGTCATTTTTTAGGATCCAATCTCAGGAATGATCTATTGAATTTGGACAAGTTTCAGTGCAGATTGAACAGAATGGCAGTAGATCTTGAAGGTTCAAATACTTAGGACACATTGGAACAACTTGGTTTGTACTTTCTTGCATATACATAGTTATGGGGTGATAAAATTGAACATTTGACGTAAAAATCAGTTGGCTAAGTGGTCTGGTAATCAAGATAAGTAGGGTGCTGTACCAAAGACAGGACCGAAATGAGGAAGGATTTTTTCCACACACAGGATTGTTTAAATCTGTAACTCAAGCTTTGGACAAATCATTCGAAATTTTCCAACTGAGCAAATATTAGCATTTTGTTAAACTAAAGTATCATGGGACGGATATGGGGAAACAGTCAGTAGGTAGAATTGTAGTACAAATTAGCTATGAACCTGAATTGTCTGTTCATGTCTTCTGAATCCCATTTATAAAGTGGCAAATATTTAGAATATTTAAAATGGAATGCAAATAATTTGAAACCCTATAGATTCATAGAGATGTACAACATGGAAACAGACCCTTCGGTCCAACCCATCCATGCCGACCAGATATCCCAACCCAATCTAGTCCCGTTCAATTGGATGTAGTTTCTTATCAATACAAAGTTCACAAGCATGTAGGATATGCTGGTTCATAATATGTTGCTTGAAGATGTTTGTAGTTAGAGCCAAAAGGCATCCATAGACAAGTTGAGTTGCTTATAGCCTGTTAGAATCACCGTTAAATGTGCATTTTGTGGATATTAAGCCCAATTACCAATCACTCCAAAATTCAGTGTGTAACACACAACAGTCTATCCTGCAAAAATCAGCCTTCCATCCTTTGACTCGCTGGATGTGGGTTTGCTCACTGAGCTGGAAGGTTCATTTTCAGATGTTTCATTACCATACTAGGTAACATCATCAGTGAACTTCCGGATGAAGCACTGGTGGCATGCATAGCCCAACTTTCTATTTATGTGTTTAGGTTTCTTGTTGTGACATCATTTCCTGTGGTGATATCATTTCCTGTTCTTTCTCTCAGGGTGGGGTAAATGGGATCTAAATCAATGTGTTTGTTGATAGAGGTTTGGTTGGAATGCCATGCTCCTAGGAATTCTTGTGGATGTCTCTATTTAGCTTGTCTTAGGATGGATGTGTTGTCCCAATCGAAGTGGTGTCCTTCCTCACCTGTATGTAAGCATACTAGTAAGAGTGGGTCATGTCTTTTTGTGGCTAGTTGATGTTCATATATCCTGGTAGCTAGTTTTCTGCCTGTTTGTCCAATGTAATGTTTATTACAGTTCTTGCAAGGTGTTTTGTAAATGACATCAGTTTTGCTTGTTGTCTGTACTGGGTCTTTAAAGTTCATAAGCTGTTGTTTTGGAGTGTTGGTGGGTTTATGGGCTACCATGATGCCAAGAGGTCTGAGTAGTCCTTTCCAAGGTATCTTTGATATAGGGGAGAGTGGCTAGGGTTTCTGGATGTGTTTTGTCTACTTGTTTGGGTTTGTTGATGAGAAATTGCGGACCGTTTTCATTGGGTACCCGTTCTTTTTGAATACACTGTATAGGTGATTTTTTTTCTGTTCATCGTAGTTCCTCTGTGCTGCAGTGTGTGGTGGCTTGTTGAAATAATGTTCTGATGCAGCTTCTGTAGTTCAATGTTTGCTTTGTATGTATTGTTTTCCTGTAAACACTGGTTTGATGTTCCCCACTGGCTGTTCACTCTACTGCGACATCTTTAGTGAATTTTATGCCAGTAAGGGTATTATTGATGGTCTTGAAGGTTTCCTCTAATTTGTATTGTTTAGTGATAACAAAGGTATCATCCACATAGCAGACCCAAAGTTTGGGTTGGATGGTTGGCAGAACTGTTTGTTTGAGTCTCTGCATTACTGTCTCTGCTAAGAACCTTGATATCAGAGATCCCATGGGTGTTCCATTGGTTTGTCTGTAGTGTTTGTTGTTGAAGTTGAAGTGGGTGATAAAACATTGTTCCATTAGCTTGACAACATTGTCTCTGCTGATGAAGTTGGTGGTGCTTGGTGTATGTGTCTTTGGTTCTTCTAATAATGTAGTCAGTGTTTCCTTGCCAGGTTGATGTTGATGGATGTGAACAGGGCTGTTACATCAAAGGACATTCCCTCTATACTTCCCACTGGTTCAAGAGAGCAACCAACATAATCAGTAACCCTTCCTACCCTGGTTATGCTCTCTTCCACCCTCTTTCATTGGGCAGAAGATATAAAAGTATGAACTATCAAACCCTCAGAAAACGAACAGGAAATGACAACACCACAAACCCCAGGAACCCCATCCAGGAGAAAGATATAAATAGAAAGTAGGAGACAACAGCTTCGCTTCACTTGGAGGTCGCCACTGATGATGTTACCTAGCCAGGTAATGAAACGTCTGAATATCAAACCTACAGCTCAGCGAGCAAACCTACACCCTAAACCTCAACCTGAGCTACAAACCTTGCAAAAAGTATGAACAGATTCAAGAATAGCCTCGTCCTTGCCATTATCAGACTTTTGAATGGACCTCTCAAAAGTTAATGTTGATCTCTCTCTCTGCACTTTCTCTCTGGCTGTAATATTGTATTCTGCACCCTGTTCTGCTACCCTAATGGATTTTGTGTTGTACAATTTGCCTGTATCGCTCGCAAAAAAACACTCTTCACTGTATCTCGGTACATATGACAACAATAAATCAAACTACAAGCATATGTTGTAGCCATCATGGCTTTCTATCTCTACAAAAAGGCTAAAAATATGGAACTTACTTATCAACAAAAGCTGCTTCAATAAGTTGTTACAGATTGACCTAATTGGCAAGACACCAAACCAGCACCAAACTTGAATATGGTGAGACTGAAATCAGAGGTAAAAAATTAAAACTGTCATTTTTCAATTCATCTCTTTTACACTATGATAAATCTTCCTGATATGATTTATTTCCATACGGACACTAAATTTCAGTTCACGTATTAGTTTCAGATTTCCTGCTAGAATTAAAAAATACGAGCTACAGAATTTATACAGATGAACACACAGTTAGCATAAAAGAATTAGTTTTGCTGTTTACAAAAGCTGTGCTGTGATGCAGTGCAGAAGAATATGGTTACAAATTTTAGAAGAAAGCCTTGTGAGAGTGCTATTGCATTTACGGATTATTTGCAATGGAATTAACTGCACTTAACATATTCCAGTGATGAAAAATAGAAGAGACTTGAAAGAATTTGCATGTATTTGCAGATTATACTTGCATACAGGGAAAGAGGCGGGCATTAATTGGATAGCACTTTCAAAAAGCTGGCACTCAGAACTTCCAAAGACTGGGCACCTGTTGAGCCCCAGGCAGGTGAAGACTTCAAGTTGTCAGCCATGAAGAATTGTCTCCAAGCACACGAGCAAACACAGGAGCTGTGGGCATCTTTATCAGAAGCACTGGACAAATTGACTAAACGTTGACTCCAGCAATGCTGTTTTCAACCATTCTGCCTCTGACATACAAGCAACAATAGATAGGCTGGTGGGTGCCATGGATACACAGGTCCAGAACACTCAGTGTCTCCTGGGAATGCACACACAGATCCACATTCCATCACTCCACTGGCACTCAGCAACAATGGCAAGACAATAGAGAGACTAGGACCTTGATCTCATTTCAGGAGACCCTTCCTCATAGGGAGACAGGGTGGTGCTAGAGGCATTGCGCAATGAGAACTTTAAACAGGTAGGGTCTTTATGTGAGACAGGGTACGAGACAAAAGAGGAGAAATAATTGCAGCAGTAAGGAGAGATGATATCTGAGAAGATACTTCAAATGCAGTCATATGGGTAGAACTTTAAAACCAAAAAGGAGCAAGCATGTTGCTGGCAGTGTACTTCAGGCCCTATAATGTCTGAGAGAAATAGAAGAGCAGATCTGTAATCAATGAGGTGTAATATTAATAGTGTAATGATACGTGGGGATTTCAACTTCCCCAACATTAACTGGCATAGTCATAGTGTGAAAGGAATTCATAAAATCCATCCAGCAGAAATTTTAAATTCAGTATGTAGAAGGCCTGACGAGAGGGGACACTCTTTGACTTACTTTTACATGATAAAGCCAGTGAAGTGTATGAAGTATCAGTGAAGAAGCCTTTTGTGGACAGCCATCATGACTTCTTTAGATACAAAATTGTTAATGAAAATGAAAAGGATGGGCATGAAACCTAAAGGCTAAACTTGGTGAAAGCCAATATTAATAACATTAGAGATGATTTGGCCAGAATGGACTGGGATTAGACACGTTTAGGTAAATCTGTGTCAGAATAGTGGGATGCATTCAAGAGGAATTTGAGAGAGTACAGGGCCAACATCTTCCAATCAAATGAATCCAATCTGAATATCAAGTGATATTTAAGATTGGATAAAGAGAAAATGGGAGGCAGATATTGAGGGCTCAAAACAACAGAAGCCCTGGAGGAGGACAGAATGTGAAAGGGCAATCTTGAAAAAATATTATGTAGGCAAAAAAGGGGGAAGAGAGAAGAGATGAAAATCCTAAGTTTTTTTACAAGGACATTAAAGATAAAAGGATAATGAGAGTAAAGCCCATTAAGAACCACACTGGTAATTTGTGTGTGGAGCCAGAAGACATAGGTCAAGTTCTAAATGAATACTTTGTGTCAACGTTCACTCATGAGTAGAACAACATGGGTATAGAAATCAGGGACAAAAACAGAAGTTGCTGTAAAAGCTCAGCAGGTCCAGTGGCATCAATGAAGATAAATCAGAGTTAACATTTCAGGTCCGGTGACCCTTACTCAGAACCCTGGACCCAAAACATAAACTCTGAATTCTCTTCATCAGTGCTGCCAGACCTTTCATAGAATCCCTACAGTTTGGAAACAGGCCTTTCGGCCCAACAAGTCCACTCCGACCCTTCAAAGAGTAACACACCCAGATCCATTCCTCTACTCTTATCCTATATTTAACCCAAACTAATGTACCTAACCTACACATCCCTGAAAACTATGGGCTAACTCACCTCACCTGCACATCTTTGGACTGTGAGAGGAAAGTGGAGCACCCAGAGGAAACCCGCATAGACACGGAGAGAATGTGCTAGTTCCACAGCCTGAGGCTGGAATCACACCCAGGACCCTAGCACTGTGAGCCAGCAGTGCTAACCACTGAGCCACCGTGGGACCCCTGATATGCTGAGCTTTTTTAGCAACCTCTGGTTTTGTTGCTGATTAACAGGATCTGCAGTTCTTTTGGTTTTTATTATTATAGAAATCAGGGAGGTGCACTGTGATACACTTAGAGAAATTAGCGTAGACAGAGAGGAGATTCTGAGTAATTTGGCAGACTTAAAAGTAGATAAATGACTGAAGCCAGGTGAAATATATCTCAGATGTTGAGTGAGGCAGGGGAGAAACAAGCAGGGGACAATATTTTTCAATTCCTCACTGGACACAGGAGGACTGGAGGACAGCCATTGTGATGCCTCTATTCAAGAAGGGATCAAGCGGTAAATCAGGAATAACTACAGGCCAATCAGTCTAACCTTGGGAGTGGGGAAACTATTGGCAGAAGTTCTGAGGAACACAATCAATCTGAACTTGGAGAGTCAGGAATTAATCAAGGACAGTCAACACGGTTTTGTTAAGGGGAAGTCATGTCTGACCAACTTGATGGGGTTTTTCAAATAGGTAACCATGTGTGTAGATGAGGACAAGGCAATCAATGTAGTTTTCTTGAACGTTGGCAACCCTTTTGATAAGGCCCCACTCGGGAGACTGATAGCAAAGGTAAAAGTCTATGGGATCCAAGTTTGGATAATTGGAAACAGAACTGTCTGAGTGGTAGGAAGCAGAGATTGATGGTCATGGGGTATTTTTGTGACTGGAAGTCTGTATCCAATAGGGTTCCATGGGAGTCAGTGCTGTGGCCCTTGCTGTTTACGTGTACGCAGAATATTTAGACTTGAATGCAGGAGGGTTGATCAGTAAATTCATGGATGATATGAAAATTGATGGGATAGTAAATGGTGTGAAAAACAGCCTTTTATTACAGGAGGGTACAGATGGGCTGGTTGGATGGACTGATCAGTGACAAATGCAATCTGGATAAATGTGTGGTGATACAATTTTATTTATTTATTCATTTGTAAGATGAGGCTAGCTGGACCAGCATTTATTGTCCTTCCCTAGTTGCCCTTGAAGAAGGTGGTGGTGAGCTGCCTTCTTGAACTGCTGTAGTCCGTCTGCTGTGGGTTGACCCACAATTCCTTTAGGGCAGGAATTCTAGGATTTTGACCCAGTGACAGTGAAGGAACAGTGATATATTTCCAAGTCAGGATGGTGAGCGGCTTGGAGGGGAACTTGAAGGTGATGATGTTCCAATATGCCCTTCTCCTTCTAGATGGAAGTGTTCGAGGATCTTTGCTGAATTGGGCAAGAGAAAAATTTCAGGGGATATGTGTTAAAACACTAGTACCCTGGGAAGCACTGATGATCAGAAGGATCTTGGTATGCTTGTCCACCAGATCCTTATGATAGCAGGACAGGTGGATAAGGAGAAAGTGAGGACTGCAGATGCTGGAGATCAGAACTGAAGAGTATGGTGCTGGAAAAGCACAGCCAGTCAGGCAGCCTCATTCCTGATGAAGGGTTTATGGCTGAAACATCAATTCTCCTGCTCCTCAGACAGGTAGATAAACTGGGTTCAGTAGACACCTAGTTGGTAATGATTTAATTGGGTGTTGTCAGCATGGATTTGCAAATGGGAAATCACGTTTGGCAAATGGGAAATCACGTTTGACAAATGGGTTGCAGTCTTTTGAAGATGTTACCAATAAAATTGTTAAACAAGAACTGATGGGTGTAGTATAATGGGATAGGATGTAATTTTTGACGTGGATTGACGATTGGCTAACAGACAGAAAACAAAAAGCTGGAATAAATGAGTTTTTCTCAGGTTTGCAGGCTGCGACAAGTTGAATATCACAAGGTTCAGTACTTGGGCCCCAGCTATTCACAATTTTTATCAATGACTTGGAGGTAGCGACCAGATGTAAAATTTGTTAATGACACAAAGCTAAGTGGGAATGTGTATTTTAAGGAATAATGTAAAATAGCTTCAAGAAGATTTTATATGAACATATGCAAAAAAAAACAGTTTTTAATGCCTGACAATCTCACTTAATATTTGCAACACATATTTCTACTACCCTAATACCTGTTTCCCCCACTGTAATTTTCCATTTAAATATGAAGAGTGGTAAAGTGAGTTTCATTGCTTCATTCCATCCATGGCTTAGGGCAAGTTATTATGCATAATCACATTATTCTAGGTTTGTTATTAATGCAAGTGAGGTATTTGTTTATGCAGATAGTTGCTGCATTTTAATTATAATAAAAGGGTCATTGCATTGAGGAAGTATTTTTATGATTACATGAAAAGATAAGCTCACAATTGCTATTTGCTGGCATTACATCCAAACTTAGCAGAGGCTAGTAAAGGTATTGTAAAGTCATAAGGTAAAGAGAATTGTTACGGTACATTTATAAGGCATACATCACTAAACGCAGAGAATCCTGGGAAGTTTGCGATGTATCAAAATACTTTTATGGGTTAAGTGCGAACTATTGACCTAATTTGTAAATGTTAATGACAATGTAGGCTAATGTTTGTAAATACGTTCATAACAAATGTGATGTTGAATTGTAATATTGTGCTAATATTATACTGATATGTAAATAAAGGCCAAATGACAATTGTCATAAAGTCATGGAGGTCAATAGTACAGACAATAGCACAATGACCTTCAGCCCATTGAGTCTATCCCAGTCAAAAATGACCACCTAATATTCTAATCCCATTTTTTAACACTTGGTCATAGCTTCAAAAGCTTGGCATTGCACACATATATCTAAAACTTCTTAAATATTATGAGGGTTTCTACCGCTGTCACATTTATAGGCTGTGAGTTCTCAATTACTGGGAATTGAAAAAAGAATGTTCATCTCCCCTCTAAACATTCTGCCCCTTACTTTACCGGACACTGAGCTACCCAGTCTATGCTGTCATAATTTTGTACATCACAATCATGTCACCACCACCATCCCTCTCCCCCACTCAGTCTCCGCTGCTCCAAGGCAAACAACCCCAGTCTATCCAGTTTCTGTTCGTAACTAAACTCTCAATCCAGGCAGCATCCTGATAAATGTTCCCTGTAGCCTCTCCACTTTTCTCCTGTAATGTGGATTCTATAACTACACACAGTTCTCTCGCTGTAGCCTAACCAACTTTTTATATTGTTCCAGCATCACCTCCTTGCTAACAAACTCTATTCCTCAGCTACTAAGTGCAGCTATCTCATATGCACCTTCTTAACCACTTTATCCCCCTGTCCAATCATGTTAAGAGACTGGTGGATCTGCATAACAAGGTCTTCCCGAGAGTTCAACACGTATTCCCTTGCCTTGTTTCTCCCATCCAAGTGCATTACTTCTCACTTACCCGGATTGAATTCCATTTGTTACCATTCAGCCCTTCAGACCAGCCCGTCTATATCCTTCTATAATCTAAAGCTGTCTTCACTATTTACCCCCTGACCAATTTTGTGTTATTCATGAACTTACTGATCAACCCTCCTACATTCAAGTCTAAATCATTTATATATACATAAACAGCATAGGCCCCAATACTGATCCCTGTGGAACTCCACTGGGTACAGGCTTCCAGTCACAAAATCACCATTCGACCATCACTCCCTGCTTCCTGCCACTCAAGCTATCTCCCTGAAGATCTATCTGAAATAAAATAGCGAAGAGAAAGATTCATTGCTTATCTGTTGATAGAAAAGACAGCACATTAATTATAAAGTTTTCCCTCTAAACAATTTTTCACCTTTCTTCCCCTGTTATACCTGAGCATAAGCAGATGTTATCATTTTCACTTCATGTAGCCTCTGGAATCTCAAAATGAGCCCCAGCCAATCGTGGGCTACATTACCACAAACCTTTCCAACATGCAGCACATCCCACAACTCTTTCTTTCTCATGCTCCCTTCCTGGTCCCCTATCCAGCTGCTTCGTAAGCCTTGGACCTTAACTCCCATATTGTTTCCACAATGCTCCAATGTGCCTTCTAACTCTATCTCCCAGTGGATCTGCAGCGTCAGTTTCTGTTGCACTTCCCTCTAATAGAAATAGTCACATAGCTCTTTCAGTTTTTAGTTTAAATGATGTGTTAAAATGGCAAGCGACCAGAAGAGCAGGAACAGAGCAGAGGCGTTCTGCCATCTGTCCTAGTGATGCTGCAGTGTTCCATTAAATCCCAGTGCAAGCTGGAGGAAATGCACCTCAATTTCAGTCTGGGCACTTTATAACCTTCAGGACACAACAATGATTTCATCAATTTCAGACTATGAAGACTGTCCTTCATTTGATTACAATCTTTCCTCTTATACCCACCACCAGCCCGTGTCTTGTTTGCATGGTCTTGGTAACAGCAGAACTGTGGCACAGCCAGTCAGGCAGCATCCGAGGAGCAGGAGAGTCAACGTTTCAAGGATAAGCCCTTCATCTGGAATGAGGGGGTGGCCCAAAGGGGCTGAGAGATAAATGGGAGGGAGGTGGGGCTGGGGGGAAGGTAGCTGGGAATGCGATAAGTAAAAGAAAGTTATAGGTCAGAGTAATGGTCATCCATAATCTCATAACCACACCCGTTCCAGAGACAGTCTCCTCCCCCACTCCCAACTCCAGCCCCACACCAGCTCCAAGCCCTTACCCCACCATGTTTTTACCATTCCCCCAGACCTCCCCCTCAGTGAGGATGAACTATCAGTCCTCAGTAAAGGCCTCGCCTTCATCCCTCTATGGTACCGCATCAATGAATTCAACGTGTGTTACAACTTCAAACTTTTCTTCCACCGCCTCCACCTCTGAGCTTACTTTTTCCATCAGGACAATCATCCACCCTCCGAGGATCCCTTCTCCAACCACCAACACACCCCATCCACCTGGACACTCCATGCTGGTCTGTTACCTGTCCTCGATTTCTTCATTTCTAACTGCCACTGTGACATTGACCTCCTCAACCCGTCCACCCCTCCATCACCCACTCCAACCTCTCAGCCTTGCAACATGCAGCACTCCACTTCCTCCACTCCAACCCCAACCTCAACATCAAACTAGCAGACAAGGGGTGGGGGGAACGCAATGGTAGTTTGGTGCACCGACCTCTACACCACTGAAGCCAAGCATCAACCCGGGATACCTCCTCCTATTGCCCCCTCAACCAAGACCTTACCTCCCAACACCAAACCATAATCTCCCAGACCATCCACAACCTCATCACCTCTAACCTCATAGTCTGGGAACTATGCACCGGCCCAGTTCTACCTCCTACCAAAATTCACAAACCTGACTGCCCCCATCAACCCATCATCTTGGCCTGCTCCACTGAACTTATCTCCACTTACCTTGACACCATCCTGTCCTCCTTAGTCCAGGATCTCCCCACATACATTCAGGACATCACCCATGCCCTCCACCTCCTCTATGACTTTCGTTTCCCTGGCCCCTAATGCCTCATCTTCACCATGGACGTACAGTCTCTGTACACATCCATCCGGCATGATGAAGGCCTCCAAGCCTTCTGTTTCTTCCTCTCCCACCGACCCAACCCGTACCCTTCCACTGACACACTCATTTGATAGGCTGAACTGGTCTTCACCCTCAACAATTTCCTCTTCAAGTCCTCCAACTTCCTCCAGACCAAAGGGGTAGCCATGGGCATCCACATGGCCCCAGCTATGCTTGCCTCTTCACCGAGTACGTGGAACAGACCATCTTCCACAGCTACACTGGCACCATTCCCTGTCTCTTCCTCCATTACATAGATGACTGTATCAGCATCACCTCATCCTCCCATGAGGAGGTTGAACAGTTCATCAATTTCATGACCACCTTCTACTCTGACTTCAAGTTCACTTGAACCATCTTGGACACCTCCCTCCCCTTCCTGGACTTTTCCACCTCCATTTCTGGCGAACGACTCAACACGGACATCTACTTTAAACCCACCGACTCCCACAGTTACCTGGACTACACCTCCACCCATCCTGCCTCCTGTAAAAACACTATCCCTTATTCCCAATTCTTCTGCCTCCGCTGCATCTGCTTCCAGGATGATCAATTTCACCATAGAACATCCCTGATGGCCTCCTTCTTCAAAGAATGCAATTTCCCCTCCCACGTGGTCAACGATGCCTCCAGCACATCTCCTCCACCTCCTGCACCTCCGCCCTTGAACCCCACCCCTCCAATTGCAACAAAGACAGAACCACCTGGTCCTCACCTTCCATCCCACCAACCTCCGGATGCATCACATCATCCTCCCCCATTTCCACCACCTATAAACAGCCCCCCCCCCCCCCCCAACCCCACCAGGGATATTTTCCTTCCCCACCCCTATCTGCGTCCTTAGAGATCATTACCACCAAGACTCTCTTGTTAGGTCCACACCAAGCCATCGCAGGATATGCAAAACCTGCACCCACATCACACCCCTCATCCAAGGCCCCAAAGGATCCTTCTACATCCAACAGAGATTTACCTGTGCTTCAACACACACATCATCTGCTGTGTCCGTTGCTCTCAATGTGGTCTCCTTTACATTGGGGAGACAGGACGCAATTTGCAGAACATTTCAGAGAACATTTCTGGGACATACAAACAAAAAACCTCACTGCTCTGTGGCCAAACACTTTAACTCCCTTTCCTACTCCGCCAAGGGCATGCAAGTCCTGGGCCTCTTCCGCTACCAAACTCTAATCACCCGATGCCTGGAGGAAGAACGCCTCATCCTCCACCTTGGAATCCTCCAACCACATGGGATCAATGTGGAGTTCACCAGTTTCTACATTTCCCCTTCCCCCACCTTACCCCAGTTCCAACCTTCCAACTCAGCATCACCCCCTTGAACTGTCCTACCAGTCCATTTAACTTGCTACCAATCCACTCCACCCTCCTCTCCGACTATCACTTCCATCCCCACTTTCATCTACCTTTTGCATTCCCAGCTACCTTCCCCCCAGACCATTTATGTCTCAGCCCACTTGGGCCACCCCTCATTCCTGATCAAAAGCTTATGTTTGAAATGTCGACTCTCCTCGGATGTTGCCTGACCAGCTATGCTTTTCCACCGCCACACATTTTTGTCTCTGACCTCCAACATCTGTAATACTCACTTTCTTCAAACAGTAGAACTGACCTATTTTCTGTTATAATACCTAACATAAATATTAAGTTTTCATCTATATTGCTTCTGAAATACTATTAGCACTTCCTTTGCCTTTTGCTCTGGGGCACTTTCACCATCTGTTACACTAGCTCCTCCCTCATTTTATGTAGCATAAAACCCATCACTATTCCAGCTTCCTTCCTTTCCAAAAAAGATTTATATTGGACTCAAAACATTAACTCGGTTTCTCTCTCTAGCGATGCTGCCAGACCTGCTGAGTTTCTTCAACACTTTCTGTTTCGAGATGGTTTGAAAGGTTTTTTCCTTTCCTGTGCTTGTTTGCCCAGCTAAAATATTTCTGACTGACACACTAACTAGATATTATTATTCCCTTCCCTTCTTCCCTGTTGTCTGGTTCTTCACCATTCCTTATGCCCATCCAGGATCCACGAAGGGTCCCAGCTTCCTTAATTAGTTTACTCCACACCATCTTGTTCTTGTCTACCAGAAATTAGGAGAGTGATCCTTTGCACCCTCACTTTGTTTTTGGGCCTGAAATGACTGAGGAATCACATGTTCCCCCTCCATTGCCAAGCTTCCCTGAGAACTAGGGCTCCTCCTTTCATGCTACAATCATTCTTATTTCCTGAGCAGAAGAATTCTCCTGTTTCACCCTGGCTTATGACTGTTCTTCAATCCCAATATGAAACAGATGCTCCCACTCTACCATATAATTGTTCATTAATTCCAGTGGCAAACGGACATTTTACCCAGCAGCCATTTTTTAATTTGCGTGTTCTACTTCAGAAACAATACCATTGCCTTGTTTACCCAAGGAACCATAATCTGCACATTGTGTAGTCTTTGTTTAGTTCACCTGCAGCCCATAATTGACTTGGATCCCCGAATTAGCCTTCCAGCTCCTTCTCTAAGGAATGCTATCATAAAGCATACCTACTAGTCTGTTAATATACATGCTGTACTGCGTACTGAGACCCAGTATCCTGCTGACTGCACCAATTGTGGTTAAAAGTCCACCCTTGAGTCTTTAAGATTCAAGTACACAAGTATTTTATTTGATTCCAAGCAATGGAGCAGTTCTAAATCACATGAGAGCCTCATTCAACAATTCAATGTTTGTAGCACATATTAATAACTCTCAAGTTCATGTTCCCCATAGCATAGTTTCACAAATTCATGACTCATCAGACATTATGTGATAGATTTGTTTAATGTTCTGGTATATGCTGTTCCACATGTTGCAAAGACATATAAACTAATATTACCTTTCCATTGTTCCCCTTCAGGGAGAATCAATAGACGTCTTTGCCATGAATTCATATCACCTAACAGGATATTGCTTGTGCAAAGTTGTGAAAGACGCGTTATTAGATAAGACATAGTAGTCAATGTGGGAGATGAGAAGGTATCAGATTTTCTTCAATCTAAGGATGATTTAATATTGGAACAGATAATCAAATTTGCTACCTAGGCAGAAACCATGACCCAAACATTGGTCAGCAATATGCCAAAACATTGCAGATCCACTGGAACTGTCCAGCAGTTAGCCACCATTGAATTCTGTAAGCATCAGATCAGTTAATATAAAACTCCAAGGTAACACAGATTTTCTCCTCTGTGGGCAAATTACCATTAAGCTTTAGTCACAGAGGACAAATGTCAGTGAAATAGCATGAATACCATGATATCGTAACACCTTGTTACTGAGTAAAATTGAATATATTCATCTCAGTCTCTTAGAGAGAGTAAGTACAGTACTTCAGAATGCAGATGGAAGATTTTGACAAGGCTTTGCAAAGTTGTTCAAAGATTTATGCATATTGAAACAAGACAATCATATTACCAGATAAAACAGTGAGAGGGAGGGAAAGAGAGCCAGGAAGCAGGTACTAGATAAAACAACAAGAGAAGAGGGGCATGGTGGCTCAGTGGTTAGTATTGCTGCCTCACAGCATCAGGGATCTGGGTTTGATTACAGCTAGGGTGACTGTCTGTGTTGATTTGTATATTATCCCCATATCTGTGTGTATTTTCTCCGGGTGCTCCGGTTTCCTTCCACTGTCCAAAGATGTGCAAGTTCGTTGATTGGCCATGGGAAATGCAGGGTTATGGCCATAGTGTCTAGGTGGGATACTTTTTGGAGGGTCAGTGTGGACTTGATGGGCCAAATGACCTGCTTCCACACTGTATGATACAAATGATCTATGATACTATGATTCTATGAGATTGACAATGGCCAATAAGATTCACTGCACAGCAAGAGGTACTGGATAGTATAAATGCTATTGACCTAGACAACATTCTAGCAATATTATTAACAGCCTGAGCTTCAGAACTTCCTGTTCTAGTACAGCTATGACACTAGCATCTATCTGGAAGAGAACCCAGGCATGTCATGTACACAAAAAGCAGAAAAAAATCAACCTAATCAATTACCACCCCATCATTCCACTCTCAATCATCAGTAAAGTAAAGGAAGGTAACATCAATAGTGCTATCAATTTATACCTGCTCTGCGAAAACCTGCTCACTGATCCCAGTTTGTGTCCTATCGGGGCTACTTAGCATTGACCTCATTACAGCCTTGGTTCAACATTGGACAAAAAGATCTGAATTCTAGGATTGAGGTGAAAGTGACAGCCCATTATATCAAAGCTGTACTTGACTGCATGTAATATCAAGGAGTCCGAGCAAAACTGTAATCCATGAGATTTGGGGGACAAACTCTCTGTTGGTTAGAGTCGTACCCTGGCAAATAGGAAGATGGTTGTGTTGTTGGAAGTTAGTCATCTCAGTTCAGAACATCTCTGTAGAAATTGCTCAGGGTTGTGTCTGATGCCCAACCATCTTCAGCTGCTTCCTCAATGACCTTCCTTCAATCATAAAATTGGAAGTGGGGATATTTGCTGATGGTTGCTCAATGTTCAGCATCATTTTCTACTCCTCTGATACCAAATTGGTTTATTTTCAAAAGCAACAATATCTATACAATATCCAGGCTTGGGTTGAAAAGTGATAAGTAACATTCACACCACACAAATGCCAGGCAATGACCATTTCCAATACAAGGCAATCTAATCAGCACCTTTTGACATTCAATGGTGTTACCATTACTGATTCCCCCACAATCAATATTCTGGGAATACCATTGACCAGAAACTGAACTGGACTAACCATATAAATGCAGTCGCTACAAGAGCAGTTCAGAGCCTCGGAATACTGCAGCAAGCAACCCCCCTCCAAAGCATATCCACCATCTACAAAATACAAGTCAGGCATGTGATGGAATATATCCCACTTCCCTGGATGAATGCAGCTTCAACAAGACTCAAGAAGCTTGACACCACCCGGGGTAAAACAGTTCTCTTGATTAGCACCACATCCAGTAGCATTCATTCCCTCCTCCACTGATGCTCAATAGCCCAACAAGCTGAATTACATAAATTCTGCAAAGATTCTCAGACTACACTTTCTGAACCCATGAAGGAGAAGAGCAGCAGATACGTAGGAACATCACTAACAGCAAGTTCCCTTCTTAGTCACTCATGATTTTTAAATAAAAAGGGAGTTAAAAATAATTAGGGGTAGACAGGAATATGGAATTGAGGTCATGATCAGATTAATCTTTATGTTATCAAGTAGCAGAGCAGTCCAGTTGAACTGAATGTCCTGCTGTTGACATTCTATCCTTGCATCCTATCCTGCAAGCTGAATCTACTGATTAATAAACACAATTTCACAATGCATTGAACACAAGCATATCACACTTGCTTTAAAAGTTGAAGAGAGAAAGAAAGAATAAATATTTATCCAGAGTTAAACATCTTTCCTCCAATCAGTAATAGAAAAAGTTAGTTCACCTTGCTATAGACTCTTCTTATTTCAGAACCAGCCTTGTAATGCTGTCTTTGGTAAACAAACTGTTTTGGGAAAAGAAGCCACAGAGAATCATAAATCACTGTTAATAACTTGTCCAATCCTTTCAGCAGGAGTCTGGCAAGATGCACTTTGAAAATGGGTTCAAGTACACCTAGATACTTGACAGTAGTTTTACATTAGGCTTATTGTTCAGAATATTTAGGCTCAACATCCTTGGGTCTGGGAAGGGTCTGCATTCCTGTATGTCAGCCAAGCAAAGCTAGTGCCTAACTCCTCCTCCATCCAATTATTAGATGGTAGAGCTAGCAGATTTAACTTAGGTGTACAAAATCTTCGTAATTCCATCTCTAGTGCTTCTAAAAGGAAGTAAAGATACTAGGGTTTTATCCTGGTGGAAGTGGATGACAAAAAGCAAAATAAAATGTTGGTTTTCCAATAGTGTTTGATACAAAAATGAATGAAAATAGCAATTTGTGAATGATTCATACCTTGGTATAAGTATCAAATGTATTTTCTGGAGAGACTATTACCTTTCTGATTTGGAATTAACCCACAAGAATTCTGTGTCTTGGCCCTTGGCAAAGGTGAAGGACCAGCGCTCGGAAATCTTGTGATTTCTGCTAAACCTGTTGGACTAATACCTGGTGTTGTGTGACTTCTGACTTTGTCCACCCAGTCCAGCATTGGCACCTCCACATCACGTTCGCTATTTAAGTTTAAGCAACATTTCACTGCATGAGTGCATGAAGCTATGCAGTATCAAAAAAGAAACCTTTCAAATCAGTGAGTTGTACTTACTTCCATGCTGACTCTGACCAACGCACAGAGTTTTCATGCTTTTACATACATTTATATTAGTCAGCTAGATGTTATGTTCATTTGCAGACAAAATAAATGTAAAGGTTGTGACAGTCCAATACTCCTGCAGCTATTACATCTTGGAACCTTTTATGTTCCCCATCCAAATCATCACAGATATAAGATTTTCCTTGAGATCAAATGTCAAATTTGTATTTATGCATAATCAGTTATGTTAACTATGATGCACAAATGAATCATGACTTTCCCTGAAAGTTAGAAGGATTAAAATCTGAAATTAGAAATGACATTCCCACAGGGACTTCAAACACTGAGGATAATGGATTGTTTAGTAATGATAAAATGGCAGCGACGTGGCACCCAGTGATTTCTGAAGTTGAAATCTGGCTCTTGGAAATGAAAGTCAATAGTATCAAATTTATTCATTCTTTCTGCCTTGAATTAGCATACTGCCATTTTTGTGAGAGAAGTCTGAGGCATTTTCACCCCCAGTGACTGCACTGTAATTTACAATGCAAAGTGGACCCTTCCATATCTGAGCGTATCAATACAACTGGGAGTTCATTGCATAAATTTTAATGAGGAGGAATAGGGTTGGAGTCACGAATCCCCATACTTGAAGTCCCTTTGCACCGAGGGTAATTTAAAACTTAATAAAAGAGGTGTATTTGTTGCCAATATTGGCTAATGCTACTGTAAGTGCTTTACTTTAGTACTTGCAGGCTGAAGAAACTTTCTAAAGTTGCAGAGAAGCTTCTAAAATGATTTTATTTCTGTCTTTTATCCGGATTGGGTTGAACTTAGAGTCACAAAATGTTAGCATGTAAGTACAGCAATTAATTAGGAAGACAAACAGAATGTTATTCATTAAAAGGTGAATATGAGATGTTTTGCTGCAGTTGTACAGCTGCCTGACCATATCTAAAATACAGTGTGCAGTTTCAGTGTTTTTATTTAAGAAAAAGGATAATTACATTAGAAGCAGTTCCAAGAAGGTTCACTACATTGATTCCAAAGATACATTTGTTGTCTCATGAGGAAAGGTTGAGCAGACTAGACCTATATCCATTGGAGTTTAGAAGAATGAAAGGTAAGCTTATTGAAATATATTAAAATCCTAAGGACACATGGCAAGGAGGAGACCAAAAACATGGTTCCCTTGTAGGGGAGATGAAAACTTAAAGGAAGGGGGGAGGCCTGTTTAAAAATTAAGGGCCGTCCCATAGGATGGAGATGAGGAGAATGTTTTGCTCTGAGGATTGTGAGTCTGTGGAACTCTTTCCAGATGGCATTGAACATTTTCAAGGTTACAGGAAGATAGATTCTTGACTAACATTAGAATGAGAGGGTTTTGATGTTGGCAGGAAAATGGAGTTGATGCTATAATCAGATCAGTTATGATCTTATCAAGCAGTCAAAAAGCTGTCTCCTGCTCCACTGGGAGAATTTTGCTCCCCGTCCTCAGCAAAAGATTAAAAGTGTCAAATCAGATTTGATAGATTGACTTATTGTCACGTGTACCGAAGTACAGGGGAAGGCTTTGTTTATGAGCAGTACAGGCAGATCATAGTAACCAAGGATGTACAGATCAGAGGTTGTAAGAGGTCTTAAACAGAGGCATACAGATAACATTGCACAGGGCGTACAGTAGGCGAGATCAATATTAGTGTTATTTGAGGTTAGACTGTCCATTCATCAGTCTAAAAATGGCCGGGAAGAAGTTGTTCCTGAACCTGCTGGTACATGTGTTCAGACATCTGTATCTCCTGCCTGATGGAAGAGGTTGTAGGAGACCATTACTGTGGTGGGATGGGTCTTTGATGATGTTGGCAGGCTTTCTGTTGCAGTGAGCTCCATGGATGGAAGGTTGACTTCCGTGATAGTCTGGGCTGTGCACATCACCCTCTGTAGTTTCTCACAGTCCTGGGCAGAACAGTTGCCATTCCATACCATTATGCACCCGGACAATATGCTTTCAATAGTACATCTGTAAAGATTGGTGAGGATCCTTATAGACATGCCAAATTTCCTGAACCATCTGAGGAAGAAGAGGCATTTTTATGCCTTTTTCGTCGTTGCATCTACTTGGGAATTCCAGGACAGGTTGTTGGTTATCGTCACTCCAGGGAACTTGATACTGTCCAGCCTCTCAACCTCCACTCTGTTGCTGTAGATGTGCCAAGTACATGAAAGAAAATTGAATCTTTGTTTTTAAAATCACAGATTTTGATTTGATTCAAATGCTCAACACAAAGCGAATTTGCATGTTTTTAAGCTCTATCAGTTTGAAAAGCTTCAGAAAATAAATTTGTCTACTAATAGGCCTAGTCAAATAGTCACAAAGGTAAGCTTTAATAAGGGCCGAACATAACACTAGCACTCCCCATGGTCAGTACACATGTCCCATTTCTATTTTTGACTTCCCAGATGACTTTTTTTCTAATGGCTGTTTCTTCAATTTATTTCTGAAAGAGAAATAAAATTGTTGGTTTGGATCTGTACTCAAGCCAATAGATTGCTTAATGCAGATTGCCAGATAATGCTGCTTGCTTCAGCTCCCAGGGAATCCTAGGAATACCAGAATGGATACTTCAGGTACTGGCTCATGTGGCTCATCATACCCTTTGGATGCGTAAGATCTTGATGATGTTGGCTACTCCACTAAGACATACTGTATTCCCAATTGTCAATCCTATGTGAAAATATTATTTTAAAACCAACATGGTAAAATCTTCCTCAGATTAGTCTTCAAGATACACTATTTAAGATGTAGTTTGGTCTAAATAGATTAGGTTTAATGTAGTTCCAGCAAGCTGCCAGAAATAATGCAGTCTATTGTTTATTGATGTAAATGGAAATCAGTATCATGTGCAGTAACAGAACTGATACCAACTTAAAAATAAAACTTAGATGTATTACTGTGAATTACTGATGAACACGTACCTTATTGCACATGAACTCTGATTTATATTTATATTCAATTCTAATCTATGTGGCACATGCTGGCAGAATACTTAAGGTTTACTTACTGTGGATTATTCTTGTAACTGGAATTGGTTTTTGACTGCCAGAACACATGCTATGAACAGCACCACTTCAAACAGTTCAGAATGTCAATGTTCCTATCAGTTAAACAATTTAATGTTTGCTGCAGTGCCCGTTTCCTGAAGATTACTTTTAGAATGAATAAAACAATATTAATTGCAACCACTGGTGTGTCTCCATGATTTGCACATCAGCCAGTCTTTTTGCATTAAAAGCAACAACTGATATTTACAGTATGAAAAAAAAAGCAGCATCCTCCCTGCATTGTAACTCCTCACAGAATAAAACCATGAAGCTGTCTCGATATTTAAGCAAACCACGTAAAACCATTCAAAACATTGCTCTTTGGTGGTTTACGGGAAAACCAACCACAAAGCAGCAGGGCCGATATAACATGCTAATAATCGGCGCAGTTTCTCAGAGGAAACAAATGACTTCTCTCATTATACTGTACTTTCAAAATTTTTCACCCAGAGAACAGGATTAACATGTGAGTTCTCATTGCAAATACAAAATTGGTCTTTTTTAATAAGGTTCCAGCTTCCATCACAGCAAAGTATCTTTAATTGTTTATCACAGTTTTTTGTCAACTTGATTCAAAATGCTTTTCTCCTCGGACTGAATTGTAAATTCTGCTGGAAATTGGAACATAAAGATTTTCAAGTTGCTACTCTCAGAAATTCTAATCTCAGTAAAACTCTAATTTTACATGTACCAATCCTGAATCTCTTCAACGGTAATTATGCTGCTACCTTGTCAGAGAGGTAAGCTGTTCACCAGCAGAGGGACTTTTATTTAAATACTCTAGTTGCATCTTTGTGTGTTTTGTATACAGAAAGTGCAAGTTGCTACCACACTCAATCCACATCAAATTGCTGTGCAAAACCATTCTGCAGACTCCTGGCTGCAGCAGAACACAGCTGACAGCAATTGGGAAACAACCAACGAATAAGTTGTCTAAGTATTTCCATTTCTTACATTGGGCATTGGGGTGGGGTCCATTGACATGGACCATCCCCAACAGCAACATGAGAGAACACCATGAGCTGAATTTTAAGGTTTGTGTTTGGTAAAGTGCAAGTTGCATCCAGCTTATTGAAGTGATTCTCATTGTCAGGCCAAGGGAGTTTTCAGTTTCAATCTGACTACACACTTTACATTAATTGCCAGTTCCTTCCCCTTTGGTATGTAACATGTCTGATTTCTGCCCCATCTTAATATTTGCTGTTCCCAGAACAACTCACCACTCATTGGACATTCTGAAATTGTCTAGCATCGCTAGTTCAGGTACCATCTGTAAAAGTCCGCCTTAACAATCACTGTCAGTCTGGATTCACCATGCATTGCTCTTGACATTTACCTCAGGCATGACAGACAGGTCATAGTCTGCAGCCTGCTGTGTTGATAGAATCTCAAGATCCTGCTGGGTGGGGTGGGACATGGGCAGAACTTCCTCCAGGATCATCAGTGAAGGCCACAACACCAGACCATGTCACCCTGGCCTAAGTTTGTCACTGGATTTAAAGCAATCTCAGACATCTAGAGGATTACTGAGCACCGTAGGAAAAAAGTCAATGACCTTTTTCATTCTGTCATCACCTCCTTGATATCTCGCACTCATTCATCCTCTGCTTCTGTACCCACCTCTGACTAAAGCCACATTCTATCATTCTCACTATTACCTGCAAAAAAAACTTGTTCTCACCTACCCAACATGTGACACCAATATGATGTCCTCTGTGATGCCTATTCACTTGCTCAGGCCACCTCCCACCTGAACTAGCAGTAACAGCTGTACCATACATTTTTATTTTCTCATTCTCAGAGGAAAAAAAAAACCCACAGTAGGGCAGAATATCAGGTTGAGTGGTGTGCTCTCCATTATATGGCTCTTCAGCTTTATGAGAAGAGAATCCTGACTAATAATCCTGAGCAGGCCTTGGAATGGTATCAGAGCTGGCCAAGACCTACTGTGACAGTATCCACTGTGTGAAGGCTATTTCCCTTCACTTGACTGAAACCCACTGAAAACTATGACGGGCTTCCTTCCCTTGTGCCTGTGCTAAATGGCAAGGAGTGACAGACATAATATGGGGCTGGTATCTCTAGCTGAGGGAGAAAAGTGCAGAAGACAAGGCAGTGCCCGGTTAGGGTTACTGTAAACATCCAGCTAGGTTCAGAGTGAGTAAGCAGTATCACAGTGACCAAAGAGCCTGGTTTAGTCCATGGAGTCAGTGTACTTACAGCAGCAAGAAAGTGGTAATTGCTGTTGGAGCCAGTTCATGTGCAGAAGTGGACTGTAATGGACTGGAGATGTGTCGTGACGATTATTAGAGACTGGCACATGTCGGTTGCCAATATCCACAGACATGATGTGCATATAACGGGTACCCATGGACCTTGTCGTGAGATGTCAGTGCCAGGTAACCAACAAGAAAATTATTTGGTGCAAGTGGCGAGCTCAACCCACCAAGCACCTGCTCTGATTTCCTTGTTGTGTTTTCCAGAGGTCCGATTTGTTTGGTGAGGTTGGTAAGATCATGCCTGGAATACTAAAGAGGCAAGTTGGATCATCAACAAAGACTTTAATGAGCATTAATCACCTTCAATTGACAAACTGCCACTGCCCATCTTGCCACACTGCTTGTGTAATGATCGGAACTGGCTGGATCTTGTTGAGCACGGAATTCCTGATTGGGGTTGTTAACTTGGGGCAATCAGGAAAGTTCTGGCTGACCAATATAATCAGAATAGGGATTTGAGGTTTGTCCTCATTTCCCTGAGAACTGGTTGAACGGTAGGGTTTGGGGTTTGGCTTTCCTGCTCCTCTCCTTTGTAAATTGCTGCTTCTCTGTATACAGCTGTTAATGTTAATTGTTTGTAAACTGTATTGTTTAATAAAACAAAAAAAAGT
The DNA here is from genome assembly GCF_037043375.1 of Chiloscyllium plagiosum. Classification (NCBI taxonomy): domain Eukaryota; kingdom Metazoa; phylum Chordata; class Chondrichthyes; order Orectolobiformes; family Hemiscylliidae; genus Chiloscyllium; species Chiloscyllium plagiosum. The sequence continues at coordinate 62,185,340 of NW_028270149.1, forward strand.
ATAAACAGGGATTTAGAATCTCCTCAGTTCAGGGGACTAGCTCCAAGCTGTCTGGCCACAGCCAGTGTATTGTGCACAAGTAAATAAAGAGTGACTTAGTGGTGGGAAAAAAAAAACAGAATATTCAAACTGGCTATAAACAGGTCCAGGCAACGGGCTGTGTTGGGGGTCATTATGGCTGATTACCTGCCCCTCTTCTGTGGTTACATTTGAGCCTGGGTGTCTCTGGAGAAGGAGCACGCGGTGTCCACCAACCCCCTCGAGCTGTTCAGGGAGAGGTGGACACCACAAGGAGTGAAGTGTTTTACTTCCCCCTCCAACACTATTTTGATTTTATCCCTGCCCTCCCCTCCACTTTTTTTTAATCACGCAGCATTGCCCTTTGATGAGAAGAGCACTGCTTATCATTGGTCACTCGGGTGTTTCCTTTCTTCCTAGTGGTGGAAAATGAATAAAGATTTACACGGCTGTTGTCTTTCACTGTGTCTCACACCTGTGCACACATACAAGATAGAAAAGAAACAAAAAAAATATAATTAGAACATTAGAATCTCCTCAGTTCAGGGGGCTGACTCTGAGCTGGCTGGCCACAGCCAGTGTACTGTGCACAAGTGACAGGGTACTGGCATCTGTGCAGTTATCTCAGCTTGTGAGAAGCAATAGAGATATGGTGATTTGGGCTCCACTGATACCTCAGCAGAAGAGCTGGATAGTAAATGTACAGACTTGTAGATATGAAAATAAATTTCGATGTCTGTAAGTAAAGCAATGTAATGTGTGCACAAGAATGGCATGACCAATTGTATAGAGATCCAAATAATTTTATGAATAAAGTATATTTTTGAAATAAAAAGAGTCCCTTTCCAGAATTCTCACTTGATTCTGCCACACATCCTGCCATAGCCCTCATTGCTCAGCCCTATCTACTGAGTGATTGCCTATTTAACTAATATTGCAAGAATTAAACAAGAATCACAACTGAACCTGTCCGAGATTTAATAAGAACACGTAGCTAAATCGATCATCGCTGGAAACCTGTTGGAAGTTTAGACATATTCTCTCTGATGCACCGGCACAATGTTTTCCTAACTAACTTCAGTGAAAGTGTTAAATATTGTAATAACTCCTAGCCTTGCGTCCACAGTTTCCACATCCACATTTCGATGATTGTTTCCTTTGTTTGTGCTTATATCCTCCATTGGTCATAATTAATTTCGAGGTTGGTGAAGTTATTTCATCATTCGTTATTTGTTAAGGTCTAATGGGATTGTTCTGCAGATCCAAGAGCATCTAAAAATCACTCTTGGTTTTTAGATGTTTCTGTCTAAAATATAAATTTCAGTAAAAATTCCTTCATATTCCTGAATCTCAGCTTGTATTTTAATGTAATTTAGTTGTTACAAGGTTTTCTTTTGTATTAAAGTTACTTGTGTGTTTGTGGGCATTTAAAATAGACTTTTCTTAATCAATTGATGGCATCTCTCACCCACAGGATCAATTGAGATTGCCACCTTCAAGTCCGTGGGGTTGCCAGCTGTACTCTCTTGGCTAGCAACCAGAAGAAATAGAACTGACCTAAGAAGTTCCTGTGCCAATAGTAGTGTCCCTTGTGTTGAAACAGAAAGCCTAGTTTCAAGTTTCATCTGCTCCAGAGATCTGTCATAACACATTTGAACAGGTTGAAAAAAAAGTGGGCTCTAATGGTACTAAGTGGGCTCGCGGAGGTCTGTGTTCAAGTCCAACCTACTCCTGAAGCGAGTCTGAAAGCGCTGACTTAAAGAAACAGAACTGATTCTTTTTACCTTTAATAAATCCAAGAAGAGTGTTCAGAATAACACAAATAACTTTCTATGACCTTTTCTGATCTGTCAAATGTCGTTGACTCCTTCATCTGCAGAGCCCTTTAAAAAGTCATCGAGGGGCTTGATATTCAGCAAATTCTGTGACAATTCTGTGACTCCTGCATAATGGTATAATGGAAACTGTCCTTTAGAGTGGATTAGAGACTGTGTCCTTTCATACCTGAACTGGAATCAAGCAAAGTAGTGTGATTGCATGAACTCTCTTCACTACCTACCTCAGCCTAGTCATGGAACTCATTCATGACAACATTCACAAGTGGTCGTGACTGAGTTTCCAAGGTTAAGCCATCTGTCCAACATATCCCTGTCTTGTATTATATCAACCCCTGTATAATTGTGACCCACACTGCAGGTGAAATTCAGACCACCCTCAGCTTTTTCACCTTTGGATGAAAAAGAATTGGTCTCTCACTCAGCAACAACAAGATCAAAATCCTCCAGTGCTCCTGGAACTGCATGTATACCTCCAGCTATTGGTATGATGAGGAGACTTTAGAAATCATTGAACCCCTCCTATACTGTGCAGCAATCATTTTCAAAAGGTTACCTTCTATCTTCAAGGCAACACTTGTTATCTCTGGCCCATTCTATGACCCCAGGATTAGTATGCTGAGCCCTGAAGAGCACACAAATCATTAAACCTTGCAGACATCCTCATTTCAATGGACCAATGAGGACAAAAAGTGTTAAACACACCATCCTCTTAACATTATATGTGATTGGCCTGTCCTGGTTTCGCTCTTGTTTGATCACCTGTAAAATTGCTGAAAAAAGAAATCACATTTTTCAAATCTTTTCAACTTGCACTAAACAGGATAATGCCTCAGGACTCCTTCAGAAATCCAGAACCATTCTTCCATTCTGACAGTTCATTTAGAGTCATACAGTCATAGAGATGAACAGCATGGAAACAGACCCTTCGGTCCAACCCGTCCATGCCGATCAGATATCCCAACCTCAATCTAGTCCCACTGGCCAGCACCCGGCCATATCCCTCCGATCCCTTCCTATTCATATACCCATCCAAATGCCTCTTAAATGTTGCAATTTTACCAACCTCAACCAGATTCTCTGGCAGCTCATTCCATACACATACCACCCTCTGCGTGAAAACGTTGCACCTTAGGTCTCTTTTATATCTTTCCCCTCTCACCCTAAACCTATGCCCTCTAGTTCTGGACTCCCCAACCCCAGGGAAAAGACTTTGCCTATTTATCCTATCCATGCCCCTCATAATTTTGTAAACATCTATAAGGTCACCCCTCAGCCTCCAATGCTCCAGAGAAAACAGCCCCAGCCTGTTCAGCCTCTCCCTGTAGCTCAGATCCTCCAACCCTGGCAACATCCTTGTCAATCTTTTCTGAACCCTTTCAAGTTTCACAACATCTTTCTGATAGGAAGGAGACCAGAATTGCACGCAATATTCCAACAGTGGCCTAACCAATGTCCTGTACAGCCGCAACATGACCTCCCAACTCCTGTACTGAAAATGTGTTGCTGGAAAAGCGCAGCAGGTCAGGCAGCATCCAAGGAACAGGAGAATTGACGTTTCGGGCATAAGCCCTCCCAACTCCTGTACTCAATACTCTGACCAATAAAGGAAAGCATACCAAATGCCTTCTTCACTATCCTATCTACCTGCGACTCCACTTTCAAGGAGCTATGAACCTGCACTCCAAGGTCTCTTTGTTCAGCAATACTCCCTAAGACCTTACCATTAAGTGTATAAGTCCTGCTAAGATTTGCTTTCCCAAAATGCAGCACCTCGCATTTATCTGAATTAAACTCCATCTGCCACTTCTCAGCCCATTGGCCCATCTGGTCAAGATCCTGTTGTAATCTGAGGTAACCGTCTTCGCTGTCCACTACACCTCCAATTTTGGTGTCATCTGCAAACTTATTAACTGTACCTCTTATGCTCGCATCCAAATCATTTATGTAAATGACAAAAAGTAGACGGCCCAGCACCGATCCTTGTGGCACTCCACTGGTCACAGGCCTCCAGTCTGAAAAACAACTCTCCACCACCACCCTCTGTCTTCTACCTTTGAGCCAGTTCTGTATCGAAATGGCTAGTTTTCCCTATATTCCATGAGATCTAACTTTGCTAACCAATCTCCCATGGGGAACCTTGTCGAACGTCTTACTGAAGTCCATATAGATCACATCTACTGCTCTGCCCTCATCAATCTTCTTTGTTACTTCTTCAAAAAACTCAATCAAGTTTGTGAGACAGGATTTCCCACGCACAAAGCCATGTTGACTATCCCAAATCAGTCCTTGCCTTTCCAAATACATGTACATCCTGTCCCTCAGGATTCCTTCCAACAACTTGCCCACCACCGAGGTCAGTCTCACTGGTCTATAGTTCCCTCGCTTGTCCGTACCACCCTTCTTAAACAGTGGGACCACGTTTGCCAACCTCCAGTCTTCCGGCACCTCACCTGTGACTATCGATGATACAAATATCTCAGCAAGAGGCCCAGCAATCACTTCTCTAGCTTCCCACAGAGTTCTCGGGTACACCTGATCAGATCGTGGGGACTTATCCACCTTTAACCGTTTCAAGACATCCAGCACTTTCTCCTCTGTAATCTGGACATTTTGTAAGATGTCACCATCTATTTCCCTATAATCTATATCTTCCATATCCTTTTCCACAGTAAATACTGATGCAAAATATTCATTTAGTATCTCCCCCATTTTCTGTAGCTCATCACAAAGGCCGCCTTGCTGATCTTTGAGGGGATCAGTGGTGCTGGAAGAGCACTGCAATTCAGGCAGCATCCGACGAGCAGCTGCTCGTCTGATGCTGCCTGAATTGCTGTGCTCTTCCAGCACCACTGATCCAGAATCTGGTTTCCAGCATCTGCAGTCATTGTTTTTACTTCGGTGATATTTGAGGGGCCCTATTCTCTCCCTAGTTATCCTTTTGTCCTTAATATATTTGTAAAAACCCTTTGGATTCTCCTTAATTGTATTTGCCAACACTATCTCATGTCCCCGTTTTGCCCTTCTGATTTCCCTCTTAAGAATATTCTTACTTTCTTTACACTCTTCTAAGGATTCAATCGATCTATCCTGTCTATACCTTACATATGCTTCCTTCTTTTTCTTCAACAAACCCGCAATTTCTTTAGTCATCTGACAAGAAGTACATATCACTGCAAAGGCCATTTTTGCTCCTTCACAATCTACAGACACAGAAAATAACACCGTCTTATTCCTCTACAAATACTGCCCAAGGTTAAATTAATAGCTATGGCTTATATTTTAAGTTTAATCAAGAGACTTATCTCCAAAAATATATAATCAAGAAATAATCCACTGTACCCACTACTGCAGCCTTTCTATTGGACAGACTTAAAACAACAATTATCTTATCTGATTCTGTGCTGTGAACTTTGCCCAATAGTTCCTCCAAGATTAGTTGTGAATTTCACTGTTTGTTAAATTTCCCAGATACACTCCGATGTCCAGCGATACACGAATTCAAACAGCAAAGGTGGTAACTGTGCAGGTTTTCTCTTTCTTTCTCTCTCTCTTTCTTTCTCTCTCTCTTTCTTTCTCTCTCTCTCTCTCTCCTGCACTGTCCTCACCATGTGCTTCCTTTGTCTGCCCTTCTGCCATTTAAACTGCCGTTGTTTTGACTTTTTTTTTCCAAAGTTCCAAAACAATGCAACAACATATAAAACAGTAATTGCTGCTCCTGAAATTTGAGGAAATAACCTCCAACACCTAAAATGCCTCAAAAAAAGGAGCAGCTCTTACAGCCAGAATTTTATCCCGTCCTCCATCTGGGATTACCCAGAATCCAATGGCAGTGGATATTGTGAAGGGGATACATTGAAGAGGAGGGAAACCTGTTGTTTCTTTGGTTTTTTGGGGGGAGGGAGGGCTCCAATCTGACATTGGGTGAACGTTGGGTTCCTTCTGGGGCTAATGGCATCTGGTCGGGTCCTGCCTGAGAGTCTTCCCAGTCCAGTCTAACAAGGTAGAGTTGGTTAGGTTTGGTTCTGGGATGGGTCTGGTAGGTTGGAGATGGGAGGGGGAGAAGGAGACTCGGGATTTGAAAAGGGGTCAAGTCAGGTCAGGTCAGGATCTTGGGGGTTGTAAGTGATCTGGGGGATGTGTAATTGGGGTTATGTAAAGTAAGTACGAGATCGGTTTTAATAAACCCCCTCTGCTAATTCAAACCAGCAACACAGAAAAGAGTTATCCCATACAGTAATCTGTGAAAATTTGAGACTCAAAGAATTATCTCAAAAGTCACTATTTAAAGTAAAAATGAACAACTTTATTTTTAAAAGTCTAACAGAGAATAATTAACTAATAGCTATTTACAACGAATTTATCTAAAACTATCTTTTACCTTCCCCTCTACAATACTGGTCTGATAAAGCCCCCAATTAAGATTTACCAAAAAAATCAAATGTCAAAACCAGCCAGCTGTCGAATCTTCTCTTTGTATTTTCCTCTGTAGATTTGCTCCCCAGGTCGGTGTCAATGGTTTTTTTCTGTGCAAACACCTTCTCCAGTATCTCAGAGAGTTCTTACTAGCAGCCAACATCTGTTGGTCTTTCGGCAGTTCTCTCTCAACTGTTTATTTTTTTTTTGGTTTTATATCCCAAAACATCAGATCATTTCATTATTGTTAATATTTATCAGAATACAAAATTCAAATTTGATAGGAGTTTGGTATCTTGGGGCATAATTTAGACTGGCCGAATTTGAATTTGTTTTTGTCTCATAACAACCCAACTGTTCTGACCAAGCATTACATTGTTACCTTGTTCCGGACTCTCTGTGCCTCTCTAAGTCCTTGCAAGCTTTCAACTCTCTTAAAGGTTCAGTACTCCTTACACCTTCATAACATAGTTAGCAGTAATTCGACTGCACATTTAATAGTCTAACTTTTACTAAATAGCTAAGTTTATTCAGAATCCTCCAAAGTCTCCGATTTAAATGAATACTTTTGGACAGCTCCAGGCGTGGAATTTTTAATTCCCCATTCACTTCCTTTCAGGTCTGCTACAATAGGTATTCCACAGGGTCCCAGTGCACAACTCCCATCTACTCCCAGGCCAGTGAAAAATCCAGACCAATATTTCATATCAATGGTATTTCATTAGAATCCAAAAAGGTTAGAAATGCAAGAGTAAAGAGGCAGGTGAGTATATGCTAGGAATAGTGCCTCTCATATGGCACCCAATTTTGTAATCATCACCCTCGCCAACATGCCCACAGTCTTAGCTTTAACTGCTTTGTAGAACACCAGGGCATCTCCCTCCACTCTCTTGCTGCCATGGTTACCATCCAATAGCAGCCTTATCCTTACACAAAGAAAGCTTTGACTTCCTTAGCTGCAGTAGAAAAAGTGTTTGCTTTTAAAATATTCCAGCCACTTGTTTCATGACATATTATTCATGAAAATTACTGCAAGTCAGGGAATTGGCAATTCACTAGGTTTGGGTTTCTTCACTTTTGCTAAAATTGCTGACAAGGTAATGCACAGATTGAGCAAAATCACTGCTCTGATGCCCATTGCAGCAGTAGGTGAGAACAAGGTCTGCTTTGCATCACAGATGAGCTTGACATTCACAGAATGAAGTCCTTGCCTATTCATATACATCATTATGTGCTCAGTTGGTGCCACAGTGGCATACTGACGAGCCCAGATATCCAGAAGGAGCACTCACTCCGATGCCTGTGCCAGCCGTGAGTAAGCCAAAAGTTCTGAAGGTGAAACATATCAGAATCAAAACATTAAATCGGTTTATCTGTCTAAGCATGCTGCCAGACCTGTTGACTTTCTCTAATATTCTCTCTTTTTATTTGAGATTTTGATTTTGCAAGGATGCCTTGCACTTGCTGGTTCAAAATAGTAAAATAGTTCCTGGTTAACATTGAGCAAACATCATACAGCAGTTCAGTAGGCTTGCGCACTATTTAGAAAGGTTAGATTAGATAACTTTACAGTGTGGAAACAGGCCCTTCGGCCCAACAAGTCCACACCGACCCGCCGAAGCGCAAACCACCCATACCCCTACATTTACCCCTTACCTAACACTACGGACAATTTAGCATGGCCAACTCACCTGACCTGCACATCTTTGGACTGTGGGAGGAAACCGGAGCACCCGGAGGAAACCCACGCAGACACGGGGAGAATGTGCAAATTCCACACAGTCAGTCGCCTGAGGCAGGAATTGAACCCGGGTCTCTGGAGGTGTATTGTTCTTACTTTAAATTCCATGCACAGAGCTGTAGAATTTAAAAATCATTGTGATGAACTTGGAAAGGACCTAATAGTATCCTCTGAGAAGAACCTTCATCTATTATCTTCTGCAATGATGCCTGATTCTCATTGTCTCAGCATATTGCTACAACTGCACTGGCATTAGGAGGATGCACCTGTAGGGAATCCCATCAATTGTTGGCAGTCATCATAGTATTGGTGGAGGGAGAAGTTGGGGGTAAAAAGTTCATTTTCTGGGAAAATGTTAAAAAGTATGAATGAAAGGGTTAAAATATTTCCTTGGACGTTCATCATTAGCAAGTGAAGTCAATGTCCTATTCAACCATCAATTGCTCACCTGAGCTTTTCTGAAGCATGAGACATGGTTGTAGTGGTAGAGGTAATGGTCCAGGGCGAGGTGGATTAAGGGAAAGGAATTCATAATACCTTGATCATTTTCAGGTTAATGTTGTTTTTTAAGTATTGGGAAAAATTAAATGCAGGTACTGTCAATTCACAACTGCAATTATTTTGCTAGTCTGTCTGGTTGAACTGTGATATGGCACATAAAGAGATTTTCATGGCTGCACTTTGTTAAGTCAGCAAACTCTTCATTTAGATATTCGGCAGACAGTTTTTTTTTTGTATGAACTATAAAGTGGCACCAATTACTGCGAACAGTATAAATGGACATGAACTTCACATATAATGGTGTAGCCAAGCACTGAGGGGCTTTAATGATCATAATGTTTACACTGTTAAAAGAACTTGCTTAAGTTAGCACAATAATAATGAAATAGGATTTTACTTGATCTTTGTTAAATGATGGAGTAACTGGTAATTGATGGGGATCAAAACTCCCATTGAATGTGATGCCCCATTCTGGAATTAAAAATGAATGGATACCAGTAGGGGAGGTGAAGATCAAGGTTTAAATATGATGGCCTTGTGGTCAAATAGCAGCTTAACATTTGCTGCCAAAGTTCATGCCTGAAATTGGCCACTTTCACTTGGTATTGGAAGAAATCTAGTACCTGTGAACTGGTATTTCAGTCAGATAATAATGTCTTCAGAGGAGGACAGAATAAAATTTGCAAATGGAACAGAAAAAGTAATGGTGAAACCATTCTCCTTTTATGAAAGATTTATTTTTTCTTGTATAGCACATTATGACCTTTCAGGCTCATTGGAGATACCCTGGTCACTGCAGTTTTCACTGTGATTTATGATTCACTTCTATTCCTGCATTAAACTGAATTAAGGGGATTTAGATCAGTTTTATCTGTTATTATCCATGTGAATAGGAATAGTCTTGCTGAAAATAGCAGCAGTCTGATGTGACAGTTATTATTTGATGATGAGACCTTTCCTTATTTTGACAGCTGTGTTTAAGATTCAATTAGACTTTGAACAGATTTATTCGAAATTGAAAATGCACTGCAATGAATTTATTACAGTAAGAATTGCCTGGCTTTGTTTTAAATGTTACAAATTTCTTGTCTTCATGTTATTGCATCTCTTGCAAGTTCACCTTGAAATGATTGGGCATCACCTGACATCTATCTCACAGCCTTCTCATCTCTTCGCATCATTACCATTTTATCAAAGAAGCCAGTGGACTTTATCGACAGAGAGGTATATAAAAAAAAACATGGGACATTCAACATAAAGGATATGTGTCACATTCAATCACTCATTCAGCCGGTTTCAGGTCTGTAGCTGGTCGCAACCTGTCTATAAATGGGTTTTGTCTTGGATGATGACTGGAATGTAGAGCTGATAGATGTTCAGCTTAATCAGTCTTGTGAGGTACTCAGAGTAGGAGGTTTGTATCAGCTTCCACAGGTAGACTGAGACAAGCAATGCACAGCTTGACAGGATTTCACACCTTCAGAACCAAACAAAGCTGATGGGTTAAAATGGACTCAGGGGAACAGTAATCTGTTTAGCACTCTGACATTTGCAATTAAGTCTCTGGATGAGGAAGAATTCAAGTATTTAATAGTAAATTAATCCCTTTGAAAACCATTTACTTTGGTCAAGAGAACAAAATTACATATACTAAAATTTTGGTTCAACAGATTTCTGCAGGTCTTTTTTTTAACCAAAATAAACAATGTCAGAAGACAACATTCCTTCTGCCATAAACATAACATCTCCCATGTACCAGTTTGCTCAGGCAGTAATTTGGAACTTAATTCCTTATTTTTCTTCATATTAAAGAATATTCCTTGATGTATTTATGAAAGGGAACAATTTTAATAATATAGCAGAATATGGCAAAAAATAAGCCCTTTAACAAAATCATTCAGTTCATCATCTAAGTAACATGATTTTAAATGATTGAAATTATTTTTGATACAAATACTATGTAGACTAATTGCCATTTTATTTGGTGTACAATGTTAAGCTTCTTTAGAGAAGGATGAAGAGTTTCTAATATTTAAATATTTTTCAAAGTTCCTAATAGAGCTTTTGCCCCACACAAAAAAACGGAATTTGAACAATGTCCCTGATGCCAACAAACAGGTAGAATAGTTTGATCTGGTCTGGGTTGGAAGGACTGTTATTCTGAACTATTATTTCTATTTTTCAAATTTATAACTGGACATTTTATTTCTTTATTTTTCTAAGTTTTGTCCTGAGAAATTTGTGCTTAAGAATCTGCATCTGGGTACCTTGGTATCTAAGATGGTGCCGTAAATGGCAACTTGTAAACTTGTCACTGTACTCAGGTGACTGTAAAGCTAGTACTAATTCACATTTTAATGCTTTTTAAATTATATCTTTTTATATGCACATGCTTTGTGAAGATAATTTGTCGAACAAATCATGAACTGGAGGAATTTTGTGGGTAGTTGCTCTTGATGTACAATGAAACAAAGCACCGACAAAGTTGATATTTCTGTGATCATTGATTTCTGGTTCATATGTTAAAAATACAGTCATATACCTGGAAAACAAATAGTTGTTATTAATTATACAATCAGACAATGACGAGATATGTCAAACTATTTTACTGCAAATTGAGTACTATTTGAAGGATAGTGGCTGGTGTCATGCAGGCAACATGGCAGTCAATTTGAATTTAGAAAACTCCCACAGTCATATGACAACTATCGGATAACCTGTCTTGTGTGATGTTGATTGAGGGATAAATATTAATGAGGGCAATCAGAATGACTGCTCTGCTCTTTTTAACAGTAGTGACAGAGAATCCTTTACATTTGCCCAAACAGCAGAAAGGGCCTCGTTTTATTGTCTCGTCTGACAGTGTCATGCTCCTCCTGTACTGCACTGGAATGACAGCCTTAGGGCAAAGTTTAATTATTACAAGCCTGGACACTTCCACAAACTGGAGCTAATGGAAACCGCACTGCAACCATCCCAAGTCCCTATCTCAATATGCTATTAATCAAGCACTTAATAGTATGGCCTCAGGTTCTTCATCATGTTCAGGTCAAATAAGTTGTCTCCAAGAGCTATCAATCAATCAGAGGTCAGCAGCTTCCAATCACTGTCAATGCCACATTGCTGAAGCCTGCAGTGAAGTAAAGTGGGACACTCTTGTTGGAGATACCTAATGATGGGAGAGGGGAGTTAGCGTTAAAGGCAAGCTGGACTTTCACCTATGGGTAGCCTTTGCAACTGGCGGGTTTCCCAATTAGACATGGACTGCCTAACTAAAAGGGATCTGCCACTAGACCCAAAGTCGTACCAGCCGTTGTTAATCTGTTGTGGTGGCAATACGTATCATCAACAAGAGACACTGCAGGCTCATGGAAACATAGGAAATGGGTGCAGGCATAAGCCATTTGACCCTTTGAATCTGCTCCACGAATCAATATAGTCATGGCTGATCATCCAACTCAGTGCCCCATTCCTACTTTTTTGTCACATTCTTTGTTCCCGTTATCCCAAAGAACTATATCTAATTGCTTCTGAAAACATCCAATATTTGGCCTCAACCAATTGTTGTGACAGAGAACTCCATAAGCTCAATACTGAGTGAAGAGATTCCTCTTCTTCCCAGACCAAATTAGTCTAGCCCATATCCTTAGTCTGTGACACCTTGTTCAGGACACCCCAGTCATTATGAATATCCTTTCTGCATTTACCCTGTCTAGAAGTTTAGAATTCTAATAGGTTAGAATTTATAAATTTCTATGAAATCCCCCCTCATTCTTCTAAATTCCAGAAAATATAGTCTTAACTGATCCAGCTTTATTTTATACGTCAAACTTGCCATCCTAAGAATTAGTTTAGTAAACCTTTGAATTACACCTTCCAAAGTTAGAACATCCTTCCTCAGATAAGGACACCAAAGCTGCAGACAATACACCAGTTGTGATCTCACCAAGACCCTATACAATTTCAGCAAGACAAGTTGCTATTGTACTTGAATCCTCTAACCATGGAGGCCAAAGTACTACTTGCCTTCTTCACCACCTGCTATACCTAGATGCTTACTTTCAGTGACTAGTTTACAAGGACAACCACATCTCATTGCACCTCTCCCTCTCCCAATCTATCATCATTCAGGGTAATGATCTGCCTTTGTGTTTTTATGACCAAAGTGGATAACCTCACATTTATCTACATTATATGTCATCTGCTGTGCATTTGCTCACTCATTCAACCCACATGCATAGCAGATTACATATAATGTGAATAAATGTGAGATTTAGAAGTTTAATTGGTAATTTAATCAATGTTTTGAAGATATTAAGCAAACTGACAGGAGAGAAAGACAGAAACTAATTTTACTGGATTGGGAATGTAGGACAAGGAACCATAGTCTAAAAATTAGACCTAATTGTTTCAGGAGTGAAATGTTCAATAAAGAAAGGGCGTCTAATATTGAAATTCCCTTCTGGAAATGTCAACTGATGTTAGGTCAATGGTTAATTTTAAATCTGAAAGTCATAGATTTTTGTTTACAACAAATGTTAAAAGATACGGAGCCTAAACCAATACATTGGCAAGTACATTCCTACATCAACCCATATTGAATAACAGAAGAGGGTAAAGCCAGGAGAAAGAATATTTTAGTTCTGATATAAGCTGTTCTTAGATAATACTGGACATTTTGCTGATATATAGTGTATGAAATATGTTTACAGCAAATGGAAAGCTCCTCATGTATGTTGTGCATAGTTCAGCTCATTTTAGCTGATTCTTGCTCAACAGTTTTGTTTTCCTCCAGACCTTAATAAATTGTGTCAGAATAAATACACAATCATTCTAGGTTTGCAAGTCTGTAGTGGGTAAATATAAAATACATTTATACAAAAAGGGTTTGTTCACATATTACCACTCCTCCTGATGCAACACAGACTGGTCTTGGCTTTTTGAGGATAGGCAACACGACAGATCCCTACCTGTCCATCATTCACTGTTACAATTAACAGCTACATTATACGTGCCCCCACAGCAGCCCTTATCACTTCCTATCTCCATAAGTAGTATATTGGAATGTTCTTTTAATGAGATGAAGATTTATGAAGAGAATTTAAAGTTCTTGTTGTAAATGATTGAGAAGAAAATAATATAGTTATCAAAGGAATTTTTTTTTTACAATATTGTTGTCTTGACTGCCTCACAGAATTACTCAACAGGAGGACACTATAAGGTTTACATTGGTTCACATTATGGAGTAAGAATACTGACAAGCGAATGAGACAGTTGGCCCAACCACCCTGTGATAAATGTGCCAATGAACATTTTGTTATTTCAGTTATGTCTGAATGTGTAAATACATAGGACTAAGATTGGAATCTTAAAAACCACTTCTAGTATAGAGCTGAGCTAAGATAACTTCAGGAACTCATGGATTAGAGCCGAAGCACCAAAATTCAATTATTTGCAGAAACCATATCGGCAAAAAAAAGTTGAATCATTGTAGATCCAGGGAAAACCAAGTATGGCAGAATCTTTCAGGTCAATAAGAGGCACTTGACTGCAGCCAAAAGATGCAAAGAAGATGAGGACCATTGTCTGATGTCCAAAAAAAATTCAAAGCCATTGCAGAAAGAGCAGAAAAAGATTTTTAATTATATCTGAATTGAATTAATAAGGATGAAATGTGTCTGAGTTAGATAGATGGAGAAATATATTAACACTAATGTCCTAATACTAACATACTAATACTAGATAGTAATGACGTGAAGATATATTGAGTATGGCAAGAAAATAGTGTAAAGGTACAAGATTAGCTATGTTCTGGAATGGCTAACATGTTCAAGGGGCTGAATGGTCTCCTCATATTCCAGTGTTTCCAGAAGTTTACATAACTGCTATTCCATGGCTCACATGTGAGCTTGGAAATTAATTCCAAGTTAGCATATTCACATTTCATTTTCTTTTCAATTGGTGGGGTATATCAAATTTACTGCTATTTAAGTTAGCTTCATATCTACACTTTAGAGTTGAAATAATACTGACCTCACCAACCCTTCTTCTTCCACCTCCATGCTTACTTTTTCCATCAGGACACCTGCCCAACCTCCGAGGACCCCTTCTCCTGCCTCCAACACATGTGGACACCTTGTGCTGGTCTGTTACTTGCCCTCGGTCACTTCATCTCCAATTTTCAGCGTGAAATTGACTGCCTCAACCTATCCATCCCTCTCACCCACTCCAACATCTCACCCTCACAATTTGGAGCCCTTCACTCCCTCCATTCCAACCCCAACCTCACCATCAAACTAGCGGACAAGGGAGGTGCAGTGGTAGTTTGGCGCACTGACCTCTACACTGCTGAAGCCAAGCACTAACTCATGGACACCTCCTCCTACTGTCCTCTCCATCACAAACTCACCTCCCATTACTAAACCATCATCTCCCAGACCATCCACAACTTCATCATCTCAGGGGATCTCCCACCAACAACATACAACCTGATAGTCTGGAATCCCCACACTGCTCCACTTCTACCTCTGACCCAAAAACCTGTCTACCCAGTCAACCCATCATTTCAGCCTGCAGCTTCTCCGCTGAACTTATATCTGCATACCTTGACAACATTCTGTCTCCCTTGGTCCAGGATCTCCCTACATACATTTGAAATACCACCCACGCCCTCCACCTCCTCCATGACTTTCGGTTCCCTGGCCCCCAGTGCTTCATATTTACCATGGACATTCAGTTCTTATACACATCCATCTACCATGACAAAGGCCTCCAAGCCCTCTGTTTCTTCATCTCCTGCCAACCCAACCAGTACTCTTCCACCGACAGACTCATTCGTTTGGCTGAACTGATCCTTACCCTCAACAATTTCTCTTTAGAATCTTCCCACTTCCTACTAACTCCCACAGCTCCATGGACTACACCTCTTCCCCCCTACCTCATGTAAAAATGCTACTATGGGCACCTGCATGGGCCCCAGCTATGCCTGCCTCTTCGTCGGGTATGTGGAACAGTCCATCTTCCGCAGCTATACTGGCACCATTCCCCACCTTTTCCTCCATTAAGTTGATGACTGTATCAATGCCACCTCGTGCTCTCTCAAGGAAGTTGAATAGTGCATCAAGTTCACAAACACCTTCCAACCTGACCTATGTTCACCTGGACCGTCTCGGACACCTCCCTCGCCTTTCTGGATCTCTCCATCTCTATTTCCAGCAACCAACTCAACACAGACATCTACTTTGAACCTACCAACTCCCACAGCTCCCTGGACTACACCTCTTCCCCTCCAACCTCCTGTAAAATGCTATTCATTTATTCCCAATTCATTAGCCTCCACTGCATCTGCTCCCAGGAGGAACAATTCCACCATTGCATAAGGCCACCTTCTTCAACAACCTCAATTTCACCACCGATGTGGTCAACAATGTCCTCCAACGTATCTCCTCCACTTCTTGCACCCCTGGCCTTGAACTCCACCTCTCCAATTGCAACAAGGACAGAACCCATTGGTCCTCACCTTCCACCCCACCAACCTCTGGATACCCCATATCATCTTCTGCCATTTCTGCCACCAACAAACAGACCCCACCACTACTGATATATTTCCCGCCACACCCCTATCTGTGTACTGCAGAGACCATTTCCTCCACAACTCCCTCCTCCACCAACCCTCCCTCCACTCCCAGCACCTTCCCCTGCCATCGTAAGAGGTGTAAAACCTGCGCCCACACCTCCCCCCTCACCTCCATCCAAGGCCCTAAAGGATTCTTCCATATCAGACAGAGATTGTCCTGCACCTCCACACACAATATCTACTGTGTCCATTGCTCTCGATGTAGTCTCCACTACATTGGGGAGAAAGAACGCCAACTTGCAGAACATTTCAGAGAACATCTTTGGGAAACACGCACTAAACAACTTCACCTCCACATGGCTGAACACTTCAACTCCCCCTCCCACTCTGCCAAGGACATGCAAGTCCTACCACATTCTAGTCACCTGACGGCTGAAAGAAAAAAGCCTCATCTTCCACCTTGGGACCCTTCAACCACACAGTCTCCTCATCTCCCTTCCCCTGACCTTATTCCTTCAAACTTGGCATTGCCCTCTTGAACTGTCCTATCTGTCCATCTTCCTTCCCACCTATCCGCTTCACCTTCTGCACTGACCTATCACCATCACCCCCACCTTCATCTACCTATTGTGTTCCCAGCTACCTTCCCCCCAGCCCTACCGCCTCCCATTCATCTCTCAGCCCCCACATTCTTGATAAAGAGTTTAAACTCAAAACATTGACTCTCCTGCTCCTCGAATGCTGCTGCCTTTTCCAGCACCATATTTTTTTACCCTGATCTCCAACATCTGCAGTCATCACTTTCTCCTCACCATCCCTTTGGTTCTAAACCAAATGGGACTGTGTTCAAAAGATACACATTAAAGATTTAGTGCTGTTTACTTTCAAAATCTCATGGAATACAGGGAGAACTAACCAAGTGGATACAGAACGAGCTTGAAGGCAGAAGACAAAGGATGGTGGTGGAGGGTGCTTTTCAGACTGAAGGCTTGTGGTGTTCTACAAGGACTGGTTCTGGATCCACTTCTTTTCATCATTTATATAAATGATTTGGATGTGAATATAGGAGGTATCATTAATAAGTTTGCAGATGACATTAAAATTGGAGGTGTAGTGGACAGTGGAGAAAGTTACCTCAGAGTAAAATGGGATCTTGATCAGATGGGCCAGTGGGCTGAGGAGTGGCAGATGGAGTTTAATTTAGATAAATATGAAGTTCTGCATTTGGAAAGGCAAATCAGAGCACAACTCATACACTTAATAGTAAGGTCCTGGGGAGTGTTGTTGAACGAAGAGACCTTGGAGTGCAGGTTCATAGTTTGTTGAAAGTGGAGTCCCAGGTAGATAGGATAGTGAAGAAGGTGTTTGGTATGCTTTCCTTTGTTGGTCAAAGTATTGAGTACAACAGTTGGGAGGTCATGTTGTGGCTGTGAAGCACATTGGTTAGGCCACTTTTTGAATATCGTGTGCACTTCTGGCCTCCCTCCCATATGAAGGACGTTGTGAAACTAGAAAGGGCTCAGAAAAGATTTACAAGGATGTTGCAAGAGTTGGACGATTTGAGCTATCGGGAGAGGTTGAACAGGCTGGGGCTGTTTTCCCTGGAGTATCGGAAACAGAGGGGTGACCTTACAGAGGTTGATAAAATCATGAGGGGCATGGATAGTGTAAATAGAGAAGGTATTTTGCCTGGCATGGGGGAGCCCAGAACTAGAGGGCATAGGTTTAGGATGAGAGGGGAAAAATTTAAAAGGGAACTAAGGGGCAACTTTTTCATGCAGAGAGTGGTGCGTGTGTGGAATGAGCTGCCAGAGGAAGTGGTGAAGGCTGGTGCAATTACAACATTTAAAAGGCATCTGGATGGTATATGAATACGAAGGGTTTGGAGGGATATGGGCCAAGTGTTGGCAAATGGGACTAGATTAGGTTAGGATATCTGGTCGGCATGTATGAGTTGGACTGAAGGGTCTGTTTCTGTGTTTTCCATCTCTATGACTCTATGACTGTAATAGAGTGGCTGACAAACATATGAGAACCCAGTGAATATTAAGGAGTAAATGTGCAAGAGTAAATACCTTATTTTAGAGATATATTAATTTTCTAACATATTGCTTCAGATTATTGATATTACATTTAAGATGGTCCAGCATGTGTTTTTTATTGAAACCTTTTTTTTGTGATTGGCTTTAATAATTATGTTTTCTCTACAAAATCTGAATAAAGTATAAATCAGAAGTGTTTTAGCTAATATCATTACCTTTCTGAAAAATCCCTCTTCAGGACACACAAAAGACTTTTCTATAGTTAATGAAAATACTTTGTCTTTTACAATTTTCAATTAAAGATTAAAATTACCCCCAGCCAGTTCACAGTTTTACATTTTCTCAAGTTATTGCATGCAATATTTGCAGTGGATCCAAAAGATAGCATAA
The DNA here is from genome assembly GCF_037043375.1 of Chiloscyllium plagiosum. Lineage (NCBI taxonomy): Eukaryota > Metazoa > Chordata > Chondrichthyes > Orectolobiformes > Hemiscylliidae > Chiloscyllium > Chiloscyllium plagiosum. The sequence goes on from NW_028270149.1 coordinate 62,203,859, forward strand.
AGGAATGACTCTCTCTGTCAGGCTAAAAGTTTACAGTGAGTAAACTTCATTATCAGATGTAATGGTATTGTAAAAGGGCATTCCTCTTTGACTCAACACTGTAAAATAGGACCTTCAATGTCAGAATGCCATGCAGATAGAGTTGTATTTTCTTTCAGCTCAGCCTCAAGCTGCAATGAAACAGTAAAGAAACTTCTGATCGAAGCAAGATCTTTTTTCAGGCAATAGGACTCCACAGAGACAATAGTGCACAAAAAGTATTAACATCATACCTGTAATACTCTCGAGACAGAATTTAAAAAATGTATATGTAATATGTTTCCACAGCTGACTTTAAATATCTGCGATGATCACCTAATTACAGATTGAGGCTAGTCCAGGAAAACCATATTAAATACACTGAACCAGATGCATTGAAATTATTAGTTCATCCAAAGTCAGTGAAAACAACAACAAAGTCAGCATCAATTTCATATTTCATATTTCCTGCCTGATTCATGTGTGCCTGATAAGTTCACAAATTGGGAGGTGAAAGGTTGGCTGCAGAAAGATAATGGAGCTAGACCCAGGAATATGCGCACATACTATATTTCAGCAATTTTCTTGGCAGAACACAAAGAGGAAATATTCACTCATAACAATAGGAACTGGGAGGCTTTCTCTCTCACTCTTTCTCTTCCAATGTCTCATCATCTTCCAAAAGAAGCATACTGTGAGAAAGCACCTTGGAAAAATATCCATTCATCGAGAACTTGGATTGTCACCTTTCTTTGATAAAATTAACAAATGTGATAGCTACATGTGAAAAAGAAAACACAAATGTTTGTTGTGACTGACCAAGAGGGATTAAGAAAGGAGAGCTGATACCATTCCATCACTTGGGCATAAAACATTACCTTCCATTTTCATTTTTCACTATCATTCCATTTCCATCCTTTCCTCATGGCCTGTTCTCCTTTTCTCCTTTGTGTTTCTTTCAATTTGCTTAAGTTCTTAATTGTTTGGGAGAATGAGAGAGGAAGGATGTTTTGAATTAGTGTTACTTCTCTAACTTATCCAGCTGTGATTTGATTTGATTTGATTTATTACTGTCATATTTACTGAGATACAGCAAAAATTATGTTTTGCATGCTAAACAGACAAATCATAGCTTACATAGTTACATCAGAGTAATGGAATGCAGAATATAGTGTTACAGCTACAGAGAAGATGCAGAGAAAAATTAAATCTGACTGATAACAGTGGGGAAGAGCCTGTACTTAAATCTGTTGATACATGTTTTAAAACTTTTGTATCTTCTACCTAATAGAAGAGGGTAAGAGAGGGTATAACCAAGGTGGAAGGGGTCTTTAATTACATTGGCTGCTTTCCCAAGACAGTGGGAAGTTTAGACAGAGTTAATAGAAGGGCTGGGCTATGTTCATAGAAGTTCATGATGGACTGGGCTGTGTTCATAACTCTCTGTGATATGATGAAATAGCCATCAACTTGAAACATCAACTGTTTCTTTTCCCATCGATACAACCTGATCCTGTGATTACCAAGGATGTTTGTTTTTATTTGAGTGCTTACTGTCTTACCAGTAAATTCTGCAGCCAATTTATATCCTCAACAGAAATGAAAAAAAAAGCTTGCATTTACACCCAGCCTTTTAACAACTCCCAGAAACATCAAAAGCGTTTCAAATAAAGTAATTTATTTGTGAAGTATTGTTTTGCACTGCTAGCATAATAGAAAAGAATAATTTTTAAATCTATTTTTAATTGCAAATACTATGAGAGGAATATTGGTCAAACTAAATGTTAGAAGCAATTGCTTGTATTTCTTTTTATAACCTCATAGTAACTTTAACCTCTGAATGCTCAACATATTAGAAGGATTAGTGCTGTTTATATTCAAATTAATTAAGTACAAGAATAGATTTGGGATGTGATGGTAGACAGAACACAGAGCAGTGAATGCACAATAAAAATGTACAGAAAAGCCACACACACGGACCACATCCTGAGCTACAACAGCAACCACCCAAATACACACAAGATAAGCTGCATTAGGACCCTGTTCAAAACAGCTACAGCGCACTGCAGCATTCTCATTCTGTAAAGAGAAGAAGAACACCTCTACTGAGTATTCGCCAAGAATGGATATCCCCATAACTTCATCTACAGATGCCTGGCAGACAAACAACGTGACAAGGAAATTCCACAACCTAACTCACATGCCATGCTACTTTTTATAAAATCATCTCAGAACTGACAGCCAGACTCCTCTGACCACTTGGATTCGTGACTGCCCATAAATCAACAGCCACACTCAGACAATAACTCACCAGAACAAAAGACCCGATGCCCATCATGTGCAAAACAAACATAGTTTACAAGATTCCATGCAAAGACTGCAGGAAACACGATATAGGAAAAACAGGCAGACAACTAGCAATTCACATCCGTGAACACCAACTAGCCACTAAACACCACGCCCAGCTGTCCTTGCTAGCCATATGCACAGATGGCAAGGACTACAAATTCAACTAGGACAAGCACAACAGACAACAGCCAGAGTATTTCTAGAAGCATGGCACTCAGCCATGGACTCCATCAACAAACACATTGACCTGGATCCACTATACCAGTCATTACAACAAACAACCAGAACTGGCACCAGAAGCAGCAGAAATAGAACTAAGTAAATCCCAGAAGACACAATACAGCAGTGCTTCACAGGAGCTCCAAAGATGTCACCGACCCAGGTATGAAACTTTTGCAAACTAACTTCCCAGCTCGGCGAATGTGCCCACAACTATGCCAACCGGCAACTGAGCTACAAGTCTTTACACAAACCTTGAACTTAGTCAAAATGTTCAGAGAGCTGGTTGAACAGCCTCCTTCAGCACCATAACAATTCTCTAATGCAGTGAATTACAGAGTCACTGAATTAAAGTTAAGTTTTTGGGGAACAGCTGAGCATAGTTCATTGTGAATGTCTGTGGTATAGAATGCCATAATTTAGGATATCTTTAGTTCGAAATAATATCCCGGCCGATCACAGTAGGTAATTATATGTTAAGTTCACAATTAACAAGTTTACTTCCAGATTATGGCTAACAAGGGGAAGAAAGAACTTTTTTTTCATATGGCACCTTCAATATACTTGGGATATTCTAAACGATTTAAGGGTCAAATAATCACATTGAGTTGGAACATGTGTTGTTACTAAGACTATTGCTGTAATCAATGTTGCTCCAAAAATAACAAACCACACAATTATTTTTTTAAAATTGGTGATGATAGGGAACCTGGAGGAGCCTTTGCTCTCTGTATGAACAAGCAATTAGGACCTTGGGTCAACATTTCAGCTGAAAAACAGCATATTTGACAAAGTAATAGGGAAGGCTGATGGCCTGGTGGTATTATCGGGAGACCATTAATCAAGAAACTTAACTAATATTCTGAGGACCCAGGTTCAACTTTGCCAAGGTAAATAGCAGAATTTAAATTCAATGAAAACACAAATTTGGAATTACTGATGATGATGAAGCAATTGTTGATAAGTCAGAAAAATGCATCTGGCTCATTGATGCCCTTCAGAGAAGGAAATGTGCCACACTCACCTGGTCTGGCCTACATGTAGCACCAGACTCACAGCAATGTGGTTGACTTTCAGTTGTTTGCCTTCTGAAAGGGCTTAGCAAGCCATTCAGTTGTACCAATCACTACGAAATCTCAAAGAAATTAAACCAGACTGTTCACCTGGCATCGGTCTAGGCACTGGAAAAGACAATGGCAGAAACAGTCCCTGTTTACCTGCAAAGTCCTCCTCATAAACATCTGGGGCCGAGTGTCAAAATTGGGAGAGCTGCCTCTCAGACTAGTCAAACAACAGCCTGACATAGTCATACTTATGGAATCATACATTCCAGACAATATCCCAGCCTCTATTACTATCCCTGGATATGTCCTGTCCCACCAGCAGGACAGACTCCGCAGAGGTGGTGAGCCAGTGATATACTGTTGGGAGGGAGTTGGTCTGGGAGTCCTTGCGTTGACTCCAGACCTCAATAAGTCTCATGGCTCCAGGTTAAACATGGACAAGGAAACTTCCTGCTGATTATCATATACTGTCCTTCATCGACCGATGAGTCAGTACCCCTCCATATTGAGCAACACTTGGAGGAAGCACTGAGGGTGGCAAAGGTACAAAATGTGCTCTGGACAGAGTATTTCAATCTCCACCACAAGAGTGGTTCCGTAGCAATGCTACTGATCACTTTGGTAGGGTCTCAAGGGCATAGCTGCTACAGGGAGTCTGTAGCAGGTGGTGAGGGAAAAACGTACTTGACCTCATCCTTACCAATCTGCTGACTGCAGATGCATCTGTACGTGACAGTATCGGTAAGAGTGACCACTGCATATTCTTGGTGGAGACGAACTCCCACCTTCATATTGAGAATAACTTTCCAACTTGTTGTGTGGCACTCTCACTGTGATAAATGGAATAGACCTCAAACAGATTTAATAACTCAGGACTGAGCATCCATGAGGCACTGTGGGCTATCAATAATAGCAGAATTGTACTCCAGCACTATCTGTAACCTCATGGCCTGGCAGTTTTTACCCATTTAACCATTACCGTCAAGCCAGAGAAACAACCCTGATTCAATGGAGACTACAGGTGGGCACATCAGTGTAAAAGATAAAGCTGGAGCTCTCGCAGCAATCTTCAGCCAGAGATGCCGAGTGGATGATCCATCTCGGCCTTCTCCAATGGTCCCCAGCATTACAGAAACCAGTCTCCATCCAATTTTATTCACTCCATGAGATATCAAGAAATGGTTGAAGGCACTGGATACTGCAAAGTCTATGGGCTCTGACACCATTCCATCTGTAGTACTAAAGACTGTTACCCTAGTCAAGCTGTTCCAGTACAGTTATAACACTGGCATCTACCTGACAATGTGGAAAATTGTCCAAGGATGTCCTGTACATAAAAAGCAGGACAAATTCTACCCCAGCAAATTACCACCCCATCAGTTTCCTCTCCATCATCAGTAAAGTGATGGAAGGTGTCATCAACAGTGCTATCAAGCAACACCTACTCAGCAATAACCTGCTCAGTGATGTCCTGTTTGGGTTCCACCAGGGCCACTCAGCTCCTGACCTCATTATTGTCTAGGGTAAATATGGACAAAAGAATTGAATTTCAGAGGTGAGGTGAGGTGGGATTGACAGCTCTTGACGTCAAGATTACATTCAGCTGAGTGTGGTATCTAGAAGCCTGAACAAAATTGGCATCAATGGGTATTAGAGGGCAAAGTCTCTGGTGGTTGGAATCATACCTGATGCATAGCAAGATGATCATGGTTTATGAAGGTCAGTCATCTCAGCTCCAAGACATCTCTGCAAGAGTTCCTCGGGGTAGTGTCATAGGCCAAACCATCTTCAGCTGCTTCATCAATGACCTTTCCTTTATTATAAGATCAGTCATGAAGATGTTCGCCAATGATTGCACAATGTTCAGATACTGAAGCAGTCCATGTTCAGACGAAACAAGTTCTGGACAGGCTTGGGTTAATAAGTGGCAAGTAACATTTGCTCCACACTAATACCAGACAATGGCAATCACCAATAAAAGACAATCTAACCACTGTCCCTTCACAATCAACAGTGTTACCATCACTGAATCACCCACTATCAACCTTTTGGGAGCTACTATTGACCAGAAACTCAACCGGAATTGCTACTTAAACACAGTGGCTACAAGAAAAGGTTAGAGGCTAGGAATACTGGGGTGAGCAACTTACCACTGACTCTCCAAAGCTTATCCACCATCCACAGGTCAAGTGTGTAATGTAATCTTCCCCAATTGCCTGGATGAGTGCAGCATCGAAAGGGTGGTGCTGGAAAAGCACAGCAGGTGAGGCAGCATCCGAGGAGTAGGACAATCGACATTTCGGGCATAAGCCATTCAGCAGGAATCCTGATGAAGGGCTTATGCGCAAAACGTCAATTCTCCTGCTCCTTGGATGCTGCTTGACCTGCTGTGCTTTTCCAGCACCACACTCTCGACTCTGATCTCCAGCATTTGCAGTCCTCACTTTCCCCTGGATGCAGTCCCAACAACACACAAAACACTTGACACCATTCAGGACAAAGCAGCCCGCTTCATTGGCACTACACCAACAAGCATCTATTACCTCCACCCCCAATGCTCAGTAGCAATGGCGTATACTATCTACAAGATGCATTGACTATTAGATAGCACCCTCTAAAACCCATGACCACCTCCATCTAGAAGGACAAGAGCAGAGGATACATAGGAACACCGCCATCTTCAAGTTCTTCTCCAAGCCAATCACCATCCTGACTTGGAAATACATTGCCATTCCTTCAGTGTCGCTGGGTCAAAATCCTGGAATTCCATTTCTAATGGCATTGTTGGTCAACGCAAAGCAGGTGTGAACTACAACAGTTCAAGAAGGCAGCTCACAACCACCAAGGGCAACTAGAGAGAGGCAATAAATGCTGGCCAGCCAGTGACACCCACCTCCCACAAATGAATAAAAAGAAAGTATAGTCCATCAGTATTGCTCTGAAGTAATTGGTTTAAATTCTGTGCTTAGATCCATGGTTGAACTCTATGGTCTTGATTCCGCTGTGACAGTCTTAGTTTTGATACAAAACGGTGTTACCACTTGGTTAAACATTTAGCAATGGTAGACATGAGGATGTTTTCCTTTATTTTCAGAAATGTGAAGTAAACTTTATCATGTCTAAATCCAAACCCTTCATTCTGGATCACTGTATTTTTCAAGTTAACATTGTGGTAACTTGGTACAGTTTAGAAAACTCCTGGCAAGAAAGAAGCACAGACTTCTCGCTTCGAGGTGAAGCCCAGTGTGGACCTGACTGCTCCATTTGGTTTTTGTTCTCTTTGTCTGCTTTAGGAGAACTGTAATGCTGAACTTTTAACTTTAGTTCTTTATTTTTCTTATTTATATCTAAGATATTGTACCTAGGTATCTTTGTACCTAAGATGGCAACTTTGTACACTTTTGCTGTACAGTCAGTTCTTGAATAACGCGATGGTTGTGTTCTGGTGCAACCTCACATTACAGAAAACTCATGCTGTAGAAATAATATTTCAAGTGTTGGCAATGTAATCACGTGACATGTTTTAAAATTTTGCTTCAATTTGTCACTAACAATACAGCAAATCCCTGTTGCTGAAATGTGCATTATAGCAGAATGACCTGTACTCATGTATCCCTGTACTTGAGTACATGTGACAATAAAGCTAATTCTAAGTCGTAATGAAGGATCGAGGTAACATTTTCTTTCAATTTTGTTTTCAAATGCCAAGAAAAGTCATCAAGCTATGATAAAAGAAAATAAACACTTAAGTTTCTATAACATCTCAAGGTGCTTTGTACCAATGTATTTTTAAAATAAAAAAGGAAACATGGAAGCCAATATTAGATTAGATTAGATTAGATTAGATTACTTACAGTGTGGAAACAGGCCCTTCGGCCCAACAAGTCCACACCGACCCGCCGAAGCGTATACCACCCAGACCCATACTCCTACACTTACCCCTTCATCTAACACTACGGACAATTTAGCATGGTCAATTCACTTAACCTGCACATTTTTGCTTTGTGGGAGGAAACCGGAGCACCCGGAGGAAACCCACGCAGACACGGGGAGAATGTGCAAACTCCACACAAAGAGTCGCCTGAGGCGGGAATTGAACCCGGGTCTCTGGCGCTGTGAGGCAGCAGTGCTAACCACTGTGCCACCGTGCCGCCCATGAATATATGAATAATAGACTCAGATGATAATGTGATAGTATTCTAGTCACTTGTTTGTCCTCTGTTGACTGGAAGATAAATGTTGACCAGGTCACTAGAGAAATCTCACCTGTTTTTCTTTGTAGTAACATCATGAGATCCTTTACAGTTAGATAACTGGAGAGATGGGTCCTCAGTTTCATCTCGAATAGTACATCAGTATGTCAGCTTCATTTTTATATTCAAACCCTTGCCAGAATTAAACTTTACAATTAAGGATCAGAGGCTAGTGAGTTACCAATTGAATCACAGCTGACAGTCCAGCAGCTCAGTATCTCCTCTACAATTCAACAAAGAACTGAATGTGCAACAGTACAAAAGATAGAACATTGTGAAGACACTGAAGTCTTGATCCACGGGTTCCTCACCAGAAGACTGCTTTACATGGTTTAAGTTCCCAGAGTGCAGCATAAATCCATCCAATAGTAGAAATTAACAACTAATTTAAATCAGACTAGATTCTACAATGTTCATTTATTTCAAAATTGGATCTTAAAATACTCAATTTTAAAAATCAATAACTTTGAAAGGATGTGTGCACATTTTGAATGAGCACGAAAACCAAAGCCAACTCCTGTAGCATTTCTCTATCTTAGAACATTTAACTTCTATTCCTCATCACTTGTTCATAGACTAGAATGTTACAGATTTATGTTGCCATATGTGATACAGATTAAATTCTATATCAGTTAAACTTAGGTTGGCATAAGAGACGGAAATTATTATCATGCTACAAATGTAGATTAAAAAGACACTAATCAAAGATTAGAAGTTCAGCAGACTATGATGAAAAGCTGAGGAAACTACAATTATTGGAACTGGGAAGCAGGATTTTAATTATATGACCTGAAGTATGTGCATATCATTGATTGGAAAGAGTATAGAAAAGGGAGTAAAGTGTGATACAGCAGTTGTGATTTTAACCTGGCACCTGCAGTGGATACCAGGGAGCCTGGCAGTAGCAATTCTGTATAGAATCCAAACGGTAAATCCAAACTCTTCCTGCAGATTATAATTTCAACCTCCCCTTCTGAGAAGACAAAAGGAGTACCAACAAGGCATTTCTTTAAATATGCATCAGAACTATCAAAGCACATTTCTATTTTAACCTATGGATTTCACAGAAAAGATGTTGTTTCTTGTTGGAGTATAAACAGACCATAGAGTCATAGAGATAGGCAGCACGGAAACAGACACTTCAGTTCAATTCATTCATGCTGATCCGATGTCCTAAATTAATCTAGTCCCATTTGCCCACACTTGGCCAATATCTCTCTTAGCCCTTCCTATTCATGTACCCATCCAGATGCCTTTTAAATGTTATAATTGTCCCAGCCTCCACTACTTTCTCTGGGTCACATTGTTAAAAAAAAAAGTTTTCTTTACTTTAAAGATCCAAATAGGCAAGATTTTTTCTTCAGGCCCATATTGAAGATTTAGGCCTCCATAACTTGGGCTTACCCCTTTTCTCAAGTGTAAGATTCTCCCAATTTCCACCCTGGTTGTCTCCTGCTGCCCAGTATTTTGTTTGCACTTTTATACACTTCATGCTTCCCACTAATCTTAGGCAGGACACCAATGGGGCCCAGTGGATAACTTCCCCCTTGAATTAAAGTGGCACCCTATGGATCTCAAAAATCAAAGAAATAATGTACACAATTCCAAAAATAAGATTGCCTAAGAGGAGGCTATGTGAAAATATCGGAAATAGATTGCGATCTGTAGTGCATTTGGTAGAGTGTGAAAGAGTGATGTGAAAAATAGACATTATTCAGACTATCATAATACATTACCCATAGTTTATAATTCAAGGTATAGGAAAATACCTCAACAATGATTACAATAAGAGTATTTTAGGCTTATTCTTAAGGGTTGATAACAACAGTAGTACAAAGCATGATGGTGAATTGGTGATTCATTCCATAGTGTACCTGAATGAGAAAAAAAATCAGGCATTAAACTAAGCTGCCAATTTTGCTATTGACTAATTTTAGATATTTGCTAATCAATCAGTTAAAATTAATTAAATAGGTTTGGTGCGTGCAAAAAGCATTTCTACGTATATAGAAAAATAATCAATCAGTTCAGAGATATTACTACACACCTCTGGATCAAGTGGGACTTGAATTGGTCCTTCTGACTCAGTAGTAGGGATGACCAATTTCACCGATTTAATTCCAAATTACTTTCATAATGAGGTGTACTAGTTCTTAACACAGACTTTGAAGTCTGTGTTAAATAATTTGGCTGCTTATTCATGCACTGCAAGAATGCAAGAGCATGCTAGAAACATTTAACTGATGAGCAATCTGGAGAACTGCTTAATAGTGAAAAGTGAGTCTCTGTATAAGTGCTTGTGGACCTTGAGGACATGCTTTGGTTTATCTGCCATGTAAGCCCAAGTGCTTGTCAATGATGTATTTTGTTCACAAGGATGAACTACAGCATGGATAAAGCCATTTTCAACAGCCTTGTTGCTTTTGTTGGCTTTCAGCAGGATTGGGTCCAGAAACAGAATGGAAAAGTGAGATAGGAACCTACATTATTGGCAGATGAAGTTTGTAGAATAGAATTGTATGAAGTATTCTATTGTCAGTGTTTTTGATATTGTGTTTCCAGTTAAAGCTAACTTGCTTGATTACCCTTTATCAAACTTTGTGGTGTATCTTATCAGAAAATAAACAACTTGGCAATGTCTTTCTCTTAAATCAGTTAAAACTAGACATTTTAGTACCAATTGTGAAGAGATATTTGTGATATAAGTAGGTGAATTTAGCAGCAATCAAATGTACAAAGCACAGAACAATGTTCATGTGCACTGCCTAATTTACAATTACATCAAGGAAATGAAAATTCTGCCCTTAACCAATACTCGCTAGGAGAAAAACAAACAAAAATAAACTGCTGGAGTTGAATTTCAGGAAGCTTCAAGTAAAGAATGTAACATCAGAAAAATACAGGTGCAAATTTTGAACAAAAAAGATAAGAACACTTCTTCAGTTTTTATGAACAATGCTGAGAAGTATGCCATTAAAATGGTAACTCATGTCTTACTTGTAATGGAAGGAAAACTATATTGTTGACAGAAATTTCTCTGTTGCTTTGTTCCTTTCCATTAAGAAGGGCTCATGCCCAAAACGTCGATTCTCCTGCTCCTTGGATGCTGCCTGACCTGCTGCGCTTTTCCAGCAACATATTTTCAGCTCTGATCTCCAGCATCTGCAGTCCACACTTTCTCCTTTCCATTATGGTTAATAATGGACAGGCTGAGAAAGTGCATCAGTAAAAGGCCAATGCTGTAACTATTGGCCTTTGTTCAGAAAGTTCACACAGTTTTGCTTTAGCTGCATTGTGTTTTAGTGAGTGTTCATGAAACATCAAATCTTCCTGGAAGATTATGCTCTCAAGTGGAAGGATAACTTTGTTACCTCTGGTTGTTCTTCTTGTCTGGAAAGCACACAAGACAAGAAATTATTCTGATCTTTTACCTCCTGCAACAACAAAAAAACAGGTAAACTCACTGGAAAATACATCCCCACATAAAGATGGGATACGTTCCTGAGCAATACTACTGTCTGGAACCTAATGGCTATAAATGCTGATGACTGTTTATGATTCCATTGAAAATAAACTACAAAGAATTAATATAAAAATGAATGTTCTATAAAGGGTACAGTATAATTTATTTAATTACAATTATTATTAATGGGTAAACTATTGTGATAGCAACTGACAGAGATGGCTTTTGACAGGTGCTATATATAAGGTTATTGTACAAAATTGAAACTCAAGTTTGAAATAATGCAGGGAGTAACTTATTAGCATGGATAATTGATTGCCTCACAGAAAACTGAGCATGTATGAACGGATTTTGTTTTCTGATTGGCAAGATATGCTAAGTAGAGCTCACTGGTTTTGCACTGGAGCTACAGCATTTTTCGAATGATGTAAATGACATGGATGAGAGAATGAATGCATGATAACTAAATTTGCAGATGATGCAAAGACAGTTACAACAGTATGTTGTGAAGAGGACATAAGAAGGTTGTGATCAAGGTTGCAATAGGTTGAAGAAGTCAGCAAAGCTCTGACAGGACAAATTTAAAAAGCAGAATACAACTCAAAAGGAGAACAGCTGTAATGTTCCAAAAGAGTAGAGAGATCAAAGGATTCAGGAGGATGAGTGACAAACGGTTAGCATCCAGGTAACAGTAAGTATTGGGACGGCTAATGGAAAGTGCTCTTCAACTATTAGAGAAATTGAACATGAAAGGAAGGATGAGAGAAAATGAGGACTGCAAATGCTGGAGAGTCAGAATTGAAAAGTGTGGTGCTGAAAAAGCACAACAGATCACACAGCGTCCGAGGAGCAGGAGAGTCAATGCTTCAGGCACAAGCCCTTCATTAGGAATGTGGTGGGGGGAAGGGGACTGAGAGATAAATAAGTGGGTGGAGGTAGGTGGAAGGTAGCTGGAAAGATGATAGGTAGATAAAGGTTGGGAGTGATGATGATAGGTCGGAGCGGAGGGTGGAGCAGATAGGTGGGAAGGACAGTTCAAGAGGGCAGTGCCAAGTTGGCGGGTTGGATCTGGGATGTGGTGGGGGGTGGGGGAGATGAGGTTACTTGTGAAGTCAACGTTGATGCTGTGGGGTTGGAAGGTCCCAAGACGAATTTCTTCCTCCAGTCATCAGGTGGTTTAGATTTGGCAGTGGAGGAGGCCCAGGACTTGTATGTCCTTGGTGAAGTGAGAGTGGGTGTTGAAGTGGTCGGCTACAGGGTGGTGGGATTGTTCAATGCCTGTGTCTCGGAGATGTTCCCTGTAATATTCCCCATGTCTCCCCATGTTACAGGAGATGACATCAAGAGCAACGGACACAGTAGATGAGGCGTTTGATGTGCAGGAAAATCTCTGCCGGCTGTGGAAGGATCCTTTGGGGCCTTTGACAAAGGTGAAGGGGGAGGTGTGGGCACAGGTTTTGCATCTCTTGCAGTGGCAGGGGAAGGTGCTGGGAGTGAAGGGTGGGTTGGTGGGGCATGTGGACCTAATGAGGGAGTCATGGAGGAAACGGTCTCTGCAGAGAGGGGAGGAAAATATATCTGTGATGGTGGGGTTTAACTGTAAGTGGGTAAATGGCAGAGGATAATGCACTGTATACAGAGATTATTGGGATGGAAGGTTAGGACCAGGGGGATTCTATCCTTGTTGCAGTTGGAGAGGTGGGTTTCAACGGCGGAGGTGTGGGAAGTGGAGGAAATGTACTGGAGGGCATTGTTGATCACATGCGAGGGGAAATGGTGGGCCTTAAAATAAGAGATCATTTGGGATGTCCTGGAGTGGAATTGCTCCTCCTGAGAAAAGATACGGTGGAGGCAGAGGAATTGAGAGTAAGGGATAATGTTTTTATAGAAGTGGTATGGAAGGAGGTGTAGTCTGGATAGCTGTGGGAGTCAGTAGGTTTGAAGTAGATGTTTGTGTTGAGTCAGTCACTGGAAGTGGAGATGGGGAGGTCCAAGAAGGGGAAGGAGGTGTCCAAGATGATCCAGGTTAACTCAAGGTTGGGGTGGAAGGTGTTTGTGGAGTTGATGAACTGTTCAACCTCCTCATGGGAGGACGAGGTGGCACTGATATAGTCATCAATGTAGCAGAGGAAAAGGTGGAAGATGGTGCCAGTGTAACTGTTCCACGTTTCCGACAAAGAGGCAGGCATAGCTGGGACCCATGCAGGTGCCATCAGAATATTAAGCCTCAGCTATAAAAGACGTTAGTAAGACTGCATCTCAAATACCATGTGCAGTTTTGGTTTATTTATTTAAAGAAGGATTTAAATGTGTTGGAAGTATTTCAGAATAAGATTACCAGACTAAGACCTCTTTGTCTTATGAGAAAAGGATGCATATCCCAGGCTTGTTGCCACTGGAGATTGGAAGAGTGAGGGATGATTTGTTTCAAGTATATATGATCCTATGTCTTGATGAGGTGACGTAGAACATATGTTTCCTGTTTTGCATTAGTCCAGAATATGGGGGCATTGTTAAGTAATTAGGTTTCATATTTTTAGGATCAAAGTGAAGGGAAATATTTTATCTCAAGGGTTTTTATTACTTTGGAATCTTCTGCATCAGAAAGGAGTGGAGGTGGAGTCACTGAATATTTTTAAGGTGAAGCTAGATTCTTCTTATGCAAAGGAATTGCAAGTTGATATGTTTAGATAAAAATGTGAAATTCATAACATAAACAAATCAGATATTATCTGATTGAAAGACAGGGCAAGCTCAGGGTGATGAATGGTCTACTATTGCTCCTAATTTGTATGTTTGGATGTATGTACAAGGCCTTTATAACAAGAAACGTGAGGCTGAAGATTTTCTTAGTTAAGTGAGCAACATATTTCTGAGATAGTAAAGCAATTGACATAACAGCTGCATTTTTTGAGGAAAAACTTTCCAAGAGGAAGTGTTGTGAAGGCACTAAAAACGCTACTGATATAGAAGGAAAATTTTGGAGATTAAACAAGTGTGTATATAGATTGAATGATATATCTGATGGCATTTCTCATTTAGATCTATCCTGTAGAGTTAGATCCAGCAATGGTTTTGTGGTATAACAAGGAGATACGATGGAGGCTGAGGGATTGGGAATAAGGGATAGTGTTTTTACAGAAAGGAGGGAACGGTGGGAGGAGGTGTCTTCCAGGAGCTGTGGAAGTCGGTGGGTTTGAAATAGATGTCCGTGTTGAATCAGTCACCGGAGATGGAGATGGGGAGGTCCAGGAAGGGGAGGGAGGTGTCCAAAATGGTCCAGATGAACTTGAGGTTAAGATAGAAGTGAAGTTGATGAACTGTTCAACCTCCTCATGGGAGGGGCGACGATACAGGATCAATGTCGCAGAGGAAAAGGTGGGGGAATGGTGCACCCTTCTGATATTTGTGTTGGAGTTCTGCAGAATTTGAGCAATGTGTGATTAATAAATTAAAAAGAGGTTTAAGGTTCATAGTTAAGCTTCAGGGGCCATTAAATGTTCAGAATTAGAGACAGCAGAATTATTTGAAACACTAGATATAGGTAGAAACCATAGATATAGGTGTGTACTTGTCCAATAATCTATCGCAAATCTTATGCAAAGAGTAACCTGGGAGAAACAAATCACCCATAGAATGTCATGCGGGTAAAGATCATCTTTGGGACAATGTAAATCTGACAAAGCATGTCACAGATAAAAGGTTGAGAATTAACCTTGGAACAGCTGGAAAGAAAGAAGATGTTTGAAATAAAATAATTTGACATATATTGCCAATTATCAGACTGTTTTACAAAGAGAAATTCTTGCCTTAAAAAGCATTATCAGATGTCCTTGAAGAGGAACAACTTGTACTGTGATGAGAAAATGTAATATTGAGATAAGAACATGGAATATCATGTCACAAGAAAATGGATTTTTTAGGTGTATTGTAATTATTTCCAGGTGTGGCAAATGTTTTTCATAAACAGGGAAAGTGGAATATATTAGTGATTGCTTGCATTTTAATGTGTGTTAGAGATAAAGCACTTTCTATTTCTTTGACTAGTTGTAGAAAGATTGTTATCAAAGCTTTGAATTTAAAGAAAGGAGAGGAACTGTGAATGCCTGGTGAGTCTAATGGTTAAGATCTGTTAAAGTGCTTCCTGAAGCAAAGTAGATGGTAGTTATTGATTGAGCACATAAATATGAGGGTGACCTACATTGACTTCCATTCAAGAAAAACCTTGACTTTAATTTTTTTATTCTTGTTTTCACATTCATCGTTGTCCTAACTGTTGTCTACCTCTCCAACTTCCAACAGTCCCAGAGCACTCTAAAATATTTTAGCTCCTCTAGTTCTGTTCTTTAGCACATCCCCAACTGTAATAATTCTAACATTAGTAGCTATGTCTTTAGATGCCTAGATCCCAAGCTCTTGGATACATTCCCTGCATTTCTCCATCTTGTTACCTTTCTATGAGAAACTATTTAATACCAACCACTTTACCTAAGCGTTTGGTCATTTGACCTAATATTTTCTCGTGGTTTGCTTTCATACTTCAACTCAGAGCTATCCTGTGAAATACTTTGGGATATTTTGCTGTATTAAAGGTGTTATTTAAGTAAGTTGTTGTTGTAGTTTCTAAGTGTGCGAGATAAGCGGCTGTCCGGCCCCATCTCCGGCACTTTTATTTCCCTGCCCAGGAACAAAGACACGGAGGAGTCTGTCCAAAACTTTTTCATTCAACTTTGCAAAGTCGGGTGCAGTTCCCGCAGGTACACACACAAGCATAGTAATCTCCACGCATTATATACACGTATATGTGGGCTGGGTCTCCTACTGCTGTCTTGACCAATGAGTGCTAGGATTCCCCACCGTTTTCCTTATTTGGGTTCTGGTGCCTGCGATTATTTTGTTATTCACTTGGCCAATCAGTGTTCGAGCTCCCCGTTCTTTCCTTATATGGATGATGTTGTACAACTGTGGTTAAGGGCGGTCTCTCAACTATCGAGGAAAGCTGTTACAATTGTTTCATTCATAAAAACATGGGGGAGGTCCGGCAACAGTTTCGAGTGTCTGCTTGTGTTTACTATAAGGTAGAAAAGACTAAAATGCAGCTAACCATTTAAAAATTACACTACCCCCTACATAAGGTCAAGTTTCTTTCTGGCACTTGTGCCAACAAAGTCAGGTTTGAGGGTATAGTGTTGCCACTGAGCCAAATCCAAAGCTTTGTTTGTCCACAAGGAAGACTCTACGGCGCAAAATACAAGTAAGATTGTAAATCATTGTTAGGAAACACATTGGCCTAGAGCTGCCTTCATATTTGCATACAGAGACATCAGTTCCATGGCTTCCATGAGGCTTAAAAAATCATGGAACACTGGTTGTAAGTGAACTGCTTGCCCAACTATAACACAGCTAAATCCTTGAACATTATTACCCTTAATAATAATGACCTTTCATAATTCAGGTCTGTAACGTTGATCTCACCATCAACTTTTAAAAGTAAGTACCCTCCAGTCATGCAGTTCGGTGTTACTTCATGTTTTGATCAGATTTTCAGCTGCAGCAGGAAATAATTCACCTCATGTTTTATCACAATGTTTGAGTGTTTTGATTTTAATTATCCAATGAGATCTGCTCTGCATGTTCAATTTATTTGAATAGATTTTAATTATATAGGTATGGTTTGTTGCATATTTTACATTTTGGATCTATACAGCGATGACACTAGTTTTGATGCATGTAAAAGGCTTTATTTATAGCCATTTGAAATGTCTAATCCATGCTTCCACTCCACCTTCCAGTTTAATCTTCTGGAGTTCACATACAGGCTTAACCAATCAAGCAAAATGAGCATCAACAGTAAACAGACTGACTCAAACACAGAACAATTGAACATGGCAGAGTCATAAAGAAAAGTTTTACCAGTTGTAAATTTGTGGAGATGCTACGTATGACTGCTGGTTACACAGGGTGGAACTTTTCTTTCATATTTGATGAAGAAACATAAAATGTGGATCAGCACTTTCAATGGATTCCAATTCCTTAGTTTTTGCATTGGCACTTTATGGTTAGGTGCTTTCCAATGATATTGGGATGGTACTTGGCACCAACGTGAAATTTTTAAAAAGTTTGTATGAGATTGGATACATTTTGAGCCTTTTTTTCCCACAAAGAAAATGACAGCTACACTGGATACAGTCTCCTACTTTGACATTATTTTATTGTCTGCTAAACTACAATTGGGAGATAATATGAGCAATGGTGGAATATTTGCCATTCCTAAAACCATATAATGCAACCAGGGGCGAGCAAGATCAAGTGAGACCGTTCTACGCACAGGCCATTTCTGGCTTTCAAGGGTGTAATGTTGGGGCCATCTGAGATCTTCCTCCTGACATTGCTGGTATGCTCCCAGGATGGGTTGGTAAGAGGACCCTCTAACACCTGGGAGGCCACCCAAAAATCTTGCATCACTGTGGTCTCTGCCTGCGGAAATAACCTTCACCTTATTGTGAGTAGTGGCCTAAATCAGGCTGATTGCAGCTTTCTCTGCTCTAAAAACATACATTGTGCTGAAATCTTCGAATCTATCCAACAGCTTGTTCCTCTCTGACCGGCAGAGATGAATGCAGTTGTGAGAGGTGCTTTCCAAATCCCCAGACAACTTAACAAATCACTCACTCATTGTTTAGATTCTGGTTAAAGCAACTTCTCTTCAGCATATTTGGCCACCTTTCATCTAGGTATCTCTTCCTATAAAAATATTCATTAGAATACATTTTTGCTTTTAAAATTCAAGCATACAAATTAACTTCTTTTCCAACTCCTTTCTAGTTGAAAGAAATATGACTTGCATTTTTGGGATTATGTTTATTTGATTTTTACACTAAAACCTTTATCTCACACAAGTGAAAAATACTCTCTTGACAAATTTAATAGATATTGCACCTAAGAAGTGTCTGACATAGAGCAAACCAAATTCTATCATTAAAAAAATCTAATCAGAGCTTTGTCTTTTATTCATATTCTTTCGACTGACCACATGGAATTTCACAGACCTTACTGAATGTCCTTAGAAATAAACTTGTCATGTAATCTAAAGAACACCAGTAAACTTTCCCATTCAATTTAATAACTCCATCCCCAACCAGTAATGCTTATTTGTAATCATTGTGATCATGAATCATTCTCAATTACAGTTGCAGACGCTCACTGCCTCATTCATCAAAATAAAAGGCTTGTCCAAGACTTTGTTATAAAGCTTATTAATTTATGAACAAACTTCCCTGGTACCAAGGCATGTGAAGGCTCTGTCACAACATATCCGTGGTCCTTTCCCTGCCCACTCAACATAATGTCCTTTGATTCCCCGACATGTCACTATTTTATTATTCATTTGTGTAATTAAACTTAACTACTTGAATTCCATGCCACAAAAATTGAGTGACTCAGTAGATTCTTCCTAGCATGTCACAGGTCATTGCAAATGGAAAACCATCTTAAAATGTTCAGCACTTCCCTAGTTCCAATCTGAAAATGGTGAACACATTCTAATCTGTACCATTACCAAGCCAACAATTAAATTTTCTCCTTCGGTCTTTTCCTTGTAGTAATTAGACTTTCTGTGCTTCACGGGTCAGGTGAACATAAAATCAGATCTATCTTTCTGGTAGATTAATGCAATAGTACTCCTCTATGATCTCATTTATCATTAACAGTGTCTCAGAAGACCAGCAACTAATAGAATAAAAATGATACATCCAGTCATATACAGATACTACATTCTGTATTTGACATTTTATTCTTAATAGGTCAGCTGCTACTAAGCTAAGATTTCAAACTGACCAGCACACTCCAATCTACAAAGTTTCCTGACTAGATCATAATTAAACTCAAGCTAGGAATTGCTTACTAAATGTGTTTTGTGACCTTGAACAGACACAAAATTTATATTATTTCTGAAAGCATAAAATATAACATGATTATTTTTCAAAGTCTAGGATTAGATTGTTAAATATCTTTTTTAGAAATAAAATTAATTAAGACAGATGTTCCTATATTGGACTCTCTTTTTGTACAATGCACCGCCTTGTTGTGATACTCCATTTATCAATAAAATAAGGCAAAGAACTGTAGATGCTGAAGATCTGAAAGAAAAGTACAAATTACTGCAAAACCTCAGCACGTCGGGCAGCATCTGTGGAGAGAAAGCAGAGTTGATGTTTCAAGTTCTATGACCCTTCTTCAGAACTGCATATAAATTTGAGTGTGAAAGTGAAGATTTCTGAATAACCTGTCGGGTTTAGAATCCGTGCACTTTGAGTCGGGGCAGGCAGTGTCAAGGAAGGCCTTTCCACTGAGAGGCAATTTAGGTTTCTCAGAAACCATTTTTGGGCTTCTTACATTAGAGCTTCTTCCTTACACTACTGGTACCCTACCAGTGGCAGTTGTTCAGAGGGTTGGGGGATAGGTGGCTCTCTTTCACTCGGGTCATCCAAAAATCTAGCATCGTCTCAATGGGCTACCACGGCAGAAACAACTCTCACTCCACCCTCAGCCGTGGCTGTCCTTTCACTCCTCTATAGGTCCTATTAGATTGGTTCTGGAAATCTCAACCTCCCTTACCTGTGGTACTAACCATGATTCATCTTGTTACTCCTGGCTAGGTACAATTCCAGAAATAGCTATATTTCCCTTAAAGACAAAGGAGCTTTGATGCAGTTATAGAACCATTTTGGAATACCTCGAAACTGGATCCTAGCTTTCTCCCCTGGCTAAAGGGGTACTGAACTAAATTCAGCTCAATTACCTAACTGTAATTAACTATTAGTTTGTATTAATTTAACATTTCTTACTTTTGAACTCTCTGTCACTTTTTGTAAACCCCTTTTTTAATGGTTCTATTTACCCACACTTATTTTGTGAGTTATATATTTCAATCTATAAGTCCCTGTGCTTCAAAGTCTTTTCAAATTCACAACTTTCATTGCAGTCCAATGATGTGCAGTTTCGGTGAATTGGCCATGCCAAATTGCCCATAGTTTCCAGGGAT
Organism: Chiloscyllium plagiosum; assembly: GCF_037043375.1. Taxonomy (NCBI): domain Eukaryota; kingdom Metazoa; phylum Chordata; class Chondrichthyes; order Orectolobiformes; family Hemiscylliidae; genus Chiloscyllium; species Chiloscyllium plagiosum. The sequence continues at coordinate 62,224,268 of NW_028270149.1, forward strand.
GTGTAGGTTAAGTGCATTAGTCAGGATTAAATATAGGGTAGGGAAATGGTTCTGGGTGAGTTACTCTTTGGAGGGTCGGTGTGGGCCTGTTGAGCCAAAGGGCCTGTTTTCACACTGTAGAGATTCTAATTCTAATTCTAATTCTATCAACTCTTCTATGTCCTCATGAAGATTTTTAGATTTCTCCTTACCGCTCATGACCTTCCTCTTTTCATGTCATTACTAAGGTTCAGTATTCTACCTACTATATTTAAATTTCAGGAATCCCCATACTGTTGTGCTCCCAGACGAGATCACCTTCGGATGATCATCCTCCAAGGCGGACTTCGGGACAGGCAGCAGTGAAACATGGCCAAGCAGAGGCTGACAGCTAAGTTCGATACCCATAGGGAGGGCCTCAACCGGGACCTTGGGTTGATGTCACATTACAGTGACCACCATTGCACTATATACACACACAGATACTCCTACACACACACACACACTCTCACACACACACAGGCACTCCTATACACACATACACATGGACACATATATACACAGACGCGCACACAGACACCCACACACACCCTTACAGATGCACACACACCCATACTCACACATGCACCCCTGCACAGACTTAAGACACTCTGCACTCATTACACACACACACATACACTGTCTCACACTCACAACCCCCAACCCAGACAGACAGACACACACAGACAGACAAAGACCCACATGCACACATATATTTTTTGGGGGGTGAATTTGTACTTGCAGGGTTACACTGTACTTTGCTCAAAAACTGCATGCGTTCATGTAGAACTCTGAGCTCAAAAACTGCATGAATTCATGTAAAGCTCCGTTATGTCACTTTTTAGATTAGAATCAATCTAAACATCATGGCATAGACAGAGAACACGGGGCTAACACCTTCAACATATTGTCTAGCTATCACCATTGTTAACAGCTAACCTGAGAATGCAACTTTTTAAAATAAGGTTTTGTGATTTACACTTGAAAGAAGTGAAACTATCATGGTATTCTAACAAATGAAAGGCTTAACAGACAATCAATTTTTCAATGTATAATTTCAGTTACATCACACTGTAAACATTTGCTATAAATTCTGTGTGTTAGGATTGAGCCCTCCACTACCACCTGATGAAGGAGCGGCGCTCCGAAAGCTAGTGCTTCCAATTAAACCTGTTAAACTATAACCTGGTGTTGTGTGATTTTTAACTTTGTACACCCCAGTCCAACACCGGCATCTCCAAATCATGTAAGGTTTAAAATAGCCATTGGAACAGCCTGTTCATGGAATATTGCCATGTTTGCAGATTACCATTTACAAGGAATATTTTTATGCATACAAAGAATGAATTTATTCAAAACGTAAATCTCAATATAGTGCTTGGATACATTTCTGTCATTTCATCCAAAATTCATAATCTGAATATCAATCAACTTACTATTCATTCAGCCATTTCCAATTGTGCCACATGCATGAATTGTGAAATAAGTCTCCTCAGCACCTTCTGAAAATCCAAAGGCATTTCTCAAAGAAATCATTTGATTTTGTCAAACAAACTTTGCATTCAAAAAACTCTTTACAGGTACCAAGGGGTAAAAACGTTTTTGTTGTGTTACATGTTGATGTAATTGTGTTGTATTGTTGTCACCAAACACACAAAGAAAAGACAGGGCATATGAGCATGATTGAAGAATGATTAAAGTTGTATATTTGGAAGTGTTCAAATGGTAGATTTGGAGATGAATTTCCAGCAGCAATTCTAGGACAATTGATGATGAGTTTAACTTTTGCTGTGATCGGTTAGAATTGTGTTCGTGGGCTCTTGTTTAAATATTTGTATATGAGACCCATTTACTAAGGATCTGGAACCCAGATATAACTAGCTTCATAAAGACCTGTTAATCAATAACTTTACATTACACAAAATGTCTAGTCATAGTCCCTCTCTAGGAGAAAATATTCCCTGAGATTTATTAGTAATGTCATAAGTTTAGCAGGATAGAGGCATCCAATGCTAGAAATGGAAAAAATACTGAAAATGCTAATTTTTAAAATACGAATATTCAGAAAAAAAAGACTTTGATTTTCTAAGCAAATTGAGCCTACTGAAGGTCAACAGGCCAGGGTGTGATGCTAACTATGACTTGCATTAGGAAGGTATTCTTCTGTATAGTACATTTGTAGAATTACTTCTCATCACATTGTTGCATTCATTTCCCAAAGTTATTCTTTAAAAATTCAGTTACAATCCTTAAATGCTGAAATAAGTGATTTAATTTGGTCTCTAATTTAAACTATAACTGGTTAATTTTGATGGGCTGTTAGCATAAAATATTGAACATTATTGCAATATTAAATATGAGAAAACTTGTGCTAATTAGCTTAAACTGTGATCATGGTAATGTGGATAAAGGAATGGTAAAAGCAGTTAGTGTAATTTATACATTTTATCAGACAAGCAATCAATTCTATTCAGTGAAGTTTTTTTTAGATTTGTTATAAGTTAAATGAAAACCGTGTTAACATATTTATGTTTGTGAATGAATGTTGGTGTCCTGTAGAAATATATGGCATGTACTGAAGTGACAACAAAGTGAGGTTTTTCATTTATTGCCAACTTCTTCTCCCAACAATGCAGCTTACATTCTTATTCTGCTGGTATTGCTGGTATGAGGATTTTTCTCATGGTTATCCGAAACTTCAGAACTGAAGTTGTTCAGAGATGGATGGTCGAAAGCAAGAAATCCGTCCAGAATTATTTTATCAATCAGTTTTCAATCCTGCAACAAGGTTAAGCAATATTTCATCATCCTACATGATTATGAAAGAAATAATTGAAGGATAGGGAAATCCGCATGCTGGTGTACTTGGATACAGTGGTGATAACAGTGCTGGTGTTTTCGATTGTAAGCTAAACTTTTCCCCAAAATATGTGTTCTTTGCTTTTTTTGTCTACTGCTTCTTACAGCAACAACTCACACCATAGTCTGCCATTATTGCAGATGTGCTGATTCTTAAATGACTCTTGCTTCTCAGTACATGAATAATTTATTAAACTAATTGGCTACGAAGCAGCACATAAATTATCTCCAGTGCCGATGTCTGGTGGGGAAATTGAGCTGATTTGCCACATCTACACCTGGGGGATACAAAACAATAGATCTTTCATTAAACAGCTTTTGTTTGAGTAGTATCTTGTGTAACCACATAAATGACTTATACTAATGGTGCATGCAAGTGACACAATGCCATCTGCAAACTCCGGGATAATTGTACTTTAGCCCAAATTCTACAAATTCAAGTTGGTGCTCTTACTGCACAGGTCTCTTCCAGGCTGGGATCATGCAACTTTTGTAACCATTAAGATAATTAACTTCCACATGTTACTGAATATTTCTCTGCTCGAAGCTAAACACCGTCTTTAAACTGACATTTTCTGTGGAAAGAACAAATTGTGGATCTTCAAGGATAATTTACCATTACTGCAATGAATGAGATAATGCATCATGCCTGGTGTATATGCTAATCAAATGATGTGAAGAAGAATACTTACTGTCAGCTACAAGTGAATAAAACAAGATTTCTTTTTTTTCAGATATATTTTCACATCTTTAAAAAAAAGACTGAATATCAATTTAGCAGAGAAATAAATTCTCAATGTTGTACACTCCTGAAATTACTTTTTATGTGTGCCTTACAAATGAGGCTTCAGTGAGAGCTGCCCAGGATTTTAAGCTATTTTTAATTCATGATATTCTTCTTGCCATAAAGATTAAATGCCAACAAATCCATCCTTCCTCTTGCTGACAGTTCGAGGTTGAACTAGAATATTTGTAGACTTGTCATTGCATTTAACTGGGAGATGAGATTCCAACCACATGTCTGCTCCATCACCAAAACTGTTTATCATCATCTCTAGTAACACGGTGAAACCCCATCCTCACCTCAGCTCACTCGCTGCTGAAACCTTCATCTGTGCATTTGTTATTACTGGGCTTAACACCTCTAATGTTCACTTGGCCAGAGCTCTCACCTTCCACCCAATGCAAATTTGAACTCACGTATTGTGAAGCTATGCTTCATATCGAAAATGTGAACATTTGGATTAGGCTGTACAATTCACATTCCAAAGCCATTGTCATGGAGCAAAACAGAAATTGCTGGAAAACCTCAGCACGTCTGGCAGGATCTGTAGAGAGAGATCAGAGTAAAGGTTTCAGATCAAGTGATCCTTCCTCAGAACTAATAATAGCTAGGAAAATAATGATTTTTGTACAAAGATGGGGTGGTGGGAGTGAGGAAAGTAAAAGATAGAGATGGAGCCCAAAAAGAGAAAAAATAGTTGGACAGACAAAGGAATAGTTAAAGGTGAATCTTTGGAAATGAATAGTTGCTAATGGAGATGATTCATGGCTGACAATGGATATTGTATGGTAGCTGCCCATGCAATGACAAGTGTTTTTTTGGAGGGTGGGGGGCAAGGATCACACCCAAAATGTTGATGCTGCCTGGCTTGCTGTGTTTGTCCAGCCTCCTGCTTGTCTACATATGATGACAAGATCTGGAGTGTGGCCATGGGGGAAAGCAAGGGAAAGGTGTTCAAGCCCTAAAATTGTTAAACGCAATGTTAAGTCCAGAAGGCTGCAGAGTTCCCAAGCTGTAAATGAGATGCTGTTCTTCCAGCCTACACTGAGCTTCACTGGAGCACTGCAGCAACCTTGGGACAGAGATGTTGACCAGAGAGCATGGTGGTGTGTTGAAGTGGCGAGCAACTGGAAGATCAGGGTCTTTTTTTGCAGACAAAATGGATGTTCTGCAAAGCATCATCTAATCTGCATATCTGTGATTATTATGTGAAGAATTATTTAGAGAAAAAGGTGCATAGAATGCTGAGAGATGGATATAACTAGAATAGTGAATAAGAAGTTAATAGGTGGAGTCCAAGTAAGGTGGAATATATTAAAGTCTAAACCAGGATTACTGTATATGTACACAAATGCACAGAGTGTGGTATTTAAGCTTGCTGGTATCATATCAAATTGAAATATGATGTTGTGGTTGTACCAGAAAGGTGTTCAGGTAAGATTGGAAAGCAAGAAAAGGGAGGAGTGATGCTACTGATTTAAGGAGAACGTTACAGTGCTACAAAAAGAGGATGTCCTGGAGTGGTCAAAGACAGAATCAGTTTAACAACTGCAAAGGATCAGATCAATTACATTGTTCAATGAAGGCTACAGATCAGCAACCAGTGCGGAGGATGTGGAGGAGTATATTTGCATGGAAATTATAGAAAGATGCAGTAATTAAAGAGTAGCTATAATGGGGGACTTCATTGATCCAATTGAAGTCTGGGATAGTCTGTAGAGCAGAGTGATGCATGAGTTCATTGAGTGTGTTTAGGAGGTTTTTGAGCCCAAAAATAAAAGGAATTCTACATCTGGTACTTGGAAATGAGATAGGACAAGTATACTGGTGTCAGTGGGGGAAACGTTTGGAGATATAGATCATTGCACCAAAAGTTTTAGAGTACCTATGGAAAAAAAATAATGAACAGTCCAGAGTAAGAGTAACTAATAACGCATAACTGGGGGAAAGCCAACTTGAATGGGATAAATTTGAAGTCAAACCTTGGCAAGAAAAAGGATAGGTGAACAATGGACAACCCTCAAGGAAGTAATGGTTTGAACACAGTGAAGATCTAATTCTTCTAAAGGGAAAAATGAGGCAAACACATTCAGAGCTCCTGAAATGATAAAGGAGAAATTATGGTAAAGAAGAAAAAGTGTTCTCATAATAGTTGGGAAATTCTGAAAAAGATTGTAAAACTAAGCCAGGTAAATACAAACCATTCAGTTGAAAGTTGATTTGGGATCGTTTTTTTCAAGTAACGATTTCCGACAAATGGCATATTATATATAGGCTTATATGATGTAAATAATGAGAACCAACATAGACGTTTTAAGAAAAGCCAATGTTTAACTAATTTATAGGAGTTTTTTGAAGAGGTATATGATTTAGATGTGAGCATAAAAGGTATAGTTAGTAAGTTCACTGGTGACACCAAAATTGGAGGTGTAGTGGACAGTGAAGAAGGTTACTTCAGATTACAATGGGATCTTGATCAGATGGGCCAGTGGGCTGAGAAGTGGCAGATGGAGTTTAGTTTGGATAAATGCGAGGTGCTGCATTTTAGAAAGCAAATCTTAGCAGGACTTATACATTTAATGGTAAGATCCTAGGGAGTGTTGCTGAACAAAGAGACCTTGGAGTGCAGGTTCATAGTTCCTTGAAAGTGTAGTTACATGGAGATAGGATAGTGAAGAAGGTGTTTGATATGCTTTCCTTTATTGGTCAGCGTATTGAGTAAAGGAGTTAGGAGGTCATGCTGCGGCTGTACAGGACATTGGTTAGGCCACTATTGGAATATTGCGTGCAATTCTGCTCTCCTTCCTATCAGAAAGATGTTGTGAAACTTGAAAGGGTTTAGAAAAGATTTACAAGGATGTTGCCAGTGTTAGAGGGTTTGAGCTATAGGGAGAGGTTGAATAGGCTTGGGCTGTTTTCCTTGGAGTGTGGGAGGCTGAGGGGTGACCTTATAGAGGTTTATAAAATCATGAGGGGCATGGATAGGATAAATAAAGTCTTTTTCCTGGGGTGGGGAACATGAGATAGCTTTGGCAAATACAATTAAGGACAATCCAAAGGTTTTTACAAATATATTAAGGACAAAAGGGTAACTAGGGAGAGAATAGAGCTCCTCAAAGATCAGCAAGATGGCCTTTGTGTGGAGCCACAGAAAGCGGGGGAGACACTAAATGAATATTTTGCATCAGTATTTACTGTGTAAAAGGATATGGAAGGTATAGACTATAGGGAAATAGATGGTGACATCTTGCAAAATGTCCAGATTACAGAGGAGGAAGTGCTGGATGTCTTAAAATGGTTAAAAGTGGATAAATCCCCAGGACCTGATCAGGTGTACCCGAGAACTCTGTGGGAAGCTAGAGAAGTGATTGTTGGGCCTCTTGCTGAGATATTTGTATCATTGATAGTCACAGATGAGGTGCCAGAAGACTGGAGGTTGGCAAATGTGTCACCACTGTTTAAGAAGGGCGGTAAAGACAAGCCAGGGAACTATAGACCAGTGAGCCTGACCTCGGTGGTGGGCAAGTTGTTGGAGGGAATCCTGAGGGACAGGATGTACATGTATTTGGAAAGGCAAGGACTGATTTGGTATCACCAACATGGCTTTGTGCGTGGGAAATCATGTCTCATAAACTTGATTGAGTTTTCTGAAGAAGTAACAAAGAAAATTGATGAGGGCAGAGCAGTAGATCTAATCTATGTGGACTTCAGTAAGGCATTCGACAAGGTTCCCCAGGGGAGACTGATTAGCAAGGTTAGATCTCATGGAATACAGGGAGACCTAGCCATTTGGATACAGAACTGGTTGGAAGGTAGAAGAGAGAAAGTGGTGGTGGAGGGTTGTTTTTCAGACTGGAGGCCTGTGACCAGTGGAGTGCCACAATGATCAGTGCTGGGCCCTCTACTTTTTGTCATTTACATAAATGATTTGGATACGAGCATAAGAGGTATAGTTAGTACGTTTACTGGTGACACCAAAATTGGAGGTGTAGTGGACAGTGAAGAAGGTTACTTCAGATTACAATGGGATCTTGATCAGATGGGCCAATGGGCTGAGAAGTGGCAGATGGAGTTTAGTTTGGATAAATGTGAAGTGCTGCATTTTAGAAAGCAAATCTTAGCAGGACTTATACACTTAATGGTAAGGTCCTAGGGAGTGTTGCTGAACAAAGAGACGTTGTAGTGCAGGTTCATAGCTCCTTGAAAGTGGAGTTGCAGGTAGATAGGATAGTGAAGAAGGCGTTTGGTATGCATTCCTTTATTGGTCAGAGTATTGAGTACAGGAGTTGTGAGGTCATGTTGTGGCTGTACAAGACATTGGTTAGGCCACTATTGGAATATTGCGTGCAATTCTGGTCTCCTTGTTGGGATATTATGAAACTTGAAAGGGTTCAGAAAAGATTTACAAGGATGTTGCCAGGGTTGGAGGATCTGAGCTACAGGGAGAGGCTGAACAGGCTGGGGCTGTTTTCCCTGGACCGTTGGAGGCCGAGGCGTGACCTTATAGGGGTTTACAAAATTATGAGTGGCATGGATAGGATAAATAGGCAAAATCTTTTCCCTGGGGTCGGGGAGTTCAGAACTAGAAGGCATAGGTTTAGGGTGAGAGGTGAAAATATAAAAGAGACCTAAGGGACAACCTTTTCACACAGATAGTGGTACGTGTATGGAATGAGCTGCCAGAGGATGTGGTGGAGGCTAGTACAATTGCAACATTTAAGAGGCATTTGGATGGGTATATGAATAGGAAAGGTTTGGAGGGATATGGGCCGGGTGCTGGCAGCTGAGACTAGATTGGGTTGGGATATCTGGTTGGCATGGACAGGTTGGACCGAAGGGTCTGTTTCTGTGCTGTACATCTCTATGTCTCTTGAGGGCATAGGTTTAGGGTGAGAATGGAGAGATTTAAAAGAGACATAAGGGGCAACTTTTTTCACTCAGAGGGTGGTACTTGTATGGAATGTGGTGCCAGAGCAAGTAGTAGAGGCTAGTATAATTGCAACTTTTAAAAGGCATTTGGATGGGTATATGAATAGGAAGGGCTTGGAGGGATATGGGCCAGGTGGTGGCAGGTGGGACTAGATTGGATTGGGATATCTGGTCGGCATGGACGAGTTGGACCAAAGGGTCTGTTTCCATGCTGTACATCTCTATGACTCTACAAGGCAGAAAAGAGATGTAATGAGTATAATGCTGTCAATGTGGTGTACATGGATCTCCACAAGACATTTGACACAATGCTATACAATAGACTTGTGAGCAACTTTCGCCCTCCTGAAATAAAAAAGTAAGATAGCAGTGTGGATACAAACTTGGCTGAGTGATGAGAAACAAAGGATAATGAGTGTTTTTCTCTTCAGGGGGCAAGGTTTATAATTGAGTTCCTCAGCAGTCAGTGTTCGGACCTTTGCTTCTCCTGATACATATTAATTACCTCTACCTTGGGGTATAGAGCACAATTTTAAAATTTGGAGATGATACAAAATTTTTAAGTGTTGTAAACTATAAAGAAGATAGCATAGAAGTTCAAACTAATTTCAACAAATTGATGGAATGATCAGATAGATGACACATGAAGTTGGCGGCACGGTGGCAAAGCGGTTAGCACTGCTGCCTCACCAGCGCCAGAGACCCAGGTTCAATTCCCACCTCAGGCGACTGTGTGGAGTTTGCACATTCTCCCTGTGTCTGTGTGGCTTTGCTCTGGTTTCCTCCCACAGTCCAAAGATGTGCAGGTCAGGTGAATTGGCCTTGGTAAATTGCACATAGTGTTAGGTGAAGGGGTATGGGTGGGTTGTGCTTCGGCGGGTCGGTGTGGACTTTTTGGGCCGAAGGGCCTGTTTCTACACTGTAGGTAATCTAATCTAAAATTCAATGCAGAGAGGTGTGAGGTGATACATTTTGAAAGAAAATTAAGAGACAATATAGAATATGATGTAGGATTCTAAAGAGGTTGCTGGAGCAGATGGGTATAAGGGCTCGTGTATAATTCCTTTAAAGTTGGCAGGGAAAGTACAGTTAATGAAAATGCAATATCCTGAACTTTATTAAAAGGTGTGTAGAATACTAGAGCAGGAAGGTTATTTTGAACTTATATAAGACACTCAATTGGAGATTAAGTCCAGTTCTGCACACCACAAGTTAATGAAAGATGTGAAGACATTGGAGACAGTACAGAAGAAGCTTACAATAAAGAATTTAGAGATGAGGAAGTTATATTATCTAAGTACATTGGAAAAACTGGGAAGTCTGGACAGAGTAAGTATGGAGGCAAAGTTCCTAATAGAGTTATAGTGTCACAGAGATATACAGCACAGAAACAGACCCTTCAGTCCAACTCGTCCATATTGACCAGGTATCCTAACCTAATCTAGTCCCATTTTCAAGCACTTGACCCATATCCCTCCAAACCCCTCCTATTCATATACATATCCAGATGCCTTTTAAATGTTTTAATTGTACCAGCCTCAATCACTTCCTCTGGCAGTTCATTCCGTACACGCACCATCCTCTTCATGAACAAGTTACCCCTTAGGTCCCTTTTATATCTTTCCCCTCTCACCCTAAACCTATGCCCTCTAGTTTTAGGCATAGACTTTGTCTATTTATCCTATCCAAGCCCGTCATGATTTTATAAACCCCTATGAGGTCACTCCTTAGCCTTCAGTGCTCTAGGGAAAACAACCCCAGCCTATTCAGCCTCTCCCGATAGCTCAAATCCTCCAGCCCTGGCAACATCCTTGTAAAGATTGAGAAAGAGGGGACACAGATTTAAAGCAATTCATACAATAAATATAAGTATATGATGTAAAGAAAAGTTTACATGCAGCAAATGGTTAAGGTCTGATGGATACTGCCTGGCAGTGTGTTGGAGTCATGTTCAATCAAGCCATTCAAAAGGGAATGAGATGGTTATTTGAAAAGACAAATTGTGCAAGATTACAGGGAGAAGGCAGGAGAACGTCAAGAAGTGAGATGCTCTATCAAAGTACTGGTGCAAGGTTGAATGCTCCTTACTGGAACATTCTGTAACTTCAGTGCAAGCAATGCTTGTTGCTTTTATTCTTACCACAAAGACATTTTATGTCCTGTAATGTCTGAGCTGCCTATTTCATTTCCAAAATACGTTCTACTTCACTGTATTCTGAAAATTTGATCAACTTGTATCTGTATTTCTGCTTTTATTTTAGCTTGGACAGAGAAGCTATTTGACAAAGCAATAACGTCTTGCTTCGGTATAATGACTAATAATTCTTTTAGCACTTGCAACATCCTGGTGCCAGTGGCTTCTATTAACGTTACATCTATCTGTAACTATTTTTGATTATTGTTAGAAACAATGTAATATTGGACCTGTTCTGCCATATAATTATGATGGCTTCCCTGTACACACACAACATTTTGCTATTTCCAACTATATCTCGGAATGTTAAGAATATTTCAGAAGACCAAAAGAGGACTGCTACTGTTGGGATGGTAACTACTGGTTACCAGAGCACAACCTTTGTTGTTGTCTATTCCCATAAACTATTAACAATAACAGAAATTGCTGGTGAAACGCAGGTTCTAGTAGATATGATAGAGTTACGAGACTTATAAAGTTAGCTCTGCTTCCTTCTCACAGATGCTGCCAGATCTGCTGAGTTTCGCCAGCAATTTCTGTTTTTATTTCAGATCTCCATCATCCTCATTTCTTTATTTTATTCCCAAGTATTATCATTTCATTTAAGATGTGATTATTGTTCAGAAAATACCAGTGGCAATTTGCCTCAAAGTAGTGCGTGCTGAATGCATACAAATATAGATGACAACTTATGACATCACTTTTGTAGCTACACATTACGTAACACAATTATCCAAGTCACTTTGCATGAGACAGATCCTGTCTCAATTATCAAAGTGCTCAATATTGGACCTGTTGTAGATGCTCCACTGCTTTAATATTGGAAAGGCACAGCTGGACTAATTAGGCTGAGGAAAATCAAATATAATTTTCAGTGCAGCAAATCACTTGTCACTGATTATTGCTTAAAAAGACATTATGGGTGCAATTGATTTCTACTTGTAATATGCCTGCTTTTTCTTTTCAGAAAAAAAGAGTTGCAATGTGGGAATGAATCGAATCCCTACAATGTGGAAACAGGCCATTAAGCCCATCAAGTCCACACCAACCCTCTAAAGAGCATCCCACGCAGAACCATCCGCACAACCCTGCATTTCTCATGGCTAATACACTTAACCTAGGCAGCTCTGAACACTATGGGTAATTTGGCATTGCCAAACCACATACCTTGCATGTCATAGACAGTGGGAGGAAACCACATTACCCAATAGAAACCAACACAAACACAGGGAGAGCTTTCACACTTCATACAGACAGTTGCACGAGGGTGAATCAAACCCGGGTCCCTTATTGGGACTATTATGTGTATTCGGAATAGCATAATTAAGTTCGGCACAAACTTTTGGTAAAATCAACTCAACTCCAGGAAGCATAGTACTGCTTTTCTCATCAACGGTGTGGGAAATTCCTCAATTACTTTTGTTTTTGCATCTCATGGGGCCATTTGTCTGTGTCCAATAACATGGCCCAGGAAGGTGACTTGGGCTTTGGCAAATTCACTTTTAGCTCAGTTTACCACCAAACCTGCCTTTTGAAGTCAATCGAACAAGTCCAATAAATGCTGCAAATGTTCCTTCCCTGAGTGACTAAAAACTACCAGGTCATGTACATACATCACACAGTTGGGTAATCCAGCAATGACCTTATTAGTCAGTCAGTCTCTGAAATGTGGCTGGAGCATTCCTCATACCAAATGGCATGACTTTGAACTGATATAGTCCATTTGGGATTACGAAAGCAAAAATAAGCAACCCCCTAAGAAACCAGTATAAATGAACGGAACAGATGCTTACAGGTTGAAGTTAGAAGGGCAGAGAGAGAGAGAATTTATTTCCACACAACTCGCTGTTGAACCCCCAACCAGTTCTGGATTGAACTAAACTGTTCAGCTAGAGAGCTGACCACTCCCCTTTCATTCTACAGGTCACTTCTAAAACATGACCACTTTGGCCTGAAGTCTCATCTGTTTACATATCAACAAAAGGCCTCTCAAAATCCTTTTCATCTCTGTACCAAAACAGTCTGATCGGAGCCTAGCCTGGTTTATTACCCGTCTGAAAAATATCAAGGACAGAGCATCCTTGAGCCAAGGGACAGCTTTTAGAAAAGAAATGTACTAGCTTTGTGACACCTCCTCCCTTAAAAAAAATGAGCCATTAATACCAAAAAATGGCTTCACTTTTAACCCTTCAAAAACCGGTTAGTAGACTAAACATACGTATACACTATACCAACTAAAAACATGCAAACATGCACAACCACATGCAAATTCAGGCCACGGCATACCTGCCACTGAATGCCTCAGTGTCTCATTTGAGTCTCGATAATGCATCGGCAATCATGTTTTCATGACCTACCACGTGCAAAATTGTCAAATTGAATGGCTGCAACAACAAGCTCCATCAAAACAATCTGGCATTTTTGTCCTTAATTTTTCCACAATGTCAATGTGTTATGGTCAGTGTATGTGATTGTCTCAGATGCATTGTTGGTATTATAAACACTGAAATGCTGTAATGCCAACACCGAGCTTAAAGCCTCTTTCTCCACCGTTGAATATTTCTGTTGATGAATGTTCAACTTCCTGGAAAAATACTCATTGGGTATTTCTAATACCCTCATCATCATCCAGCAAGAGCACTGCACCAACACCCACATCACTGGTATTGATAGCCACCTTGAAAGGCTTCATGTAATCCAGGCTGGCTAATACTGGGGCAGTGGGTAACACCATTTTTAGGCTGTCAAATACCTTCTGACAGTCCGCTGTCCATAAAACTGCTTGCTCTTTTTTAACAATTCGGTGAGTGAAGCAGCCACACTGCTAAACTCATTGCCCTGTAGCAGGAAGTATTTAGATAGTGTCTTTCCCCACTGTACCTTGGCAATAGCTGCCTCAGGTTTTACTGCTTCCCTCAGCATGTAGTCCTAGACCTTAGAATGTGCCAAACTGTAACGCTCGGTTGAGGTCAATTCCTTGTTCGGAAGAGCAATAATTTTCGGGCAGAGCAAAGAGGGTCTTTCACCAAGTTGATGGTCCTTCAGGAGCAGCTGATGTTTGTCTTAGTGTGCTTTTCACGGAATAGACCATTGAGCACAGAGTCCCATGTCACACAGCTCCTCTGGATGAACATCGACAAAAACCACAACATCTTTCTCCAGACTTGGTTAGCAAAAGCACTTTCCTGCAGGAGATGTGTGACAGTCTCAAACCACCCAGAGTAGTCTCGAAGCCAGCGTGCGGTTACACAGACCAACCAGGCATTCATGAAGGATCTCACAGGTTGTGCCCTTCTCACCACCAGCCAAACATTATCTTGGTGTTAGTTGGAAAGTTCTGGTGATCAGGTATTCTGCCAAATGACTTTGACAGTGCCTCAGGGAACCATATGACAGAATCGACCGTTTCCCTCAGGGTCTCAAGGATGCTGCTTGCTGACCACTTCATGATGGTCTTGTGGTCAAAGATGTTTTTCTTTATACATTTCTTTCCAAAGAACAGGTGGTATGGAATGATAAAACTGCTTGGAATTCTTCAGCAGCAACAAGGCCAATCCTATCTTTCACAACACAGGGGTCAGGTAGAACCTCACTAAATAGTTCAGAGGAGAGAAAGTCTGTGATAGTAGTGTCAGATTTCTTCAGGATCCTACAGGTCTTGTACAATAGAATACACCTTATAGATGAGATGACTGGAATATTATGCTTTCCACCAACAGAAAGATATTTTGCCTAACTTTCAATAACTAAAGATTGATCACAAGAATTCACTTTTGTGGATCAGGCACATGCCATATCTTGCATGTTAAAGAAATTTCTTTCAATAATAACATATAAACAAAATAGTTTATTTTGTTGTCAGTGGATCTTGTGTAAGATTTGCCTAAGGGCAATTTACGCACAAAAATAACATGCCAACAGGGTATCCAGACATCTGTCTGGTAATGTACAAATTTGCATTGTTTTTAAGTTGAGTGTTGTTAAACAGATGAAAAGTCCTGAGAGCTTGGGCTAAGGATGTGGTCAATATTTTTTCAGTATCTATTCTTGTTGCACCTGGCAACTTGAGAAATAATTTCATTATTAATTTAGTTTTCAATTTGAAAGACCTGTCAATGAGGAAACCCCAGCTGAGGCTCAACAGGGAAAGATCCACTGTAGATTTCAATCCTGTTCCAAGGAAGTAAGACAAAGAATGCAAAACACAATTTTGTAATTATGATGATTGAGATTTGCGTTCTGTTTTAGCTTTGTTAATAAAATGTGGGTAACCTATAGCTGGTTATGTTTAATGACAATTTCAGGAGTTAATCTTGTACAAAGCAATGTTTCTGAAAGAGTTTACATTGAAATTGCATTAAACCCCACCCACGCTTATAATAGAACATTGCCTAATTCTCCATCTAAACACAATCTTGTATGAGGTCCTGATGAGGCTGTCTTGTTTATTTTTACTTAAATAAGTTATAAGTTGTACACACTGCAATTATGCAATTAACTGGCTTTTGTTATGCAAGACAAATTCCTCTTCCTGTTAACATTCAACAATGGTGTATTCTTTACCACTGTTGATAAGACAGGCCCTTGGTCTCAACATTGAAAGGAGATTTTTGAGGTAGCACAGTACCTCAACCACCTCGAACTGAATATAGCCTATTTAGATGTCTGATAACAATGAAAGTTTGGATGAAGGAGTATGAAAACTATTCTGCCTGTCCATATCTAAGTGGATAGTGTTGCCAACTTAGAGGGAAGCTTTACGGGGAGATTTTTTTTTCTCTGAACATGAAGATTTAATTTATTGACCTCTGAGCTATCATTTCCAAACATGTACACTGTAAAGGCATTGTATTTTTTGTTAAGTTGTGTTAACAGCCATCAAAATAATTGTGTTAGCTTTCCTCTTGACCTTTTTTTTTTAACATTTGTTTTAATGTAAGCAGTAGGGCTCCTTTTATGAAATCACCTCAGCTCAACTGTGAGTCAGGTCTCTTGAGGAAAGCTTTTTGACTATGGATTTTAAGCCTCATCAATGCAACTTTTCTAGCCCAGCAGCAAAAAGCAGGGAACTGGAAATACTGCTCCTTGTTTCCTCTTGGACTGTCATGAGGGCTTTTTTTTTTCCCAGTTGATGTCCAGTTCATGGATCTGTTAACGTTTTCTAGGCACTTGATTAATGGATATGAAGTTTCCAAACAGTGGGCTTGGTCTAGATTATTGTTCTCTGCTCTTTTGCTTCCTCCTTCTCTGTTGCCGACCATGAGTTTGGGTGAGTCATTGAGCTAAGGCTCACTTGACCCTCACTCTCCACTGATGGGAGGTGAACGTGCTGGGCTGTGTGCAGTAACATGTGCGTGTGTGTGGCTACACCATAAAAATTTCATATCATCATGTTGCACCAGCACAAGAAAGTTGACTGACTGTACAGCATCCATCCTGCACAGTCTGGCTGCTGGAAATTAGTGAATGAAATCCTCTAGTGTTAAAATCTTAAAACTCAATAAAATCTCGATAAACTCATGACTATTCTGGAAGGACTGGAAATCCTAAAAATAGCTGATATACAATTTTTAATCCACTTTAGAATTTGTGGAATCGTAATTGATTTTATTCCATACACTTAAGCAATGAAGTCATGAAAATTGTAATTGTTCCTTTATTTAAAGTAAGCAACATAGCCAAATATTTATTCAATTATCACTGTATACTGATATGATAATAATAAATATGTTTAGTTTTCATCATCTGATTTTAATGAGATACCATCATTGATGATAGAAACTTTGAAATAAATACTTGGCACCTCCCTTTTGACCTTTCATCTTTCCCATCTATCCGCTCCGTCCTCCTCTCCGACCTATCACCTCCCCCACTGATTGCATTCCCAGCGACCTTCTGCCCAGCTCCACCCCCCTCCATTTATCTCTCAGCACCCCCAGCCCAGAAGCCTCATTCCCGACAAAGGGCTATTGCCCAAAATGTATATTCTCTTGCTCCTTGGATGCTGCCTGACCTGCTGTGCTTTTCCAGCACCACACACTTGACTCTGATTTCCAGTGTCTGCAGTCCTCACATTCTCCTACTTTAAACAAAACTGACTGCAAGTGGCTCATCACCTGACTAGGTTACGCTGAACTCATGGAATCATCAGTGTAATGAATCAATTTCAGCTGAAACTAACAGCTGTAAAAGACAATCTTATCTTACAGTTAATTCAAAATTTTCTGGAACTCACACAATGTGATGAAAGTCACCTGGAGATTTTCCAGCTTGAAAATACAATGACATCAGACACTGGAGTCCACAAAGGAATTGCATTTCAGGCAACAAGTTTTGAACAGCAAAAGAGAGTGGGAAAGAAATATGAATTACTAACAAGTGGATCATTAGAATCTCTTCTGGGGTAGAAGTGACTGTACAAGAAGGATGCATTGTGCATGAATTGGAAGGGGACTAGTATACTGACACGGGGGATTTGTTAGAGCTTTTCAGGACGATTTAAATTAGTAAGGTGGGATGTGGGGTGTGGAGGGACCCAGGGAAATAGTGAGGAAAGAGATCAAACTGAGACTGGTACAGTTGGGAAAAAGAGTGAGTCAAACAGCCAGGACAGGCAGAGACAAAGCAGAGAACAAGATAGGACTGATAAATTAAATTGCATTTACTTCAATGCAAGAGGCCTAACAGGGAAGGCAGATGAACTCAGGGCATGGTTAGGAACATGGGACTGAGATATCATAGCAATTACAGAAACGTGGCTCAGGAATGAACAGGACTAGCAGTTTAATGTTTCAAGATACAAATGCTATAAAAAGGATAGAAAGTTGTGGTGGTGGTGGTTGGGGGGGGAGGGCAAGAACGAAGGGAGAGTGGCATTTTTGATAAGGGATAGCATTACAGCTGTACTTAGAATATCCAGGGACGTTATTTCGGTAGAACTGAGAAATAAGAAAGGAATGATCACCTTATTGGGATTGTATTATAGACCCCCCCCTCCAATAGACACTGTTAAATTGAGAGAAAACTATGTAAGGAGATTTCAGTTATCTGTAAGAATAATAGGGTAGTTATGGTAGGGGTTTTAACTCTCCAAACATAGACTGAGACTGCCAGAGTGTTGAGGGTTTAGATGGAGAGGAATTTGTTAAGTGTGGACAACAAAATTTTCTGATTCAGTATGTGGATGTATCAACTATAGAAGGTGCAAAACTTGACCTACTCTTGGAAAATAAGGCAGGGCAGGTGGCTGAGGTGTCAGTGGAGGAGCACATTGGGGCCAGCGACCATAATTCTATTAGTTTTAAAATAGTGATGGAAAAAGACAGACCAGATCTCAAATTTGAAATTATAAATTGGAGGAAGGCTAATTTTGACAGTAATAGGTGTGAACATTCAAAAGCTGATTGGGGTCAGATGTTCTAGGGAGAGAATAGGGCCCTTCAAAACTTAACAAGGTGGCCTACGTGTGGAGCTGCAGGAGATGAGGAAAATACTAAATGAGTATTTTGCATCAGGGTTTACTGGGGAAAAGGACATGGAAGATATAGAATGTGGGGAAATAGATAGTGACATCTTGAAAAATGTCCATATTACAGAGGAGGAGATGCTGGATGTCTTGAAACACATAAAAGTGGATAATTCTCCAAGACCTGATCAGGTGTACCTTTAGAATTCAGTGGGAAGCTAAGGAAGTGATTGCTGGGCCCCTTGCTGACATATTTGTATCATCGATAGTCACAGGTGAGGTGCCGAACACTGGAGGTTGGCTTACGTGGTGCCACTATTTAAGAAAGCTGGTAAGGAAAAGACAGGAAACTATAGACTGGTGAGCCTGACATCGGTGATGGACAAGTTGTTGGAGGGAATCCTGAGAGACAGAATTTACATATACTTGAAAAGGCAAACACTGATTAGGGATAGTCAACATGGTTTTGTGCATGGGAAATCATGTCTCACAAACTTGACTGAGATATTTGAACAAGTAACAAATAGGATTGATGAGGGCAGAGCAGTAGACATGATCTGTATGGGCTTCAGTAAGGCATTCGACAAGGTTCATTATGGGAGACTGGTTAGCAAGGTTAGATCTCATGGAATACAGTGACAAGTAGCCATTTGGATACAGAACTGTCCTTAGATAGAAGACAGAGGGTGGTGGTGGAGGGTTACATTTCAGACTTGAGGCCTGTGACCAGTGGAGTGCCACAAGGATTGGTGCTGGGTTCACAACTTCTTGTCATTTATATAAATGATTTGGATGTGAGTACAAGAGGTACAGTTAGTACACTTGCAGATGACATCAACATTGGAAGTGTTATGGACAGCAAAGAAGGTTACCTCAGATTACAACAGGATGTTGATGAGATGGGTCAATGGCTGAGGAGTGGCAGATGCGAGTTTAATTCAGATAAATGTGAGATGCTGCATTTTGGAAAAGCAAATCTTAGAGGACTTATACACTTAATGGTAAGGTCCAAGGGAGTATTGCTGAACAAAGAGACCTTGGAGTGAAGGTTCTTATTTTCTTGAAATTAGAGTCGCAGGTAGATAGGACAGTGAAGAAAGCATTTGGTATGCTTTCCTTTATTGGTCAGAGCATTGGGTGTAGGAAACGTGAGGTCATGTTGCGGTTGTATAGGACATTGGTTAAGCTACTTTTGGAATATTGTTTGCAATTCTGGTCTCCTTCCTATCAGAAGGATGTTGTGAAACTTGAAAGGGCTCAGAAAAGATTTACAAGGATGTTGGAGGATTTGAGCTACAGGGAGAGGCTGAATAGGTTGGGGCTGTTTTCCCTTGAGCATCGCAGCCTGAGGGGTGACCTAATAAAAGTTTATAAAATCATGAGGGGCATGGATAGAATAAGCAGACAAGATCTTTCCCCTGGGGTGGAGGAATGCAGAATTGGACAGCATAGGTTCAGGAAAGGAAAAATATAAAAGGGAGCTAAGGGGCAACTTTTTCAATTAGAGGGTGGTGTGTGTATGAAATGAGCTGCCAGGGGAAGTGGTGGAGACTAATATGATTACAACATTTAAAAGTCATCTGGATGGGTATATGAATAGGAACAGTTTAGAGGAATTTGGGCCAAGAGCTGGCAAATGGAACTAGATTAGGTTAGCATATCTGATTGGCATGGATGAGTTGAACCACTGTCTGTTCTGTGCTATACATCTCTATCACTCTATGAGCTTCAGTGACAGGGAACTGTCTTCCAGTCTGTTAATTTTGAAACCACAGCCCAGTTAAGAATTGATTAGGAAAAACAACTATTTGCCAAGAATTCAAGAATGTTTGGGGTGGCATGGTGGCTCAGCGATTAGCACTGCTGCCTCACAGCATCAGGGATCCAGGTTCAATGCCAGCCTCAGGTGACTGTCTGTGTGGAGTTTGCACATTCTGCCTGTGTCTGCGTGGGTTTTCTCCCGCATGATAACATGTGCACTTGAGAATGTAACTTTTAAAAATAAAGTTTTGTGATTTACATATGAAAGAACTGATACCAATATGGTCATTCTAAAAGATGAGTGACTTAACAAACAATGTTGGTCTTTTTCAATATGTAATTTCAATTACATCACACTGGAAACTTTTGCTATAAATTCTGTGTCTTATAATCTTATTCTCCACAATCACCTGATGAAGAAGCAGTACTCTGAAAGCTAGTGCTTCCAAATAAACCTGTTAGACTATAACCTGGTGTTGTGTGATTTTTAACTTCTTCTTTGGCAGTGGCTTCATTGACTCCCTGCAGTGGGACAGTCTTTTCCTGAACCCAAGAGCCATGAATTGAACTTTGTCTTAATTTTTTTTTAACTTATCTATACCATCTGTTATTAATACAGGTACAAGAGGCAACTTAAACACCTTTCACTACCTTTTTGATGTAAACATAAAAGTGACAATAAATTCTATTCTTTTCTGCTGCTAGCCACTGTCTCCTATGTGAAAAAGTTCCATTTATTCCTACTCGCTGTTTCCTGTATGCCAACCAATTTTTTACCCATTTCAATACATTATTCCAAATGTACTTTAATTTTATTCTCTAATTGCTTATGTGGAACTTCATTGAAAGTCTTCGGAAAGTCCAAATAAACCACATCCACTGGCTCTCCCTCATTAACTCTACAAGTTACATCCTCAAAGAATTTCAGTATGTTTGTCAAGCATTATTTCCCTTTCATAATTCCATGCTGACTCTGTCCACTTGGCACAGTGGCTCAGTGGTTAGCACTGCTGCTTCACAGTGCCAAGGACCCAGTTTCAATTCCACCCTCAGGCAACTGTCCATGTGAAATTTGCACAATACTCTGTGTCTGCATGGGTTTTCTCTGGGTGCTCCGGTTTCTTCCCTCAGTCCAAAGACATGCAGTTAGGTGGATTGGCCATGCCAAATTGCCCATACTGCCCAGGTATGTGTAAAGTGGGTGGATTAACCATGGGAAATGCAGGGTTATATAGATAGGTTGCAGGAGTGGATATGGGTGGATGCTCTTCAGATGGGTGGTGTGGACTCAATGGATCAAATGGCCTGTTTCCATACTGTAGGGATTCTATGAGTTCTAACACTGTTTTCCAAGTGTTCTGCTGTATTTGTGTTAGAGCTTCAAAACAGAAACTCTGACACTCAACCAAAATATTAACTTGGGGCTTTGTATTATACCATATGATGTATTGTTCGATTGGGCCAGCAGATTATTAAATTTATTGTATTTAGACTTACAATCAAATTGAAAAATGAATGCTAAGGAATGATGAACATTTTAAAAAACCAAGAGTCAATCTAACCAAGCAAAAATATCAATGCAAATCCATTCAGAGCCATGATTACAAATGAAAATACGACTGGCAAAGTGGTCTCTCATCCGGGCTATATATTTCGCAATGAACATCAGAAAGACTTCAGGAAACAAATGTAAGATCATTGACTCACAAGCAATTTGAATCTTGACAAGTATACTTCCAATTACCAGTAAGTGAGTTAATGACAGATAATCATGTCTGTATTACATTATTTTTGAAGTAGAAACTTAAAACTCCTGAAAGTCAAAATGAAGTTTGGAAATGGACACCAGTCCAGGGCAACTAAAAGGGAAGGCAGTACAAAACAGAATTCAATCACAGCAAGAAAAATCCAAAAAGACTTTTGTCTAGGACAGAAGGCATCCATAATGCAAAGAGGGACCCAAGAGATTTCTCATCTTACACAGTAAGTTCCAGGAGACAAACACCATTAATTCCTGTGATTACTTTGTGGGTTAATGAGATTATCAATGTAACCTTGCATACCACAAAGCGAATGTGGTATTACAATATTATATTATATCATTCAATATATCAATATGAAATATTAATATTATTTATCAATAACTCATATGGTATTTTACAATGTTTAATTATTTTATTTTGAAGATAGACTATTAGAAATGACAGAGCCATCAAAAGGCCGGGCAAGCGCTGTCCTTTTACATTTGCCCAGTATCTACTTTCCACTGAAAGTTGTGGAACATAAAATCATTTGAGATCTAAAACAGAGAGCCACTCTGGTCCAGTTAGTTTCCCACTGGCTTGATCATTTAAAATAAAGCTGCTGTTCTGTTTACACTGAAGTAAATATTCAATCAGTAAGCAGCATAAATTTCACTTGAAAATAAATAAAATTGACCTTCATGATTAAAGGGAAATGGCGATCTGGTAAAGAACAGTAATGCGCACTGGTATACATTCCAAAGAAAGCAATGTCAGGGGGGAAGAAACACTATGATTACAGTTACTTCAATTTTTAATAAATAAAACTCTATTTTAAGTGCTGTCAATAATTAAATGGAACAAAAGGCAAGAAATCAATGGGAATGCTTTTTGCAATATGCGTTTCTTGAAACACTGACGGTGTGCACCTGATCCCTTGACAGTCATAATGGCAGTCCTTGTCCTTGTTCATTGCTCATCTAATGGCTTTTAATGCTCAGTTCTGTCAAAATCTTGAGGAGAGAGCTTTTGTGCTCTGATCTTTACGGTAAATTCTATTAGATTTTACATTTGGGTTCTGACAATTGATTTTCCATGAGGAAGAAACCAAATGGTGATTTTAATAGGGCAAACAGTTGAAATCCTACTTGGCACTTGCCTGTTGAGGTCGTTTCCCAGAAGTTTCCATTTTTACCACTTCTCAGCAGGCATGAGTGCACCCAGCAGAAGAAAGGAGATTTTTATTTTTAAAAAGCAGACCATCATCAGATTCCAACACTTATTGTAACCAAAGGAATGCACAGCATAGCCATTTATCACTTTTGTATCAATCCAGTCAAGTGGAAAATAGAGTTCAGGTACAAAGTTCAACTCCTGTTCAATTTAAGCTTTTCATACATATACCAATGTCTCTCCCAACCTTTATCTCTAATAATTTGTCTGAACATTGAATATTTCCATTTAAAGCTGACCCATTTATAATATCCCCATGCAAAATTGTTTTCAATTATTTGATCCAAAATTATGAGGATGTCGAACATCAAAAAATAAATAATTGCCAATATCGTGAAAGTAACAATAGGATTTTTTGCTGAGTATGATGCTTATGAGTATGAAAAGTAGTCTATAAATTTAGCATCTGAAACAGAGTCCAATCTCATTTCTGATGACTCATTGTGAACCAGCAAGTAATTTGGAGGGGTCATATGGTAACAATTGCCTCATTAGTATCCCTTCAGCCTTACTTTATAAGTTTCGCTGATGTTCAGACTTTTTGAAATATTGGAACATCTCCAATTGCTTCATATTAGTGATAGCTGTCGTTAAGCTACAATGGAAGAGTTAAGATGAAATTTACTTTTATACGTGAGATGTGAGCATCACTGGCAAGGTCAGCACTTGTCACCCACCCCCAATTGCCTCAGATCTGAGTGGTTTGCTGAACTATTTCAGAAAAAATTTTGCTGTCGCCTACATTGCTGTTGCTTGGAGTTGAACTCTTATCCTTAAGGACATTTGCAAACCAAATGGACTTTTAATGACAATAAGTAGTAATTTCATGATGCCATTACTGAAACTAGCTTTATATTTATGTTCTGCATTTTAATTCAAAGTCAACTAGCTGCTTTGGTGGGATTTGAAACTATGTCCATCAGGTATTAATCTGAGCTTTTTGATTTTGAAACTGGTGACATTACCAGAACTTAACATCCTCCGAAGATTTGGGTTTATGATATTTAAAGATGATGTGAGAAGTTGAACAGAGTTTTTTTTGGTGGGAAGTCTCAGAGATCAAAGTGGATAAAAATATTTTGCACTAAGAGAAGCTTTTTTGTATGCCTCTCAAAGATGGTGTGAGGCAGGGTCACAAGTCTTTTGGTGGGTAACTGGTGAGCGGCGAATTGTTCTGGCAACAACGCACGCGAAATGAGGGACATCATAGGGACAGGGTCTGCAGTTAACATGACACACGGTAGTTCATTCGCCAACTTTAAGTGCATTTAAGTCGCCATTGGACAAGCATATGGACGAACATGGAATAGTGTAGGTTAGATGGGCTTCAGATTGGTATGACAGGTCGGCGCAACATCGAGGGCCGAAGGGCCTGTACTGCGCTGTAATGGTCTATGTTCTATCTGGTCTAATACTGTGAGGAAGCTCATTGGGCTTCACTGTAACAATTGTTCCAAAAGAACTGGATTCAATTTGGACTGATTTTAAAATCTGGAAATTAAAAAAATTCAACCCAGAGTTTCTGTCTGTTCTAATCACTGTATTTGTTTCTCTTGAATTGGTTCTGCTTTTGTACCTTAAGAATTGAATTAATTCTCCTGACCTCCAGTGCTAATGTTGAGTATTTCCTCGTAGAATTAAGCTGGGTTGCATCCAGACTTCTTTTTTACTCACCATCTGAAATATTTTCCTGAGAATCAGGTCTTCTCTGGGCTACAATAAATGTAAGAAAGTCTCAACCGCAAATCTGTAATTTATGAATTCTAATTTGAAGTCACTGTAGTTACATTTCTCCACTAATCTGTAAAGATATTCATGAAATCATCACTGGATTTCCCTGAATAGTGAACTCTTCTATTCAATCTTGCTCTTTCAAGAATATCATTACTTCTGATGTTGAAGTAATTGTCAAGCACTTGCAGTACTTCTTCAAAAGTATCCGTTACCTCTTGGTAAGCTATGATGTCATCAGCTATGTTGAAGATCATTTAGAAGTGATTTACAGTTGGTCGATGTCTGTTTTAGTAACTAGTTTGGAAATTTTTCCATATCTCAGAAACTGTTTCTCCAAAATGTCCAGTTCTATATTTTATTTGGTGAATACATTAAATTGTCTAGGAGGATTTTTTTTTAAATTTCTAATGCGAAGTCTTTCATATATTTAGTTTATTTAAATAGGTGTTATTTTGCAGTAATAGCAGTGCTGCCTCTGTACTTCTTGTTTAACATGATATAATTATTGCCTGTTAGCAACTAGTCAATAGTTAGATTAACATGAGAGATATTGTTACAGATACTTTGAGGAGGATCACATGTTAAGTCTCATTCTTCAAGATCTTCATTTTATCTGTCTACAAGTCTGTTTGGCATAACCATAGGGGTGATGCATATGGCACTCCTCAGTATTAACCATTTCAGACCTATTTATACTATGTATCTGCAGATAGCCAGCTAAAGAGGTGAATGAATCCACTCAAAGTCACATATATTTAGGGGCAAATGCCTGACAGACCGTGTGTGTGTTTCTGATGTCCCATTTCAAGGAGTCAAACTGAGTTAGTGATGATTTTTGTGAGAAGAGGCAATTATTTCCATCAGTCCTGTAGGAGAGCTACTGTGCTTGAAGGAGCTTGTGGCTATTTCCTTCTCTTACTAACCTCAGGTAAGCTCAAGACCTGTTTCTCAAAGTTAACTGGTTTTCCGTTGATAGAACCTCTTACTTCTATGTGTCTCCTGTCATTTCAAGATCCCCAGTTCTCTTTCCTTTGTCCAACATACTCCTCACCTCCATCCTGTTGATGCCACCACGATCAGTTTGAATGATAATTGTTTTCCTCTTCTGATGTTGTTTTTAAAAAATCATGTTGCCTTGATCCTGTTGATGGCTATTTAAAATTCTTCAAACTTTCTGCGAAATATTTGTCAAAGAGAATGGCCAAAGCAACTGCAAGCCTGGCGTGTTTTGATATTTGGCTATGTGAACTTCAAAGAACTTTTATGAAGGGTACAGATGTCAATGCTGCTCACCTGAAGAGATTGTGTATGTTCATGGAGTGGCTAAAATTGATAAACTGAAGTACAATTTTATTTCAGTAAAATCTTACTCATGAAATTGAACCTTCACACCATTTTCAGCAATTTAATCTGCTTAAGAAAGCATTCTAAATTGAGCAGAAGGCATTTCCATTTGTTAGGTACTTCCTATAGGTTTAAGTATGCTAGGGCAAAGAGAAGAATTGTAGGTAATGTTATGACACATTGGGGTAGTACATCATAAAACAAGCCCATTATTCCCAGAGTCATACCAAATCATAAAGTTATTTTATTAAGGTACACAGATTACCCATTTCAAATGACTTTCAGACTAAGCTTGAGAGAAAGCATAGAACAGGTTTCTGTACTGAACAAAATTAGGGTGGGAGAAACCACAGCTAAAGGTATAATGTGTAAGGGAAAAGAGTTAAAAAGGACCTGTGGGGTAACTTCTTTCCACAAAGGGTGGTGCATACATGAAATGAGTTGCCAGAGGAAGTGGGTATAATGACAACATTTTAAAAAAAGTATCTGGATGGGTATATGAATAGAAAGGGTTTAAAGGGATATCAGCTAAATGCTGCAAATGGAACTAGGTCAGCTTGACAGTTTTGGTCAGTCCGGGCAAGTTGGACTGAAGGGTTTGTTTCCATCCTGTATGGCTTTATGAATCTGAGTAATTGTAACTTTGGGTAAACAGACATAACCATTGCATATAGCGCTATTAACTAAATCTCTAATCTTCTTACAAAGTCCCTTTTAAACACACACACGGACACAAATGTCACGTTGATAATTAGGAAAGATTAAAAATCTGCAAAGTCAGTTTAGTAGCCTTTGCTTTCCAATTCCAATGTCAAGATGTTCTTTCTTCAACCAGAATTAAAGTACAAAACAACTCCTTCACTTGAAAAATGTCTCTTCCTTCTGTATTAAACCTGGGGCATGAGTGGCAAGTGGTTTTCTTTAAATTTAAGCTTTTTTTTAACTGCAGAAAACAGGTAGTCTCTGCTGGGGAGAACAACTGTACATCCTTCTGTATATTTTTCTCTCTCTCTGTTTCGGTGTCATTGTAACTTGTTTCCAATTCCAACCTGCACAGTTAGCTGAGTACCAACTCGTCCTTGGCTCCTGGTTATCTGCACATTGCAGGAACTCACAGCCATAAAACAAAGATTACAGTGGGAATCAAATTCTTTACTGTGCAATTATGCAACCATCCTGGTAAAATGCATTTTAACAACATGGTTATTTCTCATTGCAGTCCACAGATTTTAAAGACAGAAAAATAAAAAAAAATATCCTTACAATTACTATAACCAACCCTATCAGGCATGTTATGACACACCTTTCCAACTTGAACCCAGGCCTTTTGATCTAGAGGCAGTGATACCACTGCTGCACCACAGGAGCATTAGATGCATTGTATGTCGGTTTAGTTTCATTAATGTTTTGTATAGAACTAGTTATTCTTAATTGGGCCTATTGGTATTTAATTAGGAGGTAATTGAGAAGCAGTTAAACTATTATAATTGAGGGAAAGCAGATTGATTGAAGCACCAGAATATTGATCGACCCATTCAAATTGCCTGCCCTCATTTGCAAATTGCTAAATGACTGCAAGTTGTTCCTTTTTTAAATGTTCTAGGAGAAAGTGAGGACTGCAGATGCTGGAGATCAGAGCTGAAAATGTGTTGCTGGAAAAGATTAGCAGGTCAGGCAGCATCCAAGAAGCAGGAGAATCAAGGTTTCGGGCATGAGCCCTTCTTCAGGAATGAGGAAAGTGTGCCAAGGAGGCTAAGATAAAAGGTAGGGGGGAGGGGTGTTGGAAATGCGAGAGGTGGGAGGAGGTTAAGGTGAGGGTGATAGGTCGGAGTGGGAGTGGGGGCGGAGAGGTTAGGAAGAAGATTGCAGATTAGGAAGGTGGACATCCATCAAAGTTTTACTTGCACATCCACTAATATCATTTATTGTATCTGTTGCTCCCAATGTGGTCTCCTCTACATTGGGGAGACTGGGTGCCTCCTAGCAGAGTGCTTTAGGGAATATCTCTGGGACACCTGCACCAATCAACCACACCGCCCCGTGGCCCAACATTTCAACTCCCCCTCGCACTCTGCTGAGGACATGGAGGTCCTGGGCCTCCTTCACCGCTGCTCCCTCACCACCAGACACCTGGACAAAGAACGCCTCATCTTCCACCTCGGAACACTTCAACCCCAGGGCATCAATGTAGACTTCAACAGTTTCCTCGTTTCCCCTTCCCCCACCTCACCCTAGTTCCAAACATCCAGCTCAGCACTGTCCCAATGACTTGTCTGGACTTGTCCTACCTGCCTATCTCCTTTTCTACCTATCCACTCCACCCTCTCCTCCCTAAACTATCACCTTCATCCCCTCCCCCACTCACCCATTGTACTCTATGCTACTTTCTCCCCACCCCCACCCTCCTCTAGCTTATCTCTCCACGCTTCAAGCTCACTGCCTTTATTCCTGATGAAGGGCTTTTGCCCGAAACGCTGATTTCACTGCTCTTTGGATGCTGCCTGAACTGCTGTGCTCTTCCAGCACCACTAATCCAGAATCTGGTTTCCAGCATCTGCAGTCATTGTTTTTACCTGAGTTCAAGGGTTGGGACTGAGACAAGGTGGGGGGCAGGGAAATGAGGAAACTGGAGAAATCTGAGTTCATCCCTTGTTGGAGGGTTCCTAGGTGGAAGATGAGGCGCTCTTCCTCCAGCCGTCATAATGCTATGGTCTGGTGATGGAGAAGTCCAAGGACCTACATATTCTTGGTGGAGCGGGAGGCATGTAGGTCCTTGGACTCCTCCATCGCCAGACCATAGCAACACGACGGCTGGAGGAAGAGCGCCTCATCTTCTGCCTAGGAACCCTCCAACCACAAGGGATGAACTCGGATTTCTCCAGTTTCCTCATTTTCTACCACCCCCACCTTGTCTCTGTCCCAACCCTCGAACTCAGCACCACCTTCCTAACCTGCAATCTTGTTCCTGACCCCTCAGCCCCCACCCTCACTTCGGCCTATACCCTCACCTTAACCTCCTTCCACCTATCGCATTTCCAATGCCCCTCCCCCAAGTCCCTCCTCTCTACCTTTTATCTTAGCCTGCTTGGCACACTTTCCTCATTCCTGAAGAAGGGCTCATGCCTGAAATGTCAATTCTCCTGTTCCTTGGATGCTGCCTGACCTGCTGTGCTTTTCCAGCAACACATTTTCAGCCCTTTTTTAAAATGTATCTTGTATATGTATTCTTCATATCTTTAAAAAAAATCTTCGAGGGGAGGAACCCAGTGAGTCAAATATAAAGTAACAACTTGGGCACAATTTTTTGCTTTTAGAAGAAAATCTACATTCTATGAAAAATTTAATAGCTGAGTTTTTGGGAAAGTCATTGACTTTATTGATGCTACAGGGTCAGTTGAACCAGTTGACACTATAACCAAAAACCATGCAGTTGTTTCGTCTCCTTTCCTGCAATGTTTTGCAAAACTAAAGTATCGCTAGTCTGAATTGAGGGGGAAAAAAAGTTCATTTGCTTCAAAAGGAAGATTTCCAAGTAAATGATTTGTAAGTTGATGCCACACCTTCAGGATATAAGGGTCCAGGGTTGTACTGAAGAATTGCTCCGTTGTTAGAAGTACTTACCACACTTACCAGTAGTTGAATATCAAGAAAGTGAAACAACTTTTGAAGAGGAAGAGAAGTTTGTCTGGTATCTGATAATTCCTTCGTCTTCATGCAAGATCACCAAGAGATTAATGTTGACTTTCAAAAACGAACTGGATGCAAACTTGAAAGGGAATGTTTTTCAGGGCTGTCAGGTTTATTACAAAGTTGAAGCCGTGTACTGCGCCTTTGAGAGAACGAAAGCTGGCCTGTCATGTCAGTGTGCTGGAAAATTGAAAGATGTAACATTTTGGCTATAACCTAGATACCAGATGTTTTCAGAGCTGTTCAAATTTAACCAATCAGTTTAAATTATACTAAATTACTAAAGTTTCAACAAATTTGAATTTTACTGTTTTGACAACATTGAACCAATGAGACAACCCAATGCTTGGGGGATAAAAAGCAGCAGGCATTTTTGGACAGTTGGCCACAAACAGCACCAACTGCTATTGGAAGACTGCTATTCACCACACTCCATATGAAAAGGTAGCTTTGATACAAAGTAAGTTTGCAGCAGAAGACTGAAGATGACCCAGGATGATCTCCAAACAGAGGAAGTTCGACACCAGAGATGACAGCCACTGTCTGGTTTTGAAAATTAAGTTGTTGTAAATTTAATAGGGGCTTTATTGGATCAGTATATTGTTCTAAAGTGGGAGGTGGATAACAAATCTTTCAGAGAAAGGAGGTAGAGTTGTAAATAGTTGTTGTTTAATGTTCACCTTTAGTGATTAGAATAAATTTGATATTTTGATAAATAGTTGAATTTGGGTAGTTCTCTGTCACTCACTTTATCAGATTATGAGGCAAAGTGAGCTTTTCTGTATATTTGGTTTATTAGCAGAAAGATGTACCACCATGTCGTAACGGTTTGGGGGCTCAAGTCTGTGATTTTGGACAAGTTTCGACAGATTTGAAATGATTTATGGTACAAAAGATCACAATGGATTTAAACACTTGTCGATGACTGTCCTAGATCTTTAAATAAAATGTAGAGGAGATAATTTGTTTAATTTTGGGTATTTGTGGTTGGTTAAATTGAAAGTGAGAGAAATGGCACTTAAAGTTGCTGAAGAGGTTCTGAGGTTTGAACAAGATTCCCAAATTTGCCAAGAAAGTTTAGAAAGAAAAGGAAAGACCATACTTTCAAAATTAGCAAAGAGGTTAGAATTGGGTTTAAACAAGGCCAAAAGTAAAGCTGAAAGTGTAAGGGAGTTACTCAAACACTTAGGTGTGTCAGAGAAATAGACAAGTGCAATAGAGTTAGAAAAATTGCAATTGAGGAAAATTTGAGTTGGAAGATGAAAAGAGCGAGAAAGAGAGAGGAAATTGAAAGACAGAGGATTTTAAAAAAAGAGAAAGAAGTTTCTTAGCTGAACAAAGAGAAAGAAGTAAGGGAGAGAGAGTTTGAACTTCAGAAGTTGCAACTTAGTCAGCAAAGTCAAGTTAACAGGATGGAGATGAAGAGAGAAGGTAGTGATATTGCAAATATGTTAAAACACTGCCACATTTTGATGAGAGAGATGTTGAAGACTTCTTTATTTCATTTGTAAAATTGGCAAGGGAGATGGAGTGGTCAGAGGACTTTTAGGTAATGTTAGTTCAGATAAAGTGGTAGGCAGAGCTAGTGAGGTATTTGCAGTGCTGTCAGATGAAGGGTCAAGAGAATTTGAAGGGGTTAGACAGGCTATTTTGATTGCTTAGACATTGGTACCAGAAGTGTACAGACAGCGGTTCAGAAACATTAAAGGAGAAACCAAGTCAGGCTTATGTAGTGTTTGAAAGAATTAAACATAGTAATTTTGATAGATGGGTGCAGGCCATAGATAAGACCTATGAAATTCTGAGATTATTGTGCTGGAGGAGTTTAAAACTCACTTCCAGAGATGATAGGAATTCATGTGGATGAAAAAATAGTTCAAGAAGTGAGAAGAGCAGCAGAGATGGCAAATGAATATGCATTGGTACACAACATAAAGTTTAGGTTCCAGCAAGAGTTTCATCCTGTGAGGGATAGAAACTGGGAGAAGGGGAGATCCTACACAATGAAACAAAGAGTAGAGAACACTGGTAATTGTTTACCACAGGTTAAGAAAGAAGCCCAAGAGGGTGAAAAGGAGGTAAAAGGCCTCAGGTGTTTCCACGGTCGTAAAGTGGGACACGTCAATAGACATAGGTGCAGGAGTGGGCCATTTGGTCCTTCAAGCCAGCACCATCATTCATTATGATCATGGCTGATTATCCACAATCAGTATCCTGTTCCTGCCTTATCCCCATAACCCTTGATTCCACTATCTTTAAGAGCTCTATCCATCTCTTTCTTAAAAGTATCCAAAGACTTGGTCTCTGCTGCCTTCTGGGGCAGAGCATTCCATATGTCCATCACGCTCTGGTGAAGACTTATCTCCTCAACTGTTCTAAATGGCCTACCCCTTATTTTTAAACTGTGTCCTCTGGTTCGGGACTCACCCATCAGCAGAAAAATGCTTCCTGCCTCCAGAGTGTCCAATCCTTTAATAATCTTATACGTCTCAATCAGATATCCTCTCATCTTTCTAAACTCAAGTGTATACAAGCCCAGTCACTCCAATCTTTTAACATATGACAATCCCGCCATTCCAGGAATTGACCTCGTGAACCTACACTGCACTCCCTCAATAGCCAGAATGTCTTTCCTCAAATTTGGAGACCAAAACTGGACCAAAACAGGGGCCCAGTACAGCTGCAGAAGGACCTCTTGCTCCTATACTCAATTCCTCTTGTTATGAAGGCCAGCATGCCATTGGCTTTATTCACAGCCTGCTGTACCTGCATGCTTGCTTTCATTGACTGATGTACAAAAACACCTAGATCTCGTTGTACTGCCCCTTTACCTAACTTGACTCCATTTAGATAGTAATCTGCCTTCCTGCTTTTGCCACCAAAGTGGATAACCACACATTTATCCACATTAAACTGCATCTGCCATGCATCCGTCCACTCACCTAGCCTATCCAAGTCACCTGCATTCTCATAACATCCTCCTGCACATTTCACCCTGCCACCCAGCTTTATGTCATCAGCAAGTTTGCTAATATCACTTTTCATGCCTTCATCTATATCATTGATGTATATTGTAAACAGCTGCAGTCCCAGCACTGAACCATGTGGGACCCCACTGGTCACCACCTGCCATTCTGAAAGGGACCTGTTTATCACTACTCTTTGCTTCCTGTTAGCCAGCTTGTTTTCAATCCAAGTCAGTATTTTGCCCCCAATACTATGTGCCCTAATTTTGCTCACTAATCTCTATGTGGCACTTTATCAAAGGCTTTCTGAAAGTCCAGGTACTCTACATCCACCAACTCTCCCTTGTCCATCTTCATAGTAACATCTTCAAAAAATTCCAGAAGATTAGTCAAGCACGATTTCCCCTTCGTAAACCCATGCTGACTCTTTCCCACCACTGATGTCTGGCTAACTGGTCTATAATTCTGTGTTTTCACTCTCCCTCCCTTCTTGAAAAGTGGGACAACATTAGCTACCTTCCAATCCACAGGAACTGATTGTGAATCTATGGAACATTGGAAAATGATTACCAATGCATCCACTATTTCTAGAGTCACCTCCTTAAGTACCCTGGGATACAGACCATTAGTTCCCAGGGACTTATCAGCCTTCAGACCTAACAATCTACCCAACTCCATTTCCTGCCTAATATAAATTCCCTTCAGTTCATCCATTACCCTAGGTCCTTCAGCCACTATTACATCTGGGAGATTGCTTGTGTCTTCCCCAGTGAAGACAGATCCAAAGTACCTATTCAACTCTACTGCCATTTTCTTGTTCCTCACCCTTTTTAACCTTTTTTTTAACCTTTTTTTTTCCTTTTCACATACCTAAAAAAGCTTTTACTATCCTCCTTTACATTTTTGGCCAGTTTGCTTTTGTACCTCATTTTTTCCTCCACATAAAGTCACAGTGCTGCTTGTGAAAAGATGTGGTAAAAGAAATAAGAAAAGCTGAGGAGCTGCAGGAGAGTGCTCAGCCTAGGCAGGGACTGGGTATGGAGTTGTGCTTCATCTCGATAAAGAGTTCACCTCTGCGGGTAATCTTTATTCAGAAAGAACAGGGAGAGAAGACAAAGAATCATAATTTCAAGAGATATAGAATCTGATAGTAAAGATGAATGTATTTGCACTTTTTCTGACCTGCTGCCCGAGAGAGTGGTAATTTGTGGGTTAGATGGACAGAAGTTTAATGTTCCCCTACGTAAGATCAGGTTGGAGTGTCAAGACTGGGGAACAGTGGGAGTGATTGACAGAGTGTCCGTTTCAGGAATCCAGTTTGTTCTTGGGAATGATTTAGCAGGATCCAAGGTGGGTGTGACACCTATTGTTGCAGAAAAGCCCAAGGAAGACCAGGGAACTGAGGAGTTAAAGGAAAAATACCCTGGAATTTTCCCCGACTATATAGTAACATGATCCCACTATCATAAGTCACAGCACAAAGCAAAAATTAAAGAGAAAGATGAAAGAATTGAGGTTCAGTTAATGAACACACTGTTTGACGTAATGGTGCAAGAAAATCCTGAACAGGCAGAGGGTCAGGCAGATATATTTAGTCCTGAAAGGCTAATGGACTTATAACAGAAAGATGAGACAATAAAAGACATACATGTTGATGCATACTCAGAAAAGGAGTCCGAGAATATTTCTGAAGTTTATTATTTTAAAGATAGAATCGTAAGGTGGAAATGGAGACCACAGCAGGTTAGTGCAGAGGAGAAATGGACCGAAGTGCACCAGATTGTGTTGCCGGTAGCATACAGACAGGAGGTGTTACGGGGAGCACATAAACTACCTGTAGGAGGTCACCTAGATATATAGTAGACTCAGGTTAAGGTACAAAAACATTTCTATTTGCCTGGAATGCACAAGGATGTGGATTCCAGAGAGGAATTCAGAAGGAAGTGAATGTGATGCTCAATGAAGATATCATCAAACTGAGCCAGGTTTGGGAACTAAATTGATTGGAGTTCACCAATTGTGTCAGTTCCCAAACCTGACAGGATTCAATGATTTTGTGTGGATTATTGGAAGGTCAGTGCTGTAACAAAATCAAACTCATACCCAATACCAAGATTGGCAGACTGCATAGAGAAAGTTGGACAAGCTTTGGACTACATCACAAATTTGGACTTACTCTGTAGTTATTGTCAGGTAACATTATCAGTGAAAGCAAAAGAAATTTGTGTTTGGAACTCCAAATGGGCTATATCAATTCAAATGGATGCCCTTTTGAATGAAGAACACATCAGCCACATTCCAAAGACTCATGAACAAAGTTGTGACTGGGTCAACAAACTGCTTCAGGAAGATAATGATGGAATTGAATGGCCAATTGATTACTTTCAAAGAAACTTAGCACCCACCAGAGAAAATATTCTACCATTGAAAAGGAATTATTGAGTTTGATACTGGCCTTACGCATTTTAATGTTTGTGACAAATAATGTGTTAGAGATAGTTGTGTACATGGATCACAATCTTCTTACATTCTTGGAACATTTTAAAGACAAGAATATGAGACTATTTTGTTGGAGTCTTATGTTACAGTCTTTTAATTTATAAATCGTACATGTTGAAAGTCGTAAGAATGTGATAGCAGATGTGTTATTGTGGATTTAACGGACAAAATATAGATAAGGCTTAATGTCTTATGCATTTCATGGTAATGGGGTTAAGAATTTGAAAAAATATGAAGTCATCTTTTCTTATGATGCTTCATTTGTTTTCTTAATAGTGGAGGTGTTATGAAGTTGGAGGTGCATACTGTACCTTTTAAGAGAGTGAAAGCTGAAAGCTAGCAAGTACCTGTCATATCACAGAGTGTGCCAGAAAATTGAAAGATGTTACATTTTGGCTGTAACCTAGATACTAGTTGTTTTCACAGCAGTTCAAATTTAACCAATGAGTTTAAATTATGCCCCAAATTACTAAAAACCCATCACATTTGAATTTTACTGTTTTGACAACATCAACCAATGAGACGATCCAACGTTTATGGTATAAAAAGCAGGCATTTTGGACAGTTGGCCAGAAAGAGCATCAACTGCCATTGAAAGACTGCTATTCACCACACTCTCTGTCAAAGGTAGCTTTTCATATGAAACATCTTTGCAGCAGAAGACCGAAGATGACCCAGGAAGATTTACAAATAGAGGAAGATTAACGCCGCAGATGACAGCTGGTGTCTGGTTTTAAAAATTAAGTTGTTGTAAATTTAATAGGGGCTTTATTGGATCAGTATATTGTTACAAAGTGGGAAATGGATAACAACTCTTTCAGGGAAAGGAGGCTTAGAGTTGTAAACAGTTGTTGTTTAACATTTAGTTTTTGCGTTAAGGAATAAAATTGATATTTTTGTTAAATAGTGGCATTTGGGTAGTTCTCTGTCAGATTGAGGTGATGTGAGCTTTTGAGTTTTTTTAAAATTAGCAGAATGGTTTACCACCATGTCATAACAGTTTGTGGTAACTCTTTTCAATTGTCATGATGTGCCAAATGTAAAATTTGAAAATGTTAGTCTAAAATTCTTTTTACACCTACTTGTGGATTTCTGCATGCACAAAATTGCTGAAATATTTTGTTAAGGTGATAAAAAGGCAAATCTTACAATCAGGAGGTTTACACAATGATGCAAAGGTTTATCAGTTTAGTCTTAAAGTATTTTGCCCCCAAATATAACACTGATTTGGAGATGCCAGTGTTGGACTGGAGTGTACAAAGTTAAAAATCTCAACACCAGGTTATAGTCCAACAAGTTTATTTGGAAGCACAACCACCTGATGAAGGAGCAGTCTCCAAA
The DNA here is from genome assembly GCF_037043375.1 of Chiloscyllium plagiosum. NCBI lineage: Eukaryota > Metazoa > Chordata > Chondrichthyes > Orectolobiformes > Hemiscylliidae > Chiloscyllium > Chiloscyllium plagiosum. The sequence continues at coordinate 62,260,824 of NW_028270149.1, forward strand.
AGCTAGTGCTTCCAAATAAACCTATAGGACAATAACCTGATGTTGTGTGATTTTTAAACTTAATTCTATTCTTTACCGGAATGCACATACTAGTCACGGTAGTTCTATTCCTTACTTTTTTCAATCAACTTTAAACAATGCATGTTGTCTTTATGCCTGACTATTCCTGCCAGCTAATTGGTACCCACCTCAGTATTTCATTTTAACAGACTTGTAACAAGACATTGCATCAAATTCCATTATTACTGATTTGTGCTTCAGACAGCAGCAAAGTGACAATATTAATGTAAAAGAAACCTGTCCACAAAGATCCCCAAGTATACAGATTTTCTCTTATATGATGGTAGTTTGAATTTTGTGTCAAGTCAAGGGGATCCCCATGCTTTTTGCAATAGTCATGTCATCAAACAGGGTAAGCATCAATGACATAGAAGCATGCTTACAGAGAACAAACCAAAAAGTAAGATGCATTCATTACTCCTCACCTTTTAATTAAATTTCATTGAGCAAAGCAAAAATTGGTACAGATACATATGTGTGTGCATATATATATGTGTGTGTAATGAACTTTAATTATCATAATGAAGAAATTCCATATTGTATAAATATAAATTAAGTTTTGCATGGCAATTGATGCTCTACATCAGTAATTATTATGAACACAGTTCTTCAATTTAAAAAAAACCCAGATAAGCTTTTTCTAGAGTTTTTACAGCACAACTAACAGAGTGAAATGGTAAGATCTCATCAATTCAGTGATTTCTAATTGATTAGAGCAGAGGGAGGCTTCAACATTCTGTGCCATGGGGAAATATATAATCACTGACATCAACTTTTGGATTTCTACATTAACTGTAGTGGCATGAATTTCAAAAGTTGTTGTCAGTTTGAAGAATAGTATTAGCAAGTGCCAGCAATTTTGACATCATTACTACTCCAAATTCTACGCCATGCAGTCTTTAACTATTGTCCAAATTAGGGTTGTTCGAAAGATTTACAATCTGAATGGGATATAAGAACAGAAAGGACCTTTATAGCAGTAGATCACATGCATGATAAACCTAAGATGAGCCAAATCCTTCTATTACATTGACTTTTATTTACCTTATATGCTCATTTCCTTTAGTTTATCTCTGATTATTTATTTGCATGCGACAACTCTCTAACCACAGGAGGGTGCAATCAAAATGTAAGTGCTCAATAAATGAACTGCTCTGTATCTGCTAATGGAGTTCACACTTTATTAGAAGGATGTCAATTCCCCACTCCACGTAAAATCTCACTGCGAAAGTATATAAAATACTTCATCCATGAGGTTCACTGAGAATTGACGATTGCAGCTGCCAGATTTAAGCAGACTTGAACTTGAGCCTCTGACCTTTCATGATTGATGCACTTGAATGTGAATATATTATTCTGCTGGTTTTTGCATCAAACAATAAAACAACATGGCTTACAGTGCACCTCTCAGAATTTTAATCAAGATGCAATGATTTGTCTAGTATTAGATATTCATGTTGCATTTTTTGCTTTTCCTAAACATGCTTTCTCTTCTCTATGTACCAGATGCCCAAAAGCAAGAACTAACAAGCATTTTTGATAATTATCCTACAACTTTGTTTTGCTTCATTGTCATTATAACTCCTTTTCCATCTATGTCAGAACATATCAATGGGAGATTTATCTTATTACACTGAAAATGTAATTTACAATTAGTTCTAAATTAAACTGATCTTGTTCAGCAAATTTGCGCTTTATTCTGGTCATTCTGTATGTTTTTTTTCAAAAGTTCATCACGTTTACTTGTGCTTATATTGTCCTTTTATTCTATCATAAAACATGCCAAAAGTCTTCACCGAATGATTATGAAAAGAATTTTGACACCAAGTCACAAGAGATGATCGACGTAAGATTTTAAGGAGTGTTTTAGAAGAAAGGAAAGTGAGGAGGCAGGCAGATTCCAGAAGGGATTTCTAGTGTTTAGGGTTCAGACAGCTGAAGCAACAATCCCCAGTGGTGGTGGATATAAAATTGACAATGCTCAAGAGCACAGATACCTTAGCAAGTTCTCAGATTGAATGAGATCGCAGAAGCAGGGATAGTCCAGGCTCCAGTGTGATTTGAAAAGAGAGATAAGATTTTAAAGATTGAGATAGAATCATAGATACATAGAATCATACAGCACAGAAACAGACTCTTTGGTCCAGCCAGTCCCTGCCGAACATAATCTCAAACTAAACTAGTCCCACCTATCTGCTTCTGCCCCATATCCCCTCAAACCTTTCCTAGTCATGTACTGATTCAAATGTCTTTTAAATGTTGTATTTGTACCCACTTCCACCACTTCCTCAGGAAGTTTATTCCACACATGAACTACCTCTGTGTAAAAATTTTCCCCCGTGTCTTTTTAAAATCTCTCTCCTCTCACCTTAAAAATGTGCCCTCTAGTCTTGACATCCCCCATCTGAGGGAAAGAACTACTGCCATTAACTCTAAACTATACCCCTCATTTTCTAAATGATCACCTCTCAACCTCCCATGCTCCAGTGAAAAAAATCCGAACCTATCTAGCCTTTCTTTACAACTCAAACCTTCTGTACTCAGGCAACATCCTGATAAATCTCTTCTGAACCCTCCCCAGCTTAATAATAGCCTTTCTATAACTGGATGACCAGAACTGGACAGGGTTCTCCAGAAGAGGCCTCACCAACGTCCTGTACAACCTTAACATGACATCCCAACTCTTGTACTCAAGGGGCTGAGCAATGTTGGCAAGCATGTCAAATGCCTTTTTAACCATCCTCTCCAAATGTGATGCAAACTTCAAAGAATTATGCACCTGAACCCCTAAGACCCTCAGTTCTACAACATTTTGTGACTTAATCCGTTGGGGTTCTATGCAGTCAGCTCCCTTGGGAACTCCTCGTAGTGTTCATCTATCTGTAATAAAGCAAAGAAGTACAGTGGTGAGATTATGGATAAGGGGAATTGTTGCTGGATTGTTAATCTAGAGATCCAGGTAATGTCCTGGGGGCCTGAGTTCAAACTCCACCGTACAGACAATGGAATTTGAATTCAATAAAAACTGGAGTTTGGAGTCTAATGATTGTGAAGCCATTGTTGACTTTTGAGATGTAAAAAAACCCACCTAGTTCATTAATGTCCTTTAGGGAAGGAAGCTGCCACCTTTTACTGTCTAGACCTATAATAGGTTGATTCATAACTGTCCTCTAGGCAATAAAGGATAATAAATGCTGGCCAATCCAGAGACATGAAATATGACACAAAAAATGCAGCAAAATACTCTTCAGCCTCATTACTATTTGGGAAGTTTGGGTGGGCAATGAAAGTTAAAATGGAGAAAGGGTACATGGAAGCATGTTCTCTGAGCAAAGTGCTTTACAAATGTTGTCTTGCCTCCTTTGTCCTCCCCATCCCAGATGTTTCATATGCTGCCTTTTGTCCCATTTGCCAAGTCTGCAGCCACAAATGGCGGAGACTTTAGCAGAGCCCATCTGGCTTCCAAAGCCCAGAGAGCTCAGGCCAAAAGCATCTGAGTCATTAAAGCTGTCATGTTATCTCAAGCACTGCTGTTGCACCACATTGTTGCACCATATTGGAGTTACAGACAAACAAGATGAACGAGTTGTAGTTTCACCTATCTATTTAACAAAGTGATCCAGTGACACATACCAGATTCATGTTTATGCATCGGGAACATTATTGCATCAACTAAATGTCTCTCATTTACCTGCTGCTAGCAAAGTGGCCTCTCTTTTTGAGGAATGTTAAGCAAGTGCCAAAGACCAGCATTGGTGTCTGAAAAGAGCAGTAGCTGCTTATTTAGGTACTATTTTATCTTGTGATCTGGATGGGGTGAGGAGAGGTGAGTGGTTTTAGATTTTGTAAGTTACTTCCCTGTATTGCCTCAGAACTGTAGCATATATGAATCAGAACATCCCAAAGATTTGCATTAGCAAAGCAGGTTAGCTGTTTTCAATCCCTTTCTTCATTTCACCTTTCTTCTGTTGCTCCTCCTGCACTATAGATATAAAGCACTCATCACCTTCCTCATCCTGATGTTCCAGCTTTCATGTTTGTGCAGTGTTGTGATAGATGCTATAGTCCATGGACATTCTGAATACCATGTGTAGAATCCTCAGAGGACTCCCACAGACTGTCCAGACACCTAAATCACATCTGCAACATCACAATTGCATACTCAGCAACAATCCTGTTGCTGCAATGCCGCAAAACATTGGAGCAATAGTAGTCTGTTTGGCTGATTAGGTTGTACCTTTCCCGATCACTCATACAAATATCATCGACAGATCTCCCAAAGGAAGCAGAGGTAAAAATATCAAGGACCGTGGTAAATCTAACACCCAGTTGCAATCTGTGTCCACCAAATACACCTTAGCAGAAAGTCACATACCGGGGGCTACAATACCAGCAATTACCTGACAAGAAACTGTAAACATTCTCAATCACTGGTGCTCAGCTCATGTCCAGTGTGTTTAGCTGTTGCCAGTATATCTTGTACTAGGGACATCATCTCCTGATGCTTCCCCCTCTCCTGTGGAGTGACAGGTTGTTAAAGGAGAAGGCTGCTGCTCAGTTGCTGTGCCTCTCATCTGTGGAGAGCTCTTAAGCAGCTCCCATGCTGAACAGTAACAGATGGGAAGTGCAGACCAAAGGCAAAAGAAATCCAAGTTTGTAAAACTGGCTTTCAATATTTTGTAAATCCATTTCAGTACAAGTACACACTCAGAACAAGTTTATATGAGGACAAACTTTTCACTTAAACAATGAACCAGGTGTTAACACTCATTAGCTAAGATTTGGAGGTGCCAGTGTTGGACTGGGTGTACAAAGTTAGAAATCACACAACACCAGATTATAGTGCAACAGGTTTATTTGGAATCACTAGCTTTCAGAGTGCTGCTCCTTCATCAGGTGATTGTGGAGTGTAACATCTAGAACATAGAATTTATTGCAAAAGTTTGTAGTGTGATGTAACTGAAATTATATATTGAAAAAGAACTGAAACCAACATGTCCATTCTAAAAGATGAGAGACTTAACAAGCAATCCAGCTCTTTATCAATATATAATTTCAGTTACATCACATAGTAAACTCTTACTATAAATCTGTGTCCTACGATCTCATACTCCACAACGACCTGATGAAGGAGCAGCACTGCGAAAGCTAGTGCTTTCAAATAAACTTGGACCATAGCCAGATGTATGTGTGATTTTTAACTCCTTAGTTAAGGCATTTGTTGTTGACATGTTGCTTCCCCACATCAACTCAAGGAGTCATAGTGATGTACAGCACAGAAACAAACTCTTTGGTCCAACTCGTCCATGCCAACCAGATATCCTATATAAATGTTGCCCAATTTGCCAGCATTTGGCCCATATCCCTCTAAACCCTTCCTATTCATATACCCATCCAGATGCCTTTTAGATGTTGTAATCGTACCAGCATCCACTACTTCATCCAGCAGCTCATCCCATTCACATACCACCCTTTTTGTGAAGAAGTTGCCCCTTATGTTCCTTTTAAATCTTTCCCATTTCAGCTTAAATCTATGCGCTCTATTTTTGGAGTCCCCCACCTGAGGGAAAAGACCTTGGCTATTCACCTTATCCATACCTCTCATGACTTTTTAAACCTCTTTAATGTCACCCCTAAGCCTTTGAAGCTCCAGCCCCAATCTATTCAATCTCTCCCGATAGCTCAAATCCTCCAACCCTGGCAACATTGTGGTAAATCAATTCGGACTCTTTTCATTTTTCACAACATCCTTCTAATAGCAAGGAGAGCAGAATTGCATGCAGTATTCCAAAAGTGGTCTCACCAATGTCCTGTATAACCGCAACATGATCTCCCAACTCCTATATTCAATGCACTGACCAATAAAGGTAAGCATACCAAATGCTTTCTTCACTATCCTGACAACCTGTGACTCCACTTTCAACAAACTATGAGCCTGCACTCCAAAGTCTGTTTGTTCAGCAACACTCCCCAGGACCTTGCCATAATGTGTATAAGGAGAAAGTGAGGTCTGCAGACGCTGGAGATCAAAGCTGAAACTTTATTGCTGGAACAGCACAGCAGGTCAGGCAGCATCTAGGGAACAGAAGATTCGACGTTTCGGGCACATGCCCTTCAGGAATGAGCAGAGAGTGTTCAGCAGGAGAAGATAAAAGGTAGGGAGGAGGGACTTGGAGGAGGGGCGTTGGAAATGTGATAGGTGGAAAGAGGTCAAGGTGAAGGTGATAGGTCGGAGTAGGGTGGAGGCGGAGAGGTCAAGAAGAAGACTGCAGGTCAGGAAGGCGGTGCCGGTAAGTCCTACTCTTATGTGCTTTTCCAAAATGCAGCACCTCACATTCATCTTAATTAAACTCCATCTGCCACTCCTCAGCCCATTGGCCCATCTGATCAAGATCCCATTGTATTCTGAGGTAAACTTCATTGTTGTCCATTACACCGCAAATTTTGGTGTCATCTGCAAACTTATTGACCATAAATCCTATGTTCATGTCCAAATAATTTATACAAATGACGAAAAGCAATGGACCCAGCACCGATCCTTGTGGCACACTGTTGGTTGCAATTCCTATGGTTCTAGCACTTTGTGTTATCCTTGGTGATCTCCAGAAAATACAAGACACTGATGGCCCTGCTAAATTCAGAATCCTGAAATGAGCATTTAACATTTTAAACAGCCAACCTGCCTACCCCACGTACATTTCTCACATTCTGCAGATTGGGCTCGGGTAGAATTTGGCAGGTTCTTGCAAAACTTCCTGACACTTCTGCAGCATCAGACATTTTAACCAATCATTCATATGGAAACTTACCAACCCTGACAGCTTAAAATTCACCTCATATTCTTACTTTCATCATCATCATCATTATTCTCGGGGCTGTTCTCCGTTTCCTCTAGACCTTTACAGCTCATACATCTTAGAACAATTCACACGGATTAACATCAACATTCATTGTCTTAAGGAGTCCTCACTGGCATTGACAACTAAGAAACATTTTTTGTCTCTTTATTTCAGAAAGCACACAATTGCATTAGAAGCCATTTGGAGAAGGTTCATTGTAGGATTCCCGTGATGAGGGGATTGCCTTATGAGGAAGGTTGGAAGGGTTGGATTAGTATTCACTGGTGTTTAGAAGAATGAGAGGTGATTTTGTTGAAACATAAGATCTTGAAGGGACTTGACAAGATGGATGCTGAAAGCATGTTTATTCTTGTATAAGATACTAGAACCAGGGGACATTGTTTAGAAATATGTTGTCTCCTATCGGGGTGCAGATGAGAATTGTTTTCTCTCAGTGGAGCTTGGGTCTATGAAGCAACGGAAATTGTGTTTTGAATATTTTTGAGTCAGAGGTAGATAAATTCTTGATAGACAAAGGAGTCAAAGGCTATGAGGGGTAACCAGAGAAGTTGATTGAGTCCACAAACTGGCCTTGTCAACAATGCTCTCATCAAATGAAAAAGTTAAACATAAACCAAATAGAGTCGAGAGTGTGTTGCTGGGAAAGCACAGCAGGTCAGGCAGCATCCGAGGAGCAGGAGAATTGATTTTTCGGGCATAAGCCCTTCATTAGGATCCTAATGAAGGGCTTATGCCAGAAACGTCGATTTTCCTGCTCCTTGAATGTTGCCTGACCTGCTGTGCTTTCCTAGCAACACACTCTTGACTCTGATCTCCAGCATCTGCAGTCCTCACATTGTCCTAATTGATAAGTTGATTAGATACATGGAATATGTCCTGGACTTAACTGCACTGAGAATAATGAACTGCTGAGTTACTTTAATCACAAGGATTTTTCCTGACATTTGTCTTCATGTCGAGGATGTAGCTACTTCTACCTACTCTATTCCTTTTATAGGACACAAACACCATGAGATCATTAGCCTGATCACTCTAATTTGAGTGATCAGATCTGTTAATGGATTATCTTTAGATGGTACAAGTTGTTTTGTGAGTGATATAGATGCTAGTCTGAATGCTGCGCATGCCCATGCACTGAGGATTCCAACTCTTTGAACAGCTCATAGTTAGCCACAATTTGCAAACAAGTCCAGACTCTCACTAGCATTTCAAGATATGTCAAGTAACAATCTCAAAATCCAAATGTCAAGCTAATAGCCCCAGGATCCTTCAAAATGAAAACTATAAAAGATCAGAAGCTTGAAGAATACCAAACTGACTGTCTCAATGTCACTCTGCCCAGCTCAAATCTGTTTAATGAACAGATCCAGCCACCTATATAACCTTTCACAGGTTGCCTTCGCTTCTTTGAAATTTCATAACTGGAGGTTAGGAGGGAAAAATAATTGGTTTTTGTGCATTCAACTGATTAAATCTCTCAATTGTTTAGTTCCTCCCATCTATTTTACAGTTTTAAAATCAGCCCATATTTAATGGAGAGACTGTGATTTTGATTGTTTCTTTTTATCTTTGAGTCTTTTGTGTATTCTGACTGGATTTAAAAGGCCAGTGAGCAAGCTGAGCATAGACAAAGAAAAATACTGCATCTTTATCACAGTTACAATGAATGACATTGTGAGTTGTGTTTGTTGAATTTACAAGGACATTTATACATCTTTTGAGTTTATTTTATAGATGGAACAACTTAAATTCAAAGAAGCAGTTCAATTTGACATGACAGCACAATGCATTTTAAAATAGACCACAAACACTGTTTGGTATGAACTGGATTTGTAGCTTATTTATTTGAAGTTTACAGTTGCTTTAAGAACATGAGACATGAATTCTAGATCATCTACACATACTGTGTGAAGTCCTCTGAAGTAGATGTTCAAAGATAATTTCAATTCTTTCAGGAAACGTTACATTTATTTTATAGATATCATTATACCAAATTCTGTACAATACAAAGCTAGAAATCACTACCACAATGAAAGAAGTTTGAAGCTTATGGATTTATAGCTAATCTCCAGGTGCCTAGACTGTCCCATAGCCAGCAATGCTAAAATCAGTTGAACTGCCCTCAAATTACCAAGTAAAGTTTCCAGGTCAAGGATTACAAGCCATATTTCCGAACTTAATCAATATAACCAATGAGCAATTAACTAGTTGAGCTTCAATCTTGAACACAATTCTGAAAATGTAAGGTTTCATTTCTTGGGGCATTTCTTGGGAAGCATGAGCTTGATTTTATGGGTCTCTGTCAGGCCTGTTGTTGTATGAAGTCATATAAAGCATGGCGGGTGGTCAAACTGCTAGAATCCCACCAATCCCTGTGCTACAAAAATTGGATGTGGGCAGCCAATTAACTTGACAGCAGCTTCAGTTTTAGAAACAACAGGCAGTTATCAACAAAACATTTGACTTGAATATGTGGCATAATACATGTTTTGTCAGGCAGGAAGGGAAGGCCATATTCTAAATGCAACTCATCAAAAGGCACAAAGGAAACGGTTTATCCTTTGGGGTGCCCTGTGCACATTGAGAACACCTCTCACTGAGATGCTCCCCACCATATCCCCTTACTAACCTCCCACCACCTCCTCCTGTTTTGTTACTTCCTATGAATCAGAGCCTAAGATAGAGTGGACAGTGAGAGCCTTTTTCCTCGGAATGTGAGAGGGGACATAGATCTAAATTGAGGCGTGATAGATGGAGGACAGATGTCAGAGGTAGTTTCTTCACTCAGAGAGCAGTAGGTGTGTAGAACGCACTTCCTGCAACAGAAGTCGACTTACCAACTTTAAGGGCATTTAAATTGCCATTGAATAAATATGTGGATGAAAATGGAATAGTGTAGGAAAGATGGGTTTCAAATTGGTTCCATGAGTCGGCACAACATCGACGGCTGAAGGGCCTGTACTGTGCTGTCATGTTCTATGTTCTAAAACCTGCCCTGACCCCTTCACCAACCTCCTTCTGCTACTCAATCCCAGCTGGGGTCAATATCCCTGACTTGTTTCTCTCTGGGTCCAATGTGGCCTTCATCTAAGGGCTCTTTTGCAATCCCAACAGCTCCTGCCACTGAAATTTAGTGCTGTTACGACCTCTGGAGCTATGTGCCAATCAGATTGCCCAGCAGCACCTAATGAAAGAGCATCATTCCACAGAGTAGTAGAAGCCCCATTCTCACTGTCTGGAGACAGCTAGCAATGTTTTATGGGAGGTGACTTGTTTGCTGGTTCAGGGTGGAAATCTCTCTCCAGGAGGAAGTTGGAGAATGTGACCAGTACAACCTCACCCACCCCTCACCGCTGCAGTTTTCAGCTTGTGATAGTCAATTTACACTAATATTCTCTTATTGTTAAAATGTAGACGCATGGTAGTTCTACACACATGGCCCTTCCTTAAAGTTGTACTCTATTGTTCCTTGGTAAATATCATCACCAAACAGATCTGAGCTTCAAATCATTTACCATATTGTTCCTTAAGAGCTTCCAGCTCAATTTGAAACTTTTGGTCTGACCCCTTCCCCTAATTCTATGAAACCTTTAGCCTTTTTTTGGCCTAGTATATTTTCTTCTTCATGGTCTGCTCTAACAACTATCCAGCCTTTGCTTTTTTTTTTGAGGCCTGGCTCTCTTCCACTTGCTGTTGCTCTTGTTTCTGAAAATAAATAAATGAATGATTTGCAACTGCTTGCTGTGTGCTGTACATCTTCACCTGTTTTCACAGATCTATCACCTTCTCCAGCATTGCTTTTCATTCAAACTGATGTTTCTGTTGCTGAAGCAGCAGAGCCTGATCTCTTTATATGCAGATTCCTCCAGATCTTTCCATAAACCATAAGTCTTTTCATTGGGTTGATTGGACACAGCTTAACAGTTTATTCTATATTTGTACTTTCTCTAACAACTCTTCTTTCAGCTTTGTAAGCTGAGTGAAAGTATCCCCTAAGGACTTCATCATCTCAGAGATGATATTGTTATGGACTAGGCCTGCACACAAAACATTCTTAAGCAGGCAGCCCCAGACCATAACTTTGCAATTAGCTTTGGTAAGTGTACAGTGAAAATTACCTGGAGTAAGTTAGCTAGGTTGACTACTAGATTTTAACCAGACAAAACTTTATTCACAAAATTACACAATAAAACACAAATAACAGAATAAAGAACCCCTACAGAACTCAACCTATCCAACTAGGCTTAATTATGCTCTTCCGAATATAGACATCAATCCCAATAAGCAAACCCTCTTTAAAAACCAGTATAAATGGAACACATGCTTACAGATTGAAGTTGAAAAGAGAGAGAATTTCCACACAGCTCCCTATTGAACTTCCCAGTTCAAGACTGAACTAAACCTGCTCAGTCCAGCTAAAGAGCTGACCGCTCCCCTTTCACTTCTGAGCATGACCACTTTGGCCTGAAGTCTCATCTGTTTACATATATACAAAAGACCTCTCAAAATCCTTTTCATCTCTGGACCAAACCAGACTGATCGGAGCCTGGCTGAATTTATTGTCCCTCTGAAAAAAATCAAGGACAGAGTCTCCTTGAGACAAGGAACAGCTTTTAGAGAAAAAAAGGACTAGCTTTGTGACAATATTCACAGATTTATCTTGAGCTAGAATTTCAGCCTTTTCTTCTTGAACTTTCAATTTTCTCTCTATGAATTGAGATTTTGCTTCAGGTTATCCAGAACAAAGTGAAATATTCCATTCTTCCTTCATAGGTTTTTTTCCTAATGTTTCTTGAATAGTTTTCTGGTGTTTTTGTTGTGTTTCTGAGGTTTGACTGTTTCTGTGAATTGTGACTAGCAGGGGATTACAGTACATTGGTATACCTGCAACTGTTAGTCCGTCTGTATCCACAATGTAGAACATCTGCAACATTGAGGTAGATTGTTTGCACTTGTGCTTGGAGCAGTATTAATCCGGCACATGAAATTGATAAACCATAGTACATTGAATACTTTACATTTGTAATGGTTAGTCATGGTTTCCCATGTCTATGGATATACTTTGTTTTAAAAATGCCTAGGGACAATACATTGGCATTTGTCCCTGTATCAATCTTAGCCAATTAAAAAAAAATTATCAGTAGCTTTCTGAAGCCACATAATTTGCATGTTGGTCATTTGGCCACTCGAGTCTGATTTGTTATTTAATAAAATACAATTGATCTGATTGTAACTTCAGATCTAAATTGCTACCAACCTTTGATGACATTTCTTATAACAAAACTTATCTATCGGTGATTAGATTAATTACTTACAGTGTGGAAACAGGCCCTTCGGCCCAACAAGTCCACACCGACCCGCCACCCACACCCCTACCTTTACCCCTTACCTAACACTACGGGCAATTTAGCATGGCCAATTCACCTGACCTGCACATCTTTGGACTGTGGGAGGAAACCGGAGCACCCGGAGGAAACCCACGCAGACACGGGGAGAATCTGCAAACTCCACACAGTCAGTCGCCTGAGGCGGGAATTGAACCCGGGTCTCTGGTGCTGTGAGGCAGCAGTGCTAACCACTGTGCCACCGTGCCACCCGTTCTTTACAAAGATTCAGGAACTCTGTTGCAACATCTTTTCAGTAAGATGTATTTAAAGATTCAGGACAATCTAAGAGATTTTTTTGCCTTATCTCTAATTAAATGGTGGCCACTTATTCATAAACAGTGACCCCTCTGGTTCTTGATCGCCAAAACAAATTTTTCTCCAACCACTTGCTGCAGTGTGATGACATTGATGCGTTCCAAAAGGTTGGCAGTGTGAAACATGTGTTCACTATTTATTATCTTACTCTGCACATCATCAGATTCTGGTTTGATGATAACTTTAGGCTGACAACTTTAGTATGACAGTAAGTGTTTGTAAGTGCAGCTTGACAATACTCCCTGTCCAGGATGGGAACTGACAAAGACCTTGAAGTATATAAGGAAAGTAGGAAAGAACTTAAACAAGGAATTAGAAGGGCTAAAAGGAATCACGAAAAATCATTAGCAAACAAGATTAAGGAGCATCCCAAGACTTTTTATGCATACATAAGAAGCAAGAGAGCAGCCAAGGAAAGGGTTGGTCCACTCAAGGACAAAGGAGGGAATCTATGTTTGAAGCCAGAAGAGGGAGGTGAGATCCAAAATGAATACTTTTTGTCAGTATTCACCAATGAGACGGAATTGGTGGAGAATGGTTTCAGGGAAAGGAGTATCAAATTTCTAAGTCAAGCTAATATTAAAAAGGAAAAGGTGTTGTGCATCTTAAAAAGTATTAAGGTAGATAAGTCCTTGAGTTGTAATGGGATCTATCCCAGAATATTGAGAGAGACAAGAAAATAAATTGCTGGAGTATTGACAGACATCTTTGTGCCCTCTTTGGCCACAAGTGAGGTCCCAGAGGGCTGGATGATAGCCAATGTTATCCCATTGTTTAAGAAGATTAGCAAGGTTAATCCAGGAAACTACAGGCTTGTGAGTCTCATGTTGGTGGGAGAGAAATTAATGGAAAAGGTTCTCAGGGACAAGTTCGATACTCATTTAGAAGCAAATGGATTTGTTAGCGAGAGCAAAATTTTGTCCAGGGGAGGGGAGGGAGATTGTGCCTCATTAACTTGATTGAGCTTTTTAAGGATGTGAGAAAGATGATTGATGATGGAAAGGCAGTTGATGTCGACACAGATTTCAGTAAAGCCTTTGACAAGGTCCCTCATGACAGACTAGTACAAAAGGTGAAGTCACATAGTATCAGGGGTGAGCTGGCAAGATGGAATCAGAACTGGTTTAATTATTGGAGGTGGAGGCTAATGTTGGAAGGATGTCTTTCAGAATGGAGAGCTGTGACCAGTGGTGTTCCACATGGATCAGTGTTGGGACCTGTGCTGTGCGTGGTCCACATAAACAATTTGGAGGAAAACATAGCTGGTTTAATTAGTAAGTTAACAGAAGATACAAAGATTGATAGACTTGTGGATAGTAAGGAGGATTGTCAGAAGATACAGCACAATATAGATGAGCTAGAGGTATGGGCAGAACAATGGCAGATGGACTTTAATCCAGAGAAATATGAGGTCATAGAGTCATAGAGATGTACAGCATGGAAACGGACCCTTCCGTCCAACCCGTCCATGCCAACGAGATATCCTAACCCAATCTAGTCCCACCTGCCAGCACCCGGCCCATATCCCCCCAAACCCTTCCTAATCATATACCCATCCAAATGTCTCTGAAATGTTGCAATTGTATCAGCCTCCACCACATCCTCTGGCAGCTCATTCCATACACATACCACCCTCTGCGTGAAAAAGTTGTCCCTTAGGTCTCTTTTATATCTTTCCCCTCTCATCCTAAACCTGTGCCTTCTGGTTCTGGACTCCCCGACCCCAGGGAAAAGACTTTGTCTATTTATCCTATCCATACCCCTCATAATTTTATAAACCTCTATAAGGTCACCCCTCAGTCTCCGATGCTCCAGGGAAAACAGCCCCAGCCTGTTCAGCCTCTCCCTGTAGCTCAGATCCTCCAACCCTGGCAACATTCTTGTAAATCTTTTCTGAACCCTTTCAAGTTTCACAACATCTTTCCAATATGAAGGAGACCAGAATTGCATGCAATATTCCAACAGTGGCCTAACCAATGTCTTGTACAGCCACGCAACATGACCTCCCAACTCCTGTACTCAATACTCTGACGAATAAAGGAAAGCATACCAAACGCCTTCTTCACTATCCTATCTACCTGCAACTCCACTTTCAAGGAGCTATGAACCTGCACTCCAAGGTCTCTTTGTTCAGCAACACTCCCGAGGAACTTATCATTAAATGTATAAGTCCTGCTAAGATTTGCTTTCCCAAAATGCAGCACCTCGCATTTATCTGAATTAAACTCCATCTGCCACTTCTCAGCCCATTGGCCCATCTCTTGTAATCTGAGGTAACCCTCTTCACTGTCCACTACACCTCCAATTTTGGTGTCATCTGCAAACTTACTAACTGTACTTCTTATGCTCGCATCCAAATCATTTATGTAAATGACAAAAAGTAGAGGGCCCAGCACAGATCCTTGTGGCACTCCACTGGTTACAGGCCTCCAGTCTGAAAAACAACCCTCCACCACCACCCTCTCTCTTCTACCTTCCAACCAGTTCTGTATCCAAATGGCTAGTTCTCCATGAGATCTAACCTCGCCAATCAGTCTCCCATGGGGAACCTATTCGAACGCCTTCCTGAAGTCCATACATATCACATCTACTGCACTGGCCTCATCAATCTTCTTTGTTACTTCTTCAGAAAACTCAATCAAGTTTATGAGACATGATTTCCCATGCACAAAGCAATGTTGACTATCCCGAATCAGTCCTTGCCTTTCCAAATATATGTACAAGTTGTCCCTCAGGATTCCCTCCAACAACTTGCCCACCACCGAGGTCAGGCTCACTGGTCTATAGTTCCCTCGCTTGTCTTTACCGCCCTCCTTAAACAGTGGCACCACGTTTGCCATCCTCCAGTCTTCCAGCACCTCACCTGTGACTCTCGATGATACAAATATCTCAGCAAGTGGCCCAGCAATCACTTCTCTAGCTTCCCACAGAGTTCTCGGGTACACCTGATCAGGTCCTGGGGATTTATCCACTTTTAACCATTTCAAGGCATCCAGCACTTCCTCCTCTGTAATCTGGACATTTTGCAAGATGTCACCATCTGTTTCCCAACAGTATATATCTTCCATATTCTTTTTCTACAGTAAATACTGTTGCAAAATATTCATTTAGTATCTCCCACATTTTCTGTGGCTCCACACAAAGGCCGCCTTGCTGATCTTTGAGGGGCCCTCTTCTCTCCCTAGTTACCCTTTTGTCCTTAATTTTTTGGAAAAACCCTTTGGATTCTCCTTAATTGTATTTGCCAATGCTATCTCATGTCCCTGTTTTGCCCTTCTGATTTCCCTCTTAAGTATACTCCTACTTTCTTTATACTCTTCTAAGGATTCACTCGATCTATCCTGTCTATACCTTACATATGCTTCCTTCTTTTTCTTCAACAAACCCTCAATTTCTTTAGTCATCCAGCATTCCCTATACCTACCATCCTTCCGTTTCACCCTGACAGGAACATACTTTCTCTGGATTCTCATTATCTCAGTTCTGAAGGCTTCCTATTTTCCAGCCGTCCCTTTACCTGCGAACGTCTGCCTCCAATCAGCTTTCGAAAGTTCTTGCCTAATACCGTCAAAATTGGCCTTTCTCCAATTTAGAACTTTTAGATCTGGTCTATCTTTTTCCATTACTATTTTAAAACGAATAGAATTATGGTCGCTGGCCCCAAAGTCCTCCCCCACTGACACCTCAGTCACCTGCCCTGCCTTATTTCCCAAGAGTAGTTCAAGTTTTACACCTTCTCTAATAGGTACATCCACGTACTGAATCAGAAAATTTTCTTGTACACACTTAAGAAATTCCTCCCCATCTAAACCATTAACACTATGGCAGTCCCAGTCAATGTTTGGAAAGTTAAACTCCCCTACCATAACTACCCTATTATTCTTACAGATAGCTGAGATCTCCTTACAAGTTTGTTTCTCAATTTCCCTCTGACTATTGGGGGATCTATAATACAATCCCAAAAAGGTGATCATCCCTTTCTTATTTCTCAGTTCCACCCAAATAACTTCCCTGGATGTATTTCTGGGAATATCCTCCCTCAGCACAGCTGTAATGCTATCCCTTATCAAAAATGCCACTCCCCCTCCTCTCTTGCCTCCCTTTCTATCCTTCCTGTAGCATTTGTATCCTGGAATATTAAGCTGCCAGTCCTGCCCATCCCTGAGCTATGGTTCCGTAATTGCTATGATATCCCAGTCCCAAGTTCCTAACCATGCCCTGAGTTCATCTGCCTTCCCTGTTAGGCCCCTTGCATTGAAATGAATGCAGTTCAATTTATTAGTCCTACCTTGTCCCTGCCTGCCCTGACTGTATGACTCACTTCTGTTCTCAGCTGTACCCATCTCAGATTGATCTCTTTCCACACTATCTCCCTGGGTCCCACCCCCCACCTTACGAGTTTAAATCCTCCCAAGCAGTTCTAGCAAATTTCCCTGCTAGAAATATACTAGTCCCCTTCCAATTTAGGTGCAATCCGTCCTTCTTGTACAGGTCACTTCTACCCCAAAAGAGATTCCAATGATCCAAAAATGTGAATCCTTCTCCATACACCAGCTGCTCAGCCATGCATTCATCTGCTCTATCCTCCTATTCCTGCCCTCACTAGCTTGTAGCACTGGGAGTAATTCAGATATTACTACCCTTGAGGACCTCCTTTTTAAAATTCTACCTAACTCTCTGTAATCTCCCTTCAGAGTCTCAACCTTTTCCCTTCCAATGTCGTTGGTTCCAATGTGGACAATGACCTCCTGCTGGCCCCTCTCCCCAGTGAGAACATTCTGCACCCTCTCTGAGACATCCTTGATCCTGGCACCAGGGAAACAACACACCATTCTGCTTTTTCTCTGCTGGCCACAGAAACGTCTGTCTGTACATCGGACTACAGAATCCCCTAACACAATTGATCTCTTGGAAGCTGATGTATCCCTTGTTGCATTAGAACCAGTCTCAACACTAGAAACTTGGCTGTTCGTGCTACGTTCCCTGGAGAATCCATCACTCCCTACTTTTTCCAAAACAGCATACCTGTTTGAAATGGGTATATCCACAAAAGACTCCTGCACTAGCTGCCTACCTCTCTTACCCTTCCTGGAATTAACCCATCTATGTGACTGTATCTGAGACTTCCCCCCCCTTCCTATACTGTTGCTGTTGCAAATTCCTCATCACTTCTATCTGTCTCTCCAACCGATCCACTCGATCTGATAAGATTCGCATCCAACAGCATTTATGGCAGATATAATCCGCAGTAACCCTTAAACTCTCTTTAAACTCCCACATCTGACAAGAAGTACATATCACTGCAAAGGCCATTTTTGCTCCTTCACAATCTACGGACCCAGAAAATAACACCGTCTTATTCCTCTACAAACACTGCCCCAGGTTAAATTAATAGCTATGGCTTATATTTTAAATTTAATCAAAAGACTTATCTCCATAAACATATAATCAAGAAAGAATCCACTATACTCACTACAGCAGCTTTTCTCTTGGACAGACTTAAAACAACGATTAACTTATCTGATTCTGTGCTGTGAACTTCGCCCAACAGTTCCTCCAAGATTAGTTGTGAATTTCACTGTTTGTTAATTTTCCCAGACGCTCTCCGATGTCCAGCAATACACGAATTCAAACAGCAAAGGTGGTAACTGTGCAGGTTCTTTCTCTCTCTCTCTCTGTCTCCTGCACTGACCTCACCATGTGCTTCCTTTGTCTGTTCTTCTCCCTTTTAAAACTGCTGTTGTTTTGACTTTTTTTTTCCAAAGTTCCAACACAATGCAACAGCATATAAAACAGTAATTGCTGCTCCTGGAATTTGAGGAAATAACCTCCAACACCTAAAATACCTCAAAAACATGGAGCAGCTCTTACAGCCAGAAATTTTTCCCGTCCTCCATCTTGGATTACCCAGAATCCATGATGCATTTTGGAAGGTCAGATACAAGTGGAAATGATACAGTGAATGGCATAATCCTTCGGAGTATTGGTATGAAAAGGGATCAGGGTGTGCAGGTCCACTGAAGGTGGCAGCGCAGGTAGATAAGGTAGTAAAAACAGCCAATGGCATGTTTGCTTCATTGGAAGGGGCATTGTATATAAGGATAGGCAAGTTATGCTCCAGCTTTATATAACTTTAGTTAGACCATACTTGGAATATTGCGTACAGTTCTAGTCACTGTACTATCAGAAGGATGTGGATGCTTTGGAGAAGGGACAGAAGGGACCAAGGTGTTGCCTGATATGGGGGATTTTTAGCTTTGAAGAAAGGTTTGAATAGACTGGGTCTGTTTTCACTGGAATGCAGGAGGTTGAGGGGCAACTGATAGAGGTTGATAAAGTTGTGAGTGACATTGATAGAGTGGAGATTACAAGGATTTTTTTCCCCCAGGTTGGAGGGGCCAAATACTTGGGAACACAGGTTCAAGGTGCAAAGGGCAAAGGGTGATGTTTAAAAGAGATGTGCAAGGCACATTTTTCACACAAAGGATGATGAGTGTCCAAACAGGTTGCCAGAGGAGATGGTGAAAGTAGACACAATAGCAACATTCAAGAAACACTTGGATGAATACATGAATAGGAAGTGAATAGAGGGATATGGATCCTGTAAGTGAAGACAGTTTTAGTATGGAAGGGCAAAATGTGTCAGCTTAGGCATGGAGGGCCGAAGAGCCTGTTCCTGTGTTGTATTGTTCTTTGTTCTTTGTTCCATGGTCAGTTTGGGTTAGAGCATGACTCTTGGTAGCTGCATAAGCCTTTGCCAATGACATTTTCAGCCATATACCTAACAAAATTGATTGAAAGTTGGGCATTTCTTTTTACATTCAGAAGCCCACATCTTCCATATATTTTATTGTATTGGGGTGTTCCAGTGATTGTGTCAAATGTTGAGTTTACACTTAAGAACCATAAGATTTGTTAACGTCTTCAGATCACTTCATACTTGTGGCAGTCCTTTCGTTGCTCTTCAACACTAAAAGTCTTTGGTTTTTCTGGAAAACTGCCACAAAAACGTAGGCATTCACCAACTCAACAATACTGCTTGCTTGACCCCAGACTGAAAAATCATGCAATAAGTAATTTTCCCTACTTCTGCTCATGAAGTAGTCTATGGGTTCTATATAACTTTCTAAATTATGTGAGTTCTAGTCAATGAATACAAAAGCTTAATCTGACTCTGAGTTGGTCTTCTGACTTGGTTGATATCTTTTGGGGATCTGTTAGTTTTTCAGGCTGTTAATCTTGTTATGTACACCTTCATTGACAATTGCTGAGCAAACCTTAATGACTTGTTTTTCTACATCAGCCATGCTCGAACCATAGTTCTGAATGCTGTTTTACATTTTGTATTCTATTAGGAAGTTTGCTCTGTTAAACTGGGGAATTTTATGAACATTCTAAAAACGTGCTTTTAGCATTCTCTTGCTAGCTTTCAAACAGGCATACATGTTGATCCTGGCCTTGTGTTAGGGATTTATCTGCTGACTAACAAATTGTATGTTCAATGATCAGATGGTGTAACCAATAAAGAGGCTGAAGGTTGACTCATGCACTACAGCATGTTTTAAAACTGCCATCTTGCTAGGAGAAATCAATTTGATTTATTTTAAAATCTCAAAGCCTTGCATCTTTGCTTCATTTATTCCAATATATTTTAAAATGTTTTTCTATTTTAAACCTAAATGGAGATTTGCACTTTTCTCCATTCTTCCCAGGACTTCTTGTGCTCTTTTACACAAAATGGTGGATTTTCACTACTTTGCCTTCTTCATGACTTGATTCACACATTTTCCGGTTTTTAAAATGTCACCTCACAAGATTCCGTGCTTTATAGACAACACCAGATTTTTAACAAAGTATTTCTTCACCTTAAAATTGCACTGCTAGTTATCCTGATATTGCTGGTTTGATTGTAATAAGCATGGTGGCTCTGTGGTTAGCCCTGCTGCCTCACAATGCCAGGGAGTTTGATTCCAGTCTTGGGTGACTGTCTGTATAGAGTTTGCACACTCTTTCCCTGTGTCTGTGTGGGTTTCCTCCGGGTGCTCTGGTTTCCTCCCACAGTCCAAAGATGTGCAGGTTAGGTGAATTGGTGATGTTAAATTGCCCATGGTATTCAAGGAAATGTAGGCTAGGTGCATTAGTCAGGAGAGATGTAGAGTAATAGGATGGGGTAGTGCATCTGGGTGGAATGCTCTTCAGAGGGTTAGTGTGAACTTGTTGGGCCAAATGGCCTGTTTTCACACTGTAGAGAATCTATAATTGTCCTTTTTTCTAAACTTTACAGCTTATAGAGAAGGTTTTGTTCCAGAGCTCAGCAATGTAAGTGCCTCAAGCTTCTCTTGTTCCATCGTCTAAGTTATTACAGCACTGATCTAGTAAGACTTCAGCCTTCTTTCTCTCAACTTACATTCTGGGCTCTAATGCTAGTTCACAGATTTTAAATTCTGAGTTGGATCTGTTCTGATTTTTTTAAATGTGTAACTGTCTTTAGCACAAACTGTCTTATCTGTTACTTTTGTTTTCCAGTTGTACCTGTCTGTCCATTTCAAAGCTCAGTTGCAGAACAGTTACTGTCTCCATAGCTTGTGTTGACTGATTACAGTTTAAATGAGTTTCTTTCTGTCTGGAGCTGTCTGCCTGCTACATTCATAAAAGTGTCACA
Organism: Chiloscyllium plagiosum; assembly: GCF_037043375.1. Lineage (NCBI taxonomy): Eukaryota > Metazoa > Chordata > Chondrichthyes > Orectolobiformes > Hemiscylliidae > Chiloscyllium > Chiloscyllium plagiosum. Next base: position 62,282,108 of record NW_028270149.1, read on the forward strand.
CACTGCTCTGCAGAATTTTATTTTGCTGTTTTTCTTTGGACTTTTCATGGCGTTCTTCAACCTAATGGCTGTGTCAAAGTTTCAATCAACATCCACCACCGGTCACAATTAAAGAGGGAAACGCATAGCACAAAATTTGGTGTAAGTTTGAATTTATGGGACATTGGCACCAGTCCTGGGGGAGGAGAGCACTGTTCCAGTTGGACATGCTGTTCCTGAATCATGCTGGGATAAGAATCCTGACAAATCACACAACCAGGGCTGTGGATAGGAGTTTAAACTAAATAGTGGGGGAATGGGCTCAGTTGCATGGAAAATTATGAAAACTATTAAAGGGGCACGACTCAGCAGAGCTTATTAAAGTTTCCAGTAAGTAATAGGACAGAGAGTATGGAAAGGATCAGGTCTAACTTCAGGCACAGGAGATAAGGGGACAACTATGAGAAAGAAGGCAGTCAATACAGGTCTTAGGATGTTGTACAGGTCATTTTGCTACAATGCAGATTGTGTTAATGCGAATCCGCTGTAACCCGATTGACGAATTGCGGAAACTGTTTCTAAAGCATGAACTTTAAAACGTGAGTCGGCTGTACTATAATTACACCACCCATTCTTGAAGTGCTGTTCCTAAAGCGCAATTTTTCTATAATGTGGGTTTCCACAAGAACGCAACCATCATGTTATAGATGAACTATGTGTACTTAAAATGCAGGTAGTACATGAAACAAGGGAAATGAGTTTGTAGCGGATTTAAATTGGTATGTATCATATTGTAAATATCAAAGAGATATGGCAGCAAAGCAATCAGGGCTAGGAACTAAATGTCCAAGGATGTGCATCCAATCAAAAGGACAGGCAAATGGGCAAAGGGTGTGGGACTGCCTTGTTTGTCAGTAATAACAATAAATTGCCAGCAAGTGATAAGGTGTCAGAAGTTGTAGAATCTGTGTGGGTAAGGTTGAGGAGCAGCAAAGGAAAATAAATCCCTGAAGGGAATTATTACAGGTCTCCCATCAGGAATGAGGATGTGCTGCAGCAAATAAATCAGGAGATAAAAAAGGGATATAAAAAAGGCACTATTCCAATAATCATGGGGGACTTCAATATTCAGGTGGACCGGGAAAATCAAGTTGGTAGCAAATCTCAAGAAAATAACTTCTTGGAATCTCTACAAGACATTTTTGGAGCAGCTTAGAAACAGGTAACTCTGGTTTTAGTGATGTATAATGAGGCTGATTTGATTAGGGAGCTTAAGCTGAAGGAACGCTTAATGGACAGTGACCATAATATGATAGAATTCACCCTGCAGTTTGGGAGGGAGTGATTGGCATCAGATGTAATGATATGACAATTGAGTAAAGGTAACCACAAAGACGTGAGGGAGGAGTTGGCCAGAGTTGATTGAAAGGTACGACTAGCAGGGGAAGACAGCGGAGCAGCAACAGCAGGAGTTTCTGGGGGTTAATTCAGGATGTACGGCAGAAATCCATCCCAAGGAAGAAGAAGCATACTGAGGGGAGGATGAGGCAACTGTGACTGATAAGAGAAGCCAGGCACAACCTAAATGGAAAAGAAGAAGCATACAATGTGGCAAAAGTTATTGGGAAGCCAAAGGATTGTGGAGCCTTTAAAAAACCATCAGAGGCCAACTAAAAATAAGTGAGGAGAAGATGAAATATATCGGAAGCTAGCTAGTAATATTAAAGAAGATTGCAAGAATATTTTAGATATATAAAAGCTGAGAGAGAGAGAGAGAGATAAGCTTGGACATTGGATTGCTGGAAAGTGAGACTGAAGAAGTTGACATAATGGAACAAAAAATGGTGAAGGAACTGAATGGGTATTTTGCATCAGTTTGCATGGTGGAAGACATTAGTAGCATACCAGGACTTCAAGAGAGTCAGCGGGAAGAGGTAGGTCTAACTGCCATCATTAAGGAGAAGTTGCTGGGAACCTTGAAAAATCCGAGGGGTGGATAAATCACCAGACTCTATGGACTACACCCCAGAGCACTGAAGGAGATAACTGTGGACATGGTGATTGTAAGCTTCCAGGAATCACTAGACTCAGGGAAGTTCCCAGAGGACCAAAAAATGGCAAAGATAATACTCTATTTAAGAAGGGGGAGAGGCAGAAGACAGGAAATTATAGGCTGGTTCTCTTGACCTTGCTTGTCAGTAAAATTTGAGGAGCCAATATTAAGGATGAGATTGCAGAGTACTTGGAAATGGTAAAAAAGAGTTAAGTCAACAATGCTCTGTGAAGGGGAAATCATTCCTGACAAATTTGTTCGAATTCTTTGGGGAGGTAATGAGCAAGATTGATTAAGAAGACCCAGTGGATGTGATCTATTTCGATTTCTAGAAGGCTTTTGACAAAGTACCACACAGGAGGCTACCAAACAAGTTCAGAGCCCATGGTGTTAGGGTCAAGGCACTAGCATGGATAGAGGTAAAAGTGATGACTGCAGATGCTAGAAATTAGAGTCAAGAATGTGATGCTGGAGAAGCACAGCAGGTCAGGCAGATTCCGAGGAGCAGGAAAATCAACGTTTTGGGCAAAAACCCTTCATCAGGGCTTTTACCCGAAACATTGATTTTCTTGCTCCTCGGATATTGCCTGACCTGCTGTGCTTTTCCAGCACCACACTCTAGCATGGTTAGAGGTTTGGCTGACGGGTAGAAGACAGAGTATAAGGATAAAGGGGTCTTCTTCCTGATGGTAGCTGGTGACCAGTACAGTTTTGCAGGGTTCAATATTGGGACCACAACTATTCACATTATAGATTAATGATCTCAATGAAAGAACTGAGCATTGTTGCTACGTTTGCAGATGACAGATAGATTGGTGGAGAGACAGGTAGTGTTAAGGAAGCAGAGAGGCAGCAGAAGAACTTGGACAGGCTAAGACAGTGGGCAAATTAGTGGCAGGTGAAATGCACTGTGTGTAAGTATAAGTTTATGCACTTTGATAGGAAGAATAGAGGTGTAAACTATTTTCTAAGTGGAAAAGGCTTTATAAATCTGAAGCAAAAAGAGACTTAAGAGTCCTAGTTCAAGATTCTCTTAAGGTTAACAGGCAGATTCAGTTGGCAGTTAGACAGGCAATATTAGCATTCATTTCAAGAGGGTTGGAACACAAAAGCAGGTCATATGAGAAATGGTTAAGGAATCTGGGTCATACTCGATAGATTTTAGAAGGATGAAGGGGATATCATTAAAACTTACAGTGTACTGTGAGACCTGGATAGATTGCAGGTGGAGAAAATGTTTCCACTAATAAGCCTAATTCTGTTTCTAATCTTACAGTCTTACTGTTAATGGTAATAGTCCAATGATCAATCGTCTGTCATAGAATGATTAACTCCAGGTTTTATTTTGTTTAAAGCAGCAAACATAAGTTATTATAGGTTTACATACTTCCAGCTTGGTAACCCAAAGCAGGTTAATCTCCAGGAAGAGTCACAGCTTTGTGCACATCTATCATTAAGAGTCCTGAAAGGGGAATTATTGGAAATACATGCTTCACATAACACTGTACTCTGATGGTCACTCAATTAAGGCACAATATATTCTTGTATTTTCAATAAAGGCTATGTTTAACCATCAAAAGTCATCTTTTTCACAGAATAGACACAAAAGAGAATGACTTAGATTAGATTCCCTACAGTATGGAAACAGGCCCAACAAGTCCACACTGACCCTCTGAAGAGTAACCCATCCAGACCCATTCCCTTACCCTATATTTACCCCTGATTAATGCACCTAACACTATGGGCAACTTACCATAGCCAATTCACCTAACCTGTACATCTTTGGATTGTGGGAGGAAACCCACACAGACACAGTGAGAACATGCAAACTCCACACAGACAGTCGCCTGAGGCAGGAATGAAACCTGGGTCCCTGTGGGGCAGCAGTGCTCACCACTGAGCAACAATGCCACCCACTTTCAATCCAGCTTAGTTTATTTACCCAGTCTGCCCAATATAGACCTAAATTATTCATTAATGTTTTCTATATTTTATATGCTATATCAAGAATCCTACTTTGTGTATTAACCTTCTGTATTTAAAAACATACTTCTTGATAACATACATTTAGTTTTTAACAGCATTAACCTAAATTTCATTGTCTGACTGCCACATTTTCACTTAGATTAGATTACTTGCAGTGTGGAAACAGGCCCTTTGGCCCAACAAGTCCACACCGCCCCGCCGAAGCACAACCCACCCAGACCCATTCCCTTACATTTACCCCTTCACCTAGCACTACGGGAAATTTAGCATGGCCAATTCACCTAATCTGCACATCTTTGGATTGTGGGAGGAAACCGGAGCACCCGGAGGAAACCCACGCAGACACAGGGAGAATGTGCAAACTCCACACAGTCAGTCACCTGAGGTGGGAACTGAACAGGGGTCTCTGGCGGTATGAGACAGCAGTGCTAACCACTGTGACACTGTTCCATAATTCACGTTTTGTAAAAGTATCAGGTGACTTCTCAGTCACTTCCTTTCAATGTTGAAAAGCTCTGTAGAATCTCCAGTTTTTCCACTTAAATTCAGTTTTTGATATTAGATCATCTTCTGTGAGCTGCCACAATTCAAATTCTTTCCTGAAGAAGGGCTTATGCCCGAAACGTCGATTCCCCTGCTCCTTGGATGCTGCCTGACCTGCTGGGCATTTCCAGCAACACATTTTTCAGCACTATTCAAATTAAGTTCATAAAAACAATGACTGCATATCTGCCTTTATTTTTCACATCGTGTGCTAGAAAGAAACATTTGCATATCAGTACTTTTCATGACCCCAAGACATCTCATTGACTTCAAAGTTACTGACAATCTTTATAAATATGATGCTGGACTTAATCTGCTTCCACCTTATAGAACAGAGATGTTACAAAGTCTCTTTAGCATGAAGGCTTTCACAGAATTCTATCTGAAGTCAAGAAAGTTGCAATCATTTTTCATGTACAGAATGACCCTGTTTTGAGCTGTATTATTTGCTGTGCCTCATAGTTAACTGTCTGATGAAGTACATTTTATATATTTTTTAGAAACAGCAATTACTGACAGTAAATTCCATGACTCTAATTGCATTAGTCCATTACAGGCTATCATGTTTGGGGAACATCACAATGCAACAGTAAAGAGGAAGACCCTGAGTAAAGATGCCATTTCCCTGAACTAAATTTTTTTCTGGAAAATGTTTATTAACCTTTGTTGAAAGTGGAATACACATGTTTATATGAACTATCGTCAAAGCCATTCATATTCATTGCATATGATCATTCAATATGCTGTGACTCATGAGCGCATGCTGAAATTCTGAGAAACTGGTGAGAAAGGTCACAGGGTAGGTAGTCATTAATATTGCTCTAAAGTAAGATCTAACATGACAGGGCACTTAAGTCTTTGTTATTTCTTTTTTATTTGGAATTTATCCCTTGATTATGCCAGGAAAAGATCATGCAGAATATTAAAGGGCCCTGATGCTTCCAAAATGCAGCAATACTTTCAGAATGCCAGTTACTGATTGATAAAAGATATCTCATTTCTTTTTTTTTAAATTAACTTCTCTTTATTTCCACAATGATGAAGTAGTGCATTCATAATCACAAAGATATAGTCAAATTACAGCTGGAATACTGTGAACACTTTTGGCCTCCTTATATAAGGAAAGGTGCACTGTCATTGGAGACAATCCAGAGAAGATTCACTAGGCTGACACCAGTTATTAGAGGGACTGTCTTATGTGGAGAGTTTGAATAGATTGTGACTGTTCTCATTGGAATATAGATAAAAGAAAGACAACCTTCCTGAACATACAAGATTCTTCGGGGCCTTGACAGTATAGACAAAGAGAGGTTGGAGAGTCTAGGAATAAGAGACTTAAAGAACATAACTGTTGAATGTATATATGGCAGCTGGTGAAAGAATCAACTTGATCTCATCCTTACCAATCTGCTGGCTGCAGATGCATCTGTCACAACAGAATTGGTAAGAGTGACGACTGTACAATTTGTCTGGAGACAAAGTAATGCCTTCACTTTGAGAATATCCTCCATCATCTTGTGTGCATGATCACTGTGCTAAATGAGATAGATTTCAAACAGATCTACCAACTGGATATCCAGGAGACACTGTAAGCCATCAACAGCAGCAGAATCATACTCTAATACAGTCTGTAACCCCATGGCCTGGCATATCCCCACCCAACTATTGCCATCAAGCCAGGGAATCAATGCTGATTCAATGGAGAGCGCAGGAGGGCATGCCAGGAGCAGCGTGAGGCATACCTGAAAATAAGGGGTCAACTTGGTATAGCTACTAAACAGCATAAGCAGCAAACGATAGAGCTAAGCAATCCTACAACTAACAGATCAGATCTAAGCTTTGCTGTCCTGCTCCAACAATGAATGGTCATGGACAATTAGACAACTCACTGGTGGAGGAGGAGGCTCCACAAATATCCCCATCCTCAATGGTGAAAGAGCCCAGCAATTTGATACACAGGATAAGACTGAAGCATTCGCAGCAATCCTCATCCAGAAGTGCTAAATTGTTGCTCTTTCTCAGCGTCCTGCAGTGGTCGCCAGCATCACAGATGCCAGTCTACAGCCAATACATTGTACTACACATAATGTCATGAAATTTATAGAATTGGTTCTGATATACAGCAAAGTATAAAGAACAAAGAAAATTACAGCACAAAGACAGGGCCCTTCAGCCCTCCAAGCCTGTGCTAATCCAGATCCTCTATCTAAACCTGCCATCTATTTTCTAAGTATCTTTATCCCTCTGCTCCTTGCCCATTCATGTGTCTGCCTAGGTGAATCTTAAAGGATGCTATCGTGCCCACCTCTACCACCTTCGCTGGCAACATGTTCCATGCACTCACCACCCTCTGTGTAAAGAACTTTCCATGCATATATCTCTTAAATATTTCTCTTCTCAGTTTGAACTCATGAACCATAGTAATTGAGTCTCCCACTCTGGGAAAAAGCTTCTTGCTATCCACCCTGTCTATACCTCTCATGCTTTTGTAGACCTCAATCAGGACCCACCTCAACCTTTGTCCTATGAATGGAAATAATCCTAATCTACTCAGCCTATCTTCATGGCTGGCATCCTCCATACCAGGTAACATCCTGGTGAACCTCCTCTGCATCATCTCCAAAGGATCCACATCCTGTTGGTAATGTGGCAATCAGAACTGTACGCAGTATTCCAAATGTGGCCGAACCAAAGTCCTATACAACTGTAACATGACCTGCCAACTCTTGTACTCAATATCCCGTCCAATGAAGGAAAGCATGCCGTACGCCTTCTTGACCACTCTATCGCCCTGTGTTGCCACCTTCAGGTACAATGGATCTGAACACCCAGATCTCTCTATATATCAATTTTCCCCAGGGCTTTTCCATTTACCATCTAGTTTGCTCTTGAATTGGATCTTCTAAAATGCATCACCTCACATTTTCCATTACTTCATTCAACTCTCCAATCTATTTATATTCTGCTGCATTCTCTGACAGTCCCCTTCACTATCTGCTACTCCACCAATCTTTGTGTCATCTGCAGACTTGCTAATCAGACCACCTATACCTTCCGATCATTTATGTATATCACAGACAACAATGGTCCCAGCATGGATCCCTGTGGAACATCATTGGTTACAGTTCTCCATTTTGAGAAACTCCCTTCCACTACTACTCTCTGTCTCATGTTGCCCAGCCAGTTATCTATTCATCTAGCTAGTACACCTTGGATGTCATGTGACTCCACTTTCTCCATCAGCCTACCACGGGAAACTTTATTAAACATCTTACTGAAGTCCATGTATATGATATCTACAGTCCTTCCCTCATCAATCAACCTTGTCACTTCCTCAAAGAATTCTATTAAGTTGGCAAGACATGACCTTCCCTGCACAAAACCATGCTGACTATCACTGATAAGCCCATTTTCTTCCAAACGTAAATTGATCCAATCCCTCAGTATCTTCTCCAGCAGCTTCCCTACCCGATGTCAGGCTCACTGGTCTATGGTTACTTAAGTTATTCCTGCTCCCCTTCTTAAACAGGGAGACAATATTAGCAATTCTCCAGTCCTCTGGGATCTCACCTGTGTTCAAGTTTGCTGCAAAGATATCTGTTAAGGCCCCAGCTATTTGCTCTTTTGCCTCATTCAGTATCCTGGGATAGATCCTATCTGGACTTGGGGACTTGCCCAACTTAATGCCTTTTAGAATACCCAAACCTTCCTCCCTCCTTATGCTGACTTGACCTAGAGTAATCAAACATCTATCCCTAACCTCAACATTCCTCATGCCTCTCTCCTTGGTGAATACTGATGCAATGTACTCATTAGGAATCTCACCCCTTTTCTCTGACTCCACACATAACTTTCCTTCTTTGTCCTTGAGTGGGCCAACCCTTTCTCTAGTTACACTCTTGCTCCTTATATATGAATAAAAAAAAGCTTTGGAATTTTCCTTAATGCTAAAAATCACACAACACTAGGTTATAGTCCAACAGGTTTAATAATCACCTGATGAAGCTCCGAAAGCTAGTGTGCTTCCAATTAAACCTGTTGGACTATAACCTGGTGTTGTGTGATTTTTAACTTTGTACATCCCAGTCCAACACTGGCATCTCTAAATCATTCCTTAATGCTGTTTGCTAACGATATTTCATGACCCCTTTTCGCCCTCTTAATTTATTGTTTCAGATTTCCTGATATTCTTCCAAAGCTTCATCTGTTTTTAGTCACCTAGACGTTAAGCATACTTCCTTTCTCCTCTTACCTAGTTTCACAATTTCACCTGTCTTCCATAGTTCCCTAATCTTGCCATCTCTATCCTTCATTTTCACAGGGACATGTATGCCCTGCACTCTAATCAACCTCTCTTTAAAAGCTTCCCAAATATCAAATATGGATTTACCTTCAAACAGCTGCTCCCAATCCACATTCCTCAGCTCCTGCTGAATTTTGCGATAGTTGGCCTTCCATAATTTAGCATTTGTCCTTTAGTAACACACTCATCTTTGTCCATGAGTATTCTAAAACTTACGGAATTGTGATCACTATTCCCAAAGTAATCCTTTACTGAAACTTTAACCATCTGGCCGGTTCATTCCCCAATGTCAGGTCCAGAATAGCCCCTTTCCAAGTTGGACTATTTACATATTGCTCTTTAAAATCCTCCTGAATGCTCCTTACAAATTCTGCTCCACCTAGACATCTAATACTAAGTGAATCCCAGTCGATATTGAGAAAATTAAAATTTTCTGTCACCATCTGCCTTACTGACTACACTTCTGGCATTAAAACAAATGCACCTCAGACCACCTGTCCCTTTGTATTGATATCTGCTGCCTGGTTACTCTTTCCCTTAGTCACGTTGACTTTATGATCAAGTCCTTACAGGCTTTAGTTACTACTTCCTTAATGTCCACTAACCTCCTCCTTTGGTTCCCATCCCCCTGTCCCATTAGTTTAAATTCTCTCCAACAGCATTAGCAAAAGCACCCGCAAGGATATTGGTTCCAGTCCGGCCAGGGTTAGTCCATCCAATTTGTAATAGTCCCACCTCCCCCCAATACCAGTCTCAATGTCCCAAAAATCTGAACCCTTCCCTCCTGCACCATCTTTCAAGCCTCACATTCATCCTGCCTTTTCTTTCATTTCTACTCTGACCAGCATGTATCACTGGTAGTAATCCTGAGGTTACTACCTCTGGGGTCCTACTTTTTAACTTGGCTCCTAACTCCTTAAACTCTGCTTGTAGGCCCTCATCCTATTTATTACCTATATCATTGGTGCTTATATGCACCACGACAGCTGACTGTTCACCCTCTCCCTTCAGAATGTTCTGCAACCGATCTGAGACATCACTGACCCATGCACCTGGGGGACAACTTCTTGTTTTCGACCACAGTATCGCCTATCTACTCCCCTTACAATTGGATCCCCATGACTAGAGTCCTTCCACTCTTTTACCCGCCCTTCTGTACAGCAAGGAAAGCCACAGTGCTATGAACCTGGCTATTGCTGCCTTCCCCTGATGAATCAACTCCCCCAATGCTTTCCAAAATGGTATAACTGTTTTGGAGGGAGATGACTGCAAAGTTATAATGCGGTAGTTCTGTGCTCATGTGATCTCACGTTCTAAGAAAACCTTGCAATAGTCGTACCATTTAAACTATTGGGACCGGAATCGCGCTAGAGCCAATACAGGCAAGGAAAGTTTACATTCTACAAATTGGCATTGAAGCCAATTTGTGTTGACGAAACACGTGCTATAGCAGAACTAACTGTGCTGGATACTGTAAATGCTATTGGCACTGCAACATTCCAGCAATAGTACTTAAGACTTTACTCCAGAGCTTGCTGCTCCCCTCGCCAAGTCATTCCAGTACACTTACAACACTGATATCTACCTAACAGTATGGAAAACTGTCCAGGTTTGTCCCATATTTCAAAAGCAGGACATATCCAACCCAATAAATTATCACCCCATCAGTCTATTCTCCATCATCAGTAAACTGATAGAAGGTATCATTAGCAGTGCTATCAAGCAACACCTGCTCAGCAACAACCTGCTCAGTGATGCCCAATTTGGGTTCCACCAGGGCCATTCATCTCCTGACCTCATTACAGCCTTGGTTCAAACATGGACAAAAGAGCTGAATTCCAGAGGTCGGGGGAAAGTGACAGTCCATGGCATCAAAGCTGCTTTTGACTGAGTGTGGCATGAAAGACCCTGAGCAATAGTGGAATCAATGGAAACTATGAGACTGAATGGAGATAAACCTGGCACATAGGAAATGATGATAGTTGTTGGAGGTCAATAATCTCAGCTCCAAGGTATGTCAGGGCAGTGTCCTATGCATAACCATCTTCGGCTGCTTCATCAAGCCTTGACATTCAATGATATTACCATTAAAAGTCAACTGGACTCACCATATGAACACAGTGGCTACAAGAGCAGGTCAGAGGCTAGGAATACTGCAGTGAGTAACTCACCTCCTGACTCCCCAAAGCCTGCCCACCATCTACAAGACACAAGTCATAAATGTGGTGAAAAAATCCCCACTTGCCTGGATGAGTACAGCTCCAACAACACTCAAAAAGCTTGAAACCATCCAGGACAAAGCAGGCCATTTGATTGGCATTATATCCACAAGCATCCACCTGCTCCACCACCAAGCAAGGAGTGAAAAATTATTTCAATCTCACTCCTGCCCCATAAAGACAATTGGTCTTTTGTACATCATTGTCACTAAGATGAAGCTGTAGCTCATTAAACTATTTCCAATTCTAATAAATTTTTACATAAATCTTCCAAGTTGTGGAACTTCTGGCCTCTTTCAGTCCTCTTTCCAACAATCTACAGACTCTTACTTGAGAAGTTTTATGCGCCAATAACTAATTGTTGATATATCACCAAACATTTTCTGTTTATCTTTGATACCTTGATTGTAATCCATTACCCTACAACAATTTAAGGGAAAATGAACATGATCAGATGAACTGCATGGAAAAATTATTTAATTCAACAGAATCTAAAGAGGTAAATTTCTAAATAAATCTTGCATTAACATTTAGTGAGGATGGTTCATTGAGTGGGCCTTTGTGTGAATCAGGTTAAAGTCAATATCACAAGGTATGATTTCCATTTCAGCTGAAATAGACTCGGGGCCTGTCTCTTTGTCCTAATAGTAATAACAAAAAAACTTTGCAATTTTCTGTGGCTCAGTGAATAAATGTGAAGGATCTTCCGTTTAGTCAGTGAACTACAGAAGAATTGACATTCAATATCTGTTTTGTGTGTAATCATTTCATCTTTTTAGATAAGTGTCTTTATTCCTGAGATTTTGCAAGTTAATTTGTTTATTGTTAGCACAATATTTCATGAAACAGAATAATCTGGATTGAAAGCATGTGCTTTGTTCCTTCAAATTCCTTTCACAAATATTTATTAATATCTTTGAGATTTAATCTTTACGAGTGGAAACTTGATGAATTTTGATAAATATAGCTGATAATTGATCTATTGTAAAATAATAAGCATTTTAAATGAACATCAGTCTATCACGCATCAGTAACCTCTTTTTAAATTATTGAGATGGCCCTTTAAAAAAGGGGAAAATGATTTTCGGGGTGGGAGGGTCACATAGTGATGTAGTAATGTCACTAGCCGAGCAATCCATAGCCTTAGACTAATGTTCTCATGAGTCTCTTACTAATGTGAACAGAGTGAACATTCCACCTCAGCAACAATGTTCCCTCTGAGTTGCACGATCACATGACTGCGTAGTCTGTCTGAGGATATGCAAGCCAATCAGCTTGCCATTACCCCGCAGAAACATTCACTTCTCGTTTCTCCAGTTACTACTGCACATAGGCCTCAGCAGTTTTGTTGGAGAAATTAAAGAAAATGTAGCTTGGCAGATGATTAAATTTGTGGGTGAAGCCTCCTTCCCTTACATCCTTTAAGATGGACCTGACAACCTTTGTAACTTTGACCTTACTATTACCTCGTGCAGCTCAGTGTCAAATTATTTGCCAGTGCTTTTATAGAACTGGAACATTGTACTCTGTTAAGGTGCTGTTTTAATATGAGTTGTTGATGTTGAGAATGTAGAAGAGATATGGAGAACGTTCCAGGCATATTTTGATTATGTGGTGTAACATACTGTGTTCTGTGGAGGTCATAAAAGATGTGTGTTGAGTTTGCTGCCTGTCATTTAAAAGTTGGCAATTAACATTAACTTCAAATCTGATTAGGTCTTCCCACACCTCTTATCAGCCATGTGTTACAGATCCTATTAGTTGATCAATTATCATAAAGTACCAGCCAGCAATATATGGCTGAAGTCTTTATTCTCAGAGCTCAATCCCAGAGCAATAATTATCTGGCAATCCAATTCCATTCACTAATGCTAATGGCTGTAATGAAAAATCCAGCATGTTTTACACAATAATAAAGAGCCTTGAAGAGATTAAAGCATTAAATACATATACCGCATGTTGGTGCATGTTTAATCGTAATTCTAAAGGGGCCTAAACATTTAGTTCATATTTCAATATATTTTAGCGTGGTGTAAAAACTAAGGCAATTAATTCTCAGAGTAAAATAGATTTGGTACCTTATTTATAGGTAATTTCTACTATTTGTTGTAAAATGATGTTACAAAATGATGATCTCCATGCACACTAATAACTTGTAAAATGTGATTAAAGTGAAAGTTTTAAGATTTCCAATGTAGCAAGCAAACTAAAAATCACCATCGACTGAATATTACTTGGAAATCAACTAATAGTCATAAGAACCAAATAAATATTTCAAGTTAGCTTTTTAACATGACTTATTTACTCTTGCCACATTTAAACATAAGTACAGAGGTTTTACCATTTTTGTCTAGGTTTGGAGAAATGTAAATTCAACATTAATTTGGGTGACCATGAACAAGCTTTATAGATGCAACTGTTCACAAGTATGAAAGAATATCTTGTGAAATCCCACAGACTTAGGCTCCACATCAATGAGATCTGATAGCATAATAAAATAGTTCCTTTCACAAATGCACAGTCTTTGAGTAAATTATAATTAGCTGTTTACTCCACAGGGGCATAATGTTCATCCTGGTAGCTTTCATTGTTCAGGTTATTGGCTGGTCAAGAGGTGGGTGGGACGATAGGGTTGTTACATCCCATGGCAGCCCCCTGCACTTGTTGGGAGCTTCTGATAGGTCTTTTGAGCCCAATATTTTCCCTTCCCCACTGTGTTGTACACAGTGATCACCAATCCTCACATCCCCTTTGCTGGGGCGTGCAAACCTGAGTCAAGCAAAATCCCGATGCCCACTTAACTGTCTATTGCCATTGAGGATTGGATGCAGTCAATTGGCATCAGCTGTCAGAAATGGGGATTCTTCCAGCGCTGCGGGAAAATGTATCACATCAAGTCATTGAAGTCAAGCTGGCAATGCAAAGCAGACTCAGCTTCGGCTTTTCTAGTTCCTACTAATTCAATAAAATCCTGGTCTACGGTGCAATACAGCACCAGGAGAACCGCAATTACACCATTGCTTGTTGCTGCTTGAAATGTACTGTCCTTCTGCAGTAGTTAATAATGCTGTAGGCCTCTGAGGGAATCTTGCATATGAACATTTTCCATACAATAAAAACCACTGCAACAGCAGTCTCTCAGGAAATAACACCTCTTAAGGATGCAACAATACCATTTTCGCTAAACAGTCTGACTGCAATGAAACAGTACCTCCAGGGAAATGCTGAGCAGAATCATCTAGTATTTAGCAAATCTTTACTACTTTCTTCAAATTAGTTTCCAGTAAATTTAGTTTCAATATTCAAATTTTGCAATATACCACAACCACTTAACAGCAATTAGTTCTTAGAGGACCTTGAAGAAATGTTAATGCTGTTGATTGCCGCAGTCAAAGTGGTGTTATTTCAACTTTAAAGCAAAACATTCATAGTCATATCTGTCATGATTCAGTTGGCAGCAATGTTTCCTTTGATCTAGAAGGTTGTAACCTTTTCATCCAAAAGACTTGAATGCAAAAAGCTAGGCTGCAAGTTCAGTGTAACACATGAGTAAGTGCTGCACTGTCAGATATGCTGTCTATTTAATGAAATATTAAACAAACCCTCTTCTACCCTCTCAGTTGAATGCAAAGTTTTATTATTAAGACTTAATAATTATTAAGAACAAACCCTGACGTCATGCCTAATAAGTATTTCTCAATCACTAAAATGGATGACCTGGTTTTTTTCATGTTGCTACTTGTGGGAACTGTTTGTATTACTTGGATGCCTGATTTTCAACATGATAGCAGTGAACATGCTTCAGGAACACTGAACTGGCTGTAAAGCCCTCTGAGACATCCTGAGAAAGTTGTAGTCTCTCATTCTTTTTTCTTTCCTTGTATTGTAATGAAATACGATGTAATTAAGAAGGCAGTGGGTAGTCCGAGTCTTTGTTTCAGTATAGAAACGTTAATTATTAACATCATAAGTTGAGGACAAAAGGGAAAAGTTTTAAGGAGGTGGGAAAGGCAAGTTTTGTCTTACACAGAGGATGGTAGGTTTCTGCAATGTGCTGCCAGAGAAGAGGAGGAATCAGATACAACAGCAATGTTTAAGAGGCATCATGATGGATACATGAGTGAGCAAGGAATAGAGGGACATGAACTTCTTGGATCAAAAAGTCTTTAGTTTAGAAAGACATCATGTGACGGCACAGTCTTGGTGGGCCAAAGGGTTTGTTTCTGTGCTGTACTATTCTGACATGCAGAAAATAGCCACTGATGAACTGCTTGCTGCTGACCTCAATAAATGTTCACAAAAACGCTCCTCAAGAATGGGTTTCCACTATTCCAATTTCCTAAGAAGCTCAGAATTTGGCACAATTTGTAAAGGATCTGTGGCATCAGAAGGCCAGGTAATCAGCCAATCAGGTTGAAGATGTCACACAGATAGTAAAGCTGGAAGCAAAAAACAGAGATTACATCATTTTCTGCTTTTATTTTAGTATTCCATTATTCGCATTCTTTTGTTTTTATGCTATTAATTCCTGACTTTTCTTACATGAATCCCACCTTGAGGAATTTCTGCTTTTCCTTCTGACAGGATTTTTGACTTGATTGCCTCTGCAAAGTGATGGCATTTATTGCTTACTATATCCTTTCCATTGCTGCATTAGATATCAGTCAACATTCACCTTTACAGAAAAGCTTCTTCCATGGCAATTGAATCTGGTTACAACTTATTTCACACAGATTCTAAATGAAATTCAACCCTTTGTGTTTTGGATCTACTCATCTTTATGAATAGACACCGAAAATTCAAAATTATTTAAATTGCTGTATTTGCCACATTCTGAGAACAACATCCAATGCTAAAAGCCACCTCATGCACATTTGAAAATTTACTCTTACACAGCAACTCTCTTCATGTCAAAACTGATCTGTAATTTAATTGACTCATCCAGTGCTTAACTTAAGCACGTTTCATTTTCCTCTCAGTTTAAAGGGCCACAGACTTTAACCATTCATGACCACCTTCATGCCTCTAGATCTCTGTTCTTCTTTGCTTTCATCTGACTCTTCTGTGAATCTCACAACTTGCCATGTACTCACAAGGCTCTCTGATCTTCTGCATTCTGAACCTGAATACTCAGTCCTCAGCAAAGTCATCAGTTTCATCCCATTAATGGTTCCATCTCAATTAATTTTGAGCTTGACATGACAGTAAGCTCCTCTCCTGTTGTCTTTGTCTCCACAGCCATTACCTTTTAGCCACTTAACAGAGCCATTTATCAATCTTCAATCTTCTTCCTCCACTAGAGTAAATCCTACCACTTACTTTCATGATGAAAGGTATCATTGTTAAAGTTTGAATTTTAATATGATGTTATATAATGAAAGTTACTTTTCTAAAGAGTGTAAAACAAAGGTTCGACAGTTATTCTAGAACAGTCACATAATCTATTTTGTATCAGAAAGCAAAGAACCCCAGGAATATTAACGGAAAATTATTTTGTTGTGTTTGTTTAATTTGGGAGGGTAAATTTGAAATCCATTGTCTTATGTTTGGTTCAAGATATTTAAGGGATAATTCTCGCTTAACGAACCCAATAAATTTGAAGGCAGTTCTGGGAAGATTTGACAGAGACAGGGGCGGCACAGCAGCTCAGTGGTTAGACCTGCTGCCTCACAGCCATTTGCTCCTTCAGACCTCCACCTTGAATACCTGGCAGCAACATCTCAACTGATGCTCCATGGACTCCAGCCGCATAAACCCCCTGTCCATGGACCTGGACATTGGAGCTTGCCAGTGTTTCTGTATCGTCATGGCATCTCCGATCCACTGACAGTACAATTCTGCATTTTAATGCTACACCTCAGGGTGCATCAGAAATTTTCATTGCAATGCAGCACTAAAGTCACTTCACACACCAAGGATTGACAGTAAGCTCACAGACTGGACTAGGCCACATCTGAAGGCTGTTAGATCATAGAACAATACAGCACAGAACAGGCCCTGTGGCCCTCGATGTTGCGCGGACCTGTGAACAATTCTCAGCTCGTCCCCCTACACTATCCCATCATCATCCATGTGCTTATCGAAGGATTGTTTAAATCTCCCTAATATGACTGAGTTGACTAATTAGCAGGTAATGCATTCCACCCCCTTACCATTCTCTGCATAAAGAACCTGCCTCTGACATCTGTCTTAAATCTATCACCCCTCAATTTGTAGTTATGCACCCTCGTACACGCTGACATCACCATCTTAGGACCTGAACTGCACACAATACTCCAAATGTGGTCCAGCTAAGATTTTATACAGCTGCAGCATGGCTTGCCAACTCAATGCCCCTAACCAATGAAGATGAGCTTATCATTTGCCTTCTTTATCACCTTTTCCACTTGTGTGGCCACTTTCAGGGAGCTATGGATGTGCACCCCAAGGTCCCTCTGTATATCAATGCTCCAAAGGGTCCTGCCATTTACTGTATACTTTCCTCTTGCACTTAACCTCCCCAAACATACTTGTCTGGATTAAATTCCATCTGCTATTGCTCTGCCCAGCTTTCCAATTGATGTATATCCCACTGTACCCTTCCTCACTATCTACAACCGCATCAACTTTCATGTCATCTGCAAACTTATTAAGCAGAATACTTATATTTTCATCCAAATCACTTATATACATTACAAACAAAAAAACCCATTCTTTTCCGCATGTAACTAAATCCTGTCCCTAAGAATCTGCTCCAATAATTTCCCTGTTACTGATGTAAAGCTCACCAGCCTATAATTCCCTGGATTATTCCTGTTACCCTTCTTAGTGCAAGGAACAACATTGACTATTCTCCAGTCCTCTGGGACCTCATTTGCGACAAAAGAAGCTCAACTCTAATTTCAGTGTGACCTCCGAGAGACTTCCTTTTTAAAAATATATTTGTTCAAGGGAAATGATAATTGCTCATCTTTATTTCCCTTGGACCTAAGTGGCTTATTAGGGACATTTTAGAGGTGCTTAAGAGGTGACCACATTGCTGTGAGTCTGGAGTCACATGTAGGCCAACCTGGGTAAGAATGGCAGATTTCCTTCCTTAAAGGACATGAGGGAACCAGCTTGGTTTTTAATGCAGTTCCCATAAATATGTCTAGCTTTCAGTTGCATGGTTATACATAGAGTCATAGAGATGTACAGCATGGAAACAGACCCTTCGGTCCAATCCGTCCATGCCGACCAGATATCCCAATCCAATCTAGTCCCACCTGCCAGCACCTAGCCTATCCCTCCAAACCCTTCCTATTCATATACCCATCCAAATGCCTCTTAAATGTTGCAATTGTACCAGCCTCCACCACATCCTCTGGCAGCTCATTCCATACACGTACCACCCTCCAAGTGAAATAGTTGCCCCTTAGGTCTCTTTTATATCTTTCCCCTCTCACCCTAAATCTATGCCCTCTAGTTCTGGACTCCCCCACCCCATCGAAAAGACTTTGTCTATTTATCCTATCTATACCACTCATAATTTTGTAAACCTCTATTAGGTCACTCCTCAGCCTCCGACGCTCCAGGGAAAACAGCCCCAGCCTGTTCAGCCTCTCTCTGTAGCTCAGATCCTCCAACCCTGGCAACATTCTTGTAAATCTTTTCTGAACCCTCTCAAGTTTCACAACATCCTTCCAATAAGAAGGAGACCAGAATTGCACGCAATATTCCAACAGTGGCCTAACCAATGTCTTGTACAGCCGCAACAGGACCTCCCAACTCCTGTATTCAATACTCTGACCAATAAAGGAAAGCATACCAAATGCCTTCTTCACTATCCTATCTACCTGTGACTCCATTTTCAAGGAGCTATGAACCTGCACTCCAAGGTCTCTTTGTTCAGCAACACTCCCGAGGACCTTATCATTAAGTGTATAAGTCCTGCTAAGATTTGCTTTCCCAAAATGCAGCACCTCGCATTTATGTGAATTAAACTCCACCTGCCACTTCTCAGCCCATTGGCCCATCTGGTCCAGATCCTGTTGTAATCTGAGGTAACCCTCTTCGCTGTCCACTACACCTCCAATTTTGGTGTCATCTCCAAACTTACTAACTGTACCTCTTATGCTCGCAACCAAATCATTTATGTAAATGACAAAAAGTAGAGGGCCCAGCACCAATCCTGCCTCTTGCTCTCTTAGCAGTCAATCACTTTGAGTCTGTATGGATGCTCACAGCATCCCTCCATAGCCTTATCCTTCCTTTTTGCACTTTTCCCCACAACCAAAAATGTCAGGCTCACAGTATTTCATTGCCTTATCACTTAGTGCAGACACAAAGCCAGGAAACTTGTCATGGTTGTCAGCAGCCCTCAGTCAAGACAAGGTGGCCTCAGGAAGTCCCAGCACAATAGGTATGGAAAGTATGAGGCTTTTTCCCAAGGTGGAGAGATCAATTACTTGGGGACACAGGTTCAATGTATGAGGGATGGAAATTTTTAAAAAGATGTATGAGGCAAGTTTTTTTACACAAATGGTGGTGATTGCCTGGAATGCATTGGCAGAGGAGGTCGTGGAAGCGGACACAACAATAGCATTCAAGGAGCACCTGGACTAATACATGAATAGGAAGGGAACAGAGGGTTACAGATCCTGTAATTGAAGACAGTTTCAGTATGGAAGGTCAAAATATGTTGAAGCAGGCTTGGTGGGCTGAAAGGTCTGTGCCGGTGCTGTATTGGTCTTTGTAAGGGGTTGGGATGTCATGTTGCGACTATATGGGACATTGGTTAGGCCACTTTTAAAATGTGCAATTCTGGTCTCCCTACTTCAGAAGGATTTTGTAAAACTTGAAAGGGTCCAGAAAAGATTAACAAGGATGTTGCTAGGTTTGGAGGATTTGAGTTATCGGGAGAGGCTGAATAGGCTGGCGCTGTTTTCCCTAGAGCATTAGAGGTTAACGGGTGACCTTGAGGTGCATGTATAGGGTAAATAGACAAGGTCTTTTCCCTGAGGAAGGGGAGTTCAGAACTAGATGGCATAGGTTTAGGTTGAGAACGGAAAAATTTAAAGGGACCTAAGGAGCAACTCTTTCACAGCGAGGGTTGTGCATGTATGGAATGAACTGCCAGAGGAAGTGGTGGAGGCTGGTACAATTACAACATTTAAAAGGCATCGGAATGGATATATGAATAGGAAGGGTTTAGAGGGATATGGGCCAAGTGATGGCAAATGGGACAAAATTAGGCTAGGATATCTGATCGGCATGGACGAGTTAGACCGGAGGGTCTGTTTCTGTGCTGTACATCTCTATGACTCTATAACTCTTTGACTCTACGACAGCCTTCAATACTAATCCAGGTGTTTGGACATGATCATGCTAGTCAGGCCAGGCAGCATTAAAGGAACAGGAGAATCAACATTTCTTTGATGCAGCCTGGCCTGCTGCGCTTTTCCAGCAACACATTTATAAGCTCTGATCTCCAGCATCTGCAGTCCTCACTTTCTCCTCCATGCTAGTCAGGGTCAGGAACCTCACCTCATTAGAAGTGAGCAGCTGAATGATAGGAACCCCACCAGCCATCCTGATTCTTTCTATCCTATTGTAAGCAGTTTTCTCCTGAAATGAGAGAAACGGAGGAACTGAGTGAGAGAAAAGTGGCTGGCACAGCAGTTAATCCAAGTCCTGGTGGGAGGAAGGTGGTGAGGTCTGTCAAGCAACTGAGTAGGCGGCAAAAAGAACATACAGAATATTGATGTGGGGGACTGGGGAGGGTGACAGTGAGAGTGAGCAATGGAAGATGTTTCACAAATAGTGACTGTGATAGAACAACAAGTTTGGATGGCCAAGGAAATAATAACAGAGAGTGAGTCTGATGTATCAGAGAGAAAATAGTGACACTTATCCTGGAAGACTATAGAAGTACATTGACCAAAGTTCTACACAAATGGACCGAGGGCAGAGACCACACTGACTGGTCTGGTGTGGTGGCCTCTTTTGCTAGTAATGAAGAAGTGGACATCTTTCCTCCATACCATACCACCCCATTCATCAGGACTTCCAGGATGTGAAACATAGGAAAAATCACCAATTTACTCTTCTCTGCTATGGTCAGGGCATGTATCATGAGCCATACAGGGCAGCTTCAGACTGGGAACAAAACAGTCTTTTAGTGACAGTGCCATCACCATGGTGCCAGTCCATTCTGGGATATCTCAACAGTGGCCAGTTCTTCTGGCTACAATGTGTGGTACAATCAGATTAGCATTGTACTAAGGTATTGCTGTAGAGACAGGCTAGGTAATTAAGGAAGTAGGCTTGCTAAGGTTGCACAAGAAATCTCACCATATCACATGGAGAGAAGCCTTCCATAAATCTTGACAAAGTTGACATTTATAAGATTTAGCCCAGGAAGTTTCTAAAATTAGTACTGCACAAGATAGTACATGCTGAATATTGGTTACTTAAGTATAGATGTAAAGCTTGATATGATGTTTATTTGAGGAACATCATTTTTTACGCATGCTGATATGCACAAAAGCTCAATGTATATGAATGAAGGCCTACAACAGTAATTCTGTTTGTGAGAAAGGAAATTACATCTTTTGCATCAAATGTTTGCTCATTGTTTCTTGAATCTAATGGAACTGAAGGCAGTATAATGACTATAGGCAGCACGGTGGCACAGTGGTTAGCACTGCTGCCTCACAGCACCAGAGTCCTGGGTTCAAATCCTGCCTCAGGCGACTGACTGTGTGGAGTTTGCACATTCTCCCCGTGCCTGCGTGGGTTTCCTCCGGGTGCTCCGGTTTCCTCCCACAGTCCAAAGATGTGCAGGTCAGGTGAATTGGCCATGCTAAATTGCCCGTAGTGTTAGGTGAAGGGCTAAGTGTAGGGGTATGGGTGGGTTGTGCTTCGGCGGGTCGGTGTGGACTTGTTGGGCCGAAGGGCCTGTTTCCACACTGTAGGTAATCTAATCTAATCTAATCTAGGAGCTCTGATTACAACAAATGTGTGAAGAGTAAGTAATTGAATTCTCTATCTACATCAGCCTTTGTTTAAATTATCTTCCTAGAGACCAGTTATACGTAACAACTGTAAAACTAGTCAATTGAACAGCAATGATAATCAAGTTGAAGATAGTTTTAGTTTCAAACTTTCTATTTTAAGATTCATTATTGAATAAATATTGAAGGTTCCGGAAGATTGAGAAAATACAAAATGATTGTATAACGTTTGCTGGGCAAAGCATCACAAGGCAGTTATGCTTGAAAGTGTCTGTTTTAACTTAAAATGGAATAGAATATTTGTAAAAGATAATAGCAAGATCATTCTAAACATATCTACTTGGAGCCAGGCCCATATGAATTGGTTATCATGGGGGTGAAAATTCAAACTGTAAGCTATTAAAATATAAGTGGCAGTTTTCATGACTTCTTAAAGTGCATTATAGCATAACTAAAGCTGTTTGATGAGAGACAGACAAAGTGACAAAAGTACGTCTGTGTGGATGAAACATTACTCTGGTGGGCTTTGATATAGAAATTAGTCCTGGAATACTAGGTAAAAACAATGACTGCAGATGCTGGAAACCAGATTCTGGATTAGTGGTGCTGGAAGAGCACAGCAGTTCAGGCAGCATCCAAGGAGCTTCGAAATCAACGTTTTGGGCAAAAGCCCTTCATCAGGAATAAAGGCAGTGAGCCTGAAGCGTGGAGAGATAAGCTAGAGGAGGGTGGGGGTGGGGAGAAAGTAGCATAGAGTACAATGGGTGAGTGGGGGAGGGGATGAAGGTGATAGGTCAGGGAGGAGAGGGTGGAGTGGATAGGTGGAAAAGGAGATAGGCAGGTAGGACAAGTCCAGACAAGTCATGGGGACAGTGCTGAGCTGGAAGTTTGGAACTAGGGTGAGGTGGGGGAAGGGGAAATGAGGAAACTGTTGAAGTCCACGTTGATGCCCTGGAGTTGAAGTGTTCCGAGGCGGAAGATGAGGCGTTCTTCCTCCAGGCGCCTGGTAGTGAGGGAGCGGCGGTGAAGGAGGCCCAGGACCTCCATGTCCTCGGCAGAGTGGGAGGGGGAGTTGAAATGTTGGGCCACAGGGCGGTGTGGTTGATTGATGCGGGTGTCCCAGAGATGTTCCCTAAAGCACTCTGCTAGGAGGCGCCCAGTCTCCCCAATGTAGAGGAGACCGCATTGCGAGCAACGGATACAATAAGTGATATTAGTGATGTGCAAGTAAAACTTTGATGGATGTGGAAGGCTCCTTTAGGGCCTTGGATAGACGTGAGGGAGGAGGTGTGGGTTCAGGTTCATCTAGCTTATCTCTCCACGCTTCAGGCTCACTGCCTTTATTCCTGGAATACTAGGGTTGAGTGAATCAGTTTTCAAAGAGCACTACAACTTTGGTCTGGCATGGCAAGGAGAAATGAACATGCTGAAAACATGAGAATAAATTCAGACTTATTTCTGTAATGCTACATATCTGCCATAAGTGTTGTGCAGAGAAATGTTGGTTGTAAGATATATCACAATCCCATTAGTTAGTAAATGGGAAAGTACATTTACGTTGGTCTTATGCATTCGTTGCCTCTGATGAGTTTAGTTTGTTTGTTACAATAATGGTCTTAAAATCTGAAATCAGAGCTTCAATAATGTCCAGAACACTCTTGGAAATTAATTTAGTTAAAATTAAACATTGTTCTTTATAGGAATACAATAGCTTCATAGTTTCACACTAATTGTATGCACCAATACTGTATATGTGGGCTGCAACATTACCTCACTCGATTTAGGCCCCTCCTTGAATTTATTTTTCATTTATTTTCTCTGATCTCAGATTTGATTTTGACCATTCTATGAATATTTATAACAACTCTCATTAATGTCTCTGATTCTAATATTAGCTGTGGCATCCTTAGACCATTGGAAATCAGACACAAGTCTCTTTTCACTTTTAAATGTGAGATCATTCAAGTGGTTTTTGCCTTTTGATAGAATAAAATATTCTCTGAGCATTTTCCTTTGATGATGCAAAGTACTGAAACATAATTTTCAGAATAATTTTAAAACTATTTGACAGAAGAGCAGTTAAGATTAGAACATTTATTTATCATCTTTGAAACGTCTATACATTGACTCTTTCATATTTTCAATAAATCTACGGATCAAGTGGCTGGAATACCTATCTAAAGCTGACTGAGTCCTTTTACACATATGCTGCCTCAATGATTACTGCAATTTTTGTCATCTGGGCCAATATGATTAGGAAGTAGATTTGAGGGATAAATTTTTAAAACCTTCTTTTCCACTTTCCTTAGTACAGGTGAGGTCCTGGTGCATGAAGAAATCATGGATCTGTACTACTTTGTCATCTGTCTCTCCCTTATTGCCAGCCCCTTGACCATGAGGAATTCCAAGCACCACTATACTGCTGTTGACATTCAACCTCCAGTTCCCATCTCATTTTTGTTGGAGTAGTGAGTGAGTTTGTATTCACCAACAAAATATTGGACAACAATCAAGTCAAATTGGACTAGTTCTGTTTAGGAAACCTGGTCAGCATGGGTGAATTGGGCTGAAGCGTCTAGTTACATGCTATATCACTCTATAACTCGAATGTACATATGCTTAGCTTTGATTTTAAAATTTATTTCTCTTTTACATCGAATAAACTTTGGATCTAAATTGAATTTGTTTCCATTAGCACATTTCCTGGTACGCGTTCAATCTTGAAACATTAGCATTTTTAAATGTTAGTCTTGCTTTGAAAACAGACTTGTTTCATGCCATATGTGACAATGACAGTCTGTGAAACTAGCTTGATTCACTTTTGTAGCATTTTATTTTGAGTGGATTATGTGTATTTATTCACAATATGCAACTAGTATACATATTAACCAGAAGTCTAAATACTGTTTAATATTGTTTGTAATTGCTATAGACAGTTTCTCAATAATGTATTGGTAATTGAATGCAATGGTGTCAAAGAAAACTTGCAATTTGGTAACAATATTTGCAACTGCTTTTCATTTTGATTAATTACACACTTCAAAGCAACAAATTACTTTACTGTTTCTTTTTTGCCTTGTGTTATAATTCATTGCTGTAGTTTGACTATTTGTTGTCTTATATTTGCTATTAATTATACCAGAGACACACTTGTATTCAATTTTAAATAGAGTTAATTCCAATAAGATTGCTTCTAAATGTGAGTAAGTGGAATTGGAGAATTTACAATAAATCAATTAACCTTTCCATATGGAAAAATTAGTCAAATGAATGTCGACAATTACTTTGAAATTCTATTCATGCTGAGCCTTAAGGCGATGACACAGAGAAACATTGTAATTTATAGGATATCATTGACCAGTTCGGAATGGAGTGTAGCACCTGAGCTGTTATAATCTACTACAGTTCTTTTAATTTCAACTAAGTGCCAATCATCACAGAGTAAAATTATCAGCAATACAATAGAGTAGAGTAATCTAAATGTAATTTCAAATTCCTGCACACTTTAACATCTAGGAATGAACCTAAGAATCAAAGTGATGTGTCCCTCCTGCTGCATTTGAAGTTTCATTTCATATTAACTGACAACACTGCATGGAGCAAAACTTTCACTTTGGCTGCAATTGATTCAAATGTAATCATATTTTTGATGTGGTGCTGGTTAGGTTACAATTCAACTTTCTGCTGAAATGTATTTATATAATCGCACACACAAATTTCCATCAGCCAACAAATTCAGGTGGCTGAAGAGAAAGCAATTATTCATGTTATTTTCTTTTAAAAAATCTTTGAATCTTTAAACGTAGTATTTTTATCAACTTTATATGCTAAAAATGTCTTTGTTATCAAAAAAAACATTTATAATGAGGGTGTGCTATGAGTAAATTACTTAAAACTGTACTGAATGATTTATTAGTGTCAGTGGTGCACATTGGCCAGTTTCTCAACAAATATCTTGTGATAAGAAAATTATTGTTGACAAGAACCTGAGGACCTTGGAAAATAAATACAAGTCCATGAAAAGAAGGACAAATCTAACCAGGCCAAATACCACCCCATCTGTCTAACTCTCAGTCATCAAAAAAGTGATGCTAGCAATCATCAATAATGTAATCAAGCAGCACTTGCTTAGCAATAACTGGCTCACTAACACTCAGTTTGGGTTCCATCAGGACCACTTAGCTCCTGACCTCATTGGTCCAACCGTGGACAATAGATCTGCAACTCCAGAGATGAGTTGAGAGTGATAGCATTTGACTGAATGTAGCTTCAAGGTGCCTCAATAAAACAAGTGCTAATGAGAAATGGGGGTACTGTCTTCTCTGGTTCCAGTCATTCCTAGCACAAAGGAAAATGTTTGTATTGTCAAAGTCAAACATCTCAGCCATGGAACATCACTATGGATAGTGTTACAGGCTAACCATCTTCAGGTGCTTCATAAATTACCCTCCCTTTATCATAATGTCAGATGTGAGTATGTTCACCAATAATTCTACAATGTTCAACATGATCCTGATCCTAGAAATTCTAAGGCAATCTGCATCCATATGCAGCAAGGCTTGGATAACATCCAAACTTGGACTGATAAGTGGCAAATAGCATTTGTGCCACATAAGTGCCAGACAACACTAGTTTGGCAGGGGGGTGGGAATCAGAACCACATGTCTGAGAGGGGGACAGTTGCAGATTGGGCAGTAACAGGATGTATTGAATCTATCGGGAAGGTTTCTCACGCAATGAAACAAAGGGATTGGTTAATGTGTTTCTGCTTTAATGCAAGGGGTGTCCAAAATAAAAGTGACAAACTTAGAGCATACATCAGTACTTGGGGCTAAGATGTTGTGGCCATAACGGAGACATGGGTTTCACAGGGGCGGGATTGGTTGCTTGATGTTCCAGGGTTTAGAACGTTTAAAAAGAACAGGGATGGTGGAAAAAGAGGAGAGGATGTAGCATTGCTAATCAGAGAGTGCATCACAGCTACAGAAATGAAGATTGTTGAGGAAGGTTTGTCTATTGAGTCAGTATGGGTGGAACAGCAAGGGAACAGCCACCACATCGAGGGTTTTCTACAGACCACCTAATAGCAGTAGAGAGATCGAAGAACTCATAGGCGGGCAGATTCTGGAAAAATAGAGAAGTGACAGGGTTCTTGTGGGTGATTTCAACTTTCCCAATATCGACTGGAACCTCCTTAGTGCAAATGGTTTGGATGGAGCTGTTGTTGTCAGGTGTGTTCAGGAGGGTTTCCTTACTCAATATGTAGACAGACCGATGAGGGGAGAGGCCAATTTGGATTTGGTACTCGGCAATGAGCCAGGACAAGTGTCAGATCTCGTGATGAGAGAACATTTTGGTGACTGTGATAACAACTGCCTCACATTTACCATAGCCTTGGAGAGGGAAAGGGAAGATATTTAATTGGGGAAAAGGAAATTATGACACTATCAGACGGGAGTTGGCAAGTACCGACTGGGAGCT
Source organism: Chiloscyllium plagiosum (assembly GCF_037043375.1). Classification (NCBI taxonomy): domain Eukaryota; kingdom Metazoa; phylum Chordata; class Chondrichthyes; order Orectolobiformes; family Hemiscylliidae; genus Chiloscyllium; species Chiloscyllium plagiosum. The sequence goes on from NW_028270149.1 coordinate 62,309,645, forward strand.
ATTGTTCCACAGAAAGGGCACAGCAGACATGTGGAAATTATTTAAGGAGCAGTTGTTGCGAGCAATGCACAAATTTGTTCCTCTGAGACAGGTAAGAAAGGGTAAGATTAAGGAGCTTTGGATGACGAGGCCAAAGGAGCTTCTCGTCAAAGGGAAGAAGGCAGCTTATGTAAGGTGGAAGAAGCAAGGGTCTAGCACAGCTTTAGAGGATTACAGGCTTGCTAGAAAGGAACTCAGAAATGGACTGAGGAGAGCCAGGAGGCGGCACAAGAAAGGCTTGGCAGAAAGGATTAGGGAGAACCCAAAGGCATTTCACTCATATGTGAGGAATAAGAGAATGATCAGGGAGAAGGTAGGGCCAATCAGGGATAGTGGAGGGAACTTGTGCGTGGAGTCTGAGCAGATAGGAAAGCCCTAAATGAATTTTTTGCTTTGGTTTTCACCAAGGAAAGGGACCTTGTTGTGAATGAAAACTTAGAAGAGCCGGGATACAGTCTTGACCAGATCAAGATTGGTGGAGTTGATGTGCTAGAAATTTTGGCAAACATTAAGATTGATAAGTCCCGTGGGCCAGACCAGATTTATCCTAGGCTGCTCCAGGAAGTGAAATAGGAGGTTGCTAAGCCGCTGGAGAGGATATTTGCCTCCTCACTCTCCACGGGAGTCGTACCAGAGGGTAATAGGGAAATCCCTGGCAATTACAGACCAGTCAGTCTTATATCTGTGGTCAGCAAAGTTTGGAAAGAATTCTGAGGGATAGGATTTATGACTATTCGACAAAGCATAATGTGATTAAAGGCAGTCAGCATGGCTTTGTGAGGGGCAGGTCATGCCTCACAAATCTTATTGAGTTCTTTCAGGAGGTGACAAGACAGGTCGACAAGGGTCGAGCAATGGATGTGGGGTATATGGACTTCAGCAAAGCATTTGATAATGTTCCCCATGGTAGGCTCATTCATAAAGTCAGGAAGTATAGGATACAGGGAGATTTGGCTATCTAGATTCAGAACTGGCTGGCTGACAGAAGGCAGAGAGTGGTTGTATATGGAAAGAATTCTGCCTGGAGGTCAGTGTCGAATGGGGTCCCATAGGGTTCTGTTCTTGGGCCTCGTTCTTTGTAGTTTTTATAAATGACTTGAATGAGGAGGTTGAGGGGTGGATTAGTAAATTTGCAGATGACACAAAGGTTAGAGATGTTGTCAATAGCATCGAGGGCTACTGAAGGCTGCAGCGCAACATTATCAAGATGCAGAGCTGGGCTGAGAAATGGCAGATGGAGTTCAACCTGGATAAATGCGAAGTGATGCATTTTGGAAGGTAGAACTCAAATGCTGAATATAGGATTAACAACAGGATTCATGGCAGTATGGAGGAACAGAGGGATCTGGATGTGCAAGTACATTGACCCCTCAAAGTTGCCACCCAAGTGGATAGGTTGTTAAGAAGGCATGTGTATTTTGGCTTTCATTAACAGGGGGAATCAAGTTAAAGAGCTGCGAGGTTTTGCTGCAGCTCTACAAATCCCTGGTGAGACCACACTTGGAATATTGTGTCCAATTCTGGTTGCCCTACTATAGGTAAGATACAGAGGCTTTGGAGAGGGTGCAAAGAAGGTTTACTAGGATGCTGCCTGGACTGGAGGGCTTGTCTTAGGAAGAAAGGTTGAATAAGCTCAGACTTTTCTCTCTGAAGAAAAGGAGGAAGAGAGGAGACCAGATCAAGGTACATAAGATAATGAGTGGAATAGATAGAGTCAATAGCCAGAGCCTTTTCCCCAGGGCAGGATTGACTGGTATGAGGAATCATACTTTGAAGATATTAGGAGGAAGGTATAAAGGAGACGTCAGAAGTAGGTTCTTTACGCAGAGAGTTGTGAATGCATGGAATGTGTTACCAGCTGTGGTAGTGGAAGCAGAGTCATTAGGGACATTTAAGCGACTGATGGACATGCACATAGATAGCAGTGAGTTGGGGTACATAGGTTAAGTTATTATACTTTACATTAGGATTAAACCTCGGCACAACATCGTGGGCCAAAAGGCCTGTTCTGTGCTTTACTTTTCAATGTTCTATGTTCTAACAATCATCTCAAACAGGAGAATTTTCCTCTGCCTAGTGAAACTATGACAGGACAAGACTTTAGCAGTCACTGTAGCATCAGCTCATTTTCTGGGAACAGTTAATTTATTGGGATGACTTGTGGTGCAGTGGTAAGATCCCTACTTCTAGGTTAGAAGTTCTGGAATTCAAGCCTCAGTTCAGGGCTTCATAGCAATGGAATAAAATCCATCATGTGACTAAACAGATTGATTATCAAAGCATAAATTCCTCCAATGTGTGTGTAGCAAGTTGATCAGAGTGAAAGTCTCTTGGTCTGCCAGAACCTGCAGAAGGCAAAGGCATATATTATAATTTCTTACCAAGCATAACCATGGACCTAGTCCAATGTCACCAATGCACTCTTTCCAAATGCTGCAAGGAGTAGAAATGAATGGATGTCCAGAAAGAATCAAGAAAACCCCTGTGAGATAACAGCCTATTTGGCATAATCAAATATCATGACAGTGCAAGATAACATGTTGTACAAAGAGAATAGAGCTACTATAACTAAGGAATTAAGAGGAGAGATGATAGAGAATATTCATGCAAGTGACCAATGAACTGGGGCTAGTCTGAGAAAGACAAGAGAAGTCCTCTACTGGCCAATCGTGAGCAGTGAAATTATGGACTAAATCCATCAGTGCAATGCTTGGAATGAAAATCAAGCTAAAGAGCCATGGGTGATACGATATCTCAGATAGAACATTGACAAAACTGGAAGCGTTTCTCTTTGTTCTTGCAGTGACTAATTGTCCTGTACTGCACAGTACTATTCTGACAATTGAGGAAATAGACCAGATGACTTCAATGACTACTGTTGAGGTTCTACAGTGCTTGAAAGCCCACTTTTGTAGTTAGGGTATTCTAGAAACTATGGAGGGTGACAATAGTCCTCAGTTCACAAGTGGAGAATATCTCAATTTTAAAATTAATACTTTTGCTTGCAAATTCTTTCATGATATTTTTCCGCCATAGTTCCATAATCTTCTCCATGTTTACAAAACTAACCCTAAAGATTAAAGTCATTAACTTTAATTACTATTATTAATAACCATCCTTTCAAATATAAAAGTCATGATGCCTCAAATTTCCTCCCTTTATTGACATGCTTAGATTGCTTACATCCCTGCTTTAAAATGCTTATCCAAATTTACCTCTTTGACCAAACTTTTGGACAATGATCCTAAATTCTCCTTATTTTATTCAGTGCTAAAGTTTGTTTGATAAATTTATTTTGAAGCTACTTGAGTTGTTTCGCAGTGTTATAGGTCCTGTATAATGTGTTTTTTGTAGTGTTAGATAACTAAGTTTCCAGTGTACCCTTAATAAAAAGCTCTGATTCCACAAATATGGTGAAACATAATTTAATAAACATAACTTATTAGAAGTCACATATGCATACAAGAAGTGTTTTGATTGGTTATGACTCTGTCAGTTTAATGATTTGTTTGTTCTTTGAACAATCCGTTATTCCTTCAAGTTAATGCTTCTATTTTATAATTACTCACTCATTAGTTTGTATGCCTTTTAGCATATGTTCCATCAGGCAATCAAAAGCCAAACTGCAACTGGTTTGCAACAAATAATAATTTTTGATGTTTTTATTTTTCAAAGATTGGTATGGCTTTTCAAGATTAATTTGTGTTTTTTTTCTCTGAAGTAACAAATCTTTAGGAATCACATCTTACATCTACCTGTAAGTAATGTTTCAAGTTGCACTTTGAACATTCTTACTGAATGTTCACTCATGATTTTCAAATTCCAAAGGCACCATCAGAATTGAATAAGTGGCAGATATTTTGTTTGAAATTCATACTACATTCTTAAAGCTGGGTTGCAAATCTGGTTAATTCATAGGAATCTATGGACTTTATTAATTCATTAAAAACACAATCAGATAGGGATACTTAATTTTTAACTTGGCCATACAAAAAAAAACTCCTACTTGATAACAGTTTCATAGAAATCATTGAAACCCTACAGTGTGGAAACAGGCCATTTGGCCCATCTAGTCCACACCGACCCTGCAAAGGGTAACTCACCTGGACCCATTCTCCTGCCCTGTTGCTCTAGATTTACTCCTTATTAATGCACTTAACTACACTTCCCTGAATTACAAACAATTTAGCATGACAAATTCACCTAGCCTGCACATCTTTGGATTGTGGGAGGAAACCGGAGCACTCGAAGGAAACCCATGCAGACATGGGGAAAACGTGCAAACTCTACACAGACGGTCACCCGAGATTGGAATCAAATCCAGATCCCTGGCGTTGTGAGGCAACAGTGCTAATCACTGAGCCACCATGCTGCCCTATTTGTTTGTTTTTTTTCATTCTTCAGAGATTTGAGTTCACTGTCTGGGCCAGCATTTATTCTCAATTCCTCGTTTCCCTTGAGAACTAGTGGTGATCAACCATGAAGTGTAAACAAAATTAATAATTTTGGATGCATTTACAAAATATTCGTTTGGCGATATCAAATGTTGAGATTATTTGTTTGCAGTTTGGGTTTCATCCAGAGATGAATACAATCACCTGGCTTCATGTCTGCCTAGCTGCATTTTAACTATCCTGTTTAAGACAAAGTTCTGTGCAAGCATGTCTCCTCCAATTATGGAATATACCTCAGAACAAGGCTTTTCATTCTATTTTCTTTGTGCTGCTTTTTTGAAAGCGCTATCTGATTAATCCCATGTCACTGCTCTTTTCCAATGGCCCTGCATTTGTTTTTCCTTTGCAAGTACATAATCCAAGTGCATAACTTGCTTTTCCAATACTCTTAGTTCATTCCAGGTCATTGCATCCATTAGAAACTATATTGGTTAGGGAGTCAACATTAAAGTTAAGGGAGGTAAATCTTTGAGCTCTTGTTATTCTTCCTAAATTTGATAACTAGGCTCATGCTGTAATTTTTCACAGTTGACTCCTAAACTGTACTTTGTGCTGTGTTAGATATTTTATATTCTTCTACATTTTCAGGATACGTGAAATTCTTTATGAAACTGAATGAACTCTTTAGATTAGATTACCTACTCTATGGAAACAGACCCTTCAGCCCAACAAGTCCACACTGACCCTCTGAAGAGTACCTCACCCAGACTCAATCCCCTACATTTACCCTGAATGCTATGGACAACTTAGCACAGCCAATTCACTTGACCTGCACATCTCTGGATTGTGGGAGGAAACCAGAGCACCCAGCCGAAACCCGTGCAGACATGAGGAGAATGTGCAAACTCCACACAGACAGTCGCCTGAAGTGGGAATCAAACCCAGGTCCCTAGTGCTGTGAGACGTCAGTACTAACCACTGAGCCACTGTGCTGTCCCCAAACCTTCCCCTTACACTTACTAGAAGACAGTCTAACTTTAAATACCTTAACATATTCATATGCCTCTATAGGTTAAATAATCAAGTAACATCTAATTTAGTTACATCAGTCACTTCCTACAACTCATTGAATATAAATATATTACAAAGCCTTGAAATATAAGCCTGAGTACTTCTAAAAAATAATATTCAATATTGATGAAAATGAGGCTCATTGTACAAAGCCTCCAGTAATCTGAATGTCCTTATTTTAGCTAAGGTCACTTGACCCAAAGATGTTAAAACCCTCCTGTTTTGATTGATGATCTGTAAACCAAAGATGAATGAAAATTGGGAGTTGGATTATTCATGACCAGCTCACTCATTTTTAAGGAGTGCAGGATAATTAGTGGAGAAATAGAGGTTAGATAGCCAACCACTGAAAAACATCAGCAAAATGTCTCATATCATCCAATGACAGGTTTTGCAATGTCGTTCAGACATGACCTTACCCTGCCAAAGCAAAATACAGCATAAGCATTATTTCCTCTACAGCTACTTCTCTACCACCCATCACATCTGGACATATGTAAGGGTGGCACAGTGGTTAGCACTGATGCCTCACAGTGCCAGAGACCCGGGTTAAAATCCTGTCTTGGGCAACTGTCTGTGTGGAGTTTGCACATTCTCCCCGTGTCTGCATGGGTTTCCTCTGGTTTCCTCCCACTGTCCAAAGATGTGCAGGTTAGGTGAACTGGCCATGCTAAATTGTCCATAGTGTTAGGTGAAGGGGTAAATGTAGGGGAATCGGTCTGGGTGGGTTGCTCTTCGAAGGGTCGGTGTGGACTTGTTGGGCCGAAGGGCCTGTTTCCACTGTAAGTAATCTAATTTATATCCTAAAGGAACCACCTCTTTAAAAGATGATTTAAGGTCATTTCTAGATATGAAGATCACAAGGTCAAATTTTGTAAAGCTTGATTTCAGTATTTTAGATTTACCTATGTGTATGCATCCAGAATTTAAAAAAAATGCCCTGCAGTCCACTGCCCTTCTTTGTTATGAAAAGAAATAACAGATCAATACAAATGGTTTGAATCAAAAGCCTGAATTTTCACAAAACTAAGAAATTCCCCAACTCCCAAACCTGACTGGGAGAAATTGTTCTGGAGGGTGTGAATAGAGGGAACAATAGTGCAGAGCTAGACACAGGGGATGTTGGATTGATAAGTGTTCTATGCAAAAGATTTACCTTAGTGATTTGGGATTTGTCAGGAAAAGAACAAAACGAAAATCAGCTACATTTGACTTCCTTAACTATGCAACCCCTTCTCAAAGTAAGCATTTCATTCATATACTCAATTCCTTATTAAAACAAATATGTATTCTTAGCTGCGTATGAAAGACTTGGAACTGTCGATCAAACTGTGAACTGACAAGCACACCACGGTGAGGATAATAGGTTGTAAAATCAGTTATGCAGAATAAGTTCTATAAAGATAACTTTCAGGTTTTGGTTAACTGATTGAACTCATGAGCGAAGGAAATTAAAAATCCTTGACAGTTTGGCAGTTCCAATGATTTTATTCACTTTTTTATGCACATTCATGTCTGCTCCTAACAATCAGATATGTCTAAGACCAGATGGCATACTTTTACAGTAAGGTGTAAGTGGTTTCGAGGAGATCTGAGTAAAGAAAATTCATTCAGAGAATGGTAGAATATGGAACGTAATGACTGACAAGGTGGTAGATGTAGGTCCACTCACAACATTTAAGAAGTATCTGGATGAGCACTTAAAATACCAGGGCATAGTAGCTTATGGACTAAGTGCAGGTAAATGAGATTAGTGTCATTTGGGATTTGTTGTTCTACATTGACATGGTCAGTCAAAAAGCCTGTTTCTATACTGTATGACTCTATGAATCCTACAGGACATTTGACTTTCCCAAAAGAGCATCTTGTTAGTGCTCAAACAGTCCCTTTCCTCTCCCAAAGGACTCTATGGCCCTATCCAGTGTAGTCTCTTACTTTTCCCTATGGATACATTACCTGTTCCAAGAAAAGTGTAAAGCCCACAAGCCACAGTTTGGACATCCCACTGACCAGAATTAGGTCTGCTTGAAGGCAGCTGCATTTTGACATGTGCATCTGCCTCTGTGATTCCCAGGTATGTATACCACTGCTCAGCTTCATTCTCCCTCACTTTACACAGTGTGAATGGTTGGTGCTGAGTTCAGGGACAGGACATTTGCAGTAGGGATTTTGGCATGACACCATTTTGGCTAAGCTGGTCACCCTGTCCACCATGGTGAAAATTCAGGCCCAAGCATTTGTAACAAATAGTCACTAACTTTAATATCAAGTGGTTTTAAAACTCCATCACTTAAACAGAACATTAGACTGGAATGAAGTTGTAATACTTACAGTAATATATTTCACTACAAAAGCTGTGTGCTGTTCATTAATCTGATCTAAATAACTGACTGCTTCAAATCCTTTAGAGCTTTTGTTTTGTCCTTGGCTTTGTCCTAGAAAATTTTATTTCAAATACAGCAAGTGCAGTCATTCAACATTTTATCATAAGGATAACAATCCAGGTTTCAGAAGACACTGTATCATGACATTGAAATATTTTTCATTTCAGTCTTCCATTGTTCCCTACATTTCAATTGTACTTCCAGGAGGAACAAGTTGTGATTGGTATTGCTCATCCTATGTATCTAGGTATTGGGTTGTAATATTCTCTTTGTGGAGAGGACATTGGCTGCAGTAGCTGGGAAGCAAACTAGAGCATTGTTGCAAATTAAGACTATCTCCCATTACCTCCGATATTTAACAAGGTCAGTAAACTGTGGCACTCACTGCCAAAGCTATCACAGTCAATGGACATGGATCATACCATTCAATGGCTCGCTTCCTTTCAGGGCTGAAAAGCTAGGTCTTCATTCACAGAGTGTAATCTCATAACTGAAGCGTCCTTAAACTTTTCCTTGCAGTGCCATATGCGGCAGCCTCAGGCTTTGCTTAGTGACACATTGTTGTAGACAAGAAACGGTTGTTTTGGTCTTTTTGGATGCTGCAGCATAATTTAAATTCCAAACTGTATATTAAGGCGAAGTTGCTCTGGAAGGTGCTCAACAATGCCAGGTGCTGGGAGTTGACAATAAGTATGTGACAGAGCTGCAGTGAAGAAAATTGCACAGTGATGGAACTACTTCAGTAATAAGATTAGATCCAGTACTCTTCCAGTTTTATGATTTTGTTATGCAGAACCCACTGAAGAAACCATTCCATTTGTTTATCTTTTTTCTTAAATCCTGCTGCCTTTGACAGCATTCTGTTTGCCTGTCTTGTGCTATTGTGTTTTTTTAATCTATTTTATTATTCATAAAACACATTTAACAAGCATGAATTAAAGGTATAATAGTCATTTAGGAAATCTATGATTCAGTAAATGGCAACTGTGTAAATAGTTAACCTATCCAATAATGAGAAGGCAATTACACACAGCTATCTCCTCTTGCTAAAAAAAAGTAAATATATGAAAATTATATGAATACATAACATGAACCCTTGGCCTAAATTAACAATTTAACACAGTCAAACATTAAAAAATAACTAAATCTGCAGAGCAACAAGAAAAATCTTAATGTGAGAATCATAATGACAATAAGCAAAATAAATGTTGAAATGAGAAGGAGACTAAGACATGCCCTGATCTACTAATTTGCAGTAAGTCAAAGATTTTCTCAATTCAGCACAAGGCAGGAGAGGGATAATTGTCCCCAGCCAAAGCAGTTCATTATTCATCAAGTAAGTCTGAATGTTTGCCTGAAGTGTGAAGATCAGTATTTAATAAATATTTCGGCTTTGTCTGCGGTTTTGTGCTGGTGCATATATATCACATAGTCCCAGAGGAGTAGTTTGTATCCAGGTAGCACTTCAGTTGAGTTTGAGTCACAGAAGTTTACAATATAAATGTAAAGAGAGCCTTAGCTGATCATGACTCCAGGAATGTGAACCCTGGATCACTGTTTTAGAATGGTTTTTGGGTCTCTCTGGAACTCAGTTGCATCATTTGATACCTCTAGACAGAAGGATATTGTGTGTAGAACAAACTGAATTACTTTAGTAAGAATTGCTTAACTGTTGTCATGTTGCAGAAAGGCAGTTAAAAGTTCAAACAAAATAAATATTGCTTGGCACAGAAAAAAACATTTCAATGGTTCAGACAAGAACTTAGAACATAGTTGGAAGAACAGAAAGTGAGAAGACCGATGATGAGAGCATTAAAATAATTTGCTATTAATGTAATGCAGGCAGGAAGAAACTAAAGAAAATATTCAGAAAAAAGCAAACATTTATTTTTCTCTCTAGTTTCTTGGGAGTAAATCAATTACTTGACATTTGTTTAAGATCTTTCCAAGTTATGATATTTTTTTAAAAAGAGCGACAGAGACACAAGCCATCTGGATAACTGACAAAAACAGTACTGGGCTAGATTTCACTCATTGATTGATAGCACCATGAGAGATTTTTAATGCTCAGCACTGCCAATCTGCTGAATTTTCTAGCATACACTTCATTATGTTGTTGAGGAAGATTTGTGTACTTAAACTTGTTCCTTTTTTATTTCTACCATTGATTAAAGGAAATTGTATGATGTCACAATATATAATACTTTTGGAGATATTATTTGGAAATAGTAAAGCAAAGAACCAAGGAACCATAGTCTTCATGGGATTGGGGAAGGGGAGCAAGTAGATAACCGTTGCAGGAAGCACCCTAAATTAATTGATGGATGCCTTATTCACTGAAAAAATTAAGAGCATAAGAAGGGTAACTTGAGGCAAGTAGACTCATAAAGAACAGATGTAATGGAAGAGAGTGCAGAAGCAGTTACAGGGCAATTCCATGATTCGACATACTACTACACAGTGCTGTAAGAGGTTTAGTCAATTAAGGAACATTTTCCACATCCTGTAAAATGATTTAAATATGGTCTATCTTCACTGTGACATTAACTAGTGAGAAGAAATCTATCATTTCCCAGAACTGTTTGAGCCAATATACACCTTGTAACTGTTTGTTTCTGTGCACATTCTTATCACATGCCGTGAGGAGATTTTGGTGACTTTAACCAAGAGAAATATACTGAAACTGCATTTATACGTATAACAATCATGGAACAGATGCAGGAACCCGAAATGTAATTGTCGATTGGACTCCTTTAGCAGTATGATTTTCATCCTATAAAGATAATGTTTAATAGCGAGAATGAGGCTTCTTTTATTGAGAACTGAGATAAGCTTTCGGAAATTGATGTCACAGTTGGGAATGCCTGTTGAGGGGGGCGTCATTGACGGTGATGAGCTGGCTCAGGACTGATAGACTCTCTTCAAGCTATCCTTCCTGGTGCCACTTCACGGTGACAAATGACAGCTTTTCACTGTATTTTGTTGTATTCTTACTGTAAAATACACATGAAAATTGAAACAAATCAAATCAAATGAAGAACAATGAGTGAAATAACTTTTAATTCTTCTCTTCTTATTTGAAATAAGTTGCAGCCTCCTTTCTCTGGCCGCATACTAATTGGTGTGTTCTCTGTCACCATTCTGTCCTGAGTAACTTAGTCCTCATGTTGCAATGATGCATCACCTCCTTCATTGTTTCTGCTCAAGTAGTAATAAACTCTTCTGTGTAATTATATGGTACATGCAGCTAGCAGTAGTTCTTGGTGCAGTTGCTGGGCTGGTATTGGAGGGTTGTACTAACATTCTCTAGTCCTTGAAATGAATTTTTTTATATATCAATGGTGTGTTGTACTAAGTACTTCATGTTTAATATGTATCCTAGTTGTAATATCCCCCCGTCTCTGTAGGTCACAGGTGAAAATCATTAACTTCAGGCTGTATATTTGATCATCAGTCAAATTTCCTTTTGCCCAGTTCAGACTCACTGATGTATTATGATAGATAATCAGCGTCAAGATTACACTATTTTATATTATAAGGATACTATTATTATAAGCTTGCGGATAAAGTGATTGGCATTACAAACTATTTCTATGTTGTAGAAGTTCAAAGCTACCTGTGTTACAACAATCGTTCCCTGCACCTGTCACAAACTGACTATTCTGTAGAATTAGAGCCTAGCTCCATTGCAGGTTCCATTTGATAAGTAAGAGATTGAGAAGCCCAGCTGAGTGGTACATCAGTCACTATCTTTATACATTATTATTTAAATCAGAAAGCCGGTTATCAAAGATCACCCAAGATCATCTGGAAAGATATAGTGACCAAAAAAGACATAGAGGTGGTCATTTTTACTGCCATAGTTAATGTGCAATGACAAAATAGACAAGATATTAACCTTTAATTACAAAGGCTTGTTTTAATACTTGAGATTTTTTTGGTAGAAAGACAGTGTTTGTTGACATTCGCAACTGAGGGCAAATATGCATGTATGCTCATGTGCATGATTTCAAAACACAAGACATCATGACATTTACATGTAATGTCATACGCTAGTACAGTATTTCCCATGAGTAGCGAAGCATGTGAGATTTTGAAATGGAGTTCACCATACACACACACACACACACACCCATACACACACACATACACACACACATACACACACACACACACATACACACACATACACACACACAAATACACACACACACATACACACACATACACACACACACACATATACACACACACACACACACACACACACACACACGAGAAATCAAAGTCTGAAAGGCATTGTGCTTCAGTTTATTTAGGTAACAATGCCACTGGACCTTACAGCCACTAAAACAAATGGGCATTGTATAATTCTTTGCACTTTTGGACTTTAATTTCTTGATATTCCATCTTCCCCACTCTAAAAGCATTTTTTTTTGTTGCATGCTAGTGTGCGTAGTTTGTGGAATTCATGACAGGTTTTACTTTTTTGATAAGCAGCATGCTTTAGTTGAGTGAACTTGCAATGAAACTTACACCTTATCTTTGTTAACTCAAGAGATCTGTTTGATGTTTTGTTTTCAAAGAGCTTTACACAAGGTCAAGCATATTGTGAATTAAACCATCACGCTGTAAAAAAATTGAACTGTGTTATAATCAAACTCAGGAGTGAAAAGGTAAGAGATATGGTCTTTACAGCATGAATTGTAAATGCCTACTAAACGGCTAGAAAGAATTGAAAATGTATGTTTTTTTTGGCCAAGTGTGAGTTACATGAAGGTTTTTGGAGGGTTTTATATGTATATGAAGTGCCAGGTTTGTATAAATTTGATTGCTTTTGTTCTAATTTTGTTGAGTTGACTCTGTAACTGTGTGCCAGCACAACACCTTCTTCCATGTCCATTCATGTTGTACCATGGATCAAAGTCTTTGTTGAGTGCCTTGTGCCACATGTAAAATCAAGATGAACACATCATACATAAAGCTCTAGGTTATCCTGACATCATTGCCACTCATGTTAAAACATCCGTTTTCTTTCTCTGGGCTTTTGCACAACAGTGTTAAGTTTAAATGAAGTTGTCAGCAATGTCTGGGGCAGGAAGTTGGACCAATCTCAGGGAGCTGAGGCCTCAGGATCACCAGGGATTATGGACACTGCAGGTCTATGCCCTGGACAGTGGATAGGTCTGTGTGTACTGTTGTTTCCGTTCAAAGTGCCTCACATCAGTGGATCTGCAGCTTCCTCCCTCAATGGTTGAGGTATTTACTCCACCCACTGTGGGTGTGGTCACAGCCATTTTCTTTGCCATTGTGTACTTTGGATCTCCAGCATGATGAGTGTTCATTGTCCACTGGCTTTCAGCCTCCGCCTGTAAATGTCAGTGAGCCCCAAACATCCAGGTTGCCTTCCTAATAGCACTTATCATGAACTTCATAGGTCTTCCACCTGCCCTGGTCCCTACCAAACCCATCCTTCAACCCACTTTCTCTTACTTTCCTTCCCATTCCTCGCCTCTGGCATTTGATGTGACTGTGCCAGGGTAGTCATACACTAATCCCCCGGACATCTGGCTGGTTCTGCGTGTCAATGAATCTTACTCCTATATTACCCCATTCCCATCCATACTTCATCATTCCCCTCCACTTGCAATTAATGTCCACACCCTGCCCTCCCACCAATTGTCATCTCCCCTTCCACCTTAGTTTCTGTCCCCAATCCTGATGACTAGCTTCCTGAGTCTCCTTCCCATGACAATACCCTCAAACCCCCTGGTTCCCAATCCCTTTTCCTCTAGTTTTTTTTTTAGATTGACCTGACAGACTGATTATAGCTCACCTCCTTGAGTGTCCTAACCGGACAATTCCGAAGGTGTAGTGCCCAGGTTCCTGACTGCAAAGACTCAGGCACCCTGACTGAGAGCAGCCAGCTGGACCGCTGACTGTGACAATCCCCATATTGGTATTGGTATTAGTGCCTTTGACTTACTGCACCAGAAGCTCTTGGCTAATGATTGCCTCCAAAGACTTTCTGGTGATGTCAACTCCTGAAAACTTGAGATACAACTGCTTCCTTGCTTGCTTGCTTGTTATATGTGCAGTGTGTTTTCCACACATAGTGCAGGTGTCACATTGACTTTGCACATGGCTGTACTGCAAGATGTACACCCCTTTAACTGAGGACTGCTAACTAACAAGCAAGCAACCTGCTTGTATCAATTTGGCACAGTGAGGCAAGACTGCCATGTTGTGAGCAAGATGATGTTGAGAAAGTGATAAGAAAGCCAGTGAGCAGTCTTGAGGTGCAGCCTGCTCCAAACTGTGAGCTGGGTGCCTATCTGTGTGTGCAAAGAGGCCATGCAGTTGCCTTTCAATGCTAATTGCTTGTGTATCCTGCAGGGCAGACAAGAGAATCCTGAGAGGTATGCAAGAGTAATTGGAAAGTCTTCTAAGTATTGTGACAAATTGGCAAATGCTAGATGCCAGTGTCTGTGGACAAGGTGTGTATGAGGCTGCTGCCGATGGATCATGTCCCGTGATGTTGAGCAACATGGAGGCTCTTTGCAGCCAGCAGTGAGCCAAAGTTGTCAGGAATCCATTCTGACTTCCATGTCGAGATTATCAATACATACTTTGTTCAACAACCCACAATGTTGTCAGCAAGAGAGTACCAGCTTTTTGACCCAGTGACACAGAAGAAACTGTCATTTAATTGTAAATCAGAACACTGTGTCTTGGAGGAGAACATGCAGGCGGTGGATTCCCATGGATCTGCTGCTCTTGTCCTTCTAGCTGGTATGGATCATGGTTTTGGAAAGTGTTGTTGAAAGAGCCTTAGTGAGTTAACATAGATGGTGCACACTTTTGCTATTAAGTGCCAGTGCTGAATGATGTGAATCTTGAAGATTGTAGATGTGATGCCAATGTAGTACAACAGCTTTATCATGGATGGTACTGAGATTCTTGAGTGTTACTGGAGCTGCAATCATCCAGATGAGTTGAAAGTAGTCAAACACATTCCTAACTTGTGTCCTGTAACTGGTGGACAGGCATTGGGAAACAGCAGGTTAAGTATTTTCCACAGATTTCCTAGTTTCTGTGTTTCTTTTGTAGCCATAGTATTAATATGGCTGGTCTAGTTCAATTTCTGGACTATACTAACTCCGCAGGCAATTGTTAGGGGAGTTTCATCAGCATTCATGCAATTTAATGTCAAGGTTGGATGGTTAGATACTCTCTTATTGGAGATAGTCATTGTCTGGCACTTACATGACTCAAATTTTACTTGCCACTTGTCAGCTCACATCTATTTCCCACATCTTGCCACACCTGAACACAGCACCATCAGTATTTAAGGAGTCATGAATATTGATGAACATTGTACAATCATCAGTGAACAACACTATTTCTGACCTTATGAAGGAGGGAAGTTCATTTAAAAAAAACTGAAGCTGGTTGGGCACATGCTAAACTGACTTGGATCTCTAGCCCCATTTTATGAAGTGACTTTCAATGCATTTAAAACATGTACTGAACTATGAAACCTAATTGTATTTTTGCAAGATAATTCTCCAGAAACTTTATATATCCGTAGTGCATGCTTGCTGAGAGGCTCATTAGCTGCCTTGAGAAGCAGTAAAGGATCATTACCAGTGTATCATGACTAGCTGTTACTTGTTTCATCACTGTTAATGAAATAACATTCTCAGGAATCACACTTTTCCAAAACATGAATTTAAACAATTCCCCAGCGCATCTTAAATTGTACAGTAAACTAGACAGTTCCACTATTTTATTTGAACAGATGAAAATATAGCTCCTGTTCTCCAAATTTAGATAAATTTGCTGAATGTCAGAATGCATCCAGGCACTCAATCCTCAGATTAAATCTGTTTGCTGTGTATTTAGTTTATTTTCCTCCTTTCTGGCATTGGCAATAAATCTTTATACAAGCTCAGCGATATCACAAGAGAGTACATAATGGCACAAAGTACTAGTTTTCACTTCTGAGCTGACACATACTGTGCTGGTGTAATTTCCCAAAGCCAAGGAAAAGGGATATGTAAATTATTAGAGGATGAGATGCAAATGATGCTGATGGCATTGTAGGAATTGACACACTATCTCTTGTAGCTGGTTAAAAATATGTTTTAAGTATTGTGAAGTCCATCTCTGATTGAAGACATTCTGCAAAGATGTGTTGCAAAGCTTTGAGGGAATATACATCAGATTCTCACTTCAGCACAGAACAAGTTGGCCTGGGGAGAACGACTGTCAGAATTAATGCTGTGGCCAAAATAAAAGAGGATAGAGAAAACTGCCAAAACCAATTTAATATTGCTTGCAGATGGATTAAACGGGAGCTGGTTGCTACAAAATGAATGTAAACTGTAGAGAACAAATCTCAGAATTATTGATAAATGCATAAGGAGACACATTGACCAGATGCTGTTTCTGAGGATATTGCAAATGCAGAGTCATCCATGAGAAGTAAATCTGCATGTGTTTTGTGAAATCATTAATCTATTCAATGGAACCTATTTCAATTGCTAGACCTCATGACCCAAAGAAATCTTTGTGAATACATTTAAAATTCACTGCAGCGAAAGTTTATTGGAAATGCAGGAAAATAGGAAAAGGAGTAGGCCATTCAACCCTTTGACCCTACTCTGCCACTCAATTAGCTTGCGGCAATATGTAGTTTAATTCTATGAACCAGCCTTTACTTTATATCTCCTCATAGCTTAAGCAGATAAATATCGATCTTTTTTAGTTGTGAAAGGTTTAATTGACCTAAATTCCACAGCCTTTTGGGCCAGTTCTTCAATTTCAATACCACTTGTGTGACAAGTGTATCCTGATTTCATTTCTAAATAGACTGTCAAAAAATAAAATAGCTTCTCAATATTGATATTCTTGCATCCTTTAACATTTTAACAAGTTTACGTAATTTGACATCATAGATTGATCCCTTATATCCTATTTTTCTTAGTGAATCTGAACTATTTCCTCTTCAATGTCAGTGTGTCTTTTCTGCTATTTTGCACGCACAGATGGAGTACTCCAGAAATAGAGTCATTGAGTTATACAGCACTGAAATAGACCTTTCGGTTCAACTTGTTTATACTAACTAAATATCCTAAATTAATCCAAACCCATTTGCCAGCATTTTTCCCATACCCCTCTAAAACCTTCCTATTCATGTACCCATCCATATGTCTTTTAAATGTTGTAACTGTACCAGCCTCCACCACTTCCTCTGGTACTACATTCCAGGCACCTACTACCATTAGTGTAAAAACCTTTTTTCCCATTCATGGGTTGAGGGTGTCACTGGCTAGGCCAGCATTTATTGCCCATCCTTAAGTGCCTAGGTGGCAGTTAAGAATCAACAACTTTACAGACTAGGTAAGGATAGCAGATTTCCTTCCGTAATGGACAAATCATAGTGAACCAGATAACTTTTTTCCAACAAGCGACAGATAAATTTATGGTCATCATTAAATTCTTAAATCCAGATTTTTATTGCCTCTCACATCTCCTTTAAACTTTCCCCCATTTACATTAAACCTATGTCCCCTTGGTAAAAGACTCTGATGATCCATTCTATCCATGCCTCTCATAATTTTGAAAACATCTATCAGGTCACCCTTTACTCATCAACATTCAACTGAAAACAACTCAAGTTTGTCAAATTTCTCCTCATGGCTAATACCCTCAAACCAGGTAACATCCTGGTGAAACATTTCTGTACCCTTTCCAAACCCTCTACATCCTTCTGCTAATGTGGCAATCAGAACTGCACACAATATTCCAAATGTGGCCTGAGTAAAGTTCAACACAGCTGCACTATGACTTGCCAAGTTATTACTCTATATCCCAACCAATGAAAGCAAACATGCCATATACCTTTTTGATCACCTTTTCCACAGATGATGCCAATTTCCGAGAACTGTGGGCCTGTGGGATTGGATTTCCCTTAATTTCCCTTAATTTTAATGCTGCCAAGGATTCTGCCATTTATTGTGTACTTCCTTCCTGCATTAGCTCTCCCAAAATGCATCATCTCACATTTGTTCAGATTAAGCTCTCCCAAAATGCATCATCTCACATTTGTTCAGATTAAGCTCTCCCAAAATGCATCATCTCACATTTGTTCAGATTAAGCTCTCCCAAAATGCATCATCTCACATTTGTTCAGATTAAGTTCTATTTACCATTTCTCCATATAAGTCTCAAGCCTCTCTATCCTGCTGTATCCTTTGGCAATCCACCTCACTTCTGTAACTTCCCCCAATGTTTTTGTCATCCAGAACTCATGAATCAAGCTATCCACATTCTCCTCCAAATCATTTATACATCTTACTAACAAAAAGGTCCCAACACTGATCCCTATCAGTACCTCTGTATCCATCTTACCAGTTTACCGCAGATCCAATGTGACCACCTTTTGTGTTAGCCTGCCATGAAGACCTTGTAAAAGGCCTTGCTGAAGTCCATATAGACAACAGCTACCATCCTGACCTCATCAATCATCTTTATCACTTCCTCAAAAAACTCTATCAAGCTTTTGAGACATAACCTCTCCGTACAAAGCCATTGCTGCCTATCGCTAGTAAGTCCATATTTTTCCAAATGTGAGTAATTTGATTATAAATCTTAGATTTCATCAGGTGCTGGAAAATTGTCTACCTTAACGATTTTCAAAATACACAACACCTCCTCTCTTTTATATTGACTTTGCCTAGAATATCAACATATCTTTCCGAGACTCACCATCCACCATGTCATTCTCCTCTGCGAATACCATTTGTTAAAGACCTCACCCACTTCCTCTTTATCCATGCTTAAATTCCGTTCTTGATCCTTGAGTGGGCTTACCCTTTCCATTGCTGTCTATACATGTATAAAAAGCCTTGGGATTTTTCTTACTCCCATTTGCCAAAGACATCTCATGGCCCCATTTCCCCTAATTTCTGGTTTGAGTTTTTTCTTGCTATCTTTGTATCCTTCAAGGGCTCTGCCTCTCCTTGGTTTCCTAAACATTATGTATGTCTCCTTTTTCTTTTTGAATAAGCTCTCAATTTCACTTATTATCCAAGTTTCCAGAATCTTGCCATCCTAATACTTCATTTTCATGTGCTGGTTGTGAACTCTAATCAGCCGGCCTTCCAAAGATTTCCAAATACTAGATATGGATTTACCCTCAAACAGTTGCCCCCAGTCTACATTCCCCAAAGCCCACCTAATATTAGTAGTTAGCCTCCCTCAACTTAATACATTCACCCGAGGACTATTCTTATCCTTATCAAGAAACTTACAGAATTATGGTCGCTGTTCCCGAAATGGTCACCCACTGAAACTTCAATCACCTGGCTGGGCTCATTCCCCATTATCAGGTCTAGTATGACCCCTTCCCTAGTTGGAGTATTTAAATATTGTTTCAAAAATCCATCCTGGACACAACTAACAAATTCCTCCCCATCCAAGCCATTGGCTCTTCGCGAGTCCCAATCAATATGTGGTAAGTTAAAATCATCCACCATTACAACCCTATGGTTTCATATTTTCTATAATCTGTCAATTTATCTGTTGCTCGATCAAGTGTTGGCTGTTGGAAGACCTGTAGTACAATCCCATCAAAGTGATTACACCCTCCCCTCACCTTCTCCCCTGCCCCCCCCCCCCCCCCCCCCGCCCGCCACCCCCACCCCCACCCCCACCCCCACCCCATGCCTGAGAGCTACCCATATGCTGTAGCATGGTAGCACAGTGGTTAGCATTGCTGCCTCTGGGCATCAGGGGCTTGTGTTCAATTCAAGCTTCAGGAAACTGTCGCTGTGGAGTTTGCACATTCTTCCTGCATCTGCATGGGTTTCCTCCCACACTCCAAAGATGTGCAAGTTAGGTGGATTGGCCATACTACATGCAGGGTTATGGAGAGTAGAGTGGGGTTTTATATTTCAGTGAGATGCTCTTCAGACGGTTGTTGCAGACTCAATGGGCTGAATGGCCTCTGTCTGCACTGTAGGGGTTTCTATGATGCATATAGCCTCACTAGATGTGCCCTTTATCATGAGCAGTGCCATTCTCCCTAATTAGTAATGCACTCCCCACTTCTTTTTTATGATAAGGTCAATTAACCTTATTCTAGTTAGAGGAGTAGATTGACACTATGTTTTCACTATTTAATCAATCATGCTAGAAATCAGGGTCAATAGACAGAGGTAAATATTCATACATTTGCAAATGTTTAATAGTGACCCAAAAAGGACTAATAATTAATAAAATTGGTGACAGCTAGCCAGTACCCAATGCTGGGTAAGGAGAAATCATCTCCAATTATCCATTGGCAAAAGTAAAGCTATTGTCTTCAAATCCTTCCACAAACTCTGTTCCCTCTCACCCTACTCCCTCCCTCTCTCGCCACTACCTGAGGTTAAACCACAATGTTCACAATTTTGGCATCGTATTTGATCCTGAGATGTACTCTCAACAATTTATTTATCCCAGCACCAAGATTTTCACCTGTTACTACTCCATCTATGCCCCAGTTCATCTGCCACTGAAAATCACGTAGTGGCTTCTTTGTTACATCTAGATTCAATAAGACCAATATTGATTTGGCCATCATCCCATTTTTCTGTAATTCTGACCTTATCCAAAACTCTGATATCCATATTCTAACTCACACCAACTTCTGTTCATTCATTATTCATGGCCTTATATTGGCTGTACATCCTTGTCTTTTTGAAATCTCACTCTTTTCTTTTATAGCCTACTACTTTGTCACCCTAGGAGAAGTGAGGACTGCAGATGCTGGAGATCAGAGCTGAAAATGTGTTGCTGGAAAAGCGCAGCAGGTCAGGCAGCATCCAAGGAGCAGGAGAATCAACGTTTTGGGCATGAGCCCTTCTTCAGGAAAGAAGGGCTGAAGAAGGGCTCATGCCTGAAACATCGATTTTCCTGCTCCTTGGATGCTGCCTGACCTGCTGCGCTTTTCCAGCAACACATTTTCAGCTACTTTGTCACCCTCACTACCTAACAACCTCTGAATCTCCAGTACTTTGTCATTCTGTGACCTCAGTGCAAAACCAGTTCCAGACTAAAATGATTTGCTTGATCGGATTGCTCAATTCTTGACCACTGTGATTTCACCTGTCTATTCCTTTAACAGTAAAATTCCTTTCCTCATTATTTCGGCCACTATCTTCTCCTTTATGATTCAATGAAAACCTACCTTTCGATCAAGCTGTTCATCACTTGTCCTAATAAGCTTATAATGTGACTTGCTGTCAAACTGTGTTTGATTAATCACTTTGAAGTGCCTCTGGATGTTTTAGTGCATTAACAGTACTAGATAAATGCTAATTATTGTTGTCGTAATACAGAGCAAGAAACACATGCATCAGAATACGGAATTAATTCGGTAAGGCTAGGATTCACATTTCAAGATGTATTACAAACTCGTTTTACTTAACTATATATGTTCTGAGTATACAAGGCCATTTATTCAGAATTTATTTAGCATATGGTTGCATATATAATGTGGAAATGAAGAGATTTATTAATATTCCAAGAAGGAATTATTATTCTGAATCTTATATTAGCTGAAACCAAGTTGCACTTAGATTTTATGAAACTTCCCGCAGTGAGACCCAACGAGTTTTCTCACTGTGTCTTACCGAACATGCCTCACAAATTACTCATCCCATCTCTATGATGTCCCTCATGTCTGATTGTATCCCATTTTATTACATGCCATTCCCAGAATAACACACCAGATAGCTGACCAACCCATCACCCATGCTGTATTTAAAAGCCCATTATGTACCTGGATAACCATTGTCAGTCCAAAGCTGCTTTGCATGTTTCCTGAGGTGTTCTCTGGGGATGTGGTACACAGAGGGAAGTTGCCACACTGCTTTGGGGGCAGGTTCCTGAAGGTCTTCCTGGACAGGATGTCATAGATGCAGGATTTTCCCATTCTCTCGGACCAGCATTGGAGACCATGCCTGCCTGGTTTAAATTTGCACACAGATTAGTGTAGTCTCAGACATTGGAGGAATGCTAAGCACAGTTGGAAGGTCAATATTATTCTCCACACCACCAGCAAAAGGGCCACCATCTTCTCTCCTATATCTCATACTCACTATATCACTGCCACTATATCCTCCTGTCACCAAGACTCATGCTCTACCACTTTCATTATTACATGCAACATCTTCCATCACTGACTCTCATTCACCCAAAATCCCAACACCAACTCTGCAATTATTTCTGCTGCCTACTCACTCACTTGAGGCACCTTCCCACCAAATGAAATAAGTGTGCTATCCACATTCATCTCCCTTAGTACCCACCTTTTTCTCAGTCCAGGAACAAATGAGACTCTAACAGTCAACAAGAAAGAGTCAACAAGGTCAGTGGACTGTCTGACATTTAGCTCTTCACCTCTTACATGGATAGCATCCTGACTCTGACCAATCCAATGGCTGACTGACTATTTCCATGCTCCTGGACTGATTATCAGAGACTGCCCTTGACTTATTCTGTCCACACACCCTGAGCGAAGGCTATTTCCTTTGATTGACTGAGGCTTGCTGTCTTTGTATCAACACTAAAAAGACAGAAGTCATACCAGCATGGTAGCTCTGGCTGAGGGTTTAAAGCACACAAAGGCAAGGCAATGGAACATTGGGATGTTGCAAGCATCCAGTAGGCTCAAAGAGACTGAGTGCTAGGACAGCAAGCAAAGAGCCCAGAGATCCAGCCTCATCCATTGTGGGAGCCAGATGCACTTGCATAAGAGCACAGTGTCCTTATTTCGGTATTTCAATGATATTGACAGTGTGATCCAAGATGATGTGTTGGGTGTAGAAGCACCCTAGAAGTGAATTAAAAATGTGCATGACACTAGGTGCCAACATTTGTGGATGTGGGATCTGTGGAGCAGTGCTCATGGAGTGTATCCTGAGATTTCAGTGCTCAGTGTCTAATATGAGGTCCTTTGGAGCCAGCAGTGAATTGCCAGGTATCTGATCTAGTTTCCAAGTCAAAATTTCTCCACATCTAGCTTGATTGATACATTTGGTCAGATGGGATGCTGAATATTAATGAGGCCTATGTGCTGTGAATAAACCATTAAACATGTTATAATCCCTATTAATTGGCAACTCCCGATGTCAAAAATGGCCTAGCTAGACTCTCTCTCTGATTCTGCCACAAATCTTGCTGTAGGCCATATCGTTCAGACCATTATAAGATTCAACTTTCTGTTTATAATGTTGTAATGACATTTTTTTAAATGAAATAATGATGTTTCCATAGAAATCAATTACAGCAATTTTCCCCTCATCAGTGTTCATCTACACTCCATCACAATTATTCTGTTTTTTTACAATCTTTACTGTTAGCTTTTTGCTATCCAGAAATCATTTTGGTTAATGTCACCAACCATATCACATATCGCTGTCATACTGAAATGCTGCTACCCCATATTCTTATCAACATTTGACTCCTGTAATATCATCTATTATCTCTTCCAATGCTTCTCTGTCATCCTTCTGCTGGGTCCATCTTCTGCTGTCAAGCTACATTCTTTGGTTTAGTTTCAACTATTTTAATGCAGTCAGTCAGGACTGGCAGCTAAACTGCATTCTGGACTGCTACTGCTTAGACCCCTAAATGTGCCTTAAGGCTTTATCATGACCTCTCATCTTAGACATTGTCAAAATGTTAGTCCTTGGTCAGGTCATTTGCAAATGTATGTCATTCCTGATTGGTTTACTGATTCCTTAGAAATGTAGCTTGGGATTGTTTGCTATCTGAAAGGTGTAATATAAATGCTAATTGTTACTGCTGTTACAAATTGTTAAAATTCAATGGCCCAGATCTTCTAATTTCTAGATAGAGACTGGACATAACCTGAAAGATGTACAACTGGACCTCTCAGAATTAGTAACCCTTCACTTCAGACTAATTGACTAAGAAGTTGAAACTTCGTAATTACCCAGCAGCTGGAACATTCTGAAAATGTTTCTGGTCTGAGCTACAGTCAGAGACTTCAAAGGCTTCTGACTTACCTTAATGGTCAGAAAAATTAGAGGAATTAAACTGATTCCAGGCTAACTCTAAAACTGTCCCCATGGTGGCTCAGTGATTAGCACTGCTGCCTCACAGCACCAGGGTCCCAGGTTCAATTCCAGCCTGAGGTGACTGTCTGTGTGGAGTTTGCACATTCTCCCGAAATGTGCATGGGTTTCCTTCGGGTGCTCCAGTTTCCTCCCACAATCCAAAGAGGTGCAGGTCAGGTGAATTGGCCATGCTAAATTGCCCATAGTGTTAGGTGCATTAGGAGGGTCAGTGTGGACTGATTGGGCCGAGAGCCTGTTTCCACACTGTAGGGAATCTAATCTAATTACTCCAAAAGACCGTTAGGAACAGGATCAGTCCGTTCAGTTTCTCAAGTCTGCTGCTCGATTTAGTAGGATTGTGGCTCATCCAATATTCCTCATATCCACCTTCCTCCATTTTCCCATAATCCTTGATACACCTACTGGTCGGGAATCTATCTACCTCAGCCTTAAATACATGCAAAGATACAAATACAAATACACACAATTCTCTCAACTCTCTGAGAGAAGAAATTGCTCTTCATCTAAGTTTTCAATTGATGCCTTGATATTCTAAGCCTATGCCCTCTGAACCTAAACTCTCCCATGAGGGGAAACATCCTCTCAGCATTTACCCTTAAGAATCTCATATGTCTGAATGAGATCATCTCTCATTCTCGAAACTTGATTGAGAAGAGTTTAACCTTTGCTTATCAGACAATCCCTCCATACCAGGAAACATTCCTAATGAGCCTTCTTTGAACTGTCTTCAATTAAATTATACCTCCTTAAATAAGGGGATAAAAACTGCTCACTGTACTCCACATGTTAGCTCAACAATACCTTGTACAGTTGCAATTAGACTTCCTTACAGTTCTACTCCAACTCTCTTGAAATAAGGGCCAATATTCCATTAACCTTCTTGATTACCTGATGCACATATGCTAGCTTTCTGTGTTTTATGCACGAGTACACTCAACCGTCTTTGTGTAGCAACTTCCTGCTGTTTTTCTCCATTTATATCAAACTCTGTTCTTTTGTTCTCTCTTCCAAAATCAATAACTTTACATTTTTCCATGCTCCCATTTTCTTAACCTATCAACATCTCTCCATAAACTGTTTGTATCCCTCTTGCACATTGACTTTGCATCTACTTTTGTATTACCTATAAATTTGGCTACAATGCATTCACCTCTTTCCTCCAAGTCATTGATATATATTGCAAATAGTTGCAGTCCTCGCACTGATCGCTATGGAACTGCCCTGGTATCGGGTCTACAACCTGAAAAAGAACCCCTTATCCCCATTCGTTGTTTTCTGCCCATGAGCCAGTCCTCTATCCATGCTAATATACTGCCTGCAAGACTGTGGACTTAATCTTTTGTAAGAGTTCAGACAGGTGATTGATGACCTCCAGGATTGTTACAGAAATATTGACATTTTTTTCAAGAGCATGGATGAAAAGCTCAAATATGGAAACCAAGTTTAAACCTAGCCGGATTCTGCAATTTGCAAACTGCAGAGCTGTTATATACAGTATCATACAACCAGGCCTGGGACAATCAACTTTCTGTCAAAACCAAGCAGGCCTGGAACTGTCTGGCCAGATGTGAATGGCCACACTGTTTCAGAGCGAACGGTTGTTTACACCTCCTATGGACCTGCTTTGTTAGGAAAACGCTACACAGACTTGGTGGAACTCAGCTCAGTAGAAGGCTAGAGATATAGAGTGAGAAGGACAGCACTTGATAGATGAAGGTTCAAAACCATGTTCTGTGACCTCCAAATATGGAAAGTTGTCACCTCATTGGATCTTCTTGCCCCCACACAATACTAGTACTGGACACAAGCATCAGAATCTTCAAGAAGGGCACAATAAAAAGGGATAAAAGGGGCAACTTGGAGCCCCAGCTCACTCTGCTTTTGCAACTTTTTCAAAGGCATCTTGAGAGAGCACTTCTGTCTGGCAACTGAGCTACACAACACTTCCAGCAACTTTCACCTCATGGTGAGCATCATCAGACTGACCAGAACCAGCCCTCGACAAAAGGGGAAGCTCAGTCATGAACTACAGATTCTGAAACATCACTTAACCTTCAAAGATCAAAGAACAACCTACCCCAGCTTTATTTAACATTATTACCATCCTTGCAGACAACAGTTCAAATACAGTGGTAGGCACCTGTGACAGGGTATAACAAATCCTCAGAAGTGTGTGTCAGAAGTAGATAGCAAGTGTAGGTTTTAGACTGATAGAATTTGAAGGCTGTTTATTGAAGAATCCTGTGAAGGAACTGATAACATTTGATAGAGTTTAATTTAAGATAAAGTGTTCAAGAAAGTTGTATTGGATCTTCCTCTGACTCTTGTCCCTATTGTCTATTTCACTGTGTAACAGGAGAAAGTAAAGACTGCAGATGCTGGAGATCAGAGTCGAGAGTGTGATGCTGGAAAAGCACAGCAGGTCAGGCAGCATCTGAGGAGCAGGAAAATTGATATTTTGGGCATAAGCCCTTCATCTGAAAAGCCTTTCTTGAGGAACTGCTTATGCCCAAAACATCGATTCTCCTGCTTCTCAGATGCTGCCTGACCTGCTGTGCTTTTCCAGCAACACACGCTCACTGTGTAACAGACTTGTATTTAAAAAAGATTACTGTCAACTGATCAATATATCCTGTCAGCTGGTCAGGCTATATTTACCTATCTTTTACTAGAAAACAAGGTGTCTCTACAAACGCTTTCTGGAAGCCCAAATACAACCTATCCACTGGTTGACCATTATGCACTCAATTCTGATGAAGGGTTCCAGCCTGAAACATCAATTCTCCTGCTCCTCAGATGCTGCCTGACCTGCTGTGCTTTTCCAGCAACTCACCCTCAGCTCTGATCTCCAGCATCTGCAGACCACACTGTCTCCATTATCCACTGTTGTTGATACTTACTCAAAAAAACTCTAATAAAATTAGTCAGAAACAATTTTCTCTCTCATGAATCCATGCTGCCTCTGCTTGATTAGATTATGGTTTTCCAAATGGTCTACGAGCTTCCTTATTTTTTACTTCCAATGCATTTCTAATGCTCAAATAGACCCTGCTCTCCTGTAGTGACTGACTGATGAAATAACATTTTATTTACCTTGTCAATATTATTCATAACTTTGAAAATCTTTCCTGAACTATAGATATTCAAACTAAATAGCTTTAGTTTTCTTGATTAAAACAAAAATTGATATTATTTACATGAATCAGTGCTGTATTGTTTTGATGGTTAAAAATTGCTTTTGGATTTACAGAAGTGCATGAAATACTTCAACTGTAACCTGAACAAAGTCTGTTAAAAAAAAGTCTGTAATATTACTTCCACTTTCAAAGAAATTTTGTACAAATTCCTACATTTAGATGATAAGTTATCTAAACTTCAAATTACTTGAAGTGGGCCATATTTTTTTTCCAGTCAGATCAAATGCCAATATTATATTATGACTATGTCAAATTTGGTCAGTTTTTTCTCTCTGTGCACTATCTTCTGTAGCAGGTAAATTCTGGATTGACATTAAGGTCAGATTCGGGTCAGGGGGCCCAATTGACCTCAGCAGGATTGTTATTCGCTCTTCAGGTGGTAAATGGACTGACTGCAGTGACCATAGAATTCCATCCAATGTAACTGCAGTACCAGAAATTGCTGTGTTATCTGTTGAATATCTGGGAGCTGTGTGAAGCACGATATACAAGCAACGTATATCCCCTGACCAGCTGTGTTGGATACGCATAGAGTCATAGAGTCATAGACATGTGCAGACCCTTCGGTCCGACTCATCCATGCAGACCAGATAACCAACCCAATCTAGTCCCACCTGCCAGCACCTGGCCCATATCCGTCCAAACCCTTCCTATTCATATACCCATCCAAATGCCTCTTAAATGTTGCAATTGTACCAGCCTCCACCATTTCCTCTGGCAGCTCATTCCATACATGTACGACCCTCTGCGTGAAAAAGTTGACCCTTAGGTTTCTTTTATATCTTTCCCCTCTCACCCTAAACCTATGACTTCTAGTTCTGGACTCCCTCACCCCAAGGAAAAGACTTTGTCTATTTATCCTATCCATGCCCCTCACGATTTTATCAATTTCTATAACATCACCCCTCAGCCTCCGACACTCCAGGGAAAACAGCTCCAGCCTGTTCAGCCTCTCCCTATAGCTCAAATCCTCCAACCCTGGCAACATCCTTGTAAATCTTTTCTGAACTCTTTCAAGTTTCACAACATCTTTCTGATAGGAAGAAGACCAGAATTGCATGCAATATTCCAACAGTGGCCTAACCAATGTCCTGTATAGCCACAACATGACCTTTCGGTTCTGTACTCAATACTCTGACCAATAAAGGAAAGCATATCAAACGCCTTCTTCACTATCCTATCTACCTGCGACTCCACTTTCAAGGAGCTATGAGCCTGCACCCCAAGGTCTCTTTGTTCAGCAGCACTCCCTAGGACCTTACCATTAAGTGTATAAGTCCTGCTAAGATTTGCTTTCCCAAAATGCAGCATCTCGCATTTATCTGCATTAAACTCCATCTGCTGCTTCTCAGCCCATTGGCCCATCTGATCAAGATCCCGTTGTAATATGAGGTAACCTTCTTTGTTGTCCACTACACCTCCAATTGTGTCATCAGCAAACTTACTAACTATGCCTCATGCTCGCATCCAAATCATTTATATAAATGACAAAAAGTGGTGGACCCACCACTGATCCTTGTGGCACTCCACTGGTCACAGGCCTCCAGTCTGAAAAACAACCCTCCACCACCACCCTCTACCTTTGAGCCAGTTCTGTATCCAAATGGCTAGTTCTCCCTGTATTCCATGAGATCTAACCTTGCTAACCAGTCCCCCATGGGAAACCTTGTCAACGGCTTTACTGAAGTCCATATAGATCATGTCCACCACTCTGCCCTCATCAATCCTCTTTGTTACTTCTTCAAAAAACTCAATCAAGTTTGTGAGACATGATTTCCCATGCATAAACCCATATTGACTATCCCTAATCAGTCCTTGCCTTTCCAAATACATGTACATTCTGTCTTTGAAGAACCAGAGAGTTTCAAAACTAGGAAGTGTCCAGCAATTATTCAAATCAGTATTGAAGTAAGACCAAAATGGGGAGGGAAAGAAAGTCTTGAATTCAGAGAGCGAAAGAACAGGCAGAAAAAGACAGTTAAAAAGTTTGTTATTCAACATTAATTGAAAAACTGAAGAAATTTGATTGCACAACTGTAAAAGTTAATTCTCTAGGCTGGATAGGTTGAGTAATTAACACTTATTACACCATCAAAATGATACACAGTAGAATAGGAAAAATCCTCATTCTTACTGTTAAGTTTAGCTTCTATCTTTAGATTCCTATAGTCAATTCATATCATTCATTATATTTGAATAGTGAGTGAAACAACAAGATACTGCAGTTCCTGAAGAAGCAGGGTATGGCAACTTCTATTATTTCCCCATTTAATTGTAATTCTAGAAATTAGACAAAGTCTTTTCTCTGGGGTAGGGAAGTCCAGAACTAGAGGGCAAATGTTTACGATGAGAGGGGAAAGATATAAAAGAGACCTAAGGGGCAACGTTTCATGCAGAGGGTGGTGCATGTATGAAATGAATTGCCAGAGGAAGTGGTGGAGGCTGGTACAATTACAACATTTAAAAGGCATCTAGATGTATATATGAATAGGAAGAGCTTAGAGGGATGTGGGCTGAGTGCTTGTAAGTGGGACTAAATAGGGTTGGGATATCTGGTCGGCATGGACAAGTTGGACCAAAGGTTTGTTTCTTTGCTGTAAATCTCTATGACTCTATGACTGTAATTGCTGTCTGATTTCTATACAAATAGCAATATTCCAATAATATAGCATGACTGATATTAAAACTTAGCAAAAATGATTTTGAATTAAGAAATAACTGAAGATTGTCATGTACATTTGGTAACAAGGCAAGACATAATTGAAGCCCAATGTGTGTACTCCATTAGAATCACCGGTATGCATGATATAACAAGGGGGAGTACAACTAGTTGATGCAGCACTGCTTTTTAAACATTCTTTGCGGAAATCTTGCCTCCTTCATATGTTGGAAATAAGATCAAGAATGCTGGGAAAATACAAAAATAATGGAAGAAAATGCTGAGTCTCAACTTCAAGAAAAGTTCAGTGATTTTCCCTCAAATCCTAAATGGCCACTTCAGGCATTGAGCAGTGGCTACTTTATTTCTATGCATTTTACCTTCTCACCTTATTTTCATGTGACTTCTAATTCTCCATTTCATCACCAAGAAACTGGATATTGCAAATTCCTGACATGTAAATCAGAGCTGATTGAAGCATGTTAAATGCTTACCTTAGCCTTCATTCCCAAGCCTTCCATTGTTACCAACTTTCCCCAACCAGGTGGCATGGTGGCTCAGTGGTTTATACTGCTGCCTCAAAGTACCAGGGACTGGGATTTGATTCCATCCTTGGGTGACTGTCTGTATGGAGTTTGCACATTCTCCCCTGTGTTCTTCCACAGTCCAAAGATGTGCAGGTTAGGTGGATTGGCCATGCTAAATTGCTCATAGTGTCTAGGACTATGTTGGTTAGGAGGATTAACCATAGGAGGTGTAGGCTAGGGGGATGGGTCTAGGTGGGGTGACCTTCAGAGGGTCAATGGGCTGAATGGATTGCTTCTACACTGTAGGGATTCGATGACCTTCATTCATGCAAGTCAGCAAGGCCAACTACCAGTCTGACCATATCATCATGCCTACTGTCAAACCCAACACCCACACCATTTAGTCCCTTAACACTTTATTTTGTAATTCAGAGACACATATGATGCATGTCGGTGGAATATGTGGATAGGAGGCAGATGACGTTCAATGCAGAGAATTATGAGGTGAAGCATGAAAGTACAAAGCATGTGAGGAGACAGTATAATATAAACGGTGTGCAGAGTACACAGACCTGGGTGTGTATGCCTGTAAGTCTTTAAGGATGGCAGGACACGTAGAGAGAACTGAGAACAAAGCATGCTGTATTCCAAGCTTCATGAATAGGAGTCTGGAGTACAAGAGCATGAATGGATATAACACACTGATTTGGCCTCAGACAGAATATTGTTTACAGTTCTAGGTGCCACACTATGAGAAGGATGTGTCATGAGACACAGTACAGGATAGGTTTAAAAGAATGGTTCCAGGGGAGAAAAAAAAACACTTCAATTTTGAAGAACGGTTGAATAAGTTGGAACTGTTTTCCTTATGGAGGCAAAGGTTAAGAGATTTGATAGAAGTTTTCAAAATCTAGGGATGTGCTGGACAGAGTGCATAAGAGGAAATTGCATGATTCTTTGAAATGTCAATGTCACACCAGCAGCATGTACAGCAGTTCAAGTGGCAAGGACACTTCATATGCTTCAAACAAGTTGCAATTTGAGAAAGTCAAATGGGAGCAGTCCATCATGGGCAACTGCAGCCAGTCAATCAGTGGTTGCAGTCAGAACTGAAAACAAAACATGCTGGAAATCACAGAAAGTCAGACAGCATCCATAACAGGAGAGTAAGCCAACAATTTGAGTCCAGCTGACTCTTCATGAGAGCCCTCAACTAAACTCAAAACTTTAGCTTGCTCTTTCTCCATAGTTCTTCCAGCAAGTTTTGTTTACAGTACAGATTCCAGCATCTGCAATAACTTGCTCTCATAATGGTTACATTCACAGTTTGTAAAGAGGCTTGTCTGATTCCATCCCAGTGGGTTGGCCATGGTCAGTCAAGCACTTGGTCCTGCCAGAATCTTGAAAGAAATGTTCATATCATCCAGCTATTGTGTTTATGTCAGTCCCAAGGTCACGTGCATCTGGTCTGGGGATTACAGACATTTTAGTCAGGGTGGGGTGGGCATATCAGCCTCAAATTGGACCAATCTCTCCTGTAATAAAACAAAGGGATCGAATGAGTATGATTGAAATCAACAAAAGAGCAATTAGCGGTAATGCATGGGTAGGAGAGTTTCAGAGGTGCATGAAAGAAGGTAACGCAGAGTGCAGGAAAGTTTTGTAGTTGGGAGGATGAGCTGGCTGAGAACCATTATATAGACATGATTCACATAGATAGTGAGAATTATAGTTCATGAACCTTGGTGAGTTGAGCTTGCAGTGGCAGAATCAGTTATGGTGAACCTCTGAGGGTGAAATATCAGAAGATCATTGAATTTTGTCCTGCACAGCTGGGTGTCATGCTTCATCATGATACAGCACTGATCCAGGCTGTAATCTGTGTCCAGAATGGTTTGGTCATATGGCCTTATGTCCTTTCATATGGCCATATGAAAAGTGACAACAATCCAGTCACTCAACATCCAGAAGCACTTCCAGGTCTCTTTGCTCTTTGGTAATAATGGTCAAAGACCACAGTGGGATGACCAGTTCCAGGGTTGCAGCATCTAAAGTGATATGCAGCTGGCCTTCAAAAATGGCACCGATAGCTTGAATGCCAGAAGATACCAGCAGTGCCAAGACAGGCGTACAATGGAGCTCACTTGACAAAACAAGTGAGAGTGAGAAAATTCTGTCTACATTGCAAATGTGTCTGTCAGTTCATATTTTATACCAGATTCAGGAAAATAAGGACCATCACAAACATATGTCAGCTTATGTGTCTACACACGCACACACACACACTCTGTCTCTGTCTCTCTGTCTCTCTCTCTCTCTCTCTCTTTCTCTATCTATCTCGCTCTCTCTTCCCCTCACTGTGCTTCCAGCCTGTTACCTGCCAAGTGGAGAAGGAATGTGTCCTCTCTGGAAATGACTAACCCAAAGCCACTGAAGTCTTGGCTTAGTTAATTGGATAAGGGCAATTATCTGGAGAGGTAGCTGTGCCGTAGACCTCATCCACCACTCTAATTGGATGTTAGCTCTATAATCCCACTAATACTCTGTTCACTTGGTGACCACAGCGGGGACTATAGCAGGCAGCCACCAAGGTAGAGAAACAAATAGAATACAGACTGCAGGTAAGTCAGGGGTGTCAGCAGGGCCTTGGCTGATAGAACCCAGCAATGGGGGTGGGGGAGGGTTGGGGAATGGCATGGAATGCCAGGGTATTAAAGGGTATAACTTGAAGGGAAAAATGGTTTCCAATAGCTATAAAGAATCCAACAGGAGGTCTGCTTTTTGTCACCCCTCCACCCGCTGCCCAATTCCTCCATTCTGCAAGTGGCACCAACTCATCCAGTAAAAACTGCTGATCTGCCTACGTGGTATGTTCATCCTCTGCCATTGCTAAAACAATGGCCAAGTTGGATTGAGGCACTAAGTGGCAAATGATTGACCATGAGGGTGTCTGTGCAAGCCAAGGATAGGAGAGCTACCCAATTCCTCTGCCATTCCTAACAAATATAGGGGAGTCTGCAGCCAATTTGCAGACAGGCCATGTGCTGCATTTTATAGGCAACTCCCTGTCTTCAAACTTGCCCACAGGGAATGGTAAAGATCTGTCTATTGTCACAAACCTTAGCTTCCTACACTCCTGCAAAATAGTACTTTCTGTTCTGATATTCTCCCTGGATCTTTCTGCAATTTGCTATTTTTGAACATGCCAGACATCAGCTAGCAGGAGATTTGACCAGTGGGGAAAGTTCTCCACACCTTCACAAGATATAAACAGCACCATGGAGGATCGGTCTTTCCTTGTTTCAGTTTTCAGTGGCAGAACCACTAATTTAATCAGTAAACACCATGCTGGAGACTCTACCAGTGACAACATCCTGTGTTAAAATCAGAATGTGTTCAAGACACTACCGTTCAGTCGCATTTGCTTTGTTTCTATGGAACTTTGTATCTCATTTTTTGATTTCTGATACTCAGTTTTCTAAAAAAAAAGTTGCAAGGATTTTTAGTGCTGTTATTATTATATTGTTTGAATATAACTTTTTAGTAAATGTAAAACAGATTTCCCACAAAAATGCAGAAACATTATTCCTTGGTGTTTGAGACACTGCGGTTTTATATATTTTTTTATTCAACCTGATTATGTATGTAACGATGCACATCCAAGACAAATGGAAGTTTACCCTTTATGTTCTACCTCAAAGAGAGGAACAATACCATTGCACCATAAGACCCCAAAGCTGCATTTTTATACTCTCTGCCGTCTCGGTGAAAGTGGGTACTGCAGATGCTGGAGATTAGAGTCAAGATTAGAGTCAAGATTAGAGTGGTGCTGGAAAAGCACAGCAGGTCAGGCAACATCCGAGCAACAGCAAAATCGATGTTTCGGGCAAAAGCCCTGAATCAGGAATCATGTTTCTAGATGAAGGGCTTTTGCCCAAAATGTCAATTTTCCTGCTTCTCAGATGCTGTCTGACCGGCTGTGTTTTTCCAGCACCACTCTAATCTTGACTCTCTGCAGTCTTACCTAATTTATCAAATCTTCAAAGTATCAGTTAATGATTGAAAATAGTCAAAGTTTTTCAAAGTACAAAACTCTAAAAGATCATATTTAAATTCAAAAATTAAAATTACATTTGAAGACAGCATAGTAAGATATAACTTAGCTTGAAGAAATTAAAGGGTGTGTTTTAACACAGCACTGTGTGTGAGTTAATAATTGTGCACCATTAAACAAATTGCAAATAGCTACTGATAATGTGCCATTGCTACCATCCAATTGTTGAACTATGAGATGATTACTTAGCATATGATGACTTCATGATGCGCCAGATTTTGCTGGAGCGGATGCTCACTAATTAAATTTCTTCGTGTGTGTCTAGCTTTTATTGTATTTTGGCCACAAAGCTGTTAGAAGTTTGAGTTGATCATAATGCAGTGAGGGTGAAAGAGCTTGTCGGATTTTCATCAATAAAAAGATAAGTGTATCTTAACCAATGAGATGAAAGAATTGAGAAAGGAGGACTAAAAAGAGATCAAATAAATGTAGATTAATTCAATGTCAAACCAGCAATAAAAAGAGAAATTTTAAAATATGGAGAAAGGAAGAAAACGTAAGAAAAAAAGTAAAATATGGAGTTTTTTATAATGTCCTGAAACAAGTGGCAATTTGAAAATGAAAACTTCTCAATTGATTACTTCCTGGTTACAAGATACTCTTTGGTTATTTTGTTAAAATTTTGTTCTATTGCTGTTAATTACAAGACCACTTTGTAATGAATATAATGAGTCGAGAGTGTGGTACTGGAAAAGCACAGCAGGTCAGGCAGTATCTGAGGGGCAGGAGAATTAGCGTTTCAGGCAACAGCCCTTAATCATGAAAGTTTTGCCCAATTCTCCTGCTCCTCGGATGCTGCCTGACTTGCTGTGCTTTTCCAACACCACATTCTTGACTCTAATCTCCAGCATCTGCAGTCTTCACTTTCATCTAGTGAATATAATGGTCAATTAAAGCGCAATTGCAGCATTTCATGTAAATCACATGGAGGTTTAGATGGGCTATTGATTGCGTGGGGCTGATGATGGAGCAGTGCAAATCAGCCAGCAATTTTATCAATTTGCATTGTGTGTTAGATTTTCTACCCCATGAGTTGGTTTCTGACTTATACATTAATTGTGTGTTGGTTCAATTGTTACAACCTATTCAGCAAACCCTGGCACATTATGCTTTGATCTGCTTTAAATATTGAAGCAGAGTATGTGTATCTGAGGGCTCACGTAATTCAGTTTTGATCTTTTCACATGTGCTTGTCATATCTTCACTTTGATATTTTCCCCTTGTTACCTGGATCCTGACTCAGCAAAATTTTATGTGCATTTCTATCACTGAAATATATCAAGGTCTTGACAGCACTGAAATTGTTCCCTTTGCAGAATGAAACCTTTCCCCTTTTCCCAATCGGCTACTGAGAGTACTGATTCTTGCTTACAGACAGTTCAATACCTGATAGCATTCATCTGATACCACAACTAACTTACCAATCTTGATATATTAATGAATGAAGAGACTTCAATGGGTTCATTCAATTATGGTAGAGCCAATTCTATCTTCGCCTGCCACATATATACATACAAATAAAAATTCTCAAACAGTAATCACTTCATGATGATCAACAGAGATAAACATATTGTTGC
Source organism: Chiloscyllium plagiosum (assembly GCF_037043375.1). Classification (NCBI taxonomy): domain Eukaryota; kingdom Metazoa; phylum Chordata; class Chondrichthyes; order Orectolobiformes; family Hemiscylliidae; genus Chiloscyllium; species Chiloscyllium plagiosum. The sequence goes on from NW_028270149.1 coordinate 62,345,761, forward strand.
ATAGTGTAATAGTTTTGAAAAGGTCCACGTTGGAGACTGCATTAAGTTCCACCCTATAATGTTGCCACTGTGACTTAGAATTTGACATAGTGATTCAACAAACTCAAGTTTGATGCAGATTTTTTATGCTAATAAGTAGTTCATTAATTTTAATCTCAATGAAGATGTATATTACTGTCTTATCAGATCATTAATGTGAGTGAAATGACAGAAAATTCAGCCTACAGAGATTAAACTACAAAATATTAAAGATAATAGAACACATATTATAATTCTTAATCCAGAAACCTCACTATTTAGCATGCACCTATATCTTATCAGAACTAAAAACAGGAGTTGGCCAATTAATACCTTCAACCTACACTATCATTTTTGATAATGTTAAAAATCACACAACACCAGATTATAGCTACCTGACAAAGGAACAGCACTCCAAAAACTTGTACTTCTAAATAAACCTGTTGGAGTATAACCTGGTGTTGTGTGATTTTTAATTTTGCCCACCCCAGTCCAACACCAGCATCTCCACATCATTCTAGATTATGGCTGATGATTCACTTCAATTACATATTTCCATCTGCAGCAGGAGGTTCAACTACATGCAATGCCCAGGGAACAGGTCAAGAGAGACAAGGTTATGGCAAGCTTTTAGAAAGGCAAACCAGTCAAAGAAGAACTGACCCTGGAACAAAGAGTTATTGAACAATCCAGAGGCAACCAGGGAGCATTTTGTGGGGCTTCCCAGCCTTGAGCTGGAACCCTGGAAGAAGAAGGAATCATTTGAGATTAGCTATGATGGCAGAAGAAATATCTGAAAAGAACCAGTGGCCACTAAGTCAAAATAGGTAAGAAACAAATAGATAAGAGCAAAAGTCTGACTGAGAATGTGATACTGTTGCTGGTATTTTGTTGAAATACGGCCAGACTAGAAAGTGAATTGGCTGAGAATATACACTTTGATCACTGAATGCATTTCACAATTATAAATGATTTACTTGCATGTCTCAGAATGTTACTTATTCCAGTTTCCATTCGGAACAAAATTCCTGGAAAGGATACTCCAGAGATACTTAAAGATTTCCAAGTTAGGCTCAGTCAGCAGTGAACAGTCTAGAGGGCGTGATCTATGTTGGGATCAATTACATAGGAAGAAAGAGAAATTAAGTTTTGCCATCATATTTTAAGGCATTTGGTAGGAAATTGAAAAACAGGACTTCAAAAGTAGCCATATCTGGATTACTCACAGTGCCACATAATAATATGTACAGGAAAAGAAGGCTAGTTCAGATAGTTTGCGAGATAGTGCAGAAAGGATATTTTTAGATTCCTGATGCATTGCAATTTTTCTGAGAGAGAGAGAAAATGAACAAGTTAGATGAGTTTCATCTGGATAGGAAACATACCTGTGCGCAGTTTTGCTAGTGCTATTGGGGTGGCTTCAAACAACATTGCAGGGGACTGGTATACCAACAAGTACTTCAAAGAGGAGAGAAGCTGAAATGGGACTATGGGTTAAATTGCCAGTCAGTTTAGTCTGGAAGACAGAGCAAACAGAGGATCTCATGCAGATTGCTGTTCCACCTTTTTTTTAATGAAAGGAAAGAACTTCACATTTCTGACAGGCAATTCCTATCAGGAATCCCTCAGAAATGTGGAGGTGTACTTCCATTGTGACATTTCTCTCGTAGCTTTTTAGGTGGGAGGGTACTAGGACATAGGGTATTATGTAATTAGGTTACCAGGAAGGAATCTTTTCAGACAGTTCCAGGTTTAGAGGAATTGCCGAATGGAATCCTCATTTTTCCAAGTAAATCCTTTGGAGTGTGCAAAGGAATTCTGCAGGCACCCATGCACAACTCCTCTCCACTTTGGAATAATAACTCTCTGCTCATCAGAAGATTGGGGCCGTTACTATATAAGAAAGAAGTGACTTTGGCTAAATGTAAGATATTATAATGCAATGACTCTGAGAAATACGATAGCTGAGTTGAAAGCAGATTTGGGCACATGGAAGCATGACAAATTGCTATGATCAAGATTTGGCTGAAAGGTAGGCAGGATTGGCAGCTCAATATTCTTGGTTATAAGGTATTCAGAAGAGATAGCAAGAGGAATAGAAGAAGGGGAAGGGGGACTTGCAGTATTGTGGGTGTGTATTATAAGCCCCCAGTTAGGGAGAGATAGCAGATCAAAAATGAAATCAAGTGAACAAAGAGACATTGAAGTGCAGTTTGATAGCTCATTGAACATGGAGTTGCAGATTGGTAGGATAGTGAAGAAGGCATTTGGTATGCTTTCCATTATTGGTCAGAGTATTGAGTACAGGAGTTGGGAGGTCATGTTGTGGCTGTACAGGACATTGGTTAGGCCACTTTTGGAATATTGCATGCAATTCTGGTCTCCTTTATATCAGAAGGATGTTGTGAAACTTGAAAGGGCTCAGAAAAGATTTACAAGGATGTTGCGAGGGTTGGAGGATTTGAGCTATAGGGATAGATTGATAAGCTGGAGCTGTTTTCCCTGGAGTGTCAGAGGCTGAGGGGTGACCTTATGGAGATTTATAAAATCATGAGGGGCATAGATAGGGTAAATAGACAAGATTTTTCTCTGGGGTGGAGGAGTCCAGAACTAAAGGGATATGTTTAGGGTGAGAGGGGAAAGATATAAAAGAGACCTAAGGAGTAACATTTTTACACAGAGGGTGGTACGTGTATGGAATGAGCTGCCAGAGGATGTAGTGGAGGCTAGTACAATTGCAACATTTAAAAGGCACCTGGATGGGTATATGAATAGGAAGGGTTTAGAGGGATGTGGGCATGGTGCTGGCAGGTGGGACTAGATTGGGTTGGGATATCTGGTCGACATAGGCAAGTTGGACCAAAAATAGACAATAGACAATAGGTTCAGGAGTAGGCCATTCTGCCCTTCGAGCCTGTTTTCATGCTGTACATCTCTATGACTCTAAGCTTGGGAGAAATGTCAGAGTAATAGGTAGTAGCAGTTGGGGATTTTAACTAATCAAATACTTTCGAGATAGTTTTAATAGGCAACATAGGGAGGGAACAAAATTTTTAATTAGATCCAGGAAAACATTCTTTAACCAGTTCATAGAAAGCCCAACATGAGAAGGGGCAGTTTTGAATATAATATTTGGAAATGGGGTCAGGCATGTGGAAGTAAGGAAGCATTTTGGAGTTAATGACTGTAACTCAGTTGGATTTAAAATAATTATGGTAAATTATAAAGATGTACTGGGAAAGTGCAAAAATAAGGAAAGGTTAATTTTACTAAGATACTGTTTGGAATGAGTTGATGGGGACAGCTATTTGCAGATAAAACAATATCTGAACATTGAGAGATATTCAAAAAGGTAAAAAAGTAAGTGCAGAGGACAAATATGTTTCCTGAAAGACATGTGTGGAAACAATGCCAAAGACCATGAATGTCAAGCAATCTCACATTTAGGATTAAGAACAAAAAGGAAGTTTATGGCAGAAGCCAAGTCTTCAGTACAGCAGTGTCCCTAGATGAATATAAAAAGTATAGGGGGAATTTGAAAATATAATTACAAAAACAAAAAGTGTGCATGAGAAAGCATTGACAGTTAGAATAAGGAAACTACAAAAGAATGTTTAAATGTGTCAATAGCAAGCAAGTAATTAGGGAAATCTAGGGCCTATGAGGGAATACTCATGTGTGGACCTGGGAGACAGGGGCACAGCCTTCAATTCAGACTTTGCATTGACCTTCACAATAAGAAAGAACAACTTAGGTATAGCCATCAAGGTTGAGGAATGTGAAATATTAGAAGAACTTATCATAGACAGAAAGGAGATCTGAGCAGGGTTAGCAGCCTTAACAGTGGATAAATCTGCAGGTTCAGATGAGATATATCCAAGATTATTCAGAGAGAGAAGCGAAAATATTATAAGACTGTAATTTTTAAATCTTCTCCTGTGACACGTGAGATGCCAGATCAGTGAAGGTTTGCTAACATTGTCCCCTTCTCATAAAAGGGAGGAAAGAGAGACCAGGAAATTACGGGCCAGTCAGTATAACCTGGGTGGTGGGGATGTTATTAGAAAGAATTCTGAGAGACAGAGTGTATCTGCACTTGGAGGGTTATGGATTAATCAGGATAGTCAGCATGGATTTGTAAAAGGAAGGATGTGTTTGACAAAAATGAACTTTTTTTGAGAAGGTAACCAGAAATGTTGATAAAGGCATTTACCAGAATGTTTCCAAGAAAGAGAAAATTCATATATGAGGATAAATTGAAAAGTTGGGATTGTTCTCCTTGGAGAGAAGATGACTTAGAGAAGATTTGATTGACATTTTCAAAATTATGAGTGCCTGCATAGAATAGATAGGGAGAGGCTGTTCCCATTCATAAAAGAAAAAAAGAACGAGAGGGCATAGATTTAAAATGATGTGCAAATGAATTATGGGTGTGAGAAAAAAAAACCTTGTTTCACAAAATGAGCAGTTAGGGATTAGAATGCACTGTCTGGAAATGTGGAGGAGACCTGTTTAATTGAGGTCATCAGGAGGATATCAGAGGATTATTTGTATAGAAATGGTGCACAGGGATATGGTGATTGATGCTAGATAACAGAGCCAGTATAAGCTGAGTTGAATTAATTCCTTCTGCAGCATTATAATTCTTTGATTCTGTGATTATGTAATGCGTGTGATATGGTTTACATGAACTTTTGCAAGGCTTTTGATAAGAGCTGTCATGGCAGACTGGTCAAGAGAGTACTCATGGCTTCCAAGACAACAATTGCTGAGAGACAGGAAGGAGAAGTTGATGTGGGAATGCTGTGTGACCAGAAGTCTGTTTTGCACGGGGTTTCACAGGACTCGGAACGGACTCCCTTGCTGTTTGTGCTGTCCATTAATGGAGTTGGTGACTGCTCTAACACTGAAAGAATGGTCTACAGACAAAGCCTCATGTTATTTTTGTGTCAGATTCCTCCGTGTTCCTTAAACTTGAAAGTTTTCTGGGAAAACCCTCGATGCACCCAGTATTTCATTTTGTATGTCCATGAGCCTTTTTCTGTAGGAAATTCAAACTCGTCTCTTGAGTTGTAGCACAATTTGGCTGATCTGACAGCAGCACTATCATTGTCCTATGCCTCAGCTCCAGGCCACACATACCCACTATCATGCCATGGGAAGATTCTACCTCCAAGCTACCTTCCATTGAGTGTGCAGCACACTTGTCTGAGCTGGTGGCTGCAAGGGTGAGAATTTCTCTTCTTCATCATTGTCTTCCACTGCTTGCTCTTCCTCCACTTTCTGGACAGAGGCAGTTCTCGGAAAAGCTAAAGGAAGAAAGGGACAAGGGTAGACTAATGGTGAAGGGAGTGAAGGAAAGCAAGAGGTGTATGTCTTTACCTCATAAACTAGAAGAGATTGTGGGTTGAGCAGGATGTGGAGTGTGAGGATTAATGATGAGAATACAGTCATTGTCCATGTTCTGCCCTGCTACTGGACATGACCTCAGTAATGACCGTTCTAATGATGGAAAGTTCCTTTTCCAAGCAAACCTGCATCTCTATCTGCCCCCTGCCAAATGAATGCTCCTGCTGCTGGTTATGTACTGCTTCTTCCTACAAGGAAAATGTGTCAGTGGACATGGTGCAATGTTTTTGAATTATTGACTGTCATTGAACGTTTGTTTAACCTGGGTCTGAGGTTTGCAGTGTTGCACAGTTTGCAAACGTAAGGTGAAGCTACTCATCTGATGTGTGAGTCTTGAGGATTGTTCTTACATGAATGAAATAAGTGTGGTGAATTGAGAAATGGGTGGGCTAGTGATTAAGTAACAAGGTCATGGTATTTTAGATAAATTTGATCACTTGTGTGATCTTAGCAAATAGATCCTTGGGCTATGCTTGCACTGGCCACAAAAGCTATCTTAACGCTTGTCTGGAGGGTATGAACACAGGATATGTTTTCATTTCCTGCATTGAGGATTGCAGTGCTGTATTTGAGAACCTTGGATCACTACATTTCCATACATTATAACAAGTTTTCCTGCAGCTCAGAACATATGTTTTAAGACATGAAGGCTGTCTTTCAGTCACTTAGTTAAAAATCACACAACACCAGGTTATTTGGAAGTACAAGCCTTTGGAGGCATCTCCACATTTCAGTCACTTAAATTTAAGAGTATAGCCAATTAATAAAGCATTTCTTGTTGGATTAATCAATTAAATTAGCAGACAACATGAAGTTTTCCTCCTCCCTAAATTAAACAGGAGTGGGTTAATGGTTTATTGCAGTTCTTGTTCCTTTTTCGGATGCAAGTGAATTTTGTCCCTCACCACAAGTCTAGTACAGATATTTTCTAATCCCCCAGGTCAGAGATGTTGTTACAGATCTCCAGAGCTGGTGGAACTCTCACCGACCTAGCCCAGTGCCAGCAACACAATTTCTGTGCCACAACATCCCTTGCCAAAATTCAATAGACATGACCTTGTTTAAATTTCAGTTCAGGACATGTTTGTTGAGAAAATGAGCAATTAAGGTTTTGAAATGTAAACCGTGTAAGTCTGGATGGAATTAGCTGTGAGTGAGAGTGTTTGTCTTGTCAACTTCAAGATCACCTCTCTTTTTTTAATACTGTATCAAGCGCTTGCACAATCACAGCAGCTAATCTTCAAGATTCGAGGAGCATTGGAAAGGCTTGCTGCAGAGATTGAATCTGCAGGAGATGAGTTTTTAATCTTCAAATCATAGCATACAGTGGATTTTTTAAATTTTAATATTGCATGCTGAAAAAATTTGTAACAACAAAGCAATATAAAAGAGTTTGTCTGCTGTCACTGATGTTGATTTTGCAGTACACCCCCCTCTAAACTCATAACTGCATGAAATCTGAAGTGCACAATTCAGTATGTGTTTACACTGCCAAGTTCTGCTGCAGCAATTCCCTTTCATTGTAACTCTCATCACCACTCCAAAGCACAACATAAACTCAGGTCAAACTCTTTGGATTCCTTTTGACATGCACTAAAACAAATGCAAACTGATGTATTGTATGAACACCTACAGATGTTTAGTGCAGAGTCTAACCGTAGTGAGTTATTTTCACACTTAATGTTCTTAATAGAATTGGTAGGCGAGAATGGTGGGGGTGTGGGGTTTGGAGTAAATCTGTGAAGAACAGATTGATTATTATGTGCCTGTTCCTCATGGATGTTAAGATCAACCTTGCCTGTGATCAGACTTAAAGAAGGAGATACAGCAGTTATGACTGCTAACTCCTGCTAATGACCTTATGCCCCACTGTTGAAGTCAGCAAGAACAGCTTCCTAAAACAGTGGGGCATAAGATAATTAGCACTCATTGAAGGAAAAAAATGTTCTTGTCAATGAGCCTTTCTTATCGTAAATATGTCTGAACACTGTTGGAATACTTGAAGGAGTTTCCTGCCTCTCAAACTCAACATCTCATTAATTAGTGAAGACAATCTAACGATGAATAACTAACACTTCAGTTCTTTCCTGTGATATTTATTTTGCATTTTACTCAATGAGTCATAAAATAAAATATTGAGATAACAAACTGTGACCATCAGTTTGATAGTTTGGAAGTATGGATACTTTCAGCTTGTTAATTTTCATTAAGTATAAGGTAAGAATATCTTTTTGGGAAGAAAATGGTTTTCAAGGGAGTTTTATTTCATTATTGAGCTTTATAGACAACAATACACTTGTTAGGATAATGCTCATTTTATAGTTTATGGAAGTTTTTAATGATCACATCTGAATTAATTTCTCTGGACTTGGAGTCTAATGGCCATTATTCCTGTGTCCATGTTCGTGGGTAGAAAATAAGGGATTGATAGCTTATGTGCTAATAACACATCAGAATACATCAAACTGGAACCTGAGGGAAAAAAAAAACGTTCTGATGGTGTACTGTTATGTCTTTGTGAATGATGTAAGTAGTTAATAAATCTTTATCATGATGCAGTAGCATAGTTTACAATTCACACTGGGGGTGGTAATGGGATGAGTGGTATTATCTCCACACTATTAATTCACAGACCTAGGTAATAACAGATGATAGAATTCAATTTTTTAAAAAGAAAATTTGGAATTCAAAGTGTAATGATATCCATGAGTCAAAACAACAGCAGTTTTTAAAAAAGGGAGAGGTACAGACAAAGGAAGGTTGGTGCAGGAGAGAGATAAAGAGAAAGAAACTGACACCACAGTGAACCATGCTCAACTACTGCCTTTGATGTTTGAATTCATGTATCGCTGGACATCGGAGTGCATCTGGGAAAACTAACAAACAGTGAAATTCACAACATCACAGAAACAGATAAGTGAATAGTTTTATGTATGGCTACAGAAAGTCTGCAATAGTGAGTAGAGTGGGTTCTTTCTTGATTATATGTTTTTGAGATAAGCCATAACTATTAATTTAACCTGGAGCAGTGTTTTGTAGAGGAATAAGATGGTTTTATTTCTATATCTGTAGATTGTGAAGGAGCAAAAGTGGCCTTTAGTAGAGTGATATGTGCTTCTTGATTAGAGTGGTGCTGGAACAGCACAGCAGGTCAGGCAGCATTCAAGGTGTTTAAAGTTTGTGAGACGATTTGTAGCTCGGGTGCTCGTTGCTGTGGTTCTGTTCGCCAAGCTGGAAGTTATTGTTGCAAACGTTTTGTCCCCTGTCTAGGTGACATCCTCAGTGCTTGGGAGCCTCCTGTGAAGCGCTTCTGTGGTGTTTCCTCCGGCATTTATAGTGGCCTGTCCCTGCCGCTTCCAGTTGTCAGTTTCAGCTGTCCGCTGTAGTGGCCAGTATATTGGGTCCAGGTCTATGTGTTTGTTGATGGAGTATGTGGATGAGTGCCATGCTTCTAGGAATTCCCTGGCTGTTCTTTGTTTCGCTTGCGCTATAATGGTAGTGTTGTCCCAGTCAAATTCATGTTGCTTGTCGTCTGCATGTGTGGCTACTAGGGATAGTTGGTCGTGTCGTTTTGTGGCTAGTTGATATTCGTGGATGCGAATTGTTAGCTGTCTTCCTGTTTGTCCTATATAGTGTTTTGTGCAGTCGTTGCATGGGATTTTGTACACTACATTAGTTTTGCTCATGCTGGGTATTGGGTCCTTCGTTTTGGTGAGTTGTTGTCTGAGAGTGGCTGTTGGTTTGTGTGCTGTTATAAGTCCTAGTGGTCGCAGTAGTCTGGCTGTCATTTCAGAGATGTTCTTGATGTATGGTAGTGTGGCTAGTCCTTTGGGTTGCGGCATGTCCTCATTCTGTTGTCTTTCCCTTAGGCATCTGTTGATGAAATTGTGAGGATATCCGTTTTTTGCGAATACCTTGTATAGGTGTTCCTCTTCCTCTTTTTGCAGTTCTGGTGTGCTACAGTGTGTTATGGCCCTTTTGAATAGTGTCTTGATGCAACTTCGTTTGTGTGTATTGGGGTGGTTGCTTTCATAGTTCAGGATTTGGTCTTTGTGTGTGGCTTTCCTGTGTACCTTAGTGGTGAATTCTCCGTTTGGTGTTCTCTGTACCCTCACGTCTAGGAATGGGAGTTGGTTGTCCTTTTCTTCCTCTCTCGTGAATCGAATTCCTGTGAGTGTGGAGTTGATGATCCGGTGTGTATTCTCTATTTCCGTGTTTCTAATGATTACAAAGGTGTCATCAACGTATCTGACCCAGAGTTTGGGTTGAATTTGTGGTAAGACTGTTTGTTCTAACCTTTGCATTACTGCTTCTGCTATGAGTCCCGAGATCGGTGAGCCCATCTGTGGCTACCCTCATTTCAAACAAGTATGCTGTTTTGGAAAATGTAGGGGGTGATCGATTCACAAGGGGAACGTAGCATGAACAGCCAAGTTTCTGGTATTGAGACTGGCTCTAATGCAATGAGGGGTACATTGGTTTCCAAGAGATCAATTGTGTCTTGTCTGAGGTACTGCTGTGACCAGCAGCGAAAAATCCCTGGTGCCAGGATCAAGGGTGCAGAATGTTCTCAAGGGGGAGAGGTACCAGCAAGAGGTCATTGTCCACATTGAAACCAATGACATAGGAAGGGAAAATGTTGAGATTCTGAAGGGAGATTACAGAGAGTTAGGCAGGAATTTAAAAAGGAGGTCATCTAGAGTAGTAATATCTGGAATACTCCCGGTGCTATGAGCTAGTGAGGGCAGGAATAGCAGGATAGAGCAGATGAATGCATGGCAGAGGAGCTGGTGTATGGGAGAAGGATTCACATTTTTGGATCATTGGAATCTTGTTTGGGGTACTGGCAGGGAGATTTGCAAGAGCTGCTTGGGAGAATTTAAACTAGTTAGGTGGGGGGAGGGTGGGACCCAGAGAAATAATGAGGAAAGAGATCAATCTGAGACTGGTACAGTTGAGAACAGACATCCGTCAAACAGTCAGGGCAGGCAGGGACAAGGTAGGACTAATAAATTCAACTGCATTTATTTCAATGCAAGGGGCCTAACAGGGAAGACAGATGAACTCAGGGCATGGTTAGGAACATGGCACTGGGATATCATAGCAATTACAGAAACATGGCTCAGGGATGGATAGGACTGGCAGCTTAATATTCCAGGATGCAAATCCTGCAGGAAGGATAGAAAGGGAGGCAAGAGAGGAGGGGGTGTGGCACTTTTGATAAGAGATGGCATTACAGCTGTGCTGAGGGAGGATATTCCTGGAAATACATTCAAGGAAGTTATTTGGGTGGAACTGAGAAAAAAGAAAGGGATGATCACCTTATTGAGATTGTATTATAGACCCCCGAATAGTCAGAAGGAAATGGAGAAACAAATTTGTAAGGAGATCTCAGCTATCTGTAAGAATAATAGGGTGGTTATGGTAGATGATTTTAACTTTCCAAACATAGATTTGGGCTGCCATAGTGTTAAGTGTTTAGATGGAGAATAAGTGTGTACAAGAAAACTTTCTGATTCAGTATGTGGATGTACCTATTAGAGAAGGTGCAAAACTTGACCTACTCTTGAGAAATAAGGAAATGAGGTGTCAGTGGGGGAGCACTTTGTGGCCAGCGACCATAATTCTATTAGATTTAAAATAGTGATGGAAAAAGATAGACCAGATCTAAAAGTTGAAGTTCTAAATTGGAGAAAGGCCAATTTTGATGGTATTAGGCAAGAACTTTCAAAAGATGATTGGGGGCAGATGTTCGCAGGTGAAGGGATGACTGGAAAATGGGAAGCCTTCAGAAATAAGATAACGAGAATCCAGAGAAAGTATATTCCTGTTAGAGTGAAAGGAAAGGCTGGTAAGTATAGGGAATACTGAATGACTAAAAAAATTGAGGGTTTGATTAAGAAAAAGAAGGAAGCATATGTCAGGCATAGACATGACCTCCCAACTCCTGTACTCAATACTCTGACCAATAAAGGAAAGCATACCAAATGCCTTTAAAAAGTTTAAAGGCAGTAGGAGTATACTTAAGAGGGAAATCAGGAGAATAAGAAGGGGACATGAAATAGCTTTGGCTAATAGAATGAAGGAGAATCCAAAGGGTATTTTACAAATACATTAAGGACAAAAGGGTAACTAGAGAGAGTAGGGCCCCTCAATGATCAGCAAGGCGGCGTTTGTGTGGAGCCGCAGAAAATGGGGGAGATACTAAGTGAGTATTTTGCATCAGTATTGACTGTGGAAAAGGACGTGGAAGATATAGACTGTAGGGAAATAGATGGTGACATCTTCAAAAATGTCCATATTATAGAGGAGGAAGTGCCGGACGTCTTGAAACATATAAAGATGGATAAATCCCCAGGACCTGATCAGGTGTACCCTAGAACGCTTTAGGAAGCTAGGGAAGTGTTTGCTAGACCTCTTGCTGAGATATTTATATCATTGATAGTCACAGGTGAGGAGCCGGAAGACTAGAGGTTTGCAAACGTGGTGCCACTGTTTAAGAAGGGTGGTAAGGACAAGCCAGGGAACTGTAGACCGGTGAGCCTGATGACAGTGGTGGGCAATCTGTTGGAGGGAATCCTGGGGGACAGGATGTACATGTATTTGGAAAGGCAAAGACTGATTAGGGATAGTCAACATGGCTTTGTGCGTGGGAAATCATGTCTCACAAACTTGATTGAGTTTTTTTGAAGGAGGAACAAAGAGGATTGATGAGGGCAGAGCTGTAGATGTGATCTATATGGACTTCAGTAAGGCGTTCAACGAGGTTCCCCATGGGAGACTGACTAGCAAGGTTAGATCTCATGGAATACAGGGAGAACTAGTGATTTAGATACAGAACTGGCTCAAAGGTAGAAGACAGAGGGTGGTGGTGGAGGTTTGTTTTTCAGACTGGAGGCCTGTGACCAGTGGAGTGCCACAAGGATCGGTGCTGGGTCCACTCATTTTCATCATTTATATAAATGATTTGGATGTGAGCATAAGAGGTATAGTTAGTAAGTTTGCTGATGACATCACAATTGGAGGTATAGTGGACAACAAAGAAGGTTACCTCAGATTACAACAGGATCCGATGGGCCAATGGGCTGAGAAGTGGCAGATGGAGTTTAATTCAGATAAATGCGAAGTGCTGCATTTTGGGAAAGCAAATTTTAGCAGGACTCATACACTTAATTTTAAGGTCCTAAGGAGTGTTGCTGAACAAAGAGACCTTGGAGTGCAGGTTCATAGCTTCTTGAAAGTGGAGTTGCAGGTAGATAGGATAGTGAAGAAGGCGTTTGGTATGCTTTCCTTTATTGGTCAAAGTATTGAGTACAGGAGTTGGAAGACCATGTTGCGGCTGTACAGGACATTGGTTAGATCACTGTTGGAATATTGCGTGCAATTCTGGTCTTCTTCCTATCGGAAAGATGTTGTGAAACTTGAAAGGGTTCAGAAATGATTTACAAGGATGTTGCTAGGTTTAGAGGATTTCACCTATAGGGAGAGGCTGAACAAGCTGGGGCTGTTTTCCCTGGAGTTTGGGAGGTTGAGTGTTGACTTTAAAGAAGTTTACAAAATTATGAGGGGCATGGATAGGATAAATAGACAAAGTCTTTTCCCTGGGGTGGGGGAGTCCAGAACTAGAAGTCATAGGTTTAGGGTGAGAGCGGAAAGATATAAAAGAGATCTAAGGGGCAACATTTTCACACAGAGGGTAGTACATGTATGGAATGAGCTGCCAGAGGAAGTGGTGGAGGCTGGTACAATTGCAATATTTTAAAGGCATCTGTGATGGGTATCTGAATAGGAAGAATTTGAGAAGGATATGGGCCAAGTGCTGGCAGGTGGGACTAGATTGATTTGGGATATCTGGACAAGTTGGACCGAAGGATCTGTTTCCATGCTGTACATCTCTATAACTCTATGACTCTACTGTTGACACTCAGCAAAACCCATCTGTTTCAATAATATCATTAGGGAAGGAAATCTGTCATCCAGACTTGGTCTTGCCTACATGTGACTCCAAACTCACAGCAAGGTGTTTGACTCTTAGCTACCCTCTGAAATGGGCTTACAAGCAGTCAATCAATTGTAACAATCACTCAAAGAGGAATGAAACCTCTGCACCCATCAGACATCAACCTAGATATCGGAAACGACAATGGCAAAAGAAACAGCCTTGCTCACCATGCAAAGTCCTCCTGACTAACATCTGCGGGCTTGTACCAAAATTGGTAGAGCTATCTCACAGGCTAGTCTTACAATTAGTTGACACAATCAAATTCATGGAATTATGCCTTTCAGTCAATATACCGGACATCACCAGCCCAATCCCATGGATAAGTCAGGTCCCAACAGCCGGACAGACTCAGCAGAGGTGGAAGGACATGGTGTACAGTCAGGAAGGAGTTGCCCTGTGAGGCAGAAACATTGACTGTAGACTCCACAAAGTCTCAAGGTATTTGGTCAAACATGAACAAGGATCCTCCTGCTGCCTGCCACATTCCATCATAAAGGGCATAGATAGGGTGAATTGCTAAATCCTTTTCCCAGGGTAGGGGAGTCCAAAACTAGAGGGCATAGGTTTAAGGTGAGAGGGGAAAGATTTAAAAGTGACAGAAGGTGGTACGTGTATGGAATGAGCTGCCAGAGGAAGTGGTGGAGGCTGGTACAATTACAACATTTAAAAGTCATCTGGATAGGTACATGAATAGAAAGGGTTTAGAGGGATATGGGCCAAATGCTGACAAATGGGACTAGATTAATTTAGGTATCTGTTCAGCATGGATGAGTTGGACCAAAAGATCTGTTTCCATGTTGTACATCTCTACGACTCTTTGACTCTATGATTTTAAGACTCAGTACTTCATAAATGTTGAACAACACTTGGCAGAAGGTGGCAACAGTGCAGAATGTACTCTGGTTGGGGGATTTCAGTACCCACCAGCAAAAGTAACTTAGCAGCAGTAACAATGATGGAGCTCGTCAGGTCCTAAAGGACATAGCTGCTAGACTGGGTCTACAGTAGGTGATGAGGGAACCAACAAGAGGGAAGAATATACTTGACCTTATCCTGACTAATCTGCCTGCCACAGATGCATCTCTCCATAAGAATCACCAACACATAGTCCTGGCGTAGTTGGCATGAACTAGTTGGACAGAAAGGTCTGTTTCCATGCTATATGACTGCCCTTATATTGATAAAACCTAACTTTATGTTGGGTAGCACTGTCACTGACCTAAATTGGACAAACTTCAAACAGACCTAGCAACTCTGTAGGTTATTAACAGCAGCAGAATCATACTTCAATACAATCTGTAATCAAGATGAACCCCCCACTCTACATTACCATCAAGCCAAGGAATCACTGCTGGTTCAATGAAGGAGTGCATAACAGCAGCATCATGCATCATGCATACCTAAAAATAAGGAGCCAGTTACTCGCTACAAAACAAAACTAATTGTATACTGGACAGCATAAACAGCAACTGGTTAAGCTCGGTGATTCTACAGCCAACAGACCACATCTAAGCTGTTGTTCTGCCCCACCAATCATGAATGATGGTGGACAATTAAACAATCCCATGGAGGAGGAGGTTCCACAAATATCGTCTTCCATAATAATGGGGAAGCCCATCACATCAGTACAAAATGTAAAGCTGATGCATTACAACAATCTTCACAAGAAAGGGCCAATTGGATGATCCATCCTGTCTTCCTCCAGAGGTCTCCAGCATCAAAAATGCCAGTCTTCAGCTCGGCTCTGGATATTGCAAAGGTTATGTGCCCTGACAACATTCCAGCAGTCATTTTTTTCTTTATTCATTCACAGGATGAGGGTGTCACTAGCTAGGCAGCATTTATTGTTCCATGCCTAATTTCCTGGGGGCAGTTTAAGACTCAACCACTCGCTGTGGGTCTGGAGTCACATGTAGGCCAGTCCAGGTAAGGATACAGGCAGGAGGTTGGAGGAACACAGCAAGCCAAGCAGATCAGAAGATGGAGCGATCAATGTTTCAGGAGTAACCCTTCTTCAGTCCTGAGCTTCAGCCAGCTGTTGTGGTGCATATAGACACCAATGATATAGTTAAGAAAAATGAGATGAGGTCCTACAAGTAGAATTTAGGGAGTTAGGAGCCAAGTTAAAAAGTATGATCTCAGAGATTGTAATCTCAGGATTGCTAATCCAGGACTGAAGAAGAGTTACACCTGAAGCACTGACTTCTCCATCTTCTAACTGTGCCTGGCTTGCTGTGTTCTTCCTGCCTCCTGCCTGTCTACTTTGGATTCCAGCATTTGCAGTTATTTTTTGCAATTTCCTTCTCTGAAGGGCATTAGTGAACCAGATGGGTTTTTCTGACAATTGACAATGGATTCACGATCATCGTTCAATTCTTAACTCCAGACATTTTTTGAATTCAAATTCCACCATCTCCTATGGTGGGATTTCATCTTTGGTAACCAGAACATTACCTGGGTCTCTGGATAAACAGTCCAGCAATAATACCACTAGGTCATTGCCTCTCCAAAATTATGCTGAAGATGTGTTCCAGAACTTGATGCTCCACTAGTAAAGTAGTTCTAGTACAATTACAACACTAGCATCCACATCAATATGGGAAAATGCCCAGGTATGTTATGTAAACAAAAAGCAGGGCAAATCTAACCCGGCCAATTACTGTCCTGTCAGCCTACTCTCGATCATCAGCAAAATGTTGGAGGCGTCATCAACAGTGCTAGCAGGCTGCACCTGCTCAGCAATAATCTTTTCACTGATGCCCAGTTGGGTGCCACCAGGAACACTCAACTCTTGACCTCATTGCAAACTTCATTAAAACACAGGCAAAAGAGTTGAATTCCAGAAGTGATGTGTGAATAACTGGCCTTGACATCAAGGCTGCATTTGACCAGGTGTAGCATCAAGGATCCCAAGAAAATCTGGAGTTGATTAGAATCAGGGGAAACTCTGTAGTGGCTGGAGATATGCCAGAGTCATTGAAGATGATAGTGGTTATTGAAGTTCATTCATCTCAGCCCCAGGGCATCACTGCAGGGGTTCCTCAGGGCAATATCGTAGACCCAGCCAACTCTGACTGTTTCAACAATGGCCTTCCCTCCATCAGAAAGTCAGAACTGGGGACGTTCACCGACAATAGCACAATGTTCAGCACCAGTGGTTACTCCTCGGACATTGAAAAAGTCCATGTTCATATGCAACAAGATCTGGACAATATCCAGGCTCGTGCTGAAAAGAAACAAGTAACATTCTTCCCAACGCAAACACCAGGCAATGACCTCTTCCACTAAGAGACAATTTATCTGCTGCCACTTGACATTCAAAGGCATAACTATCATTGAATCCCCACTATAACTATCCTGGGGTTACCATTGACTAGAATTTCAACAGTTTTGCCTTGTACGTAAGTGCTGCAGGAGTACATCAAGCTAGGATTATTGATGTGAGTGACTCACCTCCTGATTCCTTAAAGCCTGTCCACCATCTACAATCAGAAATGTGATTTAATAATCTCCACTTGCCTGAATGAGTGCAGCTCTAACAATACTCAAATACTTGACACCATCTAGAATAAAGCTTTATTTGGCACAACATCAACAAACATTCTTCACTGACACATACTAACAGCAGTGCATACCATCTACAAGATGCACGGCAAAGATTCACTGAAACTAATTAGACAGCACATTCCAAACCCACAACCGAGCAGCAGATACGTGGAAACGTTACCATCTCCAAGCCTGTCACTATCTTGACTTGGAACAATATTGGCATTCCAATGCTGTTGAATCAAACTTTCTGCAATTCACTCCATAATCGCTTTGTGGGTCTACCTTCAGCCCATGAATGCTGTGGTTTAAGGGCAATTAGGTGACCCTCAGTCCCACTGTATTAAAGAAAATTTCATCGCGGGCCTGGTCGCAATTATTTATACGTGATAACAGTGATTTGTAAACTTTTCAGTTAGGATTCTAGCTGACTTTGATATAACCAGGGAAGTTAAAAGCTGCTAGCCTAGAGGAGCAAACTCAAGGAAGTGTCCAGAGCAATAACTTGAGCAATTAATCATTGTCAGAGTTCTGCTATTGCCGGCTAAAAGAACACAGAGTTATTGAGAACATCTTCCCACAGGAGACTTGGAGCAAACCATATACTGGAGAAACTGGCAATACTGATTCAACCGATTCCAGACCACCTTCAGCCTCATTTAAAAGCCAGAAAAGAATCAAGTGCCAACTGCCAGGCCAATGTGTTTATCACCTTCTCTTAATAAGATCAGAAAGGAGATTGAAGCCATTCCACACAAGGGAGTCATATCACAAATCACCAAGCCCACATCTTGCTTCTCTGGCTTGTTGCCTTGTACTTAAGTCTGACAGTTTGAATTAAAAAAAAAATTCTGTTTCCATCTCAGTTTATTGCAATGTAGTTTTCTTAGACCTTCAGATTCCAATTTTTAAAGCCTCCTTTTCTTTGTGAGGACGTTATCGCCAATAAAATTCTGAAATATTAATCACAATTAGGTACTCAAGCGATGATTGTGATCAGTAAACACAGCTTAAGATAGAATCATTCAAATCATTCAGGAGATCTCAGACCTGTGTTATACTCTTCTTTCTCAATGTGGGAGCTCAGGGATGTGGCTGATGTCCCTGACTCCTTCATGTGCAGGAAGCGTGTCCAACTGCAGTAAGACCGCATGACGGCTCTGGAGCTGCGGATAGACTCACTTTGCAGCATCTGCGATGCTGAGGAGGTCATGTATAGCATATTTAGTAAATTGGTCACATCGCAGATTAGGATTGCTGATGGAGAAAGTGAATGGGTGACTAAAAGGCAAAGAAAGTGCAGGAAGGCAGTGCAGATTTCCCTGCAGTCATCTCCCTCCAAAACAGGCATAGCGTTTTGGATACTGTTGGAGGAGATGGCTCACCAGGGGAAGGCAGTAGTAGCCAGGTTCATGGCACCGTAACTGGCTCTACTGCACAGAAGAGCGAGAAAAAGAGTGGAAGGGCCATAGTCATAGGGGATTCAATTGTAAGGGGAGTAGATAGGCAATTCCGTGGTCAAAAACGAGACTCCTGAATTGGGTGTTGTCTCCCAGGTGCATGGGTCAGGGATGTCTCAGATCAGCTGCAGAACATTCTGAAGTGGGAAGGTGAACAGCCAGCTGTCATGTTGCATATAGGCACCAATTATATAGGTAGTAAATGGGATGAGGTCTTACAGCAGAATCTAGGGAGTTAGGAGCCAAGTTAAAAAAGTAGGACCTCAGAGGTAGTAATCTCAGGCTTGCCACCAGTGTCACAAGCTAGTTAGAGTAGAAATGAAAGAATAGGCAGGATGAACACATGGCTTGAGAGCTGGTACAGGAGGGAGGAGTTCAGATCTTTGGGATATTGGGACTGGTCCTGGGAGGAGGTGGGACTATTATAAATTAGATGGTCCACACTTGGGCCAGACGAGAACCAACGTCCTTGGGGGTGCTGTTGCTAATGCTGTTGGAGAGGGTTTAAACTAAAGTGATAGAGGGATGGGAACCAAAGGAGTAGGTTCGTGGACAGTAAGGAGGTAGTAACTAAAGCCTGTAAGGACTTGATTATAAAGTCAGCATGACTAACAGGAAGAGTAGACAGGGAGCAGATGATGAATGCAAAGGGACTGGTGGTCTGAGGTGCATTTGTTTTAATGTGAGAAGTGTAGTAGGTAAAGCAAATGAACTTAGGGCTTGAATTAGTACCTGAGAGTATGATGTTATTGCTATTACTGAGACTTGGTTGAGGGGAGGACATGATTGGCAACTAAATATCCCAGGATATCGATGCTTCAGGTGGGATAGAGAGGAAGGTAGCAGGGGTGTAGGAGTTGCATTACTGGTCAGAGAGGATATTACAACTGTGTTGAAGCAATATAGACAGCAGTGAGGCAATATAGACAGAGCGCAGAAATAGGAAGGGTGTGGTAACAATGTTGGGGCTGTAATACAGGCCTCCCAACAGCGAGAGTGAGATAGAGGTACAAATATGTAAAAAGAATATGAAAAGATGGAGAAGCAACAGGGTGGTGGTGATGGGAGATTTAAATTTTCATAACATTGACTGGGATTCACTTAGTGGTTAGAGATCTAGATGGAGCAGAATTTGTAAGGAGCATTTTATAGAGCAGAAAAACTCAGGAAGAGACCATACTGAAGCTTACATAAGGTCTAAGCGACTGAAAACAGATGAAGCTTTGAAAGAATATCAGGAAAGTAGGAGTAATCTGAAGTGAGGATTTAAGAGGAACAAAAGGGATCATGAAATATCTTTAGCAAATAGGGTTAAGGAAAATCCCAAAGCCTTTTATTCAAATATAAGGAGCAAGAGGATAACTAGAGAAAGGGTTGACCCACTCAAAGACAAAGAAGGGAGGTTATGCATGGAGTCAGAGAAAATGGTGAGATTCTTAATGAGTACTTTGCTTCAGTATTCACTGGAGAGAGGGACAAGACGGATGTTGAGGTTAGGGATAGGTGTTTGATTACTCTCGGTCAAGTTGCCATAAACATGGAGGAGATGTTGGGTATTCTAAAAGGCATTAAAGTGGACAAGTGCCCGGGTCAAGATGGGATCCATCCCAGCTTACTGAGGGAAGCGAGAGAGGAAATAGCTGGGTCCTTAGCAGATATTTTCGCAGCATCCTTGAACACAGGTGAGATCCTAGAGGACTGGAAAATTGCTAACGTTGTCCCCTTGTTTAAGAAAGGTAACAGAAATAATCCAGGTAGCTATAGATTGATAACCCTGATGTCAGGTGATGTAGGGAAGATGCTGGAGGAGGGATTGAGGAATAGGATCATTTACATTTGGAAGAAAATGGGCTTATCAGTGAGAGGCTAATAGAATTCTTTGAGGAATTGACAAAGTTGATTGATGAGGGAAAGACTGTACATGTCATTTCCATGGACTTCAGTAAGGCATTTGATAAGGTTCCCCATGGTAGACTGATGAAGAAAGTGAAGTTGCATGGGGTCCAGGGTGTACTAGCTAGGTGGATAGAGAACTGGCTGTACAGCAGGAGACAGAGAGTAGGAGTGGAAAGGAGTTTTTCAAAATGGAGAACTGCGACCAGTGGTGTTCGACAGGGATCCGTGTTTGGACCATTGTTATTTGTGATATACATAAATGATCTCGAGGAAGGTATAAGTGGTCTGATTAGCAAGTTTGTAGATGATACAAAGATTGGTGGAGTAGCAAGTAGTGAAGGGGACTGCCAGAGAATGCAGCAGAATATAAATAGATTGGAGAGTTGGATGAAGAAATGGCAGGTGGAGTTCATTCTGGGCAAATGTGAGGTGATGTATTTTGGAATATCCAATTCAAGAGAAAACTAGATGGTAACTGGAAAAGCTCTGGGGAAAATTGATGTACAGAGAGATCTGGGTGCTCAGATCCATCGTACCCTGAAGGTGGCAACGCAGGTTGATAGAGTGGTCAAGAAGACACACAGTATACTTTCCTTCATCGGATGGGGTATTGAGTACAAGAGTTGGCAGTTCATGTTACAGTTGTATAGGATTTTGGTTCAATCCCATTTGGAATACTGCATACAGTTCTGGTCGCCACATTACCAAAAGGACATGGATGCTTTGAAGATGGTGCAGAGGAGGCTCACCAAAGGGTGTTGCCTGGTAGGGAGGGTGATAGCTATGAAGATAGGCTGCATAGATTAGGATTATTTTCATTAGAACGTTGGAAGTTGAGTGGAGACCTGGTCGACAGAATCATGTGCGATATAGGCAGGGTAGATAGGAAGAAGCTTTTTCCCAGAGTGGAGGATTCAATTATCATGGGTCATGAGCTCAAAGTGAGAGGGGAAACATTTAAGGGAGATATGCATGGAAAGTTATTTACAGAGAGGGTGGTGAGTGCCTGGAACGTGTTGCCAGCAGAGGTGGTAGAGACGGGCACAAAAGCATCATTTAAGATGAATCTAGACAAATACATGAATGGGTAGGGAGCATTCGGATATAGACCCATAGAAAATAGATGACAGGTTTAGATAGAGGATCTGGATTGGTGCAGGCTTGGAGGGCTGAAGGATCTGTTCCTATTTTCTTTGTTCTTAGTTCTTTGTATTCATTTTGTTTTTCAATTGTACTTTTCTTTTCATCAAACTCAAAATTCTCACAACTTTTAAACTTAACATTTTTGAAACCACACCTGAAAAATCACAATTTCAGAAAAATATGACACTTTAAAATTTTAAATATCCAAGCACCCAATAATACAAGCATCTTCAGCTGGAAGATCCCTGTGCTATATTTTGTACTCATTATTTGTGTATTTTAACTATTTAAGCAAAGCCAAAACTCTAGAATAGCACATGCTCTCAAAAGAAACAAAACAAGGAAAGGAATTTAAGTCAAGGGTCTCAGTTCTTTCTTCAAGGTAATTGAAGAATTCTTAAAGTAACTGTAATTAGCTACGTAAAACACTCTAATTCGAAAGAAGTTTAAATCTACAGCGACAGCAGCCTTTACAGCCATAAGTAAGTTCTTGAAAAGAACAATAGAAAGTAATGGTCCATGAATGCATTTTGAAAATAAAATCTTCAATCCCTTCCAGTTTATTTTGGAGGTGCCAGTGTTGGACTGGGGTGTACAAAGTTAAAAATCACACAACACCAGGTTATAGTCCAACAGGTTTGATGTGGAAGCACTAGATTTCAGAGTGTCGCTCCTTCTGTGCATAACCACAGAACAAAAGCTGCAGCTGCAGAAACTCAGGTCAAATTTTAACTTTGTTTTGCTTTATTTTGTTGTGAATGAATATCAATGTCACCTTTATCAGAAATTCCAATTCAGGGTTCGAGCAGCTAATGCATACATCTAGGCACAACTTGATGTTGTCAATATTATATGTCCTGCACAGTTTTTTTCTTGGGAAATTAAAAACAGTAAACCTTCTGTCATTTCCTGCAACATTATGACTATACTTTTGACCAATATTTTGCTTCATCGTTGAAATGACATCTTATTTACTAGCTTAATGGACATATGTCCAGTTCTCTCCTTAATATTTCCTTTCCCAGAAGCTAAAAAGTTGATCAGATTTATTAGAGCAAGGTTTCATCAGTTTTGGGTTTGCACATTTTCCCTGTGTCAGCGTAGGTCTCCTCCATGTGCTCAAGATACCTCCTACAATCCAAGATATGCAGGTTTAGGTGGACTGGCCATGCTAAATTCCCAATAGTGTCCAGGGATATGTAGGTTAGGTGGATTAGCCACAGAAGATGCAGGGTTACAGGAATAGAATAGAGGAGTGAATCTGGGTGGGATGCTCTTCAGAGAGTAGGCATGCACTGTTGAGCCGAATGGCCTGTTTCCACACTGCAGGGATTCTCTTCTTCACAAAAATGGATTATCGCCTTTTTGAACATTTGGCCTCATGTTGACCATCACTGGAAGTTTTAGGGATTTTAAAGTATCAAACACTTTTACTTGTGGTCTTAATTGTGTTTTCCCTAGAAAAAAGTAGAATTTATTAAGCAAGATTTTGTAAATACTTAAAATGTAGTCAATGAAGATAACTTGGGAGTTTCTTACCTTTCAAGCTCCAGGATTCATGACCAGTACAGATGATGCTTTTCTTTCCCTGTATCTCAGGTAATGTTAATTGAATTGTCTCAGAAGAATTGTGCCAAGAACCCATATTATAGCTGTGCTAATCAAAAAACTGTATTTTCAACTCTTACTTCTAATTCTGGCTGTTCCTTACTTCTTATGAGGAAAAGTTTCAAAACTTTTAGCTTAAGATGAGTTCATCTGGTATTATCCCTCCCCTGTAGCTATAGCCATTTGGGCTAAATTAACATACATTTCTTATTCACTATGCCCTCAAAGTTAACATGATATTGTCTGATAAAATGACTAAAATTTTTTAGATACAGAGAAGTGCAAATGACATTCCATCCTTTGATCAATAATACCAACTATTGCAAAACCATTCAAAGAATCACAGAGTCAGAGAAATGTATAGCATGGAAACAGACCCTTCGGTCCAACTCGTCCACACCGACCAGATATCCCAATCCAATCTAGTCCCATTTGCCAGCACTTGGCCAATATCCCTCTAAACCCTTCCTATTTATATACCCATCCAGATGCCATTTAAATGCTGCAATTGTACCAGCCTCCACCACTTCCTCTGGCAGCTCATTCCATACACGTAACACTCTCTGCGTTAAAAGGTTGCCCCTTAGGTCTCTTTTATATCTTTCCCCTCTCACCCTCTCATGCCTTTTAGTTCTGGACTCCCCCACCCCAGGGAAAAAGATCTTATTTCTTTATCCTATCCATGCCCCTCATGATTTTATAAACCTCTATAAGCTCACCCACTCAATATCCAACACTCCAAGGAAAACAGCACCAGCCTATTCAGCCTCTCCCTCTAGCTCAAACCCTCCAATACCATGGCAAAATCCTTGTGGAACTTTTCTGAATCCTTTCAAGTTTCAAAACATCCTTCCGATAGGAAGATCAAAATAGCATGCAATATTCCAAAAGTGGCCGAACCAATGTCCGATACAGCCGCAACATGACCACCCAACTCAATGCCCAATGCTCTGACCAATAAAGGAAAGTATACCAAACGCCTTCTTCACTATCCTATCTACCTGTGACTCTACTTTCAAGAAATTATGAAACTGCACTCCAAGGTCTCTTTGTTCAGCAACAGTCCCCAGGACCTTACCTTTCAGTGTATAGGTCCTGCAGAGATTCATTTTTCCAAAATGCAGCACCTCGCATTTATCTAAATTAAGCTCCATTTGCCGCTCCTCAGCCTATCTAATCAAGATCTGAGGTAACCTTTGCTGTCCACTACACCTCCAGTTTTGGTGTCACCTGCAAATTTACTAATTATACCTCCTATGTTCACATCCAAATCATTTATATAAATGACAAAACATAGTGGACCCAGCACCAATCCTCGTGGCACTCCATTGATCACAGGCCTGCAGTCTGAAAAGCAACCCTCCACCACCACCCTGTCTTCTACCTTCAAACCAATTCTGTATCCAAATGGCTAGTTCTCCCTGCATTCCATGAGATCTAATCTTGCTGATCAGTCTCCCATGTGGAAACCTGTCAGAGGCCTTACTAAAGTCGATATAGATCATGTCCACTGCTCTACCCTCATCAATCCTCTTTGTTACTTTTTCAAGAAACTGAATCAAGTTTATGAGACATGATTTCCCACGCATAAAGCCATGCTGACTATCCCTAATCAGTCCTTGCCTTTCCAAATACATGTAAGTCTTGTCCTTCAGGATTCCCTCCAACAACTGCCAACCACTGATGTCAGGCTCACTGGTCTATAGTTCCCTGACTTTTCCTTACCACCTTTCTTAAATAGTAGCACCACATTAACCAACCCCCAGTCTTTCGGCATCTCACCTGTGATTTTCAATGATACAAATATATTAGCAAAGGGCCCAGTAATCACTTCTTTAGCTTCCCACAGAGTTCCAGACTACACCTGAGCAGGTCCTGGGGATTTATCCACTTTTATGTGTTTCAAGACATCCATCACCTCTTCCTCTGTATTTTGGACATTTTTCAAGATGCCCCTGTCTATTTCCCCACGTTCAATATCTTCCATATCCATTTCCACAGTAAATACTGATGTAAAATACTCGTTTACTATCTCCCTCATCTCCTGCTTCTCCACACATAGGCTGCCTTGCTGATCTTTGAGGGGCCCTATTCTCTCTCTAGTTACTGTTTTGTCCTTAATGTATTTATAAAAACCCTCTGGATTTTCCTTAACCCTATTTGCTAAAGCTATCTTGTGTTCCCTTTTTGCCCTCCTGATTTCCCTCTTTACATTCTTCTAAGGATTCTCTCAATCTCTCCTGTCTATACCTGACATATGCTTCCTTCTTTTTCTTAACCAAACCCTCAATTTCTCTCATAATCCAGCATTCCCTGCACCTCACAGCCTTTCATTTCACCCTAACAGGAATATACTGTCTCTGGACTCACATTATCTCATTTCTGAAAGCTTCCCATTTTCCAGCCATCCCTTTACCTGCAAACATCTGCTCCCAATCAGCTTTTGAATGTTCTCGCCTAATACTGTCAAAATTAGCCTTCCTCCAATTTAGAACTTTAACTTTTAGATCTGGTCTATCCTTTTCCATCACTATTTTAAAACTAATAGAATTATGGTTGCTGGCCCTGAAGTGCTCCCCCACTGACACCTCAGTTACCTGCCCTGTCTTATTTCCCAAGAGTAGGTCAAGTTTTGCACCTTCTCTAGTAGGTACATCCACATACTGAATCAGAATATTTTCTTGTACACATTTAACAAATTCCTCTCCATCTAAACCTTTAACACTATGGCTGTCCTAGTCTATGTTTGGAAAGCTAAAATCCCCTACCACAACCACCCTTTTATTCTTACAGATAATTGAAATCTTCTTACAAATGTGTTTCTCAATTCCCTGCTGAATATTTTGAGCTCTATAATACAGTCCCAATAAGGTGATCATCCCATTTTTATTTCTCAGTTCCACCCAAATATTTTCCCTCAGTACAGCTGTAATGCTATCCCTTATCAAAAATACCACTCTCCCTCTTCAGATCTTGCCTCCCTTTCTGACCTTCCTGTAGCATTTGTATCCTGGAACATTAAGCTGCCTGTCCTGTCCATCCCTGAGCCATGTTTCTGTAATTGCTATGATATCCCATGTTCCTAACTATGGCTTGAGTTCATCTGCCTTCCCTGTTAGTTCTTTCATTGAAGTAAATGCAGTTTAATTTATCTGTTCTACCTTGTTCTCTGCTTTGTCCCTGCCTGCCCCAACTGTTTGGCTTGCTTCTTTTCTAAACTGTACCAGTCTCAGATTGATCTCTTTCCTCACTATCTCTGTGGTCCCACCCCCACCCTTTACTTGTTTAAATCCTCCCAAGCAGCTCTAGCAAATCTCCCTTTCAGTATATTAGTCCCCGTCCAATTCAGGTGCAATCCATCCTTCTTGTCCAGGTCACTTCTACTCCAGAAGACATTCCAATGATCCAAAAATGTGAACCCTTCTCCCCTGCACCAGCTCCGCAGGCACACACTCATATCTCTATCCTTCTATTCCTGCCCTCACTAACTCATTCAGCTCAACATTTTTCTAATACTAAGCAATTAATGATGGAACAGTTGATTGTCCTTCAAAACTGAGATGTTGATTCCACAGTCTTGGTTAATTGATCAAGACAGTAAACCAAATTGTCCTAAAATAAATCTATGGTAATCATTAAATAATCAAGAATCAAGATGTGAGGTTCAGCCTTTCTGCTTTTTATTTAAAACTGACAGAAAAATCTTGAATTACATTTGTGTAATTAAACAGACAGAATTGCTCAACCCAGACCCTATCACAGTTTTCAGTCATTTAAAATGGCAAGTCCAGTACTTCATAAGTAGCTGCTTTAAGTTAATTGTCTCAATGTCAGAAATTCAAATTAACTGTTTAAAACTGCAGCTAAGACAAATTCATAAAGTGTTACTTCAAACTATTCTAGTATCCTAATATATTATCAAAATCCAGCACCCAAGCCGAATTGTTATTTAAGTGTTTGTGTACATCTCACATAGTTCTACAAAAGCCATAGAAAGAAACAATCAACTCAGGGCATTTGTCAACAAATTCTTGATGATGCTCACAGGAAACTACAGAATTAGTTACAGACAGTGGCTCTTGGCACTTCCTTTTAGATAAATGATTTGGAGATGCCGGTGTTGGACGGGGGTGTACAAAGTTAAAATTCACACAACACCAAGTTATAGTCCAACAGGTTTAATTGGAAGCACACTAGCTTTCGGAGTGATGCTCCTTCATCACTATCACCTGATGAAGGAGCGTCGCTCCGAAAGCTAGTGCTCTTCCAATTAAACCTGTTGGACTATAACCTGGTATTGTGTGATTTTTAACCCTGTTAGATAAAGAATGAAAACTATGAACAATCTTTTATTACTGCTTTCAGATGACACTGTTTGAATCCTTTACCATTTGGACTTGCCTTCACACGCAAACTTTTCCAACGCACCATCCTAGAATGAATTCATATGCCATATCAATCATATTTTCATTCATGGTTCAACCACTATGCAGCGTGATGCACTGGTATGCATGGTGCTGTAAAGTTTGCAGACTGTGGCGCTCACACTCAACACCAGCATGAGTTCTCCAAGTCCATCTTCAATTCACTGTGCCAAATTGTTGACACATTTGGGAGACAGTGAGGACTGCAGATGCTGGAGATCAGAGTTAAGAGTGTGGCACTGGAAAAGCACAGCAGGTGAATCCGAGGAGCAGGAGAATTAACGTTTCGGGCATAAGGCCTTCATCAGGAATCATTTGTGGTCAAGTCAGATCCTGACAAACCCCAGGTTTTGTTCGTATTACCAGTACAGGTTTTGTTCGTATTACCAGTTCATCTTCATACTTACAAGTCAATAATGAGGCTGAACAGGGAGTCTGTATTCTCACAGCCTTTTGAAAAAAAGACCATTTTCCCAGGTTAGGAGGGTCCACAACTGAAGGGAATAGGTTTAAAGTGAGAGGGAAAAGATTTAAAACGGACCTAAGGGACAACTTTTTCACACAGATGGAGGTGTGAGCTACTAGAGGAAGTGTTGGAGGCTGGTACACTTAAAACATTTAAAAAGCATCTGGGTGGGTACATGATGAGAGAGGATTTTGAGAGGTATGGGCAAAATGCTGGCAAATGGGACTAAATTAATCCAGGATAACTGTTTGGCATGGATGAGTTGGACCAAAAGATCTGTGCAACTCTATGACTCTATTATTCAAAAACTAATGACATTGAGCTAGTCTTGTGTAGTTACCAATTTATAGTTTTATACAATAGCCTGAATCCTTCAAAATTCCTAGTAGGAAGGAAGTTAATTATTTGGTTCCCAAGTTTCCCTTCAACTTCAACCAAGTGTTACAAAAGCTAACTTTGATAAGATCCAGGAAAAGGATTTCTGTCCTACATGCCACAGTGTTACCACAACTGTTGTAGGAAACAGAAACTACTAGACTCTATCCTGGGAGTCTATCTACATCCAGGACAAGAACCAACATGGCTGAGCTTCAAGACATTTGGTCCATCCTCATTCTTACTAATCAACACTGACTCCAGCATCCTCTGACACTACAAGTTAGGCATTGGTGTCTACCAGCAGGCATATAATGAAAGGCCATATCAGTAGACTGTTTATATCCTCTCCGTTATGTTCCTACCCTTCTCCTGATAGAAATAGACATGCAGTTACTGTAGTGATACAGTGGGCGTGTCAGTTGCTTAGGCGTGGGAGTGGAGAATAGGAGGAGAATTAGTGTAAATAGTTTACAAGTAGATTGAAGAATTTGTGAAATACGATGTGTGGTTAATTTAAGGGATTATTGACTGTTATGCTGATACCTAGTGCACATCAACAGTGATATCAGCAGATGTCACTTCACATGGAACTAGGACCTGAAAAGGAAATATTCAAATGAACCGTGTCTCTGTAAATAGCATAAATAGGTACTAAGCGATAATTACTTTACACTAATATGGCTTCCAATCCTCAAGTTTTAAAAGGATCCAAACCCCAGCTGTTGTACTTATGCAGAAAAGAATATAAGCCCACTATTTAAGCAATAAGCTAAATGGCAGATCTTTCTTTCAATTTCATTTTTTCCTGCACATGGTCAATGAGGGAAAACCAAATGGATGTTTCTTAAGTTATGAGCAGAGGCAGCTGGATGATGTCATAGCTGAGCCAAGCACGATACCCAATCATATTTTAACATTTGAAAATTAGCCAAATTCCGGATCCCAATAAAAACACAACTGTTAAAAAGCAGCAGAATAACATTCATACTTAATTGTTAAATATAGTCGCCTCAGGCGACTTACTGTGTGGAGTTTGCACGTTCTCCCCGTGTCTGCGTGGGTTTCCTCCGGGTGCTCCGGTTTCCTCCCACAGTCCAAAGATGTGCAGGGTCAGGTGAATTGGCCATACTAAATTGTCCATAGTGTTAGGTAAGGGGTAAATGTCGGGGTATGGGTGGGTTTCGCTTCGGCGGGTCGGTGTGGACTTGTTGGGCCGAAGGGCCTGTTTCCACACTGTAATCTAATCTAATCTAATCTAATCTATATAATAAAGTGATACATCAGATAAGTATGAAACTTGGTGGTTTTTTTAAGGGCTATGTAAAAGATATTATCATTTTAAGTGTCATAAGATCATAAGAAATAACAATCGGAGTAGGCAATTCAATCCCTCAAGCCTGCTCCACTATTTAATAGGATCACAGCTGATCCTAGACTCTTTGCATCCACTTTCTGCAGTTTCCCTACAACCTTTCATTTCTTGTACTGATCAAGACTCACCCTTAAATATGTGCAAGGTCTCTACTCATACAGCTCTCTGTGGCAAGGAGTTCCAAAGATTCACAATCCTCTGAGAGAAAACTTTCCTCCTCGTCTCAGCGTTAAATTGGTGACCCTTTATACTGATACTATGCTCTTTGTTTGATCCTAGACTCTCCAGTGAGGGGAAACATTCTCTCAATGTTTACCCTGTAAAGTTCCTTAAGAAGTTTATATGTTTCAAGTAATCACCAGTCCATTGCTTCCTCTTAGCCACTCTAGCTCATGACCATTAACCAGGAACTGACACAGGCACAGGATAATGTGCCTTGAGATGACTGAAGCCCTGGCCATTCTGCAGTATCAGGGTGAAGTGATTGGTCTCAGATAGGTCACATGTCCGCAGCAGAAACATCATTCCCAGGTTCAGGGTTATCAGTGAAATGGGTAGGAGCCCACTGGAGAGATAGAGACAAAGAGATGAGCTGGACAAATCATCTCTGTTCATGCCTGGGTAACAGTGCAGGCAATGTCTCAAAAATGGGGAAGCTCATAACTCCACTTGGAGTCACCCTTAAATCTGAACCTAAAGTCTGGGAAGTGCTGTTCGAGGAGTAGAAATCAGACTTAGTTGGTATTGGATTGGCTAGCTCTTACATGCAGCATTTGATGTTTAATTCCATTGACAGCAATGGAACTGAATATTGAATGAGATCAAGCAATATCCTGAGCAACAACCAAATATACATTTTTAATCCAAGGTGACTCTCTTCATACTATGATGTGTCTTTGAGTTTTTTTTTTAATTTTTCTAAAGGATTTTAAAATAAGCTGTAGGTTGCATGATTAAAAATTAATTTCAAACAGGTCTCACTTGAAAATGTACTAGTCTTTATTTTGAACTATTCACTTGAAAAACATCTAAGATCACTCAGACACCCATCACACACAAAAATGAAAATCAGTTACAATATACTGGGAATAGGTCGAAGTGGTTGATTGTGAAACTTCTGCCTCACATTGGTGTTAATTAACAGGATCAAAAGTTGCCAGACAATGTATTGACCAACAGCTTTTTCAGATCTGACAGCTCCAGTGGTCAGTAGTGGGCTGGAAGGACTCATAGGACTGGAAGAAAGAGCACAAAGGAGAGTTATGGCTGCTACATAAAGGTACATCCTGGGGTTTTAGAGCAAAGAAGGATCTGAGAGTCCCAGGAGAAAACGTGGATAAAATGTAAATGATTTTAAGTGTGTCATATATTTTTCTTCCCTGTGAAGGTGAAAAGTTGTTTATGTAATGATTATACATTCTAGCTTGAGGATATATCAGCATTGTACCTCTCTCATTTTCTTGTATTTCCACAGTTGATGGAATTCTGTTTTGCTGGATAAATGGAGCATTGATTACTCTGAGA
The DNA here is from genome assembly GCF_037043375.1 of Chiloscyllium plagiosum. NCBI lineage: Eukaryota > Metazoa > Chordata > Chondrichthyes > Orectolobiformes > Hemiscylliidae > Chiloscyllium > Chiloscyllium plagiosum. Next base: position 62,377,007 of record NW_028270149.1, read on the forward strand.
ATTCAAGTTTGTTATTTTGAAACATAGTGTTGTTTTTGAATCCTGACTATGAAGTACTATGCTTGTTATCTTATCCTCATCATACTTGGGGTGGCACGGTGACCTCACAGCACCAGGGACCTGGGTTCAATTCCAACCTCAGATGACTGTGTGAAGTTTGCACATTCTGCTCGTGTCTGCATGGATTTGTTCTGAGTTCTACGATTTCCTCCCATATTCTAAAGATGTGCAGGTTAGGTGGGTTGGCCATGCTAAATTGCCTATAGTGTGCAGGGATGTGTGAATTAGATGGATTAGCCATGAGAAATGCAGAGGTGGCATGTGGGGCTGAGTCGGAGGGTTGGTGTGGGCTCAAATAGGCTGAATGGCCTGCTTCCAGACCATAGGGTTTCTATTATAATACTTATTGCTTTATCTCTGACACCAGTCAATTTTAATTATAGAAATAGTACAGAAATATTCATTATCTTCTTCAACAGGTTATTTTATTAAACACATTTTACACAATCACTGGTATTGGCAGAATATTTGTGAAAAGATGATTCTGGGTAAGAAAGTAAGACCACCATATTTTTCTCTCTTGCCAACATCTATCATGACCTGTTTTGATTACCATATTCATGATTTCATTTCACTCAAAAAGCTTGACATTATTCACAACAAAGCAGCCCATTTGATTGGCACTATATCCACGAACATCCACTCCCACCACCACCGACATTTAGTAGCAGCAGTTTTGTGCCATCTACATGCTGCGCTGCAAAAATTCACCAAAGCTCATAGAGCTCAAACATCTCATGCACTCCCAGAAAATGTGATGAAGGCAATGACAACAGAGTTGGTTAAGAAACAACTGGATGCAGTCACGGAGGATTATGCTGGTAAATTAATGAAGATGGATTGCATAATTTTCCTCCACATGTATCTTCTGACTTTTTCAAAAAAGTCATTTCCTGTTGTAAGGTTGCAAACTATTTTAAAAATACAAACAGAAGTCATATCTGATCTTTTTCCACTAGGAATCTAATCTCAGATGTATCATATCTGTTCATACTTCAAACAATGTAAATAATTGCACTTATATGGCACTTTTCACAACCTTGGGATGTCTGAAACTACTTTACAGCCATGAATGTGTAGTATCACAAATAGAAAAGCCAATCTGTGCACAGCAGGTTCCAACAAGAATTGACCAGATAGTCTGTTAAGGGGTAACTATTGTCCAGGGCAATCCTCTGCTCTTCTGACATTCTGTCAACCCCTTCATCACCTCTATGAGGATACAGTGATGTGGAGGTGCCAGCATTGGATTGGGGTGGACAAAGTTAAAAATCACAAGCTTGTAACCCCAAATAAACCTGTTGGACTATAACCTGGGTGTTGTGTGATTTTTACCTATGAGGATGGGTAGAGTTGTAGTTTCACATTTCATCCATGAGTTGGTGGTACCTTTGATGTTGAGGTGATACCGGAATGTCAGTCAAAGGTTTTGTACTTACGTTCTAATGTGGAATGCATGATCAGTCAAAGGTCATATTGCCACTGACTGCGGACTTATAATAACTCTTGCTGTTGCGCTAATTATGTTGGCAGAACTGGCTCACTATTCTATCTATCATGCTTTCAACCTCAGTGTAGTGTTGCTTGAATTATAGCTAGTGTAAATAGATAATCTTATGTTATCTAACTGCAGGAAAGATAAGGAGGATTTGATATAATTGACGCAAAATCTGAGAACTACATCCAATTGAGAGATGATAACTCAATGTTATTCTGTTTATTCTTCTTTTAGATATTGGATAGTATTTTGAACATTGTCAGTTTTGCAAACTTAAAATACAAGGTTAGAAATTAATATTGGTGATAAATTCTTAATGAAGTTATACAATATTTACCTGTCAGCTATGTTAATGGAAGCAGTAATTTAAAATAAATAACTTAATAACTCTATTAAAATAACTAAGGAGCAGGACAGGAAGCATTAAACAATTATCTGCAATTATCACAAATAATTTTGAGTCAGTGTTATTGTTTTGTGCAGGTTAAAATGGCTTTATTTGTTGTACAGTATTTAATAATTAAAATAAAACAAAAATTGGAAACTGAAGTTATATGGTGGCTTAACAATTTCCTCTCAGGTGAACCTGGTAGGCTATTTTCAGCTTGGGCTTTGCAATCCATAATACTTTTACTGATAATCAGTAGTCCTCTTCACATTTCCTCATGGATATTGACCACATGGATATGGACGGTGCAAATTCGTTTCTGGTTGCTACATGTTAATAGAATAGTATACACATGCTGTAAAGAAGCTGTCAAACATACCGAACATAATCTGCACCACAATTGATCCATGAATAAGTGCAAGTGCACATCAGAAACAACTTGCTTTTAATTTAATAAAATGTCTTACTGTGATTATGCTTCATAAGAACATTATTAGGCAAAATTTATAGTGGTACACCTTCTATTAAAATACTATTGGTGAGGTTTTTTTAAATTTTGCAAAGCATCATCACTGTAGAGCCAGTCTACTTTATTTCAAAACATTGGCAATTATCTGAGTACAGAAATGGTAATGTCACTGTTGAGCTGATTAGTTATTCACGCCACAGAAAATCCTGCTTACATTAAAACAGTGCTACAACCAGTCTTGAACATAAACCTTCACCTGAGACAATGACTGGGCATGCTCCCGAAATCTATTTCATAGACTTTTCTCATTAAAGATACATATCACCAGCCTACTAGTTATATGCAATTGTTCAGCTGATAAACACATATAAAACCTGTGAATTCAACTGTCAAAAATCATCACCTGATCACCTTAAGACTTTCCTGTTGCAGATTTGTCCACACCAGAAAGCCGGAGAGAAAGCATGAATTTAGGTTAATAAAGCCCCAATCTCCAACTCAAGATGATCACAGTCAGGGAATTATTTTGCTATGTGGGCAACATAATTTATGTATGAAACAATTCCATAATTAAATACATTATTAATTCATTTAATTTGATGTTTTAGTTTAGGAATAAAGATCTGTAGCCTTGAGAAGACTCCCCCATTTCTTGTCAGAAGGGCTATAGCATCCACCTGGAAAGACAGGTAGGTTTTTTTTAACGTATCAGCAACAGATATCTCTGTCAATGCAATATTAATTCAGATTTATTTTGAATTGACTGCATTGACCATATGGTCAGGAATGGGTAATATTGCTACATAGCTCCAATAACATCTGATTAGCTCTTTTATTTCACTATCCAACTAGCTCCCAGTCTTGCCTACCAATTGTTTTAAAAGCTTGATACAAGTTTTACCCCCATTTTCGAATGGATCATGTTCTTACTGAAAAGCTCCAGTCTCACAAAGAAATGCTAATGTTTACTGATGCGTGGACCATTTTCAGCCAGAAACTATGATGGCCAATGTGTAGTTTTGTTGTTTTGTACCTTTTTTTATGCCTTTAAAAATTTCTTCCAAGTCATTTGAAACAAAACACAGCTGTTGACATAAACTCACTTTCAATGGGCAGCAGAGGTAGTGAGATGGCAAATATTAGTTTAAATTCAAAAACATTATTGTCACCAATGCAACAATATAGCACTATGCAAAGTACACTCAATCACTCAAGCTTTGTTTAGTAGAGTAGGATTTATCAAGATATGGAGACACCTGTGTTGGACTGGGGTGTACAAAGTTAAAAATCATGTAACACCAAGTTATAGTCCAACAGGTTTATTTAGAAGCACTCGCTTTCGGAGCACTGCTCCTTCATCAGGTGATTGTGGAGAATAAGATTGTAAAACAGAGTTTATAGCAAAAGTTTAAGTGTGATGCAACTGAAATTACTTATTGAAAAAGACCAGGATTGTTTGTTAAATCTCTCATCTTTTAGAATGACTGTGTAGGTTTCAGTTCTTTCATGTAAATCACAAGACTTTGTTTTAAAAGTTACATTCTCAAGTGCACTTTAACAATTGGTGTCATGTCCGCCCAGTTAAGATATTGAAGGTGTTAACTCCCTGTGGTGCTTTGGCACAGACAGCCTCACAGGGAGTTCATAGTAAAAAATCACACAACACCAGGTTATAGTCCAACAGGTTTAATTGGAAGCACTAGCTTTCGGAGCACCGCTCTTTCATCAGGTGATTGTGGAGGACACAATTGTAAGGCACAGACTTTATAGCACAAATTTACAGTGTGATGTAACTGAAATTATACATTGAAAAATACCTTGATTGTCTGTTGAGTCTTTCATCTGTTGGAATACCATGATAGTTCTTTCATGTGTAAATCACAAAACCTTTTTTTAAAAGTTATATTCCCAGGTTAGCTGTAACAATTGGTGTTAGCTAGACAATATGTTGAAGGTGTTAGCCCTCTGTGTTCTCTGTCTATGCTATGAGGTTTAGATTGATTCTAATCTAAACAGTGAGATAACAGCAGTTTTTATGCAGTTTTTGAATTCATGCAGTTTTTGAGCAAAGTACAATGTAACTCTGCAAGTACAAATTCACCCCACAAAATATATGTGTGCATGTGGGTCTTTGTGTCTGTCTCTGTGTGTGTCTGTCTGGGTTGGGTGATGTGAGTGTGAGAGAGAGTGTATATGTGTGTGTAGTGAGTGTAGAGTGACTTAAGTCTGTGAGGGGGTGCACGTGGGAGTGTGTGTGTGTCTGGAGTGTGGGGTCGTGAGTGTCTGTGAGAGAGAGCGTATATGTGTGTGCATGAGTGTAGAGTGGTCTAAGTCTCTGAGAGGATGCCTGTGTGAGTGTGGGAGTGTGTGTCTGTAAGGGTGTGTGTGAGTGGGTGTATGCGTGTCTGTGTATATGTGAGTCCATGTATATGTGTGTGTATTGGAGTGCCTGTGTGTGTATGTGTAGAAGGGTCTGTGTGTATATAGTGCAATGGTGGTCATCTGCAGTGTGACATGAACCCAAGGCCCCGTTTGAGGCCCTCCCTATGGGTATGGACCTTAGGTATTAGCCTCTGCTCGGCCACTTTTCGCTGCTGCCACCCGAAGGTCCGAGGTCACGCGCGTGCACACACACAGGCACTCCAATACACACTCACATACACATGGACACACATATACACAGACATGCACACAGACACTCACACACACCCTTACAGACACACACTCCCACACTCACACAGGCATCCTCTCAGAGACTTAGACCATTCTACACTCATGCACACACATATACACTCTCTCTCACAGACACTCACAACCCCCCACCCCAGACACACACACACACTCCCACACACACACACTCCCACACTCACACGTGCACCCCTTCATAGACTTAAGACACTCTACACTCACTACACACATATACACTCTCTCTCACTCTCACACCCCCACCCCAGACAGACACACACACAGACAGACACAAAGACCCACATGCACACATATATTTTGTGGGGTGAATTTGTACTTGCAGAGTTACATTGTACTTTACTCAAAAACTGCATGAATTCATGTAAAACTCTGTTATCTCACTTTTTAGATTAGAATCAGTCTAAACATCATGGCATAGACAGAGAACACAGAGGGCTAACACCTTCAACATATTGTCTAGCTAACATCAATTGTTACAGCTAACCTGGGAATGCAACTTTTAAAAAAAGGTTTTGTGATTTACACATGAAAGAAGTGAAACTATCATGGTATTCCACAGATGAAAGACTCAACAGACAATCAAGGTATTTTTCAATGTATAATTTCAGTTACATCACACTGTAAATTTATGCTATAAAGTCTGTGCCTTACAATTGTGTCCTCCACAATCATCTGATGAAAGAGAGGTGCTCCGAAAGCTAGTGTGCTTCCAATTAAACCTGTTGGACTATAACCTGGTGTTGTGTGATTTTTAACTTTGTACACCCCAGTCCAACACCGGCATCTCCAAATCATCACAGGGAGTTAACACCTTCAATACTTTATCTGGGCCGATATGACACCAATTGTTAAAGTGCACTTGAGAATGTAACTTTTAAAAAAAGTTTTGTGATTTGCGTGGAAGAACTGAAACCTATACAGTCATTCTAAAAGATGAGAGACTTAACAAACAATCCTGGTCTTTTTCAATATATAACTCCAGTTACATCACACTGTAAACTTTTGATATAAATTCTGTGTCTTACAATCTTATTCTCCACAATCACTTGATGAAGGAGCAGTGCTCTGAAAGCTAGTGCTTCCAAGTAGACCTATTGGACTGTAACCTGGTGTTGTGTGATTTTTAACTGAGGATTTATCATGCGACTATAGGGGAAGAGAGCTGTATTTCTGATGATATATCATGTCTTTAAATAAGTTTTTTTTAAATTCTGCAATACTCCTTTCCAGAATTATGCTCCTTGATATTACTTCATGTCAGTTGTAACATAAACAGCACAAATAGAATTAGAGTTCAAGTATGTGATAGACAAATCAAAAGTGGGCTGTAACATTATTCAGCTTTATTCCTATGGTTCACAACTTCACCAATATCTCTCAATTGAATTACAGCCTCCTATCATATTCCTAAAATTCAGATTCAAAAACTTGTGGATTTACTGCACTGTTAGAGCAATTTTATGACTTCAAGTTTAATCTACAGCTAAAATAAAACAAATGCTATTTTGTAGCCATTGGCAATCACTTGCTAATGATTAAGATTACTACCTCAGAAATTCATGAGCCATGCAGAAGAGCTGAAAGGATGACTGCATTATAAATAAGAATTTTGGTATTAGCACGAATGATAGGATCAAGGGAGACTCTTACCCTTAGGCGTCTGAAGGTGGTGCTCGCCGATTGGATGCAATGTTGAATATTCACATCAATGCCAGCCTTAGATGAGAAGGAGCTTCCCAGATAAGGGTAATATTCACAGTTGAGAGGATTTCTCTGTTGGTCTTAATGGAGGCATGGGCCAGAATTTGACCTGAGGTGGGTTGGTACAACCTGAGCTTGCCTTGTAATTACTATTTAAAGTATTATCAAAACTTGTTATTTTATTCATCTGACAATCCTTTAACCATCATTTTAGCAAAACCCTTAACCTATTTACTTAATTTAACATCAGTTGCTAGACTTAGAAACTTGATTTTAAAACTTCTCCTATAAATTAGCAACAACATTTCTGTCTTACCATTTCAGCAGTTTTTCCACAGAAAGGAAAGGATGGGTAAAATGAGTAATGTTCATATAATGTAGTTGAAAGGCAAGATTTTTTTTTAACACAATTTTTTTTTTAATTAAATAAACATATCACGAGATAACTTCAAATAGGCTATGAAGTTGTCTACCAATAGTCCAAAAGCAATAAATTATTTGTCTGACTATTTTGATAATAAATAAATATCTCATACTCACTGTGTTGGAAGGCTGCAAGGACCACCCTCCAACAGCACTTATCTGTCAGAAGATTTCACCATAGGTTGTAAACAGTGAAATCTGAAAAAAAGATACCATCCACGGGAGAGATTTGCGTCACAGAAGCTGAAAATGGAAAGCAGATCTGGTTTTGTTTCAGAACATTAACTCCATTTGAAAGTTTACCTCAAAGAAGGGCTGGGCACTTTACCAGTACGGAAACAGTTACTGTCCAATTAGAGCTAGTGAGGGCAGGAATAGAGATGATTGGGTAAAGTGTATGACTCACTCCCCGAAACAGCCATCACTGAGGCTGATAGTTTCCTGAGAGACAGTTCTGCAGTTTGTCACAGAACCTTCTAAACATCAGAAGGAAATGAGAAGTCAGTCAGGAGCTAGAAAGATAGGCAAAATCCTCACTTCATCAATGTCAATCTGTATCTATTGCTGGAGGCCATGAGGAGGAGGATGGAGGTCCATTTCCCAAAGGATAACAGGAGGATGCTATTTTGTTATGCAGTCGGACACCACTCTGTTCAGTATCCTCTCCCTCCTATCCAAATTCATCCTCATCTCCCCAGATACATTACCTCCTTCCAGGTCTCACCATCCTCCAGGCCAACAGCTTTCTGCAGGGCAATATCGTGAGACAGCACAATGACTGAGACTCTTGAGGAAGGACATTGAATTGCATTAACCAGTTAGTCCAGCCATTGAAATTATATCTTCTGACTGTTTCTCCTTCTAAGCCATTTATGTTACCTACGTGACTTTGCCCGGGGCTGTCATGAAGGGATGATTTCAATGACAAACTTGGGAGCCTCACGATTTCTGAAGTCATCGCAAAACTTAGATTTAATTAAAGTAAGGAAAGTCACTAATTTGCCTGTCTTATTGAACTGGGTTGACAGATAACACTGATTAGGTTCCTATACTTAACAAGAAGTACAGGTTGGTAATAATAAATAAGTTTGTCCACAGGTGAACAAGAATATAAACTATCAACTATTAACTCTAATGGTTAGAACTCTAAGCTGTTTTCAAAACCCTTACACTCACATATAGGCAAATAAATGTTTGATGTGGGTGGGGAAAATAAGTACTGGGGAAACATAGTTTGATTGTAACAATCCACAGATTCAATGAGATGTTCCTTTTGCTTTCCAAGACCTTGTGTTCTTCAATCTACTTCTCCAAATGCTTTCACTAGCTCACAGGAGAGGTCATCTATTTATAAAGTCTCTTAGTCACTGGTTAAAGGTAACAGCTTAAGCTACTGATAGGAGAAAATAACAGGCTTTCTTTGGGCTTTAATTACTTTTAGTACAGAGAGATAGACATAACCTGCTCCATCAACAGTCCAAAGGCTTGTCTTCACCTACTATAAACACACAAACTGTTCACCTGCCCAGGCACCAGTCAGAGAACTGTCATTAGGCTGCTGACTTCAAGTATCCACAGCTTGTCACATTTGTACCAGCCAATGGTCAATCTGCTGTTGGATGAATTTCATTGCATATATCTCCTGGTGCTATGTTGTCTTATCTCACTTTCCCCACTACTTGTAAAGTAACAGTGTAAACACAACTCCCAGTGAGTTCTAGTGACTAGTTTTTAAAATCTTTCCACAGGCCCTGGCTTCTAAAGAAGTTCTTTCCCCATTTTAGTCCACAATCAAAAATACACTGGCTCATCATTATACCAGGATCCACGTACCCAAAGTGTCAGCCCCAGATACAATCTGTATTCTTTCCATTGACAGGTCCAGACATACAGCAAAACACTTCAGTGTCCATCAGGATAGATAAAGGATTCCCATTCTAGCACTTTCCATAATGTTATGTTTTCTGCAGTGGATCCATGCCCCACTCTCCTGCAGATAATGAGGATAAGGTGTAAAGAAAATTTTTAAAAATGTGGGTTTATACCATCTCTTCAAAGGATAACTCTTCTACAGTAAGATCCATCTGGAGACTCATGGAGGCCAAAGTGAAAATTTAAGCTTGCCTGCCAGAGGATGAAAGAGTCACGGAAGCTGCCATAAAAGTAAATACACACATGTGGGAGTCCCCTGCTATGGTTACAGGCCATTTGGACATCAAAGGAGTAGAAGATGTGAACAATTGCTTGAAGTCAGAATATTATCTCTCTGAGATTGTTAGCTCCAGGAAATTGTAAGATTAAGGTAACTTGGAGAGTGAGGGCATAATGTCCACACATTCTGACTTGTAGAAGGGATCAATAAAGTGCGAGACTTTCTGTAAGAAAAAATGAAGCCTTGAGCTTCTTGCAACCTTTTTAATTCATGTCAGTGCTTCAAATTGTGAGGTATAATTCTCCATATATTTAGTAATGCCTAAATCAATTATTACCTTTCATTCTACAAATTCACCAGAGCATTATTTTCCTACTCATTTACCTGTTAACTAAGTGATAATTGCTTTCTATACACTAACCTTCAATTGGAAAATTCTTTCATTTTTACCACTGAAAGAGGATTCTTTGTTTTCTTATGTTCACATTGTTAGTTTGATTTGCAATCTCATTCATCATTTTGGCTTTTTGGCCTTGGGAGCTTTCATTTCTTCCAACAAGGCTATCTTCAATAGTTGGTCTCCTTTTCTTCTGCCTCTGTTCCCAAAGTTTTGAATTCCCTTTCTTATTAATGTAATTCTTTGCAATTCAAGAATCTACTTGTTAATCTATTTTACAACTCTTAAAGGCGACTCTGGCCTGTTCTAACTGAAATATGACAAAGACATGCATTGTTTCTGTGCATTGATTTTTGCATGTCATGCTTCACATTATAAAGAGCTCCTGGGTTCTAAGATTATAGAACCTGCTATAATCTTAGCTCCAAACCTCATATTTGCTTTAGATAAAAATAAATCTGAATTAATGTGACGCTGTCATCCATTCCTTTTCTCTCAGGTATCACATGCAGCTTTTAAATAACTAAATGCATGCACTGAATTCTGATTTCCAACTGAAATCAGCAATACTAAAGTCATGTCTATGGCAGTCAGATTCAAAGGTTAAAATTCATAACCAGCAACAAACTCAGACTGAATCCTGACTGTGAATCAATTGGACAATGCAGCTGGATTGGATCAGAATGTTTTTGTTTTAAATTTTCAAGAGGCATCATTTGGTAAAGCAATAAGAAATGAGTTTACTAATCTATTAATTGATGCCAGAACGCTTGAACAAAGTTTGAAACAAAATGTTGAAACAAAAAGGATTGATGTCTCATCAAATAAAACAAATTCCTGAGGACCTACTGGTCAATATTATGTATTTTCAATAAAACTGATTTTTAAATGAAGGGGGAATGTCTTTTGTGCCTAGTTATAGAGTCATAGAGTCATAGAGATGTACAGCATGGAAACAGACCTTTTGGCCCAACCCGTCCAGGCCAACCAGATTTCCCAATCCAATCTAGTCACACCCGGCCCATATTCCTCCAAACCCTTCATATTCATGTACCCTTCCAAATGCCTTTTAAATGTTGCAATTGGAGCAGTCTCCACCACTTCCTCTGGCAGCTCATTCCATACTCGTACTACGCTCAGCGTGAAAACGTTGGCCCTTAGGTCTCTTTTATATCTTTCCCCTCCCACTCTAAACTTATGCCTTCTAGTTCTGGACTCACCGACCCCAGTGAAAAGACTTAGTCTATTTATCCTATCCATGCCCCTCATAATTTTGTAAACGTCTTATACGGTCACCTCTCAGCCTCCGCCACTCCAGGGAAAACAACCCCAGCCTGTTCAGCCTCACCTTACAGCTCAAATTCTCCAATCATGGGAACATCCTTGTAAATCCTTTCTGAACTCTTTCAAGTTTCACAACATCTTTCCGAAAGGAAGGAGACCAGAATTGCACGCAATATTTCAAAAGTGGCCTAACCAATGTCCTGTACAGCCGCAACATGACCTCCCAATTCCTGTACTCAATACACTGACCAATAAAGGAAAGCATACCAAACATCTTCTTCACGATCCTATCTACCTGCGACTCCACTTTCAAGGAGCTATGAACCTGCACTCCAAGGTCTCTTTGTTCAGGAACACTCCCTAGGACATTAACATTAAGTGTATAACTCCTGCTAAGATTTGCTTTCCCAAAATGCAGCACCTCGCATTTATCTGCATTAAACTCCGTCTGCCTCTTCTCAGCCCATTGGCCCACCTGGTCCAGATCCTGTGATAATCTGAGGTAACCTTCTTCATTGTCTACCACACCTCCAATTTTAGTGTCATCTGCAAACCTACTAACTGTACCTCTTATACTAGCATCCAAATCATTTATATAAATGACAAAAAGTAGAGGACCCAGCACCAATCCTTGTGACACTCCACTGGTCGCAGACCTCCAAGCTGAAAAACAAACCTCCACCACCACCCTCTGTCTTCTACCTTTGAGCCAGTTCTGTATACAAATGGCTAGTTCTCCCTGTATTCTGTGAGTTCTAACCTTGCTAACCAGTCTACAATGGGGAACCTTGTTGAATGCCTTACTCTAGTCCATATAGATCACGTCTACTGCTCTGCCCTCATCAGTCCCCTTTGTTGCTTCTTCAAAAAACTCAATCAAGCCTGTGAGACATGATTTCCCACACACAAAGCCATGTTGACTATACTTGCCCACCACCAACGTCAGGTTCACTGGTGTATAGATCCCTGGCTTGTCCTTACTACCATTCTTAAACTGTGGCACCACATTAGATGCTTCTGGCATCTCGCCTGTGACTACTGATTGTGCAAATATCTCAGCAAGGGGCCCAGCAATCACTTCTCTAGCTTCCCACAGAGTTCTAGGTTATACCTGAGCAGAACCTCGGGATGTATCCACTTTTATGCATTTCAAGACATCCAGCACTTCCTCCTGTGTAATCTGGACATTTTTCAAGGTATCACCATCTATTTCCCTACATTCTAAATCTTCCATATCCTTTTCCACAATGAATACTGATGTAAAATACTCGTTTAGTATCTCCCCTAATTTTCTGCGGCTCCACACAAAGGCCACCTTGCTGATCTTTGAGGGGCCCTATTTTCTCTCTAGTTACCCTTTTGCCCTTAATGTATTTGTAAAATCCCTTTGGATTCTCCTTAATTCTATTTGCCAAAGCTATCTCATGTCACCTTTTTGCCCTCCTGATTTCCCTCTTAAGTATACTCCTACTGCCTTTATACCCTTCCAAGAATTCACTCGATCTATCCTGTCTATACCTTACATATGCTTCCTTCTTGTTCTTAATCAAACACTCAATTTCTCCAGTCACCCAGCATTCCCTATATCTACCAGCCTTTCCTTTCACTCGAACAGGAATATACTTTCTCTGGATTCTCGTTATCTCATTTCTGAAGGCTTCCTATTTTCCAGGCGTCCCTTTACCTGCAAACATCTGCCCCCAATCAGCTTTCAAAAGTCCTTGCCTAATACCATCACAATTGGCCTTTCTCCAATTTAGACCTTCAATTTTTAGATCTAGTCTATTCCTTTTCCATCACTATTTTAAATCTAATAGAATTATGGTCGCTGGTTCCAAAGTGCTCCCTGACTGACACCTCAATCACCTGCCCTGCCTTATTTCCCAAGAGTAGGTCAAGTTATGCACCTTCTCTAGTAGGTATTTCCACATATTGAATCAGAAAACTTTCTTGTACACACTTAACAAATACCTCTCCATCTAATCCCTATGGCAGTCCCAGTCTATATTTGGAAAGTTAAAATCCCTGACCATAACCACCTATTAAAAATACAGATAGCTGAGATCTTCTTCCAAATTTGTTTCTCAATTTCCCTCTGACTATTAGGGGGTCTATAATACAATCCCAATAATGTGATTGTTCCTTTCTTATTTCTCAGTTCCATCCAAATATCTTGCCTGGATCTATTTCCAGGAATATCCTCCCTCAGTACAGCTGTAATGCTATCCCTTATCAAAACGCCATTCTCCCTCCTCTCTTGCCTCCCTTTCTATCCTTCCTTTAGCATTTGTATCCTGAAACATTAAGCTGCCAGTCCTGCCCATCCCTGAGCCATGTTTCTGTAATTGCTATGATATCCCAGTGCCATATTTCTAACCATGCCATGAGTTCATCTGCCTTCCCTGTTAGGCCCCTTGCATTGAAATAAATGCAGTTGAATTTATTAGTCCTACCTTGTCCCTGCCTGCCCTGACTATTTGACGGGCATCTGTTCTCAACTGTACAAGTCTCAGATTGATCGCTTTCCTCACTATCTCTCTGGGTCCCCCACCTTACTAGTTTAAATCCTCCCAAGCAGCTCTAGCAAATTTCCCTGCCAGTATATTAGTCCCTTTTCAATTTAGGTGCAATCCGTCCTCCTTATACAGGTCACTTCTACCCCAAAAGAGATTCCAATGATCCAAAAATGTGAATCCTCAGCCACGCCATCTCCTCAGCCATGCTTTCATCTGCTCTATCCTCCTATTCCTGCCCTCACTAGCTCGTAGCACTGGGAGTAATCCAGATATTACTACTCTCAAGGACCTCCTTTTTAAATTCCTGCCTATCTCTCTGTAATCTCCCTTCAGAATCTCAACCTTTTCTCTTTCCATGTCGTTGGTTCCAATGTGGACAATGACCTCTTGCTGGGCCCTCTCCCCCTTGAGGGCATTCTGCACCCTCTCTGAGACATCCTTGATCCTGGCACCAGGGAAGCAACACACCATTCTGATTTTTCGCTGCTGGCCAAGGAAACGTCTGTCTGTGCCTCAGACTAGAGAGTCCCCTAACTTGGAACCTGACAAACCCTTCCTTGCATGAGAGCCAGTCTCCAGACCAGAAACTTAGCTGTTCATGCCACGTTCCCCTGAGAATTCATCACCCCCTACATTTTCCAAACAGCATACTTGTGTGAAATGGGGATAGCAACAGAAGACTCCGCACTAGCTGCCTACCTCTCTTACCTTTCCTGGAGTCAACCCATTGATGTGACTATATCAGCGACTTTTCCCCCTTCCTATAACTGCCATCCATCAAATACTGTTGCTGTTGCAAATTCCTCATTGCCTCTAACTGTCTCTCCAACCGATTCATCTGATCTGATAGGATTCGTAACCAACAGCATTTATTGCAGATATAATCCGCAGTAACCTTTAAACTCTCTTTAAATTCCCACATCTGACAAGAAGCGCATATCACTCGACTAAAGGTCATCTTTGCTCCTTCACAATCTACAGACCCAGAAAATAACACTGTCTTATTCCTTGACAAAACACTGCCCCAGGTTAAGTTAATAGTTATGGCTTATATTTAAGTTTAATCAAGTGACATATCTCTGAAAACATATAATCAAGAAAGAACCCACACACTTAAAACAATTCACTTATCTGATTCTGTGCTGTGAACTTCGCCCAAACAGTTCCTCCAAGATCAGTTGTGAATTTCACTGTTTATTAATTTTCCCAGACACACTCCGATGTCCAGCGATACATGAATTCAAACAGCAAAGGCAATAACTGTGCAAGTTCACTGTGGTGTCAGTTTCTTTCTTTCTCTCTCTCCTGCACTGACCTCACCACGTGCTTCCTTTGTCTGTTCTTCTCCCTTTTAAAACTGCTGTTGTTTGACTTCTCGTTGTAGGATTTACAAGACCTGAGCATCTTAGGTCTTGGCCAATTGAAACAAGCAACATGTGCTGCCACCTTCTTGAAATGATTTTGTCATGCAGTCCAATGTGACAGGTGAGGAGCTCCAAGAAAACCTCCTTTTCCTATAAATGATCTTAAATTTATTTTTTAATTGTGCATGGCCTGTTCGTTTGAATGTACAGAACCTCTACAATGTTTTGCATAGTTGCACAAATTTGAAAGTGAATTCAATATTTTAAAGAGAACAATTTAAGTGGCCTAATTGATACTTCCTTGGCTGTTGACTGGCTACATACAGAGGAACCTCGATTATCCAAAGGACACGGGTGGGGAGTATATCATTCGGTTAATCGAATTTTGGATAATCGAATGCCTGATAACATAATTTAGTCAAGCATCAGGACCAAGAGATCTTGCAATTTAAGCTAATATTTGGATATTTGAATGCCACATAATCAAAATTCCTCTGTATATACCCACAACTTACAGGAAATATTATTCTTTACCCATTAGTTGTCTTCATACATGTCAACATCCTAAAGTTACTGGACTTTGCTTCTATTTTCTGCAGAGTCAAGGAGGTGGGCTTCTAAGTTGAAGTCTTGTTAGCCTGACATCATGTTTTATACAAGTTCATTTGAAACCATTGTTGGTTAGTGATGATTCAGATTATTTAGGTTTCAATAAGTTCATTAAATTACAAATGTTGTTTATTATTTTGGAAGTAAGGAGGATAATTCATTTAAGCACTTCTTCCTTTTGCATAACTTAGCATTTGCTTAAATAGTTGGAATTTTCTAATTTTCAGTTGAAATGTTTCAAGGTGTGATATGTATAGTACCTGGTACACCATGGCTTGGAACAATGTCTCTCATGCAAACTTCCATACTTCACCTCATGATGCAAGCAGGCTCTTGGGTTTCTATTTTTTTGGGATATGTAGGGTCAGAGAAGTGGAAGAGCTCGCTCCTGCTGGGGCTTTTTAATGGGCATGCATTTTGCACCATATTTAAGTCCAGCTGACCACCACTTCAGATATTGCAAGCCAGGAATTGATCTATATGGTATTGTGCTTGAGACTCTACCATCAGGGCATGAACCTAGAGAAGGAGTGCACACTCCAAATTTCGTGGACAGGGACCTGGAGGTCTTGGTGAGATAATGAACGGAGTACAGGCCTTGTTTCAGTTGCCCACCATAGGAGTCCATTCTACAAGACCCAGGCGGCTCGGGGCAACTATGGCAGCCTGTGTCACTTGTAAAGACTGTACCTTTCATTTTTCTCCACTTTCTATTGCAAAAAGTAAAAGAGAAAAAAAAATATTTTAAATAAAGGACTGCAGAAGAGTTGTATTTTGAAAATCATGTTGCTGGATCATATTGTGAGTTTGTTTGCAATGTTGCTTTGTTCATGCAGTGGGGAATAGATTTAAGATACCGCTGGAGATTGTGTGCAGATTGAGCTTTGTCCAGTAACAGGTTGCTGATTGGCTTGTGCAATTGTGACTGGTTGTGGATGGTGAGCTGGACATCCTGGTCGGCTCTTAGGCAGGAGTACAAATTGTCCATTACAGGGCTAGATACCTCCAGCCTGTAGCAAAGATGAGATCTCTCATCCCTGGTGATGGTGGGTTGGGTCTTCCTTAACTGGCACCTACACTATCTTCAGAGAGTTCAGGAAAATAAAAATAAGGCATGTAAATACAAAGCCTCGTCGTTCTCCTTCATCGCCTTAAGTGGTCTTCACTTGATGCAGAAGCTGCCAGAAGTTGCTGTATTTGCTGGGTGAGCTGACCAAGTAACAGTCACAGTCTCGACAATGTCTACCAATCCAACCGTCCTGTGGCTGAACACTTTAACTCCCCCTCCCACTCCACCAAGGACATGCAGGTCCTTGGCCTCCTCCATCGCCAGACATGGCAACACGACACCTGGAGGAAGAGTGCCTCATCTTCCGCCTAGGAATCCTCCAACCACAAGGGATGAATGCAGATTTCTCCAGCTTTCTCATTTCCCCTCCTCCCACCTTTTCTCAGTCCCAACTCTCAGACTCAGCACCGCCTTCTTGACCTGCAATCTTCTTCCCAACCTCTCCGCCCCCACCCCCTCTCCGGCCTATCACCCTCACCTTAACCTCCTTCCACCTATCGTATTCCCAACGCCCCTCCCCAAGTGCCTCCTCCCTACCTTTTATCTTAGCCTGCTTGGCACACCCTCCTCATTCCTGAAGAAGGGCTTATGCCGAAACGTTGATTCTCCTGCTCCTTTGATGCTGCCTGACCTGCTGCCCTTTTTCAGCAACATATTTTTAAAAATCATACTAAGACCTGAGCTCCAAAATAGAACTGTGGAATAGCTGAAGAGTTGTGAAATTTGGTCTCAGCATATGCAAAACTGGTGATTTGCAGATGTTGATGTTCATGGAGGATTGCAATGGATAGTGGCTGAGCAGCATAGAGTGAAGTTGTGAGATATTGGGGACAAGCATTTAGCGAGCTGCAGCCTACAGGTATGCATTCTGTTTATGTGATCAGAATTTGTATCATCGAATTTCTCAATGAAGGAAAGGAAGTGTCTTATGAATAACGCATTTTGAGGTTTTAATGAGATGCAATTGAAGGGAAGTAAGGTAGTTGCCATTCAATGGTGAAATTCTAAATTTGCCATTTAAAGCTCAAGGAGAAAATGGGAAACTGTTTTCCCAATATTAACTCCAATATTGTCATTCTCACCATATTTCTTACTATTGCTCATGCCACAGCAAAGAGGGGAAAATTCCATTATTTAATTCTGCCATTGCGCTTGAGGAGTTTAATAAAACAACTTCAAAACACATGAATGGTCGAAATTAATTTGCTTGATTTCGTTGCAATAATCTGTTGGGTTGTCCAGAGAAGGATCAGACCATTTAACTTAAATGCAAGCATTCACTTGCAATTTAGGCAAAAACTTTGATTGGCAAATCTTTTTGAGTGAATAGACAGTTATTTCAATTAGGACAGCACTCTTCCTGTCAGTACAATCAACTTGGATTGCTTGAACAGAGGCTCCTGACTGGAACCATTGAAGAAAATTAGACATGCCAAACGACACCTGTTGTTGGCAAAGGAAAGATTCATGATCTGTACAAAAATATTAGCATAAGAATAGCAAGAATAGAAAATAACTCTCACACCCCTGCAGTTAACATATTGCATCTCTATGGGCTGTAACGCTTTATCATATGCGCACATGGATAACAAATGTTGATGTGCAAGTGAGGTGGATTAGCCATGGCATATATGGGATTACGGGGATAGGGTAGTGTCTAGGTGGGATACTCTTTGGAAGGTCCATGAAAACTCGATAGGCCAAATGGCCTCTATCTGCACTGTAGTGATTCTATATATATATGGCAGTATGAGTTGTGATCATATAACACCACTATATTAATTGAGTGCAATAGCTTCCACTTCATGAAGGCAGTGGCTTGATATAAAGAGCTCTAGCATTTTCTTGAGTTCAGCACGTGACTCCTTGCACTCAAAGGCACAGTGTCACCCTGTGACTTGCCAAGCCGAATGCTTCTTTTCGCAGGAGAAGTGGTGCCTAGCTAAAAACAGAAGTTTCGAAGAAAAATACCTTGCTCTTTATGATTCTGCCAGGGCACATGGGCACAACAATAGTTAACGGGAAATAATTGCAGTGTGACAATATGTAGCCTAGGTTAGGGGATCAGTTAGCTCAGCTAGTTTGCAATGCAGAGTGACACCAACAACATGGGTTCAATTCCTGCACTAGCTGAGGTTGCCATGAATGTCTCTCCTTCTCAACCTTTTCCCTTGCTCAAGTGTGGTAACCCTTAGATTAAACCACCCCGAGTTAACTCTCTTTGATGAGAGAGCAGTCCTATGGTCGGCTGGAGCTATGATGACCTTACTTACATGTAGACTAGATTGTTAAATCTAAGTAAGGTCATTACAGTCCCATTTATATGAAATTATGGGCTCCTGCAAAAACCTTTGGTCCGGGAATTGAATGTAGTTGCTGAAAACTGCATGCATGGCTGATTATCTGATGTTGATAGTGGTGTTCAAACTTAATACAGTACGACAGCTTTTTGCTTCTAAGCCAGATTTTTGTGGTTTCAATAATGTTTGATGGTTTGATTAATCTTGTTGTTGATTGTGTTAAACTGTTGACTGATCCATGTTCATTGTGCTTGTTTGTTTAAACATACAGATAGAGCTCGAGAACTTTAGATAAATGACACCGTAGAGAGAATTCCGGAAAGATCTGGATATGGGCTAAGATTATGTGTAGAAATTCCATAACTCTTGATATATCTATGTGTACAATAAACTTATTATAGATTTCAACTTAGTGTTATCTCTACTCTGAGCTATATCCAATATATATAGTTGACAGAAAACTGGTTAATAGATAACCCTGCCACAGATAACAAAAAACAAAATGCAGGAAATATACAACAGAGTTGAAAAGTGTGACGCTGGAAAAGCACAGCAATTCAGGCAGCATCTGAAGAGCAGGAGAGTCAATATTTCATAAGCCCTTCATCAGGAATGTACAATAGGTCAGGCAGAATTTGTAACAAGGAAAAAAAAATGTAATTAATGTTTCAAATGACTGAACTTCCATCTTCACAGGAAAAGGCCAAAAATGCAATGGTTTTAAATAAGTATTTAAAAATAACACAGGCTGGAAAAATAACACAGAGGTAATCTGTGTTAAAGTAGCAAAATGGAGATTAAATGAGAAAAGAGTTGGTGGTATAGGACAAATGAAGTGGCATTGGTTGTAAAGAAACAAAATTAAGGAGATGTGTATGGCAGAAAAAAAAATATTCTTTGAAATCGAAAGTAAGAAAAAAAAGGAGAGAAGAACTAAAAACTGTAAAGAGAGGGAAGACAAAATGGGGGCGGAGATTCATAGCTTGCCAACAGTTTGGAAACAAGTCATTTGACCAATCGAGTCCACACTGACCCTCCAAACAGCATTCCACCCCTCCACCCTATCCCTATAACCCTGCATTTCCCATGACTAATCCACATAGACTACACATCTCTGGACACTATGGGTAATTTAGCATGGACAATCCACCTAACCTGCACATCTTTGGACTGTAGGAGGAAACCCACACAGACATGGTGAGAATGTACAAACTCCAACAGACAGTTGCCCAAGGCTGGGATTAAACCCAGGTCCCTGGCGCAGTGAAATAGCAGTGTTAATCACTGAGCCACTGCCCACTTTTTATGGACTGAAGTTTAGATTAGATTACTTACAGTGTGGCAACAGGCCCTTCGGCCCAACAAGTCCATACCAACTTACCGAAGCGCAACCAACCCTAGACCCATTCCCTTACATTTCACCCCTTCACCTAACACTACAGGCAATTTAGCATGGCCAATTCACCTAACCTGCAGGTTTGGACTGTGGGAGGAAACCGGAGCACCCGGAGGGGACCCACACAGACAAGGGGAGAATGTGCAAACTCCACACAGTCAGTCACCTGAGGCGGGAATTGAACCCAGGTCTCTGGCTTTGTGAGGCAACAGTGCTAACCACTGTGCCACCATGCCGCCCATAAAGTTGCTGAACGTAATATTGGAACAGGAAGATTCTAATGCATCTAATTGAAAGATGATGTTCCTTCAGCTTGTTCAGCTTCCTTGAAACAATGCAAAGGGTTGAGGACAGAAAGTTTAGAGTTGAGGCAGGTAGAGTATTACAATTGCATATAACTGGAAGATTGAGATTATATGTACAGACTGACAAGAAGTGCTCCATAAAGCTGTCATCCAATTTCATAAAAAGACAATCATAGACATCAGTGGGAAGAGTAGGCCACTCCATTCTTTGAATCTGCTCAGACATTCATGGCTAATCATTCAACTCAATAGCCCGTTTCCACCTTTTCCCAGTATCTTCTAACCCTTCTGGCCCTGAGTCCTATAGCTAACTCCTCTTGAAATCATACAATATTTTGGCCTTGACTGCTTTCTATGGCAGTGAATTCCACAGGCTTTGTGAGAAGAAATCTCTCCTCATCTCAGTACTACATAGTTTGTACATATCCTTAAATTGTGATCCCTGGTTCTGGACTCCTCAAATATCCTTACTGTATCTATCCTATCTAGTCTTGATTGAATTTCATAAGTTTCTATGAGATCCCCTTAATCTTCTGCATTCCAGGAAATATAATTTTAACCGATTCAGCCTCTCTACATGCATTAAACCTGCCACCCCAGCAATTGGTCAGGTAAACCCTTACTGCCTTCCCTCTACAGCAAAAAAATCTTGCCTCAGATAAGGAGACCAAAACTGCGCACAGTATTCCAGAAACAAAAATGCACATTGCTGGAGAAACTCTCTACATCTGTGGAAAGAAAACAGAGGTAATGTGTTCTGAAGAAGGTCCTTGGATTCAAAACATTAAGTCTGCTTTCACTTCACGAATGTTGCCTGACCTGCTAAGTCTCTTCAGCAATTCCTGTTTTTGTTTCTGATCTTCCGCGTCTACAATTCTTTGTTTTATCACAATATCCCAGGTATGGGCTCATTTTTTTGGTGTGGTGTCAATTTAAGTTTGTTCTGTAGGGTAGATAGCATTGTGAGCAGTAATTTAAAGATGTGCTTCTTCATCATCAGGAAGGAGTGTTTTAAATTCTGATAGTGAGGAGAGAGGATGTAATAGGGCAGGTCTTATCACTCCTTTGCTACAGATATCCTGCATCTACACGTAGTTTATTCTTGTACCACTGAGAAAAGTAGTTCTGGCCATTCATAAGTTTGATGCTTGGTGATCTTGCCTTGTACAAGTTGGCTTACATAACACGTTAACCTGTAACTATTATCCACTTCCAACTGGTAATCTTTCTTTGCCATGTACTAATGGGTGCTATATATGGTAATGAAATTTTCCATGAAGTTACATTGATAGCTCTTGAGTGTTGTGTTAAATTTATAAATGCAGTGAATGTTCACAAGGCTTAATTATTTTCAAATTTCTGCCAGGGTCCTGCTGACATTATTACATCAGAAAGGGAGGAGATCAGAGAATATTCCTCTCCAAATTGCAACGTATCAAGGGTCAACATAATTGATTAAAATGATTTGTTGATAACATTATCATCACTACCCAATTTTCAAACTCCTCTCCATCTCTTCCACATCTACCATTTCTTAGATGTGTTCAAATAGTCAGGGTGCAATAGTAGTGCACATTTTGCAATTATTGCTTTCACTGTGGTATGACTCATTCAGATGAAATGTTGTACGTTAAACTTTGGATCACTATTTCGAAAGATTTGAGATTCAAAGAAAGACCATTATGAATGCCACAGATTAAACTGGAAGACTGAATTTTGTTTCTGAATTTGTAAACCCATCATAGCAGCTTTTTAAGTCTTAGCTGAAACAGAACTCTTCCCAGACTCAGAATTCCAGCTAATATCTGATTAGCTGAGTGGGTTTCAGTCTTTAACGCTTGAGAAAATTGTTTCATATTACTGACAGTAAAGCCTAAGGATTCTCCCCTTACACTGGGGAGTTCAGACTTAACCATGGCTCTTTAAAGTGCATCTGTATATTCGTGGTCCATCATACATAAAAGATGCGTAAGTACCATAAAAGAGCTGAGGCTATTGCTGTTAGGTCTTGAAATAACTGTCAAAACATTCATGTCTTTGTACATTGAGTTCAAGATATCCAAGTTCAACAAATAAAAAAAAAGCAGCCACATAATATTTATCTGTGACTTGCCAATATATAGAGGAAATGCAATATCCTTTTGTAATATTCTTAGGAATGGGTTTTCTGATTTCTATCCTGACTGGACTGAAGATATCAAATCAGTTAACTGATTTCAGCATCCAATGGTTCACTAGAGAATTTAAATGCCTAGATCTGCAAAACCACCACAAATTCAGGTACATTTTAGATCACAGTGGGGTGGAATGACAATATTCTTGCATTTGGCAATCCAATTACAAGCTGCACTCACAGTTCTGCTTGTTTTAAGAAGTGTTTCTTTGCTTAAGTTTTTTGTTCACGCAAACGTACTCACATATTGTCAAACACAAAATCTGACACAAATCAGTCCAATCACTGTAGAATTTTAGCATCTGTTTTAAAAGACTGCTTTAAAATCTTCCTTCACATATTTAGGTGATAACTTTGCAGAGTTTGATTAATACAGCTGAAAATGAGTTTACAACAAAACATAATTATTTTCAGTCACAATGAGGATCCAGTGTCTGTGGCTAACCCAAACTTTACTTGCAGAAAATGAAAATTACAGTTTGATGTATTCCAGAACTATTTGCCAGATAAAGTGGAGTAAGATAGTTAGTTGCTAAGTAAATTTAAAAACTACATCGCTGTCCCTCAGTCAAAACAATCCAATATAATTATTACAGCCATCCTGACCAGAATTAGCAGAAACTTCAAATTGTATTAATTCATCAAGAGCAATGTTCCATCTGGCTGATCAGCCTGGAAATACACTGAGTTCTGGAGTCATGGATCTGCACAGCAGGAGGAAAAATTAGAAGGAATGTAGATCGGGGATTGTGACCAGATTTAATGGTGGTGCCTTTTCAAAACAATTGTATACAAAAATGCATAAAAGATTTATACTGAACAGAATTTACACTTAAAATTCTTTGACTGTGGATTATTTCATAATCAAGTGAAATAAAGTGAAATAGCTGATGGAAAGTCTACATACACTTAAAGTACCTAAATTAGAATTCCAAAACATGTTAATTTTAACAATTTGAGAAATTTGAAAATTATAAACTCCATAGAGATGAACTTCTTGGCTACATTTAATTTAAAATGGGGATGGAGTTGTGGGAGTAGTACGCAAATAAATTGGATCAAATACTTTCCCATCAATGATGTCCCATTAAACACTCCTCTCTCGTTCCCTCAAGCTTTCCATGTAATTCACTGGGATGTTTCAAGTGTGTGAATTTGAAATGAGAGCCAGTGGCATTACTGTTTAGAGTTGGGGTTGAGGTTGGGAGGAGGAGCAGGAGTGCAATAGACAGCTAATGTTTATATCAAATCAAACAACAGTTACACACTTCATTCTCTTTTCCTCTCTTGTCTTCAGTGGAAAGGAGAACACACGTGATGCGTACAGATAGTCAATCGAATATCACCATGTTAAACCAGCACTAGCAGTTTAAACTCCCTCATGTGCAACTTAGACTGCAGCAGGAATTTTATTAAGGCGGTGAAGGACCCAGTGATGGGTATGAAAATAATGGCCTACTAAATACTTTGAGTCAGGGCTCCTGATCTTTCAAGTTAGCAGCTTTAGGTAGTTAAAATTCTGGTGAGTATGACTGGCGATTTCCAGCACCATACTTTTTTACTCTGATCTTCAGCATCTGCAGTCTTCACTTTCTCCCTGGTGTTTTCTGCTCCTGAGGAAAAAAATAACATTGATTTCTTGTGCTATTATGGGCTTGCTTCTTATGACATCTGACAGCATCATAGTACAGTAATATTTTCGGTTCCTCCACTTACCCTCACTCCTCTCCCAATATATGAGGAATTCTAATGAACTGAGTATGCCATTGTATACCATTGTCATGGAGGAGGAAGAAATGTGAACAGGATGGAGGAAAATTGGCGCTCCCATAGAATGTACAGGAAGCACAAGTCATAGAGGATCAAACCAAGGAGTTGTTTATAAGATAATGATTCACCAAAAAAGCCTCAAGGAAGCTTTGTTGCCTATTGCATTAAGTCCTGCAACCACATTCATCCACTTGAAAAACTGTGTTCGCAGATATGAAGCAGATCACAACTTTTACATCAGTGCATTATTTCAGGCAGCCACCGGCCATCTCTACAGTGTCAGCGATGCTGCAGCATAAAGAAACATTCATCAGGTCACTGGCACACTTTCCAGGAGAACAAATAAATTTATCACTTTTGGCCTCACAGCAAGACAGCAACGAGATAGAATCATTGAAGTTAATCAGGGTTGAGGTTTCACTAAAGCAGTTGGTGATCTGTACCTTGCTTTGTGTTCGCTTCCCACGGAAATAAAAACCTTCAAAAATTTCTATTGTGCCTCACCCCTTTAATCCACAGGTTCTGCAAGCGAATAAAGATGCATGCTTTGAAGGGCTGCATGCTCTATTTTTACCAAACAAAAGAGTAAATTACTTCTGTAACTGCTGAGTGATGATGCTTATGATTTTCTCCCATAATGAATCCAGTACGAATCCCAAGAAGCAACAGAAGAGCACCACAATAAAGTGCGTGTGCATTATTAAGTTCATCATGAAAATGACAACGAACAAAAGTAAGTGTCTGAAAGGGGATTGAACAGATCATGAGGGTCTTTACCCTCTTGAATAATCACAGCTTACCCTTCATGATAATATGTTAAAAAACACGAATGCTGAATTTGTTTATGATGAATCCTTGGCTCGTTGGAGAACAAAACTATGTGAAAGAGCATATTGAAGTTTAGTTTATGCACAATAGATTCCTCACACTGTATAGACATTTAAGTAGATCTTGTCACTGAAGTCCTATTTTCCAACACAACCTAACTTTGACATCTTTGTCTTACCTCCTGTGGTTCAAACAAAGCTGCATTCTCTCAATCATGATTTGGAGACGCTGGTATTGGACTGGGGTGTATAAAGTTAAAAATCACACAACACCAGTTTATAGTCCAACAGGCTTATTTGGAAGCACTAGCTTTTGGAGTACTGCTCCTTCATCATGTGGTTGTGGAGTACAAGATTGCAAGACACAGAACTTATAGCAAAAGTTCACAGTGTGATGCAACTGAAATGATATATTGGAAAAGACCTCGATTGTTTGTTAAGCCTCTGGTCTTTTAGAATGACATGTTGGTTTCAGTTCTTTCATATGTAAATCCCAGAACTTTTTTTGAAGTTACATT
Organism: Chiloscyllium plagiosum; assembly: GCF_037043375.1. NCBI lineage: Eukaryota > Metazoa > Chordata > Chondrichthyes > Orectolobiformes > Hemiscylliidae > Chiloscyllium > Chiloscyllium plagiosum. Next base: position 62,402,932 of record NW_028270149.1, read on the forward strand.
CTCAAATGAACTTTCAGAATAGATGCCATGTCAGCTCAGATAATGGATTGAAGGTGTGAGGTGCCCTGTGTGAGGCTGTCTGCGTCTTAATGTTCAGATTGGTTCTATTTCTAAAAAAGGGATTTACAGAATCTTACATGGATTCATGCAGTTTTTGAGCAAAATAAAATGTAATTCTGCAAGTACAAATTCACCTTACAAATTTATATGTGTGTGTGTGTGCATGGGGATATGTTTGTGTGTGTGTGTGTGGGGAGGGGGGGGGGGGGGGTCGTGGTATGTGAGTGTCTGTGTGAGAGTGTGTATATGTGTATGTTTGTGAGCGTAAAGTAGTATAAGTCTGTGAGAGGGTGTGTGTGTGCATGTGTGTGTGTGTGGAGTCACCTATAGTGTGACATGAACCCAAGGTGCCAGTTGAGGCTATACCCATGGGTACCAAACTTGGCTATTAGTCCGAAGTCCATCTTGGAGAATGGTCACCCAAAGTTCCGCGGCCAAAATGGCCCCAGACTTCGGGGCAGGCAACAACGCAAAGTGGCTGAGCAGAGGCTGATAACAGAGTTTGGTACCCACAGGGATGGCCTCACCTGGGACCTTGGGTTCATGTTACACTGTAGGTGGCCACAGTAGATTAAACACTCTCTCACACATGCACACAAGCGCACACAAACACACTCTCCTGCAGACCTATACATTCAGACAGACCCTCTCTCATACAAAAGCTCTCTCTCATATGCTCGCAAATACACACACACCCACACTCACACCCATACACACACCCTCTCACAGACTTATATCCCTTTACACTCACAAACATACATATACACACACTGTCTCACAGGCACTCACATCCCTCCAAACGCACGCATCCACACGCGTGCACACATGTTAGTTTGTGAGGTGAAATTGTACTTGCAGAATTACATTTTATTTTGCTCAAAAACTGCATGAATCCATGTGAGATTCTGTAAATCCCTTTTTTTCAGTAATAGAATCAGTCTGAACATTGGGGCACAGATGGCCTCACACAGGGCACCTCACACCTTCAATGCATTATTTGAGCTGACATGGCACCTATTGTTAAAGTTAACGTGAGAAAGTAATTTCAAAAACAGTTCTGGGATTTACATATGAAAGAACTGAAACGAAGACTTAACAAACAATGTGGGTCTTTTTCAATATATCATTTCAGTTGCATCACACTGTAAACCTTTGCTTCAAATTCTGTGTCTAATGATCTTATACTCCACAACCACCTGATGAAGGAGCAACGCTCGGAAAGCTAGTGCTTCCAAATAAACCTGTTGGACTATAACCTGGTGTTGTGTGATTTTTAACTTCTCTCAATCAGTTAATCACCTTACAATATGACAGTGCAACAACCCGCTTTGTTACTAACTGGTCGTGTGCATAACCCTCAGATGAATGATGTTATGAAGATGTGGATATATTTTACCTTTAAGAGAGTTAAAAGCTAACAGTGACACCACCAAGTGTTCTGAAAAAAGATATGATGTAACATGTTCTCCAGCTACTGGGGTAGCTAGTTGCCTGGAAACGACAAAACAGATTTGAATTAGGCCAATCGGTTTAAATTATACCCCAAAAAATAACAAACCCCAATCCAGTTTGAATTTAGTATACTGACAATCTTAAAAGCCAATGACACAATCCGATGCTTTGGGGGAGTAACATTGGAGAAAATCGAACAGCTGATTGGAGAACTGTCCAGCTACCAGCATGTAAAGACTGTCTGAAAAATAGCTCTCTTTAAAGTACCTTTATCGATCAGTAGCCTGTGAAGCAGAATCCCTAAGAAGAAGAAAAAAAGACACAGGAAGATCCACATAAAAGAACCAAAAGCTGCCTGGTTTTGAGATAAGACATTTCGTTTTGTAAATCTTAATTGGGAGTTTTATCTGACCAGTATTGTGGAAGGGGAAGGTAAGGTGGCACGGTGGCACAGTGGTTAGCACTGCTGTCTCACAGTGCCAGAGACCCAGGTTCAGTTCCCACCTTGGGCAACTGTCTGTGTGGAATTTGCAAATTCTCCCTGTGTCTGCTGGGTTTCCTTCGGGTGCTCTGGTTTCCTCCCATAGTCTAAAGATGTGCAAATTAGGTGAATTGGCCACATTAAATTGCTTGTAGTGGTAGGTGTAGGGGAATGGGTCTGGGTGGGTTGCTCTTCAGAGGGTTGGTGTGGACTTGTTGGGCCAAAGGGCCTGTTTCCACACTGTAAGTAATCTAAACAATAGATTAAAGGACTGAGCTATAAATATTTGTTAATTATTCTCTGTTATACTTTAATAAATAGGTTGTTAATTTGTTCTTAAACTAGTTCTTGGCCTATCGAAATTCCACAGATTACCGCATGGGATAAATCTTTTCTGTGTTGCTGGTTTTAAATTAGCAGAGGGGTTTACCCCATGTTGTAGCAATGAATAAGCCACAACCAAATGATTGCAGTCATTTCTGCATGACTTCCATGAAAAGAAATGCACAATATCAGTGCACATGCTTTGAATACAGTGAATTTGAAAGTGTACAGCAGCTAGCCTATTCTTTCTTAACACCATTGTTCTCTCGGTGTCTACATCTGCCTTTCTTTCACTTATTCTGAAGATCCCTTTGGTATAACCAGAGGGCTAATGTTGTGGCTGTTGATGCTGTACAAAGAGATCAAAGTACATACTGAAGTGGCATTTCCCATGAGTTCCATGGTCATCTTCTCATACAGCTTGTGGAATTTAAAGATGGAACTTGCCCACTAGTGACCTAACTCTTAAATTAAATAGAATATACAGCAGTGTATCAGACCATTGAATTCAAGTGGTTCTTGCTGGTTTTGATGCTTTACTTGCCTCTTCCCACTGAATGTAGTTAGCCTTATCAGCATATCCTTATATTCCTTGTTTCTAATGTGCTTATCGATCTTCCCTTTAAATACATCTTTGGCAGTTAACTTAGTTATTCTATCCATGTAAGATTCTGTAAGCCCCACTTTAGAAATAGAATTGACTCAACATTGGTACAGACTTTACCTTCACACATTTAATACATCGTTTGAGCTGAGATGACACCTGTTATTAGATAAGCTGACGCCACCTTGAGAATGTAATTCTGGGATTTACACATTAAAGAACCTAAGCCACCATATCCCATTCTAAAAGATGAAAGACTTAATCTAAATATGTTTAAGAACTATAACCCGGTATTGTGTGATTTTTAACTAAAGTTGTTTAATATATCATTACAACTCCATGACACTGTAACCCTTTAGCTGTAAATTCTGTAATGTATGGTCCTGTTCCACAACCACCTGATGAAGAGGCAGCACCTCAAAAGCTAGTGCTTCCAAATAAACCTGTTGGACTATAACCTGGTGTTGTGTAGTTTTTAACTTTGTCCACCCCAGCCTAACACCAGCACCTCCAAATTATTAGTTATTTTATGTTGTATTGCTCACAAAATATGAACTTATGAACTATAAAAATGAAGTTATCAAACACAAACCTAAACTGGAGATTTTTCTGTTAATAAAAGTAGAATCAGGAGGCCAGGAGACATTTTTTCTTTCCTGCCAACACACATGGAACTACAAAACCACTGAACTAATTTTATGTCTGGACAAATCTGCTGACAAAGTCATTATAGTGCACATAACCTTTCTAGATTTATCCTTGAAAAGTCATTAAAATGCAAATGACCATCCCTTTGGTTAATGCCTGCACTTCTGCAACTAATTAATAAGACTGGTTTCACAATGCTACTGTAGCCTTTATAGCTTCAAAGTTGAAATCCAGTGAACGAGTACAAAAAGCTTCATTTCAGCGAGACGGGTTGCGGACAATTGATACCTGGTGTCTATTATTTGACAATGGTCTAACTCTCAGAAAAACCTTGGGACAACAATAGAAAAATGATCCTCTGGTCACATGACTGAAACTAGATTTCTTGTAAGGAGATTTAATAAGGCGCGTTCAGAGCAGGCATGTCAGAAACATTTAATCCAGTGAAGGGGAGGGGCTCCCCTTGAAGGATCATGACAAGACTCAATTTTAAATTTCTACTGAGAAACCACAAACAAAACAATCCAAAACATGAAATTAAATTTATGTACTGGGAGTACTGAACATACAATCACAGTAATTATTTACAAATCAAGGTGATGGACGTGGCATCTTGTTTTGATATGCAGCTGTTCATTTTATAGCCTTCTCTCCTTAGACCCTAGTTATGGAGGTAGTCAGTGAGCCTGCTGTAGAAGCTAAAGATTTAAGTCAGGGATCCTGAGACTGCTAGCCACAGTAACAGCCCGAATATGCACATCAGCAAGCGCAATAAAAGAAAGCAGGAGGTGTCAGACAACAAGGTGGATACCTTTCGAAGCATTCAGTCTGACCAACAAAAACATTGTCTCTCCATCCAATGTTCCCAAACATGGACATGGCCTATCACTGGCCCACTGTAAATAAAATGGTGTTTTGAAAAAAAAAACAAGGTGCATTAGAACCAGATACCTATCTTAAATTTTCATTGGAAGCCAAAATCTCTCTTAGGCCTTGAGCTGCTTAATGCCATTCATACAGATCAATTAGCTTGCAGCTTCCCTAAGCACTGATCAATCAGCACAGAACATGGGCAGGTCAAGCTGTCAGGGCTGTGTCAGGAAGGGTACTAATCGTGTAACCTGTTGGGAAACCAGCTGGGGGTAACTGTCTGCAGTTGGTGTCATTGTTATATCATCAGCAATCAGGGTCTGAAATCAAACTTACAAATAAAAAATTTTTAAAGATGCATTGGTGTGACTGTTGTGCCCAAATCTCCATGCGTGTCCTCTCCAACCAGCCTTGTGATTATTTCCCCTATAATTGCTCCCCTATAAATGCCCTCACTGAAAGGAAAACCAAGGGGAAAAGAAGCACCTTTTGAGGCACTGAAATGGCAAATCCTCAACCAGTGACTGAGAGATTGAGAATCAGCACATTCCCAACCTCATATCATCAGCAATGAATCAGAAGGATCCAAAAGAAAGTAGAGACAAAAAATCTGTCTGTGATCCCAGACTGGTGCCTGAATTGCATTTCTCTTGCGTTTAACCCCGGTCCATTCCTAATGCCCATCTGTTGGCTCAGTCTTTGTGGGTCTGGTTATATGCAGAAAGAAATTTTTAAAATGTGCAGAGCTCAAGTTATCAAGTCATAGTTAGCAATTCATGTTTCTTTCTTGGCAGACTGTAATATATCCAAATGTATGGACGACACAAAAATAGATAGGCGGCCATGTTGTGATGAGGATGTAAGGAAATTGCAAGGGGATATAGATAAGTTGAGTGAGTGAGCAAAAACATGTCAGATGGAGTTTAGTGTAGTTACTTATGATGCCATGCACTTTGATGGGAAGAATCAAAGCACAAACCATTATTTATTTGCAGAGAAACAAACAAATACAGCACAGAGGGATATAGGCCTACTTGTGCATGTGACACAAAAGTTAGCATGCAGAAGTAGAAAATAATTACATAGGCAAATTGAATTTTAGCCTTCATGACTTGAGGGTTGGAGTTTTAAAATGAACAAGTCTTGATACAGATGCACCGAATATTGATAAGGCCACACCTGGAGTAGTGTGTACAGTTTGAGTAATCATGTTTCTGTAGAATATATTGGTATTGGATGCAATTCAAATGAGATTCACTGGGCTTATTCCTGGGATGAAGTGGTTGACTTCTGAAGAATATCTAAATTGATTTAGCCTTTATCCATCTGATTATGGAAGGTAGAAGTGTGATCTTATTGAAACATATAGGATTTGGAGGGGCTTGAAAGGAAAGATGCTGAGAATAAGTCTCCACTGGTGGAGGAGTCTCAAACTAGAGAACATTGTTATAGAATAAGGGGAAACTCATTTAAAATAGAGAAGCCAAGTAAAGTTTTCTCCTGGAAGTTAGTGAATACCTGGAATTCTTTACCCAGGAGAAACATGGAGGCTAGATCATTGAAATTACTTAAAGTGGAGGGAGATAGATTTTTTTTTAACTATCTAGAGGTTGAGGGCTGTGATGAGCTGGCAGGAAACAGGAACTGAGGCCTAAGCAGATCAGCTGTGATTTTATTGAATGGTGGGGCGGGCTTGAGGGGAGAAACTGTCACTTTTGTTCACATTTCTTAGGACTTTAAATAAGGTTATCAAAACTGTTTGCAGTACTCTTACAGTTGCATTAAAACCTTGTCAGACTGTAGCAAGAGTTTTCTCCTCTCATTATATTTTATCATCCTTGTAACAATGGTTCAACATCTGAAATTTGCAGAACTAAAATCCCATTGTGTTTTATCCTATAATAGCTAATTTTAAGATTAAAGTTTATGAGTCTGAAGGCAATTCGTATGCTATGTTATTGCAAACACTTACACACTATTTTGGACATTAATTCAATCACATGAAATGAACCAATGTGGAATAAATTTCTGAAGCCAACATGTTGAGTAAAAGAGCAGTATTCATTGAATCCCTACAGTGTGGAAGTAGGTGATTCAGTCCATCAAGTCCTCATCAACCCTTCAAAAAGCATCCCACCCAGACCCACCCCCCTACCTTATCCCTATAGCCCTGCATTTCCCATGGTTAATCCACCTGGCCTACACATCCCTGTACACAATGGGCAACTTAGCAGAGCAAATCCACCTAAACTTGCACATCTTTGCTCTGAAATGCTTGGAGGAAACCCATGCAGACATGGGGAGATGTGCAAACTCCACACAGACACCTGAGTTGGGAATCAAACCCAGGTCCCTGGTGCTGTGAGGCAGCAGAGCTAACCACTGATGTCATGGGACAAGAGACAAAAAAAAATTGATGTAAATGTACTAGATTTAACTTGAGGGTAGAAAAGTCAATCAGCCAAATGTTGGAATTCAAAATTTTTACTGCGTAGAAATTGTCAATAAATTTGTGGCCTTATTTACCTGAAATTGTATTGGCTTTGTGGTTTATTTATTGGAAAACATGAAGTAATAAAGTTGTAATTGAGGAAAAGCTTTAAAAGCTGGTAATGATTTTCCAGTGCAGAACTTTATATGTAAGTGATCCAGATTGGTTTAAGTTCCAGCTCATGTTACTTCAGTTGGAGAGTGAAGTGAATTAATGCACACATACTACAAAAGCAGCAAAAAAGCTTTTACATTAGTGCTTCTTAATTCAGATTCCAGGAATCATGCATCTTTGAGGTGGCTTCTCCCTTTCTTATTTCTAAATCACATTCCCTTATCACAACTGCAGAATTGTAGGAACAGTTTTCATGGTTTGATGATTGAACTCCTGATGGAAAGAAGCCTTATTCAAAACTGTAATCAGTGGAAGACAGCACATTGTACCCTGGCTAAGGAAGTACTTTTGTAAAAGTGTCAAAGCAATGGCTGTCAAGAGCATTAATGTAAGCTCTCATTTAACAGACAACAGCAACATGTTCCTTTTGTTCTGCGATTAATAACTCATAACAACTAATTGTATTATCAAAACTTATTTTTGTTCTGAGGATGGAATTGGATATTTTCTAAATATTGAAATGCTAGAAATCAAAATTAATTTAAAGGTATTTGGATAATTAAATTATCATGAGGCCATTTGGAAAACATTAGTGGAATGCTAGTCTTTACATCTATTGAGCTTTAATACAGGGGGCTTGAAGTCATGCTTCTGCTATTAAGTCCTGATTAAATCCCAACTGGTGTATTGTGAGGTTCATGGTTTATATTTTGTAATATATACATATATATTTTTTTTAATTTTAGGAATTAATATTTTATGGTCTGAAATGGCATAAATGCAACTGAAATAGCTTGACATGTTGAGATCATGCTGCTTTACAAAGTTAATAGCTAGGAAGATAACATTTTTTTAAAATACTGGGCTGTGGTGATTGCCTGAAACAATCCACCAATTTTGTTTGATAGAAAACAAAAGAAGAGTTAAATTGGCATTCAAAGACCAGGAGTGTGCCATTACTTGGACAATGTTATTTGATAAGTTTCTATTTTAATTCTGTAAGTTCCCATTGATTGTTAAATTTTACTTTTATTACAGTGCCCCATCAGGAGCTGTTTAGCCTAATTAAAGCCTTGTTTCGAAACAGTCCAAGAGAAGGAGCTGTAAAAATTTCAGATAAGCTTAACTGCAGACATCGTTTCTGCAAAGCTTGCAGTAATGGCAGTCTAGAGGAAGTTCAAGCTAAATTAGCTGAAAAGCATTTCATAAACACTGAAGTTCAAGAATAGACAACATGATCATAGAGGTTGGTCAAGTTTAACAAGGTTCTCTGGTTTAAATTTATCTTGGTGGGTGATTATTGGGATTGGTTAATTGCAGTTTGAAGTTGGGTGCATGTTGAAGCAGAAGAAATGGCTTCAGCCAACAAATTTGGTCAGAAAACTCTAGATGGATAGTACTCAGGACTGGACCCAATGTGTGATGCCTACCAGCACTATTCATTATTTGGATAATGAGGCTGAGAAGCTTTGGAGCTGAGGAAATTGAGTGGCAGCAGAGAAAAGTTGGAATGATGCCCATTATTCAGTACTTGGAAGCAGTCACAGGAGTCATCAGGAACATGAAGTTAGAAGAAGAGGTTGAATGACCAAGATGTGGGGCATTTGTTGAGACAGCCCATGTCAGAGAGGCTTTGAGAGCAGTCTAAAGCTATATCTTTGAAAGTGAAGAAGTTGCATGCTTGCACAATTTCAATGAGAGTTTGTGACATTCATTGTCATTAATGTCTGAGTGGGATCTGTCTTGGTTGTATCCATCATTTCAGTGAAATCCATCGGGTCTTCTGTCACAGTTAACTGATATTTACAACACGTTAATCCTGAATGTTAGAGTCTAAGTTGTGTCTATATGATGTACATTGTTTAAAATTCATTAACTTACTTGTTCATATACCAATTTAGTCATTACTGCTTCTGGTCAACTTGTTCAAGTTGGAATTTTTTTAACATTTCAATTCAATTCAAATAGAATTATGCCACTTATTTTCTTACTCTAAGTTCTTCAATTTCTTCTGTTCTTTAAAAGCTAATGATCTATAATGTCAGATCATAACAATACTTTAGCTTGTCCAGTATTGACATAACTGGGATCAAGACAGTGTTCAGTTCTAGAAACCATAAATTAGGAAGTTAAAAATCACAAAACCCCAGGTTATAGTCCAACAGGTTTATTCGGATTCACTAGTTTTTGAAGCTCTGCTCCTTCTTCAGGTGGTTGACAACTCCCTGATGAAGAAGCAGCGCTTGGAAAGCTGGTGATTTATCTTTATCGGTGATTATTGGGAGAGGTTAGTTGCAGTTTGAAGTTGGGTGCATGTTGAAGGAGAAGAACTTGGACTATAACCTGGTATTGTGTGATTTTTAATTTTGTGGTGCTGGAAAAGCATAGCACGTAGGGCAGCATCCAAAGAGCAGAAAAATTGACGTTTCAGGCAAAAGCCCTTCATCTCTTAACCTTGTCCACCCCAGTCCAACACCGGCACCTCCACATCATAAATTAGGAAGGATATGTTTGCTTTTGAAAGAGTGTGCCATAGATTTATCAGAATTCTACTTGAAATACAAATTGTGGTGAATTATCCTGGAAGTTAGATGATTAAGGGGTGTTGTAAAATTATTAACAGAGAATTAAATATCAGATCAAGAGAAATCAGATCCACAATTGGGTGGGGTTGAGGGGTTGTGGAAGTACAGGTTGGAGATTGGGGGTGTGATCTAAAAACTACAGTTACCCTTTCAGGACTGAAATTAACAATGGCTGGTATACATTTAAAACTCTTCTACAACTTACTGTTCATTGTCCATTCTTTTTTCCATTTTAAATCTGAGACTGGTGGATACTTGTTAACAAAAGATGTCATGGTATGTGGGACAAAGGACAGTATGGAGATGGGTTGTAATTAAACAATGAATTCAGTTGATTGGCAGAACAGACTTGAGGAACTAGAAGTCCTCCGTTTGCAAAAGAAGAGCTAGAAGTAGAAGTGCACAAAGACAGGATGAAGGAAGATGCACCATCAGTTCTTATACAAATAACTCAAACCTTGAAAATCTATATTTTAGAGGATGGCTTTCAAGGAAGCGCATATTGTAGCACATATGGCATGAAATGCTTGGGCGAAGGCCAACAATGGACATGAGTTCTCATACACATGCTGCAGAGTACTCTGATGAACACTGATGCAGTGGGACTCTGAAGGAGATGCAAAATGAAACATGTGATGCATTAACAGAGAGCTTATGGTCAATGTCAATGATAAAGGAGGGATGCAGTTTCAATGTATCATCTGAAGAGATGTTGGAGCTCACCCTTTACAGAGACATGGCAGCGGACAACTCTGTTAGAAAACTTGCAGATCCAACCTTGTGGGATTGTCTGGTGACTGATACATATGATCTTATATTGCAGCACAAATGCCACCCTATATTTATGTATTGCAGAGAAAGCTCAGATTTGATTGCAATCATCACGTCTGCTGACTTGGATGTTCAAATGGGCTTGGTGGGTGTCACAGCAGCCCAGCAATCTGTCCTCCAACAGGTTACAGGTATTGCTTTAGGTGTCAACCCATGGAAGTGGCATTGACCGTGTGGAGTAGAACTCTGTGATCCCCACAATTACAACTTTGATCAACCTACCACTTTTACAACTCAACATAGCTACAAACCTTTCCCAGCTCTCTTCTATCTTCTTCAGATATGGCTCCTCCAACTTTTCTTATCAACAATAAATGCTGGAGAGAATCTCTGTGATTGGGGGAGCAGCATCCAGTGCAGATTTATGTCTCTTCATTCAAGCTGTGGCCTAAAAAGCATGGCATATTTGTAAAGGAAGGGCGGGAAAAAACATTTCAAACAAAAGGCTCCCTGTTCCCAAGTGAAGGGGGGCAAAGTGGCTCTGTTAGAAATCTGGGATGTTGGGAAGAGATTCTGCTGCTGTGATGGCAGTCAAGTGGGGAGAAGACAAGAATTTTACCCTCCTGCTTAGGTTCTATCCCGCTAAAATATTACAACCAACCTGGCAGAGTGGGGCACCTGGGCCTAGGCAAGGTACGACTGAGCGAGAGCGAGTGTCTGTTAGTGTATCTAGGAGTTTGAGAAAGATATGGAACATGTCTGAAAGAATGAGAAAGTGAGGGGAGTGAATTTGAGGGAGCTACAGAAAGGAGATGCTTGTGTGAGGAGGTAGATGTGAAAGAGTGAGAAGAAGGAAGTGTAATTGAAGGATTGAGAGAAGTAATGAAGTATGCCAGAAAGGAAACGTGTTTGAAGGAGTGTGTGAGAGAGTGTCCATGCAAGGGAGTAAGTGACATTGGGACAGTGTATAAGACAAAATGTGTGGTGCTGGAAAAGCACAGCTGGTCAGGCAGCATCCGAAGAAAAGGAGAGTCGATGTTTCGAGCCTAAGCTCTTCATCAGGAATTCATATGAAGCGCTTATGCTTCAAACGTTGACTCTCTTGCTCCTTGGATGCTGCCTGACTGGCTGTGCTTTTCCAGCACCACATTCTTTGACTCTGATCTCCAGCATCTGCAGTCCTCACTTTCTCCTAGTTGATTATAACCTTACTGTGAAGCCTCTTCCAAAGATACCCACCTTGAAGAAGTTCTCCTCCTCCTTCTACAAGGATATCAGTGAGTCGCTGTCTCACTGCACCCCCCGCAGGTCATCTCCACATTCCTGATGAACAGCTTATGCTTGAAACATCGACTCTCCTGCTCCTCGGATGCTGCCTGACTGGCTGTGCTTTTCGAGTGCCAGACGTTTTGACTCAGACCTCCAGCATCTGCAGTCCTCACTTTCTCCACAGTGTGTAAGTGTTTGTGTGTGAGTAGTGAAAGTTTGGGTGTGATAACATGAGAGAATGTGTGTGTGAACCCTGAAAGTGGAAGTGTATGTTCGCACATACATACCCTCCATTTCCCTCTTCACAGTCCCATCAACAAACTAGGTTGTGAGTGGAACAAAGCGTAGGCTGATAGGCAACCTCTTTTTGTTCCTCATTTTTGTGTGAATTCAATTAAGGCCAGCTCAGGGTGTATGCCACCAGAGTGAATGCTAGGCCAGTGTTAGTTAAACCCCACCCTCTAACTCAGCCCCAATTCCTCTCCCTTGATACCAGGACTTTTGCCATAGCCTGCCTCCCTCTCCCTAGCTCTGATTCTTAAGCAAAACAGCAACAAAAGGAAATTGGATAGGCTCTAGAGAAAATGAACTTGTCGAGCTATATAGGACTGACTCCATTGTTCATTGAAAACTGACTTAAACTAGATGGGCTGACTGACCTCCTTCTGTGCTGACTGACCGATTCTGCTTTTTCCTGTGGGCATTAGTAATGAATTTATGTCTTTGCAATTGTGTGTTAACATCCTTATCAATACAGTGCCATGAAATATGAGCATGTGCCTTAGACATCAAAAATACCCATGATAGTAAAACAATGGGAGTTCAACTGAGCAAAATTTAACTCCAACTAAATGACAGAGAAATGGAGTAAGGAGAGAGAAGAGAAATCTTTGATACAATCAAGTGTTGAATCTGAGTGTCAAAAAGAAGACAAATTATCCTTTACCGTTATTGCCAAACCACAGAAAAGGAGTAGATAGTTCCTACTCACAGATGATTGCAGTTTGAACTTTCCATTTAAGTTCTCCATTACTAGAGATGAGATAATACATTAAAAATTATTTTACAGTTATGTTTCCAGGATAAGCTTTCATACATCATACCTTTTGCACAATGTGTGAGAATAATATGATGAGGGTGAAAATATAGAATCCGTAACTTGTGAACAAGGAAGTGAAAAATAGCACAGGCTGAAATGATTTCGAGCTACAGTTCTTCAGTTTAATTTTACAATATAATGAAAGGTTGTACACTTTGCATATGCATGTTTTCACTGCATAACAATTGCACTAATCACGTGAAGAAAGAACAGACACCTGCAGTTGAGACTGTAAAACTATCAGAGTTTGGAGGCAGTGGCATCTCCACACTCAAATCACAACTGAAAAAGCAAATTTTCAGAGCAAACACCCCATGAACAAACTGTTCGATTGGTTCAAGAGTTTACTTCTAAGCTAAAAGCTTACATTTGAATTCATTAGTTTTTGTTTTCAGTTTGATGCGCTCCAGTAATTCACATTCAATGAGACAAGAAGGGACAGTTCGGTGAGTACACAACACATTTTAAATTTCCCTAGACAGCTTATTCGTCCTCATCATGCATGTGATCACAAAATCCTACACCTTTGCAGCTTTTTACACTCAGATATACTGCCAATGGCATTTAATAAACTATCGTTGCAGTTGAATCTCTCTATTATATTTCAAGAACCAGCCCACAATCTTGGAATGCTGAACATGTACAGCATGGAATCTACTACCTGTCAGCACAGTCCCTGGTGTTGGATGAATTATATCCTGCTGCCGGGTGGTACAAAGGTAATTCTGCTACCATATGTTGTGCCATTGAACTCACACTGTGACAGCATGCGCTGCAGATATAAAAAAAATCCAGGTGGCACTAAGATTTTTTACAGAATAACCTCATTACAAAGATTTCTTTTTTCTATTAACCCAAGCGAGTGTCACAATTTAGCATTATGAAATAGAACATTGACATCATAAATATGTTGAACTGCTATCATTTCTATGCCTTTCCTTGGAGTATTTAAGCCCGAAATCTTTCACATTGTAATAACCAACAGTAATATTTTTCTTATTCAGTTTGTTTTCCTTTTGATCCTCTGGGTATGCTTTGAAAGTATCTGTTTTTTGAGATGAAATATGGGAAAGTAAATAAATATGTTTTTACTGACCAAGTATACTTAGAGTTCACTAACAATACTATTTTCAGATACACACTGGCAGTTAATTTCTTTTTGGTACTTGTTGGTTAACTCTAGTAATGCCATGAGACATCTTTTGATATTGAGTATGATATTATCAAAGATTACATGAATTGCAATGGGAATGGTGAATTTGAGGAATTGAACGCTTTTCAGAATTGCACAATAGCAAAGACATAAATTCATTGGAAAAATATTGTATTATCTTGTACTTATAAGTAGTGTCACAGTCAGCAGCGAGGAGCAATAAATATCATTACCTGAGAACTGGCCATAACTCACTCATGGTAGTGTGCTAAGTAGTTATTAGGTCACTGTCACTTGTAGAGATATTCGTCATATCACATGCTAGGTCATGACATAACCTGTTTGTTAGTAAGACTGCCCTGTGCGATCATACTGGCTGCTTTCAACCTGACTTATCTTGAATCTGTTCGACATTTTTTCCCTGAGCTTTATGTCCTGTTGTTTGTGTGGCAGCACATTCGTTAGCAAAGTCTTTCTTCTGGCAGAAATAAGCTGGAAAGAAAGCGTTTGTCAACAGTTTCACAACATCGGTGATTGCAGCTAGGTGCTGGAACAATTATTTACATTTTAAAATCCACTGAAAATACACATTTTTCAGTTCATTACTGTCACCATTGCCTTGCACCCAGTTGCTGATCTAAACATGAAAGTAAATATTAAAATTAAAGCTTTAAATGCAGTCCAGCGATTAAGAGCTCATTTATATGGTATGTGAGTTAAATCTAAATTTGTAGTGAGAATCCAAATCTTTATTTGGATCAAGGATCAAATTAACAATCTGAACTTGGCCTGCCTCCTGCTCCCTTCCCAATAGGGGTTCTGGTGTTTCACAGAATTCAGAGTAGAAACACGCATCAACACAAATAAATTTTGATCAATAATTTACTGCCATTCCCTTTAGGAAACTGCAGAAATCTGATTGCCTTTAGTAGGAAATGATGGTGGAGACTGTGACAAATATGACTGCCTTGTACTAACAGGTTTAAAACAAAAGATAAAAACCAGAGGAAATTAGAATTTGGAGCTCAAGGGAAAAAGCTGAGCTGAAGAAGATTTACACTTTGGCTATAAAATTAAGATAATATTATTAGCCATTTTGTTTTAGTATGCACTCATCTTTAAGAATTAGTAAGAATGCATTTTTAAGACATAAAGAAATTAGGTGAGGGAGCTGCACTGAATGAAAATCCAAGTGAGCTTAGAATACAAGCATATAAGAACTAGGAGAAAAAAGTAGACCATATAGTCCCTTGAGCCTGTTTCACAGTCAATATGATATGGCTGATCTTCTGCTGTGATTCCATTTTCCTCTGTTCTACTCATAACCATTGATTTCCTAAGTACTAAAAATCTGTTTTGCTTTAATGGAACATTCACAAGTCTCTGGAGTGGAGAGTTCCAAAGATTTTCAACTTTTTGAATGAAGAAATGTTTGGCTCCTTATCCTGAAAACCCTTCCCCTCCAAAGCAAGCAACCTCAATTCCCCATCAAGGGGAGACCCATCTCTGTGTCTATTCCATCAAGTCTGTTCAGAACAAGATAGAAGGAAGTAAAGGAGAAACACTAGTAAAGGAGAACACTAAAGAAAAACACATAGATTAATCGACTAGCATTCTATAAATAAACAGTAATTTCTCACGTAACTTTCCATTTAAAAATAATTGGTAATAAATTTTGGAAGTGCAAAAAAGAAATCACAAATTGCAAATATGTTTTTTTTAATATTATTATTTAATGCTTCTTATATATCATGCACAAATACTCGTAGAAAAATGAGCATGGAAAAGTGGAACAAAATGCAAGCTATTAAAATCAGATTCTGTACGGCATTTTACAAAATTTTGTTGTTACCATTGAACTCACAATGATGTAGTGGAATATAAAATTCACTAGATACCAGAAACATAACCTCCTTGATGGAAAAGTTAAAATCCTTGAGAATGAATCTTACAGTCAGGGATCATGCAAATATAGTGTTCAAATATCTGTTCAAATCCATGATTATGTTTGTGATGTAAGAACTACAACTAGGCATACTACGACAAACTCAGCTTAGGGAAGAAGGGTCTGTCCAGCTATTATAGGGTAAGAATGTGCCTGGAGATGAAAAGAATGAACAATCAAGGAATTTGTCTCTGAGACATTTCCCAATAACTCAGAGGACATGAAACAGTAAGGTGTGAATGATGCTGTGCCTGCCAAGGTCCACCAGTGCACTGATCCCAGTAAAGACTGTGTTGGCAGCAGGACACCATCTGCAGCATCGCTCCCTGTTTTGTCTTTGTGGACGACAGGATGCCATCTGCACTCATTTGAAGGTTGGAATGCCTGATCCCTAGGCTCATCCATCTCCAGGAATACACTAACCCCTGGAAATACATGCTGCCTGTTCATTTAACTGATTGTAACATTCAGCTGGTGCTTAAGTGAATTGCTACCTGAGCAGTGAACAAAAAAGTGTTGGACTCAAACATGACTTTTAGCTAGTCTGCATTATTTAATCCAACTCTGCATCTCTTAAAAGAAAAGTATACCCTTGTTTGAAGCAAGTTCTGAAATTAATTGACCTTAATCACCATCTTGAGTTTGATCTTTACAGAAATACAAGAATGCTATAGCATTGTAAACTGCAGGCTTTAAGATTTTCTCCAAACTGCACCAAGGAATATGTTTGAAAATGTGAGATATCATCCATCTGCAGGGAACCAGGAAGCCCTCCAGAAAATTCTTAGAAAGCCTTTGTAACAGATAGTCATGACAATCGATGCCAAAGTTCTATCTTCAAGAATCTGGATGTTAATTGTGTTTATTTGCTGGCAGATGTTGAACATTAACTGAGAATTCACTTGCATTCCTATGGATAGGACATGAATTAGCTTAATAAAAATTGAAAGAACTGTGAAAGCTGTAAATCAGAAACACAAGCAGAAATTGCTGGAAAAGCTCAGCAGGTCTGGCATCAGGTCTGTGGAGAGAAATCAGAGTTAATATTTCAGGTTGAGCAACCCTTCCACAGAAATTATGAGGAAACAGCAACTCTGATTTATCTCTACAGACCTTTTCTGTTTCTGTATGTGTTGAAGTGGATTTGTTTGTTTTACTTACGGATTCAACAATAAAGGAGGCATAAATTGTACAAATTTATGTGGGCGGCACGGTGGCACAGTGGTTAGCACTGCTGCCTCACAGCGCCAGAGACCTGGGTTCAATTCCCGCCTCAGGCGACTGACCGTGTGGAGTTTGCACGTTCTCCCCGTGTCTGCGTGGGTTTCCTCCGGCTGCTCCGGTTTCCTCCCACAGTCCAAAGATGTGCAGGGTCAGGTGAATTGGCCATAATAAATTGCCCGTAGTGTTAGATAAGGGGTAAATGTAGGGGTATGGGTGGGTTTCGCTTCGGCGGGTCGGTGTGGACTTGTTGGGCCGAAGGGCCTGTTTCCACACTGTAATCTAATCTAATCTAATCTAATCTAAAATCAGGTATGAACAGGAAGAGGCTGAAGCTATGGTTAGAAGGTTCTGAGATGTATGTTAGTAATGTCCTTCACTGTAACTAAATAGTTATGAAAGTGCATAATACTTGGCTCCAGTTCTATCCTTCGTCCAACACGACTTTCTGAAATGGACCAATGTTGCAAAAAGATCAATGATTTTTCATGAATGACAATGTCAGTGCATGGAACTTCAGATATCATATCCCATCAACACTATGCCTCATATTTCCTAATTCATCACACATCTATCATTCACCAGCAACATCTAGCAATCACATTCTGTATCTCATGATAGTACTTTTTACTGGACTGTCACATACCTAACACTACTCCATAACTACACACTTGTATCTCAAACCTTTCACGCATTGGCAGCTATGACATTGTGTCAGCCATGTCAGTCAAATACATGGCACCATTGTCAATCACTTGCTTTTCTCTCTTTTGCAAAGCAAGTTCCTCACAACTAGAGGCAGCGGCACCTTATGAACTGTGTCAGGAACAAATTCATTTCATTATCTTCATGGAGAAGAAAGTGATTACCATCTTTAGAGCCTTTGTGATTGAGACCATGCTCAGTGTAAGGACTGAAACCATTGAAGGTGACAGGCTACTGACACTTAATCCTCCTCCTCACATCCCACCTGACCCATGTTCAATACTCTCCTCTGATACACAAGCCTCAGGCAGCATAAGCATGCACCTTTTACCATAACCTCCACTCCTCATCACAACAGTCCTTTCAGAACTGCCACCTGCCCAGGTAGAAATTGTCACACACACAATCCACAGTTCAGATGTGCACTTATCCTAGAATTATGGAATGTTCCAACAAAGAAGTAGGATATTTCAGCCATGAAGCTGAATTTTATTGGAAATTTTGTAGTTAGCTAATAATATGGTGTGTTTCTCTCCATCAGCCTAAGTGAGATTTTTCATTCTGTTATTGGAAATTGGCTTCATTAACCATGTACTACATTTCTGTGGTACCGTATTCATCACATCTTCCATCCTGGTGAAAATACTTGCCACAGTATGACTTCCTGGCATTGGTGTCATGTTTATAACACATTTGTGCACCAGATCAACTATAGTCAGTCTGGAGCTGTGCTGCCACATCCTGTGAATTGCCCTGGAAATGATGGATAGAGGCAAGTTGTTTCCATGCTTTGCTGACAGCGATCTGGAGGTCATAGGGTAGCTGTCCCCTTCACTTGGGGCTGGCAGATGGGATCATGCCGCAAGATCCTGTCAGCCAGTCTGAAATTGATATAATTATCGGCTTAATGCCCACAGTGTAGAGGAATGCTTAACAGTATTGAAAGCTGGTCAAGGACATTCTGTGCTCCACTAGAGTAAAAAGAGTGCCAGGGAATCTCATAGAAACCTATAAAATTCCATAGGACTTGAATGGACAAACACAGGAAGGACTTTGCAATGACTGGGAAGTCCAGTGCTGGGGGCACAGTTTGAGGAGATGGGATAGACCATTTAGGACTGAAGTGAGAGGAAATTTCTTCACCCCAAGACTGGGGAGCATGTGCCCCTACCACAAAAATAGGCTCAGGCCGAACATTAATTTCTTTCAAGAAAGAGTTCGATATAGTGCAAAGGGAATCAAAGCGTATAGGGAGAAATTGAGAACAGGACTCTGAGTTGGGTGATCAGCCATGATCATATTGAGTGGTGGAGAAAGCTCAAAGTGCCAAATGGTCTACTCCTGCCCCTATTTTCAATCTTACAATGTGTCATCATCTTCTCACTGCTACGTCACACACACACTCTGACTCTACTACTGCACATCAAGGCTCAATGTCTACTACTCCTCAGTATCACCTACTACCTCTTTGCACAGTCATTCTCGTGATTCCCCCAGATGAGTAACCTTATCTATGCATTCACTCAGTCACTTGGAAAATATTTTCCCCATCTGCAGCAGCACTAACAGCTGTGCCAGATACTTTCATCTCACTTAATCCCTCCATTTGTCTATTTCCAGGAGAAAATTGCCCACAGAAGAAGTGAATTGACCAAGGTGGGTGTCAGAGTGCTGAACAAGGAGATGTTCTTTGCCCTAGCTGTTAAAGACCACAACTTCTCCTATGGTTACTTTTCACGGATTCAGTCAGAGGCCTAGTCTTTCAATCTAGGTGACCCCCAAATTTTTGTATTCCCTTCTTAGTCTCGATCCCTATCAACTCTATCAGCTTTGAACATCCCCAACCTAACCATTTGTCTCAGCGTTTGCCTCTTCACTTTATTCCCTTAGCCTCAAACATACCGCATGATCATGCCAGACATAATAGTGACCTGTCCCTTCATCAAAATAAATGTGGTGTTGACAATTGATGAAACATACACACTCACTTCTACATTAGAGATGCTGGGAAAAGCAACTCAGGGATTTGGAGGCAGCATGCTAGGATCCAGAGGGTACATTAATTGTGAATGGGAGGCAATTCAACACATATTGGGTAGAAACAATAGAATATGGAAGGGAAAAGGGGATAATGTGGGCAGTAGCCCCCAAAGAATCCCTTGACATCCATTGAGCTGACCCCCAGGACTGAACATGGACCACTCCCCTGATTGACATGGATGGACAGCCCTAATTGATGAGTGACTAGATGCCTGACCTATCTCGGTGCAGCTCCCCAATTGACTTAGCGTGAAGTTCAGGGCTCGCTTCTTGGGCAGCAAGTGAGAATAGATCAACCCACTTACTGACCATAGTCCCCCTTGACTGTCAAGAACGGCATGCTCTTATTGCTCCTTCTCTGAATTAAAATACAAATCAAGATGAGGAAGAAATGCTGTGTGCGCTGAAGAAAGCGAAAAATGAATGATTGCTGAGAAAGCAAGCTAAGAGTTCTAATACACACACTGCCTGATGCCTGTGGAGTGTCCCATGCCTGTGCAAAGTAGCTTGACAGCAATATCATAACGGAAGATGTCAGTGAGCTCTAAAGTGCAAAAATGAATTGTTGAACTATAATATAAGTGAATCCTAAATGCGCCTTCATGATGTGATAACCCTGCTGCTTTTCCAGTGTCAACGTTCACAGAAAGAGGCTGAAAGCAGCCGTTGCCATAAAGTGTGTCCTGAAGTGTTGGAGAATGCTGGCCAAATTGATAATCAGAGAAGACACCAGTGAGATGCAGCTGCCAGGTACCTCCTCAGGCTTTCATGTCAGGAACTGTTGCCTTCTCGTTTCTCTCCACTGACAAAATATTAAACTGATTTTAGATTGGATGAGATTTTGTAATTTTGAGATGTGAATCCTTACAAATTGGCCGTTCACCACCACAAGTCTGATTTTCATCTTGCCGTTAAAACTATGGGTAGAAACTCAGATCTCTTTTTTTGATGATGAGAATCTCAATCTTCCGATCTCACCATATTTTATGCCAACTCACCCCTTAATGTCGCATGCCATTCAGACAAAATTCATAGAACATAGAACATAGAATATAGAACATAGAACAGTATAACACAGAAAAGTCCTTCAGCCCTCGATGTTAGATACTTACTTAGATTACTTACAATGTGGAAACAGGCCCTTCGGCCCAACAAGTCCACACTGACCCGCCGAAGTGCAACCAACCCAGACCCATTCCCCTACATTTACCCCTGCCCCGAACACTATGGACAATTTAGCATGGCCAATTCACCTGACCTGCACATCTTTGGACTGTGGGAGGAAACCAGAGCACCCGGAGGAAACCCACGCAGACACGGGGAGAATGTGCAAACTCCACACAGTCAGTCGCCTGAGGCAGGAATTGAAAACCTGGGTCTCTGGCGCTGTGAGGCAGCAGTGCTAACCTCCATACACTTCATTTTACTATCATCTATGTGTCTATCCAAAAGTCAGTTAAAAGTCACAAAGGTATCTGATTCTATCACCACTGCTGGCACTACCTTCTACGCACCTTAGCACTCTCCGTGAAAAGAACCGATCTCTGATATCTTCCCTAAACCTTCCTCCAATCATCTTAAAATTATGTCCCCTCGTGAGAGCCATTTCTACCCTGGGAAAACGTCACTGGTTACCCACTGTATCTCTGCCTCATCATCTTGTACACCTCTATCAAGTTACCTTTCATCCTTCTTTACTCCAATGAGAAAAACCCTAGCTCCATCAACCTTTCTTCATAAGACATCCCCAGGCAGCATCCTGGTTAATCTCCTCTGCACCCTCTCTAAAGTTTCCACATCCTACCAAAAATGAGGCGATCAGAACTGAACACATTATTCCAAGTATGGTCTAACCAGGGCTTTGTTAAGCTGCAACATAACCTCATGGCTTGGAGACTCAATTCCCCTGCTAATGAAAGCCAATACATCATACACCTTCTTAACAACCTTATCAAATTGGGTGACAACTTTCAGGGATCTATGAATGTGGACCCCAAGATTTCTCTGTTCCTCCACATTGCCAAGAATCCTGCATATAACCCTATAATTTGCATTCAACTTCAAACTTCCAACAAAAATCACTTTATACTTTTCCAGGTTGAACTCCATCTGCCATTTCTCAGCCCATTTCTGCATCCTATCAATGTGCCATTGCAATCTACAACAGCCCTCCACTCTATCCACAACTCCACCAACCTTCGTGTCATCGGCAAATTTACTAATCCACCCTTCCGCTTCTTCATCAAAGTCAATTAGAAAAATCACAAAGAGCAGAGGTCCCAGAACAGATGTCTGCAGAACACCACTGGTCATCGAGCTCCAGGCTGAATATTTTGCATCTATCACCATGCTCTGTCTTCTATGGGCCAGCCAATTCTATACCTAGACAGCCATATTTCCCTGCATCCTTGCCTCCTTACTTTCTGAATGAGCCTACCAAAGGCAACCTTATCAAATGCTTTGCTAAAATCAATACATACCACATCCATTTCTCCACCTTAATAAATGTGTTTTGTCATATCCTCAAAGAATTCAATAAGACTCGTGAGGCATGACTTGCGACTCACAAAGCCATGCTGACTATCTCTAATTAACTATGCTTTTCCAAATAATCATAAATTCTGTCTTTCAGAATTCTCTCCAATAATTTGCCCACCACCAATGTAAAATTAACTGGTCTGTAATTCCCAGGGTTCTCCCTATTCCCTTTCTTGAACAAGGGAATAAATAACAACTTCCACCCTCCAATCATCTGGTATTACTCCAGTGGACAGTGAGGATGCAAAGATCATCACCAAAGGTGCAGCAATCTCTTCCTTCACTTCCTGTCGTGTCCTTGGGTTTTTCCTGTCTGGCCCAGGGCACTTATCTATCCTCATGTTTGTTCTCCTTCTTAACATCAATCTGTTCTAGCGTATCAGCCTGTTTCACGCTGTCCTCACAAATGACAAGGTTCCTCTCACGAGTGAATATCAAAGCAAGGTATGCCTTAAGAACTTCTCCTACCTCCTCAAACTCGAGGCACATGTTC
This sequence comes from Chiloscyllium plagiosum, assembly GCF_037043375.1. Lineage (NCBI taxonomy): Eukaryota > Metazoa > Chordata > Chondrichthyes > Orectolobiformes > Hemiscylliidae > Chiloscyllium > Chiloscyllium plagiosum. The sequence goes on from NW_028270149.1 coordinate 62,425,795, forward strand.
CTCCACTATCCCTGATTGCTCCTATCATCACTCTGGTCATACTCCTGTTCTTCACATAAATGTAGAATACCTTAGGGTTTTCCTTAATCCTACCCACTAAAGCTTTTTAATGCCCCCTTCTAGCTCTCCTAAGTCCATTCTTCAGTTAGCTCCTGGCTACCTTGTAACTCTCTCAAGCCCTGACTGATCCTTACTTTCTCCACCTTAAGTTAATTTCCTTCTTCCTTTTGACGAGATGTTCCACATATCTTGTCATCCGAGGTTTCTCCACCCTACTATCCTTTCCTTGCCTCAGTGGGACAAGCCTATTCAGCACTTGTAGCAAGTGTTCCCTAAACAACCTCCACATTTCTGTCATACATTTCCCTGAGAATATCTGTTCCCAATTTATGTTCCGCAGTTCCTGCCCAATAGCATTCTAATTCTTGCTCCCCCAATTAAATACCTTCCCATATCACCTGCTCCTATCCTTCTCCATGACGATAGTAAATGTCAGGGAGTTGTGATCACTATCACTAAAATGCTCCACTGAGAGATCTACATGGCATGGTTTGTTGCCAAGCACCAACTCCAATATGGCCTCCCCTCTTGTCGGCCTATCTACAAATTACGTCAGGAATTCTACCGGAACACATCTAACAAAATCTGCTCCATCCAAACTATTTGAACTAAGGAAGTTCCAATCAACATTACGGAAGTTGGAGTCACCTCTGACAACAACCCTGTTACTTCTGCAGCTTTCCAAAAACTGGCTGCTAGTTTGCTCTATTGCTATTTGGGCGTCTATAGAAAACCCCCAATAAAATGACTGCTCCCTTCCTATTTCTGACTTGCACCCATACTGACTCAGTTGACAAACACTCCTCAATGACCTCCCTTTCTGCAGCTGTGATATTATCCCTGATTAGTAATACCACTCTTTCAACTCTTTTACCTTCCCCCCACCATTCTTTTTGAAAAATCTAAACCCCGGAACATCCAACAAACATTAATATCCAAGACTCTGCCCCTGTAACATCCAACTCTCCGTAGTGGTCACCATATCGTAGCTCCACGTACTGATCCATGCTCTAAGTTCATCATCCTTTTTCCTGATATTTGTTGCGTTAAAATAGATACATTTAAACCCATCACACTGACTGCAAAAGAAAATTTTTCATAATATTGCAGAGGAAGCATAACATATACTACCCTTGACAACACAGCAGAACAGCGTGTGGGATTATAAATTAAGCTCTTTCACCTTGAAAAGAGATGTTCTGAAACACTTTAAGGCTATTTGATGTGTCTACCATAATAATTTACTAATCAAATTTTGGAAGACCTGACCAAGGGAAGCTATAGGCTCAAGTAGCTTTTATAAAACTTTGCTCTATCAACTGTCTAATCTGCCTCCCAGACTCCCTGCCTGCTGTATCTGCTTGTTCACCAGTTACTCCATTCTTTGATCTGTAGCTCCGATTCCCATCTCCCCGCCTAACTAATTTAAACCCTCCCAAAGAATTCCACTCTATGTTTCAGAGCAATGGCTTTCAATCAGAACGAGAAAGCATTAGAGAAACAAATGTAAAGAGGAAGGGTAGGAAAAGAATAAGGCGATAGGTCTGTGTAGAAGGGACATGTAGAAAACATGAAACACTTAATGATCAAAGAGCTGATGGTGACAATTCCAGATGAGAGAGGAATGTTAGGTGGTGTTCTGCCTGTGGTCAAGTTGATGTCCATATAATTGTTTCATTCTGCCACTGTAGGGATCAAACGAGCAGTGGGGGGGAGCAAATGCCAAGTGTGTGGTCTGACTGCATTGAATTTCAACTGATGACAGGCATTGGTGAATGTAGCTCCATAAAGGACACTCTGACCCACCACACAGCATAATGCCAGGGACTTTCCCAAGTCCTTCTCATTCCTCTCCCTTCAGCCTGTTGGCCATGAACTTCTGGGTCCACAGTTTCCTTTCTCTCCAACTACACATGACTGGGGCACTGCTCTTAGTGGGTTTTCTGCAGCCTCATAGGTGTCTGCCATTGAATTGGTATTTGACACCAACTCTGTAAAATACACACAGATTGTATCAGTTGTAATATAACAAAACCAATGATACAGGTTTTATAATCACCCTTTCCACTTTGGGGCGGCATGGTGACTCAGTGATTAGCACTGCTACTTCATAGCGTCAGGGACCCAGGTTTGATTCCAGCCTTGGGTGACTGTCTGTCTGGAGTTTGCACATTCTCCCAGTGTCTGTGTGGGTTTCCTCTGGGTGCTCTGGTTTTCTCCCACAATCCAATGATGTGCAGGTCAGGTGAATTGGCCATTCTAAATTGCCCATTATGCTAGATGCATTAGTCAGAGAGAAATGGGTCTGGGTGGGTTACTCTTTGGAGGGTTAGTGTGGACTTGTTGGGATGAAGGGCCTGTTTCCACATTGTAGGGAATTAAATCTAATCTGATGTATTCGTATACAACACATTGCATGACCAAGGATTAATGGAAACATGTTGGAATTGCTATGAAAACACAGAAAAAAAAAATCATAATATTGCAGAGGAAGCATAACATATACTACCCTTGACAATAGAGCAGGACAGCAGGTGGGATTATTAATCTAGCTCTTTCACATTAAAAAGAGATGTTCTGAAACATTTTAAGGGTGTTTGATGTGCTTAACATAACACTTCACTGATCAAGTTTTGGAAGAGCTGACTAAAGGAAGTTATAAGCTCAAGTAGCTTTTATAAAACTCAAGCCATAAAGAATTATCTTGAAAAGAAACATATTGTTGTCCACAACGGCTAGGACAACATAAAGTTATATCAAAATGCTTTACAATATTTTTCTAATCAAGAAGTAAATTCAAGAAAATTTAGCTTCCAGCACGTTTTTACCTATTTTCAATCAATTTGTCAGGAATTGTAAATAAGTTCTGAAATGGGCATGTGCTTTCAAAACTACTTGGAAATGAGTTAATGGTGCAGAAGTTTTCTAATTAACTATATAACCTCCAATAGGTAAGGCAACAAAAAAAGAGGGCACAAGTTTGAGGTTGCATTAGTAACATTCAGAGCAGGTGCTTGACACTGTAATGGGCAGGTTTAGAATTATGGAATGAATGAAATCAACTGAAGCAAAAGTACTTTCCTATTCAAGTCTATCCTGAGAATCAGTCACTCGATTCAGTATAGCCAAAAGATGTGCAGGCAATGACTGACAAATGTGATCATCATCATAACTTTGATAAGTATAAACTCTACCTTTACCCATGCCAACTTAGTGATTCTGTTTAAGTCTCAGCTGTCAACTGTATACTTGCTTGATACTTACCATAACTAAGCCATCAGGAATTCTCAGTATACACATGCTTGACAGTTGTGACATTCCCATTCTATAGTGAGAACTGAAATGCTCCATTAATAAGATACCTAGGGACTCCTTATGTATAGCCAAATTTTCAAAGGTCTTTTTAACATGTAGACAGTGACTTGTTCTTCAAATACATAATTTAAAAAGAATATTAATCAGAAAAATGAATTTTGTTTATGATAGTTTAATTTTATTCAACTTAATATTACCTTGTCTGGAATTGACTCTGGGATGCCTCACATGTTTGTTCATTTGTATTTGCCTGATGTTGAAGTGTGAATAAGACATTAGTGATAGTGGTTGTCTTACTCTTTTGTCAGTTCTGACAGAGGCTCCCCCCTGAGTTATTAACCTTTCTTTCTTGTTTCACACCCTTTCCAACTGATTTGTCTATTAGTTTCTGTTTTTAATTCAAATTTCCAACACTTGTGACTCTTCTTCTCATCTTCTTTGGTTCAGACAAGCCCAAGTTCTGAGAGCCTTGCACATTCAACAAGATGGAAGTCAGATGTTGTAAAACCTTCCATTTGTATACATTGTTCAGGCATTTGCTGTGATTACAAAGTTCTCGAAAATTGAATGAGCCGATGATAATGACTTTATTTTGATAGTTTACTAACCACTCCATGTGCTGCACGTTTAGTAATATAGATGTTGTTTTAAAAATAAAATCTTATTTACCTTTGCTTCAAAATTTTACTGATTTTCGCCTTGTTAGATTCAACATTGGTGAAAAATAACAATTTTAGAGTTTCCTTATTCTAAGAGAATACATGTTGTTTTACGTAGAGCTTGAAAATAAAATAATACAAGAAATAGTTACTTTTAGACATGTTTAAGGCTTCTGTCAAGAAAACATGTGGAGAAAGGAGATACAACAAGAGTCTGAACACAATGCTTAAGTATGACAGTCTCAAGGCCAAACAAAAAGATTTTAGCAGAAAGTTTAAAACAAAACATTGTGAAACTTATAATGTGAAAGGATTATTTAAAAAAAGATAACAAAGATAAATTGAAATCCATGAGGATCCGAAGATTTTGCTTTAGGTGATGCTAGTGAAAAGCAGTTTATGAAAGATAAGGTTATTCTTCCAGCTATTAATTAATTTTAGCAGAAAATTGAATGCAATGTAACAGAGGATTAAAGCACACAGAATGCATGGAAGTTGCCTCTCATTTAAGATTGCGATGAGAAGATTTTTTTTTCTCTCAGAGTGTCAGTATTTAGTTGAAATCTCTTCCCAAAGATACCAATGCAGGTGGAGTCATATCTTCTCATGGCTGAGTTAGATCGATTAGTTATGGACAAGAAGTAAACAGGAAAATAGAAGTCACAGTCAGATCAGACATGATCAAATCAAATGACAAAGCATGCTCAAAGGGTCAAATAGTCTCCACTTGCTCCTAATCCAAATGTGTGCAAGTTCCTTGGTTCTTTCTGCCATTATTAAACTGATAAGTACGTACAAAATATTTACTTAACAAAAATAGTTTTTATATGAATGACAATAGTATAACACTCTGGACATACAGGAAACCATCAAGAGCTCACCTCCTGGTCTCAAGTCAGCTGGGTAGCAGAGTTGATTGTAGAACAATGGGAACAGGGGTGTCTTTTCTGAAAGAAGGACCACCAGTAATTGATGGAAAGAACATGGTTGGGAGGAACAGCCATTATTATTAATTCCCTTCGAACCTGTGACCCAGATGTTTAACAATTTATTCCTGGGATCTCAGCATTGCTGGTTGGACCAACAATTGTTGCTGACCAATTATTACTAATCCTTAACAGCATTAGTAATGGTGGTGAACTGCCTTCTTGAACTGTTGCAATCTTTGGGATGTATGGAGACTGACCGTGCTATGGGAATGGAGTTCCAGGGTTTTAACCCAAGAACAGTGAATGGATAGTGACATTGTAATAAGTCTAGATGATGTGCCTTCTTGCCTCACTCAGATTAATAATTCCTTTATTGCTGTCTTCTTCTCTTGCCTTGTTCTTTCTGTTTAACTTATCACATTTTCTCCCATCGGATCTCACACTACCGTCTTTTTATTTAAAGTCCTCACCACCACCTTAGACTCACTTGACCCAGTATAGTTCAAGTGAAGACCATTCCAATGGTACAGGTACCACTTCCCCAGTGCTTTTGTTAATATTCCCACAGCAGTCTTTGATTGATTGATGAATCTTTAATCTTATACATCTAATTCCAATTTTCTTGAGGGCAGTAATTCTACTTTTGAGGCTCTGCTTTTTAATGTAGGCCTTAGCTGTTCATGCTCTCTTAACCTACTTAAGTTGGTGGCGCCTAAGTGGAGCATGACAACTGGATGTTTCCTTTTCCATTACAAATGGACGGGACAGTGGCACAGTGGTTAGCACTGCTGCCTCACAGTGCCAGAGACCCGGGTTCAATTCCCACCTCAGGCTACTGTCTGTGTCTGCATGGGTTTCCTCCGCGTGCTCCGGTTTCCTCACACAATCCAAAAATATGCAGGTTAGGTAAATTAGCCATGTTAAATTACCCGTAGTGTTAGGTGAAGGGGGGAATGGGTCTGGGTGGGTTGCTCTCCGGAGTGTTGGTGTGGACTTGTTGGGCCGAAGGGCCTGTTTCCATACTGTAAGTAATCTAAATTCCTCTGCAAGTCAGCCCCCAGTGTTTTCATCAGAGCAGGTGTCCTGATCCCTGGTACGTTGCAGCAAACAGTTTCTGGATTCTTGTTCTCATCGCAGAGAACTGTGTCTATCCCACTGACTGTACTGTCCTCTACTGCCACTGCATTCCTATTAGCTTTTCCATTTAATGGCTAGTGGTATGTGGGTTTTTGACTGGGTGCATGACTGGGTTTAATGATTAAGTTATCAGTATTTCTAGAGTCATGGTTTTGTTTTAGAAGCTATACTTATAAGAGCTGATGCTATGATAATAGGAAATTGTTTGTCTGGGAGGGTTTTAAAATCAACACAGTAAATATCGAAGATTATTAGTTTTGTTTAGCTAGAAAAGATAAAATTAGATTATATGTAAATAGCTGTGTATTTTTTATATTTTATCTTGTTTCTATAATAAACTTTTGTTTTGTTATGAAAACAGAATTATGTGTTTATGTTTCAGTGAAAGACTACCTCATTAAATAAAGAAAAACAATCTATCAAGCCAGATTTTGGCTTGCGATCTGACTTGTCCAGTAATAATATTAGCCAAGATCATTGGAAGCTACATTGTAGATGTCTTTTTCTTCATTCACATATGTTTTCATGAACTCCCAACTCTTCTGAAGCTGGCAAATATCATTTTGATAATGTCTAATTCATTAATTGCTGATGGAATTGCAATTAATGTATCACGTCATGCCTGTGCTTATATACTTTAATATTTCAATAAATGTTCTACTTACCCTGATTGAAAATCCTCAGTTGAAATAAGTAAGAAACACAAAACAATCTACTAACTTTTAGGACTATTAGCAAATCACACTAATATAAATAAGATTGAGAAGTTATTGACATTAGTGGAGCTTTAAAAAAATAAATCAGAAAGATATTCACCGATCCTCAACTAACGTTTATCCTGTGAATTCACACATTGACATTTCTTAGAACAAGGCTAGACTCATTTGGAGCCATGAATTAGACAAGAACAGAATAGTTGGTGAAAACGGCAGCCTCTGAGTCCTTGTATTCGGGGGCAAGTTAAATGGGGTGAGGGGATATGTCAAGGCCTAATAACCGGGACTCCATTCTCTACATGGCCTAGGTCAAAGCCATGAGCAGCTCTGAGCCTGAGATTTCTCTTGGTTCACCTGCCTCTCTCTCCTTCACTTTTAACTGCTCTTGCCTGTGCCTGGATTGTCTTTTCTCCTACACTTACAAGCTGGAGAGAATGAAAGTAGAGATTGATGTGAGAAATAGATGATCCAGAATGTTGGTTGGGATAAGGGACGATCAGGTGGAAAAGGGGAGTGAATGGTGGTAAGTACGGAAGAGTTTTAGAATGGATGGGAAGGAGATTGCAGCGGTTTAAAGAAGAAAGAATTGGAAAAGTAGAATTGGCAAGAAATTAAGACTGAAAGAGAAGAGAGAAAGATAACAGAGTTAGAGGGTTACTATGATAAGAGAGTCAAAAAGTGTTGCATTAGAAAAGCACAGCTGGTCAGACAGCATCCGAGGAGCAGGAGAGTCGAAGTTTCGAGCATAAGGCTTTCATCAGGAATTAACTATTATCGGGGAAGAAACCATAGAAAAGCAGTTTGGTCTGAAGTAGGCAATAGCTCAAGATAGGAAGAGGCCTACCATATCCTTGTGAAAATGGAGAATTTGAAATTCAAATACTGGGATTTTATGAGATCCAGGAGTAGCAATGAGCAAAAGGTTTGGGTGGAATGATGTGTGTGACTTGTTGATCCCCTTCCTGCTGGCACTGTGAGTTTTTCCATTGTGGTGAACAGCCTTCCCTTCCTGAAATCAATCAAGCTCCTTAAGTGGCCAATTAAAGGTTGCATAAGAACTTCTTTCCAATGTTATTAATGGTCACTTCCCTCTGTGTAGAAATGTGCCAGTCAAGACCAGTGGCTCCTTTATGAGTACTTGGGTTTGGTTTCCAGATTGGACACCCTTTGACACAAGGAAGCATTCATTGGTGGCAAGCAGTGCTCCTTAAGCATCAACTTCACTGATCCCTTCCCCAAGCCTGAGCGGTCTCTGTGAACCTCACTTCCTTGAGTTCCAAGGCGTCTTCTGTTAACATTGTTGCTATTTGTTTACAGCAGTGGGCACTGCTCCTTGTGTTGCTGCCAGCACTGCCAGATTTACAATTGTTTGCCAGAAACTTGGGAGGGATGCTGGGGGAAGGGGTCTTTGATCCTTAAAGGGGCTGGGTCCCTAGCAACAGGCAACTAATTGGGTTGGGATTTTGACCCTACCAAGGCAGGGTCATATCTAAATCCAATGGTGTTTCAATGTGCTAGGCATGCTGAATATGTTTAAGTTCATCTTCTGCATATATGCTGCTACTTCTTTCAGTTTGATTCAATTTCCTGAAACAATGCACATTCTGTATTATTTTTAGCACACACATTTTACCAGTTTATTGACTGCAAGAAATATCAATACTCTCAGTACCAGTAAATACTGCAATATTACAGGATATATCCTTTATATGTGTACTAGAATCCAAAGCTTTAATTTGAACATGATAAGTGCAACTATCCTTTAATTATATATATTTTTTCAGTTTGAGGTTGTAGATCTAACATTGCTCATGACTATTAGATGCCTGTACCAACATGTCTCCAGCAACTGCCTCAGTCCTTAGATTATAATGCCAGGTTGACAAAATAGCATGGGATGACAATAGAAAATGTGATTCAATTTTTTATTTTAATAAGCACGTAAAATAACTCACTCCTTTGTCAACTCATCCTGTCTTTACAGCACAATATTGGGATTTAGAGTCATCGAGTCATAGAAATGTACAGCACGGAAACAGACCCTTTGGTCTAACTTGTCCATGCCAATCTGATATCCCAATCTAATCTAGTCCCACTGCCAGCACCCGGCCCATATCTGTCTAAACTCTTCCTATTCATATACCCATCCAAATGCCTCTTAAATATTGCAATTTTACCAGCCTCCACTACTTCTTCTGGTAGCTCATTCCATACACACGCCACCCTCTGTGTAAAAAAGTTGACCCCTAGGTCCTTTTTATATCTTTCCCCTCTCACCCTAAACCTATGCCCTCTAGTTCTTGACTCCCCCATCCCAGGGAAAATACTTTGTCTATTTATCCTATCCAGGCCCCTCATGATTTTATAAACCTCTGTGAAGTCACCCCTCAGCCGTCAATACTCCAAGGAAAACAGCCCCAGCTTGTTCAGCCTCTCCCTATAGCTCAAGTCCTCTAACCATGGCAACATCCTTGTAGAACTTTTCTGGACCCTTTCAAGTTTCAAAACATCCTTCAGACAGGGGGGAGACCAGAATTGTATGCAATATGCCAAAAGTGGCCTAAACAACATCCTGTTCAGCAGCAACATGACTTCCCAACTCCTATACTGAATGCTCTGACCAATAAAGGAAAGCATACCAAACAACTTCTTCACTATCCTATCTACCTGCAACTCTACTTTCAAGGAGCTATGAACCTGCGCTCCAAGGTTGCACTCATTGTTTTGGAGTTATAGGTGCAATGCAGAGTTCAGAATGTTGTCCATGATGCATTCGCATTTTATAAAAGGGCATCAATGGGAGTGCAAGAAATGACAGTGAATGTCAGAAGTGTGCAGAGCTGGCTGATTACAGCATCAGTGATTTGAAATTATCACTGATGCTCAAAGCCCAGGTTAGAAAGCAAACCATGCCATAAATAAAATATGTTGGAACAGGCCATTGGATGGCAGAAATAATACCACCTTTGTCTGGACCATTCTAATTTATTTGGCAGAGTGGATGTCACGATGCATCATAGTCTGAAGTATGCTGCTTCGTGAGCCATCATGAGGGCATAGCAATTGAATCCTGCTACATTGCATGTAGCCGAGGAGCAGACATGTGAAAAGCAAGAGGAGGAAGAGGAAAAGCAGAAACAAGCTGGACTGCCCTTTCTGGCCAGTCTTTTTAAAAAGAACTCATCTGAGTGCAGTAACAGTGTCTGAATTTCCCCATTCCAGATTTGCCAAATGTCCCACACCTTTGTTATTACGGACCTTCAAACCACTATCTTGGCCACAATGCAGCAATAATAAGAAACACAAAATAAATATTTTAAACTAAGCTTGTTAATGAAATCATTCCATTTTTGATTTTAAAACCTTGACTAATTAAACTTATACATTCACAGAGCATTGTTCTTTGTGCTCCTTCTCAGTTCTTTGTGCAGAATTATGGACAGAAAGTTGCTGATTGGTACTGCAGCAGACTGCAGATGACCTACTTGGAGTGTGACCTCAAGCAGCTTTGAGACGAGAAGATCTAGCTCTGGTATAGACAGGGTGACATGGTGACTCAGTGGTTAGCACTGTTGCCTCACAGCGCCTGGGACCCAGGTTCAGGTGATGTCTATGTGGAGTTTGCAAATTCTCCACATGTCTGCGTGGGTTTCCTCCCACGATCACCAATTGGCTGTGCTAATTGCCAATAGTGTTCAGGGATGTGTAGGTTAGGTGCATTAGTCAGGGGTAAATATTAGAGTAATGGGCTTGGGTGGGAGACTCTTCAAAAGGTCAGTGTGGACTTGTTGGGCCAAAAGGCCTGTTTACACACTGTAGGGATTCTAAATTTCTAAGAGCAGCAATCTGGAGTCACTGACTGAGAAACAATATGGACATGGGATGGAATGCCAATGTTGGATGAACAGATGTATTGTGCAAGTGAGCGTCAACGAGTTCATGCTATATATCCCCATTCCCTCAGAATAGTACCTTAGCAGTCCTCATAAATCTAGTGAAGATTGCTTGGCTGCTGTGGCACCCTTCAAGTCCTTGTGCACATTGTAATCCACAGCCATGATTGCAGCAGACTGGCTGTCGAAGGCAGACGACTGACCTTGCCTGACAACAGTTTGAACTTTGATTGCAGCATTTTGATATTGGCTGGTCCCTTCATTGGCTACAAACAACGCTGAGGAACTGATCATCAGATCCTGCAGTGTAAGTGGCTCCGCAAATGTGTTGATCAGTGTGGAATAATAGTTTAACAGTGCAAGCCTATAGGATCATGATGTAATGATGGTGGAACATCACATAAAAGAGAGAGAGATCTGGCGAGAGATCTTGTGAAGGACATACTCTATACATATTCAGTCTGTAGATAAAAATTGTTAAAATGGACCAAGACCACTGCAGAATTGTTTGAATGAAAACAAGAGCCCTTAAAACATTGACAAAACATTGGAGTTAACTACCACTTGCATATTGAAAAGAATGGCTCTAAACTTTATGTGAAATCATATATTGCTGATGATGGACACCATTGTGATCCTTGACAATGACACAGTCTTCTGGCAGACATTCCAATGCACCAAGTATTTTGCAGTGAAGATACATCAGCTTTCTTCCATACAATACCCGTCAAAGTGATCCCTTTGCAGCAGTACGTGAGTGAGAATTTGTCCTCCACTGAGTTGTCATGTGCTATCTTTGCCACCTGCCCTGCCTGCAGGCCACCAACAGCAAGCATCTCATCACATGTATGCCCCCTTCCAGGCATGGAAGCTGCTGTTACCTCTGGCTCTGCTGTACCTTGTACTGTGAGAAAGAGAAAATCTGTACCGACAAGAATGAAATCTGTCATAGTGAAATACGTTTAGTTCAGGTGGTTGTCATGGTTAAGTAACTGGTGCGATTTGTGATATACAAATGTTATCCTTATAATATTATTGCATGTGGAATGTGCAGTGAACTATACAAGAAAACAACAAGAGTGTTGAATGAAGTGATAGAGTGCTGATTGGTCGTGGATGAGTAATGGATGATGCAGAGAATTGAACTATGCCTAAGGCTAGTCGGATGCTTGATAGAATATAATATCTGATAATGCATTTGTTGGCCTTAATCTCTTATGTGAGGTAATTGAGTTTCTTTCAGTACTGTATCGAGATTCTTGACTTTTAGCATTGAACCCCTATGGCAGATACAAGAAACCTCACTGTTTGCAGAAATGCATTTGTACATTGTACACTTTGACTTGCCATTGCCAATGTGATCTCTAATGTACTTTCTTTCAATTTCGTCAGCAGCCATTAAAGCAGACCACGGAATTACTTTCCCATTTCCCACCACGTTGAGGTGCTGTTCCTCAACATTGTGTTGAGTTTCAATAGTACATTACAGCAGGCCGAGGGCAGAAATGTGAGTGTGACAGCAACCTGCTAAGTGTGTTCAGCACTTTCTGTTTTTGTCTCATTGCAGCTATATAAGCTGACTTTTAGCAATTCACAGTATTGGCTCCCTGTCAGACATCCAGCAATGAGCACTTGGTTAGCACTGGCTGGAAGCTGAAATCATTTAAAGAAAGTATGCAACACAATAGATACTTTATTGCCTGTGTCACAATTGATGAGTGCAAGTTAACCAAGCACAGTGCTCCTGATGCTGAGTGCTATCGAGCTACGTCCCAATATGTGTAATTAATAACATTAATGTGTCCATCTGTATAACAACTGATTATTGTGGTTACAGGTTTCACTGAAAGATAGCCTTAACAATACAAGTGAATAATTGGTAATCAAATTTAAATTTCCAAAATAAAAGACATAGCTAAAGGATTGATGTTATAAAATAGAGTTTAATTTCATAGAGCACTGACACCAGCACTAGGACAAGGAAGGGATTATACCATTGGAACAACCTTCAACAAAACAGGTTTTCTTGCTGAAAGGATATATAGCATTGAAGGAAGGACATTAACCTAATGCAGATGGGGACAGTGTCGGAAGGTGAGGGAGATTCAGACAGAAGTAGAATAAAAATAGCCAGAAGACAAAAAATATGGATAAGTACCAAGCCATGGTCATCAATAGTGTTAAAGATAGAACAACAAGGGCAGCCAATATATGGCAACATCATCAGTTGCAAGATTGTCTTCAAGTCAAACACTATTCTGACTTATAAATGTGCAATTCAAGGTGTAAATAGTCTTTGGAGGTTTAGCAAGATAAATTGGTCAAAATGCAATCTGTGTTTATTGAGTTATTTTATTATTAGTTATTTGAAATAATATAAAGATAATATGTTTTAATTTCAGGTATCATAAAAAGTTTAATTTGGAACCAGGCCAATTTCAGCTCTTTTGAAACCAGGATATTTAACACTTTCTGTAATATTCAGTTGTAAATTATTGCTTTCCTAGTGCTGTGGTGTGTTAAAGAAAATTAAACTGACTAATAGGCTCTCATTTAATCTTTAAATGGTTTCCACTCTCAATAACTTGTGGTTGGTAAACAACACGTTGGTTGCAATAAGTGCTATTTAGAGCGATTGTGTTGAACACTTGTAGCCTTGTGAAGAATTTATTGGAGGAGGAGGGCAGCCAAGAATATTGCGTGCAGACTCTTCAGTCCAGTTCCCTGATGTTGTTTTGCCAGAGGTGGCCAGGAGTTGCTACCAATATAAAGAGATGGGTGTTGAATCATATATTGGTTATACAGTCATAAAGTCATAAAATTTAGAAACAGCCCCTTCAGCCCACCAGATCTCTATCAGATCTCTTCTCAACCTTCACTGCTCCAAGAAGAACAACCCCGGCTGATTGAGAAGTATTCTGTACAGTTTTTTATCATCTTAATAACTACACATAATTAATAATTTTGCTTTATTTATTGTTATCATGCATTGAATGATCTTGTTAACTAAGAAGACTGCCTCTTCAGGCAAAGTTCTACAGTAATGTATCCTCTACAACAAGCCAGGTTATTAAACAAGCCAGAGCAAATATATGAATAAAGAACAGTGGCAAAAACTATCTGAAACAGCCTATACTTTGAACCATCACTGAAAGAAGAGGCACTTACCAGGAGGTCACAGTTGTGGCTATCAGATTAACACCACAGAGGAAAGCCAGCAAGGACAAATGAAGCCCCACTTGGGCCCATCTTGCAACGACAGCAATATTTTTATAACGTTAGAGCAGCCCACTGCAGAGAGCAGAGACTACTATCTCAGTGGAGGTGTCCTCTTACAGTCAACCAGATACATACACACACAGAGCTGGATGCTCAATGCCCCAATGGCAAAGTCTGTGACAGGCTTCAAACGCTGTATCTGCATGCATCACCAGTCAAGCAGCAGGACATCCTCTCCCATCACAATGGCTCTACCAGCTCCAGGTCTTCTCTTTTGGCAACTTTTGTGGAGGTGACCAAGATTGCCTCCATACTGAGGTGCCCCTTTGCCTTGGAAGCACCTGCCTAATGCAGTGAGGCTGCTGTTTTTATTTTGGTTCTGGCCTCTTGATTGGAGCTCCAGCCTTGGGAAACTGCCCACCACCCAAATAGGACAGTGAGTGTAGGGACAGCCTCCTATGACAGTTGCAAAGCCGTGACCTTCCACCATATTCTTGCTGGACTGGTTCTGCAGCAGATGATGGGGGATCCAACAAGAGGGAAAACATATAGAACCCCATCTTCAACAATCTGCCTGCCACAGCTGCATCTGTCCATGACAGTATCAGTAAAAGTGACCACCACATTGTCCTTGTGGAGATGAAGACCCGCTTTCACATTTATAATACTTTCCATTACCATGCGAAGTATGGTAAATTCAAACAATCCAGCAACTCCAGCATAGGCACCCAGGAGGCTCTATTGACCACCAGCAATAGCAGAATTGTATTCCAGCACAATCTGTAATTGCATAACCCGGCATATCCCCCATATCCCCCATACGACAAGCAACATGAATTCGACTGGGACAACACTACCATTATAGGGCAAGCCAAACAGAGAACAGCCAGGGAATTCCTAGAAGCATGGCACTCATCCACAAACTCCATCAACAAACACATCGACCTGGACCCAATATACCGACCACAACAGCGGACAGCTGAAACTGACAACCGGAAGCGGCAGGAACAGGCCACTATAAATGCCAGAGGAAACACCACAGAAGTGCTTCACAGGAGGCTCCCAAGCACTGAGGATGTCACCTAGACAGGGGACGAAACGTTTGCAACATAAATTTCCAGCTCGGCGAACAGAACCACAACAACGAGCACCCGAGCTACAAATCTTCACCCAAACTTTGGTGACCATCATGCCAGTGGATCAAACTTGCTTCAAAGGTAGTGCAGGAAGGCATGCCAGGACTAACATCAGACACATCTAAAAATGAGATGTCAATCTGGTGAATCTATGAAACAGAGCCAAACACCTTAAGCAGCAAGTGGTAGACAAAACTAAGTGATCCCACCATCAATGGATCAGATCTAAGTTCTGCAGTGCTTCCACATCCTGTCATGAATGATGATGGACAATTAAACAACTCACTGCAGGAGAAGTTCTACAGATACCCTCATCCTCAATGATGGAAGAACCCAACACATCACTGCAAAAGATAAGGCAGAAGCATTCTCAGCAATCTTCAGCCAGAAATGCTGAGTAGATGATCCATCTTGACAACCTCCAGAGGTCTCCAGAATCACAGAAACCAGTCTTCAGCCAATTTCATTCACTCCACATGATACCAAGAAATGGTTGGAGGTATTGGATACTGGAAAGACTAAGGAACCTGGCAGCATTTTAGCAGTAATACTGAAGACGTGTGCTCCAGAATTTACTGCATACCCAGGCAACTTGTTCCAGTACAGTTGCTACAGTGGCAGCTACCTGACAATATGGAAAATTGTTCAGGTATATCCCGCACACAAAAAGCAGGACAAATCCAACCCAACCAATTAATGCCCATCCGTCTCTTCTCGATTATTAGTGAATTGATGGAAGATGTCATTAACAGTGCTATCAAGCAGCACCTGCTCTGCAATAACCTGCTCAGTGATGCCCAGTTTGGGTTCTGCCAGGGCCACTCAGCTCCTGACCTCATTGTAAGTGCTAAATTCCAGAAAGTAAGGTGGGAGTGCCATCAAGGCTACATCACACAAGTGTGGCATCAAGAAGCCTGAGCACAACTGGAATCAATGAGAATTATGAGAAATATTCTCTCATAACAGGATTCATACCTGGCACATAGGAAGATGGTTGTGGTTGTTGGAGGTCAGTTATCTCAGCTCCAGGATATCTCTACAAGAGTTCCTCACCATAGTGTCCTAGGCCCAGCCATCTTCAACTGCTTTATTAATGACCTTCCCTTCATCATAAGGTCAGAAGTGGGAATGTTTGCTAATGACTGCACAATGTTCAATACCACATCCAAATACAATAAGACCTTAACAATATCAAGACTTGGGCTGCAAAGCAGCAAGTAAAATTGTCTTCAAAGAAAGACGATCTAACCACTGTCCTTTAGCATTCAATAGCATAACCATCACTGAAACCTGCACTATCAACAGCATGAAGGGTTACCATTGACCAGAAACTCAACTGGACTCACCATATCAATACAATGGCTACAAGAGCAGGTCAGAGGCTAGGAATACTGCAGCAAGTAACTCACTCCTGACTCCTTCAAACATGTTCACTATCACAAAGCACAAGTCAGGAGCATGATGAACTACCTTCACTTGCCTGAATGAGTGCAGCTGCGGTAGAATTCCAGAACCTTGACACCATCCAAGACAAAGCAACCCTCTTGATAGGCACCACATCCACAAATATTCAGTCATTCCACCACCAATGCTCAGTGGTAGCAGAGTATACTATCTTCCAAATACGCTGCAAAAATTTGCCAATGATCCTTAGAAACCGCCTTTCAAATCCATGATCAATTCCATCTTGAAGGACAAGGGCAGCAGATACATGGGAACATCATCACCTGCAAGTTCCCTTCTAAGCCATTCACCATCCTCACCGCTTCTTTACTGTCATGAGTCAAAATCATGGAATTCCTCCCTAATGCTACATGGATTGGAACAGTTCAAGAAGGGACCTCAAAGGCACCTTGTGATGGGTAATAAATGTTGGTCCAGCCAATAATGCCCAAATTCCATAAGTGAGTAAATAAATGTGTTTTGAATCTGCACCACCACAGGATTGGGTTGCAATTCTCATCTACAACCTCAATATATTTTGCTTATTGATAGTCTACAGTTGAAATAAGAAAATATATTGTCTATATATATGTTGCATATTTTCTGTGATAGCATAAGGGGAAGTATAACACATAATTAATTTGGGATCTGGGAAGAACGTTATCCCTCATACGAAAAAGAAAAATGTATATGTCCGTTACAACTTAAATGCCTTATTGAGGCACTGTCTTTGGAGAAAAATAGTTAAAAGTAACTATTTTCCTTTCTTCTTCAAGCAGTTATCATCAATAATGTTGCACTTTGCAAGTGCAATGTTCAAATAGTTTATGTATTCAGTAAGAAAAGCTATTTTTATTGCTGAGTCCTAATGTCAAATTGGTATTAATTTCAAAGCTTTGTGTCATTGATATTCTGACTTTGATTATGCGTCAGGACCAGGGAGGTGGTTTTATGGACTTGTATATCTTCTCTCACTTTGCTTTTAACAAGTCTAATTTAGATATATCAGTGTTACACCTGACTTAATTTCTTAAACATATCTTAATTTCTTTTTGTGTTGCAGTAAATAGGGAGATATGTGTACTCTGTATTTTCAGACATAATGTTGCAATTCTGATTTTGGTAACTTGTCACCATCAATACTTTTTTTTCTATGCTGAGTCTAGAGATTATCTAATTATCAGTTTTATAGAGTAGGCCACTAATACATCTTAACACAACAGACACTTGTATTATGGACCAGACCAGATACTCTCAAAACATTTCAAGAAAGTAGCCTGGACCTTAACTTTGCTAGTAGTTTTAAGCAGGTGTAGAGTGGATATTCCAGAAGTGATACATCTGGCCCAACCACTTAATTTTAAACAGAACAGAATTTACTTGCAATATTACCAAGTGAAACGCAAACAAAGAAAAAACAGAATACCGAATAACTTAGCCTATCCGAAAAACCAACAGATTATCTCAATTTAATGAAGCTGTTCTAAATACTTGGAACCACCCCCATTAACATTCCTTGGCACAAAAGATAAAATCAAACACAGGAGAGAGACATTCAACGTGGAACACCTTCTTCAATGCAGCTGTTTCTTGACCCAGCAGCTTTAAACCGACTGCCTGCTTTCAGTGAACAGCCAGATTGCTATAAACCAAACCAAATCAAAGAAAAGCTGAGCTGAGAGAACTGGCCACTCCCCTTTCATTGTACAAGTTTTTTTAAAACTTGAAAGCCATTTTTCTGAGGCAGTATCTGTTATTTATAATCAAATTAGCCTTAAAACTCTTCAACCCTTGACTTTTCAGAATTGCTGCTTTTACAACCTCTCTGAAACAAAAATCAAGATCAGCATAAACCTTGTTAAACAAGCAGCAGCATCTCACTAGTCTGACAGCTGAAGATAACTTACAACATGACAGCAATATATGCAGTTCACATTAACTTCTAGACTCAATTGCTAAGGACTTTCAGGAGCTACAGTGACTACATCTATTCCCTTTGGGCATTCATGTCAAACACAATTGTCTCTGCTGAAACACTGTGTAACATTGTTAGTTTGGGTGGAGCTCAAAGTAACATGAACATTGACTCCTTCAGAGCCATTGCATTATACAGCATCTCTCCCCACTATCTTTCCTCAGAGTTGACCATTTTATGGTAAAGTATATAACAATAATATATTAACTCTCATGTCCTATGATAGGTCTACTGTTTGAAGACTATTGACTTGATTCTGATTAATTGTTCACTTAAACCTTAGGTAAGCTTCATTGAAGGTGTCATTCCTCATTGTTGGTCCATGACCCTTTGTGGAGGATATTTAATCCCTTGAATTACCATCAAAAAGGGACCCTTGTCTAATAACACAAAATAGTGCATTTTGCTGTTCATCTTTGTTCTCAATAATCATTTCTTTTTATCTGCTTTGCTGAGCTTTTGATCTGTCTTCAATGAAGATTGGAGGGTTTTCAGTTTTGATGATCCTGTAAATTCACAGATTTCAAAAAACGACTACGAGATTTTCGGTCTCTGACAATTACACCACTGACTACATACCTTACATGTCCTAATTGTCCCCATTGTCTCCTTTCCAACACAGCTTCCTGAAGGGGAGCTGAAATAATTAGCACAGATGTAGCACAGATAAATACTCTATAATTGTTAAATATTGCACAAAATATTACACCAGGCCAACTCACTCAACACGTGATCAGGCCATCCTTTGAAACAATATCAGCCAATGTTAACATTTTCTCAATTACTGTTTTGATCTTGGTTAAATCTGAGCTCCTTTTGGCTTGCTGGCCATTGTATCTTCTCAGCAATGAGAAACATTTTTTCTTTCTTTCTTCTGTTATCAATTGATTATTTCTTCTTTGGTGGACTCTGCCATGAGTTTAGGAAGTCTAATGGAATCCATCACTGGTTCCCCCTTGACCAGTTGGTTAACCATGGTTTCTTTCTGGACTAGATGTCCTCTTGGAATTATTCAGGCTTTGTACTATCCCCGCCAAGGTTGTTTCAAAAAACATTCATGGGATGAGGACATCATTGGCTAGGTCAGCATTTATTGCCCATTCCTCAAGGGCAATTAAAAGTCAACCACATTGCTGTAGGTCTGGAGTCACATGTAGGCCAGACCAGGCAAGGACAGAACTTTCCTTCCCTAAACAACATGTGTTAACCAGACAATCATTTCATGGTTGTTATTGAAAACTTAAATCCAGATTTTTATTGGATTCAAATTCCACTATCAGCCACAGCAGGATTTAAATCCCGGTCTCCAGAACATTGCTGGGTCTCTGGATTGATAGTCTAGTGATAATACCACTAAGCTATTGCCTCCCCTCTACTGAAACCAAAGCTGAAGAATGTAAATTGAGAAATATGTAAAAATTTTCAACCACTGTACAAGTAACACAAGGAGTGTAGATACCTGTGCCTTTGACAGTTATTCCACCTGTCGTCTCATCTCTGTACACTGTAACTTCTGATTTTTCAGTCATGGCATTTGGTCAATTGACACATTGGTACTCCCACTTGCATTAGTCTTGAAAGTGACAGGATGTCATTGACCTAAACATTCCATCAAGTCTGAGAAATTGTGACCACAACTTTTCTCAGTTGATGCCCTAGCTATCCTCTTTTTCTCTACACTGAGTCCAGGGGCCTGTCTATCAGTGGTATAGGAGAAATCTCTAGTAAGTCTTAACAGAAGAGACATTTGTCTTATCAAGTAAGATAGTTTATTGCATAATAGCAATTGGTAGAGTTTGTATTAAATTTAAATTGCTAGGGCATTATTACTAAGAAGTTGTACAGAGTATATATGCACCCTTCAGATACTCACACAGAACTCAACTGTCTCTACTCAAAGTAGGCATCAGATTTAGTGGAGCTCAACGTCACATGAAGATTAACTCCATCAGAACTATTATCTTACACAAAACTCTAGAATCAACTGTGCATGCAAATAGCTGATGCAATGTTTTACTTTGATATGTCCTTGTAAAGTTTGGTTAATTTAACTCACTCTTCCACAAAGTAATTCCTCTAATGTATTATTTACTTCTAATTAAAGAAGTAACTAATGTAGTTTGGTTTAAACACTTTAAAATCCAAGGTTCCTCCATCATTAATGCTGGGAAACAGTTTACCATTTCATATTGATTGAAGTTTTAGTCGGGCAGAGATGGGATGTTATTGTGTAACATTTTCTTTTGCTGGTGTATTCTAAGCATTGAAACCTGTTCTTCATTTCTAAGGTTTATTTTTCTCACATAATTCTGAAGAAGACAGGTTATTTTGTGATTGATTTAATGATTCATTGAACTCCAATACCTGTGACAAAATTCTGATGGCTGTCATATTTGAAATTTTAAAAATACATTTTCCACAAAGGACTTGGAACACTCACATCAATCCTTGAGCCTAAAAGCAAGCATGTTCACAGAAGTTTAAAAAATAAAATGTGTTTAAAAACCTAATGAGCAGAGTGTTTTTATTTTTCCCCAGAGACTGATTAAAATAATAATTAAGCTTGCCTTATTAATCAATAAATAATGATTATTTTTTAGGCTTGGAAGTCTTTGTTTTCAAGTGCTGGCATGAGTCAAATTCATTGATCTCAGAGTATGAGTGCTGAGATAAAAATAGGGGTTGAAGCATGCATTGACTATTGATTTGTTAACCAAAACAACACCAGCACTGATTGAAGGTTAGAAATAAGGAGGTAGTTGGAAGTTATTCTATTGTTAAGATGACTCATGATGTACAGAAGTGTAGTGTACCATTTTATCCAGTAAAGACAAGTTGCACCACTTGTGTGAAGAGAGTTCATTGACAACCGTTGCTCTGTATTTTCACTTACTTTCTGTGAGATGAACAGATTGTAGCTGGCTTCATTTCAGTCTAACATCAAAGTGGTTGGAGAGGCCCATTCACATGTATCAGTTTTGTGCCAGAGAGGACCATTAATGTACATTAGCTTTTTAATAGAAAAGATTATTCACACACACACACACACACACACACACACACCAGCTGTGCACTAGATGTGACATTTTGTTCATATCATAAAGGAACTATTGATTCATCCCAGCTATTTAGTAGTAGATGCCTAAACCTGTGGAGCACTATGGAAAATAATGGTATATGGTCCAAAATGTTTTCTGTGGCATGGAAGCACACACTGGTACTAGCTGCACTAGACACCATTTTAATGTGAGGAATAACATATGCATAACAAATATCTATATTGAACATATGAGTGGTCAGATCACATATTAGTCAGTGGTTAACATTATTTTAATGCTAATATTGCTACTTTGGAGTAGCAATTATCAGCAGTTCAGGTAATGCCCTTTGAAAATGCTGACATTCAGCAACAGGAAGAACATCCACTGCCTCACTTATACATTCATACTGTGCAAAGACCTGATCAACTGTTTATACGTTAGTTGCTGATTGATTTCTATTAATTTTTGCTGCAATAATAAGTCTTCAGTGGATTCCAGAATTACTTACAGGAAGTAATGTGACATTTGATGCTTTTTGTCTTTACTTCAAATATTCTGCAAATCCTAGGTGCAGTAATGCACTTGGACAGCAAAGTTATGGGTGAATGGGCAAAGGTGACACAGAGCAAGGGAGGAAGAGGGGAACAAGCACTCTCACCAGGAGCCCATATCTGCTCAGCATGTTGAGGAAAGGATTATCCTACCTCAGCCCCAGCAAGAAACACTCTTCATTATTCAGACCCACACCTCCAGAACATGAGCCTGACACTCTAGGTTACTACTCTAGTTTCACTTCCATTACATTCCATACTATTTATTCCATATGTGATGTTCATAACCACCAGCCTACAAATCTGCTCTCCTCATAGGGGAAATGATGGCTGGTATCATCAATAGTTCTTTCAATTGCAATTATTCAGCAAAAATGTGCTCTCAGATGTTTTGTTTGATTAGCTCTAGAGGTTCTTAGCTCACGAGCCTGGTGCAGGCTTGGTCCAAACATTTAGAAAAGATTTAAGTTCTACAGGGGTGAGGCAAGAATGACTGTCTTGACCGAGATTGCTAGCTGTATCAGTGCGGAGGAACCAGCAATGCAGGAATAAGGTTAATGACCATCGGCTCTCTGCAACAATAGGTGGTGTCTTCTGCTCTCTGTTATCACACACTCATTCTAATTCTGCCATTGCAAACAACCTTTTCTGTGGCTCATGTTTTAGCACTCGCACTGTTTCATGCAGTATATTCCCACACTCATTCTTACCACACGGTCAACCCTAAAATAATAACCCAACATGCCCTCTGCACTTTCATTCAGGGCAACGCACCATGTTTCCTCTACATTCACCAGTACTGACAACTATGACAGCCAATTTCATCTCAGTCAGTTCTTCCAGCCAAGGTGAAGGGCTTCCTGAAATTTGTCTCCTCACTCCTTATAGGACAGGACCACAACGCTTACGTAGAGATGCCAAGATCTCTTTACCCTGGCAACCCATTAGGTTCATTATAAACTGTTGAATTGCTTACCCATTAAAACTCATATTCTCATGATGGCAAAGCTTCTACCCTTATTTTGATTCTCTTTCTCTTTTAACAATTTTTGAGAAGATTTGTAGTCATGTTGATGATAACTATACGTTAGCTCACTGAGCTGGAAGGTTTGCTTTCAGATGTTTCGTCACCAGACTAGGTAACATCATCATTGAGAGTCTCAGGTGAGGTGCTGGTGGTATGTCCTACCTCTCTCTTTATTGCTCTTGGTTTCTTAAGGTGGGTGATGTCATTTCTGGTTCTTTTGCTTTTCATGGGAAGGTAGATGGGAATGAAATCAATGTGCTTATTGATGGAGTTCTGGTTAGAATGCCATGCCTCCAAGAATTCTCATGCACGTCTTTATATCACCTGTTCAAGGATGAGTGTGTTGTCCGAGTCAAAGTGGTGTCCTTCTTTGTCGGTATCTATAGAACGAGTGATAGTGGGTCATGTCTTTTGGTAGCCAGTTGGTGTTCATGCATCCTCGTGGCAAGTTTCCTGCTAGTTTGTCCGGTGTAGTTTTTTTTTACAGTTCTTGCATGATATCTTGTAAATGACTTTGGTTTTGCTGGTAGTATCTAATGGATCTTTAGGTTCATTAGTCGCTGTTTAAGTGTATCAGTAGGTTTGTGGGCTACCATAATGCCAAGGGGTCTGACTAGTCTGGATGTCATTTCTGATATGTCTTTGATGTAAGGTAGTGTGGCTATATTTTTTGGTTCATTTTGTCTGTTTGTCTGGGTTTGTTTCTGAGGAATCAGTGGATTGTGTTTATTGGGTATTGGTTTTTCTTGAAAACATTGCATAGATATTTTTCTTCTGCTTTTTGTAGTTATTAGGTGCTGCAGTGTGATGTAGCATGTTGAAATAATGTCTTGATGCAGCACTGTCTGTGAATGTTGGGATGATTGCTTCTGAAGTTAAGGGATTATGCCCAAAACGTCGATTCCCCCCGGCTCCTTGGATGCTGTCTGACCGGCTGTGCTTTTCCTGCATTACACTCTCAATACTGATCTCTAGCATCTGCAGTCCTCACTTGTTCATAGTTAGAGTAGGGAGCACATTTTGGTGACACATCATCACCATGTGTCTCCAGTTGACCAATGAAGGAAGATCACCAGATTGCTAGCATTCTGAGGACTGCCAGAGACTAGCCAAATGCTCACTCCTATGTTGTTGGATGCTAATGACTTTGTTAAATTGAGCAGAGACACTGGAGAGGCAGGCAGACTTGTTGGAGACTCTTGGGAAATTGGGTTAAAGATTCGAGGAGTGCACCAACTCCAGGTACCCTTTCCTCACAGGGTGAGGGAGGAACCATACACAGATTCCAGAAGTCTCATCTTAGGACAGGGGTAACTGTCCCTTTCTTCTCTACCATGTAGGTGTTCCTCATCATGTGGGAGTTCAAGCCAAGGAGAGCAAGCCTCCTTCTAGCTAGGACACTCTCAGCCTGTTTGTGATTTTCAGTCACATATACAATCAGGTTCACCCACACTAAATTCCAAAACCAATAGGCTTCATTATCATAAAACAAAGCCCCAAAGAAGAGTCCCTGGACTTGAAATATTAACTCTGTTTTCTGCAACAGAAAATATGCAAGAAGATCAAATCAGTAAACTGCATTTGTACTTGGGAGTAAGCAGGGGATTCTGGCCTCAGCAGCATCAAAACATTTACAATAATATAAAGTATGACTTCACGTGATTCATTTTTATTGAAAGACGTTCACCAAGAAGTCCTGCTTCGTTGTTTTTGTTAACACTGCTGCATTGATGTTACTTCTGATGAATCCTCATGGATCCTCATTGTCCAACATATAATCTTATTGCATCCTCCACTGTTTAAAATAAGGATCGGAGACATGAAAACAAATCAACTGTGCAACTAGTTAATGCACAGAACAGTACTCAGCAGAGATCACAAAGAGATATGAACAATACTTTAATCACTGATAAGAAGGCTTGGAGACAGACACATGATGACATCACACTTTGGTTTGAAAATAAGATGTTAGCTATAGGAAAAATATTGGAACCAGAAATTCTGAAATACTCAACTGATATCTGATGGCAAAAATCCTTGTCACATAAATACTGTTAGACACGAGAATCAAGCAAAATCAAATGATATAGAAGCATATTAAATTAGAAGGAACTTATACATGTTTGTAAAGTAAGAAGGATCTAAATAATATCAAACTAAAACCCTTTCACTGAAATTTCAGAAGATTTAGGACATTTAGATACTTCTAAAAAGATACCTTCTCCCAACAGGAGATGTCTTACTCATTCAGGGCTTCAAGTTAAAACTTGATGTTAACTTTTGGTAGATATTCCAGCTTTGTTTGTATGATAATCCATTTTTTTTTTGAATAGTTACAATGATGATCAAATTGGGTTGTATTAGATTTGTTTTTTCTTTATTTGATAGTGTAGTGATTGGAACCAGGACCAGGCGAATCTCATTGACTATGGGATTCTCGATTGGGATTGTTCACCTGGGCCAATCAGGGAGCCGTGGCTGACAGAAATAGACAGCAGATTCATAAGATCTCCTCAGTCTAGGTTCTGGCTTTGAGTTGGCTCGTCACAGCCCATGTCCAGTGCACATGTGCATAAAGGATGACTTGGTAATGGGATACCAGCCACTGTGCAATTATTTCAGTGGTGACAAGAGAAAACAATATGTGCTTGAAGAAAGTCACTAGAAACAGTCATATTTGAGTTGAGTTAAGCATTTCTGGCATCTTGCCTTTATTTGGGAAGCTTGACTCATTCAATCCTGTCATCGAAGATTGGGCCCATGATACAGAAATAATTCAAAGTTTGTGAGAAGATTTGTAGCTAGGGTGCTCGTTGTTGTGGTTCTGTTTGCCAAGCTGGGAATTTGTGTTGCAGACGTTTCGTCCCCTGTCTAGGTGACATCCTCAGTGCTTGGGTGCCTCCTGTGAAGCACTTCTGTGATCTTTCCTCCGGCATTTATAGTGGTTTGTATCTGCTGCTTCTGGTTGTCAGTTCCAGCTGTCCGCTGCAGTGGTCGGTATATTGGGTCCAGGTCGATGTGCTTATTGATTGAATCTGTGGATGAGTGCCATGCCTCTAGGAATTCCCTGGCTGTTCTCTGTTTGGCTTGTCCTATAATGGCAGTGTTGTCCCAGTCAAATTCGTGTTGCTTGTCATCTGCGTGTGTGGCTACTAAGGATAGCTGGTCGCATCGTTTCGCGGCTCTTTGGTGTTCATGGATGCGGATCATTAGCTGTCTTCCTGTTTGTCCTATATAGTGTTTTGTGCAGTCCTTGCATGGGATTTTGTACACTACGTTGGTTTTGCTCATGCTGGGTATTGGGTCCTTTGTCCTGGTGAATTGTTGCCTGAGAGTGGCTGTTTGTTTGTGTGCTGTTATGAGTCCTAGTGGTTGTAATAGTCTGGCTGTCAGTTCAGAAATGTTCTTGATATATGTTAACGTGGCTAGTCCTTTGGGTCGTGGCATGTCCTCATTCTGTTGTCTTTCCCTTAGGCATCTGTAGATGAAATTGCAGGGGTATCCGTTTTTGGCGAATATATTGTAGAGGTGTTCTTCTTCCTCTTTTTGCAGTTCAGGTGTGCTGCAGTGTGTTGTGGCCCTTTTGAACAGTGTCTTGATGCAACTTCTTTCATGTGTGTTGGGGTGGTTGCTTTTGTAGTTTAGGACTTGGTCTGTGTGTGGGGATTTCCTGTATACATTTGTGGTGAATTCTCCGTTCGGTGTTCTCTGTACCATCATGTCTAGGAATGGGAGTTGGTTGTCCTTTTCTTCCTCTCTAGTGAATTGGATTCCTGTGAGTGTGGCGTTGATGATCCGGCGTGTGTTCTCTATTTCTGTGTTTTTAATGATTACAAAGGTGTCATCCACATATCTGACCCAGAGTTTTGGTTGAATTTGCGGTAAGACTGTTTGTTCCAATCTTTGCATTACAGCTTCTGCTATGAGTCCAGAGATGGGTGAGCCCATGGGTGTGTCGTTGATTTGTTCATATATTTGGTTGTTGAATGTGAAGTGTGTTGTGAGGCACAGGTCCAGTAGTTTAAGTATGCCGTCTTTGTTGATAGGTTCCCCATCTTGTTGTCTGTTCTGTATGTCCAGCAGGTTGGCTATTGTTTCTCTGGCTAGAGTTTTGTCGATCGAGGTGAACAGTGCCGTTACATTGAATGAGACCATGGTTTCTTCCTTGTCTATGTGTATATTTCTGATGATGTCCAAGAATTCCTGTGTTGATTGTATAGAGTGTCAGTATCCGCTGATTAGGTGTTTCAGTTTCTGTTGTAGTTCTTTAGCCAGTTTGTGTGATGGTGTCCCTGATAGTGATACTATGGGTCTGAGTGGGATGTCTGGTTTGTGCACTTTAGTAGTCCATGGAATCTGGAGGTGGTGTTGCTTTCAGGTTTCATTCTTTGTAGGTCAAACCTGGTTATCTGTCCGTTTTTTTGCAGGTTCCTCAGTATGTTGTTTATCCTATTGGTGAGCTATGGGGTGGGGACAAACTCCCTCTTTTGGTAGGAGTTGGTATCTGCAAGTAGTTGTTGCACTTTCTGGATGTACTCTGCTTTGTCCAAGATGACCGTCATTCTGCCTTTGTCTGCTGGTAGTATGATTATGTTCTTATCATTTCTTAGTGCTTTTAGTGCTTCCCTCTCCTTGGTGTTGAGGTTATGTGTTTGTCTTTTCCTTGTTATCAGGGGTACGATACTTTGTCTCACTGTTTGTTGTATCTCTTCTGTCAGTCCATTGTTTCTGAGTGTGCATTCTAGTGCTGCTAGGAAGTCTGCTGTCTTGGCGTCCCAGTGGTTGTAGTTGAGTCCCTTGGCCAGTATTGTTCCTTCCGTGCCTGTGAGCTGTCTTTTATTATAGGACTATTATAGGACAAGCCAAACAGAGAACAGCCAGAGAATTCCTAGAGGCATGGCACTCATCCACAGATTCAATCAACAAGCACATCGACCTGGACCCAATATACCGACCACTGCAGCGGACAGCTGGAACTGACAACCAGAAGTGGCAGATACAAACCACTATAAATGCCAGAGGAAAGATCACCGAAGTGCTTCACAAGAGGCTCCCAAGCACTGAGGATGTCACCCAGACAGGGGACGAAACGTCTGCAACACAAATTCCCAGCTCGGCGAACAGAACCACAATACAGAAATAGTTTTTTCCAGGCAAACAACATTGGGGCAGATGAAAAGCAATAAGTAATCCTTCTGACTACTTGCAAACCCCCAGCATTTTCAGTTATTAGGAGCTTGACTTTCCCTGAGGTACCAGATACTAAAATCTTTCACGAGTTGATGGATTTAGTAAAGGCATATTATGACCCCCAAACCTCATCTAATTCTGAGATGCTATTGGTTTTATTCAGTTGTTTGAGAACCATTTGGGATTATTGACAAGGTTAAGATGACTGGCAGAGACATGTGATTTTGGGTTATCCCTGATTGAGATGCTGAGAGACAGTTTTTTCACTGCACGTAGAGACAAAATTTCATTAAAGCTGAAGTCTCTAAAAGAATTTGTCGTGTCTTCAGACATAAGCCATGGGAAACTGGTTTGAATCAGGGAGATATAGATTATTATAAGAGAGAGTGGTTTAAAGAATTGAGAAACCTGTGGAAGGTTATTGTTAAAGGAAAAATAATAATTGAACAGCATGGGAACCAAACTCGGTATACTCTTCAAGGTTGCTTGGCATAGATTAGAAGTTTACAGATTCTGAAGAAGTTATAGAAAATAATGAGAAGCCAGGTACTTCTCATGTGTAAATGATGCACAGCTAGAAGGATCAAACAGCCACAATTGACAGTTTGTCTGATGATAGGCAGATCATTTCTGAAGGTCAATATGAGGCCATAGGTCCAAAATAAACTAATGGAAATGAGTAGTAAAATATCACATCTACCAGAAGGGACTAGTCAATGGAGAAATGTAACAATTTGAAATAGAGCAGTAAACAGCACTGGAAAAAAATATCACATCTGAATAAATGTGTAGAATTAGAGGCGGGGGGGGGCGCGGGTCAGGGGTGACACCCATGGACTGGGGAACATGAAGTCCAAAAATGTAACGAAAACCATGTAAGCTAGTTCAGGAAGTGAATATGACCTTATAAAAAATTCATGCACCATTGAAAGGATTCCTATCAATAGGAGGAATGATCAAACAGCAACAGACCAGAAAGGGATAGAAGGCAAATTAGATAATTTAACTTAATGAAGTCAAGGAATATAGTACTAACCAGGAATATCATCAGGACCAGAAATGCACATGATTGAGAAGTCTTAGTTGCTATGAACAAATGAGAAGATACATTGAGAAAAGTTGTTAAATAACAAGAATTATGAAGCTAGAGAGAATTTGGGGTGTCAGAGGTGTCAGATAGAGGGGCATCCAGCCTTATTTTATAGGCCGATATGGAAAAGTATCTCGTGATCAGACTTATAAAGGCCAGTGGCATGAGGTTTTTGAAGAAATGCTGGAAGACCATGGTTTTCACTGACAGCAGAAAAAAGACAATTTTGAAAATTTTCTTGGCTTTGTTAGCAACAAATGCTTTGGAGTATAAATCAATTTATATTTAAGTTGCAGTTCTGCAGGGAGATCAGATCCTGAGGGAAATGTTTCCTTATTCTCTCTGAGAGGACCTGTAAACCAAACACTTTGGAAGTCAAATAAATGTGCATATGGTTTAGTGATGTCTCTAATGGTTGGTACTTTGCAGTAAGGTCTATCTTATTAAAACTGTATTGTCATCAGTTAAACGCAGACCCTGATATATATTTAACTAGTATCTTGAGAGGCAGTTTTCAGGCAGCTTGACAATGCATATGAATGATTTTTTTGCACGGTTGGGAGCAGTAAATTTGAAAACATTGTCATAAGTGAGTTTAAAGCTGAGTTGAAAATTGAAAGTCAGGCTTCTGGGGCCTCTAAGTACCTAGAATTGAAAATCATGCAGAATTGTTTCAGTCTCATTTACATCAGGAATCTTATTTGGAAAATGTTAGCCCCATTGCTATTAGCCAACCTAATACCTCACAAAATGATGCAGCAACTTCTAAAACTGAAATGGCAGAATTGCAAATTGGACAGCTGAATTGGCTAGGCACCCAAACAGAGCCACTTACCAGTTTTGAAGAATTAGAGTTGAGTACAAATATGAAAAATTCCAAGGTGGAAGGTATTATTCAGGCAAAAAAACCTGAAACTCTTTAAAATAGGGATTTGAATGTTTCTGGAATTAAGGAGATGCTAGGAGGATGAAACTTCTTGATTTTAATGAAACTTCTTATGCAAATCTCTGTGCTGGGTTCTAAATTGTAGCAGGGTTTAGAACTTCTCTTGTGGGAAAAGGGGATAAATGTTGTCATTTAGGTCAGGAAGCTAAAAAGATCAGAGCAGTACAACATGCCTTAGTGATAGAAATCCTTGCTCTTGATGAGATGGTAAATATAGCATTTTTCTTAGTGAAACTAACTGGAAGAAAAGCAAAATAAGGACTCAAAAGCTCTGAGTGCTATATTGATAATAAATCATTGTAGAATAATGTGTATTCAACTCATAGATGGGAAGAATAAATGACATCATTGATATTATGGTTACAAACAGATGATAGAGAACAGACAACTTTGAAAATTGAAGTTGGTGGATAACAGTCAGCTGTTTGACAATTTTGCAAAGAAAGGAGCAAGCTCGAAGAAATGGTTGGACATATTGGAAAAAGGATGCTTTAAACTTTAATGCACAAAAGAAGCAAGAAGAATGTGAACATAATATGTTGTAATTTTGTATATTTTGTTTTGTTTGAAATGTTGTAACTATGTGTATCGATTTATTTAAAAAGTATAAAAGGGAATCCATTATCATCTCATATGATCTGAAGGAATGTTTGAGATCTAATGGGACCAGGGAATGGATGATGGATATACCTATTAAGGGTTAATTTGATATGAAATGGCTCTATAATTATGGGATCAGTTACTAATTCATGAAGCGTGGTTGACTAAAATTATGCTCTTTCCAAAAATATGGCCTTACACTTTGTCCAAAAACATTAACCTTCCACTGTACAACATTCTGATACCAAAACAGTTCCATGCCTACATGGCCTGTAAATTCAGTGGAAGATTAAATTTATGCAACAAAAGTGCGGGGCAATAATTATCTCCAACAAAAGAGAATGTAACCATCTCCCCTTGTTATTAATAACATTCCCATTGCTGAATACTGTCAACATTTTGTCGGTTACCAT
The DNA here is from genome assembly GCF_037043375.1 of Chiloscyllium plagiosum. NCBI lineage: Eukaryota > Metazoa > Chordata > Chondrichthyes > Orectolobiformes > Hemiscylliidae > Chiloscyllium > Chiloscyllium plagiosum. The sequence continues at coordinate 62,457,135 of NW_028270149.1, forward strand.
TTACCAAGGACTTAACTGAGCCAGCCACATAAATACTGTAGATACAACAGCAGATCAAAGGCTTGAGTTTTTGTGAGAAGTAACGCATCTCTTGACTCCTAAAAGCCTGTCCACTATCTGCAAGGCACAAGTAGAAATGCTCTCTATTTGCCTTGCTAAATGCAGCTGCAATAATATTCAAGGAGTTTCACACTTTTGAGAATACAGCAGCACAGCAGGATCTTGCCAAACTTCCTTCCAGTTGCTCTTCCAAACTCTTGACCTCCCTCACCTAGAGGAACAAAGGCAACAGCCGTCATTCATAAGTTTGTGCATGATCTTAGATATACAGCTACTTAACAGCATGCTAGCTAAATGTTACATGTAGTTCAGGTAGCAGTCATGCAAAAAAGAATGTCTGCTACTTGTATCAGAGGGTAATTGTTTGTTGTAATCCCAAGTTCATTTTTTGCCCTTGTCAAGTTTTGTTTTGAAGTAAAATAATTTGAACTGATGCATAAGATAGCAATATATTTATCTATTGCAATGGGTGACTATTCATTTTAATGTGAAATGAGAAGCACTTATAATTATTTGCACCAATTTCCTGTGCTAGGTCACATACTGCTTTTCTTTTGTTGTTCTACAACAACTACAATTGTTCTACAATCCCTTTTGTTTCTCAGATGTGCCTTTGACAATTTGTAGCAATGTCCTTTTAATTAGATCCTCAACAAGCTTGTTTCATTTCAAATACCAACTGACATTTGAGCATGTGGTGTGAACTTATAGATAGTGTTTTTGTGGTGCAGTGGTAGTGTCCTTACCTCCGAGTTCATTAGACCAGGGTTCAAGTTCCAATGTAACAACATTTCTAAACAGGCTGATCAGAAAATGTCTCTAGTTTGCAGGTCTGTTGTTTTGTGGGCAGCCACAATAATGTTGAAGTGCTAATATAATGAATCAGCCCTCTTGACTTCCTTTTAGAAAATGCCTTTTTGTGGTCACTCTCTTATAACATAGCTTCAAATTTATAATGACTCAAATTTCATAGCGAAAGGATAAAGCATGATGTACAAACACGAGCAATTTACTCTTGTTACACGTCAAATCAAAGGCTTCAACCTCCTGACCTTCACACAGAAAAAGATACAGCTGATAAGTTGCACAATGGATTCAGAATAGTTTTAACCAAGGACGAAGGTCAACGTTGTTGGCAATATGTCATTTAATACCTTCCGAGATTATATACTCTGGGGTAATGTGATCATTCCTGGTTATATGTGTGAATTCCCACTACCATCTGAACTAAAAACTAAGTAAATTCATTATGCTTTTAAATTTGAGAATTTGAGTGTCAGCCACCAGAGGAACTTAAACCTGTGACTTCAATGTAATGACTTGCACTATTGACCCACCCAAATGGCCCAATGTGAAGTGCATCTAATATTGATCATCTGTCAGGATGTGCAGATCTCAGTATTGTTATTCTAATAGCTTTTCATTTCAGACTTCTATATTGTGAATCAAATCTTCTCAAAGGAATTTAGCTTTCATTAGCCAGTAGTGTTATATTTCACCTCTGGCTTTTACATGATGACAGTGAAGTAGATTACAACAGGAAACAGGCGGCTTAAAGTAACTGTATGAATCCTAATTTTGTATCAATTGTTTATAGTAGACTTAGGGGAGTTATTGAAGGTAATAAGTGCTGAAAAAAAACTTGTTCACTTGCCTAAGATATTAATTTGTACCAGTGATTATTTTGAGTTCCAATATCTATGTCTATGATGTATCAGATATTGCTGTTTAACAATTTTGTGCTGTGGTGGTTATGGTTTGAACACGACAAATTGCATTAATAGTTGAATTGAACTAGATTAATTGATCATTTTGGCATATTGTGTGATGCAGAGAAAATGCAACATAAATGACAATAAGATTGGAACTTGTAATGATAACCAGAATTGTGATGCTGTTTTTTCTGTTTGTGGAAAATATCAAATGTGAATATTTAGCATGTCCTTTGAAGTTATTTATAACATTATAGATCACAGCACTTATTTGGGACAGCACTGTCAAAGGTTAATAGTTACAAATAGAAAATATTTGCATGACTGTATAACCTCATCACATTGCAATTTTAGGATATCCACAAGCATTTCACCTCCAATGAATTATATTGTATAATGTAATGTTGGGTGCCTGAAGTGAAGCATATTCGAATGGTGTGGCTGAAAATCTTTGGGTAGATTCACTGTCACCAATTCTGCTTATTGGCTTTCTTCCAAGCTATTGATACCAAGTGGGAAAGGATGTCCACAAGCAATCTTACACAGAAGTTAAATTCAATCTTGAGAACAGTGTAAGATTTCTTATATAGTTATCTATTCTCGAGTTATGATGATCTTGTGAGACATCAGACTTAACTTAAGAGTAAGTTCATATTGCTGAATTTGAAATATTTGGACATACACAACAAGACTAGTCAGGACACTCCCAATCAAAACTAGTTAGGTATTTTAGGAATTTATATCCTTTACATCCTGATGAGCAGATGTTTCTCAGGATGTCAGTTACGGCCTTTTCCTGTTCCTATGTTCCCAGAAGATAAATGTTAGTCAACCAAAAACTCTTTCTGCCCTATAATGGGCTGTTTTCATGATGGAATGTGAGAGCATTAGGTAGTATGGAAATTGAAAGTGGATAGCTCAGCAGTTACTTTTGGCTCAGGTAGAGAGGTGTGCCAAGCGAGTGAGCAAGCAGCACAGAGGGCAATGGGGGGTTAGTGCTGTTGCAGTTGAAGTAGGTACCAGTGAGTAAGGGAACTTGCTGCAGGCAATAATGAGAATGGTAAAACTTGAGTCATGGTGAGAGGTAGGTACATTAACAGACATAGATTGAGGTATGGAGAGAAGATGATAACACTTGTTAAGGTCATTGATTTTCTTTCTACATTGTAGTGCATTCCTCCAGACAGCCAATACTGCACTGACCCAGGCAGCAACCTTAGACTTGGCTTGTTTACTCTGGTGTCCTGTCCTTCTCTACTGGTCCTGGGAAAAGAGAATGTGCCTACTGTGCATCGCCAGGTTTTGCAATGTGAGGTGATAATTTCCCCTTGTTTAGCATATCCAAAGGAAATTTCAGGAAATATTCAGACATTTCCGGACAGTTATTGCTTGTGACACAATAGTCTTTTGGAGATGGTGCTGGTGCGGGTACCAGGAATGTTGATGAACTCCAGGATATCCCATTAATGCTGAGATGCTCCAGGAATGGGATGTGGTAAGGTGGGGTTGGTTTGAGGTAGTTAGTTAACAGGGTAATGGGTTTCCTCCAATAATCCAAACATTGTGCAGGTCAGGTGAATTGGCCAAGCTAAATTGCCCACAGTGTTAGGTGCATTAGTCAAAGGGAAATGGCTCTGGGTGGGGTTACTCTTCAGAGGGTCAGTGTAGAGTGGTTGGGCCGAAGGGCCTGTTTTCACACTGTAGCGAATCTAATCATTATAGGGTGGCACGGTGGCACAGCAGTTAGCACTGCTGCCTCACAGCGCCAGAGACCCGGGTTCAATTCCCGCCTCAGGCAATTGTCTGTGTGGAGGTTGCACATTCTCCCCGTGTTTGCGTGGGTTTCCTCTGGGTGCTCCGGTTTCCTCCCACACTCCAAAAATGTGCAGATTAGGTGAATTGGCCATGCTAAATTGCCCGTAGTGTTAGGTGAAGGGGTATATGTAGGGGAATGGGTTGGGTGGATTGCTCTTCGGAGACTCGCTGTGGACTTGTTGGGCCGAAGAGCCTGTTTGCACACTGTAAGTAATCTAATCTAATCTAATACAGCAAGAGAGCTTGCTAGACATCTCAGTGACACACCTTCCAAAAACAATTCCACGTGACTAAGACCTAGCCAAAAATTCAAACCAATGTATGCATTGATCAAATTCTAAATTTTCTTTCTGCAGGTTCCACAGGCTCAAGCATCACTACTTTGAAGACTAAACAGTGTAATGTCCCAAACACACCACAAAATACAATGCACACACAGAAAAGTGCTCATGTGAGTCCTCTGCAGCAGAATATCCTGCAGCCTCATCTTCTAGTGAGCTGACAGACACATGATCCATTCTGCCTGATCTGACTGCAACTTCCCTGTGCTTCTTCATCAGGCATGTGCTCTTGTTTCTACGCTTCAACTTGAAGGGTCTTGGATGGTAGAGATAGGGTAGCTGAAAGAGCCTAAACTGTGCAGGGTTGGTCTAGGTAAGTGTGTTGGAAGAGAACAGAGGTAGTGAGGTGAAAGCAAAAGGTTCAATTTCACACCACGTGCAGAATATTCTTCACTGTCCTGCTGCAATCTGGCATGTAGTGATATTTGTGAAGTTGTATTAGACAAGAACACACAGACATCTTTGGTGCTCTCTGCCACATCAATTACTCTGACATCAACTATTGTTGTGTCAACAATTCACAGAATTGTTTCCTAATGAAGGCTTAGGAAGTGAGCCAGGTATCTCTCCTATTATATTCTACCATGCCCTGCAGGAGGGGAGGACAGAATGTCAGTGAGTGTGGTGCAATAGGTTTATGTGATGTGCCTATCTTAAATGAGTCACTGGAAGCAAATGGAAGCTGTGAGATATAGTTATGAGATGTAGTCGTGTTCAATATAAGGGTGAAGTCAAGCATGTGAATATTAAGTATTTTTGGTGCAGAAGGATTCTTCTGTATGAATCTCAAAATATTAGCATTCAAACTCAGCAATTAATTAGGAGGCAAATGTGATTGAATACAAAGGTAGAAAAGGTTTGCTCCAATAATGCAGAGCTTTGGTGAGACTGCATCTAGAGTCCTGTATTCATTTGGGCTCCTCCATTTAAGGAAGGAATGCTTATATTGGGTGCAGTTCAAATATGGTTCCCTGGGTAGATTCTTGGGAAATTCTCATGAGAAAATGTTGAGCAAATTGTGGCCACACTCTTAGAGTTTAGAAGAAGAGGAGGACATCTTGTTGAAACTTATAAAGGTTGTGAGGAGCTTACAAGGTAGATGCTGCAAGGATGTTTCCTCCTATGAAGCCATCTAGAAATACGGGCAACAGTATCACAAATAAGAATGATCCCATTTAAAGACTGATATGAGAGGGAATTTCTTATCTGAGTGTCTTTAATCGCTCTTTATGTGGATTCATTGATTTATTCAGAGCTGAGTCAGACAGACATTTGATTGTGGTGGGGTTGGGTTATGAGGGATTATGTTTTGCGGGAAATCAAGTGAAGTTAAAGCTGGAATGAGATCATGATTTATTGAATGGTGGGAAGGCTTCAGGGACTTTTAGCTGTCTGCATCACCTCGATCAGTCGCAGAAAAATGGTGTGTCTTGATCCTTGTGCCTGAAAACTCACACTATTGAATTTTCAGTGCATTATGTTCAGATAAAATCCAACAATGTTTTTGAGCCATGTTGTTCACATTGTCTTCACAATATCCAAACAGTTGCCAGTAATCCATTTTGAGTTCTGCAACAGTTGACTTTGTTAGTTTCATGTGTTGTCCTCCAGTTACTTATTTAGTGAAGTTAATACATTCATCTCTTTTGATATTTTTATATCATTGAACAGCTGTTGCATTGCATTCTGTCTGTGGCTGTACTTAGTGGCTGTGTTCAATGGCCAGTAATATGATTGCCATTTCTGTGGTTAAGAGATTGATATGAGTCACAATTCCTCTCAAATATGATGTCTTCCATCAACACATCTCCATCTGGCTCTATAAATCTGTTTTATTTTGGCTAAGTATTTCATGTATTGACCAATAATGTGGCTGTATAGTTACTTAAAAGGATCAGCAACCTAATTTTGTTCATGTTCAGCCACCTGATAATGGTATTTCCTGAAGATTAATGATCCAATCACTTAGAGGCATAGAGTCATAGAGATGTACAACACAGAAACAGATTCTTTGGTCCAACTCGTCCATGCCGATCAGATATTCCAACCCAATCTAGTCCCACCTGCCAGCACCCAGCCCATATCCCTACAACCCTTCCTATTCATATACCCATCCAGGTGCCTCTTAAATGTTGCAATCGTACTAGCCTCCACCACCTCCTGGCAGCCCACTCCATACATGCACCACACTCTGCATGAAAATGTTGCCTCTTAGGTCTTTTTTACTTTCTCTCTTACCCTAAACCTATGGCCTCTAGTTCTGGACTCCCCCACTCCAGGGAAATGACCTTGTCTATTTACCCTATCCATGCACCTCATTTTATAAACCTCTATCAGGTCACCCCTCAGCCTCCGACACTCCAGGGAAAACAGTCCTAGCCTATTCAACCGCTTCCTATAGCTCAAATCCTCTAACCCTGGCAACTCAATACTCTGACCGATAAAGGAAAACATACCAAACGCCTTCTTCATTATCCTCTGGACCTGCAACTTTACTTTCAAGGAGCTATGAACCTGCAGTCCAAAGTATCTTTGTTCAGTAGCATGCCCTGGGATCTTACCATTAAGTGCATAAGTCCTGCTCTGAATTGCTTTCCCAAAATGCAGCACATTGGATTTATCTAAATTAAACTCCATCTGCCACTTCTCAGCCCACTAGCCCATCTGATCAAGATCCCATTGTAATCTGAGGTAACCTTCTTCGCTGTCCACTACACCTCCAATTTTGGTGTCATCTGCAAACTTACTAACTCTATCTCTTATGCTCACATCCAAATCATTTATATAAATGACAAAAAGTAGTGGACCCAGCACCAATCCTTGTGGCACTCCACTGGTCACAGGCCTCCAGTCTAAAAAACAACCCTCCTCCACCACTCTCTGTCTTCTACCTTTGAGTCAGTTCTGTATTCAACTGGCTAGTCTTCCCTGTATTCCATGATATCTAACCTTGCTAACCAGTCTCCCATGGGAAACCTTGTCGAACACCTTACTGAAGTCCATATAGATCACGTCTACTGCTCTGCCCTCATTAATCCTCTTTGTTACTTATTCATAAAACTCAATCGAGTTTGTGAGACATGATTTCCCACACACAAAGCCATGCTGAGTATCCCTAATCAGCCCTTGCCTTTTCAAATACACGTACATCCTGTCCTCAAGACTCCCTCCACCAACTTGCCCACCCCCGATGTCAGGCTCCCCTGATATCCTGGCTTGTCCTTACCACCTTTCGTAAACAGTGGCACCACGTTAGCCAACCTCCAGTCTTCCGGCACCTCACCTGTGACTATCGATAATACAAATATCTCAGCAGGAGGTCCAACAATCGCCTCCCTAGCTTCCCACAGAGTTCTAGGGTACACCTGATCCATGTTTATGCATTTCAAGACATCCGACACTTCCTCCTCTGTAATATGGTCACCATCTATTTCCCCACATTTTATGTCTTCCACGCCCTTCTCCACAGTAAACACTGATGCAAAGTGTTCTTTTAGTATCTCCTCCATCTCCTGTGGCTCCACACAAAGTCTGCCTTATTGATCTTTGAGGGGCCCTGTTCTCGCCCCAGTTACCCTTTTGTCCTTAATTTGTTTGTAAAAGCCCTTTGGATTCTCCTTAACTCTATTTGTCAAAGCTATCTCATGTCCCCTTTTTGCCCTCCTGATTTCCCTCTTAAGTCTACTCCTACTGCCTTTACACTCTTCTAAGGATTTACTTGATCTATCCTGTCTATACCTGACATATGCTTCCTTCTTTTTCTTAACCAAAGCCTCAATTTCTTTAGTCATCCAGCATTTCCTATACGGACAAGCCTTTCCTTTCACCCTGACAGGAATATACTATCTCTAGATTCTCATTATCTTATTTCTAATGGCTTCCCATTTTCCAGCCATCCCTTTACCTGTGAATATCTGTCCTCAATCAGCTTTTGAAAGTTCTTGCCTTATACCATCAAAATTCCTGCAATTGAGAACTTTAACTGTTAGATCTGGTCTATCTTTTTCCATCACTATTTTAAAACTAATAGAATTATGGTCGCTGGCCCCTTCAGTCACCTGGCCTGTCTTATTTCCCAAAAGTAGGTCTTGGCTAATGCTTCTACTAAATTGAGATATTTTGCGATTGTTTTAATGGTCATTAAAGTTCTAATATTCTTTCCAAAGTATATATTGTGCTGGAATAGTTCCTTTTTTAAAACAAAATCTCTCCAATCCGTAATAAATGAGGATTTAGGACAGGCAAGCTATAATCTTGTACAACTCACTAAGACCGTGAAGACGTTCAGCTGCACTGAGTAGATTGAGAAACTATCTGAGAAACTACTGAGAAACATCTTTGTATTTTAGTGTGATATTGTCAATATTAGAAGACGGTGTAGCTCTTGTATAATCAATTGCCATGAATTCCAGAAAAAGTCTATTCAGAGAGAGTATCATTCTGCTTTAAACAAGCACATACATTTCTGAGATTGATTGCAAAATCTTTACGATATTGTATTTAGTTTGATTTGATTTATTATTGTTACATGTACTGACATACAGTGAAAAGTATTGTATTGTGTGCTACCCAGGCAAATCATACTTTACATAAGTACATCAGGGTATTCGAACAGAATGCAGAATATAACGTTACAGCTACATAAAAGGTGCAAGGAAAGGTCAACTGTAATATAAGAGAGATCCATTCATATGGTGAAGAAAGGTTCAAATATAGCATTTGAAATGGAATTTGATTGTTGTACAAAAAGGGAAATGGTGCAGTGCACAGAACCAATATGGACATGATGGGTTGAATAATAATTTTAACAGTGCAAGGAATGAATTTACTCATAGCAGTAACAGATTTCTGATACTTTGTGTTATCAGGTAGTACTCACTTTTTAATTCATGAAACATTTTTGCTTTGTATACAATATTATAGGGTAATTCAAAACTTTTATTCATTGCTCATTCAAAATACTCGATAATATAATAGAATGCAGCGCATGTTAGGTAGGAAGGAAAATATAGCTGCATTGTTAACTGGCTATAAAACGAAATTCTCTTTAACACATTAAAAAATGAAGAATGTAGATTAAAAAACAGCTAAAGGCATAAAATAACATGGGCATCTTTCTCCTATTCATGTCAGCTTCAAAAGATTATTTTACATAAATCAATACAATATGAATTTTGGAGATGGAATTTTGCTTAGTCCATGTAAGAAAATTACTTCAGAGAATATCATTAGCTATTGACAATTAAGGTGTTGAATATTTTAATTAAAAACACAGTCAGATTATTTATTTCTGTGAAACTGCAAGGTATGGTAGGAGTAATAAAAAGGGGCAAATGTGGATGATATGATTAGAAAACAGATGTTTCTCATTGTAATATTGTTTTGAAGCTTTTTATTCCTGACTGAAAATCACACCTTTTTTTTAAAAATACCTTTTGCTAAATTTGACAGCAATAAGCAGGAAGCTGCATTATCACAGCTTTTGTGGACTGTAATCTGGCATCTGTTCAGACTAAGTTAAAACTGTATTGAACACATATATTTGAATACGTTATTATTCTAAAATTGTGCACTTGAACGACTTGCACATCCAGTTAAAATGCATATTAGTTAGGTCAGTTATACTATATAATTTGTATTAATGAGCCTCTTTGCCTTTATGCTATGCACAATGTGTTTTGTAAAATTTATGAAATCTCTGAAATTGATTTCTGACAATTAAAGCAAGACTATCTCAAGACAGTAATCTACCATTTCAACATTTTATTAGCTATTGTAGAAGAAAGTGAGGACTGCAGATGCTGGAGATCAGAGTCAAAAAGTGTGGTGCTAGATCTCTTGATGAAGGGCTTGTGCCTGAAAAGTCAATTCTCCTGCTCCTTGGATGCTGCCTGACTGGCTGTGCTTTTCCAACACCACATTCTTCGACAGTAGTCTGTATAATCATGTGACTATCATGAGTTTGAATTAATTCATGAGTTCCTTACAGATCACCATAACTTCAATTTGAATGTCATTGTAAACTTTTATTTTGACATGCATGCTAATTTTTCTGTACATGCACATCTTTGTTTCTTCCTGGACAGACAACATTCTATAGACGTTTGTTGTCCAACTTTCAGTTAGTGGCATTAAGAGCCAACAAGATAATAGTAGCAGATATTACAGACACTAATAGTGAGTACAGTAAGTTTTATGTCAAAGTAAAATAACAAACCAGTTACAAAGACGATGCAAATCTGACAATTCATATACAACGTTACCCTTGTTTAGCCAAGTTGAACAGCCTTGGGCTGGTTGCCTTGGATGAGTCCCTGACTCGGATTTCTCATTGAAGCACCGATCCCCTGGGTTCTTGTTGTCTCTCGTCCTGAGAGTCCAAAGTTTGTACCTTTTCTACATAACTTATCTCCTCTGTCCCAAATAACCTCAAACCCTCTTGCAAGAACAACAGTCTCCTCATTCAATTATCAGTTTTTTTTTTAACTCAACCCATTAGATCATTCTAAGCTATGCTAATTATGTATTGCAAAGATGGCTAGGTGGAATAAAGTCTCAATAGTCCTCTTTTTGATCTTAAGATTTACTCTATTAGATCACTCTCATGCCTCATTACATTACACTATTCCCATTTGTGAGGGAATATAAGCATTTGTTACTACAATTCTCTTTTGCAGTGATTTCAGATACTAAACTAAATCAAATGTAACCACCACTATTTTACTAAATATTAATTATATCACATGGGATGTGATGCAGAACCACGGGTACAGTTGGACATTGGTCCGCCACTTTCACAGGTCATCCCTCCAAGTGGTGACCTCCTACCTTTAAATCTACATTTCCTAACTCTGAAGTTAGTTACCAGAGAAATTCCCATGTTGAACACTGTGGCAACATCATCCACTGAACTGCAATTGCTTCTATGCCTCTGTTGATTTGGTTGCCCCTCGTCCCCCACTCCTTCTGACTCCTTCCAGGGTAGTTGTCACAATGAAGCTTTAACCAACTTTTGAGTTCTCTTTAAACAACCATCAGGTAGGTGAATATTTGTCATGTTTAAAACAATTGGCACCAATTCATATTGTATATTGTTATATACTTACTTTTTCATTGTGGTCATGACAAGATAATTTTTAGGTCCTGGAAATGTTCCAGACAGTAGTGGTCAATGGATATTGTCTGTATTTTATGAAGTTTTGTAGCTGGATGTGTGGTGATAACAACCGTTCTTTTATGATCCACTACCTATGCCCTGACTCACACTTGATGATCAGTTGGAGTGGACTCAGAATACATGGACATACACCACAGATGTAAATTATCTTTTTTGCAATACCAGTAAAACTCATGTTTAAAGCAAGCATTGGTTAAATTTGGAAATTTGATCAGTGAACCAATTTGTATTCTGCCAACTGTTTATGTGCAATGGTTTTTGCTGTTCCCATGTGCAAACTTAAGTGGACCCCCATTGCAACACTGAGTTGTTATGTACAATGTCCCACGGTGAGGGCTGCATTCTGCATGGCTTGTGGTATACCAAAGTCCTCCCATTTCCCTTTTACATTGGATAGTGCTTCCCATTTCCATGGTCAGGATGTCATTGAATGCTGTCTTCATCTCGAATCTGGCCAGCAGTTTCCTGCAAAACTAACACCTTATTTATTGTTAATTGTCTGAACTGTCTGCAGGACCATCATTCTCCCCTTGTTGTTTTAACCATATCCTCACATGTCAGGCCCAGGTGATGTTATCACTTTTGGTGAGTATCTAGGAGCTTTTGTCTTTCTGTGTATCCTCTGTGTAACCTCCTTGATTCGTGTGTATATTTATACTACAACCTGTCTTCCTTAAAAATAAAATATTGTGGATGCTGGAAATCTGAAACAAAACAAAGAGAATGCTGGAGAAATTTAACAACTCTAGCAGGATCTCTGGAGAGAGAAACAGTGTTAACGTTTCGGGTCCAATATGATTCTCTTTCAGAACTGTCTTCCTTATTCCATCTTTTACCTTGGATGAACCAACAACAAAAACTTTCATAGATGCCCCTGAATCTCCATCTCCTGTTTTGTAACAGTCACTCCCACTACTTCTGGTATGATGCCACAGGGGTGAGTTCATTTGGCTGGATGGCAGATTTGCGATGCAGAGTGATGCCAACAGTGGAGGTTCAATTCCCACACCAGTTGAGGTTACCGTGAAGGTCCCATCTTCAGTTGAGGTGTGGAACCCACAAGTTAAACTATCAGTCATCTCTCTATTAACAGAGAGCAGGACTATGGTGACTTTGCCTTTTGCCATGAAGGGTGCCTTGAGACACTTTGCTGTCAAACTAAAATTTGTGTCATCCTCTCCTGGTAACTTAGATTTGCTGCCAAACAGGTGGTGATAAGTTAACTTGCATGTCACTGCCATGCAATAAGCAAATCCAACTGATTAATTGGTTTTGACCCACATTGCTGTCTTTCAATCAGTCATTCTAACAACAACTGTGTGGGGGCGTGCTCTGTCAGGATTGTCAATATGTTTAAACCCACTATGAAAATGAAATTTTGTACAGCACAAAATACAGCTAGTGGATGTCTCTCAAAGAAGGCATAACTGTTTTCCACTGCTGTTTAATGTCTAGAGGCATAGGCCACAGGACAAAGCTTGGTAAATTTGCTGCAGAAATGCAGCAGACAGTGATTTGGCAGTGACCGCTATTTCTAAAGCTCAAGGCTTGTCAGGGTTGAAGACCTGCAAAGCAACCATATTATCCAATGTTTGCTTCAGTTCCCGTATAGCTATTGGGTGGTCATCAGCCAATTCCACTCGATAGTTTCCTTTAACAATTCATGCATAAGGGTGGTTTTGGCAGCAGAGCCATCTGTGATTTCTGCAATAGCTCACCAAGCCCATGGTGACCTAAGCCCTTAAACATCAGTCAAGATATGCAATTTGCAACTGTTTCTTGATGTTTGTTTTCAACCCCATGTTTTCCCATTTTAATTCCATTCCTAAATCTTTTTCTCTCGTTATTTGTATCTTCTTTGGATGAAGTTTTGTTCAGATAAACACTCAGAGATACAACAGTTCCTCTTAAGTGCTGCTTCAGGTTTCTGTTTGGAGTAACAAATCATCAATGCACTTAACAACAAAGCATATTGGGTGCGAGTAATGTTGCAGAACCTGGGCTGGCCACTAGTCAAAGATAGATGTCCTATTGTTAGATAAACAAGCCTGTGTGCACTGCTATCCTTTAATCATGAAGACAAATTTGTACTGACATTTTTTATTAAGGGTCTGGCCAAAATCCATTACTTATGTCAACCACTGTAAATTACTTAGCAGCTGGTTGTGACAACAAGGTTTTTGAGCTCATGGCTACCAAGGGAGTGGTAAGTAGTGTTACCTCATTCACAACTCAATAATCAATGCTTAGCCTCAAGGATCCATTCAGCTTTTAACAGGCAAAATGGGAGAATTGTTGGTTGATGCCACAGTCTTGATATGCCTTGCCCCAACAAGTAACCTTCTCTATCTTGGCCTTGGCTTCTTTTGGGAAGCTGTACCATTTCTAGGGATAAGGTTCTGGACATTTCTATGTTGTGGGGGCATTCTGCCACGTGTGAGTTTATGATTGGTAAAAGTCCCTTCATGCCATCTTAGCAGCCCCCCTATACAACTAGGTCCAATATAATTTCTTGTGATTCCATTTTAGTTCAGTCATAGCACTGACACAGCCTATGTACTGCCCTATGGTTATATAGATAGGGCAGGTCACCCTCACTTTTCAGTTTACTCAATTAAACAATAAGCCTTATATCTTCACTAGATCTGTCCCAGAAAGTGATCATCCTCACTTCCCAACTTAATAATGCACTTGTGTTTAAATCCATCACCCACTGTTTCAAAATCTGAAGGTTTGGAGAGGCCACTAGTCTGTGTGAACTTGCTTAAGTCAATCTGTTTTGGGGTGTGTCATGAGAGGTCAATACTAGGTTGTCTGTTTAGGACAGTTCTGGATCCTCCAGTGTTCACAGAAAACATTGCAAAGTAGCCTCTCACATGACATTGTGGTATTGGCTGCCCAAAATTGCCCCATCGTCCCTGGTACATCCACTTTTCTGAGGCCTGACACCATCAGAGATTAGGTAAAAACAATGACAGCAGATGCTGGAAACCAGATTCTGGATTAGTGGTGCTGGAAGAGCACAGCAGTTCAGGCAGCATCCGAGGAGCAGTAAAATTGACGTTTCGGGCAAAAGCCCTTCATCAGAATAAAGGCAGAGAGCCTGAAGGGTGCAATCACATGGATCAGTATATATTTTGTCATTCCGGGCAGCAGTTTGATCATATATGAGGTGGGTCACATCATTGCTCCTGTTTATCGGACTTGTCATTGTTGTCGCTAACCTGGAGGGCCTGGGTTTGCCTGAGTTCCTCTCTGCCCCTCTGAGCCCTGATTCTGGTTGCTGTGCTGTTCGCCGTGCATCTAGAGGGTGCATTGACTCTGGCCCAAGCAACGGTTGTGTCCCTGAGGATCCCTGGAGATGGTGCATCATAATCATAGCCATCATGACTCCAGCTGTATTGCCAGGCTTCCTCAGCTAATCCTCCTCTGCCAAGGGTGGGGCGCATACCCTGAATTACCATCATTGGGCCCTCTGAATTTATCTCCAAATGCACAAATGTATTCTCTTTGGATCGATGACTGTTTTCTCAGCCTGTCTACTTCTTTCTGAGATGTGGTGTGGCCTGATACAGAACCTGTAGTGCAATTTGGAGGTCAATAAATCTCTGCTCTACTTTCAGTTTTTCTTCCTCTGCCTGCGGTGTCTTGCTCTGATTTTCGTATACTGGACTCCACCTTCTTGCCTTGAGTCAGAAAACTAATCAAATGGAATGTATAATTGGCACACTGTTGTTTCCAGAGCTGTGTCTTTTCCTTCTTTCATCAGCCTGTTTCTCCATTTGTACCAGGCGACATTTTAAAATGACTGCTTCTGTTTCCCTTTCTTCAATTTTTTTCATGCAACAAATAATTGCTGCAGCCTTTCAGATATTTGCAGCTTTCCCTTCACTGTTATTCCCATGGACCTTTGTCCATATTGATTCAGACATGGGATTGCACCACATAATCATCCATAGCGTAACAGAGCCATTTGTGCCACACCTTATTCACATATTCACACAATGCCTCAAATCACCAACTGCGACTCCATCATATTGTCATCATCTATTGGCACATATAAATTGCTGCTTTAGGTTACAATATACTGCTGGATCTCTCTAAATTTGAGTTAATCATTCAATCCATGACCATCCAAGGATACTAAATTCTCTTGTCAAGCTCCTGACCAATGGTGTCAACAAGGAACTAGCAGCAAATGTTACAGATTCTAATAGTGAGTATGATATGTTTTATTAATAATTCACAAAATAAAGACTATGTAGACCTCACAATTCACATGCAATACTATTGTGTCAAGCTAAGTGTATCAGTTACAGACTAGTTGGTCCTGTCATTGATTTCCTGACTCAGAGTTCCTCATTCATGTGTTGGTTCCCAGGTTCTTGGTTTCAATCATCCTGAGATTACAACCCTGACATCCTTTCCTGTGCCACTTGTCGCCTCTGTCTGAGTTAACCCCAACTTTCTCTTGTGTGACCAATCTTCTCCTGATTCAATGATCACCGTTTTAAACTCATTAACCCTCTGGAACATTCTAAACTATGTCAATCGTGAATTGCAAAGCCAGCTAGGTAAATAGATAAGCTTTATATCGAGATCTGAAAATCTCCTGCTAAATTCAGTTTCAACATAGTAGTCGAGCTTAATTTGACTGTGTCTTGTTTTCTGCTTTAATCAGACTCAGGTCCAAACTAGATGAGCTGCAATTCTACCATTCTCAAATATTATACCAGCTCAGGCTAGAATCTTACCCATGAGATTCGAGCATGATTATCCTCTTATAAAAAAACAGTGATTTATCACATTTATAAATACAATAATTAACAATATGATGTTGGAAATTATAAATGTTAAATTTTAAAATGATGCAATCATTTTCTTTTCCTTAAACTAAATTTAGTTTACTGAGAATAACTGTAAATAGTCTGATCATGACTGCAGAAAGTGTCAATTTAAATCAAACAGGAACAAAAGAATCATTCTCAATAAAGTGGGCAAATAAGCATATATTTTTAATTTGAAAAAATACATTTGTTGTAATTGCAGTTGATTTTGGAAGGAGCTAAGAACCGTTAATTGACTGACCGTGTCAATGACTTCAACAGATAAAGAATTCTGTCACATCAAATAAAGCAGATAGAATATTTATATGCGGTCATACCATTTTAATGATGAGTCTGGAAACTTTCATCTGCTGATCACTGAGTATTTTTGGAATAATTCTTTGTTAGCATGCACATTGTAATTTGAACCATGTCACAGAAACAGACAGGGGCAGTGTGAGGTACATACTAATTATTCAGCATTCTAATCATTTTGGTCAGTTATAATTAAGATAGAAAACTTCACAAATAATCTATATTACTGCATTTCGATGATGACTCTAACAAGACGACATATAAATTATGTAGAGCTCTCAAGAACAGAAGACGATGAGCTAACTGCTACTTTTTAAAATGTATTACTATTAATCATGTTCGTTCCTTGCTGTTAGCTTTCATTAATCCTTGTAGATGTTGCTTGTTTTTTTTAACTCAGATGTATTTAAACTGTTAGATTTTCTTCAAAGAGTAGACATGCTGGGAACAGCTGACTGTACTCACTCAGTGACACTAAATCAACATGGCCAATTAAAAAAAAAGAAAGTAAATATGTGCATATGAAGGCATTTTTCTTTGCTTGAGCTTCAAATTTTACCTATGATCTCTTTTCTCGCAAATCTTCTGCTCACTCTCTTATCTTCTCTTTTAAAGACAGTTTTCATCATTATTGGTCATTTGTCTTTTCACCCATGAAAGCTTTCCTTGCTGTGTCTCTTTACCTCAGTGTTTCGCATTCATTTTCTCTCACTTTTTTCTCTTTTTTCAGTTTTTACCATTGATTGTAAGAATGCGTAATTAATTTTGTCTATTCCAACTTAAGCCACCATTTGTTATGGACTCTGTCTTTGTCTTAGAAAGTTAAAGAAATGTTGCTGTTCCCTCAGATGAAGAGGAGTGGGTAATGGCAAGAACCAGAGAATTGGTAGGAATGGGAGGCTAATTCACACTCATTCAAGCAATCTCTTAAATCAGGAGAAATCCAGTTGTCAAATGAAGAGGCATGTATAGTAGAAGTTTTGCATTTTTCTACATTTTTAACTGATTTTTCACCACAGATAGTGGAAGACTATATGGAATACTAATGCTGAGCATGGGTTTGCATTTGTGCTCATTCCTGTGCTTTCAGTGGTTAGCCATTTGAAGAAACAATACATGAGTAGCTAGGGATCAATGTACGAGGCATTCTTTAACCTTAAAATCCACAGCAAAAAAAAAAATCTTTTTGCACAAACAATAGTGCAAAGAATTCTCAGCATCAACCGTTCACTGGCTGTTACAGTTTAAGTGGATGATGGAGGGTTAAATAGTTGCACTGGAAGCAGGTCCCACCCACAAACCATTGGTATTTTCTGCAAATTGTGTACATTTGCAGAACTTTATTAGGGTTCCAGAAAATGAAGTTTGATCTTGTCTCAATGTCATTGACAAGGAGGTCTTAAAGTGTTTCAAAGATTTTTAAAGATTTACTTAGTGCATTATACAATAGTCAGTTTCTAAATAGAAAATAGTTAAATAAAAGTATTTCTTTTTAAAGCCACGTTCAGTTTATTCCTGAATTGACACAACGACTTTAACTTTTTTTTCATGTTGAATCACTTTCGGTTGCATAAATCATGCATTACAAGCTATCACTCTTAAAACAAGCAATCTTTCTTTTTCTCCTGAATTTAGTTTTAAAAAGTAGAAAGTGGAGATGCTAATTTTCCATTGTCTGTCTGGATCATCAGCCTGTCAGTAAGTCAGGTTAACTCTTCTGTACCGATTTTCAAAGCAAAAATTTGTTTCTGGCGATATGCAACTTAGTTCAAATAGAATCTCTGGATGCATTGGTGAAAGTTATTTGCAAAGCAGGCACCAGTTTGGATGTAACGAATGCCCGAGTTGATGTTTGTGTTCAAACTGAAAACTGCAGGCAATCCAAGAGCATTGGCAAGCCTTTTTTTTCTGGGTTAGTAATGATGATTGTGTCATTTTCCCAGATTTTAGGGTTGCATTAAAAAAAAATACATCTGTTTCTCTCTGCTGTTTTTATACCCAATCTTGCAGATCCACTAAAGATGAATCTGAAAGAGCTGAAAATGTGTTGCTGGAAAAGCGCAGCAGGTCAGGCAGCATCCAGGGAACAGGAGAATCGACATTTCGGGCATAAGCCCTTCTTCAGGAATGAGGAAAGTTTGTCCAGCAGGCTAAGATAAAAGGTAGGGAGGAGGGACTTGGGGGAGGGGCGTCGGAAATGTGATAGGTGGAAAGAGGTCAAGGTGAGGGTGATAGGTCAGACTGGGGTGGGGGCGGAGAGGTCGGGAAGAAGATTGCAGGTTAGGAAGGCAGTGCTGAATTCGATGGATTTGACTGAGACAGGGTGGGGGGAGGGGAAATGAGGAAACTGGTGAAATCCGAGTTCATCCCTTGTGGTTGGAGGGTTCCTAGGCGGAAGATGAGGCGTTCTTCCTCCAACCGTCGTTTCGCTGTGGTCTGACGATGGAGGAGTCCAAAGACCTGCATATCCTTGGTGGAGTGGGAGGGGGAATTGAAATGTTGAGCTACAGGGTGGTTGGGTTGGTTGGTCCGGGTGTCCCAGAGGTGTTCCCTGAAACGCTCCGCAAGTAGGCGGCCCGTCTCCCCAATATAGAGGAGGCCACATCGGGTGCAAAGGATGCAATAGATGATATGTGTGGAGGTACAGGTGAATCTGTGGCGGATATGGAAGTTTCCTTTGGGGCCTTGGAGGGAGGTGAGGGGGGAGGTGTGGGCGCAAGTCTTGCACCTCCTGCGGTTGCAGGGGAAGGTGCCGGGAGTGGAGGTTGGGTTGGTGGGGGGTGTGGATCTGACGAGGGAGTCACGGAGGGAGTGGTCTTTACGGAATGCTGATAGGGGAGGGGAGGGAAATATATCCTTGGTGGTGGGGTCCGTTTGGAGGTGGCGGAAATGACGGCGGATGATGCGCTGTACATGGAGATTGGTGGGGTGGTAGGTGAGGACCAGTGGGGTTCTGTCCTGGTGGTGGTTGGAGGGGCGGGGTTCAAGGGCGGGGGAGCGGGAAGTGGAAGAAATGCGGTGGAGGGCATCGTTGACCACGTCGGGGGGAAATTGCGGTCCTTGAAGAAGGAAGCCATCTGGGTTGTGCGTTTTTGGAACTGGTCCTCCTGGGAGCAGATGCGGCGGAGTCGAAGGAATTGGGAGAATGGGATGGCGTTTTTACAGGGGGCAGGATGGGAGGAGGTGTAGTCCAGGTAGCTGTGGGAGTCGGTCGGTTTGTAGTAGATGTCCGTGTTGATTCGGTGGAGGGCTTTGAGTCCTTCGTGATGGGGGATAGAGGTGTACAGGGACTGGATGTCCAAGGTGAAAATAAGGCGTTGGGCACCGGGGAAGCGAAAATCATGGAGCAGGTGGAGGGCATGGGTGGTGTCCCGAACGTAGGTGGGGAGTTCTTGGACTAAGGGGGACAGGGCGGTGTCAAGGTGGGGCAGGAGCAGGCAGAGACAATGGGTCGGCCGGGGCAGTCACGGAGGCGAAGCCGGGTGTGCCCAAAATCCACACCGCACCGCCCGCTTCTACCTCCTGCCCAAAATCCACACCCGCACTGCCCGCTTCTACCTCCTGCCCAAAATCCATACCGGCTTCGCCCCCGTGCCTACTTCTTTAACCAAGACTCTCGCCCACCCTCTGACGACCCCTTCTCATGCCTCCAACACACCCCATCCACCTGGACACCCCGTGCTGGCCTCCTACCTGCCCTCGACCTCTTCATAGCCAACTGCCGCCGCGATATTAACCGCCACCTGAACTCCCCCACCCCTCTCACCCACTCCAACCTCTCACCCTCGGAACGCGCAGCCCTCCACTCCCTCCGTTGCAACCCCAACCTCACTATCAAACCAGCAGACAAGGGAGGCGCGGTAGTAGTTTGGCGCACCGACCTCTACACCGCTGAGGCCAAACGCCAGCTCGCAGATACCTCCACCTACTGCCCCCTTGACCATGACCCCACCCCCCACCACCAAACCATCATCTCCCAGACCGTCCATAACCTCATCACCTCGGGGGATCTCCCATCCACCACCTCCAACCTCATAGTCCCACAACCCCGCACCGCCCGCTTCTGCCTCCTGCCCAAAATCCGCACCTCTACAAACATGAATCTGAAAGACACAGTTGATCATGTGTATGAGATACTGATGTTCTGAACTAGCTCTACGAATTTATAAAAATAATGAGTAAACTCCCATTGCAGTTGGTATTCATGCAAACCCAAGAGGAACTACTAGACTAACATAAACATAGAGATTCATTGTTAGTTATGTTGGAGAGGACCGTGTATGTTGCAAATCAGTAGCCTAAATATAATTGAAATGTTTCAGCAACATGGTAACTCAACTTTCTTATTTGTGCTATTTGTCTCAAATTTAACAATGGAACTCAGTATGCCCATAGACACCAGTGCCCAATGCTAGTTGTGAGCAATAATGTACATAAGAATGTCCAAAAATACAGCAACCTTGACTTGTGAGGAGTGGGCGTGTAAAATTCAATTCCATTATTTCATAACAACAGTTTGGATCATGGCCTTTCTGAGATTTTATACAGCAAAGATCAACGCAATCTCAAAATCAAAAAAATCTCCATAATCATTTGCAATTCAACCAGATTAGCAGCTGCTGTACCTGTTATTATTTTCCTGTTTTAATCTGCTGTAAAAAAATAAAGCAACTGGTTCTCTGCAAGTTGGCTTATCTCCTCTTCAGTTTCATTCTGATTGTTAGAAAATGATCCATCATCCAATGTCATCATCAAATCAATGAAAACAACATCATATGTCATGTGACCAATTAACTCAAATCTTTATGATTGAACAAGGATCTTTGGTGAAATTGTTGCCTGGCAACTATAGAAACTGATTGAAGTTAACAGGGGTTTTCTAAAGTATCCGGAAAATACTCAAGTTGGGTTTTGTATGTTGCTGATACTTGCAAATGTTGGCGTGAGTCTTAGCCTCTAGCTTATTGACGGGCTGTTTTTCCAGGCATGCAATGGCACTTTGCATCTCCATTTTCTATTATGTAGGAGATGTAAAATGTGAGAGATATGATGAGGAGCAGTGGCTCTCTGCACCTCAGGGGACATTCTGCAATATGTGACAATAGAGGAACGTTGAAGCCCGAGCAGCTATAGCTATACAGTATTATAGACTTGATTCAGTTATAAAATAAATTAATCATATAATTTGGTTTAGTGTTTAACTAATTAATCAAATCTCAGGGGATAAAATTAAAACTAACTCAGTAGAGGGTATGAACAACGAAAGGTTCTGAACTTTCATCAAATTGAACTCTTACGTAGGTGCATAAGAAAGGATAAAGTACATTAAAAGCTGAGAAACAAAAGCAAACAAAAAGGAGAAGAAGAAAAAATGTTAATCTCTCATTTTCATTTCATTTTAATTAAATAGCCAAATTTAAAAAAAAGGTTATCTTGGGCTGGCATTGCAGGTTGTATGCCATTACTGCATTTTCAGGGGACTTTGCAGAAAGCATTACAATCCTAGACAACCACATCTGTAGTACACTTCTGTGTAAGCCCCCCCTGAATCATCAAGGGGCATCACCAATGGGGGAAGTTACTTGGCTCCATTGATCCTGGGAGCTGTCAACCAGCCTTAGTAGTGGAGGTCTGGTTTGTGGTCAGGAGCAGGAGGGTATGACTATAGGTCAGGCAGCGTCCAAGGTGAGTACTGGATAGCTTCTGTCCTTGTCAATTATAATGCTATCTGTTTGAAAGGGAGCAAATTAAGAAGTATGGATGAACAAATGGACTGTGGCACCATGGTGCAGAAGGCCATTCAATTGGAAGATTCTGTCTAAGGATCTTTGGTGAAATTCTGCAATGCATCTTGTAGATAGTACACACTACTGCTAATGAGTGCCAATGGTGGTGGAAGTGAATACTTGTAGATGGTGACAAACAAACAGGCTGTTTTGTCCAGGTGTCAAATTTCTTGGGTGTCATTGAAGCTACACTCATCCATGCAAGTGAGGAATATTCTATCACATTCCTGGTTTGAGCCTTGCTGATAGTAGACAAGCATTGGGGAGCAAGGAAGTGAGTTATTCGCTGCACTATTCCTACCTTCTGACCTGCTCATGTATCCACTGTCTTTATATAGTGAGTCTAGTTGAGTTTTCTGGTGAATGGTAAGCACAAAGATTTTGATAGTGATGTTAATACCATTGAATGTCATGTGGTAATGGTTAGATTGTCTGTTGTTGGAGATAGTAATTGCCTGGCATTTATGTGATGCACTTGTTACTTGCCACATATCTGTCTAAATCTGGAAATTGTCTAGATTTTGTTGCATTTGAACATGGCCTGCTTCAGTATCTGAGGAGGTGCGAATGCTGCTGAACATAGTGCAATCATCAGCGACATCCTCACTTCTGACCTTAAGGTGGAGGGAAGGGAATTGATGATGCAGCTGAAAATGGCTGGGTCTAGGACATGACCCTGAGAAACTCCTGCAGAGGTGTTCTGGAGCTGAGATGACTGACCTTCAATAACTAGAACCATCTTCCTTTGTTCAGGCCATGATTCCAACCAAAGGAGAGCTTGCCTCCTGATACCCACTGATTCCTGATACCCATTGATTGGCAGATAGATGCCAATGTTGTAATTGTACTGGAAGACCTGGATTGATGATATATGTAGAATTAGGAATGAGGTTCAGCTGTGAGAGCTGAATGGTGTAACTTAAAACATTATACGGACAACATAATAATCTCAGAATTTTAAACCAAGCCGCATTGACAGAGGGAGAAACAAAAGGGTAGAAGCTTGACTGAAAGAACTGTGTGTGTGAGGCAGGCTTTTCTTCACTGCAACTGAGTACTGAGCTCACAAAACTGTTCTATTTAGACGGGACCCCTTTTCAAACAAACGAGACAGATGTCTTGGTGAATTGATGAAATAGGGCAATAAAAATTGCTTTAAATTAATGACAGTGAGGGGATTCAGGAAAAATTAAATTCAAAAGTAGCGATATAAATAACAATGCTGTGCAGCAAAGTAGCAATTTGGAACAGGCCAAAAGTGTAAAGATAACAAAGACAGTAGGGTATTACTGAACAAAGTAATTGAGTTCATAGCATAACTGGAAATTGATGGATTTTGTCTATTACTTATTGTGTGACATGATCGCAGAGTTACAAAGGTTAAGAACTAAATATTCCAGGATGCTTGATGCTTAGATGATGGAAGCAGATGACAAGGGAGAGAAGGACGTTAGCTGGGAGAATGAAAAAAATGTAATATCAATTTAGGCAGAGCTAGAAAAACGGGAAGAGGCAGTAAATAATGATCAGAGTTGTTTATAGATCCCTTCACGGTAGTCAGAATGTGAGACATAATTTAGATCAAGAGTTCAAGAACACATGAAATATGGAAAGTGCAGTAATCATGGAGGAATTTAATCTCCATAAAAACTGAGCAAATCAAATTTGCAGTGATAATGTTGAGGATAAGTTCATGCAATGGATATGAGAAAGTTTTCGAGGTAAGATTATTGAAGAACCATCTGGGTAACAGGTAATTTTAGATCAAGTACTCTGCAATGATACAGAGTTAACTAATAATCTTGAGGAGTTTCCAGAGAAGCATGATGGTAATACTTACAAAATGAATTAACTCTAAAATTAGGATATAAAATCGGAGCAAAGCAAATTTAAAATTATAATAACCATAGTTGGACCTGTTTTATGTGTGACTTGTATGTCTCATGAAAATTAATTTTTTCACAAACTATTATTTCTTGAAATCTTTACTTTTGCTTATCTACTATCATACCTTTCAGAGGCTACCCCTTTGTCACTATCCATGCCAGTGATTGCCCCTGGTAGACCAGCTGTTTTTCTTGCCTGCCGTACAACCTTTGTAACTCTGCGATCATGTCACACAATAAGTAATAGACAAAATCCATCAATTTCCAGTTATGCTATGAACTCAATTACTTTGTTCAGTAATACCCTACTGTCTTTGTTATCTTTACACTTTTGACCTGTTCCAAATTGCTACTTTGCTGCACATTTAACTGACCACAGTTTAAAGCAAACTTTGTGAAACCTCTGTGGAATAACAAATTAATTGGCACTGAAATTACAATTTGAGGGAAGTATGGACAGCAAGCAACTGAGTCAGCATCACAAAATTTAAATTTCCTGTTCAATTCTCATGTCCATGACCATTTTATATTGGGTTGAGGGATTGACGGCCAGTGAACCAACTTGGAAGGAAAATGGAGCCAAACTCTAGAATAGACACTGGAGTTTTTCTTTTAATTTACTCATGGGGCATGGGCCTCACTGGCTGGTCAGCATTTATTTCCCATCCATAGCTCTCCTTGAACTGAATGGTTTACTAGTCCATTTCAGAAGGCAGTTGAGAGTCAACCACATTACGGGGTGTGGAGTCACATGTAGGCCATGGCAGATTTCCTTTTCTGAAGGACATTAGTGAGCCAGATGAGTTTTTCCAGCAATCAACAATGGTTTCATAGTTATTAGTGGATTCTTAATTTTTTTTCAAGTGAATTCAGATTTTACCATCGCCACAGTGGGAACTGAACTAGAGTTCCCAGAAGAACAGCTGAGTTTCTGGATGAACAGTCGAGAGATAATACCACTAGGCCATCTCAGAATACTTTTGAGAAGAAGAGCAGAGAAAAATAAAAATAAATTTGAGACACCAACAACTAGAACTCTCTGCCCCTGTGTATTTCATCTCAGAATACAGCATCTCATGAGAAACACAAACTGGAAAATATGAAATCACCAAGAAGTTAAATTATCCACATATTCCATTATTGCCGAGAACATATAAACCATTGAACAACTTTGTATTAAGTTAAGTATCTGACACCTCAAGGACTTTCCTGTTTAACTGTGTAACCTTTACCTTCCCTGTCTGTACCAGAAACTCTGCCTTTTAAACTAATTGGCTCCTTGATTTTTTTCAGTGAACTACATTTTGTTGTGGTTCTGTTCACCGAGCTGGAAATTTGTGTTGCAGGCGTTTCGTCCCCTGTCTAGGTGACATCCTCAGTGCTTGGGAGCCTCCTGTGAAGCACTTCTGTGTTGTTTCCTCTGGCATTTATAGTGGTTTGTCTCTGCTGCTTCCGGTTGTCAGTTCCAGCTGTCCGCTGCAGTGGCCTGTATATTGGGTCCAGGTCGATCTGTTTGTTGATAGAATCTGTGGATGAGTGCCATGCCTCTAGGAATTCTCTGGCTGTTCTCTGTTTGGCTTGTCCTATAATAATAGTGTTGTCCCAGTCAAATTCATGTTGCTTGTCATCTGAGTGTGTGGCTACTAAGGATAGCTGGTCGTGTCATTTTGTGGCTAGTTGGTGTTCATGGATACAGATTGCTAGCTGTCTTCCTGTTTGTCCTATGTAATGTTTTGTGCAGTCCTTGCATGGGATTTTGTACACTACATTGGTTTTGCTCATGCTTGGTATCGGGTTCTTTGTCCTGGTGAGTTGTTGTCTGAGAGTGACTGTTGGTTTGTGTGCTGTTATGAGTCCTAGTGGTCGTAGTAGTCCAGCTGTCAGTTCAGAAATGTTCTTAATGTATGGTAACGTGGCTAGTCCATTAGGTTGTGGCATGTCCTCATCCCGTTGTCTTTCCCTGCGGCATCTGTTGATGAAATTGCCGGGATATCCGTTTTTGGCGAATATGTTGTAGAGGTGTTCTTCTTCCTCTGTTTGCAGTTCAGTTGTGCTGCAGTATGTTGTGGCCCTTTTGAACAGTGTCTTGATGCAACTTCTTTCATGTGTGTTGGGGTGGTTGCTTTTGTAGTTTAGGACTTGGTCTGTGTGTGTGGCTTTCCTGTGTACCTTTGTGGTGAATTCTCCGTTCGGTGTTCTCTGTACCATCATGTCTAGGAATGGGAGTTGGTTGTCCTTTTTTTCCTCTCTAGTGAATCGGATTCCTGTGAGTGTGGCGTTGATGATCCGGTGTGTGTTCTCTATTTCTGTGTTTTTAATGATTACAAAGGTGTCATCCACATATCTGACCCAGAGTTTGGGTTGAATTTGCAGTAAGACTGTTTGTTCTAATCTTTGCATTACAGCTTCTGCTATGAGTCCAGAGATGGGTGAGCCCATGGGTGTGCCGTTAATTTGTTCATATATTTGGTTGTTAAATGTGAAATGTGTTGTGAGGCACAGGTCCAGTAGTTTGAGTATGCCGTCTTTGTTGATAGGTTACTTGTCTTGTTGTCTGTTCTGTATGTCCAGCAGGTTGGCTATTGTTTCTCTGGCTAGAGTTTTGTCGATCGAGGTGAACAGTGCCGTTACATTGAATGAGACCATGGTTTCTTCCTTGTCTATGTGTATATTTCTGATGATGTCCAAGAATTCCTGTGTTGATTGTATAGAGTGTCAGTATCCGCTGATCAGGTGTTTCAGTTTCTGTTGTAGTTCTTTAGCCAGTTTGTGTGATGGTGTCCCTGATAGTGATACAATGGGTCTGAGTGGGATGTCTGGTTTGTGCACTTTAGGTAGTCCATGGAATTTGTTGGTGGTGTTGCTTTCAGGTTTCATTCTCTGTAGGTCAAACCTGGTTATCTAGCGACAACGAGCACCCGAGCTACAAATCTTCTCACAAACTTTGAACTACATTTTAATTAAGTGTGACAGCCAAATGTTAAAATAAATACAAGTATTTATTTCTAGTGACTAAAAGGAGTTTTAAAAATGAGAAGCCATTTATCTTAAATTGTAAAAATATTAATGAGATATCAAGAAGGCCAGTGTTTGGTCCTCAGCTATTAATAATCAAAACTAATTTCTTTGATAAAGGAATCAGATAATGTTATCAAAGTTGGCTGATGATGAATAGTGAGGTGTGACGATAATTATGAGGAGGATATAATGAGCTTCAAAGGGTAAGTTGAGTGGATAGTCATGAACATAGCAGATTTAACATGGAGTTATACAGTTCTGTGGGAAAAATAGGAAAACAGGATACTTTGGAAAAGGAAGGACTGATAAATATTGATAATGAGGAAACTATGTGTTCTTGTACATAAATCAAAGAACATTTCTAAGCATTTGGAAGGAAAATTGATATCTTAGTCTTTCATACAAAGGGATAAAGTACAAGGGTAAAGACTTCTCAACACAATTGCATAAAGCTTTGCTGGGAACATACATTGAATATTGTGTACAATGTTGGTGTCCTTACACAATTTTACACATTGTCAGGTTGATGCCAGTGTTGTAACTCTGCTGGAACAGCTTGGCTAGGGGAGTGACGAGTTCTGGAGCACAAGTCTTCAGTACTATTGCTGGAAGGTTGTCAGACCCCATAGCCTTTGCGGTATCCAGTACTTCCAACTGTAACATGATATCATTTGGAGCAAACCGAATTGGCTGAAGCCTGGTATCTGTAATACTGGGTCCAAGGCGGATCACCTGGCATTTTTGGCTGAATATGGGCAAGTTTAGCTACAAATGCTAAAGGACTGCTGAAAAAGGAGTAGTCAGTCAAAGAACAGTTGTTTGAAAAGTAACTGGTCAAAAGACAGCCGATTGAAGATTTTATAGAGTTTCCTAGTCTCATAGTGGAGCTTAACCAGAATAAAGAGAGAATTTATTTCTGGGCTGACCATCCTCTGGCCATCAGTAATACCAGGTACCTACAGCCCTCATGGTATAGTGGTAATGTCCCTACCTCTGGATCAGGCAGCATAGGTTCAAGTCCCGCCTATTACAGAGATGTGTACAAACATCTGTGAACAGGTTGATTAGAAATTTCAACACCAAGTATCTGAAACTACTTGCTCTCTTCACCTTTTACCAACTACATCACTATTTAAAGCACATTTCAGCATTTTACTTCCTGTGGCCAAATTCAAATCATCCAAATAGAGTAAATCCTTTGACCCAGCATTTACAATTCTTTAAACTCTCCTGCACTTTAAGTAATGCTTGTTATCTCTAATCCTTTATGCCTCATGACTTTTTCACATGAGTTACAAATTCCGTACTCCTAATGCCATCCACAGTCCGGTTTTCTTCACAGTCTGTGCTTAGACCTCTTTGCAAAACAGTGGTATGTTAGTGAAACTAAAACTCATGAGATTAAAGGGACATTCTGTTAAGAAAGAAAAAAGTGACGTAACCAACTTTAATAGGGCACAGAAGCTGGGAGAGGGCTGGAAATGAATGTATATATACATATCTCTGAAAGTGGCAGGACAAATTTACAAGCATATGAGAGCCCTTGCTTTTATTAAGAGAGAAATAGCATAAAGAAACAAGGAATTGAAGACTGATTACACCTTAGCTGTTTACGTCTAGACAGTACAATCTAAGAAGGATTTCTCAGCCTAAAGGAGAGTGCCAAATAAATTTACACTACTTTATGATTCTGTTTTCTATGAAGCATGGAATAATATGAATTCTAAGGGTTAGAGAAGGGAAGCTGTATTATAATCCAACCTTTGACCTGTCCAGATCAGAACCTGTTTGAAGTTACAAATGGTACTATGAGCCTTCTCTTTGCATGGGGCATAAATGAGGAGCTTATGAATGTCATCAATCACGTTTAGTACTTGTACAAGCAAATTTTGTGAGAAAATTCTCCTCTCGTTTTCCTGCTGCTGAATGTTGAAGGTCTTCCTGAATAAAACATTTGTTACCTAACTTCTCGGCATTAAATTTCAACTATCTGTCTGCTAGCCTACCTCAAACTGAATGTTTACAGCCTGCACAGTTAACCACACTCCTTATTTGTGTCATCTTCAATAATTGTCATTGTGCTGCTTTACTGCAGTCCAGATTTATAGCAATGCCATGCGCTTAAACTTTAGACCCGTACACAGTATCTTAACCATTTCTAAAATAAATCATAAATACATCTACATTATTTATCATTGTGCACATATTTTTTCAATGTAGTCAATTAAAATGATCACCTGACATGCCTTAATTTGCAAACCAGGTTTCTCATCTTTAGTTAACCTATGTCTTAGCAAATATTGATTTCTGTTACATATTCTGTTTTCTGGAAACAATTCCATTCTTACTGTAAGACTGAATGCAAAGTACTGCAGTTGCTGAAAAGGTGAAATAAAAACAGAAACTGCTGGAAATACACAAAAGGTCAAGCAACATCTTTGCAGAAAGAAAGGGTGGAGTTTAATACCCCTTGTCATGAGTTTAGTAGTGTTCAAAAGGTGGCGTTATCTTTTCAGTGAGTTAAGAGAACTGTTGTGAAAATCAAGGCAAAGTATGCATTTAAATCTACAATATTTACTTTTGCTCAGAAGAAAATGTATTTTTTTCACTTTTAGATAGCTCTATTTTTACTTCATTTCTTTACTGCATGTTTACACAATCCCTTTAGATTTACATTTTGTTGCATGCCAGATTTTCGCCATGCCTCTTAATAGCCTTTCAAATATTTTTTGTATCTTCTTTATATTTTCTGTCTGGCATTTTTATCTTTAGTAGTGTTGCATCTACATTTGCCAAATACCTTATTAAGCCTCATTTTAATTGTAATTTCTCTTCTCATCCAAGGAGATTCAGCTTCTGTGGCAACATTTCAGTTTCTTATGGGAATATGTCCAGTTTGTATCTTTTTCATTTTCTATTTGTTTTCTTTTGTGCAATATCTTAGTTGCCAATTTTTTTCCAGTTTTCTTGGGTTAGTTCCCTGCTAAGCTAATTGATATTGGCTTTTTTTTTGTCTAGTTAAGTACCTTTATCTTTATTGTCTCTTGCCATTTCGATGTTTATTCCAAACTTAATTATGTTATAATTACAGATTCTTGGATGTTCCCCTATACTTATTGAACAGAAACATAATGATCCAGAAAGCAACTCTGATGACATTACAGAAATTCCTTCCATTCTTTGCCATTACTTTACTTTTATCCCAGTCTGCCTTTGGATAATTAAAAGTGGTCATTATTACAGCTCTGTTGTTATGAATGTTGAGTGGACAGAAATTTTCAAAGCAGAATTCTTAATCCTCACAAACATTTCAACAAATCACCATTAATTTTATGGTTAACATAATTCCTAACCTAATACTATGGTGCTGATATGGGAGCACCTTCAGCCCACAGTCTTTAATGCAGCCAGAGACTGCATAACAGTGTCACAGTAATATGTTAAGTTAATAGGTGTCCACGGGCTAATCGAGCCATCTTTAATGCTCTAAGAATTCTATGTTGCTGTGCTAATGGTGTCTATGTACTGTGAGCCAGAACCAACTATCCCAGCTGGGAGAGATCATAAAGCAATCTCTACTGCAGCAGAAAGTAACTTTTGACTGATCTCGTCAGGAAACTTATTTGCAGTCTGTGAAAACATAAATCCTCCTCTGGGACTCGTGTATGAATAGAGCTGATATCGGCCAGCATATAAATGCAGTTCCACTCTATCATGAGGCTTAGGGGAAATAGCTGGATGAGCTAAATAACATTCAACTCTAAAGCAATTAATGATTCATTGGTAGTCGACAGCCAAATATCCAATTTACTAACCAGAGACTTTGTGTCTTTCTGATGCGAGAAGAGTAATTGGTGCTTCCATTCTTCCAAACTCCTGAGAAACATATAAGACATTATGGACACTTGCTTGTAGGTCTCAGTTTATAAACCACTCAGTTTGGAGGGCAAGAATACTTGCCTCAAATATTGCTGAGTCCCTTCAAATGGATTATGAAATAATATGTGACTTCATTAATAGCTGAGAAGTGTAAACGGTGTCCCATTAGAATAAATTATCATTAGAAGTTATGACTTTTGTCCTGGACAACAACATATATTATGTTTTCATTTTATTTCAAGGACCATTTCCTCCACACCCCCGGATATAACATGCCGGCATACCAAGAGAACTAATCCCTATAAGAAGAAATCTCTCCATAGCACATCTCTACAAATTGAACAAATCACCAACTCCCACAAGGCAGAAGAGAAAGCCTATTCTTGTAAGCTTTCAATCCATTATAGTCAATAAGCCTCCTACAAAAGGAAGTGTGCGAGATGCATCTTTGTGAAATTTTATTAGGCTATTATACACTTGGAAAATGAATAAAGACATGAGGCTAATTGTCTGGAGAAATATTTTCCACAAGTATTGGGTGTATTTGGTGAATTAGATTATATTTATGCCTCTGCTGTGCAGTTTGGACAGCCTCCTGTGGCTTATTTATTTTCTGGTGTTTTGATTTGTGTATCCCACATGTGGCTACATTATTCTGTGCACGCTTAAGTGGGAGAATAAAGGGCAGAATTGAAAGGACAATGAATGCCTATGTTTTAATATCTGTTAATGTATTCTAAAAGAAAAATGCAGTTTTTCTGTAGATTTTTTGTTTTAATTTTGAGAATATAATTTAAAAATTTATCTTGCCGTAGAAACAATACACATTGAGTTTGTGTATTTATGCCTGAATCAACTTGGTCAGACTTCTAAATAAATTATTGTCCTGACATAGCCAATATCATGGAGAATGCTCTACACCAGAAACATCCCAGAGATCCACTATAGGTTGTATTAGATTGTTCCTTTTTGATATCTAAGCTTCTTGCATCATTTTAAACATTCAAAAGATCCATTTCACTTTTGACATGCATTGTAATTAACCCTGGTCTGTTTATCTGAGTTGCTTTTCATGAATCTTTCCTCAGGGTTGGCAATCATCGGTGATGGAAATAAGATAACTTATGTAAACTGCATTAAAGTAGCAAATCCAGGTCATAATTTAATCATTTGTACTAACTGAGCCATTAGGTATCAGGCAACATATGTCCTGTGAGCAACCACTGCCCTACAACATAACTGGTAAACCTAGATGAATGATGCTATGTCCTTGAATTTTCAGCAACCCTAGTAAATAGTTATCCCGTCTGAGGCATAGCACACTGCTTGCACAATAATCATAGAGTCATAGTCAAAGAGTATTGAAAAAGACTCTTTGGTCCAACTAGTCCACGCCATCCATGTTCCCAAACTAAATTATCCCCGCCTGCCTGCATTTGTCCCATATCCCTCCAAATCTTTCCTATTCAGGAACATATCCATATGCCTTTTAAACATCATAATTGTGCCTATATGCACCACTTTCTCTGGTAGTTCATTTCACACACGAACACTATATACGTAAAAAGTTACCCATCATGTTCTTTTTAAATCTTTCTCTTCTCACTTTAAAAATATGCCCCCTAGTTTTGAACTGCCACGCCTTAGGGAAAAGATACTTATCATTCACCTTATTTATGATCCTCATGATTTTGTAAACCTCAAAAAGGTCACTCCTCAATTTCCTATAGTCCAGTGAAAGAAGTTGAAGCCTATCCAGGCTAGTTTTATATCTGAAACCCTCCATTCCTGGCAGCATTTTGGCAAATCTTTTCTGGATCCTTTCCAGTTTAATAATATCCTTTTTATAACAGAGTGACCAGAACTGCACACAGTACTCCAGAAAAGGCCTCACCAACATCCTGTGCAACCTCAACATGACTTCCCAACTTGTATCCTCAAAGGTCTGAGCAATGAAGAGAAGCGTGCTAAACACCTTCTTAACCAACCTGTCTATCTCTGGTGCAAATTTCAAAGAATTATGTATTTGAACCTCAAGATCTGTTGTTCATAAACACTACCCAGGACCCTACCATTAATTGTTTTGCTTGTTTTACCAAAATTCAGTATTCATCCAAATTAAACTCCATCTGCCACTCCTCAGCCTACTGACATGATTGATCAAGATCTCTTTGTCATCTTAGATAACCTTCTTCACCATTCACTATACCATCCATTTTGGTGTCATCTGCAAACTTACTGCACATGCCTCCTTTATTCGTATCCAAATCATTTATATAAATGACAAACAATATGGAAAGAGTATAAAAAGGAAAGCTGCCTCCCAGCACAGTTAGCTAGCTTGGAGAATAGGAGATCACCAAATCAATGACTCAGATTTCTGGTCTAATCGGTGGACAAGTTCACATAAAATTGACACTTGTTATTGTGAGCATTATTAGATTAGATTACTTACAGTGTGGAAACAGGCCCTTCAGCCCAACAAGTCCACACTGACCCACAACTACAGGCAATTTAATAGGGCCAATTCACCTAACCTGCACATTTTTGGAGGAAACCAGAGCATCCAGACACAGGGAGAATGTGCAAACTCCACACAGAAAGTCACCTGAGGCAGGAATTGAACCCAGGTCTCTAGCACTGTGAGGTAGCAGTGCTAACCACTGTACCACCATGCCACCCACTTAGATAGGTATGATTTTTGCAGTATTTTAATGTTGTACTTTATTTTGGGTATATTCCATTATTAAGACTGTCTTGACGTCCAGAGAAAACTTGATAGACTGGGAAAAGTGGCAATAAAAGCATAGAAGCATAAATAATAAAAAAAAGAAAAGATTTGGCAACAAGAATTTAGGGAATTAGGCAGCAGATTGAAAAGCAGGATCTCAAAGACTGTGATTTCTGGATTACTCCTGACACCATGTTCTAGTGAGTATAGCAATAATTGATAGAAAGAATTAATGTAAGCCTGAAGAGTTGGTGCAGGGCTTTAGATTCCTGGATTTTTTGGTCCGATTCTGAGGAAAGTAGTACTTGACGGCTGCAACAGAGCTATTATCTCTGTGGGGGGATTTGTTAATGCTGTTGGTGGGGGCTTAAACTTATTTGGCATGGGAATGGATATGCAGTTGTTGTACAATAATGAGTTATGCACGGACAAATGTAGAAGGAAAGGCAAGCTATTTAAGAATAAACAGTCCCTCATGTAAATTGTGATGAGGAAATGTATTTTTCTCTCAATCATTACATTGTGGAATTCTTATCCCAATACAGAGATATCGTCTAATAGTCAGCTTTTATTTTGGCACAAGTAGAATGTATATATAAAAACCTGGAAGTCTTTTCTCTAGCCTGTTGATTCATTTCTGTTTTTGCTTTCCTGTACAGCAGTAGATACAGGATCATTGCAAGTATTTCAGGGCTGAGTTAGATAATAACTGAGTTAAGATTAAATACATTTTGACTGGCAATGAGAATGAAAGGGGAAAGCAGGTAGTGAGATGAGTTGAGGCCACAATCCTATCAGCCAAAACCTTATCAATTGGCAGAGCAGGCTGAAAGGGCTGATTGGCCTATTCCTGCTCCTAATTCATCTGTTTGTAAGTAAATTCTGCCTCTGCTAATATAGGAGCTGAGACATCATCATCACATCGCATATGCACCATCCTGACATGAAGCTGGCCACCAGCTCCATTCCTGGGAAGGATGGGGTCTACGGCCTACACAAAATTGGTGGGCGGCACGGTGGCACAGTGGTTAGCACTGCTGCCTCACAGCACCAGAGACCCGGGTTCAATTCCCGACTCAGGTGACTGACTGTGTGGAGTTTGCACGTTCTCCCCGTATCTGCGTGGGTTTCCTCCGGGTGTTCTGGTTTCCTCCCACAGTCCAAAGATGTGCAGGTTAGGTGAATTGGCCATGCTAAATTGCCCTTAGTGTTAGGTAATAAGGGGTAAATGTAGGGGTATGGGTGGGTTGCGCTTCGGCGGGTCGGTGTGGACTTGTTGGGCCGAAGGGCCTGTTTCCACACTCTAAGTAATCTAATCTAATAAATAGTAAGTAATCTAATCTAAAATTGAAGCTTGGTTCCTTCAAGCTCCTTGATAACAATGTGGCTCTGTAAGTGCACCAAGCATTTTGATATGCATAGCCATCATTGTTGGCAAAAGTGAGGACTGCAGATGCTGGAGATCAGAGTCAAGATTAGAGTGATGCCTGAAAAGCAAAGCAGGTCAGGCAGCATCCAAGGAGCAGGAAAATCAATCAAGAATTCCTGATGAAGGGCTTTTGCCCAAAATGTTGTTTTTCCTGCTCCTCGAATGCTGCCTGACCTGCTGTGCTTTTCCAGCACCACTCTAATCTTGACTCTAACCATCATTATTGTCTTGTGTATTCCCCCACCTGCTACTATGGAGAATAACTCATCTGTCACCTCATCCGCTAATAATTTGGAACAAGAATTATCCTTGCTGTCACTAACCCATGTCTATTAGCTCACCATGTGCAGCTCCTGACTCTAGGCTATCTTCTAATAACTTATATATGGGGGCAGAATCTTAGCTGGTGGCTGCAAGTATCTAATAGAGTATTGGGCTTTCTTCTCAAGAGATCTAATGTAGCTCGGGTACTTTACAATTAAACTCCAATGGCTCTTCAGACAACAGTTCTTGAATATCTAGATTTGTGATAAGGTGATGATGGATGGGTTGGAGTGAAATGCAAGGGCTTTATGGCCACTATCTACAGCTGACACTTCTTGCAAGAGAATGGGCATAAGGCAGGAATGTGCCATATGTTTTTAACAATTCCCCGAGGTAACACTCACAACCAGCCCGTTGTGATGTTGACCCTTCTCAGAGGATGAAGTTTTTCCTGCCACCAGCTAATCGTCTGCTGCTCACTGGGGTTATGTACTGCCTTGTTCTCCAAGAGAAATGTGGAGAAATGTGTTTGGAAGGTGTCCCTGCTAAGGTCGAATATCAACAGGCAAGTGAAAGCCGCAAGAGGCAGATATGAGGAAAGCAGGATTAGTAGATGTGTCAAGTGGAGTTGGAGTATGTAAATATGAGACATGAGTGATGTAAGAAGCATGGTGCCATGGTGCATTGAACAGCTTGAGAAGTTGGTAGTGCACTGGATGCCCTCTGAAGATGTTTGCATACACTGGCCTTAACCATGTACATGAGGTCATTGAACTTTCTCTGGCTAACCTCACAGCCAAACTCTGTGAATTCATATCTACCTGCTCCCATTCTCTTGACAATGTAGTGACATGGCATCTCTTCTCCCTTCTATCTGATTTGCCTGCATCCAAAAAAATTAGAAGCCTTATATCTATCCTGTAATTCAATTATTTTTACTTTCCTTTTGGGTAAACCTTATGTTAAAATGTTGCAGCAAATATTGTTCCATGACAACAGTATGCCTCTTAAGAGAGGCAGGTTGCTATTCAGGCTAATTCTTCTTGGGTCCTTACTAAATGTACAGACAGACAATAGTGCATTCCACATGTAAAATGATGGCTACATGAAGGTTCCACATTGCCTATTTCAGTGGGATCATGTATTGTGATCTCCAGACCCAAAAACAGGCCTTATTAAGTTACATCCATCTCACCATCACTACCAAATGCTTCACCCCCACTGGACCCTCCATCTTTATTCCCTCTGTTTGAGTAACTACATTCAATACACTTCTTATGAAAGCCATACATTATACAATTCCGAAAGATAACTAATAGGACTGTATTAACTGCCCATTTATGGAGAATTTAAGGAAAATTATGGTGATTTGTAGCGTGCATGGCCAATTAATGTTGCCAGTTTGTGTTCTACAAAAATTGGAACAATTGGTGAGTTATCCATTCCCTCTTGTGGCATGAACAATGGTGAGACAAATTGAAAAATACAGTGAAAATGAAAAAAAAAATTATATTCGCACATTGAGGAAAAAAAGTTGTGATTTTCCTCTCAAGTCTTAAATGGCAACTTTAGAATCAGAGTAGTGACTGTTGTGTAGTTGCATCTCATTATGCTCCAGCTCCTGTCTTACAAGCCCCATCTTACTTATATACCATTTTCAATTCTCACCTTCTTCAATGAGAGACTAGATGGCGGACATTCCTAATATGTAAATCAGAGTTGGTACCTGGAAGCTGCAGCTCACTGAATGCTTCTCTCAGTCATCATTCATCCAACCTCTTCTTCAGAATAACTTCTCTGCATGCTCCATGGCTATCATCCTCTGTCACCATTTATCTGTAAATCGACATTGGCAAATCACTATCTTCACAACGTCATCATGCCTCAACTCTCACATCACGTCAGCCCTTCAACACTTTAGAGCTCAGGGGCACCTTTGACTTTAATGCTTCTTCCAAGCTGCTTTGTTGCAATTCCCATACCTGTACAGAATGTATCTAAAGCTCTTCGCTTGCTTTCTTAGTGCTCAGTTGCTTTTCTAATTATTTGGAGGCTACTAGCCTTTGTATTCTTCATGTTGCTTTCTTTGTGCACACTCACTGACTTCAGCATGCAATTAGAGACTGTCAGCCTTTGTGTGCTTTGTGTTTCGTCCTTAGCACATAGGATCTTTAGTGCTCAGTTACAGGTGATGAGCCTTTGAGGTTTGCATTGCTTTTCAGTGCAGCAGCAGAGGCAGGAAGCTTGTGGTGATAGGGAGCACTGAACAGTCAATCTATCAGTCAGATAGGGGTTAGTAATGTCACTGAACACCCTGTGCCACATATGTCAATGTCACCCACTTACATGTGCCAATAGATTGTGTGGCAATTACATTGAATGCACTTCAAGTAAACAGCCATGTGTGAGGTTCACTGGGGTCCTCCTGCCCACAGGAGAGAAGAGGAAATTAGTTGTCAAAAATGGATAAAAGATTGTGCAGAGTAGAAATAAGTTACCAGTAATATTAATGGAGGAGCAGTGTCGCATAACACAATGAACCTGACTGGGTTGGTTGGACATTGATGACTTTTCATTCCCACATAAATTGATACATTCTTCATTGGTCAAAACCAGAATTTTAATACAGAGCAAGGAGCTGATGTTCATCCCCTCCCTCACAGGTATCAGATCTCTGAATCTAGCTATGGGCTATTTGTTTTCTGCAATGAGATGACTGAAGTGATGAAGTATAATGAAAGTGGGTACAAGCTCAATTAGTGGTGCTTCATGAGGAGCAGAGGTGCTGAGTATCCCCAGTGAGTAGGTAATAAGCACAGAGCGTAGGAATGGTCAGGAGTTTGGAAAGGTGAGGTAGAAGGGAGCTGTAGAATGGAAATTTAGCAATTTGGCAGACAGGTTGTTTCTGGTGATGTGGTCACTTGTGGCTGTCAGTCTGGAAAAGGACTGCCTTCCTCTGCAGCATCCCATTCACCAAACCTCCAGGTCCCATTCTGTGAAATGGGAAGCTCGCTTCCATTTCCTTAGGGCTATGGCCTGAATGCAAAGGCTCAGGCTTTATAGGAAGAGGGCCATGTTCCTAAGCTTTCATTGTCAACAGGGGTGTGCAGCTGTATTTTGAATATGACAGCAGAGGCATGAAAGTCAGAAGGTCCCCATGGTGGCAGGCACTTCTGCCTCTCTTCCTTTGTGATTTCAGAAGAAAGGCACCAAAGAACCTGACTGGATAATAAAAAGGTGACAAAGAATTGGATGAGACAGTTACCCTTAGTAATTATGGTCCAGGCACCATGAATCTCACATGACAAAGCATTTGAACTGAAAATGTGAAAGTCCTGTGCTTTATTTAGCTTTTCAATTTTGATAAAAGCAGTCACTCTGTCAGTAACCTGGCCACCTTACTGTTATTGTATTTGACTGACACCATTGATACCTACTTACATAGTCAGGATTTGGACTTTGGACCACGGACCTTCAGGTGACTATCCTCCAAGGCGGACTTTGGGACAGGCAACAGCGAAAAGTAGTCGAGCAGAGGCTGATAGCTAAGTTCAGTAGACATAGAGAGGGCCTCAACCGGGACCTTGGGCTCATGTTACACTACAGGTGACCACCATTGCACTATATTCACAGACGCTCCTACACACACACACAGGCACTCCTATACACACACGTACACACCTATACACACGCATTCCTACGGACACACATACTCCCACACTCACACAAGCATCCTCTCACAGACTTAGAGCACTTTACACTCACATACACATATATACACTCTCTCACAGACACTCACAACTCCACCACCGCTGCCCCCCCCCCCCTCCCCGCCCACACACACACACAGAAACCCACATGCACACATACACATATACGTTTGTGGTGAATTTGTACTTGCAGAGTTTCATTGTACTTTGCTCAAAAACTGCATGAATCCATGTAAGACTATGTTAACTCACATTTTAGATGAAAATCAATCTAAACATTATGGTGCAGACAGAGAACACAGGGGGCTAACACCTTCAACATCTTAACATCTTATCTGGGCTGATACCAACTCTGACAATTAACCTGAGAATATAACTTTTAAAAAAACTTTTCTGATTTACATATGAAAGAAGCGAAACTATCATGGTCATTCTAACAGATGAGAGACTTAACAACCAATCAAGGTATTTTTCAATATATAATTTCAGTTACATCACACTGTAAACTTTTGCTATAAATTCTGTGTCTTACAATAGTGCTTCCACCTGATGAAGGAGCGGCGCTCCGAAAGCTAGTGCTTACAATTAAACCTGTTGGACTATAACCTGGTGTTGTGTGATTTTTAACTACTTGCATTGTAGCATAGTGAGCACTTTAGCATAATGATTAAGCAATAGAGCTAGTTATACAGCAGACTCAATATTATGGCTTGTGTGGCACAGTGATAGTGTTCCTACCTTTGAGACAGAAGGCGTGGGTTCAAGTTTAATCTGCTTTAGTCTGGTTACAAATATCTACAAGATACTCAGCTAATGGATATTTTGATCAAGAAACTGCTTGACAGTTAAAACACAATTTACTCAAATTTGCACCTTATGGAAAGAAATCTTCCATAAGTTTGACCAATATGTTATATCAGGCTCAGAGCAAAGTAGTGAACCTTAAATGGCCTAGCAAGCCTAGCATAGCCATTTAACTAACTATGATGACAGGGGGCACTCTGGATGCCAACTTCAAAATCAGTCCATCAAGAGAAGTGACATGTTCACTACACTGTTAATCATGCTGCTTTGTCTTAAACAAAAACAGCTAGACTGGGCCTGCAATAATAATCAGAGAACCATCACAAAGAAAAACCTATGTTATCTCATCCCCACCTTTTACATGCACATCTGTTCTTGCCAGTTTTGCTGAAAATGACCATTGTTCAATTCTTCTGGGAATAAAATACCACCTTCAGACAGAGGACAGTTTTCAGCATATTGCATGAGCTCTACCACTTTGTTAATTTTGTCAGATCCAAAGCTAGTAACTCAAAACGTGTCATTCATGAGGCATAGCAGGAGGACTGTCATTGAAATAGTGGATCAGTTTTGAACTGTGAGGAGGTATAGTGTGTCAATGCTGTGACAGATGTATCTAAAATGCGGTGCCAAACATATTTCAAGTCACAACACATCTCTGCATGCATTAAAAGCTTCAGAAGCATCATATTAAATACAGAATGAAGCAATCCCACAATCGACAGATTCATCAAATCCTGGCAATCCTGCCAGTCCTCCTCATGAATGGGGATAGACAAATATAGGATGAATAATGGGGGAAGAGGACCATCTGCACCTTCAGTGATAGAGTGCCCAGCATATCAGTTCAAAATACTGGAATAAAGTATTTGTGACTACTTGTAGCCTGACAAAAAGAAAAATGTCCTGTCCACAAACTGTTGGTTACTGCATCATCAGTAGGGGATCATAGGCAATAGTATTATATATGGCACTTCCTCACTCATAACTTGATTATTCATGCTCAGGATTAAGTCTGGCCTAGACCTTGAATTTAACATGGAGAAAAGAGGTGAATTCCAGAGATGAGGTGATCATGACTGCTCATCAGCCTTTGTCTAAGGAATCCTTGTAAAATTGAAATCAATGGGAATCACAGAGAAAACTGCCAATAGCTAGAGTCATATCCTGTATAAATAAAGATAATTGTGGGAATTGGTCATCTCAGTCATGGGACATAACAGCAGGAGTCCCACAGGGCGGTGTCATAGGCCCAACATTATTTCGTTGGCTCATCAATAATTTTCCCAAGGTTAATAAGGTCAGAAGTGAGAATGTTGATTCATGAATCTATAAAACCTAAATAACAGATGGCCATGGCAGTTAAATGGTAAGCAATATTCATACCATATAAATGCCAGGCAATGACCATCTCCAAAAAGAGAAAGTCTAACAACATCTGCTTGATTTTCAATGGTGTTATCATCACCTAACCCTAACTCTTAGTGTAACATCTTCAGCCTTTCTGCTGACCAGAAGCATAATTTAATGAGCTATATAAACAGGTAGCAGCAAAAGCAGGTTAGAAGCCGGGTGTTTTGCAGTGAGTCACTGAGTTCCTGAATTGACTGAACACTGTCTACCATCTATATCAATCTAATAAGTGAGTATTTTCTTGATCATCTTGACATTTGACATGTGTCAGGTAGATTGGTTGTCTCAATCCTTCTGATAGTCTGTGAAGGAGGATAAAGTGAGGACAGCAGATGCTGGAGATCAGAGCTGAAAATGTGTTGCTGGAAAAGCGCAGCAGGTCAGGCAGCATCCATGGAACAGGAGAATCGACATTTCGGGCATAAGCCCTTCTTCAGTGCTGTGAAGGAGGATACTCACACAATGTCTTAGGCAGAAAATGAGCTTCATCCTGATAAACAATAAATAGGTTTATTACAGATCACTTCATAATCAGTTATATTACATTTAAGATATATTATGACTTCTTGTGAGATATTAGGCTCAACGTAAGCAAAGTTCAAATTACTATTACTAAAGCATTAGTGCATTGTATTGATAACAAAGAGAACCAGCAGTAGAACTGGTTAGGATACTGGTTAGCTTCTCCCAGGGACAATCCTTTATATCCTGACTTGATCTCCTCATGTCAGCCAGCCCCTGTGAGTACTAACTATCTAACTAAACAAATCTCATCACTTGCCTGGATGCAGCTTCTACAATGCTCAAAAAGCTTGATACCATCTAGGGCAAAGCAGCTGGTTTGATTTTCAACATTCACTCACTGCCAAACCCACAACCTTAGTTACCTTGAAGAACAAGGCAGTGGGCATATGGGAACAACGCCACATTTCTCACCAAATGGAACTACACCTTGTATGTACTTTTTTGTGCAGAACTGCAGCACAAAAAGATGGCCTATTACCACCCTCCGAAATAGTGATTCCCACACTCTAACTGAATAATAAAAATGTCACACTCCAACTTATCTGCAATGATATAACTGTCCTTCATTATTTTTGACCCAAAGCCCTGAAACTTCGCACCTTAACATCGCTATGTGTACACACTTTCTGTATCACAGTTCACTCCTTTTTTAAGAGAAACCTTTGAATACTGCATTTAATACAGGTTTCCCTGCTATAGGAAGGATGTTGCGAAACCTGAAAAGGTTCAGAAAAGATATGCAAGGATGTTGCAAGGAAAGTTTGAGCTATAGGGAAAGAAGCTGGATAGGCTGGGGATATTTTCCCTGGAGCATCAGAGGCTAAGGGGTGACCTAATTAGAGGTTCTGGATTTAGGTTTGCTCACTGCGCTGGAAGGTTTGTTTTCACGAAAACGAACCTTCCAGCTTAGCGAGCAACTTTACATCCAGAATCTGAACCCGAGCTACAAATCTTCTCAAACTCGTTAATTAGAGGTTTATAAAATCATGAGGGGCATGGATAGGGTAAATAGGCAAGATCTTTCTCCCAAGGTAGAAGAGCTCAAAATTAAAAGGCGTAGGTTTAAGGTGAGAGGGAAATGTTATAAAAGATGTCTGAGAAGCAATTTTTTCTCACAGAGGGTGGTACGTGTATGGAATGAGGTGCCAGAAGAAGTGGTGGAGGCTGTTACAAATACAAAATTTAAAAGGCATATGGATGGCCACATGAATAGGAAGGGTTTAGAGGAGTGTGAACCAAGTGCTGGAAAATGGGACTAGATTATGGATGTAAGTTTCCTCACTGAGCTGGAAAGTGCATTTTCATGAAAATGAACCTCCAGTTCAGTGAGAAAACCTACATCCAGAACCTTAACCCAAGGTACAAATCCTCTCAAAACTCGGGACTAGATTAGATTGGGATGTCTGGTCAGCATGGACAGTTGAACCGAAGAGTCTGTTTCCATGCTGTACATCACCGTGACTCTTTGACTGTATAAATGAAGGATGAATAATAAAAACTGGCTTTGCCAGAGGCATCCACGTCCTGACAATGAACTAAACAAAAATCCAGAGAAGTAATATTTTCCTGTGAAACGGTTTGGATATTCATGACTTTTATTACTTATGTTCTTATTCAAATTCTTCAAATGCAGACTCAGAAAATATTTGATATCACACCATATTTGAATTGTTAAGCAGTTTTATTTTTCTACACACCTCAGAGTACCATTTGTAATTAAATCTTACTTATTCCATTCTGTTACACTTTATTTCTCATGCAAAAAGAAAATAATAATGCTGTTACACTATTCCACATCAATGGATTGTATTACTTGTACTTTCAGTATCTTTATATTTTCTGTATGCTTACATATGTTGTCTTAAATCCAGAGAGCAACTGCCTTATTCAGTAAATCCATTATTAATTTTCAGACAAATTGACCACCTAATTCCCATACCCTTTCAAATGGGACACAACAGAACCTTAACCTGTGGGCGGCACGGTGGCACAGTGGTTAGCACTGCTGCCTCGTAGCGCCAGAGACCCGGGTTCAATTCCCGCCTCAGGCAACTGACTGTGTGGAGTTTGCACGTTCTCCCCGTGTCTGCGTGGGTTTCCTCCGGGTGCTCCGGTTTCCTCCCACAGTCCAAAGATGTGCAGGGTCAGGTGAATTGGCCATACTAAATTGCCCATAGTGTTAGGTAAGGGGTAAATGTAGGGGTACGGGTGGGTTTCGCTTCGGCGGGTCGGTGTGGACTTGTTGGGCCGAAGGGCCTGTTTCCACACTGTAATCTAATCTAATCTAATCTAAACAGCATAACTTGAGAATGAGCCTGACTGAACTAGAATGAGGACATGCGTGAGCTATCGTTTTTCTAACTAGCTTTAAGTGCTTGCAGTTACTTGATTAAGACACCATCAGCAGAATTGTCTATTACTCAGTAAAGGTTTGATGGTGGATGAGGAAGTGAGCTCAGGGAAAAGTCAGCTTTTCTAAAACAAATATGCAGTTCTCAGAACCAGCGACCTTTCCGCTTTTGGCCAAACGCACTTCCACCTTTTGCCAACCTCCCTGCCCTTTGCCCATGACACACCAGCCTCCCTCCCTCTGTCATTGTCTGGGTCACATGCAAGACTACTAACACTTGATCACAGTTATTGCAAAGGGTAGACCAATATTTCTCAAAGAGGACAGAGCAGTCACTACTCACTCCAAAGTTCCGTAAGATAATTAGTCAGCTCAGTGTGGGCCTCTGTTGCATAGCCAGGAAAT
Organism: Chiloscyllium plagiosum; assembly: GCF_037043375.1. NCBI lineage: Eukaryota > Metazoa > Chordata > Chondrichthyes > Orectolobiformes > Hemiscylliidae > Chiloscyllium > Chiloscyllium plagiosum. The sequence goes on from NW_028270149.1 coordinate 62,501,581, forward strand.
TATTTCATGTGCAAGGTGAGGTGAATTGGCCATGCTAAATTGCCCGTAGTGTTCGGTGAAGGGGTAAATGTAGGGGATTGGATTTGGGTGGGTTGCGCTTCGGCGGGTCAGTGTGGACCTGTTGGGCCGAAGGACCTGTTTCCACACTGTAAGTAATCTAAATCTAATCTAAAAATATTTTTTGGGTATGGTAGATGTTCTCACCTTTTCGTTATGGAGTTACAGAAAAGGTATATGTTGATCTGAAGAAGTTGTGAAACAGTGGAAAAAGATTGAGATAGTTGGTACTTGAGAAAGTTATGTTCTAAATGTACCAGGAGCCTTTGATGAGATGAATTTAATTGAATATGTGTATAAGGAAAATTTCAATCCTGTGGTTATTTTTCACATTACAATATAAATAAGTGCTTTTGCATGTAAACAAGAAAAGATACAAGATACAAAAAAGTTGTCTTGACAGGAAGGTTTTAAATTTTATTGATTGGTTGTTTCCTCGATATCAGCAAGAAGCCAAAGAGGTGAGCCTACCTTCGCTATTTCGAGAGCCTCCATCAGATTCTCGAGCATTCAGGAAGATAATTATCTGTCACTGAGGCTCAAATTCCTACCTCCAAGATCTACCAACCAGCTAACAACACCAATAATGTTGCCCCAGCAGCAACACTAGCAGCAGTAACCACTGCTGAGACACAATCAAGTAAGGACAAACATCCTGGTTGCTTCCCTCAGAAGAATTGAGACAAAGGGAATGTGGCAGTTGGTGAAGGAAGTGGAGTGCTCTTTTCAATGGATGGAAGGAAGGACTATAGATTGGTCACACCATGTTCTATCAGGAGTGCAGTGCCCTCCTCCTGAGTATATAAGTAACCTGTCTGGTTAATGGATAGTCTCTGCATGTAGTAGTGGGAAGAGTTCTTTATTTGATCCTTTATTGGCCGTTTAAAGGCCCCAAATGACCTCTAAATGGGAAGGCTATCCTCCACCTTGGCCACTGATTAGTAAATTGCATGGAATGAGAAAACATTTGGCAAGTTCACCTTCCATCCCAATTCTTGACAGAGTCCCACTCTACTGCCTAACCCCTTAAATTGCCCCTAATGTTACTGCAGCAAAAATCATTTCAAGCACTACTTATCAGATTAGTTTATTGTCACAGGTATTATTCACTATATCTTTTTGTTTTAATTACGGAATGTGAAGACGTGTTAACCTCCCAAATTGGTAAACAACATTCCTCAAAACAGCAGCAAGCTGTAAACTCTATAGAGTCTGTTCCAAAGAAAATCCCCATGCGGTAGCAATCTGAGAATATGAAAAAAAAACAAATAAAACTATTATAATTAATAAAGCTGACATTGGTCACACTTCCAGAATGAACACTTTAATTTGTGTAGTTAGAAACAGTTTCTCAACCGAAGAGAAATATAGTTCCTCATGACAACATTTTCTAATGAAAAAATAAATCTACAATTTTTCTTTTTAACTGATTAGTGCATAACTTATTTGCCAGTGAAGCCAGACCTATAAATATAATCTTGAGTCCCAGATCTTACTTTAGTTAAATTGTAAAACCAAGATCGATGTGAAAAATATTCCAGCCTCAGGTGTTTAACCAGTGTAAGACTTCTGGAGCTTCCAGGGCACTGACCACACTCTGGTCTATATGTACTGGCATCTGACATCCACTAGACTCTCAGGACCCTCATGGCACCTCTCCAATCCACTTGCAGGATTCTTCTGTGCTTCAAAGTTGCACTTCAGTGTGCACCAGCAACTCGCATTGAAATGTTAGTGAAAGGACCCAGCTCGTGGATTAGCCTGCATTTCAGGGCTACTTGCTTACTGGTTTAGCATTTGTTTGCCTTGAATCTACCTGGATATTCACAGGGTTGCTGCCTTGCTCGATTTGCTTTTTGCCCCAACCCATATCACCCAGCAGCACAAAGTGCTTCTATCCTACCTTGTCTTTTACAGAGACAAAGCAGGAACCGCATCATGGTTGTCAGCAGCCCTCAGTCAGGTAAAGAGAGCCGGTCTTCAATAAGGGGGGTCATTGCACAACAAGTCAAGGACAGCCTCCAATATCAATTCAGAGATTTGATCACAGTCAGTCGGCCACTTGTGGAATGGAGGGTAAGCACTGTCTCCTCTCTTTCGGGCAGGACATCGGCCATCTTTGCCTCTTTCAGCTCTATTCAGGGCTGTTTCAGGGAGTGATTGAGTGGGTTGAAAATGTGTAACACAAATAGAAGTGCTTTTATTGGTGTAGATAGATGGATTGATGTTGAGAGCAAGGGAGTAATCATTGCAAAGATCATGAATTAGTTAAAGGTGGATTAAGTGGGTGAGAAGAAGTGAACAATTTGTTGCATGTAATAATGAGAGGCATAGTACTTAAGCTTTGATGAGTAGGGGCAGTAACAGAGGTAGACTGACTGTAGCAGAGAGAAGATAAAAGATTGTTTTCATTAGAGAGAAGGTTGAGAGGTGACTTAATTAAGACATTTAAGATAGTCAGAGGGTTAGATAGGGTGGTCAGTGAGAGCCTTTTGACTCAGATAGTGATGGCTAGTACGAGGGGACATAGCTTTAAATTAAGAGGTGATTGATATAGGACAGATGTCAGAGGTACTTTCTTTACTCAGATAGTAGTAGGGGTGTGGAATGCATTGCCTGCAACAGTAGTTGACTTGCCAACTTTAAGGGCATTTAAATGGTCATTTGGTAAACATATGGATGAAAATGGAATCATGCAGGATAGGTAAGCATCAGATTGGTTCCACAGGTTGTTGCAACATTGGTCCAAAGGGCCTGTAGTGCACTGTAACGTTCTATATTCTATGTTCTATGTTCTAGAGGCATTTACACTGTTAGAGTGAAGAATATCATTAACCTTTTCCCTACACTGATGGGATTGCTTTGGACAACAATGACCAGGTAGGTAAAAGTGTTGTGGCTCACTCCCTTTGTTATTTCTTCCCTTCCCCTCAATCTCACTAACCTCTGCCTCCCCCAACTTCTCCCTTTCCCAATTAGTGCCCACCATTATCATAGTCCCTATTTCGGTATGAATCGAACCTGTAAATGGTTTGCTGCAACCATTTACAACTTCTCTGGTATCCCATCTTTTGTTTCTTTATTTGTCCTCTTGTGACTGTTCTTGCCCCATTATTTCTTTGTCATTCATTCACTCCTATTTTCCATCCTGTTTCTGACTTTCCCATACTTTTCCATTAGTTATTTCCTCCACATTCTCGTTTCATGATTTGGAGATGCCGGTGTTGGATTAGAGTGTACAAAGTTAAAAATCACCCAACACCAGGTTATATAGTCCAACAGGTTTATTTGGAAGCACACTGAAAGCTAGTGCTTCCAAGTAAATCTGTTGGACTATAACCTGGTGTTGTGTGATCATTCTCCTTTCACAATGCCTGAACTTTTTAAAGTCTTTACATTTTTAACATTTCCTAGTTCTGTTAAAAAACAAACAATTGAAAGTTAACTTTATTCTTCTTCTATCCAGAGATGTTGCCTGCCCTACATTTCATATTGCGAGTGACCACAGCATTTTTCAAAAGGATTCATCATTCAGTTTCCTCAAAACATCTTTACCTGTTAGATTGGCATGTTTTTCTTTATAATCAGAATTTAGAAAGTTATTAGAAAGAATAAAGAATTGGAAGAAATGTTTCTTTTTGATGAAATTGTTACCTTTTATCTTCCAATAAAAAGATCTTATCTCTTATGTTTTATTTTTGGCCTGCATATGTCAGGGAAACTAAATAGTTTGCCTCTAAATTATTAATTGATTGACTGATTAACAGTTAGTAAATTCTGACAGTTTGAAGATTAAATTCATTCATTAGATTTATATTAGATTCAAAGGAAGAAATGAATACCATACTGATCTGATTGCAAAGGTGTGTATATCAACAGGATTGCTATTATCTAAATCAAAGTCTACATAGGGTTACAAAAAGGGAGAGTCACATTTATAATACAATGCTGCTTTTGGGAAAAGCTGGTTTTGGCTGGTTTGCAAATGTTGAAAAAATTCAGCTTGCCTTTCCATCACTGTCATTCTCAACTAAGTTGTATTCAACTAAAAGTAAACATTATGCATTTGGAATATTGAATGGTGAAACTTTTTTGATAAAAAAACGGAACAGCTGTGGATTTTTGTATATTACCATTGTCTGCTAATGAGGAACATTGAAAAATTCAACCTTTATGAGGTAGTATGCATATATATCAAACTCTTGTGAGAAAACTTGATTTTCTTTTTGCTTTTCTCCAGTTCATCTACACTGTCTTAGAGACGTAAAACAAGAGGAACAGAAATAGGCGATTCAGCCCTTTGAGCCTTCTCCACTACTCAATATAACCAGGCTAATCATCCAACTCAGTTTCCTGTTCCTACTTCCACCCTGTATCCTTTGATCTCTTTAAACATAAGAACTATACCTATCTCCTTCTTTCAAAATAAAAAGCAGGCTTTTCAAATCACAGAATAAACAGACAGGAGATGCCATTATGCTTAGTTTTCAGGCTCAAACAAAAATTATAAATATCTCCTTCACGTTATCCATTGGTAAAAAAAACGTAGCGGCTGGATTATCTCATTCCTGGCGAAGTGTCATTTTCTCAGTTAAGCTTCATGGAGAACGGTCAGCCATCAACTTCTCATGCAATTGTCTTTTTTTTATCTCATTAGTTATGCAATGAGCCTCTAAGCTGCCTGTCTTGTGGAGGCGTGCAGCAGGAGATTTTGACAGTCTTGCATTGGTGTCATATTTAAACACTAGCGCCACGTACTTCTGGAGCTGAAAGCCAGGAACTGTCCTTCACACTATGGTCTTGTCTGTTTATCCTGAATGACACTGACTAGAAATCAATGTGAACTACTCGCTTTGCCAAAAGGGACCTGGATCTGGTGGATGGGTGACTGAAAGAGGGCAGTGCTTTACCTGCAAGCCACCAAAGGAGGCCACGCCAGCACACCTAGCCTGCCTCGACTTGGAGATAATCCCAGGTTAGTGCAGTTTCTGGACTTAAAAGGAATACCCAGCAGTGTCATAAGAAGCTCACTGAGCCTCTGTGATCCACAAAGGTAACAGCCCCACTTTGTTTTCTGCTGCCTTACACAACAGAGCCAACTCTACTCGCTCAAGCTCTGCCACTTCACACATTGATCACCAAGGATCGTAGACTGCAGGTCTCACTACCGCATGTAGCATTTTCACACCACAGCTCTCATCCACCAATTTTCCCAAATTACTAATCCTTCTTGCCCTCTGCACTTTGTGTTCACTCTCTGGGACTACTTCAACACTTCTTCTGCCCCTGCAACAACATTAAAATCTCTCTCATTCACTTCTACCCATTGTGGTCATTGCAGGAAACAAATCCCATAAATGGCCATGAGGAATGGTGGCAGACATTAGCTTCCTCATCCCATTACAGGATGTAATGCTGCAAAAAGGCGGAGAAGAGGGGTAACCACTCATGTCGGGATGCAAAGACTTCCCATGGGCCACCAGCTGAGTAAGTTTCATTGTACTGTGTTGCACAGCTCTCCTAGTATCATCAGGATTGATTCATTCTTATTCTAAATAAGCTTTTCATAACTAATTCCCACGCTTAAGCAACTGCTAGTAGAACTAAATGAACAACTCTGAGAAAGAGGCTACTAACCTTGTGGGCGGCACGGTGGCACAGTGGTTAGCACTGCTGCCTCACAGCGCCAGAGACCCGGGTTCAATTCCCGCCTCAGGCGACTGACTGTGTGGAGTTTGCACGTTCTCCCCGTGTCTGCGTGGGTTTCCTCCGGGTGCTCCGGTTTCCTCCCACAGTCCAAAGATGTGCAGGGTCAGGTGAATTGGCCATACTAAATTGCCCGTAGTGTTAGGTAAGGGGTAAATGTAGGGGTATGGGTGGGTTTCGCTTCGGCGGGTCGGTGTGGACTTGTTGGGCCGAAGGGCCTGTTTCCACACTGTAATCTAATCTAATCTAAAAACCCTTAAAGATCCCTGGAATCTTTTTGGAGGTAGACAACCTGCCTCAGAGGGGTCAAAAACACTTCAGCAAACAATTACTGCCTGAGCAATGTAAAATCCACTCATGGCTTTCGAGGACAACGCTGTTCTCTGGCCTTCTGGCCAGTGAGCGGAATCATTCACTCCAAGTGGGAGGTGATGGCCTAGTGATTTTATCACTAGGTCATTAATCCAGAGACTCAGCCGACCATGGCAGATGGTGGAATTTGAATACAGTAAAAATCTAGATGTTAAAAATCTAATGATGACCATGAATCCATTGTCGATTGTTGAAAAAGCCCATCCGATCCAATCACATCCTTTAGGGAAGGAAACTGTCATCTGGGCCTAGTCTAGCCTAAATGTGACTCCAGACCAACAGCAATGTGGTTGACTCTTAACTGCCGTCTGGGCAATTAGGGACAGGCAATAAATGCTGGCCCAGCCAGTGATGCCTGCATCCCATGAATGAATTTTTAAAAAAATGTAAAATTCTGGACAATATTCTGTTCTCAAACAATAACCTGCAAAATCATTGAAAGTATATTTGATGCAGCACTGAGGATATTTCTCATCTGTTGGCATAACAAATGATAGACTTTGAGCCAAATACCTCCTCTAAAATATTACTCCGCTATCTGCAAAGCTCATCAGTGATTACCACAGATGATGCTCCTTTGTGTGTAATTAATTACAGTTGCACCAACTGATCCAGGTCTTTTCTGGGAATACTCCAAAGCATTGACTTGCAAGTGGGCATTCATTGCTTTAAATGAAGAGGCATGCAGATTACCAGAGAAAAAAACTCTAATAGTGGAGAACACCCAAGCAGAATTCAGATGGAGAGCACTCATTGTTGACTACATTGGAGAGAGAAGAGCATATATTTTTGTTCATATTAAGAAGATAAAATGGAATGAATTAAACATTTTTCAGCCTAAGAAATAACAATACAGATGACCTAAATACAGGGTCAAAAATGATCTCTTGTCTGTCACTTAACTTTTATTCTTCTTCTCTATTTGGAAGACTTTAAAAAGTGCATAGCTGTAGTATAGTTTGAAAGCTCATTTTTCTCTATCTAGTAAATATGTCGGTTGCATTGAAAATGAATCATGTAGTAAAGCCCTTATTTAAAGTTCCTGTCAGCCCATCTGTTTCTTTTATTATAAATGCAACGAGTGAGCTCAAAGGGCCTCTTTGTCACAATTATTATTTTAAATATTTATTACTGTTACAATATAGAGAGATGTTAGTCCTATAAAAATGTTGCTGAAGTTACAATATATAAACAGAATCTGACAATATCCCACCATGTTGCTGCATCAACACTAAATGATGTTGAGTTGCGCTGCTCCACACTACTGCTGCATAAAAGTGAAAAGAAAGACTCATTTGTTTAGATGTCCCAAAGCACTTCACAGCCAATGAAGTACCCTCAAACTGTAATCATTACTCTAATTCATGTGGAAATGTGGAAGCCAACTTGTACACAGCAGGCTCCAAACGCAGCACGACAATAACGATCAAATAATCTACTTTTCGTGATATTGGTTGACAGCTAAACATTGACCAGGCCAATGAGCAGAACCTCCCACAGTGCCTATGTGATGTCATGGGATCCTGAACCATTCTTCAAAGAAAATTTATTTTTTAAATTCCTGCCAGCATTTGTTTCCCTTCGATAATTAGTCCCGAATAAATGACTTGCTAGTCCATCGTATAGGGTAGTTAAAAATCAATCAATGGACTTGGGTCATATGTCAATCCCCTCAGGTCAGGATGGCAGACTAACTTCTTAGAAAGACAGTGAACCAGGTGGGCTTTATGGCAATCAATGATAGCTGCATGGCAGCATTACTTAGAATAATTTTACACTCCAAATTTACTCCCAGCTTGCAAATGTATTAATTATTATCTGTCATGGTGGGTTTTGAAACCATGCTCACAAAGCATTAACCTGGACCACAGTTTTAGTAGTGTAATGATATTATCACTGCATTATGATAATAGTGCAGCATTTATGACAGTAAGCTGCAATGCCAGCATGATGGATCGTGTGCTCAAATCTACAGACTAGAACTTAAACCCACAACCTTCTGACCTAGAAATGAAGAGGTTATCAAAAGAGCCACAGAAGTGCCCAAAGAAGCTCTATTATCTTTCTTTCGTACCACCAATCTATAGGCCATATTGGTAATGACAAATAGAAAATAAATTTGTGATTAAGAAGACAATTTCTACCTTTGAAGTTTCTGTTTTGTAGATAAATTCATTTTAAAAAGTTATTTTTATGCCTTCATCAGACTTTGAAGATTTATGAGTAGCCTTAGTTCTTTGAACAGCTGCTACTGTACAAGATGGTATAATTGTGCGCAGCCTGGGCTAGAGGCCAAACTGTCCCCCACCAGCTCTGCTAACAAAATGATTGCTACATCTATACAATACAGCTTTATTCCAAAAATATTTCTCTGCCCAAGGAAAATTGTCCTTGTGTCAAAGGTATAAATTATTAAGATATGACATGAATAGAAGGTCCGTTAGAATATAAATATGAAAAATGTTAGTGCAATTTTGAGCTCTGATACGTCTGTGACTTTACGTAATTTGTGAAATATATTTGAGATTAACTTCCAAAGCTGCAGGAAATTACAAATTAAGTAAAGCCACCACATTCTTGACTTGTGATATTTATGCAACCACACCAAACACCAGGGTAGTCAAAACAAAACTTCATGCAGCTTAATCATGTAAAAACTGGCGGTCTGTTAATGTAATAATTGAGGTGATCTACTTTTGATGTGATGTAGCATGTAGCAACAGTTTTCGCAGAAGTAGAGAATATTAGAGAATTGGCTAGTGTTAGAGTCTTTGTGATGGAGACTGCATGTGGTTTAACAGAATCCTCAAGTTGCAAAGAATCTATTTTGATGAAGAAAGATAAAAGAAAGGAAAAGGCACTGATGAATAGTGACAGTATGTTTTCTTCTGAGTCAGGGGCTCAAGCCAAATGACAGGGATTGCAATACATAATCTGAAATAACTGCACAGAGGCCAGTATCCCGTCACCAAGTCACCTTTTATTTATTTGTGCACAGTACACTGGCTGTGGTCAGGCAACTCGGAGTCAGTTGCACGAACTGAGGAGATGCTAGCAGGGTGGCACGGTGGCTCAGTGGTTAGTGCCACCCCGCTAGCATCTCCTTAGTGCTAAAGACCCATGTTCAATTCCAGCCTTGGATAACTATCTGTATGGAGTTTGCACATTCCACCTGTGTTTGCGTGGGTTTCCTCTGGGTGCTCCGGTTTCCTCCCACATCAAAGATGTGCAGGTCAGGTGAATTGGCCATGCTATATTGCCCATAGTGTTAGGTGCATTAGTCGATGGGAAATGGGTCTGTTGGGTTACTCTTTGGAGGGTCAGTGTGGACTTGTTGGGCCAAAGGGCCTGTTTCCACACTGTAGGGAATCTAATCTACTCCTGGTTATATTGGTCAGCCAAGGCTTTCCTAGTTGACTCAAGTAAACAATCCCAATCAAGGACCTCATAGTCAATGAGGTCCACCTCATTCTAATCACTACGTAATCTAAACTGACACTTCGATGTGGTACTGAGGGAGTACTGTACTGTGAGAGATTTTGCTTTTTGCAAGATATATTAAAATTTACCTGGTGCTTCAATAGATTTAAAACTGTTGTTCCTAAACAAACATCTCTAAAAATGATTAACAGTTTATTTGTCTATTTTTTGTTTGTTATGCCATGTTAAAGAGTGCGCATCTATAGAAAGTTCAGGAAAAGAAAGATTGATTTGTATAAGTGCACAATTAAGTTATTGAAAGTGGCATTACAAGATCAGAAAGGGGTTAGTAAGGTACAGGGATTTGGGTTTATAAATCGAGCAGTAGATTCAAAAGCTAGAAAATTATATGAGGCTTTTGTTTAACACTGCTTCTGTATCAATTGTTGAAAAATGTGAAATTCTGAGCAGTGCATTTTAAAATGACCGTAAAGAAGGCTTTGGAGTGGTTGTTGAAAAGATTTACAAAATTAGTTCCAGAAATGAGTGAACTCAGTTGTTTAGATACTTTGGAGAAGTTGGAGTTCTATGTACAGAGGGCAAAATTGAGAAGAGATTTGACAATCATCAGGTCAGAGCAGATGGAGAGATTGACAGAAAGGTTGAGAATAAGGGAACACTATCAAAAGAACCAAAGTCCCTTGAGGAAAATGTATTTTATGCAGCAAGTGATTAGGATCTGAAATGCACTGCCTGAGCATGCAGTGGATGATGATTCAAAGACAATTATTTAAGCACCTGAAGAGAGAAGAAGGACTGTGAAGTTAGGGGGATAGGCCGGGCAGTGGAACTAGCTAAATTTTTTGTGCAGTGAGTCAGCACAGACATAACAAATTGTATGCTTTTATGCTGACATCACTCTACTATTCTATGTTTCTTCACATTACAATAGCAACAACAATTTATTGGCAAGGAAATGCTTTAGGATATCTTGAAGTTGTGGAAAGTGCAATATAAAATGTTGGATAAAACATATATATTTATATGTAATTTGGATTAATATTTGATTCGTAGTGATTATTTTATTATGCACTGTATTCTGCATATCCAGGCCACTAATCCCATTTCCATCACACCTACATCAGGTTGATTGCTTTCCAACATTGTTCATTTTTGTCTTTTCTTTCATTTGTTTCATACTATTTCCATCACAAAGATTTCTATCACTGGTCATGTCCTTGATTTGACCTATGTCAGTTGTGCTACCCCTTAACTTATTTGCAGTGGAAGATGCATTGACGTTTTGTCATTTCCATACTTAATTACATCAAGACTTTTTTTGGTCAGCATTTGGTCCTTCAACTTCTCTAAAACTAAATTCATCCAAAATTCTATTGTCTCCATTGTATCCTGGACTGAGTTAGATTCATCACCCCCTCTCACTGACCGACCTGGATTCCAGTTGCTCAATATCAATCTCAACCCTATGACAAATCTTTGTCACCAAAACCATCATTCTTTTCACTCCACCATTTTTATACATTCTTTTTGCCTTTTGACTAGCCGTTGTTCATAGTGTTTTAGTGCACTGGGTCACAGTTTTTACAGTATCTACCCAATACCCACCACTTTGTTTAATGACCTGGTTGTTCTTCTTAATATTTGAGTGTTGTTGCTCTTTGTGCTACCATGGATCTCCTCAAAACATTTTCGTACTTTAATGGTACTATGCAAATAATGGCAGCAGCAAGTTGTTGTGATTTCTGTGATAATTTGGTTCCTTATAGCACATGTACACTGGATAGTTTGTCTTGCACTTAAGTCTAGCTTCATAAAACTAATATAACACATCAGTAACTATTGGGATGCTCTTCACTTTTATGTTTGATGGAATGAACAACACAATATGTGTAGTTTTAGTATAGTTTTGTCCATTGCCCACTTTAGATCAATGCCAGTGAACACAATGAGTACAGCCTGTACTGTTACTTAAATCTACTTCTTCATTTATTGTTTACATTGTTTAACATTATTGCATAAAAGCATGTCAGATTACAACCAAAGCTGTTTCAGATTCAATACTGATACTTATGTATTACCTTCACTTGTAAGGGATAGCTGGGCAGGCTTCAGTCACTCAGAGTGGTGTGTGTTTCTTCTCTGAGCTCTGACGTTAGGGTCATTCTTCTATTATGGTCGTTCCTAGGTTACATTGCTGATGTCTTCAAAATATTTATTTTTATATGTTTTCTTTTGAAAGTTCATTTCTTGCCCAAGTCGCTTAGACTCTAAGATTATTCATCCAAGGGACATATGGACAAAATACATCTGTTGCATTATCCACCCTCTGTCTTAAATTGAGTCGCCTTGATAACCACAAAGGTCGAGAACCCCTTATCACCAGATGCCCACTTAATTAGTGTGCCCGGTTCTGCCATGCACAACAGGGTTTTATTCCTGTGAAGTTTGGCACATTCTCTCATCAGTGTTGTAGCTATGAACCATTCTGGTGCATCGTAAAAATTAATATATAGACAAAGAGCTATAATAGTAATACCAAGATATCTTGTGGAAAACTCGTCAGTTTCGACAAGCTTAATAGTGAGCATTATGTGGCAGTACAGATTAAATGAAGACAGTGTCAATAGAAAAGGCTAACAGAAGAAAACTAAAAATAAACTTTGTGAATTCTGTTGAAAAATTAGGCAAACACCTTGCCAAATTAATACAAAGTTGAAAATGTTGTATATTTTGACATCGCCAATACATTTTTCAAGTTAATGTTTTAAGATCTGAAAAGCATTCAATGCAACAATGCATCATTGAAGACCATAAAAAAAAGATAAGCTGCATTAGGTAGGCAAAATAGACTTGGATTTTCAGTATTTAAATAAGATAACCAAAAAGATAATATCTTCTTCTTAAAATGCATGTGTTAAAGAAGCACAAAGAAGATCATAATAAATATACATACCACATATCCCTAATGCATGCAATGTTTCAGATTCTGTTAAACCACTATTTATATGTCATCTATTTGGTTTAGAATTCATTTCTTGGAGAAAACAAAAATGAATGAGCTACTGAAGAAACTATTCACGGAGATATTTTTACTCAACCTGTCTGGAGATGTTATGACACACCTTGGGAACGGGTGAGACTAGAACTCAGGTAGTACCACTACCATTGTGACATACAAGCCCTAAATAATTCACTACAGAATTCTCACACAAAAAGAGAATCTGGGTGCCTGGAAACAAGTTGGTCAGCAATGGCTAGAATCTCAAAGATTTTATTTTGTTAATTGAACCATTCACTAAAATGATATAGCATTACTCGAACCCCTGTGATGTCAGTCGAAAATTTTGATTATTCATTTATTAGACACTTGAAGGATGAGATTGAAAGAAAAACAGTCCCAATATTTCAAGAAGCTGGAAAGAATGTATTTGATAAGCACTGCAGGGACCTGTAATCTACAAACTTTTTATTAATTCAAACTTTTGGAATATTTTAATTAAAAATTCACTGTCCTGCAGATAAAGAAAGTGTTAGTTTCTCACACAGCACCACTGCCTAGTAAAGACATTGCTTCCTTAATCTAAAAGAAACAGCACTTATGTGGTTGCCTGCTGATTTCCAGGCTGTTATATGATTAAATGACAATTCTCTGCCAATATGTCTAGACATTAATTAGACAGTGCCACACAGGGGTTTTGCATAAGAGAGCTGACAATGTAAGCTGATGATATTGGCTTTCAAATGTAAGGCACTTTTACTTAAACTAGCCCCAAACTACAGCTGCATGATATAAATGAATACAAACATAATTTAGTTAGCCCACTTTACAGCTTTTTGCACAAATGCTGCTTAAAGAAGATAGTAACGTGTTCTGCAAAATACATTGAGTAGCACCTGTCTGTGATGGGGGTTTTGGTTTTTTTATTTGTATGCAGGTGAAATGGAAATACCAGTCAACCATACGTAAGCTGCTCTTCCGTTGGCAACTCTGTCACCTCTGTGTTAAAGTATTGTATGTCGAAATTCTACTTCAGAATCTTCAGCACATAAAATCTGTCCTGAAAGTCTGCCTGACTATCAGAGATACTGTCTTTTGGGTAAGAAGTTGAGGCAATTATTTTCTATATTGTCAAATGGATGTTAATGATTCCTTGACACTACTATAAAAAGGCCAGGTGTGTCTCCCTGATTTGCTGATCAACATAGATCCCTGTACCAACATCATAAAACACATTACCTGTTCATTACTCCTATTGTTGTTTGTGGGATCTCAATAATGTGCACAAAATAGATGCTGCATCTCTTTTTATAGCAGTGACTACATACAAAATCCTTCCCTTCAAAACATAGCAGGAAAAGTGGAGGGAGGGGATGTATATCAGGCAGGTTGGAGATACCTGCTGGTGTCCTGCCACCACAGAAATTCTGTTCTTGGAGAGAAGATCCAATCTTGACTTTCCAGCTGCAACCACCAATTGAGGTCTTCAAGTGATCGATTAATGACTACTTAAGGACTTTTTCAAACTATCACTGCACATTATTGTGTTTCTGATGGGACAAGAACAGTGGCAAGCTTCCCACCTGGAAAAACACAGCATCTTAAGTGGAGGTGATGGCCTAGTGGTATTATCAGAAGACTATCAATCTCAAGACCCAGGTAATATTCTGGGGATACAGATTCAAATCCTATGATGGTAGAAATTGAATCCAATAAAAAAAGTTTTGAATTAACAGTGTAAAGATGACCATGAATCTATTGTCAGGAAAAACTGACACGAATGCTGTTTCAGGAATAAAATCTACTGTCCTTACCTGATCTGGTCAAATGTGACTCCAGACCCACAGCAATGTGGTTGACTCTTAACTGCCCTCTGGGCAAATTAGGGATGAGCAATAAATGCTGGCCCAGTCAGCGACGTCTTCATCCCATGAATGGATTTTAGAGAAAGCTTTTTGGGTTGGGGAGGGGCCTAACCTATCCCAAGCTGGGTGTTATCAGGCACATGCTTGGGCCACTACTTTTGCCTCTAATTCCATTTTATGCAAAGCTACCTCACAACCCTCCACCATAACCATTGCTCCTGGACTTATGCATTGCTGTGCCATTTGAAACCACAACCTATGAGTTGGTGCGGCGGGACATTGCTGTCCTAGGAAGCAATGTCCGAGGAAAAAAATCCATTGTGTGATTACATAAGTATCTGACAGACACAAGGTCCAGCGAGTTTTCCCATTTATCATAGTGGAAGATAAATTTGCCAGTCTTACCAGATTGTAGGATTGCTCTCTGATTTGAAAGACAGACAAGCGGTGGTGGTTTGAATCTGAGAGTCACCATACCTCAGGCAAGGGAGAAGTTGAGATGGATAGTTCTTCACGATAACCTCTGCCAGTACAGAAATTGAACACATGCTGTTGCTATCAGTTATAACATCACAAACCAGCTATTATTCAAACTGAGCTAACCAACCTTTAAGCTTTGAGCAATTGTTTTTGTCTTTCTTTCAACTGTTCATAGCTCATTGGGACATTAAGAAAACACATTAAGTTAAATATGTTAGACAAGTGGGATTTCCAATATGCTTCTAATACAAACTAATTGGGATAATTGTACATTCCATTGTCTTTAAATATTGGACTTTACATGCAGCATAAACTGGGACCATTTCCCTGCCTATAGCGTTAGAAGATGATGCCTTTTTGGTATGTTCAAAAAAATGAAGTGAAATGCAATGAGCTTATAAAGGTAATATAGATGACAGAGAATGAACTGTGTCAATTATTTAGTGTTGGATAAATATTAAGTACAGTATAAATTGATTTTAGTTATCCATCTCACAAAGACACTGATGCCTTCAGCTTATGTCTGCATTTTAATATTGTCTTACAGCAAAACCCCTAGAGCCATTCTTGAATTAGCATGCTGCAGGGTATAGTTCAAATGTCTTTTGTGCAACATAATCTCTAGTTTTGTTACACAGTAATGTCATTACTTACAGAGACCTCAACTGAGAAGTCAGAAACTTTGCATGAACATGTTTAACCCTACCACCGCTCAGTAATGATCAAATTGACAAGATTTAACTAATTGTCATTTCCTAATTAATTGTCACTTCCTGCACAATATGATTCAGAGCTGATGATTTGATATTAATTATAAATACCTGTGCTGCCTGAGGTACAAAGCCACATATTTTGAGGTCCTATATTTTTTTGTGAATACAAAGTGGTGGATGTCAGAAATGGTGGCTCATACCAGGACCAGGCAATTCTTTAGCTAAAAGGTTTAGTGGAATGGCAAAATAATAAATATTTCAAGCTGCTTTCAGAGTTTACTGCTTATATCTATATGACCGTGTATCCTTGTTTCCATTTTATCTTAAAAAAGAAACTATAAATGTGCAAAATTGGGGAGGAGGCCATTTATTTGTTCGAATCTGCTTTGCTGATTGTTAAGTCATGGCTAACCGCCTACTTGAAGTACATTTTCCCTTTTCCCTGTTTGTTAATTTTCTGATTATCTAAATAGCTGTGATTTTCTGTCTTGAATATACTAAATAATTGAGCATCTCCAGTCCTCAGGAATAGTACATTACAAAGGTTCACTGCTTTTTAAGTGAAGAAATTGTCCCTTAGTCTGCAATTGTAAAGCTTGGTTCTTCCCTCTTATCAGAGAAACAGTCTGCCAGCATTAACATTATCAAGCAATTTAAGACTTTTACTGTTTTGATTAGATTATCTCTCATTCTTCTAATCTCTAGGGAATTAAAGTTCTAGTTGTCTCAATCTTTCCTCATAGAACTATCCTAAGATCTCAGGAATCAGTTTACTGAACATTTGTTGCACTCCCTGCAAAGCAAGTATTTGCCTACATATTAACTTTGTATGATTTTTGTACAACCCATCTGGATCCTTCTGAAAATCAATAGTTCTATTGACACTTCTATTTGTTGACATTTTTCACAATTCCCCATGTTATATTCCAACTACTACTTTTTTAAAAAAATCAACTCACTGAACCTATTCATTTCTCTTCACGGTCTCATTCCATACTCCAACTTGTGCAACTAACTTTGTATCATTAGCAAACTTGGATACATTATAAATGGTTGCTTCATTGAAGTCATTGGGTAGAATCTTCCCTTCTGTACAGCAACAGGGGAGTTGGCAAAAAAGTTTGGGGAATATGAAGACTGGAAAAATTGGACACTTGATATTGAGAAAAAAAATCCCAATTTTTGTGCCTTTAAACTTTAAACTGTGACTTTAGAATTTCACAATTGAGCGACGAATAACTTGTGTCAACACATTAACATTTGATTATTAGCTGTACCTGGCTCATTTCTATGCCACTTTTAGCACGTCTTTCTTTCCCTGAGAAACTACATCGCATAAATTTCCAATCTGAAGGTCAGAGCAGGTACTTTGTAGCTGCAGCTCACTGATTTTCATCATCCAACTCTGTCCTCAACAGTGTCTATGGCCACGAACCTGCTTGACATTTTGTCCATGCAATAGAATCATAGGATCCCTATAGTGCAGACACAGGCCATTCAGCCATCGAGTCCACTCAGACCTTCCAAAGAACTTCCTGCCATTTCCATCTGCCCATCCCTGGACTGTGGGTGGAAACCAGAGCAGCCGGAGAAAACCTCAGTGAAACTATGCAAATTCCACACAGATAGTTGACCAAGGCTGGAATCAAACCTGGATCACAGGTGCTGTGAGGCTGCAGTACTAACCACTGAGCCACTGTGCTGTCCTAGGTGGCATTTGTAAGCCACCAGCCACATTAGATCATCACGCCTGATCTCGAGCCAACTACTTCAGTGCTTCGACAATTGAGAGCAAAGGGACATCTGTGACTCTAATGCTGCTGGTTGGTAGATTTGCATTCTGGTGTCATGTATACACATCTCATTAAGTAAAACACAATGTATTTTATGGTCCTTAGCTTCAGTTCGTAGCACGTACTCATTTGGAGTTCACACTTGGGGACAGCCTCCCTCTAATGCTTGCATTGCTTTTGAACATAGATGGAGAGGCAGACAGCTTGTCAGCGATAGGAGCAATAAACAGTCAAGAGGGTTGATGTATTGACTGCGTTAATGTGTACATCAATGTCACACTTACAGCACATGCCAGCAGCTTAGTCAGGAAACACACTGCATGGGTTTCAACTGAATGGTCTTGTTTTAAAGTGAAAGGTGACCAGCCCTTAATAACTGTAGTCAGTCATTAGGTTGTCCGATTTCTCCAGGGACTGGGTCTCAGCCAGTCTTGAAGGTTAAGTGCAACCAGTCCAGAGATTATGGGTACATCAGTTGGCATACTAAAGAGACATCACTGTAGGGGTGGACTGTGCAATGTTGGGGTCCTGATAACTTAATCTAGGGTTGGGCCACATTCAGTCCCCGGGTTTGCTAAAGAATGGTCAGGGGCCTAATCAGGGAGAGGACCGTGGGGCCTTGGGGAAAGCCTGCAATTCAAGTTGTAGACATTAAGGATTATATAAAGGGGCTGAATGGAAATAGGGGGAGACTAAAATTTTACAGGCTCAAAGGGACAGCAACACAAAATGTGACTTGAAAAATGGATGATCAAGCTGTCCCTAAGGTGGAGCCTGTGAATCACTCATGGGAACATAAAGTTGATAGGTTTCCATTTTCCATCCCAAGTGAACTGTGCAATAACAATGCAAAGTATTTGTCATTGTAGGTTGAGTGGCAGAGAAAGTTATTATTTCTTTTTGTGGGAGATGGAAAATTGTCTGAATTTGAGAATTTGTTAGGGGCAATTACATTAATCGAGTATCCATTGATTTAGTAATGCCACTTACTTGATATCAAATTACATTCTTTGGACACATCATTTACTGCCCACGAATGCACATTGTAAATTATGGCCACAAGCAATCAAGATCATTGCATATTCACACTTGCCACCTCCCTATCAGATCAGTTCAGCAAATGTAATTGGATGCTTACTTCACAGTGTTACCTGGGGTTGGCATTTCTGAAACACATTCCATAACTCTCACTGGAAGACAACATTTTGGAGCTGCCACATTCCCATATTCAATGAGAGGAAAAGAAGGGTATTGTCTGTGATTTGCAACGGTGAGGTGGGATGGATTGGATGAAGATCATGGTTGGTTGCTGCCAGAATTCTATTCCCCTCATCTAGCCTACAATATATATTTGGATCAAGGTGAGTACCCCAGAGCACCTTATTAAGGCATGGCATTGACCTTCTTGTGAACCCGCCATGGCGCACTATAAGAGGGTGACTTCACTGTGATTAATGTGAGGGCTCAAGTGTACCCTTAATGAAATGAAAGACAGCGTGAACACAGATTAAGGTTATTCTGGGTCATCGTCGGGAACTGTATCGTCTACTTGAACGGGGCTTGGGCTTAGAACGACTGGGTGGCCAATTCATCTTGATAGCTGGCTAGGTCATAGCTGCTTCTGGATTAGTGCTGCTGGAAGAGCACAGCAGTTCAGGCAGCATCCGAGGAGAATGCTGCCTGAACTGCTGTGCTCTTCCAGCACCACTAATCCAGAATCTGGTTTCCAGCATCTGCAGCCATTGTTTTTACCAAGGTCATAGCTGCTCTCAACTTTATACTACAGACTCATTTCAAGGAATACCTGGAATATGTGACATCTCCCAATTCTCACAAGCATAAATGTATCAGCAGTGCCACTGGTGGGATTTTCTTGAGATTACAGTGATGTATACAAAACAAAAATAGAAATTACTGGAGATACTCAGCAAATCTGGCAAAATCTGTGCAGAGAAAAGAGAGTTGAAGTTTCAGGTCAGGCATGAATCTTCCTCAGAACAGGAAGTTCTGTTTTTGGTTGTTTCAGATTTTCAGCATCAGCAGTACTTTGTTTTCTGACAGTGGTTTATATCCTTCCCTGTGAGGAAGACAGCCAAGCAACCCAGCAAAAGACAGCTGCATCATTGTCGCTTTGCCTGAGTGAAGGTGCAATAGCACTCACATTGCCTTTGAAACCATTCTAAAACGCTTCCACTTCCAACGTTCAAATTTTATGTGATGATTGATGTCAATTTTTGCAGGACTGCCCAACTATTTCGGGAGCTGTCACAATGTGTAAATACTCAAGAACTCACAGCTTCCTGCTTCCTTTAAAGGTCCATGGGCCACACTGGGATGGCTGCTAGGAGACAAGGGCTAGCCCTTCCAAACATGGCTGATGATGCCTTTATGAAACCCTCAGACTGATCCAGAAAAAATATTAACATTGCTCATGCCTCTACCACATACCCATTGTCCCATCAACTGTAAGGCTCCTTAAGATAAGATGCAAATCAAACAAGGTCTGACAGTGACAAAGGCATGAGAGCCATTATTTTAAGAGTGCAAGTAAGCATATATCAAGACTATTTACAATTATGTGTCAATCATTTTATCTACCTAACCTCAGTGTACTTATTCTTTTTTCTCCCTCTTAGTATGTTTAAATCCAGTTCTGACTTCCTTAGCAAGAGTGCAGGAACTAGTCTCTGCAGTTGGCATGAAAGACTCTGGTAGTCATGTCCAGGTCATTTCGGCTGAGAGGATCCAGACCTACGAGAGCTTCCCAGATGAAAGCTTGCTGTCCTTAGTTGGAAGTTAGTAGACTTTGGGATTACAGACAGGGAGAAATGGAAGAATCATCACCTCTAGAGTATCCTGTGAGAAAGTGTTTGGGAGCCCTGTTTATGGTTCTTCATCCCTTGCAACACCCAGTCTCCCCGAGAGGAAGAGGCAACCAAAGTGAGGTCAAAATTCCTGAGCTTCTGTGGCTGCAGCAATGGAGTGCCAGACCAAGAAAGTATCTGGCAGACATTGACAGCACTGGGACTAGATCTCCATGAGGTTTTTAATTTTGCCATGGAGACAGTCAGATGCACACATGCCAGAGCCAGCAGTGCGTTGATAGCTGATCTCCTCAATATTTCAAATCAATTTATTGACTGCCTCTGACGAATGTGCCTGCTATTCCTGACCAGTCTGTTCATTTTCACAAAGTCTTTAACACCCAAGACCATGAGATTGCAGACAAATCAAATGGGTAGTCACTGGCAGCCCCATCAATGCTAGAAACCTAGGTTGTTTCTTCCTTGACTAGCTGCAGAGACATGTCATTAATGTGCCTGCCAGATTATGTTCCTGAGTTGAACCTTGGTAGAGCACTCTCTGAGCTGGTGGAGTCTGCAGGTGAAAACCTTACTAGTGCATCCTCAGCAGGTTCAGTGGCTTTGTCCTCAGAAATGTAGGCAATTTTTTTTCACTGATTGCTGGATGGCGTTTGTACCTGCGTGAGAGAAGAGAAGGAATTATTTGTCTAAAAGTGATAGTGTTTAAGAAATGAATTATCACTGGTCTTAATAGGAGAGTAGCAGAGAACAGCACAAGGGAGCTTGCTCTTGAACATTGAGCTCTCCTAACCCCTTATTTGAGGTGAGTATCCTTATGCCCAGTAGCAACCCCACCTCCACCCCCAACTAGTCGTGGTTCTCTCAGCCTGCTTGTGTGACAATTTTTCTTGACAAGAGAGAAATTAAATGTGATGATAATCAAAGAACAGCAGTCACTGCTGCAGGAGTAGGAGGGATGATAAGGCACCCTCAGTGAGTAGGTGGGAAGTTCAGAGGATAGGAAGGGTTCATTCTCTGGAAGGATGAGGCTCTTGAGATCTATGAATGGATATGAAGCATGCAATAGTGAGAGCTGTCATCCATCAGCCTAGGTGTGATGAATGTGCAGTGGCAGAGTTAGTGAGAGTAGTGCTGGCCCCTGTGAGTATGTGTTATCAGAGAATGCATGGTGCAACGTACCCTATCAGACTGCACACTGTCATTGACCTTCTTCTTGCACAGTTATGTGGTGTGCTCCTTTCTACCAGGGGATGCTGCATTGACCTTAACTGCTATCTCAGTCCAGCTGCTTCAGTCTGGTAGCATGGTCTTCTTTTATAGGCAGCGAGATAAAACGTTGCCCTCCTGTCCACCACCTCATCCACTAGAATTTCCAGGTGCCTTTGGTGAAGCAGGTGCCATAATCTATTTCTGGACCATTTGCTCAGTAATAGCAGTCAAACATTACAGTGTGATGGCCAGTTCCTTGCTTACATTATCTTAATTGGTGTACAGCCAAACTTTAAATACACTGGCAGCAGCACAAACAGCAGAAGGTTCCAGCAGTAGCAAGCACTTCCACCTCTCCAGTTATATCAAGGCAGCATGGCGGCTAAGTGTTTAACATTGCTACCTCACAGCGCTAGGGATCTGGGTTCGATTCCAACCTCTGGTGACCGTCTGTGTGGACTTTGCATATTCTCCCCATGTCTGCATGGATTTCCTTTGGGTGCTCAGGTTTCCTCCCAGAATCCAAAGATGTGCAGGTTAGATGAATTGGCCATGCTAAATTGCCCATAGTGTTCAGGGGTAGGTAAGCTCGGTGAATTAGTCAGGGGAAATGTAGAGTAATAGGGTAGGGGAATGGGTCTGGGTGAGATACTCTTAGGAGGGTCAGTGCGGATGTTATGGGCCAAATGGCTCATTTCTATGATTCTGTGCTTTACTTCCATGAGATAGATGTCAGTGAGTCAGGATGCAAGATTAATTAGGTGAAAAACAGAATATTGTTTGGAAAAAAAAAGTCACTCCAATCAGACATCATGAATCTCACACCACAAAACATCTTAACTCAACTTAATTGAAACTTTCAGCCCATTGACTCTTTTGAAAATAGCTGGGGCTGATAAAATGGGTTTAGACCTCATAATATACTTCTCCAAGTATAAATTGTAACAATGTTGTTTTGATTGTGTAATGAGATTTTCTGTGATGTCTTTATGCACAATTTGATTCCTTTAAATTGTTGAGTAGTTCAATAAAATAGAAGCGCTTAAGATTTTGGAGGGCTAATAGAGCCATAGAAATGTTACAACCCAGAAGGAGGCATTCAGCCCATCTTGTTTATGCTAACCCAAAGACAATCAGAGTCCCTTTCTAATCCCATCTTCCTGCACACAGCCCATGGCCCTACAGTTTACGGTATGTAAGATGCGAATCCAGGGACTTGTTAAAAGAATTTAAGGTCTCGGCCTTCACGGCCCACTCAGGCAGCGAATTCCAGACACATACTACCTCTGCATAAAAATGTTCAACTTCACACCCATTCTAATCCACTCAGCTTGAATCTACGATCCTTGTTTTTTTTTAACTCTCTCCATTACTTTCTCCTCAGTAATGGGAAACCTACGTCATGCAGTGAGCTTGGCAGTGTTTTCAGAATGACTTTTAATGACAAGTGTTTTAATTGCATTAACAATTAGCATTCTAGAATGTTAAAATCCAGCATAGTATTACTGTAAAAAATGTTCGAGAATTACTGCATTCTAGCTAGTTGCACTATAGGTAGTCTACAAGCTTGAAATAATATTTGGCCAATACAGTTGTGTTAGATTGAAAAAGCATAAGTTCTATAATTAATAACTTTGGTATGTTAATCTGTCTCAATCTCAAGGAAAGAGTTAGGTACAAATACATTGACTGCAATTAACTGGGTATGTTTTGGTCTTACAAGCAAGGGTCTCTAAAAGTAATTAAAATATTTCCATCACTGTGATTAAAATTATAAAAACACATCCTAACAAATCCTTACTTTAGGTCTGTATTTCCTCTTTATTAATGCAATTATGTTGTTTTTGTTACTTTAACTGCTATTGCAATACTCATCTCAATGATGGGGAAATGAAGTGAAATGAAATCATTTTGAATCACTTTATGTTTGTGACATGCTCAGGAACAAATCCTCAATTTGTGCACTTCAATTCATTGTTTTTATGTGCAGAAGCTAATTGAAAAATATATTAAACTGAAAGGCAAGGAAGAATAAAACTTAAATCAAACTGTATGACTTCTGTGATGAATCAATTGTCATCTGCAATGAGACTTGAGCCAGCAATTATGGGCAAATTGTTGTTAAGTACATTGTGGAATTTATCACAACAGTTGTAATTACATAAAATGTGATGTTTGATCACTTTCTTTATGCTTACACTTAATATTAATCAGTTCTGAAAATCCTGATTTGTCCTCTAAAACAAAAGTACTCATTAGAAATAAGAGCACTACAAATGTTGGAAATAATCATTAAACCAATCAATGTGAGGTTATTAAATAGGACTGTTATTCTTTCAGGAAATTTGAAAATACATTTTCAAAGGACTGCATCTAATTACCCATGACTTGAAAGCTGACCAGATAAGAGGTGTATTGTCCTGAAGCAAGGAGCTTTTCAAATATCTGTTCTTGTCCTCGTTTCCTGGTTTGAGAAATATTTAGACATAAAGGTATAACAAGACACAAAATTAGAACATCAAAACTGCTAATGCAGATGCTATTATGCATTTGTTCTTTCAAATTGCTGCTTTGTGACAACCAAATTATTTCAATGACCTACATTTCATCTTTGTTCACCAATGAATTGGACATATGTAAAAAGAAGCGTTATTAATATTTTTGAATGTTGTTCAATCTGCATTGTTAAGTTTATTTTAAGAGAAAAAAAGATATGTCTGATGATAACACTTTTTTTTATCAACTTATTAAGCCCACCACATCACAGAAATATAATTTTGTTAAAGACTGGTGAGAGTTTGAGAAGGAGAGTCCTTAGCCTACGCAGGGATGATCATCTACTGTTAGTGTTAATTTACAATGCAAACCAACCATCTAGTCAAGGGAGCTAACTGACCTCCTAAGCAAATGCTAGACAAGATTGAAAGAAATATATGTCAAACATTAGGATTAGACTAGTAAATTCAGTATATTGCATTTGCTGCTCAGTGTGGTCTGCTTTGCATTGGTGAGGGTGAATGTGGATGAGGCACTGGTTTGCAGAACACCCCTGCTCTGTCTGCAGGAATGACGTGGATCTCGGAGTTGTTTACCATTTCAATAATTCACTTTTCTCTCATGCACTATTTCTGTCCTGGGTTTGCTGTAATATCCCAATCAAGCATAGCAGAAGCTCAAAGAACAACACCTCATTTTCCATTTAAATACTTTACTTGAGTCTTGAGATCTCAATATTGAATTCCATTACTTCAGAAACTGACTGCCTTCTGTCTGTTCTCCATTTTTGTTTTCTCATGCCCCACTATCCACCCCCATGGCTTTGTCTTGTTTGTGTATAGTTTACTTTGGTTTTTGTATGCTGTACCCATTTTCTCCCTTTTTTGCCTTCATTTATATCCGTTTTACATCTCTTTTTCTTTTTCACCATGTTTAACAACTTCTTTATCTTTTGCACTGGACCTCTACACTGCCTGCCCCCTTGTGCCTCCTTTGCTTCCAACAAATGTATAAAAAAGTATTTTCCAACACCTTTCAGTTCTGAAGAGGAGTCATGCGGGACATGAAATGTTAACTCTATTTCTGTCTCCGTAGATGCTGCCAAATCTGCTGAGATTCTCTAGCATTCTCTGTGTTTGTTTTAGATTCGTTACATCCACAGTGTTTTACTTTTCTTACAGCAGAATTGGTCTCAAGGTTTTGCTGGGTTTGCAAATGTGCTACCCTCTGGGTCTTTTGCCAATTATCTTATGTCTGTGTCCTTTGGTTCCTGAAACTTCTGTGACCTGAACAAGATTATGTATTTATTTATTTGACTGACCGATTACATTTTTTCCTGCTATAACAAGAACAATCCCAGCTTTTGTTTCATTTCATGACTCATCTGGAATTTCACGCCCTTAGTATATTTAGAAATGTAGCCTTGTGATGTAAAAGGTTGACAGTATTTACATACAGATGTGAGTTTTTTTTAAGATTATAGACTCCAGTAGATGAAAACGGTCTTCAGTGTTTTACTCTGCCACTGCAAAGGTCTCAAGTTCCAATCCAGAATTAGTGACAGCAACCATGGCAACAGATCTCAGCGTGTTTAGTGAGGGAATTGGAAAAACAGGGAAAGCAAGCTATGTCTAACATCTGTACAGAGTTTATGGAAGTTAACTTTACTTTTTAGGAAGGGTATTAAAACCTAAATGAAAAGTAAGTTGTTTTGAAATTAAATGCCTGCAAATTAAAAAGCAACTTAATATTGCGGTAATCTAATAAGCAATCCCATGCTATACTTATGTTGAGATCACTGATTCTTGATATGGGTCCCATTTCTTAATAACGTCGATCTTTGTCTGCAAGGGACAATTTTAAAATTTGTGGATAATAAAACTTGGATGTGCTGACAACTATAACACAGATAGAGTAGACAAAAGAATACACACACCTTGGTGGGCTGGGCAGAGAGGTGACAGATCAGATTTGATGCAGAGAATGTAAATTGAGATATTTTAGTTGAAAGAACATGAGTAGATGAAATGTACAATTCTAAAGAGGGTGCAGAAACAGAGGACCTGGACAGTATATGTGCACAGATATTTGAAGGTGCCATCACACAAGAAGAGCAGTTAGTGAAGCATACAATATCTTGGGCTTTATCCATTGGGACTTAAGAGTATAAGAGCAAGGAGGCGATGCTGAACATGTTTATTACATCTGCCCTCAACTAGAGTATTGCATACATGTTCTGAGTTCCCCACTTTAGGAAAGATGTGAATGCATTGACGAGGAAGCAAAAGCTGTTTATAAGAATAGTTACAAGGGTGAGAAACTTCAGGTATGCAGATAGATTGGAGGCACTGGGGCTGTTCTCCTTGAAGGGAAGAAAGTGAAGAAGAGGTTTGATTGGAGTTTTCAAAATCATGAGGAGACTAGATGGGGTGAAATTGTTTCAGTTTGTAAAAGGATCTAAAGCAGGAGGGCACACAGAACTGGTTTGCAAATGCGAGGTTAAAAATAAATTCAAACAGCAAGTAGTTTGGTTCCAGATTGCACTGCTTAGAAGTGTGGAGGTAGCAGATAAAGTTAAGGCATTCAAGAGGTAATTAGATGATTGTTTACGTAGAAACAATGTACAAAGGTATGAGGACAATGCAGAAGAATGATGCTCAGTCATGATGCTCATTTGGAGAGGCAATACAGTCATTATGGGCTTTATGGCTTCTTTCTGCACTGGAACACTACTGTGATACTTCCTTTGGCCTTAAAGTAATACCACTGAAATATTTTTACAACCAGCTTTTTTTTTCAGAGTGCCTGACAGTCACCTGACAGGGTCCTGATTTGCTAGTCATACTTCACACACAATGTGTTTGCCAGTGTTACAGCCATTAGCTAGATTGGAAGACCCCATGGGCAGATGTGGTCATAGTTCATCCACAATTGATGCAGCTGGTTCCAAAATTGGAAGCTGTGATTGGAGCAGCCTCTTCAATATCACCTTGGAGAAAAATATGATTAGGAAAGCAAAGGACTGGCAGTGCCATTAGTGAATTGTTTCAACTATTGATCAGAGCCATCTAATATTCTGCGCAGTTGGCCATTTTTTTCATGCACATTGAGCACTATATGAAGGCCTGAGACTCATGTTGGAGAAGGGCTCCTCCAATCCTCACCAATTCTGTACAGTATCTCTGGAAATGGTGAAAGAACTTCTCACATAATAAGCCCAAGCCTCAGTATCTGTGTCTAGCTAAGTAGCACTTGAAGAACTTGTGCTCTGCAGCATGGAGAATATCTGATTCCACTACCTTTTCCTGTTTATTTGTAATGTATACATCACCACGTGACAACACAATGACCTTCTAAATAACTGTGTGCATGCACTTGGGTGGTAGATGCACATGATGATACATCCTGAATATGAGTGACCTCCTCAAATGAGTTTTCATCCTCCTATTTTCCCACTTCCTGAGGGAAGCTTTCAAGACATCCAAAAGGTGAGAGTGAGACCAGTAAGAGTGGACTAGTGAGAGTGTTCTCAGCCTTCGTTGTGATGGTTTGTCATTATTTGATGACTTCACATCGACATTGTGAGTGATGCCTCCCAAGTGACTATGTTATATTTATTTCAGTCTTCGGGTACTGGGGAAATTGTGACTTCCTTGATGATATAGGGTGAAACCCTTCAGGGCATTACCTTCAGCATAGCAACGTCTGGAGGTCGAAGGCTGGTTCTCAGCTTCTCCCTGATGCTTCACATTCTCTTCGCTTGAAAGGAGAGAAAAAGAGTTATGTGCCTGAAGGAAAGAACAAGAATTATGTGTCTGAGAAGGGCAATGTGTTGAGAGAAATAACTTATTTAAGGCATGTGCTACAATTACACAATAAAAAAAAAGAGGGCTGATAAATTCAAAAATGCCTGCAGATGTAAATTAGGTGGCTGTCTCGAGAAAGAGAGACCATGGACGGGCGGCACGGTGGCCCAGTGGTTAGCACTGCTGCCTCACAGCGCCTGTAGACCCGGGTTCAATTTCCGACTCAGGCGACTGACTGTGTGGAGTTTGCACATTCTCCCCGTGTCTGCGTGGGTTTCCTCCGGGTGCTCCGGTTTCCTCCCACAGTCCAAAGATGTGCGGGTCAGGTGAATTGGCCATGCTAAATTGCCCGTAGTGTTAGGTTAAAGGGGTAAAGGTAGGGGTATGGGTGGGTTGCGCTTCGGCGGGTCGGTGTGGACTTGTTGGGCCGAAGGGCCTGTTTCCACACTGTAAGTAATCTAAAAAAATGGAATGTTATACCTAAAGCTGCGAAGGGAAGTTCAAGCATTAGTCCTTCGAAAGGAGGAAGAAGATTGGACCGTGATTACAAAGATAATGAATAGCTAAAAACTTCCATTCAATTGTAAGCCACCTCAGCAGATCATATTCCAAAGAACAGACTCATTTTGTGTTTTTCCCTTTGCCAAATGCAGAAGAGGAGATGTTAAAAACCAGTTACAATCCACTGAAGAGTTGTGGTAGGGCTGAACGTTCTTGTGTGTACCAGCATGGGTTAGCATGCTGTGGAGGTCACAGTCAAAGATCTCACCTGAGTCATGCAGTTTCTCACCATATTGCAGGTAAAGACCTGTCTCATTCTGAGTGCTAGAAGTCAGCAGCTACCAGCCACACAATAGAGAACTGGATAACTAAAGGATCCTCTCTCTCCCCCTGAATGCTGGCTTTTAATCACACCCAAAAGGAGTCAAAACTGTAGGATCTTAAACAATGGCAAAACTAAGAATCATGAGATTAATGATGTTCAACTGGTAAATTCTACTGCTCTTCGTAAACAATTCAGAGACTGACCCATATTTCTCTGTATTATTTTTAACTTTTATTTGTTGGAGTCACATCTGATTTTTAACCTGTGTACATATGTGCATTGTTAGCATTTCTTTTCACATGTATTAATTAATTAACGCACATTTTCTTCGTCACTCAAGAGAGATCAGCTAACATAGCTCCTTTTTAAAAATGGAATTCTGGTCTCCTTCCTATCGGAAGGAGGTTGTGAAACTTGAAAGGGCTAAAAAAAGATTTACAAGAATGTTGGAGGATTACAAGGGTTGGAGGATTTGAGTTACAAGGAGAGGCTGGGGCTGTTTTCCCCTGGATTATCAGAGGCTGAGGGGTGATCTTGTAAAGGGCTCAATGGTTAGCACTGCTGCCTCACAGCACCAGGGTCCCAGTTTGATTCCAGCCTCAGGTGACTGTCTGTGTGGAGTTTGCACATTCTCTCTGTGTCTGCTTGGGTTTCCTCCCACAATCCAAAGATGTGCAGGCCAGGTGAATTGGCCATGCTAAATTGCCCATACTGTTAGGTGCATTATTCAGAGGGAAATGGATCTGGGTGGGTTCCTCTTCGGAGGGTCAGTGTGGACTTGTTGGGCTGAAGGGCCTGTTTACACACTGTATCTAATCTAATAGCTTGATACTAGTGAATGTTTCCATTCTGATCCTCACAGGATCATTTTAAATAATGAATTTTCAACAGTCACCCTTGGATTGCTATTCTGCCCAACTGCCCTAATTGGTTGGGAAATCTGCAGGTGATTGACAAACCCACTGCTCAAACAAACAAGTTCCTGATATGCTGCAGACCTCCCTTGCTTTACGTTAGTAGGAAAATTAAAATTGAGCCTGTACCTCTGACATTGCTGACATATGTGTTCAGTGGGAGGAAACAATAGCTGGCTTATGTTTACAAAAGTAGGCATCATTTATGGTATTAAAATCTAATTGTTGCCTCAAACTATGAAGCTATGGGACTTAATGGACTTGTATGTCTGGTGTGATCATTGCTACCAAGATTAGTCAGTGTGAAAAAAGGGAAGGTCAAGCTTTGTCATTATAAGATGCTGTATTTTCCTCTGTATATTAGGTGTGCATTCTGAAAATTAAATTTGCGTCAGTTTTCTTCCTGTTATAAACAATTCTATTTACTCTCTTTTTTTCAACGAATAGAAAAAATTAATATTGTTCATGTTTTATAATTGGGCTTTATTGTGAAAGTTGTACATTTGTATGTAGATCATTAAGTTTTTTGAATCTTGGTTTGTGTGCAATATTGATTGGCTCAGTGCTCAATATGTACTTGTTCAGTTTGGTACAATTGTGGAGACCATAGCCAATTGCTGGAACACATTATCCAGTTGTCCTTCATTGTGTCAAGTGACACTAGTGAGTGGTGGTCACTGCTACCTGGTGTTGTGGAGATTTTAAATCCAGTGGCTAACTATTGCATGCTTAAAGTACAAAATTACAGCCAGAACTATTAAGTTATTAGATTACTTACAGTGTGGAAACAGTCCCTTCAGCCCAACAAGTCCACACTGACCTGCCAAAACGCAACCCACCCATACACCTAACACCAAGGGCAATGTAACATGGCCAATTCACCTGGCCTGCACGAGGAAACCCACACAGGCACAGGGAAAATGTGTGGGTTTCCTCGTGCACACGAGGCAGGAATTGAACCCAAGTCTCTGGCACTGTGAGACAGCAGTGCTAACCACTGTGCCACCATGCTGCCCACTCAGATCAATGAGAATAGCAAGCTGTTTAAATCAAAAAGTAGAAACAATTTGAGTTTGTGACTTGGCGTTGTCAGAAAGATGAGAATTTATTTGTATAGAACAAAGAATTTTTGATGCTTTAAATCTGAAACACACAAAAACAGAAATTGCTAGAGAAACTCAGCAGGTCTGGCAGTATCTGTGGGGAGAAAACAGTTCTGAATGAGAGTCACTTGTCTAAACTAGGAGTTGATACTCATGAATGTTTCCATTTTGATCCTCACAGGGTCTCTTTAAATAATGAATCTTCAAGTCACCCACGGGTTGCTATCCTGCCCACCTGCTCTAATTTGTTGTAAAATCTGGAGATGATTGACAAACCCACTGCTGAAACGTACACGTTCCTGATATGCTGCAGACCTCTCTAGCTTGATATTAGTAGGAAAATTAAAATTTGAGCCCGTATCTCTGACATTGCTGCACTTGCTTAACTTCACACTTGCAATTAGAATACACATTCTTGCAAATTGGATCCTCTGAGTGTACTTCATTCAGTTTAAGGAGCAAGGCTTGAACCTACAAACATTTGGCTCAGAAACAAAGAAGCTACATTGAGACAGGATTGACTGTTTAGATTAGAGATTTTCAACTCAATTGAAATTGAGAATTTATCACCCGTCGATTCAGGATTAAAATAAAACTTTCTGAAATTGTCTTTCTTCTAAATCTTCCTGAATTGTGGGGAAAGAATGTAATAGTAAGATGGACCACAGAGTTAGAAGATTCATGCTAAGTGCAGGCTCACTCATATGGTAACAGCTCCATGCTATCTACCCTGGTTTAATAATACTCAATTATAATACGCTTTATTTTTGCAAACCAAGTGAGATTACATCCAGGACTGCTCAGAATCATGTTGAGCTGAATCCAGTCCCTCGGGCTTGTTGCATAGAATTTTAAAACCAGTTCATATGCTAGAGGTTGTAACCTACCACTCCAGTACATGTTTGTTTTAAGAACAACAGAGTTACGTTCGGGGTTTGCTATACTCTGTGAAACGACAAACGTGCACTGCCAGAAGAGAAAGTATGGTGATGAAATGCAAATTGTACTTTACAAATCAGCAGAAACAAAAAGCACCCCACTGTTTATAACTGCTGTGAATCTGCAACAAATGGGAACCAGCTAAACAAATTCAGCAAGGATTTAAATAGCATTCTGTCACTTGTTGAAAAGTTTGTAAAGGATTGTAAATAAAAAAGGATATGATGATACAAACAATACATGATGAGGTCATCTTACCTTTAGTGTTGAATACTACCACAACTTTAATAGCAAACTAGAAAAATATTCAGGTTGAAAACGAACTACATAATGTCTTGCACCTATTTCAAATACAAGCAGTCCCTGCAGATAACAGACAGGATTGAGCAGATTTATGATGAATGCTGCTTCGGAAACTCGCACATATGAGCACTCCCAAATGTGACACCTCCATGGGAGCAGATCATTTTGCATCCCATAACTGCTGTCAATGTGCACCCTTTTGTTTTCAACATTGTATTATTATCATTGAAAATTGAGTGCTTAATACTCTTTCAGTAGTAGGGATAAACATACTGAAGAATTTTTTTTCTGTTAAACTATCAATGGGACATACCAAAACAAATTGACTAACTTTTCGAGGAGAACTTCATCCTCATGAGCTTAAACCTAAAGAGTTTCATTTATTGCATCCTCATTCAATTAGTAATTAATCAGCGATTGCTTACAGTATGGGTTTAGCATGAGCCATTATATGCAGTGACAATGCATGCCTGTCATTTTCTGTATGTTTATAAAATGAGCAGTCATTTTAATTACAAATGCTTTATACTGCATTTGTTTTGGAGGTTATTTCTGGTTCTTTACTAAACGACGATGCATAATTCCAATTTAAATTCACTTA
Source organism: Chiloscyllium plagiosum (assembly GCF_037043375.1). Taxonomy (NCBI): domain Eukaryota; kingdom Metazoa; phylum Chordata; class Chondrichthyes; order Orectolobiformes; family Hemiscylliidae; genus Chiloscyllium; species Chiloscyllium plagiosum. The sequence continues at coordinate 62,534,028 of NW_028270149.1, forward strand.
GAGACAAATGTGATAATTTGTTCTGCTTTCAGCTGAAGTACCTTTCCAGACAATCAAAAACAACTAATGTGTGATGGTCCTTGATGTCATATCCCATTATATGCTAATAAATTCTGTAGTGGGTTGTCCTTGCAGTAAAGTAGAGCAATGGTTTTGCAATCAATCACCCTGTGGAGTTTGTCACTATTTTTCTCAATAAGGGATATAGTGAATCATGCTCTCCTGCTCTCATATCTGTACATCTAAACAGTTATAAAGGGCAACATGATATAAGGAATTGTTCCTTTCCTATTTTGCATGTTTACATGGCAGTTAAAATATGACCGAGCTTTAGGTTCATTTATTCTGATCATAGCAGCTTTGAAAAGCCTTAAAATAACACACATGTCAAGACCGCAAAACATTGGCTTTTAGTCCCTTTTATGCAGTGGACATTTTCATCTGCACTGGCATGAGTAAATTTCCTAGACACTTTTAAACATGATATACTTAAGCAATTATCATAAACTTAGTGACACTAGTTATAATTGCTGAATTAATGCAAGGCAAGTTTGTGCTGTCTGAACAGACATAAGTAGCTTTGACAATAGGCATGAGGCAAATAAATGTTCATTCCTAACTTCTTTTTATTAGTATTAACTGACAGGATGTGGGCTTCACTGGCTAGCTAGCATTCACTGTCCAGTGAGAATGCAGTGTTGAGCTGCCTTCTTGAACTAGTCCATGTGATGTACGTACACTCACAGTACAGTAAGGAGGGGAGGAGGGGAGGAGGTGGAGGGAGGCATTGTAGGTTTCTGGACAATGTAACAGTGAAAGAAGAATGTTATAAGTTTCAATTCTGGATGATGCTTGGCTTGGAGGGGAATTTGCAAGTCATGTTGTTTTCATGTATTTGGTGCCATTGTCCTTCTAATTAATAGAGATCATGGATCTGGAATGTGGAAGCTTTCTTGATGTGAAGCTTTCTTGATGTGTTACTGTTACATCTTTAGTTGGTTCACACTAATGCCACTGTGTATTGGTGATGGATAGAATGATGCTTGAGATCGTGGATGGGGTACCAATCAAGTGGGATACTTTGTCCTGAATGATATTGAGCTTGTTCAGTGTTGTTGGAGCTGCACTCATTCAGGCAAGTAGAGAGTATTCTATTACATTTCTGACTTGCACCTTTTAGATGATAGACAGGCTTTGGGAATTCAGGAGTTGAGTTACTCAATGAAGAACTTATTACTTTTGAATCGCCCTTATATGGTTGGCCCAATTTTGATTAATGGTAACCCATGAGAGGTTGATCATGGGAGATTCCATGATAGCAATGTCATTGAATGTCATGATCGTTCTTACGCTGAGGTTTGATTATCTCTTGCTAGAGGTGGCAAGTCCCTGGTACCTAGGTGATAGAAATGCTTCTTATCATGCTAAACTTAAATGTTGTCCAGATCTTGTTGCATATGGACATGGACAGCTTCAGAATATGAGGAATCACAAATAATGCTGAGTATTGTTTAATCATCAGTGAACATTGTCACTTCTGAACTTACAAAGAATACAAAGTGATTGGTGGGGCAGCTGAAAATAATTACATCCAGGACATTACACTGAGGAGCCCCTACACTGATATCCTGAGACTAAAATGATTGACTTCCAATAATCGCAATAATTTTCCTTGTGCTAGGATTCATTCCAACCAGTGGAGCAACTTCCCCTGAATCCAATGACACCAGTTTTGCTTGTGCTCTCTAAAGTAATGTAATACTTATAGTACATAGAACTTTACAGCACAGTACAGGCCCTTCCACCCTTGATGTTGTGCCAATCTGTGAAATTAATCTGATGCACATCTAACCTACACTGTTCCATTATTATCCAGATGTATGTCCAATGCCCGTTTAAATGTGCTTAAAGTTGGTGAGTCTACTACTGTTATAGGCAGGCCGTTCCATGCTCCTATTACTCTCTAAATAAAGAAACTACCCCTAATATCTGTCCTAAATCTAGCACCCCTCAATTTAAAGCTATGTCCCCTCATGTTAGCCTTCACCATCTGAGGAAAAAGGCTCTCACTATTCACCCTATTTAATCATCAGATTATCTTATATGTCTCGATTAAGTCACCTCCCAACCTTCTTCTCGCTAACAAAAACAGTCTCATTCCCTCAGCCTCTCTGCGTAAGACCTTCCTTCCATACCAGACAACATCCTAGTAAATCTCCTCTGAACCCTTTCCAAAGCTTCCACATCCTTTCCGTAATGCAGTGACCAGATCTGCATGCAATACTCGAGGTGCGCCCTTACCAGTATCTTGTACAGCTGAAGCATAACCTTGTGGCTCCAAAGCTCAACCCCCCTAACCAATAAACACCAACACATCATATGCCTTCTTAATAACCCTATCAACCTGAGTGGCAACTTTCAGGGACTTATGCACCAGGACACTGAGATCTCTCTGTTCACCTACATTGCCAAGAATTTTACCATTAGCCCAGTACTCTGCATTCCTGATACTTATTTTGAAGTTAACTACCTCACGCTTTTCTACATTAAACTCCATTTACCACTTCTCAGCCCAGCTCTGCATCTTATCTTTGTCCCTCTGTAACCCACAACATGCATCGACACTGTCCACAGATTTGCCTACCTTAATGTCACCTGCAAATTTACTAATCCATCCTTCTATGCCCACATCCAGATCATTTATAAAAATGACAAGCAGCAACAACCCCAAAATAGATCCTTGCATCCCGCCATTGGTAACTGAGCTCCAGGATGAACATTTCCCATCAACCACCACCCTCTGTCTTCTTTCAGCTAGCCAATTTCTGATCCAAACCACTAAAGAACCTTCAATCCCGAAACTCCTTATTTTGTGCAATAGCCTACTGTGTGGCACCTTATCAAACGCATTACTGAATTCCATATACACCACATCAACTCCTTACCTTCATCCACCTGTTTTGTTACCTTCTTGAAGAACTCAGTAAGGTTAGTGAGGCACAATCTACCCTTCACAAAAACGTGTTGACTATCCCTAATAATATCATTGTTTTCCAGGTGATAATAAAGCCTATCTCTTATAATTTTTTGCAATACCTTACCCACAACTGAAATAAGGTTCACTGGCGTATACTTACCAGGGTTGTCCCGACTCCCCTTCTTAAACAAGGGAACAACATTTGCTATCCTCCAGTCTTCTGGTACTACTCCTGTTGACAATGAAGATCAAAGCCAAAAGGTCTGAAATCTCCTGCCACGCTTTGCAGAGGATCCTTAACTTGATGTTAAGGGCAGTCAATCTCACCTCAATTACACAGTTCAACTCTTTTCTCCATGGATGAAAGCAATAATGAGGTCAGTGGCTGTGACTGAACCAAAACAGAATATCAGCAAGCAGGTTATTGCTGTGCCAATGCCACTTGATCGCACTGTTGATGACACATTTCATCACTTTTTCAATAGTTGAAACTAATCCGAAGAGGTATAATTGGCCACATTGAAATTATTCTGCTTTTTGAGGACTGGACATGTCTGGGCAATTTTCCACATGATCTAGCAGATGCCAGAGTTGTAGATGTACAAGAGCAACTTTGTTAGGGGTAACAATAATTCTAGAGCATAAACCTTCCGTGTTATTTCAGGACCGTTAGCCTTGCAATATCCAGTGCCATCAGCCATTTGTTGATTTCATGTGAACTGAAATGAATTGCTGAAGATCTCAGTAAGAGGCCAAGATGTATGATTTACTTCTGGTTGAAGACAGGTGTAAGTAGTTCTGTTTTTGTTTCTACTGATGTGCTGGGGGACGCGGAGCTACAATTGAGGATGGGAATAGATGTAGAACCATATCCTCCTCTTGTTTAGTTTCCGCCACAGTTCACAGCTGATTGTGGCAGGCCAACAGAGCTCAGTTGTGAGATTTGGGATCACTTAACTCTGGCTATTGCATGCTGCTTCAGTTGTTTGGCATGCAAAAATTCCTTTGTTGTACCTTCACCCGGTTACCACCCTATTTTAAAATATACCTGGTGTTGCAGCTGGTGCATTCTCCTGTACTTCTGTTTGAACTGGGGTTGATCTTTCAGTCTGATGGTAATTGTAAAGCGGAGGACATGCTCGGTCCAATGTAGTTGAATGCAATTCTGCTGTTTCTGATCACTGAAAGTGCCTCTTGGAGTGAAGTTTGAGCCCAGTTTTGAGCTGTTTGAAGTCTACCTCAGTTAGCATGGTGGTAGTGCTACCCAACATGGAGGACATTTTCAATGGGAAGTTTGCCTCCATAAGGTCTGTGCAATGGTCACTCCTAACAATACTGGATCACAGACAGATGCATTGTTTAACCCCATTGTCAAATCCGAACTGACATTTCAGGAAAGTAGACAAGGGAAATGTCGGTAACAAGGCTATGGATTTAATTTTCTAGGAGAAAGTGAGGACTGCAGAAGCTGGAGATCAGAGCTGCAAATGTGTTGCTGGAAAAGCGCAGCAGGTCAGGCAGCATCCTGAAGACTCCTGAAGAAGGGCTCATGCCTGAAACGTCGATTCTCCTGCTCCTTGGATGCTGCCTGACCTGTTGTGCTTTTCCAGCAACACATTTTCAGTTATGGATTTAATTTCACAACTTTTATCTGGATGAGAGATGCAAATTGCTGTTCTGTTTTTCACTTTAATCTGAAATAAAAGCTGCTGCCTGTCTTTGCAGGAGAGGCAGCATCTGTGGAGAGAGAAACAGAGTTCATGTTTCAGGTTAATGACTGCCTTAATCTGTACTGTTACAAATTAAAATACTGAGAAGGGTATCTTACATCTGATTTTTGACATCCCTTAATTACATTGGTGTCCATCTGCACTGACACCGGCAGTTCTTCAATAGTTCATCCATTTGGTATTCCTCATCGTCTGCAGCCAAACATCTCAACTTTGGAAAACATGAATATTGTTTGACATTGCACAGATCCATTGTGAGCCTTTTGACATTACATGTCTCATCTGCCAATTGGAGAGGCTGTGACAGAGCTGCAGTCCTACTTTTTAGAAAGGTCTGACCAGGCCACAAGCCGGCTAGACAGTGGTGAGACTAACTTACAAATCAACTCCCCCCACCACAACTGAGTCCCAGGATTGTGGATGTTGCAAGTCCCAGGAAAATAATATGGCTGAGAGGTGGGGGGTCAGATACACAGGTGAGGGGTGTACAGGAGTCAGAAGCAAAGGCAGAGAAGTAGCTCTCACTTGTACTCTTTCCAATGGTCAGACCTTCAATCGAGTATTGATTATCTTTGATTGCGGGATTCCCTACACCCCACCCTGAAGTGGCAATCAGTCTGCATCATTGGGCCTGTAGTGCACATTACATGCCAGAGATGATGGAACAAAAAACTAAGGTGGTCCTTAATTGGCCACTAAAAGGGGAAATGAACCATGGGTCTTGTCGCCCAAAACCCGATTTCTGGTGGAGGTGGGCAGGCATCGAACTCTGGTACAATATCCAATTAAATAACCTTCCTGCCTCCATGCTTTCTACCAACATGACTACAAGATTGTGCTCCCACGTTTAGAGGCTGTGAACGCACAGAAAATAAGAGAAGGAAGGTTTTTGCAACCAAAATATGGGATCTGCTAAATAACTAATATTTTATTATGTACTATCCACAACTACAATTCCACATAATGATGGAAAGTGAAAATCATTGTTTAGCTGACAGTTACACTCAAAAAGGTATGAAAAGGCAGGACTCAAATACCAATATAAATTATCTTGAGAAAGAATAAATTCCAACTTTATGTGTGAGCGAATATTGACAGTGCCTGTAACATCTGCCTATAAAACATAATCAGATTGCAGACACTCCGAGGTATTCCATTCTACTTCACCTTCCCTACCTAGAAAATGCTTGACATTTTGTTTGTCATTTTTACCTTTCTCCACATCCCCTTTCACCACAATATAAGTTGGACTTCCTACTGAAAAACAGCAAGTATGGAGAATGTCACAGATTGCTGGATCAGTGGTGCTAATACCTGATACATAAACGGTTGTATTAAATACACGTCATCATAACAGCTAAATTCTTCACTTTTAATTATCCGATTCAGGTGACCTCTCAAATTGAATGGAATACAGGTACTTAATTGTTGATCAAAATTTGATGTAAGATGGTGGAAGAACAGCGATATATTTCCAAGTGGGAGTAGTGTGTGATTTGATGGGACCTTTAAAAGTAGGGGTTTTCCCATGCACTTTCTGCCCTTGGCCTTCCACGTGGCAGAGGTTGTAAGGAAGGTGCTTTTTGGAGCAGGCTTGTAAGTTACACGTTGTATACTGGAGCTGTGAAGCCAGATTTATGGAAGGAGTGAATGGTATACAATTGAGTGTCAATCAATATTAATAATGCAATAAATATTAATTATTGCCAGTTAATCTCACTAGCACTGAAAATTAACGAGTAAAACTTTGTGGCTTACTCCTTCAGGTTTTAGTAGTTGATGAAGATTTATTTGTAAAATGTATTTTACTAAAGTCCAATCTTTATTTATCTCTCTATTTATTTTTCTCTCTGATTTGCTATTGTATTCACCATTCAAGCTACACTCCCTTCTCATTCCTCATGGTTAGTTTCACAATCTTCCAAGCTTATAGAGAGTTGTACACTAAATTGCCCTGTTCACCTCGATTTCAGATGCGCTATTGTGTATCCCATGCCATTTCTATCTCCCACTTGCAATAACTATCACAACAAAATAGTATGGAGATTAAACAAACATGGACAAAACCAGTTCACTGATTACAGATTTTTAAAAAAATTATTCACAGGATATGGGTGTTACTGACCCGGCCAGCATTAATTGACCATCCCTAATTGCCCTAAGTGTCAAACACATTGCAGGGGGTTTGGAGTCCCATCTAGGCCAGACCAGCTGAGATTTCTTTCCTTGCCATGGCAGGATTTGAATCTTGTGCCCCAGAACATTACCAGGTCTCTGGATTAGCAGTCTAGCAATAATACTACCACACCATCACCTCCCTTAGATCATGTTCACTTTCTGATTACATCAATTCTAGGCCATTGTTATTTCCAATAACAACTGGTATATAGTGCATTTGAGTTCAATAGCATTCTTTGAGTGGATTATTGTCTAATAGCACAACAGCATCTTCCATTTATATCGCAACTTTAATTTAATAATATATACACCAAAGTGCTTTCCAGGATCATTACAAATCAAAAGATGACACCATATCAACATGGGGAAATATCAAGCCAAATGATCAAAAGGTACATTTTAAGGAGCATCATAAATGAGAATCAAAGGGTGAAAGCAGAGATTTAGGAAGAGAATTCCACAGCCTGAGGCCTTGGCAGCTGAATGCATAAGCAAATCAAATCTAAATCCATAAAATCATAGAAGCATACAGTGCAGAGGTGCCCTTCAGCCCACTGAGTCTGCACTGACATGAAACTACAGACGATCCCCAACTTATGAATGTCTGACTCATACCTATGAACAGATCCCATGAGGACTCTGGGTCTATACTTGATAAAGTTAAAATAATGAGGGGGGAATCTGATTGAAACTTACAGAATACTGAACGGCCTGGACAGAGTGGATGTTGGGAAAATGTTTCCATTGGCAAAAGAAACGAGGACCCGAGGGCACAGCCTTAGAGTGAAGGAAAGATCCTTTACAATGGGGATAAGGAGAAACTTCTTCAGCTAGAGAGTAGTGACTCCATGGAATTCATGGCTCGTTGAAATCATGTTCTAATGCAGCTTAATTTGTGGGTGTTGGGATGATTGCTTCTGTATTTCAGTAGTTGGTCACTATGTGTTGTTTACCTGTAGCCGCTGGTCTTGAAGCTCCCCATTGGCTGTTTGCTGTACTGTGATATCTAGGAATGACAGTTTGTTGTTGTTTTCCTCCTCTTTAGTGAAATTTATGCCAGTATGGATATTATTGATGGTCTTGAAGTTTTCCTCTAATTTGTTTCATTTAGTGATGACAAAGGTGTCATCCATGTAATGGATCCAAAGTTTGGGTTGGATGGCTGGTGGAGCTGTTTGTTCAAGTCTCTGCATTACTGCCTCTGCTAAGAACTGCCTCTTAGTCTTTTACTAAGTGATAAATAAATATGATCGATTTCCAAAAATGAAACTAGTTGTATCCAACATATAATGCTTCTACAGATTACCCAAAATTCACAAACCAGGAGCCCCCCTCAGACCCATAGTCTCGCCATCTATGGCAATGAATTCCATGGAGTCACTACTCTCTGGCTGAAGAAGTTTCTCCTTATCCCCATTCTAAAGGGTCTTTCCTTCACTCTAAGGCTGTGTCCTCGGGTCCTCGTTTCTTTTGCCAATGGAAACATTTTCCCAACATCCACTCTGTCCAGGCCGTTCAGTATTCTGCACATACTGCAGCTCAGAGGAACTACGCAGAGCAGAGGAAAATCACCTCTGCAGTGTATTCAAAAAAAACGGGTACTCAACGATCACAGTCCACTGATTGCTCAGTAACAACCCAAACAAGCAAACTAAAAATGTCCAGAAACCCTAGCCACTCTCCCCTAAATCAAAGACATCTTGGAAATGAATGCCAGACTACTCAGACCTCTTAGCATCATGGTAGCCCACAAACCCATCAACACACAAAAACAACAGCTAATGAACTTGAAAGACCCTATACAAACAACAAGCAAAACTGATGTAATTAACAAAATCCCTTGCAAGAACTGTAACAAATATTACATTGGACAACAGGCAGAAAACTAGCCAACAGGATACATGAACATCAACTAGCCACAAAACGACATGACCAACACTCACTAGTATCCCTATATACTGATAAGGAAGGACACCATTTCGACTGGGACAACACATCCATCCTAGGACAAGCCAAACAGAGACACTCACGAGAATTCCTAGAAGCATGGCATTCCAACTGGAACTGTGTCAACGAACACATTGACTTGGATCCCATTTACTACCCCGAGAAAAAGAACAGGAAATGATGTCACCACAGGAAATGACTTCACCGACCCCAGGAAACCTAAACACATAAGTTGAAAGCGGGCCATACTGCCAGTGCTTTATCCGGAGGCTCATTGATGATGTTATCTGGTATGGTGATGAAACGTCTGAAAATGAACCTTCCAGCTCAGTGAGCAAACCTACATCCAAAGTTCTTGATTGCCATGGGGACCAAAGGTTATGTGGAGAAAATGAGAAAATTGGGTTGAAAACCTAACAACCATGATTGAATGGCAGAGCAGATTCACTGGGCTGAATGGCCTAATTTCTGCTCCTATGTCTTATGATCTTATGGTTAATATTAATTTTAGGGATCTAACATGTAATGTTCGTTTGTACTTATTTTATATTATATTCGATTGTGTTCTGGTTTGTGCACAAATCGACTTACAAACGTTCTCTGGAGCAGAACCAATTCTTAACCCAGAGACTCGAAATCTACACAAGCCCCATTTTCCACCAACTGGCCCATAGCCTTTGATTTTGTGACATTCGCTGAGCCCTCAATTTATTTCTACGTTCATATTATTCTTTTCCTTTTGACAATGAGTTTTTGCAAAGAATTTAAACATTTATTCTATGTAGCGATCAAATATTACCTGTTAAATGTGCAATCTAAAAGATTCAGCTACAAGGTGAACCTGACACCTTGCAATCCTAAAATGTCACACCAAAATTATTTTGAGATTTCAAAAAAAATCAGATCTAAATGTATCTGTAATCTCATGCAAGTAATAACATAAGATTTAAAGATCAAAAAATTATTATTAATACATTCAAATATATTCATGAATTTTTGCAGTAGACAGGCAATTCATGAATAGCACAAACATTTTTAGACAATGAATTATTTTGGGTTTATTGTGTTTTGTAAGCTTGATTGCATTATTATATTGCTAAAATCATTGCATCTCACAGGAAGAACTTAGCAGTATGTCTTGCTTGTTTATCCAAAAAAACCACAAAAATGCAAATAAGTACAAACAATGCTTGCAGTGACACTTTTATATACCTTTGTTGCAACATGTTATTTTCTTTTCTGCTATTGATGGATAGATGTGTAGATCCAAATATGAAAGTTTAATCGAAGTTCAACTGACTTATCATTGGCTATGCTAAATTGAATTCATAGCTCTTTTGAGTTTGACAGAATAATTGGAAGCATGGCTATTTCCCTTCTTTCTTCGTGCAATCTTGTCATGTTTTCCAAGGGCACCTCCCGAAAGAAAAGCTGACAATGGGCATCACAGGTGTCGTTTGAAAGTGCTGACAAATTGTACTCCGTTCACTGAGGAGTTGCACACTTATTTCTAATTGAGAGCCAAGTGAATAGCCATGGTTTGCAACGTGGATTGCATCATAGTAGGTAAGAGTAGCAGGGAATACAAGGTCAATCGAAAAGGAGTCATTCAAATTTTAAATTTCATTGAGCAAGCAAAGGTTTTTACACTCTGAGAAAATGCAAATCAACATGAATACAGCAAGGGAAAAAAGAAGTGCTGGAATATACAGCCTGTCCATCTAAACCTGAAAGATAATGTTTCGTATGTAAGCCCTTCTCAAGAGGTTTGATGGGGTTTCATATGAATGAATTCACAACCACCTTTATTCCTTTCAAATGTTGTGTTTTGTTTTAGGAGCTTTCACTTTTCGTATAGAGCTCCATTTTCATTTCCATCTCTACAGGTGTAGGAATGTTGGTTAGAAGGAGCATACAATCTGTGAGATTCTCTTGCAACTGTGACAGGCATGAGTTCCAATTTAAACATATTTAAAAAAGACTTCTAAAGATATTTCCATGACACTTAACTGTAAGCTAATTGTTTATTTAGTGCATTCTGCTGTACTTTGATCGAAATTGCAATTCACAACTAAGGAAACTATTTCATATTAGAAATTCTTACAAACGTTTTTCAGTATAAGAATTGTTGTACTTTGCACTTCGACTATCCCTTCCAGAACTGGGATGTTCTCCAGCATTAATAGAAGACATGTAATATATTGGAAAATATTCTTCTTTTTCCTAGAGAGCCAGGCATAAACATTACCAAAACACCAATTTAAAGCAATTTTCTGAAATGGTAATTGTATATATTAACAAGATCTGGTTTATTCTCATGACAGGCAACAACTGGTCAATTCCAGTTTTAGGATGAAACACAAAGTAATATTTTTAATTTACACAACATTGCAACTTGTTTGAACCAGAACAATATATTAAATTACTTTTCAGTGTAAAAATGTAAATTGTTTTCTCTCTTCCATTGAAAGTGGCAATTCACCCTGAAAATTTGGTTTCAGATATTCAAGAACCTCACCCATTAGACCTATTTTCATAATTAATCAGTGAGATGCTGTTTGCAAACTGTTCAATTGCTAGGATCACTTGTTTGAAATATTATTGCTGACTTATTAATTTATCTTCTTCCAAAGCCAGGCTTAGTGAGATTACCCAAAGTCATGCAGGAAGATTACAGGAGCTGAATATTATTCAAACAGGGAAAGACTGAAGAAATCTGCATCACAGAAGAATTCAGGGATCCTCATGGATAGATCAACCATGATTTCATTAAATGGTGGGGCAGACTCAGCAGGGTCCTATGTCTTCTGGTGGTATGGTATTCTGGACTGCAATGTAAACATATAGGAGACCATCCATTTCAGTCCTGAAAAGGGACAAAGCAGCACACTTTGCAAATGATGAAAATGAGAAATAGTAGAGTTTATAAAAGGATAACAAACCAGGTCCATCGCTCTTCAGGATGATATGAGGACAGGAAATAATTAAAACACCAGTTGTAAAGTAGCTTTTATGTTGAGAAACCCAGAATAGAAGAATATAGAAGGAATGTTTGAGCATTTAAAATCTTGGTTAGACTTCACCTGGAATACTGTGGATAATTCTGGCAAAACAGCTGTGGAAAAACTAGACATAGTTTTACCAAAATGAAACCTACAGACAACCAGTAAGAATTAGAACAGGATAGGCCACTCAGCTCATCAAGCCAACTTTGCCATTCAGTAAGACCATGTTTGATCTGACTATTCAACATTCCTGCCTTACTCCAATAACCTTTCAGTGGATGCACATTTCCGCCTCTCCCTCCTTTGTCTGCCTTCCATAGGGACGATTCCCACTGGGACACCCTGGTCCACTCTTCCTTCACTCCCATCATACCCCTACAGCTCCACAGCACTTTGCCCCTGCACCTGCCAAAGGTGTAACACCTGCCAATTCACATCCTCCCTCCCCATTATGTAAGGGCGCTAACATACCTTCCAGGTGAAACAGCACTTTACTTGCACTTCTCATAATCTAGTCTACTGTAATCACTGTTCCCAATGTGGTCTCCTCCACACTGGGAAAATGAAGCGTAGACTGGGTGACTGCTTCACAGAACACCTATGTTCCGTCTGCAAAAAAACTCCCTGAGCTTCAAGTTACCTGCCACTTTAGCACACCACCTTATGGCCAATGTCTCTGTCTCCGGTTTGCTGCAATGCTCCAGCAAAGCTCAGCAAACTGGAAGGACAACACCTAATTTTCCGCTTGGGGATCCTACAACTCTCTGGACTCAACATGGTGTTCAATAATTTTAGGGCCTGACCTCCCCCATGTCCTAGACCCCAACTATACACCTCAGAGGGCTCACATAGTCTGCCAGTACACTCTATCTATTGTTAGCAATTAATAAGTATTCACTTTCCCAGCCAGATTGTTACCGGATTCTTTGTCTGTCCAGCTGTTCTTCTCCCTCTTTGGCCTCTATCCTGACAAATCATTTACTCGTTACCCCCTCCCTCACCCTATTTTCTGCATATAAACGGCCATTTTCCTAACTACCATCAGTTCTGAAGAAAGGTCACCAGATCTGAAATGTTGATTTTGATTTCTCTTCACAACTGCTGCCAGCTCTGCTGAGCTTTTCCAGTTTTTGTTTGCAACACCTGCAGTTCTTTCATTTTCTAACTTTTCATCCTTTTGCTTATCAAGTAACTGGCTACCTCCACCTAGAAAATATTCAAAGTGTCTGCTTCCACTGTCTATTGAGGAGGAGAGTTCCAAAGATGCTTGGCTTTCTGTGAGAAAGTCTTAATTTCTGTCCTAAATGGGTGACTCGTTCTGTTAATAATGACCAATAGTTCAAGTATCTCTGACACGAAGAAACATTCTTTCCACATCCATCTTCCCAAAAACCCTAAGAACCTCATGGTCTGAATGGTACAATTTTTTCACAAAATGTCACTTTTGATGAGATCCGTTTCAGACATCCACAGTGATCCAGGCTGACTTTTCTCAGGCAAAACTCCACTTTTCAGCTCATTAGTAATGCAGCCAGCCCTCCTGGTCAGTAACTTGTGCAATCAGACAGCAGTAGTGCTGGATATGCTTGCTGCTGCCAGGAATTTACGATGTTCACACCATGTTCACCCCAGCATTCCATCTACAGCCAGGAACCGACCCTTACACTTTTAAACCAAGCATTTCATTTCTCTGATAGGGACTTCGAAGTCCACATGGGCAGGATAGTTGGCAGAAAAGGAGTGCCCTTACCCATGTCACTAAATGTGGCCAGATTGATCAGATCGCCACCTGGATTAGTGCTGACTCCAGGGTGAACAGAAAGGCTCAGCAATGTTGTAAGAAGGTGAATGAACTTCTGCATTCTACAGTAGTAAGTACTGTCACTTTCTGTTATCTCACACTCACTAGACTACTGGTCACTCAAACTCTGCCACTACGCAAACCTGTCACTAAGGCTCATGGATTGCATCTCTCTCTAAGGCTCTCACAACCTCATTCTCCCAAACGACTAATCCTCCTTGCTCTCTGTGCTTCATATTCATTCCTTGGGAATATTTCACCACCTCTTCTGTCCCTGCACATCTCCTCTCCTCTCCCATCAACTCCTCTCCCATCAACTTCTATCATGGAGAATTTCTCCCTCTGTCTCATTGCAGGGATATGTGTTACTCAACATGGTCACGTCCTGTAGTGAGGTGGACGGGGTGCACTCAGTGGGTTGAGGGCAGGGAGTAGACATCATGTTCTTCGCCCCACATGAGAAAAGGTTGTTGGGGTTGGCCTGAGAGGTGGGTGATTGTTCACTTGGATGCATCTATGTTCAACTAATCAAGTGTGATTCATTGTGCTGTACTGCTCTCATTCTAATACCAGTTATAATTCAGCCTTAGCTTAAATGAAGCCTAATTCCTTTTTCATACTGAATCCCCTTTCTTCAGTTCGCCAGGTAGAAATGTAATGCAGCGGCCTTGATCAGCAAGGAGGCCAGCATTGGAGGTAAGGAGGACAAGTCTGCTCAAACATCAGACAGTATACCCACAAAGCTTTCACTTTGAACATTACAGAGCATATAATCAGGTTCTTTCAGTTAGTTGTGGAATGCTGTAGCAGTAAAGTGCTGTGCTCTAATGTCAGATATGATGAACAATGCAGAAATGGCCAAGCCAGATGATAAGTAAGCTTCTACATTGCATGAATTGCATATTTGACATTATAGGGGGCCAATGGACACAATGTATGAGATAATCATAATTGCTTAAGGCCATTATTTGTATAACTCATTAATCATGTCGATGGGCATCTCCCAATTTTTAAGCTTAACACAGTGGTGAATGTTATTATGTTAGAAATAGTGTACAATGGATGAAGAAGCATTGTTTTCAGCCTATAACAGTAAAACTACTTGTGGCACAGTGGTTAGCACTGCTGCCTCACAGCGCCGGTGACCCTGGGTTCAATTCCCGCCTCAGGCGACTGACTGTGTGGAGTTTGCACATTCTCCCCGTGTCTGCGTGAGTTTCCTCCGGGTGCTCCGGTTTCCTCCCACAGTCCAAAGATGTGCAGGTTAGGTGAATTGGCCATGCTAAATTGTCCATAGTGTTAGGTAAGGGGTAAATGTAGGAGTATGGGTGGGTTGTGCTTCAGCAGGTCGATGTGGATTTGTTGGGCCGAAGGGCCTGTTTCCACACTGTAAAAGTAATCTAATCTAAAAGTAATCTAATCTAAACTACATGGTCAAGGAGGCATAGCACTAGACATTACATGTGTGCTGCATACAACTCTCCAAAAATGGGTATCACATAGTAGAAAATATATATGTACTTCACAACCAACAACTTTTTACTCTTGAGCATGAATATGTAATTTTGATTTGAATTTTCTTCAAACAGCAAAAATAGTCAAATTAGTTAAAACCAAAAAAAATAGTTCAAGGAATAGCCAGGGAAGAAGCAGTCAAAGAAACTTTGGTTAATGGACAGCTGTTCAAGGGTCAACCCAATAAAAGGTTTCCTTGGGCTTCCTACTGGCAGAATCCTAAACAGAATCCATTGAGATTATCTCTGCTGGCATTGGACATTTTGTTTAAGGCTTCAATAAGAGTTCATGGTTAATTCAGCTTCACTTCGGGAAGGTGCCCTTCGGTATTTTCCAGAGCGTGGTCAATGCTGTGATAGTCTGGGTTCTCCAAGGACGTTAAAGATCTCATAACCCGTTGTCAAAATTACAACTTGAATTGGCAGAAATGTTTTCCATTGCTGTCAACACTGAAGAGCATTCAAACTGAAAGGATCATCAAAGTTTGTGAGGAATCATAGATGATGTGGTAGCAAATAAACAGTATATCCCACTTGAACTCATTGATCAGTCCTTGGTTGACATTACTCAGACTTCAACATCGCTCAGTGCACAGGCAATGATGGCAAGCTTAAGTCTGCTATTAGAAGCTGAGAAGACCGAAGTTCAAGTTGCACATTTTATTCTCGTGTTTTCCCGGGAAGAATCATCTGTACCAGTGACAAAGATCGTGTCAAGCAGGAACAAATTCTCAAGTAGTATGACTGAGGAAGTGAATATAGTGGTTTCACAATAGTGCAAATGAAATCAGCTAACCTAATGAAGAAGAGTCTCTGCACTTCAACAGAACAGAATAGGAATAAAAATGTGTTCTCACAGCTTGAGGATATGGTTACTTCATCTCCCTGGAAGCCACCATAGAGATGGGACAACCAATGTCCACATTTTCAGGACACAGTCAAATGGAATTGCCTGGTTCAGGGATCCACGATTCTGCCAAAAAAGAAAGAAGAACCACTTGCTTCAGAGATTCATGACACTTAACTATCTGTTTCATAGGAAGCAGTCTGCTGCAAGAGAATCCAAGATTTAAAACATCCTCCAGTTTCAATGAACTTGTATATATCAGGAGGTCAAGACAGAATTGGAGTTGGAAGTCTTCACCCTGGAGACTTCCAAATATTTCAAATCTGAAGAGAATATTTTAGTGTGAACAGTGAAACCTCTGGACTACCTGCATATGTTAGCCAGAACAGCCACAAAGGATTGAATGGTCAATGACCATTCTTGTATTCCTACAGATGTTTAGTCAAGTAGTGGCATCAGTTTCAGGATGATGTGCTTGTCCAAGGTGTGACTGAGAAATATCCCAGCCTTGAGGGACTTAGTTCTGGATGGAAGTGGAGTAGACACCGTGGGCGGCACGGTGGCACAGTGGCACAGTGGTTAGCACTGCTGCCTCACAGTGCCAGAGACTTGGGTTCAGTTCCCGCCTCAGGCGACTTTCTGTGTGGAGTTTGCACGTTCTCCCCGTGTCTGCGTGGGTTTCCTCCGGGTGCTCCAGTTTCCTCCCACAGTCCAAAAATGTGCAGGGAAGGTGAATTGGCCAAGTTAAATTACTGATAGTGTTAGGTGAAGGGGTAAATGTAGGGAATGGGTCTGGGTGGGTTGCGCTTCGGCGGGTCGGTGTGGACTTGTTGGGCCAAAGGGCCTGTTTCCACACTGTAAGTAATTTAATCTAATCTAATCTAAATTGCATTCCAATGTGGGAAAGAATTCTGGATTTTGTGTTGGCATGTTACTGTCATAACCAAACACAGACCTGGCCTTGTCCTGTGTGAGAACCTGAATTTGACAATTAGTGGCTGGGGTGTATTCACTGTTCAAATGAGAGCAGCTGGTTGACTATCAAAGTTAGATGACAATAGATGAACTTCTGGTACAGAGGGAGCTGAAATCTGTATTTGCAGTAAGAAAGAGAGGTTACTTCTCTCTTTGATACTGAAATAACTCCACGGAAGCTGGTATCCCTTCACCAAGTCATAATCCTTTATTTGCACGTGAACAGTACATGGACTCTGATCTGCTAGCTCAGAGCCAGCCCCTCAAGTGGTGAGAATTTCTGAATTTCCAGTTGATATCTGTCAGCCACAGCTCCCTGATTGGCTTAGGTTAACAACCCCAATCAGGGAAGTCATACTGAACCCGATCAACCTGGCCCTTGTTTCAATCACGACAGATGCCCTTTCTGTAATATTTGAAACTTATATATTGAGAAGCATCCACATCAGGGAAGTGTCCATCATGAGAGACTCTTGCCTGGAGCATTGGATCCTCAGTCTCCCCCTGAGAGGCTGTCTCCAAAGAGGTGAATGCCTACAAGTGCTTCATGACGAAAAATGGATTGGTGCCAGCAAACAGGCACACCAGTGTGTGGCACAGGTTTCTGCAGCCACCCATCTCTGTATTAGTCCCATATTGGGCCAAATATTCTGCCCTTGGTTTTTCTGTACTAGGACTTTTATGCAGAATTGAAATGCTGAGCCTTTTTAGATTATTTAAAAAAATGATAATTTGTACATCCCTCCACTGCATGTTATGCTTCCTTAGATAGCATTTAAAGAGTTTACTTTCTCGTGTTAAATCGAGTCAGTGATACAGCACAACTCATTACTAATGCACATGCCAGATTGTAACTGTGTCCTGTTGATTTATCTTCAGTCAGTTCAATAGAGAATTCCTCAAAGACCCAACATCTCGATGAGTAATTTGTAAGTGTCATTTGTTTTGAAGCAGATTTTTTCCAACATATTTTCAAAATACAGCTTACCATTCAGCATCTGTGCCCACTGCTGGTTTTATTTTGCATTAATTTGTCTTGATTTTCCCATCGGTTTCAACATTCTTTGTTATTAAAAATAAATGTTATCCAATTGACAAGAAAATGCACGTTTTTAAAGGTTTTAGTGGAAGATGGCATGATATAGCAGTCTTTTCTGATCGTTACCAATAAGAACTTCAGAAATTTACAGGACTGCTGTGTTTACTTCTGTCAGCTGACCCATTACTAAATTGTCTTTATCTTTGTAAATGCACCTTGCAACCCTCTCTTGTAGCTTCTTTCAAAGTTCATCATGGTTTAATGCAATCCTGCAGCGTCACAATGTCAATTCCTGGATGGCTATCAAAAAAATCAAAATCAAATATTGATAAATTAGGAAGGCACAGAGGATGGTATGTGTATGGAATGAGCTGCCAGAGGATTTAACACGAGAAAGTAAACTCTTTATATGCTATCTAAGGAAGCATAACATGCAGTGGAGAGATGTACAAATTAAATATGGTACAGTTGCAACATTTAAGAGGCATTTGGGTGGGTGTATGAATAGGAAGGGTTTGGCTGGGTGCTGGCAGGTGGGACTAGATTGGGTTGGGATATCTGGTTGGCATGGATAGGTTGGACTGAAGGGTCTATGACTCTATCTGCATTATTTTTAACTTAGAAGAAACAACATCAGGAACTATATAATTCTGACTAAGGGTCGAGCCATACAGCACGGAAACAGACTATGCAGCCCAACTATTCTATGCCAACTTAAATCCCAAACTAAACTAGTCCCGCCCATATATCTCCAAACTTTTCATATTCATATGCTGATCTAAAAGTCTTCTAAACATTGTAATTGTACTTGCATTCACCAGTTCCTCTGAAAGTTAATTCCACACACAAACCACTCTCTGTGTAAAATAATTGTTCCTATGTCTTTTTTAAACCTTTCTCCTCTCACTTTAAAAATCTGCCCCCTGGTCTTGAAATCCCCCACTCCAGAGAAAAGATACCTTTCATCTTATCTATATCTTTCATGATTTTATAGACCTCTGTAAAGTCACCCCTCAACATCCTTCGTTCCAGTGAAAAAAATTCTAGCCTGTCCAGCCTCTCCTAATAATTCATACCCGGCAACATCCTGGTAAATATCTTCTGAACCCTCTCCAGCTTAATAATATCTGTTTTATAGCAGGGCGACCAGAACTGGGTACAGTACTTCAGAAGAGGCCTCACCAACATGCTGTGCAACCTTAACATAATGTCCTAACACCGATACTCAAAAGTCTCAGCAATGCTGGCAAATATGCTAAACACCTTCTTAATCATCCTAGGGATGCAAATTTCAAAGAACTATGTACCTGAACGCTTGGGTCTCTCTATTCTTTCACACTATCTAAGGCCCCAGCTTTAATTGAACAAGGCCTGAATTTAATTATTTTGTAATTACAAACAAAGGGACAGAGCACTTGACCAGAGGATCACTCAATTTCAAATATTAACTCCGCTTTCTCTCCACAGATGCTGTCAGACCTGCTGAGTCTCCAGCAATTTCTGTTTTTGTTAGATTTCCAGCCTCAGCAGTTCTTCATTTTACTATGTTACAGCATTGGAACAGAAGCCAAGAAGCATTTATTCCAAGTTTTACTTTAGAGTATCTGTCCCTTTATTTGGAATTACAAAATACTTAAATTCAGAATTGTTTTCCCCTCAAAACCTGACAATTTCTAAGTTTCAAAACAGTGTTCTCATGTTAAATGAATCTGAACATATGAATGTATGTATGGTTTTAAAGACAATTATTTCTTAATTATGTTTTGATTCATTAAATCAGTACTATGTTTGCTTTACTAATATTGGTTTACTTTTGTAGTTCACAAGTAAACAATGCTATCCATTGCCATGGAACTAACCTGGACACAAAGGTTTTCAGTAAGAATCTGACTGTGGAAAAATTCAAAGTTTTCATGTTAAATATTTCCATATAAGTACAGCAACTCCATTTTTCTATGTTGATGCTTACCAAGAATCAAATGTACTTTTGTTTTACTCCTTTCACCCTTTTAATGCTACTATACTCAATCACACTGATATAGGTCAATGATTTGCTTATCTACTCTTTGCATCAGACTTTTTATGTGGTGGTAATCACCTTGGGAAGAAAAATAGTGGTGTTTTTTTGGAAATAATGTGGAAACCAATTTATATAGATCCTTGTCTAGCTCCAGATAAGGATTAGTTTTGGGATGTATATTGCCAGTCATGAGATTAATGTTTGAAAGGAAAAATAAAAATCAATTATAAATTATAAACTCCCAAGAATAAGAGTGAGGCATGGGATGCACAATTACCTCACAATCGTTCAAAGTGATGTATATAAAACACAAACTTCAGGTCAGCTGCAAATTATACATATTTCTCCTATAATGCATAGTTGTGTTCCTGTGAAACGCTCCTTAATAGAAAATCGCTCAATAGAAATAATGGGGCCTATGGGAAAAGTGGGGTTGGGGTAGACCAGGAAGAAGTAACACTCACAATGACTCAAAAATCACCCAAAAGCCTAACACAAAGTATAACACGGCCTGAATGAAGGTTTAAATAATATTTATTAACGAAACAAAAGTAAACTTAACACAGTCCATTGAAAAAATCTTGTTAATGCAAAGACAGAGTCATCATCATCAGTATCTTCAGGTACAGTTGTGGTTGCGGAAGTGGCTGTCAGTGGTTGATTGTCTTCTGACTGCATCTTGGAGTTTAGTTTAGATTGTGTGATATGCAGTACAAAAACAAATTAAAAAGGCAAATGATATGTACAACAGTTATGCGGTCCAAAAGGAATTACACAGGAATTCTCCAGGAAATGTACAAGAATATTCTCATCTCAGAGGAGAGCAAGGAAGATTCATTAGTTTAATTTTTGAGATGAAGCTACTCAATTTATCGTATTGTACTTGTCACATGATCTGACGACGGTTGACATCGATGCATGCGCAAAACGAAACTCGTGAAACGATCGCGGCTGGAATCGCACTATTGCGAATAGAGGTAAATGTTCTCGAAAATATCATTTCTTAATTCTTCAGCGAAATTATAGCTAAATCACATTGCCAAAACGTGCTTTGTACAAGAACTACCTGTAACCGGACTGACATGCAACCAAGTATTGAATGTGCTGCTGTGAAGGTGCATATCCACATCTCTGTGAAGATAGTATCACTTAACGTAACCTGAAATACTTAAAATCATACGGCATTTCTTTAAAATTATGTGTTTTTAAGTTGCAGCAAAGTCTTTACTGCTTTAAAGGGAATGAAAAATTAAGAGGAAGATGGAGATTTGGCAGAAACAGACCAGAGAGCAAGCCTCCATATTTCCAAAGACAGTGCAGGAAATGGACAATTGGCGTGAAGTATTATATGTTTTGTCAAATAAAGTTAGTACAGAATGTTTGGTTTGTGGTTGCCTTTATATCAAGAAGATGATGAAGAACACATTATGTTCATCCACAACAGAGGCATGGTAAGGAGTGGTACTGCTAAATAATAGTGTCTGATGTATTCTTCATGGGAATCAGAGTTCAGTCACGCATCCTTGGTCACCCTGTCTGGAACAAGGCTGCAGCAGCTGGCTTCACTTCACTGTTATCTGTACTGTGGATACTTTGACCATTTATGAATTAAAAATGTTTTACTCAGTGATCTTGTCAGTGAGGTAGACAAAGAGACTCAGAATTTGGTTTGTGATTCGACTTAATTTTATGAACAAAGCAAACTTTATTTTAAAAAAAACCTCGTATGTATTTCCCAAATTCCCACAATATTTGGTCTCCAACTTGATCCATTTGAGAAAGGATATTGCCAACAGTGATCCACATGTTTGGATTGGACCTTCAGAATCTCCTTCCTCTCTGAAGTAGAGCTGGCTCTGTTCCATGAAGGTGGGTCTCACAGGTCAGGCTGGATCTTCTCCTGTATCTTTCTGCATTGCCACATGGTCTTCTGCCGTGAGTCTTGATGTGAGTCTTTGCTCAGGGCGTGGCTTTCTGGCATGTCTTTTATCCCCCTTGCCTCAGACATTCCAGAATGTTCTGTCTCCTTTGGCCAATGGGGTGATGATCCAGGATCAAATAAGCCAATGGGGTTATGCCAACACCCTTCCCTGTTGCCAGGCCAGGGAAATGTAAAGTGCGCAACCTCAAGTGTTGGCTGGAAGTCAAGAATTTCAGTAAGTCTGATCAAAGCTTCTCCAATACACAACCCTCAGGGCTGGTTGTAAAGGGATTCCCCCCAAACCTTTGAGACCTCTATGACCTTAGTTTCCAGTAGTTTCTTTAGTCAATAGATGCTAGTTGCTGTTTACTTTAGATTGGTCAATTCCCTATCTGGCTGTGGGTCAATTTAGAATGTCTGATTTGGGGTCTATGGTCACTTGACCACATTATGATCTGCTCTTCCTCCTCCCATTGAGGTGTTTGCCCAACCCACACTGAAAAAAATTGTGCCTTCATCAGGGTAACTGTGTAGCATGCAGTTGACCACCTGGAATTGAGACTAGTGATTACTAGTGAGCTCAACCAAATAGCTCAAGACAGCAGAACTAATACTTTAGCACCCCAACTGTCTTTTGACGGTATTGTTTATTTCATCATGTGTCTCATGATGTAAGAACTTGACTACATGTGCATTGCAGAATCACCAGTTGGTTATTGGGTGAGTAACCTTTGTCATTGAACAACCATCTGCAATTCAACATGGTGAATAAAAAATAGTTGGAATAACAAACTGACACAGGATAATGGAATTATGACAGCTGCCAGGGGAGTTGACTTTCATTACCATATTTTGCTGAGTGTTATTGCACACCAACCACTCGTTGAGTGAAAGGTATACTTTGAGGGTGCAGCAACAAATCTTTTGATCCACTTTCAAATATTCTAGTGCTTCCAAATTCCAACAAAAGGTAGTAGAAAATATTAAGTTATGGGTCTGTAAGCTGGGAAATATTCCTGTCAGATAACAATGGTGGCAACATCTGTGGAGAGAGAAACAGGGTTAATGTTCCATTTCTGAACTGGCTGTTGTTCAGAAGTCTACAACGCTAACATTCTGGCCCTGATTAACATGCCCAGCTACCACCACTACCCACTATCATCCTGATCAATCAGCATCCTACTCATCCTATCATCCTGGAACCCTACTCATTTGCCTCATTCACAATCATTCATTCCCAAAGCTTGTTTAGTGTGTTAGTGAATAAAGACTTGCCACAACATAGCAGCTAGTGTTATAAAAAGAACGAACATGCTGGGTACTCCTAAAAATGAAACAGGTCTCTGATTTTGGATATGGTCCACAAGTTCTGGAGAAGTCAGGTCCAAAGGCTCAATGAAAAATGCAGAACCTATTTGGAGCATAAAATAGGAGGAATTGGAGAGGCAATCCAACAACATTTGTTCCTCCAGGGTCCATTATATTGGAGATGGTGTGGTGGGAACATTCTATTGCTATTGAGCCATAACCTTATATGTTTGAGGCCATTTGTTTGCCTCTTATTCTTCTACACACGTATACACAACACAAACTCAGTTACATTTAATTTGTGCTTTTACACTAAATGCTGAAAGTGTGGTTCCACAATCTAACAAGAACATTCTGAGTACTTGTTGCACTTGATCTAAAAGCTTCTAAATAGTGAGACAAAGCTGAAAAGCACACAAAGGCAATGAGGGAGAAAGACAGAAAATACTGAAAAATGAGCAACACTTATTTCATTATTCAATGAACCAAGGGAAACTTTGCAATGCTAACAGATTTGATTAATGGTCTCCAGCCATACAGTTAAAATAAGCGAGTGAGTGTCATTTGTAATTAGGAAGAACTTCATCAGTTGATGATGTACATAGTTGGGAAATGATGCTAGACGGAGGACACAGCGAGTTTTATTGCAGATGAGATCAGTGGTTCTGCCAATATCCTAGGCAGCTGCAAAATAAAATCCTTACTTTTAATCAAACCGAAAAGGCAATCAATATCAAAGACTTGAATGAACATTGAAAGCTAAATGCACTTATAACATCAAGACAAAGCAATCATAAATTGTCAAAATAAAGCAATTAATACTTTAGTAAAGGCAGAATATCAACAGCAGTGGAATTTATAATACATATGTTTCTATTGACCTGGTACATTTCTTTTAGGAATTTATTTTAAATGTCTTCTTGGTACTTACGTCTGCTACCCCTGACTGTAACCTTCTAATTATAATCCACTCTTCACATCTAACCTTAAAACTTTCCATTCTGGCATCTTCTACATCCTGATCTCCATGTTACTGTCTTTTCTTCAAATCCTACATTCTGGAGTGCCCTTGTTAAACTCTTCAATTTCTATGCAAGGATTCTGGGAAATCGAAGATGGAGGACGGGAAAACATTTTGGCTGTAAGAGCTGCTCCTTTTTTGAGGTATTTTCAGGGTCGGAGCTGATTTCCTCGAATTATAGGAACAATAATTACTGTATTATAGATGGTTGCATTGTTTTGGAGCTTTGGGAGACAAAAGGATCAAAGCAACTGCACTTTAAAAAGGAGGAAGGGAGACAAAGGCAGTGACCACATGGGAAGAGAATCAAAAGGAACAGTAAGCCTACACAGCACTCTGACTCAGCAGTAACTGCCTCTGCTGTTTCGATTCAAATTTCTCTGGACATCAAAGTTCATTGAAGAAAAATTAACAAACAGTGAAATTCACAGCTGACCTTGGATAAGCCTGTGTGGATGAGCTCTGATCAGGAGAGCAGTTAAGTGGCTAGTTTTAAAGTGTAACCCTACTGATTTTTTTTTTGTAAATCTACAATAATGAGGAGAATTAATTCTTTTTTGATTATATATTTTAACTGAAATCTGCCTCGTGATTAAACTTTAAAAATACAGAAAACATAAATATTAAGCTAGCCTGGAGCACTGTTTTTAGAGCAGTAAGACTGTGCCGTTTTCTGAGTCTGTAGATTGTTAAGGTGCAAAGATGGCCTTTAGTAGAGTGATATGCTCTTCCTGTAGAATGGAGGAGATTAAGGAGAGTTTCCATGTTACTGATGATTACAACTACAGGAAGTGTGTTTGATTGTGAATCTTATCAGATCTCATGGATTGGTTTGAACAGCAGTTAGAGGCAATGAAGAATTTACAGGAGCATCTTCTGCACAGAGAGAGATAATATTAATATACAGTCAAGTAGAGGGGTGACTTCCAGGAAAGGAAGGAGAGGTAGTGCAGGGGTCTACTGTGGCTATCCCCATCTCAAACAAGTATGTTGTTTTGGAAAATGCAGTGGGTGATGGACTGTCAGGGCAATGGAGCATGACCAGCCAGGCTTTTGGTATTGAGACTGGCTCTAATGTAACGAGTGGTATGTCAGGTTCGAAGTGATCAAGTGTGATAGGGGACTCTGTATTCAGATGCATGGACTGATGTTTCTGTGGCCACCAGTGAGACATCAGAATGTTGCCTCCCTGCAGCCATGATCAAGGATATCTTGGAGAGGGTGCAGAATATTTTCGAAAGAGAGAGAGACCAGCAGGAGGTTGTTGCGTACATTGGAACTAATGACATAGGAAGGGAAAAGGATGAAATTCTGAGGAGAGAATATATAAAGTTAGGCAGGAATTTAAAATGGAGGTCTTTGAGGGTATTAATATCTTGATTACATGAGCTAGTGAGGGTAGGAATAGGAGGATAGAGCAGGTGAATGCGTGACTGAGGAGCTGATGCTGGGGAGAAGGATTCACATTTTTGGATCATTCGATTCTCTTCTGGGGTAGAAGTGACCTTTGTAAGATTGATGGGTTGCACCTGAATTGAAAGGAGACTAATATACTGGAGAGGAGATTTTCTGAAGCTGCTCGGAAGGATTTAAACTAGTAATGTGGGGAGTTGGGACACAGGGAGATGGTGAAGATTGATTGATTGATTTATTGTCACATGCACCGAAGTACAGTGAAAAGCTTTGTTTATGAAAAGTACAGGCAGATCATAGTAAGCAAGGATGTACAGATCAAAAAGACTTAGACAGAAGTATACAGGTTACATTGCTTATTGAGGCTAGAGAGTCTATTCATCAGTCTAATAACAGCTGGGAAGAAACTGATCCTGAATCTGCTGGTGCGTGTGTTCAGGCTTCTGTATCTCCTACCTGATGCTAGAGTATGGATCTTTGATAAGTTGGCAGCCTTTCCGCGGCAGTGAGCTGTGGAGTCCATGGATGAAGGTTGGCTTATGTGATGGTCGGGGCTGTGCACTCCATCTTCTGTAATTTCTGACAGTCCTGGGCAGAGCAGTTGCCTAACCAGGCTGTTAAGCACCTGGACTGTATGCTTTCTGTGGTGCATATGTGGAAGTTGGTGAGTGTCCTTATAGACATGAAAATTTCCTGAGCCGCCTGGGGAACGGTAAAACTATAGATTCAAAATCCAACACAAAATCTTACATTTTTTAACTTCTTCTACTTTGCATCCTATGAAATATCATATGTGTGATTTTAGTACCAAAGTTGTTAACACTGCCTTTTGATTTGTCCATTGATTTATCACAGATATTAATGGTTTGAAACAAGCAAATGTGTGTGTTAAAGTAGCAATGGAATTCCAGAAATGATTGTATTCGTTATTAGTACCTGTACTGCGCAGCACAATTTCTGTCAATGTTGTTTTAATTTTAACATTGAAGTAAAAAGCGTTTGAAATTCTGGGATCCTTAAGATCTGATGAAAAGCTCTCAACAAACCTTTAGATATCAGCATTTACAGAACTTAACTCTGGTTTTAGGAAACATTCACAAAGTACATATGAAGGCAAGTAAGAAAATGCTGAGATTGTACACGATATCAGTTTGTTAGGTACTTCTGTAATCTGTCACAATCTTCTGATCTTGTTTTATGTTTTCTTCCATTTTGTTACCATGTGCTATATAATTCAAATCGAGAACACTTTAATTGCTTGGACAAATATCAACATGAAAGTACATTGCTGAAGTGATCCATGATGAGTGAATGTGATTTGCATTTCTGACTCCTTTACATTTACATGCATTCATGCAAATTAGATTCACACACATCTGCTGCCACATCACTTTGATTATTACTGAATAAATTAGAGTATGCTTTCAAAAGCAATATGGCTGTCTTGTAAATTGTTGTCTATTTTGTGCCATTGCTCATCTCTTCATGTGCAAAATTTAAAAATGGAGATTGTTTCCAGTCACTGTAAAAGTTATTTAAGCTTTAGTCATTCAAAAGATATTTTAGGGACTTGAAGTGTAAAATGTAAGCTTTAATGCTATGATTTCTTCACAATTAAGGATGCACAAGTTACAGACTCATTATTTAATCATTGTAGTGAGTTTATTAAACATTGTCAGAGTTCTCCAGGTCCCACTGTGTGATAAATGTAAAGTCACCATTATACTACCAGAACATAGAGCTGCCCTTTCATTAGAGAGAAATGACTGGTGGAGGTTTAACCTGAGAGTCACCATGTCTCAGGCAAGGGGAGAGGCTGAGAAAGAGTATCCTGCTTAGCTGGTGTATGTGGAGGTCTACTCTAAACTACTATTTGTGAATGGTATGAATCCTGATAGCTCATATTAGTTAGGATCTATGCTGTCTATTATATTCCCTGCACAGCTTCATTGCAAGTCTGACCAAAAGGACCCAACCGCTGCAGGTATTGGCGTTACTGTTTCTGAGGAGGAAGTTTGCCAGCAAGCTCAGGACCATCAGCAACCTCCAGCTAAACAACTCCAATATGAAGATGACCCCCTCAGGATGCACAGGAGGTTCCTCAGTCTATCATCTTCATTGCCAATTTCTTCAAATGAATGAGTTGTGGTTTTTCCACAGACTGAATATGTCCTAGGTCACTATTGAGGAATTAAGTTAACTATCAGAGCAGACTTGTAACTTGAAGAAGTGGATGGCTATTCTGTTCCTGTGGCTGTCAAGGTGCCTGTTGTGCTAAACTTCCTGCAATTGGCTGCTTCCAAGGATCCACTGAGGACCTGTGTGGGATCTCACAATCATCAACTCACAAACATACCAAGACTGTTACTAATGAAGTTTGTGACAGCTTACACTGCTTCATTTTGCTTCCAGGTGGACAATGTGAAAAAATATGAAATTGTCCATTTTGGCTGAAAGACTAGAAAATAAGTATATTATTTAAATGGTGAGAGATGAAAGAGCTCTGAGATGCGGAGAGATCTAAATGTCCTGGTGCATGAAATACATACGATAAATACGTAGGTAGAGCAAACAATCAGGAAAGCTAATAAAATGTTTCATTTCATTGCAAGAGGAATTCCATGCAAGTGTAGGGAGGTTAATATTCAGTTATACAGGGCACTGAGACACTACATCTGTACAGCATTGGTCACCTTACTTACATGTTGGTGTTTTGGAAGCTGTTAAGCAAAGGTTTGCTAAACTAATACCTGGAATGAATGGATTGCGTTTTGTGGAAGGGCTGGTCAGGATAAGGCTGCATCCTCTGCTAGAAGAGTCCAAGGTTATTTAATTAAAACATACGATCCTGAGGGGCTTGACCATCAAAGGATGTTGCCTCTTTTGGAAGAATCTAGAATTGGGGGGCATTGCTAAAAAATAAGAGGCAGCCCAATTAAAACAGAACTGAGGAAATATTTCTTATTCTCAAAAGGGTTGTAAGTCTTTGGAATTCCTTTCTTCTCAGATGGTGGATGCAGAATCTTTAAATATTTTTAAGGCAAATGTAGGGAGATTCTTCATTACCACGGGGTTGAACAATTATTAAGGAGATGCAATAATATCGAGTTTATATTAAAATCTGATCTACAAGGATCATACTCAATAGTGCAGGCTTGAAAAGCCATGTGAACTGTTCTTGTTCCTTGTTCATATGCACATTTGTATGTTATTCGAGATTTGGAGTTATTCAAAGAATATATGATTTTTTTTTTGTTGCAGATCCTTTCTCTAGCCTGAACCTTAACTCAGCTGTGATTTAAGCTGAGGGAGCCAGTTAAAACCTCAAAGGCTGAGAATGAACATCTAAGCAAACCAGAGAAATTTGGTGATCCGAAACAAACCACTGTGAGGGCAGTTCAAAAAGGAAATCAAGCTGATCATAGATTAGATTGATAATAAATGCTGATTTTTTTCTATGTGCAGAGAAATGTTTAAGAGTGGGTAGGTGCAAAAACTATTTTTAAAAATTAGAAATAGAAATAACTAAAACTAATTAAAATTAGATTACTTACAGGGTGGAAACAGGCCCTTCTGCCCAACAAGTCCACACCGACCCACCAAAGCACAACCCACCTAGACCCTTTCCTCTAAATTTACCCCCTCACCTAATACTACGGGCAATTTACCATGGCCAATTCACCTAACCTGCACATTTTTGGATTGTGGGAGGAAAACAGAGCACCCGGAGGAAACCCATAGCATAAGTTATGGTTTTGGTAGTGGCAAGTCTAAAAAATGATTTAATTGTGCCATTTTTGAGTAAATTAGAGAAAGCTGCTTTGAGTGGTCTTGTGCTATTGGACAATGTTTTTACCCCTTGATCAAAAGTCTCACCAGAGGATTTGATGGCCACATCTAAACAGGTTGATTTATTCCAAGTATACATGGCTGCTTTATCTAGAGGATGCCGAAGAAAATTTCACTCAGCTGAAATCTTTACTTTTACTAATATTGATCTCTAGGAGATAAAGCTTCTCCAGGACTGAACTGCTTGATAACTGATGAACACGAAATATGACAGAATTCAATTATTTATTGGGATTTGTCAGACTTGTCTCACCAATGCCATGGTGATACAATTACTTTTTGATATGGTATTCTACATCAGTTTACTCAGCATTACAGAACTAGTGATTGATGTTTTTATAAGCTTTTTTTCTCAATTCTTTCTTCAGAAATGTTATTTTTCTTTATTTGCAGTTTTCATTCTCACTTGACACCACAAAAAATATATAATTTGAAGTGCCATAGCTGGTTAACATTGCATATAAAATCATTGAAGTGTTGAATGCAAAATTGAGGTGGAAGACTCAGAAATTATTCAACTCAGTTAAGTTCCAAATTAGAAGCCAAAAAATACTAGTAGGTGATTTGAGTAGAAGATTTGTGGAAAGTGTCCCTAGTAATTGATCCCTCCAACTTCTATATCCAGCAGTTATCAAGTGAACAAATAAAAATTCCCATTGTTTAGCGCGTCATTTTGCAATTCAGAAAGGTATCACTTGCATTTTATTTATAAAAGTACAATATACTTTATAATATGATGGCTCCCTTCCCAAGTCTCTTATAAAGTTAGACCGTTGTAAAGAAGGGTTTTTGGTTTTGCACATTGACAGCTTGCAACAATTAATGAAACTATTACTTTACTTTAGTTACAGTTGGCATTGATGAATTGCCAAACCCAGCTCTTGAGCTGCTGACAAGATCTATAATCAGTGAATGAAAAGGACAAAGATTGTTAAATTTTTTAACATTTTTGATATGTTTCCTGATTAACTTTGACTATGAGAATGCCAATGAAAGCTAAATAAATGACTGCAGATTTTTTTAACATCTACTTAATATAACTTTTAATTGAAATAACTAAAATTCATTGAATACCAAATGATATCTAATGTTTTATTCTCTGAGACTTCAAAAGTAATTATTAATTTTTTTTGGAATTATAGATGCATTGTCTCACTATGTTTAGGATTACATTGTTTTGGTTTATCGAAAGAGCATCTATTTTAAAAGATAGAAGTCTTAATTTTAACGAAAAGTGTATGTTAGGTTGGAGAACATGTTAGTGAATTGCCTTCATAAAATAATGTTGTCCATAGTCTAAGTACACTCTTTGTAAAAGCAAGAGGTAAGTTGCTTGCCTCAGAATTCCTAGTCTCTTGTAACCATGCTGAGTATATGGCTGATCCAGTTCAGTCTCTAGTGTCAGAGTCTACATCCAAACCAACATGGTCATTGTAGGAGGTCCAGAGATGACATTCCCATTTAATGCCAAGGGGAAATGATTAGATACACTATTGTTGTAAATAGCCAGTGCCATATCAAATGCAGTCACTTATGTCACATCTGGAATTCAATTCTTTTGTCTATGTTGGACTAAGGCTGTGGTGAATGGTCCTAACTGGATCAAAATTGAGCAGATTATTCCAGTGGTCCTTTTCATTTGTTATGCTTGAACATGAACTGCTTCACAATCTATGAAATTGTGAATGGTGTTAAATGTTGTGCAATCATCAGCAAACATCACCACTTTTTATCAACTGGAGGATGGTAGATCATTGATGAAGCAACTGAAGATCGTTGGACCTAGGACATAACCCTGAGTAACTTCTGGAGTGACAGCTGAGGTCCAAGATGAATGACCTCCACAAGGCTCAGTGCTGGGTCCTTTATTAGAGCTGTACAGTCTTACATAATAGAAACAGGCCCTCGTCCCAACATGTCAATACTGGCCAACAAACACAACATTATTCCTATTGATCTGCACTTGGCCCATAGCCTACTATGTCCTGGCATTTTAAGTGTTCAACCTGCTCCTTCTGAAAGGTTGCTGCCATCACTGCCTTAGACAGCACATTCCATCTTTCTACCAACCTCTGGATGATTTCCTTTTCTCAAATCTCTCTAAATCACTTATTCATCACCAAAAACTTGTGCCCTACACACACACCAAACAACCCTACCATCTTGTAGCCGATCACTTCAACTCCCCTCCCCACTCTACCAAAGACATGCATATCCTGGGCCTCCTCTACTGCCAAATCCTAGCCATCCGATGCCTGGAGGAAGAATGCCTCATCTTCTGCTTTGGGACCCTTCAAACACACTGCATCAACGTCAACTTCACCAGTTTCCTCATCTCCCTTCCCCTCAGCTCATCCCAGATCCAATCCTGCAACTCAGCACCACCCTCTTGGACTGTTCTATCTGCTCCACCCTCCTCTCCAACCTATCACCATCACCCCCACCTGCATCTACCTATCGCCTTCCCAACTACCTTCCCTCAGTCCCTCCCCCCTCCTCAGCTCCCTTCCCCAGCCCTCCATTCCTGATGAAGGGCTTATGCCCGAAACGTCGACTCTCCTGCTCCTTGGATGCTGCCTGACCTGTTGTGCTTTCCAGCACCACGCATTTTGAGTCTGATCTTCAGCATCTTCAGTCCTCACTTTCTCCTATGTTATAAAGGTGTAATAAGAATTCCTTGTTCTTATATTCTATACTGTGGTCATTAAGGCATACTCCCTGTAAGCCTTCTTCACCATCCTGTCCACCAGTACTCACACTTTCAGGGATCTATGGTCGTGAACACCAAGATCTCTTTGTTCCTCAGTACTCCTGAAGGGCCTATCATTCAATGTGTATATCTACCCCTTTTCAGACCTCTCAAAATGCAATACCTTATGCCTGTCAGGATTAAATTCTATCTGCCATTGCTCTGCCCAATTTAGCAGCTTATCAATATCACATTGTAGCTTAAGGCCATTTTCTTCAATATCAACAGCACCACCAATTTTCATGTCATCTACAAACTTATTAATTATATCTTCTGTATTCACATCCAAATCATTAATATGTATAATAAAAAACAAAGATCCCAGCAGTAATATCTGTGATACACCACTGATTACAGGTTTCCACTTATAAAGACAAACCTCCACCATCACAATTTGCCTCCTATTTGCAAGTCAGTTCTGGATCCAAATAGTCAACTTGCCTTGGATGTCATGGCCTCTTACGTTTTGGAGCAGCGTCCCATGTAGGATCTTATCTAAAAGGCTTTACTAAAATCCATGTAAGTCACATTAACTACTCTACCTTCATCAATCTGTTCAGTGACCTTTTCAAAATCTCAATTAGTCCTTTATTGTTGTCCCATAATATGTGTATGTGTGTGTGTAGGAAATTAACCATCATAATTGTAAAGTGATGACATTTTGCAAGAAGTAACAATACAAGGGAGCACTGAATGAATATTAGATGACTAGTAAGCTCAGAGCAAAACAGGTGATCTGGGCAGTTTAATAAGATAGTTCAGAAGGCATATTAGACATTTGCCTTTATCAGTTGAGACATGGTTTAGAAGAGCTGGGATGCTATGATGGAAGTGTACAGAATTTTGTTTAGGCCACAGCTGGAGTACCGTGTGTAGTTCTGGTCATCACACTATAGGAAGGATGTAATTGCACTGCATGGGATGCAGAGGTGATTCACCATGATGTTGCCTGGGTTGGAGTATGTCAGCTATGAAGAGAGGCTGGATAAACTCAGGATGTTTTCTTTGGAGTAGAGAAGGCTGTGTGGGGACCTGTTATAGATGTATCAGCTTAAAAGGGGCATGGACAGCTTGGATAGAATGCAGCTGTTCCCCTTAGTTGAAGGGGAAATAACAAGGAGGCACACTTTTAAAGTGAAAGACTTAGAAGGTATTTAAGGGTTTTTTCACCCAGGATGATGGGGATCTCAAATACACTTGTGGGTGAGTACTTGAAATGTCATGACATTCAAGGCAACAGGCTGAGTGCGAAGGGAGATTAGTGTAGATTTAACATTGATTTAGTGATATAGATTAATTGGACTTAAGCACCTCTTCTGTCCTATATAATTCTGACTCCCCAACCATTTCCTCTGTGCTAAGTATAGCTTCAACCAAGGGAGAGTTCCCCCACTGCCCCCATTTTCTATTGAGTGTTTGTTTGATCTCCTTGATGCTGTACTCATTCAAAAGCTGCATTGATGTCTATCTCACATGACCTCTGAAGTTGAACTCCTGTCTCCATTTTTTGACCAAAGAAGTAAAAAGGTAAGGTGCTGAACAGGTCTAGTGAAAACAAAGGTGAGTGCTAGTGAAATGGTTATTGTTGAACAACTGCCACTTGATAACATTGTCAATGACCCCTTTCATCACAATGCTGATTGAGAGTGAATTGATGAGGCACTAATTGGCAGAGATGAACTTGTCAGCCTTCTCGTGAATGTGGACATAGCTGGGCAATTTTCCTGATTGTGAGGTAGGTGCAGCATTCTAGCTGTACTAAACAAATGTCTTCAGTACTATTGCTGGAATCCTGTCAAGGCCAAAAACATTTCCAGTATCCAAACAGGTTAATTGTTACTTGCTGTCATATGGCCGAGGAATGGCTTTTGTGCTGCTGAGGACTTCAGGAGAGGTCTGAAGTGGATGATCTGATTGGCACTTCTGACTGAAGATGTTTCTAAATGCTTTTTTTTGCACTGAAGTGCTAGGGACCCCACATCATTGAGAATGAGGATTTTTGTGAAGCATCCTCATCCTATTAGTAGCTTAATTGTGCACCATCATTCATCCTTGGATGTGGCAGAACTGCAGAATTTAGATCTGTTCCACTGGTTAAAGAATCATTTAGCTTTGTCTATTGCTTGCTGTGTTCACTGTTTGTCAGACAAGTAGTCTGGTGTTGTAGCTTCAACAGGTTGACACTCATTTTTAAATATTTCTGTTGCTAATCCTGGCAGGATCTCTCAACACAATCGTTTTGGTAGGGTGGATGAGATGCTGAGTTATGAGGTTATAGATTGTGGTTGAATAGAATTTGACTACTGCTGATAGCCCATGGTACCTCATGAATGCCCAATTATGCGTCACCTGTTCTGTTCAAAGTTCTGTGTAGTATAGTGGCCATGCCACAAAACACATTAGAGGGTATCTTCAATGTGGTTTTGCCCCACATGGGTTCTACAGTGTTCACTCGTACCAGTGCTGTCGTGGAGAACTGCATCTGCTACATTTAGACTGTGAGGAAGAGGTCAAGTTAGTTTTTCCCTTGTGCTTATTTGGTCAACTGCCAGAGACCCAGTCTAGCAGCTATGTCCATTTGTACTATGGACAGAGTGAATTTGGTTAGTAATGGTGCTACATTGAAGTCCTCCAACCAGAGTCTTTCATTTGACTACTTCTTCCATTTGGAGTTCAACATGAAGAAGTACTATTCCTTAGCTGCGGGAAGAGTGGTCAGTGATAATCAGTAAGAGATTTCCTTGCCATGTTTGACCTGATGTTGAGAGACTCCGTAGCATCCAATGTTAACATTTAAGAATCCATGGGTAACTCCCTCTTAACTTCATACCACTGCGTCACTCACTCTGGTGGGTATGTCCCAGTTGCATTGCAGGACATATGCAGGTAGTGTTTGGAAATTTGTCTGTTAGATATGATTCTGTGAGGATAATTATGTCAGCATCTTGTTTGACTGGACTGTGGGGACAGCTTCACCAATTCTGGTGCAAAGCCTCCAGATATGAATAAGAAAGATTTTGCAAATCTGGGTTTGCTGTTGTCATTTCCAGTGCTTCAGTCGATGTTGAGTGATCAATCTTACTTCATTCCTTTTAGTCACTTCAACAATTCAGCTTGTCCACCTTTCAATGTGTCTTACAACAATATGAAATGCACCATCTTTATTTTCTTCTACTTATTATTTATATCCTTCCTTTAATACAGGTTCTGACACAGTAGCTGATGAGGCATGATAATGCCCGTTGTGTTTTTCTCTGACACCTTCTGAATGGCATTCTGCCAGGAACAAGGAGTATCATGATTGTGTACACAAGTCTTTATGATTGTAATTGACTTAGCAGCTTTAAAACCTAATTAGTTTTGAAGCTTCAATGACTCTTAACTTTGCTTCTCAGCTTCTTTCCACTACTCAGGCCAATCATTGGCTCCCTCTTTTGTGCAGCTTTTAAGCTAAAATGACATCTTGAGAATGAATGTATGCAAAATATGGCATTTGACCAACAAATTGAGAAGCGACCTTCAGACAACTTATGGGGTATTTTCCTACAATCCTTATTTCTCCCTAAACAGCCAATTAAAATAATCTGCCTGTAAAAACATATTGCTGTTCCATAAGTATGACAATACTTCCACTAAATCTCCCATGTCTACACTTCTTTAAAATTAATAGACCCAGTTTTTAAGCTTTTTCAAGACAATTTAATTTTTTAAAATTAGCATTTTTGGAGTCTTAATGTGATTTTTTTTTCAAAGCCTCTCTATCACCCACCATTTAAAAAAAAACTGGTAAAAATATTCTAAATTAGGTATAACCAAGGGTATATACAATGAAAATATGGTGTTTTATGTTTTGTACCAAATTGTTTTCCTAATGTAACTTCAAATTTTACTTGTTCTGGTGGTTTATTTCATTGCAATGATTGTGTTCTCAATACAGTTAACTAGAATTACAGAATCAGAGTAATAGCACATGAATATATTTAGGCCATGCTATTTATAATGGCTCTTTGCTAGATCAATATTACTAGGTCCACTCTTTGTCCTTCTCACAGTCCTGAATGTTTTCTTTTCAGGAGTTTATTCAGTACCCTTTTGAAAGTCATCACTCTCAGGCAGTGCAGTCTACATCCTAATCATTCCTTCTTTGCCTCTTCTGTCAATCATTTTAATTCTGTGTCCTTTGGTTCTCAACCCTTCTGCTGATGAGATACATTTATCTCTCTTTCTATGCTACTGTATTCTCCAAGAGGAAGAGACCAAGTTTTGCAATCTATTCATGTAGTTGCTGCCCGTTACTGCTGGAAGAATTCATTTAAACATTTTGTGCAACTTCACTCAACTTTTCACATCTTTTATAACGTGTGTTCCCAGAAGTGCACACAGCACTCAGTTGCAATTGGATGAGTGGACATTAAAATGTATTTATTTTCCTTGCTTATGTGCTCTTTCAAGATTCCATATGCCTTTTAAACAACTTTCTCAACTTGCTCTGCCACCATCAATCATTTGTATAGAAATACCTAAATAATTTCTATTCTTGCAATCCTTCAGAATTGTACCATTTATTTTACCCTATCTTTCTTGTCCTTTCTAACAATCCTTGGTATGGCTTCAAAATTCTCTGCATTAAACTCCATCTCCCCTATGTGTAACCATTCCACTAGCAGTAGTACTCTTAATGTCTATCACCTCTTGCCTGGCCACTCCTGTATACAAACTATGGCCAGAGTGCTAGCATACATGCTTGAGTACTGCCAGAAGAATCTGGCTGTCCATGACAGTTGCCAACTTTTTCATAGAGGAAGCCATATCCTCTCATATCTGACACATGTCAGTAGCCATGCCTTGGATGGACTCCTGCATTATTCAATACATGACTGTGTCTATCCTCTAGCAGTTGTTCCCTGGAGGTTTGCTGTATCTGCTTGAGATTTTCCATGGGACTGACCATTGATCTGTCAGCAGCCCGGAGCTCAGCACAGGTCTGACCTCCAACAGTCCACTGACTGTCAGGTCTCATGGCTGTCACAACCTTTGTGAATTTCATTAGAATATCTGAGACATGTTCAGGAGATAGTGACCCTTTCCCACTGAGGCAAATGTATTTGTGTTGGTGGAGGGTATTGGGGGAAGATATGACAATGTGTCCTCTCAAGCTTTGATACTCTTCTTCTCAGATTTTGGCTGCAATATTATACAATGGAAGAGATGAGCCCCCAGAATATGAAGACATATCCTGGAGAACACAAAGAATTCAGGTCACATTATTCACATGTCCTTTATTCCATCCCTTGTGGAAAGGGAAGACTCATCAACAAGTGGTTGATATTAAACACAAGGCCTCCTCACTCTCTTTGCATTTCCACTTCACTGTCTGTGATTGCACAGACATCCTTCTCTTCAACTAGCTACCCTTCTACAGACGTGAATATCAGTTACATCTCAACCCATATTCTGGTGCATTGTAATTTTTCTCCTGCAGACAGAGGTCAAGAGTAAACCCTTGCTCAGGGGTACTGGCTTCAAATCCCTAATGTGCCCTGATTACTTGTCTTTCATTATTTGGGAGGTTACTTAGTTCAGTTGGTTGGATAGCTGCTTGCAATGCACAGTGCATTCAACAATATGTGTTCAATTCCTCCACCAGCTGAGGTTACAACGCAGGTCCCAATTTCCCAACTTTACCAATCACCTTAGGTATAGTGAACCTCAGGTTAAACTCAAAACAGTTATCTCTCTTTGATAAGAGAG
The DNA here is from genome assembly GCF_037043375.1 of Chiloscyllium plagiosum. NCBI lineage: Eukaryota > Metazoa > Chordata > Chondrichthyes > Orectolobiformes > Hemiscylliidae > Chiloscyllium > Chiloscyllium plagiosum. Next base: position 62,572,073 of record NW_028270149.1, read on the forward strand.
CAGCCCTCTGGGACAATGGCAACTTTACCTACTTTTGCACAGTTTAAGAGATTTAAGAAAATAAAATTTCTATTTGCACTAATAAAAGTATACAAAGAAAGGAGATTACAGCAGCATTGAGATACCTCTAAACTTAAAAGCTTTAAAGTAAAAAAGAATGACTAATCATGTTAGGAGAGCATGACAGGAGAGAAAAAGATTTCTTGGAAGATTTATTATCAGAAAACAACCAAAGAGAAGGCAGGATTATACAACGTCGGGTACAAAATTGTTTCAGACTTAACTCACAAGCAGCATATACAATTATAATCATTAAGATCTGTAGATGATGAAGTTATAAAAACCTAAAACATAACAGAAGGCATGGTTACTTTTAAATACATTCCATAATCTTTTGACACTTCAGAGAATGAAAGCTTAAAAGAACAATCTGGAACAAGCGAGATATTAAAAGAAGAGTTCAGCATCCAGGGAATTTGTTGAATATTTCATTAATGATCTCAACAGATTCATGGAAAGCTATGACTATGAAACTTTGTAATCAGAATTTTAAGGGACAAAACTATTGATGAAAACATTGATGAGTATTTGTTAAATTTGTCACACTCCAAAAAGATTTGACTTGGAGGAAAGCTATTTTGATTGTGGTGAAAGGACAACAGAAAGAACTACACACAAATTCTCAGGAAAGGATAATCTAGTCACAGGAGAAAAACATAACATTTCCAATTTCCAAGATGTAAAGTCTAAAGAAACATGTATTAACTAACACCGAGATTAGGTCAAACAGCAGGTACTGAGTCAGTGTTAGCACTGTGGAGCAAATAAGACCTTCACAGTCATAAGCACTGCCCAGCTTTGACAAAACAATACTGCATCTGTAAAACCAAAGGTCACTTCTACAGACCGTGCACAAGTGGAACTCTGTTTCAGGGAATAAAAATGTTAATGCATTAGAATCACCAGTACTAAGAAGACACTCAATGAACTTCCAGGGATAATTAGTGATCCAACTGATAAAAGTTTGACAGAAGCTGCTTATATCCATAGGCATCGCATTCTTTTAAAATTTGATAAGAATGAGTGTCATGGTCTGATCAGATCAGGCAGCAGTGATGAAACTATGGTTCTTGTAATATAAACTTTCAAAATTAAATCTTTACTCCAAGGATCTCTGCAATACAAAACGCATTAGGAAATTGAGATGCATACACAATTTACAATCTAACACTTCTCTCTTTTGAGTCTGTCCATTTGTCTTAACTCAATATCCTTAAAATAGAAGAAGATATTCAAGAAGTTCCAAGAAACGGGTAACAAATTACAAAAAAAAAATCAAATTATACCACGTCTACTCAAAGAGAAGCCAGTCGGACAAGAACTGGCCCAGAACAAACTAGTCAAAGGGTAACCTGTAAAATAATTAATTGGGTTATCTTGACTCAGATAAACCTATTTAGTTGATTCCCAAAATATCTCTGATAATCCCGTTCATTGTCTTATCTATGATTAAAGTTAGGATGAAACTTTACAATTCTCTGGTCCAAATTAATCCCATGAGCTTTTGTCTGTCCAAGCAAACAATATTCAGTTCTAGAAGGTGGGTTAACAGTACAGCCATGGGGTTTAGAAAGCAAATGCCCCATTCCATCAACATCGTCAACAGCTGTTGTTCAAGCTAATTTCAGATTTGTCATTATTTTTTCTGTTAGCGCATGCCCTCAGCTAATTTCACGTGCATACCATTTTTTTTACCAGTAGTATAACGCATTATCAGGAACAGAGCATCATTTACAGATGTAAAATCTGATGCAAACAAATAAATTAAGTTTGCTGCTATTTATTGGTGGTTGAATCCATTCTATCCCGGTGATTCCTTTATTTTCTGAGGTAATATTTAATAGTTTTTTGACTCCTGGCCAGGCTAAGGTTTTAGTTTCTATTAGTGCTACAGTTTAATTTTCTTCTCCATTGATCTTTTAATGGTCTAATCGTTGTTTGCGACTTTAATCGTGTTTTACATGCATGAAGTGAAATTGATGGCACCTTTTTATTCAAAATAAAGGACAGCTGTTTATTCAAATACTTGCTGTTCTGGGAATATATACTGCAGTCATTTGTCATTACTTTCATTTAAAAAAACATTGTAAAGATCAATATAGTTTTAGTCTCTTGTTGACAGCTAAGTCAATTCAGTGGACTAGAATGTCATCTCAATCATACAATGATCAGCTTAGGAAGTCCACAAGATTAGATGATTGAAGATGATCATTTTGTGTAAGAAGCATATTATGATTTGTACCCATATATATATATGATGTGAATGGATAGCAACTCACCAATCTTTACTACTTTCTAAGTTCTTGTACCATTACTTCTTATTGTGTTGCTCTGTTTCTTTGCAATTTTTTTTAGTTGTAAGTGAACTTGACTATTAGCTTTAGTCTAATCAAGCCATCTTTAAGACGGATCAAAGAATAATGGGCATTTCACTTGATTTCTGTTATTAAAAGACTACTGTTCACTCTAGGATGTATCTCACATAGCACACAAACAGACAAGCTTTTAATGCAGTGGTGATTTTATGTGCGAATATGAACAGAATAATATTTCATAGAAGTCTGAATCAAAACACAATGTGCACTGAAATGCTTAATGCAGTGAGCAGATAGTGTGCTAATGACTCAGTGGCAACCAATTAATTGGATAGGGGGACCAGATTTATAAGAGGGTGTCAAATTTTATTCCCTTGTTCAAGAAAGGGAATAGGGATAATCCTGGGAATTACGGACCAGTCAGTCTTATGTCGGCAGTGGGCAAATTATTGGAAAGGATTCTGAGACACAGGATTTATGATCACTTGGAAAACCATAGTTTGATTAGAGATAATCAGCATGGCTTTGTGAGGGGCAAGTCATGCCTTACAAGCCTTATTAAATTCTTTGAGAATGTGGCAAAGCACATTGACTAAGATAGGACAGCGAATGTGGTGTACATGGATTTTAGCAAGGCATTTGATAAGAGTCCCCATGATAGGCTTATTCAGAAAGTAAGGAGACATGAGAAACAGGGAAATTTGGCTGTCTAGATTCAGAATTGGCTGGTTCATTGAAGACAGAGGGTGGTGATAATGGAAAGTATTCAGCCTGCAGCTTGGTGACCAGTGGTGTTCCGCAAACATCTGTTCTGGGACCTCTGCACTTTGTGATTTTTGTATATGACTTGGATGAGGAAGTGGAAAGATAGGTTAGTAAGTTTGCCGATGACACAAAGGTTGATGGATTTGTGGATAGTGTGGAGGGCTGTTGTAAGTTGCTACAGAACATTGATAGGATGCAGAACTGGGCTGATAAGTGGCAAATGGAGTTCAAACTGGAAACGTGTGAAGTGATTCATTTTGGAAGGTTGAATTTGAATAAAGAATATAGGGTTAAAGACAGGATTCTTGGCAGTGCAGAAGAACACAGAGACATTGGGGTCCATGTCCATAAATCCTTCAAAGTTGCCACACAAGTTGATAGGGTTGTTAAGAAGGCATATGGTACGTTGGCTTTCATTTAAGAGCCACAAGGTTATGCTGCAGCTCGATAGAGCCGTGGTTAGACCACACTTGGAATATTGTGTTCGGTCTGGTCACCTCATTATAGGAAGGATGTGGAAGCTTTACAGAGGGTGCAGAGGAGATTTACACAGATGTTGCCTGGACTGAAGGGCATGTCTTATGAAAAAAGGTTGAGGGAACCAGGGCCTTTTTTCGTTACAGCAAAGAAGGATGAGAGGTGGCTTGATAGAGGTGTACAAGATGATGAGAGGCATAGATAAGTGGATAGTCAGAGAATTTTTCTCAGGGCAGAAATGGCTATCACAAGGGGGCATAATTTTAAGGTGATTGGAGGAAGGTTTAGGGGAGATGTCAGAGAGAGGTTCTTTACACAGAGTGGTGGGTACATGGAATGTATTGCCAGTGGTGGTAGTAGAGTCAGATACATTAGGGACATTTAAGCGACTCTTGGATAGGCACATGGATGTTAGTAAAATGAAGGGTATATAGGTTAGTTTGATCTCACAGTAGGGTATACGATTGACGCAACTTCAAGGGCTCAAGAGCCTGTACTGTGCTGTACTATTCTATGTTCTAATATCACCTGCTTCTGCCTTACTGGAGTTCATGATATTCACTAGTCAAGAATGATGACTTTATGTGGAGAATCTTTGCCTTCCATTTTATTGGGCAGCATTGACAGTCTTCAGATGGTAGTAACTCCTTAAAAAATGTGATTTTGCAACAGGTATGGCATCATTCAGATTCCTTTCTAAATTACAGAACATCACAATCTACAGAAAAAAACCTGGAGTTCTCTCTAGTACCAGAACAGCATGTGAGACAATCTGCTTTACTGACCTTGCCTTTGCCAAGGGTTTGCTTATGAGATGTTATGACATTGAAACAGTTGCTGTTAATAAGTTAAATAACATATTACTCCGTTAAGATTTCCTAAATAGTTAAAGTTGTACGAATTCTTCTTTCCTGTGTTTGTTTTTTAACTGTAGGAAGAATAAAGTTAGAGTCTAACTTTTATCTTGTTCTAGGCTATCTCCTTGATATATTTGAAGGGGGTTTAGTCTGGTCCATAATAATCTGTAGCAAGAAACATAGTTAGAAGATTTAATTCAATATAAATCATGCACAGAAGGAACAGAGAAGGATGTGTTTGGAGAGCAACATGAGAGAGACAGCTATGGGAGTTTGATTCTGAGCATCCAATGATAAAATAGAAAAAAATGATTTATTTCTGCCTTTTTTGACGTTCACTTTGTTGATCAAACCTTTATATTGCTCATAATCATATTTATCTCAGCCATCAGATTTTCATCTTAATGCTTCGGTGAAGATTCTGGGGACATACTTCCAGCATTAAGTACACAATATAAATGCAAATATTTGTTGGTTATTGTCACGACCACAAATCAGGTATGTCCTTCAAATGTATAAGCTCATGTGTAGGCCCCTTTTAATATTTGAATGTTTCATTTTAAAATAACCAGTCCAGCTGTATACTTTAAACAAGTAAAAAGGTTAGTTTATTCCACAAATGTTACTGAAAAGTATTTCAAAGTAATAAAGTTATTAATTAAAATACAACTATAAACATTTATACTCAGTATTGAAGTTACATAGGAAAGATGAAATTGAGATCAATATCAGGCAAGCAATTTTGGCATGATTGTAGATTCACTTTCTGAAGTGAAGGGCTCAAAATCTGAAGTCAGATTCAGCAACTGTGACAGTTTCTGGAATCAAGTAGTTGGAGGTTTCTCCCACAGACGTTTTAGGTAGAACTGACCCTGGAAGTGAGTGAAGGTTCCTTTGCTTTGCTTTCACAACACTGCGGGTTGTGTCTCTGATTAGCCTGGGTCAGTAGAACAATCCTGAATACCTCTATTTTCCTGTTAGTGTTCAGGTGACCCTCCTCAGGACTGTTTACACACAAACTGTCACACAATTCAAAAACTTAAAATCCCAAACTTGTTGAATTGTGCTACCGTATTGGGCTCGCCCAGAGCTAAAGCACACTCCTATCCATTGTTTCTCATTATAATTTTTTTTTCTCTTTTAAATGTCTCAGCCATTAGCTTGATTGATTTTCATTCTCTCAGATTTTTGGTAAGATGAGAAAAGTAATTCACACCACTAGAGAAGCCACTGACAATGAGTTTCTGTTGGCCTTCATAAATATTTATTAAATTTCAAAAGGTTTCTTGTGATTCTTCTTGAGATAAATTCACTCAAGTTCCAACAACCATGGATAGTCATGTGGCTTCTGTGAACCATTTTGTAAGTGTGCTTGTGTCCATGCTAAAGACAAATCAGGTTTCTTTTCAAAGTATCTAATATTGTAACTATACATTTATGACAGTTTTATTTGTCCTCCACTGAATTGTTACAACACATTGCCTATTAACCTTTTTGCTCAGATTGTACCCTTCATCCTTTTGAATTTAGAAATTAAACATAATAAATCTGTGGTCATTTCTGACACAGTATTATGATTTCCATTCCTTGAACATTATCTAGATCATTTAGAAATATGAGTTCAAGATGAGCACTGTTCCTTGTTGCTTTCTTAATAAGCTGAGTTATGAAAGAATCATGCATTATAGTTACCAGCTCTGATTCAAAACCCTTGGGCTCTCCTAATATATGTTAGTTTTGTTGAAATTTCCAGCTTGCATAACACTTCTATTTTCACATTTTTTTCAAAAAGTGAATTGTCCTGCTTCTTATTCTGACAAAATGATCTAATGCTTCATCCTTTGCATTGCTTTTATTATGGAATTCCAGACCTCTACCCAGTTATTGTAGCATTTCACACTCCAGAAGATAAAATGAATTTATTTCAAAGGTTTTTCTGACATAGAGGCCATGGCAACACCATTTTGACTATTCTTCTTTTTGAATACCCTGAACTTCTGAAAATTACATTTACTTTCATTTTCTATGTTTAGTCATGATAATCCCATTAGAAACGAGTCCTTCATTACCACAGTGGTCTATGATTCTTACATTTTATTTATTCGATTTTGGAACTTTTCTGAAATTTGTGATTAGATATTAAATATTATTTTTAATCAAAAGTCAGCCTCTTAAAAATGTTATTAAAGGAAATAATCCTGTCGATATTTTACAGTTAATGCTGGAAAAATACACAAAATTATTTTCCACAGAGATATCACACAAAAAATGATGACATAAAACACTGAGGTAGAATGCCTTTTAGGTTTTTGTACAAACTCCAACTTTTCAAATATTTAACTATTTTTGAAAAAATGTGAGCAACAAGGAAAACATTGAATCCTTTTTTCCTTTTAACATTAAACCATATGAGACAAAGATTAAATTTCCAAGTCTTAAAATAAAAATAATGTGCCAGTATTTTGTACAAAGGACAAAACCCTGGGTCAGATTTGAACAAAGCAATTAAATACAGAATCTGACAAACTAAATGAACCAAGTCAATAATTGGAGTGTTGTTTGCACTCATCCTTTGTGCCTGACTTTCTGATGCAACACGGACTAAAGTTGAAACCCTGCTGTGAAGAAAGCAGTCAGTACAATAACGATAAAATATCTTCTTATTTCTTCTTCTGAGAGTCCATGTGTTATTTAGAATCCATTTCCTCAGTAAAAGCTTTTGAGTCTCCTTCAGCCTTTTAACTTTGAAAGGCGAGATTTTCTTTGGCAATGGATGTCAAAAGTGACACTAGAACTGCAAACGTCAACTGCAGTTTAGTCTGTCTGCTTGCATTGCACTAAAACCAGCAACCATTTAGATTCCATATACAAGGATCCAATGCTTATAAAGAGTAACAAAAATAAAAACATGATAGCTCCTTCATTGCTGAAGACTGCAGTTGCAGTACAAAATATTTGAACAACATAGGTTTAAAATCGGAGGGGAAATATGTAAAAGGGACCTAAGGGGTAACTTCTTCACGTAAAAGATGGTGTGTTTATGGAATGAGGCTGGTACAACCACAATATCTAAAAGGCATCTGGATGGGTATATGAATAGGAAGTGTTCAGAGGGATACGGGCCAAATGCTGGCAAATGGGACTAGATTAATAGACGATATCCGATCAGCATGGACAAGTTGGACCAAAGGGTTTATTTCCATGTTGTATAGCCCGATGACTTCAAGATTCTATAACTGCGGTGAGAATGTATATACATCAGATTTTTTTTCTGGCTTGGTGCATGTTTGTGTTAGTTTCATGTAATTTATGTATTCTGTTTATTGGCAGCCCTATGTCAGTCACCGTCGTGGTTTATCAGACAGGAATTAATGGGCTGAATCATATGGTTATCTTGCTGATTTGGCTGGCTTTGCATTTTCTGAAGGGACTTCTACCACAAGACCTAATGGGTTCTCTTGCAGATATCATATAAACTTGCTAGATTAATGACCTACCCTGCTTCTATGGTGTCCCTCGATTCTGATTCTAGCTTCACCTTATCACGTACAATATTTCACAGTCCATTATTTTCTGCTGCACCTGGCCCTCACCTCTTGAAAGTAGGTGTCCATGAGTTTCTGGTGACTTTGTAGTGCCTGTCTTTTGAGGATGAAAGTGAGAATGGAAGACTGCTCCCATTCCCCAGAATCCAGCACATCACCTCAGTGCCTGCTCCAGTTATGCAGAGCACAAATCTCCAGGATGATGTGGTACACTCTGCCCAGACTAAACTGGAGGATGCCCTCCCCCATCCCCCAAGACCAATCCAAGCAATGGAATGGCATCTTCAACAGCCCTCTATTGTGTTCCACCACAGCCCTAGTTCAAAGTATGGGCAGCATTGTATCAGCTTTCTGAATCAGTTAGGGGTTTGCATAATGGTCTCATGAGTCATGTTCACAGTGGGTAGCCCTTGATTCCAGTATCCATCCTTGTAAGGCACCCATATCATCAGAAAAATCTTGCAAACGCAACTATTCCAGGATGTAGGAGTTGTAGAGCTACAGAAGGGAATGAGTACACACCTCCAGGAAGTAGTCATGGTGATCACAAAGAACTGCACATTAATCAAATGGAATCTCTTGCTTTTGCTGCATTGTTGCATCTCACTGGGGTAATGCACTGGATATCAAGCTCCATTATTCCTGGAGTCATCACAAAAGTTTAAGGTTTTTAAATCAAGTACAACATTTCCCAAGTTACCTGATTTCCGGACGCAGGTTTATAAAATACAGACGAGATTTCTGTACTGAACAAGAATTGCTATTTATTACAAATATTAGACTCTACTTCCAAGTTAACAATTATAAACCTTTGACCTATAACACTACAATTGAAAACTCTAATTCCCTTATCAACTCATTCTCTCACATACACATACACATAAACACACACACTCAAACACACAGGAAAATAATAGGTTATGTAAAGTGGTTTCTATTCATGGGTTACTGAGAAAACTAGTCGGAATGTGGCTTTTCAGTTCATTTTCCTGAGATGCTTTTGCTGGTTTGCAAGTGACACAAGGTGGCTGATTAATTTATAAAAATTCCTTGACTTATCAGTTGCAGGTCACCCTACAACAACTGCTGAAGGAAAAACAAACAGGTTCTAAAGCTGGCTTTGGCTACAGGAAATTGAGAGACACCTCCTGAGCTGATAAAGGTCAACTCATTTCTCGCTGTATCTTATGTCCATTCCCAAGCTGTTTTATTACTTGATTGCATACACATCCAATCAGGTTCATCATGAGCCTGCATGATCAGTCTAGGGTCAGCTTTGGGTTAACTGATGATGTCATGCTGTTTACCAGACATCTCTTTCAATTCTCCTTGGACCATCACAATACATCTTATTCAAGCAGATTCGAGACTTAGCCCTTACACCAGTTGTACACCACTCCCCAGGTGATAAGAAGGGGTCTCTGCAAGCCACATTAAACTGAACATCCACAGGAATGTAGCTAAATCACTTAATGCCTGTACACTTAATACTCTGCTTTGTTATATGCCATGTTGTTGTATAAGCTGAAAATGTGTTGCTGGAAAAGCGCAGCAGGTCAGGCAGCATCCAAGGAGCAGGAGAATCGACGTTTCGGGCATAAGCCCTTCTTCAGGAATGAGGAAAGTGTGTCCAGCAGGCTAAGATAAAAGGTAGGGAGGAAGGACTTGGGGGAAGGGGCGTTGGAAATGCGATAGGTGGAAGGTGGTCAAGGTGAGGGTGATAGGCTGGAGTGGGGGTGGGGGCGGAAAGGTCAGGAAGAAGATTGCAGGTTAGGAAGGCGGTGCTGAGTTTGAGGGATTTGACTGAGACAAGGTGGGGGGAGGGGAAATGAGGAAACTGGAGAAATCTGAGTTCATCCCTTTTGGTTGGAAGGTAGATGATGAGGCACTCTTCCTCCAACCATCGTGTTGCTATGGTCTGGCAATGGAGGAGTCCAAAGACCTGCATGTCCTTGGTGGAGTGGGAGGGGGATTTGAAGTGTTGAGCCACTGGGTGGTTGGGTTGGTTGGTCCGGGTGTCCCAGAGGTGTTCTCTGAAATGTTCCGCAAGTAGGTGGCCTGTCTCCCCAATATAGAGGAGGCCACATCAGGTGCAGCGGATGCAATAAATGATGTGTGTGGAGGTGCAGGTGAATTTGTGGCGGATATGGAAGGTTCCCTTGGGGCCTTGGAGGGAAGTAAGGGGGGAGGTGTGGGCGCAAGTTTTGCATTTCTTGCAGTTGCAGGGGAAGGTGCCGGGAGTGGAGGTTGGGTTGGTGGGGGGTGTGGACCTGACGAGGGAGTCACGGAGGGAGTGGTCTTTTCAGTAGGCTGATAGGGGAGGGGAGGGAAATATATCCCTGGTGGTGGGGTCTGTTTGGAGGTGGCGGAAATGATGACGGATGATACGATGTATATGGAGGTTGGTGGGGTGGTAAGTGAGGACCAGTGAGGTTCTGTCCTGGTGGCGATTGGAGGGGCAGGGCTCAAGGGCGGAGGAGTGGGAAGTGGAGGAGATGCGGTGGAGGGCATCGTCGATCACGTCTGGGGGGAAATTGGGGTCTTTGAAGAAGGAGGCCATCTGGGTTGTACGATATTGGAACTGGTCCTCCTGGGAGCAGATGCGGCGGAGACGAAGGAATTGGGAATATGGGATGGTGTTTTTACAGGGGGCAGGGTGGGAGGAGGTGTAGTCTAGGTAGTTGTGGGAGTCGGTCGGTTGATAGTAAATGTCCGTGTTGATTCGGTTGCCCGAGATAGAAATGGAGAGGTCTAGGAAGGGGAGGGAGGAGTCTGAGATGGTCTAGGTGAATTCGAGGTCGGGGTGGAAGGTGTTGGTAAAGTGGATGAACTGTTCAACCTCCTCGTGGGAGCACGAGGATGAACTGTTCAAATTCCCTCCTTTCGGTAACAGACTACCACTAATATGGTTAACTGACCTTTTTATTTGTTACATGTACATAATTTTTCAAGACTACCCGGTATTCTCTGCTTCATCGGTGTGGGAAATATAGTGGTACTGCCCCTTTTTTTAGACTGTGTGAGGGAGATTCCAGAAAGGTGTATTTTTTCCATATCACATCAGTTTCAGTAAGCTGGTATTGGAGAGGTGTTGCCCCATGGGACACCTAAGTTTCCCTTCTGTTGGTGGGGCTAGTGTCCTGTTTCTGCAATTAAGTATCAGGGCCATTCCTGTTCCAGTGGTTTCATTGGCCTTGTAGTTGGAAACTGCGGGATAGATCATCATTATGCCTTTAAGGGCACAACCATAAATCTAGTCAGCTTGGCCAGCTATGTGCCATTGATACAGCTGGGTACCTTCCATTTTGGATCTGCTTGAGATTGTGCTTCTGTCATCCATAGCCCACAGACGTGGTACAATTTCCCTTGCCTAATATCTTCCCATTCTCTATTAATGGGTGGTTGATCGTCTTAGCAATGGGCTTCCATCAGCGCAACCTCATCTAGTTATATTCCCATTGCCCTCCATCATAAACCAGTCTGATCACCCTGGGCTTTGTCAGCTCAGGTTATGATGTCTTGCAAAGCGCCTTTCAGCTGTTCCACTTTTTCATTTATTTCTTTGGCCCATCTGTCAAGAATCCATTGCCACATCTTCATTTCCCTGTTTCAAGTCATTCCTATTATTATATTTTAGCAAGTTTCATGTGTGGGTCCTAGATTAATTGGTGAAGTTCCTATCAAGACAGGCACTTCCATATTACTAAAAACTTGTTTTTCCCTGGTTTGGTTCTGCTGTACAGTTTATCTTCCTTAATAACCTTTGTACAGAAGATCAGAAAGGATGTTAATTTCTACCAATTCTTATAAAGTCTGTGAAATCAGCTGTAATATAAAAGGACAACAATTCTTTGATAAAGCTGACAAGCTTGGAAGCATCATTTATCTCATTTGACATTGGAAGGTCAAATAAACACAGTCTGTCAGTCTTGCAGCTGCAATTATAGCTCCTATTTGCATGCTCTAAGTTGTTTTACAATTAAAATTGGAGGAGCTGATGCAAAACATTTTAGTCTGACCCCACTGACTCCATTTTAAATGCTTTTCATATTATACCTCTACTAAATAGGACAACACATTTTCTATCATCTCACTAGTGATTTGTAACTATTGAACAAGTCTCTAATTCATACTCTAATGATAAGGATAAAATTGAATCATTTTTTGAGCTAAAAATGTTATTTACAGCTTGTGCAAGTCATTAAATGAACTTCCTTGGGATCTTAAAAGTTTTACAGGACATGAATTTGCTTTCTCACCCTTGTCCTATAATGTTTCTTTGCCATTCTTGCTTTGGTTTTTGAGCATGATGGTCTGCTCAAATTGTCTATTTTTGTATGTTCTTTCAGTTCATGCTTTTTTTTAAAGTCACTATATTCTATCATTCATGGCTGCTGAATAAGATAGCCTCAGAATTATGCTCCTTTATTTGGTTTGTTATTCTCTATTTCTCTAACTGCAAATTACTTAACTTAAAATAACATCATGCACCGACTTAAAATTCTTAGCTTTTTTTTCATTTGTATCTGTCTTAAACAGATGATACAAAGATAAATAGAGGGACAGGTGGTATTGGAAAGTAGGGAGGCTGCAGAAAGACTTAGGCAGGATAGGATAGAGGGCAAAGAAGAGACAGATGGGATACAATGTGGGAAAGTGTGAGATTATGCACTTTGATGGGATGAATAGAGTCCTGAACTATTTTGTAAATGGGAAAGGCTTCAGAAATCTGAAACACAAAGGGACTTAAGAATCCAAATTCAGGATTCTCTTAAGGTTAACATGCAGGTTCAGTTAGGAATGTAAATGCAATGTTGACATTCATTTTAAGAGGGCTAGAATACAAGATGTGCTGCTACGGCTGTATTAGGCTCTGGTAAGACTGCATTTGGAATATGGAGAGCAGTTTTGGCCTCTTATCTAAGGTAGGATATACAGGCATTGGATGGGGCCCAGAGGAGGTTTACAAGAATGATCCTGGGGATGAAGGACTTAGATTAGAATACTTACAATGTGGAAACAGGCCCTTCGGCCCAACAAGTCCACACCGACCCTCTGAAGAGCAACCTGCACATTTTTGGACTGTGGGAGGAAACTGGAGCACCCGGAGGAAATCCATGCAGGCATGGGGAGACAGTTGCCTGTGGGCGGGAATTGAACCCAGGTCTCTGGTGCTGTGAGGCAGCAGTGCTAACCACTGTGCCACTGTGCTGCCCTCACAGGGCAAGGCATTAGCCTACTGGTATTATTAGACTTATCAATATGAGGAATGGTTGAGGACTCTGGGTCTGTACACAATGGAGTTTAGAAGGATAAGGGGGAATCTCATTGAACCTGATTGAATACTGAGAGGCTTGGATACAGTGGATGTGGAGAATTCCTTTCCACTAGTAGGAGATATTAGGATCTGAAGCACAGCCTCAGAGTGAAGGGACAACCCTTTAGAACTGAGATAGAGTCATCGAGATGTACAGCATGGAAAGAGATCTTTCAGTCCAACTCGTCCATGCTGACCAGATATCCCAACCCAATCTAGTCCCACTTGCCAGCACCCGCCCCATATCCCTCCAACCCCTTCCTATTCATATACCCATCCAGATGCCTTTTAAATGTTGCAATTGTATCAGCCTCCACCACTTCCTCTGGCAGCTCATTCCATACATGTACCACCCTCTGTGTGAAAAAGTTGCCCCTTAGGTCTCTTTTATATCTTTCCCCTCTCACCCTAAACCTATGCCTTCTAGTTCTGGACTCCCCCAACCCAGGGAAAAGACTTTGTCTATTTATCTTATCCATGCCCCTCATGATTTTATAGACCTGTATAAGGTGACTCCTCAGCCTTCAACCTCCAGGGAAAACAGCCTATTCAACCTCTCCCTTTAGTTCAAATCCTCCAACCCTGACAACATTCTTGTAAATCTTTTCTGAATCCTTTCAAGTTTCATAACATCTTTCTGATAGGAAGGAGACCAGAATTACATGCAATATTCCAAAAATGGCCGAACCAATGTCCTGTACAGCCTCAACATGACCTCCCAACTCCTGTACTCAGTACTCTGACCAATACCAAATGCCTTCTTCACCATCCTATCTACCTGTGACTCTCACTTTCAAGTTGCTATGAACCTGCAGTTCAAGGTCTCTTTGTTCAGCAATATTCCCGAGGACCTTACCATTAAATGTATAAGTACTGCTAGGATTTGTTTTCCCAAAATGCAGCACCTCACATTTATCTGAATTAAACTCCAACTGGCTCTTCTCAGCCCACTGGCCCATTTGATCAAGATCCCATTGTAATCTGAGGTAAACGTCTGCCCTGTCCACTACGCCTCCAATTTTGATGTCATCTGCAAACTTACTAACTATACTACTTATGCTCACATTCAAATCATTTATATAAATGACGAAAAGTAGTGGACCCATCACTGATCCTTGTGGCACTCCACTGATCACAGGCCTCTTCAGCCAGAGAGTGGTTAATCTGTGGAACTCATTGCTGCTCAGGGCTGTAGAGGTCAAAGACAGATTGAGATATGTTCTTGATTCGTAAGGAATTGAAGGTTTTTGGGGAAGAAGTAAGAGAATGGGGTTGAGAAAAATATCAGAGTCATAGAGATGTACAGCACCGAATCAGACCCTTCATTCCTGCTTGTCAATGCTGAACAGAAATCTAGTCCTAGTTGCCAGCATTTGGCGCATATGCCTCTAAAATATTCTAGTTCATATACCCATCCAGATGCCTTTTGAATGTTGTAATTGTACCAGCTTCCACAACTTCCTCTGGCAGCTCATATCATACGTGTACCACCCTCTGCATGAAAAAGTTGCCCCTTAGGTCCCTTTTATATGTTTCCCCTCTTTCCTTTAATCTATGCCATCTAGTTTTGGACTTCCCCATCCCAAGGAAAAGATCTTGTTTATTTACTCTATCCGTGCCCCTCATGATTTTATAAACCTCTATATGGTCACCCCTCAGCCTCTGACACTCCAGGAGAATTGGACCCAGCCTCTCCCTGTAGCTCAAACCTTCCAAACTTGGCAACATCCTCGTAAAAGTTTTCTGAAGCTTTCAAGTTTCAAAACATCCTTCCATAGCAGAGAGATCAGAATTGCATGCAGTATTCCAATAGTAGCCGAACTAATGTCCTATACAGCTGCAATATAACTTACAACTCCTCTACTCAATGTACTGACCAATAAAGGAAAGCATACCAAACACCGTCTTCACTATCCTACCTACCTGTGATTCCACTTTCAAGGAACTATGAACCTGCACTCCAAGATTTCTTTGTTTGGCAGCTCTCCCCAGGACCTTACCATTAAGTATATAAGTCCTGCTTTGATTTGCCTTTCCAAAATGCAGCACCTCACATTTATCTAAATTAAACTCGATCTACCATTCCTTGGCCCATTGGCACATCTGATCAAGATCCCGTTGTACTTCTTCGCTGTCCACCACACCTCCAATTTTGGAATCATCTGAAAACTTACCAACTATATCTTCTACGTTCACATCCAAATCATTTATATAAATGACGAAAAGTATTGGATCCAGCACCGATCCTTGTGACACTCCATTGGTTACAGGGCTCCAATCTGAGAAACATATCTCCACCATCTTCCTCTGTCTTCTACCTTTGAACCAGTCCTATATCGAAATGGCTCGTTCTGCCTGTATTCCATGTGATCTAACCTTGTTCACCAGTCTACCATGAGGAAATCATGTCAAACAACTTACTGAAGTCCATATAGATCATATCCACTGCTGTGCCCTCATCAATCCTCTGTATTACTTCTTCAAAAAATATCTCAGCAAGGGGCCCAGCAATCTCTTTCCTCACTTCCCAAAGGTACACCTGATCAGGTCCCAGGGATTTATCCACCATTTTGCTTTTTATGACATCCAGCACCACCTCCTCTGTAATATGGATATTTTGCAAAATATTTGTTTAGTATCTCACCCATCTCCTGCTGTTCCATATCTAGATGGCCTTGCTGAACCTTAAAGGGTCCTATTCTCTCCCTAATTACCTTTTTGTCCTAAATGTATTTATAGAATCCCTTTTGATTCTCCCTAACCTCATTTCATAGATCATAGAATTCCAACATTGTGGAAACAGGATATTCAGCTCAACTAGTCCACACTGACTCTCCGAAGACGATCCCACCCAGACCCATCCGCCTACCCTATATTTGTCATGGCCAGCCCATTTAGTCAATAATAATAGACAAAAATAAACAATAGGTGCAGGAGTAGGCCATTCTGCCCTTCGAGCCAGCACCACTATTCATTATGATCATGGCTGATCATCCTCAATCTGTATCCTGTTCCTGCCTTATCCCCATAACCCTTGATTCCACTATCCTTAAGAGCTCTATCCAACTCTTTCTTGAGAGTATCCAGAGACTTGGGCTCCATAGCCTTCTGGGACAGAGCATTCCATACACCCACCACTCTCTGGGTGAATTAGTTTCTCCTCAACTCTGTTCTAAGTGGCCTACCCCTTATTTTTAAACTGTGTCCCCTGGTTCGGGACTCAATCATCAGCGGAAACATGCTTCCTGCCTCCAGAGTGTCCAATCCATTAATAATCATATACGTCTCAATCAGATCCCCTCTCAGCCTTCTAAACTCAAGCGTATACAAGCCCAGTCGCTCCAATCTTTCAGCGTAAGATAGTCCCGTCATTCAAGGAATTGACCTCGTGAACCTACGCTGCACTCCCTCAATAGCCAGAATGTCTTTCCTCAAATTTGGAGACCGAAACTGCACACAATATTCCAGGTGCGGTCTCACGAGGGCCCTGTACAGCTGCAGAAGGACATCTTTGCTTCTCTACTCAATTCCACTTGTTATGAAGGCCAGCACGCTATTAGCTTTCTTCACTGCCTGCTGTACCTGCATGCTTGCTTTCATTGACTGATATACAAGAACACCTAGGTCTCATTGTGCCGCCCCTTTACCTAACTTGACTCCATTTAGGTAGTAATCTGCCTGCCTGTTCTTGCCACCAAAGTGGATAACCACACATTTATCCACATTAAACTGCATCTGCCATGCATCCATCCACTCACCTAGCCTGTCCAGGTCACCCTGTAATCTCCTAACATCCTCCTCACATTTCACCCTGCCACCCAGCTTTGTGTCATCAGCAAATTTGTTAATATTACTTTCAATACCTTCATCTATATCATAATGTACATTGTAAAAAGCTGTGGTCCCAGCACCAATCCCTGCCTATCCCTGAACATTATGGACAATTTAGCATGACCTATCCACGTAAACTGCATATCTTTGGACTGTGGGAGGAAACTGGAACACATGGCGGAAATACACGCAGATACAGGGAGAACATGCAAATGTCACACAGAGACATTCGCTCAAGGGTCCAATTGAACCCGGGTCCCTGGCACTGCGAGGCAGCAGTGCTGACCACTGAACCACCATGCTGCCCAAAGCCAAAGCTATTTTGTGTCGCTTTTTTGCCCTTCTGATTTTCCTCTTCAGTGTACTCTTACTGCCTTTATACTCTTCTAAAGATTCTCTCGATCTCTCCTATCTATACCTAACATATGCTTCCTTCTTTTTGTTTTAACCAAACCCTCTTTCTCTCATCATCCAGTATTCCCTGCCCTTCACAGCCTTTCCTTTCACCCTAACAGGAATATACTGTATCTGGACTTACGTTATCTCATTTTTGAAGGCTTCCCATTTTCCAGCCATCCCTTTACCTGCAAACATCTGTCTTCAATCAGCTTTTGAATGTTCTTGCCTAATACCAACAAAACTGGCCTTCCTCCAACTTAGAACTTTAACTTTTAGATCCGGTCTATCCTTTTCCATCGCTACTATAAAACTAATAGAATTATAGTCACTGACCCCAAACTGTTGCCCCACTGACACCTCAGTCACCTTCCCTGCTTCATTTCCCAAGAGAAGGTCAAGGTTTGCAGCTTCTCTAGTCGGTACATCCATGAACTGAATCAGAATTTTTTCTTGCACACACTTAACAAATTTCTTTCCATCTAAACACCTAACACAGACTGGGACTGTCATAGTGTTTGGAAAACTAAAATCCCCTTTCACAACCATCCTATTATTCTCACAGGAAACTGAGATATCCTTATAAATTTGATTTTCAGTTTCCCACTGACAATTGGGGGGGTCATTTGACCTCAATAAGGTCAAATAACTTTCCTAGATATATTCCCAGGAATATCCTCCCTCAGTACAACAGTAATGCTATTGTTAATCAAAAATGCCACTCCCTCTCATATCTTGTTCCCTTTTCAGGGCAGGTGACTGAGGTATCAGTGGGGGAGCACTTGGGACCAGCAACACTAAATCTATTCGTTTTAAAATAGTGATGGAAAAGGATTGACTGGATCTAATTGAACTTTAAGCTGCCAGTCTTGTCCAGCGCTGAGCTACATTTCTGTAATTACTATGATATCCCAGTCTCGTATTCCCAACCATGCTGAGTTCGTCTACCTTACCTGTTAGGCCTCTTGCATTGAAATAAATGCAGCTTAATTTATCAGTTCTATCTCATTCTCTGCTTTGTTCTTTCCTGCTCTGACTGTTTGACTTACTCCTCAGCCGCGATCAGACCAGATTCAAATAGGGTGAATGGCCAAATTGTGCTCCTATATTGTATGGTCTAAACGTGTTATGGTCTTAATTTTTACTGAGTGTTCTAATTCCAAAGCCCTTGATTGTTCAAATCTACTTTTTGTTTCTCTTTGTTTCCACAATTTTGCTCAGTTGAGCAATTCCTATTGTCTTAAGGCCAGTTTGTTTAAGGAGTAAATGTCTATGTCTTATTCTCTTACTTTACTGACCACATGAACCATTTTATACTGTGATGATTGTCAAGTAGGTGCGCATGATTGAAATTCCGATCTTCATTGCAGTACTTCCCATCCTTTGTTATATCTATTTTGAATTTGTTTCAGCCTATACTTGCACACCTGTATGGTATCCCAAAACCATGACACATGTTTGAAACTCTCATATGAGCTTACCAAATATCCTTGAGATTTTACTTATCTCTCCATTGCTTCTGCTTTGGGTTACAAGCTCAGTTATTAAAATCATTTCTGTAAAAATGAAAGGGAAGGACACAACTGTCATGAAGAGAAAGCAATCAATTTACTGCTAAGCTTTTAGTTTACAGCAGGATACATTATTCTAATGTTTGTTTGCTCCCAAACTTCTTCTGTCATCACTCTCCACTCTTCAATTCTCCTCTCATCCAATTTTGCAATTCAACTAGTGGCCATCCTTTCTCATTCCTGAACTCTGGAGAGAATTACAGTCCAATGATTTTTTTTCATAATATCTTTAAAACAGGAATCAAACATTTCTGTTTGATTCTAGGCAATAGGATACTTTGTTCATTCTCTCAGTTGAAATGTATATACATTTATATATAAATTGTCTAAACATAATATTTCATTTATTTCTTCCAAAGGCATGAACAAACTTTCTTCCATACACTTAAATGACTGAGACGGTATGCCTTTATATTAACTTTTAGATTCTTTTAAATTTCAGGTAACTTTTTAAAAATGTTTTATAATGTCAAGCCATGTGAGTCTTAATGTAATTTCTTATCATTGTATGTTCCAGTGTGTGCAGGCTTAGTGGTTTTGAAATGCCTGATACTCAATGTATTTGATATTTTCATAACAGTTCTCCAGTACTGAAGTACATTGTTAACAAATGGTTTGATGCGTTAAAGATGACTTGTCTATCATTGTGCTGTGACATTGAAAGTCTGCACACAAATTCAGATATTCAAAGCAATCAGAAAAATTTCCTGAGTCTGCAATTAACTGAAAAAGAAAACTGAATCTATCTATTCCATTTCAGGCAGAATGGATCAATTAGTCCAGGATGTTAATTTAAAAATATTAAGCATTATAAATTCTGTGAACTGTACAGTGAGTTCACTGCTGATTTAAAAGGTGTGAGGCAAAGCTTCTTGACAGTAACTAGGTCAACACTCCCCTTTCTCCTGTACAGAGATAATGTACACAGCCATATGTTATTGTTCTTTTATGAACAAGGGAAAGTGTATATCTCTGTTGTATTTTATATTCCTTTCCAAACTCTTTGAAATCATTTTTCAGAGATTTTAGAACATATTTTCAGTCAATTTTGTTCAAAGAAAATTACTGTTCCAATCTTCCAAAATTTTGATTTTCTTTACTTTTCTCCAATGCACCAATTCACACCAGTGAACATTTAATATGAGCAAATCTTATCATCCAGAATTAAAGATTCACCCATATGTTAAAATAACATTTAGAAGTTCACTCTGGCCCAGAAATGTAATTCCAAACATGATAATTCAGCCATAAAAGTTCTGAAGTTAACCATCTACTCAAACCTCTTTCCTCAAACTAAACACAACTCCACCAGTAAGCTTCATACGGTCAGCAGAGATCATATTCAGAGTGAGTTCAAGTAAGTGGATAGGCCAAAGGATTTGGAGGCAGTGTGGGAATTCGATACAGAAGGGAAGAAGTGTTTTTTGCTTAATTGTTTTAGGCTCACAGCTTGTCATATTTTTTAGCCAAATGAATTGAAGGCCAAAATCAGAGTTCCACACAAAAGAATGATATCTTACTGGAACCATAAATTAATTGCTTGGTGGTAGCTACTAATTCAGAATTAGAATTAGCTTTATTGTCACATTTACTTACGAGTGCAGTGAAAAGTTTATAATCGCCACTTACAGTGCCATCTTAGGTGCCAAGCTATAGATTCTTCAGTACAAACTCAGGGAAAAAAAGCAGGAAATAAAACATCCTGTACAAAATCATAGTAATAAATTAGAAGAATAAAGAGATAAAAATGTTCAGAGTAACAGTCCTTCCATGATAATATAATAAAGGAAAAAAAAATAAGAAGAAACTTTGGCTACCTATTCTAGGTTACTTTCTGATGGAAAGTAAATAGGGGCAATGTTTAGAGGTTAACAATGAAAAGACTAGTAGGAAATTTTTAAAAGTCAAATTTAGAGCTAACTAAAAAAAAAATAGGGATGCAGGACTAGGCCAGCAGATGAGAGACAACAAGAGAAGTGGGGCAGACAACACAGGACTGAGTGTATTGTACTTAAATGCAAACAGTGCATGAAACAAGGTAAGTGAATTGGTAGCACAGGTATGATGTTGTGAGTATTGCAGAGACATGGTTGCAGGGGATCAGGACTGGGAACTGAATATTCAAGGATACACACACATCCTTTGGAAGGACAGACAGATGGGCAGAGGGAGAAGGGTTACTTTCTTAGTAAGAAATAAAATTAAATTAATATGTTGTACCTGTATGATGTGGGAGCTGGTGGACCCTATTGTGGTTCATAGTGATCGCATCTGTAGCAAGTGTTGGTTGTTTTGAGGAACTCCTGCTCAGAGTTGATGAGCTAGCGTCTGAGCTTTGAACACTGTGCCACATCAGAGAAAGGGAGAGTTATCTGGATGCTGTGTTTGGGAAGGAGTCGCACACATTAGATTAACTATCTCAAATTTGTTCAGTGGTCAGGGACAAAAGGGTGTAACTATGAGCGAGGTAGGTCGAGGGATCTAGGAGGTAGCACTGAAGGAGCCTCGGACATTGAGTTTGTCTAACAGGTTTGAGATTCTTGCTCCATGTGTGGATGAAAGCGGGGGTCATAAGGAAGATGAGCAAACTGACCATAACGTCAAGATAGAGGAAGCCATTCCAGAGGGAGAAGAAAAACGTAATTATAGTTGGGGATATTATAATCACTGTTCTCTGTGGCCAAAATCAAAGTCCTGAAAGCTGTGTTGCCTGCCAGGTGCCCATATTTAGGATATCCCATCTGGGACTTGGAATAGAAAGGGAATATCCAGTTGCCATGATCCACATAAGTACCAATGGCATAGGCTGAAAGAGGAAAGAGGTTCTGCTGAGGGAATATGAACATGTAGGGACTAAATTTAAAAGCAGTTTCGAACAGATAATAATCACTGGATTACTTAAAAGTTAATAATCATTGGACAAATTGGCACAGGGTCAACAAGAATAGGGAATAGAGTGGACATGGAGAAGTGTGTCCACTTGTAGGGGAGATTAGTACCCGAGGGTCAGCCTCAGAGTGATGCAATGACCCTTTAGAACAGAGATGAGGAGGAAGTTCTTCAGTTATAGGGTGGTTAATCTGTAGAATACACTGCTGCAAAGGGCTTTGGAGGCCAAGATATTTTGACTGGATTTAGTGTAATGTCAGACGAGACTCGTGCCATGTTGCTTTCACTCACTTCACTCACTCGTGTCTTGGCCATCATGTGAGGCTACTGTCGTCTTAATTTTGGCTCAGGCGGGATGATTTGGATATCCTTGTATCCAGGTGACCACCCATGTCCTTGTCCTTGTATTTCAGGTTGCAGTACCAGCTGAAAGGCAAAATTGAACATTCAAAGAAACACATGATGCCAGGTCCATTCCAGTCACCAAAGGTTTATTATTTAAACTGGTGGGGATCAAGCTACTCAGTAATATAGACAGCCTCTTCACCGAACAAAGGAAACCATGCACTTTTTATGCATTTACTTTTTAGTCCATCTCGGCTGCCACAATCATTTTGTTAATTCATTACATACACATCCAATCAGGATCACCATGTGGCTGCATGACCAGTCAATGGACAGCTTTTGGTCATCTGATGTCTCATGATGTTTACCAGACACCTCTTATCCCATTCTCCTTGGGCCTTCACAATACATCTTATTCAACCACATTCTAGACTTAACTCCTGTGCCAGTTATAATAAGATGGGGCCCCTTTAATATCCTCTGAATATCCAGAGAAATGCAATTAAATCCCATAATGCCATGTACTTAGTACTCCATCTTGTTATATGCCATGTGGCTACACTTTGTTGTATAACACAAAACATGGCTACACTTCGCTACATCATACAATATGTTATTATTGGTAGCTGCTTCTGTCATGTTTGCCTCCACCCAACAGCCAGAAGAAATAGGAATAGGAGAAAACTGTTCAGCCCATCGAGCCCACTTCACCAGTTAATAGGATCATGGCTGATTCAACATTCTTCATGTCGACTTTCCTGTGTCTTCCCTATAACCCTTGATTCTGTACTGATAAAGAATCTATTTATCACAGTCTTAAAAAACGTAAAGACTCTGCTCTAACAGCTCTCTGCAGAAAAGATTTCCAAAGATTCACAACTTTTGACTGTGTTGGTTGGAGGTCCTGCATAGAGAAGAAGTCTTGTTTGAACCTGTGCATGAAGATGTTGGCATATTGGGGTGCAAATTTGACTGGATAAAGAACTGGTTGTGAAAGGTGAAGATGTTGTGATCAAGAATAAAGCGGATGAGTTGTAGGACGGTGTTTGGAGGTTGGCAGTTGTTGGTGTTGAGTATTGAGGCTGTTGTCGCAATGCCGTCAATGTGGGGGATGCTGCAGGACCACAAACCAACACTATACATCAGGTACATTGACGATATTTTCTTCCTCTGGACTCATGACAACAAGTCACTGATAAAACTACACAGTGATATCAACAAGTTTCATCCCACCAATAAACTCACTATGGACTACTCTCAGCTATCTGTCTCATTCTTGGACACATGCATCTCCATTAAGGATGGGCACCTCAGCACCACACTCTGCTGCAAACCCACAGGCAACCTCACAATGCTACACTTCTCCAGCTTCCACCCAAAACATAATAAAACAGCCATCCCCTATGGACAAGCCCTACGTGTACACCAGATCTGTTCAGATGAGGAAGAATGTGACGGGCACCTGGAAGTACTCAGGGATGCTCTCGTAAGAATGGGGTACGATGCTCAACTCATCAATCGCCAGTTCCGACGTGCCACAGCAAGGATCCATAATGACCTCCTCAGGAGACAGACACGTGTTGCAACCAACAGGGTACCCTTCGTTGTCCAGTACTTCCCAGGAGCTGAAATACTATGCCATGTTCTTTGCAGCCTGCAACACATTATCAATGCGGATGAGCACCTCGCCAAGACCTTCGCCACACCTCCACTGTTTGCCTTTAAAAAAACCCACCAAACCTCAAACAAATCATTGTTAATAGCAACTGCCTGGCTTTCAGGACAACTCCATACAACCCTGTCATGGTAGGTGCTGCAAGATGTGTCAGAGTGTGGACATGGATGCCACCTCCCACCATGTACATGACAGGTACTCATGCGGCTCAGTCAACATTGTCTATCTCATACGCTGCAGGCAAGGACGCCCTGAGGCATAGTGCATTGGTGAGATTGAGTAGAGGCTACAGCAATGGACAAATGAGCACCACACAACAATCAACAGACAGGAGTGTTCCCTCCCAGTTGGAGAACACTTCAGTAGTCCAGGACAATCAACCTCAGTCCTTCAGGTGACCATCCTTGAAGGCAGACTTTGGGACAGGCAGCAGTGAAAAGTGGCTGAACAGAGGCTGATAGCTAAGTTCAGTACCCATAAGGAGGGCTTCAACCAGGACCTTGGGTTCATGTCACACTACAGGTGACCACCATTGAACTATACACACGCACACAGACACTCCTATACACAGACACACACATAGACATTTACACACACTCCTAGAGACATGCACCCTCTCACAGACTTAGACTCCTTTACACTAACACAGTTATACACTCTCTCTCACAGACACACTCAATTTCCCCATTCAAAAACACACATGTACATATTCATTTGTGGGGTGAATTTGAACTTGCAGAGTTACATTGTACTTTGCTCAAAAACTGCATGAATACATGTAAGAGCTTATTAACTCATTTTTAAAATTAGAATCAGTCTAAACGTTATGGCACAGACTACAGCACACAGGGGGCTAACACCTTCAACACATTATCTGGACTGACACCAATTGTTAAAGTTAACCTGAGAATTTTTAAAAAAGTTTTGTGATTTACATATGAAAGAAGTGAAACTAACATGGTCATTCTAAAAGATGAGAGACTAAAACAATCAAGGTATTATTCAATGTATAATTTCAGTTACATCACACTGTAAACTTTTGCTATCAAGTCTGTGTCTTACAATTGTGTCCTCCACAACCACCTGATGAAGGAGCGGCACTCTGAAAGCTAGTGTGCTTCCAATTAAACCTGTTGAACTATAACCTGCTGTTGTGTGACTTTTAACTCCACCACCATAGTCTCTTATTTTATGACTTATCCTTTTGTGAGGTACCTTGTCAAGCACATCTTTGAAGTCCAAATAAAACACATTTCTTGGTTCCCCTATATCCTTTCAGGTTGACATTTCCTCAAAAATGCGAAAATATTGGTTAGACACAATTTCATGAAGCCATGCTGACTCTGCTTGAATATTATTGTTATTACTTCCTTTGTATTATTTCTATTGAATTGCTGCAATGCCTGAGCAACCAGCAAATGTTGATCCATGCTTTCATCACCAGATACCTCCCCAAACATCTCCGTGTCCTCTTTACCCCAGACTATCCTGACAGCCCGTTTCCACCCACTCAGGCTATGCAGAGACCCACCATTTTGAACTTTGTCTACAACTATCTTTCCTGTCACCTGATCCCCAGCATTTTATTTTAATAACGCCCAGCCTGCTTCTCTATGCTTTGCCCATGGAGGCACCTGGTGTGGTCAGTGCCACTAACTCCACCCCCAATAACCTACCATTACCTCTGATGATGTATTGCTGTACTCCCATTCACCATGAACTTCCCCCTTCACAGCCTTTGTCCCTAACTTGAAAATATCTCTGCTTCTCCTGTCCCAGCCTCGAGTGTCTAATCCCTTCCAATAGTGACACCTACCACCGCTGCTAGAGACACTTCTTTTACCCTTCTTTCAAGTCAACAAATGGACTTCAGACCTCTGACAAACTTTAACGCACAGCTCCTAGACATGCCCAGACTCCTGCCCACTTTGCCTGACTGACAGCACACAGTTTCCCTGGCAGCTTATGCTCGCCCCACAGGACTGACCGCTGAATGCACCATCCAGATTCTGCAGGGATGGATCCCTGCTCACGAGTGTCCGAATCCAAGAACAGACCATGGCAAAGCCCCTGGACTAACTGCAGACTGTGACCATGTCTAACAGCACCACAACACCCTGACCATGAGCAAGATTAATGCTGACCATGCTTCAACTTGAAGCAGACAATTTGGGAGAGATGTTAGGAAGCATTTCCACAAGCAAAGGGTAGCAGAGATTTGGAACTCTCTTCCAGAAATGGCAGTGGATACTGGATCAGTTGGTCACTGTAAATCTGGTACCCATAATCTTTTATAATGCAAAGGTGTTAAGGGATATGGACCAAAAGCAGGTACATGGAGTTAGTCCACAGATTAGCCATAATCTCACTGAAGGGGTTAGGCAGATCAGGCTGAAGGGGTTAAATGGCCTACCCTTGTTCCTTTGACCTTATCCTATGCTTTGCATGATTGGAACAGGCAACAAAGTTTTATGTTGAATGCTGTGGAACTAAAATTTTTTTTTACAATTCGCACACGTGGGCAACGCTGACTGGGCCAAGCATTTATTGCCAACTCTAGTTTCACTTGAAAAGGTGGTGTTGAGCTGACTTCACGAACCTCTAAAATCCATTTAATGTAGGTACACCCACAATGGCATTAAGGAGGGAGTTTCAGGATTTTGACCTTGCAACATAGAAGGAACGGTGATATATTTCCAAGCCAGGACAGGGAGTAACTTGGAGAGGAACTTGAGGGCTCTTGTGGCACTGTGGTGGATCTCTACCCTTCAGTCAGAAAGCCTGGATTCAAGTCCCAGATGTTCCAGAGATGTGTCATAACATATCTGAACAGGATGATCAAAAATATCTGAACTTAAATAAGCAACAACATTGGTTTGCTTATGAGCATAAGGTCATACTTATCTGAAAACAAAGGATCTCACTTAATCTTGGAATGAGAACAATCTTCTGAGGATGAGGGCATTGAGGAGGAAGCTTTCATGATCCATGACAGAGCTCAACTGCATCGGACACCACAAGCCAGGGCGAACCTGACTGATACCCACTTCCATGCAATGAGAGTGCTGGGTGCAGCAGAACCTCATGGAATGATGGAATGTAGACTAATCACTGGCCATAATGTTAACATTTGGTTTGTATTGAGTGGGCTGAAATGCAGCCTATCTTGTTTTTGTTTGTAGACCCCTTTTGGTGCTGATAAGGCTCATAGTTACAGTTGTCCGATTAATGTCCTGTAGCTGACATTCCCCAACTGGACAATGACAGGATGGAGGCCTTCAGTCTCATTGAGGACAAAGTAATAGCAACTTAGTGGGTGTTCAGATGGGATGTAGCTGAGGATAAACAAACTATGGTGTGGTGTTTAAACAGCCACTCGTGTGCTAGAATGGGGTTGTATATGTGAGGGACTGTCAGCCATGCCAGTTATGTGCTGTGAGCGGTGAGACTTTAAGCTGCCAAGGAGGGGCAACACTAATATACTAACACTAGTTTAGCAGCTCAGCAGCCTTTCAAAGACAGCACAGCAGCAAGGAATGTCAGTCTTTTGGCAGATATTTGGTGAATGTTCAAAGTTTGTGCGAAGATTTGTAGCTCGGGTGCTCGTTGTTGTGGTTCTGTTCGCCGAGCTGGAAGTTTTTGTTGCAAACGTTTCATCCCCTGGCTAGGCTACATCTTCAGTGCTTGGGAGCCTCCTGCGAAGCGCTTCTTTGATGTTTCCTCTGGTGTTTATAGTGGTCTGTCCCTGCCGCTTCCGGTTGTCAGTTTCAGCTGTCCGCTGTAGTGGTTGGTATATTGGGTCCAGGTCGATGTGTTTGTTGATGGAGTTTGTGGATGAATGCCATGCCTCTAGGAATTCCCTGGCTGTTCTCTGTCTGGCTTGCCCTATGATAGTAGTGTTGTCCCAGTCGAATTCATGTTGCTTGTTGTCTGCGTGTGTGGCTACTAAGGATAGCTGGTCGTGTCGTTTCGTGGCTAGTTGATGTTCATGTATGCGGATTGTTCATGCCAGGGGATTGTGCATGTAAAAGCAGGCTGGAATCAGATGTGAGAGGATGCTTTCACAATGGTATAAGTCGTTAAACGAGGCATGAAATAGAAGCAGAAAATGCTGGAGAAACTCAGCAAATCTGGCAGCATCTGTGGAGAGAAAAACAAAGGTAAAAACAATGACTTCAGATGCTGGAAACCAGATTCTGGAGTAGAGTGATGCTGGAAAAGCACAGCAGTTCAGGCAGCATCCGAGGAGCAGGAAAATCGACGTTTCGGGCAAAAGCCCTTCATCAGGAATACAGGCAGAGTGCCTGAAGGGTGGAGAGATAAATGAGAGGAGGGTGGGGGTGGGGGAAGGTAGCAAAGAGTACAATGGGTGGATGGGGGTAGGATAAAGGTGATAGGTCAGAGAGGAGGGTGGAGTGGATTGGTGGAAAGGAAGATCGGCAGGTAGGACAAGTCATGGGGATGGTGCTGAGTTGGAAGTTTGGAACTGGGTTGAGCTGGGGGAAGGGGAAATGAGGAAACTGGTGAAGTCCACATTGATGCCCTGGGGTTGAAGTGTTCCGAGGCAGAAAATGAGGCGTTCTTCCTCCAGGCGCGGGTGGTAAGGGAGCAGCAGTGAAGGAGGCCCAGGACCTCCATGTCCGCGGCAGACTGGGAGGGGGAGTTGAAATGTTGGGCCACAGGGCGGTGTGGTTGATTGGTGCGGGTGTCCCGGAGATGTTCCCTAAAGCACTCTGCTAGGAGGCGTCCAGTCTCCCCAGTGTAGAGGAGACCGCATCGGGAGTAACGGATACAATAAATGATATTGGTGGATGTGCAGGTAAAACTTTGATGGATGTGGAAGGCTCCTTTAGGGCCTTTTGAGAGAAAAACAAAGTCAACGTTTTGAGTCCAGGTTCTGAAGAAGAATCAGAATCTACTCAAAACATGAACAATGTTTCTCTTTCTGCAGATGCTGCCAGACCTGCTATGTTTCTTCAGCACTTCCCGCTCGTTTTGTTTAGATTTCCTGTATTCAACATATTCTTCTGTTGGTTAATGAGGCATGTTTGGTGAAATATGACTCTCACTAGGCCTCCCGGTGAGAACCCTTTCAAAAAAATGCAAAGTAACATGCACTTAACCAAAAAATGCAAACTTCCACCTGTTAAGTTTTAAGAAACATCTCAGAGCAGATGAGAGAGCTCGAGGAACAGAGAGGGAATTGCAGAATTTGGGAGCAGATAGATGAAGGCTTGGCTGCCAATGATAGAATAATTAAAATTGGGGTACAGCTGCCTGGTTGTTATACTTTTCAATTTAACTGTGATGTCTGGAGGTTGAAAATCACAATGGATAGTTAAATAGCTATGCCTTGCAGGCTATTATTTTTTAAAGAACTCGATGTTCTCTATGTAACACATAAATTTCTTCTGCCATGGGAAAGTGATGATGACCAGAATCAAAATAGCAAAGCACAGTTTTAAAATGACCATTTGTGGGCACTATTATATCTCTCAAAATATTCTATGGAATCAATTCCACAATATTACTCAGCAGCAATCCAAGGCAGTGGCAACAACCTCACAACTAGGAAATTGCCTTATTAATTGAGCACGACTTGTCTATTCATCAAAATTCCTTTCTTTACTCATGGATCATTAGGAATTGACTAAAACGCTCAGGCAAGTGGAAAAAAATGGAAATAATTAATAGCAATACATAATACACTGGAGGACTCGAGCTGTTATTTGAAATGATGCAGTGGGGATACCAGCCAGTGATCAAAGACACAAGGGAAGAAAAAAAAGGGAGGGATAAAAAAAGACACAGAGATAAAAAGGCAAAGGTAGGAAGAAATAATTGGTGTTTGTACTGTGTCCATTTACAACTTAGTGGCTGCACAAAACATTTTACAAATAACTAAAGAATTTAAAAGTGTAGTAATGTAGGAAATGCAGCAATTTCTGTACAATAATCTGTTTCACTGATATTGATTGGGGGATAAATATTGGCCAGAACACCAGAAAAAAAACACTTCAACATCAAATCATACCATGAGATTATTAACATCTATTTTAAAGGGCAGGTGAGGCATCAGTTTAATGGATCATCCAAAAAAAACATTGTGTCCAAATAAAAGCATTCTCTCAATACTGCACTGACGTGTCAGTCTAGATTGATGGCTGAAGCCTCTGGTTGGGAGTTTAACTCTTTATTAAAACTAAGTAAGGATAAGTGAATCTTTTAAGTAAAAGGCTATACTTGCCTCCAATTAAAATGTAGTTAGCTAGTTTATCAAAAAACAATAAGGAACCAATTACAAGTTTTGTTTTGAGTGAAAGGAAGATATTGTTTATTATTCACTAACCCTGTGAAAAACAATAAAGATTCAACATCAAGCATACATGCGCAGGTAAAGTTGAAAAAGATAATGTCCATTTCAAAAAGAAGATGACAGGAAATTACAATTTAAAGACACTAGAGTGCCATTGAGATGCAAGGGTTTGAACCTGAGATCACAGCTGTGTAATTGATGGCTTGTAGCTTTAGCAAAAAAAACAATTTAAAAGCCCTTTAAAATGTTTCTTTTTGTTTTCTTTTGCGTTTTTATTGTTCTGGTGTCTCTATTTAATCATCTCAGTCATCTGGTATTTTTCCTTCTTCAGAGAAATAGTTTTCTCCAGCTAGTTCCATTCGTAAATCCATCTTCCCTACTCTGCCAAAAGCAGGTCCCTGAAATACAGCAATTAGTAAATTCCAATTTCTAACTTCCTTATTTCATGTTTTGCTGTCTGGAAGTGATGTACTTCATTTCCAATATATCAAAAATGTCACACAGGCATAAAACAAAAAGACTGTTTTTCTCTCTCCTGACCATTTTCTCCATTTGCAGCTGAGACAATTTCATTTATTCTACAACTAAAGCAAAGAGTATTGGAGAAACCCAACATGCCTGGCAGCATCTGTAGAGTGAAAGACAGATTTAGCATTTGGAGCTCAGTAGCAGTTTGTTAGAACTTTATTTTAGGGCTCACTTATTCATAAAGTCCCTACAGTGTGGAAACAGGCCGTTTGGCCCAACACATTCACACTAAAATCTGAAGAGTAACCCACCCAGATTCATTCCCCTAACTAATGCATCTCACCTACACATCCCTGAACACATTAGGCATGGCCAGTTCACCTGACCTGCACATCTTTGGACTGTGAGAGGAAACCAGAGCACCTAGAGGGGACCCATGCAAATACAGGGGGAATGTGCAAACTCCACACAGATAGTTGCCCAAGGCTGGAATTGAACCCGCGTTCCTGGTATTATGAGGCAGCATTGCTAACCACTGAACCACCGTGCCACCCAGCTTTTTATTCTATGCTGGTTTCATGAAACTCGGCAAATCTGTGACAGGGGACTGCTGTCGTCACTTGAAGCCAGTGTTTTTATTTTTCTTTTTAAAACCACTTTAATCCAGATATTTTCAAATTAACATGTTCAGAAATGTTTTTACACATCTTTGAGGCAGTTGGTACTTGAACCTGGCCCTCCTGATTCAGAGGTAGGGACACTTCCTCTGCACCACAAGAACCCTAACCACTTTAGTCCATGAGGTTCCCAAATATTAAAATCAGATGACAGCATTTACAAATTGATAGTTTATATTTTATCACTCCACTGTTAACACAGAGGTGAAATGTTATTATTGTGCCACGTTAACGACAAATAGTAGAACAATAAAAATAATTCCTGCAAGTTGTCCCAGTCAAGTTTGATCAAGAATAACTGTGGCCTGCAGTGAGATGTACAGCAGAATCATTCGGGAAGTTCCAAGAATCCCTTCTCAATATCAGAAGCATCTCACTCCAGCTTTTTTGCTTTTGACATTCAGCACAGTGATTTAATCACAAGGCGAGTTACCAATTAATTGGGATTATTGCATGCTAATTGCCTTGTTCATGATCCAATTCTTCTCTGTACTATTCAGGTTACTCTGTTATCAAATCCGCCAAACAAATCAGATATCGAGAAAACTCAACATGGTAACTGGAGTGGATGGGAGGCAGACTCAGCCCATCACTTCCACGATCAGCTTCTATATTACAACCAAACTGCATATCAGGTTACATCCAGGGGCAGCAACAGCATGCAGACCTCATTTACAACACTGGCATCTGGCACGTGCCAATCCCTCACACCATCGTGCCACCTCTCTGATACACTGTTTTGGAAGCATTGTTTTGCACTGGCAACCCACATTGAAAGGCTACAGCAGGGACACTTTGTGCACACTGACAGGCTCCCAGCTCTCAGATTTGACAGGCAGTTCCCATTTGCTCCCTTACTGCTCTCTCACTTAGTGCCTGCCTGCAGACTCACAATATCTATGCTTTACATCAACTCGCAATACAATGCCCATGAACACACTGGCACTTCAGCCAGAGCCAAAGGCTATCAGTAATGCCATACTGCTCTTTAGTACAAACCCTTAGAATAGCAGCTTGTTGTGCTTATCAATAGGAGCTTGTACAGGGCAGAAGGAAATATTGATAAATGGCACACCAAGATGTCAGTTTAATATCTACATCATGCCTACATGGCAACCCCACCCACCTCCACAAAGACCATTCTACATCTTCAACAGTCCTCCACTCTGCTCCACCAGGACCCATGTCACCGGTACATTAAACTTACACTCTACATCAGTTAGAGGGTTGTGCAATGATATTATGAGCCATGAATGTAGAGGGTATCTCTGGGCCCCAAGGACTCAGCCTTATAAGGCAACTGGATTGTCAAGTACAGCAGTAGGCTGAGAATCCTCCAGGATTTGGAGTCAGGCCAGCTTGTAGATGAGCACACACAATCAGGAAGCAGGAACAGTGATCACATTAACCTATTGGAGCCCTTCCTACAGCGTTGTGATATGGCTGTCTTAAGGCAATATTTATCCAGTCAATGGCACCCCTATACCTGGGGGAAGCCAGGCCAGCTCCCGAATCCTACTGCCCTTGTCTTCAGGAAATGGAAACAGAATGAACTGGTATGATCTATCTGTCATACATAGATCACTCTCTGCCCTGATGTATTTGTAGGTGCATGACTCCGAGACTCCACACAGATGACCTGTCAGACACTGAAAGGTAGTATGTCTTACAACAGTTCAAAATGGCTGTCACCTACACAGCCACTGGTCTCCCCCTCCTACAATCCTGCAGTCCCATTCCAGCATCTGACTTTGTTCCTTCACAGTGTCCAGGAGGTATAGAGCTTTCACAGACACTATGCTTTACACATGGAGGAAATGGAGTCAAGGCTGAAAAGTTAGGACCTCCTGTCAACCCCACACAACCTGAGGGGCACTGCAGCAGCAGTGGTAGGTGCCCTTAAGCCTCCATAACTGCCTGTTGTTGTTTCTGGGTTTGCCCTCAGCCCTGGTCCTCCTGTACCTGGTTTTGCCTTCTTCGGAAGACAATCACAGTGACTAAACTCCAAACACCAGCTCGGTACAGAGCTCCTGATGGTACTGACCTATGTTGGGACATGAGGAGTGGAAGATATTCTTAAGTTTCAGTAAATTCATTGATGGCCTGCCATACAGAGGAGAGCTGCACTCTGTACATTGAGACATGAGCTGCTTCGGTAACGCCTCCATCATTCATTCAGCTTCAGCCACAGCGTGTGCAGCAACTTGGTGAAGGTGCTGTGCTGGCTGAATGACAACACATTACATCAAAAAGAGGACTAACTGCTGTGCTCCAATCCAATTCCCATCACAGATCCAATCATTTAACCTTTCATTGCATTCAGTGCAGACCATCGTTAAACTTATGCTGTAGATGATGAAGTGATGATTTCCAACTCCCACAGCACCTTTGGAAATTGCACGATTGTTCGTTTGCATTTGGCCAGCATTGGCCTCTTTTTAACTCATTACTGCTAATGTCAGCATGGCCAAGATGCTAATGTTCAATTTGAATTCATCAATAGCAGAGTTCAAATCATCTTTACCAGTATTTGAACTCCAAGCCCCACATCCACTCTGTGTGCATTGTAATTGGACAATGAAAAGATTGCCAAATAAATGTAGCTGAGATTTGCAAATATCTTATTCAAGTATTTGCTCCTTCTATGTCCTGGTGTCCAGCGTAGATGAATGCCTTACTTTTGCCCATCAAACTGACCCTAACTCTGTCCACCCTGGGCATTATCTCAGTCAATTTCCAGTTATATTTTGCATCTGGAGAATTACAAGCAATGCAAGGAACAGAGCTTGAAGCGAACACTGGAAGCACTGTGTTGGTACCTCCCCAGAATCTCTATGTTCCCTTTTAACCTGTGATCCCAGGCAACCTATTTCCACCACCATCCCTCAAACTCCTGTCCCTCATGTAGAGAGCCACCACATTGAACTTGGCCTCCACCTGCCATCCTTGCTGCCTGACCCCCGATAACACACTTAATGATACCCACCTTGCTCCTTTACACTCCCCCTGTGGAGAACTTCAGGATTGTCACTGTCATTGACCTATCATCCTGAGCCTACCATATCCCCCAATGTTGTTCTGCCAACCACCCCCCTCCCCCCCCCACCCCCACCTCCAACCACATACATCTTAGGTCCCACAGCCCTCACAGTCATTGTTCCCACTTCTACAAAAACCTCTGTTTTCCCTCATCTCAATCCTGACTCCCTCAACCTTTTTGCATCAGTGCCCCTACAGGCATTCCCTTTGTCAGTGTGTAGTTTGCACATTTTCCCCCTGTCTGCGTGGGTTTCCTCCAGGTGCTCTAGTTTCGTCCCACAGTCCAAAGATGTCCAGGTTAGGTGAATTGGCCATGCTAAATTGCCCATAATGTTCAGGGATGTGTAGGTTAGATGTATTAGTCAGGGGTAAATGCATGGTGGGGGAATGGGCCTGGGTAGTTTGCCCTGTGGAGGGTTGATGTGTGGACTTGTTGGGCCGAAGGGCCTGTTTCCATACTGTAAGGATTCTATGATTAACTGGTATAGAAAGGCCCAGATATTACGAGTATATAGGTATGTGTGCTCATTGAGTGAGCACTAATAGAGCAAGGGAGCAGCCCTGAGATGTAGCCTGCTCTATTCCCTAAGTTGCATGCACAAAGTGTCCCAGCACAGCCTTTCAATACTAACAGCTGGTGCACTCTGCAATGCAAGTCTGTGCTTCCCAAGTGGCTGCAAATGCTTGGGAGCGATGGCTAACCGCTCATAGACAATGTCTGTTTATGAAGGGTGCATATAGCTAGCGCCCATCGTTCCTGCTCTGAGATGCTGTTTTGGGCTGAACAACATAGAAGCTGGTTGCAGCTAACAGTAAGCTGAACTCTCCAGCTACTAGCTCTGACTTCTATGTTGAGATGGTAGTGACTTCCAAGCTGGTAAGATGTAAAATGAGCTATAATCCCACTCAGTTGGCAACTCATCACTGCCTGACCAGAAGCGCACATGCCACTCAACAAAAGCGTAAAAAGTGCAGTGATTTGCTCCTGGCGTCAATGTTGGTATCATCAGACTTCACCTGTCATTCAAACACAAATCTCAACATTACCCATGTCAGTCAGACCTCTATTTGATTCTTACAACTCTGACAAAGGTTTAGTTCCTTCTCATAACATCCTCTTTGTTCCCAAATCTGGTTTGATAATCACTTCTGCTAAGCACCTTGGGATACTTTGCTGCACAGAAAGCCCAAATAATTACAAAATGTCGGTAAATTTAGATGCAGCGGTGATACCTTTGTTTTATAATTCTGCCATTACTGCCTGCATTTTTGTAACCTTGCTGTCAAACCCAATTACTAATTGATAACAAAATCTTTAAGGAAGTTAAAGGTTTCTGGTGAAAATAGTCGACTGCATTTTAATTGAGGAAAAGTAAAGTCAGATGCTCAAAAGATCTTTAATTTCTGTTATGGTCAATTGGAGAGGTTAAAAGAAAGGTCATTCTTCCTCATCTGTTTGTAACTGCCAGTTGACTTTCTCAGACTCTGTTAAATCAAATCAGTTGGAGTTCCAAAAGTTGCAGTAAGAAGTACAAAGAATAGATTGCTGTTTTTTGTATCAACTCTCTATAATCCACTGATATTCTATCAAGTATTCAATTATTTCAGGGAAGAGTCAATCTTTACTTTATGAATCAGCAGATATCTGACAAAGAATAACAAGCTGTTGAGCTTTTCCTCATTTTAAGTTCTGAAAGGTTGAGAAAAATAAAATTGTCTCGTATTTCTGACACCACATATACATCCCAAATAGGTATATGGAACTGACTATTGCTTCTCCACCAATCAACTTCTTCAGTAAATACACTTAGAGTCACAGAGATGTACAGCATGGAAACAAACCCTTTGGTCCAACCCGTCCATGCCGACCAGATATCCCAACCCAATCTAGTCCCACTTGCCAGCAC
The DNA here is from genome assembly GCF_037043375.1 of Chiloscyllium plagiosum. NCBI lineage: Eukaryota > Metazoa > Chordata > Chondrichthyes > Orectolobiformes > Hemiscylliidae > Chiloscyllium > Chiloscyllium plagiosum. The sequence continues at coordinate 62,608,523 of NW_028270149.1, forward strand.
CCAGCCCATATCCCTCCAATCCCTTCCTATTCATATACCCATCCAAAAAAACATACGATTGAAGCTTCAGTAGAATAAGAATTCAAGCTTGAAGCTGGCCAGTTACATATATAGATACTTGACTCCACCAACTATTGCAACCATCAACATATTTATGTACCATCCAAGGTTTGTATGAGGTGTGGCTTATCTCACACACCAAGACTGTGTTCAGCATGTTGTGTCATATGCAAGCCATGTCCTCCTCGAGGACGTTAGACTAAAATATGTCAGGTATCTAATCACCCAGAGAATCCTAAAGTGCAACACTATTCTCCACAGCATCTTGTGAATAAAAGCCAAACAAGGAACAATGCCAAAGAAGCTTCCAATGCTCCATCAATGGAAGCACATTAATGAGTTTCAAAAGGAAGCTGCAAATTCACAGCTTGCAGATCACAGTCAGACAGGATATGTAGGAAATGTAATAAACCACAGAGATGTTGTTGAAAAAGAACTGAAAGCTTTACCTCTGTTCAAGTGATATATACCAAAAGGAATGGACAACATGCACAAGTGCAACTGTAAGTATAATCCCTTTATACATCTTACACATAATGCACTCAGGAAATGGCACAGCATAGTACAGTACACTCATGATAAGCTAATGGCTTACAATGGGGCCTACATCCTTTGCATTGTCATTATCCATTTTAAATGTCAACACAGATCATTAAGATAAACATCTGAAACATTGCACTCATCAGGACAATTTGCAAGAATGTGATTTCAAGGATAAAACCAACAATTACACTGCTTGAGAGCTGATTGATTGTCAAGTGGACTCTGATTGGTAGAGGCATTGTTATTTAGACTGCACTCATTATCACTGATTCACATTTAACTACCTGGCTTTGTTAAAGAAATAACAATTCACATCTATGACAAATGAAGCACACTCATTCATGGTGATTGATAGCACATAATGACAGAACAAAGAGTGAAGCTATACAGCCAAGTCTTGATAAATGCATAAGAACTGGAACTAGTGGTAGTACATATCCATCAAGGCATTATCTGAATGCATAGAGAGAACATATCTATATACATTGTTGTACAAACTTATTGGAAAAAGAAGTTCCATTCTTCAAAGGAAAACGGACATACTAGCGTAATGATTATACGGACAACATAACTTTAACACAGTTACAACATAACACAACATATTCCAGGACAAAAGTAACCATTTTCAGTCATGCTATCTGTGTAATCAAGACTATATGGTGACCAGTCAGTCTTCTTTTCAAACACAATATACAGCAACATCTTTAAGCACAGTCTAAGTCTGTACTGATATATGTCTGTGCTATTGTAACTGTACAAATAATTAATGTCATTCAAGTTTGAGTCATCTGATTCAACAAAAACATGGTCTTTGTGGCATATGATACATAAGCTAATGGCTAGACAACTGCAGGGTATATCATTCACGACTTGTCAGGTGAATATCAATTTTTGGGACACATTTCCTGTCTTGCACTTCACTCACATTCAGTTTACCTCCCTGCTGCCAGTTTTCACACAAGAAAGGGATTTTTCATATAGTTCCAACTTAGACATTTCATGCTGAGAAAGAGGAACAACAATAGCATTAGTTGTCTTACTATCAGCCAGATGCTACTGTTCAGTCTGGGGTTAAGGACGGTGAGGGGGAGATACATAAAATGTCGCTCCAAGGAGGACGGCTGCCAAATACTGAGGTCCATAGGCATTGAATCACCTCACTCGACACGTCTGAACACCAGTGCCTCATAGGACTCACATTTCCATGGCAGGTCATTGCTGGTCCATGAGGCATCTGAGATCAACACCTCCCTTTCAGTACACCAGTCAGCCATTTGTTGTCAGTCACTATTAAGCTGTCTGTCATTGGAATACAAACTTCTTTACCCACAAGACTCTGTTCCTTCCTAAGGTTATATATTTTTTTCCAGGTAGAGAGCAATCTTTGTGCATTAGAATTGACTAATGTGGAATGAGAAGTATCTGTGACATACAAGCACTAGAGGGCAATAGGATAAAGATGAAGCTATGTGTTGGCTGCTCAGATTCAGCATTTGGGTTTCTACAGTACATAACTAGCAGGGTTGGAAATGTGTTGCTGGAAAAGCGCAGCAGGTCAGGCAGCATCCAGGGAACAGGAGAATCGACGTTTCGGGCATAAGCCCTTCTTCAGGAATGGGGAAAGTTTGTCCAGCAGGCTAAGATAAAAGGTAGGGAGGAGGGACTTGGGGGAGGGGCGTCGGAAATGTGATAGGTGGAAAGAGGTCAAGGTGAGGGTGATAGGTCAGACTGGGGTGGGGGCGGAGAGGTCGGGAAGAAGATCTCAGGTTAGGAAGGCGGTGCTGAAATTGATGGATTTGACTGAGACAGGGTGGGGGGAGGGGAAATGAGGAAACTGGTGAAATCCAAGTTCATCCCTTGTGGTTGGAGGGTTCCTAGCCGGAAGATGAGGCGTTCTTCCTCCAACCGTCGTTTTGTTGTGGTCTGACGATGGAGGAGTCCAAAGACCTGCATATCCTTGGTGGAGTGGGAGGGGGAATTGAAATGTTGAGCTACAGGGTGGTTGGGTTGGTTGGTCCGGGTGTCCCAGAGGTGTTCTCTGAAACGCTCCGCAAGTAGCCGGCCCGTCTCCCCAATATAGAGGAGGCCACATCGGGTGCAGAGGATGCAATAGATGATATATGTGGAGGTGCAGGTGAATCTGTGGCGGATATGGAAGTTTCCTTTGGGGCCTTGGAGGGAGGTGAGGGGGGAGGTGTGGGCGCAAGTCTTGCACCTCCTGCGGTTGCAGGGGAAGGTGCCGGGAGTGGAGGTTGGGTTGGTGGGGGGTGTGGATCTGACGAGGGAGTCATGGAGGGAGTGGTCTTTACGGAATGCTGATAGGGGAGGGGAGGGAAATATATCCTTGGTGGTGGGGTCCGTTTGGAGGTAGCGGAAATGACGGCGGATGATGCGCTGTACATGGAGATTGGTGGGGTGGTAGGTGAGGACCAGTGGGGTTCTGTCCTGGTGGCGGTTGGAGGGGCGGGGTTCAAGGGCGGAGGAGCGGGAAGTGGAAGAGACGTGGTGGAGGGCATCGTCGACCACGTCGGGGGGGAAATTGCGATCCTTGAAGAAGGAGGCCATCTGGGTTGTGCGTTTTTGGAACTGGTCCTCCTGGGAGCAGATCCGGCCAAGTCGAAGGAATTGGGAGAATGGGATGGCGTTTTTACAGGGGGCAGGATGGGAGGAGGTGTAGTCCAGGTAGCTGTGGGAGTCGGTCGGTTTGTAGTTCCGGCTAGGAACCCTCCAACCACAAGGGATGAACTCGGATTTCACTAGTTTCCTTATTTCCCCTCCCCCCACCCTGTCTCAGTCAAATCCATCAAATTCAGCACCGCCTTCCTAACCTGAGATCTTCTTCCCGACCTCTCCGCCCCCACCCCAGTCTGACCTATCACCCTCACCTTGACCTCTTTCCACCTATCACATTTCCGACGCCCCTCCCCCAAGTCCCTCCTCCCTACCTTTTATCTTAGCCTGCTGGACAAACTTTCCCCATTCCTGAAGAAGGGCTTATGCCCGAAACGTCGATTCTCCTGTTCCCTGGATGCTGCCTGACCTGCTGCGCTTTTCCAGCAACACATTTCCAGCTCTGATCTCCAGCATCTGCAGACCTCACTTTCTTCCCATAACTAGCAGGGTGGCTGCCTCTTCATTTTGTTGCTGAGCTCAAATTACTTGACATCATTTGACACTTCATTTAGTATATCAATCTCCTCATAGACTGATACTCTAACAAATACTGTGGTGCAATTACCTGAGCTTTTTTATTCTCTTTTCTATCCTGTCTGAAAACTCTATATCCAGAAAGTTTGAGCTGTCATCCTTGCCATAATTTTCTATTTTGGCAGTGACATCATACTGTGTGTCCATCTGTGCCCTTTGCTCATAAGACTCATTTGCTATATTCCTTTGTGTCTACATACATACCTTTTAATATTGCCAAATTCCTGTGCTACACACGTAATCTTTGCTCCCCCGGATTTCAAAGTCACTCAGTAAATTTTGGCTACCATTTCCCAGTCCAAGTACACATTAGGAATTCCATTCCCGGCCCAAGCAACCCCAACAGCAATAACAAATTGTTTTGCAAGGATACTTATCCCAGTGCTGTACAGGTGTTGGCTTTCCCTCCTTCCCCAAACTGGTCCCAGTGCCCCAAAAATCTGATGCTGACCATTCTATGCCAGACTTCCAATCATGTGTTCAATTGTTCAATGCTATGCTCATTAGTATGTGGAACTGACAATGATCATGAAGCTGCTGCTTTAGAAATTCTACCTTTCAATCTTTCAAATCGCAGAGGAGTCGAGGTCCGAGTGATATTATCGCCACACTATTAATCCAGAAACTCAACTAATAATCTGGAGACCCAGGTTTGGATCCTGCACAGATGGTGGACTCTGAATGCATTAAAATTAAAAATCTGCTGATGACCATGAAATCAATGACATATAATAAATGCGAGCCAGCCAGTGACATCCACATTCCTGATGAAGGGCTTTTGCCTGAAACGTCGATTTTGCTGCTTCTCGGATGCTGCCTGAACTGCTGTGCTTTTCCAGCACCACTCTAATCTAAAATCCACATTCCACAGGTGAGTAACAAAGCAAAAAGGTTCTCTGAAATCTGCTTTCAGGATCTTATCCCTATTTCTACTAAAATCATTTGTACCAACTCAGACTGAAACCCTGATGGTCACCTTCCTTCTGAAAAATGTTCTGTTGCTGCTGGAATTTTTTATTCAGTTCTAGTCATCACTTGACAGGAATGAAATCATTGCTTGAAAGAGAACACAAAGGAGATTTGCAAGAATGTTGCCAGGGCTTGAATGTTACAATTATGAGTAAAGGTTTGATAGGCTAGAATTGTTTTTCTCAGAAGAGGGAAGGCACAGGGATATCTTAATTGGGGTGTACAAAGTAATGACAGATACATTAAATAGAGAAAAAAACTGTTTCCCCTAATGGAGAAGTCAATTACCAAGAAGGCAGCATTAAGGTGATTAAGGCAAGTGAAAAATAACATTTTCAATCAGAATGTGGTGGGTGTCTGCGAGTCACTGCCGAGCTGGCTGGTGGAAACAGAAGCCCTCAACCCATATAAAAGGAGTACCTAAAGTACAAGGCTACAGACAAGATGCTGGAAGGTGGGCTTAGAATGGGCAGATAGTTTTGTTTTGTTTCCCCACCACACACAAAGAGAAAAGCAAGAAACAGTCTTAAAGTCAAGTGTTTCTGTTATTTTCCTGTGATCCTGGTGCAGACTCCCTCTTCCCTCCCTTTGCATTGCACAGTAAATATACAATGTCCTCCAATCCATTTGCTAAAAGTGAACAAAAATGCTTGAGGTTGAGTACAAATGCAACTAACATCAATTATCTTTACCGCTGCACAATGTTAACAGCAATTGCATTCATTTAGAAAGGCAATGTAAAAAAAATACAGATTTTGTCTGCAGATTCATACTTATTTAAAAATTATTTGTGTGAGTTATTTTTAAACGTATAGTTTGGTGGTGAAGGAACATACTTGCCACATAGTAGTGATGCTGACACAATAAAATAAATGGAAGCATTAAACATTCCTGGAGCCAGCATGCATTATTTTTTATGCAGGCATTTCAGAGTATCACAGTGCTTGATTCTTTCTTTGTTTCCATAATTGAGGCTTTGTCAACGCTTATATCGGGGAGTGGGATAATTTACTTTGAAGATATTCCAGCTGACAAGTGCTGAAATACTGGAGGAAAACCGGCCGAGAATATTTACATTAAAAGAGACACGTCTTATTTGAGCAATATATGTGGTTTATTCTTATGCACTTTGCATTGTTGAAGCAGTATTTAATCTAATTTGTTTGAGTTTGGTTATTTGGCATCATGATGACCTCCCAGAGAGTGACACTGCAGTGAGCGGTATGGGGTATATCAGAGGGTTACAGTCTTCTGATTTTATTTGAGCCATATTGACTTTGCTAATGTTAGCTGCAACTAATCTCAGCATCTCTGAATCACCCAGAATGCCTGCTACTTGTGTCCATCAATGATGTCAATGGGAAAGAGTGGGCTTTTCTATGATCCTGCCTTGCCCACCCTGGCAGTTAAAGTCCCTATAATACTCAGCGTAAAGTTTAGATGCTGCCCACTTGATTCAGACATCTTGTGGAAATATATCCCACAGTTGAGGTCAGTTAAAAGTAAAATACTGTAGATGGTGGAAATCTGAAATTAAAAAAAAAGAAATGCTCCAGAAATTCAGCACATCTGACAGAATTTGTGGTGAGAAATATAGGGTTAACATTTTGAATCCAGTGAATCTCCTTCAAAGTTGTTCTGATGAAAGACAAGAAGCACCAGGAATAAACAATAACTAATGCTAAACTGTATTAAAAGATGTCACAAGCAGAATAAACCAATTGGTGGACAATCTCCTTCTGTATTGTCAGTTGCTGCAGCTTTAAACCACTCTATGTTTTGTAGTAAGTGCTGGATTTTCTGCAAGAATGCCATTGCTCTTATCATCTAACTGCTTGAAAGTGATATAAAGCATTATCAATTATTTGTCTTTCTTAAGTTTACATGTACATAAACACTGGATTCATTCTGTACCGGATGATCTGATATTAACAATTCCAAAATACTGAAGGTATTTTTTCAACAAATAAAATGTTTTAAGCAGCTTTTTTCTCTATAAATATTTAATCATACCTTTCTGGTTAGACTATTCCATGAACAATGCACTTTGGCTCTACCAAGGGAAACAATATTCTCTGATGTCTATGATGATTATACAAACCACTTTGAATTTAAACTTATTAAATTTTGCATTACAAACAGATACAGAGAAAGATAAAAGTCCAGGGAGTTGGATCTACAGTGGTCTATCAATTATGCATTCCTGAGTCAGGGCAATTTAAAATGGTCTTGGCCCATGCTATATATTCTGCAGGCTGTCATTGAGTTAAGCAGCGAAGAAAGTTTTATTCATTGTTTAACACCTCTTTCTTAGTACCTTTAAATTGCATTTTAGGGAAAAAATGAAATAAAGAAAATGGATAAGGAATAATTAAAATTGGATCACCCAATAACTATTTATTAACAAAATGCACAAAAATTATTTTTTGGTTCAGGCTACTCTGTTCAATGAAAAAATTAACAATAAAATGATGGCTAAATAATTGTAGGAATTCAAACCAAAATATAATTGCGCTTACTGAACTACTTGACTCCCAAATTCAGATGAACACTTACAGCTGAGTTAAAAAATATTTATCTTCTAATTTTCTATCCATCTACTCTCTTCCTGTTCAATCAATGTAATTTGTACTAAGCGCAATTCTACAGCAGGCAAAATTCTCAGTTTGTTACCCTCATGCAAGTTATTCACATAAGAGCTTAAACAATAGAGAGAAATGGTATCATATTATACAAGACACAAGATTAGAATGTCCCAGAGCATTTTACAGCTAATGGAGTGTATTGGAAGTCTAGGGACTCTTGTAATGAAGAAAAAAACAGTAGCCAATTCTCAGAAAGCAGGGTACCACAGGTTGCAATGATATAACTAACCTGATAATTGATTTTTGTGATGTTGAAATAAATGTTGACAAGGAGATCAGCTTAGATAGTGAATGATTACCAATTGTTCAACTACAGGATCATTATATCTAACTACATGTCACTGGATTACGGAAGGTAGGATCCAGAACAATTTTGTTTTTGCCTGTCAATCATGCATGCACGTTAAAAATAGCATTTATTTTTCTATTTTCCCTCAATTAGCCAAAGATAGCACTGATATAGAATATGAATGTGACTTAGGACTTTGGCACAAAGATTTTGCTCTGATATAATTTAATAATTCCTAACCAAATGAGTAATGAGACTAGTTGAGATAGTAATTGTCAATGCATGTCATAAGTTCACATTCCCAAAGTTACTGCACTTCACTAGTGTTAATAAAAGCATTTTTCATTCAGGAACAGAGGATCTTCAGCTGATTGAAACACTTGGCTGCACTTTATGCTTTAATTAATTCCCTGATCCCCTATTCATAAATAACACTTGCTGAACTGCAAATTAACATATCAAAAAGGGGGGGAACCTTCAATTTATGAAAATGAATAAACATCAACTTTGGCAACTTGTCATTTGTCTTGCTGTATGCAAAAATACAAATGATTGATTTGACTTTTAAATCATTAGACCAGAACAAACTCACTAATTGACATATTTTGTCTATTTAAATTTTCTTCATTTAGTAATACAGTACTGTAATATAAGTATCAAAAATAACATGACCGTTGCATTTACTTGGCCCTTATTTGTTCTGGCTAACCTGTGTGACATGTATCACTTTATTGAACAATACATTTTGGAATTGTGTTTATTCAGGTTACAGGCTATGGCATATTGAAGATAAGATACTGAGACTTTAGGATATCAATGACCTAAAGTACATTAAAGATTTGTTTTACTTTGAGATAGAGAGGACTGCAGATGCTGGAGAGTCAGGGTCGAAAAGGGTGGCGCTGGAAAAGCACAGCAGGTCAGGTAGCATCTGAGGAGCAGGGGCATAAGCCCTTCATCATTAGTTTGTTTATTTTACTTTGTCTACTACCTTGTGTTTCCTGCATTTTAATTCACCTGTTTCATTGAACAAAATTACTCTTAAGCTGATTTTCTAATTTGTTATTGCACTGCAGTTAAGTAGTTTGATTATGTTTTTAAAGACACCCACAGTAACAAAACAGTTCATTAATTTGAATCTCAGCAGGTTTCAGACAGGTATGTAACAGAGTATTTATAAACACAACCAAAGCTCTGGTTTGATGCCCAGTGTCTTTAATTCCCAGGCCAAATTCAAAACTGATAATCCAACTCATTATGGGTCAGAACCCCTTCCATTAATAAGAAGGATTGATTGCTGGGTGATCTGTGGTGTTGTTGTAACCAGGAAGAGAGACAGGGTGAACCTATAGTAAAAAAAGCCCAAAGTTTTCATTGTATTGTCCAGGAAAGCATGATGGTATCAGAGGGTCCAGACATAAATTAGTTTAAAAAAGGAACCTTTACAAAAGAAAAGTAGGCAGCACATGCTTCTTCTGGTTGCAAAAGGTAATAGTTCTGAGATGGCTAATGTTAGACACTGCATTAAAGTTTACTCAAGCTGATGACATCATAAAGAGTTATGTGTGGAAAGACAGAACATCTTTAGATCTTATAGAGTGAAGATTTATATCCACACATCTCCCAATAGTCGGAATAACAATATTTAATTTATTAAGATAATGTTGCACCTGAAAGTTATCATGCAATAAAGCACATCTGTTTAAGAAAAATGCCTCTTCATATTAAGACACACTCATATTTTTGTCTACCACTGTAAACTAAGTAGGCCTTTAGAATCAGTCAAGGAAAAAAGATGTGGCATCAATCACATCACAACACAATAGGTTTCGCCATGTAATCAGCTGAGCAGGTTAAGATCGGGAGTGGTCAGCTCCTGATAACTCCGATTCATTTTACAGGCAAATACAAACCAGAAAGGTCCACTTTCATTATCTTGTCTACTCTTGGACTGCTGTACAATTGACCTTAGTGTGTCTGAGGGAGGAAGTGTAAGTATTAGCCAGATGTTTGCTTCAGATTGTTGTCTAGGAGCCCACCTGAAAATTTCTGTCATGTGGGAGGCTGGTTTGGACTAGATCAAACTGGGTGGTGAGCTTTAAAGCATAGCAACCTTAGCTTTGCTAACAATTGTTAATTGAGTGAGGTAACAGTGGGCAACCAGCAGCTATGAAACTGTACTTCAGCCAACTGTCTGTGTTGATGGGCGACACGGTGGCACAGTGGGCGGCACGGTGTCACAGTGGTTAGCACTGCTGCCTCACAGCGCCAGAGACCCGGGTTAAATTCCCGCCTCAGGCGACTGACTGTGTGGAGTTTGCAAGTTCTCCTCGTGTCTGCGTGGGTTTCCTCTGGGTGCTCCGGTTTCCTCCCACAGCCCAAAGATGTGCAGGTCAGGTGAATTGGCCATGCTAAATTGCCCGTAGTGTTAGGTAAGGGGTAAATGTAGGGGTATGGGTGGGTTGTGCATCGGCGGGGCGGTGTGGACTTGTTGGGTCGAAGGGCCTGTTTCCACACTGTAAGTAATCTAATCTAATCTAATCTAATCTAATCTAATCTAATCTAATCTAATCCACAAAAGCAGAGAGAAATAAAACTGAAAAGGAAACTCTAAGGACTTTCGCATATTTCATTTTGGAGAAAAGATTCATTGAGTCTGATCTTGTGAGTGCATCTGATCTTGTATCTTTTACATCCCTAGTAATACTTCAAAGACTAATATGCCATAATGTAACTATCTGCAGGTATAGTGGAACACATTTAAGCTCGAATTTAAAGTCAAAGGAGCTATTAGAAGAACATAAAACTTGTTAGCATTGCCACTAAGGTCTTCCATTGCCTCAAGTCTGAAATATAATTGGATAATATAATCTTATATGTGTCATGCCTTTTATTGTCTTGGTCTGATTTGTAAAATCCATCATCTGATTTTGCAGCATATCGTACTGAAAATCTTATCTATTTTAAATAGACATGCTACATGTAATTTATTGTTAGTCCTGATTTTCCTCAGCTACAGGTCAAATATGATGGCAAATGACTGCATGAATTATAAGTTAAAATCTGCTATGAAACCAGCAGAATGTATCCAGACAGCAAGCTCGAGTTATTGACCTGAAAGTTCACTCGACAATACTGCCCCATGCTACAACTTGACAAGCTTTCTGTGCATTTTCCTTTTTGAATAGCTTTCACAATGTTTTCTATGCACTGACCACTTTCTCTTGCTGATTTCCATTTAATTGGATTTGTTTTGATTTTCCTATAAACTTGTTAAAATATTTTCAGCTCATATTCAAAAATCTCCTTGACAATATAAAAAAAGGCTAAGTAGATCACGCAGAAATTTTCATCAACAGTAATTTAAATGAAGAATAACTCAAGTCCTGAAGCTGATGGATGTTTAGAGATTGTTTCAATTGCTATGCCTAGTGAAATGGTAAATGACCAACGTGGTCTTTCTTTCATCTTTTATTTTGAGGGATTTCTCGCAAGTTCTGCTGAGGCGCTCTCTTCTTTTTCTTTTAAATTAGAAGATAACTAATAAATTAGTCAGTCTTTTCAACTGAAATTACAGCAACATAAAATAATATTTTTGAATCAAATTAATTTCTCTGTATTGAATATTGTCATAAATGTGTATTTATAATATTATAAAGTTAAAAATCACACAACACCAGGTTATAGTCCAACAGGTTTAATTGGAAGCACACTAGCTTTCAGAGCGACACTCCTTCATCAGGTGATTGTCTATAATATTATAGATTTTGTAACAAATTGTAAACAAATTGTTTATGGGCGGCACGGTGGCACAGTGGTTAGCACTGCTGCCTCACAGCGCCAGAAACCTGGGTGCAATTACCGCCTCAGGCGACTCTCTGTGTGGAGTTTGCACATTCTCCCCATGTCTGCGTGGGTTTTCTCCGGGTGCTCTGGTTTCCTCCCACAATCCAAAAATATGCAGGTTAGGTGAATTGGCCATGCTAAATTGCCCGTAGTGTTAGGTGAAGGGGTAAATGTGGGGGAATGGGTCTGGGTGGGTTGCGCTTCGGCGGGTCGGTGTGGACTTGTTGGACCGACGGGCCTGTTTCCACACTGTAATCTAATATAATCTAATCTCCTTTATTAAATAGACACACGTCACCTGAAAAGAAATGACCAATGCCACCTGAACTCTCTTTTGGATTCAACTACAGACAGCCCAATAGAGGAACCAGGCTATTTGTCTCAAAAAAAAAACTCAAAAAAAGATGTTTGAAATGCAAGATGCTTCCATAAGGGAAAACATATTCTCATTGTCAATGTTTTCCGCAGAGTTTCTTTCTTAATTCTGTAAATGTTGAGGAATGACAGCCACGGAGATAATGGTTGAGACATGTATTTGTTAATTAACTCAGCAAAAAGATAATGGGTGAGGCTATACACCAGACCTGGGATAACCCAATCCCTAAAATGGAAAGCATTGTTCAATATTTTCAGGACGCAACTATGTTCTGCTTTGAACAGTTTTGTTGCAGAGACCTCAGTAAAAACTGAAAAGACAATTCCAGGCCACAGCTCTCACCTGAATTAACAGTGAACAGCATGAAAGAGTTGAATTTGTTTCTCCATCACGAGAAGTTACAAAGGTAGGTGTCCAGAAATAAACCATGTTCTGCTGAAAATGATGCTGGACAGTTTTTAAGAGTCATGCCGGCAGAGACTCGGTTCCTGAAGTTGCTTAACATGCTGCATTCACATACAAAAACAGACTGGGACCAATTGACATTACAGCTGCTAAACAAAGCTCTTCAATTTCAACTTTTCCAACTCCAAACAACCAACCCTTCAACTACACACTGCAGGGAGACAGGAAGGACTGCAGATGCCGAAAGTCAGATTCAATAGGTGTGAAGCTGGAAGAGCACCGAAGGTCAGACTGCATCCAAGGAGCAGGGAGGTCAATGTTTCAGGCCAAAACCCTTTGTCAGGGCAACCTGATGAAGGGTTTCGGCCCAAAACATTGACTTTCCTGCTCCTTGGATGCTGTCTGACTGCTGTGCTCTTCCGACTTCACAACTAAATGTTACATTTCTGCAACAGAATCTTCTGAAAGAATCGAACTGAATTTTATCTTTATAATATCTTTATCCTTTACTGTCAGTAATCCTTTATTCATAAAGTAATAAATTAACATTATTATTTAGTCTTAAGAAGCTTACAGCAGTGTTTTATAATAATTTATCACATATCGTTTTATGGTAAAGATTTAGCACTCAAGTTAAAAGGCAGCTGTATACATACATAATTTCTTAGCTCACTGGCCATTTCAAGAAAACACCTTTTTGTCTAGTCAAGACAACACCTCAACCACCTCAGTCTATCTTTGCAGCAGTTCCTCAGGGTAGTCTTTGTGTTTTAACTTTCCTCAGTTGTACCACAAATGACCTTCCCTCCAACAGAAGGTCAGAAGTGGGGATGTTCACTGATGATTACATAACATTCAGTGGAACTTGCAATTCCTCAGATACTGAAATATTTCATGTCCAAATACAACAAGATCTGAACAACATCCAGATTTGTGCTGACAAGTGACGATTACTATTCACTACACAAGTTAATGTTAATTTCAAAGCAGAGAACATCTAACTGTCACCCCTTGATGTTCAGTGGAATTATCATAACTCAATCTTGCATAACTCAATCAATTTACTCACCACAGAATTCCTAGCCTCTGATGTGCTAATGTAGTAACAGTTTTTATGCAGCTGGTCCAATTCAGTTTCTGGTCAATGTCAATGTCCAGGATGTCAACATCCTGGACATTGACATTGACCAGAAACTGAATTGGACCAGCTGCATAAAAACTGTTGCTACATTAGCACATCAGAGGCTAGGAATTCTGTGGTGAGTAAATCACCTCTTGGCTCCCCAGTCCCTGTCTACTATCTACAAGAGTAAAGTCGGGAGTGTAATGAAATACACCCCACCTTTCTGGATGAGTACAGTTGCAAATAAAATCACACTGTCCAGGATATATATCCCCATCCATTACCTTCAACACTTACTCCCTTACCATCAATGCATGGTAACAGCAGACTATGTAATCTACAGGATGCACTATAGTAATTCACCAAGGCTCCTCCGACAACAGCTTCTGAAACTGTGCCTGCTCCACCGAGAAAGATGAGAACAGCATTCCCCTCCAAGCCTCACATGGTCCTGACTTTTAATTGTATTGCCATTCCTTCTTTGTCACTGGATCAAAATTCTGAAACCCTCCTTAACAGCGCTGTGGGTGTCCCGACATCCCAAGGAGTGCAGTTGTCCTGGAAGGCTGCTCACCACCACATTCTCCAGGGTGATTAGGAATGGGTAGGAAATGCTGACTTAGTCTGCAATAACCATGTCCCATGACCAAATAACAAAAATATTTTTCTAATTTTGATACTAAGTGAAACTTGATTATGAGTTCAGTTCAGGTTTTGTAGTCATTTACAATGGGTTTGATTTAAACAAGTGAAACTTCAAGCTGCAGTTTAAGGGAGAATTAGGAGAATTAATTGACAATAATGACTAGGAAATTATTTTTGCAATGAAACTTCGTACATGGTATATAATACATCTGGGATATCTGCCTGAAACAAGTTAGCTTGAAATCAAACTGTGGTCCTTATAAACATAGTACTGGCATGCTCTGCGCATTGATCATGCACCAGTCAATCACTTTGATGCAACTCAATAGTCTGCACTTGGCAGAATTCATCTGCAGATAAGTCCTAAGAGAAAGGTGTGAATCTGGATCAATGGTATTGCTGTGAGGCCAGAAGAAACCTTATTGCTCTTTGTCACTTCACATGAGCACAAAATTTAAAAAAAAACTTTTCCTCACTGGCCTCCAGAGTCTCTGCCAAATTGGCTAGCAAGGTGCTTATACAAGTGTCTGAAGCCCTGCTTAGTGTATTTGAAAACCCAAATGCCTATGCAATGTAAATGTTGTACGCTCTAATTCATCAGCTGACAAGTGCCCAGATTACATCTGACATTTGCAACCAGAAAGAACATTTGATGCCTTAACTTACAAGGTTAGGCATAGAATATGAGTTCCCTGATTGGGGCTGTTAATCTAGTCCAATCATGGAACCCTGTTTGATAGTAACATGAATGTCAGACATCTTGTTCAGTCTGAGAGCTGGCTCTGAGGGAGCTGGACCAGTGTCAAGGATGCTTTACATGTACATAATGGGTGACTTGGTGGTGGGATACCAGCCTCTGTGGAGTTTTGTCAGTGACAATGAGAGAAAACCATGCTTCTGATGAAATTTGCTTGCAACAGTCACCTTTGAGTTGGGGTAAGCGTTTCTACCATCAAGCCATTATTTGAGAAGCTTGACTCATTCTATCGTGCCATTGAAGACTGGGCCCAGTATGTGGCAAGAATATGTTATTTTTTTCAGGACAAATGACTTTGGGCCAGATGAAAAGCGATGAAAATTTCCCCTGATAGCTTGTGGACTGGCAGCTTTTTCAGATATGAGGATCCTAACTTTCCCTGAGGCATCAGTTATCAAAACTGTTCAAGAGTTGACGGATATTGTTAAGGACTATTACTATGCCAAGCATTCTCTAATTCTGAGACACTATCAGTTTTACTCAGCAATTCAA
Source organism: Chiloscyllium plagiosum (assembly GCF_037043375.1). NCBI lineage: Eukaryota > Metazoa > Chordata > Chondrichthyes > Orectolobiformes > Hemiscylliidae > Chiloscyllium > Chiloscyllium plagiosum. Next base: position 62,623,880 of record NW_028270149.1, read on the forward strand.
GAAACAGGGGAATCTGTTACAGGATCTTTGACTAGGTTATGATGACTGGCAGAGGATTGTGATTTTGGTTTAACCCTTAGTGAGATGCTGAAAGCCTCCTGCTTCTCTACCTTGGATTAATAATATGAGCATGCAAAAGTGCCTACTGACTGAAATTCAACTGGACTTCAAACAGGCGCTACAACTGGCTTTATCATTGGAGTTACAGGGCATTCTGATGGTCGTGGACACTCTCACCAGTCTGACTGAGCTTGGGGAACACCACTTGAGTGCAAGTAATTGTATAGCCTCACGCAGGACAGATCCTGGACAGAGGGACTCAAGGTTAGCCCACAACAAAACCCCAAAACAAAGCCAAGCCTTGGCTTAAAATGTTCTTCAGGATCCAGGACGGCAAACCATTGTTGTTGCTGCTTTTATGTGGACTCAGGAGCAAAAGAGTCCCACTAGATCTAAATTACATAAGAGAATGTATAGGCTGGCATCCAGGAGATTGCATACTCTGGAAAGTCCACCTAAATTTGGTTTGGAATACGTTAAATTGATTAGCAACCTCCAAATCAGAACCAATCCAAATAAACATCTGATTAAATGGTCATCCAGTTCTAATGGAGGTCAACACTGGCACAGCCATTTTAGTGATCACAGAACCAGTCTTGGGCAAAATTTGCTCTGAACTCCAACCTTTAAGTTTGTGAAAGATCTCGACTAGACTGAGAACCTGTACTAGTCTAATGAGAAGTAGCTGGTTCAGTTACCACTGATTGTAGTAAGAGGGTCTAGCCGAAGCCTGATAGGATGAAATTGGTTGAGAAAGATTCATCTAGACTGGCTCAATGTGTTTCAGTTAGAAAGTGGTTGCCTGAGTGAAGTGTTAATTAAATACGGAAAGTTTTTCAGGAAGATCCAGGGACTACCAAAGGAGCCACGGCCACCTTACAGGCAAACGTAGAGGCAGAAATCAAGAAGGTTGGAAAGCGAAGGAATCATCAAACCAGTGCAGTTTGTGGAATGGGCAGCATTGGTCATACTGATGGATTGGTTTGACTCTGTGGGGATTTTAAACAAACGGTAAACTACTATTCACAGCTGGATAAATACCCAGCTGGGGTATTGTCAGCCTGTGCAAATTTTCTGTTGACAATGAAGAAGATTTTACAAGGCCTACCCCACGTCGCCATTTAGCTAGATGATGTGCTAGTAACAGAGAAGTCAACAAGGAGCTCTGAGAGAAATTGGACAAGGTCCTTAGATATTTCTCCCAGGCGGGCATATGCCTTAGAAGGGAACAATGTGTGTTCCAGCCCCCTAATTGATCTACTTGGGTTGCAGTGTTGGCAAGACCAGATTATAACCGTTGGAAGATAAAGAGAGGGCAATCAAAGGTGCCCCGGCTCCCACATCTGTACCAGAGCTTACGTCTTTCCTTGGGTTGGTGAATTAAAATGGAAAGTTCATACATAACCTGGCCTCCCTCCTGGCACCTCTGCATCAATTTCAAAAAAGGGTTCAACCTTGGAAATGGCCACATAGCCAAGCCATAGCTTGCAGGGAAGTGAAGAAAGAGCTATCATCCTCTAAGATGTTGGTACACTATGATCCCAAGTGAGGTCTGGCATTGATGCAAAGCCTTATCATATGACATTGGGATAGTAATATCTCATAGATGACCCAATAGAGAAATGCCCAATAGCGTTTGCATCCAGGACTTTGGCTAATACAGAACATAAATACATCCAGATAGAAATGAAGGTTTGGCAAACATATTTGGAGTCAGAAAGTTCCACCAATAACTTTACAGACATAAATTGGTACTAATAATGGTCGACAAACCCCTGCGACATCTTCTTAAAGAAGACAAGGCAGTTTTGCTCATAGCTTCAGGCCAAATTCAGCAGTGGGCTTGAATATTAAGTGTGTATAACTAATGTTGGAATACCATCCAGGTGGTCAACTAACAAATGTGGTTGCATTGAGCCACCCCCTGCTGGTACACCATCATTAGCACCTCCACCATAATGGTTTTAAACTTCCTGGACACGCTTCTAGTCACAGCTGACAGTGTCAGACTTTGGATGCAGAAAGATGCAGTCTTGGCAAAACTGAAACAGCTGCTGGCCATGGGGGAAACCAAAGGACCATCACAACCAGATGGATTTATTTTTGGATCCAAAGAGACCAGAGGACAGTAGAGATAGGCATGTTATTATGGTGAGCAAAGGTCATTGCCCGATACAAGCGGAAGTCTACCAGGGCTATCCAGACATTTCCAAATTGAAGATGCTGGTGAAAAGTAATGGCTGGTGGTCAGGATTGGGCAGACATAGCTGCCCAAGGTGTCAACAAGAAGAAAAATTAATGCCAGTAGCTCCCGCACATTCGTAAGAATGGCCGGGTAAACTCTGGATTCAGTTGCATGTTGACAATGCAGGTCCTTTTATGGGCTTAATGTTCTTAGTCATTATGGGAACCCACTCAAAGTGGCTGGTTGTGCGTAGATTTCAATCAACAAACATGGGAACAAACATTGCATGGACTCCTGGAAATGTCAGTCAAATTTAACAGCCCAATGTTTATCAGCAGGGAAGTTGAGTATTTCCTAAAGTGAAAAGGAATTCAACATGTAAGGACATCTCTATACCATACATCATCCAATCGTCTGGAAGAAACAGTAGTCCAAACTTTGAAGGCAGACTTAAAGAAACAGCCCACAACTTCACAAAATGCCAAACTGGCTCAGTTGCTATTTAGTTTTACAGGACCAACCCTCATGCCACTATAGAGACAGGTCCATTAGAGTTGCTAATGTGGAGAAAACTCTCGGCCAGGTACAATCTGATCTTCCTGGACCCAGGGGGTGGAGTATGAGGATGAAACAGCATCAGGAACACCAATTCCGGACACAAAACTCCCTTAAGCAAGAGAGACCAGTAACTGCAGGCAACAAAGTTTGGAGTAGAAACCTCAGGAATGGCCCTGCGTTGGTAATAGGCATGGTCAAGCCGAGTTCAGGTCCAGTTATGTATAAAGTCCTGACCAAACATGTGAGTCATAAGAAAGCTGCAGACACAGAAACAGAGCAGGACTGAAACATGCCCAGCTCCTTGATGACCTTTCTGACTGATACGGAGCCTCTGGGTTCTTCCTTTCCCTCAAGCTTTGAAGGTATCTTGGAATCTGAGATGGACACCACCTCAATGCTTTCACCACCTGAAGCAGAGAATTAATTTGTTCCGGGACACTCCAGGCTCAGGAGGTGAACTATTGTGTATTATATATCACCCATATTAGGGGCAGAGTTGGAGGAACCTGACCTGAGGGGGAGGGATATAGGGATTGTAATGAGGTCAGGCAGGTAAACCTCACAGAATATGAGTTTCCTGAATGGAGCTGTCAATCTGGTCCAATCAGGGAACCCTGGCTGACATGTAAGAGCAGCAGTGTCAGAAGTTCTATTCACTCTGAAAGCTGGCTCTGAGGGAATTGGATCAGTGTCAAGGAATCTCCACATATAGGGTGACTAGATGACAACAGCTATTTAACCCATGATTAATATAATTTCACAAATGAAGTTACAGTCTGAATAAGCAAAGTTGTGCTAGCTTGGGCTGCCCACAGCATCATTCTTTGATTTGATTTACTCGTAGCTGAAAATGTGTTGCTGGAAAAGCGCAGCAGGTCTGGCAGCATCCAAGGAACAGGAGAATCGACGTTTCGGGGATAAGCCCTTCTTCAGGAACCTCTTTGATTTACTCATATTCATGTAATATTAAATTTATGGTTTGGAATTTCCTAAAGTTAAAAGCAAGAGAAGAAAACAGGCATCTGAGATCAGACTGAACTTACTTCCTTAATTCCTTATGATTGGGATATCTGATTGACATGGATGGGTTGGACCGAAGGGTCTGTTTCCATGCTATCCATCTCTATGATGATGACTATGACTAAATTAAAGGATTGAGAAATAAAAGATACAAGGATTGAGAACTAAGTTCATATTGGAGTGTGTTAACTCTGTACTAAGACACATTGTGAAAGATGAAATAAAGGGAGGGAAAGAAAATAGAGATTAGGAGTGATCAATGAAATGTCAAATGCCTTCATTTTGTGAATTTTACATTTTAAACAGCTGTAACAATGGGCTCTTGATGAAAAGAAACTCCAAAGCTTATTTTTCAGTCAGAGATATTGACTATCAGCATCAATAGTCAATCAATAAAATAATTTCATCAATAAAATAATTTTTACAATTGCAATAATAAAACTTTCTGTGGTAAGTTTAATATATATTGACTGGGCAACAATAAAACTTTTAACCATTCAATGCATTTCAAAGGTGAGGCATGATGTGGAGGTGCCAGTGTTGGACTGGCTTGGACAAAGTTAAAAATCACGCAACACCAGGTCATAGTCCAACAGATTTAATTGGAAGCACACTAACTTTCGAGGCATTGCCTCTTTATCAGGTGGTTATGGAGCAGGACCAGAAGACACAGAATTTATAACAAAAGAGTTACAGTATCACGGAGTTGCAATGATATATGAAACAAACTTAAATGAAGTCTTACATCTTTTAGGATGGAATATGCTGGTTTAGGCTTTTTAGTATGTAAATTTGAGAACTCCTTTTAAGTTACATTCTCAAGGAGGCTTCAATTTATCTAACAATAGGTGTTATCTTAGCTCAGACAATGTATTAAAGATGTGAACTTAAAGTCTGTCCCAATGTTGAGTCAATTTTATTTCTAACAGGAGTTACAGAATATTATATGGATTTATGCAGTTTTTGAGCAAAATAAAATGTAATTCTACAAATACAGATCCACTCCATAAATTTCTATGTGTGCACGTTCAGGGGAGACACAGTGGGTGTGTGTCTGTGAGTGTCTGCATGTGGGTGTGAGTGCATGTGAAAGAGTGTGTGTATCTGTGTGTGTAAGCTTGGTCAAGTATGTGTGTGAGTGTATGAAGAGGGTGTATGTGTGCATAGGGGAGAAAGCTTGTGCATGAGAGAGGGTCTGTGTGAATGTGTGAGTATGTAGGAGCGTATGTGAGAAAAAGTGTTTAGTGCAGTGGAGTCACTTGTAGTGTGACATGAATCCAAGGTCACAGTTGAGGCCATCTACCATGGAAATGGCCTCAACCGGGACCTTAGGTTCATGTCACACTACAGGTGACTCCACTGCAGTACGTGCGCACGCACACACACACACACCACACACAAAACCTCTCTCATACACAAGCTCTCTCCCATGTGCACCTACATGCACTCACACCCACGCACGCACCCTCTCACAGGCTTATACCCCATCACACTCACACGCACATACTTTGGACTAAGCTTACACACACTCTTTCACATGGACTCACACCCACTAAGTTTGTTTAATATATCATTATAACTCAGTGACACTGTAACCTTTTTGCTATAAATTCTGTCTTCTGGACTTGTTCCACAACCACGTGATGAAGAGGCAGCGCCTCGAAAGCTCATGCTTCCAATAAAGCTGTTGGACTATAATCTGTTGTTGTGTGATTTTTAACAAAGGTGAGGCAGACAGTGGAATGCTAGTTCAGTTAACAGTGGGGCTGCACAGCACAGTCAGAAACTTCTGAATATTGACCTTTGAGATTTGCTAGATCTGCTCAGGAGGATTTAAACTAGTAAGATAGGTGGGTGGGACCCCAGGGAAATAGTGAGGAAAGAGATCAATCTGAGACTGGTACTGTTGGGAAAGGGAGTGTGCCAAACAGTCAGGGCAGGCAGGAACAAAGCAGAGCACAAGGTAGGACTGATAAATTAAACTGCATTTACTTCAATGCAAGAGGCCTAACAGGGAAGGCAGATGAACTCAGGGCATGGTTAGGAACATGGGACTGGGATATCATAGCAATTACAGAAACATGGCTCAGGAATGGACAGGACTGGCAACAATGTTCCAGGAATGCTATACAAGGATAGAAAGGGGAGTAAGGGGAAGGGCGTTTTTGTTAAGGGATAGCGTAACTGCGGTACTTAGGGAGGATATTCCTTGGAATACATCCAGGAAGTTATTTGGGTGGAACTGAGAAATAAGAAAGGGATGATCACCTTATTGGGATTGTATTATAGACCCCTAATAGCAAGAAATTGAGAAACAAATTTGGAAGGAGATTTCAGTAATCGGTAAGGTTAATAGGGTGGTTCTGGTGGGGGATTTTAACTTTCCAAACATAGACTTGGACTGCCATAGTGTTAAGGGTTTAGATAGAGACGAATTTGTTAAGTGTGGACAAGAAAATTTTCTGATTCAGTATGTGGATGGACTGACTAGAGAAGGTGCAAAACTTGACCTACTCTTAAAAATATGGCAGGGCAGGTGACTGAGGTGTCAATGGGGGAGCACTTTGAGGCCAGCAACCATAATTCTATTAGTTTTAAAATAGTGATAGAAAATGATGGACCAGATCTAAAAGTTGAAGTTCAAAATTGGAGAAAGGCTAATTTTGAAGGTAATAGGCAAGAAATTTGAAAAGCTGACTGGGGGCAGATGTTTGCATGTAAAGGGACGGCTAGAAAATGGGAAGCCTTCAGAAATGAGATAATGAGAGTCCAGAGACAGTATATTCCTGTTAGGGTGAAAGGAAAGGCTGGCAGATGAAGTTTAATTTAGATAAATGCGAGGTGTTACATTTTTGAAAAGCAAATCAGAGCAGGACTTTACACTTTATGGTCAGGTCTAGGGAGTGTTGCTGAACAAAAGAGACCATGGAGTGCAGGTTCATAGCTCCTCGAAAGTAGAGTCACAGGTAGATAGGATAGTGAAGAAGGCATTTGGTATGCTTTCCTTTATTGGTCAGAATTGACATAGGATGTCATATTGCAGCTGTACAGGACATTGGGTAGGCCACTTCTGGAATATTGCATGCAATTTTGATCTGCTTCCTAGTGGAAGGATGTTGTAAAACTTGGAAGGGTTCAGAAAAGATTTACAAGGATGTTGCCGGGGTTGGAAGATTTGAGCTACAGGGAGAGGCTGAATAGGCTAGGGCTGTTTCCCCTGGAGCATCAGAGGCTGAGGGGGTGACCTGTGGGCAGGGTTAGTTAGCTAGACAGCTAGAAGATGGAAGCTCAAAGAATCAGAGGTTTATAAAATCATGAGGGGCATGGAGATGATAAATAGACGGGGTCTTTTCTCTGGAGTAGGGGAGTCCAGAACTAGAGGGCATAGGTTTAGGATGAAAGGGGAAAGAGAAAAAAGGGACCTAAGGGGCAATGGTTTCACAAAGAAGGTGGTGCGTGTGTGGAATGAGCTGCCAGAGGAAGTGGTGGAGCCTGGTACAATTACAGCATTTAAAAGGCATCTGGATGGGTATATGAATTAGAAGGGTTTGGAGGGATATAGGCCAACTGTTGGCAAATGGGATTAGATTAGGTTAGGATATTTGGTCGGCAAGGATGAGTTGGATTGAAGGGTCTGTTTCCGTGCTGTATGTCTCTGTGACTCTGTGACTCTACTGTTTTGTTTTAGCTACTTAAATGTTCATTATTACAAATTAATGTGCACCAGTACTATGTGCTATTTATATGAATAAAATTCAACCATTTACATCAAAATATTGTAATAGAAATAGGCATAATCATTCCTATGAAAATCAGGAAGATTTTCTATCAAAAAAGAATGTTTTCAAATTGTCGGGGATCTTCATCCACAAGCTGAAGTGGAGGTTACAAACATCATAGGCAACTGAACTATTGTGAATGCAATGAAGCCACAGTCTGTGGGACTGCTCAGGATGAATTCCAGTATGGCATTACAGCTTTGCTGATAGAAAGCAGAAGGAAGACAATAAATAATCTATTGAGGATATTATGATCTTGTCATATCCTGTGTTAACTTCTGCTCTCCATGTGCTTTGCTTTCCATCCTCGTGACGATTCAGCATCCTTAATGTAATAAAGTAGAGTATGAGCAGGAAGCAATGATTGAGGGCACATAATACAGTGTAGAATTTCATGTAGTGTATTTGTTTTGTCAAGATGCCCTTGGACTGATATCTACAAACTTTTGGCATTCTCCGTAGTGGCTATTGTCAGTGAGCCTTTTTTAAAAAATATTTTTCTAGTAGTATTGTGTAATCTTAAATATCTTGACTTGTGCTTTCACATTCCATATATATTTAATTATTAATGCTCTTAAGATCTGTTTCTGTTTATCTGCAGTTTTGGGTTCTCTTTTCAGACTTAAAGTAGTGTGATGCAGACCAAATCAATTTTTAAAGGGCAGGCAGACACTTCACAAGCTTTCTGATATTGTCTAATTAAAGTTAGGAGTCATGACATTCTAGTATCCTGTGCTTGTCCAAGCTGAAATACAATCTTTATATACAAGTGAACCTCCCACTTCACCACTCACAGTAAGATAATGGAGGCTCTGATTTATGGAGAATAATGGTATATATAGTAACAATTGATATTTTGGCCTGTAGGCTTTGAAGTGCCACTTGTACATTCAGGGCTGTAACTAATTTGTAGGTTGTAGCAGTTCCATCACTTTGTTCCTCCAAGTGAGAAGGAGGAGGAAAATTCAAAGTAAAGGAACTCACTTGGTGAATTATTGGTGACCTGGGAATGAATTGCCTGAAAGGATGGTAGATGCAGAATCATAATGTTAAAGAGAGAATTGTAGAATTTGAAAAGGACAGAATTCAGCAGCATTGAAGAAGAAGCAAGAGTGCAGGATGAATTGAATGCAAAATCAAAAAATTGAAGACACCTGAAATATGAGGTGAAATAAATACAGGGCATACTGGAAACACTGAGCTGGTCAGGCAGCATTGATACAGAGTTAACATTTCAGATTGACGAACTGGCTAAATTTTAGGGATGTTTCAAACAAATACCAATACAGGAAAATGTGACTGGTGGGGGAGGAGTTGGGGGGGGGCTGGGAAATGAACAAAAGGGTAAGTCTGTTTTAGTGTGGAGGCAGGATTTGTTCAAGTTTCACAGATACCTGTTCAAACATGAGAAGAAAAATAGAAAAAAATGATGAAGATAATCAAGATAAAAGAGTCAGATGGAAAACAAAAAGGAGAAAAGAGCCGATTTGGATGACATTTTATAGGGACAGAGCAACTTAGGCTATAATGAGTTTTGTGGCAGATTGCACAAGATGTCCAGCAAAGTGCAGAAAGTTGGGAAGCCCTTGAACCATTTTATTCTGCTTTTGACAAGTGACATGGTGAGTTTCTTGCTAGGCAATGATGAGTTGCCAATTGAAAGGGATTGTAGTTTGGTAAACACATCTTTAATGGACCAGCATACCTCAATTACAATCACCTTCCACTCTTTCCAAACTCACAAAATAAGCAAAATGTCAGAAACCCAAGCAGATATCTCACAGATTCAATCATTGCCCTGTTCTGAGCAACCTCTAGGTCAGGTACAATTCACTGGCACCAGCCTTACACACCCCTCATCCATTTAGTATTTGTCAATCTCTCATGGAAGTACACTCTGCACACAAACATGGATTGCCAGCAACTATCATTTAAAATCTGAATTAGGGAAGAATTTGCATGCACTGACAGGGATGCAGCTCATAGATTGGGACAGGTTGCATCTCAAGAATGTTTGCTTGCTCTTTTAGCACCTACCTGATGAGATACTTACATCAGCCCTGCCTTGCCTTGTCCAGTTGTGCCTTGGTCTGCCAAATATTACAGTCATACAACCAGTCAGCTTGCCCTTTTGGTCAGCATTCTCAGTCTAGGGAGCAATTGCACCACATGACAGAACCTCATGTTACAAACAAAATTTGTGTTCAGCAAGCAAGCAGCAATGTCTCATATTCTAAGGGGAATCGACTTCTGAGATGTTCTTGGTTAGATAGTTGGGTTAGTGGAGGCAACAGTCTATGCAAAGGAGGGGTATTGTAAAGCATGGAAGCTGGTCATGTAGGAAGCGGACTTCAAGATGGAACACTGGATGACTGCACTTGACATGTCACCTCATATGCAAAGGGCTGGAGTGGAAAGGTTGGCAGGTAGAGACTCATTTGAATGTGTTGGGTGGGAGGTGCAAAGCCCATAGGGTTAATGTGAAGAGCTACTATCAACCTCAGAAGTCAAGGAAATGTCTTCTTGAGGATCTGGGTATTTTACCAAAGAGCTGGTAGATACGCTAGCTATACTTACAAGACACAAGAGAGAGAAAAAGTGTCACGGCCCGTGGTCTGCAATGGATGACACTGACACCAGGGTTAATATCACAGCTGTAGAAGAATGGAGTGGTACTTACTCAGTTGATGGGACATGAATGTCTTAGCATCCCTGTCGGAGTTGTCTGGTCTTCTTCTGCAAGGGATAGCATTTTCTCCTTGCATAGATTGAGGAGAGGAATGTCAGGATGTTGGCTTTAAATGTTCTAATTCTCTTGTCTTAACATGTCTTCAAACTTTTAAAGTCTGTATATACAGTGCTACAGAATTCATTTTGTCTATATGCTTTTATCAGGATATTTGTTCTCTTCCCAGTGAAGAGAGAATTTTCCTGCTTCTTTATAGACAAAATGGACATTTTATCTTGTAATTTTTTAAAATAATAAATTTCTATGGCTGTGGCATTAATAAATCTTTCTGCCAAAAATGTGACTTAGATTATTTCATTAGACTCTGTCTTCAAAATGTTTTAAATTGCCCTTTTGTCACCTTTGGTAAGCACTGTGACTTTTCCAATATTGTGGCCTTGGTATAATTTAATATTCTGATTTTGAATGGTACACGTTCCTTTTCAGCCACAGCCCATTTCACTGTGATACTTTGTAGATGGAGTTCCTGCTTAGAAAGGTCTGACACACTTATAAATGTGATCTATGCAGGGCTGTAATTTTAAAGACCTGACATACAAATGTTTTCTATTCTTATGCATTGCCATTTTATATTATCCAGGATTGTCTTCCAAATAGCGTACAAATCAAATTGCAAATGGATTTAAAAACATAACCCATTTGGAACCCAGGGACTGCCTGTACTGTTATTTTTAAAGATTTCCATCTTGCTAATAGGGATTCTAACTTTACTGATGGAGGCTTTAATTACTCCCAGAGAAAGCACTCTGTTATTTCATAGTATGACAGTGTTTCACCTTCTTTCCTATCCACACTGCTTTTCCTATTCCTCATACCAGCAGCTTACTTCAAAGCTTTCTGTAGGTTTTTGCCCTGGTCTGTTTCCAGAAATGCTGCTGACTGCCTGTCTGTTTTCAACTACCAACTGAATGTGTCTTCTAAAAATGATGTGTTTGAAATGATAAACTCGCTTTCCTTCTGTTTCTTTTCCACCAGGGCCAAATGGATTTATTTTTCATTGTTATTATCTTGAGGTATTTATGCAATGATCACCATGCCATATGTTGTATTACTGGTGCCCTGTGGTTGGAATAGTGTGCTGCAAGCATTCTTCATTTTGCTGCTGAGTCTAAAGGACCAATTAGGAGTGATTTTGGATAAATCACCATTGGGTCTTAACAAGAAGAGGGACTTGTTTTACACAATGAGATTTAATTTATTGCATGAAAGCAATAAGTATAAATTGCATTGACTTCTTAAGCAAAACTACAAAAACTATCAGGCTAGAAATGACACATCTGCCTCCTTTTGCTAAACTAGTACTTCTACTGAGCACAAAGAGTGCATGACATCATCAGAATATGTGGAGCTTAATGCAGCTTCAACATTAACTCTTTCAGAACCATTACCTTACATAACAGAGTAACAGATATGTGGAAATTCACATGGAAATTTAGTAAAGTCAAGACAGTGTTGTGAAATGGAAATATTATCTGATGGATCCTCTATTCCTGTATTTTGTGGTGTAACTAGCAGTGTTGATAAGATTCAATCAGTGTACGCAGTATGTTTAGTTTTTTAGCAATTCTTCAATGAGGTACCACACATAGGTCATTGCACAAAGTGAGGGCACGTGAATTGGAGCTTATATATTATAACAAATTAAAGATTGGTTAACAGGCAGAAGAAGAGGGTTGAAGTAAATGGGTCATTTTCACGTTGTCAGATTGTAAGCAGTACAGTTCAACAATGAGCAAGGTATGAAGAAGATTCTTTCTGTACAGAATTAGATTAAGTGACTGGAGAAAACAACGAGAGTACAATGCAGGGAAATATGAAATCAGCACTTTGGTAGAAAGCATGGCATATCGGAATATTTGTTCAAGAAAATACTTGTAAATGTTGATATTTAGATGGATAATGAGTCCATGCACATGAACAAAAACAAGTTAACTTGCAGGTACAACAATAAATTACTAATTTAAAAGGGAAGCTACTGCAGGAGATTTACATATTTGGGTCATGTTATCTTTTTGCAATTGTAATAAGACCATAACTGGAGAGTGTGCACAGTTTTCTTTTCATATCAAAGGAAGGATATCTTTGTTTTGGAGCAGCTTCAAATATTCTCTTGACTGAAATAGAGTGGACTGTTTTATGAGGAAGGATTGCATAAAATGGGCTGAAATTTTCTGGAGTTTAGAAGAATGAGACTTGTAATCATAAAAATATCTAAAAATTTGAGAAAGCTTGACAAGGTTGTCCACTGACAGTAAAGTATGGAATTAGAGTCACAATTTGAGGGTAGATAGTCAGCGATTTATGACTGAAATGAGGAGAATTAGTTCACTCAGTGGGAAGTGAATCATTGGAATTCTTGACTGCAGAGTTTTGTTCATGCTTTGGACACTAAGACCCATTATGTATTGAAAATACATGGACTCATGATCCTTCTGAATATCAACATTTACAAGTGTCCTCTTGAACAAACAATCCGATATTCTATTCTTCCTACCATCGTGATCAATTTCATATTTCCCTATTTCATACTCACAGGAATCGGTGCTGGGTCCTCTTCTGTTTGTCATTTATATAAATGATTTGAATGAGAACATAGAAGGCATGGTTAGTAAGTCTGTGGATGACACCAAAATTGGTGACATTGTAAACAGTGAAGGTTATCTATGATTACAAAGAGATCAATTGTGTCAATGTACTGAGGAATGGCCGATAAAGTTTAATTTGGATAAATCCGAAGTGTTGTATTTTGGTGAAACAAATAAAGGCAGGACTTATAGAGTTAATGGTAGGACCCTGGGTAGTGCTGTAGAACAGAGAGAACTAGGGTTTCAGGTTCATTATATTTTGATATTTGCATCACATGTAGATAGGGTGGTTAAGAAGGCCTTTTGCAGACGTTCCTTTATTACTCAGACCATTGAGTCTTGGAGTTGGAACATCATGTTGAGGTTTTACGGGTTGTTGGCGAGGCCTCTTCTGTAGTACTGTGAGCAGTTTTAGTCACCCTACTGTAGGAAGTTTATTATTAAATTGGAGAGGGTTTAGAAAAGATTTAATTTACCTCGACGGCAACGGTCTTTTCACAGCAGAGAGCGGCGCGAGCTGGGCGGAAGTGAAGTTGGAGCGCAGAGCTGGTCAGGAAGGTAAGTGATTGATATTTGAGTGGGTGTGTTCTAGACCCCAGGCCCTACAAAGTAGGGCCTCCCTCCCATCCTCCTCCTCTAACCTAACTTTAAATTCTACAGGGAAGCTACTCAGTGTTCTTGTTTTGGAGACTAAGTGTAGAGTAATGGCAGCGCAGGCAGTGGAATGTTCCTCCTGCAGGATGTTTGAGGTAGGGGTGATCACCGATGCTCCTGCCGACTTCATCTGCAGGAAATGCAGTCAGCTTCTGCTCCTCACAGAACGTGTTAGGGAACTGGAGCTGGAGTTGGATGAACTGAGGATTATTCGAGAGGCTGAGAGGATGATAGATAGAAGCTACAGGGACATACTTACCCCAGAGAACAGAGGTAGCTGGGTAACAGTTAGAGGTGGGAAGGGGAGGAAGCAGGCAGTGCAGGGACCCCCTGTGGTCGATCCCCTCAACAATAAGTATACTGCTTTGGATACTGTTGGGGGTAAGGCCTAGCAGGGGTAAACTGCAGTGACCGGGTCTCTGGCACGAGGTCCAGCTCTGAGGCTCAGAAGAGAAAGGGGGAGAGGAGGAGAGTGCTAGTTATAGGAGACTCTATAGTTAGAGGGACGGACAGGCGGTTCTGTGGGCATGGGCGAGACTCTCGGATGGTTTGTTGCCTCCCGGGTGCCAGGGTCCGAGACGTCTCGGACCGTGTCTTCAGAATCCTTAAGGGGGAGGGTGTGCAGCCAGAAGTCGTGGTGCATGTTGGCACCAACGACATAGGTAGGAAGAGGGGTGGGGCAATCATTCAGGAGCTCAGGGAGTTAGGCTGGAAGCTAAAAGCTAGGACGGACAGAGTCGTCATCTCTGGGTTGTTGCCGGTGCCACTGACAGAGAGGCAAGGAATAGGGAGAGAGTGCAGTTGAACACGTGGCAGCAAGGATGGTGTAGGAGGGAGGGCTTCAGGTATTTGGACAATTGGACTGCATTCTGGGGAAGGTGGGACCTGTACAAGCAGGATGGGTTGCACCTGAACCAGAAGGGCACCAATATCCTGGGAGGTAGGTTTGCTAGCAAATTTCGGGGGGGTTTAAACTAATTCGGCAGGGGGATGGGATCCGGACTTGTAGTCCAGCAAGTAGGTTAGCTGTTTTTCAGGATGTCCAAGAATGTAGGGAGGATGTGGAGAAGGTAGCACTGTAAGGGAATACTTGCGGACATAGAGATGGGTTCAAGTGTGTATACATCAACGCAAGGAGTATCAGAAATAAGATGGGTGAACTTAAGGCATGGATCAGTACCTGGGACTAGGATGTTGTGGCCATCACGGAAACATGGATAGAAGAGGGACAGTAATGGTTGTTGGAGGTTCCTGGTTACAGATGTTTCTGTAAGATTAGGGAGGGTGGTAAAAAAGGAGGGGGGTGGCGTTGCTAATTAGAAATGGTATAACAGCTGCAGAAAGGCAGTTCAAGGGGGATCTGCCTTTGGAGGTAGTATTGGCTGAAGTCAGAAATAGGAAAGGAGCAGTCACCTTGTTGGGTGTTTACTATAGGCTCCCCAATAGCAGCAGAGATGTGGAGAAACAGATTGGGAAACAGATTTTGGAAAGGTGCAGAAGCCACAGGGTAGTAGTCATGAGCGATTTCAACTTCCCAAATATTGATTGGAAGCTCTTTAGATCAAGTAGATTGGACAGGGAGGAGTTTGTGCAGTGTGTCCAGGAAGCTTTTCTAACTCAGTATGTAGATTGTCCGACCAGAGGAGAGGCCATATTGGATTTGGTACTTGGTAACGAACCGGGACAAGTGATGGGCTTGTTAGTGGGTGAACATTTTAGTGATGGTGACCACAATTCTGTGACTTTCACCTTGGTTATGGAGAGAGATAGGCGCATGCAACAGGGTAGGTTTTACAATTGGGGGAAGGGTAAATACGATGCTGTAAGACAGGATCTGAGGAGCATAAGTTGGGAGCATAGGCTGTCAGGGAAGGATGTCGTGGAAATGTGGAACTTTTTCAAGGAACAGATACGACATGTCCTTGAAATGTATGGATCTGTCAGGCAGGAAAGAGATGGTCGTGTGAGGGAACCTTGGTTGACGAGGGAGGTTGAATGTCTTGTAAAGAGGAAGAAGTAGGCTTACATAAGGTTGAGGAAAAATGGTTCAGACAGAGCGTTGGAGGGATACAGGATATCCAGAAGGGAGCTGAAGAAAGGGATTAGGAGAGCTAAGAGAGGGCATGAAAAATCTTTGGCGGATCGGATCAAGAATAACCCCAAGGCATTTTATGCGTATGTGAGAAACATGAGAATGACAAGAACGAGGGTAGGTCCGATGAAGGAAAGTAGTGGGAGACTGTGTATTGAGTCGGAAGAGATAGGAGACGTCTTGAATGAGTACTTTCCTTCAGTATTTACAAATGAGAGAGACCGTATTGTTGAAGAGGAGAGTGTGAAACGGACTGGTAAGCTAGAAGAGATACTTGTTAGGAAGGAAGATGTGTTGGGCATTTTGAAAAACTTGAGGATAGACAAGTCCCCTGGGCCTGACGGGATATATCCTAGGATTATGTGGAAAGCAAGAGAGGAAATTGCAGAGCCGTTGGCAATGATCTTTTCGTCTTCACTGTCATCGGGGGTGGTACCAGGGGACTGGAGAGTGGCGAATGTTGTGCCCCTGTTCAAAAAAGGGAATAGGGATAACCCCAGGAATTACAGGTCAGTTAGTCTTACTTCGGTGATAGGCAAAGTAATGGAAAGGGTACTGAGGGATAGGATTTATGAGTATCTGGAAAGCCACTGCTTGATTAGGGACAGCCAGCACAAATTTGTGAAGGATAGGTCTTGCCTTACAAGTCTTATTGAATTCTTTGAGGAGGTGACCAAGCGTGTGGATGAGGGTAGAGCAGTGGATGTAGTGTACATGGATTTTAGTAAGGCATTTGATAAGGTTCCCCATGGTAGGCTTATGCGGAAATTCAGGAGGCATGGGATAGAGGGAAATTTGGCCAGTTGGATAGAAAACTGGCTAACCGGTCGAAGTCAGAGAGTGGTGGTAGATGGTGAATATTCAGCCTGGAGCCCAGTTACAAGTGGAGTTTCCGCAGGGATCAGTTCTGGGTCCTCTGCTGTTTGTAATTTTTATTAATGACTTGGAAGAGGGAGTCAAAGGGTGGGTCAGTAAATTTGCAGATGATACGAAGATTGGTGGAGTTGTGGATAGTGAGGAGGGCTGTTGTCGGCTGCAAAGAGACTTAGATATGATGCAGAGCTGGGCTGAGGAGTGGCAGATGGAGTTCAACCCTGTCAAGTGTGAGGTTGTCCACTTTGGAAGGACAAATACGAATGCGGAATACAGGTTTAACGGTAGGATTCTTAGTAAGGTGGAGGAGCAGAGGGACCTTTGGGTCTATGTTCATAGATCTTTGAATGTTGCCACTCAGGTGGATAGAGCTTGTAAGAAGTCCTGTGGTGTATTAGCGTTCATTAGCAGAGGGATTGAATTCAAGAGTCGTGAAGAGATGTTGCAGCTGTACAGGACCTTGGTTAAGCCACATTTGGAGTACTGTGTGCAGTTCTGGTCGCCTCACTTTAGGAAAGATATGGAAGCTTTGGAGAGGGTGCAGAGAAGATTTACCAGGATGTTGCCTGGAATAGAGAATAGGTCGGACGAGGATAGGTTGAGAGTGCTAGGCCTTTTCTCATTGGAACGGCGAAGGATGAGGGGTGACTTGATAGAGGTTTATAAGATGATCAGAGGAATAGATAGAGTAGACAGTCAGAAACCTTTTCCCCGGGTACAACAGCGTGTTACAAGGGGACATAAATTTAAGGTGAAGGGTGGAAGGTATAGGGGGGATGTCAGGGGTAGGTTCTTTACCCAGAGAGTGGTGGAGGCATGGATTGTGCTGCCTGTGGGAGTTGCAGAGTTAGAATCATTGGCGATCTTTAAGCGGCAATTGGATAGGTACATGGATGGGTGTTTAGCTAGGACAAATGTTCGGCACAACATCGTGGGCCGAAGGGCCTGTTCTGTGCTGTATTGTTCTATGTTCTATTTTCTATGTTCTATTTAACTAGATGTTGCCAGGGATGGAGAGTTTGAGATAAAAAGTAGGCTAGGACATTTTTCACTGGAGCTTAGGAGACTGAGGGGTGACCTTTTAAAGTTTCATGAAACCATGAGGGGCATACATAAGGTGAATATCAAGAGTCTTTTCCCTGGGATGGGGAGTTCAAAACTAGGGGACATATTTTAATCTGAGAGGAGAAAGATTTAAATGGACATGAGGGGAAATTTTTTTATACATAGTGGTTTGTATGTGGAATGAACTACCAGAGGAAGTGGTGGATGCAAGTACGGTTACAGCATTTAAAAGACATGTGGGTAAGTACATGAATAGGAAAAGTTTGAAAGTGTACATGCCAGACACAGGTAAATGTGACCAGTTTAGTTTGGGAACACCATCAGCATGGACCAAAGCATCGATTTCTGTGCTGAATGACTCTATGACTCTAAAACACTTTACCCAAATGCTATTGTTGAAGAGGCTGACAAAGGAACACGGAATTCAGTTTAAGGATCAACTCAATTTTATTAACAAAATATTCTCATAAAAAAAAACCTATGGGTGTATTTCCTAAATTCCTGCAATATTTATTCTCTATCTAGCTCTTTCTGTCTGTGAAAGAATACTACTTGCAACAGTCAGCATGTTTGAACTGGACCATGGGAATCTCCTTTCTCTCTGATTTAGGGCTAGTTCTCTTCTATGAAGGTGAGTCTCGCAATTCAGGGTAGATCTTCTCCTGAGTTGTCTTGGGCTGCTATGCGATCTTCTGCCATGAGCACGCTGTGAGTCTACCCCACAAGTCTTTGCTGAAGGAGTGACTTCCAGGTATGTGTTTTTTGTCACCCCAAATCTTGACCTTTCAGAATATTCTGTAGCCTCATCCAATGAGATCATGAGCAGGGAGCAAATGAAGTCGCACCAATTTTCATAATTTTTGCCATGTCAAGAGTGTTAACTACACATTCTCAGGCAGTCAAGGTGCCAGAAAGTCTGATTGACAATTCTGCAATACACAGCCCTCCGATTGTTGTAACTCATTTCCCTTAAACCTTTATAAGCTCTTTGATCTTGGTCTCCTCTATTCTCTTTAGGCGATAGGTGCTGACTGCTGTTTAATTTAGTGCAGCCAATTTTCAATCATGCCTAATCATTCCAGCTGTGGGTCAATTTAGGATATCCAATTTTGGGCATGTGGTCACTTGACCACAAGAAGAGTATGGATATTGACTCAATGAATGTATTAAAGACAATAATCTGTAGAATTTTGGATACTAAGAAATCAGGTGATGTGGAACAAGGTATTTACTGTCAAAGTTGTGCCATATTGATCTTATTGAGTGGCTGTGTAGGGTTGATGGACCATATGGTCTCATCCTGCTCCTAATTCTTATGTTCTTGTTATAAGCAAATGGATTATATAAGGAATTAAAAGATGAATGGATACAGTTCTCTCATGTTTTGAATATGCAAAAGAATTAGAATGCTAGCTTTTAGCATTGATTATTATTTTATTTTGGGACTTTTTGATGTGTTTGACTAGAGAACAGATTTGGAGATAAGACTACATTTAAATGTCGTGGACTTTTAAGTAAAACAAATTCACACAAATACATTTTTCAAAAGAAAAGGAACTGATGTAAGGTAAAATGCTCATTAACTTAACACTGTAGAATTCTGACACCACATGGACTGCAGCAGTTCAAGAAGGCAACTTATCAGCACTTCATCAAGGGCAATTAGGGATGAACAATTAATACCACTACTAGGGCCAATAAATACCTTACCACTGCCACTCATATACCAAAAATATTTTTTTAAAAAACTAGTTCTAATGTTATTTTCCTATAAACTATAAATAATCTGTAATTGATAAACATCTCACACCCATTGTGTTGGGAAATCTCTGTTCCTTTCTGGCTGAGAACAGCAGGAGTTTTAAAAATAGATGAGACACAGGCTTCAGTCAGGTTTGCAAGCATAAAGCTGCAAGGTCAAGCTTTAGCCAAACTGAGAAGGAAAATATAGGAGACTCATTATTTAAGTTAATTAAGATGGTTCACTGATGTGAGGAAGCATAACATGTTCATTACTTTGAATTATTATGCACAGACAAGCTGTACTGTTGGAACTAAATAAATCTAATCATAACTGTTGTTATTTATGTTTGCCTGCTGAGAAATAGAGCAGCTTAATGATTCAGATTGAATGTTTTCTTTATCTTCCTTTAAAATGGATCAAGACGCATTTATGAAAGGCACAAATAGCTAGTTCAGATCACAAGGACACATTATTTTCACCCATAGACTGTGCAGATTAGATTTTGGTCAGCCTGGGCACACAATTCGATATAAAGTGTTAAAACTTCAGTCAGAAGCCATGGTGATCTGCTTGCACCTATTCCTATTCAGGCATGCAGCATGCACTATGTCCTCATCTTAGTGACTTCAGTGTGCAGCCCAATGTGACCATGCTACCATGCATACATAATTGACTTTACAGTTAACAGGGCTTAAACCAGCCTTCAAAGACAGTCAATTTCTCTCAAAAGGAGTTAATGAAAGATGACTGCTGTTGACTGTTATTCCTTTAATTGAGAGAATGGAAATGGAGAATCAGGGTAGAGAAAACATTCGACAATTCATATACTTGATGTTGCATGATACCGGAGGTTTGAGGATTGGAGGTGAACTGGAGGAGATGGATCATGTTTCTGAGTGGAGCTGTTGTTTGATGCAAAATGGAGCAGGTGGCTCTCCCAAGGAGATTAATGCCTGAGGAACTGGTGCAGTGCTGGAACAGGGTTAATAACCTCACATCGATGATGAAAAGCAGTGAGTACACCTTTAAAAAGATATTTTGTACTCATAACATCATCAGCTTCTCATGTTGTTCAATGCAACAAGGTGGTGTTCATCATCCATCCATCATTGATTGTACTTAGAATACAGATTCTGCATTCAGCCAGCCTATCTCACCTTCCACACAACATTACAAAAATACCTACCCATTCTCACCTCTTCTTGCTTTCACATACCTTGAGCTATGCAGCAATGTCAAGCGTCTTATCTAAAGACAGTACAATATAATTACCAAAGGTCTTCTCACTCTTGCAGGATAAAAATATTTACAATACAATAGACCAAGGTTGAAATGATGGGAAGCAGACTCAACTTCATCCATTCGGCCTGATAGGCAAGAAGATGCTGTGCATCATACAGAGGAATGAAACAGGGACTGTCATATTTGGCATTGGCAACAGCATTCAGAGTGCTGATATTATCTTGTCTGATTCTCCTTTTCGAGTTGCACTTCACCGTCATCACACTGTTCCATACCCTGTGCAAGTGACCAATTGTGCAACTGTAATTTTCTTTGTTTTCCCCTTCCATCATCTCACATTTCCCACTGTTGATTTCCTGCCTTCATATGACGAAGAACATGCTGCCTGTCCAGCCCTTGAGGAAAAATGAGAACAGCAGCTCAGCACTGATGAAGAAACACCATCAACTGATTTCCATTCACAGCCACTCATCCAGATATTGATATGAAGTGAACATTTGAGAATTAGCATAGGACCTACCTATGGGGGAAAGATAGTTCATGTCTCAGCTCACTGTGGTCACATAACAGTTCTGCAGTATGGAACTCAGAAGGTACCTCTGATGGGATATCATACAGAGTATGTCTGGCGAACATGCACACAGATATGCTTGGTACTTTGATAGGCCTACGAGATATTACCATATCAAAGGTCAAGGAATGTGAAGGAGACTAACTTCAATTTGGCAGAAATAATCATGCAGAGCTTGGAACTCAGGGTAGATGTGATGATCACATCCTTGGTACTTATGGGGCACCATCTCAGCTTCCAAAAGAACGGATGCAAAAGTAAAGAAAAACATTTGTACTGTAATGGAGGTTCGGACAAAGGCCGTGAGATACATTCTTGCTTTTATGCAGATGTAAGCCGTGGATCTCAGTGTTTAAAATAGTATGTCATGATGTCTTTCAGGATTACATTATTTGAGCTCCCATTACTGTCACCCTACCAATGCCCTTTCTGTTGCTTCTCAACTACACAACTGCCCCTACCAAGGTTTTGCAGATGGAAGCTGGGCATTCAGCTGAGCTGCTGGAGGTCATCCTTCTAGACCATCTGCAGTCCTCCAAGCCACTGAAAGTCAGAAGCCAGTTATGTTGTCACATTGGGGTAACAATGTGAAGGCGCACTAGCATTACCAAAGGCACCCACAAGACACTCAGTAAGTGAATGCACTAAGGTAAATCATAAACTTACATTGAGGAATGTGTTTTTGGATAGATTCCATAGAAATAAAGTAGAGATAGTGGAACCATAACATTAAAGGTAAGTTATTCCATGCTAAAACAGGTCAGAACCAGAGCTCCTGGAATAACTGTCAGGGTCAAAATTCTCCCAAATATCTCCTTCCTGTCTCTACATCCTTGAATTGCTTTTCCTGTACCTCCTCTTCCACTTCCACTTCTTTCTCCTTCAAAGGTGGCCTCTAGGTTCCTAGTGGAAATGGCTTTCATCATGGTAGCAATGTTGTGGAGGATGCATCAAACCAACACGAGCTTGGAGAGACATTCTGGTATCTATTGCTCCTGATCAATTAAGGCATTTAAAGAAATGCTTCACTGTGTCAATTGTTACCCCACAATGTCCTGTTGTCCCATAGTTGTTGTTCTGTGCTTCATGTGATCATAGCAGGTGTCATAACAATATTGCAGGTATCATAACAATAGATCATAATCCCAGATTCTTGTGGACAAATTGAACTTAAATTACACATGCTTTTTAAATGAGGACACATAGGAAAAAGATGACTGTGATATAAATTTAGTAGCTGTCTGAAAAAGCCAGTGTGAAAACATGGAAGGTCACACCTGTCGAGTTTCAGGAACCTTAAAACAGAGAGACATAAAAGATAATGAGAGGCTGCCTAACCTCTGTCAGCAGAAACCATCCTCTCGTATCATGACCCAAACTGTGACATGTTTGTGTTTTCTCCTTCCAGGAATATACAAAAATTATTTATTTCTTTAAAAAAAGCTATAACCCTGGTCTGTGTGTGTTTATGTGGTGATGTGTTAGTGCAGACCAGTGTGCTGCATGAGAATCCATATATTAGTCTGGCCTTATTAATGATGTCAATTAACTAATCAAGTCGTGAGAAGCATATGAATTCCGCCAACATTATCCTTTGTAATCTCCTTTCAAATGAGATTCCTCTGAGCCGTGGTGCAAATCATCACTGATACTTTCTGGTGACTGACTACTTCAACAATTTCCCTATTATGCAGCAAATCAAAGATGCCATGAATATAATGATTGTTGACATACTGACTGCCATATTCAGTACGTTTGGTGTGCCTGGAAAAATACTGTCCAACAATGATTCTCAGTACATCAGTACACTTCACATTTCCAAGACATTTTCAGGAACTAGGGTGTTTAACATATTACCTATTCTCCTCATTACCCTTAGTCGAACAGTCTCTCAGAATTCACTATTTGTACCATCAAATCTATTTTGAATAAAAGCAAAGTGATATTCTAAGATGCTCAGTTAAATCTACACCATATTGCTCAAGGCAATGGCTTCCCATGACCATCACCTTCCATGTTTGGAAGACAGATGCACACAGTTCTTTACTCACACACTGTCACCACCACTGAACCACATGTGCACAACACTGTTGGAAAGAAGAAAGAGATGATGAAAGAATAGGATCACTAATATCACAGTTATAACAATTGAGCTAGTCAGGGATGAGAATTCAAGTTTTCATACAGTCACATAGTTTTATGCAATAATATCATGTCCAAGATAAATCAAATGATGTAATAGTGAGGATGCTCACTGGTGATGAGCAATGTTCATCACCATTCATGACTCCTCAGACACTGAAGCAGTCTGTGTCCAAATGCAACAAGATCTGGACAGTATCCAGGCTTGGGCTGATAAGTGGCAAGTACCATTCACGCCACACAAAACCTAGTCTATGACCATCATTAACAAGAGACAATCTAACCATCACCCCTTGACATTCAATGGTATTGCCATCACTGAATTCCCCACTATCAACATCCTGAGAGTTATCATTGATCAGAAACTCAACTGAACTCACCACATAAATGGAGACGCTACTAGAACAGGTCAGAGGCTCACAGTACTGCAGAGAGTAACTCATCTCCTGACTCCGCAAAACCTGTCCACCATCTACAAGGCACAAGTCAGGAGTGTGCTGGAATACTCCCCACTTGCCTGGATGGGTGCAGCTCCAACAACAATCAAGAAGCTTAACACCATCCAGGACAAAGCAGCCTGTTTGATTGGCAGCATATCCACAAGCAACCACTCCCCTCACCATTGACGCTCAGTAGCAGCAGTTTGTACGATCTACAAGATGCACTGCAGAAATTTACCAAAGATCCTCAGATTGTACTTTCCAAACCCACAACCACTTCCACCTGGAAGGACAAGGACAGTAGATAAATGGGAACACCAACACCTTGGTGTTCCCCTCCAAATCACTCATGATCCTGACTTGGAAATATATCACCTTTCCTTCACTGTCACTGGGTCAAAATTCTGGAATTCCCTCCCTAATGGCATTGTGGGTTAATCCCCCTGCCCCCAGAGGTGGACTGCAGCGGTTCAAAAAGGCAGCTCACCACCACCTTCTCAACCAGGGATGGACAATAGCTGCTGGCCAGCCAGCAATGCCTATCTGCCACAAAAATGAATAATTTTTTTTAAAGGCACTGGATAAACCTCGCAAAGAAATGGGTTACCTAACCAAACTACTTGATCATCCATCATACCGGATAATGAATCAGACACTGAAATTATTATGTTTGTGCTAGTTCATAACCATCCATCTATGAGAAATGTCTACTTCTATCCATGATGATAGACAGCGCACAGAAGGTGAAGCTACATAGCCAAGTTCTGATAACTGTACAAGCACTAGATCTGTTGTGCAGTACATCTCTTGAGGAGTTATCTTCATGTATACAGAGACTATATCTATATGAATCCTTCTACACGTTTATAAGACCAGACTTCCCATTCTTTAAAGGAGACAGGGAGAATGTTATATTGTTGCCTTGATCCCAAACTAGATAGGCAGTGTACCTTGAAGACAGATAGATGGTAATATGATGCTGTTGTATAAAAGTACCTGCCTCACTTTCAGTAACAATAGCAACAATAATAGCAATAACTTGGTTGCAGTTAGTGCCTCTTTTTTTTTGGAGTCAGTATACACATAATCCAGAATAAATGTTGGCCCAACCATCAATGCCTGCATCCCTTAAATAATTAATTTTTAAAAATTACTTCTGGTGTTAGGAAATATATGTAGTGAGTGTTTTTTCTCATTTGAAAATGCTGTGTTAACAACAGTCATCCTGTTGTCAACAATTTATTGATTTTGTATTGTTGTTCTCTGCACATGGTTCACAAGAATAAAATGGAAATGCATTCTGTCTTACAGCTATGAATCCCTTGTATTAACACAATTGTGTAATCAATAAAGATGTACATGAAAACCATGGATATTGTCAATTTGGCCTCATGTGGTTCGGATCTTTTCACATTGACGTTACATTGAAATATGCCGTTGCTATAATTGACAACAGTTTAATGCTAAATTCACATTGTAAATACATTTTATTTTTCTCAATTTTATCAGGTATGCATGATTAAGAAATTGTCTTGAGTTTATGGCTTTCCGTTTAAGCTTTTTTCAAGTGCATCTGCATTAATGACTGCAAATATAAGCTTTTAGGCCATGAGATAGAGCACATGTGACTTTTGGGGGCAGTATGGAAGCATTGAAGTGTTAAATAGTGCAGTCCTATGCAGTAAACATTTTCATAGTTTTCCATATGGTGCCCTAAACTGGGTAAGCTGACTTTACTAGGCCTGTTTTTTTAAAATTGTGCTTTTCAGTCTGCGAGTAGGTCCAAGAAGGCAGTGTGTACAATCTATAAGATGCACTGCAGAAATTTACCAAAGATCCTCAGATAGTACTTTCCAAACCCACTACTGCTTCCACCTGGAAGGACAAGGACAGTAGATAAATGGGAACACCAACACCTTGATGTTCCCCTCCAAACCACTCATGAACCTGACTTGGAAATATGTCACCGTTCCTTCACTGTCACTGGGTCAAAATTCTGGAATTCCCTCCCTAATGGCATTGTGGGTTAACCCCCTGCCCCCAGAGGTGGACCGCAGCAGTTCAAAAAGGCAGCTCACCACAACCTTCTCAAGGGCAACCAGGGATGAGCAATAGATGCTGGCCAGCCAGCAACACCTATATGCCACAAAAATGAATAAACTTTTAAAAAGGCACTTTTAAGAAGGCCCATTGCATGCATGTACCAATCACTCTAATGCATTCAGGTCCACAAGGAATCTCTGCCTACTCATGTATTTTAAAGCAACTGGCATTCATGTTACAGGCAATGTGATTTTGATTTACTTTTTGTTCTTTATTCATTTTTGAGATGACGGCCTCGCTAGAGAGGCTAGCATTTATTGTCCATCCCTAATTACCCAAAAGGCAGTTAAGAGTCAACCACATTGCTGTAGGTCTGTCGTCACATGCAGACAAGACAAGGTAAGAATTGTCCGGTTTCCTTTCCTAAAGGACATTAATGAACCAGATGAGATCAGTCTCGTGGGTGGCATGGTGGCTCAATGGTTAGCACTACTCTCTCACAATGCTGGGGACCTGGGTTTGATCCCACCCTCAGGCAAATGTGTGGAGTAATGTGAAACATTCTCCCTGTTTCTGCCGGGTACTCCAGTTTCCTCCCACAATCCAAAGGTGTACAAGTAGATTGCCTGTGCTAAATTATCCATAGTGTTCAGAGATGTGTAGGTTAAGTCTGTTAGCCATGGGAAATGTAGGATTATCGGGTAGAGGAATGGATCTGAATGGGACATTCTTTAGACAGTCAGTGTAGACTCATTGGGCCTGTTTCTACACTGTATGGATTCGATGGGTTTTTCTTCACAACAATTGACGATGGATTTGTGGTCATCATTAGACTCTTAAATCCAGATTTTTTAAATTGAATTTAAATTCCACCATCTGCCATGGCAGGATTTGAACTCTGGCCCCAGAACATTACGTGGGTCTCTGGATTAACAGTTCAGCGATAGTACCACGAGACTATCACCCACACAAAGAAGCTTATGGAGATGTATGGAATTACTGTGGGATAATTTTGGAGGTCTGTTCATCTGTTGCGCATCTGTTCAGAGAAGGCATTGGATTTGATTATGAATGCTCACCAGTTGGCAATAGGTTTAGGAGCTTTTGGTACAGGAAAACCCATGAGTAGGAAGACCCCACTCATGGGTTTTCCTACAGTATTTCTTGTACCTGCATCTGAACCACAGTAATGCTTGAGGTGATTCAATTTTGCCAACAGGGTGATTACAGGACTGTGCTACCTCTGTCACTACAATCTGGAACCACACACCAGGCAAAGGACAGGAAGCATTTCAAGTAGTGACAGCTACGCTTGTAGATTTCATTTCAATTTTTCACATCCAGCCTGATAGATCTTTTGGAAATATTGCTTCTGAAAATGAATGAGCATGTCTGCAGACCTATTTCTGAGTGTTAGATTGCACCTAACAGAGAAATAGGAAAACACAATAGTAACTCTCACACATTCATTTTACGTCATACCTCAATTTTGAGAATACTGAAACTAATACAGTCAGAATTCAGTTTGCAGCATTTCACCTTGTGCTCTGTTTTGTAGATGGCTTGTACCTGGAGAGGTCTGTCAGCACAGTGAGGTTGTGCAGACATCTTGACAGCTGTGGACAAACAGAGCAATGCAATGATAATTGAAGTGATTGATAAAAGAATATGAAATTAACAGAAATATTTCATGTCGGTTTCTGTCAGATTGCAGGAAGTTGGCTACAGGAAAAATTCAAAAAGAAACATTGCAGCATGCATTCTGGCATCAACCTTGAAAAAAATTGATTGGGAGGGTAAGTAGGAAATAAGTGATGTGACGTAAAAGTTTTTTTTCAGTGCAGTCTATTGGTACTTGGTATCAGCTATTTATAAGGATTGTAAAATAAACCACTATCAGACAGAATACAGCCATTAACCTCTGGCAAGCTAAAGTTCTAATATCTTTTACCTCAAACTATTTATAGATCTAAACTCAAAACATCACGAAAGAAGCACAAGTCGTGGAATCATCAGCCACTCAAGCATATGGTCACAGTTTGAGGTCTGAAGTTGCCCGTCACTCAAACATGCCTAGCTACCACTGGGAGGAAATGTTGTCATTTTGAGTGTTATGTTGGCAAGGTGGTGACTAGTGTCTGGTGGGTGGGGAGGAGAAGGAGAATTAGAAATGAAACCTCTTAATGTTTGACTATGGAGCAGACCTGGCAGCCCCAGTTTGCAGCATGGGATGAATGGGAGGAAGACTCCTGCAGTATACTCTGTTCCACTGGTTATAATTAATGAAACAGTAGATGTAATAATTTCCCACTTGAAAGCAATATAGCCCAATGTTGCCAAAGATAATTTTTTGTAGTTCTGCAATTATTTCTTGTTATCAGTTTTGAGATGAGATTCATTCCTTTTCAATTTGGGGCGGCACGGTGGCACAGTGGTTAGCACTGCTGCCTCACAGCGCCAGAGACCCGGGTTCAATTCCCGACTCAGGCGACTGACTGTGTGGAGTTTGCACATTCTCCCCGTGTCTGCGTGGGTTTCCTCCGGGTGCTCCGGTTTCCTCCCACAGTCACAAAGATGTGCGGGTTAGGTGAATTGGCCATGCTAAATTGCCCATAGTGTTAGGTTAAAGGGGGTAAATGTAGGGGTATGGGTGGGTTGCGCTTCGGCGGGTCGGTGTGGACTTGTTGGGTCGAAGGGCCTGTTTCCACACTGTAAGTAATCTAATCTAATCTAATCTAATTGTCTTACAATACTGCTGGAACCAAAGAAAATTTGGTCATATACCACACTGGCTTGGAACAAATCTCCAATCCTTCACTATTGCTGGGTTAAAATCCTTGAACTCCCTCTCAAACAGCACTGGATATAGCTACACTAAATAAACTGCAGCAGTCCAAAAAAGAAAACTTAATGTCACCTTCTTAAGGAGAAATAGTGAAGGGCCTAACCAGTGAAGCCCACATCACATGAATGAATTTTCAAAAAATCATTTGCAGAACTGGTTTGAGGTGTATGATAAAAGAAATGCTTGTTTATTTTAACCACAATGCCAATGATCCTTTATCATTGTAATGTGCATTTGTAATCTAGCCAAATAGGTTGAACATAAGCCTCAGAATCCTTTCAATCCACCTGATGAAAGGTGGTAGGCACAAGAGTGTTTCCTGGTTAGCTGTCCTGCAGAAAGCAGTGGTAAACCTTTGCAGTATTCCTTACTTTAGTGGGAGGGAAATTATTGGAGAAGATTTTCCTCACATTTCGAAAAACATAAACTTATTAACGACGGCTTTGTGCAAGAAAGGTCACGTCTCACAAACTTGATTGAGTTTATTGAGGAAGTAACAAAGATGATTGATGAGGGCAAGGTGGTAGATGTTATCTGTATGGAGTTTAGCAAGGCTTTTGACAAGGTCCGTCTGGCAGGCTGATACAAAAGGTGAAGTCACATTGGATCTGTGGAGAGCTGGTAAGATGGGTACAAAACTGGCTTAATTCACAGAAAACAGCAATGATGAAAGAGTGTTTTTCAGATTAGAGATCTGTGACCAGTGGTGTTCCACAGGGATCAACGTTAGAATCCCTGTTGTTTGTCATATGTATATGTATTAATGATTTGGAGGTGAATGTAGGTGGCCTAATTAGTATGTTTGTGGACAAAACAAAGATTTGGGGAGCTGCAGGGGTAGTGAGGAGGGTAAGGTGGTGAAGAAGGCATATGGCATGCTTTCCTTCATCAGTCGGGGCACAGAGTATAAACATTGGCAAGCCATATTGAAGCTGTATCAAACTTCAGTCAGGCCACATTTGCAGTATTGTGTGCAATTTTGGTTTCCACACTACCATAAGGATGTGAAAGTTTTGGAGAGGGTATAGAAACTACTTACCAGGATGTTGCCTGATCTGGACGGTATGAGCTACATGTGGGAGAGATTGGACAAACTTGGCTTTTGTTACACTTGAACGTCGAAGGATGAGGCACAACCTAATAGAAGGTTACAAAATACTGCCAGACATGCACAGAATGGAGAGTTGGAGTCTTTCCTGGGTAGAAATGTCAATTACCATGGGACATTGCTTTCAGGTAAAAGGGGATAATTTTACATTTTGAAATGTGAAGGGAATGTTTGTTTACACAGAGGGTAATAAATGTCTGGAATGTGCTGCCAGAGAATGTGGTGGAAGTAAATATCATGGCAAAGTCTTGACAGGTTCATGATGAGGCAGGAAATAGAGAGATATGGTCAGTATAGAGGCAAAACGCTTTTACTTTAGAAAGTCATGTGTTAGCACAATCTTGGTGGGCTGAAGGGCCTGTTCCAATGCTTTGTTATTAGATTAGATTACTTACAGTGTGGAAACAGGCCCTTCGGCCCAACAAGTCCACACCGACCTGCCGAAGCGCAACCCACCCAGACCCATTCCCCTACACCTAACACTACAGGCAATTTAGCATGGCCAATTCACCTAACCTGCACATTTTTGGACTGTGGGAGGAAACCGGGGCACCCAGAGGAAACCCACGCAGACATGGGGCGAATGTGCAAACTCCACACAGAGTCGCCTGAGGCAGGAATTGAACCCAGGTCTCTGGCGCTGTGAGGCAGCAGTGCTAACCACTGTGCCACCCACTTTGTTCTTTGCTCTTTGTACTTTAACCATAAGAGTGCATGGAACAAATGGAGATCCATAGTTCATTCCTTAAAAGGGAGGATGTGAGAAAAAAACAGACAAACAGTGGTCTCTGATGAGAGTTATATATGGGTTAAGAGGTCATGTAGGAACTGAATCTTTTAGGTTACGTCTTTAAAGGTTGTGGACTACATGGAGAAAGAACTATTTTTAAAAGCAGGGATTTATTAGGATTACTGCATAATTTTGCAGCAAGGAATTCAATACCTAGTGTGAACTCTTTTTTTTGTGCCAGTGGATTGCTATAATTTGAAAACAATCAGGAGATAAGGAATTGATTTATGCGTGAAACTGATTGGGTCTCGGCTGACTGAGCAGGATGGAGCTGGAAGCAAGTTTCAGAGATACGGACGTAGACGGAGAGAAAGAGAGAGAAGTGTGTGCAGTCATTCTCCCCAGCAGAAGCTGCTGGTTCCCTGAAGTTAGAACTCAGTTTTAACTTGAACAAAACCAATTACATTTCCTACAGCATATGCTGTGAGCTGTGACTATTGAATTGATTGAAAAGAGACATTTTTCAAGTACATCAGTCACTTTATACTTCTTACAACCCAGTCGGTATTAACAGAAGAAAAAAAAAATCTGAACACCAGGCCTTGGTTACATAGAGTCATTCAAAGACAAACCCTTTGCTCCAACCAGTCTATCCCAACCATAATTACATCTGCCTGCGCTTGGCCCATATCCCTCCAAATATTTCTTATTCATGCACTTATTCATTTTGAATGTTGTAGCTATACCCACATCCATACTTCCTTTGGAAGTTCATTCTACACACAAACCCCACTGTGTGTAATAAAAAAAGCCTCCATGTCTTTTTAAAATCTTTTTCTTCTGACCTTAAAAAATGCCCCGAGTCTTGAAATCTTCCACCTAGAGAAAAGATATTTGTCATTCACCTTATCTATACTACTCTTATTTTATAAACCTCTATAAGGTCAGCTCTCAACCTCCTATGCTCCAGTGAAAAACATGCCAGCCTATCCAGCTTCTCCTTATGACTCAAACCTTCTACACCCGCAACATTTGCTAAATCTCTTCTGAACCCTCTCCAGCTTCATAATTTCCTTCCTATAAAGGAAGACCAGAACTGGATACACAAATAGTCATCTCAACATTGGAATCAGGAAGCAAAGATCATTGAACTGACTTTCCAGTTTCTTCTATTATGTAATGAATGGAGTCTATTATGGATGTGTGCAAGTGAGTGAGTAAGTCTGTGTGTGTGTGTGTGTGTGTTCTTAAAAAGGAAATTTATAAAGCAATTAAAGTTTCACTTTTACATGTCAGTAACCTTTATCTGTTAACTTGTAGGTATAATCCACTTAATTATAATAAATAATAACTCTTGTTTAGTACAGAAATCCAGTCCATGGTTTCTATCAACCTGGAAGTCAGATAATGGAGTACTGTATTGTATAGGGCACTTTAAGGAAAAATGTTAACATTTAGTATGACTCTGAGGATAGTGGGGCTTGATTTACTGCACGCTAGCCAATATTTTGTAACAGTCACCACATTTATATATCAGGTAAATTAATAACATTCAAATATACAAATTAGAAACCAAATTAGGCCATTTGGCCCCTTGAAACCTCTCTGCCAAACAATAAGATAATGATCTTGTGTATTCCCCTGCTGAATAATACTCCATTTAACACCACCTTAAAAATATTCAATGTCCCTACCTCCACCATTTTCTGAGACAGATAGTTTCAAAATCATATAACCCTCTGAAAGTCCCCTAATCTCAGTTCTAAAAGGGTGACCCTTGATTTTAAATTAGTGCCCATTTAATTTTGGGTTCTCCCACAGAAGTAAACATCTCTTTACATATCTATCTTGTCAAGACTTTTCAAGTTCCCAAACATCTCAATCAAGTCACCTCTCACTTTTCCAAGTCACAGTTAAAACAAGCCCAGCCTGTCTAACCTATCCTCATGTAACAAACGATCCATTCCAGTAAGAAATCTAGTAAACCACTTTTAAATGGCTTCCAAAGCATTTTATCCTTCTTAAATAAAGAGACCAAAAGGGACAGCACTATAGCTCAGTGGTTAGCACTGCTGCCTCATAGTGCCAGGGACCCAGGTTGATCCCAGCCTTGGGTGATTGTCCATGTGGAGTTTGCATGTTCTCCCCATGTCTGTGAGGGTTGCTCCAGTTTCCTCCACAGTCCAAAGATATGCAGGTTCAATGGATTGGGCATGCTAAATTGCCCACAGAGTCCAGGGACGTGCAGGCTGGTGGGTTAGCCATGGGAAATTGAAGGTTACATGGATAGGGTAGGGAGATGGGTCTGGGTAGGATGCTCTTTGGAGAGTCAGTGTGAACTGACCCCTCCTCAATGTAAAGATTCTATGATCTAAATTTGCAGACTGCATGTAAGATGTGGTCTTACCAAAGCCCTGTGTAATACAGACAAGAAATCTATATTTTTTATGTTCAACTCCTGTTGTAATAAAGGATAACAATTCATTAACCTTCTTAATCACTTGATGCACCTGCATGCTAATATTTTGTAACTCACGTCCTGGAGTACTTGGATCCCTCAATGGTTTGGAATTCTGCATTCATTCTTTGTTTCTGTAATATCTTGCTTTTTCATCCTTCCAGCCAAAGTGAAAAAGTTAACAGTTTCCCACATGATGCAAAATCTGCTAGACTGTTGCCTACTGCCTCAACCTACCTATCTGGGTCTGCAAACTCCTTTAGTTCTTCTTCACAACATACTTTCCTACCTATCTTTACATCATCTGACAATTTAGACCTTCACTTCCCTCAGCTAAGTCTTTGATATAAATAATAGCAAGTGCAGATGCCAGCTCAACCCTCTGCAGGACTCCATTCATCACTTCCTACCAACCAGAAAAAGGCCCATTTATGCATGCAATCTGTTTGCAGCAAGCCAGCTAATCTGTTATCTATGCTAACACATTACCCCCACCCTTTTCTACTTTGCACAATCAGGTTTTGACACAAAACGTATAAACGGAATTCTGGAAGGTTAAGCAATTACGTCAATTGGCTCTCCCTTATCCATGTTACTCCTTCAAATAACTCTGATAAATCAGTTAAACAATGATTTCCCTATCACAAAGCCATACTCACTCTTCCTGATGATCTTTAACAAGTACCCAGCTATAACCTCCTTAAGATCAATTTTAATACAATTTTCAGGGGACGAAACGTCTGCAACACAAATTCCCAGCTCGGCGAACAGAACCACAACAAAGATACTGTGGAAGGTAATGATTCTGAAAGAGTTAACTTTGGTGACTGCATTAAGCTCCACCCAATCAGATATTGTCATACATTCCTGACTGGGGAAAAGAGAGTCTATCTTACATCCTAATGGAAACATATGCATTACCATAATCTCCTGAGAGTGTTCATTATTATGTCTAACTAGCAAATGTAACTTTTATCTGTTGTTATAATGCAGAAAACATCAATATCTTGTTAAAAGATTAAGACTCATTAGGACTCCCTAGTGGTTTATATACTAATGTTAATCAAATAATCTATTAGACCCAGTAAAAAAAGAGGATTAATGACAGCAATGTACCCCTACTGTTAGCTGGTAGCAGTTGATTCAATACCACACACAACAGGAACAACCACAGACAAAAGAAAACAAAGCTTGGTTTTCTTTTACCACTCACATTTAACTAACTTCATATTATTTAACTAAATTGCAACCTTTTAAAATCATATTTTAATAATACTTTTCATAATGTATGTCGATATTGGCAGTTAACACCGTGGAAATTGTACAAAATGGAGGCTTCTCCAAACTTTTGTTCGGCAGACCATGAAATACAAGACCAAGAATCAATGAACAAGCAATTTGGTTTGCAATCTCAACAAAACCAATAATTCCGAATTCTTTTAAACCTCTCTTGCACCATAACAACATAAACCATGGCAAAAACATAAAGAAAAGCAAAACAAAACATTCAAAAAAAACTCAGTACATGCTCTTGATTGTTTTCTGTTCCCTTTTGGGTCAGCATTTCTCTGCATGGGAAAAGAGGCTTGTTATATCTTATTTCCCAACTTGTATCCAGCTGCTCACTGCCTTGGTTTGACCTCGCTGACACACAGCATGATATATTTTATCCTTCTTACTACAACTCATCTCAGGCAGAAGATGAATGTTAGGCATCCTTGCTGAGCTCAGATATAGGAGAAAGTGAGGACTGCAGATGCTGGAGATCAGAGCTTAAAAATGTGTTGCTGGAAAAGCGCAGCAGGTCAGGCAGCATCAAAGGAGAAAGAGAATCAACGTTTCGGGCAACGATTCTCCTTCTCCTTTGATGCTGCCTGACCTGCTGCGCTTTTCCAGCAACACATTTTTAAGCTCTGAGCTCAGATATATCCAGTCATTGTTAGTAAGCTGTCTCTGTAATGCCCAAACTAACTTTAGTTGCCTCAAGTTGCAAGTTAGATCACCCTATCTGTTCATGTACTACATCTCTCAGCTCTGCAGTGCAGTGAGACCTGGTTTATCACAGCAATGCAGTTTTTAACATGGATTACACTAAGATTATTCTATGATAGCCGCAGAGTCAAGATTTAATTATAATTTTTATTGCAAGAATTGATATTGAGCAGGTACATAAGGAGCTATGGTATAATGGTATCATATTATATGGAACTGGATGCAAGTTTCTAAGGTTTCATCAGTGCCCCTCCTACCAGTTCTTGGATGTAGTTATAGTTCATTAATTTTGCCAATGATCACTGACATACCCTTTATCAAAAATACAGACATGACCTTTCTACGGTAGCGTTGTAAAAAAAAAGAAATATTCCTAAATGAACATATGTTTTATAACTAGATGCAATGCCCATCTTTTTGCTTGTAATTTTCAATGTAAAATGTATCTCTGGTAACATAAATCGATAGATGTAGTGCTCACAATATATTTGAGTTTCCTTTACCTGTGACATTTCTTCATGGTCTGTTATAACCTGTGTCTGGGCAAAGCTACTTAACTTATTATAGTAACAGAAGGGATACCCCAAATTGTCAAGTTCCTGAGTGAAGCAGGATGAGCTAACTTCTCTTCTGTATTCACCTGAATCATTGATTGATGATAAAAAGATGAATTTACAAAGGATACTTTTCCTCATGGATGCTTTTCTCCTGCAAAATTAATCTATGTTTTAAAAGGATCCAGTTTAATGACACTCTTGAGTTAATAAAAGATAGAGTTTATTTGTTATTAAATGCCAGAAGAAATAATAATGCATTCCACGGACATAGAGATTAGCAATGATAATTGACTCCACAAAAAAAAGGAAAAAATTGAAAGAAATATGGATCAGTCTCTAGGTAGTTAATTCATGAAGGATATGGAATATTGCTAGCTAAGCAGTTAATTTTAAAAGTTTTAACTTTGTAAACCTGCTGAAATTCCTTTTCCTGTTTCCTTTTAACTGATTTCCGACACTCAGAGTAAGAAGTCCCTTGTTTTGCCTTGATTCCTGTTAACTGGTTGGCTTCCATCACTTGGAGCTTGAAGTTCCTCTATTTGCAATGTAAGGCTGACTGGTAGATAGTTCTTCAAATGTGACTTTCACAATACATTAGTGCTTGAACTCAGGCAAGTACACGTGAGTACCTCAGGCCATTAGCGCACACAAGTACTTCATCCCACTAATAGATAGAAATTAGGTTTAACTGGACTTTATCCCCTTTCTTTCTGTATTCTTGAAAGGACAAAACACAAAACATAGTTTTGCCCAGATATCTTTTCTCTCATCATGGTCACAGTTTGAGACACTTAACAGGAAATTACAGTTTAGTTTGTCATGAATTTCTCCCTTTGAAACTCTCTTGATAATATCATGTATAACATTCCAGGATTCCTCTCCAGTCAGCACAGAACATGTGTAGTTACCTGGATATATATTTTGGTTTTTTTTAATTTAAACTTTATGAAATTCAATATGTCCATGGGTGATCTGGGATATGATCCGTGATCATGGCATCTGTCCAAGAATGTCAACTAAATTAAACATGGGTTGTTTTGGAAAAACGTAACAGGATGCCATCAGATGGCAAGGTTATTCCAACAATCATAAATTTATGAAACAGGATATTTTAACAGTTTTGGCAATGGCCCAAAATAGCATGTTTGAAGTGGGAGCTCATGGCAGGGATAGACTCGTATCTCATTATTTTAGAGGATTATCACATTCTATTTGATAACAGGTTTCAGACACAAAACACCCTTGTATAACTGGCCCATGGTGTCCAGAGTCAGTTTAATAGAAATAATGGAAGATCAATAGTCTTCAGGGCATAATCTCTTCTCAATGCAACAGTTAAATAGAGACTGGCATATGTTAGATTACCAGGTATAGTTGTATTTACTATTGATATTCTATTTGGAAAAGAGGACTATAGCTGAAGACAGTTCTTGATCTTGACTTCTCCTTGACTAGTCTGTCATGAACCCACGTGGGCAGAAAACCACTCACAAAAGGTCATGGCAGTTGGGAGGACGAAGAAACAAACCTGAAATAATCTTGAGAAGAGTAGAACTTAAAAATTATATTTTCAAAATATTCTTTGGTATAGTTTAATGCAAATGGGCATCTGGAAGAGTTACAGAGCTGACCAGCAGCTGTTAAAGGAATTGTTCTGAACAGAAAATTCCTGCAGAGAAACCACAAAAGACAACTACAGGTCAATAAAAGCATTTTACAGTCTGTGAGATGACTTTTCAGGGAAATTCAGAAACACTACTGCAGTAAAATTTCAATAGCTGCTAAGGGAATAAATCCCGATTAAGCACCCACAAAAAGATGCCAATTATTGGACACACAAAACAGATTTGATCCCTTTAATGAAAAGAAAATCTAGCAGTTTTAGATTATTTATTTCATGGCACATTTGTCAAAAAGCAAGCTCAGAAAAATCATCAGAAACAACCACAAGATTTATTGATTGATAAACTGTGTTTCTTGGAATTCAAAGTTTCGGAGACTTAACAGCTAAATTATTGAATCCTGATTATTTTAATAGTTTGGATGAGAAACATATGTTTCATTCAGTTACTAAGACTTATCAGTTGTAATCATAAAAAAATTGACATCAGAAAAAGAGCATAAATCTGATCATGGGCAATTTTAGAACAGACGTACCTCAGGTGCAGGAAAAAAAAAGCATGAATCACATTATGGAAGTCATTTTTGATACACGCAACAAAATTATTGTATCTTATTTTTTGAAACAAATCTCAGAAATATTTGACCCACAGAAATAGCAAGTTTTTCAGAAAGCTGCAACACAAAGGAACTTGCTAGCACACAGGTGAAGCAGGTAATTAGAAGACTAATGGAATAATGGCTGTTATTTCAATGGGATTGGAGTATAAAAATAGGAAAGTATTACTGTGATTATAAACGGTGCTGCTGAGACTATATCTGGAGTACTGCGAACAGTTTTGGTTCCCTTATTTAAAGAACAATATTATTCCATTGACACACTCACTAGGATGATCCCCAGTATAGAAGGATTGTCTAGCGAGCTTGGGTTGAACAGATTGGGACTCTACTCACTGGAGTTTCGAAGAATAAGAGGTGATATAATTGAAACATATCAGATTCTTAAGGCGTTTGGCAAGGTAAATGCTGAAAGGATGATTTTCCTGGGAAAGTCAAGTACCAGAGGACATGTTTTCAAAATTAAGTGGTTCCAGTTTAAGACTAGGATGAGGAGGAATTTGTTCTCTCAGAAGGTTGTGAGCTGTTGGAACTCATTGCCACAGAAAACTTTGAGGGTGAAGTCCTTGTGTATATTTGAGGCTGAGATAGCTAAGTTCTTAATCAATAGGAGAATAGAGGGTTATAAAAAAAATGCAGACACTGGTAATATCACACTTTCAATAGCAGATACCAACTCATGGAGATGTCTCTCAATGATAAGCATAAATGATCAACATGTATTATCTGAATCATGCAACTGGAGAAACGTATAAGAGCTAA
This sequence comes from Chiloscyllium plagiosum, assembly GCF_037043375.1. NCBI lineage: Eukaryota > Metazoa > Chordata > Chondrichthyes > Orectolobiformes > Hemiscylliidae > Chiloscyllium > Chiloscyllium plagiosum. The sequence continues at coordinate 62,662,372 of NW_028270149.1, forward strand.
TTTGTGACACATTCATCGTTAGTTTCTTAAATTAATCAGACTCTGAACTTGTTTAATCAAAAGAGGATCTAACTCTAGAATAAATAATCAAAATAACAGTGGGTACAGGGTCTGGAAAATTGTTGAATTAGCATTATACAGCAAAATTTCAATTTAATTTAGAATGTTCGACAGAGTGCATGGACTAAATAAGGTACAATTAAGCAATTGACTAGAGGAGACAGACCTTAATCATAAAATCGATTGTATGTGACAACTTCAGTCCAAAATCTCAACCAATCTAATACTACAGTTCCAACACTCTACATAAACAAAGATAAAACTGTCAACCTTTACTTCAGCAATGTATTCATTGTAAGAAAACAAGGTCACTTCCCACAGATGTGCAATAATCTATAGAATATACCGAGCATCAAATCAAATGATTTCCAGACCAACATGTATTTTCATGCCTTGGAACAGAAGCTTGGTCTGTACTGCAAATGAATATATTTCTTTCTATGGGTGAAAGTCATCTATGAATGAACAACTTCAGAACTTTCTTGAAGGAGAAATGCTATTACCTCATCCAGATGCAACTCATGGAGAAGAAGAAACAATTTAACTTCTGTATGCATTCCTACAAGCCTCTTCAGCAAGAACTATCCACCCAGAGCCTGTGATTAGGCTACCAATGCAATTAAATCTATGACATTAAGGAAGTCAACAGTAAAAAAGACAGCTTACCAACTTTATTTCAAATGTTTCAGTACCTGGTAACAGACTTTCCTTACCAATCTATTGGCAAAGCTGAATCAAATTAAAGCAGTGGAAGTGATAAGATAAAAAATATATAATACATTCTGTGAAAAGAAGTAATCAAGGTAACTAAATTGAGAATGTATATAAATGTTAATCAACATTTATGAAAAGGGATTAAAAACCTTGTGTTGTGAAAGGATATTCGGATTCTGGAACAAGCATATGATGATGTAAAGGAGTTGCTTCCCACACAGCATAAATAGGATACTGTGCGCAGTTAGTTAGATAGACAGCTAGAAGATGGAAGATCAAGGAGCCAAAGGTCTATAAAACCATGAAGGGTATGGATAGTGTAAATATACAGGTTTTTTTCATCTGGGATGGGGGGAATCCAGAACTAGAGGCATAGGTTTAGGGTGAGAGGAGAAAAATTTAAAAGGGACTTAAGGGGCAACTTTTTTTCACGCAGAGGGTGATGCATGTATGGAACGAGCTGCCAGCGGAAGTGGTGGAGGCTGATACAATTATAGTATTTACAAGGCATTTGGATGCATATATGAATGAGAAGTGTTTAGAGGGATATGGGCCAAAGTGCTGGCAAATGGGATACGATTAGTTTAGGAGATCTAGTCAGCATGGACAGGTTGGACCAAAGGGTTTGCTTTTCTGCTGTATATCTCTATGACTATGACTCTAATGCAACAGTAGGATTAAAGCTTAGTTACCTGCATAGTAATATTTAGTATTAAGACTCAATAAACAGAATTCTAAAGAAGCATAAGCCTGATGACAGTTTTTGTCCTTGTCTTCTTGATCAGTCTGTCTTGAACACAAATTCTTAAATGTAGGCATAAATCCAGACCAAAAAAGATACATCACACTGGGGGAACTTTAATATTTAGTGTACAATGCATTCCAATACTGAGGTGACTATTTTTGCCTCTGTATGTGATTGGAGCAATGCTGACTACATTGTAATCCACTTGTAGTCAATTAACCATCCATCAAAATGGTCTTTACATTAGTGAGATATCCCATTACTTGCAACAGCTACTTGGAGCTTAGAAATCTGTATCCAGTGACACAATGGGTGACAAGAATGAACAAGTGGCTACAAGCCTCTTGAGACCTGGATGGTGCTTGAACATTTTCACAGGTCACCCAATGATTAGCTGACTTTAAATACAGTCCAGCTGGGCCATACGAAATTGCCAGGTCAAGGGTAAATATAGGGTAGGGTACTCTTCGGAGGGTTGGTGTGGACTTGTTGGGCCAAAGGGCCATACTGTAGGGAATCTAATCTAATCATTTGCTGGTCACAAAGAATTAACAAGGTATGTTTTCTTGAGCTTCTAACAAAGTAGGAGGTCAGCTTTACTGAGCTGTGGAAAAAATTAAAGATTACAAAAATAGAATGCATGGACTGAAAACCACACATTTGATTAAAAGTCTAAATATTTGAATTTATTCAAAATGTCAAGTCATAAAAAGAATGAAAGAATCACTTCACAGATTATTTCTGGACTTGGTCCAGCTGTGGAATTCACAACTTTGGTCCTCAGTTGATGAGTTGTTTTAAGATATTCCCTTTTTCTCATTTTGGAGATTTTGTATAAATTCAAAGGCATTTCCTTTAGAACACCCCATCTGCTTTTGGGGATGTGGAGATAATTCAAAATGCAGCAAACTCAAAGCTAACCTATTATATTGAGAAAGAATAAAAAGCCATTTGTCCTCACTCCTGTTGTCCTAGTCCAACTTCAAGTATACACACAAAGCTTGATCGGCAACTTGATTCTGTTGCATATTCCAAAAGGCATTTATTAGTTTATATCTGCACAGTTTACCTAAGCCAAGGTTTCATGGCCTGAGCTAATTAGATCCTAATACTTTGGTTTCCACCTTTGAATTTTGAGTGCTTGTCTCAAAGCTTTCTAATAGCGCAGGAATTGGTCTTTCACATTCATCATTGGATGAATGTTCTCTGTTTATTCTTCATAAAGCCAGTGCCTACTTAAAGTGAAATGTGTCACTATGCAGTGATGCAAATTCCGTCATTTCATTGTCAGCCAGTGTTCTTTGAGTGAAATGCCCTTTTCCCAGCTGAATTTGCATTTTTAGAAGACCAGTATGTGAACTCAGCCAATTCTGATTTTTTATTGTCAAATGGATATAGTCAGGTTAGTTAAATGACTGGAACCTGATACAGAATGGTGCCACAGGACATGCATAATCCTGGCACCAGTTGTAATAGTTCATGGAAGGCTACCTCCTGACCTTATCCCATGCCTGATGCAAAATATTGCCCCTCAAGATATACAACCAATTGCCCAACTCAAACAAAGGGATAATTGGGGTCCTTCTTGGATCATGGCAAGTTACCTTCCACAACCTCTAACATAATATTTGGTGAGCTGCTGTTGTTTACAAAAATAGCATGCAGATGAAAGAATATTTGATTCCTCCAAATATTTCCATAAGTAAAATCATCATTGAAAGGCGTAAAGCAAAAGGGAAAGAATTCTGTACAGCAACCAAGAGTCTGAGATCCAAGCAAAATCAAATAGATATCAGCGACATACGGAATACTATTTGTTGTGCTTATAGGAAATTGTTTCAATGAGTGTTTTATATAGAAAGAAAGAACTTGCATTTGTGTAGTAACCTAACTCATCCTCAGGCCCTGTTAAAGTGCTTTACAAGCAATTGATGATCTTAAAATGCAGTCACTGTAATTAGAAAAATATTACTTCTTTGTATGCAAACTTAAACTACAAGAGTAAAACACAATAAGTACATATGAACTTAAGACAGAGGAAGAGCAGTACACTATTCAGCCCCTCAAGCCTACCCCACCATTCAACAAAATCATGGCTGATCTGCCCCAGACCTCAACTCCTTTTTCATGCCAGCAGAGCAAAGCCATAAACGCAATGATATTTCACAGGTGTATCTCCCTCCTTTTTCAGGGAACTAGTCTCCTAAACCTTCAGGAGTACAGTTCCAAATATTCATGCAAATTTTGAGAACTCAAGATTAAAATATCTGGTTGCATCCTTTTGGTGTATTTTATAATACTGTGCTGTTATGTAAACAAATTGCATATTTCAAAGTTATAGAGTGAATTTATCAAGTTATTCTGTCTTGTGTCTTTTAAAGCTTTCATGTTTTTAAAATTAATGATCTTAAAAGAATATGCTTAGATTTACTTTTACTTTGCTTGACGCATGGCTTTTCCAAACCACATAGTATGAGTTTTTACTGTATACTTAATTTTCCAGGATGTACTGATGCTGTAAGATCGTCTCTATTGATGGGAGATTTTCCTTTTGTTTTTTTTGTAATTGCTGTCCTGTCACATTGTACCAAATAGCTTTGAAAAATAATTGGGAAAGTTTCAAAAATCTTTGTTATTTTAAAATCATTCTTGCATCTGAAAGGGGGAAATGTTGGCTGGCATCATGATGCTATACAGGTTTACATTGCTAAAAATCACAAAACACCAGGTTATAGTCCAACAGGTTTAATTGGAAGCACACTAGCTTTCAAGCTCCTTCAAGCGATGCTCCAAAAGCTAGTGTGTTTCTTGTTAGAGGATCATTTTATCTCTTAGTTGTCCTTCATGATTCCTGAAGAAGGGCTTATGCCCGAAACGCGATTCTCCTGTTCCTTTGATGCTGCCTGACCTGCTGCGCTTTTCCAGCAACACATTTTTAAGCTCTGATCTCCAGCATCTGCAGTCCTCACTTTCTCCTCCTTCATGGTAAATGCCATTGTTGCTAAATTTAACAGCTGACCCATCTCTTTATCTGCACGGACTTCAATCACTTGAATTTCTTTACAGAAGAATTTTCCTTGTTAACTCAGGTAGTTGTCCCATAATAGTATCGAGGAAATCTTCAAACTCTTGAACATCCATCATGGAAGATGGCTGCTCTGTGGAAACAAGTAGTTTACTCCTCACATCATCCTGGATTTCCAGATCAACCATTTTCTGTATTCTGTATAATGGGCATTAGTCTGGTTTCCATGAAGTCATATGCAGGTCATTTCCATTTTGTTGAAGTGAATCTTTACATTGAATTTCCTGCTATTTCTGGATTGAAGCAGATTACTTCAAACTAATGAGTATGCTGGACACCTTCATTCACCCTCTGTGCTAGGCTTACTGGTGAACAGGACATTTTCGCATCTACAGTGTGATACTGGTGGATTGGCTGCTAACTTAGCATTATTGCTGCCACTGTGACTGATAATACTTCTTTGAAAAACACAGGATTAAATTGTTGTCCTTGAGCTTGTATCAATTCATTATCTGGCGACAAAGTCGAATCTGCTGTATCAACTTGTTCACTGCTGTTGTGAACAACTTCATTAGGGATATAATAATGAACTCAATTGAGATGTACATCTTATTTTTGTTCTCAATCATTGCTTCTTTTGGCTTTTTGTGTTTTGATCCGTCTTCAGTGATATTTAGAATAAAAACCATCTCTGCAGCTCCTTTAAAGTCTGAAACATCTTTCCTGTCAGCCCTATAAATCAAAATTATTATACCAATATGTCGAATCTCAATAGATTTTCTTTTCATATTTGGGTCCTGTGATGGAACTAGAAGGTCCAATGAAATAATATTTAATCATAGAGTCATAGAGTCATGGAGGACAACAGCACGAAATAGACCTATCACAATACACGTCCATGCTGACCAGATATCCCAAACTAATCTAGTCCCATCTGCTAGCATCTGGTCCATATCCCTCTCAACCCTTCCTATTCACATACCCATCCAGATGCCTTTTAAATGTTGCAATTGGACTAGCCTCCATCACTTCCTCTGTCAGATCATTCCATACATGTACCACCCTCTGGGTGAAATGGTTGCCCTTTAGGTCTCTTTTATATCTTTCCTCTCTCACCCTAAACCTATGTCCTCTAGTTCTGGACTCCCCCACCCCAGGGAGAAGACATAGAACGTAGAACATAGAACAATACAGCACAGAACAGGCCCTTCGGCCCATGATGTTGTGCCGAACATTTGTCCTAGCTTAAGCACCTATCCATGTACCTATCCAATTGCCGCTTAGAGGTCACCAATGATTCTGACTCTGCCACTCCCACAGGCAGCGCATTCCATGCCCCCACCACTCTCTAGGTAAAGAACCTACCCCTGACATCCCCCCTATACCTTCCACCCTTCACCTTAAATTTATGTTCCCTTGTAACACTCTGTTGTACCCGAGGAAAAAGTCTCTGACTGTCTACTCTATCTATTCCCCTGATCATCTTATAAACCTCTATCAGGTCACCCCTCATCCTTCGCCATTCCAATGAGAAAAGGCCTAGCACTCTCAACCTATCCTCGTACGACCTATTCTCCATTCCAGGCAACATCCCGGTAAGTCTCCTCTGCACCCTCTCCAAAGCTTCCACATCTTTCCTAAAATGAGGCGACCAGAACTGCACACAGTACTCCAAATGTGGCCTTACCAAGGTCATATACAGCTGCAACATCACCTCACGACTCTTGAATTCAATCCCTTTGCTAATGAATGCTAATACACTATAGGCCTTCTTACAAGCTCTATCCACCTAAGTGGCAACTTTCAAAGATCTATGAACGTAGACCCCAAGATCCCTCTGCTCCTCCACCTTACTAAGAACCCTACCGTTAACCCTGTATTCCGCATTCTTATTTGTACTTCCAAAATGGACAACCTCACACTTGCCAGGATTGAACTCCATCTGCCACTTCTCAGACCAGCTCTGCATCATATCTAAGTCCCTTTGCAGCTGACAACAGCCCTCCTCACTATCCACAACTCCACCAATCTTCGTATCATCTGCAAATTTAATGACCCACCCTTCGACTCCCTCTTCCAAGTCATTAATAAAAATTATAAACAGCAGAGGACCCAGAACTGATCCCTGCAAAACTCCACTTGTAACTGGGCTCCAGGCTGAATATTTACCATCTACCACCACTCTCTGACTTTGACCGGTTAGCCAGTTCTCTCTCCAACTGGCCAAACTTCCCACTATCCCATGCCTCCTAACTTTCCGCATAAGCCTACCATGGGGAACCTTATCAAATGCCTTACTAAAATCCATGTGCACTACATCCCCTGCTCTACCCTCATCCACATGCTTAGTCACCTCCTCAAAGAATTCAATAAGACTTGTAAGGCAAGACCTACCCCTCACAAATCCCTGCTGGCTGTCCCTAATCAAGCAGTGTCTTTCCAGATACTCATAAATCTTATCCCTCAGTACCCTTTCCATTACTTTGCCTATCACTGAAGTAAGACTAACTGGCCTGTAATTCCCGGGGTTATCCCTATTCCCTTTTTTGAACAGGGGCACAACATTCGCCACTCTCCAATCCCCTGGCACCACCCCCATTGACAGTGAAGATGAAAAGATCATTGCCAACAGTTCTGCAATTTCCTCTCTTGCTTCCCACATAATCCTAAGATATATCCTGTCAGGCCCAGGGGACTTGTCTATCCTCAAGTTTTTCAAAATGCCCAACACATCTTCCTTCCTAACAAGTATCTCTTCTAGCTTACCAGTCCGTTTCATACTCTCCTCTTCAACAATACGGTCCCTCTCATTTGTAAATACTGAAGAAAAGTACTCATTCAAGACGTCTCCTATCTCTTCCGATTCAATACACAGTCTCCCACTACTTTCCTTGATCAGACTTACTCTCGTTCTTGTCATTCTCATGTTTCTCACATACGCATAAAAGGCCTTGGGGTTATCCTTGATCCTACCCGCCAAAGATTTTTCATGCCCTCTCTTAGCTCTCCTAATCCCTTTCTTCAGCTCCCTCCTGGCTGTCCTGTATCCCTCCAACACTCTGTCTGAACCTTGTTTCCTCAACCTTATGTAAGCCTCCTTTTTCCTCCTTACAAGATATTCAACCTCCCTCGTCAACCAAGGTTCCCTCGCACAACCATCTCTTTCCCACCTGACAGGTACACACATATCAAGGACACGTCGTATCTGTTCCTTGAAAAAGTTCCACATTTCAACGACATCCTTCCCTGACAGCCTATGCTCCCAATTTATGCTCCTCAGATCCTGTCTTGCAGCTTCGTATTTACCCTTCCCCAAATGTAAAACCTGCCCTGTTGCATGCACCTGTCTCTCTCCATAACCAAGGTGAAAGTCACAGAATTGTGGTCACCATCACCAAAATGATCACCACTAACAAGGCTATCACTTGTCCCGGTTCGTTACCAAGTACCAAATCCAATATGGCCTCTTCTCTGGTCGGACAATCTACATACTGAGTTAGGAAAGCTTCCTGGACACACTGCACAAACACCGCCCTGTCCAATCTACTTGATCTAAAGAGCTTCCAATCAATATTTGGGAAGTTGAAATCACCCATGACTACTACCCTGTGGCTTCTGCACCTTTCCAAAATCTGTTTCCCAATCTGTTTCTCCACATCACTGCTGCTATTGGGGGGCCTATAGTAAACACCCAACAAGGTGACTGCTCCTTTCCTATTTCTGACTTCAGCCCATACTACCTCCAAAGGCAGATCCCCCTTGAACTGCCTTTCTGCAGCCGTTATACCATTTCTAATTAGCAAAGACCTTGTCTATTTACCCTTTCCATGCCCCTCACGATTTTATAAACCTCTATAAAGTCACCTATCAGCCTCTGACGCTCGATGGAAAACAGCCCCAGCCTAATCAGCCTCTCCCTATAGCTCAAATCCTCCAACCCTGGTAACATTCTTGTAAATCTTTTCCGAGCCCATTCAAGTTTCACAACATCCTTTGGATAGGAAAGAGACCAGAAGTGCGTGCAATATTCCAAAACTGGCCTAACCAGTGTCCTGTACAGCCGCAACATGACCTCCCAACTCCTGTACTCATCAATTGGATGATGATGCTTTGTTCATGAACTGATAGTTCTCTTGGAACTACCTGAACTCTTTCTGCTATCTTAAGGACTTTGAAGTCTAGACGTGTAATCAGAATCACAAATGAGAAATGTTCATTATGAATCATGCAAGCATCTTCAACTCTCTAATGATCTTTCTGCTGCTGAGTTACTTGTAGTATACCTTTATACTTAAGAGTAATGACTCACAATTCAAATCCACAACTACAATCAACCAGAAACAAGAGTGGGTGGAAAGAGACTGAGTATTGGGAAATGAATGGGTCGAAAAGAGTGAGAAAGCAGGTTAACCATTAGTAGGGGGCGAGGTAAGGAGCCACTTACTATACTAAACACTCCAAACACAATCTGCAACTATTGATGCTACATTATTCTCATCTCCTCTCAAATATAAGGAAAGATGAATGGAGAAAACTTGACAGAAACAGATTTGCAGAAGTAAAGAATTATGGTGCAAAAAAATGAATAATTAAAGGAGAAAAGAATCAAATAATGTTGCAAAAACACATGATAGAATTGTGTCTATATTGTTTGATTTAGAATGTTATGGGAAGTTGACTAGCTCATAAGTTAATTATTCCTCTATATATATATATATATTTTAGAATGAATGTAAGATTACAATATTTCATATAGCATACATTAACATTAGAATTTAGTGCCCTGTTAATTTTGCCCTAAATAATTTTTCCTGCTGTACAACACTCCAACATATTAATATGCTGTGCTTTTTGCAATTGCATCAATTGCTATCGGCATTCAGTTTTTCATCAGAACTAACTCTATCACCTATGCTATGCCTTCTCTGTCTTGTGGACATTATCAACCTGTATCTAAAATTGTTTTCTCTGATAATCTATTGATTAAAATATGATAAAAGAACAAAATGTCTGTCTCACAGTTTATAGCAGGAACACAATTTTGATATTCTGCTTGAATGCACTACAAGTTAAAATTTAATATTCATTACACTTAGTGTCCAAAGGATGTGACTCAATATCAGTCATTTAACACTCTGCATTAGATTTATTATTTATATACAGCACAGACAGTACTATATTAATATGCTAATTGATTTTAAACTCTTCAACAAAATATATATTGACATTCCAATTTTGCAGTTATTTTTAAAATATTTAACAAAACATATCTTTCCCAGGTTGCCCACCACTTTGTTTAAACGTTCTTTTTAAAGCAGAATTCATTTCAATATTTGTGTCCTTCCTTGGCACCATTCCATCTGAATATCACAATTTCACATAATACAAAGTGATATTAGCTCATTCCTGGAGCAATGCCTGAAATATTGTATTTTTGGATAATGCTTCCCATGTAAATGGATAATACATTACTTCTAGATCAAGATTTGTGATGGCTGGATTCCTAAATGCTAGGAAAATGTACATGCAATAAGTTTCACATTTTCCCATAAAAATACCTTGAAAAAATCCAATCTGCTTTTCAATGAACAACTCAGAAAGGATCAGCAATCAGTTTCACTTTTTCTATAATCATTCATCGGTGTGGATTTGCCACAAAGACAGCATTTATAGACAACTCCTAATTGCTCTTAAGAAGGCATTGCTGAGCCACCTACTTGAATATAACTGGCTGACTTTCTGTGCCATTTCAAGGCACTTAACAGCTGGCTACATTTTGTCACATGTTGACAAGCTTTTAACAAGTTTTTGACAAAACCTTGTCATGTCCTTAATCAAAATCTCTAGTAGTCATTTTAGTACTGCATATTTTAAAACAGAACCTGTAATAATTTTAATCATAATTGCTTTTTGTGTACATCAGATAAGAATAGCAGGCTGAAGCATTATTATGTTAAAACAACTTCAGCAGACAGGTGATGCATCATTTTGGCCCAGTTGAGATAAAACAACTTGAAGAGTGGTAGTGGAGAAGCAGAGTATTAACTAACTTCAGAAGCATTTGATGACAGCTCTTTGACATTTTTTAAATTTGGAGGTACAGTTACACCAGCTTTTTCTACATTTGATTTAGCCAATGGAAATAATGGACTTCCTGCACGTGAATTCTGAAATATACTTAGCATTTTTGATTGCATCACAAAAGAAGCATGTTACAAAAATCAACACATACACTTGATGTGAGGTAGGGGTGGCTGCGGGAAGGGGGATGTTGGTGTGAATGTTAATTTCCACGACCAAATCGTTAATCATGCAGAGCATAAAATGGAATTGAAGAAGCAGCTGTAGATAATAGTATTTATCCAGGATTCTATGGCTTTTCATTTTTGACAAATATAATTTGGAAATGAGTATCAAAGGAGTGAAACTGAAGCTGAGTCATGATGTCAAATTTGAGCACATTTATTCCTCATGGGAGGTGATGGCTAGGACATGTTTATTGGACATTCTTAATTTCTCTAATATGCTGCATTGTGAAGAAGAATGTGAGAGGCTGCATGAAATGATAAAAGGATTGATGGAATGGACAGTTAGAAGGCATGTGTAGTTCAATCCAAAATAAATGAAAGTGTATGTCTTGGAAAAAAGAACAGTAACAAAACATGTGCTGTAAGTGATAAGATTATGAACAGAATGGATGTATTTAGAAGTGACTTGAGTTTTATGTATGGAGGCACTAAGTATAAATGCAGTCATAAGAAAAAATGTTATATTTTCAGAACATTATTGGACCATATTTTGTGTATTACATGCACAAAGTTTGTGAGAAGATTTGTAGCTGGGGTGCTCGTTGTTGTGGCTCTGTTCGCTGAGCTGGGAATTTGTGTTGCAGACGTTTTGTCCCCTGTCTAGGTGACATCCTCAGTGCTTGGGAGCCTCCTGTGCAGCGCTTCTGTGATGTTTTCTCCGGCATTTATAGTGATTTGTCTCTGCTGCTTCTGGTTGTCAGTTCCAGCTGTCCGCTGCAGTGGCCGGTATATTGGGTCCAGGTCGATGTGCTTATTGATTGAATCTGTGGATGAGTGCCATGCCTCTAGGAATTCACTGGCTGTTCTCTGTTTGACTTGTCCTATAATAGTAGTGTTGTCCCAGTTGAACAACATGAGTTCGACTGAGACAACACTACTATCATAGGACAAGCCAAACTGGATAAGCCAGGGAATTCCTAGAGGCATGGCACTCATCCACAGATTCTGGACCTGGACTCAATATACCAGCCACTGCAGCGGACAGCTGGAACTGACAACCGGAAGCGGCAGAGACAAATCACTATAAATGCCGGAGGAAACATCACAGAAGCGCTGCACAGGAGGCTCCCAAGCACTGAGGATGTCACCTAGACAGGGGACAAAACGTCTGCAACACAAATTCCCAGCTCGGCGAACAGAACCACAACAGTATTACATGCAATTCTGATCTTCCGTTAAAAAAAGTAACATTGTAGCCATGCAATTGATACAGTGGGAGAAGGTGTAAGAGAAGATGGCATAGCAGCGAGGCATGATTCAGCCAGCAAAAAGGTTGCTGATTGGTCTATGGAATTGTGACTAGTTGTGGACCCCAAAAGTCATCTGCCTGATAACAGTTCTCTGGCTCCTAGGTAGTTGAATGGTTTGTGCACATGAACAAGACAGTAAGAAGTTTTTAGATCTCTGGAAGGGGAATGGCGTCCCTCTCTCTCTGTCACACATACACTCTCTCTCCCCACTCCCTGAACTTTTTTTCTACCATTCTTTTCTCCCCCTGACTAAGACCAATATTCTTCTGTTTGTCTGTATCTATGTACATATAAAGGTAGGGTGGGTTTAGGAGGAGTCTAGAGTTCAAGTCTTGAGTCTAGTAACGATCACATGCATAGAATTACTGAGATCACTTAACCCCCCATAGAGAAGGGGCCTTGTGGTACAGTGGTAGTGTCCCTATCTTTGAGCCAGGAGGTCTAGGTGTATGTTTCACCTGCTCAAAAGGTGTGTAATAATATCTTTGAGTAGGGTGATTAAAAATATCTAGGAGGAGTAAATGTGTCACAGGGCTAAGGGCTTTGTGCTGAAGGGGCTGCTCAAAACCCCTATACAGACCATCAAACAATGAGGAGGGTTGCATGTTTCTCCCATTTCCCTTATTTCTTCCACATTTATTTTTCCATCTATTCTTCTTGCATTTTGTTTTCTAATTAGAAATGAAATCACATTTTAACATCTTTCCAAATGTTCTTCACGTATGCTGTTAACTTGCTTCTCTGCCCTCACAGTATCTCCAAACATTTCCCTGGGAATCAGGGCTTAGTTTTGCATAACTAAGTTAAAGCACAATTGATGATTCATAATTGAATTTTCACAGACTCTGAGTTCTTGATCCAGCTGGATAAGTAGTTTGTATCTGAATGCCTAAGGTCCCGTGGAATTTGTTGCATACACAGCCCCAATGTTTAGATTCAGGTGATGAGGACAGTTGATGACTGCCTGCCAGCATTTCAAAAAATCTTGCACGATTAAAAGGAAAGCAGCAGAATGTCAATATTACAATGGGTTTTATATATTTTCTGTGCAGTACAAAGTTGAATTTCTCGATGCAACCTCTTGTGCCACAGGGCAGAATGGTGGCTGGGGATGACTTGGCGGCTCAATGGTTAGCATTTCTACCTCACAGTGCCAGGGACCCGGGTTCAAATCTATCCTTGGCCTGTGTGGAGTTTGCGCATCCTCTCTGTGTCTGTGTGGATTTCCTCCAGATGTTCTGGTTCCCTCCCACTGTCCAAAGATGTGCAGTTTAGCTGGATTAACCATGGGAAATGCGGGGTATCAAAGATATGGTGGAAGGCTGGGTCTAGCTGGGATGTTGTTCGGAGGGTCAGTATAGACTCAATGAGCTGAATAGCCTGTTTTTATACTGTAGGGAATCTACGATTGTGCCAGATGTGCAACCCAACACAATATTGGTTCAAACTCTTGATAGATAATTCAGGTGATTGAACTGAAACTAACGTAGCCTCAACAAAATACATTGATAAGGATCCAACATTGAGGTCCCCTTCAGGAGATTGGCGTTCATCAGAACCATCACTGTCGCAAGCCTGTCTGGCAAATTGAGATTCAGCAAACAGTCATCACCAACAGCATCTGTCATGGTAGAGTATTTAGACTTCTAGACTGCTTTGGGATCATCCTGTTTATGTTGACTAGTATTTTCGATAAAATAATTTGGAAGGCAGAGTTTGTGGGGGTGTAGACTGCAGTTATTTTTAATTGTTGGATAGGGGACACACTGCTGGGTTTTTCCTCGAGGCACGTAAGGTGGATGAGCTGCACCAAGGAAAGCAGCAGTCAGACACAAGCTGCAAGAATGAGCAGAAGGCAAGGATGCTAAAAGTGCTCCAACACGAGGATCTTCAGGGGCACAGTCACCTACTTCTGCCACCTTCTGGAGTAAGAACTGACCTGCAACATCAGGGCATGCAAGTTCACTGCCTGTGCCAATGATTGCCGCTTAGGCTAACTTTTTATACCTCTGGTTTCTTTTTTGGTGATGACATATGAAGTAATCAATCAGTTCTTGCACAGTGATCTGGCAATCACTCATAATATGACAACAATTCATTTGCTCAAGTTGGCAAACAGGAAGAAGAGTTTAGGAATTAATTGCATTAATGAATTTCAGTAGTGTAAGTCAGTATGGATTTTGTGAACATATCCCTGCATAAGTCTCACACAAGTTTCTCAATACAAAGACCGAAGAAAATTACAGCATAGGATAGGCCCTTCAGCCCTCCATGCCTGCGCCAATCCAGATCCTCTACCTAAGCTTGTTGCCTATTTTCTAAGGATCTGGATCCCTCTGCTCCCTGCCCTTTCATGTATCTGTCGAGATACATCTTAAATGACATTATTGTGCCTGCCTCAATCACCTCCACTAACAACGCATTCCAGACACCCATCTCCCTCTCTGTAAAGAACTTTTCCCTGATACTTGTCCCCTCTCATGAACTCATGACCCCTAGTAATTGAGTCCCCAACTCTGGGAAAAAGCCACTTGCTATCCACCCTTTCTATACCTCTGATGATTTTGTAGACCTCAGTCAGGTCCCCCTCACTCCACCTTCATCTTTCTAATCAAAATAATCCTAAGCTACTCAACTTCTCTTCATAGCTAGCGCCCTCCGTACCAGGCAACATCCTGGTGAACCTCCTCTGCACCTTCTCCAAAACATCCACATACTTTTGGTAACGTGGCGACCAGAACTGTATGCAGTATTCCAAGTAGCCAAACCAAAGTCTTATACATGGCCTGCCAACTCTTGTATTCAATACCTCATCTGATGAAGGAAAGCATGCCACATACCTTCTTGACCACTCTATTGACCTGAATTGCCACCTTCAGGGTACAATGGACCTGAATGCTCTGATCTCTCTGGACATTAATTTTCCCAAGGGCTTTTCCACTTACCGTATAGTTTGCTCTTGAATTGCATCTTCCAACATGCATCACCTCACACTTGCCCAGATTGAACTCCATCTGCCATTTCTTCACCCAACTCTCCAATCTCTCTATATTCTGCTGCATTCTCTGACAGTTCCTTTCACTATTTGCTACTCCACCAAACTTAGTGTTATCTACAAACTTGTTAATCAGACTACCTATACCATCTTCTAAACCACTTATGTATGTCACAAACAACAGTGGTCCCAGCATGACTCCCTGTGGAACGCCATAGATCACAGTTCTCCATTTTGAGAAACTCTGTTCCATCACTACTCACTGTTTCATGTTGTCCAGCCAGTTCTCTATTCATTTAGCTAGTATACCCTGGGCCCCATGCGACTTCACTTTCTCCAGCATACCATGGGGAGCCTTATCAATGCCTTACTGAAGTACACTATATGACATCTACAACCCTTCCCTCATCAATCAACTTTGTCACTTCCTCAAAGAATTCTACTAAGTTGGTAAGATATGACCTTCCCTGCACAAAACCATGTTGCCTATCACTGATAAATCCATTTTCTTCCAAATGTAAATAGATTCTATCCCTCAGTATCTTCTCCAGCAGCTTCCCTAACACTGATGTCAGGCTCACCAGTCTATATTTACCTGGATTATCCCTGCTACCCTTCTTAAACAAGGCAACAATATTAACAATTCTCCAGTCGTCCAGGACCTCACCCATGTTCAAGGATGCTGCAAAGATATGGCCCCAGCTATTTCCTCGCTTGCTTTACTCAATTTTCTGGGATAGATCCCATCCGGACCTGGGGACTTGTCCACCATAATGCCTTTTAGAATACCCAACACATCCTCCCTCTGTATGCCGACTTGACCTACAGTAATCAAACATCTATCCCTAACCTCAAGATCCATCATGTCCCTCTCCTTGGTGAATACTGATGCAAAGTACTTGTTAAGAATCTCACCCATTTTCTCTGACTCCATTTAAAAAGCTTCTATTTTTTAAATGTCTGATCAGAGCAGCAAGTCATAAAAGGTCATACCTATGTGTTCACTTCATTGGCTCCTGATATCCAATGACAACCATTGTATTCATATCTCTTCAAGGACTTGCTCCCTCTTTTTTTCTCTTAAAAACCTCCTTTAGCTTCTCCTCCATGGACTCTTACCTTCATTGTCATGCAATAGACATTTAGCAAAATCAAAACCCAAAAGACAGTGTCAGAATGGTTGCATAAATAATCATGGAGTGGGAGTGGACACTCTGGAAAAAAACTATAAGTGGTGATCCCCAGGGATTAGAATTAGTATCACTGCTCTTTGGAATACCATAGGTCCTAATGTTATGTTGTGCTTGCTTTCCTGAAAATCAGGACAAAATCAGGACAACTCTCCATGATTTTTGAGAAGATTTGTAGCTCAGGTGGATGATAAGTATGTAAGATAGCTCATTGACCTGGAAGGTTTGTTTTCAGATGTTTTATCACCATATTAGGTAACATCATCAGTGAGAGTCTTTGGTGAAACACTGCTGGTATGTCCCATCTCTCTATTATAGGTCTTGGTTTCTTAAGGTGGGTGATGTCATTTCCAGTTCTTTTTTTAAAGGGAAGGTAGATAGGATCTAAATCGATGTGTTTATTGATGGAGTTCTGGTTAGAATGCCATGCCTCTAAGAATTCTCGTGCATGTCTTCGTTTCACCTGTCCTAGGATGTGTGTGTTGTCCCAGTCAAAATGGTGTCCTTCTTTGTCTGTATGCATTGAAACTAGTGATAGTGGGTCGTATCTTTTGGTGGCCAATTGGTGTTCATGTATCCTTCCCTTCAAGAAAAAAGAACCAGAAATGACATCACCCACCTAAGAAACCAAGACTTAGAAATAGAGAGGCAGGACATATCATCAGCACTTCACCTGAGACTCTCACTGATTATGTTACCTACTCTGGTGACAAAATAGCTGAAAACAAACCCTCAAGTTCATCATGCTAACTTACATACTTAACTCTCAATGAGTTAAGTTCCAGCAAAAATCAATGTTAGAGTCAAAGTTCAATTCCTTTATATATTTTTTGCCTGGAAAATTGCCTGGAATGGGTGGCACGATAGCTCAATGGTTAGCTCTGCTGCCTCACAGCACCAGGGTCCCAGGTTCGATTCCAGCCTCGGGCAATTGTCTGTGTGGAGTTTTCACATCCTCCCCGTGTCTGCGTGGGTTTCCTCTGGGTGCTCCAGTCTCCTCCGACAGTCCAAAGATGTGCATGGTGAATTGGCCATGCTAAATTGCCCATAATGTTAGCTGCATTAGTCAGACGGGAATGGGACTGGGTGGATTACTCTTTAGAGGGTTGGTGTGGACTTGTTGGGCTGAAGGGCCTGTTTCCACACTGTAGGGAATCTAAAAAAAATTACAATACAAATGTTGAAATACTGTATTGTAAATATATATCATCCTGCACTCCTAGTTGAAATAATTTACAAAGTAAAAAACACATTTTAAAAAAAGCATACCCCCAGTATAATGGAATATTTAAAAAACACATTTGCCTGCATTTTTATAAAGCTTTTACATACAGTGTGGATATTGGTCATTCAACCCAACGAGTCCATACTGACTCTCCAAAAACATTCCCTACCCTATAAACTTGCATTTCCCATAGCTAATGCAGCTAATCTACACATCCCTGGACAGTGTGGGTAATTTAGTATGGCCAATCCACCTAACTTACACATCTTTAAACTGTGGGAGGAAACTGGAATGCCTGGCAGAAACCTACACAGATAGGGGGAGAATGTGCAAACTCCACATAGGCAATCGCCTGAAGCTGGAATCAAGCCCAGGTCCCTGGTACTGTGAGGCAGCAGTGCTAACCACTAAGCCACCATGCTGCCCTTATAGATTGAGCAGGCTCCATTTAATGGCAGAGCCCTTGCATCAGCTAAATTGGGCCACAAGATGGTGTATGTAATCAGAACCAGAGGAAAAGGAAATGGCTTCAATGGTGAAGGCAGGGTTCTGAAATAAGGCCAGAAAGTGATGAGATAGCCTTGGGAAGAGCAAAGCCAGATGGAGATAATGCAAGTGGGCATCAGACCTTGGGAAAGGAAGCATGTGAAGGGAGAACATAATCCAAGATGAGGAAGGAAGGTAGAGCTGGGCAACTACATTAAACTGGGTCTACAAATGATATGGAGGTGAGGTGTTAGACTGTGGTAGACAAAGTTAAAAATCACTTGACACCAGGTTATAGTCCAACAGGTTTATTTGGAAGCACTAGCATTTGAAGCGCTGCTCCTTCACCAGGTAGTTGTGGAGCAGGATCATAAGACAGAATTTATAGCAAAAGATTACAGTATCATGCAACTGAAACGGTATATTGAACAACGTAGATTGCTAAACCTGTGTGATTTTTAACTAGGTCTACAAATGAAATGTGAGGAAATGGGCCTTAAAATAAAACATTAAATGAAGTTACACTAAGCAGGACAACTTAATGCAATGTATTGTTTATTAATGACTTGCATTCAGTTCCAGTAGGTGTAATATCAAGTTTGACGGCAACACAATTTCTAAATAATGTAAATAGTAAGAAATAAAGGGATATGCTGATTGAGTGCAATGAAGTAAACTGGGAGGCTCATACAAGGGGCAACCTTTCTATGCTGTAAATTCAAACTAATTTTATTTCTTTTGACTTTTAACACATTACAAGTGCTGTACAAAATAAAATTTGTTATTGTTAGAGAAAAGAAACCTAAATGTAAAGGCCAAAGTTTTCAAACCAAATCTGACCCATACACTCTAATTTTAAACTATTCTCACATTATATATGCTTGTACATTATCAGTCAGGACTTTCAGCTTCTTCTCAATACTTACAGGACCTGCAATGACCAGTGATGGATGGGTGTGAATGCTGCTGCTCTCATTTGTGGCAAATGAACAGTCTCAACAAGAATCTTCTAAACACACTTCAAAACTATCCTATGAGCTTGAATCTAATCTACCGCTCCAAATGTTTATAAAAGAACAATCCCACAATAAGAAGCTACATGATGAGCTGCCTCAACAATCATATTATTGCTGAAACTTTAGAAACTACCAGACTGTTAAATCCACTGGTCCGTGGATGATATTTCAGTTCACATGACTGTTCCAAAGGAGATTTTGACCTTGCTTCATTAGTGTTTGGATGAGATCAAGTTTACAATCTGTTACCCTGCCATTGTACACTCCAAATCCATTTCATAATTCAATTGATAGAGCCTCCTCTTTTTCATTAGGTAACATCGATGCAATGTCAAGCTGTCCTTTCTTTTCATTTTGACCTTACCACATATGCCTGAGGTTATTACAGAGCTATCTGTGTGCCTTCTCAAGCAATAAACACTGTAAACCAATTAAAATAGTCTCACTAACTGTAGGTTTAATGTTAATAACTTGAAATAATTAACTGTTGATTAAAACATTGTAATTTTGCCATCATTACATAACAATCAAAAATTCTTCAGTGGATATGCCGTGATGCATCAGCTCCAAGCACATTGGCTCTTTGTGTCTGCTTTGCTAGCCATCACTGACAAAATGTTCAAAACGTGTTTCAATCTTATTGAATATTATACTGAAAGAACCGATTTTAACCAGCCACAAAAATTAGCAATCGGCAGATAGAACTCATTGCTGCAGCTTACTTGTTCTGTAAAGGCAAGAATTTACTCAGCTCCCAATTTGTGCCAGCTCGTAGTTTCAGTTATGGATGGGAGTGAAGGCAGCATACTTCAGATATACTGGCAGTCTCATATTCCACCTTAATGACTCCAATGTGCAGTGGGTTAACTAAGCAAACAAAAGGACACTGAATTACAGATTATTGCAAACTGTAAGATCTTTAGACTGCACCTTCCAAACCCACAACCATTTCCAAAAGATACAAGATAGAGGAGCAGAATTAGGCCATTTGAGCCGTCAAGTATGTTTTGAAATTTGATTTAGAAAAAGGACAGTAGATACATGGGAACACCACCACCTGCAAATTCCCCTCCGAGCCACTCACCATCCTGGCTTGGATATATAAAGTGTTCTTTCAGTGTTGCTGGATCAAAATCCTGGAACACTCCCTTTCCAACATTGTGGGTCCACCTATAGCACATGAACTGCAACGTTTCAAGAAGGCAACATGCCCCCACCTTCTCATGGGCAATTAGAAACAGACAATAACTGTTGGCTGTCTTTGAGGAGAAAGTGAGGACTGCAGATGCTGGAGATCAGAGCTGAAAATGTGTTGCTGGAAAAGCGCAGCAGGTCAGGCAGCATCCAGGGAACAGGAGAATCGACGTTTCGGGCATAAGCCCTTCCTGAAGAAGGGCTTATGCCCGAAACGTCGATTCTCCTGTTCCCTGGATGCTGCCTGACCTGCTGCGCTTTTCCAGCAACACATTTTCAGCAATAACTGTTGGCTAGCCAGCGAAGCCCATGTCCCACAAATGAATAAAAATTTATAGATAGCCTCCTAAATGAAACTGACAAACATTCGCATTAGCCATTAAAGTTGTGTATTAATCATTGTATATTGTTTAAAGCACAAAAAAAAGATCATTTGCTCCAATAGGTCCCTCCAAGCATTTTAGCTACACATGAAATTCTTTTTATCGTTCCTTATCTAACTCTTTTAAAAAATTCTTCCACAAAATTCTTCCTCCTAGTGTGTTTGTCTGAATTCTCAAATACATTATTATTACATTGTTGTGGTTCTGTTCGCCGAGCTGGGAATTTGTTTTGCAGACGTTTTGTCCCCTGTCTAGGTGACATCCTCAGTGCTTGGGAGCCTCCTGTGAAGCGCTTCTGTGATGTTTCCTCCGGCATTTGTAGTGGTTTGAATCTGCCGCTTCCGGTTGTCAGTTCCAGCTGTCCGCTGCAGTGGCCGGTATATTGGGTCCTTATTAATTGAAGGATGTGCTTATTGATTGAATCTGTGGATGTCACTTCAATTCCTCCAACAGAGAAACAAACTGCTATGGATGCTGGAAATTTCAAATGGAAATAGAAAATGCTGGAAACATTCACCAAGTCTGGCAGGATCAGTGGAAAGAGAAATAGTTTTAAGGTCTACAGGTTTCCAGAAACATTCATCTCAACTAATCCTTGTGATAGTGAATTCTACATTCGAACCACACTTGAGATGAATGCATTTTTTCCATATTCTCTATTAATTTATTTATAACTAATTCTATTTATAACTAAAACAGAAGCAGAAATTGCTGTAGAAACTTAGCAGGTCTGACAGCATCTGTGGAGAGAAAGCAGAGTCAACATTTCAGGTCCAGTGACCCTTGCTCAGAATGAGTCATTTCATAACTCTTAGTTCTGATCTCCCAAATTAATGGAACTATCTTCTCTTTGTCTACTTAGCTACATGGTTTTGACAATAGAGGCAGCAGAATTGTTCATGATACTCCAAGTATGATCTACATAAGATTTTATGTAAGTTTAACGTAACATCCCTGTCTTGCTTATTTATCCAACTCAAGAAAAAACCCAAATGCTCTGTTTCCTTTGCAACCTGAGTAGGTGTTTTTAGTGATTTGCCCATTTATCTACCCAAATCCCTCTCTCCATTTGGAGAATTACTTTTCAAGGAATATTTGGCCTCCTCAATCTTCCAATCAAAATACACCTCCTCATCCTCATATATACAGAGGAACCTCGATTATCCGGACGAGATAGGCGGGCACTATTTCGTTCGGATAATTGATTATTCGGTTAATTGATTTCCTCTGGGGCTTGGAGTTTTCTGTGAAGTCTGCTCCCCATTCAAGAGACTAGGAAAAGCACACTGCGTGCTAGACCCCGCTCCCACCCTGCTCCCTGCCCTCCCCCAACCCCACCCACTCTCACCCTGCCCCCCGCCCACCTCCAACCCTGTCCGCTCTGACCCCACGTCCCCTTGCCCACCCCAACCCATCACCTCCCACTCCCTCCACCCCATCCGCTCCTACTGCACCCCCACCCCGTCTGCTCCCACCCCACCTCCCGCCTGCCCCCAACCCTGTCCGGTCCCACCCTGATCCCTGCCCCGTCCATCCCACCCCGCCCCCCACCCACCCCCAACTCCGTCCAACACCACTCCCAACTCCGTCCAACACCACCCCCATCCACTTGCCCCAAACCCCGCAGCCCTAACCCCACTCCCTCAACCCATCAGACCCCCATCCGCATCTATGCCCCTGCCCCCCGTCCGACCTGACCGCCCATCCGCTCCCCCCCCAATCCGTTCCCCCCACCCCCACCCCCTCACCACCCCAGGGTAACCAGACTGGACACCAACAGTAAGACTGCTGCTGCCTTTGTGGGGTAGGTCTCCAAATAGTGCGCACACACACAACGTTTTGAAAGGTTCCACCTTTGCCCTGGAGAGATTATCTGCGGAAGGGAGTTTAATATACACCCCTGTGTAAAACTCCAGGGAAAGTGTGGGGGGAGAGAGAGGGCAAGAGGTCAGTCATTTGGAGACTGTGCCTGGACTGTCCGGGACTATTCTCGGTAGCATTTCAGTGAGCCGAGTCTGTTTTTAATCATTGTACCTGCAAATTGTGAAATTATACTTCCAATTCCCACATTTTTTGTTTAAATGCTTATCAACATTGATCCTTATGAATCTCTGCTTTCTGCCGTCCACCCGTAATCAGCTACTAGAAAGGAAGAGCTGTCAATCTAATAATGGAAAATGAACTAGAACAGATAAAAAGATTGAAAGCAGGGGAGAATAAAGGAAATATTTCATATATTAAGATAACTATAATGATTCAGAAGGACCGAAGTCAGATAAATACACCCACTCCCTGTTTTGTATTGTGATGTTGTGAACACCCGAGTAAGTGCAAATGAGAAGGAAAGTAGCTGACACCTGTAAGGTGCATCCTGTGTACTCGCTAGAATTGGGTGCAAGCCTCTGTTCAATCAATGGCCTGGCGGATGCATTGTAATGTAAGGTGTCGGCAAGCTCCAAAGTGCAGCCATGAAATGCTGAATTTTATTATAAGTAAGTCCAACATGGACAATGATGATGTGATGAAGCTGCTGCTTTGCAGATGCTAATTTTCACATGGTTGGAGGACCCACTCAGTTGTTGCTCATGGAGCATTTCATGAGATGTTAAGGAATGCTGACTGTTGTGGATGTCTGGCGAAGTCAGCAAAGAGCTGCGGTTGTCTGGTAACCACTTTGACTTTCAAATCAGGAATTAGCATCAACTGGTTTTGCACCTAGGGTACCTCAGAGAATAGCAACCCGTACACAAATGAGGTGTGATGAGGTAATAATGAGAGGTTAATGCATATTAATAGGCCACTCTCTGCTCAATAGCAAGATCCTCACTTAATGTTTGAAAGGTTCAGGGAAATTGGCATTTCCTTTATTCTCACTGTATTCTTCCAACTTCTTTGCCATTGCCCATATCATTTAGATGATAGGAAAATTCTGACCATTGTACTAATTGTTCCTTTACTACACATTATCTTATCTTAGTCAACGGTTTACCATGCAGTATCATTTTGAAGGTCTATTAAAGAACTAAATTTACTATATCTATAAACAACAATTACTTATCCTTTCTGTTACTTCCTAAAGACATTCACAAAGTTTGATTACAATAACATAACCATCTGAAATTCATAGTGATGATTATAGATTGTAATTTAGCTGTATAAGTGTTTTTCTCTTACATAAATTAAGAAGGATTCTGGTTTCTTTCCTAAAACAAATAGAACACGCAAAATAGTATCAGACATAGGCTATTCAGGCCTTCTTGCCTACTGCACCATTCAACAAAATCACTTTTGGTCTGATTGTGGTTTCAGCTCCAGATTCCCTGACACACAACAGATCTTCTTGTTAGTCAAGATTGCATCGACCTTTGTCTTAAAAATATTCAAGTATAGCATCTCCACTACTCTCTGTGGTAGATATTTTCAAATATTCATAACTCGCTAAGCAAACTAAAATTCTCTTCATCTCAATCTTAAATAGGAAACACCTACTGATAAACTCTCCGGAATTATTCGACATCCCTCTTTTTAGTTAGTGTTTGTCTGCCAGTTTCTCACACAATCCACTTTCCACCTGTAACAGTCCTCTGCCATTGTCTCCTGAATATTTATTATATGAAGATTATATCGCAAGTGGACGGATGATGATGGTGGAGAATTCCTCTTTTAGGTTTGATTAGTTTACCAATTATCTTACTTTATTTTAACTTTAGTGTCTTTTATCTTTTTCATATTCATTTCCTTATTTTACTCCAATTTTGCAGTAAAATAAAGCCACACTGTGAGTTTACAGTAGCCTTCCAAATCCACTGCCATGGGCTATAAAATCTTTATTCATCAATAATTTTCATTACTGGTTAACTTTCTTTTGGTTTCCACTGAGATATATTTCTTATGGATTCTATTTCTAAAAATTGTAAATGTTTCCTCCAGTGTTCTATTTCTTTACTTATCAAGAATATTTTATATTCTTTTTCCTATAGTTTCATTATCATTCCATAGAACATTACAGAACATTCAGCCCTCAATATTACGCTGACCTGTGAAACCAATCTGAAGCCCATCTATCCTATACTATTTTATTTTCATCCATATGTCTATCCAATTACTATTTTAATGTCCTTAAAGCTGGCAGGCCGTTTCATGCCCTTACTCATCTCTGTGTAAAGAAGACATCTGTCCTATATCTATCGCCCCTCAAATTAAAGCTATGTCCCTCATGCAAGCCATTACCATGCAGGGAAAATGGGTCTCACTGTCCAGCCTATTTAACTGTCTCATTCTCTTATATGTTTCAATTAAGTCAGCTCTCAACTTTCTTCTCTCTAATGAAAATAGCCTCAAGTCCCTCAGCTTTTCCTCATAAGACCTTCCATCCATATCAGGCAACATCCTAGTTAATCTGCTCTGAACCCTTTCTAAAGCTTCCACATCCTTCCTATAATGCAGTGGCCAGAACTGTAAGCAATGCTCCAAGTGCGGCCACACCAGAGTTTTGTGCAGCTGCAGCATGACCTCGTGGCTCCAAAACTAAATCCCTCTACTAATAAAAGCTCACATACCACATGCCTTCTTAACAACCCTATCAATCTGGGTGGCAACTTTCAGGGATCGATGTACATGGACACCGAGATCTCTCTGTTCATCTACACTACCAAAAGTCTTACCATTAGCCCAGTACACCACATTCCTGTTACTCCATCCAAAGTGAAACACTTCACACTTTTCCACATTAAACTCCATTTGCCACCTCTCAGCCCAACCCTGCAGCTTATCTATGTCGCTGTGTAACTATCCTTTGGCATATCCACAACTCCACCGACCTTCGTGTCATCCACAAACTTACTAACCCATCCTTCTACGCCCTCATCCAGATCATTTATAAAAATGATAAACACCAGTGGACCCAAAACAGATCCTTGCATTACACCACTAATAACTGAACTCCAGGATGAACACTTCCCATCCACCACCACCCTCTGTCTTCTTTCAGCTAGCCAATTTCTGATCCAAACTACTAAATCACCCTCAATCCTATATTTCTGTATTTTGTGCAATAGCCTACCATGGGGAAACTTATCAAACACCTTACTGAAATCCATATACCTCACATCAACCGCTTTACCCTCATCCACCTGTTGGTCACCTTCTCAAAGAACTCAATAAGGTTTGTGAGGCACGACCTATCCTTCACAAAACTGTGTTGACTATCTCTAATCAACTTATTCCTTTCTAGATGATTATAAATCCTATCTCTTATAATCTTTTCCAACACTTTATCCTCAACTGAAGTAAGGCTCATTGGTCTATGATTACCAGGGTTGTTTCTACCCCACTTCTTGAACAAGGGAACAACATTTACTGTCCTTCAGTCTTCTGGCAATATTTCTGTAGACAATGACAACATAAAGATCAAAGCCAAAGCTTCTGCAATCTCCTCCATGGCTTCCCAGAGAATCCAAGGATAAGTCCCATCCAGCCCAGGAGACTTACCTATTTTCACACTTTCCAGAATTGCTAACACCTCCTCCTTGTGAACCTCAATCCCATCCAGTCTAGTAGCCTGTATCTCAGTATTCTCCGTGACAACATTGTCTTTTTCCAGTTTGAATACTGATGAAAAATATTCATTTAGCACTTCCCCTAACTCCTCTAACTCCTCACAACACTTCCCACTACTATCCTTGTTTGGCCCTAATCTTACTCTGGATATTCTTTTATTCCTGATATATCTACAGAAAGCCTTAGGGTTTTCCTTGATCCTATTCGGTAATGACTTCTCATGTCTCCTCCTAGTTCTTCTTAGCTCTCTCTTTAGATCTTTCCTGGCAAACTTGTAATTCTCAAATGCCCTAACTGAGCCTTCATGTCTTATCCTAACATAAGCCTTCTTCTTCCTCTTGTCAAGAGCTTCAACTTCTTTAGAAAACCACAGCTCCTTCGCTCAACAACTTCCTCCCTCCCTGACAGGTACATATTTATCAAGGACACGCAGTAGCTGTTCCTTGAATGAGCTCCATATTTGAATCGTGTCCATCCCCTGCAGTTTGCCACTTATTTTATGATCTTTCCTAATGAATTACAACATATTTATGTGGCGATATGCAAATGACTCGAGACGAGAGTCATTGGGAATATATACTATTTCTTAGTAGTATAATAAAGGTTTATCACAATTAATGGAACAGTGTCCAAGTTGTTGTGTACCACTGAAAGTTGGACCAGACCCCTTCAGCCAAATAAAGTTGTCTTACAAGGCTAGTTGTGAGAGTGAAACCTGATTAACTGTTGTCCTGCTTCATCTGGAGTAGGAAGACTTATAAATTACCTTGACATTCAGTGAAAGGTAATTTTTACAAGTTGTTTTTCACAACTTTTGGTTTCTGAGGTTGGGAGAGACAAGGAGAGAAGAGCTTCTCGTCTCCTTGCTCTTATCATTTCACATCGCTTTCTCTCTCTTTTTGCTAAAAGGCTGGTATTGATATACCAATCCTTTGTGGATTCCAGTGTCTGTATAATTATTTCTTTTCAAGCTGAATATTTGAAGGCAACCTTTCATCTCTCAGCATGTCAATTTGTCATGCAAGTGTGGTCAAAACAAACAATGAAAACCTCCTGATACCTCACTGAGCTTCAGTGCCTCGTGAATAAAATGGTCATTCGGATGCAACCATTTTCATAGATTTTATGTATGTTGTCTAGGATTTTTAGATGATGATATTCAACATCTCTTCTAGGTCATTAGTGTTCTTTGAACAGCTCACTTTCACTCTGCAAATGTCTCAGGCATTGGAATCTAATGTTGAAAGTTGAATATCGATAGATAATTTTTGTTATAATCGTGACAAACTTTGAAATTAAAACAATGGAGACTAGGCTGATAGATTTTTGATCTATGAGAGAATCAAGAATTATTAGGGGCAGACAGGAGAGTAGAGTTAAAGGCACAGTGTATCAGCTATAATTATATCAAATATAAGATTTGCCTCAAAGGGCTGAATGGTCTACTCTTGCTTCTAAATCCTTTGTTCTTGTGTAAAGTAGAGACAATACAGCTAAATGCTTCTTGTGAATCTTTCTTCAAAATATGCCATTCATGAGGAGTTCCAGGAAATTTAGATCTGACCTTGTTATTTGGAACTTTCCCTGCCAAACTCCTGAATTTCGAGATCTACAACACTGAAGAGCTACAACTTCACCTTGTTTAATTCCAAATAAGCCACCAAACTGATGCTTAAAACTTAAGATAACACAGATGAATGGTGGATGCGTTGGTGATTATTTTCCAGAATTCGATAGATTCGGGATCAGTTCCTGCGGATTGGAGGGTGGCTAATGTTGTACCCCTTTTTAAGAAAGGTGGGAGAGAGAAAGCAGGAAATTATAGACCAGTTAGTCTGACCTCAGTGGTGGGAAAGATGCTGGAGTCTATTATAAAGGATGAAATTACGACACATCTGGATAGTAGTAACAGGATAGGTCAGAGTCAGCATGGATTTATGAAGGGGAAATCATGCTTGACTAATCTTCTGGATTTTTTTGAGGATGTAACTCTGAAGATGGATGCGGGAGATCCAGTAGACGTAGTGTACCTGGACTTTCAGAAAGCTTTTGATAAAGTCCCACATAGGAGGTTAGTGAGCAAAATTAGGGCACATGGTATTGGGGTCAAGGTACTAAATTGGATTGAAAGTTGGTTGGCTGACAGGAAACAAACAGTCATGATAAACAGCTCCATTTTGGAATGGCAGGCAGTGACCAGTGGGGTACCGCAGGGATCAGTGCTGGGACCGCAACTTTTTACAATATATATTAATGATAAAGAAGATGGTATTAGTAATAACATTACCAAATTTGCTGATGCTACTAAGTTGGGTGGCAGGGTGAAACATGAGGAGGATGTTACAGGAGATTACAGGATGACCTGGACAGGTTAGGTGAGTGGTCAGATGCATGGCAGATGCAGTTTAATGTGGATAAATGTATGGTTATCCACTTTGGTGGCAAGAACAGGAAGGAAGATTACTACCTAAATGGAATCAATTTAGGTAAAGGGGCAGTACAAAGATATCTGGGTGTTCTTGTACACCAGTCAATGAAGGTAAGCATGCAGGTACAGCAGGTAGTGAAGAAGGCTGATAGCATGCTGACCTTCATAACAAGAGGGATTGAGTATAGAAGCAAAGAGATTCTTCTGCAGCTGTACATGGCCCTGGTGAGACCACACCTGGAGTACTGTGTGCAGTTCTGGTCTCTGAATTTGAGGAAAGACATTCTGGCTTTTGAGGGAGTGCAGCGTAGGTTCACGAGGTCAATTCCTGGAATGGCGGGACTACCTTATGCTGAAAGACTGGAGTGACTGGGCTTGTATACCCTTGAGTTTAGAAGACTGAGAGGGGATCTGATTGAGACATATAAGATTATTAAAGGATTGGACACTCTGGAGGCAGGAAACATGTTTCCGCTGATGGGTGAGTGCAGAACCAGAGGACACAGCTTAAAAATATGAGGTAGACCATTTAGGATAGAGATGAGGAGAGACTTCTTCACCCAGAGAGTGGTAGCTGTGTGGAATGCTCTGCCCCAAAGGGCAGTAGAGGCCCAGTCTCTGGATTCATTTAAGAAAGAGTTGGATAGAGCTCTCAAGGATAGTGGAATCAAGGGCTATGGAGATAAGGCAGGAACAGGATACTGATTAAGGATGATCAGCCATGATCATATTGAATGGTGATGCAGGCTCGAAGGGCAGAATGGCCTACTCCTGCACCTATTGTCTATTGTCTATAAATGGATTAACTCGAGGAAAGTTAAGAGAGGTAAGCAGTTCGTGCAGAAGTATTCTGTGGCTATTCCCATTACAAACATGTATGCTGCTTTGGAAAATTTTAGGGGGTGATTGATTCTCAGGGAAAAGAAGCAGGAACAGTAAAGTTTCTGGTATTGAGACTGGCTCTAATGCAATGAGGGGTACATCGGGTTCCAAGAGATCAATTGTGTTAGGGGACTCTCTAGTCAGAGGTATAGACAGACGTTTCTGTGGCCAGCAATGAAAAATCAGAATGGTGTGTTGCTTCCCTAGTGCCAGGATAAGGATGTCTCAGAGAGGGTGCAAAATACTCTCAAGGGGGAGTGGGGCGAGCAGGAGGTCATTGTCCACATTGGAACCAATGACATAGGAAGGGAAAAGGTTGATATTCTGAAGGAGATTTACAGAGAGTTAGACAGGAATTTAAAAAGGAGGTCCTCAAGAGGTGTAAAATGTGGATTACTCTTGATGCTATGAATCAGTGAGGGCAGGAATAGGACGATAGAGCAGATGAATGCATGGCTGAGGAGCTGGTGTCCGGGAGAAGGATTCTCATTTTTGGATCATTGGAAGCTGTTTTGGGGTAGACTTGGCACGTACAAGAAGGACAGATTGCACCTAAATTGGAAGGGGATTAATATACTGGCAGCGAGATTTTCTAGAGCTTCTCAGGAGAACTTAAACTAGTAAGGTGGATGGGTGGGGGAGGGGTAAGACCCAGAGAGATAGTGAGGAAACAGATCAATCTGAGACTGGTACAGTTGAGAACAGAAGCGACTCAAACAGTCAGGGCAGGCAAGGACAAAGCAGAGAACAAGGTAGGACTGATAAATTAAAATGCATTAATTTGAATGCAAGAGCCCTAACAGGGAAGGCAGATGAACCCAGGGCATGGTTAGGAACATGGGACTGGGATATCATAGCAATTACAGAAACGAGATTCAAGGATGGACAGGACTAGCAGCTTAATGTTCCAAGATACAAACGCTACAGGAAAAATAGAAAGGGAGGCAAGAGAGGAGGGGGAGTGGCATTTTTGATAAGAGATAGCATTACAGCTCTACTTAGGGAGGATATTCCTGGAAATACATCCACGAAAGTTATTTGCATGGAACTGAGAAATAAGAAAGGGATGATCACCTTATTGGGATTGTATTATAGTCTCTCGAATAGTCAGAGGGAAAATAAGAAACAAATTTGTAAGGAGATCTCAGATATCTGTAAAAATAATAGGGTAGTTTTAGTAAGAGATTTTAACTTTCCATAGATTGGAACTGCCTTTGTGTTAATGGTTTAGATGGAAAAGAATTTGTTAAGTGTGTACAAGATAATTTTCTGATTCAGTATGTCTAGAAGGATGTACCTCCTAGAGAAGGTGCAAATCTTGACCTACTCTTGGGAAATAAGGCAGGGCAGGTGATTGAGGTGTCAGTGGGGGAGCACTTTGGGGCCAGTGACCATAATTCCATTAGTTTTGAAATAGTGTTGGAAAAGGATAGACCAGATCTAAAATTTGAAGTTCTAAATTGGAGAAAAGCCATTTTTGACGGTATTAGGCAATAACTTTCAAAAGCGGATTGTGGGCAGAAGTTTGCAGATAAAGAGACGGCTGGAAAATGGGAAGCCTTCAGAAAAGAAATAACGAGAATCCAAAGAAAGTATAATCCTGTTAGGGTGAAAGGAAAGGCTGGTAGGTAAAGGGAATGCTGGATGACTAAAGAAATTGAGGATTTGGTTAAGAAAAAGAAGGAAGCATATGTCAGGTATAGACAGGATAGATCAAGTGAATCCTTAGAAGAGTATAGATGCAATAGAAGTCTACTTAATAGCAAATCGGGAGGGCGAAAAGGGGACATGAGATAGCTTTGGCAAGTAGAATTAAGGAGAACCCAACTGGTTTTTACAAAGACATTAAGGACAAAAGGGTAACGAGGGAGAGAATAGGGCCCTCAAAGATCAGCAAGGCGGCCTTTGTGTGAAGCCGCAGAAAATGGAGGAGATACTAAACGAGTATTTTGCATCAGTGATTACTGTGGAAACGGACATGGAAGATATAGAATGTAGGAAAATAGGTAGTGGCATCTTTAGAAATGTCCATATTACAGAGGAGGAAGTGCTGGATGCCTTAAAATGCATAAAAGTTGAAATATCCCCAGGACCTGATCAGGTGTACCCTAGAACTCTGTCAGAAGCTAAGAAAGTGATTGCTGGGCCTCTTACTGAGATATTTATATCATCCATAGTCACAGGTGAGGTGCCGGAAGACTGGAAGTTGGAAAACATGGTGCCACTGTTTAAGAAGGGTGGTAAGGACAAGTTAGGGAACTATAGACCAGTGAGCCTGACCTCGGTGGTGGGCAAGTCGTGGAGGGAATCCTGAGGGACAGGATGTACATGCATTTGGAAAGGCAAGGACTGATTAGGGATAGTCAACATGGCTTTGTGCATGGGAAATCATGTCTCACAAACTTGATTGAGTTTTTTGAAGAAGTAACAAAGAGGATTGATGAGGGCAGAGCAGGAGATGTGATCTATATGGACCTCATTAATACGTTCACCAATGTCACCCATGTGAGATTGGTTAGCAAGGTTAGATCTCATGGAATACAGGGAGAACTAGCCATTTGGATACAGAACTGGTTCAAAGGTAGAAGACAGAGGGTGGTGGTGGAGGGTTGTTTTTCAGACTGGAGGGTTGTTTTTCAGACTGGAGGCCTGTGACCATTGGAGTGCCATAAGGATTGGTGCTGGGTCCTCTACTTTTTGTCTTTTACATAAATGATTTGGATGTGAGCATAAGAGGTACAGTTAGTAAGTTTGCGGATGACACCAAAATTGGAGATGTAGTGGACAGCAAAGAAGGTTACCCCAAATTACAATGGGATCTTGATCAAATGAGCCAATGGTCTGAGAAGTGGCAGATGAAGTTTAATTTAGATACATGTGAGGTGCTGCATTTTGGGAAAGCAAATCTTAGCAGAACCTGTACACTTAATGGTAAGGTCCTAGGGAGTGTTGCTGAACAAAGGGACCTTGGACTGTAGGTTTGTAGCTCCTTGAAAGTGAAGTCATAGGTAGATAGGATAATGAAAAGGGCATTTGGCATGCTTTCCTTTATTGGTCAGGGTATTGAGTACAGGAGTTGGGAGGTCATGTTGCAGCTATACAGGACATTGGTTAGGCCACTGTTGGAATATTGCATGCAATTCTGGTCTCCTTCCTATCAGAAAGATGTTGTGAAACTTGACAGGATTCAGAAAAGATTTACAAAGTTGTTGCAGCCAGGGTTGGAGGATTTGAGCTATAGGGATAAGTTGAATAGGCTAAGGCTGTTTTCCCTGGACCGTCGGAGGCTGAAGGGTGATCTTATAGAGGTTTATAAAATCATAAGGGGCATAGATAGGATAAATCGACAGTCTTTTCCTTGGGGTGGGGAGTCCAGAGCTAGAGGGCATAGGTTTAGGGTGAGAGGGGAAAGATATAAAAGAGACCTAAGGGGCAACCTTTTCACGCAGAGGATGGTACATGTATGGAATGAACTGCCAGAGGAAGTGGTGGAGGCTGGTACAATTGCAACATTTAAAAGATATCTGGCTGGGTATACGAATAGGAAGGGTTTGTAGGGATATGGGCCAGGTGCTGGCAGGTAGGACTAGATTGGGTTGGAATATCTGGTCGGCATGGACGAGTTGGACTGAAGGGTCTGTTTCCATGCTGTACATCCCTGTGACTATGACTATAACTTAGACATCAGTCACTGCCAGAAGCAATAGACATCGGCACTTTGACGTGCCCAAGTAACAAACAGACAAGAATGTCTTCCTGAGAAAAAGTAATGTGTTAAGCTTTAGTTAGATCTGGTAATTGTAAAGAATATGCTTATGGCTTCATTGAAGATTATATTTTTGGTTAGATTGGCCATTCCAAACAATGACAGCTGGAGATTCTGCTCAGATTAGGAATGGAAGCAAGGCACAAGCCAGTTTAGGTCTAAATTGGAAAATGCCTTAATATTTAAAGAAAAAGAGTTTAAAATATTTGACGTCATAATTTGCTGTGTCAGCTCATAAATTTTGTTATTAATTAAGAAGCAGAATAAGATTGCCATGTTAATTTTATTGAGATGCATAGGTGCTGATTTATATGTTTCTAATTCATTTGTTTAACATTGGAATTATAAACACCATGAAGCTGAATAAACTATTAATAATACCTTTTATATCACTTCCAATAATTTTGCTGTCAATTCCATTGTAACAGCTGAAACACAGAATCACTGTAACAGCTGGGCAAGATAGTGCAGAATTATTCAATTGTGAAAGATAAAGATGACTTTAATCCAATGTATGTTGTTTAAAACATCATCCTTACACAAAGATCGCTCTTAATGTTCTTTCTTTTTAAAAAGAATGTTGGCCTTGACAGAAGCTGCTGCACAGAAATATAATTAACACATTCACTGACCCCAACACAGGCCACAAACATCTTGAACACATCCTTCAATTTTCTTTGTAATTACACTTCAGCAGAAGGATTGGGTGAAATTGTCTTGTGGATGTCAGGATTCCTGCTCTTTATTTTCTCCAGAATCATGACCCAGGATTTTGGCCGTAGAACTTTTATCTCCGTAGAGATTGAGTGAGATTGGCTGGTGTAAGCCTGATGCTCTTGCCCCTAAATAATACTGTTGCCAGATATCTGAAATGAAAATAGAAATGGTGAAAAAGGTGAGCTGCTGAGTGTTGCGAGTATTTTCTGTTTTTATCCTCAAACATTTGTGCAGGAATGGGTCAACTATTTATTCACACCACCAGTACAATTACATCCATCCAGAACAAGCCTATTCTCATTCAATTGTTGTATCTAGTTCTAAATTTCTCATCAGATTTCCTCCTCCATTACATGAAATTCTTGCCAAATTAATAATTGCCATATTAACCGAGTCAGGATCACAATTTTCTGTGGAGGGAATGCATCACCCCTGGGTTACATGTTCAGTATAATAATGACTAACTCTGATACTGTAGTCCATACCTTTTGTATTCCTGCAACCAATGGGCAGTAACACTGTCACCAGACTTGCGGCCAAGAAATCTTATCACAGTTTGGTAATCCAATTTTGATCTATTACACTGTTGCACCAAATTAAACATGATCATTAACAATTTTAAAAC
The DNA here is from genome assembly GCF_037043375.1 of Chiloscyllium plagiosum. Taxonomy (NCBI): domain Eukaryota; kingdom Metazoa; phylum Chordata; class Chondrichthyes; order Orectolobiformes; family Hemiscylliidae; genus Chiloscyllium; species Chiloscyllium plagiosum. Next base: position 62,696,940 of record NW_028270149.1, read on the forward strand.
AAATAATTTTACTGTTGTTTTGAAAATAGTAGTCTCATAAAAATAGCACAGAAATCTTTGGTCCAACTAATTGTGCCAATCAGACATCCCAAACTAACCTAGACCCATTAGCCAGCATTTGGCCCATATTCCTCTCAACCCTTTCTATTCATTTACCCATTCAGTTGCCTTTTAAATCTTGCATTTGTACCAGCCTCCGCCACTTCTTCTGACATCTTTATTCATACATGCACCACCTGCTGCATGGAAAAGTTACCCCCGAGGTCCTTTTTAAATCTCTTCCACTCTCACCTTAAAGTTTATTATGAAGTTGACAAACAAGCCTTAACTCCATCAACTGACCTTTACCTGTCACTTCCGTTTGATGTAAAACATCATTAAATAAAGCAGGGCATTATTTCAATTGATTGCTGAAGTAAACTGACTTGCAAATTGAGTCTGCTCCACAGAGTGCTACAAAATGGACACCTAACGACCACACAAAGGAAATGTTGTGCATTTTGATTTTTGGCTCTGATTTGGTAAAATGCTCGAGGCACCACATCTACATGATGGCCAGAAATGTAAGGAAACATACTGAAAGCCATATTACATTAAAAAAAAGCCACTGAATAATGCCATCCCATCTATTTTAATGTTATCCTGATATCTATGACAATGGGAGAAAGAAAACACCCTCTTTTAATGGATTACCACTAATTAGCTGTCAAATGATTGAAGTTCCTCCTTGTGAAAAGCTATTGATATAAACTTGCCTAATTGTTACAGAAGGGATTAACATTTACAAGGCCTGCACAATGGAATAGACATATGTTCTCGCTCAACAGCAAAAGTCTCCATCTTTATTACCAGTTTGAATACATCTCAGAGGAAGAGAACTTAAAGCTAAAAGGAACTTCAAGACCCTCAAAAGAAAGTGTAATTATTTTATTTGTGGACCAAGAATCGTCATCTTCACCACCTCCTCCTTACACCAACCCTCCACCACATCCCCACCCCTGCCCCAAATTGTTCTGTATTATATGCTGTGTGAGTGCATGGGTATGTATGCCACAGAATTCAAGATGGGCTTTACCTTTTTAATCAGTTTATATTTTTCACAAACTGAGTTTCTTTTCAAAGCCTCTTTAATTGATAACTCGAGATCTAGCTGGCTTGTTTCTTCATGGTATGATCAAGGGTATTCTGAATTGAAAGAAAACGTTCGAGCTCTGTTATAACAGCCTTAGGAATTAAAAAGAGAGGAATTTGTTCACCCATCTGGACTTAGTCATACCAACATGTGTAGTGGTTCATTTATCAGAGTTAAACCAACCAGAACACACTTTACTGTTGGTTAGAAACAGTGAGCAAATCTTTTAGTCCATGGACCAATCTAGTTGGGTAAATTACCCAAAGGCGACCAATCTTCTTGACTTTCACTTACCATTACAAAAAAACACATAAGAATGAATGGGAAGAATTGCAAACATTTTGATGAGAATCCAAAATGGTAGCACTTGATTCCAATCTGGAATGTTTCAATTTCATATTGATTCTTTGTCTTCGACCCCAAAATTGTTGAAAGTGAAAGTCTTTATAATTCCAGGAAGCCAATGGCCATTCCCTCATTAGAGAGAGACAATGAGAGTGACTTTTAACTGAGGATCACTACATTTCTGTTGAGGAGCGAGATGGAGATGGCAGTCCTGTACCACTGGTGGTACAGGAATAGAATCCACACTATTGACATCAACCTGCATTTTAGCCTGGCCATCTAACTAACTAAACTAAGCGACCCTCCATAACTGTTGATAAAACTCCATCTTGCAGCTCTATAATGTTAAGAATGTCTACGGATACTACAGAGTTGCCTTGGTGAATCCATGATACAAGGTAGTCTTCAGTTAATATTAGCCCACTTGATGACATGTCATTTTAACATTGTTTATTTTAAGTCTGTTTTCTAATTGTACACGACTATTTTGTTTTGAAATTGTTTGCGTGCATTCTTGACATCCATGATCATTGTAAATCACAGTAAATCCAATTTTGCACTGCATGCATCTCAAACACTCCCTCCTTTTTGTTCTTGTGTGTCACTGATCCTGTCTCCCTCCTGGCCTTGACTCCCAGGTTCACCTTCCAAAGCCTTTTATCCTGAGTTCTCTCCCATTACCTCTGCTGGATCTCATTCTTCCACAGGCTTTGGTCTCCCCGTAACTTCAGTCTTACTTTCTTCTGCAGTTTCAATCCCTCTGCAGCTTCTCTGTTTCAAGTGTTGCTTTGCCCTGGCCTCACCTCTCGCTTTCTTATCTTTAGCCTCCAGGTTTGATCTTCCCTGGTTCCACCACAGGGTCCTTGCTTCCCTCCTGAAGTGGGACTTATAGCCTGGGCTCTCTGGAGTAGGAGAGTTTGGTCAATGCAGTTAGTTCTGGGAATTTAGCTGCACTGAGAAACCTCTGCCACAATGGTCAATCAATAATACTGTAGAGTAAAAGTTATTTCTTTCAAATAAGTTGTATTGTATTTCCTTTATATTTAGTTATCCATTTTATTTTGTAAGTATTTTCAACTAGGAATGCAGTTTTGAACATGTAGGTATTTAAACATTTATGCTTTTTTTTATTCTGGACATGAAATGTCCCAAGGAACCTAAGCAATGTTTTACATTGATTCCTGTTGGAAACCGTGTTTCACTTAAGTTGATGATGTGGAGTTGCTGTTGTTGGACTGTGATGGACAAAGTCAGAAGTCATGCAACACCAGGTTATAGTCTAACAGGTTTATTTGAAATCCAAAGCTTTCAGAGCGCTGCTCCATCATCATTTCATCTGTTAAAGAAGCAGAGCTCCAAATGTTCTAGATTTCAAATAAACCTGTTGGACTATAACCTGGTGTCATGTGACTAATGGCTTAAAGTTATTGTGCTTAAAGTCATGATTTTCAGGAAGGCAATCTTAATTTAATGTAAGGACTTGCTGTATTTGAACAATAAGCGAAGCCACAAATCTATCAAACCTTTCACACAAAATATCAACTTCAGGGACTTGAATTTTGATCAACTCACTGATCACTATGAGGACGCTCACAGACCACAAGTGAGAACCACTGTCATATAATGCAATCTCTCCATTATTTATAGTTAATTTCCAGGAAAGTGACCTGAATCACTAGAGGTGAAGGTTCAATAGTTGAATAATGCACAAATGGAGTTGAAAGATTTGATGTAGCATGAGGAGATGGATCGAACAGAATGGAGAGAACAGCAAAGCTTATAGGATCAGGTTGGCCAATATCATCCAGCCAAAGTGGGAATCTTTGAATTGCTTGAAGCAAACAAGAACTGCTGGAAAAATAGATACAAAATGATGATTGTTTCATTATTAAAAGCTTGGTTCCTGGAAAATGTGTCTTTGATGGATAAGATTAATAGACACATATTGCTATGGTTACTGGATATAAAGATCTTAATCTGCACTCAATGGACAAAGTGATATTTGCTGTTAATGCAGCAGAACGCTGTACATGATGCAAAAGCTTGTTTCTTAATATAAGAACCCCATATAGTACAGAATTATGACTGAGAAATCCCTGATGCCTTAGCACAAAGAATTAGCACTTACTTAATATCCTTTCCATGATCACTGCATTTGGAAGTGTTTAAAGAGGAGCAGACAGCCTCTGGCACCTTGTAATTAAAATTTGCCAGTCTATGACAACCTGAAAATGGCCTGTGTGGTTCCTATGTGACATTTAAAGTCTTTACCACACTTTCACCCTGACAAAATGTTCACATGTCAGTGCAAAAAGGTGGTAGAAAAAGTGAGTGGAATAATCACTTCAGTATTTGTTTGATAACATAAAACGTTGCTTTTTCTTATGTAATAACCGATATATGTTTGCCCAAGAAACCTGGTTCTGTGGAAAGTGTCCTGCTTATTCTGTTGGAGAGAAAAAATGCCACTTTGTTAGTTTGTTTTCCTGATCTTTGCACCCTTCAAGCAGTGGTTGGAAAAGATGCACTTAAGAGGAAAAAAATACAAACACCAGTCCTGTGCAGGTCAAATGAATCTATCAGCCTAATGACAGGCAAAATAAAACTGCAATATCTATCTTTGATAATACCTGTATTATCATTGGGAACAGGTTTACCTCTAGGGCTACTGGCAATATCCAGCTTCTAAATTGAGCATTGGAAGTTCAAATGGCCACAAAATTGCTTTTTTTTCACCGTTGTTGCTGACAGTAAAGCCCAAAGAATGACCTAAATTAGTGACAGCCATTAAGTTATTCACTTACTTTGATGTTCTTCCTGGGCAAAATTGAAATACCCTGATAAGCTAACTGAATGCTTCAAATATTAAAAACATTTTTGAAACTGAACTTCCATTACAGGGTTGTCCTTAGGAGCCCCGATGCATAAGCAACAGCCTGTCATCCTAATCCCATTGTCCTATCAATGCAAACCTTTAGTGGTTGTTTCAATCTCCTGTCTGGTTGCCCTCCATTTATTCTGGGTAGAAATGTCCCTTTCAGAAGTGTTGGACTGCCCAGAAAATTGCCAGTGAATGTCACTTGCACAGGGAGAAGCCTTTCTCAAGTGGGGTCCATAGTCTGACAGCACATGCTCTTGACCCCATTCAGTCATGTTGTTCTTATAGCAGGACAGCTAAGAGAGTAGTGTCAGTGGTTGCTACTCTAAGGAGAAGAGTAGTTCAGGGTCTGGGACTCACAAGGTTGGTAGAAAGTGAGGACTGCAGGTGCTGGAGATCGGAGCTGAAGATTGTGATGCTGGAAAAGCACAGCCAGTCAGGCTGGGAGAATTAAGTTTGTAATCAACAGGGATTCCTGATGATGAGCTTATGCTCAAAACATCGACTCTGCTGCTCCTTGGATGCTGCCTGACTGCCTGTGTTTTTTCAGCACCACACCCTCCAACTGACAAGTTTGGTGCCCAAACTAAGCTTTGGGAATGAGATGGGTCCAGGTCCTTTTCATTCTAAAATGCTATTGAGATTCATAGGACCTCTTTCTTTAAGAGTTGGGTTAGGAGCAGAGGGACAGAGTCTTTGAAGCAAAACTGTCACTGTTGTTTCGATAAAGCCCTATGACTCCTAGAAAGGAGTGCAGGGAGTTGACATCTTTGGATAGAGGTAGTTTGGTTGTAATCCAAATGCTCTTCCATTCAATTTCATGCTTCCCATGGTTAATGGTAGTTCCTAGGTATGGGGCCTGAGTCTTCATAATCTGAGCATTTTTTAGGTTGACTTTCAGTTCCACTATGGCTAAGCAGGTCATTTTTACATGCCCAATAGTACATGGTATTCCTGCCTAATAGCAACAGGTCACGTATATCTTGTATTAGACATTCAGATTTTGAAAACATTTCTAGGTCCCAGGTCAATCTTTGATGGAGGATAGGGAGTGAGTTATGGAACCTCTAAGGGAGACAAGTGCAGGTGTACTACTGGCCTTGAAAGGTGAAAGTGAATTTATATTGGCATGGCCGACCAGAACCAGTTGCTAATGTTTAGTCCCATGAACTAATGGGTTCAGGAGTTTACTTTATCGTAGAATCTAGGCTAATTGCGATTGTTGTTGCTGTGATTGGGGTGACTTCAATATTCTGAATCTCTACAACATCAGTCGTCCCAAGGATTTCATCCAATGTTCTCTAAAGGTGCAAACTTTATGTTGGTAGTGTCCAGTGGGAATTTCTATGGGTAGTCGGCAGTGCTGTCCCAGTCCCGGATATACTGATTGCTAATGTCAAAGAAAGAGCACATTCATACATGATGTTAATCACTATGATTTGCTCCAGATCTTGTTTTAGGGGTAGTAGGTTAACCAGTTGATGGAAGATCATATTTCCTAACCTGAACATTCCCAGAAATATCTCACTTCCTTGTTGTACACAGCCTGTGAACCCACTCAGGATGTTGGTACCTTTTGTCTGCCATACTGCATTAGTGCATCTGGTTGTGTTTAAGATTGTCAGAGATTCCCCGATGTCACAAAGGAATTTAAAAGACTTATTGTCATTTCTAACTATTACTAGGGGTCTCCCAACATGGTTCCATGTGATGTCTCACAGCCAGACTGGTGTAGCTGAGCACGATCAAGTAACGTCATTGAGTCAGGAAGAGGAGGGTAAAGGGAGGGGGTTGAAGTTTCTACCTCATCGACACAAACCATGGGGGCTCAGTGGGCTGAATCCTCCAAGGGCATTTACTCTGGCTATTGCTGTTAGGGTGGCATCCTGGGTGTTGCCGATCTTCCCAGCTTTCCCTTTGCCAGGTTGGAAACTTAGGTGGGAGGAAGAGTCTGGGCAGAGTAGATGACCTGGGGTGTGCAGTGAGAGAGGGACTCACTGAAATCCTTGTAGAGGGAGGAAGAGCCTAGGAACCCTCCAACCACAAGGGATGAACTCAGATTTCTCCAGTTCCCTCCCCCCACCTTGTCTCAGTCCCAACCCTTGAACTCAGCACCACCTTCCTAACCTGCAATCTTCTTCCTGACCTCTCTACCCCCACCCCCACTCCGGCCTATCACCCTCACCTTATCTCCCTCACCTTAACCTCCTTCCACCTATCGCATTTCCAACGCCCCTCCCCCAAGACCCTCCGCCCTACCTTTTATCTTAGCCTGCTTGGCACACTTTCCTCATTCCTGAAGAAGGGCTCATGCCCGAAATGTCGATTCTCCTGCTCCTTGGATGCTGCCTAATCTGCTGCGCTTTTCCAGCAACACACTTTTAGCTCTGGGGAAACTTAGGTGCCAGGCAGTCCCAAATGAAATGACTGGTTTGGCCACAGTTATTGTGCATATTAGACTTGGGAAAATTGTCTTCTTCTGGGGACAGGGAACTTGTATGGAGGGGGATTATTCCTTGGTCTCCTAAATTTATTTCTACCTCCCTCCTTGTTCCTCCGGGCTGGAGGTGGGCTGAGAGCATTTGCCCAAGCTGTTTTCTTTGCCTTGTCCTGTTCTTTAACTTCTTTTTCTCACTTTCATAGAAATTTTCACATTGGTGGACTTCAGTCAGATCAAATCCCTCACACTCCTGGGCTTCACTGGCAGTGCATGTTCTATAAGCCTGCATACTCAGTTCCTTCATTGTTCAGGAGTGGTATGGTTACGGCCCATGTTCCTGAACACTCAGTTAAATTGGAGCCACGGGGTAAAGGAGATCAGATGTTCCTTTTCTTTTTGACTATATTTTTGTTAACAAATCCCTCCCCTGCCATATCCAATGGCAGCTAGGACACTGACTTCATTTGTTGAACTGTGCCACCACTGTACTCGATGGGTGTGGTGGAGCTGAATGTACCGCCGGACTTAGGCACATAATAATTAAACTGGACTGTTCATTCTCATCCAACCCATGTAAAAGGCTTGTTGATAAATCTCATCAAAGAAGGAGTGTCGAAGAACATTACCTTCTTAATGTTGTCGGCCAATTGAGCTTTGTCTGCGCCGGTTGTATTTTTATTTATTCATTCACAACATGTGAGCTTTACTGGCTAGATGGCATTTATTGCCCATCCCTAATTGTCCAGAGTCAGTTAAGAGTCACCCACATTACTGTGGGTCTGGAGTAACATGTAGGCCAGACCAGGTAAGGATGGCAGTTTCCTTCTCTAATGGACATTAGTGAACCAAATGGATTTTTCCAACAGTTGTCAACAGATTCATGGTCATCATTAGATTCTTAATTCCAGATTCTTATTGAATTCAAATTCTACCATCTGCCATGGCAGGATTCAAACTTGGGTCCTGAGAACATTATCTGGGTCCCTGGATTAACAGTCCAGCGATAATACCATTTGGCCATTGCCTCCCCTAAAATGTAACCTGTATATGTAACCTGGTTTTGGTCACTTGCATGCCAAGTGACTAGGGGTTCTAGGACCGAAGGGCCTGCAGTTCGTGGAAAGACTGTGGGTGTCCACATATATGTTGTTTCCTGGGGGATGTACATGGGACCTGCTCAATTGATCCCTTACTGTTTAGGTAAAAACAAGGACTGCTGATGCTGGAAGCCAGAGTCTAGAATAGAGTGGTGCTGGAAAAGCACAGTAAGTCAGGCAGCATCCAAGAAGCAGGAAAATCAACATTTCGGGCAAAAGCCCTTACTCAGGAATAGAGGCAGGGTGCCTGCAGAGTGAAGAGATAAATGAGAGGGGGGCAGCCCCCTCTCATTTATGTCTCCACTCTGCAGGCACCCTGCCTCTATTCCTGAGTAAGGGCTTTTGCCCGAAACGTTGATTTTCCTGCTCCTCGGATGCTGCCTGACCTGCTGTTCTTTTATAGCACCACTCTAATCTAGACTCTTACTGTTTGGCACCACCCACATCTTATGTAGCTATGCCCTGATAACTGGTTCTCTAGATTCTCTATCCTTTTGTGACACACTAGTGCTTCCCAGTCACAGTGATGTTATCCTTCCCTGGTTTTCAATTGTGCAGGACTCCAACTGCTGCCTGCAACTCTTTACATTCCTGTTGTTGATGATTAGTATGGGCATGGGCTGCTTCCCAATCCCTGAGTGCCCTTCTTTCATTTACATAGGCCTTTTCAAACTGGGAATGGAATTGTCACATGAGAATTAGGTTTTCCCAGATTCTCCTATATTGTTCTTTAGCCATATGTTTTAACTTGCCTAATTCATCACTTGTGGCTTTAAATCACTCTGAAATGACCCACTTGGGGGCATTGCTCAAGAGCATCCTTCCAACTCTGACACTGAGATGCCTTTTCTATATTTTATTTCCCTTTGGAGTAGTGGGGGCACATGATTCCCAACACCTCTGGAGTTCATCTCTACTCTTTTAAATTGAAATTAAGGCTTCTCTATCAAACACTCCAAGGACAGAAACAGCACAGGGTTAGATGCAGATTAAAGTTTCCTCTGTACTGTACCCATGAAATACTCCAATGAGAAGGATACCACAGAGTTAGGAAAAATGTCAAGCTTCTTCAACTATTTTAAGTCAAAAGTAGTTCCTGCTATTCTTTTAAACTGAAATAGAACTAAAAGCAAACCTCCCTTCATACTGTTCCCCATCAAACACTCCAAGGACAGGTGTAACACAGGGTCAGATAGAGAGTAAAGCTCACTCTACTTTTTTGAACAGAAAGTAAAGCACCTTCTATTCTTTTAAAACTGAAATGAATCAGAAAATGAAGTTTCCCTGGCATCACCCGTCCAGACACAAATAGAACAGGGTTCGAAGCAGAGTAAAGCCCTCTCCACTTTATTAAAAGTAAAACTCCTCAAAATTGTCTCCATCAAATACTCCCAAGACATGTACAATATGGTGCCAGATACAAAACAAAACGTCTTCAATATGACCAGAGAATGAATAACTTCCATATGCTACTGTACTGCCCATTGTGTGTTACAGAGACAGCTCTGAAACATCTCCAGGAAAGCCTCATCCTGTATCTGTGTCTGTAACTTTCTCTGCCTCTGAAATTGCTCCCACATTCGTTCAATAACATTGAACAAACTTCAAAACAGCCTAATTAAAGGTGAATACCTTGAGCTATCCTTAAGCCATGAAAAGTGCTTTATAAATGTCCATCCCTCATTTACTATGAGGACATTTAGTGTCAGTGTGTGATTTGTGTTAAATACAGGACAATCCTCTCCCCTAGGACATTGGATAACTATTTTGCTCTTTATGATAAACAGAAAGCTCTCATCTCCCTTGTGTCTCTTTTAGCCAGATATTGATTAAGTTATATTAATTGGTTGTGACTTTTTGGTGAATGTGCAATCCAGTGATGGAAAAGGAAATGACAGGAATGTCAGGTAAAATCTTTCTCTTGTGAAATGTGGGTTATCTGTTTGTTTCTTGTTGTCTTGTAGCCCATTTTGTCTTAGAGAGAGTGTGAAAAGGTTGAGGGGATTTGTGATGATCAGAGTACACTCATTCATAAACTGTACACAGAGCCAAGTGTATGTCAATGTGAATACTAATGAGCAGAATTGGAGTAGCAACAAAATCCTCACAATCTCTGTAATATCCTTCAGCCCCTGCAACACCCTCTATTGCAAGAAATAAAGTTCCCTCCATTCTTCTGGATCTCTGTAACCCCTCCCATCCCATGCAGCACTCCCTGTCTCTGTCTCCTCCTTCTTTATCTGCACCGTCCCTTTATCTGTAACACCCTCAAATATCCACAATATTCCTCCTTTATTCTGTAAATGCCTCGAGCCCCTGCCCCCATCCCTGTAACCTCTTCCAACATCTACTCCCATCCCCATCTTTGTAAATTCCTCCAGCACTTTCACCTCCCCCATTTCAGTAATCTCCTTAGTCCCACTCCCATCCATTATCTGCTGCAGCACCTACACGCCTCCCTATCTCGGTTAGCTCTGTACACAACTTTCACCCCTCCCTACCTATGTAACCTCCTGCAGCCTCAGAACACTCTCTATCATTGTAATTTCCTCCTGCACATCCATCCATCCATATCTCTGTAACATTCTCCAGCCCCTGTACACTGCTATATGTCTGTGACAGCCTCCAGCCCCTACACTCCTCCATATCTCTGTAAAATTAATGAAGTGATTCTTTTTGGATTTAGACTGAGGAGGACAATATAAACTAATTGATCAAACATTATTGAGAATACTTCAGTTTGTTAGCACAGGGAAGAATATCACAAAAGCTGTTTTCTTTCATATATTTGTGCATTGTGGAAATGTTAGTTCGCCTTGCAGAAATGGGATATGGAGAACTCTGTTAGAAGGGAGATGTGGATTTTGATTGATTAAGATGCAAACTGCAGAAACTGTTTAAAGTCACTGCCCTGAGATAACTTTCAAATCTTCAATCATGTGGACTGAGTGAATATCCCAAAGGTGACATGTCAGGTCAAGTCCTGAATTATCAGTGTTGGGACTTTGTTCAGAATCTGTCACAGAGTTTAAATCTGAAACCAAACTAGTTTCATCCGGAAAGTAAGAATTTAAGAAATGCCACATTATCCTACTGTAGCTTCAAATTGTGCATTGTCCAAATAATTTTTAAAAGGAAAGTATCAGGAATTGAACAAAGCTCTGGTGTGTGTGTGTGTGTGTCACATGATTACAGATGAATGAGACTGGGCCAGATTATTAACATGGCAATAAAATTCTGAAAAGTTCTTCATATTTTTATTGAATGTTTAAGACTGAGGGAGATGGAATTCAGTGTCGGCAAGTGGGAAGTCACTAAAGTAGTACTGTTAATGACATGTACATGAAGAGGGTCACACAAGTTTGTTTTCAGCAAAACACAACTGATCCCAGTTCAACTTTACATTTTCAGTGCAGTGTGACACTAATCTGATGTTTTTACACACTATACAAACAATCCCACTTCATATTATTCATACACAGTCACGTGAAACATTCACACACTCACTCTCATACATCCATACACCCGCACACACTCATTCACTTAATCTCACACACTTACACGTTCTTGTGTATCTCTGCACACAGACACATGCACACGCACAATATCATTCGGGCAACTATTACTTTACCTTGTACTTACTAAGTTGATAAAAATTGTTGTCTGGGGAAAGCACACATAATAGTGTAAAGCTTGAGGAAAGACTTTCGAATTTGAAGAGGAACCCAAGTTCAGGATTCTCTTCAGGTTAACATGAAGGTTCAGTTGGTGGATGGAAGGCAAATGCAATATTGGCATTCATTTCCATAGGCCAGAGGAGTGGGATATTCTGTTCTGACAGCATTTGGAATTTTTTGAGCAGTTTTAGGCCCTGTATTGGAGGGTGTCCAGAGGAGGTTTACAAGAAAACTTCCGGAGATGAAGGGCTTGTCATATGAGGAGGGGTTAAATACCCTGTGTCTGTACTTGATGTAGTCCAAGATACTGAGAGGCCTTGATAGAGTAGATGTGGAGAAGATGTTTCCCCCTTTGGAGAGACTAAGACTCCAGAGAACTGAGACAATGACAAATTTCTTCAGCCAGAGGGTGGTAAATCTATGGAACTCATTATTACAGAAGGCTGTGGGAGCCAAATCATTGAGTGCCTTTGAGTCCAAAATATAGATTCTTGATTACTAAGGGAATCAAAAGTTCTGGGGAGAAGAATGATTTCAGAAATGTATCAGCCGTGATTGTAAGACAGGGCAAATTTGATGGGCTGAGTGGTTTAATTCTATTCCTATATCTTATGGTGCAACCAAAAATTAGGAGGACAATGATGGGTTACCAGTTATTGCCAGGGAAAGTGAAGAGGTCTTGCTGTGATTGTACGGGGGTTCCGGGAGTAAGTGACCAACACAAACAAACTCAAAAAGGCTCACAGATGACAATTTATAGTGTAAAGATCTCTCAAACCTCTATTTCTCTCCAAGCCCCTGCTGCTCACCCTCCTTTTCAATGCTCCCAGCTGTGAGTTAAACCCCAAGTGAGGGGAAACTGAGAACACTGTCTGCTCTTTTGGAATAGATATTTAGCGGTGGCAGGAATTGTTCCTGATTAGTTACCATGTAGGCAACTACGGCAAACTCGGTGGTTTGTGTACTCATGGCTGGGGATCTTTAAAGTAATTTAATTTTAAAATAAATAACTGAACCCTCCACAGCCATAACCATCTTTGTGCATGTTGAACGAGTAACTAATCTTAAATAGTGAGAGCCTGCTGTGGTATTTTCTGACTTGACTATGTGGTACTAAATGAGGGATATTAGATTACTGCCTCTAATTCTTCTTTGTTTTTGCTCTGTCTTAGAGCTATATAGTGATTAGTGGCACGAGATATACAGAAGAATTACTGTTCTTAGATAATGAGAATGTTATTATATGAAAGAAATAAGCACAACAACATTTGATGTGGCATATTTACTAGGACCTCATCAGTATTTATTTACCATGTTTTGTTAACTTTGAAAAGGTGATGGTGAACCATTGCAGTCCATTTGATTAGATTAGATTAGATTAGATTAGATTAGATTAGATTAGATTAGATTAGATTACTTACAGTGTGGAAACAGGCCCTTCGGCCCAACAGGTCCACACCGCCCCGCCGAAGTGCAACCCACCCATACTCCTACATCTACCTCTTACCTAAGACTACGGGCAATTTAGCATGGCCAATTCACCTGACCTGCACATCTTTGGAATGTGGGAGGAAACCGGAGCACCCGGAGGAAACCCACGCAGACATGGGGAGAATGTGCAAACTCCACACAGTCAGTCGCCTGAGGCGGGAATTGAACCCGGGTCTCTGGCGCTGTGAGACAGCAGTGCTAACCACTGTGCCACCGTGCCACCGTGCCGCCCACCGTGCCGCCCATTTGGTGTAGGTATGCCCACACAATGTTATTAGAGAGGAACTTTCAGGATTTTGATCCTGTGTCCATAAAGGAAACGTGATATATATCCAAGTCTAAATGCTGAGTAGTTTGGACAGAACTTTCCCGTTGATGGTGTTCTCATTTATTTGATGCCCTTGTCCCTCTAAATGGTAGTGATGGATTTGGAAGGTGCTAAGGAGCCTTGATCAATTTCTGCAGTCCATTCTGTAGATGGTACACACTGCTGCTACCGACCTTTGCCTTTGGAGAAAGTGAATGTTTGTGGTTGTGACACCAATGAAATGGGCTACTTTGTCCTGGATAGTTTTGAACTTCTTGAATGTTGTTGGAGCTGCTACCATCCAGGCAAATGGAGAACATTCCATCACACTTCTGACTTGTGTTTTGTAGATGTGGACAGGCTTTGGGGAGTCAGGAAGTGAGTTACCCACTCTGGGATTGCTAATAGCTGACCTGATCTTGACCTGGATGGCTAGACTAGTTCAGTTTATGCTCAATAGGTATCCACCAGAATGTTGACATTAGGGGATTCAGTTGTATAATGGCATTGAATGTCAATGGTTATATTTTCTCATGTTGACCACAGTCATTGCCTGGCAGTTATGTAGCACACATATTTCTTGCCACCATCACTCCAAAACCGAATATTGGCCAGACCTTACTCTATTTTGAAATGGGTTGTGTCAATATCTGAAGAGTTGTGAATGGTGCTGAACATTGTGTAGTCAGTGAACATCCCCACTTTTATCCTGATAGTTAAAGTTATTAATAAAGCTGCTGAGGATGATTGAGAAGGATGATCCTACTTTGAGGATCCCTGCAGACATGTCCTAACACTTAAGTGACTGACCTCCAATAATCACAGCCATCTTCTCTTTATCAAGGATGACTCCAGCAGCAGGAAGATCCCCCTGTGATTCTCATTAACTCTAGTTTTGTTAGAGCTCATTGATGCCACACTCAGTTAAATGCATCCACTCTTTCTTCAACTTTGGAATTCTGCTCTCTTATCCACATTTGAACTAAGATTGTAACAAGCTCAGAAGTTGAAAGGTTCACTCTGGATTCCTGAAAGACAAGTTATTGCTAAGGAAGTGTTTAAGAGTAATAGCGATGACATCTTCAATCACTTCACTGATGATCAAGTGTAGACTGATAGGGGTGACAATTGGCTGTCTATGAGGTGCCAAAATCTTTGTGGATAGGACATACACAGGCAATTTTCCACAATTTCAAGTAGATGTCAGTGTTTTAATTGCACTGAAACAACTTGCCTGAGGGTATGATAATTCCTGAAGCACAAGTATTCAGTGCTAGAGCCAGAATATTATCAGGGTCCATAGCCTTGGCTGTACACAATGTTACCAGTTGTTTCTTGATATCATATTATGTTAATGGAGTTGCCTGAAAAATGACAACTGTGCCATTGGGAACTTCAATAGGAGATTATCCATTCAGCATCCTTTCCATTGGGTGTGGAGTCATTGTTGTGGGCTCCTTCCCAACTGTACACAACCATGTCTCCATCTCTGGTGTATCTGTCCTGTTGATGAGACAGGACTTACCCAGAGAAGCTGATGGTGTTGTTGTCTTTTGGGACATTGTCTGTGAAGTATGATTCCATGACAGCTGACCCACTATCTATCCAAGATCAATAGGGCTGTGTTTGACATTGTCGTTTCTGATGCATTATTCAATACCAGGTCATCTACTCGATTTCTTGCTTTTTTAAAGACTTTCCACTGGATGGACAACTGAATGTCATGCTTGCCCATTTCAGAGGGTGGTTAAGAGTCGAGCACAATGCTGTGGATATGGAGTCACATGTAGGTCAGAGCATATGAGGATGGCAGTTTCCTTTCCTAAAGAGAACCAGCTGGATTTTTTTCTAACAGTTGACATGATTTCAAAGACACTATTAGATTTTTACTTCCATATTTTTATTCAAATTCCAATATCTGCCATGGTAGGTTTTGAACACAGGTACACAGAGCATTATCTGGGTCTCTGTTTTATTAGTCTAGTGACAATACGAATAGGCCATCATCTTTCCTATTCACTCCTCTTCCTTCCTCTCCCTTCAGTTAATCCTTTTCTTTTCCTTCTCATTGAACTTTTTTTTGTTATAATAATAGTTACCATGTTGCCAGTACTTTCCATAATGGTTTAGATTAATAAGATACAATTTAATTTAGATGGAATACTGGAAACGTCACCAAAACACAGGAATGTATAAAACATATTTATATCTACATAAATAGCAGAGAAAGGAGTTTCAAGCAACATGATAAGTAGTTGTACGTTATTCTCTCATAATTTCACAGCTTTTGTGCAACTTCACACAAAATTGTGTGTTTGTGTGTTGAGGCTAAAATAAATGGAAAGATGAATCACAGGAGTAACTTGCAGTGAACAACTCAGCAGTTTTTATAAAGAAATAGAGGAAAGAATTAATTGAAGCATAAGGAGGGAAAGCAGAGTTTTGTTCCAGCATAAAACGTTCTGGATCATTGCAGTAATAGCATGTACAAGTAATTCTATCCTTTGTTTATTCTTCAGTTAGATTAATTCTATCATCACAACTTATCAAACAATGCAGTAAAGAAATTACTGCTTATCAAATTGAATTTTTAATTATGGGTAGCTGCTATCTATTGCTATCTAAAATGATAAACCCACAGGCTACCTGTTTCACTCAGCAGTAAATCAGTAAACAAAGCTGAAGTTGAGTGAAAAAGTTCAAGATAGGAAAAAGATAACTTAGAATAAGGAGGAGTTGTTTTTCTATGTTTATGCATGTATCAAAATGTGCGCTGATATCTTCGGGTTGGAGTTGGTTTTGACAAACTACTGAGGTTGACCTTCAGGATATACATTTCACATCCTCAATGTGCTTCAGCATTAGAGCATACCATTTGTCAGCCTATGTGCAGCCAATAATATCTAATGTATGAATCAGTCTTCAAGTATCCCAGGTAAATAACTTGTGTTTTCACTTTTTTTTAAAGCTTGTGTGTGGCCTGTTACTATTCTTTTACTTCTCCCAGTTAATAATTGGAGACTTTAGAAACTGGGCATAGAAAGTTCATCTTTGCTCTGCTCCTATGTTTGCTCCTTAATAATTTAGAACATAGAGTGCAGTACAGATAGCTTTACCAGAAGTAATGACTGCTGACTACCCAATTATAAGTTTTTTAGAGTTGACTCTTATCACGCAGGGGTGAATTGTTTTTAGGTTCCCATTCTCTATGCATTGTCCTGCTTGCAAGTTGTGAGATGTAAAGTGAATTCAAACCTTCAGTTTCTGGAGTTGCTACTTAATTATACAAAAAAAAGATTATAAACAAGTTGCAAACAATAACTTGTTTAAAGACCTATGGGTCTACCAAGACAATTATAACCTTATGGTGCATTATAAATGTACAGTAATAAATCCTATACTGGAAGGTACATTTCCAATGAAATGTTGCTTTCACAAAACATAGCAACATCTCAGATAAAAAATTATATCTTTGCTGTTCCCCAGGGACACAAAAAGTGCAAACTAGTATTTATCTCTGAAGCACAAAATGAATAAAATTATGACAATGACTAGCAATGCTGTTAAATTAATGATGTCAGAAATATATTTGCTGCTTCAATACTTTTGTTATACATTTGTAACCTTGTTTTAATGCTTATTGCACTTGATAAATTGGTACATCACAAATGGTTTTATACAATTACTTTGAAATGTGTTGATGGCCAAAACTACCAAATTAGTCCACGTTTGCTTATCTTGCCCCAACCTCCAGAGAGTAAGCCTCTTCAGCTTTGCAGACCTTATCAAAAATAATCACTGTCTGACAATTACTCATGTTCTTTGGCAGACATTAGCTATATACGTAATTTTATTTAGGATGTGTCAAACAGAACCGTTGGGACCAGTTTGAGATGCAGCCAATCTTATTATGATTTTTCTGTGCAAATAAGACAAAGAATTATAGTGGTTTAATTTGTGAAAGGAAACAGAATGGTGTGATTCATACTTTATCAATGCCTATCAAGATGAAAAATGATAGTGCGACAGAGTTTACTCTGTCACCTGTGCCAGTGATGTGACAAGATTTGTGACCAAACTGACTATGCCATAGGTGTGCATTACTGGCTCCTATGGAGTGCTCCAGCAATGCACCATAGCTCAATGGCCTCCAATGAAAACCCATGCTGTGCAATTGAATCATCTCCATTTCTCTCTCTGAGCAACTAGTCAGTCAAGTAATAAAATGCTATTGGATTCTTGACACTGAGACTAGCACCAGATAAAACAATCTTATTATAGTTTATACACTGATTTTCTTTCCTGCAATTTGCTGTTAAACATTACCTTGGGTCATCCTGTCCACTTGTGACAAGTTTACACCAAAACATCAGCAATCTACATCAATATTTTTAGAAGTAACACAATCCAGACTGACTTCAACTCACAATGTTACCATGGCTCTTCAGAGTAACAACAGAAACATATGCCCTGATGTGAAACTTGTAACTTCATAAAATAAGGCAGATACAGTTGCAAGCTAATTTCTTGAAGAATATCGATTTCTGTAATTTTATAACAAGATTAAATCCAGATTCAGCCAACTACATACAATCAAGTCAATGATGCTTGATTGAATTTTGCTTTTTGGTCTAATAACCATTCATCTCCCAATAAAAGAATAATGGAAATGACTGTCTAGTTGGAATGTATAAGCCATTAAATACACCATACAGTCAAAACTTCCTTAATCTGAAAACTGAGAAAGTTTTGAACATCAAAACAGTAATATTGCTCCATAGTATTTTTCAATAGCTTTTTTTCTGTTTCTCCATCTTGTGCTGATAGACATGAATCACAAAATTCTCATCTGGGTGCTTTGTGTTATCAGACTGTAGATGCATTCATATTGTTTCCTTGTGATAGGCAGATGGTAAGTGAAACCAATGAATCAATTTTCTGGCTATATAGTATGGCCAGCAATGAAAATGGTGGGTCAGAGTTTCCTAACTCCTATGTACAAGGGTTTGGGTTTTGGAGAGCATATGGAAGATGATCAGGAGGGGCAAAATTGTAGATGAGCAATTCTAGAGTATTTTCTACCCATTAACAAATGTTGGTGCAAAATTATAAAACCTTTGCTAAATGCATGCAATGTTCATGCAATCTTTCTTATTTGATTCCCCTGTTGTCATGGTCAACTAATCCTTTACGTCAAATATGATAAGATGACAATTTGTTATAATAACTGAAAGTAGTTTCAGTTTTAATATTGTGTGATGACTCAATGTGTGAGAGATGCAGGAAATCTCAAACTAATTTGCAGGAAAGACAATTTGTTTTTCTGGGATCTATGATAGAATTTTCCCATGATATCAGTCTAAGAAATGAGAGAATTAGACAGCTACTAATGTATTTTAAGGATACACAATTGGAGAGAGAACCAGACTCAATGTTTTACAGACCATACAGAAACAGAAATTGTCAGAGAAACTCAGCAGGTCTGGCAGCGCTGATGAAGAAAAAGAACAGAATTAATGTTTTGAGTCCAGTTGATAGAGACATAGAGATGTACAGCATGGAAACAGACCCTTCAGTCCAACTCGTCTATGCTGACCAGACATCCCAACCCAATCTGGTCCCACCTGCCAGCACCCGGCCCATATCCCTCCAAACCCTTCCTATTCATGTACTCATCCAAATGCCTCTTAAATGTTGCAATTGTACCAGCCTCCACTACTTCCTCTGGCAGCTCATTCCATACACGTACCACCTTCTGTGTGAAAAAGTTACCCCATAGGTCCCTTTTATGTCTTTCCCCTCTCACCCTAAACCTATGCCCTCTAGTTCTTGACACCCCCACCCCAGGGAAAAGACTTTGTCTATTTATCCTATCCATGCCACTCATAATTTTGTAAACCTCTATAATCACCCCTCAGCCTCCAACGCTCCAGGGTAAACAGCCCCAGCCTGTTCAACCTCTCCCAATAGCTCAAATCCTCCAACCCTGGCAACATCCTTGTATATCTTTTCTGAACCCTTTCAAGTTTCACAACATCTTTCCGATAGGAAGACCAGAATTGCACACAATATTCCAACAGTGGCCTAACCAATGTCCTGTACAGCCACAACATGACCTCCCAACTCCTCTACTCAATACTCTGACCAATAAAAGAAAGCATACCAAACACCTTTTCACTATCCTATCTACCCGTGACTCCACTTTCAAGGAGCTATGAACCTGCACTCCAAGGTCTCTTTGTTCAGCAACACTCCCTAGGACCTTACCATTAAGTGTATAAACCTGCTAAGATTTGCTTTCCCAAAATGCAGCACCTCGCATTTATCTGAATTAAACTCCATCTGTCACTTCTTGGCCTATTGGCCCATCTGATCAAGATCCTGTTGTAATCTGAGGTAACCTTCCTCGCTGTCCACTACACCTCCAATTTTGGTGTCATCTGCAAACTTACTAACTGTACCTTTTATGCTTACATCCAAATCATTTATGTCAAAGACAAAAAGTAGAGGACCCAGCACCGATCCTTGTGGCACTCCACTGGTCACAGGCCTCCAGTCTGAAAAACAACCCTCCACCACCACCCTCTGTCTTCTACCTTTGAGCCAGTTCTGTATCCAAATGGCTAGTTCTCCCTGTATTCCGTGAGATCTAACCTTGCTAACCAATCTCACATGGGGAAACTTGTTGAACACCTTGCTGAAGTCCATATAGATCACATCTACTGCTCTGCCCTCATCAATCCTCTTTGTTGCTTCTTCAAAAAACTCAAACAAGTTTGTGAGACATGATTTCCCACAGACAAAGCCATGTTGACTATCCCTAATCAGTTTTTGCCTTTCCAAATACATGTACATCCTGTCCCTCAGGATTCCCTCCAACAACTTGCCCAGCACTGATGCCAGGCTCACTGGTCTATAGGTCTCTGTCTTGTCCTTACTACCCTTCTTAAACAGTGGCACCACGTTTGTCAACCTCCAGTCTTCCGGCACCTCACCTGTGACTACCAATGATACAAATATCTCAGCAAGAGGCCCAGCAATTACTTCTCTCGCTTCCCACAGAGTTCTAGGGTACATCTGATCAGGTCCTGGGGATTTATCCACCTAATCTGTTTCAAGACGTCCAGCACTTCCTCCTCTGTAATATGGTCATTTTTCAAGGTGTCACCACCTATTTCGCTACATTGTATATCTTCTATGTCCTTTTCCACAGTAAATACTGATGCAAAATACTCATTTAGTATCTCCCCCATTTTCTGCGGCTCCACACAAAGGCCGCCTTGCTGATCTTTGAGGGGCCCTATTCTCTCCCTAGTTACCCTTTTGTCCTTAATGTATTTGTAAAACCCTTTGGATTCTCCTTAATTCTATTTGCCAAAGCTATCTCATGTCCCCGTTTTGCCCTCCTGACTTCCCTCTTAAGTGTACTCCTACTGTCTTTATACTCTTCTAAGGATTCACTCGATCTATCCTGTCAATACCTGACATATGCTTCCTTCTTTTTCTTAACCAAACCCTCAATTTCTTTAGTAATCCAGCATTCCCTATACCTACCAGCCTTTCCTTTCACCCTAACAGGAATATACTTTCTCTGGATTCTTGTTATCTCATTTCTGAAGGCTTCCCATTTTCCAGCTGTCCCTTTACCTGCAAACATCTGCGCCCAATCAGCTTTTGAAAGTTCTTGCCTAACACCATGAAAATTGGCCTTTCCCCAATTTAGAACTTCAACTTTTAGATTTGATCAACCCTTTTCCATTACTTTTTAAAATCTAATAGAATTATGGTCGCTGGCCCCAGCCACCTGCCCTGCCTTATTTCCCAAGAGTAGGTCAAGTTTTGCACCTTCCCTAGTAGGTACATCCACATACTGAATTTGAATATTTTCTTGTACACACTTAGCAAATTCCTCTCCATCTAAACTGTTAACACTATGGCAGTACCAGTCTATGTTTGGAAAGTTAAAATCCTCGACCATAACCACCCTATTATTCTTACAGATAGCTGAGATCTCCTTACAAGTTTGTTTCTCAATTTCCCTCTGACTATTAGGGGGTGTATAATACAATTCCAATAAGGCGATCATCTCTTTCTTATTTCTCAGTTCCATCCAAATAACTTCCCTGGATGTATTTCCAGGAATATCCTCCCTCAGCACAGCTGTAATACATTCCAGTTACCATTCTTTGTTTTGTTTCAATGTTTTTCAGTTTGATATTCAACTGGAAGCTAAAGGGTTGTGCTTCTCATACTTTTCAATGTCTCTTTACAATAGTTATAAAACAGGTGACACTTATTTATCTTTGAAACTCATCTTTTTCTGTTCCGCTTACATTAGATTACAACAAAGGAAAATATACTATTCCAGCCCATCTAAAAGAGTCATAGAATTATAGAGTTATACAGCATGGAAATAACCACTTTGACAGTTGACAGCGAAGAAGGTTACCTCAGAGTACAACAGATCAGATCACATCAGATCGGCTAATGGGCTGAGGAAGGCATGCCGTGATACGTACTAGACGTGCGTTAAAAATAGGTGCCAACTTGGTGAAGTTACATCAAAGGACCACATGCATGCTGAACAGTGGAAGTAGAATGTGATTGACAGGGCTAAGCAATGAACTGACCAGAACTAAACTCTACAATCTCACGTTGATCAGATAGATAGTAACTCACTCAAGGAAGAGGAGACTCTATAAATTGTGAATCTCCAATAAACAGGGAGACTGAGACATCAATGCAAAAAACAAGGCTGAAGCATTTGTATTCAACTTAAGACAGAGGTGTTGAGAGGTGCCCAACATCACAGATGTCAGAGTTGAGGCAATTTTATTTAATCTACGTGATATCAAATAACATTGAGGGGTTCAGGTTTTGTAATGGCATTTAGTCCTGACAATAATCCAACAATAGTATTAAAGGTCAGTACTCTGGCCTGTATACATCCTGAGCCAAACTGTTCCAACACAGATACACATTGGATCTATCTAACAAATTGGAAAATTACCCAGTGCGACTTGTCCATAAAATGTCGGAAAAATCCAACCTGGTCAATTATCAACCTACTCTTGATTCCCAGTAATTGTAAGATGCCATTGGCAGTGCTAACAAGTGACATCAATGATTAGTTTATGTTCCTACAGGCTTACTCAGCTCCTGGCCTTTTCACAGCTTTAGTCCAAATATGGACAAAATAGCTAAACTCCAGAGGTGAGGTGAAAATTACTGCACTCAGTATTAAAGCAGCATTTAACCAATAACAGCATCAAAGAGACACAGAAAAACTTGGTGAATCAAAATCAGGGGAATTGCTCTATTGGAGTCATATTTTGTACAAAATAAGTTGGTTGTGATTATTTGTTGTCATTCATCTAAGTTGAAGGACATCAGTGCAAAAGTTTCTCAGAGTAGTGTCTGAGGCCCAACCATCTTCAGCTGCTTCATCAATGACCTTCCCTGAATTATAACATTAGAAGCGGGGACTCTTGCTAATTAATGCGCAATATTCAGCACCATCTGTGACTCCTGTGATACTAATGAAGTCCATGTCCATTTGCAGCAATACTTGGCCAGCCAGGCTTGCATGATTAGTGACAAGAAACATTTGTATCACTTCTGTGCCAGATAATGATTATTTCCAATAAGATGTCTAAACATTGCCCCTTGAAATTCAATGGCATCATCATTACTGAACATCCCACTATCAATTTCATGGTATATCGTCTATCAGAAGCAGAACTGGATCAACATACAAATACTGTGGCTGCAATAGCAGGTCAGTAACTGCGTCCTATAGCAAGTAACCTCCTGTGTCCTGATTGTGTATCTAAAGTACTGTGCACAGATATTCTCAATGGCTTTAAGACAGAAGTGGATAACCTCTCATTTATTTGCTTAACCAAAATCTGTCATTGATAAGCAAGAACATTGTAACCTCAAAACAATCAGATCAGGCAAGAGGCTGAATGGGCTACTGCTATTCATAATTTCTATGTCTGTATGATACGCCGTATGAAAAGCACAGTCAGGCATATGGTAGAATATTCAAACAAACTTGAATGAACACATTCTCAACAATATTCAAGAATCGCAACACCATCTAGAATAAAATATCTTGCTTTATTGGCAAGCTATCTAGCACCTTCAACAACCATTCTCTTTACTACTGATGTATTGTGTTAGCCGTATGTATCATCAAAAATATACCATAATTTACCATTAATAGTACCTTCTAAACACACAACATGTACCGCCTAGAAGGACAAGGGCAGTAGATGCAGGGGAACATCACCTCTCCAAGTTCCTCTCCAAGCCACATATTCAATTTTCAATTTTTCATGCAGACTAGTAAAATGACAATGTTGTGGCTTTAGGAGGTGTATTTTGTCCTGACTTCGTTTAAGAGAGAGATTGAATGAGACATGCCAAGCAGTCTGTGGTAGCGTAAACAACTTGTAAGCCTTGGGTTTTTTAAACAACAGAAGCAACCTGGATGGATGTGCCCAGCTCTCATAGACCAGGATTTCTAGATTTTTTTTCTTAGCTTTTAGATTCAGCAGTATCTGCTGGAGTTTTGAAGAAGTTGAAGCTATTTTTTCCCTCTCTCGGTTACAGTTACAAGTGGGGACTCTCTTCCTATTGCAGGCATTGCATGTAAGAAGAACTGATTTCTGAATTTGCCTTTTTGCTAAGAGGCATGTTTATGGGACGTTACTATATTGGAACAGTTGATTAGTAATTGTTACTGTATGTATTATTCTGTTAAGTTTTTCAATGGAGTTGTTACTCTAAGTTCTTCTTTCTTTTGTTGTATTTTATCCATTGTGTTTGAATAAAATGTGTTTTGGCTTAATGTCGAGTGGTTTGATCAGTTGAATTGCATCTGGAATACAACTCTTTACATTTGCCTTTAAAATAATAAAAGGTTCGGGTATAGGCTATCTTCTTGAAATACTTTGAGGAGATCTAGTCTGGTCCATTACACATAGTCCAACATGAGTTCAGCCTTTTTGAATTTGTATTTTCCTTTGTTTGCTCAAGCAGTTTTAATATTTGGCAGTAACACACTGTTTGGATGTTCCTATTTTGTTTAATGTATATTAGAATCAATAAATCAGTTAACAATTGTGTTAAAATAGCACACAGAGATTATATAGTGAGTCTCTAAGGTTGTTTCATCCATTTGTGCACTTTATGAAATAATTCAACTCATTTTTAATTAGCAATTTTAAATTGAACACATTAGCTGTTGTTGCCCCCTAAAGAATGTGACAGAAAAAAACAATTGTAACAATGAGTGTTTAAAACACCTCATGAGGATTGTGTCTCTTAAATAAAGCTGATTTTTATACATCCAAGAAACCAGAATAGGATCTTCCCAGAATGTGCAAGACAAGTAAAGTCATGTGACATTTGGGAGATTCTTTGTTTCCAGGACAATGCAAGTTAGAGGCTCATTGTTTAATCTGTGTGTGTTAGTTTAACATAGTTGTAAAGTAATTTTCTGATTTTTGTATAATGTAAGTTAAATGCAGACATACGCACAGCATGCTGCCACTAAAAAAAAACAGTAAAGAAAAAGAAATGAGAAAAAGCAAGTAGAAAACAAAAGATTACTGTGAAGTAAATGTTTAGTATATGTTTACTCTAAAAATATATACTGACCATGTGCAAAAGAAGGTGTGTCATAATGGCATAGAATCACATTGAACTGGAACCTGAGGCTAATGGGTATGAGAGGAGTTCTTTATTACTCTCCCTTGTGTAGATTGATGTTTAGTAAACCTATCAATGTTCACTCACTTGAATTTACATCTGATCTTAGTGTATGTTGACAGCAATGAACTGAGACAAGGTGCAGAAAGCACTTGAAGTGAAGTCCAATGGTAAAATAATGTAATGACTAAAACACAGGGCCAGCCTAGTGATGTGAACACACATGGGTGAGGAAACTGGAGAGGCCTAACAGTGACAGGGAGCAATGGGTGGCTGACTTCAAAATTCAGCTAAGCAACAAACCACTGAGAAGAAAAGCAGATATCCTGGTTAATTGCAAGCAAACAAAGTTTCTTTGTAGAGCGGGAATTTTTCCATAGCTTTGACTATTCATCATTCAATAATTGCATAAGACACAAAGATTGACTCAGTGCATTAGAAAGCGTTTTGGTCAAGATTATAAGAATGTTCAGAAATTTATTCCTCTGAAAAGAGAGGCTGCAAAAGATGAAGGAAAATCATGCGAAGGATGAAGGTGGCCAACCACAAAAAATGTGTTCAAGACACTGGAACATAGGAGCAGGAATGGACCATTCAGCCTCTTGAGCCTGTTCCACCATTCATTAAAAATGTGGCTGATGTGTAGCTCCATATGTCTGTCTTAGGCCTGAATCCCTTGATATACTTGTTTAATAAAAGTCTCTTTATGTCAGATTTAAATTTAACAATTGAATTAACATCAAACACCATTTGAGGAAGAAAGTTCCAAATCCTCATTACTCTTTGTGTACGGAAGTGCTTTCTATCACCTCTCCTAATTTTAATGACCCCAGTTCTAGAATCTTCAACCTGTGGAAATAATGTATCTTTATCTCCTGTCTTTCTCTGTTTACACCCTTAAGACATTGATTATATTACCCCTTAATCTTCTAAATTCGAGAAAATGAAACCCTAAATTGTCTAATCTCACCTCACTACTTAACCCCTGAAGTCCACCACTCTAAGTGGTGTCTCAATAGGGTTTTGTATAACCGCAGCATAATGACTGCATATACTCCAGCCCTTTAGATATAAAGGCCAGCATTTCATTCGCCTTCTTCACTATGGTATTTTAAAAGACATGACATCATGCAACTGAAACCCCACATTATATTTAACTTTGAGTCTTCCAAAAGAGTACCCTGATCTTTCCTTTTTCAGTCTGAAATGGATAACCTTCCGCTTGCCTGTATTGAAATCCATCTGCCACAGTATTGCCACCTAATTTATCAATATCCTGTTGTAATTTTATGATGTCATCAACTGTCTACAATGCTACTCAATTTATGTCATTATCCAAGTCATTAATGAACATTATGAATAACTGAGGCCCCAACACAGGTCTCCATGTATGTATACTAGTTATGTTCTGCCAATTTGAGTACTTAGTCATTATTCCAAATCTCTGTTTCCTGCCACTCAACTAATTTCTCATCCATGTCTGTAATTTGCCCTCAGCTCTGTGGGCTGCCAACTTAACTAAAAATCTTTGTGTGGAACATTATCAAAAGCCTTCTGGAAGTCCATACAAACAACATGCATTGACTTATTTTTTTCACCACCTTTATCACTTCTTCAAAAATCTCTGTGAAGTTTGTGAAGCAGAAGCTACCCTTCATGAATCCATGTTGACTCTCTCAGATGAACTGAAATTTTTCAAGGTGAACTCGGGCACCTGTGGGCACAGGCCGAGAGATGGGAACAGAGTACAGGGAGGGGGAGATGGAATGAGGAAGGGGGAGAAAACAAGAGAAACTCGGGAAAGCGATCACAGCATGGCCAGCCCCAATTGCCCGCTGCAGGCTCCAGAAAATAAAAAATTGATGAGCAGACAGATCTGCGAGTTCAGATCCATTGTACCCTGAAGGGTGCTGCACAGGTGGATAGAGAGGTCAAGAAGCCTTATGGTATGCTTGCCTTCATCGGACAGGGTATTGAGCATAAGAGCTGACAGGTCATGTTAAAATTGTGCACGATGTTGGATCAGCCGCATTTAGAATATTGTGTACAGTTCTGGTTGCCACATTACCAAAAGGATGTGGACGCTTTGAAGAGGGTGCAGAGAAGGTTTACAAGGATGTTGCCTGGTATGGAAGGTGCGAGCTATGAAGAGAGATTGAATAGGTTAGGTTTGTTTTCATTAAAAAAAGGGGGGGGATCTGATTGAGAGCTCTTTTTTAATTTCAGAAATATACTTTATTCATAAAATACTTTGATGATCTATACAACTGGACATGCCATACATATGTAAACATTCCATTTCTTTGCATACCGAAACAGAGTAATCATTCCTATTTACAGGTCTGTACGATTACATTTTTAGCTGAGGCGTCAGCAGAGCCCAAATGACTGCGTGGGCGCCCTGTTCTTCTTAGGCAGGGGATCTGATTGAGAGCTACAAAATCATGAAGGGTATAGACAAGGTAGATAGAGATAAGCTTTTTCCCAGGGTGAAGGATTCAATAACGAGAGGTCACGCTTTCAAGGTGAGAGGTGAAAAACTTAAGGGGGATAACATGTGGTAAATACTTTACACAGAGGGTAGTAGGTGCCTGGAACGCATTGCCAGCAGAGGTAGTAGAAGCAGGCACGGTAGATTCATTTAAGATGTGTCTGGACAGATGCGTGAGTAAGTGGGGAGCAAAGGGATGCAGATGCTTAGGAATTGTGCGAATGGTTTAGACAGTAAATTTGGACTGGCTCAGGCTTGGAGGGTCAAAGGGCGTGTTCCTGGGCTGTAAATTTTCTTTGTTCTTTGTTCTTTGTGATCAGTTCCCTCATCTTGATAATAGACTCCAACAATTTCTGTCCCATAGGCTAACTACTCCGTAATTCCCTGGTTTCCTTCAGTCACCCTTCTTAAAGTGCTGAGTGACACGAGCAAATTTCCAATCCAGAGATGCAATTCCTGAATTCAGGAAATGCTAAAAGAATATGATTAGTGTATTAGCAATATGCTTGTCTACCTCCTTTAACACCTGTGGATGGAAACCATCAGCTCCTGAAGATTTGTCACTTTTCACCTTAGTTTACTTTGTAAGAATAGAGAGACAAAGAAGAAGACTCATGGTGTTCCTTTCGGAGAGGCAGAGTTCCTTCCTGGGATTTTGGATTCAGGTGACATTGCAACCACAATCAGATGACAAAGGACAGAACATGACTGGGAAGCAGAAAGAGACATGCATCCAAAGATCTCAGCTATTGTGTTCTGCACCTCCAAATCAATTCGAAATGAATGGAACCTTGCCAAAGATGTAAACAATGCAGTTCAAGATGAAGTATCTCTCAGTATTACAGGCTAAGTGCAATGAACAGGCAAACTTATCAAATGCCAAGCACTCAAAGAGCTGGAAGCTGAAAGAAGCATTTTAATAGTTTGATCATAAATGAATGCAAGTGAAATGACAAAAATCTCTATTTTTTTCGGCCAGCAAAATAGCTCAGATTATTGAATTAAAAAGTGATCTTCGATTTTACCCAGAAAAAGGTCTCAGTGTCCCAGTGTTCCAGTGTTCATGAACACTAAACCTTCAGACAGTGTGATAGATGCTTCATTTCAAATGGCAGAAGCCAAATGTATCTGACAGATCTTTACAATAATACACAGGGAACATCAAGATGAAGTTGACTCATTTAGAGAAAAACTTCAAATGTTAGAAATTGCTCATCAAGTGAACATTCTATATAAAAAGCTATCCAGGAAAATGGGTCGTCTTCAGTCCAAATTGAATCATGTCAAGATTCAATGTTCAGAAACCATTAATCTGCATAAATGGCAGCTAGAGTTGGCAATGGAGTCTCATGGACAAGTCAAAGAAACCCAAAGGCCTTTTCAGTCAACATCTTGAAGATCAATTCATAGAGCTTCTAATGGGTGCCTTGCAGAAGCTGGAAGTTGAGCAT
Source organism: Chiloscyllium plagiosum (assembly GCF_037043375.1). Classification (NCBI taxonomy): domain Eukaryota; kingdom Metazoa; phylum Chordata; class Chondrichthyes; order Orectolobiformes; family Hemiscylliidae; genus Chiloscyllium; species Chiloscyllium plagiosum. The sequence continues at coordinate 62,725,967 of NW_028270149.1, forward strand.
CAAAAAGAGCTTGACCTTTACAAAGTTAAACAAGAATTGGAGTAGTTCAATTACATCAAAGAGATGGCTGATCTAAAGACCCAGCCTCTATCGGTCACACGTGCTATCAAGCCTAAGTGACTAAAAAAAGATTGCAGATAATTTCCAAATAAATCTGTATAAAGACAGCTAATGTTCTCACACCTCAATCAACAAAGAGATACTTTGATGGAGAAGGAAGTCCCCCTTTTAGGGAAATGTTAAGAGCTCCAAGATCACAATGAACTTTTAGCTGAGGAAAACCTTTTGCTATAATCAATGCGTGATGACCTTCGATTAAAAAAAACTCAAGAAAGAACATATATCTTTGTTTCCTTTTGCAGAAGACCATCATTAAACAAATGAGACTTGATTAATCATAGTGATCATTCTCATATTGATAATGATATTTTGAAAACAAAGTTCAAAAATACATCAAATCCAGAAAGTAGGGTTCCAGAAGATGCCCTCTCTTACATTGCTCCTGGTTTCCTTGAGACTTCTGCAGCATTTTCACGGCAGCATATTTGGTTTGGTCCAGCCTGGGATCCCTTCAGGCAGCTTTGGCAGTGCCTGGGACTCCTTTCAGCAGCTGTTGTCATCAGCGTCAGTATGGATCTCCTTTTTGTGGCTCCAGTCAGTCTGTGACTCGATGCAGCTTTTCCTTCGGCATCATGGATGGGTCCGACCCTGGATTCCAACAAAGGCACTGGGTCCTTCAGCCCTGATACATGAAATGGACTAGGACAGACTTTATCTTCAATGCTCTCTTTTTAAACTGTGTTTTTATAGTATTATTATAATGTGGAAGGACTTCTCTGATTTTTTTTTATTTCTTTATTTTTCTAATTGTTTTCCTAAAAATTTGTATTCAAGAACCTGTACCTAAGTACTTTTGTACCTAAGATGGCACCATAAGTCACACCTTGTAAACTTTTCACTATACTCATGAGAGTGCATGTGACAATAAAGCTAATTCTAATTGTGGTATTTAATAATATGGCAAGTTAATTTTCACTCAGCTGAGTATAGAACTTTTCTTACTACAGCTACTGGTGAGATTAGCAAGGATTTTCAATCAAGATAATAAGCCATATTTCTGATCTGATTAAAGTAAAGAAAATGCACTTACTTTTAAATGAGTTCGCCTTGTGAATTGCCTAGCTAGGAACCTTCTCTTCTAAACCAATATAGACAAAGTCAGGATTGGAGGGGATCAGCATGGATACCATTTCAACAGTAAGTGCTATATTATGTGCTTCGATAGCCCTGTAGCCACTTTGAAAGCTACTGATGGAAGGTAAGGTGACGGTGTTGTAGGTTGGCAGGTGGGTAAGGGATTTGGATGGCTAAGGGTGAGGAGGATACTAGGGTAAGGATCCAGGTGAGTGAGGGGTTAGGGTGGCAAATGGGAAAGCAGTTAGGACATAGGATGGCATATGAGTGAGGAGATCAGTATAGACAACCAATATAGACAAAGTCAGGATTGGAGGGGATCAGCATGGATACCATTTCAACAGTAAGTGCTATATTATGTGCTTCGATAGCCCTGTAGCCACTTTGAAAGCTACTGATGGAAGGTAAGGTGACGGTGTTGTAGGTTGGCAGGTGGGTAAGGGATTTGGATGGCTAAGGGTGAGGAGGATACTAGGGTAAGGATCCAGGTGAGTGAGGGGTTAGGGTGGCAAATGGGAAAGCAGTTAGGACATAGGATGGCATATGAGTGAGGAGATCAGTGGCAAATGGATAAGGGGTTAACATAAAAGATGAATAAGGGGTTAGGTTGGGGGTTTGTGAGCAAATAGCTTGGCAGATGGAAGAGGGAACTATGGAGTAGGATGGAAGACCTACAATGAGCTTCTAATGTAGCATTCTTCCAAAATAAAATAATTTGCATTTATTTCAGGATTTGCCAAGGCAAATTCTATTTAATCTCAGAGTGGAGCAAGAAAATAGACAATAAGAACATTATTTTGAGTGAGCATTATCAATTCTAAATGCACATCAATAACCTTCACAGGCAAATCCACAATCAGAAGCATTCTGCCTGGACCTCTGAGGAAGAATTCAAGGTAGAGAGGTGTTAAAAAAATGAAACTGCAAACATTGAAAATTCAGGTATGTCTGCAATATTGCTATAATATAACATCATTAGCAATACTTATGATGCAGACGCAGAAAATAAATCAGAAAGCAGAGACTCTCAAAGGATATAGGAGAGCTTGTTAATCTTATTCATCTCTGAGACAATTAAACCAAGAGAGCAGTAGTCACAGGGTGCAAAATAGATAAATGATCTGTTCATCAGAATTCTATAAAATGAAATATTTAAAAAAATATTTTTAAAATATGGCTTTGTAAGAATTATGATCTCTCAGTTAAAAGAAGGAGCCATCCCTGAATTAACTGAAGATATTCACAGTATCTCTAAATGTTTTACACCTTCACCCATTCTTATAGCCTGACACTTTAATTGCCATATTCTCTTTTAATCTCTTTTTCTTGCTAAATTCTGCCTTTTTATTGTTCTCTCATATTTTCCCACATCCCCATTCACTATCCTACCTCTAAGCACACAGAAGAGAATTCAATTCTTGTTATCATATATATATGTCTCACAACTGATCCTGTCTACATATCTTGACCATGAATGCTAGCAGGCTGTCCAATGGGACAATGTAGTTGTACCCAATTCTGTCTGCACGTAATCCAGTGATTAAGAGTGTTTTTGTTTTACATTCATTCATAGGATGGGAGTCGCTGCCTAGGCCAACATTTATTGCCCACCCCTAATTGCCTGGCAGGCAGTTAAGATTTAATCACATTCCTATGGATCTGGAGTCACATGTCAGAAAGGCCAGGTAAGAATGGCATTTTTCTTACAATTACCTATCCAATTACAGTGTTATAATTTAAGGATTCTGGATGAATTAAAACACTGCTACCAACAATTCATCAGAGAGCATCAATCTCAGCTTTTGAGTTGGATGATTAGCCATGATCAGAATGAATCGAAGGGCTGAACGGCCTCGTTCGGCCTACTCCTGCTCCTATATTTTATGTTTCTTTGTAAAGCCATTCAACTGTTGATCAAGTGTACTGTCAAGTTGCTATTGTCTTAACTATTTTAATGATAAGCTGGTTCTTACATGTGGTCGCTAGATCTTTTATTTGTAATTTTTAATATTTTTCCCTCTAAGGTGGCACACAATATAAGACCCAGAACTATGTGTCACGGTATCTTTATATACTGTACTGGCCAATCACTGGCAAGTATTTCTGCTTAAAGTGGTGGTGTGACTTTTTCATTTGAATCAGATAGATTCAACAACAATTAACAGCCAAGTGTATCAAGCTTAAAATGTCTTCATAACCTCAGTTGAAGAACAGACATGTCTGTTTTGCAAATTTATATTGAAATTACAAAAACCGTATTCAGTTCCCACCTTATATCTCTTTTAAAAAGAAAATATTCTTGTATTGAATTATTCCAATCCAGAACCTGATCATTGAGATTCAAATGTTGAAATTGTCACATAGTAATGTTCCAGTGGGAAATAGCTCTACACATGTCAATGTCTGTCTGTTGCCTTGTAATGCCATATTTTCTGCTTTGTCAGTTTGGTTTAATGATTCCATTCCCAGTCCAGTTCAGAAGTCCATTTCAAGTTTGGATTTGAGCATGTAGTCTAGGCTGACTCGTTAATGTAGCACTGTGGGAATCAAATGAGATGTTATACCACAATTCTGCCAGTTCAGGTGGATGTAAGAAAGTACCATGGACCAGTCAAAGGAGAACAAAGGAATTCTTTCTGGTGTTCTGGCCAAATCCATTTCATAGTCAATACAACTAAAGCTGGCCATCCATTTCATCAACTCGGGGTGGAACTTACCTTGATTAAATTGGTGGCTGTAGTTGTTACCTCATTGTTGACTGTCCTCTCAGTCAAGGAAGAGGTCCAGTCAGCGTTGAGGGTTTCTGCCATGGGTCTTCATGGAGGTCAATTCTCAATTCGTAAATCTTTGGGCACATGAGGCAGGATGTCCTGTAAGGTAGTGATATTGAGTGTACAGGATTTCCTTCCTGTTCTTTCCTCCACTGCTGCCATTCAGCATCATCATTAAAGTGTTTTAGACATAGCATTTAGGACATGTTGTTGCCATTTTGAACAACTGGTTGCAAATACCGCCCAGTTACTAATGTATGTGCTGTCATGTTTCAAGGAAAGCTTCAGAGTATCATTGAAGTGTTTTCTTTGTCCTCCCCAGAAGGCTGACCATTTGAGAGTTAAGAAAACAAGATCTGCCAGGAGTGATGCTTTTCGATCACTGGCACAGTGGCCAGTCCCTCATAGTTGATTTGTCTGCAGTTGCACCTGAATGCTTGTAGAACTGACTTGAATCTTATTGAATCCAAAAGATGCTACAGAGGTATTGCTGTCGGAATTTATCTAGTGTTCTTATGTGTTCCTACAGTCCAGATCTCACTGCAGTCCAGGAGTGTGATAACAGCATCTGCTCTGTGTGTGAGGACTTCACTTCTTGCAGCGATGTTTGTTGTTGAATACTGCTGCCATAGCTTGTAGAAAGATGATAAGTAATGGATCTCCTCATTAATAGTGTCCTTTTGAGAAGTATGACTGCTAAGTTATGGAAAGTATACAACATATTCCAGTTATCTATAAGTTAATAGTAATTACAATCCAAATGCAAGTCTTTAGTTGTGAAATACTTTGTGACTTCCTTTGGAAACTAACACAGCGTATAAGTGCATGTTTTATACACTTTATAATAATTGTTCAAGGTAGGCTGACATTAGACATCTTTTTGTCTTTGAGGTGGGATATGGATAGGAACTAAATGGCATCTAAGAAGTGTGTTGAATATTTAAAATAACGAGATCACATACCCTAACCACTAGCCTTTGATCTTAGGTTTAAGCTTGGCCAGCCCCAATTGGCTGAGAAGAGATGGAGGACTGTGAGTTCAGGATGTAAGCATCCTTGCACTTGCTACTGAATCCAGTCTGCCAGCCTCACCACACTGTTTGGACAATCTCATCTTGGCCCATCCCATCTCCTTCACAAAATCCTCTCATGTCAATCTGCCCCTGACCCCGGACACTGTGCTGACTCTGAACTCTGAAATTTTCCTCTTGTCTCCATGCTCTTCTCCAGCTCGAGATACTGAGCGTTAACCTTTCATGAATTGTATTACCTGATTGCCCTCAGTTCTAAACTCCATTGTTCCTTTCCCATTCTCATCAAGATGGAAAATCTAATAAAAATTGTAAATGGTGCACATTGGTCCAGCTTGTCCTGTATACTTCAAAATGGAGCTCGAGCAAGAAAAGTAGATAAGTTTCCAAGTAATATTATTAATATTTAAACTGGTTTTTGCTTGTCAATCAGCTTTCTTAATCTCACAAGGATCAGGGTCTGACAGTTGTCCCCATTGTGTTAAGCTTTCATACCCCAGAGACCCAACTGATCTCATTGATCTTATTAATCTTTCCAAGCTCATAACTCCAAACTTCATTTCACCTTTACCCCAAGCCTCCTTCTCGACTGTCCCCCACAACAATGCTTCTTGATATTCTCCCAGCTTCTCTTTTGAAAGCCTACTCTTGTTACAGCCTCAAAACCTCTCAATCTGGTTGGCTGCAGTTGAGTAAGTGGAGACAAAATAATGCTAATCAGATCAGATGCTGCCACTAAAGTTGGAAGAAGCTGAGGGAAACCCAATTTTCTGGGGAGACAAATCTTAAATCAATACTGCATCACCGCAATTCCGCACCCACGTCTTTCACCATTTCTGAGTTAATATTTAGTCTTTTGTTTCTAAAATAACAACAGATTATTTCACCAATTGTTTTTAAACATAATAGGTTGACCCTGTATTACAAACAAAAGTCAGTGGAGTTAACAATGAGTATAATGCATTATTCTAGCAAACGTTGAATAATCATTCCTAACACATTCTGGAGCTGGACAGAACATTCCATATGCTTATTAACAACCATCTTCCTTGACTGCATCAGCCGCACTATGATTAACACCATTACAAGATTCAGCACCTGTAATCATGGTGAAAATAACAGATGTTTCTACTCATAATTTCATGATTTGTGCTTCCATCAGTAAGCTACATTTGTAAGGATAATGGGTTAAAGAATCTAGACTACCATCTTGCAGCTGTATTTTCAATCTGTGCCCTATTTGAACTAGGCTTTGGATGCTGAACTTGTAGAATTAAGTCTTTTGGATTAACTAAACAGGATCAAAATCTTCATTAGCACAATGACAAATATAATTACAATATCTTAGCATTAACTAAATTTAATGCGATACTGCAAAAGTTATATTTAATTTCTAAGTGTTGCCTTGACAGAGTTCACAGTCCAAGGTGACATGATGCTTTCACTTTATTTTGATTTTCAATTCACCATAGACACCTCTTTCATTTATCGTACATTAGCTGGAAAGGTGAACAGTTCAGTCAATTTCGATGACACACTAAGTTTTATCTAGTTGATGCCATCCGTATTGATCTTTTATTCTTTTGTTTCCTTTCTGCTCTAAAAGCTCCTATAATCTCTGTCCTTCAAACTTCTCTGGAATCACATTATTTAGGTGAGCAATGTTTTATCTTGAGTTGTTGCAATTGACAATCACCTGACCAGCTGTGAAAAATCAAACTACTATTGTTTACTTGTTTTAAAAAGAGGTGACTCAGAGAGAAGATATTGACTTTCTAAAAACTTTTCCTCTTGTATGACAATGTACACAAAATGGTGTAATTTTATTGTATTTATTTCAAGCATTTGACTGTACCTTACTATCTCAAATAGTAATATAATAACTCAAAAAAAGTTAAGACAGTATAAGATGTTGTCCCTTAAATCTTTGAATTGTGTTTTGTACTTGATTATATAATTTTAGTGTTACCCGTCTCCTTACCTATCTTTAGATCTTTTTTTGTCTGTCCAAATATCCATTTAAAGTCATACAGTCATAGGATCAGACAGCATGGAAACAGACTCTTCATTCCAACCAGTCCATGTCAACCATAATCCCAAACTAAACTAGTCCCATCTGCCTGTGGTTGTCCCATATCCCTCCAAAAATATCTTATTCATGTACTTATCCAAACAATTTTTTTAAACATTGCAACTGTATCCACGTCCATCACTTCCTCCTGAAATTCATTCTACACATGATCCACTCTCTGTGTAAAACATTTGCCCCCATACATTTTTAAATCCTTCTCCTCTCACCTTAAAAAATGTTCCTTTGTGTTGAAATTCTACCTCCCACCCTCCCCCCTCAAGAAAAGATACCTGTCATTCACTTTCTCTATATCTCTCATGGTTGCTGCATCATTCTCCTGCACTTTCTCACCAGTTTTAGAATTATTTTCGAATTCTTAGTCTTCTTGTCTAAAATGCTTTATTTCCTGTTGGCATAATTCTGTTCCATTCTGAGTTTTCACATTTGTGGGAGGCCTTGTGGTACAGTGAATAGCCTCCTTACCTTGAGACAGAAGCTCCATGATGAAATTCCACCCTCGCTGGGCCCAAGAGGTTGAGTATCATCCTGCCAATTCTTCTAATTCATGCCAATGGCAGGTGGTAGGAGTAGAAGGAATTCCTTGCCAGCTATATGATGGAAAGAATTTCAGAGCTTCTACAATTGCCATTTATATCCCTTGACTACAACATGCATGTAAATGTTTTGGTTGCCACAGCAATTTGAAATCCTCAGATGAAAAGATAAATACAAATAGGCCATTCAGCCTATCAAGCCCACTCTATCATTCAACAGGCTTATACGAGATCCTTGTTTTAATGTTATAATTCTGCTCTCTCCTCATACCCCTTGACACCTTTACTTTCTAGAAATTTCTTCCTTTTTTTATGCAGTGACTATTCTTTACAGCCTTCTGTGGTAGAGAATTGCACAGGCTCACTATTGTTTGAGTGAAGAAATTCTTTCTCATGTCTGTCCAAAATCATCAATGAGGTACCTTGAGACTGTGATTTCTTGTTCTGGTCACCCTAACTATGAAGGGGATCTGTCCAGCTCTGTCAGTAATTTTGTATCACTCAATGAAATTCCATCTTTGTTTTAAATCCCAAAGAATACAGGCCCAATCAATTCAATGTCTCCTCATATGACAAGCCTGACAACCCAGGAATCATTCTGCTGAATCTTCACTGCTCTCCCTCAAATGGCATGTATATCTTTCCTGAGGCAAGGTGATTAAAACTGTGCATGATACTCCAGGTATTGTCTCACTAAGGCCCCATACAGCTGCAGCAAGACTTCCTTGTTCCTTCCTTGTTCCACCTGCACCTCCACACACATCATCTATTGCATCCGCTGTACCCGATGTGGCCTCCTCTATATTGGGGAGACAGGCCGCCTACTTGTGGAACGTTTCAGAGAACACCTCTGGGACACCCGGACCAATCAACCCAACCACCCCTTGGCTCAACACTTTAACTCCCCCTCCCACTCCACCAAGGACATGCAGGTCCTTGGACTCCTCCATCGCCAGACCATAGCAATACGACGGTTGGAGGAAGAGCGCCTCATCTTCCGCCTCGGAACCCTCCAACCACAAGGGATGAACTCAGATTTCTCCAGTTTCCTCATTTCCCCTCCCCCCACCTTGTCTCAGTCAAATCCCTCGAACTCAGCACCGCTTTCCTAACCTGCAATTTTCTTCCTGACCTCTACACCCCCACCCCACTCCGGCCTATCACCCTCACCTTGACCTCCTTCCACCTATTGCATTTCCAACGCCCCTCCCCCAAGTCCCTCCTCCCTACCTTTTATCTTAGCCTGCTGGACACACTTTCCTCATTCCTGAAGAAGGGCTTATGCCCGAAACATCGATTCTCCTGTTCCTTGGATGCTGCCTGACCTGCTGCGCTTTTCCAGCAACACATTTTCAGCTCTGATCTCCAGCATCTGCAGACCCACTTTCTCCTTCCTTGTTCCTATACTCAAACCCTTTTACAACTAAGGCCAACCATGCCATTTGCTTTCTAAGTGTTGATGCATCGACATGCTTGTTTTCAGTGACTGGTGTACAAATACACATAGATCCAATTGTACATCAACCTTTCTAATACCATCACCATTTATTCAATACTATGCCATCCTGTTTTTTTTTATAATTTAGTAGACAACTACACATTTATCCATACATGTATTACAAAGCATCACCACGACGTCTACATTTATAATGGAAATTTTTCATGTGAACGAGGCATGATGCAATTGCAGTTCAACAGCAGTGGGTACTCTATAGTTTTCCAGTTTTGCATCTCCCAATTCCTAAAACTGTAAAGAAAGTGTGATGCTTCAAATAACGCTAGATCTTCAATTCCCAGTTTTCAAAAAGTTTTCCTATTTAACATAAAATTATACAAAGTATTAAAATAACTAGAGAATGTAAGATTTTTTAAATAAGTGCTGACTCGTGTGCCCTGTTCTAATTATTTTCATACTAACAATATAGTATGATGAAGCTGCTCCTTTAACAAGGTGATGCTATCCTTGGCTTTTTTTTTCAGAGAGGTCATAAATGACACAGACTCTGAAAAGTCTGTGGTTGAAGGATTTTAGGGCCAATTTGATAATAGCTAACAGATACTGCCTGAGGCAGAAGGTTTTCAAGTTTTCTTTTAGAAAAAACACCTGTACAATGAAAGGGAAGTGACCAGATCTCCCAGCTCAGCTTTTCTTTGGTTTGGTTCAGTTTTTAGCAGTATAGAGGATCCTCAATCATTCAAATGACACGGGCAAGGAGTGTTTTGTCTGGACAATTTAATGTTCAGATAATTAAATGCAGGATAACACAGTTTAGCCTTGCAATCTTGTCTGGATAAATCTGAAATTCGGATAATCGAATTCCGGATAATCGAGGTTCCTTATAATGTGGAAAAAGCTGCTGGATCTAAAGAAACAGGTCCGGGCTGGTACTCTTTCACAGACTTCTATCCTGTAAGAACCTATGTTTGATTTTATCTTTTGGGCCAAGGGATGTTTTTGGGGATTGTTGCAAGTATATGAAACAGCATCATTAAATTGGGATAATTGGTTAGGTTTTCAGAGAGGTTAGGTTTTTTTGGTATTCTGTTGTCTGTTGTTTGTGTTTCATTCTGTAATTTTGTAAATAAATTCTGTTTTGTTTAAAACTAAGTGGTTTGACCAGTGGTATTTCTCCAGGAATATCACTTTACACCGGCTTAAAATAACTGGCAAAGTTAGAGTCGGGGCTACTTTGTTGAAATGCTTTGAGGGGTCTGGCCTGGTCTACATCAATAGTGTCAGAATTAAAGAAGCTAGTACTTTGTTTCCCTCTGTTGTTTTTCCAGTTTGAAAGTATTCAGATCCTTCTATGAAATAGAACGTCACAGCTCTCCAACCATTGAATACTAGCATATTTAACTGAATATGTCAGACATAAGCAGCTGTAGACCCATTATATTCTGAAAATCCTGTTCCTATAGCATAATAGTTGATGGAGCAAGATAGCGTAATGGAAGCATAACAGATTTAATATTAATTATTATCTATACTCGAAAACCACAGGTGGAGGAGGCCATACCCACCAGCTGAGTATTTGTGGGTAAACTTCCTTTGCCTGCCCCGTAAGGCACACTTCCATTGTACATGATTCAGGTGAACTGTTGTCTGAAGTTATGGTTGCCTGAAGAAGAGCTTCTTAGAACTGTCAGTCAACCAACTAGAGAGCATGTAGCATCTCAGTCCCAGCACAGCCACTTAAAGTCATGGCCACTGCTCAGAGTGGAGCTGTGCCAGACCAGTGCCCCTTGACACATCCAGAGTTCAGCTACATTGGGCTCTGAAGAAGGGGGTGTTGAAACTAGACTTTGACACCATCTTTCCATGGGGCGGACCATGCCACTGGGGGAGATCTGATATAAATGTCCCCTGGTCCCACAGAGCCTGTAGGGGAGGTTACAAGGTTTTACTAGACAGCCACCCCAGAGGGCAAAGTACCTCCTGCTGCCACTGGCAACAGACTGGCAGAGGCAGGAAACCCACAGGCACAACACCCAAACCTCACTAACCTACACCATACCACTCCACTAAGTGTCAAAACAATTTGACTCACCCCCAGGTTTAAATCTCCGATCACTGTACATTTCACAGACATCACTCTATTGTACCTGTATGACACCAATAAGATTGTGTCACAGTCGCAATAGACTACAGGTAAAATTAGTAAGTATCAATCTATTTAGTTAACTGAATTTAACAACAGTCCTCCAATTTGGGTATTGCAACAGAATGTGACTACCTTCGTTGTGACAAAATCACAGTGGATGATTTTCAACAATTTTTTACAGATGGTCAATGGTGTGTCAGAGAAAAAGTTTCCAAGATCCCTTTTGACAAGATGCCTGAAATCAGTTAGAGTAATGTCATACATCAAGTGTCTGTTCAGGAGGGCTTGTTATAGGCTGGCTACTTTGATTTGTTTTTGTAAGCTTGTCATTGATTTCCTTGCCCTGTCTTGACAGATCAGCTGTTAGCCAATATAGATAATTTTGTCTATAGCGGCACTGCCCCGTCTCTAACATACTCTTGTTTTGCAGACTCAACTCTTCTTTTCTTTCTGTTCACTTCTATTTATCTCTTTTTTTGCTCTGGATCGCCACACAACTCTTTTGAGTGCACCATCCTCTCACTCACCACATTGCTGTTTCTCTATGATACCCATTCTGTTATGTACAATTACTATTTTACACCAATGTCTCAATTCAGGTCAATATATCTGTTGCATGTTTACTGTACAGTTCTCCATCACTGTTGCTGAGAGTAAATACATAACCTTTGATTGTGCTGTCCTCTCTCCACAGTGCTGTATGTTCTTTTGCAGTACTCCCATAACTGTTCCTGTTTTAGATGATGGCCATTTCCTTTTTGCTTTGTTATCTATAATTCTGATTCACCTGGTTAATACATTGCAGGTGTTAGGTGCCCTGTGTGAGTCTGTCTGTGCATACACTCCCACACTCACACATGGACCCTCTCACACACATATACCCCTCTACACTCACACTCATACACATTCCCACACTCTCTCACAGACACTCATACCCACCCCCGCATACACATATATACACACACACAAGTTTGTGGGGTGAATTTGTACTTGCAGAATTACCTTTTATTTTGCTCAAAAACTGCATGAATCTATGTAAGAGTCTGTAAATCATTTTTTAAGATTAGAATCAGTCTGAACATTGGGACACAGACAGGCTCACACAGGGTACCTCACACCTGCAATGCATTATCTGGACCAGCATGGCACCTATCGTTAAAGTTCACTTGAGAATGTAACTTTAAGAAAGTTCTGGAATTTACATATGAAAGAACTGAAACCAACATGCGCATTCTATAAGATAACAGACTTAACAAACAATTCAGGTCTTTTTCAATATATAATTTCAGTTACATCACACTGTAAACTTTTGCTATAAATTCTGTGTCCTATGATCTTATGCTCCACAATCACCTGATGAAGGAGCGACGCTCCGAAAGCTAGTGCTTCCAAATAAACCTGTTGGACTATAACCTGGTGTTGTGTGATTTTTAACTTTGTTTTTAAAATTTGAGTTGCATCAAGATTTCTGGAAGGATTTCTGCTGAGAGGCCCAATCAGTCTTCTCAATGTATTTTACCAAAGCTGGCTCATTAATGACTTACACTGTCTTGATTCTGCTTCCACCTTACCATATACCATGCCCTGAACAAATAACCACCCAGTGGATATCCATCAGCACAAGTGCCATCATAATCTTTCCAATAGCTCACACTCAGTCTATCTCTACTATCCATCTCACACCAGGTTCATGTTCTACCTCTGTCACTATTACTTGCAATATATTTCTTCACTCATTATCACCCAACCCAGCTACCACTAACACAAAACCTGCACACTCTCTGTTGCCTAATCACTTACTCAGGATACCTCTCCACTTGTACCAAAAGTCACAGCCATACCACCCTCTTTCATCTCCCTTCACAGTTAATCCTCTTTCATTCCAGAAGGAAAGCAACTCACAAAAGGGCAGAATGACTCAATACAAATGGCAGGCTGACTAACATTTGGCAAATCAACTTATGTGGTGAGTAACCTGACTGTGACCAGCACAAATGGCTGTCTGAACCTGCTTCAGTCCCTGGACTGCTATATGAGGCTGCCTTTGCCTCATTGTGTCCTCCAGGAGATAGTGAGAAGAGCAGATGCTGAAGAAGTCAGAGTCAATAAACTGTGGCAATGGAAAAAGCACAGCAGGACAGACAGCACCTGCCTGACCTGGTGTGCTTTCTCCAGTGCCACCCTTTATCGGCTCATTGTGTCCTCCAGCATCTGAACAACGGCTATCCTCCTTGACTTGTGTGAGGACTGCTGACAAATATGACAATATTCCTTCTTTTGCATCTGTGCTAAATAGAAGACAGAAGTAGCATGAGCCTGGTGTCTCTGGATGAGAGAGCAAAGTACAGAAAGGTGAGGCAAGATAATGCAAGGTTGGAATGCAGTGAGAATCCAGGTAGTCTCAGAGTATGTAAGCATTATAATGGTGAGTGAAGATATTAGGATTGCATCCTGGTCCAGTCCATGATTTTGGTGTGTGACTCTAAACACAGAGTATCCTTGGTGAAGTATTGCAATGATAGTTGCCAATGCAGCCTGAGGAGCAACACTGAAGTGCAGAAGGATTGGAGATATGCCATGAGAGTTCCTAGAGGCTGGAAGATGTTGAATGCCAATTTCTATGAACGTGGAGTTGAGTGGCAGATGCCTACGGAGCATGCCTTGACATATTAGTGCCCAGTGTCCAACCTGAGCACAGCAGTCAGGAAACAAATTCACTCGCTGCTCACCCTGACTTCCATGTTGAGAATTCGCAACATCTAGTTTATTTGAAGCATTTGATAAGGTAGTAAACAGAATATTAATGAAGTGAGTTGTGCCCTTAGCCTGTTGGTATTATCACTGGACTGTTAATCCAGAGACCCAGGAAATGTTCTGGGGACGCATGTTTGATTCCTGCCATGGCAGGTGGGGGAATTAGAATTCAATAAAAGTCTGGAATTAAGAGTCTAATGAAGACCATAAAACAGTTGTGATTGTCAGAAAACACATCTGATTCACTAATATCTTTTCGGGAAGGAAACTGCCATCCTTACTTAGACCTACATGTGACTCCAGATCCACAGCAAAGTGGTTGGCTCTTAACTGTCCGCTGGGAAATTTGAGATGGACAATAAAACCCTCATCCTGCGAACAATTTTTTTTAATATTAACAAGCAATTATCTTCTTTAATTGGAACTTACCTCAGCCTAGTGAGAAATGTGCTTCTCCATTTGTCAGGAGTATAAAAGAGGCTGTGAACATGAAGATTGACTTTCGTGGACTTCCCATCTGAGTCTGCAATGAATCTCGGCCTTGTCCACTTCACTCAGAGCCCTGTAAAATTCTGCCCCATGTTTATTATACACACAGTCTAGTCTTCTTCACTCCCCTTCATCTAAACGTTTATCTCCCTGTGTACTCTTTTATGTTTTTGTCCTCCCTTCCTCTCCGTGAAACTCAGGGATGAATGTTATTTCAGCAGAATGGGTGGAAGTGCTCATGTCTGCCAGGATTTTGTGAAGTTCACAATGGTGGCACAATATTGAAACCTCAATGCCACAGCATTTTCAACATTGCAAACCAAGAACTGGTCTTCTCATCATTATTCCCAAGGAATTGGCCCTGAAAGCAAGTTACCTCCTTGGTTTACCAACAAGGACATGGAGGTGTTAGTGGATAAAGTGGAGGAAAGGAAGGTTGTCATTTCCTTCCTGACTGACTATGGTGGCTACACCACCAGTCTCAGTCTGCCTGGATTGAGACAGCGCCCTGGTTGAAGTATGCTGGATGAACCACATTGTCCAGCATTACAGGGCCAAGATTAATTACCTTCAGTCCTCTGCAAGGGCAAAAGCAATCATCTCAGTAAGGTCTTAAACAGCTGAAGTGGGACATGAGTTGATCCAAGAGCAGGCATGATGATCAGATGAGGCTGGTAGGTTTCTGTTACCAGTTTATTTGGATGTAGGGTAGATGAAGACCATGTCCATGGAGCATGCAATGACATTGTGGTGAAAACAGAGTGGAAGAAAGCAAGAAGCAAGCTGCTACTGTCAAGTTATCACTTTGATTTCCATGTTGATGATTGATGCTGCCTAGTTTCTTGGATGAGAGGAGAATTCAAAACTTCATAGAGTCGAAGCAAGTTTAGCTTATAATGAAATGAAAATGCATGGGGAAACGGTAGCCACTGCTCATTCACGAGAGTCTAATTACACACCATTTGGAAAACTGGAAATTCTTTTCATGATGTTGAGAATATGATATTATCCATTTTTGCCGTATTTTTCTGACTTGTTCACTGTTGTTGACAAGATTCACAGAAGCATAAAATTCCACCCATGTGTGTTTTATGTCCTTTCATTTTATTGCCTTTTCTTTCTGCTCAGCATGGTCACTGTGCTGTACTATTCTGCTTTTATGTCTTCTTGTATTGTACAGTGACAACTTACAGGCAGTCTTCGGGTTGTGAATGGGTTCCATTCTTGAGTGCGTCTGCAACTTTGTGCCCAACACTCTTGTATTAAGCATGTTCGCAATGTTTGTGTGTGTGTTTGAAGTAGGATGATATCGTATTTTTGTTGTGTAAAGAAAACTGTAATATGCTGTTTCATTTTGATCGAGTTGATTATGTTTTTAATTGTCGGGTGACCGCTGCATTGTAAAAATAAACTTATTTATTGCTCCTGACCAAGGCTAGCAGCTGTGTTTGATCAGCATATTTTTGATGTGATTAAGTTTAAGCATATTTTAAGGCTTTTTTATGGGGCTAACCCCTTTTTTGGTGATACAATTTCTATACTCTGTTTTACTGGATTACTTCTTAAGGTTTCTCAACCAGCATTACTTAAAAAGAAGTAGCCTGATCTAACAATATGTTTCTGTTGCAGCCATCATGCAGGCAGAATAAGCATTGACTTCATACACTATGTATGAGAATGTACACTCTCGTATGTGTGATTATACACCTAAAGATACAATGGCCTCATAAAATATCTATGTCCACATCTTTAATCATACAATAGCCTTTTAAAATATAAATGAGTGTATATCTTTCTCTATCGCAATATCATTTAATGTCTGTGCATTCTTATGAAGCCATGAGAAAACACAAAAATAAAAGAAATTGTTATTTAGAACTAAATATCTGTGATTGTTTTTCTTTGGAATTTGTGTTTGTTTTTCTTACCAATTACCCTCCTCAGTTTACCTCAAACTTTGTGTCCTTTTTCCTCCTTGTTTTTATTGTAGTTTTGCCCTCTGTTACTTCAGCCAACTGGTATTGAGGTGCATGTGAGCCTTGAGAGTCACGATCAGTTGGTTTTTGATTGCAGGCAGCATCCTACCTATATATAAGCTGATCTCCAACTGGTGATCACACAACTTCACTTCCAACCAGGTTTACTGCATGGCAATTAGAATTATAAACTTTGGCAAGTTTCCCTGTTTCTAACCCAAAATACTTAGTTTATTCTCAACAGGCCTACACATGATCTTGCTTATTTCAGCTAACTCATTATAGAGTCAGGAATAACCAGAGATGTTCTAGATAACCTGACAGAGGCTTCACCATCTAGATTTTTAACATTTGGTGTAGATATAGATTTTACTGTTCACATTTATCTCATTCAGTATAAACAGATTACTCCAAATTAATCTAAGAATGGTTTCATTAGACTAGATTAGATTCCCTACAATGTGGAAACAGGCCCTTCGACCCAACAAGTCCACACCGACCCTCCGAAGAGCAATCCACCAAAACCCATTCCTCTACATTTGCCCCTGACTAATCCACCTAACACTATGGGCAATTTAGCATGGCCAATTCACCTAACCTGCACATCTTTGGACTGTGGGAGGAAACCGGAGCACCCGAAGGAATGTCACAATTTAGCCTGTTTTCCATATTTATGAGCAGTATCTGTCAATTCTATTGTTGTGGTTCTGTTCGCCGAGCTGGGAATTTGTGTTGCAGACGTTTCGTCCCCTGTCTAGGTGACATCCTCAGTGTTGGGAGCCTCCTGTGAAGCGCTTCTGTGATGTTTCCTCCAACGTTTATAGTGATTTGTACCTGCCGCTTCCGGTTGTCAGTTCCAGCTGTCCGCTGCAGTGGCCGGTATATTGGGTCCAGGTCGATGTGCTTATTGATTGAATCTGTGGATGAGTGCCATGCCTCTAGGAATTCCCTGGCTGTTCTCTGTTTGGCTTGTCCTATAATAGTAATGTTGTCCCAGTCAAACTCATGTTGCTTGTCATCTGAGTTTGTGGCTACTAAGGATAGCTGGTCATGTCGTTTCGTGGTGTTCATGGATGCGGACCGTTAGCTGTCTTCCTGTTTGTCCTATGTAGTGTTTTGTGCAGTCCTTGCATGGGAGTTTGTACACTACATTGGCTTTGCTCATGCTGGGTATCGGGTCCTTCGTCCTGGTGAGTCGTTGTCTGAGAATGGCTGTTGGTTTCACACAAACTGGCTAAAGAACTTCAACAGAAACTGAAACACCTGATCAGCGGATCCAGACACTCTGTACAGTCAACATAAGAATTCTTGGACGTCATCAGAAATGTACACTTAGACAAGGAAGAAACTATGGTCTCATTCGATGTAACGGCACTGTTCACCTCTATCGACAAAACCCTAGCCAAAGAAACAATAGCCAACCTGCTGGACATACAGAACACACAACAAGATGGGGAACCTATCAACAAAGACGGCATACTCAAACTACTGGACCTGTGCATCACAACACACTTCACATTCAACAACCAAATATATGAACAAATCAATGGCACACCCATGGGTTCACCCATCTCTGGACTCATAGCAGAAGCTGTAATGCAAAGACTAGAACAAACAGTCTTACCGCAAATTCAACCCAAACCCTGGGTCAGATATGTGGATGACACCTTTGTAATCATTAAAAACACAGAAATAGAGTACACACACCGGATCATCAATGCCACACTCACAGGAATCCGATTCACTAGAGAGGAAGAAAAGGACAACCAACTCCCATTCCTAGACATGATTTTTCAGAGAACACCGAACGGAGAATTCACCACAAAGGTATACAGGAAAGCCACACAGACAGACCAAGTCCTAAACTACGAAGGCAACCACCCCAACACACATGAAAGAAGTTGCATCAAGACACTGTTCAAAAGGGCCACAACACACTGCAGTACACCAGAACTGCAAAAAGAGGAAGAAGAACACCTATACAATGTATTCCCCAAAAACGGATACCCCCGCAATTTCATCAACAGATGCCTAAGGGAAAGACAACGGAATGAGGACATGCCATAACCCTAAAGACTAGCCACGTTACCATACATTAAGAACATTTCTGAACTGACAGCCAGACTACTACGACCACTAGGACTCATAACAGCACACAAACCAACAGCCATTCTCAGACAACGACTCACCAGGACGAAGGACCCGATACCCAGCATGAGCAAAACCAATGTAGTGTACAAAATCCCATGCAAGGACTGCACAAAACACTACATAGGACAAACAGGAAGACAGCTAACGGTCCGCATCCATGAACACCAACTAGCCACGAAATGACATGACCAGCTATCCTTAGTAGCCACACACTCAGATGACAAGCAACATGAGTTCGACTGGAACAAAACTACTGTTATAGGATAAGCTAAACAGAGAACAGCCAGGGAATTCCTAGAGGCATGGCACTCATCCACAGATTCAAATCAATAAGCACATTGACCTGGACCCAATATACCGGCCACTGCAGCGGACAGCTGGAACTGACAACTGGAAGTGACAGGTACAAATCACTATAAATGCCGGAGGAAACATCACAGAAGCGCTTCACAGGAGGCTCCCAAGCACTGAGGATGTCACCTAGACAGGGGACGAAACATCTGCAACACAAATTCCCAGTTCGACGAACAGAACCACAACAACAAGCACCCGAGCTACAAATCTTCTCACAAACTTGTCAATTCTATTGTTGAATGAGTCAACAGTGTCAAGAGTGTAGTGCTGTAAAAGCACAGCAGGAATTCCTGATGAAGGGCTTATGATTGAAATATCGATTCTCCTGCTCCTCGGATGCTGCCTGACCTGCTGTGCTTATCCAACACTACACTCTCAACTCTGATCTCCAGCATCTGCAGTCTTCACTTTCTCCGAATGAGCCAGCAGCCAATTGTACATACTTCAGACGCTGAAATACCATTCCATATCAAGAAATGGTCTTGTAATCCTGTTCACATTATTTATTCAACTTTATTGTAATATGGGGCATCTGTGTACTTGATTAGAATCTCAAACCAGCAATGTGAAGCCATTGAAAATGTTCAGAAAAGAATTTGTAAAATCATCCTGGCCTTGATTACCATAGTTACTCAGATGTCTCACATAATTGTTGTCTGAGACCCTTCTGCAGGATATTTTTAAGGGTCAATCTGTGTCTCCCTCCACTGCTGTCCCTTAGAGATCTAATTATGAAGCAACAGGGCAAATAAACTTTCTTGTTCTTTCACAAGATCACTGCCAAACACCAAATTCATCATTTGTTTCCTGCAGACAGATCTCCCAGTGACTACCAGCTCCACCTTAAAATCCATTTATCATTATTCATGTTTCAATATTTTACTTGGATTGATTAATTTTAAGCCCTTGATTTGGCCCTTGGCCATGAGGGAATTTGAATTTTACATGAATAAACAATTGATAATTATGATAATAGTAATAGACAATGTCCAGAACATTTCATGGTCAGATTTGCTGAATGTAACTGAAATTCTTGCAATTTGAATCCAATATTTTGCTGCAAGCTCATTAGTATGTCTTGGAGTGAGGAACTGGAAGGGTGCTGAGAGCACAATAGTGAAGGCCACAGAGAGCTGCATTGTAAAGACACGGCGAAAAATATCAAAAAGATAATAACATTTCCAAACGTCTTTAGATAGCTTCAAATGAGTCTCAAAACATTACCAATATTTGACAAGGGCTGAAGAAACAGCATGCTCAGAAGAGATGGTAATAATGAAGGGAAAGTAAACATAAAGAGCTGGCCTCAGTTTAGAAGGAAGCCATAGATTTCCACATCTGACCCACCATCTCCTCAACCATGTTTTTAGCTGCTAAACTAGATATAATATATGGAAAAAAAAAGGCACCTCAGTGGTTAGCACAACTGCCTTAATGCCAGGAACATGGATTCGATACCCTCCTCGAGTGACTGTCTGTGTGAAGTTTGCACATTCTCCGCATGTCTGCGTGGGTTTCCTCCAGGTGCTCCAGTTTCCTCCCACAGTCCAAAGCCATACAGGTTAGGTGAATTGGCCATGCTAAATTGCACATAGTGTTCGGGGATGTGTCGGCTAGGCATTAGTCAGGGGTAAATGTAGAGTAATAGGGTAGGGGAAAGAGTCTGGGTGGGTTATTCTTCAGAGGGTCGGTGTGGACTTGTTGGGCCGAATGGACTGTTTCCACACTGTAGGGATTCTATTATCCTATGATCTGCAGATGCTAGAAATGAGAAACAAAAACAGAAAATGCTGGAGGAACTCAGCAGGTCTGCATCATCCGTGGAGAGAAAGCAGAGTTAACATTTTGTGTCCAGAGACCCTTCTTCAGGAAGCTTTGAAGGGTTGATCCATATTCCTTCCACTGCTGCCCCTCAGAGATCTATATTCCAGAATAATTCTGAATCAACAGAGCAGAGTTTCAGGCCATACTGCCTGATATCTGACCAACACTTTGTAGTTGCTGCAAATGTCCTTCAAGCAGATGAGTCAAATTTGTCTTTGTTCTACTATTTTCTCTCAGACCTTGAAAAGACAGCAACAACATGGTTATTGCATGTTATTTGCAAGCTAGAACGAACTTGACATCATTGGCAGTTTGATAAAACTCAGGATATCAGTGATTCATCTGGTGCCAGGTTTAAGTTGACTTATTTTTTTCCATAACTTAACTACATAGGGTTTGGTTTAATCTCATACATTTGAATTGATCACTTCCGTTACATTTCAAAAAATTCATTTTTATTATTTTATTCAGTAAATAAATGTTCAGTCCCAGAGTTCATTGGAGTTTGGTGACATTTAGCAAGAAAATTCTTTGTCAGCAAAGAAAGGTGTGTTGTTGACAAGAAATGCTGAATAATGAGTCAATTGTCTGTCTCCTAGATAAGAGGGAAGTGTACATAAAAAACAGACAGGATAATGTACAAACAGAGTAGTTAGGAAACATCTTTCAAAGGGATAGCTAGGTGCAACTAGAAGGCTTTAAATAATTTAAGCTTTTTCTCACAATTCATGAAGAGACCGAAACAAAACAAATAACCAAGATTACATTCACTATCCTGAACAAAAACAGCTAATGTGTTTATTTAACTGTACTTGAAATGTTGAGGAGAGCAAGGATCAAGCCAACCCAAAGTATCATTTGCAATCAAGTTGTTGTGAACTCCAAAAGCCTTAAACAAATTATTGGTATTAATGTTCAGTTACTGTTGTTGTGTAGACAAATCCAGTGCCATTATATGCACAAAAAAGTTACAGAAATCAGCAATGGCATAAACCATCAAGTGATCTGTTTTGGTGCTCTTGGTTGATATTTAAATTCTGTCTGTGGCAGAACTCCTCTACTTGTAATTGATGATGTCTTTTACATTCACCAAATCGGGCAAGCAGGGCCTTTTCAAAGGCTTCATTTTAAAGCTGCCATTCAAATGTAATAAACCTCACAGAACAGTACTGCCTAAGCACACATCTAATACTCTGCATTCAAGTCTTGAGAACACAATCTCCTGATTCAGGTAAGAGAGCCACTACCAAGCCAAGATAATAAAGGACATGCAGAAATAATTTTATTGGGTTTTTTTGAGTATTGCTGAAAAAAAGGCAGATTTTGTCAAGTTCATTGTCTCATGAGCACAGTTCACATGTGTAACTATGTAAAAGGGGGAAAAGTTAAGTAATTCTGATTGTTCAGCAAGTAGACTCTGATTGGTAGACATGGCCAATGCACCAGATAATGATGACTGATAAGTAACAACCAACTCTGCATACATTTTGAAACCAGGCAGGTTGAGTCTGATGGATCAAGACATTGTCCTGAGAACTGAGCCAGAACATGGCTGTCATGTCTTTTATTGAGTTGAAACAGATAAGTACATATGCATACAGAGGCAGCATGGCTACAGAGCTGCCTGCCAGTGAAGGCTGGAGCAGGACGCTAGCTTCCACATGTAGTGGGCCCAGTCATAGCAGGGTGTAGCATGGAGCGAGGACTCTGGAGGGAGTATGGTGTGGCTGGTGTAGCCAGGAGCAGAGACTCTGGTGGAAGTATGGTGTGGACTAGTGTAACCTGGAGCAGAACTCTGGTGGGAACATGGTGTGGCTGGTGTAGCCAGGAGCAGGACTCTGGTGGGAGCATGGTGTGAGTTGGTGCAGTTTGGAGCAGGGACTCTTGGGAGAGCATCATGTGGGCTGGTGTAGCCCAGAGCGGGAACTCTGGTGGGAGCATGATGTGGGCAGGTGTAGTGCAGAGCAGGGATTCTGGTGGGAGCATCGTGTGGGCTGGAGTAGCCTGGAGTGGGGACTCTGGTGGGAGCATGAAGTGGGCTGGTGTCGCCAGGAGCAAGAACTCTGGTGAGAGAATAGCGTGGGCTGGTGTCGCCTGGAGTGGGAACTCTCGTGGGAGTATGGTGTGGGCTGATGTAGCCCAGAGTGGGGATTCTGGAGGGAGCATGGTGTGGACTGGTGTAGCGCAGAGCAGGGACTCTGGTGGGAGCATGGTGTGGACTGGTGTAGTGCAGAGCGGGGACTCTGGTGGGAGCATGGTGTGGGCTGGTGTAGTGCAGAGCGGGGACTCTGGTGGGAGCATGGTGTGGACTTGTGTAGTGCAGAGTGGGGTCTCTGGTGGGAGCATGGTGTGGGCTGGTGTAGCGCAGAGTGGGGTCTCTGGTGGGAGAATGGTGTGGGCTGGTGTAGCCCGGAACAGGCCTGGGGCATCGGAGAAGAAAATGTTGGACACTTTTTAAGTTAACATTCTTTACTTTTTATTTAATTTAAGTTAACATGAATGGCACCTATGCATGGCAATGGTACACACTTTACACTGTATTTTATATCGATTACATGTGACAATAAATTATTCAATTTAATGTTCTTTCTATCTACATAGAACAGGGCCTTGTATATTAATATATTTAGATTCCATTACGTCCAATTATGCCACATTGTGAGCATGACTGACCTTCCTAACTGATTGTCAGCATAATTCATTGCATATTCAGGATTAATCAGCAAATGCTGTCCAATCCCAGATTCCGATCTAATGTTGCATGCAGTGTTGCGAGTTTTCCAAGAATAGGCTCGCTTTGAACAGTAAATGCTTGTTTCAAACAACCTAAGAGAAATAAGCATTTTGAAATGTTTCACCAGTCTTGAAGACATATCTGGCATCACATCAGTACTTCACCTTCATATACACATTACTCATTTCTGTGACACACAGAATATCATGCTGGCTTGCTGGTAGCACCTTGTTAAACTAAAAGAATGTGCCCTGGTACTGCATGTTGGCTCTGGATAGTAACATCACTTGCTGCTCAAACCTGAGATATTTTACCTTTCTGAGGAAAACTTGGCACTTTTCCCCAAAATGAATGCTTGTATATTGTTTATGAGCTGAGGCAATATGCAGCAAAAGGCAATCTTATTGGGGTAACTGCTATCGCAAATGATGCCTCAAGAGAGCCTTATTTGAGGTTCCATGGTTGTACAGTGAAATGACCTAATGACAAGGCTTTCAATCACTCCAATGATGAAGTACATGAAACCGTAAGAATACAACATGAGTAAGTAGTAGGAGAGAACCTTCAATGATTGTTCAACTATCCACGGGTACCCCTCTTTGGAGGGGTGGGCAGATGAATGTTGAGAATGATGCAAATGCTGGTTAAAATGCTCTTGCATTTGTATGGTACAGTATTTGAATATCACCACCTTCAACAGCTGATTCCATTCTTTCAATACTCCACAGAATCTCTGGACCCACAACATGAGACTAAGAGCCACAAAATTAAGGATATTTGAAGATAGAAGTTGATTGGCAATGTAAGAAAAGGAATCTCTTCACAGATATTTCAATTTTAACCATTTCCTTTGCAACTAGCCCATAATTTTAGCAATCTTTGCCATATCAAATTGCTTTCCTCAGCCATATTCCTTTGTTTCAGTTTGGCATTGATCACTTTTAAGTAGATCTCAGGGTCTGTCCTGCAGTTTTCTCAATGCATTGTGCTAGAAGGTATCTGAACTCTATCATTCAGCTACAAACCTCTGAGCCAAATGGAGAGGAAGAGATCAGAAATGCTGCATTCTGGGATATGGTAAAAAGACCATAGTCTCCTGTCCACCGTCTGGCAATCTCCAAGTCAGCAGCAATAAAACACTTTGCAAATCCATATTCGGTTGCAATTGACTTGGTTGAAGTTTGAACTATTTAAACTTCAGATGTACATAATTCAAAATTTGAAATGGAATTTTAACATTGAACTAAAGCATTTGAGAGAGTAGTACACTGAGGCAAAAACAGGTCCCAGCCTCAACATCCCACTCAAAATGAAAGCATTAGAGTCCTAGAGGACACATTGATGTGTAACCACGAGAGGGATAAGGTACCTGGATGAATAGATGGACAAAGAAAACATATCTAATTTCGTCTCTTCCTAAGAGAATAAAAAAATGAAACACGCTAGTCTTCCCTGGCACCTGCAAATAAAAACATAGAAGCCAGTGAAAGATGTAGGAAATGTTTGGCAGCAGCAAAATGCATGCAAAGATGGGAAAAATATCCACAACGTGTGTGCAATATTACTTTCTCAAATGAACAGGCAGAATTGATTCAGATTTGACATTCTGTTCACAGCTCTACTCTAAAATGTTCACGCCACATTTGCACCATTTGTTACAGAGATACCAGCCAAATATCAATTGCCTTTTCTGTAGAGCTAGTGCCCACGTGTCCTGGCATATTTGCAGCCTGGAAACCTGCAATCAGCACTTTGTTCAACATCCTGATATTGGTGATGAGACTGATAGGTGAAGCAAACTGTAGGAATTATAGATAAGTTCCTATTAATTTCTTGTCATTGGCATTTTGGACACCGCTATATTCATTAGAGGATGAGAAATACCTTTCATTCTGCAGATAGAGTCAGAGTTATGCAGTAGGAATCCTTTGGTCCAAAATGATCATCTTCCTAAACTAAACCAGTCTTACCTGCCTGCAATTCACCCATATTCCTCCAAACCTTTCCTATTCATGAACTTATCTAAATGTCTTTTAAACTTTGTAACTGTACCTGCATTGATCACTTTCTCTGACAGCTTATTGCACGCACGAACTATCTGAGTAAAACAATTGCCCCTCATGTCCTTTTTAAATCTACCTCCGCTCAACTTAAAAATATGCCCCTAGTTTTGAACTCGCCTACCCAGGGGAAAAGACCTTTGTCATTCATTTTATCTATGCCCCTAATGTTTTTACAAACCCCAGTAAGGTCATCCCTCAAGCTCCTATGCTCCAGTGAAAAAGTCCCAGCTTTTCCAGTCTACTTTTATATTTCAAACCCTCCATTCCTGGCAACATCCTGGCAAATCTTTTCTGCACCCTCTCCAGTTTAATAATGCCCTTCCAATAACAGGATGAATAGAACTGCATAGAGTATCCCAGAAAGGACTCCTCCAAAATCCTGTATAACCTCAACATCACGTCCCAACTTCTATCCTCAAGGTCTGAGCAATGAAGACAAGTGTGTTCAATGCCTTCTTACTACGCTGTCCCCATGTGATGCAAACTTCAAAGAAATATGCTCCAGAACACTTGAGTGTCTCTATTCCACAACACTACCCAGGGTGCTACTATTAATATTGTAAGTCCTGCCCTTGTTTGTTTTACCAAAATCCAATACCTCACATTTATCCAAATTAAACTCCATCTGCCGTTCCTTAGCCCATTGACCCAATTGATTATGATCTCTTTGTAATCCTAGATAACCTTCTTCTCTGCCAACAATCCCACCAATTTTGGTGTCATCTGGAAGGTAACTAAGCATGCCTCTTATATTCTGATCCAAACCATTTATATAAATGACTAACAGAAGTGGACCCAGTACCAATCTCTGTGGAACACTGCTGGTCCCAAGTCTCCAGTTGTTTTATGTTGCCCACCAGCATCCTCCATCTCCTGCCATTAATCCAATTTGTATCCAATTGACAAGATCAACTGAATCCCAGTGATCTAACTTTACTAATTAATGTACCATGAGGAACATTGTCAAAGGTTTTACTCAAATCCTAGTAAACAACATCTGCTGTTCTGCCTTCATCAATGTTTTTGGTTACTTCATTAAAAAACTCAATCAAGTTTGTGAGACCTGATTTTCCTCACATAAAGCCATGTTGACTATTCCTAATCAATTCCTGATGAAGGACTCCTGCCTGAAACGTCAATTTTCCTGTTCCTCGGATGCTGCCTGACCTGCTGTGCTTTTCTAGCACCACTGTAATCTTATCCCTAATCAAGCCTGTCTCTCGAAATGCGTGTAAATTTTAGCTCTCAGAATCACCTCCAACAACTTACCCACCACCAATGTCAGACTCACAGGTCTATTGTTTTCAGGCTTTTCCTTACAGCCTTTCTTAAATAATTGCACAACATTAGCCACCCTGCAGTCCTGTGGTACTCCAGCCATGTTTATAGATGATACAAATACTTCTGCATCTTTGCTTTACTTGTTAAGAAAATGCTTTTGTTTTCATTGATGCAACCTAACACTAGTCCAGCTAATCGGAATATTTATAATTCTTTATTTATATTGAGACCTTGTTCTGTAACCTAGGCTACCAATACTGAATGTGTGCAAACTAATGAATGACTCCTCCACATATTCTGAATCATTTCAACAACGTAAAGATCAATTAGTATTTCTGTGTGACCATTTATCCAATTGTCTGTGAAGGAATATTAACCTTTCCTTCAGATTTAATATTGCATCATTTCTTTCATTCCCAATGATGAGCTTTATGACTCATACAGACCTACAAGGTCACTGACTAATCCATCCCAGTTAACTAATTGTTGTTAAGATAACTGTCAGTTCAATATTTCAACACTGGCATACATTAAAGTTCTCTTTCCAATGATTATCTGATATTGCATATTACTGCCCACAATCAGGACAGGGTCAGATTCAAACTACCCACCTACACCCACCAACTTGGCCCTGCCCTCACTCGCAACTTAAATTGAAACAACAACGTTCAGAACAGGACTAGCCATATTAAAAACTGTGGCTATAAGGGCAAGTTAAATGCTGGGAATTTTGTAGTGAGTAACCTACCTCCTGTCTCCCAAATACCTGTTTGCCATCTACAAGACATTAATCAGGAATGTGGTGGGATAATCCCCTGAGTTGGTGCAGATGCAACACTATGTAAGAAGGTTTCCACCATCTAGGACCAAACAACCCATTTGGCAGATGGAATACAATGTGGGAAATTGTGAAGTCATGCACTCTGGTTGGAAGAATGGAGGCATGGATTATTTCTAAATGGAAAGAAAATTCAGAAATCTGAAGTGCAAAGGATTTGGAAGTCCTCGTCCAGGATCCTCTTAAGGTGAACTTGCAAGTTCAGTCGGTAGTTAGGAAGGCAAATACAATGTTGGCATTTATTTTGAGAGGAGTACTATATAAAAGGGGCAGCATGGTGGCTCAGTGGTTAGCACTGCTGCCTCACAGCGCCAGGAATCCGGGTTCGATTCCTGCCTCGGGCGACTGTCTGTGTGGAGTTTGCACATTCTCCCAGTGTTTGCGTGGGTTTCCTCCGGGTGCTCTGGTCTCCTCCCACAATCCAAAAATGTGCAGGTCAGGTGAATTGGCCATGCTAAATTGCTCATAGTGTTAGATGCATCGGTCAGGGGTAAACATTGGAGAATAGGTCTGGGTGGGTTACTCTTCAGAGGGTTGGTGTGGACTTGCTGGGACGAAGGGCCTGTTTCCACACTGTAGGGAATCTAATCTAACATAAAAGCAGGAATGCACTTCTGAGGTGTTATGAGGCTCTGGTCAGACCACATTTACAATATAGTGAGCAATTTTGGGCCCCATTCCTCAGGAAGGATGCACTGGCCCTGGATTGGGTCTCAAGGAAGTTCACACAAATGATCCCAGGAACGAAAGGTTTAACATATGTGGAACATTTGAGGACCCTGAGACCATACTCGATGGAGTTCAGAAGGATGAGGTGGGATCTAACTGAAACTTACAGAATACTGAAAGGCCTGAATAGAGTGGATGTTGGGAAGATGTTTCCATTAACAGGAGAGCAGGAGAGATTAGGACCCAAGGACACTGCCTTAGAATAAACAGAAGCCCCTTTAGAATAAAGATAAGGAGAAGCTTCTTCAACCAGAGAGTGATGAATCAATGGAATTCATTGCCACAGAAGGCTGGGGAGGCCAGGTCATTGAGTACATTTAAGACAGAGATAGATAGGTTCTTGATTGTTAAGGGGATCAAAGATTACAGGGAGAAGACGAGAGAATGGGGTCAAGAAATTTACCAGCCATGATTGAATGGCAGAATTGGCTCAATGGGTCGAATGGCCTAATTTCAGCTCCTATATCTTATGATTGGTACCCTAACCACCACCTTTAAAATTCAGTCCTTCCACTTCTGACACATAGTGGCATAAATGTGTACCATCTAAAAATGGACCAAGCGAAACCTCATTTGACATCACCTTTCAAGCCAGCTATCAACCACCTAGAAGGACAGGGGCAGCAGATGAATGTGAATACCACCACTCGCAAGTTCCCCTCCCAATCACAGAACATCCTCACCTGGAGCTACATCCTCACCTGGGTGGCACGGTGGCACAGTGGTTAGCACTGCTGCCTCACAGCACCAGAGACCCGGGTTCAATTCCCGCCTCAGGCGACTGACTGTGTGGAGTTTGCACATTCTCCCCATGTCTGCGTGGGTTTCCTCCGGGTGCTCCGGTTTCCTCCCACAGTCCAAAGATGTGCAGGTCAGGTGAATTGGCCATGCTAAATTGCCCGTAGTGTTAGGTGAAGAGGTAAATGTAGGGGAATGGATCTGGGTGGGTTGCGCTTTGGCGGGTCGGTGTGGACTTGTTGGGCCGAAGGGCCTGTTTCCACACTGTAATCTAATCTAATCTAAATTATTGGTCCATCATTGTCACTGGGTCAAAATCCTTGAACTCCCTTATTATCAGTGCTGAATCCTCACAACTCATTGATTCCAGAAGACGACTAACAGCCATCTTCTCCAGGCAACCAGGCATGGGCACAGTGATACCCACTTCCCCTAATGAATAGAAGAAAAACAACTCCCAATACTCACTGAAAACACATTGGTTGCTCATAGTTAGCACCATTTACTGGAAGATAGCCAGGCACTGTTGGCAGCCATGGACTTACATCACAGCGTTCGTAGAAGAAAAATGAAGAAAAGCTTACATTTCTGTCGTACCATTAATGAGTTGCAGGTGTTTAACAATGCTTTACAATTTATCAGAACCTTCTACCAGTCAAAATTACAGACAAATTAAACCATTTAAAATATTTCACATTTGTATTGATTCATAAAATCTAAAATTCAGATAAATGGAGTTTTCAGTACTGTAGTTCAATGATCCCTAATATAAATTACTTTTAACTGTGCTAAAATTAGAATTTTTATTTTTAAATGATACCGTAGTAATATCCATTTAAGTTACCTTTTGCCACATTAAAGTTTTTCAAATTACTTCATATAGTGATTACTTGTGAAGCTTATTGACTATCACCATGTCAGCAAACATGTCCAGCAAATTTAATTCAGTGTTCCTACACAAAAAAAATCTTCAAATCCACACACTGCTGCTGCTGAAAGAGCTCAGGGTTAATCAGACTGTGAAACAATGTGATAGTAAATTACACCCTCTAGAGGGCAGCCTTGTCTAAGCAGACATACCTCACTTGCTGCAAAACATTCCTAGTCAGGCTTTGTTAAGCCGACAGCATTTTTTTCACATTAAATCCAAATTTAGTATTGATCTGCAATTTATATTGTTCATTTCCATGTTCACACTTTTGAGTGCGCTATTTCATAACAAAATGCAAGATTTAGTCACTACTTCATAAACAGTTGCTTCTCACTGGGAGAATTACCGGTTTCCTATAAATCCTATACAGATACGTTCGGTTTCACATTTTGCAAAAGCCCGGGTGGGGCAGGAGAGAGGAACAGCACTGTTAAATCTTAATGACATTTATAAATAAAGCCTCCACATCATAACTGTCTTCAGAACAGAATAAAAATGAAACCTCTCTTATCAGATTTGTGGACAACTCACCACATTTAAATCAGCTGTTTTTTTCTTCAAAACTGGATTGCTGAGTAATGCAAACACTTAGGCAGAAATTGTTCTTTTTCATAAGTCTTCTACCACCCTCCATTGAACTACCCTTTGTACAACCCTCCCAAACCTTCAATTACTGGAATCAATATTTGAACCACCTGACATAGCCTCTGCACAAGATCTTCTATTTCACCAACTCCTCCTCTGGTTTCAAAATTATTTTTAAAACATTCTGCTTTGTGCTTGCTTTCACCTCCTCCATTACTCATCCCCATTTTTTTGTTCCTGTTTGCTGTCCACCTTTTCCTCAGTCCTCCTGTAAAGAATTGTAGGATATTTATATATTAAAAAAAAGAGTAGAAATGAAGATTTAGTAAATGGAGAAATTGTGTACTATCACTTCTCTTTTTTTAAAAAAAGTGCTATTTTCTTTGTGGTCACTCATCCTGAAGTATTGTACATTGGCAGAAGGACATTTGATAAGCATCTACCATAACCACCAATTTGTAACAGGAGTTTAGATTAGATTAGATTAGATTAGATTCCCTACAGTAAAGAAACAGGTCCTTTAGCCCAGCAAGTCCACACCGACCCTCTGAAAAGTAACCCACTCAGACCCATTCCCCGACCCTATATTTTACTTCGACTCATGCACCTCACACTATGGGCCAAGCATGGCCAATTCACCTGGTCTGCACATCTTTGGATTGTGGGAGGAAACCAGAGCACCCGGAGGAGACCCACACAGACATGGGGAGGTAGCTTGCTTTGAGATAACATTTGGAACATCCCAAAGCAAATCGCAAGACAAAATCTG
Organism: Chiloscyllium plagiosum; assembly: GCF_037043375.1. Taxonomy (NCBI): domain Eukaryota; kingdom Metazoa; phylum Chordata; class Chondrichthyes; order Orectolobiformes; family Hemiscylliidae; genus Chiloscyllium; species Chiloscyllium plagiosum. The sequence goes on from NW_028270149.1 coordinate 62,757,406, forward strand.
ACAACAAATCATGTAAGGAGATAAATGAAAAAGGCTTGGACAGAAGTTTTGACAAGAGTCTCAAAGAAGAAATGAGAGGTGGCATGGCAGAAAGAGTCAGCAAGGAAATCCCAGTGAGGCCAAGGAAATCAGGCTAAACATTGGCCAGATGTGGAAGAATAGAAATTTCTCAAAGAATATAGAGGAGATTACAGATATAGGGAAGAACAAGGTCAAGCAGAGGTTTGACAAGGATGAGAAATTGATCAGCCGTTAATATTGGTCAGTGTGGACATGGATGAGCTGAATATTGAGTAACGATGCAGACAGCAGAGTTTTTGATAAATAGAATTTTACCTGGAAGGCTGGTCAAAACAGCACTGGAAAATCAAGTCTGGATGTAACAAAAATATCGGAAAGGGTTTTTTGAAGAGCTGACAGGCAGTTGTTAAGGGCAATGATGTTGCTATGGAATATATGAACTTCCAAAATACATTTGATATAATGCCACAGAACAGATTTGTGACCGGAAGTATAGTTCATGGAGACAAAGGAATAGTAACAATATGGATACAAAACTGACTAAGCCACAGGAAACAGAGGGTTACAGTTTATGGATTTTCTTTCAGGTGGGAAGAAGATTTATGAAAAAAGAGTCTGCCTGGGGACAGTGCTGGGACACACACTTTTCCTGATATATATTAATGATCAATACCATGGTGTGCTATACACAATTTCAAAATTTGGGAATGGTACAAAATTTGCAAACGTGATAAATTGCGAGGAGGTTCGTTTAACAATTTCAAAAGGACATAGACAAGTTAGTGAAGTAGATGAATGATTTGCAGACAATTATAAATAAAGAGTACGACTGTAAATGTGGTGCAGAAGCAGAAAGACCGAGGTCTACATGTATTTTAATTATCAATAGAGGCAGGAAAGGTTAAGAAAGGTTAAGAAAGCAGTCATATGGCTGTGCAGGCTTTATCAATAGCAATATAGACAACAAAAGCAATCAAGTTATGTTTAACTGGTAAAGGATACTATTTTGGCCTCTGCTGGATTATTGTATCCAGTTCTGGACATCTGAGTAAGGGTGTAAACGTATTAGAGAGACTGCAGAAGGGGTTTGTGAAAATTCTTCCAGGGATGACAATTTCAGCTACAAAGATAGATTGGAAAAATTGGGAGTGCTTTGTTTGCTGAAGAGAAAGGTAAGTGAAGATGTGACAGAGGTATTCAAAGTCAAGAGATGTACAGACAGTGTAGATTGGGAGAAAATGTTCCCACTTGTGAAAGGATAGAGAACAAGTGGGCACTAATTGAAAGAAGAAAGAAGAAGCAGTGAGATGAACAAATGTTTTCTCACGTGGTTAGTGGTTATTATCTGGAATGCACAGAATTGTGCTGGAAGAAGGTGGAGTTTAACACTTAAAAGCATTTATTTCAAGAGGAAGAGTGTGTAGAGTTATTGGGAGAAGGCAGGAGAGTGATATTGAATGATATGCTCACTTAGACAGCTAGTACAGACATGATGGGCTAAATGGCCTCCTTTAGTGCACTAATAATTTTGTGAAAATGTGAGCAGGAAGCTGTTTCTGCTTTGAACTTGGAGACAATCGGTTACTATATGCTGCCACCTTATGCTTGGGGAGAAATTAACTCAAATAATTTCACTAATGCAAAATAGATATGAAAAGCATGTTGGTGTAATGTTCACCATCCTTGGATTGAAATTAAGTGCTCAACTAACCTAGTCTAAGAAAAGTGTTTCTATTATTTCAGTAAATTAAATATTTTAATAAGCAAAATGCTGCTTTAATAAGGTATGAAGAAATTCAGTAAAGTTGCCATTTATTGCTTTCTTGCCAGTCTATTAACTGTTCTAATAAAATTGCTCAGTACTACTTTGGGGTGTCATGGTTACCTTTCTTACTGATGTGTGGAGAGGCTGGAGAAGCTAGATGGTCAGGACAATGTCAGCACACACTCATTATTCACTCTTTCCTCTGAATCAGAAAGGTGTAGGGTCATGTCATTCTCTAGAGTTTTATGCACAAAACCCAAGCCTGACAGGCTGTTGCAGCAAAGATGGAGTGCTGTACTGTCAGAGGTGCCATCTTTCAGAACTCCTCTAACTCTCTCAGATGGGTGAAAAAACAAATTTCATGTAACTACTTCAAAAGAGAACAGGAAAGTTGTTCCTAGCCAATAGTTATCTCTTAATCAACACAATAAAAACAAATAAGAAAATCTCAACACAAAAGGGTTAGTATTTGAATGAAAATTTACAGGACTATGTGGAAAATCAGGGGCATGGAATTAATTGCATAGTTCGATCAAAGAGCTGGATGTGATGTATTAAGTTGAACCTTAAGCTGCACCTTTCCACAATTTCATGGCGGGTCAGTCACCAGGCCAATAGTTATCCATCACTATAAAACTGCTCACTTTTGCCTCTACTTCTCACATGCTGATACCTTAATTCTCACCTCCAGAAGCAAAATGCTATGGATATTGGATATCATAAAAACAAGAAAAACTGAAACCTCAGCACTTCAGGCAGTAGAGAGAAACAGAGTTAATGCCAGGTAAATGACCCTTTATTAGCTTTCTGATGGTAGATGAACTTTGTTTCTCTGCACTGCCTAACTTGTTGAATTGTACCAGCACTTTTTAATATTACCCCACCTACAGAAACTCACATGTATTTTAGTACTTTGATATTTTCCAAGCGACCCGGAAGGGGAAAAAAAAGAACATTAAAGTTTGGAAATGATGCATTCAGGTCTAACCTGTATGCAAGAGTTTCAGTATGATAAGTACCACTCATTTCCAAACATTATTCTTATTTTTTGCTCTGTTTTCTCACTTGAAAAAAATAGAAGTTCATCAAATTGATAATACTCTCGCAGTCCATTCAATCTGTTCAATCTACTTACTTCAGGTTATTCATGTCAATATTTACCTTTCATGTAAACAAACATTGTCTTAATCACATTTACCCCTCTTGTTCCCATTATTGCCACAATATATTTTTCCTTCATTCAATTTAATTATACATGTTGCCATTGTTTATGCCCCAGTCATTCACCCTGATCCGAATTTCAGTTTATGTTCTGTATGTCCAGCACTTGACTAATCTTGTTGATTTGTTTTGGAAGTAGTACCAGAGAAAATTGATAAAGTCATGGATGCAAGTGATCTGAATTTTCAAAAGGTCTTTGTTAAGAATGATGATGTCAGAGATTATGGTGGCCAGAGACAGGAGGTAAACTGGATTACCAGCTGGCTTCAAAACAATTACCCTACATCACAGAAGAAACACAAAGAATACTTGTGACTCAAATATGAAGTTCTGAGAATGCCTGTCAACAAGATTGAGTGGTGGGTAGAGAAGGCCAATGAAGGTCTCTGACATGCTCAACTATTTCCAGGCAACCTTAGACCATCTCTTGTTCAAAATCAAACAATCTTGAAGATAGTAGTACGCCCCTCAAAGATGGTATAAGCTCCCAAGTTTTTTGGAAAGAGCATTATCAGTTTCAGACAAGCCTCTAGCAGTTTGATAGATTAACTTTGGGTATATGCCAACACTTGCTGACAGACTTTCCAAAAGATGAAGTACAACAAGGTTTGTGTCTGGACAATGTTTCTGCAGAGATCAATAAAAATGGGTGACATGAACACTTGCTCAAACTTTCAGACTTTATAAAAATTAAGAAAGAAGATGTACTACCTCCCAACTTCCACAATACCGTTATTGTTATCTTATTTTAAGAAGGGTGCTAAATCAATGCCATCACTGGAGTACTGTCAGGGTTAATGGCCTTTGTGGTATCCAGTGCCTTCAGTTGATTTTTGATATCATGTGGAGTGAACTGGATTGGCTGAAGGCTAGTATCTGTGATGGTAGGGACCACAGGAGAAGGCTGAGATATGAGGTACTTGGATTTCTGGCTGAAGACGGTTGCAACTATTACATCCTTGTCTTTTGCTGGGCTCCCTTTCATTGAGGAAGGAGTTGTTTGTGGAGCCTACTGCTCCAGTTGTTCAGTTGTCCATCACTGTTGATGACTGGATGTGGCAGAACTGCACAGCTCAGGTCTAATTCATTGTTTGAGGGATCATGTAACCCTCTCCATATAATGTGCTGCTTCTGCTAATGATATGCAGTAGTTCTGTATTGTAGCTTCAACATACTTTGAGGTATGTCTGGTATAACTCCTACCATGTTCTCCTGCACTCTTCATTGAATCAGGCTCGTGGCTTGATGATAATTGTAGAGTGGAGATATGCCAGGCCATGAAGTTACAAATTGTAGTTGAATATAATTCAGTGCTGATGCCTCATTATGCCTCATGAATGCATAGTTTTGAGTTGCTATATCTGTTTTAAATCTATCCAATTTAGCACAGCGGTAGTGTTGCACAGTGGGTTGGAGGGTATCTCATTGTGAAGGTAAGACTTCACTGCAAAGTCTATGGTCAGTCCAACTAATAAGGTAACTGATAGATTCATTTGCAGCAGGTAGCTTGGTATGGACCTTCACAGTTGAGCAATTTGGACCCCCTTTACTCTATAGCAATCAAACAACCCATGTTTGTTATCAAGAGTATTTCAAAATTGATCATATGACTACTTTCATTTCATCATGAATTGAAGATCCAATTCCAAGAGATGGTAATCTCATAAATGCCATCATTATTTTGGAATCCGTTGCAGAGAATTTTCTTGGCACTTAATGCAGCACAGTGGCTCCATGGTTAGCACTGTTGCCTCAAAGCATGAGGGTTGGGGGTCCGATTCCACCCTTTGGTGACTGTCTACGTGGAGTTTGCACATTCTCCCCATGCCGGCATGGGTTTCCTCTGGGCATTCCAGTTTTCTCCAATATTCTAAAGATGTGCAGATTAGGTGGATTGGCCATGGGAAATAAAGGGTTACAAGTAGAGGGTGAAGGGTTGGATCTGGGTGGGATGTTCTTCAGAGGATTGGTATCAACACAATGGGCTAAATAGCCTCTTTCCACACTGTAGGGTTTCCATGATTCTATGAATTCAGGACTCATAACTGTTTCAAGGGATTTATCCTGCCCCTTGCTTTGACCACTTTTATTTCTGAAGCAGAATTTTTGACTCATGTCCTCTAACTTGAATGCCGTTTTTAGCGTCATTCCAGTAACATTAAACATTTCATTTACAATTCTAAAAAATGCACTGATGTGACAAAGTGCATTTCTCAATTTGAATTCATCTTTGCCTCATTTGCTTCCTATATTTTTCGGTCTCCAATCAATCCTGGATGCTGATACACCAACCTCCTCCTTTTGACACCAATACACTCATCCCCCTATCCTATTGACTATTTGCATAAAAATAGCATGCAAGGGTAGAGGGGGAAAGCAGGAGATTGACAATAGGTAATGATGCTCATTTAAAGTTTCATTGCGGACGGAAGATTTCTGTAATTGTGTCTACATCAAACTTCCATCCCTCAGTATATCAATCTCAAGGATCATCTCCTCATTTGCAAAACTCTTTCAGGTTTGCAGCATCACTCACTCATGATCTGTTTGGCAGAAAATATCAGACTGTATCGTCCAAGTCAGCAAATCCTTCCACTTCCATCGGGTAACCACAGTTTTTTTTTAATCTCTCAGAACTATTTTCATTCACGTTCTCATCCTTTAAAATTCTCCGTAAAAATCTTTTCTGCAACTCTCATTACAGTTCTTCCAGCCCAGCTTTAACATCTCTTTTGCAATGATTTCCTTTGCCTTTGTGAAACTCTCTGAGACACTTTTCCATGTAAAGGGGGACATATAAATGGAAATATATTCATGTAAGTTACAGTTGCTGTAAATTGCCAGTAAAGTAGAACTGTTAACAGTTTGAAACAACATGCAAATTCAAGGGAAAAGGATAGCAATCAAATAATCTCCCATTATTCAATAACCTGCAAAAACTTGCTACGGTTAATGGAAATAAGATAGGATTCTGATGTACAAGGTTGACATAAATTCAGGCATGTCTTCACTTGACTCGCAGCTGTGTTGCAAAAATGATATTTGTTGCTTGATTGGTGCATGGCCTGGAATTGTTTTAGTGTGTGTTTATGATATTAGACAAGGTCAATAGACTACAAGATGTTTCTTTAAATTGTATTTATTAATAACATATAAATGATATACCCCTCTGCTTTCAACTGTTCTAGTTCTGTCCTGCTCACAATCGCCCTCGAATGACTACTGAGGTCATGGTTATAACACTACATATCTCACAGGTTCAAGTGAATATCTGTTCAACCATATATCCATATGATTGACCCAGATCCCTGCTGTTAAGATGCCAACACTTCCAAATTATCTGGGAAGCTCTCAGAAAAGGACATTGGTCTCCTGGGAGCTGCTGCAAGATTTCATTGTTTTAATTTCCCACTGCAGCGATAACTCTTGGTCTCCCCATGCTGCTTCATTAACTGTACTCTGCAGAAAACTGGGCTGCCTTAATTTATCTTAAATTTGCAAGTTGCGCCCCATTTATTGGAGGGAGACTTTCATAAGGCCCGGCAAGATTTCTTGCCATGTCTTAACAAAATGATATATTGACTACATATCATGCCCCACTGGCTCATCTCACATCTGATTCAAGCCATAATTTACCACATGCCATCCCCTGAACAACTCAACACATAGCAGATATCCCTGCACCCAGTGTCAGCTTTAACAGCCCATTATGGACCTGGACAGGCACTGTCAGTCCAGAGATGCCCTGTCTGGGCCATAATATTTGCCCAAACATGACAACAGGTGGAATACCCCACTTTGTGGCAGGCAGCTGGATGGCCTGCTAGATGGAGTGGTGCAGGTGCAAGACTTACCCTTCCACCAGAGCCAGCAGTGGAAGCCATGACACCAGACCATGCCAGCTTCATTCAAAATTGCCACTCAAGGTAATTGCAGCCTCAACTGTGTAGGGAGAAGGTCAGTGACCTCATCCACTCTGCCAGCGTAAATGCAGCCATCCTTGATTCTTTATATTTACTGTAACGCTGTTAATATGCCAACTTCCCCCACCTCCCACTAATGATCATGCTTTACTACTCTCACTAATACCTGCAACATCTTCCCTCCCTCACTGTCACCCACTCATGCCCCCTCACCACTAACCCTGCATCTGCGATGCCTAATCCCAGGTTCAAGAAACATCCCTAACTGCACCAAGAAAAATAGTTTGATCTCCTTGAATACCTGCCTCTTACTCGTTCCACAAGGAAAACAGCCCATGAAAATGTCAGACAGAGAGTGGGGCTGTATAACATTTGGTTCCTCACCCCCTTATGTGGACAGTGTCCTGACTCTGACTTCCTTGCACAGTTCACTGGCCATGTCCAAGATCCAGGATTGGTTTTGGAGGCTGCCCATGACATATTGTGTCAGGACTCCCTGACTGCAGGATATCTCCATTGACTTGACTGAGGAACTGCTGACAACCACGATATGCTTGTTGACTTTGTGTCTCCATTAAACCGAGAAGGCAGTACAGTCTCGGTTTCCTTCCAGCAAGACGGTGAGAAGGTGGGCTTTTGAGCCCAGGGCTCGTTAGAGTTAATAGAGATGTACAGCATGGAAACAGACCCCTCAGTCCAACTCGTCTTTGCCGACCATATATATTAATTAATCTAGTCCCATTTGCCAGCATTTGGCCCATATCCCTCTAAACTTTTCCTATTCATATGCCCATCCACAGGCCTTTTAAATGTTGTAATTGTACCAGCCTCCACCACTTCCTCTGGCAGTTCATTCCATACATGCACCACTCTATGTGTGAAAAGGTTGCCCCTTAGGTCCCTTTTAAATCTTTCCCCTTTCATCTTAACCGATGACCCCAAGTTTTGGAGTCTGCTACCCTGGGGAAAAGGCCTTAGCTATTCCCCCCAACTATGCCCCTCAACCTCTATTACTTCACCCCTCAGCCTCTGACGCTCCAGGGAAAATAGCCCCCACCTATTCAACATCTCCCTTTAGCTCAAATCCTCCAACCCTGGCAGCATCCTTGTAAATCCTTTCTGACCCCTTTCATGTTTCACAACATCCTTCTGATAGGAGGGAGACCAGGATTCTTTTCATTTTTTTCTATACTTTATTGTTATCCTTTCCTTTTTTCACTCTTTTATCTTACTCACCTCGTCGCAGTGACAGCATTGCCAGCAACGAGTAGGCCCTGCAGCACAAACTTGAATAGGTCCAGCAGCACAGACTTGAGTGGGCCCAGCAGTACAGACTCAAGTAGGCACAGCAGCACAGAACCTCATCACCTCAGGAGATCTCCCACCCACAGCTTCCAACCTCATAGTCCAGGAACCACGCACTGCCCGGCTCTACCTCCTTCCCAAGATCCACAAGCCTGACCACCCTGCCCGACCCATTGTCTCAGCATGCACTAAACTCATTTCTACCTACCTCGACACTGTCCTATCTCCCTTAGTCCAGGAACTCCCCAAATATGTTCGAGACACCACCCACGCCCTCCACCTCCTCCAAGACTTCCGTTTCCCCGGCCCCCAACGCCTCATCTTCACCATGGATATCTAATCCCTCTACACCTCCATCCGCCAAGCCCTCCGTTTCTTCCTCTCCCGATGTCCCCAACAATACCCTTCCACCGACACTCTCATTCATTTGGCTGAACTGGTCCTCATCCTTAACAATTTCTCCTTCGAATTCTCCCACTTCCTCCAGACCAAAGGGGTAGCCATGGACACCCTATGGGCCCCAGCTATGCCTGTCTCTTTGTTGGCTACGTAGAACAATCCATCTTCCGTAATTACACTAGCACTACTCCCCACTTCCTCCTCCGCTACATTGATGACTGCATTGACGCCACCTCGTGCTCCCGCAAGGAGGTTGAGCAACTCATCAACTTCACCAACACATTCCACCCTGACCTTAAATTTACCTGGACCATCTCTGATGCCTCCATCCCCTTCCTCGACCTCTCCATCTCCATTAATGACGACCGACTTGACACTGACATTTTTTACAAACCCACCGACTCCCACAGCTACCTGGATTACACCTCTTCCCACCCTATCTCCTCCAAAACTGCCATCCCATATTCCCAATTCCTCCACCTCCGCCATATCTGCTCCCAGGAGGACCAGTTCCACCACAGAACACACCAGATGGCCTCCTTCTTTAGAGACCGCAATTTCCCTTCCCACGTGGTTAAAGATGCCCTCCAATGCATTTCGTCCACATCCCGCACCTCCGCCCTCAGACACCACCCCTCCAACCGTAACAAGGTCAGAATGCCCCTGGTGCTCACCGTCCATCCTACCAACCTTTGCATAAACCAAATCATCCGCCGACATTTCCGCCACCTCCAAACGGACCCCACCACCAGGGATATATTTCCCTCCCCACCCCTTTCCGCCTTCCGCAAAGACCGTTCCCTCCGTGACTATCTGGTCAGGTCCACGCCCCCCTACAACCCACCCTCCCATCCTGGCACCTTTCCCTGCCACCGCAGGAATTGCAAAACCTGCACCCACACCTCCTCCCTCACCTCCATCCAAGGCCCGAAAGGAGCCGTCCACATTCATCAAAGTTTTACCTGCACATCCACCAATATCATTTATTGTATCTGTTCTCCCGATGCGGTCTCCTCTACATTGGGGAGACTGGACACCTCCGAACAGAGCCCTTTAGGGAACATCTCTGGGACACCCGCACCAATCAACCTTACCGCCCTGTGGCCCAACATTTCAACTCCCCCTCCCACTCTGCCAAGGACATGGAGGTCCTGGGCCTCCTTTACCGCCGCTCCCTCACCACCCGACGCCTGGAGGAAGAACGCCTTATCTTCCGCCTCGGAACACTTCAACCCCGAGGGCATCAATGTGAACTTCAACAGTTTCCTCATTTCCCCTTCCCCCACCTCATCCCAGTTCCAAACTTTCAGCTCAGCACTGTCCCCATGACTTGTCCTACCTGTCTATCTTCTTTTCCATCTATCCACTCCACCCCCAACCTATCACCTTCATTCCCCTCCCCCACTCACCTATTGTACTCTATGCTACTTTCTTTCCACCCCCACCCTCCTCTCATTTATCTCTCCACCCTTCAGGCTCTCTGCCTGTATTCCTGATGAAGGGCTTTTGCCTGAAACGTCGATTTTACTGCTCCTCGGATGCTGCCTGAACTGCTGTGCTCTTCCAGCACCATTCTAATCTAGACTCTAGTTTCCAGCATCTGCAGTCATTGTTTTTATCCAGTGGGCCCAGCAGTACAGACTCAAGTAGGCCCCGCAGCATAGACTCGAGTGGGCCCGGCAGCATCGACTTGAATAGACCCAGCAGCAAAGACTCGAGTAGGCCCAGCAGCACAGACCTCAGTAGGCCCAGCAGCACAGACTCGAATGGGCCCAGCAGCACCAGCTCGAGTGGGCCCAGCAGCACAGACTTCAGTAGGCCAAGCAGCACAGACTCAAGTGGGCCCAGAAGCGCAGACTTATCAAGGCTAGTTCATGTTCTGCATTGTTGAGGCAGTTGTGGCACCAACTCATGGCTGCTGCTGTGGAGGTGAGTTTGGGTTCTCAGTGGTGTCTATGACCAGTGCAAATTCATGAATGGGGCTGTGGAGGCTGGATTGGGCTCAATATGACACCTGGCAGCATCAGCAGAGGCTGCACTGGTAGGGTGAACCTAACGTGGATCCATGGCAACGCGGTCTTGAGTTTGGGCCAGTGCAGTACCTGGCTGCATCAGTGGTGTCTGCATTGACAAGATCCAGCGAGGATTCATAGTGAGGAGGAGGTGAGATGTTGCTGGAAAGTGGCCACTTCCATTCCGGAGTTGGTGGCACAGAGACTCATGCATAGCCACCAGACCTATGGCCCATGGCTGAGAATTTAACAAGAAGGACTATAAAATTAAACAGTTTTAAAAATTTCTTTTTCTGCCTTAATATTCCAGATTTTGATTAATTTTTTTGTGTTTTAAGATGGCGCCATAGAGTGGCAACACTATACAGCACAACGGTTCTTACTGTATTTTGTAACAAATTGCACATGGCAATAAAAAACTCAAATCAAAGAGGTAATATGAGACCTGTGTCTCTGTGTATTGTGCAAATCACTCAATAACATTGAAGAAAAGAAGCAACCTTAAGGGAATCAGAAATTTGCCGTAAGGGTTCTTGGATGTTGGCACATATCACATGCCAATGTCCGTAAACGTGAGGTGCCTGTAGTCAGTGGCCTTGGAACATGCCTTTAGGTGTTGCTGCCTTGTGCCTGATATGGAGATCCTTTGAATCAAGTGCTGAGCGGAATTTGCTAGGTATCCACTCTGACCTCCATGTCCAGATTTGTTAATGTTTCTCTTGGCCAGATAGGAAGCTTGATGTTAATGAAGTGAGTTGCAGTGTTTATTAGGCTTTTTAACAAGTTTCAATCCCTGTCAAACATCAACTTGCTGCTGCCGAGCAAGAAGCTCACTTCACAACTCGGCAAAAGCATCAAAGTTGAAGCAAGGTGCTCCTAAGGAAATGGGCCTCACTCAAACTCTCATTCAGTTCTGTCATTAATCTCGCCATGGCCCATGTTCCTCAGAGTCTTGTACAATTCCACTCATTGTTTCATTATGTTTTCCTGGACATACCTCACTGTTTGTGATTTGAATAAATGCAGTCATTTAAATGGCACTTTTGTTGGACCTCCTTTGAAATAATTAACCTCCTGCTTTTCCTGTAGCTGTAATAGTCTTCTAACTTCCTTCTTCCATTAAATCTGGTTTGGTAAGACTTATTTATTTATCATTTTAACTTTGTCTTTCTGACACTTCGAGATCGGTGACATTGTTTTGAGTTGTTTCTGTGGCTTTTAATTTCCTTTACTGTGGCTATGCTTTTATGGTCTCTCTTACCATGGTGGTGATGCACAATCTGTCTTGTCAATAATTTGTTTAATTCTAACCTTCCCAGTCTGTAAAAAAACATTTTCAAGCTTTCACCATAACTTGGAAACACTTTTAGTGATTATCAAAAAGAAATGCAATTAGTCACCATCTAGGTGTGACTAGCATTCCAGCTGCTTGGAGTTTCTAGCTTACACTATCTGCTGTGCCTTTCTTACCAGGTCTGCAATGCTTTTTACCACCAAATTAAATTCTATCCTGTAGAGCCTTGCCAAAATGTTCTCTCCTACATGTTACTTGAATTTTTAGCTTTTTCTGTAGCTGTCTGTCTGCTTCAGTAGCCCTCTTTAAGCTATGTATGAAGAATTTTCAGATCTCAACAGCAGGGAGCATTTTGTGGGCTATGGCGAAATGGAATCTGTACCAATTGTCACCATGTTGTAAGGTGAATGCTCATCACAACCCATTGTGGTGGAAGATCCAGATGGTAGTTTTGCTGCCACCATCCTCTTTCCTGATAGATTTCTAAAAGGTCCTCTGATCCAGAGTGGAAAGCCACCTGATAATCTAATGAGAAGAAGCTGTTGTCTTAAGCAAGATCTAGTCCAGTGTTTGATCGTAACTAGGTCAAAGTTAGATTGGTATGATAGAGATTGTTACTAAATCTATGAGAGAGACCTCAATATTTGGTCTCAATCCTTCAAGATCCAACGCCGTTCCCCCACTGAGAGCATATGTCTACAACATTTCAAGTCTTTTTCTCACTGTTAGCATTGTACATTTGTGCACATAATTACATTTAAACCAGCCTATCTCCCTACAAGTCTCTGACTTCACGTATTCTGGCAGTTTGAAAGTTCACTATTCGTACCCATAGTCTGGTGTACAATTGAAATGTCATCTAACATACTTGAGTCAAGCTGAATTGCTAATGCTGCTTGAGCTTCAACATGCATAAAAATAGTTATGAGTAATTGTATTGAGCTTGGTAGTCATTGCATTTGAAAAGATAAAAATTGAAATTTACTGCTATATGATGGATTCTCACCATTGATCATCATGGCGTAAGATCTATCTTATTGATTTCTTGTCACCATCATCTTTCCTAGTTGGGACCCACAGTGTCTTCTTGGTCTGATGAGTTAGAGGAAAACCACCTGGTAATCTAGCAGCATTTAGTCTTAAACAAGCAATTTTTTGCATGATAGCAGCTAGCAATATTTTCCAGAGAGAAATAGGATAGATATCGTTATTGGGACTGAGGAAGATCTCAATTTAAAAAAAAAATACTTTTATTGACAAAATGTTTCTTTACAAAATTATAAAATTATGAAAATATGAAAATACAACATTATAACAACAAAAACAACAACAACAATAAACAATAAATCAACTGCTATACTACTCTACAAAAGAATCCACAACTGCACTCATTACACATCAATAAATAAATAAATAATGCCACTCGGCGTAACAAGACCTCAGCTCTCAACCTTCAAGAGCATCAATTATTAAACCCATGTTTGTTTGAAATTCTTCCTCTCAGGACATTAGGCTTATTAAACCAAACCACCATGGCTAGACAAAAGCCTTAATTAAAATGGCAGACAGATCTGCTTCCAAACAATTCAAAAAGGGCTGCCATGTTTTATAAAGTTTGTCCATTTTCTGGTGCACAATGTTGGCCAGAAAGTCCAAAGGAATATGTTCCACAATTAATTTATGCCACCCTGACAGACCAGGGGGGTTCTCAGACACCCAGCACATCAGAATGTTCTTCCTCGCACAAAAGGTGAGGATGCTTAAAAGTTTCTCTCATGTACATCTAAGGGAGATAAATTCGGTGAACCCAGGAGAAGAGAAACCAAGTGCATCCTGACTTCGGTCCCCAAGACCTTCTCTGTTACTCCAGTATGTACGGAGCCTGTAGAAGGACCACAAACAATGAGTAATGCACCCTGCTTAAATTTCATAAGACAATCTGGGGCCAGATGAGCCTTATGAGGAATCTTTAACTCTATAGCATGGGTCTTATTACCATATCAAAATCTTCCTCGTATTTTCACAAATGTCCTTCCGAGTATCCGGAGTAATCTCCACCCTAACTCTCTCTCCCAGACCTCCTACAATCACTCGATGTCACCTGAGGAACCTCTCCCCAACAAATGAGTACTCACTGAAAGAGTGTTCTTAGCCTGAAGCACCCTATTTTCTGTATTAGATCTATCACACTCAGTCAGTCAGATAAAATCTCTGATCTAAAATAAAAGGAAGAGGCCTCTACTCGATAATCACACTTACTAGTTATTTGATCAAATGACATTAATGTTTCTTCTTCAAACAGGTCACCCAAACAAGAGACTCCCCTACCTGCCTAGAACTTAAATCCAGAATCCGTTGACCCTGGCCTGAAACCTGGCATACCAACTATGGAAGTATGGAAAGATATTTTAGACATCTGTATTATTGCCATCCACTCTTTGACAGTATTAACAACTATTGGATTGCGGCTATGTTCCGCAGCTATCCTCATTTTGTCCAGAAACAACAGGACACTTTGCCTTGGAGGGCTCAATGTCTAACTATATTGACTCTGAGTCCTCACATAGGTAAAAACAATGACTGCAGATGCTGGAAACCAGATTCTGGATCAGTGGTGCTAGAAGAGCACAGCAATTCAGGCAGCATCCGAGGAGCTTCGAAATCAATGTTTCGGGCAAAAGCCCTTCATCAGGAAAGGCTGATGAAGGGCTTTTGCCCGAAACGTCGATTTCAAAGCTCCTCGGATGCTGCCTGAATTGCTGTGCTCTTCCAGCACCACTGATCCAGAATCTGAGTCCTCACATGCCTAATCACTCACAAAAGATAGAAGGGAGCTCAAATGATGTCTTCTGACATCCGGGAGATCTACTCCTCCCAACCCCTGAGGCATTTGCAATTTCATAAGCTTGATAAGAGGCTGCTTATGGAGCCAAATAAAAGAACTAATCCAACCATTTAATTTCCAAAACGTTTGTCTCAGAAAAAACAAGGGAAGCATCTACAGAGGGTAGAATAAACGAGGAAGAACATTCATTTTAATAAGAGCAACTCGACCGAACCATGATATTGGAAGGGTCCCCACCTCCTCCCACATCTTAGAAAGCGTTGTTTAATCTTGTTAAACAAATGAACAAAATTAGCCTTGAAGAACTGATCAAAACAAGGGGTAATAGAGAGGCTCAAATAAAGAAAGCCACCCTGTGCCCTTATGTGGGAACCCACGGTCAACCCCTAAGACCCCCACCCCAGCCATAGACATAGCATCCAATTTTGAAAAATTGACCTTGTAACCTTAGAAAAAGCCAAATTAATTAATAGATTAATAGATTAAACTGCTGGGTTCGAAAGAAAAATGCAAACATTATCCCCGTATAATGTGATCTTATGGACCTTTGACCATACCTTTGGGGCAGCTATATTAGGGTCCACACGAATGGCCTCCGCCAATGGCTCAATCATCAATGTGAAGAGCAAAGGTGAGAGGGGATAGCCTTGCCGACTGCCCCTACCAATGTTAAAATTGTCAGATCTTACACCATTAGTGAGAACCACCGCCAGAGGATCAGTGTAAAGGACTCTTTCCCATCTAGTAAACACTTCACCCAGGCCAAACCGCTCAGGGTATAAAAAAGATACGGCCATTCCACCAGATTAAATGCCTCTCTGCGTCCAAGAAAACCACCAACCCTCGCACTGACCATTGCTGGCACACTTGAATCATGTTAAGCGGTCTCCTAACATTATTAGATGATCTGTGACCCTTTATAAAGCCCTTCTGACCCTGCTTAACAATAGAGGGCAACAGTATTTCCAACCTCAATACCAGAGTCTTCAATAAAGTTTTAAAATCAGAGTTTAAAAGTGAGATGAGTCTGTGAGAAGCAGAGTCTTCCGGGGCCTTTCCGATAAGAGAGGATAAGAGAGATATTAGCCCCTCTCAAGGATGGTGGGAGGCAATCCCAACTATATGAACAATTATACATGTCTAGCATTGGTCCTGACAGTATGTTTACAAATTCTTTATAAATCACCTCTGGGTAAGCCAACTGGGCCAGACATCTTACCACTTTGAAGTTGCCTCATCGCCTCCTGTATCTCTTGGACTGTTAACAGAGCACTAAGGAGAGACGCCTGTTCAGCAGGCACACCAGGAAGATCCACATTCCTAAAACAAAACTCCATCTTGACCCATCTGTCCTCACAGCATTCAGACTAGTAAAGTTCAGAGTAAAACCTCTGAAACGCCTCATTGATCTTTTTAGCATTGTAAGTAAGAGTCCCATTCCCTTCCCTAATAGAAGCAATAGACCAGGAGGCATTCTTCTTCCTGACTAAATATGCCAAGTATTTATCCGGCCTATCATCATGCTCAAACAGCCTCTGCTTCGCAAAGGAAAGTTCCTTCCTTGCTGTGTGTGTTAGCGTGGAGTTTAAGATGGATCGGAGAGATGGGATCTGCTGCAACTTAGTCACTGATGGTCTACTGTAATATGCCCTCTGAGTTACCTTCAGTCGTGCCACAAGCAGATGCTACTGCTCTCCCTTCTGTTGCTTCTGGCTGGCAGAATATGAGATAATTATTCTTCTAGCATAGGGCTTAGCAGTCTCCCAAAGAATGGACCGAGTACTAGCTGTACCTGAGTTGGTGGACAAAAAAGCTTCAAATTTCCTGGAGAAGTATTCTACAAACCTGTTGTCCTTGAAGATGAAGGGATCCATTCGCCATTACCGTGAGCCCATTGTATCACCCTTACCCTTAGCCATTAACTACACCGTTGCATGTTCAAAGATGGCAATATTCCCAATCGACTAGGATACCACCAAATCTAAAAAAGCCGTGGGAGTTAGGAAATAATCAATCCTTGTATGGCATTTATGAGGATTGGAAAAGAATATAAAATCTCTGCCCATGGGGTGTAAACGTCTCCAAACTTGGACCGACCCATTTCCACACATAGATCACACAACTGCTTAGATTATGAAGAAAGCTTTGGGGGGGCCTTTGGGCATTCTATCCAGCACAGGATCCATAAGGCAGTTAAAGACCCCCATAATAATATGCCACGATGCCAAGGCCATCAGCTTAGATAGTGCATCAGTCAGAAATTTAAGAGGGTGGGGCAGAGGACAGAAGACATTCAAAATATCATATTCCTCGCCATGTATAAGGGCCGTAAGAATAGCAAACCAACCATACTCCTCTTTAACACAATCTAATAAATTAAATGGGTGACCCTTCCAGACGGGTATTGCCACTCCTCTGCTCCTAGAACTTAATGACAAGAAAAACACCCAGTCAAACTCACCCTGCTGCAACTTCAAGTGTTCCTTGTCATTAAGATGAGTCTCCTACAACATCCACCCTCTCCTTTCTAAGGCTCGACAACACCTTTTTTCTTTTAACTGGCAAATGAATCCCTCTGATATTCCAGGTGCACCATTTAAGAATGCTGCTAACCATGATCCTTTACAATGACCTTTGACCTGCCAAGAGGAAGAATTCATCTTGCAACATACTGAGCATACTCAAAAGGAGACTCAGAGCCTATTTACACAAAAAAACCTACAAAACACAAAAGGTACTTAATAGGGGACTCTACTCCCTGCCCAAGAGGGCGCTTACATTTCCTACACACATCTCCATCCTGCCATCCAGCTCAAGCCGCCCCTCAAATACAAGCAATGGTAAAAAACTAAACAAAGGACATTGTAAACACAAAGGTATAACAAAAACAGTGAACACTCTGCCCATCCCCCACAATATATCAATACCACTCCAGCTCAAAGAGAAAAACAAACCCACCAACAACAGATGCTTTGGGAAAAGAGTGAAAGTACAAGAAATAAAAGCAAGACAAAAGAAAAAAACAGACACTATTGTCCATGTCCTTGTTTTAAAATCTGTTCATAGCCTTACCCCTCCAATTTGTCACCATTTCCAGCCCTACAATGTGAGATACTTGTATATCTTCAATGCTGGCAACTTCAGCATACAGATTAGAATTCCTCCATCACTGGTAATCATACTTTCAAGTGCCAAGACACTAAGCTCTGGAATTCGCTCCCTAAATCTCAGTGCCCCCTTCTCATTTTCCTCCTTTAAGATGCTCCCTAAAATCTTTCCTTAAGTTTTCGTCACCTGCCCTAATACTTCCTTATGATTAGTGTCTAATTGCAGTTGATTTCATTCCTATGGATAACCTTGTGATATTTTGCTACTCCATGATAGTTGAAGAGCTCAGGAGGAAGGTACATTTCCAGAACGGGGTCTGTCAGCCATCTGCCAGGTGATTTTCCTCTGCTACACAAGATCAAGTAAGCCATGCAGACTGCATGCAGAAAAGAGATGTTGACAACAAATCTACCAGATTGATTTTACACCTTCCTGATCATCTCACCACTTCGTGACTCTGAAATATCTTCCAGTTCAACATTCCCCTAGGATATCTGTGCCAATTCAATATTGGTTTCTTTAACATCCTTCATTAGGTTCACTCACCATTGACAGCCATGACTTCAACTGCCGAGGTGATAACCAATGAAGTTCCCTCCCTAAAACTACCTCTTTACCATTCTCCTCTCATTCTCCATCTTTTATTCGTCAATCTTAATATCTCCTTATGTGGCTCAGTGTCAAATTCTGTCTGAAAATGCTGGTATGATATTTCACCATGTTAAAGGTGTTACATAGATAAGTTGTATTTTGAATTAAAAGGGAGGGTGACTGTAGAAAATGGATATCTGACGGTCCCAGGAATACTCAGTCAGCCAGTCACACTTGTAAAGAGATAACACAGGTTAAATAATCAAATGAAATTCTTTGTCAATACTGACAATTGGAAGATGAGCAGGTCCCTGTTTAAGGCTGAATAAAACATAAAAATAGGAGGAGCGAACAACAAGCTCCAGCCATAAATCAGGAATATTGACTTCTGTTGGAGAGGAGATAAGGGTTGACTGTTCATGAGTTTCTTTTTGCAAAGCTGAATGTAAAATATAAAATAATTAGCATATGAAATTCATGTTAGTAAAGCAACAAGGCAGTAAAGCATACCCAAAAAAGAGAGAAATAAAATAAAATAAAATAAGTTGTGCTAAAGACATGGGAAAAAGAAAAATCATACAGGAGTTATGCCAAGATTGGGCCTAGAAGAGTGACCGAATGATGTCCCTAAGACAGTACAACCTCGATTATTCAAACATCAATTATCCGAATTTCAGATTATCTGAACAAGATCTCATGGTCCCGTAAAAATGCTATCCATTATCCAAACAATCCATTATCCGAATTCTCAGTTATCCGAACAAAATACTCCCCGCCCGTCTTGTCAGATAATCGAGGTTGTACTGTGGATGAATGCTGGCCACAACTCCACAGCAAAGCCATTAGCCACCAAATGTACTCCAAGATCGTGGCTGGCATCAAATAATCCACATGCACAGACTTGTCACCCACTAAAGCTGTGTACCAGCAATATTTAAAAGATTTCAAGAACATATTGGCCTCAGTTTTTTGGTCAGCATCAACACTACTGTGCATTTCTTCCAAAATCTTTTGTCCCTGCCTGAAGGACAATTACAGAACACATCATCTCCTAGGAGAGTCCATTGGGATTAGATGCAAGGGACTCAGCTTTCTTTTGATTCATGGGCCATCAAATTCTTGTGGATAATTAAAGGTTGAATCCTTTAATGAATGACCGTGGCTAAATGAATGATTGAGAGAATGGGTAAGTGGATGAATGGATAGTTGCATGAGTGGATCCGTGGGTGAGTGGATAGATCAGTAGGGTTGCTTAAGTGGAGAGGTAGTTGAATGAAGTGGTCAGTGAATGGTGAGATGGGTGAGGTAGGTTGATTCATGAAGAGAGTGAAGTGAGAAAATGGTAGGGTGGTGAGTGGGTAGTCAGGTTGGGTCAGGGGTGGGATGGGGTGAGGGCAGTCAAGTCCAGTCAAGTGGATAGTCGAGTTGGATCATGGAGTAGTCGAGTCTAGTCAGGTCAGGAGTCAGAAGGTGTTTGGGTTGCATGTACATCTCTATGACTCTATGACTCTAAGTCAAGTCTGTCACACCTCTTTGGGGTGGTAGTGGTTTTGGGGCTAGTTGGATCTAGCCAAAGTGAAGGCAGTAGATGAGAGGTCAGAGGGCTGAGTGGGTGGGTGGGTGGGAGTGATGTTTTGGTTGTTAACAGAGGACCTAAGCGTCAGTCCACATGGTGGAGTATCCAGGTAAACCACACAAATCCAGTCCAGAGACTTTTGTTGAGAGTCCCACACAGCTGAGAATTGCCCAACAGGAACTTGAACTTTCCAATATTCCCATATGTGACAGCAAGTTAGGACTTTCCATACAGTCCTGCTGCACACCTTAGGCCTGGAGATTGGAAGATTTTCTTCAATTAGTGAAGGAAATGAAAAAGCAGCTGTACAATTGCAGAAAATGAAAACTGCAAAAGTCATAAACACACTGCAGACCTACAATCAAACCCTCCCACCACACCAATAAAGACAAGTTTAAACTTAAATTGGTAGTTTCTCTGCAAGTTGATCAAAATTGGTCTTTTCACTTATCAAAGAACATTCTTGACTTCAATTCCCTATTGAAAGAGTTGCTTATATGAAAATAAATTCATTGCAGGAATATCTGTCGCAAGTGTTGTTAATTCAGCTTCTCTAAATAGGTAGATTGGTCTAGAAATTGGTTTTCTGGGGCACAAGATTGCAATTCTCAGTTTCCCCATAACCATTCAGATTAATTTGAAGAGCATAGAAAATTGAATGTTTGTAACATCGGTTGAATAGTTCTTGCATTACTTTTTACTGCTGAATGCTGCCCGCTGCCTTTGCGTATAGCAGTAGGGGCTTGAAATCAATATTTACAGTTCAGCTAGCTGAAAGGCAAGCTACACCCCAGGCAAAAGTTGTGCTTAGTAATATTTCTGCAATGCAATTTATTGTAAGTTGAACAAGGGGTTGGATGCAGCACTGAAGGCATTAGTTGTGAATGTGTGCAGGATAACAGATGCCAGTTTTGCTGGGAGCCAGGAAATCTTCAAGGATCAGCCTCAGATGGGGGAATGAGCAGGAGACCAATGAATTCCAAGAGCTTCAAGCTAAGGAGCAAGCAGTAAGGCCATAGAAAGACCAAGGTCACACCGGTGCTCATGGTCAGTGAGTATACCTTCTCAGGAATCTCTGACCACATCACCACCCTCTCAGCCTAGTCAATGGACATCAACACTATTATTCACCGAGCAGCATTCTATGACATTCAGCACTCATACCTAACATCTTCATAGCTTATTCCATCCTTACACTGCTGCTCTTACTACCAAGCTCACAGCCATCTCTTGCTGTCTCCGTATATTTCCAGCTATACAGTTATGGCAGGCACATCACTCAAATGTAGTATGACACACCCACTGGCAATCTGCCCTCTCTCTGTTTGTCTTGCAGAGCCCTTCGCTGCATCACCTCCATTCCCCATTCCATTGCTCTAAACCACCCCTCCCCATGCAATAAAGACAACAAATCCAACTCATCATCCTTAAACACTTTCACCAACTCCAACTAGACCCAACAACCAAGTACATCTTCCTCTCCCCACCCCTCTCTGCCTTCCACGAAGACCATTCCCTTTGACAGTCCTTGCTTTGCACCACTTTCCCCACAACCCCCCTGAACCTCCCGGTAACCCTCTGCGACCGGAAAAGATGCAAAGCCTGCCAGTACACCACTCCCCTCACCTCCGTTCAGAACCCCAAACAGTCCTTCCAGGTGAGACAGAGGTTCACCTGCCTCTCTTCCAACCTAGTTTACTGCATCAGGTGCTCCCGACATGGTATTCTCTACATCGGGGAGACTGAACGTAAACTTAGGAAACAGTTCACCAGGCATTGCAGCTGGGCCTGCAAGGGCTGAACGGGCCTCCCAGTCACTGTCCATTGTAATTCCCCTTCCCACTCCCTTTTTGACATGACCATCCTTGGCCTCCTCCATTGCCATAACGAACCCAACCGTAAATTGGATGAACAACACCTCATCTTTCACATGGGCAACCTACAGCCCAAATGACTCAACATCGTATTCTCCAATTTCAAATAACTTCACTTAACATCCCATGACTCCCTTCCCAGCCCCTCCCTTTCCCTTCCACTCCTCCCTGCCACCAACTGGATTCATTCCTCCCATTGACCAACCAGGTCGTACCCTCCACCTATCTTCATCTAACCCCATTTTTTCACCCAGCCCTGCCACCTCCTTTATCTGCAGCTCTTCCTACACCCCCACCCCCAGCAAGTCCTAAAGAAGGGTTACACTCGAAATATCAACTTCTCCATCTCCTGATGCTGCCTGGCTTGCTGTGTTCTTCCAGGCTCCTGCCTGTCTCCAACTAAAAGGCAGCAGAGCACAGAGGAGGTGTGGTTTCCTGTATCAGGGTCTGGCTTCAGTTCAGATTGTAGTAATTTGTAATATTCAAGACATTCAAGATTATGGCATATTCCTGCTTTATATTTCTTCTCAACTCCCAACTCACTCTCATCCTGCTATCTGCCATGCTAAGCAAGCTGCTGATGGTATGCCCACTATTTCATGAATAAAGAACAGCAGTACAACCTGACAAAAAGATCCTGTTATTTGATACTTACCTTGGAGATTGGTTTGAAGTTGGAATTGGCAATTGGTGAGTCATTGGCAACTGTGAGCTGCTACCTGGCTGAAGTATTTGACAGGTTATTTACTCGTTTAATGGAAGGGAAGATGAGAGATAAGTTCTGCTGCAGAAAACCGAGATGAGGACATCAATGGAATGAAACTTTGGGGAGTACCGAATGGCTGTGCACGCTGAGATTGACATCCACCAGTCACTGAAGCATTGGATAGCCTGACACCAACTTGAAAGAGAGCATTGCATGGAGCTTACCTTCACTTCCCCCGCTCCACCACCTGAATGTTCTGCAAACCCAATGATGCTGCAACTGTTTCTCTTATACATGTTGCAACCTTGATATAGTTCCTCCTCTTCATAGAAAGACAAAGACAACAAATGCATGGAAACACAATCTCCTGCAATTTGTCATCCTGATTTGGAAATATATCACTCCTTTTCATTCTCTTTGGGCCAATTACCTAGAGTTCCGTCTTTAACAGCAGTGTTGAACTGCAGACATCACAATATTTCAAGAATATGGCTCATATTCTTTCTAAGCTTCTCACTTCGAAAGGTGTAATCAAAGCTGACCGTGCTAGCAAACTTTACCCTGAGAATGAATTATTAAAAGTATAGTTTTATAAATTATTAAGAACTGTTTTGATAAGAGTATATGACATATATATTTTACCATATGTATACATTCAACATTTAATGATATATTTCAACACACCCAGAAGAGTTCCATGCAAACCAGATGTGGATGAAGAAATTACAGATGAAGGTCGGTTTAAGATTTTCTGTCAATTATGTTTTTAGTAGGTCTTCTTGCCAGTTGAGTTTAGTGATTGCAATAGATTCCCTATAGTAAATTGCCAGATATGAATGCCCAAGCCCCATAGTCAAGAACCAGCAATACAAACACACATCACTTATACCATTTGGGAATGCATTTTTTAAATATACTGATACTAGTTTGCTTGAGTTTCATGTCTACACCAGCTCCCTGTAATTACCTTGCTAAACATTGTCTCTTGTCCCAGTAACAGTCTCAAAGAGCTAATTTTCAACTGCCTGAGTTAAATGAGCAACTGTGCAGAAGTGGGTTTGTCTCAACTATTCTTTAGTCACAAATTCCCAAGTAGCTGTGAAATTAATTATATCAATTACACAATAAAGGAAGATAGTAGACCAAACTTAACCAGAGCAGAAGTTAATGCGGACCACTGGGCACTTTTACCAACCAATCTGTGCAGAATGAAGAATTAACATGTTGCATTTTGCTAACCTGATGATTTTAATTGTTCCCTCTTCATTGTTGAATGGGCATAGGCAATATGCAGAGTGAGTATTGTGAATGCAAAAAAAGCTTTTTCCACATGTAAACGACAGTACAGCACTTGCAGATGGAATCTGATGACAAAGAGGCTTTGAGAAAATGCAAGGTAGTGCAATTTACAGTCTTTCACTCAATGGTGAAATCTATTTGTATTGTGTTAATTTTCCAGTGTAGAATTGCTCAAGTAATAGCAAGATATCAAGTCAGAACATTGCCAACAAACATATTTTATGAGATATAAAATAATGAAACAGCTTGTAAATAAATTGAGAGAAATATGGCAGATTTTATTTTGCAGGATTTCAGAAGCCAGTGAGATAAAACTGCTTTCATTTTGCCACTAATTTGGATTCAAATTCCAAGAGAGTAGCATCAGTGAGTTCCTAATTCTGGCTCCATTACTCAAGTTCAGACTCACATGATTTCGAAAGTCTGCCATCAACACAGAGAGAGATTCAGTGTCTTGCAGCCAGATCATAGATAGCACAATCTGAATTAAGCCAGCAGAAATGGAAATGGATTTATCTTCCAACTTTGGTGTTTTATCCTATTTCAGAAAATCACGGGAAAAAAACATAAAATTTGCGAACGACACATACTGACCCATGTCATCCTATATAGCACAAAATGGCGTTCTAATATCAGCAGTATTTCTGCATCAGGAAGCCAGATGTTGGTTCTGCTGTTAATGCAGAGATCCAGAGACATGTGCAGGACTCCCAACTTCCTAACCTCGCATTTTGTATTTTATTCATTCACGGGATGTGAATATCACTGGCAAAATTTGTTCCCATTCTTAATTGGTCTTGAGAATGTGGCGAGCTGCCTTATTTATCCACTACAATCCAGGTGGAATTGGTTCACCCACGTTGATGGTAGAGAGAGAACTCCAGCATTCTGTACCATAAATAGTGAAAGAATGGCAATAAAGTACAAAGACAGAATGATGTATGATTTGGAGGGGAACTTGCAGCTGTTAGTATTCGCTGCTCTGTGCTGTCCATGCCCATTTAGACATTGGAGATCACAGGTATGGAAAATCTGCTTTTTCAGAGGACCCTTGATGAGTTGCTTCTTGTGGATGTACATACACATGCCATTGTCCACCAGTAATGGAGGGAATGAAGACTTAAAGCTGTGGATGAGGAGCCAATAGTGCAGACTGCTTTGCTACAGAAGTGTCAAACTCTTGAAATATTATTGAAACATTATGGAACCGCTTGGCTCATAAAGGACATTAGATTAATACAACCTAGACTTTGACAGCGCAATACATGCCCTTTTATGGAACCGCTGCCTCACAGCGTCAGAGACCCGGGTTCAATTCCCGCCTCAGGCGACTGACTGTGTGGAGTTTGCACATTCTCCCAGTGTCTGCGTGGGTTTCCTCTGGGTGCTCCGGTTTCCTCCCACAGTCCAAAAATGTGCAGGTCAGGTGAATTGGCCGTGCTAAATTGCCCATAGTGTTAGGTGCAGGGGTAAATGTAGGGGAATGGGTCTGGGTGGGTGCACTCCAGCGGGTCGGTGTGGACCTGTTGGGCCAAAGGGCCTGTTTCCACACTGTAAGTAATCTAATCTACTTACTCATCCAAATGGTGACTATTTGAAAATATTGGAATTAAAATTAATTAAAACCATGAGTATAATGACATTGTTCATTCACAGATGCATACTTCTTTACAAGGGACGACAGTGCTTCTGATATACTGCATGGAGCACAGTCAGTGGACACAGAACATCTCCATCAGTAGTTGACAGCACTCCTGTACCACAAGATCATTTCAACTTGGCAACAATTAGCATCACATATTGTATTCTCAACATAACTAGGCAACCCCAAGTTGTGGATAAAGAAATGAGTTATTTAAGACAAACTTCAAAGAATGAGAACATAAAAATACAACTTGCACCCACTGTAACAAGTGATGTCGAGATTCTGCAAGGTTTACTTGGGCTTGTTATTTACTGAGCATTTCCTGGGATTTCTTGGGTTGTGTTCCCAATGTGGAAGTGACAGTACATTGGTACTGTCTCTGAAGTAGTAATCCAGACATATGGGTAATGCTCTCTCACCTCAGGAGATGGTAGAATTTTAATTTTAATTTTAATAACAATGAATCCATGCTTGCCTGGTCTGGCCTGCATGAGACTTCAAATTCATAGTAAATTTGAAAGGATTTGTTTACAATTCTATGAGAAGGACAAAATACCAGACGACACTATCACCATCCCTGTCACTCTGGTAGGACAGAACCAGCAGAGGTAGCTGCACTGAGTTATCTCATCGGGAGGGAGTTCCCCGGTATTCCTCATCATTATCTTTAAATCTCATGATGCTTCATGGCATCAGGCTGAACATAGACAAGGAAACCTCCTGCTGATTACTATGTGCCATACTTCTCTACTACATCCCCAACAACCTTTAACTGCCTGCATATCAGTGCAAAAGATAAGTTCCATGTATTTGCAAAAGTCTTCATCCAGAAGCCATCCAGCCAGCTGAGTTAAATGAACCCCTTCATCCAGAAGTGCCAAGTAAATGATCAATCTTGGCTTCCTCTGGAGGTCCTCAGCCAATTTGGTTGCCTCCATGTGATTGCATGAAACAATTAGAGGCATTCGATGTTGCAAAGACTATGTGTCATAATAATATTTTCAACTGAAGACTTGTGCTCCAGAACTTGCAGCACCCTTACCCAAGCAGTTCCAGTACAGCTACAACCCTGGCATCAATGGAAGAAATTAAACAATACCAAGGTATGTCCTGTGCATTAAAAGTAGGCCAAATCTAACCCAGCTAATTACCACCCCTTCAGTCTACTCTCAATTATCAGTAAAGTGATGGAAGGTGTCATTGGCAGTGCTATCAAGCAGGACCTGCTCAGCAATAACCTGCTCAATGAGGCCCAGTTTGGGTTGCACCAGGGCCGCTCAGTCCTGACCTCATTCCAGCCTTGGTTCAAACATGGACAAAAGAGCAAACCTGCAGACATGACAGAGACATCAAGGCCACATTTGATCATGGATCCTGAGCAAAATTGGAGTAAATGGGAATCAGGAGGAAAACTCTAAGTTTGTTTCAGTCATATCAGGGATAAAGAAAGATAATTGTGCTCAGACATCTCAGGTTCAGGACATTGCTGTAGGTGCTCCTGAGGATGAAGCCTTCGACCCAACCATCTTCAGCTACTTCATTGAATGTCTCTCCATTACAAGGTGAGAACTGGGAATGTTTGCACAATGTTCAGTACCATTCATAACTCCTCAGATACTGAAGCAGTACAGGTCCAAATTCAGAAAGACCTGGACATTATTCAGGTTTGGGCTGGTAAGTGGCAAGTAACATTTGTGCCACACAATTGCCAGGCAACAGTCATCTCTAATATGAGAGAATCTAACTATCACAGACCTATGACATTCAATGCCATTCCCTTTATTGAATTCCCAAGTACTAACATCCTGGAATTTACGATTGACTGGAAATTAACTGGACAAGCCATATAAATGCTGTGACTAGAAGAACAAGTCAGAAGCTAGGAAACCTGCAATGAATAACTCACCTCCTGACTCCTCAGAGCCTGTCCATTATCTACAAGGCATATGTCAAGAGTGCAACAAACTGCTACCTATTTGCATGAGTGAATGCAGCTCCAACAACACTCAAGAAGTTTTACATGATCCAGGCCTGTTTGATTGGCACCATATTAGCACTGCTGCCTCACAGCGCCAGAGACCCGGGTTCAATTCCCGCCTCAGGCGACTGACTGTGTGGAGTTTGCACATTCTCCCCGTGTCTGCGTGGGTTTCCTCCGGGTGTTCCAGTTTCCTCCCACAGTCCAAAAATGTGCAGGTTAGGTGAATTGGCCATGCTAAATTGCCTGTAATGTTAGGTGAAGGGGTAAATGTAGGGGAATGGGTCTGGGTGGGTTGAGCTTCGGCAGGTCGGTGTGGACTTGTTGGGCCGAAGGGCCTGTCTCCACACTGTAAGTGATCTAATCTAATTTAGTCATCCCACAACGAATGCTCTGACAATATGCATCATCTACAAGTTGCACTGCAGAAATTCACCAATGGTCCTTAGAAAACACCTTTAAAACACACGGACACTACCATTTAAACGTTTATGGGCAGCAAGTTTCCATTCAAGCCACTCAACATCTTCACTGGAAAGTAAGAGGTTGAGGGTGACCTTATAGATGTTTATAAGATCATGAGATAAGGTTAATAGGAAAGGTATTTTCCCTAGGGTGGGGAAGTTCAAAACTGGAGGGCATAGGTTTAAGTTGAGAAGGGAATGATTGAGAAGGCACCTGAGGGGCAACCTTTTTACACAGAGGGTAGTGTATTTATAGAATGAATTGCCGGAGGAAGTGGTAGATGCAGGTACAGTTACAATATTTAAAAGACATTTGGGTAGGTACATGAATAGGAAAGATTTAGAAGAATATGGATCAAGCGCAGGCAAATTGGACTAGTTTTGAGAAACATGGTCAGCATGGACAAGTTGCACCGAAGAGTCTCTTTCTGTTCTGTGTGACTCAATGACTGTGTCACTCTATGAATTGGAAACTGCTCCTTTAGAGTCACTGGGTCAAAAACCCAAAACTCACTCTTCAATAGTCAATATAGCTACACCAACTGGACTCATGTGATTCAAGAAGACATCTCAAAACCTAGGGAGCAGTGATAACTGTCGCTTCAACCCGAAATGCCTGCATCTTACAAATGAATGTTTAAACCACTTGTAAGCCAGAAACAGGAGAATTAAATAGCTTCAAAGTTCTTGAACAGTATCACTGCAAAATGTCTGACTCATCAATTTACTTCTGCCAGTTGAAGCGCCTGCCTGAGTGAATCTTCACCCTCAAATCTGACATAGCTCCAGACCCCAAATATGTCTGTCCTTCAGTCACACTGGTTTTGTACGATCTTTTACCTTTCTGAGCAAATTTTTAAATACAGCAGAAAGAGAAAATCATTTTTTTTTTGTGAGGAGGTAGGTTAGTTTAGCTGGCTGGCTGGTTTGCGATGCAGAGTGATATCATCAATGTGAGTTCAATTCCGACAGCAATTGAGATGACCATGAAGATCTCCTCTCAACCTTTTCCATTGCTGACTATCAGGCAATGCACCAGGATGAGACAGCACACACTGTTGGATGAAACTTGAGGGCCCCCCCAGAACAGTCCAAGTTCATCTTCTCTACAGAGCCCTATACTCAGCTCCAATTTTCCTCCACCCCACCCTCACACCTCTGGCTCTGACCAAAGCTTGACCTGCATTTTACCTGCCTTCCATGTCATTTAGGGGTTGTGAAATGCTGTCATGACCAATAGTCACAGTGGGTAGCCTTTGTTTCCCAACAACCAGTTCCAAAATGTATAAGTCGTGGCCGGGTAGCAGATGCAGTACAGAAATATTTGAACAACTGCAGTGAGCATGTATATAAACTGCATCTGTAATTTTTCTTGTCTGGTATATGAACCATTTTGTACATGTTTGTGTTTGTTTCATGTAATTTATGTTTTCTAAGTATTCTCTTTTCTGATTCCCAATGTTAGTCACCATCCTGGAATTCAATGAATTTTCAGGCGGGAGTTAATGGGCTGAATTTTGCTTTTATTTTTGCTGACACTGAGGAGCATTTGGTTTTCTGGAGGACTTGCGCCAGGCACCTGGTATTTTTCTTGCTGTAATTTACCAAACTCATTGGACTAATGACCTGTCTGACTCCAGTGGCATCCCTGAAGTCTGATACTGACCCCACCTTACCATTGGGCATTCCCAGAACTGGGCAGCATGGTGGCACAGTGGTTAGCATTGCTGCCTCACAGCGCCAGAGACCCGGGTTCAATTCCTGCCTCAGGCGACTGTCTGTGCGGAGTTTGCACGTTCTCCCAGTGTCTGTGTGGATTTCCTCCAGGTGCTCAGGTTCCCTCCCACAGTCCAAAAAAAATGTGCAGGTTAGGTGAATTGGCCATGCTAAATTGCCAGTAGTGTTAGGTGAAGAGGTAAATGTAGGGGAATGGGTCTGCGTAGGTTGCTCTTCGGGGGGTCGGTGTGGACTTGTTGGGCTGAAGGGCCTGTTTCCACATGGTAAGTAATCTAATCTAATCTATTAACTCACCACTCAGCAGATATCTGCTAAAAGACTTAGACTGTTGCATTTGTGATAACTTTAAAACGTTGCTGTGCACCCAGATAAGAATTGGCAATTGAACATTGCCACTCACCAGGAACATAATAGCGCAGCAGCCATAAAGCTACTCTGTCCATGACACATAGTCGACATAGTGAACATTCACGCTCACATATAAACCCATTCTGTCATCCTCATCACGATTGAAAACTATTTAATGCATATTAACCATGTACATATCTATGTCCCATCTGAATACTCTCTCAAAGTCACCAATGCATTGTCCCCAATGCCCTTTGTAGACTGCAGCTTGTCATTGTCCAGCAGGGGAACATCACACACAAAAACGTGCACAGACAGTTGTAACATGAACTTCTATTTGCAGACAGCAAAAACAAAAACACACAATGCAAACCAGATTTCGAAACCATGACCAAATGAATATCTTACAGTCCATGATTGCCTGCTACACTGACCCTATCTATTGAAATCGAGTGTCGTTGAGGCTCTGTCAGGCTTGTAGCACCAACCTTTCAAGGAAAAAGGTGACAACATTAGGAAATAGTTTCCTTTTCCTCAGAGCCCTCACCTTTATCCTTGGAAGACAGTTCCAATTCCACCATGCCTCAGCACCCAGCAAATCACCTCAGTGCTGCTACAATTGTGCAGAGCTCAGCATGACAGGATGATGTAGTACATTGTGTCCAGTCAAAACTGGAGGAGCCCCCAAATTGGTCCAAGCAGTGGAATCACATCTTCAAGAACCTTATACACTGATCCACCACAGCTCGAGAAGAAGTATGATCCCTGGAATGGTAGGCCTAACATACGATGAATGGCTGAGCTTCCTGGGATTGTATTCATTAGAGTTTAGAAGGTTGAGGGGAGATCTAACAGAAACTTACAAGGTAATGCATGGCTTAGAATGGGTGGACGCTGGGAAATTGTTTCCGTCAGGTGGGGATACTAGGACTCGTGGGCACAGCCTTCGAATTAGCGGGAGTCAATTTAGAACGGAAATGAGGAGACATTTCTTTAGACAGAGAATGGTGAGACTGTGGAATTCACTGCTAAGGAGCTCAGTGGAGGCTGGGACATTAAATGTCTTCAAGGCAGAGATTGATAAATTCTTAATATCGCAAGGAATTAAGGGATACGGGGAGAATGCGGGTAAGTGGCATTGAAATGCCCATCAGCCATGATTGAATGGTGGAGTGGACTTGATGGTCCGAATGGCCTCACTTCCACTCCTATTTCTTATGGTCTTATGGTATTAAATACGGAGAGCATGAAAACTGCACTTTGTAGTCAGACGTTGTGCATCGGTGTCATGAACCATGGTTGCAGTCTATAGTTCTTGCCCACCACCACCCACCCTCCATCAATTGCAGTTGATACATGAGAGTACTCCATGAGAGTACCCATGGCAACTGCCAGGGTAACAGGTGCACACCTCCAGGAGGTGAAGTCACATGGGATCCACGGTGAGCTGGTGAGATGTATACACAACTGGCTTGGTCATAGAAGCAAGAGAGCAGTAGTGGAAGGGTATGTTTCTGACTGGAGATCCTTGACCAATGGTGTTCCACAGTGATCAGTGCAGGGTCCCCTGGTGTCTCTAATATGTATATAAATAATTTGGAGGAGAATGAAAATAGTCTGATTAGTAAGTTTATAGATGACACTAAGATTGGAGGAGCTGCTGATAGTGAGGGGAATTTTCAAAGGATACGGCAGGATATTCATAGGCTGGAGACTTTGACTGAGAAATGGCAGAAATGAGTTTAATCCAGACAGATTTGAGGTGATGCATTTTGGAAGGTCTAATGCAATAGGAAAATATACAGTCAATGGCAGAACCCTTAAAAGCATTAACATGCAGAGGGATCTCAGTATACAGGTCTACAGTTCACTGAAAGTGGCAAACCAAGTGATTAAAGTGGTCAAGAAGGAATATGGCATGCTTTCCTTCATCAGTCAGACAATATAAAAATTGGCAAGTCACATCGCATCTGTGTAGAACCTTAATTCGACAATATTCAGAATATCATGTACAGTTCTGGTCGCCACACTATCAAAGTATGTAGAGGCTTTGGAGAGAGTACAGAAAAGGTTTATCAGGATGTTGCCTGGTTTGGAGGACATTAGCTGTGAGGAGAGATTGGACAAACTTGATTTGTTTTCACTTAAATATTGGAGGCTGAGGGGTAACCTGATGGAAGTTTACAAAATGATGAGAAGCATATGGAGAATGGATAGTTAGAGTCTTTTTCCAGCATAGAAATGTCAATTACAAGGGGACATGGATTAGTTACTACTGGTGTACCGTAAGGATTTGTTTTGGGTCCACTGCTGCTTGCCATTTTTATAAATGACCTGGATGAGGGCGTAGAAGGATGGGTTAGGAAAATTGCATTGACACTAAGGTCAGTAGAGCGGTGGATAGTGCCGAAGGGTTTTGTAGGTTAGAGAGGGACATAGGTAAGCTGCAGAGCTGGGCTGAGAGGTGGCAAATGGAGTTTAATGTGGAAAAAAGAGTGAGGTAATTCACTTTGGAAGAAGCAACAGGAATGCAGAGTACTGAGCTAATGATAAGATTCTTGGTAGTGTAGATGAACAGAGCGATCTGGGTTCAGTGTGCATAGATCCCTGAAATTTGCCATCCAGGTTGATAGGGTTGTTAAAAAGCCACACGGTGTGTTAGCTTTTATTGGTAGAGGGATTGAGTTTCAGAACCACGAGGTCATGCTGCAGCTGTACAAAACTCTGATGTGGCCACCCTTGGAGTATTGCGTACAGTTCTGGTCACGGCTTTATAGAAAGGATGTGGAAACGTTGGAAAGGGTTCAGAGGGGATTTACTAGGATGTTACCTGGTATGGAGGGAAGGTCTTACAAAGAAAGGCTCAGGGACTTGAGACTGTTTTCCTTAGAGAGAAGAAGGATGAGAGGTGGTATAATTGAGACACATAAAATAATCAGAGGGTTAAATAGGGTGGACTGTGAGAGTCTTTTTCCTCAGAGGACATAGCTTTAAATTGAGGGGTGATAGATATAGGACAGATGTCAGAGGTAGTTTCTTTACTCAGAGAATAGTAGGGGCATGGAACGCATTGCATGCAACAGTAGTAGGCTTGCCAACTTTAAGGGCATTTACATGGTCATTGGATAGGCATATGGATGAAAATGGAATAATGTAGGAAAGATGGGCTTTGGATTTGTTTCACAGGTTGGCCCAACATCAAGGGATGAAGGGCCTATACTGCGCTGGCATGTTCAATTCTATTGTATTCTATTCTATTCTACTTGTAAGGCAAAAGTGGGAAAATTTAAAGGAGATGTGAGAGGCATGTTGTTGACACAGAGAGTGGTAAGTGCCTGGCATGTGTTGCCAGAGGAGGTGGTTGAGACGTATACAATAGCAATATTTAAGAAGTATCTGAACAGATACATGAACAGGCAGGGAATAGAGCGATACGGACTGCATGGAGGCAAAAGGTCTTTAGATTAGAAAGGTGTCATGCGTTGGTGCAGGATTAGTGGGCCAAAGGGCCTGTTTCTGTGCTGCATTGTTCTTTGTTCTAGGTCACCCCCTGTTGTGTAGAAGCTCAAAGCAGCTGTCATCTATCAGCCATCAGGAGACGATGGGCTGCCACTTCTGCAGCCCTCACATCCCATTCCAGCATTCGGTATAGCTCCTTCCCAGTGTCACGGGATATATGGAGCATGTATCGACACTGCATCTCACATCTCCCCAAGGTATGGAGTCAGGACCAAAAATCTCTGTGGAATCCACCATTCCAAAGGGCTCTGTGGGATATGATCTCTGCTTGAGTTGGGTGCTGTTCATCCTCTGCAGAGGCTTACTCCTGCTGTTCATGGGCTTGTGGTCACTCCTGATCCTCCTATTCTGCCTTCTCCTTGTTAGGAAGGTGGATACACATTGACCACCTATGGCAGGATGTGACACGGTCAGTGAAAATCACCCCCTTTGGGATCACTGGGACGAAAAGAAGTTCTTAGGTCTCAGACCTGGAATTAGTGGTGTACCCAGCAAATGCTGCATTCGCTCCTCCATATCGTGATAATGAGTGCCATGTCTCCATCATCCTTTCAGCTACAGCCTCAGTATGTGCACCAGCTTGGTGAGGGCACCACGCAACCTGACTAATGAGCACATTACATTAAAAACGTTTTCAGCTCCCCGACTGATGGTACACGATTCCTCTGAATGAATGTGATGGTCCTACAGGACTGAATGCAGATTACATCCCAGAATGTAGTTGACCATCAGCAGCCCAAGCAGATGACTGGTAGCGGCCAGGTCCCTGGTCTGTGATTGGACTATGTGTATGATTGACTGCATCGGGACCCTTCCCCCCTCAACCTGGAGGGACTCCTTCTTGGCTGGACCAAAGACTAGCCCTCACCGTATCCAACATGGCCATTTGGTTGAGAAAATAATGTGCAGTTTGTTTGATGTGCAGACAGCTGGCACATGCTGTAAGAGTGATGTCTTGGTGTAATGTACAGCGGTGGCATGTACCCACATCCTCTACCACTCCCCCTGACAAATCCTTACTGACATGCATGACAAGCAGCCTGTTGATGTGTGTCTGAGCCAAGTACATGTTAATACAGCAGCAATTGAGAGCTTTTGACTCTGGCTGAATCTCTAACATGCTAACAGGCAAGGCACAGCATGGCAATGCAAGGCAAGGCTTGATGCTCTGAGCACATATGTCAACGCTAAGTGAGTGAGTGCTCGGACAACAAGTGACTCGCCCTGAGATGCAGCAAACAATGAGCTTGGTAGCTGTCCATGCTCTTAAAGTGGTCCTGCTGCAGCCTTTCAATGCTAGTTTCTTGCGCAAATCTGTGTTTCCTGAGCCACCTGCCAATGTATCAGGGTTGGCAAATGCCAAAAGCCAATTTCCATGGATAAGGGGTGCACGTGGCTGGTATCCATGAATCATGGATTGGGTTCGGTCCTTCTGAGCAAGCTCGTCGTCAGGTATCTGCACTGATTTCTGTATTAAGTCATCTCAAAGCTAATCTTGTTTGACACATTTAATAAGATGGAATGCTAAACGTTATTAAGGCAAGGTGGGCCGTGTACAAGCATTTAACAAGTGATAATCCCCCTTAATTGGCAACTCACCACTGCCTAACGAGAAACTCAAATAACTTTGGGGTGGTATCATGGAAACCAACAGTTTCCTAATTTAAGGCCACTTGTGAAAAGTAGAAAAGATGGAGTGAAATGCTCCTGACATTGAGATGGGCATCACCAGAGTTCTCATGTTGTGTGCTCCCTCCAAGGTTCCACATAGGGCAATCAGTGAACAGCATTTTGATCGCAGCATTGACTTCCATTTCCAAAATTCACTGCAGTGCACGGACTTCAGAAGCCCACACAAAAGGAAGAAAAATTTGAGAAAACACTGATGCAGTCGTCTACAAAATTCCACCCTATGTTCTGTCAATACAAAAGGACCTTGAGAAAAATAAAGTCTTCTTTCTTTAGAACTAGGATGACCTGCTTGTCTTTCCTGTGTTTTCTGTCTTTTACAATAAACAGACCATATTTATTTACAATTTCACAATCCTGTTTCTGTCGCTGATGGCCTTTTTTTTCGTTTTCGACTATATACAAGAAAATGCTTACAGCAATCTAGAATTCTGATTTCAAGGTCAATTGTTTTTGGATGGTTGAATTAGATTAATCTCTAATCCAAGATGCTTCATTTAGTGCAAACTCATCTTCCTGCATTTTACTTTGCTTTTTGTCCACCTTGCATATTTTATGAATTAAAAGGCAAAAAGTTTCAATTTCTGTAGTGAAGCCAAATGGAGAACTCGCCTTCAGCTCATCCTTTGGCATCTTGTGGTAACAAGTTGAAGAGAACACATTTTATAAGTGGATTCTGTTTTGGTGTGAACTCATTAGCATGTGACCTGAGGAGACATGTTTTAGTGATGCTGTTAGTTAGTTTTCATAGTCTGTGTCTTACCATTACCAGCTTCCATTATGTCTGTCTCAAATGAAATTCAAATTAGTTGAAAAGAAATTTCAAGAAATTTCTTTGCATTTTAAAAAATATAGATAACCACAAATTTTGATCTTGTTAGTTTTAATACCATGGAATGCTAGAATTGTTATAAGCAGAAAGAGGACATTTGGCCCATTGTACCTGCAACAGTTCTCTTACCTGGTGCCAGTTGCCTGTCTTTTCCCCATAACCCGACACACTATTTCTATCCAAATAATCATCCATTGCCCTCCTGAATGCCACAATTGAACCTGGCCATTGCCAGATAGTACATGCCATACCCTAACTACTCATTGTGTCATACAGTCATAGAGGTCAAGAGCACAGAAAAAATCCTTCGGCCTGTCGAGGCTATGTCAGTCAAAAACAAGCGCCTAACTATTCTGATCCCATTTTCCAGTACTTGGCCCATAGCCTTGTATGCTTTGGCATGAAAAGAACACATCGAAATAATCCTTCAATGTTAATAGAGTTTTGCGTCCATTATCTTTACAGGCAGAGAGTTCCAGATTCCCACCATTCTGGGTGAAAATATTTTCCTAACACCCCTCTAAACCTTCTTCCCCTTACCTTAAAAATTATGCCTCTTGATCATTGATCCCTGCACCAGGGGGAAAAGGTCCTTCCTGTCTACCCAATGCATGCTGCTTATAATTTGATACACATAATCATATACCCCATCAGTCTCCTCTGCTCCAAGGAAACAACTCTGGTCTATCCAATCTCTCACAATAGGTAAAACATTCTAACCCTGTCAACATCCTGATAAATGTGCTCTGCAACCTCTATAATACTCCTCCACCTATAATTTCCTCAGAATGATGAGTGGCTCAGTGGTTAGCACAGCTGCCTTAGAGCGCCAAGGACCAGGGTTTGATTCCAACCTCAGGTGACTGCCTGTGTGGAGTTTTCACATTCTCCTCTTGTCTGACTGAATTTCCTTTGGATGCTCTGGTTTCCTCCCACCATACAAAGATGTGAAGGCTAGGTGGATTAGCCGTGCTATATGCAGGGATACAGGTAGGGTTGGGGACTTGGGTCTGGATGGGATGCTCTTTGGAGGGATGTTGCAGACTTGTTGGGCTGAATGGCCTCTTTCTGCAATGTAGAGATTTAATGACAGCCAATAAAGGACTCAACTCCCATGGTCACAGGTCACAGTTATGCTGTCCCATCTGGCAAGTGGACAAATACTTTGAGGTAACATCATGGAAACCAACAGTTTCCTAATTTAAGGCCATTGAATAAAATTTCTCTAGTGCCTGAACACTGTCATCAAATTCTATCACTATAGAACAATAGAGCAATCCCTCTTGATTGCTTTGTTGTCTTCCACTCTCTATATTCTGACATCTATAATTTGCTATTTCCTCCCTAGAGCCTACACAAAATCACAGAACTGCTGCAGTGCAATAGAGGCCACTTATCCTACCAAGTCTGCACCAAACTGCAAACGTCTATTTCACATCGTACTATTCTCTTGACTTCTCCCTGTATCCTTGCACATTCTTCTTTTGCAGGTAGCAATGTTATTCTGTTTTGAAAGTGTATATTGAACGTGCCTCCAGACAGGCTGAAAGAGAGGAAGGGCTTATGCCCGAAACGTCGATTCTCCTGTTCCTTGGATGCTGCCTGACCTGCTGCGCTGTTCCAGCAACACATTTTCAGCTCTGATCTCCAGCATCTGCAGACCTCACTTTTTCCTGAAAGAGATATAGCCAAATATAGATGCTTGAATTCTTCTTCTTAGGTAAATAGGAGCACAGAACGATCCTTGCAAGTTTCAGAAGAAAGCCTGACTCCCTGTGAATAAAAATGTTATTTTCTCACATCACCCTTGCCTCTTTTGTAGACCACTTTAAATCTATGGCCTCTCACCCTTTTTACCTTCTATAAGCGGGAACAGTTTCTGCATCTCTACTCTGTCCAGCCTCCTGATGATTTTAAAAATCATTGTCAATTCTCCTCTTGGTCTTCTTCTCTCCAAGGAGAATAGGACAAGCTTCTTCAACTTCTGTTCATATCTGCAGCATCGCATTCTGGAACTATTCCTTTAAGTCATTTCTGCAGTCTCTCCAGTGCATTTACCATCTTTCAATCTTATGGCACATTAGCAGTAAGCTTTTGAAGGCATAAGAAATAGCAGCAGAAACTGTACAAATCTTCAAGCCTGCTCTTCCATTGAGTACAGCCAGGATTTGATCTTCTTTTTGCCTCAACTACATTTT
Source organism: Chiloscyllium plagiosum (assembly GCF_037043375.1). Taxonomy (NCBI): domain Eukaryota; kingdom Metazoa; phylum Chordata; class Chondrichthyes; order Orectolobiformes; family Hemiscylliidae; genus Chiloscyllium; species Chiloscyllium plagiosum. Next base: position 62,795,755 of record NW_028270149.1, read on the forward strand.
CCTGCAGTAACTGTCTCTGCTTCAAATGCATCTAATGATGAGGCTTCAACAGCCTTTGGAGGTTAGAGTAAAAAAATGTGACGCTGGAAAAGCACAGCCAGTCAGGCAGCATCCGAGGAGCGGGAAAGTCAACATTTTGAGCACAAACTCTGCATGGAGGTTTTCCAGTGAGGATACACACCTTGTAACCCAGGAGGAATTCAACGTCAATATTCAGTCTGTGCTAAGTCAGTTGATCACAACTGGGATAATGGACATTACAGTTAGTTCTACTGTTCTGTCACAAATCTTTTGGTTGTGTACTGGAAATCAAGCCTCCACATTCCTGTGAAAAACCATCAAATTGCTCAGCTCTGCCTAACTGTCTAACTCAGGCGAAGAGAATACACACACCATGGCTTTTCCATTAACAAGAAAATAACTATTGTAATCAAACTGTTTTTGACCAAAAGCAAGAAACAGATAGGTTGAATTGCTCAACCATAACTCTATAACTTACTCTCCACTCCTTTCTTAAAATTCCTATGCACATCAAAGCAGACACATAACAATAAGATAAAAATATTATGAATTGTGGAGAGGAAAAAAAACACTGGAGAAGCAGAATCCTGGCAGCAGTCCAGATCACAAAAACTGATGAGGTGTTTTTTTTTGGCTCCTTTTGATTCCTTTTAGAGATTCGCTGGTTGAGGCTTCCGCAGGTGATATTTTCCCCTTTTTCTTTCAAAAGGAGATGTGTGCAAACTACAGCTCCCAAAGAAAGATGAGGTAGAATCATAGATCCAAGGCATTTTCTTTTTCACACAGAAGATGGGGAGAGAGAGAAAGAAGATGCCAACTTGACTACACACAAGTCTGTAACCATCCCTACAGGAACCAATCAAATGGTCATTACCATACTGAGTCCTCCTGAGCCACTAACAATTGTTGCTGATTGAAAAGCCAGTCAAAAGGCTGTCCCTGCGCAGAATTACCCTGAACACATGTGCACAGACAGCGTCAATTTGTCTAGAATTTTCCCTCAGTGCCTAAATGGGGTAACAGTATATAAAGGAATCACAGTAACTTGTTTTTAAAATTGCAAATATCTTCTTATGTGGGTTCCTTGATTTAAAGCAAGATCTTTTCCTATTTTAGTCCATAATTTCCCCAAAAAAGTGATCAGTGCATTTCTGAGTTAGGGAAGAGAAACTCAGCCAGGATTATTAGGCATAATTACTATTTGGTGAAATCAAACTAACAGTGCAGGTCAAGATAAAATTAAGTTTACACTATGTCACCAAATACATGTTAATGCATTCATGATCCATCTCAAAAGTTTTACACATAAATAATATCAGTTAATGATGTTGGCTAGTAACTAATACAACATGAAACATACACCAGGAAGGAGTCAATGCATATTTCATCGAAGTCAATGCATGGTGTTTAATGTTCCTCAATTCAAGAGGAAACATGTCAACTGGGCTCACCTAACAGTGGGAGAGGCCACCTCCACAATGAAGCCAGAGCTGGTAAGTTTCTTTCACAAAACATGTCTGTTCACAACAGGATGTTAACTAATTATCATCAAGTCCATCAGAATTTAATGGTGGCTCAAGAATTAAATGGAAATGGACAGCTTGCCCACACCTCCGGCAGGCCACCCAATGCCTTGTTGGATTTGCCAGCAGTCTAATTTTTATGGTTCCCCCTTGACAGGCAATATGTGCTTGGTCAAGAGACCTGACATCAGGAATGTCAGCACAGCAGCTGAAATCCGCTCCTCTTCACTGTTCTTTGATTCCTCAGTGACCAGCCCCTCATGAGACCCAGTCTATCCTCACTAACCTGAGTCCAGGCATCCAACAGTGATCCCTGGGGAAGGCCTAGAACGTTACAGGCAGCCATCACTGCTGCTCAACTCCAATTGGTCAACAGCTTTTGATAGGCAGGGTTTCCATCCTGATGTTGGTCTAAATCTGAAGGAAGACCTAGTGCTAAGCATTTAAATACCAAACAAGTATACAGGAATTGCATGGGATTTCCCACTGGTTTTCAGAACATGCTGGGGACTCGATTGCAAACATGTGATTCTTCCTAAAGTTTGAGAAGTGGCGGAAGAAATCTGGTGAGGTGATGAAAATATCCATCCATTTTATTTTCAAAGCACTTGAATTATTTTAGATTGTAAAGTTACCTTAACAAATTATCAATAGCAATGTTCAAAGTAACAAGTTAAAAATCACACAATATCAGGTTACAGTCCAACAATGTTTATTTGGAAGCACAGGCTTTTGGAGAGCTGCTCCTTCATCAGGCAGCTATCTGACAAAGGAACAGGACTCCAAAAGCTAGAACTTCCAAATACACCTGTTGAACTATGACTTGATCTTGTGTGATTTTTAACTTTTTTCCACCTGAGTCAAGACCTGCACCTTCATATCATAGTACATAAAGTCAAAATATTTCAATTTTACATGGTTTATGGTATAAAAGTTCTTGCAACAACTATAAATTATTTTTATCTTATTTTAGATAAAATACTTTGAAAGTGTCATGTTGCAGGATGTGGCCAATGCCTTAAGCAACTAGGGCCAACATAAAATTGGCTAAACAGTTTCTGCAAGCAGACCTGATGGAATGCAAAGAGACCAAGGTTATCACAGTTCAAAGCCAACAAGGACAATCGCATACCTGTATTGCTTATTGAACAGAGGTAGACAATAGACAATAGACAATAGGTGCAGGAGTAGGCCATTCAGCCCTTCGGAGCCTGCACCGCCATTCAATATGATCATGGCTGATCATTCCTAATCAGTATCCTCTTCCTGCCTTATCTCCATAACCCTTGATTCCACATTCTTTGAGAGCTCTATCCAACTCTTTCTTAAATGAATCCAGAGATTGGGCCTCCACTGCCCTCTGGGGGTTAAGGTAGTTCAACCTTAACAATGGAATGATCATTGGCCAGACCATTTCACATCATGGAGTAATCATATATTGGAAAGGGGGTGGGTAAACTGAGGATGACCTGACCTAACTGCCACGGTGTGACCGATTTCCTGTGACTTCTTTGGTTGAAGTCAGAGAACATTCCAGAAGAGGGGGGGGGGGGGGGAGGTGTGATGCGAAGGAGCACCTGATGGCCATTCTATCAGCAAATACTCAGTCAGCGATGATTCCATGTGAGATCCATCTTCATACTAAGAAGACCCTGAGTGGCCTGTCTACAGAACACAGCGAATTATATCAAGTAGCCCAATTATGTTCACCGGAGTGGGTAGTATTTGCATTGCTCAGGCAGTCAACCTCGTTTGGGAAACACTAATTTGTGTAAGAATTGTTTTCTTTAACTTGCAAATGTTTTAATAAAATTAAGTTTGAACTGCAGTCCTTTGTCTCCTACAATAAGACTACCTGGATAAATGTATTTTATGAGCAATAAAATGGTCAAAATGTGTATCGAATATTTGAAAGGCAGCAAGAGAATATATGCTGAGGTATAAGTATTTGAAGTAAAGCCTAACTTGTCCACATCATCATTATCTTTGGAACAAGTTATTTCTTTGAGCTCCTCAAAGAATGGAACAAATGCACAAGAGGTAATTTGTACAGTAATCTCCATGGTAATGGAACTGTCTTCAAAACAAATGGCATGTGTTTGCCAAATTTCCATTTTGTTAACTGCCAGATGACTTTTTCATTTGTTTACATAACATGCACTTAACCTTCTGGCTGGGGGATCATATTATCAAGTCAAAGAGTCAACTAATTTTTCAAGATATGAGCTGTAGCCAAAACAGTTGGAAATTCAGTTGTTTTATATCTCAGAAGTTTTCTATGGTTCCAGATCTTACAATTGTTTTATTTGACAACATAAAAACAAATGAACTAAATAGTATATATGTACGCACAGAGGTATTTCAGAGTATTGCTTATTGTGCAGAAATAAAACTAAATTAATATTGAATTTTCATTGACATGAGCCTGGATCAGGCAGTAAAATTACTGTTGAAGTGGTCATCATTCTTACAAAGTAAAGCAAACACTAATGTCTGTTGCCCACACATAGAAATAAACGTGGAAATCAGGAAACTGCTGTCTGAGCCTGGTTACTTCGGAAACTTTGCTCTTCTGATAATTAGTCGAGGAGTTGGATGTTAAATCTATAGAAGGGCATAAATGCATGTAGCTTACCCATTAAACATCTGCTTATCATACCAGAAAGAAACAGGCCTTATCCATGCAACAGAAAGTGAATTTTAACAGCATTATAAGAATTACTGAAGAAAGACAATTCTATTGATTCTTTTTGTCACATATGCATCAGGGCAATTCATAAGAATACAATGTAAGGGGAACAATTTTTTATACTGTATGAGCAGAGCATGTGTATTGGTTGACAGGTAGACTTGGATTAACAGAAATGTTGCTATGGAGAATACAGCAGTTAGCTGATGACTAATAGTTAACTGCCAAGTTACCTGTCATATAAATGAGTAACATGATACATAAATGCTGGGTGTGTCAACATAACATCTCAAAAACTGTTGAAATATGTTATGCAACAGTCCCTTCTGCTGTTTGCAATAAGCAAGATACTGACCATGCCCACTCAGACTGTGTTTGTAAAACTCTGAATACAATGTCCAACATTATGTGCAATTCCATGATTGGACAGCAATTGCTAATTAATCTTGCTGAGGATTATGCTGACAACCAAATTAAGAATTTTAGCCAGGTTCAAGGCATGGACTACTTGTGAATACTAACCATTATATGGATTAATATACAGGACCTTGTTATTTTCAGACTGAAAGAAGATGGAGCATATTGTGTCTATTTTAACCGGCATTTCCTGGTCTGTTCCTCGGAGCAATGTCTTGACTAATCAGAGTCAGCCTGCCTAGATATATTTATGGTGCAAGATGGCAGCAGAGTAAAGGTCTGTGTGTGGGCTTTTGCCGGAGCTCATCTACTCCCATTCTCTTTCCTTCTTTGTTTTACTTTTGCTTCTACTCTTTCCTTTTGCTCTATTTTCTTTTCCTTTTGGTCATTTTATCTTCTTTCCTGTGATGGGTTGCTTGGCAGCACTGGAACATCAGTGAGAGCAGGCCGCATTCGGAGTGGCAGATGTGGCTTCTCCCAGTGATCAGAGGAAGTGGCCACAAGTGCATTCTCTCACCATTCATGGCCTGTGTCAGCAAGGTTGTCCTCCCGGCGTTGGGGCCGGTGGCAACGGCAGCAAAACTCCTCCAGTGATCAGGGACAGTGGCAATGGCAGCAACGGATTCCTCAAGATAGTGGCATTGGCAAGGTGACATCTGCAGCTGAAGCAGGAATCATGGCCCTGAATGGCCTGGCCTCACCTAGCAGCAGAGCCAGGGATGCCTGGTTGTGAGGCAAGTGTGGGTTCAGCAGCATCAGCAAAGTAGGCTCAGCAATGAAGAGATGATAGCTAAAGTGGAATGATTCCTACGTTAGTGGGTCCAGTGCAGGTAGCAACAAGGTGGTGGAGGTCTTCCTTGAGGCTAGGTGCTAGTATTGATAGAATCAGAAAGACTGACATTCTGAACTTTTCACTTCTTTATTTTTCTAATTTATTTCTATGACTTACAATGTTGGACTATTAATTGCTTTATTTTTCTTTTTTTTTGTTTCCTATGTATTTAATCCTAAGTATCTGTACCTAGTACATGTGTAATGTTGTAAAGCAGCAACTATAAGCTTTCCATTGTACTCATATGAGTACATGTGACAATTAATCTAATTCAATTCAAATCAATTCTTATTTGCATAAAGCTTGACCTTTAACTATCAGTTATCACCTGGCAGGTGTATTCTCCATGGTAATGTCTCTACCAATCAGAATCCACAACCCAAACAATCAAGTATTCTCTGCTCACACATAATAAAAATGTTGTTTTCCTATATACTGCTACTCTTGAAGTTTGCCATTATGAGCGCACGATAAAAAGTTTCAATAAAATCTGTATTTTTTCAGCAATATTCAAGTTCTATACTATTATTAGCGTTATGAGTTTTAAGTAGTGACAAATTATTTCAGGTACTGAAAACCTATTTTACCAATATGCGTTCTCATTCCTTCAGATTTAATGTGGAGAATTAAAATATTGACATGGGAGGAAAACTCTTTACTTAATTTCTTACTTCTCTTCATCTATTTCTTTTTATTTGTCCCTTTGCACAAGCCTCTACATGGAATCAAATACTTTGAATTACATTTTTTGGTTTAGAATCTGTATTTCAACAAAGATTCTTAATTTGCTTGATGAAAGAGAGATTTATTTTTCTTGCCCTGTTCCTATAGATTCCAAATCCCCTGTGGAAACACCATGTTGCTTGGAATGTCTGACAGTACAAAATAGCAACATAAAAGCATCCAGCAATTCTCTGAGCAAAGGTAAGCATAATGAACTGCAAACACCATTTGTTTGCCACTGACAACAAAGCCTTGATAAATGTCTAGTTTCTTGCATCAACCATAAAACTATAAATTCTGTCTTTTTCACTTCCATTCCTTCAATTTTCTCCTTCGTGGGCACAGGCAGAATCATAATAACTACCAGAAAACAAAGCCTTAGGATTTGAATGTTCAAAGGCATTGTTCAGAGCAGTTCACAGGGCAATGGATTCTTAATGAAGGGACACCAAGTGTAGAAGAAGGAAGCAAAAAAAAGAGCTAAAATCAAGCAGAACCACAATCAGAAAAGATAGCCTGAAGAAATCAAGCTTCTGGTGAGATGAGGATGATTTGTGAAGGTCAGCTTGCTGACAGAAAGTTTAAGATAAAGGGAAAAAGATGGACTGGGAGAAGAGAAAACAGAAATTGAAGAAGATAAGAAAATCCAGGAGTAACCCTAGGTGTTCAAGACAACAGTGGTAAGAAGATGACCGATAGAAAGTGAAGACTAAGATTAAGGAGACTAAGAATAAGATTTCAGGAGAATTCCAAAGCATTTTATTCTTGTATAAGAAGCAAGCGGTTAACTAGAGAAAGGATTGACCCATTAAAAGATGATGAAGGAAGGCTGTGTGTTGAACCTGAGAGAATGGGTGAGATTCTGAATGATTACTTTGCATCAGTGTTCACTGAGGAGAGGAACATGAATCTTGAGTTAGAGATAGAAGTTTGATTAGTCTGGATCACATTGGCATAAATAGGGAAGATGTGTTGGGTAGGCTAGAGGTTATTAAGGTGGACAAATCCCCAGGACTGGATGGAAACTATCCCAGGTTGCTGAGGGAGGTGAGAGAGGAAATAGCTGGGGCCATGACAGATATCTTTGTGGCATCCTTAAATACAGGTGAGGTGCCGGACGACTGGAAGGTTGCTCATGTTGCCCCCCTGTACAGGAAGAGTAGTAGGGATATTCCGGGTAACTACAGACCAGTGAGCCTGACATCAGTGGTGGGAAAGTTGCTGGAGAGGGTACAGAGGGATAGGATCTATTTATATTTAGAAAGGAATGGGCTTATCAGTGATAGGCAGCATGGTTTTGTGCGGGGGAGATCATACCTTACCAATTTAATAGAGTTCTTCGAGGAAGTGACCAAGTTGATAGATGAAGGAAGGGCTGTTGATGTCATATACATGGACTTTAGTAAGGCATTTGATAAGGTTCCCCATGGTAGACTAATGGAGAAAGTGAAGACACATGGTGTGCAGGGTGTTCTAGCTAGGTGGATAAAGAACTGGTTGAGCAACAGGAGACAGAGTGAAGTAGTTGAATGGAGTTTCTCAAAATAGAGAAAGGTGACCAATGGTGTTCCACAGGGGTCGGTGTTGGGGCCACTGTTGTTTGTAATATACATAAATGACCTGGAAGAAGGCACTGTTGGTATGATTAGCAAGTTTGCAGATGACACCAAGATTGGTGGAGTAGCAAAAAGCATAAGGGACTGTCAAAGAATACAAGAGGATATAGATAGACTGGAGAGTTGGGCAGAAAAGTAGCAGATGGATTTCAATCCAGACAAATGTGGGGTGATGAATTTAGGCAAGACTAATTCTAGAGCAAATTATACAATGAAGGGAAGAGCCTTAGGAAAAGTTGATGGGCAGAGATATCTGGGAGTGCAGGTCCATTTTACCATGAAGGTTGCTGCACAGGTGGATAGAGTGGTCAAGAAGGCATATAGTATGCTTGCCTTCATTGGACAGGTTATTGAGTATAAGGAGAAAGTGAGGTCTGCAGATGCCGGAGATCAGAGCTGGAAATGTGTTGCTGGAAAAGCGCAGCAGGTCAGGCAGCATCCAGGGAACAGGAGAATCGACGTTTCGGGCATAAGCCCTTCTTCAGGAATGGGGAAAGTTTGTCCAGCAGGCTAAGATAAGAGGTAGGGAGGAGGGACTTGGGAGAGGGGCGTCGGAAATGTGATAGGTGGAAAGAGGTCAAGGTGAGGGTGATAGGTCAGACTGGGGTGAAGAGCTTCTGTGCAGAGGAGATGACCTGGGGGGTGCAGTGAGAGAGGGACTCACTGAAATCTTTGTAGAGGGAGGAAGAGAGCTTCTTCAAGGAAGGCATCCTTGTAAGAGGATTCGCAGTAGGTTGAAATCTTTAAGGAGAAAGTGAGGTCTGCAGATGCCGGAGATCAGAGCTGGAAATGTGTTGCTGGAAAAGCGCAGCAGGTCAGGCAGCATCCAGGGAACAGGAGAATCGACGTTTCGGGCATAAGCCCTTCTTCAGGAATGGGGAAAGTTTGTCCAGCAGGCTAAGATAAGAGGTAGGGAGGAGGGACTTGGGAGAGGGGCGTCGGAAATGTGATAGGAGCTGGCAAGTCATGTTAAAATTGTACAGGACATTGGTTCGGCTGCATTTGGAATACTGTGTACAGTTCTTGTCGCCACAATACCAAAAGGATGTGGACGCTTTGGAGAGGGTGCAGAGAAGATTTACGAGGATGTTGCCTGGTATGGAAGGTGCTAGCTATGAAGAGAGGTTGATGTGCATTAAAAAAAGGAGATGGGGGGGACCTGATTTAGGTTTGCAAAATCATGAAGGGTATAGACAGGGTGGATAGACACAAGCTTTTTCCCAGGGTGAAGGATTCCATAACGAGAGGTCATGCTTTCAAGGTGAGAGGTGAAAAGTTTAAGGGAGATACACGCGGCAAGTACTTCACACAGAGAGTGGTGGGCATTTGGAACGCGTTGCCAGTAGAGGTGGGAGAGGCAGGCACGGTAGATTCATTTAAGATGTATTTGGACAGATGCATGAATAGGTAGGGAGCAAAGGAATACAGATGCTTAGGAATTGACTGACAGGTTTAGACAGTAGATTTAGATCGGCTCAAGCTTGGAGGGCTGAAGGGTCTGATCCTGGGCTGTAAATTTTCTTTGTTCTTTGTTCTTTATTATAAAGTTCATCCTTGAGACATGGGAAATAAGTGGAGCTTAATGAGCAATTGTGGAGCAGTGAGTTTTGCTGCTGGTGTTGATACTTGGGGCTGGATTTTCACCATGAAATGTGAAAAAGGAGCCTGCCTCCATTAACAAACTGAATGAAGGGGGAGATTCTTCCACTGATGTGAAGATTTTATCAAATGAAAAGGTAGTGAGAACAGGAATGGAAGTAGTTTAGATGTTGTTGGCAAACATCATGGAGACTGCTAGTTGTCCTGAAGAAAACCTTGTGTCTAACACTGCACCACAGACAATTGTGATATCAGAGGGGAGCCAGAAGCCTGTGGAAGAAGATAAATGTCCTCTTCCCAGAAATGTCAATTTTCCTGTTCCTCAGATGCTGCCTGACCCATGGTGCTTTTCCAGCACCACACTCTCAACTCTTCCCCGAAAGGTGGCAGGCAGATGCTACCTTGTTATGCAGCTTTTTATGTATGAGAGACATCTATTTGTTCAACATCATTTCTCTCTGCCTCCAACTCCTCTTCCTCCCTAACCTTTTGTTTCTTCCCCTGGAGGCTGTCTATTTGCAGGACTTCAAGGTATTCAAATTCCACTCTCAGGAGGACATGCAATGCAGAGAATAGCAGGCAATGACTGAGGTCCTGCAGGAGGCAATTCAAGGACATTACTTGATTACTCCAGGCAGCAAATCTAATGCCATCTGAACATATGATGCCCCAGCAATGAAGTGGATATGTTGCCCAGCCTTGTTGACAATGACATCTGTCACTAGATGATATGTGTCAGTGCGTGGCCACCTGGGAGAAATTGCAAAAATTCACATTGATGGGGGCACAGATGTCTATGAACATCTGCTTAGAGAGTTGCAGTCTCCTTTAGCACTGTTTCCCAATCATCTTCAAGTCTCATTGTCTCTTCCTGTAAATATGCTTTTAGGGTTTCTCTTCAATCATCTATTATCCTTTGATTTCCTGATGGGCAACATTTTGTCTTTTATTTGCAGGTGCTGCTCCTCATCTCCAGTGGTGTCAGTCTCTGAGAGTGCAGCACCCACTTCCACTTCCTGAGTAACTAGGAGTCAACAAAGTCTTGCCCACTGCTCTGATGCCCATGCAGTGCCAGGAAAATGATGATGCCTTGAGCTGGTAATGTTCTTAATATTGACTCCTTCTCTGACTTGTGATGCCCCTGTTGCAACTTCAACTGCAAAGTGGTATTAAACCCCTTCATCTAAGTCATTGCACATACTTTTTGACCTCTAGCCTCCATGGCTTCCCCTATCTTGTTCCACATCTGTCTTCAGGCAGTCTGATGCAGGAAGCTTCCCATCACAGTCACCTCTAGTGAACTCAAGACGATTTATAGAGTCAGGCTTTTAGTAAGTTCTCAATGAGATAAATTGTCCTGTTTTGGGATGTGAATGAGTTTGCAGGCCCACATTCCATCTGCCCTTGGGAAAATTTCTGATCCCAGGAAGAGAGACAAATGTGTAGATACATGATTTTGGCACTACTTGTTCCACCCAATTGCTTTGGCTCAATTAATGCCCCAGTCATTCAGCCTTTGGAATCAGTGAATAACGAAAGTGTGATGACAAGTATTGGAGAAGACCAACTGTGAAATGATAAGATTTATTTTCAGAGAATGAGGCATAGACAGAAATAATTGATTACTTGCTGACTGATCAGATAACAACCTTGGTTACTAGGACAGATAAGGCTAAGCTCAGTGTCACGTAATACATTGAAATTTCATACCTCTAGGCTAAGGCTATGACAGTTTCAGAGCAGATAAATGGAGATATTTGTCAGAGTTTGAATGGAGCTCTCTGATGTTGTTTACACAAATTGTGGTTTAATCAGAATTTAACAAGCTACTCACTTTCTTTACCTTTCCTTGTCTCCTCTCTTTGATAATTCTGCCTCCTTTCACTTCTTCACAAAGGTATGCTGCCTTTCCAGTTCTTTATCTCAACTTTTCAGAATTTAGCAATATTCTTTCCCTCTTCCCTTCATCACAGACTTAATCCCTGATAAACAAAATCAACAGTCACTTCAATGCCTCTCATCTTCCAATGGGTGCACCAAAGCTTTCAACACAAGCATTACAAGAACTAACCTACTTGCCCTGTCACACTGTCTCATCAGTCTTTTCACCCAATGTTCCCCACTGGAAGCTAACTTGTAAATCTTCATCCTCTCATACTGACGCTGTGAACACGATCAACAAATCAGCTTCTACTGATCTTCTCCCTCCCTGCACTTGTGAAGAAGGCTTTTTCTATCCGTTAACTTAATATGAATGATTGCATCAACAGAAACTCATTGAGAGGTGAAGCCAACTTGCCACTTAATGAAGCCTTCTTGTCTTGCTACACCTCTAACACTTGCTCCACCACATCCAACACAATGGTGATGGGATGCTTAACACCAGAGTATTTATTTGTTTGTCTTGTTTCACCTCTTGATAATTCTCCTCCTTTTTGAGTGTCTTACTATCTTTCACACTTCCTCACCTCTTTCTCAAAACCAGCATTCTCCACTGATTTTTCATTTGTTACTTTTTAAAAAAAAAACACACCTAGAAATCTTTACTCCTTTGCTCTCTCAGACTCTGTACTGAACAAGCTCTCATCCTTGAGATTTCAATCCTTATTGCAATTCATCACATTTTCTCTTCTCTGTGTTCACCTACCTCTTGACGCCTGTGAATCTCCATCCTCATGTAATTTCGCAAATCAATATCGTGACCAATCCATGGCCCAACCTTCTTATATAATCTTTCTTGTCCCATTGTACCAATGCATTTATGACCATGTCTGATCACATTCTTAGGTCACACTCCAACCACATTCCCTCTTTCATGTCCAGAACCAAAATATTCTGTCTCTCTCCATCTAATAAACTATCCAAACTCATTTTCAAACATAGCTTCAGTATCCCAATTGTCTCACCTTTGGCCGTCTTTTTAACCACAACATTTCTGCACCTACTAATTTAATGAACCAAACCCTGGACCTCTAGTCCAGAATAAGACTGTTAGACCTGGAATGGACCTTACCTTCATTTCCTTAAGTCAAAGGGATGCAGATTTGAAGTTTGCCCTCACCCTGAATGTGCATCTTGTTTTGCCTTTTCTCCTAACTCTCCTCATATCCTCTCAGAGCTCATCATTATCATGAAACACAAATCTTGTTCTTTTAATCTTATCCCATTAAATTCATGACCACTTAGCTTCCCCTGCTGGTCCCATGTTTGCCAAAATTGTAAACAGTTCTGTACTAATTGCTTTTCTTGTCCAATATCTGTCATTATCATATCCTCTTCAAAAGACAGACTTGACTTCAACATTTGAGTCCATTTGAGTCTGATATTCAATCTCCCTTTCTTCTTTGAAGTCCTTCTTTCCCATTTCACCAGCTCTGCATGGTGGAGCCCATCCAATCAGGTTTCCATATACCGTGGCCCATGCTTATCCTCTGTATTTCCAGCTTTTTGGATATTCTAATTCAGTGCTGCATCCTATGGAGTTTGTTGACACTAATGTATCACCAGCATTGTAATGGCAGAAGTGGAATTTGCCACATTCATTGAAGCAAGCATGATTTTAAATGGTCTGCTGTACCACAAGTACAGTGACATGCAATTTCCTGTTCATAAACTCAGAATAATGGAAAGATATTAACAGCAAGTGTGTCATGTTTTGACTGTTGATAACACGATTTGATATGAAGCAGGCAAACTGTCCACTATTAATAAATCCTACACATCAAAGTTTTCAGGTCAGAGCAACTACAAGAAGCTAGTGTCTTCTTCAATTGACACTCCAAAATGCCTGTTATCATATGGAGACAGTGGACTATGAAAAACCAAACCAAGCGGTCTGAATCTCTGCTTGATCATAGCTGGTGAAGCAGAACACAAGTTCTCGTAGTTCCCCATATAGTAATGAATCCTAATTGAGAAGGACAGTAAGTGCTAATGGTAGTCGAGATTCCTTTCCATAGTGAAAGGTGGTTGGCAAGAAAGTTCGGGTCATGGTTATGTAAATTCAGTGAGATTTTATACCATTGTTTTTTGTTGATAGGGAATTTTAAAGGTGACCGAGGAAGTGAATCCAAAAAAACTCTATTAAAAAGGATTTTTTGAGTTCTTTCTAAAAATGTAAATATTTTGGGATCCATTTTCCATACTGAAGTCCTACTCTTTCCTCAGGAAAAAAAAAGAAATAAATATCAACTGAATTTAAATTTCATCAGTTCCTGTATCCCCAAGGTATTAACCTGGTCATTCAGGTTCCTTGCCATAGACCTTACTGCTACCCCACTACACCTCACTTTAAAATGCATTATATTAAAGTAGGTGTTTTTGGAGCTCTGTCAAAGTGTTATAAGTAGAATTGTGCAGGGCTTCTAAGAATTATGCATTCCTGTGGAGAATGCTATTGGCAAGATTATACAACATATTGTGCAGGTGTCATATATATTATGTTACATATTATGCAGGTTCGTTAGAGGTGAGACAGAAAAGAAAATAGGATAAATATTTCAGGCATCGTAGTCATTATTAGTACATTCATTATGGTACCATTGAATATATTTACAACTGCAACTGAATATATATAATGCAGTACACTTTGAGGCATTCCTGATGAAGGGCTTAAGCCCGAAACGTCGATTCTCCTGTTCCTTGGATGCTGCCTGACATGCTGTGCTTTTCCAGCGCCACACTCTTGACTCCACTTTGAGGCAACAGACTTAATAATCTTTTGTTTGAGACCTTTACAATATCAAGTGGCTGAGGATATGTTTGTGATAGAACACTTCCTACTTTTGATATTATTGATGCCATAAACAAAGATATTGGACTTTTGAATGGCTCAGTATGTTTACCCAATGAGCAATGTGTATAATGTTAGTACTTTCACTTCTCAGTTTTGGTTTTGCAAAGTCAACCCTGCTCTATGAACTAAATGTGTCATTAAAGCTAACACTTCACTATGCTGGAAATATGAAAGATATTTAGTATTAATAACGGAGTAGATGTGGGATGCAAAGCTCTATGTTGAGTAAAGTGGAATACCAACTTTACATATCAACAGATTTAGCTGCAGGGTTTGGTGATATCAGAGAAAACAAACAAAGAGAATGATTTTGGTTTTGTCCAGTTTAAAAGAGATCTCACAATTAAGCTGACTAGACTTCCTCACATTCTTCTTCCTGAAAACGGTCTACATTCCATTCTCCGCTCATGCCTCAGAGACCGGTTCAAGCAGTTAATACTTTCCTGTATCATGGGGAAGCCCAAGACCTTGTCAAAGCTAATGTTTACAGATAAGTCAGTAAAGCCCTTTATCCTTGCACATTTCTTCCTCATGTAGCAATGAATGTTGAACTGAGAAATGATGGTGATATCAGTAGTTCCAAACTAGAAGGACCATGATATGTAGAAATTGAGAGTGTTGGTTGTCTTCAATGGCCACTAGCAGTAGAGTCACAGAGACATAGCGATGTACAGCACGGAAACAGACCCTTCGGTTCATGCAGACCAGATATCCCAACCTAATCTAGTCTCACCTGCCAGCAACTGGCCCATATCCCTCCAAACCTTCCTATTCATAATCCAATCCAGATGCCTTTTAAAAGTTGCAGTTGTACTAGCCTTCACCACTTTGTCTGGCAGCTCATTCCATACACGTACCACCCTCTGTGTGAAAACATTGCCTCTTAAGTCTCTTTTATATCTTTCCCCTCTCACCCTAAACATATGCCGTCTAGTTCTGGACTCCACCACACCAGGGAAAAGACTTTGTCTATTTATCCTATCCATGCCCCTCATGAGTTTGTAAACCTCCATAAGGTCACCCCTCAACCTCCGACACTCTAGGGAAAACAGCCCTAGCCTATTCAACCTCTCCCTATAGCTCAAATCCTCCAACTTTGGCAACATCCTTGTAAATCATTTCTGAACCCTTTCAAGTTTCACAACATCTTTCCGATAGGAATGAGACCAGAATTGCATGCAATATTCCAACAGTGGCCTAATCAATGTCCTGTACAGCCGCAACATGACCTCCCAACTCCTGTACTCAATACTCTGACCAATAAAGAAAAGCATACCAAACACCTTCTTCACTATCCTATCTACCTGCGACACTACGTTCAAAGAACTGTGAACCTGCACTCCAAGGTCTCTTTGTTCAGCAACACTCCCTAGGATCTTACCATTAAGTGTACAAGTCCTGCTAAGATTTGCTTTCCCAAAATGCAGCACATCACATTTATCTGAAATAAACTCCATCTGTCACTTCTCAGCCCATTGGCCCATCTGGTCAAGATCCTGTTTTAATCTGAGGTAACCTTCTTCACTGTCCACTACACCTCCAATTTTGGTGTCATCTGCAAACTTACTAACTGTACCTCTTTTGCTCGCATCCAAACCATTTATGTAAATGACAAAACGTAGAGGACCCAGCACCGATCCTTGTGGCACTCCACTGGTCACAGGCCTCCAGTCTGAAAAACAACCCTTCACCACCATCCTCTGTCTTCTATCTTTGAGCCAGTTCTGTATCCAAATGGCTGGATCTCTCTTTATTCCATGAGATCTAATCTTGCTAACCAGTCTCCCATGGGGAATCTTGTCAAACGCCTTACTAAAGCCCATATAGATCACATCTACAGCTCTGCCCATATCAGTCCTCTTTGTTACTTCTTCAAAAAACTCAATCAAGTTTGTGAGACATGATTTCCCATGCACAAAGCCATGTTGATTATCCCAAATCAGTCCTTGCCTTTCCAAATACATGTACATCCTGTCCCTCAGAATTCCCTCCAACAACTTGCCCACCACCGACGTCAGGCTCACTGGTCTATAATTCCCTGGCTTGTCCTTATTACCCTTCTTAAACAGTGGCACCACGTTAGCCAACCTCCAGTTTTCTGGCACCTCACTTGCGACAATCGATGATACAAATATGTCAGCAAGAGGCCCAGCACTCACATCTCTAGCTTCTCATAGAGTTCTAGGGTACACCTGATCAGGTCCTGGGGATTTATCCACCTTTATGCATTTCAAGACATCCAGCACTTCCTCCTCTGTAATCTGGACATTTTGCAAGGTGTCACCATCTATCTCGCCTACTTTCTATATCTTCCATATCCTTTTCGACAGTAAATACTGATGCAAAATGCTTGCTTAGTGTCTCCCCCATTTTCTGACGCTCCACACAAAGGTCGCCTTGCTGATTTTTGAGAGGCCCTATTCTCTCCCTCGTTACCTTTTTGTCCTTAATATATCTGTAAAAGCCCTTTGGATTCTCCTTAACTCTGTTTGCCAAAGCTATCTCATGTACCCTTTTTACCGTCCTGATTTTCCTCTTAAGTATACTCCTACTGCCTTTATACTCTTCTAAGGATTCACTCGATCTATCCTGTCTAGCCCTGACATATGCTTCCTTTCTTTTCTTAACCAAACCTCAATTTCTTTAGTCATCCAACATTCCCGATACCTACCAACCTTCCCTTTCACCCTTCCAGGAATATACTGTTTCTGGATTCCTATGATCTCTTTCTGAAAGCTTACCATTTTGCAGCCGTCCCTTTACATGCAAATATCTGCGCCCAATCAGCATTTAAAATTTCTTGCCTAATACCGTCAAAATTGGCCATTCTCCAATTTAGAACTTCAACTTTTAGATCTGGTCCAACCTTTTCAATCACTATTTAAAAACTAATAGAATTATGGTCACTGGCCCCAAAGTGCTGCCCCACTGACACCTCAGTCACCAACCCTGCCTTATATCCCAAGAGTAGGTCAAGTTTTACACCTTCTCTAGTAGGTACATCCATATACTGACTCAGAAAATGTTCTTGTACACATGTAACAAATTCCCTCCATTTAAACCCTTAACCTATGGCAGTGCCAGTCTATGTTTGGAAGATTTAAATCCCCTACCATAAGCACCTTATTATTCTGAGATCTCCTTACAAATTTGATTCTCAATTTCCCTCTGACTATTAAGAGGTCTACATTACAATCCCAATAAGGTGATCATCCCTTTCTTATTTCTCAGTTCCACCCAAATAGCTTCCCTGGATGTATTTCTGGGAATATCTTCCCTCAGTACAGTGGTCATGCTACCCCTTAACGTAAACACCACTCCCCCCTCCTCACTTGCCTCCCTTTCTATCCTTCCTTTAGCATTTGTATCCTGGAACATTAAGCTGCCAGACCGGTCCATCCCTGAGCCATGTTTCTGTAATTGTTATGATATCCCAGTCCCATGTTCCTAACTATGCCCTGAGTTCATCTGCCTTCCCTGTTAGGCCTCTTGCATTGAAATAAATGCTGTTTAATTGATCGGTCCTACGTTGTTCTCTGTTTTGTCCCTGCCTGCCCTGACTGTTTGACTCACCTTTGTTCTCAACTGTACCAGTCTCAGATTGAAATCTTTCCTCACTATCTCTCTGGGTCCCACCACACCCCCACCCAAGCTTACTTGTTTAAATCCTCCTAAGCAGCTCTAGCAAATCTCCCTGCCAGTATATTAGTTCCCTTCCAATTTAGGTGCAATCCATCCTTCTTGTACCCAAAAACAGCTTCCAATGATCCAAAAATTTGAATCTTTCTGCCATACACCAACTCCTCAGTCATGCATTCATCTGCTCTATCCTCCTATTCTTGCCCTCACTAACTCATAGCACCAGGAGTAATCCAGATATTACTACTCTCGAGGACCTCCTTTTTAAATTCCTTCCTAACTCTCTATTATTGTCCTTTAGAATCTCAACCTTTTCTATTCTTACATCATTGATTCCAATATGTACAATGACCTCCTGCTGGCCCCTCTCCCCCTTGAGAACATTCTGCATCCTCTCTGAGACATCCTTGATCCTGGCACCAGGGAAGCAACACACCATTTTGATTTTTCACTGCTGGCCACAGAAACGCCTGTTCTGTACCTTTGACTAGAGAATCCCCTGAGACAATCGATCGCTTGGAACCTGAGGTACCTCTCATTACATTAAAGCCAATCTCAATATCAGAAACTTGGCTGTTCGTGCTACATTCCACTTAGAATCCAACACCGTCTACATTTTCCTAAACAGCATACTTGTTTGAAAGGGGGATAGCCACAGAAGATTCCTGCTCTACCTACCTACCTCTCTTACCTTTCCTGGAGTTAACCCATCTATGTGATTGTATCTGAGATTTTCCCCACTTCCTATAACTGCCATCCATCACACCCCCTTGCTCTTGTAAATTCCTCATTGCCTCTAACTGCCTCTCCAACTGATCCATTTGATCGGATAAGATTTGCAACCAACAGCATTTATTGCAGGTATAATCCTCAATAACCCGTAAACTCTCCCTAAATTCCCACATCTGACAAGCAGAGCATATCACTCTACTAAGGGCCATTTTTGCTTCTTTCAATCTATAGACCCAGAAAGTAGCACTGTCTTATTCCTCTACAAAACACTCCTCCAGGGTAATTAATACTTATGGCATATGTTTTAAGTTTAATCAAGAGACATAGCTCAATAAAACATTATCAAGAAAGAACTCACTCTTCTCATTACTGCAGACTTATTTTAAGACCACGCTTAAAACATCCACTTATCTGTTTCTGTACTGTAACCACTCCCAACAAGTTCCTCCAAGATCAGTTGTGAATTTCACTGTTTTTTTAATTTTCCCAGATGCGCTTCAATGTCCAGCGATACATGAATTCAACAGCAAAGACAATGACTGTTAACTCTGTCAGTTAGCAATGTGGGTTTCTTTCTTTCTCTCTCTCTCTCTCTCTCTCTTCTGAACTGACCTCATCATGTGTTTCCTTTGTCTGTTCTTCTCTCTTTTAAAAGTGCAGTTGTTTTGACTTTTTGTTCCAAAACAATGCAACGACATATAAAACAGCAATTGCTGCTCCTGAAATTCGAGGAAATCCCCTCCAACACTTAAAATACCTCAAAAAAGGCGCAGATATTACAGCCAGAAATTTTTCCCAACCTCCATCTTGGATTACCCAGAATCCTTTGAGTACTATTTTCAACTTGCTCTGCAGCTGAAGGTCTGCTTGGAAGAAACAACATAGATCATCAATCACCACTTTGGTGAACAGTAGCCATCCCCAACATGGTACCTGGAAGAGATGGAGTAAGAGAAGTGTTACAAAAACAGAAATATTTGGAGAAATCCAACAGGTCAGGCAACATCTGTGGAAAGAAAACAAAGTTAACATTTCGAGTCTGGTGACTCTTCTTCAGAAATTACTCTGCTTTCTCTGTACAAATGCTGCCAGACATGATGAGTTTCTCCAGCTATTTCTTTTTGTGTCAGATTTCCAGCATCTGCAGTTTATGCAAGAGAAGTGTTAGTAGAGTAAGGTTTTCTATTGTGGGCTGTCTCCTTGCCCCTCTACACATACTTTCCATTGTTGAAGAGTGTGGTGCTGGAAAAGCACAGCAGGTCAGGCAGCATCCAAGGAGCAGGAGAATTGACATTTCGGACTTTAACCCTTCTTCAGGAAAGAGGCTTGTGGGCTGGGGGGGCTGAGAGATAAATGGGAGGAGGGGTGGGCCTGGGGAGAAGATAGCTGAGAATGCGATAGGTAGATGAAGATGGTGGTGAAAGTGATAAGTCAGAGAGGAGGGTGGAGCAACTTGGCAGCTCCACCCTCCTCTCTGACCTATCACTTTCATCCCCACCTTCACCCACCTATCGCATTCCCAGCTATCTATACCCCCCCTCCCCCAGCCTCACTCCCCTCCCATTTATTTCTCAGCTGTCATAGACCACAAGCCTCATTCCTGATGAAGGGCTTATGCCTGAAACGTCAATTCTCCTGCTCCTTGAATGCTGCCTGACCGGCTGTGCTTTTCCAGCACCAAACTCTTCGATTCTGATCTCCAGCATCTGCAGTCCTCACTTTCTCCTACATAATTTCCATACTTTACTGTCTCTTTCTTACTGGAGCCCAACAGGAGAAATCCCTGGTTTCTAATGAGAGCATGGTTTCTATTCAGAAACGTTTTGAATCTATTCCACTCCTTGCCAAGTTTTACGCATATTTGCTTCTGACTCAAAGCATATGTGAGTTCCTTTAACAATACAGTAGCAAAGGAATCTCAAAACACCTCACTTAAGCCTGTATTAAAAATAAATTCCGCCCTGGTTGGGATATTGCCAGAGTGTTTTATTCATCTCAAATTGCACTTGAATTAAGGGAATCGCTGGGACATTTCAGAAGGTAGTTAAGAGTCGGCCATACTAAGAGTCGGTCTGGAATCACATACAGTTCAGGTTTCCTTCCCTAAAAAGGGAACTTGAAGGTTTTCATTGCAATCCTGTCAACATCATGGTCACCATTGATTGGCAGCTGCCAAGATTGGATTTGAAGTCATGTACCTGGAAAGTTAGCCTTGTCCCCTGGATTAGTAGCCCAGTTACATTATCATTATGCCACCATCCCATCCTGTTCGAAACATTAGAACAAAAACGGACCATTTATTCCTTCAAAACTGTTCCACCAGTTAGTGAGATAATGACTGAAATGTGATCCAGCTTTTAAAGTTAACCCTCCATGGTGATATTTTCAACTTGTGTTGGTTGGCTGGTGGGTTGTGGGAACCTGTTTTGCAGTAGACCCACGTTTAGTTGTGTTTGTTCAAGAATGGGCTGGAGCAAGAAATGTGAGAGCTAAAATGGCAGGTCAAGCTTCAAAATCATAGTGGTAATGAATTATTACATTGGGTCTCACAATTAGTAAGCAGTATAGCTTTAATAGACATGCTTGTGATATTATCATTGCTTTTATTAATGCAATATTATCACATAGAATGTGACAAAAGGTACAAAAATCTCAAATTTCATCTTAATTGATCCACTTGAAGCATGCTCTGTTTTTAACCAAATAGTTTAGGATTATGGCTATAGAAAACTTAAGTTAGGCCAGATTTGGAGTATTGTTTGCAGTTCTGTTTGCAGCACAATAGAAAAGATGTGGAGGCTTTGGAGAGGGTGCAAAAGGTGTTTACCAGGGTGTTTTCTGGTTTGGAGTGTATTCGCTATAAGGAGTTGTTGAACAAACTTGGATTATTTTTGCTGGAGCATCAAAGACTGAGGGGTCACCTGATATAAATATGGAAAATTCTGAGAGGCATGGACAGGCTGGATATTCAGTCTATTCCCAAGGTTGGAAATGTCAAATACTAAGGGGCACAGATTTGGGTGAGAGGGGTAAAGTTTAAAGGAATGTGTGAGGGAAGCAGTATGAAATACACTGCCTGGGGAGCTGATAGAAGCAGATATGTTGGCAACATTTAAGAGGCATTTAGACAGACATGTGTACAGGCAGAGGATATAGGGATAAGGAGCATGTGCAGAGTCGAAAAGATGGTGCTGGAACAGCATAGCAGATCAGGCAATCTCCAAGAAGCAGGACAGTTGATGTTTCGGGCATAAGCCCTTCATCAGGAATGTGCATGTGCAGGCAGTTAGGAATAGTTTATAATAGAATCATGGTTGGTGCAGAGGGCATGTTCCTATGCAGTTCTGTTCTGTGTTCTACATTAGCCCAGATGTTGATGAACCTGTGACTGTAATATATGTACATACCAAGAGCTGTAATAAAGATCTATTGAACCTTTCAGTATTACGTCCTTATGTTAAGGGAGCTAATATAAGTATTACCTAATCAGATTCAAATACACTATTGAAGGTAGAAGCAAGCAAACATAATCTTCATAAAATATCAGTGATCTGCACTTGGCGACTACACTATAACCTGTGCTAACATGGTGATTGGCTCAGACTGAGCTGGACATTCATGGGGGTGAACCAATGGTAAATTTAAAATTCACAATAACACCAAAACCAGCAGTGCCAAGGTGTATAGTTTTTTGGCCAACCAGTACAGCCTCTGAGTTCAGTTAACTGTCTGAGATTCCCGTGTTCAGTTCTGTTGCCACAAACATTAAGCCAATTCTATTTTGACATATATCTTTTAGATTCATTGTATGATCTTAGCCTCCAACTTCTCAATGTTAAACATCTTTACCCCATCAACAAGATTTCATAATTTCTTCTTCAGTTCACTGACAATTACAAACCAATCCATAGTAAATTGCCATTACTTTTTATTACAGATAGAGTAAAGAGCAGGAAGCACATCTCCCTCAGCCAAAATGGGGATTAGCCTTCATGTTGTGGCAGCAATCTATTTCACATGCTAGCTGTTTAGCTAACTGAGCCAATAGCTCCCTCTGCTCCCCCATTTTATAATGAACAAAGGGCAACATTCAAAAGAAGTTAAATAAAACTGCTTTTTAATGTTCCTGCAATTTTCCTTTATGGTTGCTAACAGCAGTGTCCACGACATTAATCTTTAATTGCTGGGAGCCCCAGGGCAATCCTGACTGGTTGGCAACCCATAGCACAATATACCAATGTAAATTTAGTCATGTGGGAACCCGAATTGTGTAGAGGAATGCCCACTACATACATAGTGACTGAAATAACCGATACGCCAGACAATTAGGTAACTGCTTCAAGTGAAAACAACGCTGGATTGTAAAAGTATTAAACAATGTTGTAGTAAAGTTGTGAAAAGTACATTTTTATTTGTTACAATTTGCTCTCACTGTACTAATAGATAATTTACTATATTGAACAACAGTACCTTTGCAGTCATTTGTCTTGTTCTCGTGAAGCATTACCTTTCTATGTAATTACACACACCAGACATAAATCTGTTCAATTTCAATAGTACTGCAATGCTAAGAGAAAATATGGGCAATAAACCACAGAATTTTGGTCCTGAAAAGGCTGAAATTTCTATAACATTGAAATATAGCACACATTCCTTGAAATATTATACACTTAATGGAATGTTTAAGCACACAGTACACAGGTTGTTAAAGTTCAAGTTCCACCTTCGGTCATGTTAAACTATAAAAACATTCTTCCATTTTCCCTTTTCTCCTGGTAGTGCCTCAAAGTGAGGATGATATGTAGAATAACTAATTAACTATAACTTTACTCTCTGAATAACTGTTGAACATATATGTAAGGATGTTAAGTCACATACAACTGGAACCTGAGTCTATTCAGTTCTCTCGACATCCTCTCTTACCATCTATTGTAAATAATTATGCTTAATAAAGCCTGTTATTGTTCATGCACCCAAGAAAAGAATTGATCTCACAACAGGACGATTGCCACAGTATATAGTCCTTGACAAGAACCTGTTGTGTAGTCTTATAATGTGGGAAATTATTACATTCAAAGCATTGCTAAACAGTACACAAGCAGTATGAAACTGCCTATAATTCTCACCTTTATTAACAGTAATCTTATCACTAATAGAACTCAAATTGTTTTGAGCCATAATTTTGTAATGGAGAGCTTAAAAGTAAAGCTTTAAACTAAAACCTTGCTCAACGAAGGTGTTTTTTTTACCTGTATTAACTAAGAATTCAGATAAAAATAGAAGAAACTTGTGTCAATATGTATTAAGGCTTTAGTCATTTGTGAGGTGAGATTATTACGACTGTCTGAAAAATAGATTGTGCAAGCTATTGGAAACAGCGCTTTGTTATCAATTACTGTCAGTTGGAAGAATATTGCAGGATTAACAACTAAAACATCGTCCAGATGACTGCGTTGCCATATACCAGACTAATGCCATTTACAAGTTCACTGATGACATCACCATAGTCGGTCAAATCTCAGATGGCGACAAAACAGACTACAGACGGGAGGTGGAAGGCCTGGAAAAATATTGCACTGAGAACAACTGAGCTCTCAATGCTGGCAAAACCAAGGAACTCATTATTGACTTTCGGTGAGATGCTAGTCATGCCCCCCTACACACTAACAGCACAAAGGTCGAACGAGTAGAGAGTGTCAAGATCATGGGCGTGGTCATCAAGCTTTCTTGGACTCTTCATGTGGACGCACTGGTTACAAAAGCCCAACAATGTCTCTTTTTCCTCAGGCAGATGAGGAAATTTGGCATGACAGCAAATACCCTTGACAACCTTTATAGGTGTGCTATTGAGAGCAATCTGTCTGGATGTATCATTACCTGGTATGGTAACTGTACCATTCAAGCTCGGAGACGGTTACAGAGAGTGGTGAACTCAGCCCGGAGGCCAACCTCCCATCTATAGAATCCATCTACCAGACCGGCTGTCAAGGAAAGGCTGCCAGCATTCTCAAAGATCCATCCCACGCTGGCAATGTTTTTCTACAATCTCTACCTTCGGGGAGAAGGGACAGAAGCCTGAACACATGCACCAACCGGTTTCAAAACAGTTTCTACCCTACTGTTATAATACTGAATGGACTCACAAATTCTTAACATTCGCCTGTACCTGTGTTTTTGTTTTTGCCTCTGTTTACCTATTATTTACATATCTGTGCTACTTAACTCTGTGATCTGCCTGTACTGATTGCAAGACAAAGCTTTTCACTGTGCCTTGGTACACGTGACAGTAAATTCAATTCAATTCAATTCAGTATTTACAGCAAGAAGTGTGTTGAACATTAAAAGTAATCATTCATTGAATGAATTAAAACCTATAGGGTATAGCGAGAAAGATGTTTTCTTTCTAGGTTCAGAAGTTGTTGCCAATCTTTCATTGCATTATTAAAGCACTGCACTAAAAGTAACCAAAAAGGCATATTTTGTTCTTGTTTAATGTACACCACATCATAACTTCATTACATGTATGACCCAAGTCATTGCTGGAATCAAGGGAAATCACAGTAGTTTTGTGAAAATAAAATCATGTTTATCCTTTTTTTTGGCATTCTTTGAGAATGTAACATGTTCTATGGACAATAGAGAGCTGGTGGTTGTACTGTACTGATCTGTTCAGTGTCATACACAGCAGAGAGGAAAATGATGTGATTCGTGAAGTTCAATTATTTCAATCCCAATGCATCACTGCAGGAGTTCCATACAATGTAGTCCAAGGCACACCCATCTTCAGCTGCTTCATCATTGATCTTCCCTCTGTCACAAGATCAGAAATGTGGATGTTCACTGATAACTGCATATTGTTCAGTATCTTTCATGAACTCCTCAGATAATCAAGTAGTCTGTGTCCATATGCAGCAAGACTTGGGTAACATGTAGGCCGAAGCTGCCAAGTTACAAGTAACATAAGGAGCAAGCAATAGTTATCTCCAACAAGAGATATTTAATGACATGACCATTGTCTCCTGACTCCCCAAAGACTGTCTACCACTTTCAAGGCAGAAGTTCAGGACGGTGGTAAAATATTCCCCACTTGATATTGAAAGGTGATTGAAACTCTAACAACGCCATAGAAGTTGGACCCCATGCAGGACAAAACGGCTCACATGTTTGATACCCATCCACCACCTTCAACATTCACTCATTTCATCAACAATATACAGTGCCAACAAGGTGTACCATTTCAAAAATGCACAGGGAGCAAGTATGCATTCCTTGAAAATCTTCATACTTAATGGAATGTTTAAACACATAGGCTCCTTTGACAACACCTTCCAAATACACAACCTCTATCAGCCAAAGGACAATGGCACCAGTTGCATAGAAATGCCACCACCAGCAAGTTACATCCAAGTCCCCTGTTATCCCTTATCATAATTCCTTTATGGTCACTGGGTAAAATCCAGGGAAATCCCTTCCTAGCAGTACTGTAGGTATACCAACAAAGGCTGGATTTCAGTAGCGCAAGATAATGGTTCACCATCACTGTCAAAGGCATGTAGAAATGAACAACCAGTGATGCCCAAGTCTATAGAAAAGTAAATAAAGCAGAAGAGGTTTTGCCTATAATCAATTGATGTCATCACTCCACAGTTACCCTGAGCATGTGCATGTTCAATTTGTCATAGCCAATTTGCCTTTCCTTCTGATTCACAGGGAGACCAAAAGCATAAATTAAAAATACACACAGGGAAAAAAATAGCAACATGCTTCAATCTCTCCTCCAAGACCTAGTCTATGATACTGAATGTTTTACAGACCAGATTTGACTTTTGATCACTGTCTGCTTAGCTGACGTCAACCGAGCAGCGTTTGACATTCTATAATCAAATGGCTGTTATTCTAGCGCTTGTTTCGATCAGATACTGGGAGGCAATTATTTGAGCATTTTTGCTGCTGGCCCTGTCATAATTCCAAAGATCAATAAAGTAATAGCTGTAATTGTTTTATTCAAAAAGGGAGGAGGGAGACAAGTAAACAGGAAACTATTTGACAGTTGGCTTAACATCTATAATACAGAAAATCTTAGAAGCTTTCAAGAATTGTTGTAGGAGAAGTTCAAGATAATCAGACAGTCACAGTAGTTTTGTGAAAATAAAATCACGTTTATCCTTTTTTTTGGCATTCTTTGAGAATGTAACATGTTCTATGGACAATAGAGAGCTGGTGGTTGTACTGTACTGATCTCCAATAGGCATTTGATCTGATGCCACATCAATGGTAATTATTGAAAATAAAAGTTTGTGGTTTAGGAGGTAACATATCGACATGAATAAAAGATTGGTGATTGAACAGGAAACGGGAGTAGGTATAAATGAACCACTTTCTGATTGACAAGATGCAATGAGTTGTGCACCACAGAGGTTAATGCTGGGGTCCCAACATTTTGCAATTGATAAGAATGACTGGATAAAGGGACTGAAGTTATAACTGTTAAAAAAAAAAGTAAGAAAGTATGTTGTGAGGAAACGGGCTACAAAAGGATGTCGATAGGTCGATAGAAGTCAATGTGAGAAAAATGTGAAATGCTTCATTTTTGCTGGAGCAATGAAACATAAGCATAAACATACCAAAGCAGTGTGTAATCACAGAGCTCTGAGATGCTGAGGGACCTGAGTGTTTTAGCACATAAATCACAAAAGGATAGTATGTAGGTGCAGCAAATAGTTAGGAAAGCTAATAGAATGTTATCATTTATTGAGGGTAGTTGAAATGTAAAAGTACGGAGCTATGTTTCAATTATATAAAGCTTTGGTGAGACAATATCTGGAGATTGCCGAGGGACCACCACACCGGGCTGCCCAGAGATCACCACGCCAGGCTGCCGAACGACCACCACACCGGGCAGCCCAGGGACCCACCACTCCAGGCTGCTGAGAGACCACCAACCTGGGCTGCTGAGAGACCACCAACCCGGGCTGCTGAGAGACCACCACACCGGGCTGCTGAGAGACCACCACACTGGCCTGCTGAGAGACCACCACACCGGCCTGCTGAGAGACCACCACACCGGGCTGCTGAGAGACCACCAACCCGGGCTGCTGAGAGACCACCAACCCGGCCTGCTGAGAGACCACCAACCCGGCCTGCTGAGGGACCACCAACCCGACCTGCTGAGAGACCACCACATCGGGCTGCCTAGAGGCTGCCATACTGGGCTGCTGAGAGACCACCAATCTGGCCTGCTGAGATACCACCAACCGGACTGCCAAGAGGCTGCCAGACTGGGCTGCTGAGAGACCACCATGTTGGACCAGGAGACCACCACAATGGGCCAAGAGATTGCCACACCAAGTCCGTGCTGAGGCTGGAAGCAAACTCTGTGAATTATTTATGGCAGAGATAAGCAAACAAGGACATGTAAGGTTATCCAGGTTCAGTGGAATATGGAATAGTAGTTCAACTTTTTTGTTTGTTTTCTGTGTTTTAGACCAGTATTAAAATTATTAAAAACATTTTACCCAAGTATTCTTGCCAGTGAGGCAGACAAAGGGATGAGGAATTTGGTTTGGGGTCCAGCTCGATTTTATGAACAAAATATTATTTATTAAAAGCATTATGTGGACATTTCCCAAATCCCACGATAAATATTCTTATTTAGTCTGTCCATATGAGAAAGGATATTACCCACAATGATCCATGTGTTTGTGCTGGGCCATTGGAATCTTCTTCCTCTCCGGCGTAGGGCGGCTCTCTTCCATGAATTTGAATCTCACAGGTCAGGAAGGATCTTCTCCTGGGTTTTCTTGTATTGTCGCATAGTTTTCTGCCACAGGTCTTGCTGAGAGTCTTCAGTGAGCGAGTGGTTTCCGGGTGTGACTTCTTCCCTCCCTGACACTGGACCTCCCAGCATGTTCTGTGGTGTTTAGCTAATATGGTCATGAATCAGGTTCAAATCATCCAATGGGGTCCCGCCAGCACCCTTCACGTTAGCTGTGCCAGGAGGTGGAAAGTGAACATACTCAGGCAGTCAAGGTGCCAGAAAGTCTGACTCCCCTAATACACAACCCTCAAGCTAGTTGTAACTGGTTGCCCTTGAATCGTTGTAACCTTGATTTCCACTGTTCTCTGTAATTGATAGCTGTTGCCTGTTTTTAATTTAGTTTGACCAATTTTCTGTCAGGTAAAAAACAATGACTTTTTCAGTCAGGCCCAATTTCTCCAGCTTTGGGTGAATTTGGAATGTCCAATTCTGGGCCCATGGTTGAACAGCGGAACAGGTTCAAAGGGCTGAGCCTATGATTTTATCACTGATGTAAAAGGAAGAGGATTTAACAGTCCAAATGCCAGGATTGGCAAGACATACAAACAGCAACATAAAAATGGCTAACACTATTGTGCTTTTGGATTCAGAAAATAACTAACAGCCAGTGCTTGCAGGAGAAGTCTGTTCTGTCCTGAGCAAACAAAGGCACTATCCCAAGATATAAGATAAGTGCTTCAATACTCTTTGTCATGATTCTTCTTTCAAAAAATGCATATTTCAGACAATTCATAATTTGCTCATTTTGTATTTATGGTGTTTTCTAAAATCAATTTGTGTTTTTGTCAGTATAAC
Organism: Chiloscyllium plagiosum; assembly: GCF_037043375.1. Classification (NCBI taxonomy): domain Eukaryota; kingdom Metazoa; phylum Chordata; class Chondrichthyes; order Orectolobiformes; family Hemiscylliidae; genus Chiloscyllium; species Chiloscyllium plagiosum. The sequence continues at coordinate 62,824,953 of NW_028270149.1, forward strand.
ATTACTGTACTTCTAAAGAAATCTACAGGTTGCTCCTTGTGTTTAAATCCATACTTCCCCTTATCAGGTATTCCCCTTATTGAATTCTATGCTGCAATCATCGATTCTCTGCAAACCGCTGCCAAATGCTGTTTCCCTCTAACTACTCACTTGCAACTTGCAGTTGTCTAGACTCTACACTTTGAATGTCCCTTTCACATCTACCACAGCTCCCACCTCTCTTCCTTAAAACCTGTCATTTAACCCAAGGCTTTTATCATCTCCCCTTGCACATCCCTCTCCCAACCCCCAAAATATCTCCATTGTGTGTCCAATTCCCTGTGAAGCACAGCTGCACTTCTGCTTTTTTTATTTTAGCCATTATTTACCAACTCCGTCAGCAACGGCAGCAACATCAGGACAAGTCGGATACGGCTCCACCCCAGCCCAGGGTCTCCCAACGAGTGAGGAGCAAGTCGCGGGCTGACTCCCATGGCCTGGACCAGCAGTCTAGGCTGACACTCCGGGTCCGTGGTTAGGCCCAGGCACCAGAAGGAGGAGACATGGTGGTCTTGGCACAGCTTTGCGGTTTTGCATTGTGGCCATCTTACTCCAGCATGGTGATCTCGTACCAGCATTGCAGTCTCATTCCTGTGTGGAGGTCTTCTTTGTCTTTAGCTTCCAGGTATTCCAGCATCCTGGCAGGCAGTCTCATCCTGTTATGGTGGTCTCACCCATCATTCCTTAATCCACTTTCCCTAAGGCCAGGAATTGTTAACTGAGATGTGACGAACTTTGTCTCAGCTTTTCTTATTGTTTTGTATGACTTCTGTCATTGATGTAGGTGCTGTGTTGGGACGATTTAAAAACCCTTTCACTGTATTTTTCATGTAAAGTAATACATTTCTAAACTATTCCATTCTGTAGGTATTGAGTGGATGCAAGATCAGAGTCAGGGAAGGTGTAATTAGATAGTTTCTGTAGCCAGCCTGTTAATATCCATTAATAATGTTCACACATTCAAATGCCACTTGGCGAGGGCAGTAGATGTGACTGTCCCCACTGAACACGCAGAGATTCATCATCTTCACAACAACCAGGTCATGAATAAATAGCAAGAAAAACTATTCTCTTTCTTTGTCAGGCTTCCGCAATTTTATAAAAACTTAAATTATTCAATTAGAGAGCAACAACATTAACTCTTAAGTAGAGAGTTTTGATATAAATGTGTGTCCATTTCAAATTATTCAAACACCTGCTATGTAATGTGCGAGACAGGTTATTACAATAATGTGTGAACACAAGCAAAAATTAATTTAAGAGCTGGTATGTAAGCCAATTGTTTTGGAAAATGAATGAATTCTGTACACAATGGTAGAAAAGGGACCACTGGCCGTCTAATCTCCCATATGGTTTACCAGTACAGCTGTCGATGATGTGGCGAACCCCCAAGTAGAGGCGAAATATTTTGTCAGAGATAAAGAGGAAATCAGAGAGAACTCATGCCAGGCAACCTATCAAAGGTGCTTTGTAGAGCAGAGATCTAAGAGCAAATCTCTTTCATGCACTCACAGGCAGGAATTGCTTTTAAACAAGAAGCAGATTATTTGTTTAAAATATGTTGACTCCTCATCAGAAAGGTCACAAAAGGGGTCATTTTATTGAGCAATGACAACAATATATCAGGAAACAGATAGACCGCAAAAATGACTATTAATTTATAAAACACCATAGAACTGCAAACAAAGTTTTGGAAAGAATGACTGAAGAGAAAAGTCAAAAGGACTTTTAAAGCAAGTGTTACAGCCAGATTTAGTGGGGTAGTGATGGGATTTGGCATGGGGTGGAGGAGTGGTGGAGGGGAAGATCTGACTCATTTGTGCCACTCATGGGCTGGTTGTTAATACCAAACCCAGAGAGCAGAATAAAATCCACTCTTTCACTGCTAAAGTTGAAATAACAGTGTTTGCATTTTTTAATAAAAGGTGGACCAGCAGTTTCAATGTATGATAGCGTCTTAGATGGCACTGTATCTATCTTAGTCCATTATTCAATTTCTAGTATGCTCACATGCTCACCTGCTCACTTTACATAAAAACATATTCAATAATAACTTAACAATGTTAAACCCAGAGCCCAGACAAGCTTCCAATTTATTATATCCAGAACCTGGATGAAGTTCTCTGGTTTACAATGGTTATAAATGGAATTCCCCAGATCATTACACCCGGTGAGGATAGATGAACTATGCCCCACTCTTTATTCACTTGCCTCCTAGCAAAGTGCTAAATTTAAAATGGATTTCTTCCCTGTAGATGCCCTTCTCCCAGGCCCAAATTAACTCATGTTTTAAAAAAGACCCAATTTAGCCAGGCTTTGTTTAATAAACAAGGAGTGATTTTATTAATTACTAAATATGAGAAGAATTAGTAATGAAACAATAAACACGCAGATTAGCAATAAGGCGAGTCAAAAGATAAATGTTTAAACAAAATATCAGTCTCTAAATTATCCGTGAAAACAAAACATTGAATATTACAGCCGATGTAGTGGAGATGACTAGTAGCATCATGTTGGTATTGAACCATCAATTTCAATATTCTTTGTTTTGTAGATTGGTGAAAATTCTGTTCATCCGATTTCCTTCAATACTCCAGTATGCAGGGTGATCTTTTCATTGTCATCTTTATTTTTATCTGGCTTGTTAAGCGCCTGACATCTAGCACTCTGAATGACAGTATCCATTTAAATACAATGTAGGGGTGACTAAGGGATAATTCTTCAGCTGTCAGCTTCACAAAATACTATCATTTGAACCTAGGCCAGGATGCCTGAGAACCCTCAGTCCCCAGTCTCACTAGGAAAACACATATACGCTAGCACACGCAGACATGAGTAGCTTAGTCCCACCAGCATAAATACACATGAACCTCAATCCAAATACGGACACAGACTCATACACATCGACCTCAGTCACACTAAATCACTCCATTGATATTTTAACTGCTGTCTTTGGGCATTCTTTGTGCATTCTTCAAAGGGAGAAACATAAAATTTATCATCAGTTTGGAACATAATCCACAGGCACTGCCTTATTGTTGAGTCAGGGTTTGTCAACAAAACCCTAAAATATATGAGCAGAATTAGACCATTCTACCTATCAAGCCTGCTCCACAATTCAATCATAACTGACATGTTTGTCAGCCCATCATTATCTCTGTCGCCATAAGAAATCAAGATCCAATCTGTTGACTTGCCCTACCCACTTTGAATGCCTCTTGTTCCCTTCATATCTTTAAATGTGACATTCCATAGGTCTCTCTCAGCTATTTTTAACTGTACCAGTTCTATAAAAAAGAAACTAATTTTCAAATTACAAATTAAACATGTCTGTAATATTTTGGGGTTTAGACCCATGGTCATGACAAGGACAAAGCAACAAGCATTTAATCAAAGATCAAGGAAGAAACAGTGCAGCTCATTGGATTCATGCCTACTTTTTGTTGTCTAAACATCAAGTTTTTTGTTTGGGCAGAGGTCAATTGGGTAGGTGAACCCACTCCATTATAATAAAGCTGTCAGTGGGGTTTACTCTGTGTCTGAAAAGCATTGAGTCAATATCAGAAAAGCATTCTCATTGTTTTTAGAGTATCCTTAATATTAGCAAATGTAAAAGTCTCTAAGGTTGTCTTGTTGTAATCCATTTGGAAAACTTCCAGACCCTTGAAAAGATTGAAGTTGCAAAAATGTCTGGCAGCCATCTTGGAGAACATTTTTAAAAGGTTTTAATATTTGAAACCAGCAATGAAATGGAAAGGTTAATACTTGGTCTTTGAAATTAGTTTTGGACTGCATCTTCACAACATAGGAAAAATGTAAAAAGTGGTATGGAGTTTGACAAGGAAGTTCCAGAGAAAATGATTTAACTTAACAATGTACCACTTTCCAGAACTTGTGAATGATATATATTGGTTTGACTTGTTTTGTATACCCCAAGATAGAGCTCCAACGCACCAAGTATATTTGCTTCCAGGGAATGCTGTTTTCTCTTGCTACTCTTTCCTTCCAGAGGAGCAAGGGGAGGGGACTTCATGGGTGGCTATAATTGTGAATCTGAGGAATCAGGATGGGATGCAAATCTGGAGAAGATTGTTGAAATAGGTTGGACTGAGGCCACCAAGGGGCCTGGATTTAGCTCTTGAATTGAATGTGTCGGGACCAATGAGTCTTTGCAAACAATGAGAGTCATGGCAATGGATGGGAGTGACTTAGTGTGGAATGGCATTTGAGCAGCAGCATTCTGGACAAAATGGAGTTAATATTGGATGCCTGATGGAAGGGCTGTAAACAGAGCAATCGGAGAAATCAAAATTGGAGGTGTAAAAGGTATGATTATAGTTTGCAGTAGCAGAAAATCTGAAAAATGACAGACACAATATTACAGTGGTGGAAGTAAGTGATATTGAAGATATCAAGCTCAAATTCAGGGTCAATGTTTTGCCTTGGTTGCAAATGATTTAGTACAAAATAGTAAATGGGCAGAGACTGCATGAGAACATCAGTGCCAAGGTAGCAAAGTGAATGATTGGCAATTAAATTAAGGCTTCCACCTTCCCAATGCATCACTGTAGAATATATAAAGAGAATGAGGTCACAGAAGCTTCAAATAAATGTGTTCCATTGAGATCTGAAGTTCCTTATTTAGGCAATGCCTGAGTTTGGTTACTTAATATTGCTCAAATGGAAGTAGCAGGGTTTTGGGTGGGGCCACACAATTCATTTGATTAGGCTCTGGTAGACGAAGAAATGATTAGCTAGTGTGCACACTCCTCATTATTAATCCAACAAACCATACTGGAAAACCTGATCATGTCTGAAGTTTGTATATAACAAAGATCAGCTCCTATTGTCTCCTGGAATGAATAACTTCATGTCAGGGTCTATGCATTAAACAAAAGGCTACTTGTGTAGGTACAGGTCCTAGCCAACAGGCTATGCAACCTTATTCAACTTCAGGAGAACAGTTAAAAGAAATCAAAAGCACAATAATGCTGTAGAGAAGCTGAAAAGATCAAATAGGTATTCAAAGTAGAGGGAAGACGCCAGAAGGATCTGCTGCATCTGAATAGAAGATTATAAATGAATAACCTTCAGCTGGTTGAAGCAAAGTTAAGAAGACAGGAACAGGGATGGGATAGTGTTGAGAACACAGAAAAGTAGCTGCTAAATTCTGAATGATGGTTCAAGGAGAGTTTTTTTATTCATACACATAGAATATTAAATACAAAAAGGTTGTCATTTTTGACTGAGCATTACAGAATCATCACAATGATAAAAATCAGCACTTTCAACATGGCCTCATTACTGCAGATATAAGTAGAACAGTATTCCCAGTTATTTCCTGCATCTGCAGATGTATACAACTTTGTGATTCTGATCAAAGAAGGGTGGTAACTGGAGATACGGAGTGGATTTAGAGAAGTACTATATGCAGTATTTATAAGGGTCAGAGGTGTTTTAAAACACCACTGAATAACCAGAGAGATCTGAGAGAAATTGAAGCATTGATAATTGCAGAGCTTGGATTAATATTTAAAGTAGATGTAACTAGCTAGGGGAGATTGAAATGCTGCATGATAAAAGAGAGAACTGCAAAGTCTTTTCAGTATAAGCAAGAAGATAAAAGTATTGAAAGAAATCAGTGAACAGCCTCAGGCCTAAGTGGGGCTCCTAAGCAAATTCTCCATGTAAAGCATATAAATTAGTCTGACTAAGACCCAGACTTTTGCATAACAGCATTTGACTTGGGCTAAAACATTATTTAGAAATATATCTTTATGCCATATTCAACCAATGAATTGGATATTCATGTTTTGCAAGAAAATGTTTCATTTATAACTGGGGCAGTTTCATTACATACCTTTAAGATCATCACGGTTTTCCAACTGGTCCTTCCACCTTGGACTTGTTTTCACACATATTGATTCACTTCCAGCCTCCCAAGTGCACTGGAGAAGAGACTGATAGAAGGGCTTCCAAAGTAAAGGATATGGTCTATTAAAGGGATCAGCAGCATGTTGCAATATCAGGATAGAAAGCATTTTCTTCTGAGCTTTCCAATGGAGTTTACGACTTAGTCATGGATGAAGAACACATGCAAACCATTTTTCCGCTCATTTACGATGTTATTGGAGGGATTATTTCACAATGGGTTTTTACATCACAACACACGTTACCAGCGGAACACCAGAGTGGAGATTTTTCTTATCTCTAAGTGAAAAAGCGTTGGTCATGTCCCTTTAAGAAAGGGAATCTTAACAGTTGGTTCACAGATATGAAAATCAGCTTTTAGTACTGAGGTAACTACCCATTTAGTTTTGAATAAAAACTAACCTGTTGAGGTGGCAGTCAGACAAACTATTTACATAGGCTTAATTCTTTTTGTTACAGCCTTCACCTGTTTGATCCTTCTCCCCAGGAGGCTTCTTTGTCCCCAAAACATTCTTTCATCAGAGAGGGTAAATTTGACTAAACTAGCTGCTCTGCTTGATGGTCTTCCTCACTACGTGTTGCTGGAGGTGTTTGAGCTGGCCAACTTGGCATTGTCCCTTAGCATTGCCACCAAAACCTCAAGCAGTAGGTAGCGATGATGAGGAAGGGTACAAAGCAGGGCAACTGGACCAGCCACGTGGGTCTTCCATGGAGGGAAGTGTGTCTTTGGGGGACGGAAGCCCTGTGGAGGGAAGGAGCAGACAGGCAAAGGATTTCCTCAACCACATGTAAACTACAGGTTTATTCCATGTAAGTACTGTGTCTTTTTTTAAAATTTCCCTTCATGTTTTAATGATTTGATGCCCTTGGAATAAAGATTCCTGTTTCATGATCGTTGAGTCACATGTGCTCAAATCTCCCATTCCACAGTTATGGATAATCATCACATTTTCTATTCATTTATAGACCACTGAAATTATCACAGGAATATTATACCTGGATGCATTTTTACGTCACAACGTGATATCATGGGAATGCGAAGAATCTATCCTGTTCTTCTCTATTACAATATGAAAAAATGTTTTCAAGTACTGTTTGGTCATATCCCTTTTAAGAAGTCTGAATCTGAACCATTGATTCGGAGATCTGAAAATCAGGTTTAGTTCTATGTTAACTATCCATTTAGTTTTGATAAAAACAAACCTGTTGAGCTCACAGTCCTAAAATTGCACATATGTAAACTAGTTTGAAAAGTGCAGCTTCCTTTCAATGAAAAATTACCTTTGTTCATGCATTATTGTTTCTTCAGTGCCAATGCAGCTAATGTCATGACTTCCTTTGCAACAGTAATTACCACAATCCTCTATCCTTCAAGGACTTGGACAGCCCAAAGCAGATGTCTCAAACTTTGGAGAAATACTACCAGCAATGCCTCTTGCAAGATTCTCCAAACCAAGAGAAGTGCAACAAAAGTGTCCTGTCCCAATCCAAATGGCTTATCATTCAAAACCAGTTCCTTTTGGCAGGACATACATTTCATATGCCTGACTCCAGAAGCAACTGTTTTACTTGAGATCTGCTTTCAGGAGGAGATGGTCAGGAGGCACTGGAAGAAGCTCACAAATCACCAAACAAGCCATCTAAACAACTCTTCACACACACACACGTCCCACACATGACAAAATCGCACATAGGCTTATCAGCTGCCTCAGGACCTATCAAACCGGTATGAAGTTAGGATATCCTTGAGCCCAAGATGCTGCAAAGAGAGTGTAGAAGCAGCATAAGAAAAATAGTACAATAGAGGTTTCTGCACTTTAAATTTCTATAGATCAAGACATGGTAGTATTTCCATAAGGTAACACAAACATGAGAACTCAACCTCCTATCTGACAATGACTTGCATTTACCTATCATCTTTACCCAGTAAAACATCAGACATTTTACGGAAGTTCTGATTGGCAAGATTTATTGATGGTGCAGGTAAGGAGATGTCAGGGTAGGTGACTAAGAACTTGCTCAAAGATATAGGGTTAAAGATTGTCTTAGTAGAGGAGAAATGTGGAGCAATAGAGGGGTTTAGGTGTGGAATTCAAGGACTTTGAACAGCTGACAGCATGATTATCGATGGTGGGGTGAAGAAAATCAGAGGTAGAAGAGGTCAAAGTTGGAAGACCAACAAGATCTCAAAGATTTATGGGGTTGGAGGAGGCTAAACAAAAGGAAAGCAGTGAGGCATGGGAGTATCTAACTTTTATTTAGGTTAGACATGACAACTAGTGCTAATCCTAAATGTACATTTTGAATTCAGATACATGAAGAGATAATGCAGTATTGAAAATGATGTGTGAAGTAATGATAAATAGAATAGCTAATAGCTCCTGAGAAAATTTGATATGAAATCACACAATAATAAACACTCTCAAGTTTCGGGATTTCAGCAATGCACAAAGTTAAATAAACAAGCTGTGCCTATATTTCTTGGTTTGGATCCAGTTCCAAAAGACCCTGGTGGGGTAATTGGTTAAGGTAGTTTTTACATTTCCCTTTATGAAGCATGGCCAATGTTTTATCTAAGCACTTAGATTACTCTTAGGTGTCTAGAATTTTTAGACTAGTTGAGAAAGACAATAGCATTTTAACTAGTGCACACATCGGAGTAGTGTTATGACCCTGAGTTCCAACAAACACCTAAAGGCCCCAAAAAGGTGAAGAGGAAACAATTGTAGATCTAATAAATGAACAGAATAAGGTTTGGAACAATTCTGCTTCATTTCAGTGTGACTACTAGTTGTGTAAAACCTGTGTAGCACGGTTGGTGCTGGAAGGCCAATTTCAAAGCAACTGGAATATGTGAACAGATGTAGGCATTTAATGACCTGAATATTTTTCTTTTTTTGGGGGGAGGGGACATGTGGCACAATGGTAATGTCCTTACCTTTGAGATAGGAGGCCTGTATTCAAGTCCCACCCTGATCCAGAGGTGTGTAAGAACATCTGTAAACAGGTTGATTAGAATATATCTCTTCCACTATTTAATTCAATGACAGCCCAGGTCGGAAAGAACAGGAAAATCCCAGGTTTGAACCCCCGTCTCTATGAGTTAGGTAAGAAATACGAGCAGAGCATATGTGTTGGCTCTGCCATTCAGATTGAGTGAGTTGACAGCAGTGAGGTCCTGGTCCCCTCAGAGGGAACCAACAGATTTCAAGCACCTGTTGGTCACTCCCCAGCTGAGTAATTACCTCCTGCCGCTGAAAATGTATGTGTGGGGACTGCAGATGGCAGCAAGTTGATGTGGAATTGTGAAGAAAATCAATTACCAACTGTTGCCGTCTTGGTTGGATGAGCATTTAGGCATAAAGAATGAACTGAAAAGTTGGGTTTTGTGATGAATTTTAAAGTAGGGCATTGAAAATGCAATAGGCACAGACTTGCTGAGTTTTCAAATTCAGTCAGTCATTCAGGATCAACACATATCCCAGTTCTGGAAGTCATCTGGACATACTCTGTTGCAGCAGCTGCTTGTAGCTAGCCCTACCAGGACATCTGTTGTCTTGGAATGCCATGGTCATCTGCCATGCTGCAACCTGTCAATTCCCCCTCTAGTCCATGCACAACCAGTCTGTGATATCCATCAGCCAACTTCACCTGGGTCAGTCCTATTTCTGCTGTCCTCCACCTTACTCTCTATTGAAGATTGATGAAACTTTTCAACTCTGATCAAATAGCCTAAATACTGACATTTTCTTACCTGGATGTCACTTTTCAGAGTTATTTTTCCTCTTGCAAATTCAAGTGTGACTTCACTTGTTTTATGGACTTCATACGACTTATAGTGCATAATTTATCAATAGTATATGAAAACGGAAGAATTCTAGATATTTTAAATGTGGAAGTGGAGTAATTTAGTCCAGACTAACACAAAACTATAGGCTCCCATTGCATCGATTACAGTGTTAACCAAGACGTGTCTATGTTTGATGTCAATTTGTGCTTCAGATTGTGTGACAGCTTCTTTGACTTTGTCAGGAATATTTTTCATAGGTTTCTAAATGCCATGGTCCTTTGAGTTCACTCCATCGAGATCAATAAAATGGTTAAGCATTTTTTAAAAAGACAGACAGTGGGATATTTAATTCAAAAGCTGTTTCTGCCCCACTGTGAGGCAACAGATGGGAAGGATTTCTTGAAAAATAGTGGGACAGGACAGGGCAGGCTGTCATGGCATATGGAAATCCTGCAAAACACAGGAATGTTGTTGCAAAAAAAATCTAATAGTGACTGATACATTGGAGACTTCTCCTAGATACAGACCATCAAAGGCCATGAGCCATTACATTTTACTGTTTACAAATTAAATGCAGACTCATAAACATAGGATAAATTATTCACATTGCTAGAATGTCTGCAGAGCACTTCCCTCACAAGCAAAACAGATTCTCTATACACTCTCAATTTATTAACATAAACAAATGCTTCAAGGGATGGGCATCTCATCAATCAAATAAACTCAGCTAATGTAACTGTCAAAATCCTATAACTTCAAGCTGGAATAAAAAAAAATCTACTCAGGATCACAAAACAGTAATGTAATATCTTGCAACTAACCAAGCCTGAAAATCCAGCAACATCTTGTGATTCATGCTTAAGTTCTTATGCTCCCTTGAGAAGATCCACAACTGTTTGGCTTTTGATGGCGCTTAGGTTAGGCATTGTGTTATCTTTTAATTTGATGATTAATTCATCTGGTGCTGAATACAGTTCTCCTTCTTTCTCTCTGTCTTCTTCTCAATCCCCTCTTCAATCAATGCTCATTGCACACCATTTGGAAAGATTAAATTTAGTGACGATCCCACAAAGCTGAACTCTAACAAGAGATTCCTTTGCATATTACATATTCTACGACATCTCTCAGAACTATCCATATACAGGAACTATCTTTCCAAAAAGAAAAATGGATACTTAAGTGACTAACAATTCTTAATACTAGAAAAATCTGTGACCTAGGTAAATATAAATTGAAGAAATGAGCTGTAATGCTTCATGTGACAATTTCATTTTATATGTGAAGATTTGAATCCATTATGAACTTGACTAACAAATATAAAATATTTTAAAATAAATTCTAGTGACCATATGTATGATTGAATTGCCTTAGATCAACAAAATCCTAACATTTGCTTAAAATTTTAACTTGCAAATAGGCTGTTTTTTTTCTTTTTGCCCATTGTTGCTTCCCTTCTCTCTTAGTAGAGACAGTCTTATCCCTTACTCTGGACCATGAAGGCATTTGTAGGTTAATTGTTAGGAGTTGGGCAATCCAGAATTCAAAAATAGCCAGATATGGAGGGAAATGAGTTGGGATAACTCAAAGGCCTATTGTGGCCTGATTGTGGATCACAGGCTTGATGAGGAAATCAGAGGCTGCAGTGGGTGGAGGGGATGGGACTTTGGTGGGTGGGCAGTGTGCGGCATTGTGAAGGCCTGGGGATTTGAGAGCCTAGTAGGAGGAAGAGTTCAGAGGCCGCATGGTGGGATTGGTGAGCTTTGTTATAAGTCATGATGGGAAGAGAGTGCCCATTTGTATGTGTTTCTCAGGCATACCTGGATCAAGGAGGTAGGTGAGAAGGCCACATCTGAATCTTTAAATCTTTATCCTGATGAAGCCGTTGCAGCACACTAAAACCCAACAACGTTGATTACAATAGGTTTAAGGTCCTATTATCAAATTTAAAGATGCAAACAGCATTTCCTATTTATTGTAGATTTTCTAGCATTCAAAGCATTTTGGCTTTGTCGTCTGCATTACAATCTTCAACATTCTGGATAATTCAAACTTAAGGAAACACCAACCTGTTATCCAATATTTCTCACCCAAAGAGGCCAAGCACAACACACTGTGGGTCTAGCGAGAACAAGACTACGATCAAGAAAGGCCTTGGATCATTTCAGTCAGTGTTGCAGTCGTAAGAGCACTTTGGATCACAACCACTTCCAACTAGGAATTAGTAGTAAGAACAAAATAGCATCAAGCCTTCATCCAACCAACTGACATTTGGCTATAAAATGTTTGATCCATGCTTGTCTAACTGAATGGCATCTTGGAAGTGATTCAGCTGATGTCAATTAACCCTCTTAATATTCATTGTACATTTTACAAGTTTAATATCGGTCACACTGTGAGGCGATACTGGCTAAATTTGGTCAAACAGAATTAAATCTTGTAGGTCTGATTGACTGCTCATGAATGCTTGGCAGCGTTTATAAGGCACTCAGAAGAAAAAACAAGTTTCCAGCAAAATCGTGGACTCTCCATTATTGCACTTAACTTCCATTTCTATCTGTATGCTACACTTTGTCTCTTTAAATCAGGGGTTAAGTGACATCAATGGACTTGCAGACCTACCAATTGCATGTTATTTGTGACACGTGTTGGGATTTGCAACCTACATTTAAGGAATCCCCTTATGTTCTTAACAGACTTTGCATGTAAGTTAATCGATTGGAAAACCCAGATGATTACAGGTGATGATTAATCAATGAAGCAAAAATACCACAAATGATTTGGTGATGGCAGAAAGACATTTCAGTTGTGCATAAGAGCACTTCTGGATATTAAGAGCAAAAATAGAAATCCTTTATACCCGTCTGCCTTTAATAGGCATAGCATGTAAATTAATCTTTTGGGAAACATGGGTAATTTACTTGTGGTGTTAAATAGATGAAAAAGTGACACAAGTAATTTGCTGATGGAAACAAAAACGTTGGGTTTTGTGTAAGAACACATTTGATATATAAAAAAGAATAATCCTCTCCAAGAACTCTCATGTTTCAGAAGTAGTGCCCTGATCTCTGAGTTAAAAAGCCCAGATTCAAATCTCACCACTCCAGAGGTGTGTGAAACTATCTCTAAATAGGTAGATAAGGGAAAAATTATTGAAAAGTACCAAGGCACTAATTTCAAAAAAAAATTCCTCTATATTCCATTTTAATTTTGTCCCATCCCTCTCTTCCTAATTTTCCCACACTTTTTGCCAAAGTTCCTGCTACGCTTTGCACGTCAATTGTTATTTTGATTCAGAAACATGGGTGATTTAAATTAGGAAGATAATGGATCAAAGCAATTCAGGGCTGATTTGGTGAGTTGTTGCAAAAGTTCAGTTGTGTGTGAAAGCCACTTCAGGATATAAATCAAACAATGCCATCAATGAGGGCTTTTCTGGTGGATTGGTCATGTCCCCACCTCTGGGTAAGAAGGCCTAGATTCATGTCCCACCTTCTCCAAAAGTGAGCCACAATATTGGATTTTTAAAAAAATCGTCCACAGTTGATCGACAATGGCTTGTGTTGGCAAACAGATCAAAGCTCAGTGGAGGAAGTAGTTCAAACACACTTGAAGGTTCATATAGACTCCTTGTGGCTGTCAAGGTGGCCACTGGGCTTTGGGTTCATTCAAGGAAGACAGTATTGATTTATGTAATCTCCCGTGACTCTGCAAAGCATATGTCTATCCAATGAAAGGTCATCTTTCTATAGAGTCCAGAAAGGTACCATCTGACCATTGGACTTTTCCCATTTGGCTGTTTCGACAAAAATGTCCAAGTTGCATTTGTGTAAGTATTTGGGCTCCTTCAAGTAGAAAGGAAGAAATGCACTGTGGCCACGTCACCTACTCTTGATGCTCTTTTATCAACATCACATCATGAGAGTAACTGTCAAATGTCCAATAATCATGTTGCCTTCATTTCATATCCATACCTCAATTCTACTCAAGTTTTGACGATTTACAGCAACTAGAGAATTGACTCCCTGGGGTATAAGGCTCTCTGTGCTGTTATTGCTGATAAAGCTATTTTGCACCTGACAATGAAGAGGAAGATATAATGAGATCTGTGCCTCCATCAGGGCAATTAACAAAATAAAAAGAGCATTCCTCAGCAGTGCTTCCAGTGCTGCTGTTCTGGTTGACGTTCTTATCAATAATTCTTTCCCTTCTGTCAAACCAATCAAATATCTATCAAGCAATTACAAGTCTGAGCTCTGAGCAGACAGTCTGAGCATTCAGGCAACTGGAAAAATCTGGTAAACCAATGCTGCTGCTGTTTCCTGGAGCTGTTATTCGTGTTACTGCTAAATACATGTTCTTGATTCCTTGTAGTGCACCTATTAGATGTGGGATCTTGAATTCTCACCACTATCAGGTTTTTAACAGAACTTGCTAAGTAATTCCCACAGTGATATCAAAAATCATCCTTGCTCAGTGCATCCTTCATTTACACCCAAGTTAGAGAGACTCATTTCCCTGATGTCATCAGATGGGCATGGAAGTGAATAGCAACTCACTTACTCCTCCCATCATTCATGATTTGCTGCTTTTTCCTCACTTCTCGTTGAACCTGCTTACTTGAATGCATCACTAATTTTCAACTGTCTGACCAACATTGCAGCAATAAAGCTAAGCTTCTGCCTCCATGACATCAGATGTTGCTAAAACCGTTATAAGTGGGGGTATTTAAGTGGCTCAGTCATTAACACTGTTGTCTCACAGCACCAGGGTTTGATTCCATATTCGGGTAACTGTATGGAGTTTGCACATTCTCCCCATGTCCTCATGGGCTTCTCTGGGTGCACCAGTTTCCTCCCACAGTCCAAAGATATCCAGGTTAGGTGGATTGGCCATGCTAAATTGTCCATAGTGTCCAGGGATGGGCACGCTCACCATCGGAATTGCAAGCTGACAGAAATAGGTTGGCGGGAGTGGGTCTGGGTGGAATGCTCTTTGAAGGTCAGTGTGAACTTGATAGGTCAAATGGCTGGCTTCCAAACTGTAGGATTCTATGAACTTAAAATGTTAACTACCATGTGAGTAAACTGTCATCCATATTAGGGAACAGGACACAGTTGTTAGCATTCTGACAATGCTGATGTAAACCATTAAAGTTGAGACATAATTTTCTGAATTGTCATGTATAAAATAGCATGGAGTTTCAGTATGACCAGGGAATTTCCAGTATTACTGTTTTACAATCAATGTTTCCTTCTGGGTGGGCAAATACTGAGAAAAATGTTTTTGCCCAAGGTCTGTTCCCTTGTCAGATGCCAAGGAATAATAACTCCTTTAATTCTTATCAATTATGGTGAACTCCAAGCTCATTGTAACTTATCATTTTTTCGTTAGACTTATAATTTTCTTCTGCTTTGCGAGTCGATGTGAAATCTAGCCCTCAAAATACAAATGTTATTTTGTGCTTTCCCAGATTGGCTTAGTGACATTGTAAATGGACTAGCTACAAAATATCAATACTCAGCTGGAGTGCTTGGTATTTGTTTGAGTTAGCCATTCTATATGTAATAATATCCCGGAAGCAGCAATGAAATAATGACCAGATTATCCATTGCTTTTTAGTTGTATTGCTTCAGCAAAAATATTTTGTTGTTGGGAATAATTAGCTAACCAAAATAACATGCTATTTGGGGCAAAAACAGATCTGTCTTGTACATTTAAAATCTAGCTCCCTGCATGTTTGTTGGGATTTTGGTGTTAGTTTATTGTCAGTAAAGCAGGGACAAAGTGAAGAGGGATTTTCTAGTAATTATGACCCCAACAGAATTGGGGTCATTTGGTCATTGGACCCCAACAGAATTGGCTGATTAGAGACACCACATATTCCATTCTCACTGACGCAAAAACTGACACTCATTAAGTCAGTGGCAAAAATACGTTAACATGAAATCTCCTTCCTTTGGTTAATTGCTTTCATTATTGATATTTAATGGTGACTTCGGGATTCTCCCGAACTTGCATGTCCTTCCTCTACCTACCAGGGTTAATTTGCTCTTTCGAAGTTATTTTGGAAGGGCAATTGATTGTAGCATCCAGCAATATAAAGTTGAGCGCTATCAGCTCTCCATGCACTCCTCTTGCTAGTGACCACTCCCCCAAGATCCTACATTGGTTTCACCCAAATATCTCCAGGGACCCTATTATGAACTCCGGTGGTGCTGCTGGTAATGGAGAGGTGCCATCCTCTGGCACTTTACTTGGACAGGCCTCCTATATTAAAGTGATATGGGTGACATACCATCCTTAATTGCCATCAAGAAGTTGGTGATGAGTTGCCTTTTTGAACTTGCTTCAGTCCATGAGGGGTAGGTACACTCCCGCAAGATCACTCCCCTTCCCCTCAACACACATTGCTGTCAGGAAGAGAGTTTCAGAATTTTGGCCCAGTGAGAGTGAAGGAATGTCAACATACTTTCAAGTCAGGATGGTGCATGACTTGGGGGGGGGGGGAAAGCAAATTTGCAGGTTGCAGTGTTTCCATGTATTTGCTGCCTTTGTCTGTCTCCAGGTGTATGACATTGCAGGTTTGGAAAATGCAGTCAAAACAGTAGATGATTCTGACTGTTGTGACTGTGTATCAATGATAGAGGGTGTGAGTGCTGAAGATGGTGAAAAGGGTGCCAATTAGGGTAGACCGCTTTGTCCTGGGTGGGCTACTAATGGGCATTTCACTTAATGTCATGGTTTTTTTAGAACATACTTCAGTTGTTGCATTCCTATGGAGACACTCCGCCAATGGAGATTCAGCATGCTGCTCATAACAGGATATATCAAGCATTCAAATCAACAACTGGCCACTGAACTCACAGCCAGCAGTGGTTACATTTATAATCCAGAAATAGCTAAGCAGCCATTCTCCTTTGTTATATTGTTAGTAAACCATTTACTGAAACTGGAGTCAGTCTGATTTCCACAACCAATTATTTGCATCTCGTAGTTCAATACAAAACCAGTTCCACTCTCTCCCCTTCCTGACCCACTCCCTTTATAGAGGAAAACCAGACTTTTTAAATTAAATAACCCAATCACCAATTTGACAATTTGACAGACTTCTAATTCAAAACACTGCCTGCCAAAGACCTTGTGAGAAAAACAAATAATACAAAAAGGGTGAGAAACCAGCCTTTAAAAAAAAACACCTGTTTGAGAAACCAGTCCATTTATCTAATTGAAATTTCAAGTTTTTTTAAATTAAACTCCATCGAATCATCTAATTAAATATTTAACAAATTACAAGCACTGTCCACTGGGGCAGTACAAAAGTAACATAAGCGAGAAGAAGTAAGTAGAGAAGGAGGGGTTTCCATTAAAATAGAGTTAGAGGGTGAGAAACTAGCTTTTCCTTTTTTTCTATCACCAACTCATTCATGGTACTCTTGAGCCACTATCCACCGCCAATAAATCACACATACTTCCAATAAGTGCAGTTATGTTCAATTCCCAGCAAAGGTGAGGGGCCGGTAGGCATAGAGAGGAGAGAGGAGAAAGTGAGGTCTGCAGATGCTGGAGATCAGAGCTGAAAATGTGTTGCTGGAAAAGCGCAGCAGGTCAGGCAGCATCCAGGAAACAGGAGAATCGACGTTTCGGGCATAAGCCCTTCTTCATAGAGAGGAGAGACTAAAGCAAAGTGAGATGGAAGGGGAGATAAGGCACTGTGACCCCTCCAGTGCCTCTCTTTCCTAAAAGCATTGAGAGCACTGGGGAGCATCATGTGTTCCCACTCCAAGGGCACACAGGCCCAAATGCAACCAGCCTTTCAGATATTTTCTGATCATTAGCTGCTCTCTATTGTCTCAGGAACATGTCTTGGTTCATTCTGAAAAAGACCATCATTTTCAGTATTGTCACCCTTGCCTGGTGACCCAACTGCAATGGAACAGAATTTAATGCTGTTGACATTGGTTCCACCCACTGGCTGGAGAATTGATGAGACGCAGGAGGCTTGATGCTCTTTAGAGAAACACAAATGTAGAAAACAGGAGCATATTTAGGCATTTCAGCCCTTCTAGCCGGCTCCACAATTCAATATGATCATGATTGCTCATTCAGCTCAGTACCCTGTTCCTGCTTTCAACCCATACCCATTCATCCCAGTAGCTCTAAGAACTATATCTAACTCTTTCTTGAAAACATTCAATGTTTTGGCTTCAGCTGCTTTCTCTGACAGAGAATTTCACAGGTTCACCATTCTGGGTGAAGAAATTTCTCCTCATCTCAACCCTACACTGTTCCCACATATTCTTAGACTCTGACCTCTGGTTCTGGACTCCTCAGTCATCTTGAACATCCTTCCTGTATTTACCCTATCTGTTCCTGTTTGAAATCTAAGCTAATCAGACACTTAATGGCCTCACGTTGAACTAATGCACCAGGAGGGTAGAAACACACCCTATAGAGCCAGAGATCAATGTTCACCACAGTCCACCCAGTGGTTGGTGGTCGAACCTCCAAGGACATGTGAGTGAAATCAATTCAGGTTCCTTAAGGTGTAGGTTTGCTCGCTGACGTTTCGTTACCTGGCTAGGTAACATCATCAGGGGCGACCTCCAGGTGAAGCGAAGTTGTTGTCTCCTGCTTTCTATTTATATCTTTCTCCTGGATGGGGTTCCTGGGGTTTGTGGTGATGTCATTTCCTGTTCGTTTTCTGAGGGGTTGATAGATGGCATCTAGGTCTATGTGTTTGTTTATGGCATTGTGGTTGGAGTGCCAGGCCTCTAGGAATTCTCTGGCATGCCTTTGCTTAGCCTGTCCCAAGATAGATGTGTTGTCCCAGCCGAAATGGTGGCTTTTTTCATCCGTGTGTATCAGGTTCCTACAGAGATAGCACTCCTTGTAGACTCTTATAATTTCCTGACAACTGATGTTCAACTTACTGAAGAATAGTTCCTTGGGTCCTTCTCACCTCATCCCTTTCATAAGTAACAGAGTACATGTGCGTTTTTTTAATCTAAAGGAACCATTTGTAATCAAGCAAACTTTTAGTTGGAACATTTATAATGTTGTCAGCTACTTCTTAAATGTTTTGGATAGAAACCATCTGGCCCAGGGATTTTGCTACTGCTGAGTGCCATTATTTTCTTTATTGCTCTTATATTGCTTACATTAATTTTGGTGAGTCCTCAATGCAATAATAATTTCCTTGGGATATTCAGCTTGTCAACTTATCTCTCTACTGCAAATACTGATAGAAAGAGTTGGTTCAACATGTGTTCTTATTTTAATTGACAATATCCTTGTGGTCATTTTCAAAAGGCCCAAATTGCTTGCCCACATTTTTAATGGAGTTGTAATTTTAGAGAAGTTGATCTGAATTCCTTTTGGTAGTTTCTCTTCATACCATTTTTTTCTCAGTTATTGGATATTTCATAAACCTTTTCTGTCTTTTGCATCTCAGAGAAGGTGAGGACTGCACATGCTGGAGATCAGAATCGAAGAGTGTGGTGCTGGGAAAGTACAGCCAGTCAGGCAGCATCTGAGGAGCAGGAGAGTCAACGTATCAGGCCAACCCTTCATCAGGAGTTTTCTGGTGAAAGGCTTATGCCCGAAATGTCCTGCTCCTCAGATGCTGCCTGATCGGCCATCTTTTGCATCTCTCCCATGTACCAAGATCTGTGCTGTTTTTGTTTTTCTTTTCAGCATGATTTAGCTTTAGAAGATTCCAGAATCAATATTTTAAAGGCACTTTTTCTACTTAACTCAAGATAACGGAAAAAATCTTATTTTGTATTGTAAATCTATAAACAACCTCTCTGTTACAGGGATTTATAAACATATTATTGAAGACCTTTTCTGAAAGAGATGGAGAGTACTTAATTCTTAGATTGCTGAAGTAACTACGCATCTTTTGTTACAACTTGTACCACAAATCAATAATTTAGGTTACAGGCAGAGTTTAAATGCCATTCACTTCATTACAAGTGAAGAGGTCAATTCTGTTGAGGGAAAACTGAAGCATAATGGTAATCTACCCGCCAAAAATGAATTGATTTGATATTGAGATAAATGACATTCAATTTTTGTGGCATTTGGGTATGAAATGAAGGAAAATAAGCACTTTTACTCTATTTAATTGAAGTCTGTATTAGACAGGCTATTCTATCTTTATCAGATATTGCATTGATTTTGCACACTTTCATGCCTTCAGAGAACACAAAGTTTGAAGTGAGTTTTGTACAAATCTCTGAAGGATTGCTGAATGTGCTAATGCAAATGCCAATCATCAATTCACTGCAGTATCAAAAAATTACATCAGAAACAAAATGTTCAGAGATTTGGAATCCAATGTCAAACCTCATTTGCCAAAATCCTTATCATACTAAATCTTGGTTTTAATAAGCAGTCAATTCAACATTGCTTGATTGATCTCATAATGAGAATACCTTTTACTACAAGATAAAATGATTTTTTTTTTGCTTATTTTCCTCTTTCTCTTACCACTTTTCATTCCTTTTGTCCTGAAGGCTCTTTAGCTGGGTATTGTTTGCTGATATTGTCTGGCCTTCACTTGCTCATCTACGGGCAATTATTCATGTTGGCAGGATACTTATCCACAGTGAAGAACTGTACAATGTTGTGTTATAACTTTAAGGGAAGTACCTAAAACCGCTGTCCATTACCATCCACCGCAAGACAGCATGTGATCCACAACCTCATACATGTTGCAGAGTACCAGGTTTATGACCATATATGTTATAGATAGTTATCATAATATCTAAAAACATATATATAATTTTATCTTTAAATAAAGAACCTGTATTATTGTACTACCAATCCTTGTTGTATGATAAACACAATGTTAATCTTGATGGATAATTATCCTGAATAGGGACACTAAGGACTGAACTTCCAATCTTGGCCATAAATGAAAAAAATCAGACTTGCTACTTGTCCTTCCAACTATTGGCCACCATTCATTTGGTGTATTTGCTCTCGTCTCTACCTGCCTGTGTTTTTCACATGATTCTTCGGGTTTCACAGGACCATTCTTAAAAGTGGCTTCTTTTTATACATTCAAAACTGTCAATACAAAATGTGAAAAATTGTGACAAAAAGGAAAATGAACATGCTGGATACAACTGGGCTGTTTCCTTTTTGTCACGTAATCATATTTTCCTCCTTTTGTTGGCAAAACTGCTCAGCCCACAGTGCAAACGTGACAGTTCCACTAACTAGAGAATGCCTCCAAATGCTTAGAGTTGCATTCTTAAAGCAATTCTCAGCATAAACTAGGTTTCAGAGATAAGGTTGCCAAGGGTTTGATGGAAGATGTGTCCAACAAATGTGTAGTGAATGCCAGCAAGATCCAAATGTGTAGTTTCTGGACAATGAAGAAAATCATTCTCAGATGTGCCAAAGAGAAGCCAAGAGAGATGGCATCAAATCATATAATGTGCCCATGGACACATTTGCTTCCGTCAGCTGCCTGTCCCTTAGTTCACCAAAATTCTTTTGCATTCATACGTTGCAACATATCCCACCATCTGGTTCTGCAGATGGCTGTATTTTTTTTAAGTTAGCATCATCATTGTTTGCATTATAAAGTGTCAACAACAGAACTTGAGCTCACCTTCTCCTTAAACGCTTTGACTGAATTGTTCTAAGTCATTATCTCCAATCTTGTATTTCCTATAATGAATGTTAGTGAGTTCAATATCAGACTGCAGGACTCAGAAAATTCAATAATCTCATGGTAGCAAAGTTGTTTAGCATCTTGACCTTTCACTTCTGAGAAATAGGCAGAAACCCAATGAAGAAAATTGCTTCTTTTTGTCAACAACAAGAATCCTTTGTGTGAGCACTCTGGTAATTTTAAGCCACGTATTATTCATTGTTTCTCAACTTGCAATGGCACACTATAGGCAGTGAATGATAATTAAATTACCGTATATACTCAAGTACAGTGCAAAATACTGTATCATTAGTAGAAGCCCAACTGATCTCTAAACGAATAAAGAATAAAAACATGACAAATTATGGTAATATGACTGTTTTCCGTGAGCGCTACAGGGGAGCAGAGCTCAGCTGAGCTGCACACAAAGGAGCTTGTCACCTGACTCTGACCTGAAGCGTCTTAAACTTTCATGCCAAATTGCTGTGAATTGTGCATCAAAACACATAATAGCACAAAAGAAAACTTTCCTCATCATAACATTTATGCATGGGATAATACCTTGACTCACAAATGTTGATCTGTTATCTGTGAAGAACTAGGGTCGACCTTTACACAAGATGGAGAATTCATGATTTTTTGGCCAAAAATAAGGGGTCAAACATTAAATGAGATTGTCTTTTACTTGAGTATATACAGTAAGTGGAGGTTTGATTGGTGTCTAATTCAATAAGCTCATTTTTCTGGGTGTGAGAATTCACCTGATGTTGAAACTAAGGCATGATGTTAGTGCAAAATAATGGTACTTTCTCAAACTGATAGTGCTTCTGACACTGTAGTGCTTGATAGCTGATGCAAAAAGGATTGATTCACGTGTACTCCACCCAAAGGCTGCTCCTTGCCTCATTGCTGATGTTTCATTCTGAGCCACTTTTCTTCATTTTCTTTCCTCAGATTTGCCATTCCATTTCATTCTCAGTAGCAGGTCAAGGAGGTGGATCCCAACCTACCGCCATTGGACTGAGAATCAGAGTCATGTTTTTGGTGTGAATTTGAACTGCAGTTTAGCTATCCAACCAACTGTACTGATTACCCTTCTGGAAAATAGATGCATGAAAATGTAGAAGGCTATTCATGTCTCTAGCCTGAATTAGCACAAGTTAGCACAGTGGTTAGCACTGCTGCCTCACAGCGCCAGAGACCCAGGTTCAATTCCCGACTCAGGTGACTGACTGTGTGGAGTTTGCACATTCTCCCCGTGTCTGCATGGGTTTCCTCCGGGTGCTCCGGTTTCCTCCCACAGTCCAAAGATGTGCAGGTCAGGTGAATTGGCCATGCTAAATTGTCCGTAGTGTTAGGTTAAAGGGGTAAATGTAGGGGTATGGGTGGGTTGCGCTTCGGCGGGTCGGTGTGGACTTGTTGGGCCGAAGGGCCTGTTTCCACACTGTAAGTAATCTAAAAAAAAATCTAAAAAAAAATGAAATCTTTATTGATCATTTAATGTGTATGGTTACTTGGGTCAAGTATCACTACCAATCTAATATGGTCTGAGCTGTTGTTGTATCACCATAGTCTTACCAGACCATAGGGGATGCTCTCTCACTAAAGAGAAGCAGCTGGTGGTGAATTAACCTGAGGGTCACCAGACCTCAGGCAAGGGAGTGGGTTCAGAAGAAGAGCCCTTCATGGTAACTTCAAATCAGTGATGGGAATTGAACCCACACTGTTGGTATCACACTACTCTACAAACCAACTGTCCAGTAAACTGAGCTAAGCCACTCCCATGGTCTGAGTGTTGCTCTGCATACTAGCTTATGTAACACATACTACAAAGCTTGGGTTCTTGTGAGTCTGATGTCTTGATGTTTAGTAACAAAATTAACTGTTTGTTTTGTTTTAACGTAACAATGCTGCCACTTTCACAAAGTTATTTTGTCCTTGTTTTTTTAAAGAGAGGTCATAAAGGCAGAAGTAATGGAGGTCTAGAAAGAGCCTAGTTTAACAATCACAGGGAAGTGGACAGTCCACCCAGTTCAGTTTTGTTTAGTTTGGTTTAGCTGTGGCAGTTGCAAGGTGTTGGAATCCAGGAAGGATGCAAGCTTAAGCAAATGATTCCTGACTGACTTTCTCTCTGAAATCTCTTTGGATGTTGCTCTCCCCTGCGTGTAACAATCTGGGCTTCAGTTTATCTTTTTGCCAAGGGGTGTGTTTGTGGGATGTTACTGGATTGGAACAGTTCCTTAGTTAAGTTACTGTATCGGATCAGTTAAGTTTTCCAATAGTAAAGTTATTCTAAATTCTGTTTTATTTTGTTAATGTTTCAACTGTAGTGTTTAAATAAATTCTGTTTCGCTTAAAGCCGAGTGGTTTGACCTGTGGCATCACATCTGGAATATCCACATCACATCTGCCTTTAAAATAAGAAAAGTTAGGGTCCAGGCTATCTTCTTAAAATATTTTGATGGGTTCTGGTCTGGTCTATAACAAACATCTCATACCTATGCATAGCCTGGTTTGCTGCTTGCATTCTGAAACACCTATATGACATGACACTAACTCTATACATAGCTGACTACAGTGACTAAAAACTACAGTGACTCCATTCCACTGTTTGACTGCTGAAGATGAGGCAAGGACAATTTTACAAATGTCATAGTATCATCTATCTTGACAGCACTCTACCTGTCAAGGATGTATGCAAATAGTACAACATCCCCCCTTTCTCCTTAAAGAATAGGAACCCTTTACTGAATAACATAAGCAAAGATTCACCTGGATACATCATCTCCACATATTCCTTGGGCATATGTATACATGACCAGATTAGTCCTTACAGAATGATCACAACTTGGTAGGTAGACTTGTTCTGTTGTGTGCTAGCTGTTATTATGGATGGAAATGTATTATTTGATGTAATGTGTGGTTGCTGTCTAGCATGATGTTTTCAGTATCTGACTTGTCATCTTCTGCAAAGATTTATTGATCATATGTAACTCAGATAATTTGTCTATTTCTCTGCAAAATTTGACCATTTTAGATTATAATGTCATAAGAACTGGGATGAATAGAACAATGTGATACCTTTCCATAAGCTAATGTAAAACATGTGTTCATAGGAAAATCTCAAGCAATTATGCTTTATCCTGGTTCACACTGGGATAAGCGTCTGCATGCTCTTTGATGATCTTGCACCATTTTCTTGTTTTTTTTCCCAACAATGCACCATGCACTAGTCATTTGGTAGTAAGACTGTGAGAGGCAAGAACAGTGTGGAGCTGTTTTCTGACCATCAGAATTTCCTGTGTGGATAAACCATTTTCTTGAGGAACCATAGATAGATTCAACACTATTATCCAAAAATCTTGGCAAATCTCTTTCTGTTTGATTACCAAGGATTTTCACATATGAAGATTATGTTCTATGAAAGTATTAGTCTGAGGAGAATGAGGAAAAAAAGTAATGTGTTGAACGTCCCATTTCCTGCACATGTCTTTAAGGGTGTTCAACTGTACTGTAAATCATTGTCACACAGAATCTGTTTGGGGAACACCAAACATACTGAATATGATGGTCAATGTGTCAATAATAGTTGCATTGGTGATATCTTTGATTTGTCTCACAAAAAAGAAATGTTTTAAAATAATCAGTTAGCAGCATGCAATTTTGTCCTTGTCGCAAACTTCCACCAAGATTCAGGAGGATTTTTATGTGGACTGATACGTTCTTTCAATTGTTGAGGTTGGCATGTTGCACTTGACTTCATTAGTTGATTGATGTCTTTATTGATGCCAGGCCAATAGATGGATTTACATACTAGACTCCTTTTTTTTCTGTGCCCAAAAACCTAATATGTGTAAGGTCAAGCATACCTTAATGTAGAAATTATAGAATTACTACTTGTTTGTGTTTGAAACTTACTTTTTAGTTCATCTTTGAACAACCAGAAACAATAAGTTTGCTTGGAGACTTGTTGAATGCATTCAGATCACCAGCTGATGATATATCTTTGAGCTTTTGCAGGTGGTCATCATCTGACATATCTTGCTTATCTATGGCCAAACTGAATGTGATTGACATGGTGACTATCTTCAAACTCAGATTCAACAACATCTACTGTAGGTCTATGAATATCTTTGTTCTTAGCAAGATATGAACGTTGATTAAGAGCGTTAGAATGAGTTATCTGTGAACCAGGTTTGTAGTGTATCTTCGAATCATACTCTTAAACCTTCAGAAATAGATTTTGAGTCAAGGAATTGTACTTGTGAGTCACTTCTGACAGAACATTTCCAACGGTCTATACTTGCCAAGCAGTTATGTGTGAAGCCATTGTGTTCTGAAATTAGAGTGAGAGTTTCCCTTTCAGTGTTGCAAGTAATTTGCCTGAGTTGTTGTAACAAATTCAGGACCAAATGCAATAGGCTTGTCATATAAGAACAGAGCATGCTCTAAGACCTTTCCAATGTGGTAAGCTAAGAGAGATAATCTTGAAGAACACACTTTCTAAAGGATAAAGTGCTTTTGAGAGAGTGAAACAAAAATGCCAGTGACCTTCCTAAGGTTTGTATGCTGTATTTGCATATGATGCAATGTATGAATGCAAAAGATCTCGAAGAGGAGAGACTTTGGTCAAAAAACCCAGAATATCTGACAATAAAAGGTTGAGGAAACCAAAACACTTCTATAAGTTAGCTTTGCCTTGCAGTGTGAACATGTTCTGTATATCTTCTAGTTTTGTACAAGTAGGTCCAGTAACAGTTGACAAGTAGGTTCATGTGAAGACATTGATTTTCCAATTTTTACTATCAAAAATTAGAACGCTTCCTTACCACACCCATTGAGATGACTGACATTTATGTCCTGGTCATTTGTGGTTTTTGCAAAGATTTTGATGTTATCTATAGTACAGAGATAACCCAATCGATTCTTAATAATACCGTAGAAAGGTTATAGCACAGAGGACATTCTGTCTATCATGTCTGTATGGCCGAATAAACTAACTGCCCATTCTAATCCCATTTACTAGCATCTTGTCTGTACCACTGCTGGTTAAAGCATTTCGAGTGAGGATCCAGGTTCCCTTAAAATGAGAACTAATCTGGGCCACTAATCTGGGCAGCAAATTCCACACAACCAGTACCCTCTGACTGAAATATGCTGAATATCAATCACCTAGATCTATGCCCCGTTCTAGTAGACCTTACCGTGAAGCAAAACAACACATCATCTTTCAGATGGAAAACTGCATTGCCATTTAAGTTACCAGTAGAATAAAACCTGCCTGGGTAAAGGTTAGTCAGATCATGAATAGACTAGACGTTGCGGTATGGAATCTTTGGTGTTGGAACTAACCTGTTTGTTACCTCATGGATCATACTAATACACAGATAAGTGCATGCTGATGGATCAATAATGGCTGCTTAGTACTCTCAACAACATAAAAACACTTCAGATATCTAAAAGAAAAACAAATAACCGTGTTTGCATGGAATTCGGAAACAAAAACAGAAATTTCTGGGAAAACTCAGCAAGTCTGGCAGCATCTGTGGAGAGAATTAATGTTTTGGATCAAGCAGCGCTTCTTCAGAACTATTTGTAGTTCAGAAGAGGTTGTATATATGCTGAAGGTGGAGTGGAGAGACGGGCAGCAAGTAAACCATTGGTGGAGATGGAGCCCAGAGAGAGAGAAAAAAAAAACAGTTGAATAGGTTAGATTCCCTACAGTGGGGAAACAGGCCCTTCAGCCCAACAGGTCCACACCAACCCTCCGAAGAGTAACCCACCCAGACCCATTTCCCCCTGACTAATGCACCCAACACTATGGGGAATTTAGCATGGCCAATTCACCTCACCTGCACATCTTTGGACTGTGGGAGGAACCCCACACAGACACAGGGAGAAAGTGCAAACTTCATACAGACAGTCGCCCAAGGCTGGAATTGAACCCGGGTCCCTGGTGCTATGAAACTGCAGTGCTAGCCACTGAGCCAATAAATGAATGGGTGAAGATCAGGCTGAGAATCATAGCTGTTACTGGGGACTACTAGTGGCTGATAAACAAATATTTGTGGGAGCAGCACATGTGATGACAAGGCCTGGTGTGTCAGGGTTGGGCTAAGGGCATTAGAGATGATGCTTTGGTCCTAGAATGATTGAATTCAATACTGAGTCCAGAAGGCTGCAGGGACCTTAAGCAGAAAATAAGATGCTATTCTTCCAGTTTGTACTGAGCTTCACTGGAGCAATGAAGCAAGCCCAAGACAGAGATGTTGGCTGGGGAACATGGTGTGTTGAAGTAGCATGTAACTGGAAGCTCAGGATCTTTTTTGCGAATAGAATATAGATATTGCAGTGGGGCATTATGTAGCAATTTGGATTTCACTGCGTGATGTGATTCATTATACATTTCAACCCAATGTTCTCTTGTAAACATGGGTTGCATATATCGAGAAATGTTAGATAAGCCACATTTCTCACACAATTTAGATGTTTCACTGACCTTGTGATGGTTGCAATAGTTTTTGCAGAGACCAACACTTGCAGACTTCGCTGTCTGGTTATAAATGTTTCAATTTGCATCCTTTGTTGAACAGTGCAGTAAGGGTACATTCCTTGGGTGTGTCTAGAAGTGTCTTTCAGGAGGATTTAATGCGTGTAGCGGCAATGATCAGTCGCCACAATGTTTTACCTTAGGTAGATTTTGTGAAATCACAATCAGTCCCTGTGCATCAGCATCAGCCTGTGAATTGACTTATTCTTTCACCTGGTTGTTGTTGTTATATTTGAACTCAGGTCTGTTAATGCTGAAATTCACTCAAAACCTTACGGTGGTCTTCTAAAAACTGCAAATGCTTGCACAGTCTTTATGGTCATCATTTGAAGTACCGGAGGATTTTATTTTTCTTAAACCTTTATTTCCCAAATCCTAGGATATTTCGCAGTCCGTCTATCTTTATCAGCTGTTTGTTGGACGACAAAATAAAGATTTATCCTGTCTTTGAAGAACTGAAATTCTGACAAAATATCAATAGAGTGTCAATTGATAGATGTTTACTTCCCATCTTTACTGTTCAAATTTATGGTCCCAAGGCTCTTATATAAACAAACATATTGCAGTGCTGTATTATTTTCTTGATGGCTGTTTTCGTTTTGTCCCTTTCTTATTGCTGCTGCTTAAGAAAAAACGAATAATGCTTGTACATGGTTTTCATCCCGAAAGATATATCGGAGTGACGTCACATTTGTTCAGCACACTGTGGCCTCTTTTTGATTTTGAAGGTGAGAGCTTACTCATAAATGTTCCTCTTCATTTGAGATTGCTATGCTTCACTACAAGTTGTAGCAGGTTAGTTTGGTTGTTGGTTGTAAACTTTGGAGCTAAATTCTGATAATTATGGATGATGGTTAAGACAAAAACCTTTCGCTGCAATCATCATATCAGCCTTTTGTATAAATCAACTGTTACTAGCTTTTAATGCCCATTCACGGTCACCATGATATGATATCTTGGGTCAAAAACCGCTGCAAATATGATATGGTCTACGTGCTGCCCTACATGTTAGCCCACGTAACATGCATTACAAAAATTGGGTTATTATTGAGACAGATGACTTTAAGCTTATCAACAACCCTAACTATGGACCCTGTTATAATGTCTCAGTCTTGGTTCTATCGACATCCTGATTACATTCTATGGCTTTAACACCATACACGGTTGACTGCAATGACTAGACACTGCACTGACTTCATTTCACTGACTGGCTACTAAAGTTGAAATAAAGACTTTTGTACTGGAATCTAACTGTCTTGATGGTACATTACCTTTCTGGTAACTGTGCATTAATGCAATAGTGGTGTTAAGTTATGTCAAACATGTATATCTAGATTTAATTTACAGATGACTCAAGAAAAGAAATTGTTGCCACAGGAATAAATGTGCTCTCGTGCAATGAACTTGAAAGGTAAACAGTACTCCCATGTTTTACCATTAGTTAGCAACTCCTCCTGATGATTGTTTTTATGTGAACATTGAGCGAGTACAGGAGGGGCCTACATGCGGCGATTTCTACAGTTGAATAGTTTTATACTCACTGTGTTGTTTACACATGAAAAATTGTTGCTTGGACCTGATACTTGGTCCATATAGATTGTATACATAGATGCAGCAGCTTTTTTTTAAATAATCCGTCACAAAGCGGAGAAAATTGGAAGAAAAGATTTTAAATGGATACAAATCAAATAAATTTCAATAATGCATAAACATATATCATTGTGGATATTAAAGGTGAGAGTCTTATCTCATAAAAAAGGCCTCCAAGAAGGAATCAGTAACATGTTTGTTATTATCTTGCAATTGTGTGCCTCACAGTAGAATTTCACTTATGTATCTCGAACATTAAAATTATGTGCGTATTTTATTTCTGCAACCTGCATTGAATCAAAGGTAATATGAATGATTCTTCCGAGGCTGCTAGATTCTTTAAATCTTCTGCCCGAAGCAAACTCGTTTCTCACAAACAATTATATGAGTGGACCATTTGATGGCAGTGCTGACATTCTTACAGTCACATAGTCCAACCAACTTTAGCACTGCACTTTCAGATTTCAATCTGGATGAAATACAAACAGAGATGAACATTGTATTTACACATCCACACAACCCTTTATAATTTTGTTTTCTTCCAACATCACAACTACCTATTATGTGGCTGTTCTTCAGGGTTTTTTCAAGAGTCTAATTTTGTTCACAACAAATAATCAAATGATTATCTTTTTAAAAACATCAATTTTTAATCATTTAATTTCTCTTACTGCAATGTTACAATGTACATCACCTATAATTAATTACATTTGGAAAGTAATGGGCATAAATCCTCACTGATCACATCCAATAAGATCATACAGCAGAGGGCTGTGCATACAAATCCTAGTCTTTATCATATAATCTAGGCTGATATTCCAGTGCAGAATTCAGGGAATGCTGCAATGCTCAAGGTGCTTGTGCTTCAATTGAAACATTAAACCAAAGATCCCTATCAGGTGGACCTAAAAATTCAAGGCACTATTTCAAGATGACCAGGGATTTATCCCCAGTCTTGTTGCCAAAAAATATTGTTCAACCATATCACCAAAAGGATTATCTCATTGTTGCTTATGGGCAATTTAACTGTGGCACTTTTTTATTTTACAACGCTGACTAGACTTTAAATGTTCTTTCTTAGCTGTTAAAAGCATGATAAATGCAAAATATTTCTTTTTTTACGCAAACCAATGTGTCAGCCAGCCAACAATAGGATGACCAATCTTTTAACTGATTTTTAGGAAAGCAGCTCAATTAGATCCCAAGAATGGGCCACTTTGAAGATATTGATATTCTGATAAATGTGCTTTGAGTGCTGGGTGCAAATGGAGGAAAAAGGTCCTGTACGTCAATACTTTTTTATATCAATGTGATTAGTTGAATGAATTTTTCTTTTCTCACCCTGCAATAGTTTTCAGTAGCTAGTTCCAGTTAGACCCCTCTGGCAAGTAAGATTATCAAAATGAAATGTGTTTTAGAAGGCAATATATTTTGTTATAAAATTTAAAAATGGATATAATAAGCTATCTTTGTTTTTTCAAAACAAAACTAATCTTGAATGAAAACGTAAACGTTTAATTTTATTAGACAATATACTTGTATATTAAAATACCTGAACAGATTAGTTTTTTTGATGTCTCTCAACATGTTAATCAGTCAGAAAACCAAAAAACTATCATTAGCTGAATGCAGCTGCAAAAATCTTAGCACTGTAAAATGGGCTGAAGCCAGATCAAACTAGGATGAAATCTAATCTCAGACATCAATATTGAGAACATAATTTCCTTTTTTTTATGTCATGAGCGTAAACTGTATTCCTGATCGATTTGTTTGCAACAATTGCTTCTCAATCAAATTATCTTTAGTTTATTCAGCTGAATAAGGCAACGATATACCATCAACAATATAAAGGGCTTAATTCATGTACATCCTGCAGTGTCTGCAGGAAGCTGTGTTCAAAGGGACAATGAATTGAATATAGGGTTACAACACATGACAATGTTGGGTTTCTGACCAGCATATTGAGAGTATGACATTGACACATTTATTATCAACATGATTTAATGGTGTTAGAATGTCTGGTAAGGGGAAAAAATGTGTTCAGCCATGATGCCTCTTGTCTTCAATGAAAATTCATGAAGTATTAGTTTTAGAGGTGCAATTTGTCTCACTATTACCTTGAATTTGGATGAGTGTGAGACAGTAAAGGAAAAACAAAATCTGCTGTAAAATCCATTCCATTAGTTTCCATTCCATGAGGCCAATAGCAAGGAGAGAGGTTTCCATTCTATTTTTACCTGCAACAGCATTTAGCAATAAAATTAAATAACATGGGAGAAGGGCTTGATTGAATCTAGAGAAAAAAACGGTGCTTAAAAGCTCCATACGCATTAGTGAAGTAGGTTCTTGAGTGATGTTTCTTTTAGTTTTCTTTTGTAGTTTCAGCTGCCACTTACACATTCATTGGTCATTGTGTGTGGGTGCAGTTACTTCCTTCTTTAATTCTTCTTTGCTTGATTGGAAACCTGGAATTTCTTGGCAAGAATCTTTCACAATGACACAATGAGAGAATAGAGATCAGCAGAAGATTGTCAATTTCCCCCCGAGCCTATACGTACAACCTGATGTCACTAGAAAGATAACCAACTTCACTCTAAGTGGAAACTGCACTCTTTAATGACATTTGTAGGATCACAGTGAGATGTGAAAGCCTGTCAACTCTTCTGCTGGAATGTTTTGAAAGAAATATTCATGAAGAAGACATCGCAGAGAAATTAAGAGTCAGCAATATCTGTTAAAATAATAAAACAAAACTAAATCAGAGTTGGAGTAGGTCACATAGCCCTTTGAGTGTGTTGAGCCACTCAACAACTCTGTGGCTGATTTTCTATTTCAAAGTTACCTTCCTGTGTTACCCTAATATCCCTTCCTTTCCTTACTATTCCAAAATTGACCAATCTGTATTAAGAATGTGCTCAATGCCTGAACATCCACCACTCTGCAATAATTAATTCCAAAGATTCTCAAAATGTTAAATGATTACATTGTCCCTCCACTCCATTCTAAGTGGTCGACCAATAAATTTTAGACTGTGATCCTAGATTACCCATTCGGGGAAACCACTTTCTTAGTCTCTACCTTGTCACAGCCTTTAAGAATTTTTCTCTAGTCCATTGGTTTCCCAATTATTCCTGGCATGTTTTTGGTCTCTTTTGATTGTGAAGATATAAAATACAAATCCTTTGTTTAATGTCTCTATGTTTTCACTCTCTAATTTTTAATGATACTATTCAGGTACTGCCAATCATTGTACAGTGCTCTCCACCTCCCTCCCCCCTCCCCCCTCCCCCAACACATGCACTGCATCTTCCCCTTCCTGAAACACCCCTACTTCCCCCCCCCCCCCCCCCCCCTCCAAACATCAACCCCTTCAGAAGAAGAAGGAAGAGTTAAAAAATAGTGGGGAAGAATAAGCAGAATAGCAAATGTTTATTGTTGATTACAATGAATTAATTATTGTTCTGATTCTAAAAACTGACACATGAGACACAGCTATTTAATTGCTGACTAAATAGCAAGTGATGTACTTTTTATTCAATTAAAAATGTACTCCATAACAACAGTACTGGCAACTCTATATTGCCAGCAAAGACTGCAACTAACTAATGTATTCAGAAGCTTTACATATTGGTAAATAATAACAGTGTCTCTGTAGTTTAAGTAGCTTTCTCTATTGCTGAATATTGTGAAATTAGAAGAAAAAACAGCAATGATTCATGTTTTTGTGTGCAGATAGATTTTAAACATTCAACAGTGTATTAATTCTCCTTTACAATGATCTACTGTACTGTATGTTGTAAATATCTATCAAGTGGTCAGAAGGCTGGCTAGGTGTCTCTTTTCAAGGTTTAGATCAGAGTGGTGCTGGAAAAGCACAGCAGGTCAGGCAGCATCCGAGGTGCAGGAAAATTAATGTTTCGGGCAAAAGCCCTTCATCAGGAATCAAGGTGTCTTGTGACGTTGTTGATTTTTTCCTCCTTGTTTTGTACTATAAATGACATGTCTAGAAAGACTACCTTTCCTTTTTCATTCAACTTTAATTCCCTTTCACAATGAGCAGTGTCTCAAGGTATGTATGTTTATGTCTGCCCAACTCAGCTTGGACATAATATGACACCTATTCTTGTCTGATCACAGTCTATTGTCACAGGGGATGGGGGAAGCATCTGCAGGGTCTAGCCAGATATTTTAGAAAAGGTACAAATTATTGTGAGTTCAGAAGTTCGTTCATACAAAGCATCACCTCTTTCCATAAAAATATGTTACACAGATGTTAAGTTGTAATGTTATTTAATTGGAAAGTTCCTGGTTTAATTCATAGATATAATTGGGGATATATTCTGCCCATAGGTAATATTTAAGGTAATTTTGAATGCACTGCTTGCTGCCAGTGCCTGTGAGCTTATGTTTTGTTCCACAGTTACTTCAATTGATGTGATTTGGGGAATCACATTTAAATCAAAATACAGCACTGTAAAAACTGTTGTGCATTTGTCTAAGATCTGTACAAATGAAAACAAAATCCCAATATTATTTTATTTGATAATTACTAAAATACAACACTGTAAAAACTATTGCACATTTGTCTAAGATCTGTACAAATGAAAAAGAAAAGCCAAATATTAATTTGTTAAAGAATTGTTTAGAATCATGCTGCGACATTTCACAAGAAAGAGCAAAAGGGAGCATTTCAGTAACAATGCCAAAAAAAATGTTGCTCTTTCCTTGCAGTGATACGATCCATAGACTCTAATCACATAGCACTTAACTGTTCATTATTTAAGAATGATCCATAGGCTACTTGTTGTCTGGGTGTTCAACATTAAAAGGGAGTAGAGTAAGCACTTGATGTACAGACATGGCTAGCAGTGTCCGATGATTGATTCATTGTAAAGAGCAGGAATCCTGAATGACTTTCCTCTTTCTATTCTGGGGGTATGAAACACAATTGAAGTACTAGTGGTGCTTCTATTTAAGTGAATACTAGTTAACTCAAACCAGGGACTAACTATGGATTGATATTATTCATCTACTCACAGGCTAAATGCCAATATGAAGGTTAGGGCTTGCCTTAGTAACATAACGGAACAGTTTAGTACAAATCCAGTTGTAGATGTCTGATGGTGATTGACTGGATTTACAGGTTGTGCCCAGTAACACATTTACAACAGTCTTGGAAAATTCTCAAGCACACTCATTCCCACAATTTTTTATAATTGAAAATAACATGTTCATTTGATTTGCATCAATAATAACAATGACTTGTCGTTCAGCAATGCCTCTAATGTAGTAAAATGGCTCATTACAGGAGCATTCAAACAAAATCTTGACACTGAGCCATATAAGGAAATGTTAGTTTGTATGTAAAGTGAATCAAAAAGAAGGAAAGTGAGGTATAGAAGCAGAGAGTTTTAGAGAGATTTGAGTCTAGGTAGCCGAAGACACAGCCATCAGTGATGGTAAGATTAGAGTCAGGATGTTAAGAGGTCAGATTGGCAGTGTTCAGATACCTTATTTTGAGGAAAATGCAGGGATAGTGTGTAGTAAGATCTTGGAAAAAAATATAAACAAAGACAAGAATCTTTAAAAATGAAGTGTTGCTAATGCAGGAGCCAATGTAACAATCTAGCTACTAGATGAATGGGACTTGCTGTTGATAATATCCAACATAGGAGAAAGTGAGCACTGCAGATGCTGGAGTTCAGAGTTGAAAAGTGTGACGCTGGAAAAGCACAGCAGCTCAGGCAGCAACCAAGGAGCAGGGGAATCAACATTTTGGACAGAAGCCCTTCATCAGGAATGTCGGGGGCTGATGAAGGGTTTATGCCCGAAATGTCAACTCTCCTGCTCCTTGGATGCTGTCTGTACAATATAGAACCTGTCACAGAAAATATAAACAGCAGTCACACAACATAGTTTTGTTGAAATCAATCAGTATTCATATCCTGAGATCAAGTTATTACCTTATGAAGAAAGACAGGCCAGATTTGGTCTATATTCATTATAGTTCGGAAGGTGAATTTATTGAAACATATAAGATCCTGAGAGAACTTGGTAGTTTGCATACCAGGAGATTGTGCCCTGTTCTGGGTGGAGACGAGAAAAAGAGTGGTATGCTTTAAAAAAACAAGGTCTCCTTTTTAAGATGGAGCTGAGGATAATTATTTTGTCTGAGGATTTTTAGTCTGCGGAATTCCTTTCCTTGAAAGTAATGGAGGTTTGGGGGGGTCATTGAATCTATTCAAGACTGTGTTAAATAAAATCTTGACAGACAAGGTTACAAGGACACTTAAACAAGTGGAGTTGAGACCACAATTAGGACAGCTGTGATCTGATCAAATGGGGAACCAAACTCAAAGGACCACTTCAATCCCCTAAGTCCTGTTGTCCCATATGTTCCTATGAGATTTCATAGTTAACAATTCAAGGTAGCAATGGACAGGCATAGAAAATAATCAAAAAGACAACTAATCGGATGCTGATCATTTGATTTGGAGAGCATAAAAGAAGGAGGTGTAAATTATGCTGCAACTATACAAACTTGCCGAGATCACATCCAGAGTACTCTGAGTGATCTTGGGTGCCGAGAAAAGGACATATTGGCCTTAGAAGGTACATCAAGATTTACTGAGATCAATCCTGAATTTCAGGATTAACATATAAGGAACAATTACACAACTTAGAATTGTATTTCCTCAAACCCAGAATATCAAGGAGTGATTTGTAAAAAAAAAGTTTGCAAGACATTAAAGAGAACAGATGGAGTAGATATTTCTGCTGGTCAGGGAGACTCAGACTCAGGAATAGAGTTTAAACCTTCAACCAAGACCTTTCAGAAATGAAATTGGGAAACACTTCCACATGAAATGGTGCTATATGTTTCAATTCTCAATCCCCAAATAGAAATTAATGCTGAGTGAATTTAAGTTTAAGGTTGACATGTTTTTGTCAACCCAAGGTATTAAGGGATATAGAGTTAGGTCCCACATCAGACATAATCTTCCTGAAGTGAGGTAGACTCCAGGGACTAAATGGCCTACACCTATTTCTATGTTCAAATCTGGTATTAAACTACAGTCACTTGTGCAGGAAAATGTCACTGCTTTTGTGATTGTTAATGTCTAGCAATACATCCAACAACAGATCAGCATCTCGACTAAGGATGTCTGATTCTGTAAAGTTAAACATTTGAGTGAAACACTGGCAAAAAGTGTTGAAGTTGCGTTATAAGAGATTCAGAGAATTGTAGCTTCTATAGTTTCTGCGACCAAGTGATGAAGAATTGCATATGACACATTTACAATAGATGGATAATTTGACAGATACATTGTTGAGAATGATATGATGAATGCAATGCAATGGTTTAAAGCAAAACACCAAAAGAAGATAAGTAAGAGCACTATAAAACATTTATTGCAAGTAATCCTCTCAAATTCAGTAAGCCTTTCATGCACGTTAGAATCAAAAGAATATAATTGAGTTTGTATTTTAGTTTAATAATTATTTTGAACCAAGTTTTTTAATTAGTCAAAATGTACACTGAAGCTGCTGCATGAATGCAAAGATAAACAATGGTTAGTACAGGTATTGTAAAACCAGTTTTGTGAAAGGGTATTGCTTTTATTAAGCCAAGTGTTTTCAACTATAAACAAATGGAGTATACACAACATGAAGGAAACAATATATATGGAAAACATTAATAATGTTGAATCGCTCAAGGTTAGAGTTCTGGTGTATTTCAGAATTCCAGTTAGACAGGGAAGCATGTTCATCTAATCAGACTGGTTGAAACTGAAGATATCCTTCATGCCATCCAATAAGTGAACTGTGGTCACTCAGAAGATTAGAATTGCTGGACTAGATGACAAGTGACACTGTCCATTGTGTTAGCTTAAACTTCACAGGAAGACTTTCTTTTTCAATATGTCATAATTTAGGGCAATGCATCCATGTGTCAACGTGCACTGTTCAACCATTAGGGAATCTTTCACACAAATAAAAACATTTGTACCAGATAGCGAAAGAAACATAATATCATATTTCCAGAATGAGCTATCAGATAAACAGTGTGCCATTCTGATTATAGACTGTTTGGAATACACATTCTGGAGATTACAAACTGCAAATCTGATAGCAGGACTCATGTTCATTTTGTTCCTGTATCATACAATGAAGCCCTTCAGTTTTAATCATTACTGCCAACAACTTGCTACAAAAGAATTAATTGAAAGAATTGTTATTACAGTGTTATTCAGAAATTGAGTAATCATAGAATTAGAAGTGAATTAAAAGTAGATTTCAGAATATTTTTGCTGAACCCCTTGAATGCCAAGCACTGAATAAATTGCTAAACTTGCTAATGACACAAAGATAGGTAGGAAAGTAAGTTGTGATGATGATGTAAAGGGGCTACATAATACTGTAGATGGATTAAGTGAGTGGGCAAAAATCTGGCAAATGGAGTATAATATGGGAAAATATGAAATTTCATTTTGGGAAGAGGGTTAATAAAAAAAAGGCCATTATATCAATAGTGAGAGATTTCAGAGCCCTGAGGTGGCCGAATACATACACAAATCACAAAGATGCAGTTCCAATGAATAATTAGAAAAGCCAATAGGTTATTATCATTTATTGTGAGAGGAATTGAATGCAAAAGTAATTGTTCTGCTTCGGTTATGAAAAGCATTAGTGAGACCACATCTAAAGTACAATTTACAGTATTGATCTCCTCAATGAAGGATGCTATGACATTGGAAACAGTTCAGAGAAGGTTTACCAGCTTAATACCTGGAATGGGCAGGTTGTCTTATGAGGAAAGATTGGACAGGCTAGGCTTGTATCTGCTGCAGTTTCGAAGAATAAGAGGTCAATTTGATTAAAGCATAAAAATCTGAGAAATTAGTTGGGTCAGGTAATCAATCTTTCTGATAAGCGTAGGTGAGTATTTTGGACAATGACTAGTTCATAAGCATCTGAGGCTTATAGCTAAACTTCTGAAAGGTGCACCAGGTACCAAATGAGGAGTAATCATCTGCTTTTCTGCTCCCTCATAAAGCTCCTGTTGCACCTGCAGAATTACTCAAACCAAGACCAAATGTAGTATCTTACCATAAGTAGCAATCAAACCTGTTACAGCAGTTCAGCAGGTCATGAAATAAGGATAGCTTTCTGTTTTTGGCATGGAAGGTGGAGTCAGCATTTAAAGTTATTAACATACAACTTTTAAAACCATTCTTTAAGTTGAGTTGTATAGCTTACAGACTTAATCATTTTATGACCCAGGTGAAGAGATTGGCCTATTAGGATAAAGTGAATACATCAGTATTTCCTGTATTCTTCTGTGTCATTGTGCAGAATGTTTTAAAGTATAACAATAATAAAATACTTTTTTTTAGATTGAATGTCTAAAATATTTATTTTGTTCAAACAGTTTGTGGGTTGATGACAATAAAATTGTCAACATACATATATTTTTGAGGAACGTGGTTGTGATATATTAATTTTTCCAGGATACGGCTTTGTCTTTCTGTATATTCAAGAAACCTGATTGTTTTGATATTAGTGTAGTAAGATCTTATTTCCTGGTCATTGATTTTAGATAGGAACTGACTAATGAGGCTGTGTGATTCAACTTGACATCGCCCACTCTTTCAGTTGGTGTCCTCTGGGACCAAGATACTTGGCTCTGATTCAAATATTCGATTTATAACAAATGTAAGTCAGATATAAACCTATTGTTTTATTTACCATGTACAAGTACCACTTGATCTGACTAAACAGACTAACTGAGATGTACACTGTTTGCTAGATTCCACATCTAAGTTCCAATAATGTTATTCATTGTGAATACTGCTAGAGCTCTCATTTTGATCATCATAGTTAACTGCTATACATTTCCATCCATGAAGCAAAACACAAAAATAAATGAATGATGGCTTCTTACAGTCAATCTAACCATGTTTAGACAATAATATTAAGGGTTACAGTTGAAGATTCACTATTTGGAACCTTTTCTCAGTGTCAAAGTCACATAACCTCGAGCTCGTGTACTGAATACAATGTTTGTCCAAGAAACTAATACGTAACCTATATTCTCTGTAAGTGATATTTGCATTGGTTTCAAGCTTTCTCTGTAACATTCAGCTTTATCTAGATCATAACTAGTCTTAGATATACAAAAATAACTTACATTTAAATTATTTAATGTTTAGATATAAGGACATAAATTAGTAATCATCGGTATTATAGTATTAGAAATTTTAAGATCTTTCATTATATTTTTCAATGTTTATTTGTTTTTCTCTTCTAATCTTTGATATAGTCAGGTTTCACATAACAACACTCTGTGAATTTGCACGCAGTACTGATGAGGTGGCTAAACAGCCAGTAATTGAACATATTGCAGTCAATGACAGCTGGCACTTGTGGTGCACATTGGTCTTTCTGGGGCTTTTCAGAATGATTTCCAAATGTAACTAACTGCTGTGTACTGGACCACTACCGTGTTTTCTCAGCTTGACACCTTTAGATCAACATCCAGAGCCAGCTAGATTTTGGACTTTGTAACTATAGATTGGTATTGAACATCAATATATGTATACAACATATTATACTTGTTTGCTTTGTAATGAAAAACTGTTGCATTAAATTTCAAATTAAGTATATGCAGCTACAATTGAGAAATTCTGTTCATTGTTTAGATATAAGCATATTCATTTACTGGCAACTGTCATAAATAGACCTAACAACTGAAAACATTTCTCAGAACTGTGGTTTGTGGTTAATTCTAGCTACCAATCACAACTTTTGTAACAACATATTAGGTCTCAGTCTAGGTTAAATGGGATAAGCTGAAAAAGAGTGTGGTGATATGCGACTAACCCACATTCACTCTGTGTAATAAAGGAAGCAT
The DNA here is from genome assembly GCF_037043375.1 of Chiloscyllium plagiosum. Lineage (NCBI taxonomy): Eukaryota > Metazoa > Chordata > Chondrichthyes > Orectolobiformes > Hemiscylliidae > Chiloscyllium > Chiloscyllium plagiosum. Next base: position 62,865,433 of record NW_028270149.1, read on the forward strand.
GACAACTTTGTGCTGCTGCTTGTCTGAATGATCGCTGTATGCAATTGGCACTAACAGTACTGCTCATCCAGCACAACCAGCACTGGCTACACAAAGCAACAGGAGACATAAAATTCTAACTTCTCATCACTACTTAAAGCTATTCTTAAAGCACTGTGGCTGGAGCCTGTTGATTTCATTTATTATTTTCACACGTACTGAGATACAGCGAAAAGAATTATATTGCGTGCGAACCAGACAAATCATACCTTACATTTGTACATCAGGGGAATTGAATAGAATGCAGCATATAGTGTTACTGCTACAGAGAAGATGCAGAGAAAGTTTGACTGCAATAAATGAAAGGTCCATTCATAAGTTTGGTAACAGTGGGGAAGAAGCTGTTCTGGCGTGTTTTCAAACTTTAGCATCTTCTGCCCAATGGAAGAGGATGTAAGAGTGAATAACTGGGGTGGGAGGGGTTTTTGATTATGCACAAATTAATCTGACCTTGAAACAGTGAAGAATGGAACAACATTGGAGAAAGCAGTCTCTAAGGGTTTCCGAATGGGAGAGCTGTTCTGTATTCCCAGGGAGCCAAGAGGTCCTCAAAATACACAATCAAAAAGGATTGTGAGCAGATAGCTATGCAGGTCATTGCCCAAAATCAAGACCTGAGGACTCACACCCATATGTGTTAGCTTGCACACACTACAAGCCGTTCAACCATGACAGCCATCTTATGCAAATAGAGGCCAGGACATTCACTGACACATGTGTCTCTTTTTTGCCAGACAAGATGATCATGCTGCAGTCAGCTGGAGCTAACCGCATTTGGACAAGCACAGCTGTATGTCCTAATCCCCACGGAGAAGGTAGTACTAGCTATTATTGGAATATCCACTGGTGAAGCCATTGTCAATGGTGGTGCTAAAATCACCAACCATCCTCACATATAATCCTCCTTTGCTTACTCTATTATCCACTCATCCCACACTCTTCTTGAATTATAAGCTGCAGTTAATGTAAGAAAGAGTTTCTTACTTATTCCTCCACTCCTACTGTATGCCCTACTCTTCTCCTTTTCTGCTTTCTCAACAGATACAACTTGGCTGAGCAGTGGATGAAGTACATCAGTTAAAAAATCAAATCTACCAAGACAGATATTGATGCTACATACATCTTGGATGTTAAAGTAAAGTTGATAACTGCATGTAGTGAGACACCAGCATGAGTCAGCTGCAAGCAAGGCTACAGCAAGGGTTGCATTGGTGCCAACTTGCCAGATGGTGAGGTTGCACCCAAGTTTGGCTGCAGAGAATTCAAATGAGCATTTTAATGGGTGGTATAAAGAAAAGCTTGATAGGTCTGCAAGACAATGCTTCGTGCATTGGGAAGCAAGCCAAAAGTAAAAACAAGGACTGCAGATGCTGGAAACCAGATTCTAGATTAGAGTGGTACTGGAAAAGCACAGCAGTTCAGGCAGCGTCCAAGGAGCAGGCATGATCCTGATGAAGGGCTTTTGCCCAAAACGACAATTTTCCTGCTCCTTGGATGCTGCCAGAATTGCTGTGCTTTTCCAGCACCACTCTAATCTAGAAGCAAGCCGAAAGGCCGACTGTCAATGTCAAGGTCTGAAGAGGGGTTCAGCGCAAGATTTTCATGGGGTCTTTGCAATGTTTGAAACTCATCCTTTCCAGAATGGAAGTGTGACAAATGCCAGATCCATGTATGATGCAGTATCTAATGGCTAAGGATGCAGTTTCTATTTCAATACTAAGCAACAGGCATCCAACGTCTGAGTCTAGATTAGAGTGGTGCTGGAAAAGCACAGCAGGTCAGGCAGCATCCAAGTAGCAGGAAAATCGATGTTTCAGGCAAAACATCCTGATGAAGGGCTTTTGCAAGAAACGTTGATTTTCCTGCTCCTCGGATGCTGCCTGACCTGCTGTGCTTTTCCAGCACCACTCTAATCGAGACTCTGATTTCCAGCATCTGCAATCCTCACTTTTACCCAATGTCTGAGTATTTAACTGATGATATGCAAAGTCAGCTTGCTCCCATGCCAGCACAGACATCTGCCAGTATGGCTTTGGCTAAAGTGATAAGTAAACTGTGATAGTAGTCCAGCAATTTGTTCTCCAGTAGTTTGCTTGGATTGCTGAGGCTCAGGTATGGTGAATAGTATATGGTCATTCTCTCCTCTTTCAGGCAGATAGCATTCACACTCCCAGTGCTGCCACTCCAGCAATGTCTTTGCTGTTACTTGTTCACAATGAAACCAGTCAACTGCTGCCCATGCTGAGGAAGTTTAGTTGGCAACTGAAACTTTTAGACATAAAATTGGTAGAGGTTGCTCTCCAAAGCTATCTGTACTCTGATACAATGAAAGTCAGCCACTGGATTAGCTTTGCATTGAGGTAGTAAGACTGGAACAAACATGAGGAAGACAGGCACTGGGGGACTGCACAAGGATTAGTTGCCTTTACATGCCATATGACATGATTTAATTGATAAATTTCATTTGGCATGAAATTTTGTGGTAGATTTTAATTTTGTGACTTTGACCAAGTGACAAGGGTCGGTGAGAGACGAAAGAGATAGTGTGAAATGTTTGTGAATGAGGAGTTGAGAAAGTATTTGCTGGTATCACATTTGTGTGAGTTCTATATGGTCAGCACTGTCAGAAAAGGAATTAAAACAGAAAGTGCCCAACAACCCAGGTCTGGCAGCATCTATGCAGAGAGTTGGCATTTAGGGTCCAGTATGAGTCTTCACTTTCATTATAGCAGTCAGAAAGAAATTGTTTAGATGGCCTCCTCCCTCCCTTTTATTCCTCTTACTCTCCTTGGTTCTCTTACCGCTCCTCACTTCTGTTCCTCACTTGGTTGCCATTTGGCTGGTGGCTATGGCTGTTGCCTCATGGTGGTGAGGCTGTGCAGCATGCAGGAGAACATCTTAGTTCTTGACATTTGCTGTGCTGGGTCATGCAAGGTTCCTCCAGAATAATCTGGACATTGGAGTTATTGTTTCCACACCCAATTTTCTGTTCTAACTCTCTTCATGCTATCTTCACACATTTACATTGTGCACCAGGCTCATTAGCCTTGTCATCAGTGGTTAGTCTTTGTCCATCAGTTGTCATCCTTTGTTTGATCAGGGTCATTCAAATTTCACTTCATGAAGACTTTTTCAGAATAAAAGAGTCCTGACTGTTGCCAGGATACAGGGACTGACCTGCAAGATAGACTGCCTCTTTTCACACACAAGCTGCAGATTGAGAAAATAGAATCCTTTTGGTTCTGGAAAGGGCAGAGTTGACATGTGTTCCCATAAAGTGACATGCATGCAGTAAGTAGCCCCTTGAACCAAGTGAAAGCCATGATCTCACACTGACTGCTTTCCTCTGGCAAGAGAGAATGAGATATATTCAGCATTCTTGGAATACAGATTCTGAGTGATTTGCCTGATGGAACCGTGTAAGCCAAATATCTCAAGCTCCAGCCCTGATGCTCAATTGTTAACTGCCACAGTCACCTTGGAAACTGTTGGTGGAACAACTTTTTGCTTGTTTTGAAGCAGCAGTTGTGGCTTGAGGAGGTGACATTTCCCAATGAAAACCTCCTTGCAGAATCACAAACAATTGTTTGTTGTTGATATTTAAGATACAAGAATTTCTCCATGAACACATTGAGTGGATTCAGTCTCCTCTTGAGAATACTTTTCACCTTCCTCTTTCTCCCACTTCAAGCAGTATGTCTTGTTTTGTTTAGTTTCTGTCTTTCTCCAAATCATGCTGTATTACAAACCGTGCAACCAAGCCTGGGAGTTTAGTTCGCACAGAATAAAAGCAACAAACGATTCTTCTGAACTTAACACATCACTCACTGTCCACTGACCCTGAAAGCAATTAACACTTATAGAATCATCAGCTGATGAAATCAACTAGCAACTAACCTGTAAAGAGTCGATATTCTCTTTAGAAAGCATTTGAGTACTTGGTGCAATGCAGATGTCAAAATAGTGTTGCTGGTTGACATCCTGATCTTCCTAATCGGCAACCTTCCATTGGATCTTCACTCTGCATTTACTAATGTTGTTGTCAATATGGCATTTGGCAGTATTCACCCCTCATGTACATATACCATCGATACCATTTTAATACGCATTGGAGTACTGAAAATGGCCATAAAATAGGTGCCCACCTACTTCTTTCCCACAATAAGCAGAAATTTACACATTGAATACTCTGTTCTGGAAAACATTTCTTTGCAAAGTAAGGAGCTTTTCTGCAAAGGTAGGTTATTTAGCTTTTATAGCACAGGTAACGGATTAGGTAAAAGTAGCTGGGATATGATTGTTGAAAGATAATCAGCTTAACTGTATTTGATTCACAGAGATGTGGGAGAGTTGGATCTGGGCCTGATGATTGACCCATGACTCAGGATTCAAGAATATTTAACTTTGAATGCTGGATCCATTGCAATTTTGTGTTTTCACCCATGTAGATTCTGTGACTTTGATTTGACCAATTAAGCTTCCAACTCTACTTCATTGTACTGGTTGCGGTTGAATTATATTGATTCTTTTCAGGGATGTTTCAGCATTTTCTGCTCTTACAGATTCTAATTTAAGGGTAATTAATTTTGAGTGACCACTGCAGTGTGTGTTTTTAATGGTGTTGCTGGGACTGGAGGGTTTGGTTAAAATGATAGACTGAATAGGCTTTTTTCACTGGAGCATAGGAGATTAGGAATGACCTTATAAAAGTTTATATAATCATGAGGAGCATAGATATGGTGAATACCAACGATCTTTTCCCTGGGGTGGGACAGTTCAAAACTAGGTGGTATATTTTTAAGGTGGAGGAGAAAGATTTAAAAGGGGCACTTTTTTCACACAGAAGGTGGTTCATATGTGGAATGGACTCCAAAGGAAGTGGTAGATACAGGTACAGTTACAAAACTTGGGCAGGTACATGGATAAGAAATGTTTAGAGGGCTATGGGCCAGAACGCAGGCAAGTAGAAATAGTTAAATTTGGGAAACTGGTCGACATGGACAATTTGGACTGAAAGCTGTGTTTCCATGCTGTATGACTCTACACAATCTGCTGGGCATTTGGTCAATGGACAAAATGGCCCTTTCCATCCCTTAGCTTTACTGTGCTCCTACATGACTTCCTTCTAAAATTGACAGTTGTTTAAAATTTTGAATATGATGCTAAATGCAGATTTGCATACTTTATTTTTTATAACCTTCTCATATAAGTGTTTCTACAGGAAAATAAATTTCAGAGGACAATAGTGCATACTTCAAATTACATTAAATGGAACAGTATATTATCATTATTGCACTTGTTTACTTGATAATGGAGCTGTTACAAACTTTAAAAGGTTGTCAAAAATCTCATTCAATAATTCACCAACTGGGGTTTGCAGATCACTGGGCACCTGTGGAGACTTTGCAGGAGTCTGCAAAATAATCAATGCTGTTTGCTGGGCTTTTGCTGAACATGTTTTACAACAGTGACAGCGACATTAACCTACCACAATAAGATGCAATACCACAATCACTTTGAAATAATATTAATTATGTAATCACCTATAATGGTTGACACAGAATGCACTACCATTGCCTTTGCACCTTTGGAACTGTGCAGTTTGCAATTACTTGATGAAGGGCTTTTGCCTGAAACGTTGATTTTCCTACTCCTTGGATGCTGCCTGACCAGCTGTGCTTTTCCAGCACCACTCTAATCTTGACTCTGATCTCCAGCATCTGCATTACTCACTTTTGCCTAGTTTGCAATTACTCCCATGATGTATTATAGATGGGGCATGGCCAAATAAGCAATGAATTGTTTCTGGAGAAGGTTTTTGGTGTAAACAGGGAAGCAGAAGTGAAGTGAATTTTAACAGTGAAGTGACTGGTTTGCTAGCATCACTTAGGAGACTATGGTGCATGGGTCAACACCAAAAGTGGCATAAACATTGCCAAATAGTGGGTGCAAAAAAACTGATTGATTATAGTATGTGAATATCTTCGACTTTTCTCCAGCTTCGGAGTGACGTGGGAGATTCCCGAACGTTTGGTGCAGGTGGCAAAACATATTTTCGGTCATATTAGTGCAGATAGCTGTTACCAGTAGTTGAAATAGAAGCAACAGATTTTAAAGCTGTCACACTGTTAAAATATTTTACATTGCAGCAGTTTCAATCATGTTTATTATGTAGCTTTATAATTTAGGTTGATAGCTGTGCAATTACTAATCTAATTGAAAAGTGATCCTTTCACAGAAGAACATTTGAGAATTATAAGCTAATGTGGTCACCCTTATTTCAGGTGAAAAGCATCTTATACTAAATTTTGAATGTAAACCAACCATGATATGACATGGGAGGTGATGTGTTATTTAGTTGATGCTGGGTGCATCAAATTACTTACTAGTTGCCTTCTGTTTCTGCTGACTGATGACTTTATCCAATGGTTTGATAGTGCTGGAATGCATTTGATCACAGCCTGATCCAAACAAGAAAATGCAAACATAAACAGTGCTGCATATTGCCTCACAGTTCTAAGCTCAAGATATTGTCCCCTGTAATCACTCAATAGCCCACTGTGAAAGCTGACGATTTAGAAGCCCTATTCAAGTACCATTATTCACTCCCGAATCAGAAGTCCGTGGTTTTAAACTCAGTAAGAGACTTGTACACTTATTCTGCGCTGATACTGCAGCACAGAACGGGGAAGGCATTGCACCGTCTGAGCTTCTGAACCAGATATTACATAGTCGCTTTATCTGATTCTCAAAAGGACGTAAAAGATTGCATTCAACGTTTCCGATTTTTCTATTGTTCTGACCGAAATACATGCTTCAAAATTAATATAACCGAAACAAGATTATCTGGTCATTTATTCCATTCTTTGATGCGTTGCTGTGCCTTACAATGGTAGCTGCGCTTCAACAAGTCCTGAGCTGGCAGTGAATTGTTACGGAACAACATTAGATAGTGAAAAAACACTACATAAATATTTTGGGCAGTTTGTTCTTCCCCTGCTTGCATCACACCAAGATACTGATGAAACGTTATTCCGAGCCTTGTACAACCCAGGTTAAAAAGACACACGAAGTGAAATTCTAGGGAGAGAAATAAAAAGTGCTGGAAATCATAAAGCTTATTCAGTTAGTATCCGCGCAGAGGACAGATAAATTTACGTTTGGGGGCATAATCTCGTTGCTCTCAGCTGTGAAACAAAAGCGACAAATCATTCCATGCATCAAGAGGGAGTAAAAGAAAATCTCGGCGCAGGGAGCACACACACACAAAAAAGCAGAAGGAACTGATGAGTGGAATTGTATAGCAGATCATCTCTAGTGAAGTACTGACTGGGCGGGAGTGCTTACAGCAATGCAGACAGAACCAGGGTCTGTGAAATAGGTAGAGGGAGTGGAGGTCTGGGGGGGAGATGTGTGCATTTGAGTGAGCTGTAAAATCTGAATCAAGATTGACAACAAAAAAAAACGGAAGGAGACGCATTTGCACTTCATCTCTTTGACATTTATGTATAAACGGGGATCGGCTTAGGTATTTCCAACATGCTCCTCAATTTTCCATCCCCGGCTTTCTTCTGAGACCAATCTTTCTTGGGTCTGCTCTTCAAGGGGCAGGCTCCTCCTTCCTCCCCCCTCCTTTCACGTCAGTGAGCCAATGGGTTATTTTTTTTTTGTGTGGGTTGCGGGGTGGGGGTGGCTGGGATGAGTGGGCATGTGGGAGACCCGCCTGCGGGCAGTATGGATTGGTGAGTGGAGCCGGCGGTGGGAGGTGCAGGGGGAAGGCAGAGACTGTGGGGGGGAGCCCGCTGAGTGGCTGCGGAACGCGTCGCTCAGGCGCTGCGCTGCTATCAAGTTGCGGCGGAGCTGGGGACGGGAGCTGCAAAAAGCCGGGGCTGACTTTGAGTTCGTGCGAGCTCCAACTCAGGAAGAGAGCCGAGAGCTGGAGGGAGCTCAGCGACCTCCTGCCAACTTAGACCGAGGAGCATGTTTCAGCACTCTGCAGGGCACAGAGCTGTCCGCACCGCCGACCCACTCACCGACTGACTTCAGCACCTCTGTATCTTTATATTTAAAAAAAAAACCCACCAGCGTTTCGCAAGAGAGGGAGAAAAGCGAAGGTGAAAAGAGGTGGGGGGTGGAAAAAACATATGTTTAAAAACAAAACAAAATTAGGGGTTGGAGGCTGGGGAGAGAGGCGTTGCTTGGTCTTCATGGTCGCTATTTTTTTCGCGTTTAAAAAAGAAGTGTGCGGAATCTTGTATTTAATTGCCAATGAATTGCCTCGCAATCATTGCAGCCGTGTATGCATATTGCATTTGCAGAGCTCAGTCCGCTCTCCATCGCTGTTAAAAGTGTTTGAAATATTTCTGTCATCTCTCCCCCCCCTCCAAAAAAATACTGGACGTTGCTGCAAATGTTAATCTCCCGCCACCAACCCCTCGCCCCCCCACCCCCCCCCCCGTCTCTCTCCTGCAAATGTTGATTCTTATCCCGTTCTCTCGCTGTTAGCTCTAACACGAATTGCATTTGTAATGATTGCAGACATCAGTTTCAAGTTTTTTAATGAAGTTCTTCTTCTTCCCCCCCCCCCCCCCAAACCCCCTTGTATTTTATTTTGCAGAAGTTGCCGCTTTGCGTGTTGGTTTTGTTTTTGTTTTATATTTCCACCCTTCCCTCTCCACCTCCCAGCCATCCTCACCCTTTTTTTTTGCATTTTGTTTGATTTGTTCAGATCGCAGGAGCTGCAGTGTGGTGCGTGTATTCTGTTGAAAGATATTCTCCGGAGGAGGATCGAAGGGGGAGAGATGGACGCGCTGATGCTGTTGCTGCTGATGGTGCTGATGCTGCTGGTGGTCTCCCCGCCGGCTTCGGGTCAGGAGAGGGATTACAGCCTGCGGGAGGAGCTGCCCGACAACGTGCTGGTGGCGAACCTGGTGCGGGACCTGAACCTGACCGCGGCAGCGGCGGCCGGTCTGCCCCTCACCTTCAAGCTAGTCTCCAAGACCGGGGATGCCCCGCTGCTGCGGGTGGAGGGGAGCAGCGGTGAGCTCTACACCACCGCCCACCGCATCGACCGCGAGAGACTGTGCGCCAACACCTTCAGCGACAGCAGCCGCTGCTTCTACGAGGTCGAGGTGGCCGTGCTGCCCAACGAGGTCTTCCAGCTGGTCAAGATGCGCTTCCTCATCGAGGACGTCAACGACAACGCGCCTCTCTTCCCCTCGGCGGTCATCAACATCTCCATCCCGGAGAACACCGCCGTCAACTCCCGCTACTCGGTGCCCTCCGCCCTGGACCCCGACGCTGGCATCAATGGCATCCAGCACTACGAGCTGCTCAAGGGCCAGAGCGTCTTCGGGCTGGACATCATCGAGACCCCCGAGGGCGACAAGTGGCCGCAGCTCATCGTCCAGCAGAGCCTGGACCGCGAGCAGAAGGACACCTACGTGATGAAGATCAAGGTGGAGGACGGTGGGCAGCCGCCCCGCTCCAGCACCGCCATCCTCCAGATCACCGTCACCGACGTCAACGACAACCGGCCCGTCTTCAAGGAGGGCGAGACCGACGTCCACATCCCCGAGGACGCGCCGGTGGGCACCTCGGTCGTCCAACTGCACGCCACCGACGCCGACCTGGGCTCCAACGCCGTCGTCAGCTTCTCCTTCAGCAACCAGGTCTCGGCGCTGGCCCGCCGCCTGTTCGCTGTCAACCCGTCCACCGGCCTGATCACCGTCAGGCAGCCGCTGGACCGGGAGGAGTTCCCCGTGCACAAGTTGACCGTCTTGGCCAGCGACGGTAGCTCGACACCCTCCAGGGCCGTGGTCACCATTAACATCACCGACGTCAACGATAATGTGCCCACCATCGACACCAGGTACATCATTAACCCTGTCAATGGTACTGTCTTGTTGTCGGAAAATGCACCACTCAACACCAAAATCGCACTGATCACGGTCACGGACGAAGACGCCGATTTAAATGGGAAGGTCACCTGCTTCACTGACCACGATGTCCCATACCGTTTGAAGCCTGTGTTTGAAAGCCAGTTCTTATTAGAAACTGCTGCCTTGCTGGACTATGAGACTACGAAAGAATATACTATTAAGATAGTGGCTTCTGATGCAGGTAAACCACCGTTAAATCAATCAGCCACTGTGGTGATTAAACTGAAGGACGAGAATGATAACGCTCCTGTTTTTAATCAGCCCGTAATTGGCCTGTCAATCCCTGAAAATAACACCCCTGGTACACAGCTAACAAAAATCAGTGCCACTGACGCGGACAGTGGGAAAAATGCAGAGATCACTTACCTCCTGGGTCCCAATGCCCCGTCCATCTTCAGTGTAGATCGGAGAACTGGCATTCTGTCAGCTATGAGGAGATTAGATCGAGAGAAACAAGACCGTTACGTTTTTACAGTACTGGCCAGGGATGGAGGCAAGCCTTCTATTCAGAGCAATGCTACTGTGGTTGTGACTGTGTTAGATCAAAATGACAACAGCCCTTCCTTCACACACAGTGAATACAATTTCTACGTGCCTGAAAATCTGCCCATGTATGGGACAGTGGGACTTATTACTGTTACGGATGCAGATGCAGGAGGTAATGCAGCTGTTAGCCTTTCCATCTTGAATGATAAAGGCTACTTTATAATTGACCCCAACAGTGGGGTCATCAAGCCCAATATTACATTTGACAGGGAGCAGCAAAGTTCCTATACATTTCAAATCATGGCTGTGGATGGAGGAAGGCCTCAACGGTCGTCTGTGGCTAGGGTGACTATAAATGTTGTTGATGTAAATGATAACAGCCCAGTGTTTGTATATCCTCCATCTAACTTTTCGTATGAACTGGTATCGACCTCTGCCAGCCCTGGCTCTGTGGTGGGTAAAGTTTTTGCAATTGACAATGACACAGGGATGAATGCTGAACTGCGCTACAGTATAGTCAGTGGGAATTCCAGAGGACTGTTTGCCATTGACCCAGTGACTGGCAATATCACTTTGCAAGAGAAGGTGACCACAGCAGACCATGGCTTATACAGGCTCGTGGTGAAGGTCATTGACTTGGGTCAGCCAGAATCCTTGCATGCCATAGCACTTGTACACTTGTTTCTCAATGAAACCATCAATAATTTTACCTATGTGCAAGATCTGGTACGGAAGAGCATGGAGACGCCATTGGATAAGAATGTTGGAGATAGCCAGATGACCCCACAGACTAATGATTATATTAAGATTGTTATTGCCATCATTGCTGGGACTATGACTGTCATTCTTGTTATTTTTGTGACTGCTTTGGTGCGTTGCCGTCACACGCCAAGGCATAAAACTGTGCAGAAGGGAAAACAGAGCGGGGAATGGGTTTCTCCTAATCAGGAAAACCGACAAATTAAGAAGAAGAAACGAAAGAAGAAGAGGTCACCAAAGAACCTTCTTCTGAATTTTGTTACAATTGAGGAGTCCAAACCAGATGACCCTGCTCACGAGCACATCAATGGCACCTTGGACCTTCCGGTGGAATTGGAGGATCAGACTATGGGCAAGTACAACTGGGGCACAACACCCACCACTTTTAAACCTGATAGCCCGGATCTAGGAAAACACTACAAGTCAGCCTCCCCACAGCCCTCCTTTCAAATCAAGCCAGAGACTCCAGTGCCGGTGAAGAAGCATCATGTCATCCAAGAATTACCGCTGGATAACACATTTGTTGTGGGCTGCGACTCTCTATCCAAGTGTTCTTCGAGCAGTTCTGACCCCTACAGCGTATCAGAATGCAGTTGTCAGGGAGGCTTCAAGACTGCAGGGCCAATCCACACCAGACAGGTAATGCAGAGATTCTAACTGGCCCTCACAGAGAGATCTTGTCTTGAAGATTAAAAGCCTTGAATGGTCATGCATGGCTGAGGCATTGAAATGTAAACAGCTTGTGATTCATCAATGTTGGAGAGAGAAATTAGAATGAAGTGGCATTTAGCTGGTGGTGATTTGCTGAGTTGTTGTTTCGACAATATGGTCTCTAGGTGGCACTGTAGTACTTCCTGGGTGTACAGAAAGCTGCAGCAGTTGTGAAGAGAAGGGCACTGCGAGTATACTGTGGAGTAGCAGGCACAGGAATCCTGAGATGCGTAGTGCAGGTGCAATGTGAGGCTGTACAAAATCGATCTTTGGTTTCTGTTCAGAGACGTTGGCACCAGCAGTAAGGAAGGGAGGAACAGACCACACATTACACAGCAAAACAGTACCCCATTATACTGAAGAACAAAGACAGTAATATATTTAAAAAAAAACTTGTATTAAACTGCTGTGACTCAACCATTGCCTTTCTGTTAAATAAACATGCTTTTGTAAAGAATGTTCTATAATTTCTAATGTGGAGATCTCCAGGGGAGCAGGAAAAAGAGGTGCTTCTCAATTCGGTTTAATAGAATAAGTGTAATTCTCATACTCAAACCTTGGAATGTTGGAATTGCAACAGCATGATTATCCCCATTTTGATACACTGAATCTGACTTCTCTATCACCTTGCATGCTGGAGCTGGGCTGCTTAAATTAATTGTCTATTTTTAATCTGTTGAACATGCACGTTGAATTACTTAGGCAACAGGCAAATTATGTACCTTTTGTGTGTTGAGAAATTGATGTTTGGGTCTACAGAGCTAGCCCCTGGGTTGCAACTGAAAAATACATTGTCATTTTTCTTGTGCTGTCTCTTATTGCTTTTCACACCATCAACTATTTGTGAAAAATAGGAGGCCAAGGGTAAATACAAATGTTCCAGTCAAATGGGGGAAGGGCAGGTAAGATTAAAATCAAAGAAAATGGACCTGCACCAAAAAGTGTTAAGACATACTGAGGGAAAGGGTAACAGTAACATAGGTGCTTTCAAAAGCATGTTGATTGACAGATGCATTGGGGGAGGATGTGCTTGCAAATCTTAATCGCAACAAAAGTGCTCCAAATGATATGCAAATGTTTCAAATGAAATGGGTGGCAGAACAGTGTGTACTATTGAACATTGTAATGTCTGTTTAATGTAGCTCTCTGAATCTCCATTATTCTTTACTCTACTGGGTTCCTTTGAGACCTGTTTAACTCTGGTAGGCAAACGGAACCGTAGTTGGAGCCAAACAGCTACCGGCTTTGCGACTCAATTAATTATTCAACTGCTTGGAGAACAATTGCATGTACTGTTTGTCTCAAGTATTTTCCCTGTGAGTAGCTTTTGTTTTTGTCTAGCATTTAGGTCAGTATATCTTGGTATCAGTCACAAAAAATGTATGTAGGAAAATAAACAGTAAGATTAGGTTAGTTCTCTGGGCACCTTCATTCCAATTTGCAAGAGGATTTAGTTCCAGGAATTACATATCACTGATTTGGAGCCTATTCAACTATTAATATATTTGTTTCCTGGTGCAAATAAACATTTAATTTGGATCAAAGTTTCGATCTGTGGCTCTATTCAATCCATGCAAATGTTAAACTGTAGAGTTTGCCTCCCCTCCCCTTTCAAAGTTGTTTTGCAAAGTTGTTGGGATTTCAGACCCTCGATTTATTAAACCACTAGGAGTCAGTAGTTCTACCTTCTTGAAAGATTAGATTGTGGTTTTCCCGAGGATTGGCTGAACAGTAAGCAAGGCTGTAAACTGATTTCACAGAATGTACGTCTGAATTGGTATGTCCACTAAAACTGCCCATGGCTATCTAAACCAAAATAATTTCACAAAAATATTTTATTTTGTGATATAGCTTTCTACATTTACATAGAAACTTCCCTGTTGGTAATCTTTCAGAGAGTTGTGGCAAATAAATTGTTAAGGGAGGTGGAATGGTGGGGAGGTATTGGAAATTTTCCACATATTTGCTGTTTTCCTTAAATTGATGCCTAATCTTGGTATTAGTATTGAAAACATTTAATACCTGTGTGCACTTTAATATAAAGAATACCACACGTATATTTAATGTAGCCTATGAAAATATTTCTTGTTTCACCTTTACAAAACTATGTTTGTTTTAACACATATGTTGAACTATACCTCGTACTTAACACAGTTAGAACAGACTAGTCTGTAATTAAAGATTAAACAGTGTGATTTAACAATGATAGACCTGTGGCCCTTCTCAATCTTGGTAACTGTGGTTGTGTCATTGTCGGTGGTGCTTTATAAGATCCATTTGTTGTTAGCCAGTTTTAAGTCTTAATGTATACACAGCTAACACAGTACTGGACATTCACTGCGCCTCAAGTAATTTTTTCTTTATTCATCACAACAGTTTGAAAGATGATAGTTAAGAGCACAAATTTGTTTTACAATTCTTACTTAATCATCCCACCTTTAAGTCCTGAATGCCATTTGCAGACTCTATGGATTACTTCTTTATGTGGTTTTCCATAGATCTATAGTGCTGCAGATGCTTCATCTGTAATAGTTAATCAAATAAGCACAACATGTCATAAATCAAATAGTGAGGAAAGGTTTCACCAAGAATTTCTCTGGAATTGTTCCTTCAGAGCTGGCAAGCATTTGCTCAGGTCATTTACTTTTTGCTTTCATTCACAGAAATGTTATGGTTTTTGTGATAAGATTATACAATAAGTCCAATCTGTCTTTTAAGTATCAATATTGAAGTAGTGTCGGTGGAACAGAATGATTGATTTCCATTTGGTGCATCTCAAATTGCCATTCAAACAACCAGAAGAGGGAACCAATTCTGTTATTAAACCTAAATATATGAGGCAGTGGTTGTTTATTCTGAAAGAAGCTGTTCAGTATGGGCTGATGTTCTTGATATTGCAAAATGTTGTCATGCCAATGAATTGATTGCAGTGGAACCTTATTGTTACAAACTCACTCTGCCTACATTAGACAGTTCCCACTAATGCTCTATTGGCAATTTATACATGCTTGGAAGATCCTAGGTCTCATTTGCAGCCTCTGATCTCTATGCGTGTTCTTGAAATGCGGTTACACAGAAGGTGCTACAATTGATCTTACTGCATCTGGACAGAGAACAACACAATTGGATTGGTTTGATTAATATCCATTGACTTCTCTGAGGAAGTGTACGGTTGTGCGCTTCAGTGGAAGGAAACGATCTCTGGTACCCTCTTGCTGTTAAGTATCTTGTCACCGCACAAGAGAATAGCCACTTTGGCGAGGTTCTTCAGGCCAGCAATTATACATGAAACACAAAACTGAGTATGATCCAGTTTTCAGCTGTAGAGAACACAATAAAAATATTATTTTATAAATTTGCATTAAAATAAAATTAGTAATGGTGGAAGATCCATGCATTATCAACCTCGACAATGGCGAAAATATGACATAACCAGACTTCTTCACTGGTCTCTGAGTTTGTAATAATAAGGCTTGACTGCACACTTGCAATGTGATGTGAAATGTGCAACGTTTATTTTACGCACTTGTGTATGTTGATTTTATTATTCTTACAACTTCATTGAAGTAATTTGCAGTTGTATCTATTAAAAGCAATAGTTAAATTCACTGATAAGAATAAGTGCAATGTGGTGTAAAACAGCTCCATTTAAACTTTAGTGGTAGACGTACCATTTATTTCATTTAAACTAAAATTCATTTAGGTATTTATACATTTTCTGTATTTTTGGTCTGGCCTGTGTACCTCATTTTGTATATTTTACACGCGTTTGATGTCTTGTGCAAAACTCATTTCTTCATTAAACTTCTTTTGCATTACACTAACACATGAGCAGAATTTTTGGTGTTTTGAGTCTCAGGTTTATGATGGGAATGTTATGTTTTAGTTTCTTTTAAAATAGTTCATTTTCTATTCTTCTCCATGGCAGTTTTTTTTCTTTTCCTCCTGAAAACCATGACTTCCTTGGGAACAGGATTTCATGAGTATTAGTTAATATCCAAAACTTTCCTTAAATGACTACTGTTTATGTACAAACCTTGACAGTGTGTGTCAAATAAGTATTCAAATGTTGCGTATCACATCAGTGCTTACTGCTATTTCTGTCCGATTATAACTCTCTCCAGGAGTAGCTGCATTTCGCTGACGATCATAGACCTAGGATGATTTTTGTTCCCCTGGGAAACTGAGATTTACTAACTGAGCACAGGACCCATTTTAGGCACTTGACGAACTCACTGAGTGATTGTTAAAGCTTTTCACTTTGATAAATGCATAAGAAGATTCCAGAAAGAGCCAGAGGTTGCATACATGGGAAGAACACTCAAGGTGCACTGACTTGAATTTTTACTCTTCATTTGCCTATGTGTGATGAATCAATGCCTCCCGATTCATACCTTTATTGAAACACCATTCAACAGCCTTTATTACTTCACCCATGAAGTCTGTACAAACGGACAATTCTAGATAAGAGATTATTGTTCCAGCTGTAAGGGGCAAAATGCCAGATCTCCATTGTATTTGAGAATGACACAAATCACTTTACAGCATGGGAGCCTCTGGTTATTGATCAAGAATCCTGGCCTATTATTTTTCCCCTCTTAAGCTCGGGGAAATGTAAAACAATTGTACAACCAGCTATCTCAGTGTAATCCAGGAACTGAACATGACATTCTCCTTGCTGAGATTTGTTCTGAGCTGACCATTTTCAAGAGAACATCTGTCCAGTTTCTAATCCAGTTATTCTACAACAACAATTGGTGCTTGTATGACACCTATTTAATTAATGTTGAAAGTCACTCAGAAAAGGTCTTTAATGTTAAGCAGCATTAAGAAATTAATTTGGAAATGAGGCAGGTTTTATATATTGGCTTAAGGGAGGATAGGGGATGAGAAGTGCCCCGAACTTAGGGTATTGGCAGCTACAGGCACGTTTGTCAATGGAGAAATAATTAAAAACGGAAATATATTCGAGAAGACAAAATTGGAGGAGCACAGCTATTTCGAGGACTGGTGGAGATAAAGTCCAGGTGGAAGATGATTTGAAGGATTTGAAAACAAAGATGATTATTGTCAGATTGATGCATTGCCTAACCAGGGTACAGTATAGGGCTGTGTGCCTTGGGATGATGGGCAAATGGGATTTGGTCTGAGTAAAGAAATGAACAATAAAGTTTTCAATAACGTCAGGTTTACAGAGGGTAAGCTATTGGAGGTTGGCCAACAGTCTGAATGGTCAAATTTGAAGATAAGAAAGACCAATTCAACAGCAAGTGAGGAGTCAGGTGAAGTTAGTTGATGTCAAAGAGATAGAAAGAGTTGCTCTTAGTCATGATGCGGATTTATGATTGGAACCCAACTCTAAGGTATTTTAAATTAGACCACTCCCATTAGTAAGTTCAGAATCTCCGTAAAAAAGAAATGGACGAGAGCCCAAGTCTCAGCAGCGAATAGCATTACTTCCTAAAATGTGGGTTCATGATTCTGCCCTTAAGCTTGGGGAGCTAGAAGAGAGAATTAATTGTAGGAACTGATTTTTGTGTGTCAGCTCACTGATGGAAACCAGCACAACTACAGAGATTAGCTGCCTCTCTAACTGTAAAACTATGAAAAACTGATATAGAAATCTTCTAAATAAAGCAAAAAGTGTGTTATTGACCTGGTAAGATAGATGAACATAATAGATTATGCAAAAGAAGTAGGATTTCACCATTAATTGAACATTTTCCTTCTTTATGGGGAATTCCAATCAAAATTAAATTGAAGTAGATATAAATCCCTACACTACCGATAGTGTGGGGGTTAACAATAAGAAAAGAAAAAAAAATCCCTACATGCTGTCTATCACTTGTGCAAGATGATGGCATTTCAATCCATAGGTTGGTTTGGTAATTTTTCGTAAGAAAAAAGTTTTTGCAGTGATTAATGGTTTTTACTCACTCCCTCAGAACAGTAGTCGATAACTATCAGGCTGTACTTAATCCTGCTGAGTGTGAACTTAGGCGAAACATTTTTAAAATAAACCACAGTTACAGTTCTGTCTTTTTCCTCCCCATTAGATTTCCTAGAACTATGTTTGACAAATAAGCTGCAAATATTCAGTTGTTCAAAAGTGTTGTAAAGATCGGGCCTTGGGGAGTGTTGTCGAACAGAGAACTAGGGGTGCAGATACACAGTTCCTGGAAAGTGGTGTCACAGATAGTCAGGGTCGTAAAGAAGGCATTTGGCACACTTGCCTTCATTGGTCAGAACATTAACTACAGGAGTTGGAAGTCACGTTACGATTGTACACGTTGGTAAGGCCACATTTGGAATAATGCGTACAGTTCTGATCTGTTGGAAGGATGTTATTAACTTGGAAAGAGTGCAAAAAAGATTTACAAAGATGTTACCAAGACTGGAGGGTTTGAGTTACACAGAAAGGTTGAAAAGGCTGGGACATTTTCCCCTGAAACATAAGCGGCTGAGGCGTGACCTTATAGAGGTTGATAAAATCATGAAGAGCACAGTTAAGGTGCATAGCGAAGGTATTTTCCTCAAAGTAGGGGAGTCCAATACTAGAGGGCATAGGTGAGAGGGGAAAAAATTTAAAAGGGGCTTGAGGAGTAACTTTTTCACACACAGGCTGGTACGTAAATGGAACAAGCTGCCAGCTGAAGTAGTGGATGCGAGTACAATTAGAACATTAAGAAAGCATTTGGACAGGTACATGGATAGGAAAGATATAAAGAGATATAGCCAACACAGGAAATGGGACTAGTTCATATTAGGAAACTGGGCCGAAGGGTCTGATTCCATATTGTATGACTTTGACTTGAATTTTTCCTGCCAATTTTCTACAAAGGCTTTTTTCCCTCCGAAACTAGTGACAGACCATTTGATCTGAGGGACTGATTAAATTGTCTGGTTTCTGTTGAACGTTCTTACATTAAAAAAAAACAATGGCAGCTCTTTATAAGTTATTTATTGTTCCTGAAGGGCTTTGAAACATCCTAAAGAAGCAATAAGGTCCTACATCAATGTAAGTCTTTTCCTGTTACTTGATTCAGCAATTGCTGGGGCTGAAAATAAAATGGGTATTGGAGTTCGAATTTTGATTAATTCATTTCAAAAGAACTTGATTCCTGTTTTAGGATTTCACCATAGTGCATTAATATGAGCTTTGATACTGATTGAAGACCTTTTGTAAATGAGTTGTAATGCCTGATGATATTTGTAATTTAGCAAGCTCTTTTTAATTCACCTATTACAGAGGTCTCTCTGTTGCTGTTCAAAAACCAGGGAGCAAGTAGTAAACTCCCATGGAGAAATGAAATGAATAACATTAATAATGGAAAACAGCATAATAAATTGCAATGCCAAATTAGAGAGTTAGTCGATTCTATCTAAAGGACAAAATTCATTTATTTGTGTCTATTCGTAAATATCTAGCCATTCATTACTTTGTCAATGACTGTCTCAAGTAAGGAAGTCTTGTATTGCTGCAGTACTGTTCTAATCTACACCTGGGCTACAAGCTCTGAGTCCAAGTCCCACAACAAGACCTTTGCTCCAGAATGGTGGGTTCATAACAAACAGGTTGATTTATCATCTTGTAAACTCGTCCAGTATGCCTGATGGCACATCCTTAGAGTCGGAGCATTTTCTAGTAAAACCATCCTGCAAAAGGTAATGGTAAAATGCTGTCATAATTCTCCTATCAGCATGGAACAATCCAATGGAAGTTCATGGCCAAACATTTGGAAATGAGAAAAAACAGCAACAATGAATAACTTTGCTTTCTACTTCCAGTGCAGTGACAAGGCAAACATGAAGATTCAAGTTTAGAGTTGGTAATCAAGGGAGGTTAATGCTTCTATTTTAACTATACACTTCTCAGGATCTTGGATCATCTTAAAAGGCCTTAAACCCAACAAAATAATTCTGAAGTGAAATTCTTGTTGTAATGTAGACACAAAGAAAAAATCTGGATGTTGGAAATCTGAAACAAAGACAGAAACTACTGGAGAAACTCAGCAGATCTGTCAGTGTTTGTAGATAGAAGAAGAGTTAACGTTTTGAATTTAGTGTCCCTTCATCAGAATTGAAACACTAACTCTTTTCTCAACACAGATGCTGCCAGCCCTGCCAAGTTTCTCCAGCACTTTCTGTTTTTATTAAACAAAGCAAGTGGCCAAATTCAGAAATAAAATAAAAAGTCAGGATACCTGTGCTGAGTAATGTCAATTGATGGTTAAAGATATGTGTGGACACTAGGGAAAACATCTCCACTGTTCTTTGAATAGTGGCTTGCGAGCCTTTATGTCCAGACTAGGCCTTGTTAAAAACTCAGCTGTGAAATGGTGCCTCTAACATTGCATCACTTGGTCAGTACAAAATAGTATGAAATAATGAGCAGAATCCAGTGAAATAAGATACTCTCCACAGATACATCATTACATATGACATTTTTCTCTTTAGTACAGCCAGCAACAACCCCGGTATTTTTTGTCAGGTTCACTAAAGTCTAGCTTCTAACAAGATCTGTTTAAAATAAAATCGGTCCTCCCAGCTGTCACCATTTATGAACTCAGTAAGTTTTCTCCAGAATTGCCAACTGTATCACACAACTCTACATTGGGAGCTAAGCACATTGTAGAAGCAGCTATAAATGGTGTGGTTAAGAAGCAACACTCATTAGCAGAAATAATTCTCCAATTAAAGAATGGTCTAGAAGCTGTCTTGCAGATTGAGTTGTACTCATAATGAAAATTTAACATGTAGTTCCATGAATTTAGGCAATACTTGGATAACATTTTCAGGGGTTTTATTTGTCAATTTCCTTTCATATCCTGACTCCTGTTGGTACTTTGTGTCCTTGGAGACTAATCACCCTGAGCGTTGCATCTGATTTGTCTCCTCTGAGCAGAACCAGCAAGGTATTAACCATCAGGTATATGACGGTTAACTAAATCCTATTTTAAACCCAATTTATTTTCCAACAACATTACTGGATAGGGAGAATTCCCCCTTTCAAGCCTACTATCTAATTGCACATGCAACTGCCAATTCAATCGACATTAGCAAACTCTACTTAGGCCCAAAGTTTAACCTGGATCCTTCCAAAGAGCACAATTTCTCTAGGTGGTGTTGCTAAACTTGTTCTTTCACCAATATATTGTATGGCTTAATCACATATCATCTTTATCAACTTGGCAACTGAGAGCAGTTGCTGCACTCGGAGTATTAGATGAAATAAGGTTGTGGAATCAGTAGCCATTTGCTACAAGGCAAAGTAATATTAAGCATCTTGGAATTTTACCATTCTGAGGCATATAGTAGGTATCATTTGTCTTCCACATAATCTTACAAATTATAGATAAAATGGATGAAGACATTACACATTTGTATGACATTTCTCTATCATCTATTTTAATGCAGATGGTCTGTTATGTTAAGTAGGTTAACACTCCCATTAAAATAGGGGGCAATTAGATGACTAATGAATGCTTTGCATGTTTGCCTACTTAAGTTAGCAGCAATGATTTGTAGACTAATATGACTTTGGGATGTGCATGCAATTTAGGCTAATGCTCGTGACGAGAAAACTGACAAGCTGGATAAGTTTTTGCTAGGGGCAATGTGTAAAACTCGGCTTGCTAATTCCTTTTATATGAATCTGGCAATGGAATGAACTGCAGCACAAACTTGGCAGCCTAAAGTCTGGAAATTGCAGGTGCCAATCTCAAACCAGCATGAAAATATGCTGCTCCAGGGTTAGTATTCATGCCAATATGGATTTAGACACACTGCATGATAGCCCCTGAGTTCATTGCCTATTTTTTTTTTCTTCAAAGATATCACCACATGCAACATGCAATGACATTTGTTTCTTTAGAGTTGACCATATGTGCTGCAGTGCTTCCTAATGTGCAGTACAATCTAAAACAGGCAATTAGACTTGAATGTCAGATTCCCAATGAAGCTTGCATTCTGACCTTTGAACCATTGTTGTGCTTAAAGCAGTATGTTTTCTATGAAGCCAGTAGTATTCCTTAGAATGTCCTTCAAAATTAAGTGATTAGTTTGGGTTTATGTTCCCATGTACCTTTTACATTTGTTAAATTAATCAGCTAAATCCATTAGCTGCTTCCTATGTAATGTGATTCTTCCCATCAGTTCACTTACAGCAATAAATTCCAACCAATACTTTTCTCGGAACAGATGGCTGACTCCCTGCCATATCCTCTGTACCGGCCTGAAGGCCAGAACCTGGCTGACCATCAGTATTGATGTTATCCTAATAGATATTTATTAATTATGTATTAACCAAACATTTCTGAATTGGACAAATTGTTGAGGTTGCAGTTGTGAAGGAAACTGAATTCTGCTCAGGTTTCAGACCAGATTGTGAGACATTGGGTGAAATCTTGATGAGATGGATCAACCAGAAGCAAGCTCGCCTTTGAAGGGGTCGGGTGAGTGGGTGGACTGCTGTGTCCCCACCTCTGGGGGACCTGACCGGAGGTGGGTGAATGTCATATGTGTGACCTAACCAGAATTACAGTCTTCCTATGGTGACAATAGAGGCTGTTTGGCCCATTACGTCTGCAACAACTCTCCAGTTGAGCATAATGACTTAATGCCACTCTCCTACCTTTTCCCTGTAATTTTGCACATTGTTTCTATTCCGTAGGAAGATTTGGGAAGGGAATAACAATTGGCCACAATTACTGTTTAAGAGCATCTTGAGGGACACGGAGCAGTGGGGGAGTGGGGACCTGATCTTCTGGGATCTCCTTTGTGTTGGTGAGTTTCAGATTTAGCAACTTGTTCTGAGGTGTCAGCCCCACATATGGGAAAGACCAAGTCTGTGTCCCAAACAAATCCACTAAAGAAATTTGGTTTCCTCTCATTGCTTGTGAATTTGATGCTCACTTCGGAGTGGGGAACATCTTAGTGTTGATGTGCATTTGTAATTCCATCACCTTGCCCAAGCTCTCCTGGCTTCCAAAGTTGCAGGTCCTCTTATTAACTGGGCTGGAACTTTCCCAGGATCCCTCCTGCCCAATTCGTTGGACGAATAGGTGAGTGGAGCTCGATGAGGGTGAGGAGCTGAATTTTCAAAGGTGGAAAGATTCTAATCACTGTCTTTCTGTTTGACATTTAATATAATGAAAAGTGCCAATTCTTTATATGCAGTTAAGTAATCTAGTTAACTTGTAATTTTTTTGACTTTTAACAGTAATGCACACATTAAGCTATTAATTACAATAAGTTATTGTTAATGTAATTAAACAACCCAACGGACTCGCCAGGAACATTTTAAAACAAAGTATGACACTGGTTCATGTAAGAGCTATCATGACAGAAGACAAATAGAGTGGAGACAGAGATAGTTTCTAGAAGTTTCTTGAAGGAGGAAAATAAGGTTAAATAGACGAGAGATATATCAATAAAGGATAAACTATGCAAATTAATGGACAGCTCACAATGTGTTTATGTGCAATAATAAATGTCTGTGATGTGAGCTCTGAATATCTGGCTGTTCCTTGAAGCCAAGGCATTTGTAAACCTATGTGAAGTAGAATCAGAGTCAATGTAAAACCATAGCACATTTAAAGAGAACATCCTTTGATGGCAATCCCCAGATTTCAGGGGAATGAAGAGTGGAGATGGACAAATTCAAAATTCTTGATTTTATGGCTGAGTTACTGCTGAGTGTGGTTACAACTAAGATGGCAATAACAATCGGCCTAAGAGATCACGAGCTAGAGGCAGATTGAGTAGATTTAACAATGAGGCTGTTAGCTAGTGTCTTTTGTTGAAAGGAGATATTGACTGACTAGGATCTATCTCAGTAGAGTTTGTCCTATGGTCGTTTTCTAAAGTGACTAGTACCTCTGAAGCCATATCCAGGAACAGGAATTAATAAATCCTCACTCATGATGAGGAGATGTAGTTATGTCGTTGCTTAAAGTTCTTCTGTAGTTGTCAAATAACCTTTGTCAGGTGCAGATTTGGATGGTGAGGCCATTCAACCATGGAGCCAAACCTGATCCTGCACTTGGCCGCTTTCTGTCAGCTGCCACTCAGTAAGAACTTTGGAATGTGAGGTCTAGATGATTTGCTGACTGTCCTCTCAAAAACTTCAATACTAATCATCACTTTACTTTTCATTGACCCAGCTAACCTCAACATAAACCAGAATTAACTGTGGAATTCTGCGGTTCAGAATATCATGTGACTCAATATCAAATTATTATATGGTTAATTCAGACCCTATCAAAAATGATATATTTCTGTACAAAAGCTGGCAATAGTTTTTTTTTCCAGTACCGACAGTCAGTTCAGTCAGCAAGCCAGCAGATGTGCAGAATCTGCAATTAATGCACAGTTCAATCTCACTACAAATTAGTGAACAGTACAGGCTCCCTATAGTACTAAGTACAGTTCAGTCATTCAAGGCATGAGCACAGCACAATCTTCCTCGAAACTAAAAGTTGGTAATTTCTCTTTATACCAGTACTTTCCATCTGGAAAACTGTTTTTGAAGGGGTTCCAGAAGCTCTGGCATAACAAGCGATAAGACTGGACAGCAGTGTTAAAGATGCATCGGTCAATGTACATACAGTAGATTGGTGTCTGCAGTTTTTGATAACAATGTTGCAAGGTTTTACTTTGCTCTCAGTAGAAATGTTCTTGAAGTGCTTCATGTTGAACTGTACCACAGTTAAAGAAAAAGAATTGGCAATTATGGAGCACCTTTTCATAAACTCAGGAAATTCCCAAAGCATTTCATAGTCAATGAAACACTTTTTAAATTGTAGTCACTGTTATAATGCAAGAAGTCTGAGTTCTATTGTTATGTGGGTTAGCACAAAGGTCATTAGGTATTTCATCAAATTGAAAAAAATTGCAAGATAAAATGATTTAATATAAATTGTTTTGCATATACATTTCAGGACCTTTTGCACAATAGATTATCATTCTGTTAACAGCAGAGTTTGTTTATATCATTTCTAGGTATGCTGGCCTGCTTTTATTTTGGTTGAAGCTTGACATCATTAAGTTGAAAAATAGCATTGCTGTGGAGTAAAGCACTTGTACATGCCCCAGTGTCTCCATCAAATTTCCAGCTTAGATACATAGGGGCTGAAATTTCCCAGGGGCTTCTTCCAATCATCTGCTGCCACTTTGTCAGAGGATCCACAAAAACAGATTCAGAGAAATACTCTTGATTGATTAGCATGCACTCCCTTTGCTAAAATACCACATTGATGTTTCATCTTCTAGTCAGTTTTGTGGTATTTCCCTGCATAAAACAATGAATTAGATTGCACAAGCGTGACAACATTTCATTACAGATTAAAAGGTCAGTGCTACATGATGATCCTGGGTATAACGGCAATCTGACATTTTATGTTTGGTATGTGAATAAATAGCATTCATTTTTTATGATATTTGGATATAAAATGAATGAGATTAAGTACCTCCACTCGATTCGATTTAATTTTTTATCAGACTTGGCACTTTGGCTTCATCAGATAATTTATTGATTTCACACACTTTAATGCTTTTAAGCGAGCAGTGAAAACTGCAGACTCTAATCTACAATGTGTACAATTGACAGGTCCCTCTTTAACACTACTTGTCCAGTCTATCGTTTGCTGAAAATGTGTCGCTTTAAAAGCGCAGCAGGTCAGGCAGCATCCAAGGAACAGGAGAATCGACGTTTCGGGCATAAGCCCAGAAGGACTTATGCCCGAAACGTCGATTCTCCTGTTCCTTGGATGCTGCCTGACCTGCTGCGCTTTTCCAACAACACATTTTCAGCTCTTATCTCCAGCATCTGCAGTCCTCACTTTCTCCCAGTCTATCGTTTGCTATCCCATAGTTTATGTAACCCTTTCAGAAATAGTTTTTGAGGGCAATCACTAGCACAGCAAGAGATTACTGATTTGTAAAGGGCAATAGTGCATTGCGTGAAAGAATTGCACTAATATCTAGAGAGCTTATATGGTTCACTAATTTGAGGTGAGGCTGAACTGTCCATTAGTGCAGAGTTTCTGTGCATCTTCTGGTTTAGAGACTGAACTGCTTGTTAGTATTGGGGAGTGGAGGGGGAAACTAGAGACATATAACATTGTCAAAAATCACACACCAGCTTATAGTCCAACAGGTTTATTTGGAAGCACTAGCTTTTAGAGCGCTGCTCCTTCATCAGGTGATTGTGGAGAATAAGATCGTAAGACATCGAATTTATAGCAAAAGTTTACAGTGTGATGTAACTGAAATTATAATTTGAAA
The DNA here is from genome assembly GCF_037043375.1 of Chiloscyllium plagiosum. Taxonomy (NCBI): domain Eukaryota; kingdom Metazoa; phylum Chordata; class Chondrichthyes; order Orectolobiformes; family Hemiscylliidae; genus Chiloscyllium; species Chiloscyllium plagiosum. The sequence continues at coordinate 62,891,655 of NW_028270149.1, forward strand.
AAGACCTGGATTGTTTGTGAAGTCTCTCATCTTTTAGAATGAACATGTTGGTTTCAGTTCTTTCATATGTAAATTGCGAAACTTTTTTAAAAGTTACATTCTCAAGTGAATTTTAACAATTGGTGTCATATCGGCCCAGATAATGCATTGAAGGTGTGAGCTTCACTGTGTGAGACTGTGTGCCACAGTGGTCAAACTGATTCTAAGCTAAAAAACAGATTTACAGAACCTCACATGGATTCATGAAGTTTTTGAGCAAAGTAAAATGTAAGTCTGCAAGTACAAATTCACCCCACAAACTTATATGTGTGTGTGTGTGTGTGCATGTAGGTTTGTGTGTGGGGTGGGGGAGGTGTTTGAGTGTCTGTGAGAGTGTTTGAGTGTCTGTGAGAGAGTGTGTGTATGAATGTGAGTGTGAGTGTAAAGCGGAATAAGTCTGTGAGAGGGTGTGTGGGAGTGTATGTGTGAGCGTATGAGAGAGGGTCTGCGTGAGTGAATGTGTCTGTAGGAGAGTGTGTTTGTATGTGTGTATGTGTGTCTATGTATGTGTGTGTGTAGGTGTGTCTGTGTCTGTGTGTGTAGGTGTTTCTGTGTCTGTGTATACTGCAATGGGGTCACCTGTAGTGTGACATGAGCCTAAGGGGTATCCATGGGGATGGTATCAACTGGGATCCTGGGTTCATGTCACACTACAGGTGACCCCACTGCACTATACATGCAGACTCACAGACAGACGGACTCACACAGACAGACGGACTCACACAAAGACAGACATTCCTACACACACACACAGACCCTGTCTCATACGCTCACACATACACTCCCACACACACCCTCTTACAGTCTTATACCCCTTTACACACACACTCATGCACACCTTCAATATATTATCTGGGCTGACATGACACCAAGTATTAAAGTTCACTTGAGAATGTAACTTTTTACAAAGGTTTTGCAATTTACATATGAAAGAACTGAAACCAACATGGTCATTCTAAAAGATGAGAGACTTAACAAACAATTCAGGTCTTCTTCAACATATAATTTCAGTTACATCACACTGTAAACTTTTGCTATAAATTCTGTCTTACAATCTTATTCTCCATAACCACCTGACAGCTAGTGCTCCCAAATAAGCCTGTTGGACTATAACCTGGTGTTGTATGATTTTTAACTTTTTACACCCCAGCTCAACACCAGCACCTCCAAGTCATGTATAACATTGTTGGCGCATCACTAATAGAGAGCTGGTATTTTTGATGGGTTGAATGAGGATTCAATTGGTTGCTAATGACCAGAAGTTATTTTCAATAGTGTACACAAAGGTGAAGAGAGAGTCTCCTGCACTACAGCTACACTGTATTTTCTACCACATAGTTTATTATTGTTCTGAGCTACTTAAGTTCTAGTGAGCTCCTGAAAAAATTGAATTCTGCTTATTTTAAGAGAAGTGCAGTTATCACCCAGCCTGTGCTTTGAGTTTTGTTCTGAAGTATACTTGATAGAGTTAATTCCACAATGTAAACCTGTGGATAAAAAAAAAGCACCCCCTCAGCTGTTGCTTTCAAGAAAGATTTCATCATCATTTGTAAGATAAGCACCACCCGGATATGCCATCTGTCTAACTTCTTTGATCTACCCCACAAGCTTCCAGGCAACTGGGATTGCCAATGTATTGCATTGAAGCCTACAGCACTGACGTCCTTTCTTGTGCTTCTGTGACTAGAATCCAAAATCTGTTGTAGCTTGCATTGATGCATATACAAAGAAGCCTCAAGTCTGGCACTTGGCATTGTCAATCAACATATGTGAATGACTCATGAACTGGGAACTGTGGTGTCAGTTGGCCAGGCAAAACCCTTTTTGAAGGCAACTAGTGTTGAACTTAGACAGCCTCTTGGTTGATCCAGGGAGAAATTTCAAGCTGGGAGAGGATTAGTGTAGTCTGTACTGTATGTTTTTTTTTGTATCTTGGAGAGGCATTGCTTGGATGAGCTATTGAGGGTTACTTTATATATGAAGTTGCACTGAATACAAAAAAAAATTCTAGTGTTGGAAGTATCATTCATTCCATTCAAGAGAAAATACATAGTTTAAGGGAAATGCCTTGACAAAAAAAATTATACAATTGTTTGCTAGTTCCAACCACAAACCCTAACGTATCCTTCCAGGCAGCCAGGCCAGAAAAGCACAGATTGCACTGTAGAATATTCAAGGTTGCATTATACTACAACCGTATTAATAGAATATGACAGGAAATGCATCTTAGCATGTGGGGTGGGGGATGGTATGAGTGGCCTTCCATCCTGAATACTGCCTATGCATGTTTGTGCATATCCAGTACTAGCTGTTCAATAATAATAGAATGTGTAATCATATACCTTCAAAACAAAATCATGTACAAAAGCAGCATTAAATCACTGAAACACGTGATACAACATTACTGATTTGTCTGGATGAAAATTCTGAGACATTAAAAGCCTTTGCTGATAAAACAGATATTTATTTGCTGAATCATTGTAAAACTCCCTCAGACTTGAAGATTCCCCATTCTCCTCCTCCCTGTCCTCTCTCTCTTTCCTCGCCCCCATCCTTTCTGCAGTTTCCATTATACATTCACTGTTTTCAATCAAATCAGTGCACTGTGCCAGCTATTAAACAGACACTCAAAGCTACAGTCAGGGCGTTCTGATCCTGAGTTCATGTTCTCACAGAATAGTGCTTTTTCTGAACAACCCGCTGAGCTGGGAAAAGGAGACACGAGCCTGTTTCACTAATACATTAGTAGGCAGTACACTATGTCAAGTGGGCATCAATAACGCTTTACGTGTATTAAGGCTGAACTGTCATAATATTTAGACAAATGAGGAGAGGTTTCTTTTTTTTAACCCTCTGTAGCTAAGGTACAGGTGTAAGTGTAAAAGTGCATATTTCCAATCTTGTTAAAGAACCCATGGAGGAACTCTTCCCCTCATGATCATTTCAAATAATCCAGAAGCAAAAAGTATGTGGAATAAACTCTTAAAATATCTGTAGCTAAAAGTAGAACATATTTGGAAAAATCACTGCCTGTCAACGAGTAAGTGAAAGAGTAAGATAATTAATATATCAGTGAGAACAGTGGGCGGCACGGTGGCACAGTGGTTAGCACTGTTGCCTCACAGCGCCAGAGACCCGGGTTCATTTCCTGACTCAGGCGACTGACTGTGTGGAGTTTGCACGTTCTCCCCGTGTCTGCGTGGGTTTCCTCCGGGTGCTCCGGTTTCCTCCCACAGTCCAAAGATGTGCAGAGTCAGGTGAATTGGCCATGCTAAATTGCCCATAGTGTTAGGTAAGGGGTAAATGTAGGGGTATGGGTGGGTTGCGCTTCGGCGGGTCGGTGTGGACTTGTTGGGCCGAAGGGCCTGTTTCCACATTGTAATGTAATCTAATCTAATCTAAACTTTTATAGGCCACAACTCATTCAAGTACTAAAAGGTGTTTGTGCATCTCTAATGTTATCTGTTTTCTATTGTGGTTTCTCTTTAATCATTTCACTACAAATTTGTCTCTGTAGCTTTCTGGGTTCAAAGACCACTCAATACTCTATTAACTAATTTGATTCATAGCATGTTTGCAGATATCCATGCAACTGTACATTGTAAATGAGTGTAGATGGCAGAGGAGGAGGTGTGTGCAGGGGAACTAGCATTTTAGTTTTGGGGGACAGGGCTGGGGACTCGGGGGGTGTTCATGCAACCACCTACTGCACAACTGTACAAAGTGAAATTACAGTAACTGTTGAACTGTTAGTTTTGTTCCACATTAAGTAATGTCCTCAGCATATATTCCATTCCCCAAGACTTTATTCTCAAATGGAATTGATTGTAAATGTACACTCATACAATGTGCTATTGTCTTGTAATAGAATGAATGCCAGGTTCAATCTGTGTTGAATTAGCTTCTCCTGCCAATAGTAGCCTGGTCATCTCAGTTGGTTGTAGATACTGAGACTAAAAGAAGAGAATTTGATAAGTCACCTGTTTAGATTTAATTGCATCATGACCTTGGCTGGAAAATAAATTTGTGAGGTCAGAGTTAGGATCAGTGCTAATGGCAACCTTGGATGAATAGTCTGTTAAGAAGTTAGAAACAGTGTATGGATGAAGTACTGGAGTAACAATGTCACTTGTGTAACTGCATGAGCAAGAGTTAGTGGCTAGTCTCTTCAGGAAAGGAATGGTGAGAGATGGAAGGCAGACATACACATAAAATATTGCTCCAATAAATTAAAGCACTGAAACATTGGCTGCGCCTCAGCACTATACAAATTAATGGGAGAGAAAGTGTTTAGTTCACTGTAGACACTGGTAGATTGTGAAATAGCTAATGAATAGTGGATCAATTTGTTCATTGTGCTTAAAGGAATTCAGCAACAGTAAACATATTATTGCAATAAATCCCTGAAAACTGAAGATTTAATGCAATAATGAAATCATTAAGCATGTGTTAAAATTTGTGCAGATGAGAGATCTTGCCAGAGTTTAGGTTTACAACATGGTTGTCAATGAACAAACAAGGTTATTTGTCAATTGGTTTATTAACTGGTTTGTTAAGAAAATACTATTTGATGTGTATGTTGGGGATCTGATATGATTGTAACATTGAAATATGTTGTGTTTATTTTTGAATTCTTAATTTTTTTGAGTTATTTGCATCACATCTTCAATAATGTTTTCCATAAATTCTGAACGCTACACATCTTAAACCAGGTCTCAAAGAGGTTTGCAATGTGCAATCTAAAAAAAAGGACAATAGCACAATCTCTCTCTCTTCCCCCTAACCACACCTCCACCCTCATCAAATGATTAGGATTCATAGACATCCCTAAAATAATGTAAATGTAATTTCAAACAGACTCACTAACACATGATAAACTCACAAATAGCTTGGGCAGGAGAGCGGATAATGAGAAGTGTGTCGAAACAAAGAAGGAAAAGACAATTGCTGTTTAAAGTTCTTAAGGGACCTTAAATTGTGAGAACGATCTGAATCCCAGCTGTTCAGCTATTTTGTTTCTTCAGCAGTTGCAAAATTTGCAGGTCTTGAGCTTGCAGTGAATGGTTCTTGTTCCAAGTTGTTTTTTTTCCACTGGGCTCTGACTTTTGAAGTTGAGCAAGACAGATTGAGAAAGTGTTTTCCAGTTATTGCTTATACATCCACATTTTGCCTCCTCTCTGCATTAGTACCTGAAGAAACTGTTTATATTAAAGTTCCATTTGCACGTTTCCCAAGTCTGCACTTTGTATTTTTCCCCCATGCAGGTATCTGGGAGTGCAAACCTTTCACTTCCCAATATGGGAAATTAACCTAGTTGTATGAATCAAATAGGATGTAAATTTCTTGATGTTGATTTAATTGTCAGGTTTAACTTCCTTGGATGAAATGGCCATTTTAGTGCAGATGAGTTTTGTTTATCTCACATTGGTTTTTCAAAGTTACCTCAATTTGTAGTCAGGTGATCACAGCAGCCATTTTAGTTCAGTATTTGTGCTTTATAGTCCATAGCTTTGTCGTTTTAGTCCATGAAGCTCTTGGGTATCAGAGTACCAATCAGTTGAGTATCAATAGTCTGTTTGTAAAATTAAGTATAGGAGTTGGGATGTCATGATGACGTTGTACATGACATTGGTTGAGGCCTTTTCTGGTACACAGTGTCCAGTTCTGGTCGCCCTGTTATAGGAAGTTTATTATTTAGCAGGAGAGGGTCCAGAAAAGATTTACCGGGATGTTGTTCGGAATAGTGGGTTTCAGTCATAAGGAGAGGCTGGGTAGGTTGGAACTGTTAACTGGAGTGGAGGAGGTTGAGGGGTGACCTTCTAGAGGTTCATAAAATCATGAGGGGTATAGAAAAGATGAATGGCAGGTGTCTTTTCCCTAGCATAGGGGATTTCAAGGTGAGGAGGCATAATTTTACGGTGAGAAGAGAAAGATTTAAAAAAGACACGAGGGGCAACATTTGTTCAAAGAGCATTTATGTGTGGAACAAATTTCCAGAGGAAGTGGTGACCAGGTACAGTTACAATGTTGAAAAGACATTTGGATTAGTACATGAATAAGAAATGTTTGGTGGGATATGAGCCAAGTGCAGGCAGGTGGGATTAGTTTTGTTTGGGATTATGTTTGGCATGGACTAGTTGGACCAAAGGGTCTGTTTCTGTGTTGTATAATGAAGTCCATGATGAATATCTTATTTTGTTCTTTTTCTATAGCTTAAATTTAAACTTTTTGAAAACAAAATCATTGGTTTGACAGTTTAATTGATAGATTATAGTTATAATTTCATTGGTCTGGATCAGTTGACAGTTCTTCTGTTGGTATAATGCTTTGTAATAAAATTACTTAAGGTATTCCACTCGTGTTTTTACTATTGATTTTGAAGTACTGGATATCCATTACATGTTGACAGAATAAATTTTACCTCAACACTGCTACAGTCTGCATAAGTATTGAGTGTGAAACAGCAAATTAGACCATCCATTGACCTAAGCTCTAGACCAAAGTCTGGGGACGATCTATATGTAATATCCATTTCATCTGTGAAAATTTTAATTTTCTAATTGTTAATTTATGTTCGTGGTCTGATAGAAATGTATGTTTAAGGTACAGAGTGAGAATTCTTCAGACAGAAGGTAAATAGTTCTTATTTAAGTGCATATATAATATAAATATTGGGGCAAATGGAAGATCCTGACCCTACTCCCTACACAATAGCAAACAGACTTTTCTATCAGGAATACATTCAGTGTTCTCTCCTGTTGTGAAGGGAGGTAGTCATTTCTCGTCAATTGACCTACCCACACAGGCTGGGCAAATGAGACTTGAACCCAGACCTTTTAGCTCAGAGGTAGGAATACTACCACTGTGCCATGAGAGCTCTTTATCAGAAAGATGGGTAGATAGATTGGTAGTAGGTTGAGATCCTTAAGTCGCTGATAATTGATGACTTAAAGGCCTTAATTAGTGGTGGGTCGATAAGGCCATGTGTGGATCTTCCCACCCAGAACTTAATTGATCAGATTGTAGGAACAAGCAAAGCACCTTTCTTGGGCTAACTCAGTCATTATTTGCCCTTCCTATCACCTTGTTCGCCATCTCAGGGAAAGAAAAATTATACCCTATATGACAATGTATGGAAGTGTGATGCAAAAGAACTTCTTAAATTCATTCTGATGACATGGGTAACCCTAAGGCTACTTCTTTTTCTAGTTAACTTTGAGATGGTGGAAACTTCCATTCTTATTGAATCACTGCATTTCTCAAGGTGAAAGTAACCCTCTCCAATGTTGTTCAGTAGGAAGTTCCAGGGCCTTGAGCCCAGCAATGATAACTGAACAACAATGTCAAAGTCAGGTTGAATTGGAGAGAAATGGGCAGGTGATATTGTATCGTCGCAACATCTGCTCTCGTTCTTAAGATAGTGAAAGTCACAGATTTGGGAAGTGCTTTGAAAGAAGCCTTGGTTAGACGTTGCAATGCATCTTGTGGATAGTATACAGTATAGCCAATGAGCATTGGAATTAGGAGTGGGTGTTTAATGTGGTCAATAGGTTCCTGATCAAGTGAACTGCTTTATCCTGAATCATGTTGAGCGTTATTACTGTTGCATTCAGGCAAATGGATATTACTGATTTTGTCTTGTAGGTGGTGGAAAGGCTTTGGGGAGTCAGGAGGTGAGTAACCTGCTTCAGGACACCCAATACATGACATACTGTTGCAGCTACAATCTTTACATGACTGTTCCAACCAAATTTCTTTTTACTGCAGGCTACTACCCTACCAACACACTTATCCACCATAACGCATGACAATATTAATGCTGTTAAATGGGGATGCAGTGACTGTCTTGTTAGCTGCAATGGTGATTGTCAGGCAGTTGTGTGGTCCACATGTTAAATTTTACTAATTCACGTACAGATATTCTCTAATTATTTATGTAGGCAGGCATTGAGAGTTGAGTTCAACATCAAACAATCATCAGTGCACATCCCAATTTCTGACCATATGGTGGAATGAAGGTTATTGATGAAACAGCTGTAGAGAGTTGAGCCTAGGGAACTGCCATAAAGAAATCCTGGAACAATGTCCTGGAAATAATAGAATCGGTTAGAGTTATATTTCTGAAGAAATTTAAAGATGTTAAAATGCAAACATTTGAGGATTTTTTAAAGTGTAGTCATTTTTAAGTTACAGGAGGACATTTAAATATTGCCTTTGAATTTTCTACCCTGCTGTTAAACGTACACCTAGTTTATTATCAATATCCTCATTTCTGTTTTTTCTTCGTAGAAAAGTGAGGACAATCTAAAAGTAATCATGCGAGTATGCTTCCTATAAAAGACTTGTGCACAAGTGAAAGAACATTTCTTTTCTAACCAATAAAGCAAAGATCATGTTCAACAAGGCTGAATAATCATTAAGTTTTAGCAGCAGAACTGAGAGGGTCTAGACAACTTTCTCTGGTTACACAAAATTCCTAGAAATAGGAGGAACAACCTCAGAAGAGAATCTGCCCAAGCAATTGTTACTAATACCTTCTATAAAAGTATGGAATTAAAGACAGCAAACAAATTAAATTGCCTTTGGCCGCAATGTTTTCACTTACATGATGATGTTTGCAAATAACTGTTCTGTAATTTTTGAGTTTCTTTGAGAAATGTGTAATGGTGAGAGTTATGATCATGTTGCTATAAGCCCAAAGGGAAATTTGGTCAAGGAACAATATAATTGTAGACACGGATGTTCAAGGTTGTGAAGGTAGAAAGTACAAGTGTAGAGAAATGTTCATTCTATGAACTTTGATAAATTCTTTCCAGTATTAATAGAGAAGAAAATCAATGGCCCGTAACAAGCTTTCAATTCACTGTAGCTCATTTTACAACATGCCCAACAATAGTTCACAGCTTGCAGATCTTAAAATGTCTTATTGCAGCAAGGTGAAAATAATTGGACAAGAATGTGGAAAACTCCTGTGCTGTAAGAGGAAATCTACGTGTGTCATTGAAGAATTTCTTTTAATGCAGCAAATGACTTCTTTGGCTGAATTTTACAAAAAATTGACCAAGTGTCAAATTTATGGAGTTTTCTGGAGAGTTTCTCCATGTGTGCTTGAGTGAGCCACCTCATTGCACTCAGACCACTCTCTTGTGTTCTCCAATGGCAGAAATACCCATTCCCGTCTTGCACTTAAAACCTTCCGTTGTTCCTTTTTCTCAACATTGAATCTCTCATTCCTCATTTTGCCAATTGTCTTTTCAATCCTCATGCCATTCAAGGGCTGGGAAATTTTCACCCTTTGTTCTTTGGATAAATTCTTAACTTGTTTCTGTTGCTGAGCTTCTTTCCTTCTTGCCTCGCGTCTTACAATATTGTTAATTCCTCGGTGTTAGAGGTATTGTGAAAGAGTGATTACTATGCATCAACAATCTGTCTCTACCAGATTCTGCAGTTGTGGAGAACTTGAGAGCCTGCTCTGTTCTAAGTAGCCACTTGCACTTGTCCACATCTAATTCCTTCATAAATCCAAGATTAGATTAGATTACCTATTGTTTGGAAACAGGCCATTTGGCCCAACAGGTCCGCACCGACACTCCAAAGAGTAACCCACCCAGACCCGTTTCTCTCTGACTAATGCACCTAACACTATGGGCAAATTGGAGTGGCCAATTCCCCTAACCGGCACATCTATGGATTGTGGGAGGAAACCAGAGCACCCTGAGGAAACCCACAAAGACACACAGTGAGAATGTGCAAACTCCACACAGTCACCTGAAGCAGGATTCAAACCCAGGTCCCTGGTGCTGTGAGGCAGCAGTGCTAACCACTGAGCCACCATGCCACCCTAGGTAGCTCTGTGAATCGAAACCTCTGAATACATCTTCCCTCCCTATTCTAGTGCACTGAAGTCAATTTTAGAAGCCCTACAGCTACTGAACTGAGATCAGAGAACTCCCTATATTTGGAGATCCAAAGCATGATCCCCCGTTGTAAATGGTTCACTTCCTTCCTGGATAAACTCACTGAACCATAGGATGGAGGTCTTATTTGCTTTCAATGAATAAGCACCAAAGGTTATTTGGAAGCTGCTCATAATTTAGTCTATGCTTCAGACTAAGGAAGTTGTCTTAAGTTTGTGCTTTACAGAGCAGATGGCACAATCTTGGCAAGTAGACTAAAGTGAGATAATGTGAAAAGAACAGCCGATTATAATCAGTGCCATTTATTTTGCTTCTTGGCTTCCTGAGTGCTACTGCAGGATTAAGAGATTTTGATGGATATTCATAAAGGACATAGAAATGCTGTTAACCTCACTGCCACCCAGCATGACTGCCAGTCAACCAAAGATGTACAAAAAAGAAACAACGAAAAGAGTTGAAGCCATTTGTAAATTGAAGCATATTACAGTTAAACCCCTTTCAGGAAGTGAAGATATCTTGCAATAAATCTAGATTTAAGATATAAAGGTCAGACATTGATGGTATAGACAGTGTGGATCTCAAAAGCTCTATCTTTCTGTGGAGATCATTGATCCTGGAGCATTGCCAGGATTTTCTGGCTGTCAGTAGATTTGCTTACAGACTATTTGAATATGCTGAAAAACTCTTACCATGCCCGTCTGATATCTTCTGTACTGCAGCTATGCTAGAGAGGCTGAGAAAATTATTGTCAGTTTTGTGTAGCCATTTTCCCTGCTGATATACAGTGACTGCTATATGTGTGTGGAATGCAGATGATTATAAAAATGTTAAGATCTGTGTGTGTTATCCAAGTCCAAATTTCATCTCACAAGTTGAGAATTTAGAATGACAAAACAAGTAGAACAAAGTGAAAAGGGAAATTTGGGAATCCAGCAGAACCACTAAAATAATGCTTATTTTAGTACTTAATTTTTTTTGAATTGTTAATTTTAATTACATCTAGTTAATGTATTGTAATAAAGTTATATCTGACAGTAAAAAAAAAGCTGGAATATTTGGATTTGTTTTGCTAACATAGCACAAGGTGAAAACGTATGTTAAAAAATAGTCAGGTCCGGGAAGCCTGGAAGTCTCTGGCCCTCCGAGATAAGATTTTCCAATTCATTTCATGTCATACCAGCTTGAGGAGTATTAAACTTGTATCTTGCCCAACTGGACTAGGTTGTAACTCGTGTTAAAGAGTTAGAGAACTGTGTTTGTGAAACCATTTCAGATCAAATGTTCTGAAAAGACCAATGGATATTTGTCTGTCTAAGGCTTCAGGCATTCAGTTGTGCAAATTAATATAGTGAAGTTCAAGAATTGGGCCATTATCATAACTTTGGTGAGAAGTTATAAAACTGAAGTTGTGAATTTCAGCAGATATCTAGGATATTCAAAAGCTAAAATATGTTGTTATGAAACTTGGAGTTCATTGCCTTTGCTACTTTGAAAATTTCTTAAATTGCTGAACGTAGTCCATCTTAACATACATTCCAGTTTCGTGCTCCAGTATTCAATAATTCATAGCTGATCTGCTTGTGGTTTTGACTCCACTTTTCTGCCTGTCCCACATAATTCTTGACTCTCGAGCAAAGATATGTCTAACTTAGTCTTGAATGTTTCAAATGGTGTAGCTACATTGCTCTCTGAGTTTGAGTTTGATTTACTGTTGTTACATGTACCAAGATGCAGTGGAATGTGTTGTTCTGTGTGCTCTACAGACAGATTGTACCACACAAAGTGCATCAGGGTAGCAGAACAGGGTACAGAATAAAGTATTACAGCCGCAGAGAAGGTGCAGACAGATAGAGAGCAGAATTAATATTTGAGTGGTCCATTCAAAGGTCTGATAACAATGGGGAAGCAAATTCCAAAGAATAACGTTTATCCTGACAGAAGAAATTCCTTCTCACCTCAATCTTAGGTGCAAGATGTCTTGCTCTTAAATTTTGCCCCCCAGTTCTAAATTCACTCCTGAGCGGATGCATCCTCTCAGTATTTACTCTGTCAAATCCCCTCAGCCTTTTGTGTTTCAAAAAGATCACCTTTCATTCCTCTAATGAGAATTGGCTCAACCTGCTCAAAACTTTCCTCATATTACAACTGTTTTAACTCAGGAATTAGCCGAAAGAACCTTTCTGAACTGTTTTCTGAACAATGAGGACCAGAATTGTACTTAATACTTCACGTATATTGTCATCAATGTCCTGTACTGTCATAGCAAGATTTATTTTACACATCATCCCCCTTGTTATAAAGGCCAACAAGCCACTTATGTTCCTGATTATCTCTTAAACTTGCTCGTCTGTCACTGTTGTGTGGACTTTGCCTCCAAGTGATTATTTTTATCAGATGTGGCAATGCTTACATTAGCTCCTACACATAAGAACTAGATATGGGTCTCAAAGTAATGAAAGATTCAACAGATATTTATCACAGCTCCTGACATACACTGACATTCCAATCATGGGGATTTCAGTGCCTGCAGTAATACTATGCTGTTCGGTTACAAACAGTAGCACATTCACATCAGTATGTCATGCTTCAAGTGGCTTGAATTAAGATGGAGTCTGAGACCTTAATAACCTCAACTCACATGCCATGATAGAATGATAATGTTGCTGAAAGGTAATAATGTATTCTAGCAATGAGACAACACAACATCTACATACATTGTGATTCATGCACAAGGATACTCAGGTTCCTCTTAACTACAACATTTAGCAGTCTCACAATTTAAATAATATCTTGTTTTCCTACTCTTCCGCACAAAGTGCACAAGCTCATATTTTCCCCTGAGTAAAGGAGTTGGGAGGTCATGTTGCGGCTGTACAGGACGTTGGTTAGGTCACTGTTGGAATATTGTGTGGAATTCTGGTCTCCTTCCTATCGGAAAGATGTTGTGAAACTTGAAAGGGTTCAGAAAAGATTTACAAGGATGTTGTCAGGGTTGGAGGATTTGAGCTACAGGGAGAGGCTGAACAGGCTGGGGCTGTTTTCCCTGGACTGTTGGAGGCTGAGGGGTGACCTTATAGAGGTTTACAAAATTATGAGGGGCATGGATAGGGTAAATAGGCAATGTCTTTTCCCTGGAGTCAGGGAGTCCAGAACTGGAGGGCATAGGTTTAGGGTGAGAGGGGAAAGATATAAAAGAGACCTAAGGGGCAACTTTTTCACAGAGGGTGGTACATGTATGGAATGAGCTGCCAGAGGAAGTCATGGAGGCTAGTACAATAGCAACATTTTAGAGGCATTTGGATGGGTATATGAATAGGAAGGGTATGGAGGGATATGGGCTGGGTGTTGGCAGATGGGACTAGATTTGGTTGGGATATCTGGTCAGCATGGCTGAGTTGGATCGAAGGGTCTGCTTCTTTAATAATAAATTCTAAAATTCTGCTGAAATAGGCCTATAAATCAGTGAAAGTGACATTAACTGAAAACCTGTGTTTACAGTTCCCATTTGAGAAGCTATCTATCCTAAATTTAATTAGCCATTCTTATATAACCAAATCCCCAGGATGAGGGTTTGCAGGTGTTGGAGGTAAGGGTGACTGATAATCATGCGCACTAGAACAGTATAACAAGTTAGCTTAGCTTAAATGATTTTACTTCAAAATAGCAAAGGTTATAAACCCATTTGTAAGGTTGATAAATTATTTTAGTTCGTGAATATTCTGATTTTATCAAAGCTCTTATTATGACCAGATGAGGAAAGGTAGAATGTCTCTCCTCTTTCCAATTACTTGTTTAACTCAAGTTTTTTTAATAGGCTGTGCTCGCTATGTTAATGAATGTCTAACTGTTTCTGTGCTGGGACTGTAAAATACAATTACAGAACAGATTTCCTTATACACTTTCAAAGGTGAAAGTTAATGGGTGGCATGGTGGCACAGTGGTTAGCACTGCTGCCTCACAGTGCTAGAGACCCGGGTTCAATTCCCGCCTCAGGCGACTGACTGTGTGGAGTTTGCATGTTCTCCCCGTGTCTGCGTGGGTTTCCTCCGGGTGCTCCGGTTTCCTCCCACAGTCCAAAGATGTGCAGTTCAGGTGAATTGGCCATGCTAAATTGCCTGTCGTGTTAGGTAAGGGGTAAATCTAGGGGTATGGGTGGGTTGTGGTTTGGTGTGGACTTGTTGGGCCGAAGGGCCTGTTTCCACACTGTAATGTAATCTAATCTAATTAATAATATTTCCTTTATCTGATCTAAGTAAGACAATAGTAACACTGAATTTCACAAGCACAGACTCTCCAAGGTTCACAAGTACATTAGTGTGAAAGGATAGATTAAACAGTAGTTTTAGAGTCCAATGAAAGTTAAAGGTCTTACAGATTGACGGCTTGAATGCTTGAAGGCTGAGCTCTGGGTCTGTTGTTAAGGCTACTCAAATGTGTTGATGGATGATTTATATCTGACATTATGGAACCAACAATTGCTGAGTTGATTCTTAAAGAGTGCAGATTAGATTGTTGAACATCAGAGAGGGCTTAAATTTGGAGGCTGGATGGGGAAAAAGAGAGCGTGACAGAGAGAGAGTTCTCCTAATGGGTCTGACCTATTTGGCACCTTTTCTGCTTCTGTTTTGTAACCTGACGGAAAACAGCTGCTCAAACACAAAAGGAAGTTTATTTGGCCTGTCACAGGATCCTTTCTCCAAACCACCAATTACTCTAAATGGTCATGGCTAGTGAATCACAGGCCTATGTTTACATAATTATGCTATGGCTGCATGAGTTCCATTCTCAACCAAAGTTCATTGTCTTTAAAGGTGTTTATGCATTCATTAGTAATTGATGACGAGAGTCTTGGACATTTTTATGATCACAAATTTTGGCCTGAGTTTTATCCCGAGTGTATTGGGGTGAAAGTGGGCACCCAACCCGCACTTGATAATAGATCATCCAGATCAATTATTTCATGCACAGGCAGTATCCAGTTTGAGGGTTAGCAGTTCATAATCCTCAGAATTGTCATGAGCTTCCCTTGCTTACTTCCATTGAAGGTGCGGAATGTTCTGATTGGCAATTAGCAGCACATTGCAAAATTCCTTCAGGATTCAGTGAGCAGGCATACACACACGTATACACATACACACACACACACGCATAGATATGCATATTCTTGGACATAGCGCTGGCAATCTTAGTGAGAAACATAGAGGAAGCATGTTCTGTACCTGCATTGAGAACTAACTCCACCTCGACCTCCTGCCCAACCTGCCTGTAGCGGCTAGTGTTGCTCTGCCTAGTCTAACCTCCTTCTTGAGTGTAATGCTCTGTACATTTGTTCCAAACTCTCTGGAGCTTGGAAAGAGGCAAGGTAAATTCATTGAAGTGTATTTATTCCTGTAGGGGTTTGACAAGTTCGCCATGGAGATGTCCCTTGTCCTACTTGGGCCATTGACCTAAGATAAGGTTTTAATCATTTCAGGAACAAGGTGAGGGAAAAAGTCTTAAATCAGAGGAATGTGAATCTTTGAAATTCTCAATCCAGAAGATTGTGGATAGTCTAGAATTGAACCTATTTCAAGGTTGAGGTGCATTTTTTTGGTTTCTTGGCGATTAAAGGAAATGAGGAGCAGATAGGAGAGTGGAGTTGAGGCATATCAGATATAATCAGATTGAATGGTGGAGTGAGCTCAAGGGGCTATATGGTCTACTCCTGCTCCTATTTCTTATGTTCTTATAATCTCTGCCTTAAGTTAGACATTTGACAAAGTTCCCTTTTTTTGTGACGATGTGCTTCAGGTGTAAGTTCCGCTTCTATCTCTGCTGGAGTGGAAATAGAATCCCGTGCTGTTGGCAGTAATTTGATTCATATAGTGGCCATCGAGCTAACAGACCTTCATCACAGTCTCATCTCTTCCTCCTAGTCTTTCTGCACAATTGGAGACACTTACATGATGCAACTCACTACCACCTTCCCAAGGGCAACGAGGGATGGGCAACAAATGCTGGCCCAGCCAGCAATGCCCACATCCCACAAGTGAATTGAAAAAAAACAATGGCCATAACCAAGAACTCCTTTTCTCCTAGCCCCTCTGAAAAAAAAAACTGCCCAATAATATGGAGCAACGTAGCACTCATTCTTTTTAGGTCGGAATTTCCAGAAAAAAACATTGATATAACGTTGAAGTCTTCGTACGTTGTTTCAAATTCGCCTTGAAGCAAGTCCACTTCAAGCCTGCAGCGGCAAGTGGACAGTTGAAGGTGATACACCTTTAAGTAGAGTCAATCCTCAGCAATTGCTTGTTTACTCCTGTTCAGCTGCTGGCTGTTAGGAGAGGTTATTAAATGAAGTGTTTGTCACTGAAATGGTGTGAGCATTGTTAATGTGTGCCAGCAGGCAATTTTGTTGTCAATCAGCCCCTTAACGATCCTCTGTCTGCAACTCCTTTTATCAAGGTGCTGCTTTGAACTTCACGTGCTGAGCCAGCATTGCAGCTGTATCCTGACTGCATCTTTACAGCCTGAGATATTCAGTCAAAATCACCTCTTTAAATGTCTCTGCTCAGCAAGGAAGAGGGAATTGACATAAAATCACTGGCATATCATTAGGTCTCTCAGAAGAATCATAAAATAATACAGCAAATAAGGAGGCCAGTTGACCCATTATGTTTCATATGGTTCTTTGAAAGAAATAAATCAAATGGGTCCTATATCCATGCTCTTTTCCTATAGCTCAGCAAATGGCTTTTGAAGAATGTTATCCAAATCCCTTTTGAACGTGCTTCCAGCACACTCTTAGTGCATTCCAGATCACAACTCGCTGCATAAATTAGTTTTCCTCAAGCCACTTGTGCTTATTTTGCAATTACCTTAACTCTATGTGCTCTGGTTACTGATTCTTCACCCACTAGAATGTGTGCTCCTTGAAATTCTCAATCTCCTCTATACCCTGGACCATGTACTTCAACCACTCCTCGTTGCTCAACATAGAGGCACTTTGTGTTATCTAGGACATGTAAATTATCCCACAGTCCCCACATGGCAAAGAAATTGCAGAAAATAGGTTTGAACTGTCACATCATTCTACTGTAATCTCTGTCTGTATATAAAATGCATTCCAATGTTCCTGCTTACTGTTTATGTTATTAATAACATATACTAGATTTTTATTTAATGTAATTTGGATCATTTTAATTTTGGCTTTACTTGGTTAATTTAAATGACATATCCTCAGATCTAATTATTTACTCTAATTGTTTACATAATTAACATTTTTTTTTCTTTACTTATTAACTTTGGTGTCTTGGTTTAAATTACTTATAGTCTCCTTCCCCAATTCCAATCTTGCCATTGTGTTTAGCAGATTTATGCAACAGTGCCTTCACTCAGCCCTATGCTTACAGCCTTTTGTGACAGGCACAATAGGAATATTACAAGATACATAGCCATTACCTAACTTGAGGGATATTCAAAGAGCACAAGTGTTCAATTCCATGATAACCCTCATAATCATTATCATTTTGGAATGCCTCAACACTGTGGATATCTGGTCAACCTCATTCCTCAGTAACCAGATTTGTCATGTAAAAGGGCAATTTAAATGCAATACTTTAGATCATCTAAATTTGCAACACAGTGTTCCAAAACACTTTTCCATTGCCACCCCATTTTGGGGCTGGAAAATTATTGCAACCCCTCAATTAAACCTGAGAGAGTAGAGGTGGGGAGTAATTGTACCAATTGGGTCTGTTAGAGCAATGGTATAACTGTGACAAGAGGAGTGGGTTGGTAAACAACTACCAATACTCCACCAGTCGCATCATTGGCATCAAGGTATTGATTCATTTACCAAAATGGCCAATTTATCCAGTCTTGATCTTGCTATTCTGAATAAAAGAGACTTTCCCCAGGTATCTTTTATATATATTCAAAATGTGTTATGAAAACAGCTGGCAACACTGGTTAACATCCAAATGATAATGTGGAATCAGAAATATATCTCTTTGATCTCAAACAGAAACACACTTAGACAACACAAAAGACAACAATCTCTGCAAAGTGGTGACATTTGAAAGTCAGTCCTGGCGAAGGGTTTCGGCCCGAAATGTTGACTTTCCTGCTCCTCAGATGCTGTCTGACCTGCTGTGTTCTTTCAACTTCACATTGATTGACTCTGACTCTGACTTCCAGCATCTGCAGTCCTTACTGTCTCCTAGAGAGAAGGCGTTTCATGCACCAATGGAGGGGTAAGAGCTTAAACATTGGAGGGAGATATGTGTGCAACAGCAGAGAACAGCCAATCAGATCACTTTGAGTGGAGAAAATTAATGTCCTACATTATTGCCTAGTCCTTCTGACCCAGGAGAAAGCATTGATCAGACTTGTGATCTCAGACTAGTTGAACAAAGTTTGCTGGTGTGCCGTCCTTTGCCAGTCTTCCAGGAAGAGGACTCCTCTCCTGTCCATCCACTGTAAACAAGGATCCCCATGTCCAACTCCAAGAAGTCTGGTGCCATCGTCCCTTCTCTGTTGATGCCCGTCACAGCCAAGCAGCACAGCCTGAAAGAGTAGCAGTACCGGAGGTGTGTAATGGCCTTCGAAAAATGGTGCCTTCCCAATGGTTGTCCAATGTAAGAACCCCAGTGAGTGGAGAGTTCCTCCACCCAACAGCACTATGTAAGATGGGAACAGAAATAAATTATGGTGCTCTTCACAAGAGCAGAGCCAGTATGTAAAGTAGCAGGTTTAGTAAGACATAATGAGGAAACTCACTGGGCCTTGCAGTGAGAATCACTCCACTAAACATGCACTTAGATTCAGCCCCAAGGCATTTGAAGGCAAAAGAGGTAACAAGATAGAGAAGGGGCATCGAGGCAATGGGTCGGACAGTACGTGGAAGTTCTCACTCTCTGTGTTAACAATTCAGGGAAAACCTACCAAAAGGACACTGGTTTTAGGAAAGTTTGGATAGTCTAGGTTTGTGTCCTTTGAAGTTTAAAAGAGAAACAGGTGATTTGGTTGAAATGTCTTAGATCCTGGGGGTAGTTATGAAGAGGATGTTTCTTGTGGCAGCATCTAAAAATAAGGGTTCACTCACTTAAAACAAAAATGAGGAAATTGTATCTCTCTGAGGAGCATGAGTCCTTGGAACTCTCTTCCTGCAAAGATGTTGGAAGCTGAGTCTTTGTGAACATTTTTAAAGCAGAGACGGATGGATTCTTGTTAAGCAAGATAGTGGAAAGTTATTAGTGGTAGGCGGGAATATAAATGTGAGGTTACAATTAGATCAGCCATGATCTTATTGAACGAAGCAACATCAGTGGGCTTAATTTCTGCTTGTACCTAATGTTCATATGAACAAATAGGCCATGCTGAAATATGAATTTGAAGAAAACTACAAAATAGAAGAACTTAAAAGTGAAGATTAGGCTAGACGGGGGAGGAGGAAAAAGTGGAAGCTAATGAGAAATTTAGAATTTCATGTTTTGTGTTCAGTTTAGAATTCAAGTGGCAAAGTTTTCAACGCTGTCTAATTTTGAAGATTGATAAGGAGAATATTTTTTAAAATCAAATTAAGAGATGACAAAGGCAAAAAATACTGATAAAGGCTACATTAAAGATGAGATAGACACGTAAGTAGACAGTATCACAGTGCTGGAAACAGACAGTCTTTGCAACAGTTGGAATGTAGTGTATTCAATCAGCTTGAATTAAACAAGCACATTGAGATCATCTAACATTAGGCTGAGTCTGAGAGGATGAGATGGGAATAGAGTTGGTTGCTAAATCATATTTTAGTAAGTGTTGCAGTGGACTGGCTATCTTATGAACAAAATGTATGCTATATTAAGGCAATTGATCTTAATTATTGTGTTCAACTTTATAAGGAATAAGATATTTACAAGATCACAAGTTCCACCCTTTGTTTAATGTGTCGATTTGTGAGCTTGTCTCCAGTTCATTACTATTGCATCACTTCAGAATTTTTTGTACAGATCTGTAATGATTACTGTAGCCTGGAATTTGCTTTAATGATATTAGCAACGTTTGACAACGTTTAGCAAGGACATTAGCTCATTTCAGACCAGACTCTCAGATGAATAATTAGCATTTTGCCAAGGTACCAAGGCACCTGTACTTTAGGACCATCATTGCCTTTGGGAGAGGAGAGAATCACTGTAGAATGTCAATGAGGGAAAAAAAAACTCAGCATGTTTGAACCTCAGAACAACCATCAGATGAACTGACAACCCAGTGGCACATTACATTGATATATCAATACAATATGCCACTGAGAAGGACTTAAGTTTAATTATTGATTCCAGCAAGCGAGTTCTAAATCTTTTTTAACCGATATTGAGAACGCTTCTTGGTAAGATAAAAGGCAAATTATTGAACTCATCAATGCAACTTATTCTTAAAACTTTTGCTGACCAGTTGCACACCTCAGAGAGCTATTAAAGCAGATTGTTGTTTCCACTCTTAATGGGTGAGCATGGCCATATCATTCATATAAAGAAGAAATGAATAAAACAGGAATAAAGAAAGTAATAACCAATGAAATATTGAGGAGGTATGGAAAACTTCGCAGCTAATTAAACTTTGCATTATGTAGATTAAGATAACACACGTCTGAACATTGCAATTAATTTAATATGAGATATTAGTTTTCATATATCACTTCAAGTGCTGTTCCGTTTTTCCCCTCTCTATCTAAATTACATGACAGTAATTCCTCTAATTAAAATAGGTGGGTTGGGATTTCCACTTAAAGAAAGAGATGCATCCTTTCGGGGAGGTTAGGCAGGAAGACCAATTAAGATCGCAGTTTGGAAGTATTGCTGTGAGTATCCCAATGGCTCAGCTAATTAAGGCAGCAAAGCTTTCTCATTGAGGATATCCTCCATTGTACTGTGTAGTACTACCACTGTGCTAAATGGGACAGCCTTTGGACAGATCAAGAAACTCAACTTGGATACCAGCTGTAGGCTGGTACTGTAGGCTTTTAGCACAGAAGAACTGTATTCACCACAATCTGTTAACTCATGGCATTGTCCACACTCAACCAACAACATCAAGCCAAGAGATCAACTCCTGGCAGGAGGACATGCCAGGAGTGGCACCAGCCATGCCTAAAAACGAGGTGTCAACCTGATGGATCTAAAAGAAATGGGATTATGCCTGTGCTAAATGGTGGAAACAACACATAAAAGACAGGGCTAACGGATCCCACAAATGTCAGATCAGATCCAAGCTCTGCAGTCCTTTCACAATTAGTCATGAATAATGCTAAATCATTAAACAACTAACAGGAGGAGCACTCTGCACAAATATTCTCAATGACTGCAGAGCCTAGCACCTCAATGTAAATAAACAAGACTGATTCATTTGAATCCATCTTCAGTCAGACGTGCTGAGGGGCTGTTCCATCTCAGCTTCTTCCTAAGCTCCCTAGCATCACAGATGCCAGTCTTTAGCCAATTCAATTCACTCAACATACAGTTGAAGATAATGGAAACTGCAGGGCCCTGACAATATTTTGGAAATTGCATTTCGGACTGCAGACTCTTTCAATACAGCTGCAACAGGAGCTTCTACCCAGCAATATGGAAAATTATCCTGTTACATCCTGTCCACAAAAAGCAGGACAAATCCTATCTGGCTAATTACTGCCTTTTGAATCTACCCTTCGTCATCCGCATAGTGAGGGAAGAGACAGTCTGCAGTGCTATCTAGTGACACCTACTCAACAATGACCTGCTCACTGATGCTTAGTTTTGAGTTCTGCCAGGGCCAATCAGTTTCTGACCTCAGTACAGCTCGGTCCTAAAATGGACAACAGAGCTGGCTGTGTTAAGAGTGGCTGACATCAAGGCTGCATTTTACCAACTACAACACCAAGGAGCTGTAGGAAAATTGATATAAATGGAAATTGGGGAGAAAATTCTCTGCTGGTTGGAGGCATACCTAGCATTAATAAAAAATGGTCGTGGTGATTGAAGATCAAACCTTTTAGCATAATTGCAGGAGTTCTTTAACGTAGGGTCCTTGGCCCAACCATTTTCAGCTGTTTCGTCAATGGCCTTCCCTCCATCATAAGGTCTGAAGTGGGGATGTTCACTGATGATTGCACTGTATTCAGCACCATTTTGACTCCTCAGACAGTGAAGCAGCTTGTACTCATTCAGCAAGACCTGGATGTTATCCAGGTTTGGGTTGACATGTAGCAAGTAACATTCATGCCAACAAAAGTGCCAGGGAGTGACCATCTCAAACAGCAGAGAATTTAACCATAGCTCCATTGATATTCAATGGCATTACTATTGCTAAATACCTTACCATCAAGATCCTAGGAGTTACTATTGACCAGAAACTGAACAGGACTTACTATATAAATACAATGGCTGCAACAGCAAGATAGAGGCTGGGAATTTTGTGATGTAACTTGGCTCCTGACTCACCAATGCTTATCCAATATCTACAAGATGCAAGCCAGCAATGTGATAGAATACTCTCCACTCGGCTGGATGAGTGCAGCTTAAATAACACTCAAGAACCTTGATTGGTACCACATAGAAAAATAGATTCCCTGCAATGCAGATAGAGGCCATTCGGCCCATCAAGCCTGTACTGACCCTCTGAACAGCATCCCACTCTTTCCCTGCAACCTCACATTTACCATAGCTAAACCACCTAATTTGCACCTCCCTAAACACTACAGGACAGTTTAGCATGCCAATCCACCTAATCTCCACATCCACCACCTTCCACATTCACTCCCTTCATACTGATGCACAGTGACAACACTGAGTACCATTTATGTTAATTCACCAATGTTTCTTTGACAGCACATTTCAAACTTATGATCTCTATCACTTAGGAGAACAAAGGCAGCAGCTGCATGAGAACATCAGCTCCTGCAAATTTCCCTTCAAAGCTCACACCATCCTGACTTGGAACTGTGTCATCATTCCTTCATTGTCACTGAGTCAAAATCCTGGAGTTTCCTCCTTAACAGCACTGTGGGTGTTCCTATACCCTAAGGAATATTGTGTTTCAAGAAAACAGCTCATCTTCTCTAAGCAATTAACAATGGACAACAAAAGTTGGCTTAGTCAGTGAAGCCCATGAATTAATAGTAAAGAATCACAGAAAATATACAACACAAACTCAAATTTGATGCCCTCTCCATGCCAAGTTAGCTATCTCAGTCTGGTTGAGATTAGAGCTTTCCCAGGTTTGAAGAGGACAAAATTGCCTAAAATCACCACCCGTCAATATCCATAAGAATACAAGAAATAGGAACAGAAGTAAACCGTTCCATTCCTCGAACTTGCTCCACCATTCAATGGGATAATGGCTGATCTGACATTTCTCACATCCACTTTCCTGCCCTGTCCCAATAACTTTTCAATCGCCGACTGATCAAGAATCTACCACAGCCACAAATATACATAAGGACTCTGCCTCCACAGGTCTCTGTTCTAAAGTCTCTCGACCCTTTGAGAGAAGATATTCCTCTTCATCTCAGTTTTAAATTGGCGCCCTTCATTCTGAGACTATACTCTCTAGTCCTAAATGCTCCCATGAGGGGAGACGTTCTGTCAGCATTTACCCTGTCAAGCCCTTTCAGGATTCTATACGTCTCATTTAGGTCACCTCTCACTGTTGTAACCTCCAATGTGTAGAGTCCCAGCTGGCTTAACCTTTCTTCATTAGATAAACCTGCTACTAGTGTGGATCTTGGTATTTTGATGAGAACAATATTACGCTGATTTGCTTTCTCCTTTGTTTGAACAGCTTCACAACCTGTTGATTCTTTCGGCTTGACTTGCCACTTCCCCTTTCCCTTTATCTTCACCCAACAACTTTATCTTGTACTCACCCTTTTGTAACATCTGCCCTTTTGATTTGGACATAATTATTGAAATAGTTGAGCAATAAGATATAACTACTGTTCTAATTATTGGCACCATTAAAAAGAATGCACTTGGTTTTGGAAATGTTTCAGATTGACTAAACCAATATAAAGTGTTACATGATCTATACCAGGGATATATTAACATTCATTCTTATTCCATAGGTTACTTGACCCTGTTACAGATAGATTTCTAACTATAGGCAGGGAAAATCTAACAATTCTTTCATGATCTGTAATAAACAATGGACACTGAATTAATTTTTTGGATATTTCTTTAACTTTGGTTATTGACATATTTCTGAATGAGATTATCTGAGCATCACATTTACTATGCATCCTTGTACAGATGCTGATTGAATTGTGATTATCGTAACACATGTTGTGCCGCCAATACACAATAGTTATAATGGTAAAAAAAAGCTGTTTCAATTATTTTTATTCATGGTGTCAAAAAATTCTTTTTGCTTTGCGCTTTAGATTGCATGACAGCTGGGTATGGACAGCAATATCTGGAATTAAAAAAAAAATTTTTTTTGTTTCTGTCTCAAAGGGATTGCACCGTGGGCGGCACGGTGGCACAGTGGTTAGCACTGCTGTCTCACAGCGCCAGAGACCCGGGTTCAATTCCCGCCTCAGGCGACTGACTGTGTGAAGTTTGCACGTTCTCCCCGTGTCTGCGTGGGTTTCCTCCGAGTGCTCCGGTTTCCTCCCACAGTCACAAAGATGTGCAGCCAGGTGAATTGGCCATGCTAAATTGCCCGTAGTGTTAGGTAAGGGGTAAACGTAGGGGTATGTGTGGGTTGAGCTTCGGCGGGTCGGTGTGGACTTGTTGGGCCGAAGGGCCTGTTTCCACACTGTAATGTAATGTAAAATGTTCTGAAAACTCTGTCAGTGCCCCATCCCCATTCCTGACACCATTGTGATTGTCTCACCCACCACACTTTTAAGCTTGACGTCCAACCCAACTCTGAGAAAGAGTGAGCAGATTTTGAACACCTTACCACCCTACCCCTATTGGTGAGGTTTGGAGATCCTTAAATGCCAGCAATTGCTGACATTATTTCAATTGAACACGCTCATCAATAGGTTTTAGGCCTTTCATTTAAACATGGAAGGGCAGTTCATGCACACTGGTAATCACAATTCATGCAGCATCTGAAAAGAATGGAAATAAACAGCCTGAAGTATTGCTACTGGCAATAATGGGATTAATTCAGCAAGGTGTTTTTTTCTCTCTGTCTTCATCTTTCTACAGTTTCCAGATTTTTTTCTCAGTTTATCTTAGCAAAGCCTTTGAGACAGAAAAAGGCAATATAACAGTAATAATATCCTTAGGGTACAGAATGATGCATCCTTAGTTTGTGCTCAAAAATCCTTTAAAATTTGTCCACTAAGTATTTTATCCTATTTACTTAAAACAAAACCATATCAAGGCAAATTTTCAAATTTGTAGCACTGTAATTTGAATACATTTTTGTGATATATTGAGTGCCATTTGAGGAGTTTTGAACAAAAATCATTTATTTGCATAAAATTTCTGAACAGTTTCATTACCCATAGCCATTTTCATGATTGAAGAACTCTTCCTTACTCTGCACAATGCCTATTGAACTAAATAAGTGCTTATATTCCTTAGTATTCAGCAGAGTAAAATGTATTCGATGGTGTGCATTGTGTGCCCTTTGTGAATGTGATCAAGGGTATACAGAAAGCATCAGTTTAAAGAAAGAACATGCACTTATATCAGACCTTATGACATCCTCAGGCTGTCTCAAAGCACTTAACAACCAATGGACTAATTTTGAAGTGCAGTAACTGTATTTGTGTGAGGATTCCGGTAAGGCTGATTCTGCATTCTTATTTCCACTCAGTGCTCTCCCTTTTACTCTTGAAGGCTGTGATTCATGCTGAGCTGTAGTTTCATGTATGTTGGCAGTCCTGTGCTATTTCACTCAAGTAGACAGTCTTCTTGGGTGACTTTTAATATTAAGTGCTGATTGATTCATCGATTGGAGGGGCAGATGCAAGTGTGGTACCAAGATTTACAATTTGCTCCTGCCTTTTTTTATAATTGTAACAAGTATCCCCACAGTATATAAGTCTGGCTGCGTAAAAGGAAGCTTTGCTTCATATCATGCCATATTACTTTACATGCAATGAGTTACTTTGACTTGTAATACTGGTGTAAAAAAAGTGGTACTTTTCAAACATGATCCCATAAGCAGTCACAAGGCAAATTTACAAAATTATCGGTTTGTGGTGATGTTAATTGATTAAGATAAGTTAATGAGGAAATATACTTTAAGGGATTTTAATATTCAACTGAGAAACCGAAAGAGTTTGAAGTAGATGAGGTACAGCTTTTTTAGGGTTATGTAATTCTCCCTCAGTATTGTGTCATTGTAGATGCTCTATGTTCTATGTTCTATATTGGCTATAACCTTCGAACTCATGAGAGTTCTGTCTACTGAGACAACCCAAAATCTACAATGCATCCTGGCCAACTATGCACTGTATTAAATTTGCATTAGCACATAGCGTCATGGAGTTGTACAATAGGGACACAGACCCTTCTGTCCAATTCGCCCACACCTACCAGCTATCCTAAACTAATCTCATCTTACTTGCCAGAATTTGGACTATATCCCTCTAAACCGTTCCTATTCATGTACCCATCCAGATGCTTTTAAATGTTGTAATTGTACCTACCTCCACTATTTCCTGTAGCAGCTTATTCCATACAAGCACCATCTTCTGTGTGGAAACGTCGTCTCACAGGTCTCTTTTAAATCTTTCCCATCTCACCTTAAACCTATGATGCCTAGTTTTGGTCTTCCCTACATTGGGGAAAGGACCTTCCCTATTTACCCTATCCATGCCCCTCATGATTTTATAAATTTCTATAAGGTCACCCCTCAGTCTCCAACGCTCCAGGGAAAAACAGCCCTAAACTATTCAGCCACTCCTTACAGCTTAAACTCTCCAATCCCAGCAACATCCTTGTGAGTCTTTTTCTGAATTTCTTTAACTTTAACAACATCTTTCCTATAGCTGGGAGACCCAGATTGAATTCGGTATGATAAAAGTGGCCTTAACAACATCCTGTGCAGCCACAACATAATCTCCCAACTCTTATACTGACCAATTAGGGCAAGTGTTGCCTTCTCCACCACACTGTCTACCTGTGAATCCACTTTCAAGGAACTATGCATTTGCACCCCAAAGGTCCCTTTGTTTAGCAACACTCCCAGGACCCTACCATTTACTGTATGGATCCCGCCCTGATTTGCCTTGGCAAAATGCAGCATCATATGTTTATCTAAATTAAACTCCACCTGCCACTTCTCAGCCCATAGGATCAAGGTCCCATTGTACTCCTGTTATAAGCTTCTTCACTGTCCACAACCTCCAATTTTAGTGTCATCAACAAAATTACTAACCATTCCTCCTATATTCACATCCAAATCATTTATATAAATGACAAAAAGCAGCAGACCCAGCACAGATCCTTGCGACTTCCTGCTGGCGACAGACCTCCAGTCTGAAAAACATCCCTCCACTGCCACCCTCTTTTTTTCCTATTTTCAAGCCAATTTTGTATTCAATTAGCTAACTCCCCTGGATTCCATGTGATCTAACCTTGCTAACCAGTCTATCATGCAGAACCTTGTCGAACGTCTTTGCTGAAGTCCATTTAGACAATGTCTACCACTCTGCCTACATCAATTTTCTTTGTCACTTCTTCAAAAAAACTCAATCAAGTTAGTGAGACATTATTTCACACACACAAAGCCATGTTAACTCTCCCTAATCAGTTCTTGCCTTTCCAAATACATGTAAATCCTGTCTCTCAGAATCCCCTTCAACAACCGACACAAAGTTCACTGGTCTATAGTTCTCTGGCTTTCCCTTACCACCTTTCTGAAATAATTACACCACATTCGCCAACCTCCAGTTCCCAGCTTCCCAGCTTCCCACAAAATTTCTGGGATACACCTGATCAGGTCCTAGGGATCCACCTTAAAGACATCCAGCACTACCTCTTCTGTAAGTTTAGTATCTCACCTATCTCCTGTGGTTCCACATTATATTATCTTCTAGTATTATTCAAATACATGTGCACAAGTTCGGCATCTCATTTTTTTAATCTTCAAGAATCTTGAGAACATCTGTACATGTATTTAATCTGTTTTAATTAAGCCAGCACTGAATGTAATGCTCGGTTAATTTGAAAAAGCTCCTGGGAAGGTATCTTTGACTTGATTAATTTTTATTAATATTGCAAAGAATTCTACCTTATTGGTATATTATGGTTTAAGAATTGAATTCTGGAAGTGATAGAAATGTATCAGACAGTGTTTTGTGCAAGGCTATATTGTTATTTATGAAATGAAAACAATACATGAGTAGAGCTTGGTCATTTTTTGGTCTTTGTGTAGAAAGGCTTTGAATTAATCATTATACGTATAACCCTTGCATATCTCATGGATGTGATTGTAAAGCATTATGAGTTACATATTCCATAACCTTTCACAATATATTTGACATTTCTCAGATTAATGTAAGAAGTTACATATGAAAGTGTGGATGAGGCAGTGGCTTCAAACCTTTTTCTTTAGACGTCTGGGTACAAATAAGTCCAGATTGTGGAGAGCATTTGTGTTTCTTCTGTTGGTTGTGAAGGTCTCAAGGAAATAATTTGGGTAAGTGCTAATCTAGATTCAGTAGGTTAAAGAGCACAAAGCTGACCACATTACTAATATTAGCAAGTTTTGAGAAGATTTGTAGCTCAAGTTGATATTCTGAATGCAAGTTTGCTTGCTGAGCTGGAAGGTTCGTTTTCATGAAAACAAACCTTCCAGCTCAGCGAGCAAGCTTATATCCACATTACTAATTTGTACAGTGTTTTCAGGAAGATCAGAATTGAAGGACAAATAATGGAGATGGGAATAGTACTGTAATTTTGTGATTGCAAAGAAGACATTTTTGGAGTAATGTGGACTATTATCTAATTGCTAACATATGCCCATATATGATTAACATTCTAGATAGCTCTTGTTGGAACTGTAAGAGGATGAATGGTAAGTTTGCCTTTTCAACAGCAATAAGCCTTAATGTCCACAAATAATATAAATATAAAGATTTTAAAGAACCCAGCAGAACATCAACATTTTGGTCACATGAATTCACTTAGGTCTATTGCAGCTTCACTTTGAAATCTCAACAAAACGTTTGTATTCGCAGTCTCTTTTGTACTGACAAGTACTGGCAATGTTGGGAGTGCAACTTGTTGAATAAAGTGGGTGACAATGTTAATCATAATACTGAAAGTTTTGCTCAATTACTTTCATGTATTTTGTCCCATCTGGTTATAATTTGTCTGACATCTTGGCCAGTGCACATTATCTATCAAAAGGAGTCATTTTATTGGAACAAATGACCTTTCATGACATTTGAAGCAGTAATTGTATAGGGATTAGGTCTGACGCGCTCTATGAAGCATTATTCTGTATCAATTATTTCAAAGAACAATCTATACAAAAGAGTTGATATGGAATAAGTGAAAGATTGTAATCATTCACAACTTCAATGATATAAATGCTTGTTATTGTAAAATAGGTTTCTTTCAAACCTCTAAACTCGAGGCTTATCTGGAGTAGAGCAAACTGCACACAACCATAGGGCACAGTGTCACTATGCTTACAAATCTGGAATAATTCTGAAGGATGCCTGATTGTTGTCATATGGTGTCTGGCAATTCAAACACTCAGTGAGGACAAGATCAAAGTTGATTGCGATTTGCCCTTCTTTTCCCACAATAGACAAAGAACCAATACATTTACAATCATGGCTACATGTGTTGACTAAAGAAAGATACTAAAGAAGTCTATAAGTGTCCACATGACCAGTTTCCAACATCAGTTATGAACAGATGAAGTGAGAGGAAACTTCCAACTCTTCTGAGCTCTCTAAACAAAGTCTTATTTTGCTCTTCTGATCTAAAGCTTACTGAAGATTGTTTATCTTGTTTATCCAAATTATATTGTCAAGGTACCTTGTGAAATCATATAAAAAAAACTAAGCATTATTTTCAGGTTCAGGTATAAAATATAGTTAACTATTAAAACATGCATGCAAATCGACACCAGGGGCTAACAATTAGGAAAACATGGAAACTTGGATGTGCTTCACATCATGAGATTTCGAATGTTAATGCAGATTAGTAAGAAATAATTTATAACAGATTTTCTAAATTGTAAAAAGGTTAACTTAGATAGAATGAGACAGAATCTAGCCAAACTAAAACGTGACCAAAGATTGGCAGGAAACCTGCAACTGACAAGTTGCAGGAAGAGATTTTTCAAGGACAGGTTTGCACATTCCAATATGAGGAAAAGCCCAAGCACCTTTGGTAATGAGGCAGCGAATGAAATATGATGAAATGCAAAAAAATAGCATGTATGATACTTATTCTTTTCATTCTTAAAGCAGGGACCAGACCAAATTCACTAAGTTGATAAGGGAAATGAATAGGGTAATAAAATTAGCAAAAAGAGATCATGAGATGAGAATAGCAGTCAACATGAAGGAAATCCAAAAATATTCAACTGGAATGTAAATAGTAATTGGGCAGCAAGAGGTGGTATGAGTCTTATTTGGGAAGCAAAAGGGTTATACTTAGAAGCACAGAGCAAGGTTAGAATATTTAATGGTTGCTTTGTATGAGCATTTACTTTAAAAAATGCTAGTTGTGGAGCTAATGAATCAAATTTCAAAATTTGCTGATGGTACCAAACTTGAAGGTGTGGCAGTCAGTCACTGTTACAACAAATGATTGCAGCAGGACTTGAGTAGTCTTGCATAATGGGCAGACAAATGAAAGATGGAATTCAATACAGAGAATCTGAGGTGGTGTATTTTTTGCAGAAGTGATAGGGAGAGATAATATAGATTTAATAGCATGGTTCTGAAAGGGAACAGTGGGATTTTGAGTTTGATACAATTGAACTTTTAAAGGTGGCAGGATATATTATGAGAGTTGTTAGTAAAGCTTTTGGGGCTTTGAGCTTCATAAATAGAGGTATTGAGTACAAAAGCAGGGAAATTGTGCTGAACACTTATAAAGCTTTGGTTAGATCACAACAACTGTTGTACCTCGTTCTGATTTACACATGTTAGGAAGGATGTGAATATTTTTGAGAGGGTGCAGACATGTTTTACCAGAATAGCTGCAGGGATGAAAGATTTTCACTCCACAGTTAGGTTGGTAGAAGTTAGAGTTGCTCAATTTGAACTGAAAGAGATTGCAAGAAGATTTGATAAATGTGTGAATAGATAGTTTTAGATATACTTGTCAAAATGAAACTGTACCCATTAGCTGCTGGACTATAGGACACCTTTTCAAAGTTTTGGATATAAGATGGAATGGGGTTTAGGAAAAGAAAATTTTCATGTGATAGATAATGAACTAAAACTTGCTATCTACAAGATAGACGTAAGTGGAGATAATTATGGATTTCAGAAGGAAACTTGATGTGCACTTGACGTAAATAATTTTTCGGAACTCTTGGAATGATGCCATTTCTTTATATTAACTGGAATGCTGTATAGAGAATGAACATGGATCTAATGGGCTGAATAGCCTCCTATACTATAATGACATATAAATTCTAGGCACTTCTGGATCAATATAATTGACATCAAATGTACTACTTCCACCATAACTTTGCTACTTGAGATGAAATCATTTTGTACATGATTTCGATCCTCCACAACCACCTGATGAAGGAGCAGCGCTCCAAAAGCTAGTGCTTCCAAATAAACCTGTTGGACTATAACCTGGTGTTTTGTGATCTTTTAATTTCATTTTGTACAGACCACAAATAATAAATACTGACCAGTCTGCAACATCCACATCCCAGAAGAATGCCAATTTAATGTCTGCATGGTGACAGTGGGTACAGGTGTATTTGAGGCAGTTGGGATAGGTGACAATGTTTTGCTGACCTTTTGTTCAAAGCCATGTAGAATGCATTGAGCCTGTCGAGTAGGGATGTACCGTACTGTTGCCTGCGATTCTATTCGATTTCGTTTTGTAGCCTGTTACTTTGTGCGTGACTTACCACAAATGATGAGTCTTTTCGGAAGTGGTCAGATCAGTAAGTCATAAGCAGAATAAAGTATACATGTACACATTTCTTGATCATATGGTGTAAGCAAATAACTAGGTATAGTTTTACCATGAGCCATTTTATACTGAATTAGTAAAATTGGTCATTTTTATTCTTGTACTCACAGATGAAATTGTATTATTATGCAAACATAGCAGCAAAGGAGAAATGAGCCATCGAGGAAGGAATAATCCTCTTTGCCAAATTACTAACGGTTTGATCTGTCATGAGAAAGCCAGGAGGATTTACAATTTGCTGGATGGAATCTTATTAGCAAGAACCAGGAACTAAAATTCCTCCAGGAATTGTAGCTTGTCTTGCTGGAGCCCGTATGATTTATTAAAAAAATCCTACAGTTCTATAAAGCCAGGGTATTTTATTGAGGGAAGTTCAGCCGATTGTGACACGATTATGCTGAATTACTACATCATCTGCTCCAGCAATGGCACATAAGTGACAAGGTGACAGTTTGATGTACTGAGTAGGGATAAAGGTAACCCCAGAAAGCTACTGGCCACATACAAACAAAATAGTGGTGAAAAGGTTGAAAACCCAAGCTGTTGAAGTTACCTGTACAGTGAACAGCAAAAATAGGCCTTTGAAGGTAAAACTAATAATTTTACAGTAATCAAGGATTGAACTTATACATTTATAGAAGGAACTTGAAATTAAGATTTTTTTTTATACTGCAACTGTTTTGATGGTCTGTAAACTTATTGTCATTTTTCAGTTAGATGTTGTGCCTCGTTTAGAAGTATGGTTCAGGAACTTCAAGCAGTCCATATCTTGCACATTTTTCTGTGAGATTTTCGTGTTTCATCCATTGAATGAATGGGGAAGATTATTATTAATCACCAGCCTACACTTTAAATGTCATTGGACAGAGCTTTTATGTATTGTATTTTATGAGAAGGGTGCTTTCTCTTCTTACCAGATAGTGCATTTTCACTTTGAAAGTAGATTTGATAAAGTTTACACAAAAGTTTATGATTCAAGTTTAAAGCAGTGAGGCTGTGGACTTTAGCTTGGAAATGAACGAGGAATTGTTTGAATGGCAGGAAGTATTTGCGCACGTTGGAGGAATTCAGTTGAGGGACAATGGATCTTGGATAGACAGTGCAGAGATCCAGAAAAATAGTTTAATAGGTAGACTAAGGTCAATGTGGTTTAATGTAGACAACCATAACGTATTACCCACTGGAAAGAAAACATACAGACTGAAAGCTGATGTTGAACGAAATATATGAACATTAGAAGATGTCCTACATACCATGTAAAACTAGAGCAACAATCATGCTTTAATTGTATAGTGGACCACACGTTGTGCTCTGTGTTCAGTACTGTTCAGAAAAGCAAGGGACGTTGTCAAACTTTAGGGGCAGTGTAGAAAAAAAGTCAACAAAGTTTGATCAATTTTAACATGGTAAAGCATTCCAGCAGTTTAATTTTTAAAGGCTGATGTTTATCATTGTGGGCTTCAGCTATGATGAGAAACTAATGCAATTTGAATTTTTCAGCCTATGCAGGATATAACTGAGATATGATCTTTAAACAGTTAAGAAAATAAGAACAGTATTAGCTCAGAGTATTAAATTAATCTGAAAATAAGACAAGGGAAAACAGATTCGTACGAGTGAAAGACAAATTAAATCTAATTTAATGATTTCTTTTCCCAATAAGATCAGAAAAGAAAATACAGGGGAGTTTTCCAGGTAAGGGAAGCAGTTTTGTATGTAGGACGATGTTATACAAATTAAGAGTGACATCTTTCCAGGTGATACTCAGAGTGCATTGAGTTTTGCTGAGACTTGGCTGAGTCTTTCTAAAACCATACAAAGCACCTGTTAGATCACAGCTGAAATACTGCAAACAGTTTTGATTCCATATCTAAGGAAAGATATGCTTCCATTGGACGTAGTCCAGAGAAGGTTCATTAGGTTGACCCCAATTTTGGAAGGGTTTCCTTAGGAAGAGAAACTGCATAGGTTAGGCTGAGACTCAGAATTTAGAAGAATGAGAGGCTATGTTATTGAAATATACAAAATTCTTAGGGAAGGTAACAGATAGCTGCTACGATTAACCAAGGAGGTGAGTAAAAAGCCATAGCTGCGAGGGCACTAGAGTGACAGACACACGTAGCAGCTTGGTAAAAACAATGACTGCAGATGCTGGAAACCAGATTCTGGATCAATGGTGCTGGAAGAGCACAGCAGTTCAGGCAGCATCCGAGGAGCAGCTTTCCCAAGCCTTCACTGTACTCCTGTGTTTGTCACAGTGGGACACATCCATGCATTGTTGAGCCATTGTGGCCCCTGTTGTGATCCTTTTACTTAGAAATACTTCCTTTTCGAGAAGGAAGTTCATCCTGCCTAACTGAACAGGAAACCCAAAATTGGAATAACATGGTTCCACAATAAAACAAACTTGGGGAAAGTCCACTGACGGGGGACAGCAGATTCTTGCATTTATAAGTTTAGTATGGATGAAATCTCTGAGAAATTCCATCTATTTGCTTATTTTAGGTTGAATACAATTCATGTTAGGAGAAAGTGAGGACTACAGATGCTGGAGGTCAGAGCTGAAAAATGTGTTGCTGGAAAAGTGCAGCAGGTCAGGCAGTATCCAAGGAGCAGGAGAATCGACTTTTCGGACGTAAGCCCTACTTCAGGAATGAGGAAAGTGTGCCAAACAGGCTAAGATAAAAGATAGAGAGGAGAGACTTGAGAAGGGGCGTTGGGAATGCGATAGGTGGAAGGAGGTTAAAGTGAGGGTGATCGGCTGGAGAGGGGGTGGGGGCGGAGAGGTCGGGAAGAAGATTGCAGGTCAAGAAGGCGGTGCTGAGTCCTAGAATTGGGACTGAGATAAGGTGGGGGGAGGGGAAATGAGAAAGCTGGATAAATCTGCATTCATCCCTTGTGGTTGGAGGGTTCCTAGACGGAAGATGAGGGGCTCTTCCTCCAGGCGTCGTGTTGCCATGGTCTAGCGATGGAGGAGGCCAAGGATCTGCATGTCCTTGGCGGAGTGGGTGGGGGAGTTAAAGTGTTCAGCCATGGGGCGGTTGGGTTGGTTGGTGCGGGTGTCCCAGAGGTGTTCTCTGAAATGTTCTGCAAGTAGGCAGCCTGTCTCCCCAATGTAGAGGCCACATCGGGTGCCGCGGATGCAGTAAATGATGTGTGTGGAGGTGCAGGTGAATTTGTGATGGATATGGAAGGATCCTTTGGGGCTTTGGAGGGAAGTGAGGGGGGAGGTGTGGGTGCAAGTTTTGCATTTCTTGCAGTTGCAAGGGAAGGTGCCGGGAGTGGAGGTTGGGTTGGTGGGGGGCGTGGACCTGATGAGGGAGTCGCGGAGGGAGTGGTCTTTCCGGAACGCTGATAGGGGAGGGGAGGGAAATATATCCCTGGTGGTGGGGTCTGTTTGGAGGTGGCGGAAATGACGAAGGATGATACGATGTATGTGGAGGTTGGTGGGCTGGTAGGTGAGGACCAGTGGGGTTCTGTCCTGGTGGCGATTGGAGGGGCAGTGTTCAAGGGCAGAGGAGCGGGAAGCGGAGGAGATGCGGTGGAGAGCATCGTCAACCACGTCTGAGGGGAAATTGCGGTCTTTGAAGAAAGAGGCCATCTGGGTTGTTCGGTATTGGAATTGGTCCTCCTGGGAGCAGATGCGGCGGAGGCGAAGGAATTGGGAATATGGGATGGCATTTTTACAGGGGGCAGGGCGGGAGGAGGTGTAATCTAGGTAGCTGTGGGATTCGGTCGGTTTATAGTAGATGTCCGTGTTGAGTCGTTTGCCTGAGATAGAAATGGAGAGGTCTAGGAAGGGGAAGGAGGAGTCTGAGACAGTCCAGGTAAATTTGAGGTGGAAGGTGTTGGTAAAGTGGATGAACTGTTCAACCTCTTCGTGGGAGCACGAGGTAGCGCCGATACAGTCATCAATGTAGTGGAGGAAAAGGTAGGGGGTGGTGCCAGTGTAGCTGCGGAAGATGGACTGTTCCACATATCCGACGAAGAGGCAGGCATAGCTGGGGCACCAACCAACCCAACCGCCCCGTGGCGGAACACTTTAACTCCCCCTCCCAATCCACCAAGGACATGCAGGTCCTTGGCCTCCTCCATCGCCAGACCTTGGCAACACGATGCCTGGAGGAAGAGCGCCTCATCTTCCGCCTAGGAACACTCCAACCACAAGGGATGAACTCAATTTTCTCCAGCTTCCTCATTTCTCCTCCCCCCACTTTATCTCAGTCCCAACCCTCGGACTCAGCACCGCCTTCTTGACCTGCAATCTTCTTCCCAACCTCTCCACCCCCACCCCCTCTCTGGCCGATCACTCTCACCTTAACCTCCTTCCACCTATCGCATTCCCAACACCTCCCTACCTTTTATCTTAGCCTGCTTGGCACACCTTCCTCATTCCTGAAGAAGGGCTTATGCCCGATACGTCGATTCTCCTGCTCCTGGGATGCTGCCTGACTTGCTGCGCTTTTCCAGCAACACATTTTACAGCTACAATTCATGTTAGAAATACAATTTATTTCCCCACATCAAACAAGGCTTTTCAATTTACCATTACCTCAGTGGAAATTGGCAAATTCATTGGAGATTGAACCCAGAACCATCAGGCCTGTACAACATTACTTGCCGCCTTATTCACTTATCTGTCAATAAATAAAAATTTTCACGAGCTGAAACAGTCTGCTGGAAATCAGCATCTCAGCCAAAAGTAACTTTCAACTTTGATGCTCAGAATACTTACATGAAATCCAGAAGAAGTAAGGGAATTATTGGTGATGTTAAGCGAAAGTTTTGTACTTGGGAGTTAAAAACAGAGCTCATGGCAATCATAGAGTTGATGAAAAAAATACCCTCATGGTTTGTTTTATTTACATTAAAGCTTGTAGGCTGCAGCCTACAAATTTGGCTGACATCTGGTATACTTGAAAAAGGATTTTGGATTTATTTTCAAGTATTTTGGCATTATAGAGAGAAAAGCATTTCTTTGCTCATTTAATGACTAAGATACACATCTCTAGCCATTAGTTTAAATCCAGAGCAAGGCCTTTCTTGTCAGTATAGCACTGAGATCTAATAAAAACATATACCAGATATAAAATATCTTGTATCATCCTTTGGTTTGAAAATCTCATGAGAGGTCTCTTTATACGAGATAAAAGCGCTATGTATCAGATTAGATTTTATGGATTTAATCTGCAGATATTAAATATCAAACCATTTTGTAATCTCATCCTCCTTTGCACTTGAAGCTTTCACTCTTGTTTTTTTTTTGCAAAATTCATAATGTAATAAAAATATGTTTGTCAGTCTCAAACTTCCATCAGTGTAATGTATCCTCATCTTGTACAGATTTTACTATACATTGAGCACACAACTTCTAAAGTGCTTTTTCCTGTTGATATAGGCACAATGTGGCTTATTATATGCACTTAATATGCTTCAAGCTGAAGAAAAGTTGACAATGGCAGGATATAATTATCACAGTTTCTGCTACAGCCCAATCTTCTAGGTTGGAGATAGGGCTAACTTCATTACAACATGCATATTATTGTTGTGTCTATACTTATGAGGCTCAAGTGATGATAAGATTCCGTTTAGATGCAGCGTGCCCCATGTTCCCAAAAAGCATCAAAATTGCTGTTCAAGCTCACAACTAATGCTTGGTCATTTGGATAAGGTTGTAAGGAGTTATGCAACCAATGAGCAATGTCTAAACCAGCATTTGGAGATGAATGTAAGAAATTTGAAGATAAAGACAAGGAAAATGCATGGGTAATTTAAGATGCTTCAATGTTGTTTCTGTGGTGTATTGTTGCATCCTGACAGTCAATCTTGTGTAGCTGGCAGTGGTTGGGAAGCCTCAATCAAAACCTTACTGTTGTTAAGACATGTGCAAAGCCTGCTCAAGCCATATCAGGGCTTGACAGCAATATTAAAGCAAATTTGAACAGTCATATTTAATCTTGTCATCTTTTTTCTTCTTCCTGTCTTGAGATGCCAACCTCCTGCTAAAAGTGCAATTCTTTGGATCCCAGTTGTCTTTCCAGAACTGAAGCAATTATTCATCTATTTCTTCATTGATGCTTTAAACAACCAATTGAAACAGTTATATTCCACTGTCTCCAAGAAGGCAGCAGTAAGGCTGCACTAATCGGCTCGCATATTTTGTATTGAACCATTAATAGTACTTTGTACTGTAACATTTAAGATGAATTGAAGACAGATATGTTCTTAAGGTTAAAGCATTTAGGCCTTGTGCTGTGCATATTAGAAATTTATTAGTTCTAAAATCCCAAAGGTTGGCCATTAAAAGAAATGCAGTTATTTTAGTACCTTGTTTGTTTGAATTTGAAATCAAAATATAAATAGCTTACTATTGTTTGAGTTCATTTATGACATGAAAATTCATAACTTAAATCCATGTTTTACCTTTGAGTAGTCCTTGTCACCCTCATTTGAACATGTTGCCCTTAAGAATGATGTGTTCCCTATTGCAATGCATGTTCCATAGTAACTTGTAAATGGTTCAGAAGACAGTACAAAATATTAAAGTTCAAGCTTCCAGTAGTTTTCGATTCAGAGATCTCACAACTAAGAATTGATCTAATATATGCAGACTTCTAAAACTTAATTGTTACAAAGGAAAGTGATACACAATATTCTTTTGAACAATTTAATTGAAAAATGCAAAAAGGCTACATTATACTGAAAACTCTTTTGTCTGAAACAATGGCAAGTTGTTAAGCTATTCAATTAGTGAAATAATTTAAGACCCTATCTCCAAAGTCGTTTGCTGGGGTTCTTACAACAAAAGGCTTACATTTCAGTCTAGACTGACATGAGTTCAATTTGATTGGAGCTAAGGCAGCTAACCCTGAAAGAGTGTGCAAGCTGTGACCCCATCAAGTCTCGCCGGGGCCGTGATCACTTGCCCCAACCCCAACTTCAACCCTGGGAAATTGTGGGTTGCAATTTTGACAACAGCATGTAGTTTTCAATGACCACACAATGTGTGTTACTTAGGTTTTTGTCTTTTTCCTGCTTTCAATGATGCCAGGTCACTGTACCCAACTTCAGATCCTCACTTCCCCTTACACACCATACTGTCACGCTCCCTTGGCCCTCTGATGGAGTGAACCTTCATGGAACGTGATGGCTGAAGATGGCCATTGAGCGTCAGTAACTTTTTCAATTTAAGGATTATAAAAATCCAAACTTGTCTAGCACTGACACGTACAGTTTCTCCTGAGGCTATTTAATAGTGCCCACGAGTTACACTTTCTTTTTCTAACTCGAGGAGATGAAGAGCAAATGTAGCAATGCCATTACTGTTCACCCCAGCTAAGATTAGTTAATCTGGTAGCAATCAAAGGATTGTAAATGTTACACAATTGCTCTAAAATGGGGAGAAGGATTATTCTGATAATTTAAGACCAGTCAGTTCAGTTGCTGGTGAGTAAGCTTTTAGTAAAAAAAGAGAAAAATAAAATAGGTAGAGAGGGGGGGATGAGATTCTGAAATATATTGAGCATAATTTTCTAGCTTTTTTTTATTTTCAACCCAACGTAGGAGGCATTTCTCAATCTGGTGACTCAAGATTTTCAAATGTCGTTCAGGGTGATTATAGTACTATAAGATTTAGTCATAAAGTCATAGAGATATACAGCCCTTCGGTCCAACTCGTCCATGCTGACCAGATATCCCAACCTAATCTAGTCCCACTTGCCAGGACCCGGCCTATAGCCCTCTAATCCCTTCCTATTCATATACCCATCCAGATGCCTTTTAAATGTTGCAATTGTACCAGTCTCCACTACTTCTTCTGGCAGCTCACTCCATGCACGCAACACCCTCTATGTGGAAAGGTTGCCCCTTAGATCTTCTTTATATCTTTCCCCTCTCACTCAAAATCTATGCCCTCTAGTTCTGGACTCCCCCACCCCAGGGAAAAGACTTTGTCTATTTCTCCTATCCATGCTCCTCATGATTTTATAAACCTCTATGAGGTCACCCCTCAGCCTCCGACACTCCAGGAAAAACAGCCCCAGCTTATTCAGCCTCTCCCTGTAGCTCAAATCCTCCAACCCTGGCAACATTCTTGTAAATCTTTTCTGTACCTTTTCAAGTTTCACAGCATCCTTCCTATAGGAAGGAGACCAGATTGCATG
Source organism: Chiloscyllium plagiosum (assembly GCF_037043375.1). Lineage (NCBI taxonomy): Eukaryota > Metazoa > Chordata > Chondrichthyes > Orectolobiformes > Hemiscylliidae > Chiloscyllium > Chiloscyllium plagiosum. The sequence continues at coordinate 62,931,873 of NW_028270149.1, forward strand.
CAATATTCCAAAAGTGGCCTAACCAATGTCCCGTACAGCTGCAACATGACCTCCCAACTCCTGTACTCAGTACTCTGACCAATAAAGGAAAGCATATCAAAAGCCTTCTTCACTGCCCTATCTACCTGTAAATTTACTTTCAAGGAGGTCAAGAAGCAGAGTAAAAAGAATTAATTGGGGGAAGGTCACTTACAGTGGGGTGGGCCAGATCAGGCCCAGGTAAATTGGGTTGAAAGAAGACTTTGAAGAACTTTGAGCCCATTTACTGTGGAGTTTTTGTTTGGGTATGGCCAAGGTGTGTTCCTATGAGGGACAATAGTAGGACTTCACGAAGAAGATACTGTTAAAACTATAGTGCAAAACCGGTCATTGTTGGCCCAAAGATTGATAGAGAGGAGGCATTAGAAATGCTGGCTGTTATTCATGAAGCAGGATTGCATCATTGATTCCAAGGATATTGAGGGAAGTAAGTGCAGAAGTTGCAGTAGCACTGGCTATCAGAAGAACAATGAGAGACAATGCAAAATAAAGATGCAATCCTATCAGGCAAGCCATAAGCAGAAGCTACGTATGATCACAAATCATTCGCATTGGCAGAGCAGTTTGACAAAGTACTTAATAAGGCCTGAGGGAGTCTTGGCTTTTCAGGCAGAAGCATAAAATACAAAAGTAAGGAAGTTATCATGTATCTTTGTAAGATGTTTGGTGTCAACTGAGGTACTGTCATCCATTTTGGGTACCAATCCTTCAGAAGGATGTGAAGGCACAAGAGATAATGCAAACAAGATTGGTGAGAGTAGTTTGAGGGATAATTCCATTCATGTGGATAGATTGGAGAATTTGGGACTGTTTCCTTTGGGAAATGAATATTGAGAAGGGAACCAAAAGCAACATGAGATAAACCATTTTATACACCAAGTAAGTCAATGAATTGCGGATGTTCGAGATCTGAAACAAAAGCAGAAATTGCTGGTGAAACTCAGCACATCTGGCAGTATCTGTAGAAAGAAAGCAGAATTCATGTTTTGAGTCTGATAACTTCATCAAAGCTGTTCTGATGTTTAATTTCACTGCAAAATGCTCTGATATGCAAAGAGGCCTATAGAGTAGCAAAATATTGTGAAATGCCTTTAATAGTGAATGACTTTAATAGAGTTGATTCAGTGTTCCATCCGTCTCTAATAAGAGTCATTAACCAGATTCAATGTATCCTGTGGTGCAATGTTATGTGAATAGGGAAAGCACTGACATGAAAATAGTTTCACTAACCAAAGATTCAAATTCAGTTCTACAAAATTCCTTTAGATGTTCTCATAAGCATCTTGTGAACAGTGTTTTTAACTTTAACATTCATCTCTCCTTCATTCTGAATGCTGGAGGTCAATTTAATTTCCATGACTTAACATTAGTGCAAATGGGTGATCTGACTGCTGTTAAACATTTTGTTAAGAATTTAAAATCTAATTCTAGATGGTGTCTGATGTATCAGGAATCTCAAACATGCTGATGCATAGCTTGGTCTGGTCATAGTATGTGACTTATGTTTTTAAAAGAAGTACACTATTTAATTGCTAAAATAAAACAAAGAAATGCAATGCTGGAAATCTGAAACAAAAACCAAATTGCTGGTGAAGCTCAGCAAGTGTGGCAGCATATGTGGGGAAAAAGAAGAGTTAATGTTTCAAGTCCAGTGACTCTTAGAGTCATAGAGATGTACAGCATGGAAACAGATCCTTTGGTCCAACTCATCCATGCCAACCAGATATCCCAATGTAACCTAGTCGCCTTTGCCAACACTTGGACCATATCCCTCCAAGCCCTTCCTATTCATATACCCATCCAGATGCCTTTTAAATGTTGTAATTGTACCAGCCTTCACCACTTCCTCTGGCAGCTCATTCCATGCACGCACCACCCTCTGCATGAAAAAGTTGCCCCTTAGATCCCTTTTGTATCTTTCCCCTCTCACCCTAAACCTGTGCCCTCTAGTTCTAGACTCCCCACCCAAGGGAAAAGACTTTGTCTATTTATCCTATCCATGCCCCTCATAATTTTGTAAACCTCTATAAGGTCACCCCTCAGCCTTTGACGCTCCAGGGAGAACAGCCCTAGCCTATTCAACCTCTCCCTAAAGCTCAAATCCTCCAACCCTGGCATCATTCTTGTAAATCTTTTCTGAACCCTTTCAAGTTTCACAACATCCTTCTGATTGGAAGGAGACCGGAATTGCATGCAGTTTCCAAAAGTGGCCTAACCAACAGCCGCAACATGACCTCCCAACTCCTGTACTCAATGCTCTGACCAATAAAGGAAAGCATAGCAATATTAGATGTTTTGGCCAGAAAATGCAGCACACCCTGACCTTGTCATTTGCACATACTGTGAGCCAAAGTACAAAGCACATTCTAAGCTAGTGTGCTGCAATGGGAAATTCTTATCCTACTTTGCTACTTTAAATGTATTTCCCCGACTGCACTTCTATTTTTACTTAGAATAAAAGAAAAGACTTGTGTTTGTCCACCCCTTTTCAAGATCACAAGACATTCCAATGTGCTTTACATGAAGTACTTTAGAAGTGCAGTCACTACTATTACATAGAAAACTCAGTGACCAACTTACACATATTAATCACTCACACACAGTTCTGATAATAGCAGAAAATCCACAATAATGTTGACCCTAGTGGTCAATGTTGATTCTAACACTGGGAAGAACCTCCCCATTATTCCCCGAATTTGGAGTTTCTACATTCATCAGAAAGGGTGGACAGAGTCTCATTCAAATATCTCATCAAAAGGGTAGAACTCCCAGTATGGCACTGAAATGGCCTAGAGTTTTTTGTATTGTAGGAGTTCAATTTATTTCGAGGTGAGAGTGCTATGAGCTCAGCCGCAGCTAACAATAATTCCACATGCGCATCTCTTGCATATTTCCAAAGTCTAATTTAAGATTAAGTTTATTTTATTAAATTTCAATAACTGTTTCTAACAACTGCAAAGTTAACTTATGTGAATAAAAAGCAAGAAAAGAAAACTTCACCCATCAGGTGGCGGAGCACTTTACAGACCAATTTCGGTGCTGCATGCTGCATTGATCCCTAAGAGATTTTCTGGCATGAAATGCATTTTCATAGAAAAGTGCATGATTATGAATTAGGGTTGAGCACCTAGAAATTGTCAGCTTGCCAAATTTACTGATGGAGAGTTCTATTATTCCACGGCTACTTTTACAACACACTCCGGCATGTCACACTGCCGCAACAACAATCCCAACATCCACAATAGCATTTCTAATTAGGGTCAAGAGTACTAAACTGGGTCAATATAAGGACAGCATCCAATTAAATATTCATGACGTATATATTTTGTGTCATGCTCTTGCCTTGGGAAATCCTCAGATTGTTTTATTTTGCCTGCAAGTTGAATTATAATACTGCTTGGAATACACTGCACAATGGGTTTCTGATACACATCAGTTTTCTATTTTTAACCTATTGAGTGGTATGAAATTTAATCCATGGAAGCATTTTTACAACATGTCCAAAAGTAATTAGACCAGAATGTCAATTTCTTTGCACTGGGCCATAAACAGTGGTGTGTTCCATATTTTGTTTTCACTATCTTTTCTATCATCAGATCTGATGTTTCTACAGACTGTCACGTTAGGGGAAAACATCCATGGAACTCATTTTAATTCTTAACACTTTTTTTTAAAAAATGTGCTTGACTACTCCCAGTGCTAACCCTCTGAAATAACTCCACAGAAGCCAGTAACCTCTCCCAAGTTACCCTTTATTTACAAGTGCATAGTACTTGACACTGGCCCGACTTCCTCAGAGCCAACAGAATCTCTGAGACTCCTGTTATATCTGTGAGCTAGGGCTCCCTGAATGGAGCTAGGAGAAAGTGAGGACTGCAGATGCTGGAGATCAGATTCAAGACTGGTGTGCTGGAAAAGCACAGTAGGTCAGGCAGCATCCAAAGAGCAGGAGAATTGATGATTCAGGAATGAACCCTTCATCAGGAAGGCCTCATTCCTGAAGAAGGGCTTATGCCCGAAACGTCGATTCTCCTGTTCCCTGGATGCTGCCTGACCTGCTGCACTTTTCCAGCAACACATTTCCAGCTCTGATCTCCAGCATCTGCAGACCTCACTTTCTCCTCTTGCCTGAAACGTCAATTCTCCAGCTCCTCAGATGCTGCCTGACCAGCTGTGCTTTTCCAGCACCACACTCTCATCCCGGATTGGAGGTCAGGTAAATTGGCCATGCTAAATTGCCTGTAGTGTTAGGTGAAGGGGTAAATGTAGGGGTATGGGTGGGTTGTGCTTCGGCGGGTCGGTGTGGACTTGTTGGGCCGAAGGGCCTGTTTCCATACTGTAAGTAATCTAATCTAATCTAATCTAATCTGTTAACATAGTCCAATCAGGGAACTCATATTCTATGAGATCCACCCGGCTGACCTCATTACAATCACTACACCTACTCTACCAGCTCATTTCTATTGAGCTCTCTCGTATAATGTAATGCTTAGTCCTAAGCGGTTTGTTACTAGAAATGAACCACAGACATCTGAGAACACTTATATTGAAATGGATGATGGGTCACATGGAGGTGCCTCTGTGCAAATACTAGCAGGCCTCTGTCCTATTTATACTAAAACAGCAGTTCAGTAAATTTACATTTGACATGAATTTACAACTGGTTCACAGTGGGATTGAAAACATAAACAGTGAATAGTTATTTATTCCAATCTTAGTTTTGAACATAAAAAAGGATATCTCTTGCCTCAGGACAGCACACTTGCAAATCAGATAATTTATTTGGACCTGGTGTGATTTTGTTTCTTTCAATTCTACCACAAAGGAATTGAGATTTCTCAGCAGTTATAAAGTCTTCAAATACTGAGACCAACAATCCTGAGGATTTGTGAATACTTAAAAGATCTTTGAAGTTTTTATTTGATTACAGCATTTTCTTTATCATGTAATCTGTCTCATAGTTGCCTGAATAAAAAGCCATCAAGAATCTTTACTTCCAGCCATGGGTAAAATAATATAGGCCAAGAGATAGTGATTCCATATAAAACAGCATTTTTCTGCTTTATTGGGAAATTGAAATGCCACATCAGTGGCTGAGCTGACCACAAAAATTGAAAATATTAGGAGATAATTTTTTAAGGTATTTTAATGTAAGGGTGGAATTCTCGCCTCCCTATAGTGATGTGAGCATTGGCGAGACAGTTGGGAAAATACGATAAGAATAAAAATTATAGCAATCTCTTCATCATAAAAAATTTCCAATATTCCTCTTAAGCTTTAAATAGTGACTTTATAACCTTGCTTTGAACAAACATTACCATATTTCCATGGATTTGCATCTCATTATTAGCCCAATTCAACCCATTTCTATTCGAAATAACTCCATAGATGCGAGTAGCCCTTCAACAAGTCACCCTTTATTTACACACGGAGAGACCTCGACACTGACCCAGTTTCGGCAGAGCCAGCTCTCGGCATGAACAGAACCTCTGACATTTCTGTTTTGTATCTCAGAGTGAGGGATTCTGAATTGGACCAGGGTAACAGTCCCAATCAGGCAACTCATATTTAAGAGGTCCACCTGGCTAACCTCATGACACTATTATTATGACGATGGATCATATCCCATTTCACAAACAAATTATGTTGAAATTGCAACCCTCTTTAACCACTGTAAATTTGATGTTTCTGTAATTCAGAATGTAGGATAGTGATGGCATCTATGTCAAACTCCTCACATTTGCTTTGATAAAACAGCTATCTTAATCTCTTGGTAGATTTACCCACCTTGATGTATGTCGAAGTGCCAAATAAAATAGTACGATTTGACCAGGAAGCAGTGCAGTCAGACTTTGTCAATGTAATAAGCAAGAGCATGTGGAAAGTTGAATTTGGAGCTTAGTAAGAGCAGGAGCAAAGGAACAAAATAATTGTTCAAAAGATTTGACAGTTAATTAACTGTTAAAATGCTTGAATAATTATATGACTCAAAACAAATATTTGCTGTTAGATACAATTCTTCAATTGGGCAAACTTACTGAACAATTCCAAGTATGCTAATAGCTCCGTAAATAATTAGTTTTGATTAAGGTGTTGAACTTGTAACATGGCTTATATTCACTAGATGTGACGTGAATTGACCTGTGCAGTGTAACCAAAATTTACATGTCCAATCACTGCCACTTCCCGAATGATCTGGAAGTATGAGGAGACTGTAATTCTTCATTTCTTTCTCCATGGCAATGCCTCAGCCAAACATTATTGACTTGCCAACCAGTCAGCACCCCTTCTTTCTCATTAGAGAATTGCACTGTGTAGACTGCATTATGGTCATTAAAATAAAATAGAAACTGTGAATGCTGGAAATCTGAACAAAAAGAAACAAATGGCTGGAGAAGCTCAGCAGGTCTAGCTGCATCTATGGAGAGAAAGCAGAGTTAATGTTTTGTATTCGTTGATGTGTTTTCAGAGCTCATTCTGAAGATGGGTCAATAGACTTGAAATGTTAACTCTCCTTTTTCTCTGGCAGCTCTGCTGAGTTTCTCCAGCTATTTCTGTGTTTGTTTGTGCTATGATCACATCTTCCTTGGCACCAGGTTCTGGAGTGAGACCTGGAGTGAGCTTCTAGCTCAGAGGCAGAGAAACTACTACTACACAACAAGACCCTAGCATTTGTTGCATCACTATTAGTTTTTGTCTTGCACCATCATCCTCTTTGCCAATGTTCCACGTCAGTTGGCCTTCCCACCACACACTTTCCCTTTGGTTCTTTCATTCATTCCCTCCTCCCACTTTCCCTGCCTTGGCATATTTTTTCAGAAATTAGCAGAAACTCCTCACTTAATTTTCTTGGGATTTAATAAAATGTACTTGCTCATTGCCAGAAATGTACTTGCTTTCTGGCAATGAGCTCCCAGGATCCTCAAGACTGTGAGTACGTTATGAAACAGGTGTCCCTCTAGTTTCAAGGCGGCAGAATTGAAATTACTGTTGTTTATTGCAGCTGTCATCTTCTAAGATCGTCAGTTCAACTGAAATGTTTCCCATTTATATATTGTCAGTTGATTCAATTACTTAGATTGTTCCCTTTTCAACATCCTTTAGAAAAATGTTAGGAACATGTGCCAAAGTAGATAAGTTACTTGCAGATCAATCCCAATTTAATATGCAAAAGTATTTTGTTTCATGTTGCCAGTGCAAAATCAGTTAACTGCTGTGTGGTGTGCCTTTGGATTTTATATGGAGCATCTTTTTTTTTCAGAATCTCGATAAAGAGATGCACAAAGCAAGACTACAAATATTGGTTAAGAGAAATGTGGCATTTGTGATCTTTTTTAATGTCAACACTGGGGAAGTATAATATCAAATAGATAGATATTCTGCTCATAAAAACATTTGATCCAGTCAAAGCCCATTCTGTAACAAAGAAAATACTGTAGGATGCTAGAAGACCAAAATATAGATGAAAAAGTACTGGAAATATTCAACAAGTCAGGTAGCATCTGTGAAGAGAGGAACAGAGGGTAGAATCATCTCCACCCTTGAATGATGTGGATGATGATGAGAAATTTGAGAAAGTTGGCAAATGTCCAGCAAGTTCCATCTTGACATTGAAACCAAGAAGTCTCATTAACCAACCAAGAGTTGGACGTCGAGAAGGGATTCTCACTAGTGAGTGACAGGAGACCTGTTAGCCTGGATTAGCACCCATTATCACCCACAATATTACCTATTCATGACTCATCAAAATGTATGCTCCCATCTTAACACCCACAGGATGGAAAGTAGGTGCTGAGAATTCCTGGCATGAAATTCGGACTAAAGAAAAATTAACTCCAGCTCGCCACTTGCTCCTCACCATTTTGGACACAACTTCTCAGGGCACGCGCCATGTACTCAACATCCACAAAAATGGCTTCTGACATGCTACATTCTGTCATTATGGCATACCTTCATTTACGCTACACTGCTGTGCTTTAGTCCTGCACTTTGGAGCCCACTGGAGTCTATTGCAATGCTGTTGCAAGAACACTGTGCACAGGGAGAAAGGCCCAAGTTCATAGATTGGACTTGGCTGCATCTTCGGATTGCATGCTCACTCTCCTGGCATTCACTCATTTTGGACCTACTTCAATGCTTTACCAGAACTACTTTCCTTTTTATCACTTTACCCTCTTACCTTGATCTTAAAGGCTTACAATACTTCTGTCTTGACTTGCGTTTTAGGCTAACACAAAGTCAGGCATCTTATCATGGTTGTCAACAATCATAAGTCAAAGGGGTGGACATGTTGCTGTACGGCACCGTGCAATATCAGAGTTAACATGAACAATTGCCAGCCATGTGTCTGACAAAGATACTGCATGTGTTTCAAACAAACGACCATGTCTCAATGTCTCAGAATTTTTGTCATTCCCTTTACATGCACCATTTTACCTTTTGTCATTTAATCACTCCTATCTTCCATCCTAACTGAGTTCTTTTGTTTTGTTCTTTGTTCCTCTCCTTCATTTAACTGAAACCAGATGTAATACACCTGAAAAATGAAGATTGTTCCTCTGTTGTTGACGGAGCAATCCTCAGGATACCTGTTCATCTTAAACCCTCACATGAATAACTGCCATTTCCTCATCCTACTGGTTTGTCCCAGCAAGCACGTTTAGTGAATCTGCCAAATTTACTTTGAGTTTGACGTGTGGTGTTGAGAGTATCTGGTCTGGGAACCAGTGATACAAACTCCACTCTCACACCAATGCAGAAAGACCTTTACAAAAAGAAGTTTGTAAAGCCTCAACAAAAGCATAATCTTTCTCCTGGAGTTAAAGCTATGAAGTGGAACATTTGTCCCAAAGCAATAATATTTTATAAGGAACACAAGAGGCACACTATAAATCTTTAGGAATGGAATCTGTCAAGACAGGACCATCAGTAGGATTTGTATTCCAGACCTAACATTGAGAATAAGAAAAGATAAAGGAAAGAAATCACTTCTGGGAGTAGTGTAGGTTGCTAATAGTAACCATTTGGTAGGATGGAATATAATGTGAGAAATAGTGGAAGCCTGACATTTCATATGGAACTAATCATTGTGGAGGGTGGGGGTGGGGGTGTGGGGGTGAGGGGGTAAGAGGGAAAGTTCAATTTCTAAGTGGACATGTAAAATCAGATAAATAAGGATTGCCTAGGTGAAGGTTTCATAGAATGTTTTCAGGATAGTTTCTTGGAAGAACAAGTTCTGCAGCCAACCAAACAGTCAGCTGTAATGTACTTGCTCAGTGCAATGTGATGGAACCAATTAATGATAGAAGTGAACAGTGAAAGCACCTTTGGTGGCAGAAATCATAATATACCTTATATACTTGTGTAAAAGTAAAAAAAATCTTTAAACTATTTTTTAAAGTTAATTTTATGGGGTCAACTATTACATGGATACTACTTTTGAGGGGCTGAAATTCATGCTACAGCTCAAAATACCACATCATTGGCAGAACTCCAATTGATCTCTAAACAAATAAAAAAAACACAAAACCATTACCATAATAAGACTGTATTCCAATAGTGCTAGAGGGGAACAGAGTTTAACTGAACTGTACACAAAGGGAGGTTACTACCTGACTCTCACCTGATGCGTCTTAAACTTTTGTGCCAAATTGCTATGACTTGTACATCAAATCACATAATAGCACAAAAAAATCATTTCCTAATCATAACATTTACGTACAGGATAATACCTTGACTCACAAACATTGATTTGTTATCTATTAAGAATTAAGGTTGACTTTTCCAGGAGACATATGGAAAATTCCAGATTTTCTGTCCAAAAATAGGGGGTGGACCGACCTTTACTCAAGTATACATGATAATTGAATTTCACATTCAGTTCCAGGGAGAGAGGGCAATTATGAAAGTATGACGGTAGAGCTGGCTGAAGTAACTGACAAATTAGGTGATGTCAAGAAAGATGCAGTGGCAGATATTTACGGAGTTATTTCAGAATAGATAGAATAGATGCATTCCAATGAGAGATGGTAAAATTCAAGGAGAGGATCTAGCATCTGTAGTGAACAAAGTTGAAGGGAGCATCACACTTAAAGAAAAAAAGTAATTTCACAAAGATGAGCGTCAACTTAAAACTGTACAGAATACAAAGAAAGGTAAATAATAACTAAAATATTAGTAAGGAGGGAAGCATTAGAATGCAAAAGAAAGCTAGCTAGAAAAATATAAACAGATATTAAAAATTTCAATTGATATTTAAGAAAGGAAAGTGAGCATTGTTACTGTGAAATGTGAGCCTGGGGAATTAATAATTGAAACTATGAGATGGCAGATGAATGGAACAGGTGTTTTTCTTTGGTCTTGACTATAGAGGATACAAGTAACATACCAGACAAAGTTGTAAATCAGGAAATGCAACTAAATTACAATCATCAGGGAAGTTTTACTGAGCAAATTGTTGGAAGTGCAGGCTGACAAGTCCCAACATCCTGATTGACTTCATTCTTGGATTTTAAAAGATGGACTGGTGAGGTAGTTGACGTTTTTAATTTTCCACAAATCTTTAGATTCAGTGAACATTTAGATCTGGTTGAGTGAAAATTGTAACTCCCTTATTCAAAAAGGGAGAGTGACAACAGGAAAATACAGGTCAGTGGACTTAACTTCTAATATCTTCCTGATTCGAGATGTTATTATTCAAGATGTTATAATAGGGTACTTAGACAAGTTAAAGGAATTCAGTTGGAGTCAACACAATTTAATGAAAGGAAAGTTATGTTTAACCAGACTATAGGTATTCTTCAAAGAAGCAACACATTCAGGTCAGGAATCTTTTATCCAGAATCCTTGGGACTAACTATTTTTTTGAATGAAGAATATTTTGGGTTTCTGAATATATTTACCTTGCTCTCTATGTTCTTTTACCAATCATCTCGCAACCCAAAGCAACATATCTATTTAACCCATTAACTTGTACCCATGTCTGTTGTGGAATGGGTCTCATGACTTTTTATCAAAAGCCTGATGATATCTGTAAACCTTGTTTTTCATTACCTTTGTACTTATTATTCTTTGTCTCCATTTCTTTCTATACCTAAATCACTTCACTTTGTTCAGGTCTATTCAGGTCCTTTGGAAACATCTTCATTTGTCTTGAATGGACCCAAACAGACTTGTCGATATGCTGAGATTGGGCTGTTTGGAAAAATATTTCACATCAGGTTCCATTTGGGCCAAGTGAAGTTTTTCTCCAAATGGCCCAAAGTTTGCATGTCCACGGGTATTTTTTTATCCGCTTTCAAAATGACCTTAGGTTTTTCAGTCTTTTCGGTTTTCAGACATCTGGGTACTCATCCTGTACAATGGATAAAGGTGGATATGCTGTATTTATATATCCAGAGAGTACCACATCAAAGGTAATTGTGGAAGATGTGGGCTCCTGGTATGAGGGAGGTAACCTATTGTCATTGATACAGGCTAGTTAACAGAAATCAAGAGTAAGCAAATAAATCATTTTCTTGTTGGTAAATTGTAATTTTTAAACTGCCACAGACCCCAATTTTTTTCAATTTATATAAATCACTTGGATTAACAAACGAAGGTACAATCATTAACCTTTCATCGTCATAGAATCCCTACAGTGTGGAAACAGGCCATTTGGCCAAACAAGTCTACACTGACCCTCTGAACAGTAACCCACCCAGAACCAATTCCCCTACTACTCTACATTTACCCCTGACTAAAGCACCTAACCTACATCCCTGAACACGACTGGCAATTTAGTTTGGCCAATTCACTTTACCTGCACATCTTTGGACTGTGGGAGGAAATGTGCAAACTCCACGCAGACAGTCTCCCAAGGCTGGAATCAAACCCGGTTTCCAGACACTATGAAGCAGCAGTGCTAACCACTGAGCCACCATGCTGCCCATTCAGCTGACACAAAGATAGGAAAGTAAGTCGTGAAGGGGACAAAAGGACGCTATAAAGAGATATAAATGTGAGGTATAGATGATGTTAAGTGAGTGGGTAAAGATATGACAAATAGAGTATAATGTAGGAAAAAGTGAACTTGTCCATTTCAATTGGACTACTGTAAAATAAGTGTATTATTCATATGCAAAGATTGCAAAGCTCTGAGATGCAGAGTGATCTGGCCAGTACGTGAATCACAAAAGCAATACAGGTATAGCAAGTAATTAGGAAAATTGTGAAGAGAATTGGACACGAAAGTAGGAGAGATATGCTTCCAGTTATAAAGGGCACTGTATGTCTACATCTGGAGTACTGTGTAAAGCATAGGTCTCTTTATTTAATGAAGGAGTCAGTTTTGGAAGCAGTTACAGAGAGCATTTAATAAACTAATACCTGGAATGGGCACGTTGCCTTCTGAAAAAGGTTAGACAGGCTAGGTTTGTATCTGGTGATGTTGAGAAAGGTAAGAGGCAATTTGATTAAATAATCCTGAGGGGTTTTGAAAGGTGATGTACAAAGGATGCTTCATCTTGTGGGAGAATCTCGAACATCTGATCACTGTTTAAAAATAACTGGTTGCCCGTTTAAGACAGAGTTGAGAATTGATTTTTCTTTCAGAATTCTCTTTTTCAAAAGGCAGCGAATACAAAGTCTTCCAATATTTTTAAGTTGGATGTAAACATATTCTTAATAAACAAGGGGATAAAATCTATCGGGGTAGATGGGAATGTGAAGTAATCAGTTCACATGATCTTATTGAATGAAATGACGGGCTGAGCAGCCTCCTTCTGTTCCTACTTCCTGTGTTTGATTTACTGTTTATTTAATAGAAAAAAATAAATGTGTCTTGGAATGTAAACCTTAGAAAGAGACAAGGACAGATTAGGTTAAAATTCTATGTATTTCTTTTAATATTCAATGAATATACTTCTTAAAATAAAACAGAAAAGTGGTATCATGATTACTCAAAGCAATACATACTTTTAAATTCAACCAACATTGCTCAGAACCAAAAGGAAATATGTTAATGCTGGAAATCCATAACAAAAATGGGAAATTATGCAAATACTAAACAGGTCAGCAGCATTTATGGAGACAGAAACTACATGAGTATTTCATGTAATTGTTTTTCTCGCCACTGCTCCCAGACTTGCTGAGTATTTGCAGCATTTTCCACTTTTGTTCAGAATCTGTTTTTTCCAACTTTAATCTAATGCACAGACTGAATGATCAAAGCCACGCATTTCTCTGATTTTCCATCTGCATACATAGCAATCTAAGCATCTCTGTCCCACCATCAGTACTTTCCCCATAGATAAAACAAATCCATTTTTCTATTATCCACAACCATTAACACAGTTCAGTCAGCAACACACACATTAAATAATAGCTTAACTACTGCACTTTAGTTTTAATAGTTCTCAAAGGATACTATGTGGTATTCCAATTGTGTGAAATCTTAGCACCAATAGTGTGATTTTGCAAAGTTACACCCCATCCAGCATGAAGTGCCGATTTTATTAACAATGCTCCTGTCTCATGAAGTCACATAGCCAGGATAATGTCCTGGAAATTGTCACCAAGACAATGTTAGACTTTTAAAAATTACTTTCACCGTTGGCAGTACACGTTCAGTGTCTACAAATCTGAAAGTTATGGATGGGTGTCAATTATAATTTCTGTAAGTAGAATCACAAATTCCAAACTCTTGTGATGCAGTGGCAGCATCTTTGTCTCTCGACCAGAAGTTTCTGGTTCATGTCTCGCCTGGTCCAGAGCTGTGTAATAATGTTTATAATCAGGTTGATATTTAAAAAAAATCTCTAGAATCACAGAGTATGGTCACTGCTGATTGATATGTGTCAGAATTGTCTGATGATTTGTTAAATGATTGAATAGGCATTCCAAAGCCAAGTAGCTGTGATATTTACTTTTTTCGTGCTAATTTCAATTAGTATTTGCAGTGTTTATTTCTGCTTGTTAACACTGATGGTAGCATTACTGCACTTGCAGTGTATGTTGACAAAGTCAATCTTGGAGTCACACAGTGGAATCTTTACCACCTACTTTCCATGGCAGCAGAATTTACAAGTGCATTAGCTATACCTCTGTTTGAAGGAATGATTTCTGGATTCTATGTTCATTGGAATATTCTCTTTATCATGTTTCTCAAGGCCAAAGTAAGAGATTTTGGCGTCTAAAACATGAAAAAAAACATAAAGTTCTGAGGTAGGCACATTCAGTTGTGTTTTCTGCCATACCGGATGGATGTAAAAGATCAGGAGCAAAGAAGTATTTCTGACTTGGCCAATGTTCATCCTTGAGCCAATGTACTGCAACAATTTTACTTGTCATTATCTCATTGATATTGCACACACACACACTGCTGTGTAAACTACTTTAAAATAGTGAGTATGCTTCAAAAGTGCTTCATTGTCTGTACAGTGCTCTGGAATGTTGACAAAGATGCCGAATCAATGCAGATTCTTTCTCTTCTTCCTTCAGATGTTTCATTTGCCTTTTTGGCAACCAACCCTGTGTGAATAAAATAATACACCCTTCAGCAAAAGAAGCTTGACATGAAGGAACAGGGAAAATAAATGCGTACCTACTCAGAATATTAAGCAAGCGTTTTTTCCAGTTTGTCTAGGGCTTTTTCAAGGCAGGTTGGATGTATTGATCCACGGTGAATATCTGCATAACAGAATGAAGAATTAGAACTTCAGGACAATGTCTAATGTTTGAGCATAAAAGAGCAAACACAACTTGCATGAGAAGTCATCCAGAAATACAGCCCTGATAGCTCTGGTGCTTCTTTCAGCCTGAACTAATGGCAATGTTTTAGTGAATAGCATGAATAAGGAAAGATAATTTTCTACATACAACCCTTTGCTGCAAGGCAAATGTTGTTCAGTTTAGAAATTCTATTGATTTATATGTTGCTGCCTCACAACACTCAAAACAATTCACTTTCGTTTTAAAAAATATTTCACTTTTAAAAAGAAAAGTTCAACGTTACATTCTCAATTAATTTTCATTCTGTAACATGATCAGTATTAATTGAATGAAAAATCTTACAGCAGAGCAGATAATCATTGTTGCTGTACCAACCCTTTGAATGAGCTGGTCAACTGAACCCCAAACCCTATCATTTTTCCCAAAATCCTAAATATTAGTCCGTTTCGTGTTCATGTCTTTTGAAGAATCTGCATGCACCACTCTCAGAAATCCAAACAATCGGCTGAGAGAAAAAAAATCCCTAATTTCTTTCTAGATTTGAGGCAATTATTTTAAATTAGATTACATTACAGTGTGGAAACAGGCCCTTCGGCCCAACAAGTCCACACCGACCCGCCGAAGCGTAACCCACCCATACATTTACCCCTTACCTAACACTACGGGCAATTTAGCATGGCCAATTCACCTGACCTGCACATCTTTGGACGGTGGGAGGAAACCCACGCAGACACGGGGAGAATGTGCAAACTCCACACAGTCAGTCGCCTGAGGTGGGAATTGAACCCGGGTCTCTGGTGCTGTGAGGCAGCAGTGCTAACCACTGTGCCACTGTGCTGCCCTAAATCTGTGATCTTTTCTCACTGACCACTCAAACAGTTTCTCCCTACGTCCTATACTAATGTCACTCATAATTTTGAATGCCTCTGTTAAAGTCTCTCCTTTTCTCCTTAACATTCTGTGCCGTCAGGATAACTATCCCAGCTTCTTCAATCTTTTCATATAATGGGTGTCCCTCAACCCCAATCATTTCAAGACTTCCTCTGTGTCTTCTGCAAGACCTCAATATCTTTCCTGAAATATGTTCAGAATTGTAAAAATATTCTTGCTGAATGTAACAAGTGATTCTTAAAGGTTTAGCGTGCCTTCCTTTTTGTATTTAATATCTTTATTTACAGAGCTAGGCTTTTTAATTCTTTTTCGACCATCTTATCAACTTGCATTGCCACACTCAAAGATTTGTGAATTATGTAGCTTCTTTTGCTCTTGCACCCCTCAAAATAGTAGCATTTAGACGACAATGCCATTAAGTGCATCACTTCAGGCTCATCTGCATTTCATTACATCTGTAACTGTTTTAAATAATATCTCCATAAACACAGTGCTTATTACCCTGAAACAGCTCAACGTTTGACAGTTGATGAATAACGCAGTGAACAATTGTGAATATTGTGTAGAAAGCTGTTCATGTTATTTATGTAGTTGTGCACGAAGGTTTTATGTTGCAGTCAGTTGTATAAGCTGTAAAATGACCTGATGAAGAGCTTCTGGGAAAATGAAAAAGTATTGATCTTCATCTTGTTTTGCCCTTTTTAAACCTTTAACTAACCCACAAAGTTTGTCTTTTCTGACTGTGAGAAATTTGGCTCATTATCCCATAAAAGTTATGTATGCAATCCACTTGCTTTTAGTAAAGGACATTCTAACTGCCTTGTAGGTGAGAATAATATGCTGATAATATGTGGATTTATCCTATTTAGTAACAAATTGATGTAATTGATCTTGCATAGCCTCTACCAGGCACAAACCTTTAAGAAATGTATTTGCTTCAATTCATTTCCATTAATTTTCTAGTCTCTCCTCTTCTAAAACAATTAACTGTGGTTGCATTGTAGAGATTGTTAACATGATACTGAAAGTAAAAGTGATCCTGATCATTGTCAGTCAAGCACTGAAGTGAGGACTTTACGTAACAGCATGTTTGACTTTAATTGTGGTGTCCTAAATTGACAAATACACTTCATGTCAAAGAGCTTTGGGTCAAATTTCAGGGGGTTGTGTGATAAATGTAATCACATTGTGTTTATTTTCAATCATACCTCTGAGACATTTTTTTCAATGAATGGTATATAAATGCAAAATGTCTGATAGGAAGATGAGACTATACTATGATTTGAATGCTGATTCTCTCGATCATAACTGATATAATCTGGAGTCAGTGTAAAGCGGTGGAAATGAAATCAGGGCTCCTGGGCTAGCAAAAGCAAGGGGTGTTTTGATTCTGCATGCTGCCTCTAGCTACAGTACACAAATTCATAGATGTTAAGTGACAATAGAATAAAACTAAGCTCTGATGTTCTCAGCACTCATCATCATTAAGAGATATTTTCCACTTAGGTGGGCAATCAATGGTTAGGTTAGGTTGCTGCATATGTACAGAAGTCAACAGCTTCATTGAAACATACAGAATTGGAGTAGGTATAGGCCATTCAGATTTGAAGCCTCCTTTGCCATTCAGCATGATCATGCCTGTTCATCCAATTGAATACCCTTTTTCTGCTTTCTCCTGATTCCCTATGATCCCTTTAGCCCTAACAGCTATATTTAACACCTCCTTGGAATTGTAGATCATACAGCATGGAAACAGACTGTTTGGTACAACTCATATGTGGTAACCAACTTTCCCAAACTAAACTAGTCCCATATACCTGCATTTGACCCACATCCCTCTAAACCTTTCCTATTCATGTTCCCGTCCAAAAGTATTTTAAATGTTGTAATTGTATCTGCATCTATCACTTCTTCTGGCTGTTCATTCTACCTACAAATCCTCTATGTGAAAAACTTGCCCCTCAGATCCCTAATAAGTTTTCTCCATAAAATTATGCCCTTTAGTTTTGAACACCCCTGCCCTAGGGAAAAGACTTTTGCTATTCACCTTAACCATGCCCCTCATAATTGTATAAACCTCTATAAGCTCACCCCTCAGCTTCCTACCCTCCAGTGAAAAAAATGTTCCAACCTATGCAGCCTCTCCTTATAACTCAAACCTTCTAGTCATGGCAACATCCTTGTAAATCTTTTCTGCACCCCTTCCAACTTAACAATATCCTTCCTAAAGCAGGGCAACCAGAACTGTACACAGTACTCCCAAAGCAGCCTCAACATGACATCCCAACTCCTATACTCAATGGTTCAAGCAATGAAGACAAGCATACTAAGCACCTTCTTACCACCCTGTCTACCTGTGACACGACTTTCAAAGAAGTATATACTTGAACCCTAAGGTCTCTCTGTTCGACTACACTCCCCTTTAACATTATAATTTTTGCCTTCATCCATCTTACCGAAATGCAACAACTTGCATTTATCTCAACCAACTTCTGTGGCACAAAATTCCACAGTTCAGCATTATTTATGTGAAGAAATGTCCCCTGATTCAATCTTAAATGGCCTATCCCGCAGGATCCTTACACTGTGACCCCATAGTTCAAGACTGCCCGGTTATTGGGAACATCCTTTCTGCATTTACCCTGTCTAGTCCTGTTGGAATTTTATAGTTCTGTCTGAGATTCCCTCTCATTTACCCTGTCTAATCCTGTTGGAATTTTATAGTTCTGTCTGAGATTCCTCTCTCATTTTTCCAAACTCCAGAACAGAACAAAGGAAAGTGTTGAAAATTAATAAATACAATATAGAACGTGTATTGGAAGGTGCTTAAACATGACAACAATGATCCATTAGCAGTATTTAGTTTTGTTAGTTGCCACATTCATGCAGGCCAAATACAAGCCAATAACAGGTTGCTAATTAACCTTCAGGTCACAATCCTATTTGTAAGATGAGGGTTAACATGGAACACATTGAGTTATTATGAGAGTTTAAGTGGTTTAAATTAGAATTGCCATTTCACCTGAACTTACCAGATGGAAATACATGTTGTGTAAATGAGGCATTCGTTGGGTTTTACAACAAAAAAGTGTTATTTTTGTCTAAATATAAGCTTGAAGGCAGATTCAGCTTTGAAGATTAGCTTACTTGCTATTTAGCAGAATGCTACTGTTAAATTATTGTGCAATGCTGTTGACTATATTGACATCCAGGTACTGCATAATAGCTGTAAATATTTGGCATTTATTTTCAGCAGTGAAATATTTGGTACTCTAACTAGTTTGTTGTGGAAATTTTAATTACCACATTTGTTTTATTTGCAAAATTTCTTTGTTTTATGTCTGATTTGAAGATTTGTGTTAAATTGGCCCAAGGATTACATGATCTCATATCAGTTCCTATCTTATGGGTACTGATAGCACTGCTTCTTGATTTTTCTCATGAGGATTTCCGAATTGCTTTATTTTTTGCTATTGAATCTTGAGTAATTAGAACATTTTCTTTATGTTTACCTAATTTCTCCTCCCGAATTTCTATTACTATGTAGCTTGAGTTTACAGTTTAATTTTTAAATGTGTTTCCTCTGTCTGTTGACATTAGTGCCCACATCTGCCTGTTGTTCCCAATCCCCATTCTGCTCCTGGCTTCTCCACTGTCATTGTTAAAAACCACTCCAGTACAAGGGTCGAAGTAATCCGATTCAGAGTTCAACATCGAAGGTAGATTTAAGTTAATGATTTGCATTTTGTTGAATTGAAGTGCTATTTTGATAGGGAAGATATTATTGAAATTAGGGCAGGGCAGAAATATTTTTTATAGAGAGCTAATATATAAAACTAATTATTTTACCTTGCTGCTGATCATACCATTTTCATTTCTATTGAATTCATATGTTTTTGAGTTGGGCAGGTTAAAGAAAATCAACAGAATAGGAAAAAGTACTTGCATTTAATTTTAATCACTATTAAGACGACACTCCCTTTGGAAGATTATTATTTGGCAAATTCATGTTTAGCCTTATTCAAATTCCACAATATGACAAATTAAGTAAATCTATGCACTGGCAGAAATGTTAGTTGCATCATAAGGTCACTGCAACCTAATTGACAGAAAGCTACTGGTCCATCTGCAAAGCCTCAGTCTCGAAATTATTACCTTTACATGGAGTTGAATGTTCTTGTTTAGAAGATTTTTACTTGTTGCAACTTTTAAAAGCTTTAAAATTAAAGAACTTACTGGGAATATCCCATTTGATTTTGTATATTGTTGAACTGAGCAATTGTTGGTACTCAGTCACCATACATTTTGTATTATGTTTTAAATGTGAAAAGGGCAATGTCCATTGTAACCATTTTCTTCTTTGACATTGAACTTCAGCATTAGGTTTTGATTTTTTCCTCTCTAGATGATTAAATTATTTCAGTGAGGAAAACATCATGATAGGAAAATGAAAACTGAGTGTCAAATCAACCAGCTTTTCACAGATGGAAAGAACTTCCGTTTATGATGATGTCTCAAATATTCGAAGCCAGTGAGTCATTTTTTGAAGTGTGATTAGTCTCAGAATGTGGAGTCACGTGTTTGCATTATGTAAGGGTTACCAATAAGCATATAAACAATTAATCTTTTATGATGAATTTTGTAAATTGTACCACTGGATATCTCATCGCTGTATGATAGAACAAACTTTGTTTTGGCGTGCAATATAACATATAGCATTGTGGACACTGTAGTAGTGCTTCAGCATTGCATCAATGTTTCACCTTGAATTATGGGTTCAAACCACTAACAGCCAAGTGGAAGTGCAGTTGCAAAGCAAAGGCTGACACTATTATTTGGCCTATGGATGGTTTTCAACATGACCGAACAAATTCCAGGAATCATACAGTGGACAAATGGCAGCCCAATTAGTGGGGTAAGGTTAGTCTCATGCAGCTAAACTAAAAAGGTATGCCTGAAAAAACATGATATGGCCAAAGAGCAGAACCTCCGGCATAAGTTGTTGTGTGGCAGTACTTCACTGCGAGAAAGATTGGATGTGCTGGAAATCTTTAATCTAAACAAGAAAAGGCTGAGGGTTGATTGAATGGAGTTCTTAAAAATTAAGTGGCTTGATAGCAAACACACAGTCATGGGAGCAGGACTGTATGCAGTGGCATTGCCTGATGTGACAAACCCATGGCAAATCAATGTTCAAAGCAGAGAAGCAGAAGTTGATCCAATTTGGATCTGACAAAGAAGTATCAGGAACATTTCTATTAGTATTGGGAGTTTCAGAGTTGTGAAAGAGTGAAATGAAATTGGATGTCTGTTTACTCGAATTAGTAAAATGCACTGCACATTCACAGAAATTAGTTAGAAGACTATTTCTTTGAGTACAAATGCAAAAGTGAGAAATTAATGATTCCTCAGTGGTACAGAGATTTGGTTAGATTCCAGCTGGAACAGTATGTTAAATTTTGAATAACAAATCTCTTGAAATGTAAACGAACCTTGGAAGGGCTATGATTTAGATACACTAGAATAATGTCAGGATTTTAAACGGGTAAATTAGAAGGGATCGTTATATAAACTTGACTTCAATTTCTTTTGAGTTTAGATAGATGAGGGTGACTTCATTAAATTTTCATGTATCACACACCCCTTTCCTTCACCTTTATTAAATGGAGGGGAAGTGGCAGAATGACTCTGGGGTTCACTACTAACCCATTGAGCCAGGCCATGAAAGCTGCCAACAAGTGCTGGTATAGACTTGGACCCTGAGTATTTGGCTTAGATAGTATAGTACTCCGTCACTACATCTTCCACTTAACTGACTGATTCTTCAGGATTGACACAGGGGTACTATTTTCTCTGCAAGAAAAATTCTGAAAAGAGGGACACCACACCCCAAAATTAGAGCTGGATCATTTAGGAGTTAAAATGGGAAGAACCTTTCCACACAAGATGTAATGGAAATTTGGAACTTACTTCTCCAAAAGACTAAGAAACCTGGGTCAGTTCGAATGTTCAGGACTGAACATGTCGGTAAGGGTACTCTTTACCATAAGAAATAGGAAAAAGAGGCTGTTCAGCCCCTCAAGCCTGCATAGTCATTCAATGGGATCATGGCTGATTCAACACTCCTCATTTCCACTTTCCGGCATTTTCACTATAACCCTTGATTCCCCTATTGATCAAGAATCTATCTCAGTCTTAAATAAAATGTGGAACTGCCTCCTCTCTGTGGCAAGGAGTTCCAAAGACAATCAACATTCAGAAAGAGGAAATTCCTCCTAATCTTTGTCTCAAATTGGCACTCCTTAATTCTGAGACTATGCCCTCTCGTCCGAGACTCTCCCATGAGGTGAGACTTCCTCTCAGCATTTATCCTATCGAGCCCTTTAAGGATCCTAAATGTCTCAATGAGGTGACTTCTCATTCTTCTAAACTCCAGTTAAAAGGTTCCAAACAGTTTACCCTTTGTTCATAAGAAAATCCTCCATACAAGGATATCCTGTGAACCTTCTCTGTACTGTCTCAAATGAAATAATATCTTTTTCTTAAAGAAGGAAACTAAAATTGCTCACAGGGCTCCATATTTGGTCTCCTGGGCCCCCAGGTCCCTTTCTGTTGCAAAAGAGGTATGGAACAAAGATGGGAAAATGCAGCCTTGTCTGGGTACAGACTTGCCTGAGTAGCTGAGTAGCCACATGAGGTTGAATGACCTATACCTGCTCTATGATCATGAACAAATGTTCTCTCCTGTCTGAGTGCAGTGCATTTTCTCCTTTAATTATCAAGTGGTCAGTAGACATAGAAGAAGGTGGTTGTTTGCAGGAAGAAATTATTAGAGTTTGTGTATCAAAAAGGCCAGTATAATTTTCCAGCATAAGTTAATCTTTGGATGAGACATTAAACAGAGATTGCATTTGTTGGCCTACTATGATTCCAATGCACTAAATGAAAAATAACAGAAGAGTTCAACTCAGCTCAACGATTTTTTCCTTCAATCAACATATAAACTGGTCATTCATCTTAGTTCTCGGTTGTGACATGTTGCTGGCAGAGTTATTGGTGTTATTCCTTGCATAAGTCATTGTATGCAATATGTGGGCATGAATACAGCATTCAGTTTTGTGTCATGGTACAATGGAAACTTTGGATGATAAGGAGATCCACAGCACACAGTCAAGGTGGAGGTGGGAGGGGAGGGGGGTGTCAATATCTCAAGTATAATGGAGGTGAGGTTGGGTGGAGTGCTGAGAGGGTTTGCGGTTGATGCCAGTACAAATATTTCATTTTCCTGGATAGGTATTGGACAATGAAAAAGGCTACCTCAGAGTACAACGGGATCTTGATCAGATGGGACAATGGGCTGAGGAGTGGCAGATGGAGTTTAATTTAGATAAATGTGAGGTGCTACATTTTGAAAAAGCAAATCAGAACAGGATTTATACACTTAAAGGTAAGGTTCTACGGAGAGTTGCTGAACAAAGAGATCTTGGTGTGCAGGTTCACAGTTCCTTGAAAATAGGGTTGCAGATAAATAGAATAGTGAAGAAGGTGTTTGGTATGCTTTCCTTTATTGCTCAGATTATTGAGTACAGGAGTCGGGAGGTCATGTTGTGGTTGTACTTTGGTTAGACCACTTTTGGAATATTGCGTGCAGTTCTTGTCTTCCTCTATCGGAAGGATTTTGTGAAACTTGGAAGGGTTCAGAAAAGATTTACAAGGATGTTGCCAGGGTTGGTGGGTTTGAGCTCGAGGGAGAGGCTGAATTATAAAATCATGAGGTGCATAGATAGGGTAAATAGACAAGGTCTTTTCCCTGGGGTGGGAGAGTCCAGAACTAGAGGGCATAGGTTTAAGGTGAGAGGGGTAAAGTTTAAAAAGGACATAAGGGGCAACTTTTTCACGCAGAGGTTGGTACATGTATGGAATGAGCTGCAGAGGAAGCAGTTGAGGCTAGCACAATTGCAACATTTAAAAAGGCATCTAGATGGGTGTATGCATAGGAAGGGTTTAGAGGGATATGGGCCAGGTGCTGGCAGGTGGGACTAGATTTGGTTGGGATACCTGGTTGGCAAGGATGAGTTGGACCGAAGGGTCTGTTTCCATGCTGTACATCTCTATGACTCTAAGTTAAGCAATGCTTTTGCTTATTTGTCTTGAAATGCTCCCCATTGCCCCAACCTTCAGTGGAATATAATATTCCTTTGTCTTTTACTGTTAAACAATATTTGCATCTGCTGAGCTAAGGAAAGTGTTGGCTTTATTTAAACAACGTCTCAGTGTGGTTTTCTTTTGTTGTAAGACGACTAGAGAACAAGAAAATGTTACTTTGAGGTACACTTTCCCATTGGGGTATTACACAGACTGAAGTCCTGTTAACAGAGATCACTCCAAGCAAAATCCCTGGGATTTTCTTGAACAAATTTAGCATAATAAAGGTAAACCAAAGCACCAAATGAGTCTAAAGTTTTACAATTAAAAATAACTACCAACTGTGTTTCAGCAGGCTTTATGCCCACAAATTGATTAATTATCATTAAATGCTATCTCATTTCTCATTATAACGAAGACATATATTTTCTTTCCACTTTTCCTCCTGAAGCTAAGAAATGTTTTCTCATATTAGTTCCTTCAAAATTTAGAAGTTTATTTGTAAAAGTAAAGACGGTGCTATAGCTAATACATAATAGGAATCCAGGCAAGAGTTTGAATGTTGATCCATTGTGTTCTCAATTTTAACTGTACTTGGTGGTTGAGCAGTGGCTGTAAGACCATACTGCAGGTCAGTAAGACCTAGACAATTCTAGGTGACCATGATGGGCATGATTAGTATCTGAACAGTTTTTAAAGAGGAAGAGTCAGAAAAAGACAAAAAAAAAAGAATTTAGATCGAGCCTTTCATGACCTCAGAATAACCCAAAGATCTTACAGCTAATTAAAGACTTTGAAAATGTTGTAATTGCTGTATGCGGCAGCCAATTAACGCACAGCAAGCTCTAACAAGAGTAATGTGATAATGATCCGATAGTCTGTTTTACTTGCTGGATAAATAATGGCCAGGCCATCCTGCACTTCTTGAACATAAAAGAATAAAAATTTAAAAACAACACAGATATGGGAAATTTGGTGAGAAAACAATATTTACATAGTGAAATGTTGAATATGTTGTGAGTACTTACATTGTGTTGCATTGCAGGAACAATTTGTATTATGTTGCTTATCGTGTAATTGAGGTGACAACATTTAGCTTCATTTTTTACACTGCAGGTTGTCACCAAAACAAATTTCAAATTCAAATTGCTGAACATCATGTTCACATGTGTATGGATTAGTTGACATTTTATAACTATTTCACCTGACAAATGTCAAGTTTTATCTGGTTTAACCTTAACATTTCATGCTTTATTCATAAAATCTCAGCATTTCACCATCTTGATGTTATATTACAGGGCAAATCTACTGCAGCTCGTTCATTATGTGCTTATCCCTGAATTAGTGTTTCTTTTTCTCTCTTTGCTTCCCTCGACACTTTTCATTTCAAGCACAGACTGCCTTGAGATCAATTTAATTAAATACAGTCAGGTAATTTGTGCAATGCTTACCTTATCTCACTTAACAAACAAGGCACAGTGGAGGCCAGAGGAACACTGGTGGACAGCAATGTAACCCAAACCTTCAAACAGTTACCTGTGTTGGGTGAGGCTGAAAATCAATAATATTCTCTGTTTGCTGATCTTCACAACGACACACAAAACATAGCACAGAAAGGAAGTTCAGGCACTATTCTATGTCAAATGCTGCAGAGGCAGTACATCCCAGAAAGACCACCTGAATAGGCTTTATCGAGGTGATCGCAATGTTATAACTATCACTGTTGGACGATGTTATAGGATGGCATATCTACAGATTACACTTTGAAAGGTTTTAAAATGACTCTAGCGTCCAGAAATTTCAACCGAATGACCACAAAAGAGAATGATGAGTTCCTCTGTTTTGCATTGGAGCAAAAGCCCAAGTCTTAGGAGGAACAATGATGAGGTGCAGACGTGCTGCTGAGGACAATAATAGTAAAACTTTATAGTGAAAGAAGTTTCAGAAACAGATGACCTTTCGAAAGAATACATAAAATATGCAATATTTCAGCTTAATGGTGTAATCTACTGAGATCCATTTGCAGAGGACGGGGCAATCCTCATTACTACTTCAGTTTCTTTCATGTGTTGTCCCCAAGTTATGGACATCCTAAAATAATAGTTTTTCAATCATGTTCACTTTGCCTTTAAGTAGTGTCTCATTGCCTTTCTTGGGAATCAATAGCACTATACAGTTCAAAATTTAAGATATAAATTTAAGTTTATTAAAGAGAGCAAGGAAAATTTATACTTTCTCTCTACTAGAATCTCTGCCAAACAGATTTTATAAACATCTGAGCCTATGTAACAATGTTGGTTTGGAGCCAAAGTTCATATCCCATTTCTCAAATACAGGAGTATCTAAATACAGTGAATACACAGCTCAGGCGATGTGTATCTCAGTTCACTGAAACGTCATAAGGTAGCTTTCATTTTATACAGGATTACAATACAGAAATAAGCTAATTTTTTGACCAACTGTTTTCCAGTGTTTACATTCCACATAAACATACCCCCACCCTCCTTCATCTACCCTGCAGTTTAAAATTTAGATGATTCGCCTTACCTGCACTTATCAAGCTTCTGCTTAAGTACATCCTATATATTTCCCAATTTGGCCACATAGTAAAAAGTTCTACATTCTGACAATAATTGGAAGAAAAATCATTCTTTTGAATTTCTTAACATACTTATTAGTGCGCATCTTACATTTATGACACCTTGATTTTGGAATGTACGCCCTGCGAAACCTCCAGAAATGGAAGTGTTTTCGTCAGTCTACCCCATATAACTGTCTTAGAGGCTATTTTGCAATTTAAAACCATTGGTTACAAGGCAAAGAACACGTTGCCAATAGGTTTTATTTAACAGGATGCACTTTCATGGAATGTAGTGCTCTTTACCCTGTAGACACTGATAAAGAAACTGCTGTGTTCTGGAATTGAATGTTGGATGACTCCATCTGAAGGAGAGTGAGACTGCTGTCATGGACATTGGGCAGAGAAATTTCCATTCCATTGATATTAGTGGGTGGCACAGTGGCACATTGGATAGCACTGCTGCCTCACAGCGCCAGAGACCCAGGTTCAATTCCTGCCTCAGGCAACTGTCTGTGTGGAGTTTGCACGTTCTCCCTGTGTCTGCGTGGGTTTCCTCTGGGTGCTCTGGTTTCCTCCCACATTCCAAAAATGTGCAGGTTAGGTGAATTAGCAAGTGTAGTGTTAGGTGAAGGGGTAAATGTAGGATAATGGGTCTGGGTGGGTTGCTCTTCAGAGGGTCAGTGCGGACTTGTTGGGCCGAAGGGCCTGTTTCCACATTGTAAATAATCTAATCTAATTAATATATCCAGAGACCGTTTTGGATTAAAAGGACAGCGACAGTCAGAACTCTATGTTGAATAATTGGATGCTGGAAAAGGCAAATGAGCTTTCTTTTCTCAATGTTTAGATTAGAGTGGTGCTGGAAAAGCACAGCATCCGAGGAGCAGGAAAATCAACGTTTCGAGCAAAAGCCCTTAATGACTACCTATCGCAAACCTGCTTTCTCTGTTCAGTAAACATGTTAGGATTCCTATA
Organism: Chiloscyllium plagiosum; assembly: GCF_037043375.1. Lineage (NCBI taxonomy): Eukaryota > Metazoa > Chordata > Chondrichthyes > Orectolobiformes > Hemiscylliidae > Chiloscyllium > Chiloscyllium plagiosum. The sequence goes on from NW_028270149.1 coordinate 62,959,213, forward strand.
ATTCAATGTGACTTTAATTTAGAATTATCAGTAACTTTGTAAATAGGGTCCAAGCCATTTGTTTACCCTGCAAACTTGATGCTAAAATAAGAGTGCATCAAAGGCATTCTGTCAGATAATTGCTATCCTGATCACATCACCACTCACTACATATCATGCAAACCCTTCAAAGATAATAACCTTTGGTACTGAAAAGTGTCCAAACTGTGTTGGATTACCCTGGAAGGGCAAGGGATCTGAAAGGTTTGAGTGACAGGTGAAACTAGCACCATGAGTATGGATTCACCACTAGCAAGATGCTACAGTCAAACCAAAAAGACATTCTGTCTCGAACACAATGAGTAATGTGGTATGTGGTATATGAATTTCATTTTCTGTTTGATGACAGATCTGTGGACTATATGTCCCAAAGGCTGACTGATCATATAACACTTCAGCTGTTCACAACATCATCTTATTGACTGTACCCAACAAACCCACACTTGTAAAACTCACAGCAGTGTCCAATATCAAATGTAATTCTACAATTGGACATGATTTGTTGGATAATCATAAGTCAATTTTGGATTGTCAGTCCAGCTCATAATGTCCAGTACTTTGGTGTTCTGGAAACTGCATATATTAACACACAGCCCAGTTCTTTGCAGACAGAAAGAACATGTGCACACACCACAACCTTTTCAACTCAAAAAATTCAAAGAAAGCCATTCACTGGTTTATTTCCCATGACAATTCCCTGAATAATCAATTCAGTCTGCTAGTTTAAAATGTATACAAAGCCTGGCAGTTACCTGTCAATCAGCATTGATGGGTACAGTCTTCATGATAACACCTCTACCAGACAGAATCCACTTGCCAACCAATCAGCACTCTCTTCTCATGCAATGTAAATATTGTATTTTTCCTTTAAGGTGGTATTCTTGTGAATTGTCCAAATGAGTGCAGGTACATCACTACTCATGTGATGTACTATCAACACCTATTTGATATTTCTGTCCAACTGTTTAGTCTCTATGCATCTGATAAATTCCATGAAATTCTCCACAATTTATGCAAAATTGGCAGACCTATAATTAGTCATTCTCCTTTTTCCCCTCTCCATTATAATGAAGCAACACATTCAATTTTTAAATCTAATAATATAGCTGGTTCAGGTAGCTATAAGTTCATTTTTAGCAGTTTCTTCATGAACTAACAGCTGGAAAGGTAGCTCATTAATGTTCTGCGCATAGCCTCGCTACACAGTCATGAACGTTAACTAACAGATACTGAAGAATGTCTGGTTCCCATCTGTTTTATTACAAAGTCTGACAGCTAGGACAGTTACAGAACAGTTTTAACTTATCTTTGCACATTCTGATGGTTTCACACTCTTACCAGCAATGCAAAGTAAATATGATCTGTTTTTGCAAAGCCAGTCCATGCAAAGATTTATGACTTTTTTTTTAAATGAAGAAGAATACCCAACCACAGCCCTTGCTGAATCTAGCAAACTTACAGTCTGGTTCCTCTTGCTGCGATTGCAATATATACCGTGGAGCCAACAGTTCCTAACACACAATACTCAACAAATATGAATAACTCTTTAAATAAGAATTAATCCAGGTATAGTTTCTGAGGTGATGTTCCTGATCTCACCTTGGGCTGAGGAAGGAATGTGAAAGCTTAAGAAGGAAGAAAAATTAGTCAAGTATTCTTGCTTTATACCCTGTCACCTGGCTGGCTGGAAACATGTGTTAGTTCCTTGACATGTAGGTAAACAAAATATGTCTAAAATAGTCTAAGATATGTCCTCACGGCTAAATGGTCGCCATGGATGTGGAAATCTTGAGTCAGGAAATCTCCCAGTTTAAAGGAGAAAGTGAGGGCTGCAGATGCTGGAGATCAGAGCTGAAAATGTGTTGCTGGAAAAGCGCAGCAGGTCAGGCAGCATCCAAGGAACAGGAGAATCGACGTTTTGGGCATAAGCCCTTCTTCAGGAACCCAGTTTAGCAACCCATTTTTGCTGGAAACTACTGAGGAGGTGACAATAATGATTGATGAAGGAAAGATGTTGTCTACACAGCATTTTTTAAGGTATTTGATAAAATACCTCATAGTAAGCTGGTACAGAAGGTAGGGTCTCATAGGATTCAGGTGAGCTGGCTAGATGGATACAGAACTGACTCGTCCTAGAAGACAGAGAGTCACAGTGGAAGGGAAATTTTCGGAATGAGGATCAGTAACTAGTGGTGTTCAGCAGGGATAAGTACTGGGACCCTTATTGTTTGTAATGTATGTAAATGATCTGGAGGAAAATGTAGATGATCTGAATAGTAAGGTTGTATGTGATACCAAAATGTGTGCAGTTGCAGATAGTGAAGAGGATTGTCAAAAGATACAACAAGATGTAGATAAATTGCAGATTTGGGCAAAGAAGTGGGAGATGCACTTAATCTGGATAACTGCAAGGTGATGCATTTTGGAAGATCAAATTCAGGTGCGAATTATACAATAAATGGCAGAACCCTTGAGGGCATTGACATACAGAAGAATCTGGGTGTAGAGGTCCACAGATCCATGAAAGTGGCAACACAGGGGGATAAGGTGCTCAAGAAGGCATACAACACAATTGCCTTCATCGACCAGGGCATCAGGTATAAAAGTTGGCAAGTTATGTTACAGCTATATAAAACATTAGTTAGGCCACATTTGGAATATTGTGTGCAGTTCTGGTCACCAAATTACCAGAAGGATGTGGGTGCTTTGGAGATGGTGCAGAGAAGGTGTACCAAAATATTGTCTGGTCTGGAGGGTTTTAGTTATGAGGAGAGTTTGGATAAACTTAGACTGTTTTCTTTGGAGAGACAGAGGCTGAGGGGCAACTTGATAAAGGTCGATACAATTATGAGAGGCATGGATAGAATGGATAGTCAGAGGCTATGCGTAGCAGGTCAAAATAAGGAATAGGGGATCAGCGCAGGATTGTTCGGCTGAAAGGCCTGTTCCTGTACTGTGTTGTATCGTATTATCCTCTATTTGGGAAATGGTGTTGATTCAGAGTCGGGTAAAGGCAACAGAGGAAGAAATTAAAGTTGGAAATGATAAACATACAATGACCTGAAGGAGTCGAAAGGTGTGGTGCTGGAAAAGCACAGCAAGTCAGGCAGCATCAGAGGAGCAGGAAAGTCGATATTTCGAGCATGAGTTCTTCATCAGGAAACTAAAGAACCAAGAATGCAGATCTTAAAACAAATCAGTAGGTAAGACTAAAGATTACAAAATAATAAAAAAGATAAAATTGAAAGCACTATATTTAAATATACTTAGCATTTGAAATAAAACAGATGAATGAGAGGCACAAATTGAGATGAATGTTGCTGTCTGGTGACCATTACTGGGACATGGCTGTGTGATTATATTGATTTAAGACCTGAATATTGAAGGGTGCATAACATTTAGGAAGGTCAGGAAGCTAGTAAAGAATGGAGAAGTCCCAATATTAATTAAAGATGACATTAGCACATAGAGACGGGTGACCTAAATTCAGGCAATCTGAATATAGAAGCGAATGAGGAATGATAAAGGAAAGAGGTCATTTGTGAGAATTGTGTATGGGCACCCTAGCCATCACCACATGGTAGATAAGTGTATGAAGAAAGAAATATTGTGTGCTTGTCAGAAAGGTACAGTGATTATCATAGGCAAGTTTTAACCTGTATGTAAACTGAAAAAATCAGATGGGAAGATGCACTCTAGCTGAGGAATTTATTGGATTTTTTCAGGACAATTGCTTAAACCAGCATGCTAATGCACCAACCTGACAGGAGCCTATACTAGGAGAAAGTGAGGGCTGCAGATGCTGGAGATCAGAGCTGAAAATGTGGAAAAGCGCAGCAGGTCAGGCAGCATCCAAGGAGCAGGAGAATCGACGTTTCGGGCATAAGCCCTTCTTCAGGAATGAGGAAAGTGTGTCCAGCAGGCTAAGATAAAAGGTAGGGAGGAGGGACTTGGGGGAAGGGGCGTTGGAAATGCGATAGATGGAAGGAGGTCAAGGTCAAGATAGGCCGGAGTGGGGTGGGGGGGGAGAGATCAGGAAGAAGATTGCAGGTTAGGAAGGCGGTGTTGAGTTTGAGGGATTTGACTGAGACAAGGTGGGGGGAGGGGAAATGAGGAAACTGGAGAAATCTGAGTTCATCCCTTGTGGTTGGAGGGTTCCCAGGCAGAAGATGAGGCGGAGCCTATACTAGACCTTGCTTGACTAACAAGATAAGACTAATTGCTGAACTCTGAGTAAAAACACCCCTGAGAGGCAGTTAACACAATATGATTGAATTTTAGATGCAGTTTAAGGAAGAGAAGTGTTGGTCCAAGACTTGTATTTACAATGTAAACAAGGGCATGAGGGTAAGGAAACAGAGTTAGCAAAAGTGAACTGGCAATTTAAGGGGTAGGTCAATAGAAATTTAGTGGCAAATATTTAAGGGGACATTGCAGAAGTTACAGAGTAGACACATATAGCAAATTATAGTTTAGATTAAATTAGATTACTTATAGTGTGGAAACAGACCCTTCGGCCCAACATGCCCACACTGACCCGCCGAAGCGCAACCCACCCAGACCCATTTTCCTACATTTACCCCTTCACCTAACACTATGGGCAATTTAGCATGGCCAATTCACCCAACCTGCACATTTTTGGATTGTGGGAGGAAACCGGAGCACCCGGAGGAAACCCACGCAGACACGGGGGGAATGTGCAAACTCCACACAGTCAGTCTATAGTTAAATAGAATTGGGCAATTCAGGGCTTTGATCAGATTTGTGACAACTTAAGAAAGAAGGGTCTGAATTACAATGCAATATCCCCAGTGAGGGGCGACACACCACAATTCGCATATGTCCAACCTTCTACTTCTTGATGTGACTGTATGTTCAATTCAAACAGCACCATCAACATTGTCTTAAGTACGAATACACAAAATATTCTTGCACCTAATCTCAATCCGCCCCAGCGACTTTCTTAAATGAAGATAATTAAAATCTCTCTGACCAAAGTTTTGGTTACTGCTACAAAACTATCCACTTGAGACTTACTGTTTTGCATTTCTCTTTCTGGAGAAATCACTTTATAAAAAGTTATTATTTGAATATGGATGGTGGTTGAAGGCTGTAAACTAGCCATAATCTGTTGCTGTTTCTCGTGTCAGCACAGGAAGTGCCATAAAGAATTCTTTCAATCCAATCCAGAGGGATAGAGGGTTAACAACTCGAGGCATGGAGGGCTCCTTCTGGCCAAGAAGAGTAAGGCACATCTCGCAGCTCAATAATGGTCATGATTTGGAGGTTCTGGTGTTGGACTGAGGTATACACAATTAAAAATCACATCACCAGGTTATAGTCCAACAGGTTTATTTGGAAGCACTAGCTTTCGGTCCGCTGCTCCTTCATCAGGTGGTTTTCGAGTATAAGATAAGTGACATAATTTATAGCAAACATTTAGTGTGATGCAACTGATATTACATATTTAGAAAGACCAGGATTTATTGTTAAGTCGCTCATCTTTTAGAATGACCATGATGGTTTCAGTTCTTTCATATGTAAATCCCAGAACTTTTTAAAAAAAAGTTACATTCTCAAGTGAACTTTAACAATAGGTGCCATGTCACATCAGATAATGCATTGAAGATGTGAAGTGCCCTGTGCAAGGCTGTCTGTGCCCCAATGTTCAGACTGATTCTATTTCTTTAAAAAAGGGATTTACAGATCATGCAGTTTTTGAGCAAAATCAAATGTAATTCTGCAAGTACAGAGCCCACCCCATAAACGTGTGTGTGCCTGCGCATGTGAGTGTCTGTGTGCGCGAGAGCGAGAGTAAGAGAGAGAGCTCGAGAGATAGCACGAGCGAGAGAGAGCGCAAGTGCGCACGAGAGAGAGAGCGTGAGAGCGAGCGCGCGGGAAGGGATATAAGTCTGTGAAAGGGTGCATGCTTGTGTGTGAGAGAGAGTCTGCATGAATATCTGGGTCTATAGGAGTGTGCGCGCGAGTGTGGACGGGTGAATAAGAGTGTGCGTGTAGTGCAGTGGGGTCACCTGTAGTGTGACATGAACCCAAGGTTGAAGCCATCCCCATTGGTACCGAACTTGGCTATCAGCCTCTGCTTGGCCTCTTTGCGTCACTGCATGTCCTGACTTCCACCTTGGAGGATGGCCATCCAAAGGTCCGAAATGAGAAGAAAAAATCTAAAGATGGACCTGTTAAAAAAGTCAAAGACAGTATCAAGCTCAAAGGAAAGACATAAAATTATGTAAAGATACATGGCCAGTCAGAAGATTGGACAGCTAATAATTATTGAAAGATCAGTAATGAAGGAAAAAAGTAGACTACAAAAGTTAGCAAAGATATAAAAATATAACCATTTTATTCAGATATTTAAAAATGAAACTAGTTAACAAAGTATGTGTTTATCTTGTAGAAAATGAGTCCATGAAATTAGTAATGGAGGGTGAAGAAATGGAAGATGAATTGAATAGATACTTTTGCATCGATATTCTCCTAAAGAGGATATAAGTAACATCCGAAGTAGCTGTAAATCCAGAAGTGAAAGGGGCTTACAGGAATGGGAGTTGGTATTAAAATCATATCAGATATGATCTTATTGAAAGGTAGAGCAGACTTGAAAGTCCAAGTGGCCTACTCTTCTTCCTTGTTTATATGCATCATTATTGCTCTGAGGTTGTAGGGGCATTGTCAAGTTAGGCATGTTATCTCTGGATGCAGTTTTCAGGCTGCCATAGGGATGGGTGATTGCTATGGAATTAAGTAAGTAAAGTCAGCATAATCCAAGAAGAATATTGTGCTGCTTTCTAAATGGAGACATCTGGTGGTGGCTTAACTTGGGATCACCAGGCCTTAGCTAATGGATGAGATTGACAAGGAAGGATGTTTAAGGTGAACTCAGCCAAAACAGGAATTGAACCTGTGCTGTTGGCATCATACCGCATTGCGAACCAGTCGTCCATGCAACTGAGCTAACAGGAGTCTCTGGTTACAAGGCTTACCTTGATTCTCTGAGACTTAACTCTCCTCTCCTCTAAACATCATTCTTCACTTCTAACCATTCCCTGTACTACCACATATACAACACCAAGTGATCACCATAGCCATTCACCCAGTATCCACTATGGTCAAATACCAGGGACATGTAATGGAAAAATAATAATATTTTGAATCAATGGAGTTCCCATTCATACACACTGGGTACTGGAGGAAAACAAAACTATCACTTATAAAATCCTAACACCATGTAAAAACAACAATTTCTTACAAGCTTAATTAAAAATATTAATCAGAATATAATCCCATTCCTGTCCTGCACAGGTGAGATTTTAGAACTTTTGAAACTCATTCAACCGTTTATAATAGGCTCAGCTTTAATAATAACCCAAGGGAAATGCTAACCGAAATAACTCCACAGAGGCCAAGATCCTATCACCAAGTCACCTTTTATTTACACATCGAGAATCCTTGCCACTGATTCAGCTCCCTCAGAGCTAGATCTGAGAGCGAACAGGATGTTTTTTACTCCTGTTTATATCCATTAGCCAGGACACCCTGATTAAAGCAGATTAACAGCCCTAATCAGGGAACTCATATTCTGTAAGGTCCGTCTGTTGACCTCAATTCAATCACAGCACCAACAATGAAGCTTATTGAAATTGCAGGAATAGATGGTGATGATAAGGTACACCAGGTGGCCTGTTAATTGATGTGTTTCAGCAATCCATGTATTCCACTATGACAGCTGTATCCCCTGTTTTCTTCCTGTTTTAATGGGCGGGAGATTTAAATAGCTTAAGATCATGAAGCTTAAAATGAGTTTATCCATCTTTTAGAGCAATTATATCTGATTGGTAATGTTTAGGTTCCAAAATTATGGGTAAGACACTTGGAATAGCAAAAGTGAGATTTCTTTTATTGCAGCTTTGATCTGAAATGGTCCTGACTGCTAAACTTCAGTTTTCTGCCCCCAATATCACACCACGCTCTTTCCCTTACTGGAAAAATGTATCTCCAGAACTGGAGGCACAGCCTTTAGCATCTAGTTCCCTCATGCCAGTTTTTAAAGGTCTCCCAAGTCCGCACAGCTCTAAAAATAATCTATTTCTCATTCTATGCTTGAGATTCACTCCACTAATTAAAAACAAAATGAACAATCAGCACTTACAGTTAACTGAAAAGAGTTATGACCCAGTCTGATGGTATTACTATACAAATCAGATCCCAGACTGAAATCTGACTTGATAAAACATTTCTTTTTTATTTAACAAGGTGGTCTTTCACTGAAATGCAAACACATAATGCTGCAGGCATCTTTTTATCAATAAAACATCATTTATTTTCATTTATTTTCCACATAAAGTTAAATAAACCAAACTATTTACACATAACACAAGTTGAAAGATTTCTAAATTTACAGCAAAAGTATATTCTGTCTTTCCCAACAGCACCCCTTTACAGGACTCAAACACGAACAAATGCCCTTTTCTACCACATCAATAGATTTGAGTTAACTTGCTGTCAGTTCTCAGTCTCAGCAGTATTCATACAATTGAACTTAGACTTTCTCAGCTTTGAATAATTGCTTCAAGATTCTAATCAAATACTGCTCGTCTGGAACTTTCAAATTAAACTCTTTACTCTTGAGGTAGCAGTTCTGAGCATCCTCCTTTCTTCAGGACAGCCTATTTTACAATTCCAACATCCACCTGAACTTCTTTGAAAGGCATTCCAGGCTATAGGTGTTTCCCTTAAGCAAAACAAAAACAATTCTGGATCCTTCTAACTGAAAGCAACCTAAGGTATGTCAATATTTTCTTTGTCCACTGATAAGACTCTCCCAATGCAAACAAACTTCAATTATGATTCCAGGAAATCTCTGTCTCTAATGCTGTTTTTTTTAAAAGAAGCTCACAGCTTCAAAATGCTGACAAATTAATCATCAAACCCCCTCACATGCACAAGCCAAAACCTAAAATGAATTCAAAAATCCAATCCCTAAAATAAATGAAATTAAAATATATATGAACCACACATTACAGATCACAATGGTTATCGGGATTGGAATGTACAAGCATGTGTTTATTGTTTGCATGTATTCTCCCATGTCTGATATTCATTGTAAACCATGAGAATAATTACAAATCCTCAATGGCTGTAAGTGAAAAGAGAAAAAGAAGGTTGAGAATAGAAACCATGTAAAAATAATCCATTTCACCAAGTTGCAGAATATAACTAATTTAGGGTGTAGGTTTGCTCGCTGATCTGTAGGTTTGATATCCAGATGTTTCATTACCTGGCTAGGTAACATCATCAGTGGCGACCCCTAAGTGAAGTGAAGCTGTTGTCTCCTGCTTTCTATTTACAGGTTTGTCCTGGATGGGGTTCCTGGGGTTTGTGGTGATGTCATTTCCTGTTCATTTTCTGAGGGGTTGATAGATGGTATCTAGATCTATGTGTTTGTTTATGGCATTGTGGTTGGAGTGCCAGGCCTCTAGGAATTCTCTGGCATGTCTTTGCTTAGCCTGTCCCAGGATAGATGTGTTGTCCCAGTCGAAATGATGGGTTTTTTTTCCTCCATGTGTAGGGCTACGAGGGAGAGAGGGTCGTGACTTTTTGTGGCTAGCTGGTGTCCGTGTATCCTGGTGGCTAACTTTCTTCCTGTTTGTCCTACGTAGTGTTTGTGGCAGTCTTTGCATGGAATTTTGTAGATGACATTGGTTTTGTCCATGGGTTGTACTAGGTCTTTTAAGTTTGTTAGTTTTTGTTTGAGTGTTGGTGGGTTTGTGTGCTTCTAGGATTCCGAAGGGTCTGAGTAGTCTGGCTGTCATTTCTGAAACTTCTTTGATGTATGGTAAGGTGGTTAGGGTTTCTGGCTGTGTTTGGTTTGCTTGTCGTGGTTTGTTCTTGAGGAATCTGCGGACTGTATTTTTTTGAGTATCTGTTCTTCTTGAATACGTTGTATAGGTGGTTCTCCTCTGTTTTGCTTCTTTTCAGGTTTGAAGGGTTGCAAGTTTCGACTGCGCCAGGGTAACAACACCCCTCTGAATTTTTTCCCTTTCACTTCCTTCTCACCCCATTCCATCTCACGATCTCAGATTGACATATATTCACAATACCCTTTTAAATTCCTGTCTCTTACACTGAACAATCTACTGTTATTACCTCAGTTGCATCCCTTAAGCTTCTGCCTCAATGAATGTGGCTGTGTATGTGACATTGAGCTCTTCGTCTGTCACATTAGCTTTCACACTCCCTTCTCTGGCCAGGAATCTTCACTTCCCAATCCTTTACCCACCTCCAATATTGTCTCTCCACCTGAACTTTACCGTCTGGGCTTTGATCCTCTCTAGATCAATTCATTCAGAATTGAGAACTTGGCATCAGTTTGCCTTAATTTGCCCGCTTGCCTCATTCATCCTGATTTGACTCTCACTTAACTGGTTTCTCTTTGTTCTATCTAGTCCAAACCTAATGTTACCATCAAAACTGCTAACAGAATGCTGTTGTTGCCTGGCATACCAACCACTGTCTAGCAGGGTCTTACTGTCAACTCTGTGCCCCTTTCTCTTACCTACTCTGGATGCTGAACATCCGTCAAACCCTTTGTGACTTGTTCAAGACCGAATGCATCTCTAGCTTTTCTCAGTCCTGATGAAGAGTCACATCCCTGAAGCATTAGTTCGGTTGCTTTCTCCACAGATGCTGCCAGACGTGCCAAGTATGTCCCACATCATATTTTTAAGTTTTTATAATTTTATTTTATTTTTTAATTTTTTTTTGTTTTTATTTTTAATTCCATCCTTTTCTGATTTCTCTACCCCAAGAAACATTTAAATACAGCACAGAGATCACTAAATAACAATATAGAATGGGACTATTATTTTGTTGTGTTGCATCCACATTTATAAATGCAAATATTACAACCTTGTTCACATGTTAAGGAGAACTTTAGACCAATTGCTGGAAAGTTATTATGTTCTTAAATTTACTGCACGTTCATTTCAAAGTTGATTGTTGAGATATGTGTTAAGAGAATAAAGGCGATACATCTTGAATATTGCTTTCAATTTAAAATATAGGAGTAGGAGCACAATTTTGAATTAGCAAAATAAACAAATTGGAATTTGATTTCAAGATATTTTTCTTGCAGAAACTGAACAACGCACAACATAAGTGTGAAGCCAAAAGTTTTTAATTATTCAAATCTGATGATATGCAGCAAGGGGGATGCTGTAAGTCCCTTTTAGATGGTTACATTAAAGATAGATTGAATGGTCATCCTCATTTCTACCAATACTTTTTTTTTGTGTCACAGAGCACAAATATTTATTTTAGCATGCAAAGTCATCATCTTAAATGGTAAACCTGATGAAGATTGTGCCTTTTCAGGACAATGTATGAATTAAATAGAAAAACTTACGTGAGTGTGAAAATCCATTCATATAATAAGGGAAGAATTTTGTTTGTCTTTATGGTTTCTTGCACAAAAAGAAGCTATGTTTTTAGTCCCCATTTCTGTTTAAATTCAGAAATGCTTTTCTGGAAACATAAAATCTCCACATTGTTTTATATTGTTACTGAAATTTAGAGTCAAATCTTCTCATTCTATTTGGAGTTTTGTTCCATTCTCCAGCCCGCATATGTTTTAGACCCTGAAGAGTCCAATAGTAATTAAGCTCTATGCTCTGGAATTTTAAAAAAAACTGTCAATAAGTATAGTTTGACTCCATAAAGAATTTAAGTTCGGCTAAGTATGGAATCCACAGAGACGTGAAAATACCCAGGCAATGGGTGTAGTAATGTAATAATATGCCGCAATCCCTAGTGTGATCCTTGCAGTGTAGCATTTAAACCCTGCTTTGAGCCCAATAGTTCTTTGTTCTATTGTATCACATCTGGGAGAGAATAGTGAAGCTAACAAGTGAAGTGACTCCCACTGCTATTCAAGGACTACAGTATCATTTTGTTGACCTGAACAGATGGTTTCCACAGCTGCAGTCTACAACAGGAAATGAATTTAAAGATTTTGGAAAAAGGGATTGATTATGACATAAGATGTGGTTATGCATAGGGTATTGTGCTAGTTATAGTCATGGCTATTAATCACTCTATCAACTATAATGATCTTGGAAGAATGGCAGCCTCAATTTAATCGCAATGCTGCATTTTAAGAAGACTCTCATGCCAATTTCTTTATAATGTATATGAGACGTGATGTATCAGAAATGCAGATACAAGGGTTTTTTTGTGTTTTTAAGTAGCTGTCCTCTTGAATGTGGAACACTATTTGGCAAATGAAATACCTAAAGAAATTAAGTAGGAGGGTAATTAAATGAGCTTTGAAGAAAATTGTTCATTTTGTTATAACATGATTTTGCATTTGCATGGCATTTTACATCGAATTAGATGCTCCATATTTTCAATGGAGATAATGTTTAATATAAATAAAGAATAGGAGAGTTGGAGAATATGGTCGAAGGTAGGTTTTAAAAGAGTTTTTATAAGAATAAAAGACCTGTTGCTAGACAGAAAAAGACCCTATGACACAAAATGAAAGCAAGAATGTTTACAGTCAAAAATAGAAAACCTGAGGAAATTGTTGAGCTAGGAAATAACTTGCTTACTGAGACCATGATTTTGAAATGATCATTGGAGTCTTGGGAGCCTGTAAAGATAGTTGTGGATAAAGATGCATTGACAATGCAATATATTTTAGAATCATAATTTGGTTTATTGTCACACGTACTCAAATACAAAGTACAGGAGTGCAATAAAATGTCTACAATGTCACCACACAAGGTGCCATCTTAGATGTAAAATACCTAGGTACAAATCTTGGGTATTAAAATATATTTGGTACAAAAACAGAGAAACAAAGAGAAAAGCTAAAGTTCTACATTACAGTTCTGCATAGTATAAATTAGGAAGATCAAGATAAATGTTACAGTTCTTCTATAGCCTGCAGTTTCTCTACGCTGGGGGCTTTTCACACATAGTCTCGCGCACCCTGCACTGCCAGGGTCGAGCTCTGGGACAGGCTGACCACAGCCCGCCAGCCAGCCCATCTGGGTTGCTAGCCCGCTCTGGTCCAGGACCATCAAATGTAGATGATAGAGCTTTGGATGAGTTGTAATCTGAGTTCTAAACTCAGAAGTTTAGATTGTTACAGTAGATGAGCTGATTTTAAAAAATGGATTAGTTGAATTTAGGTTTAAATGAAGATGAGGTGGTACAAATGACCCAGAGTTGGTGATGCTATACAGTGTGAAGCTCCACTTGGGCCAAAGAGGATATCAGTTTGATTTGAGTGAACTCTAGGTATGTGGGTTGGTTTTGAAAGGGTTAAACTTGGGTCAAGGCACGTTTTTAGCTGGAGCTGAGCACACTATTTTTGTTCTTGCTGTTGATACATTGGACAATAATGTCGATCCACAATTTAATGTTGGTGAATGATCACTCATTTGATGTTTCTCTCAGAGGCAACAGATGGAACTTTCTTTAAGATGAATTGAAGCCAAATGACACAGATGGTCCTGGAAGGCATTGTTCAATATGTAGAATTGAAAGAAAAAACTCACATGATGGCTAGAGAAGAAAATTTAGAAAAATTACCAATGAAAGAAACAATTATTGTGAATCATCTGAAATAGGCAATTAAGTAACAAATGTTCATATTGTCTTTTCATTTCCAGAATACTTGGTTGATGCACTTTGTGTAATGAATGCTGTGATGGAATTGTAATTTTAATCGGCATAAGTTATTCTTCATCCAATCTACACATATCCTGCAAGTGACCATATATGTGCTGACAGATTTGTTTGTTTAATCTCCTCATTATTTAGTTGTTAGGATCAAAGTGATTATAGTTGGATGAAGTGAGCAGGCGAATGTGTGACAAATGGCATTTGTTGTTGGGAAGTATCAGAACATGCACTTTGAATCCAAGGAAGATATATCAGAATATCTTCTTAATGACAAGAGCCTCAGAACTGTGGATAAACAAAGGGGTTTGGTCATCCAGGTGCACAAAAGCTAAGTATGGTTAAGATTAGAAATCAAAATAGGCCCATGGAATTCCACTGATCTTCAGTAGGTTAACATTCAAAGGAGCAAAGTGCTTTGGTTGTTTAGCGACCTATCAGACTCAGTTTGGAGCACCACATTCACTTTTGAGCATTGCATCTCAGCAAAGATGCATTGGAGGAGGTACATTATGGATTCTCCACAAAAGTGCCATGACTTAAAGTGTTAATTTGTGGGGAAAGTTTGTATAAAGGTGGGCTGTACTCTTGAGTTTGGAAGTTTTGAGAAGTGATGTAATAGAAGTATTTAGAATTATCAACAGAATTTGACAGGTTAAAGTCAGAGAGCTATTTTTGTTAATCAGATAAGGCCAATCAAGAGTCAAATCAGGAAGCACTTTCCACTTAGAGTAGTGAACATTTCAAATTCTCTCGCTCCTGTGGAGGCTACATTGATTTTCAAGATGAAGGTCAATGGGTTTTCATTCATTATCAAAGGATGGTGATCAATTTCAGATAAATATGGATGAAGTACATATTAATAATGAACTATAAATGTCACAACAGGCTAGAAGACTGAAAGGCTCATGTCTATTGCTATGTTCTGGTGTCAAAGACAGATATATACCAGATATATCCCAACCTTTTCGGAAATCTTCTTGACTGAGGTTGGCATCCATATTCCCACTATTAGAAAACTAGAAATAAATGTTAACTGTTGTTTTTTTCAGATACTTTCTGATCATGATGGCTTCAAGCAAACTTTCTTTCTGGAGAGCTGAACCAAAATGGAGCAGAGTTCTTTTTTGTGTTCATCTGTGAATCTTGGCAATCAATGAGTCTCAATTTTAAAATCCATATCACTGTCTTCAAATTTCTCCATGATATTGCCCCTCCCTATCTCTGTAACCATCTCCAGTCCAATGAGCCATTGAGGTATTTGAACTCCTCCAATTCTAATTACACTTTCACTGTTAGCTATAATTCAACTTGCCTTAGCCATAAGTTCTGGAATTCCCTTCCAAAACCACTTTGTCACCCACTCTTCTCTCTTCCTTCAATACGCTTCTCAAAAGCTATCTCTTTCGATGATTTAATTGGGCACCCGTACTAATACCTCCTTCACTCTGGGTAAAAGTTATATTGACAGTTTTTGGCCAATTAAAGGCACAACATAAAAGTCAGTTTTTTAAGGTTAACTGTTGGTAGGCAAAATATTGTGGTTATAAGAACGTCCGCCTTTATCCCTAAATAGAATCTTATTTTTTGATTCAATTAACAACAGGCTTAGTAGTTTCCGTTCTGCTGTCCGTCGCACCATAAACTCCTGAAGCCAATTGCAATATCCTCACCACGGCCCTGCTGGCATTAACAACTTCGGCATGGACTGAGAGTCAAAGCTAGACTCTTGCTGTGCTCTGTATGGGTCAGATCCTGATTTGTTTAACTGTCTCAACAGTTCTGCCTTCGAAGAGTGTCAGCCTTGGTTCAGTAATAATGCTTTTGTCTCTATTATCAAGAAGTTATGTATGCAAATTCCACTTCAGATGCTTGAACATATAATCCAAGCTTACATTCAAAACTAGCTTTGAGAAAGTGCTACATTGTCAGTAGTGATATCTTTCAGATGAGACTTATAACCAAATCCTGAATGGCCAGATGGATGTAAAATACCACATGGCACTTTCCCAAGATGTCCACTCCAGGTCAACACATACCCCCCAACCAATGTGAAAAATACTTATCGGGCCTTTTGATACATTGCTGTCAGTGTGCAAAATGGTTGCTATGTTACATCAATGGTAACAATCAGCATACTTTAAAATGGAAATACGTTGTTCACTTTAAAGTGCTTTGGGACAATGATGACATCCGTAGGAGCTATATAAATGCATGTCTTTTTTTCTGAACATGCAATATTTAAATCAACTCAAATTTATGACTCTGCTGTCTACAGCTTGACTCACTGCTGTCAAATCCAAATAATGATTGTTAATCTCGCCAGTAAAAGCTGCTCGATTTTTAAAAAATGCACTGGAGCACCAAAAAAGAAAATACTAAAAACGTTAAAAAACTGTATGAATGCTCAAATGGAGGCTCAGGGCAAGTGTCCACACTGTTGTGATACATTACGTAACAATTTAATGCACAAGAATGTATTTTCAACAACATATTTTGGCATCTGCCTGTGCAGTACTTAATCACTTTCTATTTAAAGATGGGAACACTGTTAAGCCTAAGAGGAAGATGTAGCCTTTCATTGTATGAACTGATGCTTCAAAGGAGTATAAATATTTCTGGAGTGTTACCTATTGTTCTATGATGTGATATTCTTGTTTTGCCTCCATTCAAATGATGGAATATACATGTTAATGACCTTCCAGTGTAACACAACACAGAACCAGCAAATAAATCAAAAGCTGTGCTCGGGCAAACTAGAATTGGAATATCTTCTTGGCAAATAAAGACTTCCTGCGATAACTATAATGTTCATACAATTGTATGCAAATTAGTGGGGATGCTGGAAATTTGAAAAAAATACACATCAAATATTTGTGGAAAGAGATACAGAATTAATGGGCTACATCCCCGAACTGAGGTGGTAGAGTGAATTTGCTCCCCAGCAGCATGCCCCCTACTGAAAGGAGAGTTGGTCAGAAGCCAGATTGCTTCATACAACCAGTTGTATGACTATAACCAGCTATGTGTGTGACTGAATTTGTTAACAGTGGTGCTTCAAATCTCAATTGCAAAGATATGTAGTCCATTGTAGTGCTTAGTGTTGCTCATCCAGGAATGCAGAAAGTAGCTCAAAGAGGAATCTGGCTGCTCTAGGAGAGCATACGTGGGTCTTAAGTTGGGGCGAGAAAGACCTCAGAACCTTAAGTGGGAGGATAGAGTCTGAGGGACAAGTTCTGTCAGACAGGTGATGTGGAAGGAAGGGAGTGCTTTCTTTGCATCCCAGTCCTTGCAGGGAGATCCTCCTGCTCAGCCCTGCTCCCTGAATGAGGTGCTGTTTTCCTTCCTTCCTTTTTATCATTTGCGTTGAAAGATATGCCACCAGCAGGTCAGGCAGCATCCAAGGAGCAAGCAAGTTGATGTTTTAGGCATAAACCCTTCATCCGGAATGCCCGATGAAGGGCTTATGCCTGAAATGTTGACTCTCCTGCTCCTAGGATGCTGCCTGACCGGCTGGGCTTTTCCAGCGCCACACTTTTCGACTCTGACTCTCCAGCAGCTGCAGTCCTTCCTTTCTTTCTTCCTTTTTCTCATGTATGCCATGGAAAATGTCTTATGGAATGGAAGTGCCTTAGTCAGGGCTGATACCTCACCGACCTTTAAGATTTTATTTACATATGTTGAGCAGGCTTGCTGATTTGAGCACTTGCTCACCAAGTGTATTAAGGGTGTCAACTTTGCCATGGGTAGGCATGAAGAAGGCTGGTCACCTGACAGGAATTTGTAAGATGCCTCCTCCCACTGAAAATGCAGCTGATTGGGGGTTGGGGGTAAAATCCAGTCCAATTGTTTAGGAGAATAATTTCTCATAAAATCTGAAATGATAACTCACTTTCTATCTTCACAGATGTTCCCTGATTGTCACCTTCACACAAGCTGTGTGCTGAGTGTCTGTCCTTGCATCGAGGGTATTCTTGCACTGGCCTTACAATGATAGCTGCAGCTTTAAAATGCACAAGCTTGCTGTAGGTGGGTTGGAGATCTGCCATTATGATGTAGATTATCCTTTGTTTCTGTCCACTGCATGTTCCATGAATGGGCGCCAACGGGTCAGTGGCAGCCTCCACAGTTCAGAGGCTCCAATTGCTGCAGCCTACTTGGCATGCTGCAGTTTCGCCTTCTGTTCACAGTAAAACTAAAAACAAATTTCCATTGATTCCCCTATGCTTGTGAAACTAACTTCCTTAACCAGTGTAAGATTAACAAATGCCCATTAAAGTGAACATATAATGGAAATCATATGAAATGTCCAACTCACTCTGCTTTCTCTGCTGAAGAGCAAAAAAGAAGTGTGCAAATTTTAGCAGCTGGTCATTCAATTTTACTTCAAAAACAAGTTTTAATTTTGTATGCTTTTAAAGTAGTGAAACATCCAAAGATGCTTCATAGCAGTAAAGTCACATAAAGAAATATTAGAGTTGATAAGCAAATGCTTCTTCAAGCACATAACTTCTAAGAAGCACTTTGAAGGAGGAGAGATGAGGCAGACAGATGTGGGGAAGGAATTCTAGAGCTTAACACCTTTGTAGTTGAAACTATGGTTGTCAATGTTGGAGCAATTAAAATCACAGACGCTTCAGCAACTAGAATTAGCAGAGCACTGGTCTCCCTGGAAGTCTCCAGGTCTAGGACAAGACAGAGATGGAAAGACGTAAGGCCAGAGGTGGAGTGGAAAACAAGGATGAGAATTTTAAAGTTAAAAAAAAAACAGGTTATAGTCCAACAGGTTTATTCAGAAGCACTAGCTTCCTGAGTGCTGCTTCTCCACCAGGTGATTGTGGAAAATAAAGTTTTAAGGCACAGAATTTGTAGCAAAAGTTTACAGTGTGATGTAACTGAAATTATATATTGGAAAAGACCGGGATTGTTTGTTAAGTCTCTCATCTTTTAGAATTACCATGTTGGTTTCAGTTCTTTCATATGTAAATCGCAAAACGTTTTTCAAAAAAGGTTACATTTAAAAGTTACATTTTAAAGAAGAGTTTTGCGATTTACATATGAAAGAACTGAAACCAACATGGCCATTGTAAAAGATGAGAGACTTAACAAATAATCGAGGTCTTTTTCAATATGTAATTTCAGTTACATCACACTGTAAACTTTTGCTATAAATTCTGTGTCCTACAATCTTGTTCTCCACAACCACCTGATGAAGGAGCAGCATTCCGAAAGCTAGTGCTTACAAATAAATCTGTTGGACTATAACCTGTGTTGTGTGATTCTTATTTTTGTACGCTGCAGTCCAACACCAGTGTCTCCAAATCGAGAATTTTAAAGTCGGGCTATTGCTTATTTGGGAGGCAGTGCCCTCCTGTGTGATGGGTATGGGTAACCTATGGCCACCTATATGCTCTCTCAATGTGTTCTTGCCAGAGACGACTCCCTTTTAATGTGCACTCTGTAGCCAATGGTTGTTCACCACTCCTCCAGCAACAACTTCCAATCCCATGGTTCAATTGCTGCTACTAAAATGAAGGCACCTGCCTGCTTGGCCTCAGTGTCCTGAAGACAGCTTTATATATTTTAAAGTGTTTCACTTTTGAGGTGCCCCCTCTTTCATGCTGCAGCCTCAGCAGTAACCATCTAGCAGCTATGACTGGACCGATATGGCTCTGTTAATGGGTCAGCAACAGTCAAATGCAGCACCGGGGTCCAGCTGCCTGCGTGGCAGGCTGTCTCTTCTGGCCCTGGGCATAAAGTTTAATTCTCAGGATAAAAATACAACACAAGCTCGTGAACAGTTTTGATTAGCTCAGGAGAGAATTGGAACTGGTAGTGAGGGAACATATTTTCTGGCAAGATGAAGGATAATGGCTTTGGTTTTTCCCATATTCATTTGGATTAAATTTCTGCTCATCCAGTACTGAATGTTCAGCAAGCAATCTGACAGCTCAGAAACAGTGGAAAAGCCGAGAGATGTGCTGGTGAGTTTGATCAAATATATTTTTCAAATTGATTAGTGCACAAGAAGCCAAATGAAACAGCTTCACCATCATAACATTTTACTTCAAAAAATTGGAAGTGCATGTTGGTGTTTAAGCAACCTTTTAGAATGATCTAATTTTGTACTGATCAGTGACGAGTATTTTGAAAGCAGGTCTATTTCTTCTTGGAGCTTCCAGCTGCTACATTGTATATGAAGGCTGCAAATTTTAGCTCCACCACTGAGTTTGGATTTCCTCTCAGAATAAGACACTATTGGAAAAATTCCCAATACTTACTTATGCTCAAGCCTTGGAAATCATAACTGTCAATCATGTACAATTAAACACAAAAGCATGATTTTCTTGCTGAGAATTGCAGTATGTGCTCGTAAACTGGTTTATAAATAAGTGTTGACAGTTCAGCCATATACCGCTTGAATAGCTTTTCGAACAAAGTTTTTATAAGTCCATTTCCAGCTAATCACATTTAGTGGACAACTTTTCCCCAGGCTTTAAGAAGACTGTCGTAACTCTTGCTTCAAAAATGTACAAAAATAACTGACAGAACCTTTATTTGGTGACAAAGCTCTTGGGATCAGTTCCTGGTACATGCTAAATTTGCTTTGTTCAGTAAAGATCTCTGAATGCTTATTAATTTCTTTCCCTGGATTAAGAAAAGTGAAATTTCTTGTTTTTATCATTTAGAAATGTGTGCAGTTGTCAGTTCAGGACAGCAATGATGGTGGTGTAGCTCTTCATTATGCCATTTATTTTTCTTTGCTCACTTTGTTTTTGAAGGGTTTGGGATGTTTTCTGCACAAATGTTTATTAACGTCAACATCTCTGTGAGTTAACATGGTAAATTAGCACAATTAAGCAGCTGCTGCACTTTCAGGAAAGGATGTAGAATTAGAGATTTTTGAGAAGATTTGTAGTTCATGTTGATGATAAGTATGTAAGTTAGCTCACTGAGCTGGAAGGTTTGTTTTCAGATGTTTTGTCACCATACTAGGTAACATCATCAGTGAGAGTCTCTGGTGAAGCACTGGTGGTATGTCCCGTCTCTCTATTATAGGTCTTGATTTCTGAAGGTGGGTGATGTCACTTCCAGTTCCATTTTTCAAGGAAAGGTAAATGTGATCTAAATCTATGTGCTTATTGATGGAGTTCTGGTTAGATTGCTATGCCTCTAAGAATTCTTGTGTGTGTCTTTGTTTCACCTGTCCTAGGATGTATGTGTTATCCCAGTCAAAGTGGTGTCCTTTGTGACATTTGGTTTGTGTTTACACTGGGAGCAAAGCTGGATAAATACTGAGAACAAGAATCATAAATAGGACATTGATCATAATGATAATTCCCAGTTTTAACAGTCTATTGTTTAGCTCCCTCTTTATTTTATCTTTGCATAGAAATTATGGCCATAGCTGTTGCCACTGTAGTGAAAGGGTGTTATGTAAAGTGAAAAGATTTATAATTTTGCGGCACTCTGTTAAAAAGCAATATGTTTAAGTATATAAAGCATGGGTAATAAACAACTGGTTGTATTCAAATGTCGAGTGCTTGTTGACATTTGATATATCTGACAGCATTATTTGTGCAGTGTCTGTACTTCCACTACACGACATGCTTTAGGCACTGGCATTATTTTGGTTTTGTTTGTGGGAGAGGCTGTAGGTTTGCATTATCTAGCCTAATTATAATATACCTGAAATTGTAAGTCGCATCTATATATCTTCTGTTACTTCAGAATGTATATGCCACATCTAGAGCTTTCATATAAAGGACCAACATTAATCTCTTGGGGACTGCTGTTGCATTTCTGCACTCAGCAAAAGAATCCAACTGAATATGAAGCAGATCTGATATTCCAAAAATCCACAATGTTTAGTTATTCCTTCACCTTTTCAATTTTCTTTCTTTGAATTTGTCGATGCGGCAATTCCACTGCTGGGGGTGGACATGCTCAGTTAGGTTAGCATTTCGAAGGGATTATTGTTTGGAATATTGCATGTTCTATGGCACAACACGAAGGACAGAAAGAATGAATAATTTTATGTTTGCCTTTCCATCTGAAGAAAAGGGAACTTCACACGATCTCGCTAATTATAAGCTTCATACTACATGAGACCAACTCCAAAATTAGCAAAGGTTGACTTTTTGACTTTCAAAGAGTAGCAATGCTGTTTTATAAGTTTATTCTAAGTTACATAGAGCATATACTGCTCAGAAACAATTCTGTCAACTTAACAGATTTACTCTTACTAGTGTTTATGTTCCCCCCACCCCTTTTTATCTAACTCTGCCAATGCATCCTTTCCCTGTAAGCTTGTTGTCATCTAGCTTTGCCTAAAATGCATCTACTATACTTTCCTCAAGTGCTCCTTATATCAGTGAGTTCTGTATTATACTTGCTATCTGGATAAAGAGGTTTTTAGCCAATGTGGATTTGGTAGTGCTTCATGCAACAAATTACTAACAATTCTAGTTTTTTTTTAGATTAGATTACTTACAGTGTGGAAACAGGCCCTTCGGCCCAACAAGTCCACACCGACCCGCCGAAGCGCAACCCACCCATACCCCGACATTTACCCCTTCTTACCTAAGACTACAGGCAATTTAGCATGGCCAATTCACCTGACCTGCACATCTTTGGACTGTGGGAGGAAACCGGAGGAAACCCACGCAGTCAGTCGCCGGAGTCGGGAATTGAACCCGGGTCTCTGGTGCTGTGAGGTAGCAGTGCTAACCACTGTGCCACCGTGCTTTTCCAGTGACAGCACCTGGGCTTGAAACTCTCTATATCTGTCCACATACTTTATTTTGGAAAGAAATTGACTGCAATCATTTCTAATATAGCAGTCCATTGGATTCTGGATAATCCAAGCTGGAGGACGGGAAACATTTCTGGCTGTAAGAGCTGCTCCTCTTTTTTGAGGTATTTTAGGTGTTGGAGGTGATTTCCTTGAATTCCAGGAGCAGTAATTACTGTATTATATACTGTTGCATTGTTTTGGAACTTTGGAAAAAAAAATCAAAACAACAGCAGTTTAAAAGGGAGAAGGGCAGACAAAGGAAGCACATGGTGAGGACAGTGCAGGAGAGAGAGAGAGACAGACAGACAGTGAGGCAGTGTTTGTAGAGGAATAAGACGGTGTTATTTTCTGGGTCTGTAGATTGTGAAGGAGCAAAAGTGGCCTTTGCAGTGATATGTACTTCTTGTCAGATATAGGAGTTTAAAGAGAGTTTAAGGGTTACTGCGGATTATATCTGTCATAAATGCTGTTGGATGCAAATCTTATCAGATCGAGTGGATCGGTTGGAGAGACAGATAGAAGCGATGAGGAATTTGCAACAGCAACAGTATGTGATGGATGGCAGTTATAGGAAGGGGGGAAAGTCTCAGATACAGTCATATAGATGGGTTAACTCCAGGAAGGGTGAGAGATGTTGGCATCTAGGGCAGGAGTGTTTTGTGGATATACCCATTTCAAACAGGTATGCTGTATTGGAAAATGTAGGGGGTGATGGATTCTCAGGGGAACGTAGCACGAACAGCCAAGTTTCTGGTATTGAGACTGGCTCTAATGCAATGAGGGGTACGTCGGCTTCCAAGAGATCAATTGTGTTAGGGGATTCTGTACTGAGAGGTACAGACAGACGTTTCTGTAGCCAGCAGAGAAAAAGCAGAATGGTGTGTTGTTTCCCTGGTGCAGGATCAAGGATGTCTCAGAGACAGTGCAGAATGTTCTCAGGGGGGAGAGGGGCCAGCAGGAGGTCATTGTCCACATTGGAACCAATGACATTGGAAGGGAAAAGGTTGAGACTCTGAAGGGAGATTACAGAGATTTAGGCAGAAATTTAAAAATCAGGTCCTCAAGGGTAGTAATATCTGGATTACCCCCAGTGCTATGAGCTAGTGAGGGCAGGAATAGCAGGATAGAGCAGATGAATGCATGGCTAAGGAGCTGGTGTATGGGAGAAGGATTCACATTTTTGGATCATTGGAATCTCTTTTGGGATAGAAGTGACCTGTACAAGAAGGACGGATTGCACCTAAATTGGAAAGGGACTAATATACTGGCAAGGAAAATTGCTAGAACTGCTTGGGAGGATTTAAACTAGTAAGGCGGGGGGGTGGGACCCAGGGAGATAGTGAGGAAAGAGATCGATCTGAGACGGTTACAGCTGAGAACAGAAGTGAGTTAAATAGTCAGGGCAGGCAGGGACAAGGTAGGACCAATAAATTAAACTACATTTATTTCAATGCAAGGGGCCTAACAGGGAAGGCAGATGAACTCAGGGCATGGCTAGGAACATGGGACTTGGATATCATAGCAATTACGGAAACATGGCTCAGGGATGGGCAGGACTGGCAGCTTAATGTTCCAGGATACAAATGCTACTGGAAGGATAGAAAGGGAGGCAAGAGAGGAGGGGGAGTGGCATTTTTGATAAGGGATAGCATTACAGCTGTGCTGAGGGAGGATATTCCCAGAAATACATCCAGGGAAGTTATTTGGGTGGAACTGAGAAATAAGAAAGGGATGATCACCTTATTGGGATTGTATTATAGACCCCCCAATAGTCAGAGGGAAATTGAGAAACAAACTTGTAAGGCGATCTCCGCTATCTGTAAGAGTAATAGGGTAGTTATGGTAGGGGATTTTAACTTTCCAAACATCGACTGGGACTGCTATAGTGTTAAAGGTTCAGATGGAGAGGAATTTCTTAAGTGTATACAAGACAATTTTCTGATTCAGTATGTGGATGTACCTACGAAGGAAAGGAGGAAAACTTGACCTACTCTTGGGAAATAAGGCAGGGCAGGTGACTGAGGTGTCAGTGGGGGAGCACTTTGGGGCCAGCGACCATAATTCTATTCATTTTAAAATAGTGATGGAAAAGGATAGACAAGATCTAAAAGTTGAAGTTCTAAATTGGAGAAAGGCCAATTTTGATGGTATTAGGCAAGAACTTTCGAAAGCTGATTGGAGGCAGATGTTTGCAGGTAAAGGGATGGCTGGAAAATGGGAAGCCTTCAGAAATGAGATAATAAGAATCCAGAGAAAGTGTATTCCTGTCAGGGTGAAAGGGAAGACTGGTAGGTATAGGGAATGCTGGATGACTAAAGAAATTGAGGGTTTGGTTAAGGAAAAGAAGGAAGCATATGTAAGGTATTGACAGGATAGATCGAGTGAATCCTGAGAGTATAAAGGCAGTAGGAGTATACTTAAGAGGGAAATCAGGAGGGGAAAACAGGGAGATGAGATAGCTTTGGCAAATAGAATTAAGGAGAATCCAAAGGGTTTTTACAAATATATTAAGGACAAAAGGGTAACTAGGGAGAGAATAGGACCCCTCAAAGATCAGCAAGGCGGCTTTTGTGTGGAGCCACAGAAAATGGGGGAGATACTAAATGAATATTTTGCATCAGTATTTACTGTGGAAAAGGATATGGAAGGTATAGACTGTAGGGAAACAGATGGTGACATCTTGCAAAATGTCCATATTACAGAGAAGGAAGTGCTGGATGCCTTGAAACGGTTAAAAGTGGATAAATCCACAGGACCTGATCAGGTGTACCCGAGAACTCTGTAGGAAGCTAGAGAAGTGATTGCTGGGCCTCCTGCCAGGGAACTATTGACCGGTGAGCCTGACCTCGGTGGTAGGCAAGTTGTTGGAGGGAATCCTGAGGGACAGGATGTACATGTATTTGGAAAGGCAAGGACTGATTTGGGATAGTCAATATGGCTTTGTGCGTGGGAAATCATGTCTCACAAACTTGATTGAGGTTTTGAAGAAGTAATAAAGAAGATTGATGAGGGCAGAGCAGTAGATGTGATCTAAATGGACTTC
Source organism: Chiloscyllium plagiosum (assembly GCF_037043375.1). NCBI lineage: Eukaryota > Metazoa > Chordata > Chondrichthyes > Orectolobiformes > Hemiscylliidae > Chiloscyllium > Chiloscyllium plagiosum. The sequence continues at coordinate 62,984,796 of NW_028270149.1, forward strand.
AGTAAAGTGTTCGACAAGGATCCCCATGGGACACTGATTAGCAAGGTTAGATCTCATGGAATACAGGGAGAACTAGCCATTTGGATACAGAACTGGCTCAAAGATAGAAGACAGAGGGTGGAGGGTTGTTTTTCAGACTGGAGGCCTGTGACCAGTGGAGTGCCACAAGGATCAGTGCTGGGCCCTCTACCTTTTGTCATTTACATAAATGATTTGGATGCGAGCATAAGAGGTGCAGTAAGTTTGCAGATGACACCAAAATTGGAGGTATAGTGGACAGCGAAGAGGGTTACCTCAGATTACAATAGGATCTGGACCAGATGGGCTAATGGAGTTTAATTCAAATAAATGTGAGGTGCTGCATTTTGGGAAAGCAAATCTTAGCAGGACTTATTCACTTAATGGTAAGGTCCTAAGGAGTGTTGCTGAACAAAAAGACCTTGGAGTGTAGGTTCATAGCTCCTTGAAAGTGGAGTTGCAGGTAGATAGGATAGTGAAGAAGGCGTTTGGTATGCTTTCCTTTATTGGTCAGAGTATTGAGTACAGGAGTTGGGAGATCATGTTGCGGCTGTACAGGACATTGGTTAGGCCACTGTTGGAATATTGTGTGCAATTCTGGTCTCCTTCCTATCGGAAAGATGTTGTGAAACTTGAAAGGGTTCAGAAAAGATTTACAAGGATGTTGCCAGGGTTAGAGGATCTGAGCTACAGGGAGAGGCTGAACAGGCTGGGGCTGTTTTCCCTGGAGCGTCGGAGGCTGAGGGGTGACCTTATAGAGGTTTACAAAGTTGAGGGACGTGGATAGGAAAAATAGACAAAGTCTTTTCCCTGGGGTCGGGGAGTCCAGAACTAGAGGGCATAGGTTTAGGGTGAGAGGGGAAAGATATAAAAGAGACCTAAGGGGCAACCTTTTCAAGCAGAGGGTGGTACGTGTATGGAATGAGCTGCCAGAGGATGTGGTGGAGGCTGGTACAATTGCACATTTAAGAGGCATTTGGAAGGGTATATGAATAGGAGGGTTTGGAGGGATATGGGCTGGGTACCGACAGGTGGGACTAAATTGGGTCGGGATACCTGGTCGGCATGGATGGGTTGGACCGAAGGGTCTGTTTCCATGCTGTACATCTTTATGACTCTTAACACCATGAAATATTGTTTCTCTTTCATTTTAATTGCTGAAACAAGTAATCTAAATGATGAGAGTGAGAATTTCAAAGTGAGAGGCTGTGAGTGATAGTTGACAGTCTAGCCAGTTGCCTAGTTTCGCTGGACCATAAGCAAATTTTCCTGCGTTCTTATCCTACTAGGACACCAGTAGTCTTCAATAGTGAATATTTACCACTACATTAATTGGGACAACTGTGCTAACCACATATCTTGTGTTAAGACCAGACATCAAATTATTACAGTTCCAGATGGAATATCCACAAAATTGTCAAGTTCCCAGTTGAGCAGGAATAAACCAGCTCCCCTTCTTCATTTACTCACCCCTAAGTAAGCAACAAGTTAATTTACAAATGATCCCTTCCTTGTGAATACATTTCTCCAGATAATATAAATTATGTTTTAAACGGAACCGATTTAACTTGGCTTTCTTTAGCTAACAAAAGTGTGAATTTGTTAATTGCTAAACATAAGAAGAAATAACAACACAACATGCATACACACTGATTAGAAATGAGAAAGGAGTCAAAAAAACATTTAAAGGATATATAATTAGACTCAATGGGCCGTTTATGAAGAGTAGATAGTGCAACTTTGCTGGATGCAGTCGATTTTGAAATTCTTGGCTTTGTAGCTTGATTGAAATTATTTTGTTCTGTTTCCTGTTGTCTGCCTTATGAGTTGGCGGGCTTTGAGCACTTCGAGTGAAAGATACCTTAACTTGCTACATAGGTGACCATTAGTGTGATTATCACAGTACACCAGCACTCCAACTCAGGCTTCCACACAAAGTACCTCAGCTCACTCATACAACCTTTTCCACCAGGATTGAACGAGGCGTTTAATTCTATTTGTGTGTATTCTGCAAAGAGGAAGACAGAAAACATGTTTGCAGCCTGAGATAACTTCCAAGAGATGACAGTTCAATTTGCAGTGCACTTTCTCCCTTTTTAGGCCATCCTTTTGAATAATCTTTGACGTCACACTGGGTGAAACATTCCAGAGTTTCTATCTCCAGTGACTTATATATGCAGACATTTTGGCTGTAATTAGTCTTATTTTTTAAAAAGTACATGATGGAAGTAAAGGTCACTGTGTCCAGGATTATGATCCATGGTTTTGATATCTTAGATAGGTGCAAGACACATAACTTTAAACTCCTGTACATTAAGATTGTTTTTCCTTTTTTATTCTGAGAATTATTTAAAAATACAAATCATCCTGTGTGGAAAAATCTATTTCATGTGATGATTTTGAACAAATAAATACATGTTTGCTAACCTTTCCGTCTAAAAGATTAAACACATCAGAGCACAAATGCTTTGAACAGGTTCAAATTGATCTCAAAGGTCATGCCTGTCCGGATTTGCCTCTTGTTGGCTTTGACTGATCAGCTTATTTTGGAAGTATTTGCTTTTCAACTCATAGATACGTTGGCTATCAGAGCCCAGCTGATGTCAATGATAGAAATCTCAATGCCATTGCTATATTCAAAACAGGTATCTTGTTTGATGCCAAAATGCTAACTGCAGAGCTGACAACACTTATTATGCTGCTTCAGAAGATTCACCTATGCATGAACCATTTAATAATTCAGTACATTGATTAGGAATGATCATTTCATTGATGCGTAAATGTTTGTTTTAGTTTTGCTATCTGTTATAGCACTCTCCTCTGGTTAGTTTCCTCCTGTGGCACTGATGCATTGTCAAGGAAAAAATAATGTGAGCTCACTGACTGATGTGACAGTCTGAACAGGAGCTTATCTGTCGAGATTGCAATTATTAATTTGGATTTTAATTTACTTTAAGGCAAAAAGCAGTTTAGTTGATTAAAGAAGTCCCTCTAGGCTGGTCCACTTTACTTTTACCATCAGACTCTTGTTACTTGAAACCACAAGTTTAAAGTAGCACTACTTTCATGCATAAATCAAACAGAATTAAATAGAATCTACAGCAAAAAGCACAGGTTATTTAGCCCATCTGAGATAACTCCCAAGAGGTGACAGTTCAGTTTGTGTGCATTTTCTCCTTTTTATATCTATCCCTTTGAATCTCTTTTGACGTTATACTGGATGAGTCATTGCAGGATTTATGCTTTGTACACTTCCCTTCCCCTGTCAAATTTTGCTGCTGAACTTGCTTGCATATCCTTCTCTTTTTTTTCCCTTCCTTGTGTCCATGAAGCCTCTCTAAAGCAAATAGCATCAATGCATTTGTTGGTCCATGCAACATCAGGGTCCACATTCTCATCTTACTCTGTGCTTAAAAATTCCTAGCAAATTCTGTTTTTGATGTCTTTTATTGCTATCTTTTATTCATGATTCGTTAGTCTGGACTCTCCTGTGACACTGTCTAACCATCAAACACTTCATGACATTTAATATCTCAATTTTTCTTTCAGGGAAAGAAAGTCAAAGTTGTTCATTCTTTCCTGAAAGCAGAATTGAAAACTTGCAACCAACTGCATTTTCTTCAGTGTAGCCCATTTACAGATTTTGCTATCTGATCTTTCAGCAAAAAGTCTTGTTACTTAACCAGAACTGGGCTCTGATATGTTGAATTGGTTTAAACTCCCTTTTTTGATCATTTGGAATTGTATTACTGGTCAGTAGTCCTCTAGGCACCATTCTTCTATTAGTTCATTTTTACTTAGATACACTTAAACCTTTATAATTTTCTCCCCAGAGTCTTTGAGTATCCCTAGATTCAATCATCTGAACCTTTGTTATTGTCCATACATTTATGACCATCACTTCTTTGTTTCCATCACAATAGTTGTGTTTTTTTTCTTGACTTCTCTAATTAAGTTTACTTTTGTTAGTCTCTGCAGTAAAACTGAGCCTATATACATATTCAATGCCTCCACAAGTTCAATATTTCTTCTTATGAACTTTTTTTGATCAATCTTGCACTTATCTTGATTTCCTTTTGCTGTTTATGTGCCTATGGAGTGCTGCAGTATTCTTATATTCTTTAATATTTAACTTCCATTTTTTTATCTTCATAGATTTGAAGCTCTTCACCAAGCTCTTCATATTTCCTTTGTCATTCACTCCTTTAAATATTTTACATATATCATGTCCTTCAGGACATTTTTATCTTTTTTATCGATTCATGCTGCAGTGAGTTTATTCAGTGAGTTTATTCTAAATGCTAGTTGAATATATTTTTTGAGTTTTACATTACTTTTTGTTAAATATTTCTTGAACCACAATTATCTCATTTCTTTGGTATTTGCCATACCTTTAATGGAAAAAAGCCTGATACAATATGTTAAAACTACATATGTTTCTTCTCTTTTTAATATTGCATATGTCTTCATTGTTGGATGAAGACATGATACTTTTTCTCATCCTCCAATTTATGTTAACTATTGTAGGTGTAGGAAATAGATAAGATGACATTTTTCTAGGAAATATTAGAGGTTAATTTTACTGAATTATTCTGACTGTGTTGTAGAAATACACAGAAGTTTCAATTGCTGTAATTTCGTGGAAAACCTCAAATCGTAAAATAACCTCTAATCGTACAAATGACATTTCACTGTGAGGGTTACACAGGCATCCCTCTAGCCAAAGCTATGTAAATCTACCAGCTTCAGTTATACACTTACAAACCTGTTCACTTCAATCTGAACATGTGCTTCCATTTATATTCTGTGCAATGAATCATAGAATCAGTATTTTCCCTGCATTTGATTTGATTTGATTTATTATAATCACATGCACTGAGATACAGTGAAAAGTACTGTATTGCATGCTATCCAGACAAATCATACCTTACATAAGTACATCAGGGTGATAGAACAGAATGCAGAATATAGTGTTACAGCTACAGTGAAGGTGCAGAGAAAGATCACATTTAATATATGAGAGGTCTGTTCAGAAGTGTCATAACAGCAGTAAAGAAGATGTTCTTGAATCTATTGGTATGTGTTTTCAAATTTTTTGTATCTTTTGCCTGACGGAAGATGGTGGAAGAGAGTATTACCTCAGACCAGTACTGTTCAACTTTTTGTCACAAACCCTCACGCTCCAGTTCCTGCTTGTAAGCTGGGAGAAGGAGCACAACCTTACGGTCTAATTTACCGAAGTGTGGGCAGGATATGGAGTGGTAGGCATCTTGGATGATTACATACCAATGGTCCGGTGTGTTTGGGCCTCTGGTGGGACAGGTCACATGTTTGTGGTATCTTGCAGCACACTCTTGAGGTTGGCCTGGCTGAAGTAACTGGCAATGAAGAATAAGACCTCAGGGTATTCCCTCTCAAGGCTGTTTGTGGCAGTGTATATTTCATCAAGTGTGTTCTTCACTTCCGCATGGGGTGGGATGTAAACTACAATTGTAATAGCAGAATTATCTTGTGCAGCAGGTAGTAGAGATGGCACTTCAGCGTTAGATATTCTCAGTCTGGGGACCAGTAACTCACCAGGATTGTCATGACTGAGCACCACGTTGTGTTATTAGGAGGCAGATCTCTCTGCTCTTTACCTTGCACAAAGAAACCATGCAGTCCAGCCGGTGGATTGAGAAGCCCTCAGACTGTAAGGCACAGTCAGGTGAAGCAGGAGTGAGCCATCTCTCTGTAAAACAGAGTGCACAGGAGGCTCTCAATTCTCTTTGATAGGTAAATCTTGCTTTAAGTTCGTCCAGCTTGTTTGCAATAGCGTGGACATTTCCCAGGAGTATGCAGGGGATGGCGGGTCTTGAAACCATGTTATTTCAGCCTCGTCTGCAGGCCAGCACATCTCTGACATCTCCATTCTCTCAGAATTATGTAGACAGTTAGAGCGTCACCACTTCTAAAATCTGATATTGCTTGCATTTTCCTTAGACTTAGATGGTCTGTCCACAGGCTACACAGTTCACAGTCTTAAGTTCACAGTTCTTCCCTTTGTCTGCAGGTGTGAATATCTTGCACCTTCTTCCCATTAAAATGAGCCGCACACCTCTGCCCCCATTTCACATTTAATAATTAAGCCTCCCAAGTGTGAGCAGATTTTAGAACAGGTCACATGACCCCTTTGGGCTTGCCATGCCATTTTGGCCTGGTAATCAGGTGAATAGGCTTGCTGCCCAGCCTATGTGGGCGACACGGTGGCACAGTGGTTAGCACTGTTGCCTCACACCGCTAGAGACCCGGGTTCAATTCCCGCCTCAGGCGACTGACTGTGTTGAGTTTGCACATTCTGCGTGGGTTTCCTCCGGGTGTTCAGTTTTCCTCCCACAGACCAAAAATGTGCAGGTTAGGTGAATTGACCATGCTAAATTGCCCATAGTGTTAGGGGCAGGGGTAAATGTAGGGAAGTGGGTCGCAGGTCGGTGTGGACTTGTTGGGCCGAAGGGCCTGTTTCCACACTGTAACTAATCTAAATCAAAGTAATTGGCCTTATCTCTCTATCCCATGACTCCAAATTGCAAAGGTAGTCCAAAAATGGAGCAATCTAATATCTTTTGTATTTATAACAATTATAAATCATTAGACTCTGTTACAATTTCAATACAGGCTTATAAATTTTAAAAATAGACAACCCTCCAGTTGACAACTGAAAGAATGATGTGACAAGATCACACATTAAAAACTTTTCACTGTAACAAGCAATTATAAAAGGCTATTACCAAATACTGTTCTCTTGTTGCCGCAAAACTAAGAGAAGACATTCCCCATTTAAACATTAACATTCATTACACTGTTGCTCTCAACTTCCAAATGGTTCCTATATCTCAGAGCAGAATCATTGAATGACCATCTCAAATGAGTGCTCCTGAATTTACATAAAATTCCTTACTTTGAGCATCGGTGCTACATCCTGTTCTGAAGATTCTCTAACTAACCATGCTGGAACAAATCTCCTGCAATCCTTAGAATGTATCTCTTTCACTAGAGACTCTCCCCATCCCACATCCTGCACAAAGCCAAGCTGCCTTTTTTTTTGCAGCACATTACAAAATCTGCTGTTTCACTCCTTCTCTCTGTAGATTGATGTGAATGTCTATAATCTCATCTCAAAAATAACTTCCTCTGCTCTCCTCTCCACAGGAAATGCATTTAGCTTGGCGCCTAAGTTGAAGTACTAATTAGCCATGCTAATTCCCTTTCATTTTGGAAGTAAATGGACAGTCAATGGCACAACTGCTTCCAATTGGATATCCACAACAGTTTATTGGAAACTTGAGAGATCAGAGATTACTTGGTGTGAAATCAGCGGGCTACACTTTACAGGCGGAAGGTGGGGTAGCTGCTCGTACACCACACATCCCTGGCCTGTGTCCCACCATCTTCCACTCAGATTCAGAGTCAGCTAGAAGCTATGTGTGTGCATGTCCTACACCCTTCACACAAATGTGAGTGAGCTGACTCAGCTCATAGTGGGTGTTCCACTGCTCAGTGGAAGATGTACCATGTTTGGCAGCTGCTAGCTAATCCGGTGGACTGGCAGCTCTCCTTCTCTCTGCAGCACCAATGCGCTCTGCTGGGAGCACAGGACGATGCCCAAAGTGACTGTATGGAAAAGATAAGGCTGGGATTTTAGGGCAGGGCAGGAGCTTGAGACCAGATGGGGAGGTGGGTTGGGAGATGCAGGCAGTGGAAGAGGTGGAATGTTGTATCAGGCGGGTTTTATGGAAGGAAGTATGTGACACCTTGAATGCTCCCTAATTAGTACAAGGCACTCTACGAGTAAGGAACCCACCCCTTTGATTTGCTATTGTTTGTGTAGATTATTAAAAGATGGCTCGCCATGCTATTTTGGCCTGGTAATCAGGTGAATAGGCTTGCTGCCCAGCCTAATTGGCCTTATCTCTCTCTCTCTCTCTCTCTCTCTGTCTCTCTCTCTCTCGCGTGCGCGCGTTCTCTCTCTCTATCTATCTGTCTCTCTATCTCTCTCTCTCTGTCTCTCTCTATCCTTTCTCTATCTGTCTATCTCTCTCTCTCCACCTCTCTCTGTCTATGATTTGGAGATGCCGGTGTTGGACCCTATCTATCTATCTCTCTCGCTCTCTCTCTCTCTCTCTCCATCTATCTATCTCTCTTGATATACTGTATACATATAGTAGGTAAACAACCCATATCTGTGTCCACCTACCTAGCATATTGTGAAGGCATACTCTGAGGTGGCCTGGAAGCCAGTGGACTGGTAACTTAATTAACTTTATATGGCCTGCCCCTGACAACACACCCAGCCAAGGTGCATGAAAACACTTCAGAGGCAGCTGCTACTATCTCCAAGTGTGAAAACTGTAACTTGTAAATTCTTTCCTGTAAAGTGATGTAAACCTTCCTTTGATTTCTAACAATCCAATCACATAGGCTCACTTTCGCCTAGTCTACATCAGCTTACTGTCAGGTGAGCTGCAGACCAGGTCATTTAATGGTCTTCATTTGTTGTAAGTTTGAAGTTGCTGTCCCAAATTTTAACACACTTATAAAACTCATAATTGTGAGGGCACGTACACAATTAATTTACCAAAAAAATCCAAAATCTGTAATTTTTTTTAGTCCTGCAAATTATTGGGATCAACTTCTTGTTTCTGTCACTTTTGATTCAAACAGCATCCAAAACTTGAGATTTATGTCAGGACTGAGGTATGTGAAAGAAAACGGTTGGTTGGTCAGTTCGATTGAAGACAGATCTAGTGTCAAAATATTGTGCAGATAAAAACACAATTTTCAGTTTTTTTATGATTGATATTCAATGCACCTGTGCATGATAGAGTATTTTAAATATGAGAAGTATGAGTTATTCACTAGAAAGGCCCAAAAGAAATTTCTGGAAAGGAGTCTTATTGTTTAAAATTGCATCTAATATAATGGGAAAAGCATTTTCTGAAATGATAGAGCTAAATGTGATGGGCAATGGCTTTTTCATGCCTGAGCATTGTATGCATATTATAAATGAAAAGCCAGAAATCCACATTCACATTCAAGTTAACAAGCTGTGATTGTTAGGTACCCAGTGAATAATTTTGTATATGATAGGATTGCACGTCAGTCAAAGAAGTGACTATTTGAAGTGTTGTGAACAGTAGCCGTTCCTTTTTGTTGGCTTTCTTTTAACACTGCCTAATCTGCATAATGTGACCTTTATTATTCCATTGATTTAACACAAAGTTTTACATCAGAAGCCCTACTTGCAGACCCGCTTATTATTCAGCCTCAATTTAAATTAGGGCACTTCAAATTGAACCAGGCAGTTCAGATTAATTTCTTGTTGAATGAGAAATAAGAATCCTCAATTCCAGAAGTTGGGTTGAATTTAAACATAAATAGTTTAGTGTGTCCTACTCTTGAACAGGTGATGAGATAGGAACATTGCATCAGGGTAAGCAGTGTGAATTGAAACCAAAACAGAAATTAAATTAAATCAATTCTGAGTCAAGTTGAAGGAACAAGTTATTTTTTCTACTTAGCCAGGTCTCTGTAAGGAAAAGCAACTCTTCAAGCAAGACTTGGGAAAATTGCAGCTGGGAACAAGAGTTAAATCTGGTTCTTCACATTTTGCAGAAATATTCCAGTATCATTGAGTTTTATACTTTCAGCCAGAGAACAACCTTGAACTGTGTAGTTTGTTAGCCCTTTAAAAGTGCTATTTAAAATGAAGTAGGAAACAGCTATGACCAGGTTTAACATGCATTCCATGCACATTGGCAGTATTCATTTTATGTATTTTATTTTTGCATCAGCTTTCAGCAAGAAACTTAGAAATCTCAATATTTGTGAAATGGCCTTTCAATTTACAGTGCTGCTGATGATAGCCCTGATATAAGTGGCAGGACACAACACAAAGTGTTGCTTTTGATTGGTGCCTCTGGAGTTGGTCGTGCCTCAAATGCAGTCAAATAGAAATATTGCTGGGGTTTTTTTTCTGGCATGGGTGGACAGAGCAATCAGTCTGAGGCCAATAATTTTTTTACAACCATTGATCTGCGCAGGATTTTCCTCAAAGAGCAGTGGGAAGGGCTCTGCTACAAATTAGTATCCTCTGTTTAGGGGGAGAACCAGCCAGGGTTTCTGAGCAAGATTGTTATCAAGTGAATCCCTGCTCTCTTTATGTGTGTGAACCAGAGTTTCAGCATTGTGTCATCTATAGTTCTGCAGCTTTTTCAGACCTGCTGCCGAGGCACAAGTAAATTGGTAATTTGTGCAAAATACAGAGATAGTTCCTCAGGCCTATGGAATCATACTTTCGCATGAGTCACTACATTTACAATACCTGAATAACACTTGTAAATAATGTAAATCAATTGTTATCACCACAATGTTCCATAGAATACTATTCCATTAAATATGATTTGCTGGACATAAGATTGTATCAATGTTTAAGTAATGTAAACAAACTTTGCAATGGCTGTTTTGTATTTTCTCTAGTATACCATTGATTCAAAAGAGTCTGAATAAAAATATACACTCTATATGGATAAGTATTTTATAAATTCATGTTGCAGAATGGTCAGGAGTGACTATTTGACATTTATTTTGATGTTCTGTCACTGCTACATTTCTTGTGTCTTCTGGAGCTTACTTCCTGCGATGTGATCACATTCTGCCTCCCAGTCTTGTTGCTGTACGTTACCAATCTTTACATCCTTCAGATTGCTAAACTGCCAATAACATCAAGCTTGGTTTTCTTAAAAACTTCACCAATCATTGTATTTCATAGAGTGATTCTATAATTCACTGTTATTTCCAGTGAATTGCCATGTCCACTGTGTCTCTCTGCACTCCTGTAACATGGTGTTATCTCTCTTCACAGTCCTGCAAAGCTTCTCTTAAACTGCTGTATTATATCATCTTTTATAGATGTTGTTTAAGGTTGATTTGATTTCCCAGAAGAGTGAAAGTGTAAATTAAGTACTCTTGACTGGCAATGGCCTCACCTGCAATACTTAAAATCTCAAAGGTCTTGAAAAATGTTGCAATACATACCAGAACTAAAAAATTGTTGGTGTGTTTGGAATGCAGCACTGGATACACACACACGCACACAACACTGAAATCAGCAATATGCAAAAGGTTAGATACAATCCAAACACTGTGTGAATGGTAACTCGACAATGTACGAAGTGACTATATATTCTTTGTGGTTGATGGAAAAGTGTTTTTAATTAATCCACTGGTCCAATTGTTTATAGCTCTTTTATACTAATGAGGAACTAATGTGTTGCACCATATTACCTGAATTCTTCTGCATCATTACGAAAAGAACACACGATAGGATGTTTATCACACTGGTAGACCCCACCAAATATTGCACAGCAGCACAGTTGTAAATTGGAAATGTTTGTTCTCCAGAAAGCATCCTGTATAAAGGACGCTAGATTTTGTTTTTGTTAGTAAGATATGTACCGCAAGAGTTGCAGCTCAAATCCATGTTCAATGACTCAATGGTTAAGTGATACACTTGGTAACACATCAAACCACATCTATCAGAAATATTTCAGTTTTGATTCCTGATCTCTCTTAAGTAACTGATTTCAACCACTATGATCACCAATTAGTTAGACATTGTCCAGAGTAATATTCCAGTGTTTCAAACACTGGATCTGAATAGAATTAAGAACCAAGATCTACGTTTAGATACTGCATGACAAGAAAATTAGAGGTGGAAAGCATTTAAAAATAAGTTGGTGCAGTTGATTTGAGATTTGGGAACACCATTTTCTTTGGCTCAAATTTATTTTAACCAGTGATTCTTTGCGATATTGCACAGTGTTTTGGACCGTGTACTATGGTGTAGCAATAGCAACATTACACTAACAGAACATGCATTACTTTCCAATTGAAGCAAATTCCAAATGGTTCCCATTCACAATATAATGAACAACAATTTAAAACAGCATATGTACAGGTCTTAACCAGACAGAGAATTTGTTTTAAAGAAAGCAAGTTGTGTAAAACAAGAAAAAAATAGTGAACTAAAGAGCATTAATATCAATATTACGCCATGGCTAGAGTTATTGTCCAACAGCGCATTAGTTTTTCACTTTTAAAAATATTCATTCATGGGATGTGGGCATTGCTGGCTGCAACAGCATTCATTGCTGAGAGCTGTATTCTTGGATCACTGCATTCCATTAGATGAGATACACCCATAATGCTATTAGGGAGAAAGCTCCTGGATTATCATGTCAGGATGGTGAGTAGCTTAGAGGGGACCTACAGGCTGTGTTTGCCCCTGTAGATTGTAGTGGAAGTCTGTTTTGTGAGTGCTTTCTAAGAGCTTGGTGAATTTCTGCAGTGCACTTGTGAATACGAGTCGGACCGAAGGGTCTGTTTCCGTGCTGTACAATGTGCTGTTGGGTGGCACAGTGGCTCAGTGGTTAACACTGCTGCCTCACAGTGCTAGGAACCGGGGATTGATTCCAGCCTCGGGTGACTTTCTGTGTGGAGCTTGCACATTCTCCCTGTGTCTTCGTGGGTCTCCTCTGGGTGCTCTAGTTTCCTCCCACAGTCCAAAGATGTGCAGGCTTCCCATAGTGTTTAGGAATGTGTAGGTTATGGGCATTAGTCAGGGGAAATGTAGAGTAATAGGATAGGGAAATGCATCTGGGTGGGATGCTCTTTGGAAGATCGGTTAGGGTTTGTTGGGCCAAATGGCCTGTTTCTATATTGTAGGAATTCTATGAACTCTATGACTATGGTACTGCTAACACTGAATATTGGTAGGGAGAGACTGAATTTTTTGGATGTGGTGCCAATCCATGAGGCTGCTTTGTCCTGGCTGGTATCAAGCTTCTTGAGTTTTGTTAGAGTTGCGCCCACCCAGGCAAGTGGGGAATATTGCAGTTGGTAGACAGGATTTGATGAGTCAGATAGTGAGTTACTTCATACAGAATTGCTAACCTCTGCCGTGCCCTTGTAGCTACAGTGTTTGGATGGCTAGTCCAGTTCCATTTCTGTTTAATGTTAACCTCCAGGTTGTTGATAGTAAGGGATTCAGTGATGGTAATGCTGTTGAATGTCATGTGATAATGGTTAGTTTCTCTGTTGTTGGAGATGGTCATTGCCTCCATTTTTGTGGAGCGAATGTCACTTGCCACTTGTCAGCCCACATCTGGAGACTGTCCAGATCTTGCCATATTTAGACATGGACTGCTTCAGTTATCTAAGGAGTTGAAAATGATGCTGAAGAATGAAATCTCTACTCCTGATCTTGTGATGGAGGAGCTGAAGATGTTTGGGACTACACCCTTAGGAACTCTTGCACAAGTGTTCTGGAACTAAGCTCCAAGAACTGAGGGAGCTATGGCCTAATGGCATTCTCACTCGGATGGTAATCCAAGGACCTAGGAAAGTTTGCTGGGGTTCAAATCTCACTATAGCCAATGTTAAAACTTGAATTCAATTTAGAAAATGTGGAATTGAAGCCACTACTGATTACCATTTAAAATAATACCCTATTTAGTTCACTAATGTTCTTTAGGGAAAGAAACTGCTGGCTTACTTGATTCAGAAGACCCACAGCAATATGGCTGACTTTTAACAGCCCTCTGAGCAATTTGGGATGGACAATAAATGCTGGTGACACCACATCCCATGAGTGAATACATGAACAACCTTCTTCCTTTGTGCAAGGTGTACATCCAGTCAGCATTTTCAGTTTCTTTTAATGTTTCCTCGTTGATATCCATTAATTCCAGTTTTCTGGGTTCCTTTAAATATAGCCTTAATGTCAAGAGAAGTTACTGTTATCTCACCTTAGGAATCCAATGCTTTTGTCTATGTTTGAACCAAGGTTGTGATGAGGCCAGGAGCTCTGTGGCCCTTGGGGAGCAAAAGTCAGAGCGTCACTGAGCAGGTTGTACTAAGTTAGTACTACTTGATAGCACTTTTGATGGCTATCTCCAACACTTTACCGATGTTACAGAGTAGATTAATGGGATGGTAATTAGTTGTTTTGCACTTGACCTGCTTTATGTATACAGGACATACATGGACATGTTTCTACATTGTCGGGTAGATGCCAGTGTTGTAACTGTAGTGGGACAGCTTGGCTAGTAGCACAGCAAGTTCTGGAGCACAAATCTTCCGAACTATTGCCAGAAAGTTGTCAGAGCCCACAGCATTTGCTGGTGTCTCAGGTACATTAATGGTATTTAATGCAAACAATACTACTATATAGGTAAATAGTTTTCAGTACAAACAATTAACTGGGTTTTGCAGTTAAATGTCTATTTAACTGTTGCTATTTGATTTCATTACTCTTGAGACTGCCATCAACCTCTGACATATGCACATATACACTTAAAAGCAGAGATTTTACCATCAGAGTTTCTCTCATATATTCCACACATTGCATTATGGAAGTCCTCAGAGGTGAGATCCAATCAGAAGCTAGATACGAACCACATTTTAGCTATTAGTCTCAAAGCAAATCAGCAATTGTCAATCTGTTTTTATTAGCCTACCAGTCATAATTATTGAAGAGTGAACTCTCTGTTCCTGAAAACTATTGTTCCATTTGTGGAATGTAAAACTCCATTTTATTCTGAATTTCTGCAGATGGTTTTCTTTAAACGTTTAAAGTTTCCCTCATACTACATCTTTGTCCCAGTATCTATTTAACTTTCTTTCTGTCGAATAGTAAAGGGTGAATGATTAAAAAAGACTACTTGTTACATGTTGCTTTGGTGCCTGTGAAAAGTCTTCTCTATAATTCTTCAATATAAGTTTAATGCTAATAGAATCAAAAATAGAAATTGCTGGAAAAGCTCAGCAAGTTTGGCAGCAGCTGTGGAGAGAAATCACAGTTAAGAACGGGGTTCTGTGGAAAGGTTACTTGACCCAAGAATGTTAACTCTGATTTCTTTCCACAGCTGCTGAGCTTTTCTAGCAATTGGTGTTTTTGAAATTCTTCCACTTTTTATGTAATGTTAATAGCCTGTTTGATGACATCATTATTATTAAATGCCTATCATTAACAGCAGAAGGAAAATGACATTCTATTGAAATTCATGTATAGGTGAAAATCGTGCCATAGAAATTGCTTGACCTTTGCGATTTCTACTTCTCAGCTTGTGGCTTGCAACATCACTTCACCACAGAACATTAAAATCCAATCCCCAACATATTCTCATCAATTACAAATTTTACTGTTCTCTTTAGTATCAAAACTATGAACATATTTTTATGACAAGCCTGAACATCAAATTACATCTTAAAATGCTCACGTCTTACATGGCGAGACTTTGACTAGCCGTGGACTCATGATTGTGTATTGCATAAATAATGTGTTTAAAAATATACTGGCACAGGGGATGAATTGGTGTTTCACTTGAGCAGACATGAGACAGTGAACCCACTGTTAAATTAGAAGGTGTATGCTTGTAATGTTTCACAGTAAAAGTAAATGTTAGAGTGAGTAAAAGTTTCCTCCAGTTCTAGCCTTCACCAACTAACTAACTTTCGTGAATATAACACAATTGCCTCAGACTGACCGCAGAGTGGAAGAAAGTCAGCCTCAGACACGCTAATCAAGACCCTTTGAAGAAAGTGTAATAAAGAGCATTAAATATTGTATTTTTCCTGTGGTATATTAAATGGACAACCATTTGTGGTTTGTCAATTATATGGAAAGTTAGCATTGGCGTGATTTGTTGATCTGTGCCAATCATTTTGAATGATTTTCTGGACAAGCTGTCATCCACGTAATATGTCAGAAAGAAACCACAAATATCAAGGCCTTCCTGAATTTTGCCTTGTCCTGGGAAGTAAGCAACTGCTAGCTTGTAATTATATTCCCATGAACTTGAAGTACTAGCTAGCAGTAACTAACTTTAGTCTGTTGGTGCCCCTTGCAACAAGAAACCATCTAATAACCAATTCCTCATGAGCCAAATGTTCTTCATTTTTTTCAGCCTATCATCTTCATAGGAATGAAAGAGAGCACTCAAATAATTTGAAAATTGCATTAAGTGCAAGGTGATATCTAAGATAAACCAGAATGTATCTCTCAGTAAATGGAAACTGAACATGGGAAAGGAAAAGTGGGATTCATTCTTCTTTTGAGAACCATGAAGGACTGAACCATGTACTCACTGTTGTTACATAACTTCAGTGGGTAAACAATTGCCTTTGTCACTTTCATCCAGCCATTTTGATACTGTGGATATTAGTTTTTCCCTTGCTTTGAGCTTTCTGATTAAAAATACGACTGACTGATATGGCTGTCCATGTCAGAAGTTTTTACATTATATCTGTATGGTGCACAAACTTCCAATACTGCCATTTACCCTTGTCCTAATTTTTAACCGATGATAGTAAAGGCCTGAAGAATGATTGTGCAAAATGTTTTATTAGAATCTGCAAAATAAACAATAAACAAAAACCTCAAGAACTCTAGAGATCTTACAAAATGTGTTTATATTTAATAGTGAGAGCCCCCCTCGGGTCCCTTCGGAACCCAGTTAGGATCTGAGAAACCCAATTTGAGCACTGAACAGGAAAGTAAATGCAGCATTTTTAAAAATTGAAAATGAAGATTTTCCTGGCTTTTGTACAGTTTCATTGGTATCAATTGTGCACCAATTTTGTTTCAGTACATGTCAAAAGACTAAATAATACTGTGAAGCAGTTCACACCTGCTATCATTAAACTCTGACAGTTGCAGCAGGAGTTTCTGGATAGCAATCAGAAGTGGGAGATCTGACCATTCTTCTTTCACCTTCTAGTTCAGTACCAAGATGAGATCAACTAAACTGTCACATGGGAACCATTCCTGAACTGTGTGACTCAGCAGCACATTGATTGAAACAGCTGAGCCATATGGAATATGTCTTTATTAAGTTGTTGAATTATGAAGTGGAGTGCCTTTTCTGCTTTTGGCACCCAGAATCACCATTGAGGATTCCTAGATTTTCTACCACTTGGCAGGTACAAAACAAAGTTCACTCCTTTCACCAACCTCAGAAATGTACCAGAGTGAATGTTTCCATTTTCTGCACTTACCTCTTGTTTCATACTGCTGTTACGTATGAAGAAAAACACAAGGTGATGTACAAGAAGACTGTTGGTAACTGTGATCCTGCATGAATTAAGGACATAGGAACAGGAATGGCCCTCCATGCATGTTTACCATTCATTAAATTTGTGACTGTACAGTGTGTCAAATTTCAGCGCCTTCACCCCCATTGCTGCCTTTTATTCTTAACCCCCTAGATGTTTTTCTATTTAACCCATTCAGGAACATTTTGACACATCTTTGGGGGAGGTGGGAGTTCAACCCAGGCCTTTTTGGCCCGGTATTCTCGTGGACACGGAAGGGACATGATGGTATAAGGGTCAATGGGGAACTGTATAGGTCCATGAGTTGGCATAGAGGAAGCAGGGAAGAAGTTTGATTAAATTACAGCCTATATCTTTCTCCAGGTTGACAAGGAACTTTTTCACCTTTACTCCATGACTCTTGTCACTCAGTTAACTTGCCATTTCAATTATTTAACCCACCCAGAGTCTCAAAAGCCTTCTCTTTCACTGTGACTTGGGCAACATTTTGTTCCTGTGTAAAGGCAGATGCACAATATTAATTTAATATCTCGGCCATGATAGCTATCTGCAAGTTTAACTCACCTTTTGTTTGTGCATCCTAATCAATCCCCAGTCTCTCCTTACCATCCTTTCCCTATTTATGTGACTACAGATGTCTTTGGATCCCTGTTGCTGTTAAAATCAGTCTCTTCTGACAAACTCACTGTTTTTTTCTTATTTCTTATTAAGCACTTCCTCTCCAAAACTATCATCTTCATCCTGGTTCTAAAATATATAATGAATTATAATGCATATAATTCATGCATTCCTCAATACTTGCAAAATTTGTTACTCCACATTGTTCCCAATAGCCAGTGAACTACAGAGTACAGCTGTGTTTGATTGTGCTGTTTTTTTGTGTTTTAGTTCGACCCAAATAAATTCTGTCCTTTAGGAGGTCTCTCTTCAGTATTTTAACTATTCAGTACTGTCTCCCCATCTCCTTGATTTTCTTCCCTACCTTTTGTGAACTTTTTGTATCTAGGAATTCTTAATGCCCAGTTCTACCATTTTCTTTTTGATTAAATTAGATTCCCTACAGTGTGGGAACAGGCCCTTCAGCCCAACAAGCTCTCAGCAACCCTCTGAAGAGTAAGCCACCTAGACTCATTTCCCCTCTGACTAATGCACCTAATGCTATGGGCAATGTAGCATGACCAATTCACCTGGCCTGCACATTTTTGGACTGTGGGAGGAAACCAGAGCACCTGGAGGAAATCCACACAGACACTGGGAGAATGTGCAAACTCCACACAGGCAGTCGCCCAAGGTGGAATTGAACCTGGGTCCCAAGCGTTGTGAGGCAGCAGTGCTAACCACTGAGCCACCGTGCCACCTTTTTGCTACATTTTCCTGATATTGCTACAATATCATATTTCCACATAGTTATCTGCATCTGCAACACACCAACTGTACTGTGCATATTCACCTACCTGTAAAGTAAAATTATCTTTGACCTTATGTCATGTCCTCTTCCTTTGACCACATCTCACACTTTAGTAAAGTGTTTGTGCTGCCAATCCAACTTCATTCCCATTGAAATTTATACTTGCTTGTTGCCACAGCTCTTACAAGTCAGTTTAACTGTCCTCTAATTGGACCAGTAAATCACTGTAGAAGAGTAATGTTCCCAGCTCTGTTCTGGTGCAACCTGTCCATTTTGCACATGTCTCATCTTCATCATGCCCAGTCGCAATGTCCATAAATCTCAACCCCTCCCTCCTGCACCACTTCTTCAGTGACACATTCATGTTCTCAATCCTTCTATTTCCACATTTATTGGCACATGGTACCTTGGGTGGTCTGAACATTACTGCTTTTGAGATTCTGTTTGCTCATCTCCATCCTAATCCCTAAAGTCTGCCTGCTGCACCTTATCCCTCTTTCTTCTTGTATTGTTGATTTTGATATGGGTCATAACACTGAATGCTTACCCTGTCTCCTCAGAGTGCTGTGCAACCACTCAGTAACATTCTTGACCGTATCACCAGGGAGGCAATTCATAATCCCAAATTCACATCTGCAACCACAGAATTGCTTATCTGCTCCTCTCATTTTCCCAATTTTTCTTCTGCTCCACCGTGCAGCTTGAACTACTGGTTGTGTGTGGCGCTCTCCCCTTTACCCTCAACTGAATACGAATTGGAAAATGGGGAGTCCTGCACTACCTGCCTCATTGCCTGTCTTGACTATCTGGTGGTCAGCTATTTCCTTGCTGCCTGCATACTCTTAAGCTGCCAGGTGACCACGTCATTCAGCGATCTACTGATATAGCTGCTGCTTCTGCTCTGAAACCCACAGTTGAGAGCTGCTACAACTGAAAACACTTCCTGCGCATATGATTGTCCAAGTAGTCCCATATGGTACAGGATGGGCACTCCACAGGTCCAAGTTGACATGCCATACCTTTACATATTAATTTATTAAACTTACAATGTTAAAACCCACCAGTTCCTCAGGTGTTGGCTGCTTCTTTTGTTATGATGTCACTTTATGTTATCAGGGGGTTAACTGAACTATCTGTTAATCATTCTAAACTTCTCACTGAGGTCACCCCTCATCTTTAATTCTCTAGGGAGAACATGTATTGTGGTAAAAGTAAGTTGTTAATGAGGATGAATTGTGTAAGAAGGAAAGTATCACTGCATTGCAGTGAGGGTAATGCTGTAAAGTCTGTTTAGCTCTTTGTAATGTAACACATTGAAAATGAGGGCATCTGCAACTTTGAGATTGAGTGACTTTTGATCAAAGGCCTGAAGGAACAATGTTCATGTATAGATAATATTGGATGCATTTTGCATGGACCACAAAAATTCTTTTGATTTTTATTCTCTCTAGTTTGCATATATGTTTTTGAAATCCATGCTTTAACATTTCTGACAACTCCCTTGTTAATTTTGTCTGAAATTTGGATCCTTTACTAAAATACTGTATGCTCTATGGGAACATAGCTGAACTGTCAAGAAGGTTAATTTTTTTTGAAAATTGGACTTTTAGTGAAAAAGGCAGCCTGGTGTTAAATGAAGTGTGAAGGATATGCAGATGAAAATGATCTTTTGTGCTCATTTCATTATTTTCAATTCCTTGACTATGATTTAAAAATGCCTTCCTCTCAAGCTAGGTGAGACATAAGGAAGCTACTTGTTCTTGTCAAAATGTATCACAGAATGAGTCATTATTTTCCGAACTGGAGAAATTTGAGAAATGAAAGCTGTCGGCCTGAATTTTCACCAGGATAGAGAGTCTTGTGGAAATGTTGGAGAGGAGGTCAACATCTGGAAGTTGTGTCCTTATTATCTTTGCGCAGGTTTGAGGGGCGTGATATATGGTGACAGGCCATGCTTTACACATATAAGTTTTGTTGGCGGGAGCTGCCCAAATAAATTGATAGCTGCCTCCATTTGTGGCTGTTTTATGTGACTTAGGCATGTGAAACGTATGGTGTGCAGATCTGATCTTGTCGGATCAGGTCTGAAAATGGTGTATCTGTTTGAATAGGTGGAGTATCCTTTCGGACCCATTTGGAATCTGCTCAATAATTATATCACAGAAGTAGCAAATAGTTATTCACAAGTAAACGAGGAAGTGCTTGAGAAACTCAGTAGTTCTGGCAGAGTGAGAAACAGATTTAACATTTTGCATCCAAGAAACCCACTCAGAAGAAGTGTCACATTGGACTTGAAACAGTAATTCTGCCTCTCTGTAGCAGATGCTGCCAGACCTACTGATCATCTCCAGCACTTTCTGTTTTTATTTCAGATTTTCAGCATTTACAGTATCTTGCTTCAATTCATTGCACATTTCTGGCTTTAACTCATGGGAGTAGAAGGATAAGGCTACTGGACTTGACAGGGCAATTTTATTTTACTTCCATTGCCACATCCAAACAGATTGCAGGAAGAATATTGTGCTGAGAAGGTTGCACTGTGTTTTGTGCCAAGAAAGAGACCAGATGGGCATGACCGCCTCACACAAAGGAGCAAGTCCATGTGACCAGCTCGAAGTCAGATGGAGGGCACTTGGGTTAGGTGGGAAAGCCAGTGCCTTGCATACCTGGAAGAAGGAGCTGCAGAGGGATGGATGGATAGAAAGGATGTACCAGCTTTCATGGTCAATGTGATGGAAAACCAGTGCCAAATCTGTCTGAGGTAATGCTGTGAGGTGAGCATGGCCATGCTCTGCCGGTGGATCCCAATCTTTATGCCTCAGGCTCAGCAGGAGATTCTTCTGGTCTATCCCAATCAGCAGCACACAGCAGTATCAAAGTAATAACTAATACACTGTTTGCTCATGTAGGGCATCATTTGTTCATTCTCACTCTTACTATTTTCTTGTCTTTATGGAAATTCACTATAGTTACAGTTGTGTAAGGGCTTCAGAGCTTTTGTGCAACTTTATAACGATGTAATGGAGCTGGACATCTGAGTATAAACAGCATAACAAGAGCAGAACCTTGAAACTGAGTGAGTCTAAGGAGCACATGGCCAAGAACGCATGATGTTAAATCCTGTTGTATCTGTGTTTAACATGTACAGCACTAATTAGTATTAATGTATAGTGTTACTTGAAGTCTAATTTTGATGACAGCTATTGACTTTGCCTTCTCCTTGACCAGTTTGTCTTGAACTCAAAACCATTAATGTGCAATTCACACACATGCTAAAAGAGGTGGATTTGCTTTGCATAAATCAAAAATAGATTGAGGATTACATCGGTAAGCTACGTTCCATATCACTATACACAGCAGTAACATTCACAGCCAAATAGGATAAAGAGCATCAAAGAGCTTGACTCAGTTGCAATGGCTACAACCTTCACCATGATAATCATGGGCCTCAGCATATTGCAAATACATATGATAAGAAACCCTTTACAAGTTGGTCCTCATATTATCACAGTATTTGTAAATTAAGGACAAAAACAGCCATTCTGTACATGATCAAAATCATCCCACAATTCTGAGAGAGCCATCAGGACTTATAACTTCACATCCAATTTATGCTGGTCTCATTGTACCAACATTACTCGCAGATGAGGAACATTGCACAGGAGGATGCAATTCCTGTGCAAGGGCAGGTCTTTGATTGTGTGTGTGTGGCATCCATTCTGGCATGTGGTCCAGTTTCAGGACCACCCACTCTCTCCTACCTTCAAGCCAATTTTGTATTTAATTGGCTAGCTCCCCCAGATCCCATATGATCAAACCAGTCTATCAAGTGGAACCTTGTCAAGTGCATTGTCTATATGGACTTCAGCAATGTCTAACACTTTGCCTTCATCAATCTTCTTTGCCACCTCTTCAAAAAACATAACTATCCTTCATCAGTCCTAGCCTTTACAAACACTTGTGTATTCTGTTCTTAAGAATGCCCTCCAATAACTTACCCACAACAGACATCAGGCACATTGATCTATAGGTCCCTGGCTTTTCCTTCCAGCCTTTCTGAAGTAATAGCGCCATGTTAGCCAACCTCTATCTTCTGGCACCTCAATCATGGCTACTGATGATACAAATAACTCAGGGAGGGGCCCATAAATCTCTTTCTTAGCTTCCCACAAAGTTCTGGGAAACATCTGATCAAGTTCTGGGGATTTATCTACCTTTATGCATTTTAAGACCTCCAGTACTACTACTTCTGTAATATGAACTCTTTTCAAGACATCATTGTTCATGCCCCCAGTTTCTTTAGCTTCCATATCCTTCTCCACAGTAAATTTTGACACAACATATTCATTTAGTATCTCACTCATCACCTGTGCTTCCACACGCAGGTTGCCACTTTGATTTTAATGGGGCACTATTCTCACCCTAGTTACTGTTTGCCCTTAATATATTTATAGAATCTCTTCGGTTTCTCCTTAACTCGATTTATCCAATCTTTGCCTTCCTAATTTCCCTCTTAAGTATACTCCTGCTGCCCTTCTCCTCGTCCAGGGAGGGCTAGAATCAGAGAAGGTCCCAGAGGCCTGGAAAATCGCTAATGTGACACCCCTGTTTTAAAAAGGGAGTAAGTCAAGAGCCAGAAAATTACAGACCGATTAGTCTAACCTCGCACATGGGTATGATCCTAGAATCCATAGTGAAGGATGGGATTTCTGAATACTTGGAAGTGTACAGTAAAATAGGGCAAAATCAACATGGTTTTATCAAGGGGAGATCATGCCTGACAAATCTGCTAGAATTCTTTGAGGAAGTAATGAGCAGGTTAGACCAAGGCGAGCCAATGGATATTATCTACCTAGACTTCAAGAAGGCCTTTGACAAGGTGCTGCACACGGGTTTGCTGAATAAGATAAGGGCCATGGTGTCAGAGGCAAGGTCTGCCATGGGTAGAAACCTGGCTATCTGGCAGAAAGCAGAGAGTGGGGATAAAAGGGTCCTTCTCACGATGGCAGCTGGTGATAAGTGGTGTTATACATTAATGATCTGGATGAAGGAACTGAGAGCATTCTGGCTAAGTTTGCAGATGATACAAAGATAGGTTAAAGGACAGGTAGCATTGAGGAGGTGGGAGGCTGTAGGAGGATTTGGTTTGGTTAGCAGAGTGGGTAAACAAGTGGCATATGGAGTACAATGTGGGGAAGTGTGAGGTCGTGCACACTTGGTTTGGTAAGAACTATAGTGGCATGGACAAGTTTCAAAATGGGGAGAAAATTCAGAAGGCTGAAGTGCAAAGAGACTTGGGAGTCCTCGTCCTGGATTCTCTCAAGGAAAACTTGCAGATTGAGTCAGTAGTTAGGAAGGCAAATGCACTGATGGCATTTATTTTGAGAGGACCTTCTATGAAAGCAGGCATGTAGTTCTGAGGCTCTATAAGGCTCTGGTCAGACTACATTTGGAGTATTGTGCACAGGTTTGGGCCCCGTGTTTCAAGAAGGATGTACTAGCGCTGGAGCATGTTCAAAAGAGGTTCATGAGAATGGTCCCAGGAATGAAAAGCTTAACATATGAGGAATGGCTGAGGTCTCTGGGTTTATACTTACTGGAGTTCAGAAGGATGGGGGGGATCTAATTGAAACATACAGAATACTGAATGGCCTGGACAGAGTAGAGGTTGGGAAGATGTTCCCATTGGTAGGAGAGACTAGGACCCGACGGCATTGCCTTAGAATAAAGGGAAGACCTTTTAGAACAAAGATAAGGACAAACATCTTCAGCCAGAGAGTGGTGAATCTATGGAATTCATTGCCACAGAAGGCCAGGTCATAGAGTATATTTAAGACCGAGATAGATAGGTTCTTGAGTATCAAGAATTATGGTGAGAAAGTGGGAGAATGAGGTTGCGATATCAGCCATGATTGAATGGCGGAGCAGACTGGATAGGCTAAAAGGCCCAATTTCTGCACATATGTCTTGTGATCTTACTGATTCATTCAATACCAGCTGTCTATACCCGATATATGCTGCCTCCTTTTTTTTGACCAGAATCTCAATTTCTCTGGTCACCCAGCACTCCCTCCATCTTCCAGCCTTGCCCTTCACATTAACAGGCACATACTGTCTGGAACTCTCGTTATCTGATTGTTGAATGCTTCCCACTTTGTAATTATACCTTTATCTGTGAATAGCCTACCCCAAACAACTTTTTGAAAGTTCCTGTTGAACACTTGCCTCGCATGATTTGCATAGAAGGATTGCATAGAATCCCTGCAGCGTAGAAATAGGCCCTTCCGCCCTACAAGTTCACACCGACCCTCCGAAGAGTATCCTACCCAAACCCATTTCACATTTATCCCTAACCTACACATCCCTGAACACTATTGGCAATTTAGCATTGCCAATTCACCTAACCTACGTATGTTTGGATTGTGTGAGAAAACCGGAGGACTTGGAGGAAACCCACGTAGACACGTGGAGAACGTGCAAACTCCACACATAGTCGCCTGAGGCTGGAATCGAACCCCGGCCCCTGGCGCTGTGAGGCAGCATTGCTAACCACTGAGCCACCGTGCCACCCTAACTGAGATCTCAACAGAGGCCAAATATTATTCCTTCTTTCATGGAAATAACCTTGGATACTATCACAAAACACATTCTCTGCCATCTGGAATGCAAAGATATAGAAAGTAGTGGGAAGCAAATGAGCAGTATTTTCTGGAGCATAATGGTATCTGGAACTGCAGTAACTACACTTCAGTCAACGTTTAACACCAATACGTGGATAACTGCATTCAGGACTCATGCTTAAGATGCACTTGCTGACCTCCATCTATTTATGTAGTCTGACCATTCAGTCTCCTTTAAAGTCAACTGTGGAATGATGCAATGGCCATCTCGTTTGTTGAGACTTTGAGCATTACAACTTTGTGTGAAAGTCCAGAGGAGGAAGAAGACTTCTTCC
The DNA here is from genome assembly GCF_037043375.1 of Chiloscyllium plagiosum. Lineage (NCBI taxonomy): Eukaryota > Metazoa > Chordata > Chondrichthyes > Orectolobiformes > Hemiscylliidae > Chiloscyllium > Chiloscyllium plagiosum. The sequence continues at coordinate 63,010,328 of NW_028270149.1, forward strand.
ACTGCTTTACAAGTATGATTAACTCTTGCTCCTGATAGCATGAATACAAGATGGTCCTTCGTATGCCATCTCCAGTGATATGACCTTACTACATCATGTTAACATTTCCACTTGAAACTTACAGTGTACAAACACACTGACATATCTACCAGTATATATGTCTGTATACAGTAAATGCTCAGTTGTGATATTTACAAAATTAAATGTATAACCACAGTATACAGTGCTTTAGACAAGACACAACCCTATGAAATGATGAGGAGAAAGTGATGTCTGCAGATGCTGGAGATCAGAGATGGAAATGTGTTGCTGGAAAAGCGCAGCAGGTCAGGCAGCATCTAGGGAACAGGAGAATCGACGTTTCGGGCATTAGCCCTTCTTCAGGAATGAGGGAAGTTGGTCCAGCAGGCTAAGATAAAAGATAGGGAGGAGGGACTTGGGGGAGGGGCGTCGGAAATGTGATAGGTGGAAAGAGATCAAGGTGAGGGTGATAGGTCAGACTGGGGTGGGGGCGGAGAGGTCGGGAAGAAGATTGCAGGTTAGGAAGGCGGTGTTGAATTAGATGGATTTGACTGAGACAGGCTGGGGGGAGGGGAAATGAGGAAACTGGTGAAATCCGAGTTCATCCCTTGTGGTTGGAGGGTTCCTAGCCGGAAGATGAGGCGTTCTTCCTCCAACCATCGTTTCGCTGTTCCCTAGATGCTGCCTGACCTGCTGCGCTTTTCCAGCAACACATTTCCACCTATGAAATGATGCCCCTCTTGTCTTGCAGGAAGCATACCTCTGTTGTTGCTGCAATAAGGTGTTTGACAGTAGCATGGAGAAAGCTGTCACTACATACAAAAAGGTGCCTGAAGTCCATTCACTATCCACTGCAGCAGCTGCCATTGCATGAGCACAAATACTGTGTTTGTAACAGCTGACCTTAAACATCCGCACTACATCTATGAATCATGTGGCCAAGGTGTAGGAATTAGTTAACCGGCGATGGAAGTCCAGAAGCAAGATTTCAAAGTGTTGCGATTGAAAGTCTTAGGTAGGATTCATGACCCAATATATAAACATGATACAAAATAATGGTAATACAAATAATGTGTTGAAACAAAAAACCTCAATATACATGTTTCTCAATGTAGTGTAAAACAAACACTATAATCTGTGATTGGGACAAGGTATCAGTGAGTAATTTGCTTTAATTCTCTAAATCATTCAGTGGGTAAATGCTATTAGTACCTCAGCTGTTTTCTTACTGACCTGTGAAATGGCAGTTTGCTGAAAGATCAGTGTGATAATTATGGGGTAATCTGATTTAATAATATTTGTTGAGGCATTTCTGTTGGCATTGGCAAGACAGCTGCTAACGTAGCCATCTTGTGGCCTAACAAACAGTGATTGATATCACCCTGAACTTGGGAAAAGAGGAAAGCAATCAATAATTGTCGCACTCTGGATTTAGATTCAGTGATCCTCTTGGAATGTAGATGTATTTAGATGTGTGTTTGTAATATCGGACCGACTTTTAATGACCTTTTTTTGGACAGTGTCTTCCAGTGAACAGACCAACAAACAGTTGTGAAAGAACCTATAGGCTGTCAGTGCCTAAAGATCCATCTGTCAGCAGTCATTGCCTCTAGGACCATAGGAAGGAAATAAAGTAGGAACAAACAGAAAGTAAGAAGTATTTTTACCTTCCTGCAGTTCGCGCAAAGCTCATCTAACATGATGACTCAGCAGGTTTGTGTTACAAGTTCAAAGTTTGCTGCGCAGACTGTGGAATATTGTACGTTCGATTTCCAGTGTCTGCTGAGTTAGCAGTGTTTGGAGGGGGGTACTGTTAAATTGCTTCACAATTAGACTTAGGAGCTATATTTAGGAAATGGAAGGAGGGCTCTTGCTCCTGTTCACTCACACAATTTTGTGAAAATTGTGCATGGATAGGATGAAGTTCCACTGTGGTAACTCTTCAGTCAATTGACCTCCCAGTTGTTAAAGTTATTTGGTGAAAAATGGTCTCTTGGTGAAAATACCCGAAGAGGATGACTGTCACCCATACAATCTTACGAAAAACTCAGCACCATCGGGGAGTTGGGAAGAGATGAATACTATTGTTGTACTAGTACTTCAAACTCCTTTGCAATTTATATACAGTGATTTAAGTAACACATTTCAGGTGACAGCAACTTTAATGTCGACTGCCACTTGGCTCTACGTTGTTATCTTATGAAAAAAGTTTGATGTATGAATAAGCTGAGACTGGTTTGATGATGAAGGGACACCATCTTGATTGTAGTATTTTCACTGAATTATGTTGAAGCAATTCAGGAGGCAAAGCTAGAGGCAAAAAATGAGATCCTTTTGTATCCACGGAGAAAGAATCTAGCATATCTGGCAAGATATGTAATTGAATAACTGTATTTTAATAGTAAACAAACTTGAACACACAAGCTTCTTGAATTCCAAAAGTTCTTCATTTTTAAAATAGGTATTTAGTGAAGAAGTGTTCATTTCATAATATTATTTCAAAATTCACCAACAATTTATTAATCGGTCTTGCATTGCAAAGGGTTTGTAATGCTTTTTCTTGCATCAGATTTTAAAACTGACACACTGTTAAGTTTGCTATGCATAATATATTGTCAATGCAAACAATATTGTTGTTTTGGTAGCTAAATATGTGACTCAGTGCCTAACCACAGTTTTTGTTTATAATTTGTATGTTTGATTTTAGCTTTAAGTGTACACTAATGCATTTAATGAAGAGATTTAAGCATGTAATTTTTCTGAATTTCTACAGTCTGTCAAAATTCATGCTGTTTTTTTCAGAGTGTACTGGAAACTTAGGTTATTGTAAATTAATTTGTGGCAGTGCTTGAACATATAGATAAAAACAAATTCTTCAAGTGTAAAGTTTAATAGATTTTTCTGATTCATTGAAAGAATTTTGTCTATTATCAACAAATGTTTCTTCGAATATTTTGAACTAATACAATTTTCTGAGGGACAGTTACATTTTACAGAGATATTTATGATTTACACATTTACATTGGTAAAATGAGAGTAAATTTAAATTGAATTGTTTTAAATTCATGTCTAAAATCTTAGAATATGTCTTTTGCATTTGAAAAAAACAATAATTAATTTGATTTGGTTGCAAGTTTGTAGAGATAAAGAGCAAGGACTGCCATATTGGTAAGGGCTTAAATGGGGACAAATTTGTTAAATGTGTTCAAGAAAATTTTCTTTATTATTAAGTAGATTTATCTACTGAAGAAGGAGCAAAACTTGCCCTTCTCTTGAGAAATAAGACAGGGCAAGTGTCTCTGAAGTGTTAGTGGAGGAGCATTTTGGGACCAGTGATCATAATTCTACTCATTTTAAAATAGTTTTGGAAAGGATAAGTCTTGTATAAAAGTTCTTAATTGGAGTAAGGCCAATTTTGACTGCATGAGACACAAAGTTTAAAAAGTTGATTGATGTAGACTGTTTTCAGGTAAAGTGACGACTGGCAAATGGGAGATTTTCAAAAGTGAGCTAACGAGAGTTCAGAGGCAATATGTTCCTATTAGAATAAAGAGTAACACTGGTAGGAGTAGAGAACAATGAAGGCTCCCATCAAGAATAAGAGGAGGCATATGTTAGGTATAGACAACTAGGATCACGGGAATCTAATGAAGAGTATAAGGGCTGCAGGGGCATTCTTAAGAGGAAAATCAGGAGGGCAAAAAGGGGATTTGAGATAGCCTTGGTAGGTAAGGTTAAGGATAATCCAAAGAGATTCAACAAACACAGTAAGAGCAGAAGACCAACTAGAGAGTGAACAGGGCCCCTTAAAGATCAATGAGGTGGTCTATTTGTGGAACCACAGGAGATGGGAGAGATACTAAACAAATATTTCGCAATAGTATTTGCTGTGGAGAAAGACGTGGAGGCCAGGGAACTCAAGGAAATGAATATTAATGTTTTGAAAACAATCCGCATTACAGAAAGGAAGGTGCTAGGGGTCCAAGAAACATGCGGGTGGATAAATCAAGGTTCTAATCAAGTGTATCCCAAGATGTTGTGGGAAGTTAGGGAAGAAATTGCAGAGCCCCTCGCAGAGATATTTGTGTCATCTACAACCAAGTGAGGTCCTCAAGGATTGGAGTTTGGCTAAAGTTGTGTCTTTATTTAAGAAAGGCTGTAAGCAGAAGTCTGGGAACTATAGACTGCTGAATCTGATATCAATGATGGGTAAGTTGATGGAGGGTATTCCAAGAGATAGGATTTACATGCATTTGGTGAGGCAAGGATTGATTAGAGATAGTCAGCATGGCTTTATGTGTGGGAAATCATGTCTCACAAACTTGATTGATCTTTTGGAGGACATGATTAAAAAGGTAGATGAGGGCAGAGTGGTAGATATTGTCTATGTGGACTTTAGTAAAGCATTTGACAAGGTTTTGCATGATAGACTGGTTAGATCACATGGGATTCAGGGAGAGCTTGCCAATTGGATGCAAAATTGGCTGGCTGTTAGGTGACAGAGTATGGTGCTGGATAGTGTTTTTCGGACTGGAGACCTGTGACCAGCGGTGTTCCGCAGCGATCGGGCTGGGTCCACTGTTGTTTGTCATTTATATAAACAATTTGGATGAGAATTTGGGATGCATAGTTTGTAAGTTTGTAGATGACACCTAAATTGGTGGTCCAGTGGACAGTGAAGATGTTTATCTAAGATTACAAAAGGATCTTGATCAATTGGGCCAATGGACTAGAGAGTGGCAGATGGAGTTTAGCTTAGATAAACATGAGGTATTGAATTTTGGGAAAACAAACAAGGGTCGGACTTATACACGGCCCTGAGTAGTGTTGCTGAACAGAGAGACCAAGGAGTTCAGGTGCATACTTCTTTGAAAGTTGTATCACAGTTAGACAGAGTGGTTAGGAAGACATTTAGCACACTTGCCTTCATTGCTCAGATCATTGAGAATAGGAGTTGGGATCTCATATTGAAGTTGCACTGGAGCCCATTTTTGGAGTACTATGTACAGTTCTGGTAATCCTGCTATAGGAAGGATGTCGTTAAATTGGAGAGGGTTCAGACGGGATCTACAAGAATGTTGCTGGATCAGGAGAGTTTGAGTTATACGGAGAGACTGGATAGGCTGGGACCTTTTTCACTGGAGCATAGGAGGTTGAGGAGTGACCTTATAGAGGTTTATAAAATCATAAGGGGCATTGATAAGGTGAATCGATATGGACTTTTCCCTACGGTGAGGGAGTTCAAAACTAGAGGGCATATTTTTAAGGTAAGAGGAGAAAGATTTAAAAGGGACCTGTGCTTCAAATGTGAAATGAACTGCCAGAGGAAGTAGTAGGTGCAGATGTAGTTACAACATTTAAAAGACATTTGGATAGGTACATGAATAGGAAAGGTTTAGAGGGATATGGGCCAAAAGCAGGCAAATGGGACTAGTTTAGTTTGGGAAACTTGGTCAGCATGGACGGGTCTGACTGAAGGGTCTGTTTCCATGCTGAATGACTTTATCAATCTGGAATGACCTTTGCTCTTAACCATTTGTTGGATATAATATGCAATGTGGCAAGACCTTTCTCTCTCCCCTGCATACAAGGAGACCAGCTGTAAGGTCTTATTTCTGAACCTTAGCATTACAAATCATTGCAGACAACAGGAGGCTGGAAGAACACAGCAAGTCAGGCAGTATCGGGAGGTGGGAGAAAGTGGGAGAGTCGAGAATGTGGTGGTGGAAAAGCACAGGAGGTCAGGAAGCATTTCCCCTGCCCCCACATTATACCAGTCCCAAGCCTCCAACTTGGCACCACCCTTTGGACCCATTACTGCCCTGTCTGACCTATCGCCTTCCCCCTCACCTTCATCTACCTACTGCTTTCCTAGCTACCTCTCCCCAACCCCAGTTCCCCTCCCATTTATCTCTCAGCCCCGACCCACAAGCCTCATTCCTGATGAAGGGCTTATGCCCGAAACATCACTTCTCCTGCTCCTCGGAAGCTGCCTGACCTGCTGTGCTTGTCCAGCACTACACTCACAGCATCAGGAGGTGGAGAAGTCAACATTTTGGATATAACTCTTCTTCAGGCGTCCTGAAGAAGGGTTAATACCAGAAACGTTGACTTCCCCACCTCCTGATGCTGCCTAGCGTGCTGTGTTCTTCCAGCCTCCCGTTTGTCTACTTTAGATTCCAGTATCTGCAGTTTTTTTTTGTCCCATTACAAATCATTGTTCCTTCAAAACACAGCACTTGCTAAATCAACTACATGAAAATAAAAATGCCTAAAGATATGTCATAGAACTTATTGTTTATGCACATTCTGAAGGAGAGTGAGTTCAAAATTGAGCCATTCACAAAGCAGTTGCCATAGTGACAGCAGAGGTTCTCTATATAAGCCAATATAACCACATAGAGTTTTCAGTGGTCATTCTGTTTATCATGAATATGAGCAAGGTTGGGTGTAAGTTTGGAGAAAGGAGTTTACGTTACCATTCACGTGGTGGTGGTGGGAAAAAGCAGCTGGTTCTGTGAAAATACTGACAGTAGAATATGGAGCAATAAAATGGCTGCAGCAGCATCCTTACAGAAAATATATTGGAGTGCCAATGCAGAACCACAGCAGTAAGGTGGATATATAGGAAAATTGCGCAAAGAGCTGAGTGTACTGAGCTGGGTCAGTGCCATGACTTCCTAAACCCAAGACCCAGTTTAAAACTGATCAGCCCTGATGGGATGAAACTCTCTTTCTCTTTGCCATTTCACTGAAATGAGACAAAGTGGGTTAGAGTTCACCAATCTGAGTGTACGGACTGTTAGCACAATACTGCCCACAGTCTGGAACATAAAGAAAGAAAATGTTACATGTCTATAGAGCCTTTCATCACTTCAAAACATCTAAAAGTACTTGCTAGTTGACTCGGCTGACATGGCAACAAATGGGAGTGATTTGCTGTTGCTGACGTGTAACTCATACTTGTATCAAGCACAGATACAATGGCTAGCAATTTTTTTATCTTGATTTAAGAGATTTTAGATCATGTATTCTTGACAATGTTTTATACCATTAGTTCTTGTCCATATTTTTTATTTAGGTAAATTAATCTGGAGTACCTAATCTAAATGATAATTTCTTGACTGAGTTAGAAATGATGCAATTTGATGTTCTAACCTGTATACCACAAGTTTGGATGATGTTGAAATTAAGTCATTTTGATTGAATGAGTCAGTTTGATGTTATTGAAGATCATGTTTAATAACTGCAGTTCAAACTAACTCGCCAGCATTCAGACTGTGATCACCAGTCATAATCATAGCTGAAATTTTGCCTCTCCTCTCCCCTACTAATCATATCCCACCCCTCCCCAGCCTCTCTGAGGCAGAATAACAAGTGAGGACTATACTGTAAAATTGGACACCATGCCAGTTGTACCATCCCACTGTCCATTCATCCTGATCACAGTATTCTCAGTGATGGGGGAGACTTCATGCAGTCTGTTTGTCAGTCAGTCAATTGTGGTTATATCACCAATTATTAGTATCTTAAAGGCCTCCTGGGAGTTTAATTGCACCAGGAGAAGTCAGAGTCTTGAATTCAACTTTCCATGTGATGTGTGTCTGACTGAGCATCTTGGGGTCTGCTACGTCACTTAGTGCCTACCGTGGGGACTGTGGCAGAGCCTCCCAATGACACCTGTTTTGGATGACCTTGTGAGGACAACAGTGACACCAGCCAATGATTGGCAGGCAGTTCCCAGAGGTTAGCATTCCTCAATGATGTGTTTGGAAGACCCAATTTAAGCCAATTAATAACCCAGTGGTTATTAAACAGCTCTGAGCTGAGTTGGCCATATGGAGGTGGACTCTCCCTGACTTCTATACTGAGGATTTGGAACCCTGCCCCCAGGACAATATTCAGCCCTATATGACTTTAGTTTCAAAATTACGAACAGTTACAAATTGTATCAGATGATGCATTATATGATGTGAAATAAAGCTATATGTATTAATATTTGCTTATTTTTATATATTTTCTATATATATTTATTAATACAGCTATTCAGTAATTTGCAATATATATATATTATCATTCAGTATTGCAGAACTTTTGAGAGAGAAATTTCTCTTTTTGATCTCTAATCTTTTTTGCCAGACATGTTCTAAGCATATTCTATCACTGGAAGCTAATTGATTAAAGCTTCCTTCCATTCATTTTAGCTTCAAGCAAAGAGAAGGATTAAGGTATGCAAACTGACTCGTCATGGCCGAAGTGGTATGACAAAGAACACACATAAACAAGAAAATGTCCCCGTCATGTAAAAAATAATTTTACTTCAGAGGCCCAGACCCACTGAATCTAAGGGCTGCAAACTGGGTCACAGTTTGGAGTGTTAGAACATTGACCTAAGTTCAGAAATGCTTCTAAATTTGTGATTATTTAGTTCAGAATAGATCTAGCATTTCTTCGCCTACTGTCAAGTCATGTTAGTACAATATTTTATTTGCTTCACGATAGTACTTCCTTACCATGAATTCACATTAAATACTTTCTGTTTTATTTTATTCTGGTGGGATATGATCTGAGTGCATAAATAGGATGTAATTATATTTGCATGTAAATAGAGCCTCAATACTACATATCACATTGTATATTGCATTATATTGCGTAGCTACCATTTTAGAATCACTTATCATTGAAAGCTCCTAATGTAAAGTTTGCAGTGAAGGTATTGAATAACTGCATTAAATTGCAAAAGTCTAATTCTGTCATTCCTTTTCATGACATTATGGGTGGCTTTTATAATAAAATAATTCAAATTAACAAAATATAATTTCAAACATATATGATGATTGCCTTGCACAACGCATGTTCTGAGTATAAATCTGAGTAAATGCAGCTATTATATCTAACCATGCATGCACCTGTACAAGTGTCAATTTTATTCTGTGAAAAAAGTAATTTGATTAACAAATTAGTTCAGTAAATTCAACAAGTTAGAACAGTGTTGCACATTTATTCTCAGTACAGTGATTAAAATAGGGAAGAGCAAGCATATTTGTTGCTTTATCCAACTTGATTTAACCATTGAGGTGCTGGTGATGGTGCATGCTGTTGTAAGTCATGGGAGTTCCAGTTCATTAAGTAGGGAACAATAGTTCAGCCGATACAAATTGAATAAAGCATTGAAACTACATGGAGTGTAATTATATAATGTCGGTAAGAAACATAATAAAGCACTTGAGAAGCATTAGACCTGTTGGCAGGAAATAATGTTGCAATGCATCCATTTGTTTTTGACCTGGATATGAGAAAATGAGAAGGCAAAAGCAAGTTTTCGGAAGTAATAGCAGTTAAACATTATAATTATTGACATTTTCAGAATTTTAAGCTTTCACCTCTTACTCCACCTATTTTGATTTATAAATTTGTTACATTTTAATGTCCATCAAAATGTAGTTCCTCATACCTCTCCCCAGAATGGATCAGTACATTCAATGGAGGGAAAACAGTTGTCATTAACTGCATAATTCTCAAATGATTCAAAATGGTGAGTATCAGCAGACTACTTGATGACTAGAGACATCAAAGCAAGTTTGATCCTGATGTCCATATATATATATTCACAGCAAGAATTACTGACTTGTTTAACAGGCGTACAAATCCCTCGATATGTTCTTTTTTCCCTTGTTCTCTTTCCTCATATTGACAGTGAAATCAATTGTCTGAGATCAACTCGCTCAATATGGCCCTGGGAACTTTTATTAATGAGTCCTGCAATAGATCATGCATTTAGCCAATGGAGACCTAATATCTAGAAGAGGATGTGCAATCTGACTTATTATTGCTGATGAGAAATAAAATTTCTGCCAGTTCTCCTCACTGCTAACTTATTTCTAACTTGTGTTGATCTGAAGCAATTTCTAGGTTCAGAACCTAGGTTCATTTCTAGGTTCCAGTGTAGATAGAATTTTTCTTCAGTGCAATGATCTCTTATATCTGATAACTTAATTACCATAAAACAAATTTGGTAATATTTCTAAACTATGTGAACCTTGTAGTGAGCAGCTGAGGGGTAGAAGGTGGACAAGTGCATGCTCATTTAGCTTATGGGCTTCATAGGAAGGAGGATGTTTGGAGCCATGCAGAGATGGAAGCTGACTGAAGAGTCCTCACTGTCATACTCTATCACTGTCATACTCTATCACTGTCAAGTCAAATATACACAATGGGGAGAAAATTGGCTGTGACCATATCCAGAGTGGAAAAGCTAGAGATATTCCAGTTTTCCCAAATGAACATAATCTCTTCCATTAGCTCAGAAAGTGATGTGAATCAAACCATTGTCAATTCTTCAAACTAATTTAATCACATATAATCTATATGGACTTCAGTAAGGCATTCGACAAGGTTTCCCATGGGAGACTGGTTAGCAAGGTTAGATCTCATGGAATACAGGGAGAACTAGCCATTTGGATACAGGACTGGCTCAAAGATAGAAGACAGAGGGTGGTGGTGGAGGGTTGTTTTTCAGACTAGGCCTGTGACCAGTGGAGTGTCACAAGGATCGGTGCTGGGTCCTCTACTTTTTGTCTTTTACATAAATGATTTGGATGCAAGGATAAGAGGTACAGTTAGTAAGTTTGCAGATGACACCAAAATTGGAGGTGCAGTGGACAGCGAAGAGGGTTACCTCAGATTACAACAGGATTTGGACCAGATGGGCCTATGGGCTGCGAAGTGGCAGATGGAGTTTAATTCGGATAAATGCGAGGTGCTGCATTTTTGGAAAGCAAATCTTAGTAGGACTTATACACTTAATGGTAAGGTCCTAGGGAGTGTTGCAGACCTTGGAGTGCAGGTTCATAGCTCCTTGAAAGTGGAGTCGCAGGTAGATAGGATAGCGAAGAAGGTGTTTGGTATGCTTTCCTTTATTGGACAGAGTATTGAGTACAGGAGTTGGGAGGTTATCTTGCGGCTGTACAGGTCATTGGTTAGCCACTGTTGGAATATTGCATGCAATTCTGGTCTCCTTCCTATCGGAAAGGTGTTGTGAAACTTGAAAGGATTCAGAAAAGATTTACAAGAATGTTGCCAGGGTTGGAGGATTTGAGCTATAGGGAGAGGCTGAATGGACACTTTTTTTCCCTGGAGCGTCAGAGGCTGAGGGGTGACCTTCTAGAGGTTTACAAAATTATGAGGGGCATGGATAGGATAAATAGACAAAGACTTTTCCCTGGGATTGGGGAGTCCAGAACTAGAGGGCATAGGTTTAGAGTGAGAGGGGAAAGATATAAAAGAGACCTAAGGGGCAACTTTTTCAAGCAGAGGGTGGTACATGTTTGGAATCAGCTGCCAGAGGATGTGGTGGAGACTGGTACAATTGCAACATTTAAGAGGCATTTGGAAGGGTATATGAATAGGAAGGGTTTGGAGGGATATGGGCCGGGTACTGGCAGGTGGGACTAGATTGGGGTTGAATATCTGGTCAGCGTGGACAGGTTGGACCAAAGGGTCTGTTTCCATGCTATACATCTCTGTGACGCTATGACTCCATGGAGTTCCTTTTGATTTGGATTGGTAATTCAGAAACACCAGGTGAGTAAAGATTGGAGTTGTGGATGCATAGGCACGTAAGGACATCCTGGCATTTGAAGCAATCTCAGTTGTGAACTGTGTGCTCCTGAGTGACTTCTGCACCTCTTCCAATTGAAATCGAGACAACTTATCCAGAGAAACAAATGGTGATCTACAAATAGGAAATATGGCATAGTGAAGTGAGTCAGAGTTGCTGTTAAAGAAACTTAACTTGAGAAAGAGCGAGACAGAAGGCAGAATCCTCTGGGGGTCTACATAATGTGGGCAATGATGAGATTTATGGCAGAATCCACCAAGAAATCCAACAAGGCCTATCTTGATATTTGGACCATTTAGATCTATCTTTTGTGCTTTTCCTGAGTAAGGAAGTGTGTTTCTTTTGAGTCCGTGCAAGTTACTACGAGGGATTGCAGCACATTAAATATGATGACAGCACATATTCAAGAACTCAGAAGCCAACCTAAACAGGTATGTCACTACTGTTATAATCTTCATTAGTAAGTGCAAGCTAAAGAGGTTAATCGAAATATTCCGCAACCAGAAACCACGGATCAACCAAGAGATCCACTCTCTACTGAGGCCCAGATTTGAGGCATTCAAGTCGGGCAACCCTGCCTTATGCAGGAAATCCAGGTACAATCTTTGCAAGGCCATCAGAGACAACAAGAGACAATACCAACTATGTTTAGACCCAGACCAACTTCATAGACACCCGTTGTTTGTAGTAAGGCTTACGAGACATAACTGGTTACAAAGCGATGTCAAACAGAACTGCTGGCAACAGTACATCCCTACCTGACAAGCTCAATGCATTCTATGCTCGCTTTGAATAGAAGGTCAGTGAAATGATGTCACCTGTCCCAACAGCCTCAGATGCACCTGTACCCACAGTCACCACTGCAGATGTTAGATTTTCCTTCTTGCGAGTGAACTCATCTGCTCAGCAATAACCTGCTCAGTGACGCCCAGTTTGTGTTCTGCCAGGGCTGTTCAGTTGCTGACCTCATTACAGTTTGGTTCAAATACAGACAAAATGAGCTGAACTCCCGAAGTGAGGCAAGAGTGACAGCCCTTGTAATCAAAGCTGCATTTGACCAAGTGTGACATCAAAGACCCCTGGCAAAACTGCAATCAATGGAAACCAGGAGACAAACTGGTTGGAATTGTACCTGGCATATAGGAAAATGGTTATGGCTGTTGGCGGTCAGTCAGCCCAGTCATCTCAGCTCCAGGACATCTCTGCAGGAGTTCCTCAGGGTAGTGTCCTTGGGCCATCTTCAGCTGCTTCATCAATGACCTTCCCTCCATCATAAAGTCAGATTGCACAATGTTCAACGCAACTCACAGGTTCTCAGATACTGCAGCTGCCCATGTTCAAATGCAAAAAGATCTGGACAATATCCAAGCATGGGCTGAAAAGGAACAAGTCACATTCTTGCCACACAAATACCAGGAAATGATCAGACATGACCTGTACTGATTGCAAGTGATTCTTGTTGGAAATACACATGTGAGGTTGCTGGAGGGAGGATCAGATTTAAGTGTAATGCCCACCCGTGACTAATTGCTGAGCAAAGTCTTTCTGTCAAGCATGTTGGGCAAGGAACAACAGAAAGGCTAGCAATCATGGAACTGATATGAAATTTAGAAAGAAAGGAAAAAAATAAGAAGGAACAGTAATACAGTTTGATTCAACCATTAACTACCTAATCTGTAACTTTGTAAAGACTCTATTCCACTCTAACCACTGAGAAGTCAGTGAACAATCACAGTAAACTGTAGCAATTCCAAAAAACAAACGTTTGGAGGAACCTGTTTGGTTTGCTTCGAGAGCTGAGATTAATTCAAACACAGGCCGGGTTTGTTATTTTATCTTACCATGTGGTTCTGCATACAGAGATTGGAAGAGGTTAGGGAAGAACAGACACTGTTCATGATTGTAGTTGTTCCTGAGTGCATTTATTTTGCTTTGGTTTGCATTTTGTATATACGTTTACTGGATAAAACAATTCTCTTTTGCAGGTGGCATGGGTTTTGTTTGCAAAACAAAGTCACAGTGTTGGAGACTGGCAGATTTTGAATGTGGAGTGTGTTATGAGCTGTCGATCTCACAGCACTGTTCGTAGCTCTCAGAAAAGACATTAAAGACTTGTGTTATATCATTACAAGCAGGTTTCCACAGAAATAATCTACAGTTGATTACAGGGAAATGTTATGGTTGGCAGGCAGTATGTTATCAGCTTATAGTGGACTGATCTATGCAGGCCTGATTTGTCCAGTTTACATGAAATATGCTGTTACAAGATAAAACAGACTGGCAGTTCTTTCAATAAGCTATGAAAAATTGCAACATGAAAGTGCGTACAAGAAAGTAGGAAGCAAGCAATGACAACAATTTAAAATTTACTTATGGAAGGTGGGCGTCACTGGCTGGCCAGCATTTATTGCCCGTTCCTAGCTGTCCTTGAGAAGGTGACGGTGAGCTACTTGCTTAAACCACTGCTGTTCACATACTGTAGGTTGACCCCCAATGCCTTAGGGAGGGAAGATTTTGATCCAGCAACAGCGAAGGAATGGCAATGTATTTCCAAGTCAGGATGGTGAATGGCTTGGGGGGACCTGGTAGGTGGTGGTGCTCCCATGTATCTGCTTCCCTTGTCATTTTAGATAGAAGTAGTTGTGGTTGTGGAAGATGCTGTCTAAAGATATCAGATGAATTTGTATCTGCAGTGCATCTTGTGGATAGTACACTGCTACCACTGAACATCTGTGGTGGAGGGAATAGATGCTTGTGGATGTGGTGCCAATCAAGCAAGCTGCTTTGTCCTGGATGGTGTCAAGCTTCTGAAGTGTTGTTGGAACTCCATGATCCCAGGAGAGTGGGGAGTATTCCATCACACTCCTGCCTTGTGCCTTATAGATGGTGGATAGACTTTGAGGAGTTACAATATTTTATGCCTTTGACATGCTTTTGCAGCCACTGCATTTATGTGGTGACTCCAGTTGAGTTTCTGGTCAAAGATAATCCCCCCGGATGTTGATATTGGGGGAATTCACTGATGTTAAAACAATTGAAAGTCAAAAAGCAGTAGTTAGATTGACTCTTATTGGAGATGGCCATTGCTTGGCATTTGTGTAGCACAAATATTAATTGCTACTTGTCAGTCCAAACCTAAACATTGTCCAGATATTATTTCATTTGAACATGGATTGCTTCAGTATCTGAAGAATTGTGAATGGTGCTGAACATTGTGCAATCATCAGTGAACATCCCCACTTCTGACCTTATGATGGAGGGAAGATCATTGGTGAGACAGCTGAAGATGGTTTGGGCATAGATCATGAACTTTCAGGCACCCCTGCAAATATGTCCTGGAGCTGAGATGACTGATCTCCAACAACCACAGCCATCTTCCTATGCGTTAGGTGTGATTACAACCCAGCAGACAGGTTGCCACGGATATCCATTGATCTCATTTTTGCTAGGGGTCTCTATTACCACACTCTATTGAATGCAGGCTGAAGGTCAAGGGATATGACCCTCACCTCACCTCTGGAATTCAGATCCTTTGTCCATGTTCAAATCAAAGCTGGAATGAAGTCAGGAGCTGAGTGGCCCTGGTTGACATCTTTTGCAGTGTTGTGTTGGGTTCTTCCATAATTGAGGATGGGGAGTACTTATGAAGTCTCCTATTCTACTGAGTTGTTTAATTGTCCACCACCATCCAAACTGGATGTGGCAGGATTGCAGAGCTGAGATCTGAACCATTGGTTGTGGGATCACTTAGCTCTATCTATTACTTGATATTTATACAGCTTGGAATGCAAGTAGTCCTGTTTAGTAGCTTTACCAAGTTGACACCTCATTGTCACGTATGCCTGATGCTGCTCCTGGCATGCCCTCCTGCACTCACCATTGAACCAGGGCTGATCATCTTGCTTGATGGTAATGGTTGAGTGAGGGATGCTGGGCTATGCTGGAGCTGCTGTTGATGGCCCACAGTAACTCATGGAGGCCCAGATGTAAGTTGCCAAATCTGTTTGAAGTCTGCCCCATATAGCACAGTAATAGTGCCACACAATACAATAGAGGGCCGTCTCAACGTGAAGTCAGGATTTTGTCTACACAAGGACTGTGCGGGGGTAACTCTCAACAATATTGTCATGGACAGATGCATCTGCAGCTGGCAGATTGGTAAGGACGAGCTCACGTATGTTTTTCCCTCTTGTTGGTTCCCTCACTATCTGCCACAAACCCAATCTAGCAGCTATGAGCTTTAGGACCCAACCAGTTCGATCAGTAATGCTGCCGAGCCACTCTTGGTGGTGGAGATTGAAATCCCCTGCCCAGAGCACATTTTGTGTCCTTGCCACCCTCAGTGCTTTGTCCAACGTTGTTCAACATGGAGAGTTTGATTCCAGCCTTGGGCTGGAATGTGTGGAGTTTGTACATGATCCCCGTGGGTTTCCTCCTGGTGGTTTGGTTTCCTCCCACAGTCCGAAGATGTGCAGGTTAGATTGGCTGTGCTAAATTGCCCATAGTGTTCAGGGATGCATTGGTTTGGTGAATTAGTCAGGGATAATATAAGGTAATAGGGTCGGGGAATGCGTCTGGGTGGGATATTCTTCGGAGGGTCAGCATGGACTTGTTGGGCCTAATGGCCTGTTTGCACACTGTAGGGATTCTATGATTCTAAGTACTGATTCATTAATGGAGGTAGGATGGTACTTGGTATTCAGTCAGAAGTTTTCTTGCCCATGTTTAACCTGAACCTATGAGACTTCATTGGTTTGAAGTCAATGTTGAAGACTCCCAGAGCAATTCCCTCCTGACTGTATACTACTTTGCTACCAGTTCTGCTGGTTCTTTCCTGCTGATGGGACAGGACGTAGTAAGTGATATTGATAGTGGTATCTGGGACATTGTCTGTAAAAAGTATGGTCCCGTGATATGACTATATCAGGCTGTTGCTTGACAAGTTTGTGAGACAGCTCTCCCAATTGTGGCATGAGCCCCCAAATGGTAGTAAGGAGCACTTTGCAGGGTGAGCAGGGCTGTTTCTGCCATTTTTTTATGCCTATGTCTGGCGCAGATGGTTCATCCAATTTTAGATCTTTGTTCTTCATAGCGATTGACACAACTGTGTGGCTTCTTAGGCTGTTTCAGAGGAGGTTTGAAAGTTCTGACAATCGGTCATTTGACCCAAACAGTTAACACTGTGCTTTCTCTCCACAGATGTAGCTAAAACTCCTAGCATATAGATTTCTAATCTAAATTACTTTTGTGGTGAAGACATAGTTCCTATCTAATTTCCCGAAGCAGTTGGGACAATGATATTAAATGACCTGTTAACATCCCCATTACTGTTTCTGCCTAAACTAGAAAAGTTTTCATGCCAGAGTCCTGGCATGAGATTTGAACCTGGGCCAAAACATGAACCTTGTGACTCAAAGGCAAGAGTGTTAGCAAGTGAGTCATAACTCAGATTTGCCCAAAATTTTTGAAAGATTACTTTCAGGGGGTTGACCCACTATCCATGTCGTGGTCAATTATTAAGAGGTCAGTATCTTCAATGGAATATGAGTTTTATGATCATTTTTGAGTGGGAAAGGAATTACGGAATGGTAACATAGCATATGTGACCTTTAAGCGTTTGGACCAATGATTATTGTGTTTCATTGTAATTTGCTGTTGTAGTTAACAATAGTTGCAGATACTTGCACAGAAGGATTGAGATACTTTACAAAGAATTTTAAGGCTTCAGTCACATTTAAAGTTATGGCAAAGCCATTTTTGCCCTGCTATAATGTTGTAGATCCAGTTGGAATAAATGGCAGGGTTATGTAAGTACCTAATTTGTAAAGCAAAGGTGCCAGTATTGTCAGAGGTTTAAAGTTTATTCAGGTCTCATGCTGAGAAAACATCTCCTTCTTTTCTCTGTGAACAACACATCCTGTCCTTTGCAACTGGTCCATTTCCTTCTCGTCCTGCATCCCAAGGCATATTGTGCTCACGATTTGGAACAATTGAACAAGGGGATCAAAACCACTACAGCAAATAAGTGACTCTTTGCACCTGCAGAATGATTTGCCACCAACAACCCTTCAACAAGCTCACATGGAGGAAATAGAAATTTATCACAACTATCCAGCAAGTTGAATAGTGCTGATGAAGGGAGCCTGCAGCTGACCATGTGGAAAGGGAAAGTAATAGCTGTGGTAAGGTCAAAAATGGACATGCTTGCATCATATCAGCATTAACAAAGAGAGATCATGATCTAATTACTTTTGCCTTACTATCTCAATATCTGTGCTCGTGTCTTCCTCAAGATTATGTTCTGTGCAACTGCATTGGAAATGCACACATACATTGTGATACAATTTGGCACCAGCAGGGCTAAAACTATAGCGATAGAGCCAAATTTTGCAGTCAGAGCCTTAATTCTGACTCAGGCGAGAGTAGTACTACTCTGCTAAGGTTGACATCTCTATCAAAGTAAACACAATGCTCAAATTTTGCTCTAACCTTTGACAGACCAGTAGAAAGACATTGAGCTTGTGTAAGTAAATATGCATTGATAAGTTTGTTGTTTGATCTATAACAAGGTCACTGCAGATATGGTATAATGTATTTAAACTTAAGATATCTCAAAAAAAACCCTTTTCAACCACCTTACTTCTACTCTTTTGATACAGAAACCTGGTATATGCAATTTAATCGTAAACTTGTTACTTGACTTGTACCATATAGAATTCTGAGAAATGTGAACTTGATTGTTGTTTGCTTCCATTAACTAACGCTCCACTGGATTTCATTATTTAGGTGAGATATTATAACTATTGTCATCCTGTTGTTATTTTGCAAGCTCTGCTGCGCTTGATTCCTTTCACAATTTAAATAAATAACATACTATAATGGGAAAGCTCTGATCCTGGAACAGTGACAAGGCAGTATTGCTTTTAGTTTCAAAAGTTGTTTTCTTTATGCATGGTATTTGCAACCTGATGTGTAAAACAAAATGATTAGAACCAGAATTGTGATTGAAGCGAATCAGACTCCTAATAACATGTCACACGCATATCACAATATATCCTACCACCAATCTTTGTTATGACTCATCAGTGTAAATGATTATTGCTAACACTTGTAGCATACTAATAGGAATTGAAAATCTTTCATGATTTTATGCAGCTTGATGTCAAGATTATAATTGGTTCATTCTGATGAATTCCTGGTCCCTAATTTCTGCTGCAAATGAACAGGGGAATTGTTGAATTATGCTTTTAAAGACCTAATTGGTACCAGGGTGCCCTAACAATAGCTAGTCCTCTATTCATTAGTCATACTGATGTCAAAGGGAACAAGTCGGCACACAAGAGCAATTTCTAGTACCTGCCCACAATGTCAAGACCAGCTTATTACACTGCATATTAAAAAGCCTCAGAGATAACATGCACAGGGGCAAAATTATACATAATTTGCAAATAACGTTTAGGTGAATATGCTTATAAGATTGGAGAATTGCAACCAAAACAGTCTACTTTCATTCATCTGGGAATATCTCATTCAACAGTGATGTTGACAGCGGCAATGATTAAAGAGGTTTCAGCTTTAACAGCATGTGTGGCAGTGAGGGTGGGGGAATGTGGAAAAACAAGTGTCACTCATAGTACATTGTTGCAAGTTGCAACAAATCATTATTATCTTACACATATTTATTCACAAACTGCCATTTTCACAGCCTTCTGAATGCATGCAACAGTGCAGTTCTTGAACAGCAAGTTACACAAGACTTGATGAGTGCAGAAATTTGCAGGATCTATTGTGGGAGATCATTGTCAAATTTATTCCAACATTGTTGGCATCCATAATATACTTTACTACTAAGGTATGGGTTAATTGTAACAAAGGAGTCAGCCAGCCATACTCTTTGCAAATCCCACACATACAAAAACAGAAATTGATGGAAAAGCTTAGCAGGTCTGGCAGCATCTGTGAAGAAAAATCAGAGTTAACATTTCCGGCCTGGTTCTGAGAACGGGTCACTGGACCCCAAACGTTAACTCTGATTTCTCTTCACAGATGCTACCAGACCTGCTAAGCTTTTCTGTTTTTGTTTCTGATTTACAGCATCTGCAGTTCTTTCGGGTTTCTTTGCAAAACCCATTTGATCCTGAACTGAGTTAACAAACAAATATGTATTTTGTCAAATAAACATCCCACTTTTAATTTTGTTACACAAGGGACTGTATTTTACTTTGGGCTTTGCAATCCTGCATGATTAATGAAAAGCATGTTTTGAGTCTGAACCTGATGGCAGCAGGACTGCAGCTAATCCCTTAATTGGCTGTTGCAGCTATCTAGTTAAAGATGGTGGGATGATTCCCAATGCTGTCAACCCCCAGCAAAGGGCTGGAAGCTCTGAAGCCTCAGCAATCCTGCAGAGACTACTTGGGGCTATGGAGCCTTGGCCTCTGATATAGCCTTGGGTAAACAGAAGAAGATTATCATCACAAAGATAGTTGCTTCTTCATAGGGTAGGGTGAGGGGGGTGAGGATGGAAACCAGGGGCAAGGGCCCGCTATGCCATCAGCAAACTGCCACTGAGCTTGTAAAATGGCCTGTAATTTGGACTTCACTGATGCAAAAAGGTTGCCGTTTCCATGGGGCCAGCAGCAAATCTACTTTCCAGGCTGCCTCGTAATCACTTCACTGACAGGGTGCCATCCTGACCTGGCGCCCTGCTATATTTTTCCCCACAGGGTTTGCTTACCAGGGTTTGGTAACATTCAACCTATCCCATTTAATCCTTACTTCATCCTATGTGTCAATATGAGCTACTTTTTACCAGATGTCACTCGTGTTTTCAGTGACCCAATGCGATTCTGGGTTTCCAGTTCCTCAGATTACCATAGAATGTACACAAAAGAAATTCTTCTCATCAAGTCTATGATAGCTCACTTGAAAGGGCACCTTAGCTAGCCCACTGCCCATCCTTACCCAGTAGTTCTGCAAATGTTTTCTCTTTGAGGTCCTGTCCAGTTCTCTTGAAAAAGCCATGATTAAATCTGCCTTCAACATCCTTATATGTTGCACAGTCTAGATGTGAACCACTCGAGTAACCGTTTGCTAGGTCAAGTGATGAAATGGACAAGCAGAAGGCCGGAAGAACACAGCAAGCCAGGCAGCATCACGAGGGGGAGAAGAAGTCGACACTTCGAGTGTCAGCCTTTTTCAGGATTGGGGGTGGGTGTAAGCAGAGCTGCAGATAAGGGGGGTGGCGGGGGCAAGGTGGTGAAGTGGGGATAGGTGAACACAGGTAGAGGGTATGACCTGGTTGGTCAATGGGAGAAATGAATCCGGTTGGTAGCAGGGAGCAGTGGAAGCGTGGCGGAGGTGTTGAAAGGGAGTCGGGGATGGGAAGTGAAGTTATTTGAAACTGGAGAAGCAGAACCAGTTCCAGTCATTGCTGTCTGAATAATCAAGAGCTGCAGTTATGAGCAGAAATTGTTGAGCTCAATTTTGAGTTGGGAAGACTGTGAAGCTCCTAAATGAAACATGTTCCTGCTCTTTAATCTTTAACATGGATCTGAAATACTGCAAGAGACAGCCAGGGCTTCAGTTAATACCCAAACTGAAGGATGGAGTACTGATGGTCCAAACCTCTCAGTTCAATAGTGTCAGTCAGAATTACATCTACTAAGATAATACCTTCAATGTGATAAGGTCCTGACAAAAGTATTTGCCAAGCATCAGAAATGCACAAAAGAAAACAAAACTGTGGAATTAAGCTTTCAGTGGACTTCTGGCGTTGCAGAGGATGTGGTGAGATACAACTTTAGATTTCTCATTTCAGTTTTAAAATCCCTTCATGTCTTTGCTCCTTTGACGGTTCAAGGGCTTTAACTCATGACGCAATAGTCACAAATTGATGGAGGAGTGTAAATGCTCTTGAAAGATGGATAAAGTGTCATGACCTGAAGTTATTTCAATCCTTAGTTCATTAACTAAGGGAGAAAGGCTGCAGCTGTCAATTAGCATAATACAGGCTTTTCTGTGCTACATAAGTGACATCGACAGGCCATTTGGTGTAGTTCAGAAGTAGTATCACCTGTTTCAATGGTTTGAAATATTTCCTACTTAATATTTCTGAAGGGCATTTATTACAGTTATGTCAATTAGAAATGCTTGGCTGAAATGCAAGGCTCAAAAAGGCACTCCAGCAGGGTGAGGCTCCATTACCATTTTGATTAATACCTTGAAAGGGTGTTAACCGATTAGCTTGACTTTAGTGTGGCTGTTACTCAATGGCAATTTATTTTTCACAACAAATTGCGCATTTGAGGGTATTTAACATTGTTTAATGGATTTCATAAAGAAGAGATATTTTTCAATATGAAGTACATAGGATTGAGAGCTCTATTGATTTGGTATTCTGCTTTGCATCTCCATATGCCCGCAGAGGTCTGTCCATAGTGGAGAGAAATGGGGGTTATGAGGCAGCATGGAGGTAGCATGGGGATGGATGGGACTGACGAGGTATGAAAAGATGTGAGGATTGGGAAGCCTGGGTCTTTTACAAAACTGGGCAAAATTTCACTGGATCAGGGCAGACCTTCTAACCAGCCTGACCTGGGACTTATTTGCCTCTAAAGCCATCTCTGAACTGCCTCTAAAGGCAGCAACCCTGTCTCAGTCATGCACCAACCCAACCTTACATACAGAGTTTATTTCCATGGTGAGAATCTAGCCCCTAGCGAGAATCTAGCCCCTTTCGATTCAATCATGTTTTTTACAGATGTATGTATTTTGCAGAATGAACCCACTTTAATAATTTACCCTGCAGGCTTTTCTTTAATTATGGGCAGGCAGAGATAGGGAGACATCAACCATGGAGATAATGAACAGTCTTTGCCAAGTTAACCCTGTGAGAGACTATCATGCTTTTGTCAGTATCAACGCTAAGAAGTTATTAGTATTAATAAAACAAACCTCCATGTTTAATGTCAGAAATTCAAGAGTTATTGCAACTGTACCATGCAACAGAATACTGTCGGCGAAGCAGCTCTCACTGCTTTGGAATTCTTTCTGGCAGTGTTGTTCTTGGATCACTGTGCCTTGTTGTTAGAGCCTGTATTGAGCTGTGGGAAATCTAAGACTTTACTTTGGCACCCTAAGACAATTTTGTTTTTATATAAAAAAAGGTTTCTGCATTGCCAGCAATTGGCAAGTCAGCTTTACACAATGCTTGTTATTACAATTGTATTTTGCAGAATCATGCTGTTATGTTACCTAACTTTCTTTTGGTTAACAAAAAAAATTCATACAACATAGGCCCTTTAATTTGGTTTTGCTCCTACAAGTGATGAATGAGCTAGAAATCTGGCAGGAAATGGAGAAACCTTAACTTTATGCATGTCTACAATGTGTCTGTGTTTTTAGGCTGCCTATCAAAGTTGTACACTGACATAAGCACAGTGCTGCCACTATAATACAAAATTCTTCCTGATCCTTGTGTCTACCAATTATTCACAGCTATTATAAACCTTCTTAAAATAGCTGCCATTTTGTGTCTTCCATGACAACTATTTAAAATGAAAAGCTCTGATCGAGAAGTCTCATGAATAAGTATACTGCGTTCAAATGAATCACCATTGATTGCAGTTGGATGCTGATTTATGAACTTTACTTCTAATGCACTATCACTTGCAGTACAGACTAATTGAAGGAAAGAATATTCATATTTAATGAGAAACTATGCTTTTAGAAGTAAACAGACCATGTGCAGTGTTATGTATGCAGATATTGAGGTTTCAAGTATTGGTTATTGACTGTAAAACCACTTTTTTAAAAAGTAGCCCTTTTTTGCCTCTTTTTTGCTTCCTGGGTTTCAAACTATTGTATGGGGAATCAGATATTGGGTGTACCTCCCCAAAAACACTTAAAGTGACAAATAAAAATAACGGTTTGTCAATAAACTGATAGTGCTATAAATCCTTCTGCTGGAGGCGCTTTCTGTTTTGTCGAACAATAGGTCTAATACTACCAGAACTCTCTCTGGTTTCCTTCGACCATTTAAATGCTCTGTGATTTCTCTGAGACAATAACACATACATAGAGAGACTGCAACCATGGGTTGGAATTCTGTATTCAGTCATTCTGATACAGCACTTTATGTACGTTAATTTAATTTTATGGGATGAAACTGAGACTTGATACCTTGTCTGATATTGTTTTCTAATAGTCTCTCCTCCAGTTCTGCAGGCACTGTTGGATTTTTCTCAGTGTGGTATTTGGGAAGAGGAGTGCAGACTCATTGGGTTCAGAAAATGCAAACAGCGTTGAGAGCAGGGAGGGTGGTTAAATAACTAAAATTGTCAGTACTTTGAGAAGCTGGCAGCAGTCTTTCATTTTCCACTTTTAACTGTAGTGTGTTCAGCTGGGTGTGAGAAGCCCCCTTGGGAGAGGCAAATTGCCAATTTAAATATGTAAAGAGGTAATTAGCAGCTATTTTAATTAGGCTTTTTTTAAAAATTTAGCTTGGTCCATGGGTTTCCTAGGCTTCCAAAAACTCAGCAGTGAAACCAAGACAAGGAGACAGCAGGAAGTGATTTCACTGAGCATTCAGAAGGCAAAGTGTCTGGTTAGAACTGAGATCTGCCACCTGCTTTCTTGTCGAAGTGAACAGTTTTTGGTTATAGGATTTGTTCTGTATGTTGACTATCTTGGAGGTAATTTCCAATACTCTGCAGATTATTTTGACTTCATTTAAGTTTTATGTTCTTGATTTACAGCACCTGCAGTTCTTTCAGTTTTTTTTAAATGTTTTATGTATCTGATCTAAACTTCCCATCAGTCAAACATCAATTGGAATGAGTGTCACTTATGGCACTTGATTTTGGACCACAGAAGAGGACCAAGACGTACAGCAGCCAGAGCACCATCAGAGGCAATGGCTGTAAGAGCAGCAAGGTCCTCTTCATCCACCTGCAACACTACAGATGAGAGGATATGAGCACAGATTTGCAGATAGGAGCTAATACCCGCCCCCCAACCCAGTCGAGAGCATCAGATTCCCAGAAGTATTTGACCATCAGTTCCTCAGGTGACTCAGGGTATATGGTCAACAACATTTGCACTATTGCCATTGGGTATCAAGGCTACAACAGCTCTGAACTTCTTTGCTTCTGGCTCCTTCCAGACTTGTACAGGAAGTATTTGCAGAACTTCACATTAACTGAACAGAGAAAAAAATTGCTTTGCGGGGAAATGGAACCAGTTGAGTTGCTTTTGGAGAGAGTCACAACAGAACAGCCAATTTAAGACTGAGATAAGGAAGAGTTTCCTTTCTGAGCGGGTTTTAAGTCTTTGGTACTCCTTGCCATGGAGAACTTTTGGAGCAGAGTCCTTGTGTGTATTGAAGGCTGAGATAGATTGATCTTTTTTATCTGTAGGGGAATCAAGAGTTAGGGGCAAAGGGCAGGAAAGTGGACGTGAGGAGTGTTGTATTAACAATTATCCTATTGAAAAGTGAAATATGCTCAAAAGTTCTAATGGCCTACATCTGTTCTTTATTTTTTATGGTTTTTATGGCAAGATCAAATGGTTGAATAGCCTCTTGCTGTGCTGTATCCACTCTAGGATTCTTCTATACTTTTAAAGACTTTATGGATGCTTTCTAGTTCAATAATAGCTTATGGCAGAGAATTCATGGCAAGATCAATTTGGTTTTAAGACTATTCTAACGTCCCATTTCTTCTTTTGATAGGTTGTCATTATTTACCTTATCACTACTGTATCATTGGGTCAGCAAGCATAAGATTTTCTTTTGTTCATTCATGGATGTGCCTGTCACTTGCTGGGCTTATAGCCCATCCCTAACTACACTTGAGATGCTGTCAGTGAGCTTCCTTCTTGAACTGCTGTGGTGTCTGTGATGTCGGAATACCCAAAGTGCTGTTAGGGAGGGAGACCAAGCAACAGTAAATGAATCACAATATAATTCAAAATCAAGATGTTGTGTGGCTTCGGGGAGGATTTGTAGATAATGGTGTTCCCATGTACCTGCCACCTTTGTTCTTCTGGCTGATAGAGTTTGAAGGCTTGGAAGGTGCTATTTAAAACATCTTGGTGGGTATTGTAGTGCATTTTGTAGATAGTTCATATTGCTGCTACCGTTTGCAAGTGGAAGAAGGAGTGAAGATGAAGATAGTAGATACTTTGCCGATCAAAGTAGGCTGCTTTGACCTGCAATGGTTTCAAACATCTTTAGCATTTTTGGAGCTAAATCCTTCAAGAACAAGTGGGGAGTAGTCCATCACACTCCTGACATGCCCCTTTTAGGTGATTAACAGGCTTTAGGGAATCATGAGTTGAGCTATCTACCACAAACTTTCCACCTTTTGTCCTTCTTGAATGACCATATTATTTACATGGTTGATCTAGTTCAGCTTCCTGCATTTGGACATGGTCTGCTTTGATATCTGAGGAGTTGTGAATGGTGCTGAACATTGTGCAATCATGACCAAAAATCCACACCTCTGATCATGTGGTGGAATAAATGTCATTGATGACGAGCTGAAGATGGTAGATACTGCTCTGATGCACTTCTCCAGACCTGTCCTAGACTGAGCTGATTGACTTCCAACAACTACAATCATTTCTTTTTCCCCAAAATACCCATTGACTCCATTTTTCTAAAACACAATTCCATATTTGGATAAAGGCTGTCTTGATGCAGTCACTCTCACTTGCATCCTTGAGTTCAGCTCTTCTGTCCCATAATTGGATGAAGGCTATCATGAGCTCAGGTGATGAGTTGGCTCAACAGAACCCAAACTGAGCGTTCGAGAGCAGATTACTGTTGTGTATGTCCCTACTTGAAAGCTACTTGATGTCACTGTTGATGACTCTTTCAATCACTTTACTTGATGATCAGGGGTAAACTCATGGAAAGGTAACTGGTCAGGTTGGATTTGCCCTGCATTTTATGGAGAGACCATAACTTAGTAAGTTTCCAAAATAAGGAATAGATACCAGTATTGTAGTTGTACTTAAACAGCTAGACTAAGGATGTAGCTAGTTCTTTAGGCCTTCAGTACTATTGTCAGAATGTTGTCAAGGCCCTTAGTCTTTGCGTATTCAATGCCTTCAGCTATTTCTTGATATTAATGAGGTCAAAATGCTGTAACTCCCTTCCTAACAGCACTGTGGGTGCCCTGACAAGCCAAGGATTGCTGTGATTCATGAAGACAGTTAATCATTGCCTTCTGCAGGGCAATTAGAGATGGGTAATAAATGCTGACCCAGAGAGTGACATTCTCATTCCAAGAGCAAATAAACTAAACAAAAAATTGTCGTAAATCAAATTGGTTGATCACTGACATCAGAGATACTGGAGACTTCAAAGCTGAGGATGATAAAGCATGCTTCAGCTTTGTTTTTTTGAATTGCTTTGCTGAGCTCCCCCATCATTGTGTGTTAGTTGAGTGAGAGTTTTGGAACTGCCTTCACCAGTAAGCTTTTAATTTTTCTCTACCATTCACAGCTGGATGTGATGGGACTAGAGAGACTTGATCCAATCTACTTGGTCATGTCATTGCATGCTGCTTCCTCTGTTTGGTGTTTGTGTGGTCCTATGTTGTAGTTGAACCAGGCTGACACCTCACTTTTCAGTGTGTCTGTTTCTTCTCTAGGCATGCCTTCCTGGACTCTTCATTGATCCCCTATCTTGGTGGTAGTGATGGAGTCAGGAATATGCCAGGCTGTGAAGTTACAGGTTGTGGTTAAATACAATCATTTGTTGCTGCTAATAGTACATAATGTCTTATGGATGTGCAGTATTGAGTTGCTATTTCTGGCCTGAAATTTAGTCCATGCAACATGATGTTTATGCTGCATTAAACGATAGACAGCATCTTCAATGTGAAGGTAGCACATTTTCTCCTGAAGGACTGTGTGGTGTTCACTCCTTTTTGATGTTTTCATCACTCGTTGCATCTGCTATGGGTAGGCTGATGAGGATGTGGTCAAAAAAATGTTCCCCTTATTGGTTCTCTCACCACGTGCTGCAAGCCCCGTTAGCATCTATGTTCTTTAAGAGTCACTGGTGGTGCTACTGAGCTATTATTGATGATGAACATGAAGTCTTTGAGAGAAAGTGAGGGCTGCAGATGCTGGAGATCAGAGCTGAAAATGTGTTGCTGGAAAAGCGCAGCAGGTCAGGCAGCATCCAAGAAACAATGTTTCGGGCATAAGCCCTTCTTCAGGAATAAGGAAAGTGGGTCTAGCAGGCTAAGATAAAAGGTAGGGAGGAGGGACTTGGGGGAAGGGCTTTGGAAATGCGATAGGTGGAGGGAGGTCAAGGTGAGGGTGATAGGCCAGAGTGGGGTGGGGGCGGAGAGGTCAGGAAGATGATTGCAGGTTAGGAAGGCGGTGCTGAGTTCGAGGGATTTGACTGAGACAAGGTGGGGGGAGGGGAAATGAGGAAACTGGAGAAGTCTGAGTTCATCCCTTGTGGTTGGAGGGTTCCCAGGCAGAAGATGAGGTGCTCTTCCTCCAACCGTCGTGTTGCCATGGTCTGGCGATGGAGGAGTCCAAGGACCTGCATGTCCTTGGTGGAGTGGGAGGGGGAGTTAAAGTGTTGGGCTACGGGGTGGTTGGGTTGGTTGGTCCGGGTGTCCCAGAGGTGTTCTCTGAAACGTTCCGCAAGTAGGCGGCCTGTCTCCCCAATATAGAGGAGGCCACATCAGGTGCAGCGGATGCAATAGATGATGTGTGTGGAGGTGCAGGTGAATTTGTGGCGTATATGGAAGTGTCCCTTGGGACCTTGGAGGGAAGTAAGGGGGGAGGTGTGGGCGCAAGTTTTGCATTTCTTGTGGTTGCAGGGGAAGGTGCTGGGAGTGGAGGTTGGGTTGGTGGGGAGTGTGGACCTGACGAGGGAGTCACGGAGGGAGTGGTTTTTTCAGAACGCTGATAGGGGAGGGGAGGGAAATATATCACTGGTGGTGGGGTCCGTTTGGAAGTGGCGGAAATGATGGCGAATGATACGTTGTACATGGAGGTTGGTGGGGTGGTAGGTGAGGACCAGTGGGGTTCTGTCCTGGTAGCGGTTGGAGGGGCAGGGCTCAAGGGCGGAGGAGCGGGAAGTGGAAGAGATGCAGTGGAGGGCATCGTCGACTACGTCTGGCGGGAAATTGCGGTCCAAGGACATCTCTATTAACCAACCGACTCCCACAGCTACCTAGACTACACCTCCTCCCACCCTGCCCCCTGTAAAAACGCCATCCCATATTCCCAATTCCTTCGTCTCCGCCGCATCTGCTCCCAGGAGGACCAGTTCCAAAACCGTACAACCCAGATGGCCTCCTTCTTCAAGGACCGCAATTTCCCGCCAGACGTAGTCGACGATGCCCTCCAACAGACCATGGCAACACGACGGTTGGAGGAAGAGCGCCCCATCTTCTGCCTGGGAACCCTCCAACCACAAGGGATGAACTCAGACTTCTCCAGTTTCCTCATTTCCCCTCCCCCCACCTTGTCTCAGTCAAATCCCTCGAACTCAGCTCCGCCTTCCTAACCTGCAATCATCTTCCTGACCTCTCCACCCCCACCCCACTCCACCCTATTACCCTCACCTTGACGTCCCTCCACCTATCGCATTTCCAAAGCCCTTCCCCCAAATCCCTCCTCCCTACCTTTTATCTTAGCCTGCTGGACACACTTTCCTCATTCCTGAAGAAGGGCTTATGCCCGAAACGTTGATTCTCCCGTTCCTTGGATGCTGCCTGACCTGCTGCGCTTTTCCAGCAACACATTTTTAGCGATGAACATGAAGTCCCCTATCTAATGTCAATCCTGTGCCTGTGCCAGCTGCAGTGCATCCCTCTTGTTGAACCTGAAGGAGAACTGATTAATTAATTAAAAACAATTGGCGATCGTGCAGTGTGTGCAGTGAGTTGGGTAGTGATCAGAAGGAGGTTTCTTTGTCCATGTTCAAACCGATACCATGAGACTTGATTGTGTCCAGATTCAATATTGAACACTTGTAAGGCAACCCCCTCCTAACTGAATACCACAGTGTGCCCAGTTATATCTGGTGCATTGTCTGTAAGATATGGTTCTGTTACAATACCTAAGTCAGACTTGCTTGACTTATTAGTGGGAGAGCTCTCCTATATTTGGCAGAAGCTCCCAGATGTTAAAAGGAGGACTTTGACAGCAAGGTGTGCCCCTTTATTGTTTCTAGTGTCTTGGTTTAATTCCTTTTATTAGACTTTGTAACAGTTGGATATCACCCAATGACTTGTTAGACCATTTAAGAGTCAACCAATTACATATCACATGTCAGCCATGCATATATTTAAGGACTGGTTTCCCCAGTGAGGAGAGTTGAAGTGAGAGAACAAATTGGAGATTGTGTTGACCTATGAAATGCAAATAAACAGTTGTGGAGGACAGACTGACTTGTGTTTCCTGTTCGGTAAATGGATGACTGGCTTTCTAATAACCTTGCTAATAGGTGAGTTAGTACCTGCACTGTTCTTGCCCCAAGCCCTGGAGGCAAGCCACTTCCAGCCAGTTACCTGCACATCTCTATATCTTACCTCAATACCATTGTCTAAATCATAGGTAGTGCCAGTATCCAAACCGATGGTGAGAATGAAATCAAGTGACAGTGCATTTTCATATTCACTGCCTCTTGGGACCTCCGTGATCTGGCCAGGTCCCACTTCCTGGGCACTTGAAAGGAGAAAGGAATGAGAAAGTGCCTGTGTTCTGGGAAGGCGGTGAACTCATTCATAATGACCTCAACAAAAATCCTTTAGACTTGCCAGTCATTGTAACTTTAAGTCTGAGAAATTTCCAATTCCTTTACCCTTTGCTTACTGTTCTCCACTATTTAATAACAAATACTCTGAGGTTGTGACGTCAGCCTTTACCACTGCCTCAGTTCCAATGATAGGATAAAGGTTATCAACACAGATATCTGGAAAACTGTTGGATGATGTAACAGGATGAACAACAAGATGATATGAAGGCATACTTGAAAATTTACTTGAAGTATTGCAACAAAGTCATTAATTTTTGGAAACCTTGGTTTCCAATAGATGGCAGTGGCTTGCTAATGTAAAAAAAATATAATTTATAACTTTATATCAGCATTAATGCAGTTCCCTCTCCAAGGAATGTGGTTTCTGCAGTAGAAAATGTTTACCACATATTGGTCTTTATAGTCATCAGCACACCCATCTGCTATAAACATATGCCCCTTCTTTGTTGACTCTATCGTCTTTGACCACCAGGGACTTTAATAATATTTTTGCGACCAAATGAACTAGGAGTACCACCTGCAAATATTGATCTCCAGAAGACGTATCAGTTGCATTTAGCTACGCGGTGATTGTTAAGCTGACATTTGTCTATTCATTCCCGATGAAGGACTCTTGCCCGAAACGTCGAATCTCCTGCTCCTTGGATGCTGCCTGACCTGCTGTGCTTTTCCAGCACCACACTCTCGACTCTGATCTCCAGCATCTGCAGTCCTCACTTTCTCCAACTCTATGCTACCTGTCAATCATGTGTTATCTATAAGCAAGGAGTTGTTACCAAAGTAATGTAAACATGCTTTGACACAAAAATAAAAAGTCTCCCAATTAAAATGCATAATACATTTATAGGAAGCTGTGTGATATTTTTGAAGAGGTCTGTTGGTATCTTTTTCCCTAGTGAATTGTATCATCAAATCATATGTGTGTGGTGTTACAAGTTTTGTGTGTCATGTCCCCTCAGATATTAACTTGTAAATTGCCAGATTTTGTACCATCATATTTATCAACTTTATTAAAAACCTAACCATGAGCTTTTGAAGTAAATGATTCAAAGGCATCAGTTGGTCTGTTCACTAAGATCTAAAAATTGGATGGATTCCCAGACATGGTCGAAATATGAGTTGTTAGCATTTACTCAGAGAAATAAAATGACTGTTTCCATTTACTTAGTGTCAGCATACCATGGTGAGTCATCATTAACAGCACTGACAAATTTTGTTTTGTGGCAGGTATTAGGTTTGTTGGATTCATGTACACAGCAAATGGGAAAATGTCAAGACTTGTTGATAAGTCTTTCAGTATTGATTATCAACTTGTCTACTATCCGTCTGACTCCATCAGGTTGATGGATCAAACTGGTTGACTTCTAGGTGTAACTGAACTCATACTAAAAACTGAAAAAATGGGTTTTGTAACCATGAATCTTTACCAATTTTAATTCAAATTAGTTTTGGACAATTTCAGGATTGTCTTCACAGGTTAGGCAATGAAATTTTCCTCAGCTCTCCTGAATACATGTGCAAAGGGCGAAAGTAACATTGAGGCACATACCAGGACACAGGCTTGCTTTCTATTCTAGGCTGAATTAGCTGACCACAACTGGACCAGTTTAACTAATCTCAGCATCCCTGGCTTGAACAATCAAAAAATATCAAACAAGGTATCCGCTGTAATCAAGTAAGAATGGGCTGGGCTGGACTGGCAACAGACACACATTAGCAATGCTCACGCACAAAAAAATGACACATTGCCTAAGTAACAAAGGGTTCCTGATACTTGAAAAATCATATGTTACAATGCGCGAGTTCATTCAGGAAAGAAAATGAAGAAACTTCACATTTTCACTTCAGATGTGAGGTGAGACTTGATTGATAGGTAGCTGGCATTAATCCTTCTGATATTGTTTTGTCTTTTTCATGGGAGTACTTTATTCTTCTTTTAGCCTTAATAGGAATGTTTTCACTGCCAATTGTTCTTAGGACGATTTATTTGCTTTAGTTAAGGTGCCAAAGCACCTACAAAACAATAAAGAACTCCTGGCCCAACAAAGAGTGAATCTACTAATAATTCTCATTTGTATTTCAATAGCACTGTGAAACAAAACCTTTGAAATTTCTATATACATGAACATATCTGAGATACTCAGTTGAATTTTATTATGTATCGGTTACTTTCTACAACCCCACTACTTGTTTTTATTTCAGACGTATGTTAAGTTTGGGCTGCATTGAAATAAATTTTTAATTTTATAAAGTTCAAATTAAATAGCAAAATATTAGGTTTCATTCTAATAGGCCAGTGAAATTACAAATGAAATAATTCCTGAACATCTTTGTTTACCTTGAGCTATCAAACAGCACTAGGTCTAAACATCAGTTTTTATACTGAGGCTTTCGCACCTTACTGTCAGTTTAAGATGGAGTTTATACAGATTCTAATAGCTTTAATTAAAAAAAGGTATCTAAAACCAATTGTTGCATAATGTTGGTACAAACAGCTGAACCAATTTAAGAAAAATCTAAATGTATAATCTAACATACAACTTCAGAGGAAGATTACCTTTCAAACTGGGAAGATCCCTTGATGTAAGTTTCAAAACTATTTATTTCAGAAACCTCACCAGACACTGTGTTTATTCTGTACAGTAAGAATTTGATTTGAGTATCAGTCAGAACAGCGTCGTAAACTAGTATTGGGTATTGAAAAAGTAAATAATTTATATTTTAATATTGAGAAACATACACTTCTGGTCAAAAACCCTACCCTTTTAGTTTCTGTGGACACTTTGTTTGCAAATTTATTGCAGTCAACATCCTCTGAATTCACAGTAGCTAGTCACTCTGAGAATGGTCTGGCAATTACTGTACTTGATATGTGCTTGACCTCTGTTCCTCTGAGGTAATGCAGCCAAAAGCAGGGAAATCAACAATGAAGGGAAGGGAATTGCAAAACTGAACTTGTATTTTCACTCCAAGTGCAAATGAATGTGCTGTGCCAATCTCTCACTGATATGTTACACACAATAAAAAAAAGCGTTGCTGGGATGGCCAGTAAAATCAGAAGGAAGTGCAAGTACAGTTGGAAAGGAGTTCACTGTAAAGATCTCTCGGATTTCTGTTTCTGGTTGTAATTCATATTTTAGATATACACCTTTGAAGAAATTTAATCAAGGTCAAATGAACTCAAGTTATACGATACAGCTTACAACATATTTGATAAAATAGTTTTTGCATATCATGTTCACTTGTTTTGAGTGCCCAGAAAGCTTTTGAATTGGACAAACTCTGCATTGCATTTATATTGGAATATTAATGGTATTGGGATAATGACATAGGAGGTGTCTGCTATGCTTTCTCATTTTCTTTCTGCAGCCAGTCAAAAGTGTTTGTGATGCATAAGAGCTATAGCTCTCTCCTTGTGACATTGACATGAAATTGCATTTTAAAATGGTATAAAACTGCATTTTGAAAATCCCAATTTATCATAAGAAATGAATAAGAGCATTTATTATGTTTTGAAAAAGAGTTATATTTTTAGATAATTTGACAATTGCTAATGCCCATACACAATATATTGCTTTCTACTGCATTGTGAAGATGGAAAATTTATCATACAACATTTCTCAGAAATAGCTGTATGATGTGGGAGCTGGCTGATCCCATTGTGAACGGCAGTGACCACATCTGCAGCAAGTGTTGGTTGCTGGAAGAACTCCGGATCAGAGTTGATGATCTGGAATCTGAGCTTCAAACGCTGTGGCGCATCCGGGAGGGGGAGAGTTACCTGGACACTTTGTTTCAGGAGGCAGTCACACCTGGGAGATTAAGTAATTCACATCCAGTTAGTGATCAGGGACATCAGAGTATAACTGTAAGTGAGGCAGGTAGGGGGAACCTGAGTTCAGGAGTGCATGAGCCTCAGCCCTTGACCTTGTCCAACAGGTATGAGATTCTTGCTCCCTGTACAGATGAGGAAAAGGGCTCTGGACAGGATGAGCCATCTGACCAAGGCACCATGGTACAGAAGGCCATTCAAGAGGGGGGAGCAAAAAGACAAGTAGTTGTTATAGGGGATTCTATAATTAGGGGGACAGATAGTATCCTTTGCAAGCCGGATCGGGAGTCTCGCATGGTGTGTTGCCTACCCGGTGCCAGGGTTCGGGACATCTCTGACCGGCTTGAAAGGATATTGGCGCGAGAGGGGGAGGATCCAGTTGTTGTGGTCCACGTTGGGACTAACAACATAGGCAAAGCTAGGGTGGAGGACCTGTTTGGGGATTATCGAGCACTAGGAAGGAAATTGAAGTACAGGTCCTCAAGGGTCATAATCTCCGGATTACTGCCCGAGCCACATGCCAATTGGCATAGGGATAAGAAAATTAGGGAAGTAAACACGTGGCTAAGGGATTGGTGTGGAAAAGAGGGATTCCACTTCATGGGGCATTGGCATCAGTTTTGGAACTGGGGGGATCTGTACCGTTGGGAAGGTCTCCACCTGAACCGATCAGGTACCAATGTTCTAGCGAAGAGGATAAATAGAGTGGTCAGTAGGACTTTAAACTTCTGAGTTGGGGGGAAGGGAAAGTGAAAGCGACAGGGAGCATGGAGGTAAATGGAAAGATAAGCGGCAGGATAGCATATGTGCAGGCAGATTTAAACTTGAGACAGACTGGGAATGCAGCAAAAAGGAAGGATAACTTAGAACATCTTATGACTTCCAATATCTCTAATGATAAGAAAGTTAACATTAAGGCACTTTACCTGAATGCTCGTAGCATTCGTAACAAAGCAGACGAACTAATCACACAGATCATCGTGAATGATTATGATGTGGTAGGCATCACAGAGACGTGGTTACGGGGGGTCAGGCAGTTAAACATCCAAGGGTTTTCAACTTATCGAAAAGACAGGGAGGTGGGCAGAGGGGGTGGGGTTGCCTTGTTAGTTAAGAACAACATTAAATCTATGGTGCTGAATGACATAGCGTCGGATGATGTGGAGTCTGTGTGGGTGGAATTGAGGAACCACAAAGGCAAAAAAACCATAGTGGGAGTTATGTACAGACCTCCTAACAGTGGTCAGGAGCAGGGGTGCAACATGTACTGGGAAATAGAGAAGGCATGTCAGAAAGGCAAGGTCACGGTGATCATGGGAGACTTCAATATGCAGGTGGACTGGGTAAATAATGTTGCCAGTGGATCCAAAGAAAGGGAATTCATGGAATGCTTACAGGATGGCTTTTTGGAACAGCTTGTCATGGAGCCCACAAGGGAGCAGGCTATTCTGGACCTAGTGCTATGTAATGAACCAGACTTTATAAAAAAATCTTAAAGTAAGGGAATACTTAGAAAGCAGCGATCATAATATGGTAGAGTTCAGTCTGCAGTTTGAAAGAGAGAAGGCAAAATCGGATGTAATGGTGTTACAGTTAAATAAAGGTAACTATGAGGGCATGAGAGAGGAACTGACGAAAATAGACTGGAAGCAGAGCCAAGCAGGGAAGACAGCAGAGCAAAAATGGCGGGAGTTTGTGGGTAAAATTGAGGACACTGTACAGAGGTTCATCCCCAAGAAGAGAAAAATTATCCGGGGAGGGCTTGGACAGCCATGGCTGATAAAGGAAGTCAGGAAATCTATCAAAGAAAAAGAGAGAGCCTATAAAGTGGCCAAGAGCACTGGGAAATCAGAAGATTGGGAAGGCTACAAAAACAAACAGAGGATAACAAAGAGAGAAATAAGGAAGGAGAGGATAAAATATGAAGGTAGGCTAGCCAGTAATATTAGAAATGATAGTAAAAGTTTCTTTCAATACATAAGAAACAAACGACAGGCAAGAGTAGACATTGGGCCACTTCAAACTGATGCTGGAAGCCTAGTGATGGGAGATAAGGAAATAGCAGGAGAACTTAATAAGTACTTTGCGTCAATCTTCACAGTGGAAGACATGAGTAATATCCCAACAATTAAAGGGAGTCAAGGGGCTGAGTTGAGTATGGTTGCCATTACAAAAGAGAAAGTGCTATAAAAGCTAAAAGGTCTTAAAATTGATAAATCTCCTGGCCCTGATGGGTTACATCCTAGAGTTCTGAGGGAGGTGGCTGAGGAAATAGCGGAGGCGTTGGTTGAGATCTTTCAAAAGTCACTGGAGTCAGGGAAAGTTCCTGATGATTGGAAGATCGCTGTTGTAACCCCCTTGTTCAAGAAAGGTTCAAGGCAAAAGATGGAAAATTAAGGCCAGTTAGCCTAACCTCGGTTGTTGGTAAAATTCTAGAATCCATCATTAAGGATGAGGGTTCTAAATTCTTGGAAGAGCAGGGTCGGATTAGAACAAGTCAACATGGATTTAGTAAGGGGAGGTAGTGCCTGACAAACCTGTTGGAGTTCTTTGAAGAGGTGATAAGTAGGTTAGACCGGGGAAACCCAGTGGATATGGTCTACCTAGACTTCCAAAAGGCCTTTGATAAGGTGCCACATGGGAGGCTGCTGAGCAAGGTGAGGGCCCATGGTGTTCGAGGTGAGCTGCTGGTATGGATAGAGGATTGGCTGTCTGACAGGAGGCAGAGAGTTGGGATAAAAGGTTCTTTTTCGGAATGGCAGCCGATGACAGAAGGATCTAGACACTTTGGAGGAGTGGTCCAAGAAATGGTTGATGGAATTCAATGTGAGCAAATGCGAGGTCTTGCACTTTGGGAAAAAGAATAGAAGCATGGATTACTTTCTAAACGGTGAGAAAATTCGTAAAGCCAAAGTACAGAGGGATCTGGGAGTGCTAGTTTAGGATTCTCTAAAGGTAAACATGCAGGTTGAGTCCGTGATTAAGAAAGCGAATGTAATGTTGTCAATTATCTCAAGGGGGTTGGAATATAAAAGCTCAGTTGTGCTACTGAGACTTTATAAAGCTCTGGTTAGGCCCCATTTGGAGTACTGTGTCCAGTTTTGGTCACCACACCTCAGGAAGGACATACTGGCACTGGAGCGTGTCCAGCGGAGATTCACATGGATGATCCCTGGAATGGTAGGTCTAACATACGAGGAACAGCTAAGGATCCTGGGATTGTATTGTATTCATTGGAGTTTAGAAGATTAAGGGGAGATCTAATAGAAACTTACAAGATAATACATGACTTGGAGAGGG
The DNA here is from genome assembly GCF_037043375.1 of Chiloscyllium plagiosum. Lineage (NCBI taxonomy): Eukaryota > Metazoa > Chordata > Chondrichthyes > Orectolobiformes > Hemiscylliidae > Chiloscyllium > Chiloscyllium plagiosum. The sequence goes on from NW_028270149.1 coordinate 63,047,897, forward strand.
TGGACGCTAGGAAGTTGTTTCCATTAGGCGAGGAGACTAGGACCTGTGGACACAGACTTAGAATTAGAGGGGGCAAATTCAGAACAGAAATGCGGAGACATTTCTTTAGCCAGAGAGTGGTGGGCCTGTGGAATTCATTGCCACAGAGTGCAGTGGAGGCTGGGACGCTAAATGTCTTCAAGACAGAAATTGATAAATTCTTGATGTCACAAGGAATTAAGGGCTACGGGGAGAATGCGGGTAAGTGGAGTTGAAATGCCCGTCAACCATAATTGAATGGCGGAGTGGACTCGATGGGCCGAATGGCCTTACTTCCGCTCCTATGTCTTATGGTCTTATGGTCTTATTATCAATATTTGAAATTGCCAGAATTAGTTGATGTCAACCAGGAGGTAGCAGAGTTGTTATCCATTACTTTTGGGGTCAGTGAATGAAAAAAATATAGATTAAGTCTGATTATTCTCAAGCAGCCCTGTTGAGAGCATTTGAATGAGTGTGTATTTTTTTTTAATCAACCAACCTGTTTGGACATGTTATGACACACCTCTATGGCCGATGGTATTTGATTGCAGATCTTCTGTCTGATGCGTGAAAGCAGGATTGTTTTTATCGATGCTATTCCTCATGTTGAATGGTCAACCAGCATAAATGTCAAGGCTTAAAAACTGTGTATCAAAACAACATTGGATATGATGGACACCCATGATGCTTTTGCTCTGTGGATAGATTCCTTACAAATATAGTTATTCCATTGAAAAAGATTGAGTTAAAATCATTCCTAAATAAGAGGAAAAAAAAGATTTTTTGAAGAACAATATTCTGCATTAAACTACACAACTTCTGTGTGCTTTGTACAATTTCTTGCTTAAGTATTGCACAAAATAGGAGATAATAAAATACCAGCTTCAGAATCACCTGTTCTGTTGATCATAGAATTTTTGTATTGCACATGTTCCACTATTTTGGGAACCACATTGAATAACAGGCTATTTGTGATGCAAATGGAAATATTATTTTCAGTGTGCCTTACTTCTTAAACTGTACAGGATTTTAAAGAAAACTCCCTTTTCTTATATGGAGATGTTAAAAGTGAAGCTTGATGACTGACTGACCAAATAGCCAAGCCCAATATCACCTTAACTTAATTTTCATTCTCCTGTGAGGATTTACTGGAGAACATTAATGAATAAGGGAGAAACATGAAATGCTTACAGTATAGAGGAAACTCACTCAGCCCTAATATCCATAAATTTGCAAATTCGCTAATGCATTCATGTTCTTCTGGAAGTCATTTCTAGAATAGAATGTAATGTTCCAGTCGAGGCCAACCCGGTATTTTTATAATGGTTAATTAAGACTTGCTTTCATATTTAATGCTTATTTATAAGGGCCAGGATCATGTATATCTTGTTAATCAGTGATTTGTGCACATACACTCATAGGTCTCTCTGCTTCTGCATTACCTTTCAAATCATATCCTTTATTTTACATTCCCTCACTCCCTTCTTCCTACTAAGATTTATGGCTTCACATTTCTCTGCATTAAATTTCATTTGTCGAGTGTCTGCCTGCTATAATGTAAGATGTATGATTTAATTATATTTTAGTATTATTTATTTTAGAGTTTGGAATTGAGCTGGTGGCATTGGGTTTTAGTCTGTGTGTCTGAAGAGGTTTAATGATTAACCTGTCATTTTTTTTCTCTGTAGTTGTTGTGATATCTTTTAAAACAGTGTTGGAGAGAGTTCCTGGTGTGCAATGGGGTCTTGTATTAATTGGTGGATTTTTTTTTTACGAGCACACAAGTAAATGGATGTGGATTAGGCTTTCAGTTTAGAAGGTCCAGGATTTTAACTTTTTTTTCTTTTGATTAGGTGAACCACCATTCTAAGAGAAAAGCTTTTTGGTGAAATTTGAAGTTATAGTTGAAGCTAGATTTGTGAAACAGTGAGATGGTTTAGAACAGTTCAAAAGTAGATTTGCTCAGTTAAGCAGTTCAATTTGAAAGTTACAGCAGTGAAGTGTTCACTTATAACATTGAAGGAGTTATTTGAAGCTGAGAACGTCTAAGCTCAATTGTATGAATGCTCTAGGAACAGACTTTCAAATTCTCAAAATGGGAAATCAAAGCCACAGTCAAATTAAACCCTAAATTGAAAGGAATTTTCTGTGGTTTGAATACTATCAAGCAGAGCCTTTGGTATGAATGTGATTGTAATAACACATGTTTTTAGATATTGAATTTTCTATTACTTATAAATTGTTCAAATTATTTTATGTTATCTTCATTTGTCTTGCATAAAACGTTTTTATTTTATTGTTAAAGTTGCATGTTTGTGTTTCGTTGAAAGACCACAGAGTCATAGAGTTATTCAGCATGGAAACAGACCCTTCAGCGCAACCAGTCTATGCTAAACATAAAGAAACCAAACTAGTCCCACCTGTCTGCTCCTGGCCCATGTCACCAAACCTTTTCTATTCATGTGTTATCCAAACTTTAAAATGTTGTAATTCTATCCACATCCATTACTTCCTCAGGACGTTCATTCCACACACAAACTACCTGCTATATGAAGAATTTGCCCATGTCTTTTTAAATCTCTCTCCTTTCACCTTATTGTTAAAGACAAAACAAACCACAATATGATATACCAAGCCAGAATACAGTTTGGGATCTGATTGTCCAGTCATAAAACCCACTATGATCATAACATTATCCTGCAAGCCTGTTCTTTACCTTTTGCTACCACTATTACCCTCAATGTTCAGAATACTTCCAAGTCTTATGATTTTGATAAATTATGAAATTGTGCTTTTCACACCTTAGTCTAAGTCACTAATATAGATCAAATATAGCAGTGAGCATAATACTATCCTTTGAGGAGGCCTATCGTATAACTTAAGTTCAACTAAAACTGTTTGGTAATCCTTTGTTTTCTGCTGTGTAGCCAACTTTGTATCCATGCCATAGTTGCTCTTCCATTTCATCAACCTTAATTGTGCTGCAAAATCTACGATGTGGCACTTTACTGAACACTTTTTGGAATTCCATGTCCACTATACCAACTGCAATATCCTCATCACTCATCTCTGTTAATTCACCAAAAATAAAATTCAATCAGTTAGTTAAATACAATTTGTCTTGTATCTGAGGAGGATTGGAAGAAAATGGCCAGAGCCTCAAAGTTTCCACCCTTGTTTCCTTTAGCAACATCAGATGCATTTGTTGTAGCTTTGATAACTAAATATTAAGTCCAGCCAACCATTCTAACTCTTTCCATTTGTCAATTGTTAGCCCATTCACTATTTCAATTATCTCCTCTTCCATTATGAAGTGAGCTGCATCTTTTTGAGGAAAGACGGATAGCAGTCCTCACATGAGCCGTGCTTTATTTTGCAATGTGTAAATCCCTTGTCTGTGTGTGCATTAGGGAGCTGCAGTTGGTGTTCAAACATGCATACGTGTGCATCGGATCGCTGCTCTTACCACCTGTCATTGGCATATGTTGGAAGGTTTTACATGCTATTACTGCTGATACTGAAACTGCTTGGTTGCATTAAACTTTCTTCAACCATCAAGTCCTGGAGTGAGATTGAAGCACAGAGCTTCATTCTCAGTGAGAGAAATGCTGTCTGCTGCAACATGAGAACTCACTTCTCTTCTACCATCCTTAAATCGCTTATGTGGCGAGAGAAAACATTTTTGGATTCTCTTTAATGTTAATTGTCAAACTTATTTCATACTTTCTCTTTACTTCTCTAATTTAGTGTTTCAATTTCCCTCTGAATGTTTTACAAGCAACTGTGTTTTCATTTTCTCTATCAACCTGACACCCACCACATGCACGCTTTGAATTTTTGTTTTATCTGCTACTTTTGTCATTTCCACTATTCATAAAAATGTATCTCAAATTTACACAGATCATCACTTGAAAGGAAATCTATGAAGCTACAGTGTGACCACCTCAAGTACACGCTATCCATCTTACGATCTCCCTTGTCGATCTGTTATAGTAACACAGGCACTTGCTGAATCCATTCCAGCGGATAAATATCCTGGCCCATATGGTTGACAAGGACACTGAAATTTCCTAGATTTTCTACAAGGAATAGAATGTGCACCAAATGAAGCTGAAGAGCTGTGTTATACCTCAATTTATCAGTCTATTAACTGTTTTAACAGAAATAGACTTAAGGAATTTTTAAAAAATGTAAAAGGATTAACACCTTGCACTCATCAGGACTGCCACACAAGTAAACAAACTCAGAAAGGGAGCTCCAATTGGTAGGGTGCTGACAGGTTGGACCATGGTTGGCATGGAGATCAGCAGAGATTAATTGTCAATCATAGGTGGTTACATGCTGACCAGACAAGTACACTATATTGGTCAGTGTGCTATCATGGGCATTCAGCAGTGATTGGCAATCAACATAACTCATTCCCCAATGATAAAGGTGTAATATATGGTCTTTTTGCTCTCAAATACTAGGATATTCTGTGGAAATTTACCTAAGATAGAATCTTGCAGTAGCCTGAACATTGGGATTTGTGACAGAATCACACGAGGACTCCAGCAAGGCCTGTCTTGACATTGGGAGCTGTATCTTTGATGCATTGGCTGAGTGTTGAGTCTAGTTTCTCATTTGGTAGCAGTGAGTTGCAAATTAAGGGAGAATATTCTTGTTAAGCATTATATTAACAGCAAACCACCTCAATTTTCAGCACCCTATCTAAGCAAACACACTGAACAAAGTAGACATTGTGAATTCTGAACAATAAAGACAGAGCACGGACCTGGAGAGTAGTTACTCTTCATTGGCTGTGATGAGCGTCCATGTTGCTCAGCACCAAACATCATCTCTGGGCATGATCCATGGGCACCAGCCATATGTAACACCCATCCATGCACATTACTATCGACATGTGCTAGCCCATCATAAACCTCGTGACACCTTGCAGGCTGCTCAGGAAGCACAAGCCTAAATTGCAGATGCACCATGAACTCACATTGATTGTCTGCTGCAAAAACACTTTACGTCTGTAGACAGGCATCGAGCTCACAGATTGTACCATGCTGCATCTCTGGGCTGCTTGCTTTCTTTGTGAGTGCTTGCTCACTTAGCACCTGCCTGCATGCTCACATCATCCTTGCCTCATCTCTTAGTGCATTGGCACTTCAGCCAGAACCGAAAGGCTATTAGTACCTCTGTACTGAGATGATCTTTTGCACAGACATACAGACAGGCTGCTTTTCAAGCTTGCCAGTACTGATCTATCTAAAGTGGTGTTTCAGCGAATGTGCATCTTGCTTTACAAAACATTGGGATGTCAATCGACCACCTTCACAATATGTCAGCAGCCTGCGCAGCAAACACACTGCACATTTGCTTAACCAAATGGTTAGGATGAAAAGGGTGGAAGGTAGCCTTCAGACCAGAGATTTGGCAATGGTCAATCATTCGCATGGGCTGCTCAGGGTCAAGAGATCTGTGCAACTACAGTTGTAGTGTGGGCAACATTCACTACTGTAGGGACATCACACTTCATCAGTCGGGGAGTTACAAAAAGAAAGCAGTCGGGGTTTTGGACAGTCATGCCAAGTGGCAGTTTGTCAAAGTCAATCAATGGTCTAGGAAAATACAGTCATACTCATCCATTCAGACAAATGTGGGGGTGAGGAGATCTAAGGGCAATGGGGGATCACTTTTAAAAGGGATGGGTCAGTCAAGGCTGGGATGGTTGAAAATAGAGACCTGTGTTGAGTTGGGAACAAGGATGGTGATGGAGGAAAATTTAAGGTAGAAGGGAGAAGACAGAAGAATGTCAGAGGATATGGCAGGCTATGGGAGTGGGTGTAATTAGCACTGACCACCGTGGTGGCTTCCACAGGAAGAATATAGGGGACCAAGATGGACATCATTAAGATTTCATGTTAGGTCGTGTGTGGGGGGTGGAATTATTGGGTTGGGAAATTAGCAAGGGAGCACAGTTGAAAGTAAAATTCAATGTGATGGATAGAAATGGACTATTGCATTAGTGTGAGATATGAGGCGACATGGAAGCTCTGGGGGTACCTGGTGACCAGCCAGAGCACATGCTGACTAAAGCTGTATTTTTGGATATTACTTACGATGGTGCAGGTATGAGCCACAACTGGAAAATAGCATGGGCATTGTCCAGGGTGGGCAGAGTCAGTGTCAGTTTGATGGATCCAAAATGCAAGATCCATGTCTGCTGGGTGCTGAGGCTTTGAAGTGGCAAAGACCTGAAGCACATGTTTGCAAACTCCAACTAGAATTAATTGTCAATCATTTCTTCATCCTTTTGCAATGCATGCAGAATGAACATGCTCAAGATTCAAATACTGTCAAAAAGTGAATTGCATTGTACCATTGGTGCTCAAATATCTAACCCTGGCATCTCAGAGATGCAAAAGTTTACAATGTTGACTTAAAAATGACAAATGCTTGCCCAAAACGTCCTTTCATTTGTGAATTTTCCCAGGGTGTTTTGGGAGGAGAATAGCAGTAACCTAGCAAATGTGTTGCGACAGCTAAGGACAGGTAACCTATGGGTCTGGTGATTAAACAGTGCCGTGGACAATGGAATGGTCTTGCATGTGCAAGGGAGTTCTTAAAAAAGTCAACCCAGATTAGAAATTTAACTCAATTTCTCTCTCCACAGATGCTGTCATACGTACTGAGTTTCTCCAGCATTATCTGTGTTTGTTTCAGATTTCCAGTATCCATAGTATTTTGCTTTCATTTGAATCTGCAAGGCAGTATTAGCCTTGACAGCTATGTGGGGCAAGTGACGTCTTTGTGGCTGCTGTGCTATTATTTGGTCAGTGAGTAGCTATACTGGATTGCTAAAGGTCTGATTTGGAGGAGCTGGCGTTGGACTGCGGTGAACAAAGTTAAAAATCACACAACAAGTTTATTTGGAAGCACTAGCTTTCGAAGTGTTGCTTCTTCATCATGTGGTTGACCTACAGTAGTGAATATAGCCCACACCACGGACTGTAGTTGCACAGATTTCTTGTCCATAAGCATCCGAATGATTGACCATTGCCAAGTCTCTGGTCTGAAGATTACCCTTCACCCACTTTTCATCTGAGCCATTTGCTTAAACAAATGTGCAGCATGTTTGCTGCGCAAGCTGCTGACATATATATACATCAACCACCTGATGAAGAAGCAGAGCTTCAAAAGCTAGTGCTTCCAAATAAATCTGTTGGACTGTAACCTGGTGTTGTGTAATTTTTAACTTTGTAAAGTTCATTGGTGTCCACTACTGCCTTTTAAAAAAGGCATGGGTGTCAAGGATGACGGTCTGTCAGTGAATATCCGACAAACGGTGAGTTGTTCTGGAAATGGCTCATGGTAAAATGGGGCATGGAGTGGGACACCATAGAGGTGGGGGTAGGTAGTTAATTAGGCATGATTGGTAAGGTGCAGTGAGAGATCTCAGTAGGCCTCACAGCAGAAAACCCTCCTACAAACCTGACACATCTCACACTTAGCCAAAAAAACATAAGATTCAACCCACAGTCTTCAACCAATTCTCGCTTTCAAACCTCAAAACACTGTAACCAACATTAGGTTTGAATCTAGTAGCAGTCAACATTGACAAAATAATCCTGTTACCACGCTGGCGAATTATCACAGAAACCAATTTAAGATTCTCAGATGGTATCGCAGAATATTTCATCTGTGCATGCTGTAAACTACCTAAAATTACACACTGGAATTTGTCCATACATTGCAAATTTTTCTTTGAGGAACTGATTATGGGGATTGCCCAATTTTACTGGATTCCCTGTAGCAATTCCTTGACCAATTAAAGTCAAACTCCCTGCTCTGAGTTTAACCAGGTAACTTAGATTGAGAATTAACACTTCCTGCTGCATCTCCATGCTACCTAAGGTCCAATCCATCAGCACTCTTGTTTCATTCTGTATTAGTATTCCCTTTCTAAATTTGTTTTCTTGCATGTCAGTTTTGATCAGGACAAAGGGTGCCTCATTTTACCAATATTTAACTTCTGTATTAACAAACAATTAGAAACTATCTTAAGACTTAATTAAATGGACTCCCACCTCCTATTTGCCAGTCAGCTGTTTTGCTTATATTAACATCACTATATTTTTTTGGGAAGATAATTTAATTAAAAAGAAAGGTTTAGTTAATCCTACTTAAATACCACAAATTTAGAATGTATCAAACTTATTCTAATAGATGGTAACTACATTTCTTAGTTTAACCTATTTCCCTCACTGAATATATTCTGTCGCCACTCCACCTGCTATGAAAAAAATCAGATCTGTACACTGTGTCCTGAGAGACATGATTAATTTTGTTATCTTCATTTGCTGTCAAGAGATGCTGATATTGAGATTACCTCTAGCACCTGAACTACCCCACAGATACATGTATTGTATGGCTCAGTAACACATTGACTAGTGCATTAACTGAAGAACTGAGGGATTCTTGGTCAAGTAAGAAACTTTGTATTTCCTTGTTTGCCATTTAATCTAATGTATTAACAGAAACATTATGGCTTCATTAAGGAGCTTTTACGAAAATATGAATATTGAGCTACTGAAGTCTGTCTGCGTACATAAATAAATATACATATAAACATGCATCCATATAAATTTGTGTTGGTTTATTTATGTAAATAGAATAAGGGCTCAACAAAATTGACATTAATAAAACAAATATTAAACAATACCATGTAAAATTAGATTATAGATTCTATGTAACAAATAAAGTTTTTTTGAAATTTAAAAGCCACTGGAAATGATGTATTTTAGTATAACATTCAATATAGATTGTGTTGCAGATTAAAAAGCAAAAAAAAACATTAATCTAGATGACTGCTTTTAAGTCCAACATCTTTTATATCTCAATATTAATGACAAAGATATTTGCCTATTATTTGGGTGAGCTGCCTTAAGGATTTTGCACCAGTGACTAGTGAGAATTGTATACACTTCTCCTGCTAAAGTTGAAGTCTTGCATCATAACCATACATTTCAGAAGAAGAATGTAATCAATTATTAAGGAAGAGGAGATACAGAGAAGCACTTCTATTCAGAGTCTCAAGTCTCCAGTCATAAGACAAGGACTTGGTGATTATTTCTGTATCTTTTTCTTGAAAAATATCATGGCAAGGGAAGGTCATTGTTTGTTAAGCAGGCTCATTAGGAGTTTGTTCAGAATTTGTCCTTCACATTGTTGTTTTTCAGTAGATCTTTATAGTATAAGTGGTGCTGCCTGGCACAGAAATTGCACCCTTGAGAAAAATCTACGAGTGGGTTCTTGGCCTTACAACATAATGCAGAAAAGCAAAAAGACATCTAAAGTGCACACGAAATAATAGCAATTAAATGTTCAGCATTTTCATGAATTTAGTATATAATGCATGTGTCAGTTCTAAAATGTTACTTAACCCTGGTTACGTGAATGGTATATAGATTGCAGCCTCACAGACGCCACCGATTGCTTAGTGGATAAGCGCAGTGTTGTGGTACTGAAATGTCCAGACCACGGGAGGCTGTGGTTGATCCCTTGACTAAGCTAAATTTATTATTCAGTAAAGTGCCAGCAGGGCAACTGTTCCAGTTGGGCTCAGTGTGCCTAAACTAGGAAGGTGCAAAGATCAGTCAGTATTCCTGTTCATTATTCAAATACTCGTGATGGGAATTCAGTTACAGTAAGCAACTGTATAGACGATAAGGTGACTTTTGATCATTATATACTTAGGTACATTAAATAATTTTTGTGTTGATATGCAAATCTTTTCTTTTTCACTCACATCCGTGGACAGTAGAGAATTGATAGTCAATAAAGAAGAGGACAAGCAGAAGGTGTTGGTGGGGGTGCTGGCATGTATAAAGTTGAGAACTGTGACAGTTTAATGGCTGCAAGTGTATAGCTGCTTTTATGGTAATTTTCATGCTGATGTGCGTGTCTTCCCAATGGCATGCTGTAGCAAATCTGCCAATGTTCCTTTGGAATCACCACCTGCTGTGCGGGATGCATGTATCAAGAGCAAGTGATGGCAGCATGACAGGAAACTAATATAAAAGCAGTCTTATATGGCAAATGTCTGCATGCTTCCAAAACAGCTGTGGCAATGAAAGCTAATCTTCACTGGATAGAAATGATTTACCCTGTTACAAGTATGGAACTTGTAATCTAACAGATTTGTAGTATAAATGATCAGCTTTCGGCCAAATGTACATTCTCTGTTAACACTACAAATGGGGTATTACAATCTCAGATACTAGCTATTGGAGAAGAATCCAGAATGAAAGCACATAAAGCTGATGCAGTTAGGAAGACAGAACTGTCCTGAATTGCTTTGCTCTTTGAAATACAGTAGAACTAAACATTATCTAAATGAAGATTGGATTTCAAGATATTGGCTTTTGCTTTGAAGTGTTTCTTTCTCCTGTTAGAAAAAGGAGACAGTTCCATATCTTCAATGCTCTAGTGACATTGGATTCAAAGAAAGTACTTTGCCTTCAAAATAGTTAACCTTTGAGATAATGTCATGGGAAGCTAACATCTGTTTTCCCTGCCCCTCCCCCCCACTCCCACTTAATATATTGGTCTCTCTTGTACAACTCTCACCTGCATGTAAATGCTGTGTGAGTAGTTGAATTGTATTGATTTGGACTATCTCTGCTATCAGAAACTAGGTAGAATTCAGTAGCTGCATTTATGATCTGAATGGAGGCTTTCTCAATTGTTCCAATTCTCTAAAATCCTTGGTATTGTGATATTTTCACCCTAACTAGATTTAAAATTTGTATTTTGAGAGTTGGCTATTGATCCAGTTGTGTTGTGGGATCAAGGAGGGCCCCAATACCACAAATATGCATCAAAATCTCTCTTCAAAATGCTTACTGTGATAGCTTGTTTTGTATTTCAATTTGTCATGCACTTTTTTTTATTTTAAAGCCCGAAGACATGCCATTTTGGCTCTGCTGGTTGTACTGTTTCTTATAAAAGAATGAGTTTACTCCCAAAGCAAGAGTATGGGCATTGGTTGAATATTTTGTTGTCAGGTGTGAACTACTTCAGATAAAATACTCAATATCCTAATTATCTTCTCTGGTGACTCTTGAACATGCTAATAACGCTATGACTTTAATTTATGAATACAACAATTTCCTTAGGTCCTTAGGGTGCAGTGGTAGTATCCCTACATCCAGGCCAGGAGTACAGTGTTCAAGTCCCACCTGCTCCATAGGTACGAAGTATCATTTCTGAAGATGTTGAGTATCAAATATCTTTCAGAATTTTCGAGCATCTTCCCTCAATCAATTTGTATTTAAAAAAGTTTTTTTGGTAGGATTACACTATGTACAAAATGCTTGCTACCTTCATTTGTATGTGAATGTATGTACTGTATCTGCATTGTACGGAGATACGTCTGAAAGTGAGATAAAGCTACAACTTCAATGGAAAGGGAATCACGTAAGATGTCAAAGGTCGTTTTATGTTGCCACCGAACTTGAAAGTTGCGGTGAACATGTAAATGTAAGTTGATGTAATTCAATCTATTTGTATTGTGGAAGCCCTGCTGGAGCTTTGTGCAAGAAACATATAAACATAAGCTTTTCAGATTTTCGACTGCCAGCATATAACAAGAGTGTCAGATATGACATTGTGCTGCAGTTTCATAGTCTACTGCAATTGAATTGGTCTTTAGATAGCTGCAATTGAACGAGATATGACAAAGAATGGGAGACCAATGAGACAAAAGGAAATGCAAATCCACAGGTAATAGGAATGGGTAAAGGCGAAAGCTGTGGTGACATTGATGCATTTTTGAGCTTTTCCTTATAGTAAGAGATACATGCCAAGAGCAATTCATGACTATCAACAACCTTTCTCCCCCAGCATTCCACCCACCTGACACCATTGCATAAATGCTGCCCCCTCCAAACTTAATATCATCTCTAACGAAGAATCATCTAGATTTGAAACATTTGTGGGCGGCACTGCTGCCTCACAGCGCCTGAGACCCGGGTTCAGTTCCCGCCTCAGGCGACTGACAGTGTGGAGTTTGCACGTTCTCCCTGTGTCTGCGTGGGTTTCCTCCGGGTGCTCCGGTTTCCTCCCATAGTCCAAAGATGTGCAGGTCAGGTGAATTGGCCATGCTAAATTGCCCGTAGTGTTAGGTAAGCGGTAAATGTAGGGTTATGGGTGGGTTGCGCTTCGGCGGGTCGGTGTGGACTTGTTGGGCCGAAGGGCCTGTTTCCACACTATAAGTAATGTAATGTAATCTAATCTAATTAGCTTGCTATCTCTCCATGGATGCTGCCTGACCCGCTGTGATTTCCAGCATTTTCCGTTTTCAGTCATCAATAGTGCTGCTGCTCTCACTTAAAAGGTGTGGTAAGAGAAGTGCATGTTATTTGCATCACACTGTGCTTATTTTACTATATTACTGAAGTCATGTTAATGTCCCTGAGTTGGAGGCAACTCTATACCAGGTATCAAACTGGCTTATACGCTATAGTAGATATTTTTCACTTGCTTAATAATCTGATGATATATTGTGTTAAAATGCTGTTGTGTTTAATGAGTCAGTTGATGAATTTGGGACTTGATTAATAAATTATCTGATTGGCTAATTTTATGGCTGGCAATGAAAATAAATTCCATTTGTCAGCTCTGATTGCAAAGTTAAAAGAAAACATTTTCTTCAAAATGTCACGCTGAACATTCTAAATCAAAAGAAGCATAATACATTTCAACGTTTGACATTCCTGTTAAGATGCAATAGGTTTAGGTTCCAATTCAACCAGAATTCTGCACATTTGGATCATTTACCTGATGGGCCAATGTCTGAATCAGAATGCCTTCATTAAATAAATTACTGCAATAAAAATAAATTAAAGTAAAGGCAGCCTGAGTGAAATTATGAGAATTCAAAGTAGAGATAATGCAGTCTTATTTCATTATAGTTTTTTTTTGTTTGCTGGTTTGTGGGAAATGTTGAGATTATCGAAGTGAGGGGTGAGTAGGCTGGAGAATGTGATGAATTCTGAACTAAGTTGCCTATTGATGTAGCTGTGCCAACCATTTGCTGGTCAGATATTTGTGGGTTAGCGGCAATGCAAAGCTCACATCATTTTGCACAACAATCCTTCTTAATTGCATCCCTGGTAAAGCAGTGCTGCTGCACTGATGCAACATTTTCATTTGCACACCTGCCAGATTTGTGGTAGCACTGAATAAGGCAATCTATTTTAATGGCCATGTTATTACACAGTATAATGAGGGTAGGAAAAAAACAAAGACTGTTAACTTTTCAGGGAGGGGTGGGCACTGAGGGGCATGAGTGTTTTATTTCTCCCTCCGATACTGTTTTGATTTAGTCTCTTCTCTCCCCATCACCTTTTTGATCATTCAAGCATTGCCCTTTGATAACACGGCACTGCTAATCATTGACCACGCGGGTGTTCCCTTTCTTCCTGGTGGTGGAATATGAAGAAAGTTTTCTCCACTCGTTTTTTCACTGTGTCCTACACCTACCCACACACGACATAGGTGTTAGGAAAAATATGCACTACTGCTGTTTAGTAGCGATATTGGGATTTATTTTTAAAATATAAACAAAGGTGGTTGAATTTCAGTCCTTCTCAGAAGCTGATTCTTTATCATTAAATGTGAGGGATGGTGGGGTGGAAGTAGTTTGGTAAGGACATGCGCCAGATTTAAGGTTAATTGATAAAGAGTGAAGCAGTTGTCCTCATTACCTCTGGACTTCAAGAGGAAACTTTGATTGCCAATAAGAGCCAACTGTGCTCACGGACTCACAGCCCATAAACGTTGATGATTGGCAGATCAGTTATGATCTTATTGAAAGGCAATAAGACTTGACGGGTCAAATGACCTACTTCTGCTCCTACATCTTATGGTCTTAAATAGTTTTCATGGGAGGAGTGTAGACATTTGCAAGAGAGATTAATTCCATTGTATTGCTCAATAAATGTTTGAATAATGATGATAATGAAGAATTTTTGCAGCCATTATCCTTGAGACTACAGAGATAATCAAGCAAAGTCTCACATAAAAAAATCAATGTGCAAAACTAAAGCGCATGGAATTCTGGCTAGTGTATTGACATGGATAGAAAATTGATTGGCGGACAGGAAGCAAAGAATAGGAGTGGATGGGTCTTTTTTTGCAAATGGCAGGTTATGACAAGTGGGATACTGCAGGAATCAGTGCTAGGACTGCAGTATGTGTAATCTGTATTAATGATTTAGATGAGGGAACTAAATGTAATATTTCTACCTTTGCAGATGACACAAAGCTGGGTGGGAGGGTGGGCAGTGGGGAGGATACAGAGAAACTTCAGTGTGGTTTGGACAAGCTGAGTGAGTGGGTAAATACATGGCAGATGCAGCATAATTTGTAAAAATATGAGGTCATCTACTTTGGTGCCAAAAACAGTCATTATCTGAATGGCTATAAATTGAGAGAGGGCAATGTATACCAGGAGCTGGGCGTCCTCGTACACTGGTTACTCGAAGTAAGTCTGAAAGCACAGCAGGTGGTAAAGAGGCAAACTGTATGTTGGCCTTCATAGTGAGAGCGTTCAACTACAAGAGCAGGGATGTCTTGCTACAATTATACAGGCCTTGGTGAGACCACACCTGGAATATTGTGGGCTGTTTGTTCTCCTTATCTGAGGAAGGATATTCTTGCGATACAGGGAATGGAGTGAAGGTTTCCCAGACTAATTGCTGCAATGGCGTTTCTGATGTATGAGGAGAGATTAAAATGGTTTGGATAACATTCGCTGGGGTTTAGAAGAATGAGAGGGATCTCATAGAAACCAATATAATTCGAGCAGAGCTAAACAGTGTAGGTGCTGGAAAGATGTTTCTGATGTCAGGTGAATCCAGAGCCAGGGGTCACAGACTGAGGATATGGGGTAAGCCATTTAGGACTGAGATAAGAAAAAACATCTTCACCCAGAGAGTGGTGAGCCTCTGGAATTTGCTACCACAAAAAGCAATCAAGGCCAAAACATTGTATGATTTCAAGAAAGAGATAGATATGGCTCTTGGAGCTAAAAAGATCAAAAAATGTGAGAGAAAAGCAGAAACGAGATATTGAGTTGTATGAGTAGCCATGAATATAATGAAACGCAAAGCGGCTTTAAGGGCAGAATAGCCTACACCTGCTCTGATTTTCTATGTTTCTAACAACATCCGGTATTAGTAGAGTCTGACTGCAGCTGTGTAAAGTCAGACCTTGTTTCAGCTTTGCATGACAATAAATGGTTTAATTATTTTTTCTGGTACATTCAGAACAATAATGAATCTTAAAAGGGGATAGCATACTTAAAGGTTTCTGTTTAAATGAATAATTTGTAAAGCTACCTGAGGTTTTAACATTGACATATATTTTCACGTAATATACTCAATCAGTAATTTCTGGTATGTTTTCTTTCTTTTAATTGTTACTCTTATCAGCAATGTCTAGTTGGGTCTTGAAAGCTCATTGCTATGTAATTACAGTGAAAGCAAGTGAGGTGAGACCAACCTTGTGACGTCAATAAACAGTGTGATTTATCATCTAGGAGTGCCAAAACTGTTTTGACACAGGCGGAGGACCTTCTGTTTCTCCCATCACTCCCCTGCCAATAACCACAATTAGCCATTTCTTCTACTCCTTTTCTCCAGGACACTCACGCACAAGCCTGGAGTACAAATTTTGCTAATCTATTCAATCACATTAGGAGGAGGGAGGGGAGAGGAAGATTACAATTTTCCAACTGTTGCTTTGGCTAAGAATAGCTGGCTCAGTGCCACACCAAATAACTGAGCTTTGCATGGCTTAATCTCACACTGTAAAGTATCTTTATTTTTCTGGCCGTTGCAGGTTACTGCATTATTAGGTTTTATGAGCAACAGCAAAGAAAAATGTACATTTGTAAGAGATTGATTTAAAATCTTAAAATAACCTCCAAGTGCTTCACAGCGACATTATAAAATAAAATGTCGCAACTGACTGCAATGATAGGATGGATGACCAAA
This sequence comes from Chiloscyllium plagiosum, assembly GCF_037043375.1. Classification (NCBI taxonomy): domain Eukaryota; kingdom Metazoa; phylum Chordata; class Chondrichthyes; order Orectolobiformes; family Hemiscylliidae; genus Chiloscyllium; species Chiloscyllium plagiosum. The sequence continues at coordinate 63,063,970 of NW_028270149.1, forward strand.
CGTTTGATCAAAAATGTGGGTTCTAAACAAAATTTGAAAGGAGGAAGGTGAAATAGAGAGGTGAAGAGGGTTAGAAAGAAAATTGCAGAGAATAGGCCCCAGACAACTGAAGGCCTGGCTACAGTTGGTGGAGCGATTAAAATCAGGTTGCTCAAGATGCTAGAATCGGAAGACTGCAAATATCTTAAAGAATTGTCAGACTTGACCAATTTATAGTGGTAGGGAAAGGTGAGGCCCTGGAATGATTTGAAAACAATGTTTTAATTGAGCCAATGCTTTAACCAGGAAGCAATGTAAGTTAGCAAGAAAAATCAGAAATTCCTGGAAAAGCTCAGCAGTTCTGGCAGCATTTATGGAGAGAAAGCAGAGTTAAAGTTTCGGATCCAGAGACCCTTCTTCAGGCATACAGGTGATGAGTGAACAGGATTTGATTCTAGTATGAATAAATCAGGAGAGATTTGGGTGACCTCATGTTTACAGAGGATAGAATGTGGAAGGATGATCAGGAGTATATTAAAATAATCAGATATAAGGTAACAAAGACGTGAATGAAGATTACAGCAGCAGATAAACTGAGTGGGGAAACCTAATGATTTCATGGAGAGCATTCTGAGTATGTCTTCCTAAATGGTGGTGTTTTTGCAGATTTATTTTTCTTTATCCTGCACCATTTCTTTACCTTTTTTAAAATCTCTGAATATTACTTTTGAACTGAAAATGTGTTGCTGGAAAAGCGCAGCAGGTCAGACAGCATCCAAGGAGCAGGAGAATCGACGTTTCGGGCATGAGCCCTTCTTCAGGAATCCTGAAAAAGGGCTCATGCCTGAAACGTCGGATTCCTGAAGAAGGACTCATGCCCGAAACGTTGATTCTCCTGTTCCTTGGATGCTGCCTGACCTGCTGCGCTTTTCCAGCAACACATTTTCATCTCTGATCTCCAGCATCTGCAGTCCTCACTTTCTCCTCGAAGATATTACTTTTGAACCCAATTTGGATTGATGACATATACGTTTCACCATCCACGTTTTGTTAGGGTCTGCAGTGAAGTAAGTTTAGCCAATTGCAGTTGGTCATAACTAATTAGCAATGATTTAGCAGTTTGAGTTTAAGAAGGTGTTTTTGTTTTAACTATGTGTGGAACATGGGTGTTGCTGCATTCCATGTTCATACCTAATTACCCTGGAGAAGGAAGTGATGAGCTGTCTTTGTGAATTGTTGCAGTCCTTTCAGAGTAGGTACACACACAGCTCTGTTAAGAAGATAGTTTTAAGACTTTTACCCATTGATAGAGAAGGAGCAGCAGTGTGGTTTCAAATCAGGATGAGGATTGGAGGGGAACTTGCATGATAAGGTGTTGCCATGTATCTGTTGCCTTTTGTCCTTCCCAGAGAGAGGAAATGAGTTGCAGACACTTATTTGGATGTAGTACTGGAGGTGAAACATTACCTCTCGAACTGTATACAAGTGGTAATGCATTAAGACATGGAGGGGTGATGACAGTTTTGGTGAATAAGTTAGCTGCCCTCACTGTAGTTCTCTGAAAAGAAACGAACATTTTTACTGCACAATACACTAAGGGCTCATGGTAGGTTGATCCCAGGATTTCAAGTTTGGCATGTCTAAACATCCAGAGTGAGCTGAAGTTCCCTTACAGTTGAATGTATTTGCATATTTGTCAGCCAGTTCTCCCTTTGGACAATAGATCCAGATGCAAAAAAGTGGTCACTTCATTTTTCTGCTCTGACAACATGTACAACTGACAAACTCTTATGCTGATGAGAACACTTTGAACGAGTGGAGCTTTGCAGCTGGAAAATGTTGGTGATGACACTGACCTGATTGAATATAGTTATGAGTTCGGCAGCACTTGAAAAATAGCATCTTCGGGGAACAAAAATCATTTTTTGTCATTAATTCTTATTGGAAAGCAATTAAAGCAAATTGGCTGTTCAGATTGGACTTAATTACTTTTTAGAAACCTCCTCATATTTCTGCCTTCATGAATCCTGCACTCAGCCATAAACCTCATAATATAAATCCCAGTAAAATTAAGGTGCTGTCTTGAATCTGACCTGTAAATGTACTTGTTCAAATCAGTGTATCGACTTTGTTTTATCTATCTACTATGAAAATATGGGTAACAAAAATTGGGCAATTTGCATCCTTTTTATTCCTAACAAAGTGGCTTGTGACATCTCTTGGTTCAAGATATCTTCAGATAAAGAATACCTTTCAGCCAGTTTGATTTCATCCTTCCAAATATTAACACACAATCTTTTGGAATGCTATAATGTCATTTTATACAGTCTTATCTGTAGACCTCATTGAGCATTGCCAGCCCTCTGCTCTTGATGATTTGCATACATTTCTGTTGTCAGCTGCAGACCTAAGTGTACTCATGTTCTTCTTGCCAATATCCATTCTTCCACTTTCAGAAATTCCAAAAACCCTCATCTATGTATCCTAAGTCTCACATGCCTAACACTTCAATCCTCTCTGCCCTACACTTGTCCTTTATCCCACAGTGCACAAAATTCCTAATAAGCCTTCTCCCCTGCAATGACCCACATTACTTTCAATCGATATTTGTCCACTTACCTAGTTTATGTACCACTTAAGGATATTTGACCATCTTCTTTTGACTCTGATCTTTTGTGCATCCCCTTCCAATTTCTCTACCGTTGGTGCTAAGTGCTGACTGGCACTCCGATGTCCTTCCCTTACATTTCCTTGCTTTCAAAAGAATTGTTTTAAAGAACATTTCTGTTTGATCCAATTCTAGCTATTCTTTCTAATTTTCCTGATTTTGGGAAGGTCTATCTGTGAGGAGCCTTGTGAATTTTCTTTTTAGTAAGGAACCACATCAATGCAACTTTTTGATCTTTGGCTATTTTTCCAATTTTCCTCTTCTAAGAACATTATCTCCTTGAGTAACTGGCTCTACAAGTGTAGAAACTCAACAACCCCTGGTATCTTGTACAATGTTCTTTAAAATGAGAAACTGCTGGAGAAACACAACACGTCCTGCAGCATTGGTGGATAGAAAACAAAGTCCAGTGACCCTTCTTCAGAATTTCAGACAAAAAATGACATTGATTTCTTCTTCCAATACCTTTGCCTCCATGTCCATTTCTTTGGACAAGATCCTCTCTCCAAGATCTCTTTACCTATCTCCAACACTCTCCCTTCACTTGACCCTTCTTTTGGCCTTTTATCTGCACTCAACCTGTTGTTGTGATGTCGGTCGCCTTAGTTTTCCTGCTCCACCATCTATTCTAACCTATCTCCACCTGAACGGACTGCACTCTGTTCAGTTAGATCCAACCCTAATCAAGTCTATCAACCAAAGTGGTGACCTGTACATTGTCGAAGCTGAATGCCAACTCTTTGACACTCCTTCCTACCTCCCCCTGGGCCATGACCTCAACATTGAGCTCAAGACCATTGTGTCATTAACCTTATCTCATCTGAAGATCTCTTCCCGATAGTCTCCTAGCTTGTTATCCCCAAACCCTGTACAACCTGCTTTTACCTTCTTCTCAGTTCTGAAAAAGGATTATTGGACTTGAAACGTTAACTCTGTTTTCTCTCCACAGATGCTACCACACCTGCTGAGTTTCTCCAGCAATTTCTGTTTTTGTTTCAGATTTCCAGCATCCACAGTTTTTTGTTTCATTGTTCTTTAAAATCATATGGCTAAATTATCACTGGCAAAAAAGGAATTGAGCTGAATTTCACCAATTCGGCCGAGTGTCAACTTCATGGAATTTCATAGCGTGTTTCTCTCGGTGAAACCTAGTGGCATTTCTCACACGATTTTACACTGCTCACCTGTGATATACATGGCAAAGCTCTTTGGCACTGTATGCGTCTTTCATGCTCATACCAGCTGGAGAAGTATTCATCACAGCCAAGACCTTTTGGGATTTCTGTTGCCATATGTAAAACCCAGTTGTACACCAGGATAAGGGTTCTCAGTGAGGGACAGTACATGTAGTGGCTGGGAAATGAAAAAAGAAATATTTCAGAGGACATATAGGTGGCACAGGTGACACCTCATTGTAGATACAAGCTCATATGTGTAAATGTGCTGTCATTTTACATCACCAGCTGTCTGATCAACAAGTATTGTAACTGCAACTATAAAAAACAAACTACACAGTCTTTAGAACCCTATTAGAGGGAGTGCTACTCTTTCCCTAACACCCAAGGTATTACCACATCTTCTCATTGTTTAATGTAGGAGCATAACATGTTGCAAAGTTTTTAGACAGTTAAAAATATTAACTATATTGACAAACAAATCCTGATATATATATATATATATATGAATGACTTGGATCTTGGTGTGCAGGGAACAGTTTCAACATTTGCGGATGACATGAAACTTTGAAGAATTGTAAATTATGTGCAGGACAGTATAGAAATCCAGAAGGACAATGACAAGTTGGTAGAGTAGGCGCATAGGTGGTAGGTGAGGTTCAATGCAGAGAAGTAGGAGGGAATGCACTTTGATAGGAAGAACATTGAAATACAATATAAAATAGGAGGTACAATTCTAAAAGGGGTGCAGGAGCAGAGGGATCTGGGAAGGCAAGACAGGTCAAATCTCGCAGAGTGAGTCACAGGCTCAGCCTGGTAACCAAGGTTGCCCCCAAAGCTTTATGTTCCTTTCTTCCTTGCACTTTCTGTTGACCACATCAATTCTGAGATTCCACCTGTTCCCACTCAATCCTTATTAAAATCTTCAACACTCAACATCACTTTCTGGGTCCCAGCCCTGCAGCTAACCATCACACTGTACTGTCCCCTGTCAAAACCAAGTGGTTGTGACCATTATTGAGGACTTGCCTCCTGCAGGAACATGGCTTTTCCATGTGCTCCAATGAACTATCATTCCAGTGAATACACACTTACCTTATTTTTCAGATCTTGTCATATTTTTCCAACTGACTCACGATTGCCCACATTATTCAGGGGCTGGGAAAATATTGATCATTAAGCTTAACCAAAACAAATGTATAATCTTGGAATGTAGATTTTAAGGGAATATTTTCTGGATGTGTGGGGCAATCCTGTTGAATTGACCAGGTGTAAGAGCTGAAACTCCATAAAACAGCCTAAATAATTTAAAGAACTTATCTAACCTCTTTAAGCCTCTGCAAAATTCTTTAAACATAACTTACTATATCCTTCTACAGGAAAGAAAAGTTCAAAGTCATGAAATGTGATAATCTCATGGTATAATTGCATAACCTGTATTATGTTGTGCTACCAACCATTTGTGATTGAAGTAGTGTACCATCTGTAATCCCTTTATTGATGCTGAGTCTAAGGGCCTACCTCAGCAGCAGTGGGAGAGGGTAAACAATTACTGTGTTATAATGGGAAGAGGCACTTGTCTCACACAACAAGATGTCATTTATTTCATTGTAGTCATGGGTACAAGTTGTATTGACTGGTTAGCCCATCAGAATTACACAGCCCATCAGAAGCCAGAGATGACATCTTCGAAGTCCGGAGCTGTGCTAGAGTGGACTCCAACAGCAGGAGTGCAGGAATAGGTGGCCCAGGGTGGCTGGCGATGAGAGTGAGAGTAGGTAGCCCAAGGTGGTAATGGTGTGGGTAAGGTCAAGCCTGGGACAGGGGAAGTTGAGTCCCTGTGAACTGTGAAAGCCCAGCATGACCAGGTGCTTTGCACTGTGGTGTTGAACTGTTAACTGTGTTTCTTTGTTTTTCTATTTTTTAAGAAGGACTGTAATTTTCCTTATTTTTCTGCTTTGTATGTACCTGTCTACCGAATGAGCCATTTTTTGTTCAACCCTATACTCTAGAGATGTCTTTATAGTAGGTGTGAAATTAAATAAAAGAGATGTGACCACTGTCAACCTGATTTTGCTTTCCTTGCACTTCTGCCCTGACCAGACTCTCTTAATTTACCTCGGTCCAGATTTTTCCTTTTGCACAGCTATATATAGAATGAGAATTGGAGAGGAAGACAGTTTTAATTTTTCTTTCAACTTAAATGTTAAGCTTTTCTTTGTAGACAGGAACAGAACTTGTTTTTTCTTTACCAGTGCAGACTGAACGATGGAACACTGCCAGCATTTATACTGGTGGGAGGTTGGCATTACCAGATAGCTGGGTTTTATTTATTCTTCATTCACAATGTTTATAGTTACAAACAGAAGCCTAATGGCCTTTTTTTTTCGCCATTGATTTGGCTTCATTTATGACTGTAAACAGTAATCCCCTATTCACTTTGCAATTCAATTAGGGAAACATAATTCCACTGAAATTTTCAGATAGATCTATAATGTTAATGATTTTTTTTCAGTTTGGTTCTTATGCTCATTTGTTCAGTTACATTGAAACTTGCTTTCACTGACAAATATCCTGGGGTCAAAATACTGAACTGTTTCAGAATGTCTATAACTCTATTTTACTGTAAAAGCCTTTGAGTGATAGAGTTGAAATCTCGGGCTCAGCTATGGAAATACAGATAAGGAAAAAAAACAACTGGATGGGTTCATATGTTTGATCAATTTACCCCTTCTGTAAATGAATGTTCTTTCCCAATCAAGGCTAATTCATGCTTGGAGGAGTGATAATAGGACAATAAGAGTTCAACTGGAATCTTACATTGCCAACTGTGCTTTCCTCTGCAAACAAAACCTTCATTCAAAACAGCTTGCCTGGATTTAACAACAACTAATGTTTGCAAGAATAAAATTGTGTAATATCATCTGACTGTCATTACTGCACAATATATTTAACAAAACTACTGATGGATTTCCAATTGGAATTAATTATCTTTTAAGAAAAAAATTAAAGAAATTGGAAACAGTCAATTTCAAAATTATATCAAATAAGTAATTTTTTTTTAGAAAGGGTCTTACTGTGCTAATTTCATTAACATGTTTGTGACTTAAGTATATTTGTATCTCACACTTTACAGAGTTGCACTTAAAATGACCATTTTACTTACCTGATTGACTCGAATTAATACTGAATGTTCAGTTAACCACACTGATTGGGTCAAATATAGAGAATTATAAAAGCTAAAAATTGTGAACTAGCAGGCTATATGAATCCAACTCATTCATTTCACCAAACCAAGTTATCAATCTACTTACCAGAAATCGGCAGCTGTTCCAAAATCTCCCAGCTAAATATCTTGTTTTTGTGCTCTTTTATCTCATCAATTAAGTCAGAATGGTTTATATGGTTAAACATTTTTTAAAAAACGATTAACATTCATTATTTAAGTTGAGAAATGGCTGTAAGATGTTTTCCAATGGATGTTTATCCTTTTCTTCATCATATTCTTTTATTCTTGCTACCTCTCTTTTTTTTTCCTTTTGTTGCCCTCCCTCAGGGTTTCTGTTCTCCTTTCGTACTACCATGACCTTCAGTTTTGTGGAATTCCAATTCTTATTACCAATTTATTTGGGTCTGAGAAATGCATTGTGTTTGGCTATTTTACTGCAAGTGATCATGCAGTACCTGAGAGTGTGGTAGAAGCAGATTCAGTAGTGATTTTCAAAAGGGAATTGAATAAACATCAGTTGAGATTAAAAACCAACAGGATTGTGGGAAGTGGCTGGATAGTGGGACTTGTTGGGTGGCTTTTGCACAGTGATGGTCCCAACATCATGGAATGAATGGCCTCTTGTAGTGTCACCGTTCCATAATTCATTTGAAGGGACAATGATTGAAGCAACAAATGCTTCAGTGTTGAAATTGCATATTGGTTTGATCTTTTCTTTTGCTCTATCTAATCATGCACTGTGAGCATTTACTGTCAACACTTAAATATGCATGAGGAAGTTGTGTTGAGTCAAATTTTGACAATATCTTGCTTGGCCGTTTCAGAGGGAAATTAAGAGTTAATGGCCATAATTATTTCATAGATCAGTGGTATTGCAATGGTTAAATATTTGGATCAAGCCCGTCTCCACTAGGCTTAGAAGATGCAATCATATTTTATATTCCTCACACTGTTAGTTGTCTAAGGTTGCAGCCTCTGACCACATCTGGGAGGATGCCCCATTTCCAAGACTTGTCTGCCAATTAGATAGCCAGCAGCTCTCCATTCCCAGCAATGCCACCAGGGAAAGGGACTGTTGTTGGGACTCCAGTAGACCCTCAGAAGGAGCAATGATGGAGGCCAGATCAAACCGTAGATTGGAGCAATTCCATGGGACCAGTCAGACAAACCCCAGTGAGAGGTCTAGACTATCATGATTGGTAGACTGATTTTGGTGGTAGGAGAGTGATGTGTTGGGAGACAAACAGGTGACACAACTACCACTGCGGGACCACCATTGAACACAAGGTGCTGAAATAGTAAAATTCTTGTGCACCCCACTGCTCATAAAATCCCACCAATACTGAAAAAGGCATAAACTTTTGGCCAATCCTTTTGCAGGTTTCAAATTATAAAACTGAGGATGGCACATTTCCTTCCCATGAAGGCATTAGTAAACAAATGGAGTTTCACAACAATCTAGTAGATTCACAACACTAGTACTGACTCTAGCTTTTCAAGTAGAATCTTCTCAGCCCTGAACAATGTCTGTTGGGAAAATAGGGTGAGAGTGTCAGAAATGAGATTCCTGACATTGAGAGAAAAATGTCAGATCCTGCAACAAGGTTTTGAACAGTGAAATAAAGATCTTCCAAGTGAGCAGTGAAAGGTTTATTTGCATGTGTTATCCTTCCATGCAATTTCCCATTCTCCCACTCACTGGATAGAAATTGGACAGCGAGAATTGCCGACATGGAAGTCAGAGCAGGTGCTTGGTGTCTCCAGATCGCTACTTGGTCTACCAGGCACCAACATCTCAGCGTAAATTCCATGTGTTTCAACCAAATGGCTGTCTCTCAAAGCCAGAGGGAACAATCAAGTCAAGGGAGACAACCTTCAGTCATTCGTTCCCAGTGCAGTGACCATTAGTAGTCCACAGGCTTGGACTTGGTCATCTGGCTACTTGAAGTGGTCAGAGGATCTGCATCATAGTAGTGAGGGCCTCAGTCATCCTGAGTGAGCCTTGTTCCAGAATAATTATTCTAGGCTGCTGCTGTAGGTCAGTGGGGGAGCTGCACAGAGATCAGTCTGGATTCTAGTCACTCCTCAATTGGAGCTATGCATCCACATTTCTCAGAGGGTCATTACAGTCAGTACCTGGGGTCTGTCCACTAAAAGTCAAGGTTGACATTATCAGGGGGCACTGCTGTGGTATTGAGGCTGTGGAACTCCAGTTTTGGGGATTAGAGATAGCATGCTGGAATGCAGAGGGGAATATGAAAGGGAATGTTACGGTATGGCCGGGGAAGGTGCAATCAAGAGTCACTGACAGCACTGTCCTGACTTTGCTAGGGGACAGTGCAGTATTTTTGGAAGGATGGGGGAAAGTGGAGAAATGAACATTCATGAGTTGGGTAGGAACATGAGGAAGATCCAATTTAATGGGGTTGACAAGGAGGACAATCAAGGAACGAATATGCAGATTTGGGCAGTCACCTAAACTGAGAGGATTAGTCTGTGACTCACTCTGTGAAGAGTGACTGCCATTTCCACTCACTATCTTCAAAATACCAAGTGTGCAATTGTGATGAAAATGGCTGCCACCAAACCCAAAGTGAGCAGAACAAGTATTTCATTCTGTGAGGGGCGGTGTGTTCACTTTTGTGCAATGGCAGGCTCTTTAAAGGGCAATAGAATTAAACAGAATTTTACTATTTCAGCACCTTGTGTTCAATGGTGGTCCCGCAGTGGTAGTTGTGTCACCTGTTTGTCTCCCAACACATCACTCTCCTACCACCAAAATCAGTCTACCAATCATGATAGTCTAGACCTCTCACTGGGGTTTGTCTGACTGGTCCCATGGAATTGCTCCAATCTACGGTTTGATCTGGCCTCCATCATTGCTCCTTCTGAGGGTCTACAGGCGCACAGTACAGCTGAATGACACCTGTGATCACAAAGTACTGTATGTGGACCCTGGCCATTAACCTACTGTGTGGAGTATAAGTCCTGGACATAAGCACTCTTGCCCAAATCATTCAACATCACAAATCAATCCCAATGATTGCTGTAAGGCACAAACAATAGTTTGCTGCCTGGAAAGTTTCACCCTTGTTGTCAAAGTGTCAATCACCTTTCAGGGTCCCATAGACTGCACATGGTGCAGGATCTGTTCATCTCACACCTTGGATCATAAAAGATTGTTAAGGATTGCGAGCATCTATACCTTCATTCCTGTAGTTATAAATAAAGTGACATCTACTCCCACAGCTGGTGATGAAAAGTCGGCATATATTTACAACTGTGATAATAGGTTTATTATGAAGTGTCACCCATGCAACCTGTGTGCCAACTGAACTAATCCTCCCGTGAGCTAAGACCTTGTTCCTCAATGTCAACCAACCAACCAATTTTTATATTATCTGCAAACTTGCTTGACCCCGCCAACATTTTTTTCAATATCATATATACATATCACAAACAATAAGGGACCCAGCACTTATCCCTGTGGTATGCCACTGGACACCAGCACCCAGCCACACAATAACCTTCTACCAACATCAACTGTATCCTATTCCTACACCAATTCTGAGTCCACATTGCCAAAGTTACTCTAGATCTCATATGTTTTTACCCTCTTTATCAGTTTCCCATATGGGATCTTGCTAAGGTTTTATGGTAAATCATTACAACTTACCTTTAACTCAGCTACTTATTAAGAAACCTCACAGGCAGTCAAGTATTGAAACAATGATTTAAATTTAAGTTCATGTAGTAACCAAAGTAAGACCCCTCAAATCAGCAAGTCAGCTTCACAACCCAACTTGGCTATTATCCGATTAATGATGGAAACTGGCTAGGATTCCACCAACAGTGTTTGTCTCTGAAAGTGTCCAGGGTTTGATTCTTCTACAGTGTTGTTTGTGTTCAAAGATCTGCTACTCACTTGTTCTGGTATTCAATTTTTCTACAATTTTCAGTCTTTCAAATTTGTTATGTGACATTATAGATGATTCAATAGATTCTTTTATCCCCAGCATTGATTACCCTTTTGGGACCTCGAGTCTGTAGCTTGCCTTCTTATCAGAAATAGCTCCACTGTTCTTTGTTTGATTCATGGTTAGCTGTCTTTTTAAAACACAACTCTTACTGCAATTAACCCCTTTACTTCAGCACATTCCTTCTACTGGCAGAGTTAATTGCCTATTTGTCATGAGGCAGCACAATATCAAGCAATTGGTATCTCCTCTCTCCCATGAAACAGATTATATTGCTTCTTCCTAGAGATGGTCAATTCACATATTGTTTTCATTCTCTTTATAACAGTGTGTACCTGTCTCTTTCATCAGCTGATTCTTTTAGTCCATTAAGTTATTAAACATGTGAAGTTTACGTTGTCGCAAAGGTGTTGCTGAAATCTATATAAACTATATCAACTACATTACCTTTCCCATGACATCTGATCAACTCCTTGAAAAATTCAATCCAATTTGTTAGGCATGACCTCCCTCTGACAAAGCCAGGCTGACTATCCTTGATTAAACCTTGTCTTTCCAAGTGGAGATTAATTCTCTCCTTCAGAATTTTCTCTCATAGTTTTCCTATCACTGATGTAAGGTTCACTGGTCACTCATTCCCTGGTGTATCTCTATCGTCTTTCTTGAAAAGTGATATCCTCCTCAAAAAACTCAATCAAGTTTCTGAGACATGATTTTCCTCCCACAAAACCAAACTGACTATCCTCAATTAGTTTTTGCCTCTCTAAAAATCCATAAATCCTATCTTTATGAGGGACATGGTCAGAGTGGAAAGAAAACATCTATTCTCCTTAGTTGGAGGGTCTAGAACAAGGATATCAAATTTTAAAGTGAAAGGCAGGAAGCTTAGGGGGCATTTGAGGTAAGAAATTTCACCCAGACATTGGTGGAAATCTGGAATGCACTGCCTAGGAGGGTGGCTGAGGCAGGGGATCTTACCACCTTTAAGTTCATTTGGATGAACTTTTGAAACGTTATAACTTTCAAGGCTATGCCAAAATGCTGGAAATGAGGACTGGTATAGATTTAGGAGATTTTGTCAGTGCAGAATCATTAAACTGAAGTGTCTATAAATCTATGATTCTATGACCAGTTTTAAAATAAGACGTCCTAAAACATGCGTAATTTTGAAGTTGCATCAGAATGTCAGGCTCAATCTGAAATATAAATGCTTCTTCAAGAAGACAAAAAAAAAATTGAGAAAAGTTGACACTGTGAACAACTTGCTTCAGTATGAGATGTTGGCTGGAGGAAGGCATGGATCTTGTGGCAATGACCTTGATGGGTTTCTGTATGGGTGCTTCCACTGATCTTGTGGATGATCTGCAAAAACCACAGAAATATCTACAGGATTGTCTTTTTTTTGTGAATAGGCATTAGCTGGTTTTGGTCTTTCTGATGATGAAAAATATGCCAGCCAAAGATTTGGAATGACTGAGACAGTAGTAGAGATATGATACTTCGCCTGAGGCCCACTGAAAATGTTACCTAGTAGAGTAACAAAACATCTGGAAATTAACCTTGCAGCTCAGCGAGTAAACCTACATCCAAAATATGATAATAAACTGAGAAACCTGAGCATATGAGACATGTTTACGTTTAATGTCTTCATTGATCAGCATGCATTTGAGGAAGGGAAAGGGGTAAAATCTTAAATGTTCTGTGGATTTAATGGGTAATGCCAAAAGGGTGGATAAGGAGCTATTGCTGGAAAGACTGTGGGTATAATGGAATGCCATGAATATATATATGGGTAATTCTACACAGATGGAGATAGGAGATGCTAAAGGAAGATGCTGAGCATTTTCAAGTTGAACATTGCAGTGGGAGATTGTGCAAGACAAGGAAATGGAATGCAATCACAAAGAATGTTTGTTACTTTGGGTGGCATTTCAATGCTGAGTTTAGGGCACAACTTCATTGAAGGTTTTCTCATGGTCATTGCAGCCAGGGCGATGAGCACATCTGGAGCGATGACACTGAACCAAAATGCCAGGTTATCATTCAGCAGGACCACATGAATGTGATTGGTAACAAAGAAATGACTGCGATAATATTTAGTCACTAAATGCTGTACTTCAGTGCTATACTTTTATAATTATTTCAGGGCAGATATTAACTCATTTAGAATAAGCAGGATATGACCTCCACTAAACTAGTTGACGGGTTACACAAATCCATTAAGCAGTTATATGCAAATATTGTGCAGAGTTTATACGCTGAAACCAGATCATTCCCAGTACTATTGCCTGATAATGCCTGCCTGCTCAAAATCCATGAGCTGTGAAACAGACAGCCATTTCATTGTCAACATCCTTTCACAGAAAGATTAAAATTAAAAGATCCTTCTGGGTTTAACAGGTAAACCTTCATTATTATTCATTTAAAAATTCTAATAATTGCAAAGAATTCTAACAATAAATAGAACAATACAGTTTGATTTAAAAAAAGGATATTAATTATCTGAATGTTCAGCTGAAACTATGAATGCTCATCAAAGGATGTTGCTCAAAAGAGTCATTGGCTAAAACTTAATTTGCACCATATTCAGGACATGCCATTTTTGTATTTTATATTTTGCTATGTACCTGTATCCATCAAAGTTAAAAATCACAGAATACCAGATTATAGTCCAACAGGTTTATTTGGAAGTACAAGCTTTCAGAGCACTGCTTCTTCAGCAGGTAGCTGGCTACTGGAAGAAGGAGCAGCGCTCCGAAAGCTTGTACTTCCAAATAAACCTGCTAGACTATAACCTGGTGTTCTGTGATTTTTAACGTTGTCATCCCCAATACAACACCATCATCTCCACATCATCTATCCATGAAGCTAGCCATAGGCAACCCACAAATATGGTATTCAATCCATCTGAGTAGTTGCGATGCCAGTTGGAGCATCTGTAATGCAGGTCTCTGCTCCAGAAGACTACCAGGAAGCTCTGTATACACAAGGTCAAAGTGGTTTGTTTGCTGATCAAACGGCACAGCTAGCTTGCTGTTCATAAAAGGTGGGTGACATTTTAAATAGAAGCAAAACAGACAGATTGTTGCAGTGGAAATTCTTGGAAGTTGAACACTAGGATGAAGGATTCTCTGGTGATAGATGCCGTTCTGGAGGCAATAGTAGTGGAGGTGGGCATGAGGAGAAACACCATGGTCCCCTAAGGAATTGGGAGTTGGTCTGGGGACCATCAAAGACCATCTTCAGGAAGGTAGTGAGCAAATGCCCAGAAGGTCAGGTGGATTTGAGTACATTGCAGCAGTGCCAAAAGCTTCCTTACCTGGGTGGTTGATGTCAGTGAATGAATCTTTACGTGACAGCAACACCATTCTCTTACACTGCTCAATTGATCACATCTGTATCAGCAGTACTGCTTGACACTTTGGACTCACATTTTGTGAACCCTGCTGCTTTAAATAACATCACTGCAAGACCCACCTTGCTGCTCCACACCTTTTTTTGGATGAAAATACTGAATGATGCAGGTATTGTCATGATCACCTTGTCCAGTTTTGATCAGGCATCAAATTGAACAATTTGACTTTGTGACATTACGGTAGCACAAATCTACTGCTCTGATACATGGGACTGTGTTGTCGTGCGTGTGATTAGAGAATGGTGTTCCTCTTCTAAAAAAGCCAGGTATGTTAGATGTGGCACCAGACTTATTAGCCATGAGCCTATTGAACAGATTCATGTGACAGAACAATGTATGGGATGATTTCCTCGATATTTGATAACTAATCTTTATATAATTTTGGAATTCTCAAGAAATGTCACTAAAAACAAATTACAGGACTGAGTTATGACAGCTGTATCATTCCTAGTTTGCAATTTGAAAGATAATTTAATTGTTTTGGAGTCATTTTCCCACAATGTTTTCACTTGTTTATTCTTTTTCCTAAAATAATGCTCCATTTGAGAATCTCACAGCCAATCATGAAACTACTTGAGTACCAAACACTGAATTCAGTGTGAATATTTATACAACTTGAGATTTTTCTTCCATCAATATTTATTTAGTTTGAATCTGTTTATGGTAAAACTCATGTTTGATGAGCATTGTCTTGAATAGAATTTCCTGAATTCTCTCCTATTCCTTCTGATGGGCTGTTTAATTAAAATGGAATGGGGTTTGATTGTATGGTTCTCATATGTATTTAGATTGGATAGTAATCTCCACCCATTTAGAATCTTCCAAAGAAACTTCCTGAGCTAACAAATATAAAGACTATTATGTTGGTCAATCTCTGACATAAACATTGAAACAAAACATTGCCAGTCTTGATAAGGGAATTGGAGATAATCTCATGGCCTATACATAAACCAAACATCTGAAGGTTAAACATGACCACTTTTTAAAAATTCATTCACGGGATGAGGGCATGGGTGGCTTGGCCAGCATTTATTGCTCATCCCTAATCACTCAGAGGTAAGTTAAGAGTCAACCACATTGCTGTGGGTCTGGAGTCACACATAGGCCAAACCAAGAAAGGATGGCAGATTCCTTCTGTAAAGGATATTAATGAGCCAGATGGGTTTTTGCAACAATCAATAATGGATTCATGGTCATCATTAGACTCTTAATTACAGATGTTTATTGAATTCAAATTCCATCATCTGCCATGGCAGGAATTGAACACAGGTCCCCAGACCGTTACCTGGGTCTCTGGATTAACAGTTCAGCAATAATTCCATTTATCTATCACTTGCCCGATAACTATCACTATTCTGACACAAATAGGAGAGCTACCTTGAATATCTGTCCCTTGTCAATGGAACAATTGGTGTACGAATTGGAAAACTACATAAATTGATTCCACAGAGGTGAAAAACAACACTTTGATTGGAAGAAAGCTTTTTGTGATGAGTCTTGCTGGCTCTGACCTAATAGCTCAGTTTACTCAAGAAGACATTGGAGTTTTCAAAGTGATCCATACTAGCACCAGCAAAACACTTCAACTAAAATTTTAAACATATACGATACTGAGAAATGCTGGAGAAACTCAGCAGGTCTGGCAGCATCTGATGAGAGAGATACAGATTTAATGTACTGAATCTGGTCTGACTCTTCTTCAGAACTTCAGCAATGGAATTAGTAAACAATTCTCACTTGTCTTCAATTATACGTCTTTTCTGCTTATTTTGATCATGCATCATATCTAATCTGATTCTTCTTATCAAACGACCTTAAATTCAAATGCATTCAATCCAAAGATGTGCAAGTTAGATGGATTGGCCATGCTAAATTGCCCATGGTGTTCAAGGATGTACAGGTTACCTACATTATCCACAGGAAATCCAGTGTTACAGGGATAGGTTAGGGGAATGGGTCTGCGTGGATGCACTTCGGAGGATCAGTGTGGACTTGATGAGCTGAATGGCCTGCTTCCATGCTGTGGGGATTCTATGATTCATGACTATCCATTCCAGGTAACTTGTGACTCCTGAACATAAGTCTTACAGGAGGCATGAGCAGGAAAATTGGGGCCCTTGGTTAGTAGATCACTCTGTTCAGTATCCTATTAATGTAAGGGAAAGAAAGCATTTAATTTATCAATCTTTTTGACATTGTTTTTGATGAGGTACATGAATATACTGAAAGGTTAATGGTAAATGTTTTACAAAGCTGTGGGGCACAGTTATGCATGTCTGACCCATAGCAATGACCTTGAGTGAGATTTGAAAGGCAGTAAACTTTCAAAAGAGATGTTTGTGTTTTTTTGAAGTTCACCTGTGAAGCTCAGCGAGTGCTCTGATGGAATCTACAAAAAGCTGTTCTGTTATGTTTTCTGAAATTTAACTTAGGAAATCTTCAGGATCTGGTTAATTCCTTCTTGCATTTTCATGTTTAAACTTTGATGCTTAGCATTTAGAGAAGACATTAAACCAAATCTCTGCCTGCCTAATTAGTTGGATACACAGCTAAACACTGTATAATAGACAAACAAATGGCATGTTGCCTTTACCGTAAAGCAGGGAATGCCTCTACATACTGCAACCAAGAATGTGAAAGAAGAAAGCAAAACAAGTTTGTATTATTTATAGCATGTTTCACAACTACTGGATCTCCAAAAACACCTAATAACAAATAGTTTTGAGGTGTAGTAACAAATGTAATGTCAGGAAAAAAAAATAACTATTGCCAAAATGTGCACACCAAGCAGAAAGTGTTAAGGACCAGATGATCAATTTTTATAATGTTAATTGAGGAACGAATATTGGTCAGGGTACTGGGAAAATGGGAAATTTTCCATGCTGTTCTTCAAAATGCTGCCATTGGATATTTTATGTCAATCACAAAGGGCAGACAGGACCTAAGTTTAATATCTTATCCAACAACATTGCACCTGCACAGTGCAGTACCTCATCTACTAACCACAGCTAACAGGGAACATTGTCTGCTTGTACACTGTATAGTGTGTTTCACAACCTCAGGACATTTCAGACAATACAAGCCTGGTGACCTTATCCCAGTGGTAAAATGTATGTCTGCAAATTAAGTTGAGCAACTTAAGAGTAGAAATCTGATGCATGGACATCAAACTCCCAAATCCAATCTAACGAATTGCCAAGTGCAGAAGCATCAAGAAGTATCACCATCTGAAGGCATTTTAAATTAGATTGCATCAATCTCTTTCTCATAAAAGAGAGGTCAAGCAGAAGTGAATTTTCTGCTTATTGATGAGCTGCCTTGCATTGCTATAAGCAACAAAACTTAAAGCTGTAAAATGAAAAGACTTGAGCTGTTTTACAATTAGTGCTACTGGTCTCTTCTGTGTCGTCTAACACAGACACCAGGAGGAAATTTAATGGATTTTTCCTGGTTTTATGTGGGAAATGTTGATTGATGAATCCTCAACACAGCCCACCATGTTGCAAGTTTTTTTTTTCGGTATTTTGCTGCAGCCATTCCATTTTCTGGTTTTGATCCACAGGGCCTGTTTAGTTCAGTGGAGGTAGAGGAAAACTGCTTGATAGTCTTAGGAGAAGAAACAGTTGTCTTGAACAAGATGCATCTTATTTATGGTCTCAATTAGGTACAAATTGCATTGATTTGATTATGATTATTCCTGATCCTTTAAGGGAGTCCTTGAAGTTAGGTCTCACTCCTTCAAGATCCAATGCTGCTGCCCCTGCCTGAATCCGATATCATATTGGTTAGTGATTAGCGCAGTCCTCGGCATTAACATTTCAGACCCTCATGACCTTATACAATAGGGAACACTAACTTAAAATTAAATTAACTGACCATGTGGCTTGCTCCTACCTGCATGAAACAAGCACATCAGCAGAACTACCACAAAACTTCTGTTTCACTTGACAGCAAACATTGTGATTGTTTAATTTATTATTCAAGGCATTGAATCATCAGTACTTCTCAGAGAGCAGTAATGCATCTTGTGAGGGTTATTTTTTGTGTGGAAGCTGGTGGGATGATAACTGAATTAATTCAAGGATGAAATGCTTAGCACTCAAGAATTGTTTGTGTATTAAGGGTAAATTCTGCTAGAGCTAGAGGTTTTCTTTGAAACCATGATTCATAGAAATCCAATTTGTTAATTTAAATCCAATACATCTCTCTTTTCTTAGAAGTATTATTTCCTAAAACTATACAATAATTCTCAAAAAGCCCCCTTTGTGGAATTGTTCTCTCTCAGCCTCTTTTATCCACTTTTGTAGGATTCTCTCTTAGCTCAATATATAATCTAGATACAGACCCCAGTTCTTATTTATGTAACATTTCTGTAAATTGTTTTTCATAATATTTGAAATACTTATGCATTTTTTGCCCTCTGTTTCTCTTCAGGTACCCATGCATAATGTAAGGTATTTATGTTTCTCCTTCTAAAAGGATATCTGTACCTCTCATTGCTGGATGTGTTGAGTATCATTTTGAATCCCTGGAGAAGTTAAAGCAGTAAAATAGTTTGAATATTCCCAATTTGCACAAAGAGTGAGGAACACATAGATGCCTATTTTGAGAGTTGCTAAACAAGTAAGTGTCAAAGCCAGCAATACATTAATACACAATGACATATGTCCAGTGGTGAACTGACTAGAATCCTCAGCATAAAAGCAAATTACTGCAGATGCTGGAATCTGAAACCAAAAGAGAAAATGCTGGAAAATCTCAGCAGGTCTGACAGCATCTCTCCTTACAGGTGCTGCCAGACCTGCTGAGATTTTCCAGCATTTTCTCTTTTGGTTTCAGAATCCTCAACAGTTGGCTGCCAATGGGCTGGAACGTGAATAGATCTAACCACAGATTAAAGTCAAAGAACTGAAAAAAACTTTTAACTTGTGAATGTAAAATTACATCACATTGAAAGATAGAAGCTATTAGAACCTCTCCCCCTTAGCTCTTCTTAAATGATATTTAAAAATATTATGTTTAAAAAATGTATATTGCTTTATTACTTGGACTCAATTGATCCATAATTTATATCCTGTTTCTTGGAAATTATAATATTTCAACTACTTTGTCCATTCAGGTCACGTTTAACTTCAAGTTCAGTGTTTAACTTCCACCTTTGGTCCCGAGACAAGTGATTGTTGAATACTGGACCTGCAAATTTCAGATAAGATTTAGAAATCCCCGAAGTAATCTGAGAACCCAGGATTCATTCTGTTTTAAATGCCACAACCTGTTATTTGTGACTGTACTTGATAAAGTTGTAGTTTATAAGTTCCCTATTGGGACACAGCATTACCCATTATGTCAAGCTTAAATATTTTAATGGGGTGTCCTTTGTGAGTGTCTGTTCAAAATCAAAACAAAAAGAAACTCTTCTATTTAGAACCCATCTCCAGAGCTGGCAGAAATTTGACAATCACAGAAGAGCTCCTCAGTCAAGCTGAAATGCCTATGTAGATTCTGTGGAAGTTTTCTGCCTTCTGTCTGTTTTGTCCCTGTACAGAAATATTCTGAATTTTATCTGCACTCCATTATGCTCTTCTTCATCAATGAAGCACAAATCTTCACAATCTGTGCAATACGACAAGCTACAGGTACAAAACCAATCATTGAATTCTTCAGTGCTACCTGGAGACATGTAACATTCAAAAGGAAAATAGAAAACTGGTTTTCACAAACATCCAGATCTATTGGTTTGTCACAATTTAATAGAAAAGTCATTACAGCATGACCTTTAGACAGTGGAACCTCTGTTTCCTTCACCTTAGCAGTCCAAAGTTGATATTTAACACTTCTAAGAATGGAGATGGATAAATGGAGCAAGAAATTAAATATGTTTGAGACACCACGTGAAAATGCTTTTAAATTGTGTGTGATATCATTGTGATAAAATAATTTGTACGATGCAGAGAATCTGAAAAAAATTATTATAGGATCTTTAAATCTGAAGACCAGGCAACAGAAGTCAACGTAACTATAAATAATAATAATGCCCCTTGAATTGTGTCTAAATTTATTTTGCTATTTAAAAATGCTAACTTATGCATTTTGATGTTAGAACAGCAAGATAGGAGCTCTTGTGTCCAGTTTTTTGCTGATTGTTTTCCTTTGGTCTCTTAGTTATCGGTTTAATTGTCTGTTAATTAATTTTATGAGCAATATCAATTTTTTACTCTATCTTCTTTCCAGAAACAAACATGATTCCCTCCTGACACAAAGTGTTAGGTAATTCAGCCATTCTGCACTGTTTAGTGAAACTAACAACTCAGTGAACTAACTCGTGTCTGTAAAAGGTGACAGGCTATTCCTAATGTAGAGATGATCTGCTTTGCCAGTGAATGTTTTGGGATCAGGAATCTCATCCTTCTTGTCACCGTAACAACACCCATGTGACCACAGCTCTTCATTCCCCAGTGTTACTTCAGACTTCCACCCTTACTTTGTCAGATTTCTCAATCTCCCAGTTGTTGAGTTGCCTGTTAGTGCTAGCAGATTACTGTTAACATGATTGTTAAATTGTTTGAACCTCCATCTAGTTTCATTAATGATTTTTTGGAAAAGAAGAGCTTACATATTATGTTGCACATTTCATGACCTCAGGGCATCCGTTTCAACCATCAATTAAATATTCTTGATGTGTTTTCAAAGCTGTAATTTTGGGAAATATAGCAGTCAGGCTGAGCACAGCAAGTCCCCTCATAAATGAGGTAATTAAGTAAATCATCTGATTTTAAGCATTCTTGGTGAAGGGATAAATGCCATCCAGGGCAACCACCCAATCTTCTAATCACGCCTTAGAATCTTTTACGTCTACCTGACAGGGAAAATAGGTATCAGGTATAATGTCTTAAATTTGTGACCTAAGCTGACACTTTCTGGAGTGGGTATTAAATCCAGAGCCCTTTGATTTGGTTGTGAGTGCTGACACTGAATCAAAGGTCATTCTATTTGTCAGCTCATTTGCAAAAACTGAAAAATACTTGATTTTTGTGAGACAGTGATTGTGTCCCTACTGTTTGGTCAAAGGGCCTGGGCACAAATCCCATTTGCTCCATAGATGTTTGATAGAACCTGCTAGAACAGGTTGATTTAAATAAGCTAAAGCTATGCGAAAGTGCTTACATTGGAAGTCTCAGATCTACAGTAGGTTTGATAGAAGATTGATATATATTCTGACTAACAGTGTAAGATGTGATGCCAGCAGAAGTAACTATGCCAATTGCCCTTATTTATCTGGAAATGACAATTGTGAAACACCTTTAACATAAAAAATGTGACAATTGAGCGATGTGTTCAAACATATGCCAAGTGTTATGATGACAGATCATAACCTTGGATCATCTACAGAAATATTGAGCATTTAATTACAATGTGCTTTCTTGAAAAACAAAAGTCATACTGCCAAAAAAAGATAGAGAATGTAGATTCTGAGCAGTGACTGCCTCAAAGGAGACCCTATAATGTCACATGCAATGGGTGTCAATGAACCTTCAAAGAGAATGACCTCAAATTGTGAAATGCACTGCAAACTTGACCGTAAGCTTATTTCAGACTGTAAATATGATGGGAGAAAAAAAAAGCATTCTGGGTAAAAGAATTGTTTTTATTTTTTTCTCTTTCAAAAAATACACAGGAAAAGGGGTTAAAAGCCAGCTTCAACTCTGGTCAATGTGTGGTAGAGGATGAAGGTGTGTGCTGTACGGGGCGCACCTGAGTAAACTCCTCATCATCCCTACATTTTATGGAGAAGGAAAGGTAGTTCCTCTCTCTTTGCTGGTAGCCAGCTACTAATCAAAATGGTAGTTGAAAGGAAATTGAACAAAGACCTTTCAGCTTTCTTTCAAAAGCAAGGATTCAAAATCAACTGCTCACCTTCCAACATCATTGTTAACTGTATCACTGAACATAACGGCCACAATGTTCTGTCATCTACTCTTCGTGGAATCTCAGAGACTAATTGTTACAGCTTTTTACAAACTTTTTGGACCAACCTCCTTTTCTAATCCATGTGCTAAGTCATGATATCTTCTTATGTTTACTAATTAATAGACTAATTCATAAACTCTCAATTTCATTAAAGTAAGAAAGCCTGGTTAAATTGGCTGCTTTTAAAATATAAATTCACTTGATCTGCAAGGCCATCCACAAGGAAACAAATCTCTTTAAACTTAATCTTCTTGTGACCAACTGAGGGAGCAGGTTAATAAAAAAGAGAGGACAGTCTTACCTCCTCATCTAGGATCTTGACAATTTGGGGTATCCAGTCTGAAAACATGTAACTTGGGGAATTCACCTGGGACCTGGTCATAATACAAGTCAAAACAACAGTTGAATTACAGTTTTAGCTTATAAATCAATGTGCATTTTTATTGATAGACGCCTTTACTAAGTGTGTTGCCAATTGTGGACATTGTCTTAAGTATTGGCCTTGTTTTACTGCTCTTTAAGTTTATTCTGATTCTATTACTAGAAAAAAAAACAAAGATTAGGAAGTGTAAGAAGAGTGCAGAACTTCATTATCTGATATATTTTGAGCTACCATTAGAATGGACAACTTATATTCATATGGCATCTGTAATGAAACAAATTATCCCAGAGCACTTGACAGGAATATTACAAAGCAAGATTTGACTCTTAAGCCAATAAGGCAATTTTAGGTCAGATGACCAAAAACTTAGTCAAAGAGGTGGGCTGTGAGCAGTGTCTTAAAAGAGAAAGATGAGATAAAGAGGAG
The DNA here is from genome assembly GCF_037043375.1 of Chiloscyllium plagiosum. Taxonomy (NCBI): domain Eukaryota; kingdom Metazoa; phylum Chordata; class Chondrichthyes; order Orectolobiformes; family Hemiscylliidae; genus Chiloscyllium; species Chiloscyllium plagiosum. Next base: position 63,087,189 of record NW_028270149.1, read on the forward strand.
GAAAGGTTTTGGGGAGGGAGGGAGGTGAATGCCAAATCTTTGGGAACCAAGGTAGCTGAAGACTGGAGGAGATCAAAGAAATAATGTGGGAGCAGTGAGAACATGGAGGGATTATAAAACAGGAATGGGCATATTAAATTTTAGACACTGTTTTATGGGAAACTAATATAATTCAACTAAGTTCAGGGGAGAAAGGTGAGCAGAACCTGATTCAAGTTATAAATCGGCATGAATGACTTGAAGTTTACAAAGGGTAGGAGACCAGTCAGGAGTGCACTTGAATATTCAGGTTGAGAAGTAACAAAAGAATGAAAGAAGACGTCAGCAGCACATGAGCTGTGACAGAGGTAAAGTCCAACAATTTTACATAGGTGGAAATAAGCAGATAGAGTGGTGATTTGATTATGTGATTGGAATCTGTTGTCTTGGTGAAAAATGAAACTACGTGTCAGAAATTTGTTATCAAGATGGATAGCTCAAGTCAGGTAATTTTCCGACATTTTGCTCTTGGCCAAGTAGAAAGGACCCTAGATGTTGTGATCTTCACTCTGAAAGACACAGGTGTGGGTTAGAGTCGGGCCTCCCAACTCAGAATCGGAGCATGATTGGCTACTGGTATAGCCAAGTGTCATGCCGTTTAGAAAACCTGTTTGTTTTCTGTAACTTTGTCCTACATATATTTAAGGGTGTTAGGCTTTCTAGTTGTCACTCCTCACATTACTCACAAACTGACTATGCCAACTCGAGACCCCCTTCACAGCCTTTTCTGTCCCCATGCTGACTCATTACTGTTCCATGCCTGTTTAACCAGTATATAGTATATAACAGAACAACAGTGACTGGATTTGGGCTAAGTATATCCAGAAAGGCTTGGGTTTGAATCCAGCAAGTGTGAAGGTGGTGTCTGTGACAGGTTCACCTTGACGATCTTAGACTTTGTCATGCAATTTGAAAGAAACACAGCCCTCATCCCCTGCACCAACTCAACCACCCTCCACCTCACACATGTTCTATCCCATGTCAGTCCGTGCCACCTCATAACCCCAAAACCCTCCCATACCCATAAAGAGGAGTGGAAATAGGTTATTCAGACCATCAATTCTGTGCCACCATTCAAGGAGATCATGACTGACCTGATAATGCTTTTCTGCCTTATCCAAAATGATTAGTTTACTGATGAAACACATGTTTATTTCAGCCTTCAATGCCTTTAATACTTAATCTTGACACCATTCTGCAATAAATAATTCCACAGATTTACTACCCACAGAAAGAAAAATAAGATGCCTCATTTCTGTCTTAAAAAGGTGAAGTCGGAAGTCACATAACACCAAGTTCTCGTGCAACAGGTTTTTTTTGAAATCAGAAACTTTTAGAGCACTGCTCCTTCGTCAGGTGAAATGGACAGTTGTGTGACTTCTGACTTTGTTCACACCAGTCCAACACAGCCATCTTTGTAGTTAAAAAGGTAGTCCCATGTTATTGGCATCATTCTGCATTACAAACGAGCCTTCTAATCAACTCAGCTAATTAAAACCCCTGTTATGAGATGATTTGTTTTCACAGTCCTAAGAATTGGTAATGGAAATTTGCTCGAGATTTTGAAACTACAAAGTGGTGTTGGCTGATTCAGATAACTAAATTACTATTAATTAGTCTGCAAATGGCTATTATGTGACAGATGATTCTTGTAGTGCAATGTTAATGTCCCTATCTCTAAGCCAGGAGGGGCACAATAATGTCTGAGCAAAATGCTTATGATATCCACAATGTTCCCTGAAGACAACATTGGTCTTGACTCTGGATGTACATTTTTGAACTGAATGTCACTAAAGTTTTCTGATAGTATGGTGCATGTCACAGGTTAAAACCATATCTTCATTATTTGCATGAATAGCCATACATTCAAGTGTATTAACTACTTCCAGTTTTTGAATTTACGGTCTCCCATATTCAATTGTCTTCCATCATGCTTTACATTCAATATCTAATTTTATCTTTCCTACCATTGAGCTGATTATAGAAACCTTGTCAGTTTTATTGAGATCAGCTGTGTAACATTCAGTTGCTAAGAGACAGGGAGAGAATTAAGCTTAGGTGGTGGTTCACAAAAAGCCCATGGGGTTGATTGCTGGTTTAACACTTAGATTTGAGGATGGAATGGAGAGCAGTAAGTTCCCCCCACCCCTATTACGAGTTGTAATTGTGCAAAGGTTCCAAATTTAGCTAATTATGTAACAAGTTTATGAATCTGGAATATCCAGTTAAATTATACTATGAGTACTGACAAAACATCATGTGTTCAAACTAATGAAATCCTTTGGTTCTTCAGGAACAGCACATAAATAGGTTGTCTAATGCCAAGTTAAGGCAGTGTATGTCCTGAGTACATTCAGAAATGCTGCCATAGTAAGAGTGTTGAATATTCCTGATACACTAATTATTATGGCTCGTGGTCTTCTTCATGTGTGACTATTTTATGAGTTAACGGATCCATGGATTTATTCAGTGATGCTTCTGATTGTTGTTGTCTGACCCTTTCTGTCTAAGAAGACAGTCAGAAATTTTTTTTCAATTAGTAATTCCTCAGGCATAATTTTACAGAGGTCAGTGTTTGTAGATTTGTGGATCCTGAATTTTCTTATACTATTTGCAACATCAAAACATGTTTGCTGTTTTAGTGATAAAGGCAGTGTAAAAGGTTCTTCACTGTATCAAACCTTTGGTGCTGAAAATGACTTTTGAGAACTTAGGAGATATATTGAGCTGTTTCTATTAATCAAAGGTTAATGAAGACAGAAACAAATGTTTTTTTTTAAACAATTTAACCTATATTTTCTCAAATGAAGTTTTAGATTTAGGATAAATTGATAAGATTAGAATTAAACTCTTGAAGTTTTCAAAAAGAATAGTTTGCCTCTGCATATGTACAAAGGAGGGGGAGGATTGTGTTAAACCAACACAACAAACTGTCCAAGAAAATGTATGTTTCTGTGGCAAGTACCTAGCTCAGCTGGCCTCCAAAGGGAAGTGATTATATGTTAATTGCTTCAGAAATTCTCTCTTGGCTTTAAAATGTTGAGGTTTTCCAGCAAATAATGAATTCAAAAGGGTTGTTCATGGGACCAAACTGCTTGTTATGCAAGTTGGCTGTTAAAGACAAACATGAATTCCATCAAATTTGGAAGATTACAATTTAACCTGAAAAGGGAAATGAATTTATTGCTTCTGCCTTTGTGATCCATCTTGGGACACTTCTCAGTTAAAAGTGCAATAACAATAAAAAATTGTTTATTTTTCATTACTTGGTTATAATAAATTACCTGCTGAGGAATACCTCTGAGTGTCATAAATTTGCTGTGATATAACAGCTGTATTTGCCTTCATCTATACTGTAATTCCCTTGCTTCAGTTATTTGTTTACATTTATCATAATGGTGAGATGGTACTGTGAGATCCCAATAATGAGTTCTAAAATTTTTGATGTTCTCTTTTTCAGAAGAGTTTAATATAGTGGGGGGGGGGGGGGGGGGTGTGAATCAAGCATTCCGCTACTGTTGCATAATCATTGTATAGAGTTTATCATATTTTAAATTGAGCAGGATTGCATAATGAGTTACCTTATGGAGCCAAGTTAAACATCACACAACGCCAGGTTATAGTCCAACAGGTTTATTTAGAAGCACTAGCTTTTGGAGTGCTGCTCCATCAGGTGGTTGTGGAAGTTCAGATAATGATCACAGAAATTATAGCCAAAGGAGTCGAGTGTCACGGAGATGTGATACAGTAATGATTTGGAGATGCCGGTGGTGAACTATCACCTGATGAAGGAGCGATGCTCCGAAAACTAGTATGCTTCCAATTAAATCTGTTGGATTATAACCTGGTGTTGTGTAATTTTTAACGTAAACCATCTTAGATTAAAACTTTCATCTTTTATAATGGGATATGCTGTTTTCTGTTCTTTGATATGTAAATTCCCCAACTTCCTTTTAAATCACATTCTCAAGATAGTTTAGTTTTTTTTAACAATAGGTGTGAAGTCTGTCTGTGTCCCAATGCTATGTCAGACTGACAAACCCTCTATAGAATTTTACAGAATTTTACATGGATTCATGCATTTTGAGCAAAATAAAATGTAATTCTGCAAAAACAAATTCATGCCATAAACTTGTGTGTGCATGTAGGAGAGACAGATTGAGTGTGTATATGGGTGTGAGTGCACATGATAGTGTGTGTGTGTGTAAGCTTGGTTAAGTGTGTGAGTGTGATGAGGTATGTGTGAGAGGCTGCATGTGTTGGTGTGAGTATAGGGGCTGAATGTGACTGCATATGAGAGGGAGCTTGTGTGTGTGTGTGTGTGGGGTCACCTGTAGTATGACATGAACACAAGGTCCTGTTTGAGGCCATTCCATGAGTAACGAAATTTGCTATCAGCTTCTGCTCAGCCACTCTGTGTTGTTGCTTACCCGAAGTCCATCTTGGATGATCGTCACCCGAATGTCTGAGGCCAAATGTCCCGGACTGCTGAAGTGTTCCCCGACTGGGAGGGACACTCCTGCCTGGTGATTGTTGTGTGGTGTCCATTCATCCATTGTTCTTCCACCACTTATGTGGTGATGTGGCGATCTATCTCATACGTTGCAGGCAAGGATGTCCTAAGACATGGAATATTGATGAGACTGAGCATTCACTATGATAACAGATGAATGGACACCACACAACAATCACCAGGCAGGAGTGTTCGCTCTCAGTTGGGTCTGGGACATTTGGTCTCAGATCTTTGGGTGACCATCCTCCAAGGCTGACTATAGGGCAAGCAACAACACAGAGTGGCTGAGCAGAAGCTGATAACCAGTTCTGGTAACCATGGGAATGGCCTTAACCATGACCTTGGGTTCATGTCACACTAGAAGTTTCAGTCTCTCTCAGTCACTCACACTCACACTCACACTCACACAGACCCTCTCTCATATGCACATACATACACCCCCTGCACTTACATCAACACACACCCCATCATACTCGCTTACACACACTTGTGCACTTACATCCATACACACACACATGCGTACTCAGTCTGTCGCTCCTACATGCGCACACATTTAGTTTATGGGGTGAAAGTATTTTTGCAGGATTACATTTTATTTTGTTCAAAAACTATATGAATTCATGTAAAACTGTGAAACTACGTGGAGGGTTTGTCAGTCTGATATAGCATTGGGACACAGACAGACTTCATACCTATAGTTTAAAAAGCTGAGCTAACTTGAGAATGTAATTTAAAAGAAGTCCTAGGATTTACATATCAAAGAACAGAAACCAGCATATCCCATTTATAAAAGATCAACATTTTAATCTAAGATTGTTTACGTACCACATTTCCATGACACTGGACTCCTTTGACTATTAATTCTGTGAGCATGATCTTAACCTCCACAACCACCTGATGAAGGAACCATGCTCCGAGAGCTAGTGCTTCTAAATAAACCTGTTGGACTATAACCTAGTGTTGTATGATTTTTAACTTTGCCTACCCCAGTCCAACACTGGCACCTCCAACTTCTGGAACCAAAGTTGTGAAAGGGGCGGCACGGTGGCTCAGTGATTAGCACTGCTGCCTCACAGCACCAGGGACCTGGGTTCGATTTCAGCCTCTGTATGACTGGCTGTATGGAGTTTGCACATTCTCCCTTCTCCCTGTGTCTGTGTGGGTTTCCTCCAGGCAATCCGGTTTCCTCCCACAGTCTAAGAATGTACAGGTCAGGTGAATTGGCCATAATGTTAGGTGCATTAGTCAGAGGAGAATGAGTCTGGGTGGGTTACTCTTTCGAGGGTCGGTGTGGACTTGTTGGGCCAAATGGCCTGTTTCCACACTGTAGGGAATCTAATCGAAAAATTTTGATTAAAAGATTATTAACCGTGATATGTAACACTCCCTGCAATACATACATTTCCCACAACAGTTGGAACACTTCAGGAATACTTCATTTGTATAAAGTGCTTTGGGACTTTGTGAAGTTTTAAATGCACCATAAATGAACAAAGCTTGTTAAGTATAGGTTTAAATGTGGACACTACTTTGTGCGATGAATACATTTAAAACATTTTTAGAAACCCGATTGTTAATGCAGAATGGATTAACATCAACTTTTGGAATTAATTTTGTTTAAAACTTTGACACTTTTCAGTACAAAGTAGTGTTATATAAATCTGAAAAGTCAGTCTAGATTTAAGTATCTAATCAAGCAGCCAGAAATTTCCTTTTTGAACATTTTGTTTTTAACATGCTATTTTCCAGTTTTAAATGTTTACCAACATAAACTGAAAGCACACTTGAGCACACTGCCTGTAATTTACCATCCACATAATATTAGTTTAAATACCAGAAAATAAAGCTACTCCGGTTGCCAGACTAAGTGAATCCAAAGGTAAAGACCTGGTGTATTCAGGTTTTCAGGCTGTGCTATTACATTGCGTACCCTCAAATGCTACAGCAAAATAAGGTCCGGCTTTCTCAGGCTTGATCTCATCTTTGTGAAAATGTCAGTCTGATTCAGTGAAGTCACAGGAATGGAGAAATTCTCAATCTTCTGTTGCTTTTGTTCACATTTATAACTTTATAGGTGCGGAGTAGATAGGTGGGTAGATTACTTAAGACTTTTCTGTATTGCTAACTCCACTCAATAACTATGCAAAAATCCTTTGACTATCTAGGTTAGGATATATATACATCATTTGCATCTCATTTTCCACTTGGGGACCCTGCAGCCTACAGAACTCAATATTGAGTTCAATAATCTTGGAGCCTGAGCACCTCCCAGTACCTTCCCCCTACTCCCACACAACTGACCTTGTATTATATGGGGTGCTACCACAAACAATGCATTGTTAGCTGTTAATGGTCCCACTTAGCAGATATTGATGTTCCCAGGTTGACTTTTATCCATTCCCTTTTCATCTTTAGCATATATACCAAACGCTTCCACATTATAACCAGTTCTGATGAAAGATCACTGGACCCAAAGCCTTAACTCTGCTTTCTCTCTACAGATGCTGCCAGGCCTGCTTTGTTTTTTCTAGCAATTTCTGTTCTTGTTTCTGATTTCCAGCATCCACAGTTCTTTGGTTTTTCAATATACATCCTATTGTAGCCTTGGATTAGTTAGCTAATTTAGCTAAGCCAGGCAACAGTTGAACCATTTGTTTTTTTTTGTGTGTTCCTGATCAAGTGAAGATTTCACCCATGATTTGCCATTCCACCACAGTGATTTCTAATGTTGTGTGGACATGCAGCAAAACATAATGAAGCTTATTAGGATGTTCTTGACATCAGATATTCAGCTGAAGCTGTATCCTGGTCACACAGACAACTCAATATAGAAATCCCCCCCCCACCCCCCCAACCCAGCTCCCAAAGCCTCTATCACCACCAACACCACCAAGTGAGTTTAGAACAAATGTCCAGTAACTCGTTTATTAAATAGATTCCTGGCTTTGAGAGTCACTTTGAAGAGGATAACTACTGCAGCTTCATTGAAGTTAACTGTGCAAATATTAGAGAGAATATGAAAATGTCTGCAATGACTTCATAGTTTGGAGATGCCAGTGCTGCTGGACTGGGGTGTACAAAGTTGACAACCACCTGATGAAGGAGCAGTGCTCCGGAAGCTAGTGCTTCCAATTAAACCTGTTGGACTATAACCTGGTGTTGAATGATTTCATAGGACCAATTCAGCTTGCCTAAAATAACTGCCTGAAAGTTCAGTCTATCGTGATTCCTGATGAAGGGCTTGTGCGCGAAACGCCAATTCTCCTGCTGCTCCGATGCTGCCTGACCTGCTGTGCTTTTCCGCACCACTCTTTCAATTCCGACCTCCAGCATCTGTAGTCCTCAATTTCTCCTAAAATAATTTCCTAAGTACTTGCAAAATCTTTTCATACAATAGATTCTGAAGTCAATTTTCCAAAGCAAGGTGACTTTTTACAGATATATTGCAGATTATTTTATTAGAATCATAAATAAAATTATTTCTCACTTGTCAGAGTTTCTTTATTAATATTAAAAGCAGGATTGACATTTGATAGATTATATTTAAGATATTATCACTCCCACTCCAGAAATATGTAGTGAGTTTTAAAGATGAATATTAGGTAACAGTAATGTCCTTGGAAATTCGATGTTAACTCTGTTTAAAATGACAAAGACGAGGTGTAAGAAAGACACGTCATGTGCAATGGAATTGAAGTCCTGATTTACACTTGCAGAAGTGACTGCCTAAATGAAACCGTGAGGCTATCGTGCATTCACACCCATATTGATGTTTGACAAAATATTCACTTAATAAATACAACAGGACATAAACCTCAGTATGGGACACCTTCCTGCAAGGAATGGATGTGACTAGACTATCAGTTTTTAATATAGCCCACTTGTCTGTATGACTGCATTATAACCTTTTTGCTTTACCATATTTCTATAGCAGTTGCAGTTGGTTCTATTTAAGATTTCTGTTGGACACAAGGAGGTAGAAATTATTGTCACTGATGTGCTAACAAGTTCTAATCAAATTCCATAATCAGCTGTTATCTCTGAGGTGTTCACCTTTTCTTTTTAAATGAGTAAGAAAATTAAGACTTGGTCACATTCACACCTGCAACATCATTGCTGAGAATTATTTCTACCTGACATTCCTCATAATTCTCAGAGCAACGAATAAATGCTCCTATCCTTGCCCTCACCATGATTTGAAGGCTAATTCAAACAGTTCACAGCAATTCTCCCATAATTGCAATCTTCACAGTAACAAGGATGCTTAAATGCATCCTTTATTTTCTTGTGCAGCAGCCAATGGCAAAAATGTAAAAAATATTTTGTATTGTACTGAGTTAGTGAATAAAGAGTCATGCCAGCAATTTCAACTCACTCAGAAAATACTCAGAATGTAAGTCAAAGAAATCCTGGGTTTAGATTAGAGTGGTGCTGGAAAAGCACAGCAGGTCAGGCAGCATCTGAGGAGCAGGAAGATCGACGTTTCGGGCAAAAGCCCTTCATCAGGAATAGAGACAGGGTGCCTGCAGAGTGGAGAGATAAATAAGAAGGGGGTGGTGGTGGGGAGAAAGTAGCATAGAGTACAATAGGTGAATGGGGGTGGGGATGGAGGTGAGACGTCATAGAGGAGGGTGGAGTAGATAGGTGGAAAGGAAGATAGGAAGGTAGGACAGGTCATGGGGACAGTACTGAGCTGGAAGGTTGGAGCTGGGGTGAGGTGAGGGAAGGGGAAATGAGGAAACTGGTGAAATCCACATTGATGCCTTGGGGTTGCGGTGTTCCGAGGCGGAAGATGAGGCGTTCTTCCTCCAGGCGTCGGGTGGTGAGGGAGCGATGGTGGAGGAGGCCCAGGACCTGCATCTCCTCAGCAGAATGGGAGGGGGAGTTGAAATGTTGGGCCACAGGGCGGTGGGGTTAATGTAAATTCTGGGACCATTCTTCTTCCCTGTAAATATTTCTCCCCTCTCTCTCTGCAGGTATATATGAGTTGCTCACCTTATCTCATCCAAACACTTATTAATAAGAGTGGGGCTTGATCCTCTGATAGCTGGATAGATCAAGTTAGCATCCAGCAATGGTAGCTGAGTCTCAAAAGAAAGGTTCTAGCGTCACTGATTCAATTACATTTCAACAAGTAAGAAAAATTCTAAGGTATGGATCCATCACCTGTTGTTAATAAGAAGGATTCCAGAAAATCTCAAATTTTAAAGAAAAATCTCATAATTTTACAAAGAGACGTGGCAGGTCAGAGAGTTGAACAGCATTTTTTTAAAGGCAAAGAATGGCTAAAAGAAAAACAAGAGGAACAATTAGAATTGAAGAAAAAAAACGAGCTAGAAATATAAAACAGTAAAAATTAATCGATTTTTTTTAATATTAAGGAGTTAACAACATGAGTACTGACCTCATATAGAAAGTATGCCTGCACTGAAAATGAAGAGACAGCAAATGAATTGAACAAGCATTGTGTATCAGTCTTCATTACGGAAGATACAAGTTCCCTCTTATAAGCAGCTATAAATCAAGAAATGTGAGGGCGGAACAAGGGAAAATTTATAATCATCAGAGAAGTGTTACTGAGTAAATTGTTGTCACAGCTTTAAGATTTTAGGAGTTACAATTGAACTTAAAGTGCATTCAATCAAATGCAATTACATATGGCTTTGAAAGAGGTAAGATAAAGTTTACAAATCCTCAGTTACAAATATGCTTTCTTGAGTTGAATAGAATTTATCAAATATATCAAAGCTAGTGCAAAATAACTGATGCCTAACAGGACAATAAACTTAATCAAATCACAACAGAATTATGACTCTTGGCTTTCAATTAACTAGTGTGACGTCACTTCTTACATTCTGTTGATGAAAGTTCTCTTTTTGTTTTTGCACGGTATACCTTACAGCTAAGAGCGAAGCTACAATAACTGCATTAGCCAGTACCCATGGGCATAATCAAGCCATCTTTGAATTCTAATTGGCTAATATTGTATGGACAATGATTGGTCAATCTTGGATTGGTTCGATAATCTGTGCCTCATTCTTGATAGATTTTGCTAAAAGTAATGGTCATCATGACATCTCTTCCTATTGTCTCCTCATTTATATCAATCATTTTATAAGGTAATCCCTTTCTAGAATAGCTTGATGGTCTTGCCCTCCAACTCCATAGATCTTGACATTGGTGAACAATTAGTCCATCTCTTAGAGTGTGTAGTGTCACCTCCTTGTGAATAACTATCATCCAGTATGTCCCAAATAATATATCGAAGAATCTGAAGTCAATATCAACATCATTTTACTGAAATAATTCCTTGTGACTCCACAATAACTGTTGATAGCTAAAACAAATTAAAACGTAAATTAACAATAAAAACAATAGATATAGGTCTAGTAATACTTTTAAGATACCATTTTAAATCATAGCTGTAGTTGGAGTAAAGCTTGTGTCTACATCAAATGAAATTTAAAGTTTCAGCCTAAGTTTATGTTAGCTTGAGCCATAATACAGCAATAAAACTATAAGTCTTACTTCTGAACTAAGCCATGTGATGTTTTCCTTATAGAAACTGTATAACAACTATCCACAAGTAAAGAGATTATGATTTGGTTACTAATCTCTTAGTTCAAACAATTCTTTATTGAAAAATAACTCCATTGTACACTGCATACTGATAACTGCACAGGCCCTGATGGACTTCATCTCCAGACCTTAAACAAAAGGATACAACAGAGGCTGCAAAAAAGATAGTTTTAGATTAGATTAGATTATGTACAGTGTGGAAACAGGCCCTTCGGCCCAACAAGTCCACACTACCCTGCCGAAGCGCAACCCACCCATACCCCTACATTTACCTAACACTACGGGCAATTTAGCGTGGCCAATTCACCTGACCTGCACATCTTTGGACTGTGGGAAGAAACCGGAGGACCCGGAGGAAACCCACGCAGACACGGGGAGAACGTGCAAACTCCACACAGTCAGTCGCCTGAGGCGGGAATTGAACCCGGGTCTCTGGCGCTGTGAGGCAGCAGTGCTAACCACTGTGCCACCCATTTGTAAGCAAAAATCTGACAACTTGAAGAATAATGTGGAAAAATGAGAAATTGTCTTTAAGAAGCATGTGAGAGATTGAATAGTTCTGAGATGCAGAGGGACCTAGGCGTTCTTGTGTTTGAGAGGCAAAAAATTGCCATTCAGGTACAACAAGTAATTAGAAAAGCTAAAAGAATGTCATTTATTCTGAGTGGAGTTGAATACAAAAATAGGGAAATTAAACTTCAATTGTACAGGCCACAGAGTACTGTATGCTGATTGATCACTTTATTTCTTTATTTAAAGAAGGATGTATAAGCGTTGGAAGCATTTCAAATGCTTCAGTAGACTAATAACTAGAATGGAGAGTGGATTGGCTCATGAGGAAAGGTTGTACAGGCTAGGCCTGTTTTGTCTGGAGTTTAGAAGAGTATTCAATGACATGATTGAAACAGAAAAGATCCTGAGGAGACTTGATGGGTTGATGTGGAGAAAATTTGGGAACCGATGGCATGCAACCAGTTGTGTCTTGCCAATGAGAAAAATACCCATTTAGCCTGACTCTGCTTTCTGTGGGTTAGCCTCTATCTAAGGTAAGATATTAACCCCAATCCTATCCGACCTTGCCTTGTGTATTAACCTTTTGTGTGGTGCATCATCAAATATCTTCTGAAGGTCCAGATATATTGCACCTACAAGGTCCCCATTCTCTACTGTGCTGCTTACATCTTGAAGAACTATAGCAAATTTAGTCAAATCCAATCTATCCTCATGAAACCATACTGTCTCTGTTGCGTAGTGTTTGACATTCCTGTTAGTATTTCCTTAATAATGGATTCTAACAATTTCCGACCAACAGAAGCCAAATTAAATGGTCTATAGTTCCTATTTTCTGCCTCCTCCCTTCCTCCACAGTTTGTGTCTTTCTTTTGATAGAATTTCTAAATTTTCTGAGTTACTCTTTTTAATTATTTTCACAACAGAAAATGGTTTTCTTTGGTTATGACACTCATTTATAAATACTTTGGGAGAGTAAATATTTGCAATGCACCCACGTACAGAGAAGTTTGTTATAACTATCCTATAATTTTCATTTCCTAATCTAAGTGGGAAAATGTCAATAGTAGCACGTGTCATGTACTGTTGAATTAGCTTCCTATTTTGTATCAAATAATCCTTGCTAGAGAGTGTGCCTGTTTGCAAATCTGGGAAAGATAGGGTTGATTTCTGCTATGAAGCTACCCATGGTGAAACAGCCTGCTCATATTTATTTTGTAGACTCAAGCATAGAGAATGCACTGGTGGGTGTCTGCTTGTAGATCTTTATCCTTTGTATGAGTGATTTTACAAGACTATGACAGGAAAGAGGGGAAAAAATGTTTGAATGAAGGAAATGTTACTTATATTAGCAAAAAGTATTAGTTGCTACTTAAGATGTGTTTCATTCATTTATGAGATGTGTATTTCATTGACAAATCATCACTAATTGTCATTTCCCAAATGCCTTTTTGCCTGTTGGTTAGAAAATAATGGTGAGCAGCCTTCTTGAACTGGTGTTGTCCTTATGGTATAGGAGAAAGTGGGGTCTGCAGATGCTGGAGATCAGAGCTGGAAATGTGTTGCTGGAAAAGCGCAGCAGGTCAGGCAGCATCCAGGGAACAGGAGAATCGACGTTTCGGGCATAAGCCTTCCTGAAGAAGGGCTTATGCTTCTTCAGGAAGGCTTATGCCCGAAACGTCGATTCTCCTGTTCCCTGGATGCTGCCTGACCTGCTGCGCTTTTCCAGCAACACATTTCCAGCTTATGGTATAGGTCCAAGGCCAGTGCTATAACTAGGGATTCCAGAAATTTAACCAAGTGACAATGAAGGAAAAGTGACCCATTTCTAAATCAGGAATATGTTTGACATGGAGGTTGTAATCTTCCCATATACCTATTGCCCATGATCTTGACAATAGTTTCGGTTTGTAAGGTGGTGTTGAAAAAACCCTTGGCTTCAGTTGCTTCAGTGTGTCTTGTAAGCTATTCATATTGTAACCACATTAAGCTGGTGGTGCATGTGGTGACGATTAGGCAGACTGCTTTGGTCTGAATGATGTGAAGCATCTTGCATGTTTAAAGTGTCACTCATCCAGGCAAATGGAGTTTACTCCATTATGTTCCTGACTTGTAAATTGTAATTGTTGGAAAATATTTGAAGAGTTAGAAGGTGAGCCAGTTTGCACAGGATTCCAAGCCTTTGATCAACTCAGAGAATTGTGTTTAGGTACTTGATACAGTTTATTTTCTGCTCAATGGTTACCCCATCAGAAATTTCATAGTGGAGGATTTAGTGATAGTAATGCCAATGACCTGTCATGAGAAGGCAGTTAGATTCTCTCTTGTTTGATATGGTCATTTCTTGGGACTTGTGTGATAAAAATCTTAATTTACTTATTGATCCAATCAGGCATGTCATCAGGATGTTGCTACATATGGGTACAGACTGCTTTTTCTGAAGAATTGCAAATAGAACTACAAACTGTACAATCATCAGCAAATAACTCTATCTGATTTTAAGATGGAGAGATAATTGAGGCAGCAACAGAAGTTATTTGAATCTAAGAAAAGAACCTGAGGATGTCCCGGAACTGAGATGATTGGGCTCTAACAACACTGGAACAGGAGTAGGACACACAGCCTGTTGAATCTGCTCTGTCACTTAAAATGATCTTGACTGTTCGAATGCCTTTTATCTGCACTATCCCCATTACCTTATGCTATTAATAATCAAACATTTATCAATGACTACTTCAAATATATTTGAAGATTGAGTTTCCATTGCCCACTGACACAAGTTACATGCTTCTCTCATTTCCTGATGTATTACCATGCCCCCTCATTATCACTACGATTTGGTGGTATAAATACTCCCAACCAATGTCTGCTGCTTTTGTTATTCCTTCATTCTCCCGAAAACCACATTGTCCTTCTAATCTGAGATTTTTCTTTATGAAGGGGTTTGACAGGTAAATGCTGAGAGGATGTTCCCCCTAATGAGAGAGTCCAAGACCTGAGAGCATAGTCTCAGAATAAAGGGGGACCAATTTAAGAGATTGGGATGAGGAATTTCTTCTTTTAGGGTTGAATCTCCTGGAACTGTTTTTTTTTTACAGAGAGCAGTTGGGCCAGAATCTTTGTGTATGTTTAAGGCTGAGATAGATTGATTCTTGATTAATAGGGGAATCAGGATTATGGGGGAAAAGGGCAGGAAAGTGAATGTGAAGAATTTCTAACCAACCATGATCCTATTATATGGTGGAGCAGGCTCAAGGGGCCATATAACCTCCTCCTATTCCTGTTTATTAAGATCTCAATGTACTGATCCAACTTTGCTTTATTAAGGCAACTCCACTTCTTCAGTTTCCCAGTTTCTTATAGTAGGGTCACAAAGGTGAAAAATGACCCACATATGTGTGAATTAAATATTTTCATTCTGGGCATGGAGATGCTTCAGTGTTGTAGGAAAAGGAGCAGGGTCTTGTATCTGATAACTATCCAGTGAATGTCACCTGGAAAAATGCTTCTGTAGTTGTTAGCTGATGAAAGGATCAAGTTTGTCTGTGATTTAATTGAACTTTAGTTGAACTTCTGAAGATAAAGCCTGCTTGGAACTCCAATTTTGGGTGTTTTTAGCCATCATACAAATGATATCTCCTTAATACATTGTCTCATTAAGAGATAATGGACTCTCTCATTAGGAGGAACATCCTCTCAGCAATTACTTGTCAAGCCCCTTCATAAAGAAAAAACCCAGATTAGAAGGACAATGTGGTTTTGGGGAGAATGAAGGAATAGCGAAAGCAGCAGACATTGGTTGGGAGTTATTTATAGGCCATCAAATCGTAGTAGTTGTTTATTCTTCTCTCATTATTTAGCAAAACATTGTGTGACCTTGATGGTAAATGCTAGCACCCTTTATTTAACCCATTTTTCTAATCACCCTCTTCAGAAATGTTATTACACACCTCTGGAGTAGGTGGGACTTGAATCGGGGTCTGTCAGTCCAGAGGTACGAATCTCGCCACTGCACCATAAGAGTCCCTCAAGGCCCTTCATTTTGTGAGGAGGTGGTCAAATCACCTTTAATCTATTTATTATGAGTTACTTTACCTTGGGAAATAAAGATCACTTGTTCTTCTGCTTCTGCGAAGAAGGTTAACTCAATGCACAATAGAAATCAAACCTGGAGAATACTGGGGTTGGGAAATTTCAATATCTTTTTTTAATTCCATAACCGATTGGCAACATGAGCAATACAGAATGAGAACTTGCTTAAAAATTTATATTCCACAAGAGAGCAAAGGGAATCATTTCTGCTAAATTGATAGCTCGTGCCTGGATGGTTTACCTGACCAGTCCTGAATGAATCACTCTGTGGTTGCAAAATCCAGAAGTGTAAGTAAAATATTTCTTGTGATCTGGGCTGGAACCTTGCATGTGTTAGCCATCAACGTCTCAAGGCTGATTAAGTAACATTGCAGTTCTATGGCCTCATTCAAAAATTCTGTGGATGCTAGAAACCTGAAATTAACAAAAACAGAGGTAACATTTCAGGTTGATTAGCCTTTTGATCAGCAATCTAAAATGTTGTCTGTTTCTTCCTGGATGTTGCCTGATCTGCTGAATATTTCCTGCATGATGTAGCGTTAGATTCTCATTGTAAAATGCTCTATTGCACAGTCACTAAAATATACTCAACAATACATTTGAAGAGAACAAGTAACTTATTCATTAAGAGCTCACTCAAGTAAAATGACAATCCCTGCAACTTGTCCCATGGCCCAGAACAGTAATCCCTTCTGTTGTATGATTCTCTTTAGGTACCTATTTTCTGATTTTTAAATGCTACTCTTTCAGAAGGAAAAAAGAAACTAAGTTATAAGAGCATCTACTGGAAAACTAATAGGATTTTTTTGAATGGACTATTGTTTGACCATCAGAGAAGATTGCAATGATCATTCTTCTGTCTGGTGACCCATAACTCAGTAAGGGACTGTTTTGGAACATTTGTGTCTTTTACGCAACTCTTGCTTCAAAAGATTTTTTAACATAGCTCATGACCCAGCCCTTTTTAGAACGAAAGAAACAACCAATAAATTGTGAATGACCAGTTGATACTAAAACCTAGATAAGTTTTTAAAACTTGAGTGACTATGATGATATGCTAACATTGTAGAACACCGTCAAGGTTGAAAGATTTGATGAAAGTCAAAGCAAATTAATTGGAAATTAATTGGTTTGGAATGCCAGACTTGAAGATTATGGGCAATAAGAGATAACACTGAGGAAGACCCAAATATCAAATCACTTTGACTGATTGGAATGAAGTCAAGAATGCACCATTGCTGTTGATTTGGTTGACCACTATCTGCCCAATGTGTTGAGGTAATTGTGGCCATTATAACCATCACGTTCTTAGTGTGTGTTGGCTGAGATATGAGGTAAGTAATGTACACTACTGGCTTTCCATAAGATCAGTGAAGAAACAAAATAACGTTTTTTTTTACAAAACAAAAACAAGAAGGAACTCTAGTTAGCAATAGCAATGTGTTCCATTAATTGTTCAAGTTATGGAGCTACAGATAACAGGCACTAAAGTGTCCCCACAATTGAAACAATTGAACATACCTTTGAGTCAAAACAAGCCAAACAGTGGTTAAGCATTATGCTTAGCAGCTTCCATCAATGTGAACAACAGAGATAATATAGGTACTTAACACAAACAGGTTAAAATGTAAAATGGGAATTAAATCTAGGTGAACATAGAAAGATTTTGAGGGCCATTACTTTTCAAGTTGGAAATATGGGTTTTTGGGTACTTTTCAGTATCTCATTGGCAGTTATGGTTTTAATGTCTTGGAAATGTCCAAGCCACTGAAACAAGTGCCTTAACTTAGTAATGAATTATTGCAGTTGGAAGACTCACATTGATGAGAACCATATCTTTTGTTTTGCTTTCTTAGTTGTGTTAGGTTTCTTTGGAGGGTTTCTCATCCTGAAGTCTTGAGTTTTCTTGTCATATTTTACCAAAACTTGCCTCATTAACTATCTGCCCCACCACCTATGGTATCCAATTCTAGCCCCACTTTGTATGACATCACCAGAAGAACCCACCATTCCATTGATATCTGGAATCGACCAGCATTATTGGTGCTAGCACTGTCTTTAAAAGCTTGTTATTCACCTGGACAAACACAGCCAGTCTGGAACTGCCCTGCATAGTTCCCAATGTTTTGTTCCAGGTATTGCAGAACAAGTGAAATTGGTGCTTCTTTTTGTCAGTAGAGACTTGGAGTTCATGATGGATTGGGCTGTGGACAGGTGGGATGTCCACTTTCCCCAGGACTATATAATTTCAACCTGGTCCATGTTTGTCATCCTGGTCAGTGCAGTTTTTGTCATCCGAAGGCAAGAACGGTGCTATAGGAAGGAGGTTAATAGCCTTCTCAACTCTGTCAACTTAAATGACACCATCTTCTCTGTCATAACTCCCTTTCATTCTATATCTGCAAATGCATCTAACAAATACTCGTGTTTTACTCCTCTCACTATTGACTACAATGTCTTTCCTTACTCACTGGCACCGACCCCAAACACCAATAGCATCTTCTTCCTGACCTCTCCGCCCCCACCCCAGTCTGACCTATCACCCTCACCTTGACCTCTTTCCATCTATCACATTTCCGACGCCCCTCCCCCAAGTCCCTCCTCCCTACCTTTTATCTTAGGCTGCTGGACAAACTTTCCTCATTCCTGAAGAAGGGCTTATGCCCGAAACATCAATTCTCCTGTTCCCTGGATGCTGCCTGACCTGCTGCGCTTTTCCAGCAACACATTTTCAGCTCTGATCTCCAGCATCTGCAGACCTCACTTTCTCCTCACCAATAGCACTAACCTTATATGCTCTCTGTACTCACTCAGGAAACCTCCCCACCTGCACCAAAAGTAATCTCTGTGCCAATCTACTTTCACCTCCCTCATATCTGCCTCCCTTTCATTCCTGGAGGGAAGCAGCTCACAATAGGGAAAAAGAATTCATGATGGGTGCTGGGCTGGTGGACATTCTGTTCCTCACCATTTATGTATAGAGCTTCCTGATTCTGACCACGTTGAGTGGCTGACTGACTATTTCCAAGCCTCTGGACGTGTAGCTGAAGGCTGCCATTGATTTACTATGCTGGAACCTCTTGAGCATAGGCTATCTGTCTTTACTTGACTGAGGACTTTTGACACCAATGACAAGCTGTGTTTCTAATAAATGGCCAGGCAAGAATTAAGAAATATAAGACCGTATGACATTGGACTGGATGTAAGCCATTCAGCCCATTGAGTCTGTTTTGCACATTAAATCATAGCTGATCTGATAACCCTCCACTCCTTCATCCTGCATTTTCCCTCTAATGCTTGATTCCCTTACTATTGAAAATTCTGTGTGTCTCAGCCTTGCATATACTTAAAGACCCAGCCTCAACAGCTCTCTACAATAAACAATTCCATAGATTCACTACTCTGAGAAAATAAATTTCGCCTCATCTGTTAAATGGGTGACTCCTTATGAGCCTGGCATCTGTGTCTGAGGGGGGTAAAGTATAAAAAGACAATACTGTGAGGAATACTGTGAGCATCCAGGTAGGCTTGGAATAGTGAGTACAACGATATCAAATGAATTGGCTGGAGATGCAGTCTTGTTCAGTTCATCAGCTTAGCGTGTGTCCTTGCAGCAGTATTACAATGATTCCCAGTGTAGCATTGAAGTGCAGAAACAGCTTGTAAGTGGACCAGTGATGTACCACGAGGGTTCTTAAAAGCAGGCATGTTGGATGCCAATGTTCAGTGATGTGGGTTGTGTTTGGCTAGTGCTCATGGAGCTTGCAGTGAAATTTTAGTAACTGGTATACCATATAGAGTTCCTTCAGAATAATCAGCTGATGTCACCAGGCACATGCTCTGACTTCCATGTTGAGAGTTTTCAATATCTTGCTTATTTGTCACCTTTGGGATGGATAGGAAACTATTAATGAGGTGAGTTGGACCATGAACAAGATGCTTAACAATCAACAATTTCCTTTAACTGACAGTTGACTACTGCCACTCAAAAAGATTATTTCACCGCTCAGCCTAAAAGATGCAGCTGGTTTCTCCCAATGTCAAGATCGGCCTCACTGGATTTCATGTGTGATCCTGCAATGAACGTTGACACAACCCACATCCTTGTAAGATTCCAACCATAGAATGATTTTAAAAACAGCTATGGTCATTAATAACGCAGGTTTATAAGTCATGAGTTGCAATATCCAATGTGTCATTAATGACACTTTTGAGGAAGCTCTACAGTTCCTAGATAATATCTAGCTATTGGGTGATCTACATCCCTTGTTTAAGTACACAATAACATTTTAGAGCTATATATGGAGGAAATACAGCGAATAGGCAATTTAACTTCCCAGCTAAAAGCTTAAGCCTTATTTATTTTATCAGTATGATTATGTCAATGAAGCACACAAAATCATTCACATACACATTGTCAATTAGGTTGTAAGTACCCGAATGCAACAACATGTCGATTACATTAGTAAGTAAGTTATTTGAACCCAGTTACTGTTGATTCTATTTTGTTTCATGTTGCTGGCTCCATGGTCTGCCTTTGCTGTGTGAATATCCAAGGTCCCAGCAGACAGTGATTATAATTGCCTCTCTGTTTGAACTACAATAAGAGATGAATGGCCAGAGTTTTATGTGTAAAGACTCAGAAGTGCATAGGTCACATGTAAGCAGCTAATTGTGAGACTTAGCATTCCAATATGTCATGTGTAATACATTGGATTCTATTATATAGTCAAGACTGAAAAATGACTTCAATGCTGTTGAACTGACAGTATCTGATACTTTGTGATTGAGATTTGAAAACTAATTGTTCACAACAAAATGCCTAATGTCTGAATTGCATTGATGTTTTTGCTGTGTAGCTTAAAAATATTGTTAGCAATATTACCTTTCTTTGTCTGTTTGTCTGTTTGTTCCTTTGTCAATTATATTAATAGTACAAACATTAACCTGTTTAAGTAGTTGCTTGGGCAGGAAGTTAGATTATCATTTGTTAATGAAAAGATTTGAAAATGCACAAGGAATGGCTTTTCCGAGCAAATTATCCCTTCTTTTTGTCATTACTTAAAAACAAATTAACAATTCCCTAATCTTCACATACAGGCAAGTGCAGTAAGCACCCAGAATTATGCATAACAGACTGTGGGGGAAGATTGGTGTGTGCTCACTAAGTAATTCAAGATTTTGTTTTGAACAATGCTGGAGAAAATGACTGGTTGGCGAGTGATTTAAATTATTTGAAAACCTTTTGTACTTTGTGCACATTTTTGTAAATGCCAAACTATTTGTTTTGTTGAAAGTACATTGTTCTTCCTACAGATGGGATTGATTCCCATTAACCTTATTGAACACAGGTTATTTTTCTTCTGTGACAATGAAAGGCAGTGGTTTTCCACCTTCAGAGTGCTAAAAAGACAGTTTTGCATTCAACTGTTAATAACAAAAATCTGTGCTTTTGGTTTTTTTGTGCTACCTCCTTCTGTCATAAGTGCACTGACTCCAAATGGCGTACAATACCACCTGTTTTTATGGGCTCCGATACATTGTTCAAGTGGCTGAGCCCAAATTTGTTTTTGTATGGCATGCAAACTTGTCTTTTTCAACAGGGAATGTTGGATAGCAATTGGAAGTGAGAATTTTGGCTGAATTTCTCCTAGCTAACCCAAGAGATTGGTGCCACTCTGGATAATAAGATGCCAAATGGGAATCAAACTGTAGATCTTCAGACATATATGGCACCGTTACATGCTACTTTTCTCTTTTGATTCCTTTGCAAAGTAACTTTAAACCTATGCATCCTATGAAGTGCTTTAACCTTGTGTTTGGATCTTGTATGGGCTTAATAATGTACTGAAGTTTCAACAAATGCCTTCAGTTGTGGTGTAAGGTCATTGGTTAAGCTCTTAGTTGAACAGCTTCAAAAAGGGGTGAATCGAATACAAATGGTCTGTCAGAAGCAAATGTATGGGAGGTAAGTTTATTTGTTTATTTGAAGGTCCAATCAGTCAAACATTCAGTGCCTTGAGTACCAATCAGTCTCTGAAACATTGCTTAGAGTTTTTTTTGTTAATTTGAGTATGTTAAGAAAATATCTCCAAACAATGTATTCATTTGCAACTAGTTTAAAGCCAGCGAGTTTTAGATTAGATTAGATTACTTACAGTGTGGAAACAGGCCCTTCGGCCCAACAGGTCCACACCGACCCGCCGAAGCGCAACCCACCCTGACCCATTTCCATACATTTACCCCTTCACCTAACACTATAGGCAATTTAGCGTGGCCAATCCACCTAACCTGCATATTTTTGGACTGTGGGAGGAAACCGGAACACCCAGAGGAAACCCATGCAGTCACGGGGAAAATGTACAAACTCCACACAGAGAGTCGCCTGAGGTGAGAATTGAACCCAGGTCTCTGGCGCTGTGAGGCAGCAGTGTTAACCACTGTGCCACCGTGCTGCCCATGTACAAAAAAGTTTGTTTTCAAATGTTTTTGAGAAGCTTCTAGATGTAAGTTTGCTCACTGAGCTGGAAAGCTTGTTTTCAGACATTTCATCACCATCAGTGAGTTTCCAGTGAAGCATTGGTGTTATGTCCTGCTTTCTATTTATGTAATTAGGTTTTCTTGGATTGGTGATGTTTCTTTCCTGTATTAGTGATGTCTTTTCCTGTATTGGTGATGTCATTTCCTGTTATTTTCTTCTGAGGGTGGCCGATGGGGTCCAAATCAATGTGTTTATTGACAGAGTTCCAGTTGGAATACCATGCTTCTAGGAATTCTTGTGCATGTTTCTGTTTGGCTTGTCCTAGGATGGATGTGTTGTTCCAGTCAATGTGTGAACATCAAGCCACAAAAAGGCATGACTCACTATCACTAGTATCCTTACATGCAGATGAGGAAGGACACCACTTTGACTGGGGCAACACATCCATCCTAGGACAAGTCAAACAGAGACATGCATGAGAATTCCGAGAAGCATGATATTCCAACTGGAACTCTGTCAACAAATACACCGATTTCAACCCCATCTACCACCATTTGCGAAAAAGACCAGGAAATGACATCACCAACCCAAAGAAACTTAAACACATAAATAGAAAGCAGGACACAAGACCAGTGCTTCATTGGAGGCTCACTGATGATGAAACCTAGTATGGTAATGAAACGTCTGAAAATTAACCTTCGAGTTCAGTGAGCAAACTTGCATCCAGTTTAAAGCCAATTATTCTAAACAAAACAATAAAATAAACATGTAGGAATTGCAATTTAATAGGATATTAATTTTCAGTTGATCTTGAATTACAAATGACTATGAAAGAACAAAAGCTTGTACTTATAAAGTTCCAGATATTTTCTAATCAGCTTGCTCAGAGATGTTAGGACACACCCTTTTATGACCCTTGATGTTATATATTGGGGTATATGATCAAGGCAGAGTAGGGGAGGGGCAAATAATCAAAGGATATACTTGAGAGGAATTTCAAGTTAGAGGGAATCCTAGAGAATGAGATTAAACTGTTGAAGGCATTAGAAACCAATCATCTACTGATGCATAGGGTGGTGGGGCACACAAAACACCAGAGTCAGAAGAAAGCATGGAGGGCAAATGTGGGAAAGTTAGTTAGAAGGCTGAAAAGAATTAGGCAACACCACAAAAATCTCATACTTGTTTTCAAAAACCGTTTAACTTGAGGCATGAGGAGTCAAAGATCAGGTCAGGAAAGGGCGAAGTGATATGTAAAGGGTCCTGGTTAGGACAAGACATGAGCTGGTTTACAAAAGGATGGGAGACAAGACACTAGCCTACAAAGGCTTGGATAATGACTTCAATTACATATAATTGGCCAAGGTGACATTAATTTCAAGGTAGAGGTAGGCAGACTTTATGATTTGTAGTAGAAGAGAAACTAAGCTCACAGTTGAAGAATACACTGAGATTCAGAACAAATTGACTCAAATTGCAGTGAGGAATGGAACTAATGGCAATTGTGGAGTTTTGGTAATGACTGATATCATGGGAAGTTTTGATAGCAATGTGTCACTGGAAGAAGCTGAGTCATTCATAACTTTTTTTTGTTCTTTGGATTGTGCTTATTATTGGCATTTCTCACCCATTGCGACTCACCCTTGAAATGATTAGCTTCCTTGACCATATCAGAAATTAGTTAAGAGACAGTTATATTGTTGTGGTTCTGGAGCAATGTGTAGGCCAGACTGGGTAAGGATAACAGATTTCTTCCTGAAAGCAAGCACTAATGAACCAGGTTTTATTTTACAAAAATTGGGACCATTCCTGAAATTAATATTCAAATCTGGATTCTGTAATCATTAGATTTAAATTGCACCAGTTGCCATGGACATTTAGTATAGCAGGAAAGTTAATTTTCCTTTTTCTCGATCCATGCCTGACCACCTCCAAAATATAAGAGCCCGCTCTCATCTTGCTCAGTTGTTTATGCACAACCTCAGATATTGATCATTCGCAGACTGTTCAACTGTAAGAGCTGTCTCTCATCTTGGTAGTCTTCGTCCAATATGGTTTCTCCATCATGCCTGCTTTAGCAGTGGAAGTCTGCATAATCTTTTCCTCCCCTAACTCTAAGGGCATTGAAGCTCATTGTTATACCATCACCACGACATGTGCCTGGGAAGTGCTTTAGTGAGAAGTAGCCGCACTCTGATTTCTTTTTCAAAGAAATATGACATTCTTGTGTGTTCCTGGCCCCATGCTTGTTTCCTCTGTCCTTTTTTTTGCTTGAGTTAAGGATACTTAGAATGTGCTCTCACCTCTTCCAAGATTGGATTCCCCATTTTAAATGGAGAATGAAAATTAGATTATTTCCCACATCCATTTTTATTTGGCATTCTGGGGGCTTCAGAAGCTCACTAAACGTATACCAGGTTTGAGGGATCATGGAGAAAATTCAGTCTACTGAGGATTCTGGAACATATTGAAAGACAACTATCAAGTTTTGTCAAGCATCCAAAAGTCCATATTAGGTATTGTATCATAAATATTTTTAATGGATTGATCATGCGTTCGGCCTTTTAATGGTAAACGGACCCTTAACATTGATGAGCTGCCTATTTGTTCACCCTGCTTAACACAACGTTCCCAAGTAGATAGTATCATTATGTCGTGAAAGATGTTACAAAATGTCCTGTGTACCATGATTTTAAGTGGCTCGGGCTGACTTTTAAAAAAGCAGTTTTGACACTTGGAAATATATAATTACCTGCTTTTATTATCAACTGATAGGGAAATATACATTTGATATTCTTGCTTTCCCAAAGGGAATTTATTAGAAAAACTGTGACTATTATCAATGCTTGGCTGACTTTCAAATGCTAATAGTTTCAGCACAGTAGCTGTTCTGATCAACAGAGGGTGAATGACAGATGGAAGAAGTTATAATAGATTGTGCTTATGATGTGGTTTCTGGTTTGTTGATACTGATTGATTGATTGTAGAAGGATTTCATTTTTTTTACATGGCAGGACACATTTTTTATTCAGTCTCAATAGTGTGGAGCAATGTCTATTTTTTCCCCGGACTGACTTTATTTCTTTCGAATTGATATTCCATGGAATTTGAGAATGCTACATTATGCATACTTGCTGAGTGGCTCCGGGGCATAGAGGGAGGTGAGGGGTTTGGATTCCCGTATGCTAAGCCGCTGTCATCAAGAGCTAAGGTGAGTTCTTCTCACCAACATCCCTCTCCCAACTAATGCCATTGCATGGCTTCCACTCTAGTTCACAACTCACGAAATTCTTTGTAAACCTAACCCTTTAATTTAAAAACAAAAATCACGTGTAAAGTCACAGCTGGGTTGGGGCTATAATTTGAGAGCTGTAAACCTAGATGAAGGTTTGAAAACTGAACATGTAAGTGTGATGTAAGTTTTCATTTTAAAATTTCCCAATCCTAAGTGACTCATTGCTACAACAGTCACCGCACTCATTCCTTGATCAACTAAGGGCACCAAACTTTGACATTTTTAAGAGATTGCATTTGAAATCGGGCAGAAGTTCAAAATTCTATGTGAGTTTGAAATGAAGAGGCTTTATCAAGACTGTCTTCCAAGGTTGTCTTTCCTATGAACCTTGACATTCTAAGCCCATCTACAAAGAAGGGTTGAAAGTCTTTTTTCTTCTCCCCGCAACAGCTATATGAGGAACATTTCATATGCTTACAAAGCTCAGTTGTGATCATTATGCAGTTTGAGATCAATGCTTTCGTCGTGTGATTCAAAGGTTCACTTTAGCAACTGAGCAAAATAAATTAAAGAGTTTTTGTGGTCAGCAGTGGTTGACACAACTTAGTGAGATAGTTGTAAAGAAAATATAAAATTGAACCCTTAAGTTTATTTCTAAACTGCCAGTAACATAATCATATATGAAGATTTTTTGTGTGCTCAGTGCAACAAAAACATAAATCAAACCTTTTACTTATAACTAGATCTTAAGTATATGAAATGTTTCCACTTGTGTTATTTGCTTAGGGATGGGGTGTTTAGATTAGATTAGATTAGATTACAGTGTGGAAACAGGCCCTTCGGCCCGACAAGTCCACACCGACCCGCCGAAGCGAAACCCACCCATACCCCTACATTTACCCCTTACCTAACACTACGGGCAATTTAGTATGGCCAATTCACCTGACCCTGCACATCTTTGGACTGTGGGAGGAAACCGGAGCACCCGGAGGAAACCCACGCAGACACGGGGAGAACGTGCAAACTCCACACAGTCAGTCGCCTGAGTCGGGAATTGAACCCAGGTCTCTGGCGCTGC
Source organism: Chiloscyllium plagiosum (assembly GCF_037043375.1). NCBI lineage: Eukaryota > Metazoa > Chordata > Chondrichthyes > Orectolobiformes > Hemiscylliidae > Chiloscyllium > Chiloscyllium plagiosum. The sequence continues at coordinate 63,113,716 of NW_028270149.1, forward strand.
GAGGCAGCAGTGCTAACCACTGTGCCACCGTGCCGCCCACCATGGTCCAATCTGCTTTTAACCTATGGCTTGGTTTGTCCCAGTCCCCTAAGTGTTGAATAGGTTGGGTGTTACTTACCTGCTCTTCTCTGTCAGCTGGATGGAGGTGTGGTAAAGTAGTTCTAACTGTCTTTTTTCATACCACATATTTTATTACAGTGTAGTATACGGTGCTGCTGCTTCTCTCGATCTCCATCTCAGACTTTTTCGTAAGTCTTATGTCATGGTATATCATTAGTTACACAGAGAAAAGGAGTTACCAGTGTAAATGCATGTACAAATTTACAGTGTAGGGTAAATGTAATATACTAAAGTGGAAGACTATACTAACTGTTTAATTGACCCCTGCCTATTATTACTGTAAATGGGTTGTGTAATTTAATGAGGAAATTGCACTTGTACAAATCATGTGAAATCATCTTCGGGAGTTAGATTCATTGCACTTTAATTTAAGAAAAGACTGCAAGAAGTAGAATTTATGAAGCACCATTAATGCAGTCAACATGTCAAGATGTTTTGCACAAAGATGTGCTTTTATTACACTGTCATTCAGCCAAATACTGGGCTGAATTATCCATTTGAAGTACTGCTTTCTCTCTATCTTTCTCTGCCTTTTTAAATCTCATTTGGTATTCCAACAGCCTCCTTGTTTATGGGAGATAGTTTACAGGAAAATCTTATTCTTTGGTAAACATTTAATGGAAAGTACTCATTCAACTCAGTAAACAACGCCCCCTCTGGAATATTTTAAACAATTCTGGGCATGATACTTCAGGAATGATATGAAAACTTTGCAGAAAGCACGTAAAGGCTTTTTTTTAAGAATGTTTCCAGGGATAAATGATTATATTGAGGTGGATTAACTGAGGAAGCTGAGGCCATGCTCTTTTGGAGCAGATGAAGCCAAGAGGAGATTAGTTGGGGATATTTAAAATCATGAGGGACTTGTTTAAAACAAATGAGTTTCCAATGGCTGAAGGGTGGGAACCAGAGAGCACATATTGAGGTGAGTGACAAAAGGTAGGGTGTGGAATTTAAATAGTGAGTGATAAGGATTTGGGATGCATTGTTTAGTAAAGTAATGGATATCCAATTCAATTAGTAATTGGATCAGTACTCACAGGAGAAATGGTGGAGATATGATAAAAGTGTTGAGGAGTAAATTAAATTGATCACTCTTGAAAAGACCTGGGACAGACGTAGTCAGCACAATGGCCAATTTCCTGTTCGATACTAGTTAGTATTTCAATAACATAACCATGTTTTCTGAAAAAAAAGTTTCCCTCTACTACCTGCCATCAGAGGCGATAGACTAATGGTACTATCACTGGACTATAGATCCAGAGAACCAGGTAATGTTCTGGGTTCCACGGGAGATAGTGAAATGTGAATGCAATAAAAATCAGGAATTAAGCGTCTAATGATGACAATTAATCCATTGTTGATTGTTGGAAAAACTCATCTGGTTCCTTAATATCACAGAGTCATAGGGTCATACAGCACGGAAACAGACCCTTCGGTCCAACTTGTCCATGCCAACCAGATATCCTAACTTAATGTAGTCCCATTTGCCAGCACCTGGCCCATATCCCTCTAAACCCTTTCTAGTCATGTACCCATCCAGATGCCTTGTAAATGTTGTAATTGTACAAGCCTCCACCACTTCCTTTGGCAGCTCATTCCAGACACACACCACCCTGCGTGAAAAAGTTGCCCGTTAAGTCCCTTTAAGATTTTTCCCCTCGCAACCTAAATTTATGCCCTCCAGTTCTGGAACCCCCCCCCCCCATGAACCCCAGGGAAAATCCCTTGTCTATTTACCCTATCCATGACCCTTATGATTGTACAAACTTCTTTAAGGTCATCCCTCAGCCTCTGACGCTCCAGGAGAAAACAGCCCCAGCCTATTCAGCCTCTCCCTGTAGCTCAAATCCTCCAAGCCTGTGAACATCCTTGTAAATCTTTTCTGAACTCTTTCAAGTTTCACAACATCCTTCCGATAGAATGGAGACTAGAATTGTCCGTAAACTTCCATAAGTGGACTAACCAATGTCCTGTACAGCCACGACATGACCTCCCAACTCCTATGCTCAATGCTCTGGCCAATAAAGGAAAGCATACCAAATGCCTTCTTCACTATCCTATTTACCTGCGACTCCACTTTCAAGACCAGAGGAACCTGCACTCCAGGGTCTTTTTTATTCAGCAACACTCCTCAGGACCTTACCATTCAATACTCTTGGTTACTTCTTCAAAAAACTCAATCAAGTTCATGAGACATGATTTCCCATGCAAAGGCCATGTTGACTGTACCTAGTCAGTCCTTGCCTTTACAAATACATGTCAATCCTGTCCCTCAGGATTCCCTCGAACAACTTGCTCAGCACTGCTGTCAGGCTCACCGGTCTATAGTTCCCTGGCTGTTCCTTACCTCCTTTCTTAAATAGTGGCACCTCATTAGCCTCCTTTAAGGAAGGAAATTGATCTGGCCGACATGTGACTCCTGACCCAAAGCAATGTGGATGACTCTTAACTGCCCCCTGGGCAATTAGGGATGGGGAAGAAATGCTGGCTCACCTAGTGACTCCCTCATACAATGAATACATTTTTTTAAAAATCTGTCAGTTAGAATGGGGAGCACAGCCATATTTCCCATTTCAGGATCAATGCATCCAATTTAATATTTCATCCATTACATCAGAGGCTGTGTAATAGATTAAAACAAAATTGGTAGAAGTTCCTGCCCCGATTCCAAACCAGTCATCCCTGCAAGTAAGTTGAGTTTATTGATGTTGGGTGCAGATAAGATTAGGCATGTTCGCGATTCTTCATCAGAGAAACCCACTTGATACCCAGTTCAGCCTCATGCATGGAGAACAACTCCTGCGGTGAGATTACTGTGCGGCAAAATAAAATACAAAGTAGATGCAGATCTGATTTGGTATTTATGCTGGCACGTGACCCTTGAAGCATGCGATCAGTAGAAAGCAGGCCTTGTGTCTTGTGATAAACTATAAGACCTATGTGAGCTTTTGGAACAGTAGACTGATTGGAAAAGGATGATTCCTTGAACTTTAATGTACTACTTAAAACAGGTCAATAACCATTAATGCAGTCCATATGAAATCGTTAGATCCAGACTTTGCAATTTGTTCTCTGTGACAAGCCTGAGACAATTCTGCAGAGTGGGACCCAGGGGATGTGGAGTTGTTGGAGTTAATGCTGCTCTTGGCTAAGCAAAACTGTAATATAGATGTTGAAGCCTGAACAGTTGAAGTTTCAACCTAATCTATGATGCTATGAGTGAGCCACTTACTATCATCAGACAGCATCAGGGCAACTCCACAAAGGAAGGAAAATGAAAGGTACATCTTAAAGTGACCGTCTTACCAAAGGCAGGAATTTAGCCCCAGGCACTTGCGTTACAAAATTGTGTATTGAAGAACATTGTGTGGATGCACTTTTCAGCTTCCAGGAAATTTCACTAGAAATGTTTGAATGCAACACATAGAGTTCTACATGTTCAAAACTGTATGAATATTATTGGTCCCGAAAGACTATCAACCCTAGGAGGGGTGAGTGGCTTTGAACTTATAACAAGAAGTTGGTTTCCATGCACTCTTTGACTATCTATTGTGCTGGTAATAATAGCAGCAACTGCTGATCACCCACCGCAAAAAGGAAACAAGACAATAAGGTTTCAACTCCCTGCCAAAGGAAGAATTCTGAAATCAGGATTATCAATGTAACACTATCTACAGTTCATGAACCACCTAGGGAGATTGATCCATATGTCTTCTAGCTTTCAATTCCTGTTTTGGAATTGTCTTATTCCTGAGGTAGTTAACATTCATGATTTTCATTCCATTGTTATTATTTCCAGTGTTGAAACTGGTGGCAAATTTGAGAGTATGCACATGCACTCTCAGTGCTTCTACGTCTCTCGCCTACCCCCACCCTCCACTAACTTCACCCTGACCCCATTCCCAACCTGCTATCAGTGAATTTGCTGAAGCTTCTGCTTTCACATTGTTAGGCCATGATTCTCTGATTTTTAATCTAGGTGTGGGGGCGAACATGTTCAATGGTGACTGCTTTGTTGCCCTACCACTCAAAGAACTTACTGAATCAATGTCATATCGGCTGTTTAAGACCTGAACATCAAAACATCTTGCTGAATTACAGACCTCTACTGTGGACTTCTGTCCTCCCTTCTAGATTTAAAGGCAGTCAGTTGAGGGCTAGTCTTGGGGTAAAGTCTTGAGAAAGTAAATTGTTGACCTCAGCTTCTTGCAGGTGTGTACCACAGCAGAAGGAGGCTGGTGATCAAGGAATCAGAAGTAATTGCAGGGGGTGGCTGTGGAAAGACAACACTCCCTCCCATCCCCCCATTGATACTCATTTCTTACCTGACTGGACTCAGATTTGGACAAACTGAGCCAATCCTCCAGCCCACTTCCCCAGTCAGGAAACCAATCTATTTGCTTATTTACTCAGAACGTTAGTAATTGGGCCACTGATGAGCTGAGTCCCTGAAATGGCCACTAATTGACCACTTAATGTCCTTGATTGCTGGTGAGTCAAGTAAATCCCCCAAAGGACCAACTCACCCAGCACTTAACTGCTGAGCTGGTGACGAAGGAGGGCAGTGTCTCTCCAGGGCCAACTCATCCAGTAATTTGACATTCTCATTATTTTCCTTGTCAGCCCTATAGAGGGTAAAATTTGGCCCTTGGACTCTCTTGAAAAATCCTTGAAAAAGCTACTGTCATGATGACCAATAGGAATGTCAAACTACAATGGATATTTTTAACTTTTCATTTAAAAATGTGTGGGTTTTTTTATGTTTGTGTGCGAAAAAGAATGGCTGCAGATGGAAAAAAAAAGTATTGTGGATGCAACTCCATGCTGTCTGGAAACGTCCTGTATGGGAATTATGAAATGTTGTTTGTGAAGCATATCAGGGAAATTTTAAACAAAGAGCAAGATGTAACAAGAAGAGATATTGAGCTGCCTGACTATCTCACCCTCTCAGCAGAAGGCCATTTCTTGCAAACATTATTTGTGTTTTCACCTTCTGGAAATACATAGAAAAGTAACAAAAATGAATGCAGCCTTTGCCTGTTTGTGCCAGTGAATGGAAGTTTGCGTGTATGAGCCTGGGTTTGCGCACTAGTATGCTGTGAAGGTCAAAGTTAAATAACCACACACTAATCACCCCTGTGTTGCGCAGAAAAGGACATCCTCAGAGTGCTGGAAGCCAGCAAACCAGTCCACAGGAAACAGGACAAGACTCACTTGCTCTGAGTACTGCTGACCACCCACCACAAAAAGGAAAGAAGACATTATGGTTTCAACTCCCTGCCAAAAGAAGAATCCTGAAATCAGTGGTTCCACTATCAATGTAACACTATCTACAGTTCATGAACCGCCTAGGGAGATTGATCCATATGTCTTCTAACTTTTATTTCCTGTTTTGGAATTGTCTTATCCCTGACCTGTGTATGTGTTACATTATTAAACCTTATTACATTTAGCAATGAATAAAATCTCATTTTGTTCGCTAACTCAAGAAGACCTGCTTAAATTGATATATTTTAATATGTAGACATTTGGCATGGCAATAGGCAAACACAAGAGAAGATTGTTTTTAATTTAACATATTTTCAATCAGACAAGGAGTTGTTTTAATAAAGGAGAAGAGCCAGTTAATACCTCCTCACCCAAGAGTTTGGCAATTTGGGGTAACCACATGGCAGTATTATTTGAAGAGCCTTGCTCAGGATCTGCTCATAACACTATTCTTTGCTAAATGAGGTATATCTCAGATCTTAACAGTTTCTGGACATTATATCTATGTCAGTGAGGATAATTAGCCTTAGACTTTGATTGTGGAATGTTATTATTTTCATTATGATAAAATCCTTGTTTTACCATTTATTTTATATTATTTTTGGAATTTCTATCGAAATCCAACCATTTATTTCATTACCAGAAAATTTAGAGGTGATGAATAACATGTTTCTAACTTCTAACTTGCTGCTTATGTGAATGCATAAGGGTGATTGGCTAATCATTCTGCTTGCTTCCGTCACTGCCGCTGCATGCCTGCAGTTCCTAGTACCCCCCAAAGTAACAAACTCCACACCATAAGCATTGATAGATCTTTGTGGGCATCTTTTATACAGGTCAGTGGTGAGCATTATTATTTTCCTGCTGCTGGAACATCTAGTCAGTTTTGTTAATGCAAATTGCTATACTGGAGCTCTTCCAATATGAAATGGCAACGAAAATTTTGAAGAGGTTGACAGAACTGGAATTCCCAGCTAATCCCTCAACAACTTAAAAAAAATTAGTAGGTTTTCATTTTGATGTGGGCTCCATTTCCATTTGCTGTGTTACAGCTTGGATCAAGGATCCAAGCTCCCAGTTTTAACTCATCCTTTTTTCATGTGCTAATCGGTCTGTTGGGTATTTTTGACATTATATGACTTTTCAATCTTGTACATTTTCATTATTTCAAGCAAAGTAGAATTGGCTATCCATTCTAAAGAAATCTAAATTCTACTATAGATTAATGCTGACGGTGTCCCATGTTTTCCAGCATACAAATAGCTTTAAGTCATGCGTACGCTTTTGGTACACAGGATGTTTTGTAGGTGCAAGATAATATTACCTAGAGAGGTCGACAACCTTTCTATTAATATCAATATAAATGCTTAGATCAGTGAGAAGTGAAAGCTTGACCAAGTGAACCTATAGGATATTAATTGCTACCATTTCTTTGGGCAAGTGACACTGAGGTTTGGGATAGTTGGTCTTTACGTTTATCTTTAAGGAGCTTATTGTGCAATTAGACACAAAAATATGTCCAAAGAGGAAGTAAAATGGAAGATGGCTCCTAAAAGTGATCATTGAGCCCAAAACAGAATTTTCAGCAAGAAAAATGAGTGAGTGTTGTGAGCTTTAAAACAAAGATTGTTTGTACTTTTCCATGTTAAATTAATCCCCCATGGAGGGTCCAGATCTATTTGCTTCAATGATATTCCACATGAATCATTCTCAAAAGATGAAAGAGTCTAATTTGGAGGCAAGCAGACCAGCACAAAACATTTGTGTGTATATATACAAAGTTCAGAAGGGGTACTCTACCCTTTGTGAATTTAGCCAAACAGAAAGAGATGAAAGTCTCTGTTATGTGATATCTTCTAAGGGTCTTACATGAAATGAAATATAGTAGTTAAAGGTCTCAATGGAAACAAAACCTGTCAGTTTCTGTGAGTTTAGGTATGTGTTTACATGTGTGGGCGGTCAACAGGAAAATGATGAAGGGAATCAAGAAATCTCAAAACAGAAAGTGACTACATTTGTAGTTACTGGCAAAGAAATGTTCCCTCCACAATAATACTGGAACCTTGTTGAGCAATAGGTATAGTAAGCCCCGAGGACTTACAATAGAGGGAGCATAGAGGAAGCATCAGCCCCACAGTAAATGTGTGCAGTTACTATTGAGCTTTGTGTTTCAGGTATATGAATTTGGAAGTGGCCAAATATAACAATGTCTTAGTATTTGGTATGCATTACTTTTTTTCTTTTAGTAACAACATGTTAGAGGAGAGAAGCTGACCTTTTTCATATTGGCCTCATAAACTCATTATAAGAGTACTAGATTTTGTCTTTCTTGGATGTGATAACACGGCATTTAAAAAATCATATGATTATAAAATGTGTTGTGCTTATTCATTAATGGAATGTGGACATCACTGGCTAATTTATTGCCGTGCCTGATTGCCTTTGAGAAGGTGGTGGTGAGCTGCCTTGACCTGCTGCAGCCATTGAGGATTTTATGAGAGGGATATCGTGATTGGCAAATCTGTTAAATGTTTCTTGAGGATGCATCCCATACAGATGGATAATGTGGGTGCTATTGGGTAGTTTTGCTGAAGACATGTCATAGAGTGTTACACACAAACTGAGCTGATTGCACAAAATTATGTTTCACAGGATTGGCATTAATATTTTAGTAAAGGCAATATTCTGTTTCTGCGGGCAATTTGAAACATCTATACAGAACTCCAGTGAAACTCAGCAGCCTCTGTGGAGAGAGAAACTGAGTTAACACTTTATGCCCGATATGACTCTTTAAGTGATATTTTAGCATGGTTTAAGGATTGGTTAATAGTTTTTAAAAAACCAAAAGAACTGGTCATTATCATGTCAGGTTGTTATCAGTGGAGTATTGTAAAGATCTGTATTTGGGCCTCCACTATCTTCAAGCTAAAGAATGGCTTGGACAAGTAGACCAAGTTTATTTGTGATAGCATGTTAGGTGGAAAAGTAAGAAAGAATGAGCCTGATAAACCATTTAGACAAGTTGTTTGGCACTCAATGTTCTTTCACCCACCAGTCTCCCCTGTTGCTACTGAGGGGAAACCTGATCAAAATAACTGGCAAATTTTACCCTTTGTTATGATTTCAAAATCCTGCTTGCCAGAGGTGATTACCAACACCCTGTTGCCTGAAACAACATGGTGAGCAAAGACTGCTTCCAGCAACTCTGTAGTCATTTCATCTGGGATTGTTGATAGATTCTCAAACTTGGATGAGTGAAGTTAGATTACTGTGGCAGGCACTTGGTGCCTGACTATGGCCACGTAGGCCTTTTGGCAAAATATCTTCTTCTTCTTTGGCAGTCCCTTGGGGTTGGGGATGACTTTCTTCTAGTCTGAGGTTGGGGTGTGTATGTGGGTGGGATGGTGGTGGCTAAATAGTCCAATTCTGAAGCTGCTGACTCTGCCACAGCGGGGGCAGGAATTGTGTTTTGAGACAGGTGGGTTGGATGCTCTGGATTCTGCACACTATGTCCGCTAGTTCCACTTGAAGAAGCTCTAAGTGTTTGGCACCTTTACAGGTGCTTCTTCTTCAGGTTATATGTTCAAGGGCAAGAGATTCCCACATGTCTGCAGGGATGTTGTAGTTGGTTAGGGAGGCTTTCAGAGCTTCCTTGTAGTGTTTCCTTGCCCTTGTAGTGATTATTTACCATTGTGGAGCTGGAAGTAGAACACCGATTTACAGAACCTTGTGTAGGTCATGTGGACGATGTGGCCTGACTATTGTGGTTGGCCATACATAACTGATGCCTCAATACTGAGGATATTGGCCTGGGAGAGGGCACTTATGTTGGTATGCTTATCCTGCCAGTGAATTTTCAGGATTTTACAAAGATAGTATTTGTGATTATACTCCACGTGTCTGCTGTACATCGTCCATTGTCTGATCCACACAGGAAGTTGGAACATGTCAGGGTTTATTTGGAGGCACAGAGAGACTATGCAACTTGACTAATACCTGACCAATTACTAAATTTCAGGGGTAATTAGAGCCAACTGAGACTTCAACTAACCTATTTAATATCCTATTGCAAATTAACACATTTCTCACGTCGTGACATTTTCATACCTCTGACTTCATTGCAGGATGTTTTCCTGCCACTAGGAGACTGACACATGACTTTCCCATGATTTAAAATGGGGTCAGGTGCTTTTTTTGCCATCATGAGAGCTCAAATCTACAATATAAAATTTGTCACAATTATGGTAATCATGACACTAACATAGAATTTCCGAAAAAACCTACCAAATTCATAAGTGTTCAGACCCGCAACACCACTTTAACTGCCATCAGAAATGAGCTTGAAAACCATTCAGTTCAAGACCAGTTAATGATGGGCAAATTTCCCAGCCAGCAATACCAGGTCCCACGGAAAGATCAAGGGGGGATGAAAAGAATATGACATATGGATATAATGTGTAGAAATCTGATGTTATCCACTTTCTTGAGAATATTAGAAAAGCAAAACATTTTTTGAAATGATGAGAGAATGGGAATTGTTAATTGTCAGAGGGATCTGGGTGATGTTGCACACAAATCACAAAGTTAGCTTGCAGGTTTGGAAAGCGAATGGAACATTATCCTTTTTACAAAGATTGGAGTATAACAGCAAGGTCTGAAATTGATCAGGACCTCAGTGAGACAAGAACTGACATACAGTTTTAGTGGCCTTGCCTATATATATGACTTGCTTTATACAGAGTGTGACAAAGGTTCCAAGACTGATTCTTCAGATGACAGGATGAGGGAGACTCTACATAGCAGGTCTGTGTTCTCAGGAGTTTAGAAGAATTCTTAAGGGGCTTAACCGGGTAAGTGCTGGGAGAATGTTGCTCCTGGTTTGGAATCAAGGGCAGTCACAGAATATGGTGTTACCCACCTAGGAGTTAAATAAATAGAAATCACAAAGCTTTGTGAGCCTTTAGAATTGTCTAGTCTGGAGACTATGCTGCTTTACAGATCTTTCTGCTATAATGTGCATTTTGTCAGCGTGAATTGGCTATATTGGCCAGTTGACGAATTCTGGACATCGTTTGGCTAATCTGAACTTTCTACTGAGTGGGTATAGTAATTTTCTACAGTGCGATCTTCAACAGTACGATTTTCTATAGCGTTTTTCCATAGCTCGATTTTCTAGAGGAACAGAATTGTTGCGTTATAGCAGAACGACCTGTAGTCATTGAGTATATTCACATTTTGGGGACTAATAAAATGAAGTAAGTAGGGATGGTGTCAGAGGTAGAAGATCAAATTGAATGGCAAAACAGGCCCAAGAGTCCTAACGCTATATTGCAATTGCCATGTTGTATGCTGTTCAGTTCTGTGACAGCAAGATTGTTATCACCTTAAAACTGCAGTCTGTCTATTGTTAAACAGCAACTACTGGACTACAAGTACAAAAGATGATAAAGGTGTGCATCGGGGTGAAAGAGTCTCTAGCATGTCCAGTTTCTTCAGAATGAGGGTCACATCAACATTATATATTTTCAACTCTTTATTCCCTTCAGAAATTGTGTCTGTCAATTGGATTTCTCCTCAGCACACACTGAATGTTTTTGCTCCTTGCTGGCCATTAAACTTAAATTGCCCATTAATCATGTGTGAACCTGGGCGACAGCTGTCAACAGACTATTGATGGTGGCTACATGACTGTTCTTATTCAATCTGCAGACATGTTCACTTTCCATTGATGACACTGGATAGTGATCACCAGCTGGTTGTTTTTGCATTTCTTGCCTAAACCCAGAGGATACTGAGGTTGACAATGTTCATTCTGGCTATCCCGGTTTAGGTCAGGAAACATGGTACAGATTAAAGACTAAATTAGATATAGCATGATCCATGGAGCTTAGCTATTTGTGAATGAACTCAGTAAACCATCAATCAAATTGTACCTCTCTCTTCACTTACGATCCCAACTGCTGTTACTACTGGACAAGTTAGATCACAGAATGAAATCTGACTTGATTGTCATCTTTTGTTGTTTTATTACTTAACATTGTGCTGCTTCACAGAAACATATGTATTCTAGATTGTGGATTTAGTTTAACAATAAAGTAGAAGCTTAAAATGCAAAATGAATTAAAATAAAATAGAACAAGCCAAATTAGCTACATATAATACAGGTTTTAAAGGAGTTCAAACACCTAGTGAAATAAAATTTAATTTACTAGCCAATGCCATCACTTTACAGACCATCAAAATTCAGAGAAATTTACTTTCTTGATCAAAACTGTAGGTTGTCTAAATTTTTTTTCCCAGTTTCAGACCTTTAACCTGTGAAGCCTTTTTCTTTAACTCTCACAACTGAGTTCCTTACACAAAGGCAACATTCCCTTGACTGCTCTGAACAAATGCCTTCTTAGGAGAAACTTTTTTTTATCTGACTTCAATCGGATCTCCTTCAAATTGAACCATAAGATATTCTCATGTCTAGGCTTTTTTATAAGCTAAATAAATCCTTGCTTATTCTAAATTCAAAAGCAAACTAGCGCATTTCAACATTTTACAAAAAGAAACAAAAAAGCAGATACTGGAAGTCAGAAACATAAGCAGACATTTTTGGGAAAACTCAGCAAATCTGGCAGCATCTGTGGAGAGAAAGCAGAGTTAACGTTTCGGGTACAGTGACCCATCTTCTAAACTGCCAGTGGAGTTATTAAACATAATTATCACTCGAGAAAAAAGACACAAGGAAAGCTAATGGGGTCAAAGGCCAATAGGTTCCCTGGATCTGACTGGTGCATTCTAGGATTTTTTAGGAATTGGATGTGGATGCACTGGTAGTCATCTTCCAAGAATCCTTAGATTTTAATGAAGTCCCAGATGATTGGAAAGCTGCCAATGTATCACCCTTATTCAAAAAGGAAGACAAAAACAGCTAACAATAGCTCAATTAGAGCTGTCATTAAGAAAATGTTAGTCCAAAACAAAAGATGTAATCGAGCATTAGAAATAAAATTGAACAAGAAAACATTCATAAAAGTTGAAATTGTGCCTGACAAATATGTAAAAATTCTTTGAAGATGTACCGTGCAAAATAAATGGAGGGAACCACATGAGGTAATATATTTTGGATTTCCAAAAGGATTTCAATAAGGTTCAGCAAAATTAGCGATATAATCAGACCCATGTGTTGGGGGTAGTATATTACCATGGATAGAGAATTGACTAACCAATAGAAGACAGAGTCGGAATAGAGAAGGCATATTAAGATGACAGCCTCTAATTAGTGGAGTGTGGAGGATTAGTGCTTGGGCTATAATTATTACAATATATTTTAATGACATGAATAATGGAAGTGAAATGTATTATCACTAGATTTATGGATGACATAAAAATTGATGGGAAGGCAAATAGTGAAAATGACAAGTATTCTGCAGAAGGATACAGACAGATTAACTGAGTGGCAAAAACTTCATAGAACATAATGTTGTAAAATGTAAGCTCGGCAGGAAGATTTGAAAAGCTTAGTTTATCTAAATGGGAAAATCTGCTGCACAGAGAGGTTAAGGGATTGTTGTCCATGAAACACAAAGACTGAGCAGGTAATAGGAAGGCAAATGGACATTTGGCTGTTATTTAAAAAAAAATATTAAAATAAGTAAGTCTTGCCAAAATTATACAAGGCATTATACTGGAATACTCTGCACAGTTTTGTTCCCCTTATCCAATGGAAAATATACTGTCATTGGAGGCAGTCCAGAGAAGGATCAAGGTTGATTCTGGGTGTGGAGGGATTTTCTTATGGTGAGAGTTTGTGTAAGTAGGGCTTGTGTTCAGAGTTTAGAAGAATGAGAGATAACCTTATTGAAACATACAACATATTTAGGAGGTGTGACAGGTTGGATGCAGAGAGGTTATTTCTCCTTTTGGGAGAGTCTAGGACTAGAGGGCATAATCTCAGAGTAATGGGGCTATCCATATAAGAAATTTATGAGAAGTAATTCCTTTAGTGAGTAGTGAATCTGTGGAATTCTTTACTGTAGAGGATAGTCAAGCCTTGGTCTTTAAGTATATACAAGGGATTGAGGGTTTCGGGGTTAAGACAGGAACTTGGAGTTGAGCATTATCAGATTAGCTTTGAGCTCATTGAGTGATGGAGCAGACTCAATGATTGGTTCTTTAGACTTGCCTTGGGATGTAAAAATCAGGTGATTTAAGAGGCCATTTTAGCATTTGGATAGGTGGTGAGGTGTTGGTGGATGTTGTGCTCTTGTCATAGTTTCAGAGGTGGAAAGAGGTGTGGAGAGAAAACAAGGACGAGAGAGGCCCAGACCTTTCTTGTGACTCAGAAAGAGAACTGCTCCTAACCCCAGGAGACTATTTCATAATGTCACTTTTGGGGCTTCTGCAGGACATGCAGCAGATTTTATTAGTTTAAGTGGTAATGTGTTTGCCCTGCCTAATAGACATTAAATTGCTTTCTTTGTGATAGGATCTTGATTGGCATATAGGAATGTGGTGTTCTCTGACCTGGGAAAATTGCCCAACATTAAAATGAGTGTTAGGTAATCTTGGAGTGGGAAGAAATTAAAATCCATCCACTCCCTCTCTTTCTGCTCTGTAATACATATAGCTAGTTAGTCCTAACTCTTCATTTGCTTGGTGATTTTACATCTAATTATGTCCAACCAAACAAATTGTGGGGGATAAGGTTACTTAAACTAACACGGAGGCCTTGATGCACAATTGAATCTGGCTTAACATGTTGCAGAAAAGTGAACACTGCTGAAAAAACAGAAAATAATATCTCCATGTATAACAAGGACAAGTACCTCCAATAAAGTGGGTCCAACTTGAACTTACTACAAGTATTTACATGCTTGTGGATCTGCAAGTGATCCTAAGTTTCAAAGACTCAGGATGGTATACCACAAGCAGTCTTTTAGCCTTTAACAAATGTGATTGTGAATAGAATAGTGTAGAAACTTTAGTTTAACTTATTCACTCATAATTTGACACATCTAGTAACTGATAATGTTATACAACAATTAACAATATTGGAACAGCAAATAGAAGTTAGTTATAGCACAGGATGAGAAATTACTATTTTCAGATTTAGGTCTTTGACTCCAATGTAAGTAGAGTGAATTGTTGACTTATCATTGGTTTGTTTTTTTTTGTCATGGACATTAGCAATCATTATACCTGTCCTCATTCCATTTTGTATAAACTAAGATTTTCTACTGTCACTGCCAGTTGTACAAAGTAAGTATGAATGTTGGCCAGCTAGTTCACCATAGGGAGGACCACAACTGATTTCAGTCTGGTCTTACCCAATATTCACACATGTACTTTTCATCACGGCAGTAGATACAGTTGATTAAATAATTCTGCAATTAGTTAAAACTAGAATCAGTAATAAGGGACTTGAGACAATTGGATTGTTGCACAAAACCCATCAACTTCACTAATGTTCTTTTAGGGGAAGAAATATGGCCAATTTAGTTTGCACTATGCGTGATTCGAGAATCTTCTGAATCTATTCAAAGCCAAGAAATGGATGAGCACCTTCGGATAAAGTAATATTTGGTGCTGGACAGTGATATTTCAGAACCAGTTACATCCCTGTCCAAGCTGTTCTATTAGACCTACTTATCAAAATGGAGTGAGACATTGCCTGAGGTAGTCTTTCCACAATCCAACCTGGCAAATTACTGCTCAATTATTCCACTATTAATCATCCATAATTTGATGGAGAGATTCTTCGACAGTGCTAACAAATGAAACTTGCTCACCAGTAGCCTGTTCATCACTTTGGGTTCCACTAGAACCATTCAGTGCTGGGTCGCCTGATAACCTTAGTCCATATTTGGACTAATGTATAGAATTTCTAAAATAAGGTGAAGGGAATTGTCATTGGCATCAAGTCAGCATTCTTACATTAGTCACTCCCAGCACAAAGAAAGATGGTTGAGTGTTTGGAAATCAGTTAACTTAGGTCCAGGAAATGACTGCAGAAGTTACTCAGAACAATGTCCTGAGTTCAGCCATCTTCATCAGTTCCATTAGTGACTTTCCCTCCATCATACGCTCAGAAATAGCAATGTCCTATGCATGATAATTAAATAACACCACCTGTAGGCATTTAGTAGCATTGCCGTTGCCAAAACTTTCAACATCATATGTTCATTGAACAGAAGTATGACTGGACCAGCCATATGAATACTGCAAGAGGAGCAGAGAGGCTGAGAATTTTGCTGCAAGTAATTCAATTCCTGACTTCCAAATCCTGTCGTCGTCTACGAGGCAGAAGACAGGAGAATATAATCTCCTTGTTCGGAACAGGGCAAGTTTAATAGCATTCAAGAAACTTAATACTGTACAAAGAAAGAACAAGCTGCTTCATTGGCACCCTATCTGAAACATAAACTCTTTCCTCTCTTGATTTTTATTGTCATGGTTGCAACATGCACCACCAACATGATGCATTACAGAAACTCACTGTGAATCTTTGAACAGAACCTCCTAGATTTATGGCCGAGACCACCTACAGGGAATAAGAGGTGATTGGGAATATCAACAAGTTCAAGTTCTGCTCCATGTAACCTACTGTCCTGACTTTACAGTCAATCACTATATTAATTGGCTAAAATTCTCTACCAAACCACACCACATAGACAATTTCACCCAGAGTAAAGTGAGAAGGTAATACCTCGCTGATTTCTCAAGGGGATTAAGAATGAAAAACAAATTCCAGTTTCTGTAGTGACACCCGCATTCCATGACTGCATATTTTAAAAGCAGTTATGGTTACTGAGTTGCCATCAGGAGCAGTAATATCAGGACTATTAAGTAGATAGGTAATTCCCTACATCAGCCTGGTCTGAGTGCAGCTATTTCAGCACAGATTTAATAATTTTACTTTTTTGTTTGAATCCTACTTTTTTTGTGTTATTAGACATAGAGTCATAGGCTCACAGAGACGTACTGCATGGAAGCAGACACTTTGGTCCAACTTGTCCATGCTGACCAGATGTCCCAATCTGGTTCCACCTGCCAGCACCTGGCCCTTCCTTTTCATATACCCATCCAGATGCCTTTTAAATGTTGCAATTGTATCAGTCTCCACCACTTCGTCTCGCAGCTCATTTCATACACGCACCATCCTCTACATGAAAACGTTGCCTGTAAAGTCTCTTTTATATCTTTCTCCTTTCACCCTAACCCTATGCCCTCTAGTTCTGGACTTCCCCACCCCAGGGAAGTGACTTTGCCTATTTATCCTATTCATGCCCTTCATGATTTTATAAATCTCTATGAGGTCACCCCTCAGCCTCATAAACTCCAGGGACACAGCCCTAGCCTATTCAACCTCTTCCTATAGCTCAAATCCTCCAACCCTGGCAACATTCTTGTAAATCTCTTCTGAACCCTTCCAGGTTTCACAACATCCTTCTGATAGGAAGGAGACCAGAATTGCACGCAATATTCCAACAGTGGCATAACCAATGTCCTTAACAGCCGCAACATGACCTCCCAATGCCTATACTCAATACTCTGACCAATGAAGGTAAGCAGACCAAATGCCTTCTTCACTATCCTATCTACCTGCGATTTTACTTTCAAGGAGCTATGAACCTCACTCCAAGGTCATAAATTCAGTCATTTTCTGGCCCAAGAATGGTTTCTATTAAATAGCTGAAACAGCAGGAGTGATCTGTGTTTGATTCCAGACCACTGCCAAGTTAATTGTTCACAGCCAAGGCAGTATATGGAGTCATAGAGTCCTACAGTACTGTGACACGCCCTTTGGCCCAAACTAGTCCACGCTAATCAAAATGTCCGTCCACGTCCATCCCATTTCCCTGCACTTGGCCTATAATCTTCTAATCCACTCATACCAATGTATCTGTCCAAATGCCTTTTTAATGTTGTTAATATACCAGCCTCAACCACTTCCACTGGTAGCTCATTCCATGTGCTTACCACCCTCTGTGAAAAAAAGTTGCCCCTCCAGTTCCCTTTCATTCTTTCCCCTCCAACCTTAAACTGATGCCCTCCAGTCTTCGATTCCCCAACCCTGGAAAAAAGACAGTGTGCATTCGCCCTGTCAGTGTCTCTTGTGATCTTATACACTTCTATAAGATTCCCCTCCTCAGTCTCCTACATTCCAAAGACAAATGTCCGAGCTTGTCCATCTTTCCCTATAACTCAGACCATTGAGTCCTGGTAATGTCCTTGTAAATTTCCTTTGCACTCTTACTAGTTTAATAACATCTTTCCAATGTGTTGTTATTCACACTGTCTAGCTTCCACATACAGTATATACTATATCATCACAGTGTGAATTGCCTTGTTGTGTTGCCTGCCAATAAATGATATCAAAATTGGTGCCAATAAGCTATCAATATCATTGGCAACCTTTTTAGAGATTTATTTTCAATAGTTTAGATATAATGTTTTCACATGAAGTAGCAGGCCTGTACTTTGACTCCAAGCCATTGCACCAATTGGTAATTTCAGACTCTGATTTTCTCATAATCCAGTTTTGCCATTCACCAGCTAGGCATGATCCTTGATATGTTTAACACTGCCAATTTCCCATATGGTAGGCATGGGACAGAGGATGATTTAGCAGTTTAGATTAGAAACTGGTTTTCTGTAAGAAGGCAGCGAGTGGTGGTTGATGGAAAATATTCAATTAGGAATCTGGCTACTAGTGGTGTGCCACAAGGGTCTGTTTTGGGACCACTGCTGTTTATCATTTTTATAGATGACTTAGACACAGGCATAGGTGGATGGATTAGCAAGTTTGCAGATGACACTAAAGTTGGTGGAGTAGTGGACAGTGTGGAAGAATGTTGCAGGTTGCATGGGGACTTAGATAAACTGCAGAGTTGGGCTGAGAAATGGCAAATGGAGTTCAATGCAGCTAAATGTGAGGTGATTCATTTTGGGAAGAATAACAGGAAGGCAAAATACTGGGTCACTGTAAAGATTCGTGGTAGTGTGGAATGCGCAGAGGGATTTTGGAGTCCATGTATATAGACCCTTGAAAGTTGCCACCCAGGTTGATAGTGCTGTTAAGAAGACAGATAGTGTGTTAGGTTTTATTGGGAGATGGATTGAGTTCCAGAGCCAAATGTCACGCTGCAACTGTACAAAACGCTAGTGTGGCCTCACTTGGAGTATTGTGTGCAGTTCTGGTTGCCCCATTACAGGAAGGATGTGGAAGCATTGGAAAAGGTGCAGAGGAGATTTACCAGGATGTTGCTTGGTCTGGAAGGAAGGTCTTATGAGGAAAGGCTGAGAGACTTGGGTCTGTTCTCATTGGAAAGAAGAAGGCCAAGAGGGGATCTGATAGAGACATACAAGACGATCAGAAGACTAGATAGGGTAGACAGTGAGAGTTTTTTTTCCCTAGAATGATGACATCAGCTTGTACGAGGGGGCATAACTACAAATTGAGGGGTGATAGATGTAAGACAGACATCGGAGGCAGGTTCTTTACTCAGAGAATGGTAAAGGCGTGGAAGGCCCTGCCTGTCAATATAGTTAACTCAGTCACATTAGTGAGATTTAAACAAGCCTTAGATAAGCACATGGATGATGATGGGATAATATAGGGGGATGAGCTTAGATTAGTTAACAGGTTGGCACAACATCGAGGACCGAAGGGCCTGTTCTGCACTGTATTGTTCGATGTTCTATGTTCTCTGTTCTATATCTGCACTGTCAGAATTAGATGAAAGGTGCCAAGGCTAATAATTCTCTACGGTATTTTTGCCTGATTAGCTGTTTATAAAGGTTTACTGGATTTGAACTGAAGGTTCAAATACTGTGTCATCAAATCTCAAGCACTGAATGTTCAGGGTAGACTTTTTATAAAAAAAGCACTGCTGCATAAAATGCCACCTGCTCCACCATGGATTTAATCTGAAGGCCAAGACGATACATTCAGAGTGGTCTTCAATCCAGGTTATGTCTGGAAGAGGCTGCTTTTACAGAAATTCACTGTTGAAAATGTTAGTCCCGGCTGCTGCTTGAAGGAGGAAAGATCATTACCAATTTTAAAACCTGCTTGTTGAGATCACTGTTCAAAGTTGAGGATGTATGATTCTGCCAGCATTATTAGTGGCAATGGACTTTAGGGATAATTGCTGTGTGGGGCAATTGTATTTTCTCAACCCTGTCAACTTTCATACTGAAAATGAAGAAGCTTCATCTCAGTAAAAGCATAAGATCAGGATTAATGCACGTACCTCCAATTACGTACAATTTTTGCAAAACACCAGTATTGTTTATACAGTTCAGAAATAGGCTTCTGAACAAATTGTACCCAAATTGGGGTGAAGTTGATAAAATATTAAAGTGTAAAGGGGAAAAGAGGCATTTGTCTTAATTGAGCTCAGTATACCATATAATTTGACTGAACTAAAATAAAGAGGACAGCCCCTTCCTGACGGCAGAAGGGATATGGGGACTGACATTTTCTGTAATGTGTGGAATGTACATTAATTCTCAAAATTAAAGGCAAGTCACGCATGGTTGTATTTTATATATGGCTTATTAGTGTGAGACACATTGGCTAGAAATTGGATTTGTCTGTACAGATACATCAAGAGCATTCTGCATGTTTGTATCTTGTGATATGCGTCTGCAATTACAGAAGGAAAATCTGTCCTTGACCTGTGCCTGACTGCTCTGCCAATCTTTTGTGCTTTGCAGAAAAAGAGTTGGACTTGGATTGTGTTCTCTGTATTTCACACCAACCAGCTTTTTTTTTTAAGCGAATGTGAGGACTGCTGAGCTAGAAATTAGAGTCGAGAGTGTGGTGCTGAAAAAGCACAGCAGGTCAGGCAGCATCCAAGGAGCAGGAGAATTGACATCTCAGGCAAAAGCCCTTCATCAGGAATGAGCTTTTTTTAATGGTAATATTGGCTAAATTAACCCTATCAATGAAAGAGTGATGATTGCTACTGAATAAAATGAATATAAATATTCTGTGACTCTATTCAAAGTTGAGAAGAGAGCTCTTCCACAACCTTGTCAACATCTGTCCCTCAATGTGATCATCATTGAACTTTATCTGGTCATTAAGAACAGGCTTTCATAACTATGGAATCCTTCGCTTGCAATGTAGCTGATTATCCATGAATTTTAGGAGCTTGTTTCATTCAGTTCCAATTGCTAACTTAGCTGACGTCAGATAACTTCACACTAGCCTGCAATTAACATGAGACCATCAGGTGTATTTGGTTTAGTTTTATGCGAAACAGTGCCTTCACCCTGTAAGTGACTGAGAGAATATAAACAAAAATGCTAGAAAGATTCAGCAGCAGCTCAGGCAGCATCTGTGGAGAGAAAGAGAGTTTGTTGTAGCTCTGTGTCCTTGCATAAGAACTGAGAAAAGTTAGTAATGCTTTCAGCAAGTAAAAGGGCAGAGGGAGAACAAAGAACAAAAGGGAGAAATGTGAAAAAGTAGAAAACAGGAGAGATTAAATGACAAACATTTCATGAGTAAGGGGTGTGGTTGTGGGACAAGCGGGGAAACATTTTAAAAAAGTTACGTAAAGGATGTGTGGAAGGCAAGATCCTTAATAGCTGCCAATGCAAAACATTAAGGGAAATAAGAGGAGAGGAAAACCAAAACTGCAAAAGAAAAGAAACAAAATTCTATCACCCACTATTATAAAATTCAACATTATGGCTGCAAAGTACCCAGTCAATAGATGAGATCCTGATCTTAAAGCTTGCATCAAAATTCATTAAAACACTGCAATACGCTAAGAACAGAAAAAAAGATCAGATTGGGAGGAAGACGGACAATTAATGGGAATTTCATGGTTATGTTTGGTGTTCTGATTAAAGGCTACAGACCTGAAACATTAATTCTGTTTCCTTCTTCACAGATGTGGCCAGATCTGCAAAGCATTTAGAGATTTGTCTGTTTTAATATCTGATTTCCAGCATTCACAGTATTTTGCTTCTATGTCGCTATGTGTGATCTACAACCTGTGGACAGACATTTTACATGTATTTAAAGCGAGTGCAGTGTGTCAGATGGTGGTATGGTCAGCTGGAGATAGAACCCAATCACGCTTTAGTAACAAGCATCAAATAAATTCTAAACAATACTAATGAAGGATTATTGGCTTAATGTTTTTATTCAATATACATAAAATTGTAAAAGTAGACCTTGAGATTTTTAGGTACATCCTTTTTCAAATGGATGATGGTACATCAACGGCTATGCTATCAATTTCTTGAAGGAATGGCAATGCTATAAGGTTTCTAGAGCATTCATCTTTAAATAATTCTTGGACTATCTTGAACCTGGAAAGCTCCTAACAAACAACAAACCTGACCTCTGGGTTCATACACCAGTTCTGTTTTTTTTCTCTTTGGAGTTAGATTCACAGTGCAGTTTGAAAGCCACGCTGAAGTGCATGAGGCACGTGGTTACTGGGGTGGGCTGATGAGAAGGCTTCCTGCCTCTATCCCTGATGAAGGGCTTTGGCCCAAAATGTCGATTTTTCTGCTCCTTGGATGCTGTCTGACCTGCTGTGCTTTTCCAGCACCACTCTAATTCAGACTCGGGTTTCCAGCATCTGCAGTCCTTGTTTTTACCTGGGCTGATGAGAAGGCCCACTTCTGTTCTCCAATAAAGTATCCCAACTCCTCATGGTGTTGAAAGGCTCCTGAAACCTGATTCCACACTTCATGTAGCTGATCATCAATATGCACAATGTACAATCCTCAGATCAAATACTGCATCAATAGAAATATAAACGTTCCCTGGGGAGAAAAATATAATATAATACATTATGTAATGCCATATAGTATGATACTTTCTATCTGGGTCTAAACAACAAAGCATATTCTGCCATGTGAAGGAAATCTTATGTTAGATTCCCTATAGTATAGAACCAGGCATTTGGTTCAACAAGTCCACACCAACCCACCCAGAGCCATTCCCCTACCCTATATTTTACCTCTGACAAATGCACCTGAAATTATGGGCAATTTAGCATGGCCAATTAACCTGACCTGCACATCTTTGGATTGTGGGAGGAAACAAGAGCACCCAGAGGAAACCCACGCTGACACGGGGAGAATGTGCAAGCTCCACACAGACTGAGGCAGGAATCAAACCCAAGTCCCTGGCGCTGTGAGACAGCAGTGCTAACCACTGAGCCACCATATTGTCCCAGCCTGGAATACCCAACCCTATTGACTAGTGTCAACAAATGGCAAACGACATCAATAGCCCAATTTGTTATTACATCCTTTTGAAACTGTAATTTATTCTTTACGTCTGCAATATCTAATATGATAATATCATGGCCACTTGAAATTCATCTTAGCATTGATAATATTGGCAGCTGTCTGAATAATAGATTGGATTCAGGAAGAAAAGGACAGCAATTTCAAACAAATCTCCTGCTATAAGGGAACATGTGGTATGATATTTTCAATGTTATATATTTTCAAACATCAAAAACAGTTTATTGTCATCTGAACAATTTAAATCATGGTGGAAAATGTGACAGCAAGGGCTGATAGGGCATATAAATGATATAGAAGAAAATATGTGGAGGGTGAACAATAAGTCAGTTTGCAAGATAGGCCAGGTGGGTGACAGTGAGGAAGAAGGATATGGGAGAATGTAAGTGGATTGGTCGGAGAGCAGATCGGTGGTAGATGGAATTTAACCCTGTGAAGTATGAAGTGATGTCCTTTGGAGCAGGAAAACCTTGGGGTGCTTGTTCACAATCTCTGAAGATAGAAGGACAAGTTAATAGGGTAGTCAAGAAGGCATATTGGACACTTGCCTTTATTGGTTGAAACACAGATTGTAGGAGCAGGGAGGTTATGTTGGAGCTATGCAGAGCTTTGGTTAGGCTACAGCTGGAGTGCTGTGTGCAGTTCTGGTCATCGCACTATAGGAAGGATGCAATTACACTGGAGGAAGTGAGGAGGAGACTCACCAGAATGTTGCCCTAGATGGAGCAGATTAACTATGAAGAGGGGCTGGTTAATGTTTAGAGTAGAGAAGGCTGAGAGGGAACTTGAATGAGGTATAATAATGTAGGAAGGGAATGGACAGTGTGGACATAAATCAGCTGAATTGAATTGAATTTATTGTCATGTGTGCCGAGGCACAGTGAAAAGCTTTGTCTTGCGAGCAATACAGGCAGATCACAGAGTTAAGTAGCATAGATACATAAATAATAGGTAAACAGCAGCAAAAACAGGCGAATGTTAAGAGTTTGTGAGTCCATTCAGTATTCTAGCAACAGTGGAGTAGAAATTATTTCAAAACCAGCTGTTGCGTGTGTTCAGGCTCTGTACCTTCTCCCCGATGGTAGAGGTTGTAGAAAAAGATTGCCAGGGTGGGATGGATCTTTGAGATTGCTGGTGGCCTTTCCTTGACAGCGGGCCTGGTAGATGGATTCTACAGATGGGATGTTGGCCTTTGTGATTGTCCAGGCGAGTTCACCACTCTCTAACTGTCTCCAATCTTGAATGGTACAATTCCCAGCTGTTTACCCTGTTTGAATGGCTGATAACAAGAAGCCATAATTTTAAGGTGAATGGCAGGAGGCTTAGAGGGGATTTGCGGAAAAGCATTTTCACCCTAAAGATGATGAGTATCTGAAATATTTGGGAGGATAGTTAAGGCTGGAAAGCTCACAAACCTTTTAAAAAGTATTTGGATGATTTCTTGAAATGTAATAACATTCAGGGTATGAGCCAGTTGCTGGAAAGTGGGACTGCTGTAGATTTAGAGTAGTTTATGTTGTTGCAGGCTCAATGAACCGAAGGGCCTCTTCTGTTCTGTAATGATTCTATGGTCCTATGATATTTTAACATTTTTCACTGCATTGTAATGCTTTCTCCATTAGAAAAACGCTGTACTGCAATTGAACAATTTTTTTTTAGAAAGTTGGCAACTAAGTTGTAAATAGCAGGTCACCATGATGACTTGCTGGAATAAAAGACATGAATGTTCTAATACACCACCAAATAGTGCCATTTAAAGCTGGCACAATCTTTACACTTGGCAACCTCTGAACCAACAGTATGGTGTCATGCAGGGGAAGATTGGATTCCCTATTCCCTCTTCTCCCACCTACCCTATGACAGCAAGCATAGAAGAGGCCTGTAGGGAAATATTAAAAAGACCAACTGTCTCCTCAAAGAACACGTTATTTTTTTTCCACAAGTTTTTTTTTTATATTTCAAATCCTTAAAGTTCTAAACAGCTGGTTAATCCAGTCAATCAGAATATTTACATAAAATTTTGAATGTTTTATACAAATCATCAACGCCCTTCTGTTAATTTTTGAAAACTTTCAAATATTGTTTGGAAGGCATGCATTACCTCAGAGAGAAATCAAATGTAGCTCCGAAATTAGGACCGAAAGAGCAATTCATCCACTTCACCAACACATTCCACCCTAACCTTAAATTTACCTGGACCATCTCTGACACCTCCCTCCCCTTCCTGGACCTCTCCATCTCCATTAATGACGTCCGGCTTGACACTGACATTTTTTACAAACCCACCGACTCCCACAGCTACCTGGATTACACCTCTTCCCACCCTACTTCCTGCAAAAATGCTATCCTGTATTCCCAATTCCTCCGCCTCCACTGTATCTGCTCCCAGGAGGACCAGTTCCACCAGAGAACACACCAATTGGCCTCCTTTTTTAGAGACCGCAATTTCCCTTCCCACGTGGTTAAAGATGCACTGCAACACATCTCATCCACATCCCACACCTCCGCCCTCAGACCCCACCCCTCCAACTGTAACAAGGACAGAACCCCCCTGATGCTCACCTTCCACCATACCAACCTTCGCATAAACCAAATCATCTGCCGACATTTCCGCCACCTCTAAATGGACCCCACCACCAGGGATATATTTCCCTCCCCACCCCTTTCTGCCTTCCGCAAAGACTATTCCCTCTGTGACTACTTGGTCAGGTCCACGCCCCACAACAACCCACCCTCCCGTCCTGGCACCTTCCCCTGCCACCGCAGGAATTGCAAAACCTGCACCCACACTCCTCCCTCACCTCCATCCAAGACCCTCAAGGAGCCTTCCACATCCATCAAAGCTTTACCTGCACATCCACCAATATCATTTATTGTATCCGTTGGTTCCGATGCGGTCTCCTCTACATTGGGGAGAGACTGGATGCCTCCTAGCAGAGCGCTTTAGGGAATATCTCTGGGACACCCGCACCAATCAACCACACCGCCCTGTGGTCCAACATTTCAACTCCCCCTCCCACTCTGCCGAGGACATGGAGGTCCTGGGTCTCCTTCACCGCCGCTCCCTCACCACCAGATGCCTGGAGGAAGAACGCCTCATCTTCTGTCTCAGAACACTTCAACCCCAGGGCATCAATGTGGACTTCAACAGTTTCCTCATTTCCCCTTCCCCCACCTCAACCCAGTTCCAAACTTCCAGCTCAGCACTGTCGCCATGACTTGTCCTACCTGCCTATCTTCTTTTCCACCTATCCACTCCACCCTCCTCCCTGACTTATCACCTTCATCCCAACCCCCACTCACCTATTGTACTCTATGCTACTTTCTCCCCACCCCCATCCTCCTCTCATTTATCTCTCCACCCTGCAGGCACTCTGCCTATATTCCTGATGAAGGGCTTTTGCCCGAAACGTCGATTTTACTGCCCCTCGGATGCTGCCTGAACTGCTGTGCTTTTCCAGCACCACTAATCCAGAATGGAAGAAACATTCTTGTCTAATTCAGTGTAATATTGGTCAGGTTTCTGGACACTTGTTCAGCCGGAACCTTGGCAGGTATCTGAAACGGATTGAAATTATAAAGAAAATAGTTCTCAGCATTTGGCACTGATAGAAAGGCGGGTAAACATTATCTATTTATTGTGCCATGAGGAACTGGTAGATAACCATCTTTTTGAACCTTCTGAAGCCAGTTGATTCACCTGAACAGTCACTTTAAAGGGCAGTTCAGAATCAATCACATCATATACACATAAGGATTCCTATTAACAAATGTAAATTTTAATCTAAGCAACATTTTCTCTCCGTTAAGAACTAAAATCATACAACATGCCAATTGAGTA
Organism: Chiloscyllium plagiosum; assembly: GCF_037043375.1. NCBI lineage: Eukaryota > Metazoa > Chordata > Chondrichthyes > Orectolobiformes > Hemiscylliidae > Chiloscyllium > Chiloscyllium plagiosum. Next base: position 63,140,219 of record NW_028270149.1, read on the forward strand.
TCATGCAGCAATATTTGGTTTTGCTGTATGTGGACTATTCTTTAATTGCAGTTCCAGAGCCAAAAGATTATTTTGAGTGATGTGATGCGATGCGATGACTGCATCAATTCAAACTCGAGCCATTCAATTAGTCAGAAGTCACAAAAGTCACTTCTCTTTGTGTATTGATTAGTTTTTATTTAATGTAGAATAGAGGTTTCTTTTTCAATGTCAAAACCTTTTTAAGAGTGTGGATGAGATTTCCTCTATTTTCTTTATTCACTGAGATGTGAGCATTGGTGACTGCGCAGGGTTTGTTGCACATCCCTAGTTTCCCTTAGATCCAACTGAGTGACTTGTCAGGTTATTTCAGAGGACAGTTTCAGAGCCATCACATTGCTGTGGGCCAGGTGTTAATTGTAGGCCAGACGAGGCATTGATGGCTGATACATAGGAACACCACTACCTGCAAGTGCTCCTTTAAGCCACTCACCATCTTGACTTGGAAATGTATCACCATTCCTTTAGTGACACAAGGTCAAGGTGTTAGATTTCCTTCCTTAATGCCATTGTGGGTCTAACTGTGACACATAAGCTACAGTGGTTCAAGATGGCAGCTCATCACTACCTTGGCAAGGGCAATGACAGAGGGACAACCAATGTTGGCCAGCCAACGATTCCTACATCCCATGAATGATGAAAAAACAATAATTTCTCCATCCCTTTGCACAGAAAATGATGTTAAATGTTGATCATAATGGGACGCAAATTAAAATTGATTTTCAATTTCATTTATGACTCCTCATCCCATCAGGCATATCTCTGAATATTTCCACATTTTTTATTTTGGAGTAAACACCTTTTTGTACAACAGTTTGAAAACTGGTGACTTGTGCCAACATATTTTACTTTGGAAATCTCTTTACTTTCTAACATTTCCTTTGTGTTATCAAGGTCAATCCTCAATCGTTTTCTGTTGGACACCATTTTTTGAATTTACATTGTCACAAAGAGAGAGGGTATGCACATAACATGCTATGAATAAACTTTTCTCAGATTGCCCCTTTGTATAAAATTTTCTTTTGGATATTGAATAAATACATGCCTGTATCTACAGATGCTACTAGTGCCAATGCTTAGCAACTAAGGTACTTTTACCCTTGGTTACCCAGGCTAATGGATGACATTCTTTGCAACCAATAATACGATAAACCCTGCTATTCACAAATATTCAACCACAAGGTTGACATCTGAGGCATTGCTTAAAAGGGCTAGCCATATATCTTCTGGGATACCCATAGCTAGAAATTTGAGTCTGCATTTTTCTGAATTACATTTTTTAATACTTTATTAGTTCTCTGATACTTCTAATTCACTTGTATGACTTTAGTCTACTTTGTCCAATGAGGAAATATATTTTGTGTCCTCATCTATCTATGAGATGAAGATGGCAGTCCCTATCTGTCACTTCCATGTGAACATAACATTCGTTTCAGCTCACCAACTCTGTTTGGCATTTTTCACTAACTTATCTTCTAAACTGTAGCCACTAAAATTTGTGATCACAGTCCTTGTTCGTGTTTCCTCACCTTACTGTCTTGTTCTGGAATACTACTATAAGATCCACCCCCAACAATCAGAATTCCTTTTACAAATTTTACAAAATTTTCCTTTGAACACGAACACTTCCAGGTTCCTTTTTTCAAAAGTTGTTCTGAATCTTCTGGCCATTCACATCTTTCTCTGATTGTACTAATCCATAGATTGTGCCTCCTCTTCTCCTATTCTACATTTTAGCCAATGTTTATAGTTGCTAGTGACATTTCCTGCTCTGCTTAGAATAGTAGCATTCCTTCTTTCAATGGATACTTTTGTATATATTACTTTGCTGCGTCTTTTAGTTGTTGCAGGGAAAGGAGCCTGTTTCTTCTCGCATCATTTTCAGCACTTCTTCTGCTTTAATCCAGTCCTCGGCATTGTCTGACATGTGTATGTGAAAGCCCCTGAAGAAGGGCTTATGCCCGAAACGTCGATTCTCCTGTTCCCTGGATGCTGCCTGACCTGCTGCGCTTTTCCAGCAACACATTTCCAGCTCTGATCTCCAGCATCTGCAGACCTCACTTTCTCCTCATGTGTATGTGAAATGTGTGTACTCATCACTGAGTACTTACACTTCTTATGATTTATAGCATTCCATGAGTGTGTAATTAGTGACAGCTAACTTATAGGAATGCACCCTAACAGTTTGGTTCTCATGTTGTAAAAGTACTCTTTCGCCTTATCTATAACATTGTCAGGATCTTTCCACTCCTTCAGCCCTTAACTCCCTGTAAGGTTCCATGTTCCCAGATTAAAATTTACCTCTGTTGGTCTTATCCAATGCTATGAGGCTCACCTTTTTTTCCTGAAACCTTAGCTTTAACGATTGACTTTATCCTCGAATGCAGAAAACATGGAGCTAATCATGGTCCTTTTCCAATGCAGGGATAATCGATCATTACCGAAGGAATTTTTGAATTTCTTCCAAAAAGTAATTCAATCATACTTTAGTCCTTTACCTTTAACACTGAATTCTTTACATGGGCAGTCTATGCAAGGACGATATTAATTTATAACTTAGTTGATCCGCTCTTTTTTTTAGAAGCCATAAAACTCTTTTCTCAGTTGAAGAGTGTGGTGCTGGAAAAGCACAGCATGCCAGGAGCAGGAAAGTCAGCGTTTCGGGAATAAGCCCTTCATCAGGCTTCATTATTCAAGTGACCTTATGTTCTTGTGTTTATTACAACAATGTTAATGCCTCATCATATGTCCTGAGATACACTGGGGGCAAATTCACCTCAAATGTCAGTTAGGAATTTAGTTGATGCCTCTTAAAAGGTTCCTATCCGTTTCTCCATTACCTTGTCCACCATTACTCCTCTTGAGCTGAACAAATCGGGTTGTTCTGTCTATGAAGTGCAAGATAAAACTGTTTTATTTTCCTTATTCTACACTATCAAATTCATCACTATAACTTTGTTAAAGTTTGTTGGTCATGGGAGACTTGACATAGGCTGTGACGTGTCCTCCTGCGTTTTATTTACATGCACCGTATTGATTGCTGATCTGTTTCATAAAGTTAATGTAATTATTATCAATTCCTTCTCTGTCCTTTTTGAAGGATTTTTAACATTTGAGAAGATGGGTGGGCAAACTGCTAATATAGTTTTAAGATGATTTGATTTGTTTTTACTTTAAACACCTATCCCTGATATCAATAATATATGCTTAATGTTTTAATGAGAGAGGTCAAGTCTTATGAAACAAATAAAATAATGTCAGGGTTGTGTGAACTGTATATCCACTGACTTCCCAAAGAAACAATTTCCTAGTTAATTTTCCTGTCCAGTTTCATTTGAGGGTCTTTTCATTAGAAGTATTTTCTTGACTGTACGGCTGTGCTGATAAAATGGTCAAACATGCTCCATATATGTACAAAATATGTTTTGAATTTCGTCCATAGATTTTAATTGAATTTTCGAACATTCCTCATTGGTCATTTGTTGAGCCTCACACCCTGAGATGACTTTTTACCTGATCTTGCTTATAGTAGACAGCTACAATGCCAAGAATGTACCTTACTGTTTTAAACATGTAACCATGTGGTCACACATCATTTTATTTTTCCATTGATTATAAGGTTCAGCTTCATAAAACTCAATATTTGAACTTTGACCCTTTGAACTTTGTTTCAGCCATTCCTCTGCAAAGTAACTTCAATTACAATTTCCTATCTGGAAAGAACTTCTGGTTTTCAATCTTCACCTTTCGACAACTTTATGTCAATATATTAATTCGGATCCAAACCAGAGACAGAAAACAAGACAATTTTCTTGGTGGATAGAGTTTGTTAATTGCTTACCCAGAAATAAAACAAAAATGACTTGTGAATCAGGCATACTGGTTCAGTTCATTTTATAAACTATAGAATGCCCTACAGCCCCTTCCCTCTCCGGTCCCACCTATTCTCCATTTTAAACTCCATAAGCCCCATATTTTCCTCATCAACCTGTTCAGGGATGGTATTCTGCACCCCTGGAAGAGGTGGGACTGGAACCTGGGCCTCTTGGTCCAGCGATAAGGATACTGCCACTATTCCACAAGCGCTCCCAAGAAAGGGATCTGAATTAATCGAGGCAAGGAATTGTACTTCTTGGGTCTGGTACCTTAGTTCATTTGGCCATCCTGATAAGTTGTCCATTCTCCATTTATATCTAATCAGTCAATAAGCTGATTAATTAACCTTATAAATATTTTCTAATCAACTTGTTCAGACTTGTGTTATTACACAGTGCAGCAGGTAAAACTTGAACGTGGATCTCCTTAAGGGTACAGACACCATCAATGCACTGCAGAGCACTTTCAAAATTTCAACATTTGCCACGTAGGGATTTGAACTTGTGTTCTCAAAACTGACCTCTAGGTTGCTAGCACAGTTACATCATTACTACGCCACCACTTCTAGTAACAAATCTTCTTTCATCTACTTAAATATTTGCCATATTAGCAGTCTGTTCGGGCAATTTGCACATGGGGAAGTATTCCTCTATTACCATTAACAGTTTTGTGCATCTATTCCAACTAATTGCATACAATAGAATTCCTATGCACAATGTTCATGTGAGAGGTTATTACAGACTCGATAAATGTTGCAGCTTCCACAGAAATTGGCTTCTTTTGTCCTCTGCCAGTCTGGAAATTTTATACTTAAATATTTGATATCCTTCCATTATATTTTAAAATGGTGAATATTGCAGCTAGTGATAAATGTGTACAAAGGGTGCAATTATTATTCCATTACTCAAATCATCTTTGGAATCTATATTTAAATGTTCTGTCAAATTATCACAGAGCTGCGATGTGGGTCTTTAGAATCAGGAGAAATAATGTATAACATTTTCCATTAATCATTGTACCTTTAGCATGGACAGGCCCTGTTTCTAATAATAGAGCTAATCATTACTCCAAGTGTGAGTCAGAAGAAATGTTATTAAGAAATATTCCAGCTGGGTGAAGATTCTGGTCTCGAGAGGCTACTGAATGTGGGGGGAGCTGTAAGACTCACTATTTCACCAATGAATCAGTTATAAATGCCAGGAACAAAATCTCCTTTTAGTATTCATATTATGAATGTTCTCCATTCTGCTTCTGAATAGCAATCGTATTGAAGTTGCAATCAAGTTGTCCTTTGCTGTTCTGTTCCTATATGGCCAGAGACTCTTTTTTTTGTTTGATGTTAGTCCGAAGCATAAACTGCAAAATAAACCGCTTGGAATGAAATTGTTGGTGTCTTTGAACTCATTGATTGACAAATGTATCAATCAATCGGATGAAGGGTGTTGAATAAAACATCCCAGGTTTTGATCATCCATCCTTCCCCATCCTGTAGTTTTATTGTTCTTGAGAGTGAATCTTCCACAGAAATTAAAACTTTTGAGTTAATCAGTTCTACACTCACAGGTGAATGGTTTAATATTATTCTAACATTTTTAGTACAAATTATGTTGAATACTTTTTATAAATATTTGATTTGATTTATTATTGTCACATACCAACACACAGTAGAAAAGTATTGTTTTGCATGTTATCCAGGCAAACCATACCTTAAGTAAGTACATCAGAGTGAACAGAATGCAGAATATAATGTTACAGCTCCAGAGAAGATGCAGAGAAAGATCAACTCTGATATCTGAGAGGTCTGTTTAAATGTCTGACAGTTACCCCAATCAGAAATTGGTGCAATCAGTGTCCCCCAAGTATATCCACTTGTATTTATTTTAAAACTCAAGAAAGCTTTCTCACTGATTAACCAATGCTATGAATGGTGTCATTTTCACTTATTTTGACCTTTGAATTAATGCAAAAGGACTATCCTAACTTGGGTGCCATCTGCTCATCTGGCTTTTAGCTGCACTTGGGGAAAAAAAGTTTAAGGTCTGCACAGGAGACTTTTTCCAGCTTTTAAACTTTGCACTAATTGCTGTGTAACTTGACCAGTGCTGCATTCAAACATGACAGAGCATCGAGGAACTTTTATGACTTGGACATTGTCTGTTTTTCATTTTCCGAGGAAAATATTGAAGTGCAACTCTACCTTTCCATTTTGAATGTGATTCTGAGTGTATGAAACTTTGCAGATGTGTTGAAGTTAGCACTTTAATGGCTCTGCACCTTGGTGCTGTCAGTGTGGATTCTAACAAGCGTGTGCTGACTGAGTATCCCAGTTGAAAATACAGGTTTCTAGCCAACAGCAAAATTACAGCTAAAGGCGTAAAATCCATCAGTGATGCTGAAATGCTGAAGGAAAACACTTTTATACAACTTCTTTTAGGATGAGGTTGAAATAAATATGAATTAATTTTGAACTTAGTGGATCTGGGTGTACTTGTAACATACAAATTTTGATTGAATTTGAATGATTTATGAGCTATTTCTTGAAGACTAAGACTATTATGCCTGTGCATATCGGAGTTCCGGTTGGTCCATTTTTGCATATCAAATCAGCATGAAAAGAACTGTTCCTGAGTGGTTTATTGCCCTTTTGAGGTTAAAAGCTGGAATGGTGTAGGAAATCTGTGAATTTTATTACATATCTGATTTTTGTGAGTCTTCCTTCAATTTTCCACTTTCCTTGATAATTGTGCAGAAAAATAGTCACATATCAATAAAAAAAACAAGTGTTTTTTTTCTTACTTAAAGTGTGTGACTTAGGGGCAATGCCCTGAACATGTCCAATTCATAAATTGGCTCCAGTTGAAATATTAACATTTCAAATCCCAGGAAGAAAAGTGCACAATAGCCACTTGTTTCTTGCCCAGAATCAACTTAACTGGACCCCTTTAGGTTGAGAAAACACCTGCTTAACTTCAGAGGATCCACATTAATAAGTCAGGAACATATTTTCAGTCACAGGTAATTATCTGAAAGTATTCTACAAAAGGTTACTGATGTTGGAGGCAAACTTACAAGCATGAGAATGATAGAATTTTATTAGATAAAGACATGAGTTGATTGAATTGTGGTGTAAATTAGCTGTGACCTAGCTGAATGGTGGACCATCCAAAATCCATTCACATGTTTCAATGGTAACATAATGACTCATTGATTTTGGTGCTTGTGGTAGGTGTTACATTTAATAAAACCTGATGGGATTTTAAAAAACACAGAAGGCTCACAAATTCGTTTTAGTGAGACTAGATGGAGCAGAAATGCTATTTTGGGTCACTCAATCTATTTCTCAGCAATGGAGCTGGCCATATTGCCTTCACACCCACCAACCTCAGTCCTCTTCCAAGAGCCTACCTTGATGCTCCTGTCCTTGATATTAAACTGGTTCGAATCTAGTCGGTTGACGTCCTGCCATTTCAAATAGGTAATTGGCCAATGGGTCATAAACGAGGCCCAGAAATTAAGATTATTTGGGTCACAAACCCTTCCTCTACCAACCTCCAAATATCTGGCTAATTGGTAGACCCAAGTCACTTATGTTGTGTAATGAAACAAGTTGTTTTACTTTCTACATTTGTTCATTAAATAGTACCATGAGCAGAGATAAAAACAGAATTCGCTGGAAAAGCTCAATGGGTCTGGCAGCATCTGTCACCGAAGGGTCACTGGACCCGAAATGTCAACTATGCTTTCTCTCCACAGATGCTGCCAGATTCTCCAGCAAATTCTGTTTTTGCTGTTGATTTCCAGTAGCTGCCGTTCTTTTGCTTTTATTTAAAGAGATCTCATTTACTCACCTTGACGTTACTCAAGAACCTTAATATCAGATGATTATTTCTTTCAGTTATTGCTTATTAGAAATATTTTTCCTAGAGATAGTTGATTCAAGTATTCTGATACAATAGCCAGGGAAATAAGCTGGTAGATCATATGGACCCCTTCCCACCACCCCTTGCCTGCCTTAACATGTTTGGGGTGAACCCTTGGCATGTTGGGACTTTATGCTAAAATCTGAATTCTCTTTTCTAATAATGTAGGGTTTTATTTAGCGTAACCCTATTTGATAGACTGAATGGCCTCTATTTGCACTGTAAGCATTCTATGATCCATTTGTGGTCGTGTTGTAAGAATGCTTACAGTGCAAATAGAGGTCATTCAGCCTATCAAATAGGCTATTCCAACAGATTATATTTTTGCCAGTAACCAAAGGTGATAGAATATTGTTTATATATTAGGGGAAATTAACTCAGCTTGGCTATTTAAGCTTGGTGCTGCACTGAAACAGAAACCACTTTGATTCTCCTTTGTTTTCTTTTTAAAGGAGATTTGTGATTTCATGACTACTTTATTTTCGTTGCCAAGTGTGTACGAGTAGGGACTAAGTTATTTCTTCAACTCCACATTGCTGTTGAGATCAATCAGAGATAGATACAGGGTGAGTGGCTTTGGAGAGGATTTGAGGCACCATGGGAGTGAGCAGAATGAATGATTTGGTAATGGGAATATAAGGGGTAAATGCCCATTGGTGGAGGTATAAAAAGGTGAGGCCTTGGTGAGGACCTAACAATTTCTGAGAAAACTGGGCCAAGTCTCAGAGAGCTGAAGTGAGTTTTGGAATCAGCCCACCTTGCCACTTATCCACCCTGCTGCTGCCTATTCTTTCTCTCTGCTTTTAGACTATGTGCACAAATCCATCCGATACCTGCAACCACTACTGCAGCAAACCAACTACTCTCCAGCCCCCCACACCAGAGTGAAAATCACACAATTTAGGCATTCTTTTTCCAATTTGGCCCGTTAACGAATTTTACCACTCAAGCTATCCACCTCAACAATGAAACTTTCCAAACTATGTAGTTAGCTGTATAGTTTCCATTTTTCTGATATGTTCACATTATTTTCCTCTTATCTCCTATAATGATGGACATTTTCAGCAAAACTGCCCAAAATACAGTATGCTATTTGGTGAGTTTTCTTCTTTGGTTTCTTTTTATGAGGAATAAATAGGATGCTACACTGTCCTTCTGCCTCTGTGATCTGGGTTCAAATTCAGCCCAGGCTGATGGGAGGCAAGCTTGCCAGCTACACCTCATCTTAACTTAGTTCTCACTGGGAGGCTGTGGAAGGAATTATTGAGGAGTCCAGAGCCCAATTTTCACTCTGTTATCATTTCAACACCTAGAAGCTTGAAGAAGGCAAATGCTGAGGCTAAAGACATTTTCTTTTGACAGAGCATAAACATGACTTTCATTTAATCCAGTTTGTCTTTCACTGGAAGTGCCCGATACTAATGTTAGGTATACATGGAAGGTACATGCCATTGGTCACAACTAGAATCACTTATTAAAACATCTAAATGGTTTCATTCTCTTTAAAAATATTAAATTTACCTATAATCATTTATTAAAGTTTTCCCAGCATAATTTCCAAATAACATTGCTGTTGCATCTGATTTCCTGATGAGCTAGAGTATGTTATCCCACAAAATTTAATGTTATCGCATCTTGTCATATAGTATGCAAAATCATTGCTTTAATAAGTATGCACAGTCAGTCTCAATACCTTTAGAACAGAGAACATAGAACATAGAAGAATACAGCGCAGTACAGGCCCTTCGGCCCTCGATGTTGCGCCGATCCAAGCCCACCTAACCTACACTAGCCCACTATCCTCCATATGCCTATCCAATGCCCGCTTAAATGCACATAATGAGGGAGAGTCCACCACTGCTACTGGCAGGGCATTCCATGAACTCACGACTCGCTGAGTAAAGAACCTACCCCTAACATCTGTCCTATACCTACCCCCCTTTAATTTCAAGCTATGCCCCCTTGTCATAGCTGACTCCATACGTGGAAAAAGATTCTCACTGTCGACCCTATCTAAACCCCTAATCATCTTGTACACCTCTATCAAGTCACCCCTAAACCTTCTTTTCTCCAATGAAAACAACCCCAAGTGCCTCAGCCTTTCCTCATACGATCTTCCTACCATACCAGGCAACATCCTGGTAAACCTCCTCTGCACCCGTTCCAGTGCCTCCACATCCTTCCTATAGTATGGCGACCAAGACTGCACACAATACTCCAGATGTGGCCGCACCAGAGTCTTATACAACTACAACATGACCTCAGTACTCCGGAACAGAATTCCTCTACCAATAAAAGCCAGTACGCCATATGCCTTCTTCACCGCACTATTTACCTGGGTGGCAACTTTCAAAGATCTGTGTACATGGACACCAAGATCCCTCTGCTCATCCACACTACCAAGTATCCGACCATTAGCCCAGTACCCCATCTTTTTGTTACTCTTACCAAAGTGAATCACCTCACACTTAGCTACATTGAACTCCATTTGCCACCTTTCTGCCCAGTTCTGCAGCTTATCTATATCCCGCTGTAACCTGCCACATCCTTCCTCACTGTCTACAACTCCTCCGATTTTCGTATCATCCACAAACTTGCTCACCCAACCTTCTAACCCCTCCTCCAGGTCATTTATAAAAATGACAAACAGCATTGGTCCCAAAACAAATCCTTGCGGAACACTGCTAGTGACGGCACTCCAAGATGAACCTTTGCCATCAACTACTATCCTCTGTCTTCTTCCAGCCAGCTAACTCCTAATCCAACCCTCCAACTCACCCTCACTGCCATACCTCCGTATTTTTTGCAGTAGTATACCATGGGGAACCTTATCAAACGCCTTACTAAAATCCATATACACCACATCTACCGCTTTCCCCTCGTCCACCTCCTTAGTCACCTTCTCAAAGAATTCAATAAGGTTTGTGAGGCACGACCTGCCCTTCACAAAACCATGCTGACTATTCTTGATCACATTATTCTTATCCAGATGTTCATAAATCCTATCCCTTACAATTCTCTCTAAGACTTTGCCCACAACAGAAGTGAGACTCACCGGCCTATAGTTACAAGGGTTATCCCTACTCCCCTTCTTGAACAAGGGAACCACATTTGCTCGCCTCCAATCTTCTGGCACTACTCCTGTAGACAACGAGGACATAAAAATCAAGACCAATGGCTCTGCAATCTCCTCCCTTGCTTCCCAGAGAATCCTAGGATAAATGCCATCAGGCCCAGGGGACTTATCTATTTTCACCCTTTCCAGAATTTCCAACACCTCTTCTCTACATACCTCAAAGCCATCCATTCTACTTAATTGTGACTCCGTATTCACATCGACAACAATGTCCTGTTCCTGAGTGAATACTGACGAAAAGTATTCATTCAGTGTCTCCACAATCTCTTCAGCCTCCACACGCAGCTTCCCACTACTATCCTTGACTGGACCTATTCCTACCCTAGTCATTCTTTTATTCCTGACATACCTATAGAAAGCCTTAGGGTTTCCCCATAATCCTACAAACTAAGGACCTTTCATGTCCCCTCCTTGCTGCTCTTAGCTCTCTCTTCAGGTCCTTCCTGGCTACCTTATAACTCTCAATCGCCCCAATTGAACCTTCTCGCCTCATCTTTACATAGGCCGCCCTCTTCCATTTAACAAGGGATTCCAATTCCTTATTAAACCACGGCTCCCTCACACGACCCTTTCCTCCCTGCCTGACGGGTACATACTTATCAAGGACACTCAATAGTTGCTCCTTGAACAAGCTCCACATATCAATTATGCCCTTGCCTTGAAGCTTACTTTTCCAAGCCACACATCCTAAGTCATGCCTCACCGCATCATAATTTCCCTGCCCCCAGCTATAACTCTTGTCCTGCAGTGCACACTTATCCCTCTCCATCACTGGAGTAAAAGTCACCGAATTGTGGTCACTGTCCCCAAAGTGCTCACCTACCTCTAATTCTAACACCTGGCCTGGTTCGTTACCCAGAACCAAATCCAGTATGGCCTCACCTCTTGTTGGCCTATCTACATATTGTGTCAGGAAACCCTCCTGCACACATTGGACAAACACTGACCCATCTAACGAACTTGAGCTATAGCTTTCCCAATCAATATCAGGAAAGTTAAAGTCCCCCATAATAACCACCCTATTACTTTCACTCTTCTCTTGAATCATCCTCGCAATCCTTTCTTCTACGTTTCTAGGACTATTAATCAGCATAATCAATATTACAATCAGTGACAAAGGTGTGCCTTTGTGTGTAAAGGTGTGGCTATCTACACGAGCAAATTAAATATGATTCACTGTGAATTCAATAAAATGAAATAGAATGGTGCAAGAAACTGAATTATATTCACATAAGTATCAAAAAGATCCCTTGAGTCTATTACAACTTTGTAACACAGTCTCTCTTGTGTTTTATTCTGATTTTTTCTCATTGTAATTAAAATCTAATAATGAATTTTTGCTTTACTACAAGGAGCAATGAAAAAGTAGATTGAAAGAAGCAGGGATGGGCAATCAAGCTTAAATTGAACAATCAAAGTCAAACATTTGAGAGATAGGTATACTCCAGTGGCTCAGTAATTGAATACTACATCAAATTTGATAATAAATCATGCAGTCCCTGACGTTTTAAGTATTAATTCCTGGGTTGTGCCAGGTTAGGGTCGGCTGCGAACACAAAACTCACTGCAGTCAACGGAAACCTTAATACACCTGATTCACTGAAAGTTGTACACCTAAGACCATGTTGTAAGTGAGCAAGCTGAGTGAATCTGGTAACTTTAGCCTGGATATTGGCGGATAACACCTGTGTTAAGGAAAGCAATATCAGTGGCCGAGTAAAAGTTGCCTTCAGTTTATCTTAACCATGACTGCAGTTTTGATAGATACGGAGAGAACAGAGGAAGAGCATAAGTAAAAGCTATCACTATAAGATAGTCAACAAGAAATCTAATATTCATTCAGACAAAACATCTTTACACAAAGAGATAAGACTTCAAACTTGCAACCATAGGACTTTTTAATGCAAATAGTATAAATTCATTTAAAGGTAAGACAGTCAAATAGCTGAGAAAAAGGTGAGTAGAGGATTATAAAAGTAGGTTTAGATCAGGAAAGATGGAAAGAACACAAACAGTGGCATTGGTTGTGGTTAAATATATTGCAGCATTATACTGCCCTAAAGAAAGATGAATTGCCAAACTGCAGTTACACTGCTCTGCAGATAAAGAATTGTATCTCATTTTGGACTATTTGGAAAATAAATGCTTGAGCTAACTGCCTGCTTTCCATCTCAATGATGGCAACATAATGCCCCTTATTCAGCCTGACTGGAAAACTGGGTATGTTTTGAAGAAAGACTAGGAGGAAACTATGCTCTCCGAAAATAGGAAGATCCTTTACAAAGATTCGCCCAATAATTTATATCAGCTTTATAATTGCAGTCAATTCTTGGAAGATCTGAAATCATTCTTCACAATATGTTGCAATTCATATGGCAGGTAAGTGTTGACCCCCAAGTTTTAACCAAAGTAGATTGTCACCCCTGTAGCCATAACACATTGATGATTTCTAGAAGGGTATAGGTGGCAACCAGGTTTAAGAAAGTACAATATTAACCAAGCAAAAAGTTCATACTATGTTGACTTGAACTGAAAATACCTAGCAATATAACTCCATGTTCTGTTTCTTCAAATCTGTCATATCTGTGCAAGTGATTTTGAAGTGTTTAACATTGGGCTGAAGTATTGATTGTTACAAGAGGCCTACCACTTATGGTGATACTAGAGGTTAATCGAAGACAATAGAATAAGTACTTCACATGAAAAAAGCATATTACCATAACTTAAAAATGCTTTGTGCATTTTTGTGCTATTCTGTATTGATACCAACTCATTAAGTAAGCTTAGAAAGAACATTTGCAGATGCCACAGTTCCTATTGTTAATCTTTCCGTGATCTGGGTTTTTTTTGTAGATGCCATCTGTGATTTTCAAGTTTCACCAATAACTGTTGGGTCCATCTGCCACTTCCAAATACTTCTTGAGAACTGATTTGTATAGATCTGATCACAAGTATTCAATACAATAGATCTGCCAAGTTAATCAAATAGAGCAAAGCTGTGTATTTACCAGGGTTTTTTAAATTAAAGAATGTGGTTGTCTTTTACCAGGTTTCAGGATCTGGTTTTGTGGGTTTACACTGAAAGATGCAACATTGCATCCTCCACTGTAACTGCTTTTGTTGATTCACTTAGCCTCATGTTGGTGGTCTTCCTATTGGGGCAACCATAAAATCATTGGGTAATTTGTAATCAGTTCCAACTTTCCAGGTGATAAAGATGTGAATCTGCGGTGGATATCTGTACATGAGTCAGAATGTGAGAAGGAGACATGAATATTAGTGTTGAAACTATTGCTTTATTTTTAAGGAAAGCTAATGATACCAGGTACATGGTATACCTGCAAGGTTATCTTTAATATAAATGTTGAAACTTCTGGAGTTACAAGCTGTGTCGTATTTCCCATTTAAACATCTAATATGGAGCAAGATTCCTTCCCCATTTAAAAATGGGAATCATGAAACAGAAAAGTAGCCAATAGATAGTGGTGCAAAGAAGTGCAAGGTCTCCATTTCAGTATTACTATCCAAGAAGTACTTTAGACGATTTAAAACTACCAGGTAAATACAATGACTGCAGATGCTGGAAACCAGATTCTGGATTAATGGTGCTGGAAGAGCACAGCAGTCCAGGCAGCATCCAAGGAGCAGCGAAATCGACGTTTGGGGCAAAAGCCCTTCATCAGGAATTTTACCCGAAACGTCGATTTTGCTGCTCCTTGGATGCTGCCTGAACTGCTGTGCTCTTCCAGCACCACTAATCCAGATTTAAAAAAACCGTCCATTGGAATGTAGAACTAAGCATTTAATGCTCCACAATTAATTGATTTTTTAAAAAAATCAGTTAATCCAAAATCATATTATGAAGTTTAACTGCTGAGGTACTTTAAAAAGCAGACGTGAATTTTTCGAGCAGATGCCTCCAGATACAAGCATTATGCTGTAGTAGACTTGAAAGATGATGGTGGTTTTCCTTCTGGAATGGCAAAGCAGGTAACAAAAATAGTAACTCTCTGCAAATTTAAAAGTCACTGTCGCCCTGAAGCCTCTTTCCAACAAAACAGCTGTCACCAGTGTGCATAGCACATTACATGTCAAGCAAAAAAGGTACACCAGGCGCAGCCAGTCCAAAATCCCATGTGGCAGTACATATGTTACATTGCACCTTTTCTGTCGTGCTGTAATGCCATATTCCTTTCTTCTTTACTCTTGACTGGATTTTGTCAGTGCAGATGACCTGTTGCAGTGCCCAAGACTTACTTCACAAACTATCTTCTATGCACTTTGTCTTGAAGTTGGTCTCAAAAGTGATATGTCAATCAAAAGCACACACACAAATTAATGTATTTTACATGTATTATATTTGCTGAATATATTTACTAATTATTAGAGATAGGTCTGTGCCTATTTCTGAATGACACAGTTCAGTTCTTCTTGTGTCAGTAGATGTCACTGTTTGTCTTATAGCATTTTACCATTTTTCTAAAATGACTTTATTATTATTATTCACTCTCTATATATTTCACATGGACCATAAAAAATTATCAAAATTGATTACAACTTATACTTCAATAAGCTTCATATATGACATCTTAATCAACAACCTGCCATTACTGTCAACATTTGACCACTAGCACTTTCTCTCAGTGCTAAACAACTTGGCATGTCCTTTTAGAAATGTAAGTCAAGGTTGGAATGGCCTCATTTATTAACATCCATCTGGGTGTTTTTCAGAGTTTATATGGATTTAGTATGAACATTTTCATCCACAATTATGTTTTTACTGAATGGCACTTCAGAGTTTGCAAGCAAGCACTTTGTTCACAAAATGTTCAAATGTCAGAACCAATTTTGTATACAGAAGGTGAATGGATAGCAGTGCAATCAAGGATATGGACTTCTGCTTTTCCTGAGGCAAAATTCTACCATGCATATATGATCTTTTTTTATATCATCATTACTCATTCTATTTGTTAACAATGATCACATCAGCTGTTGTCTGATTTTTTGAGACGTGTTCATTAACATTTGTGGTCATAAGAGTGGATTCTAACCCCATGTAGACCCTGCAGGTGGTTTGATCATTGATGATGAATTGCACTAAGACATCCAAAATTATTCCTAACTAATATGACAAAAAGTTTCATACTTCCAGATCTTCTATTATAATAATCAGCACTGTAGAGTCATAGAGTCATACAACATGGAAACATACCCTTCAGTCCAACTAATCCACGCTGACCATGTTCCCAAACTAAACTAGTCCCACTTACCAGCATTTGGTCCATATCCCTCCAAACCTTTCCTTTTCATGTATTTATCCAAATGTCTTTCAAACATTGTAACTGTACCTGCATCACCACTTTCTCTAGCAGTTCATTCCACATACAAACCACTCTGTGTAAAAGTAGTTTCTCCTCATGTCCTTTATAAGTCTTTCTCCTCTCACCTTAAAAATATGCACCAAGTTTAGAACTCTCCACCTTAGGGAAAGACTTTTGCTATTTAATTTTTCCATGGCACTTGTGATTTTATAAACATCAACCTCTTATGCTCCAGTGAATTTTTATAACTCAAGCCCTACATTCCCTGCAACATCCTGGTAAATATTTTCTACAATTTAATAATATCCTTCCTATAACCGGGTGACCAGAACTGTACACAGTACTCCAAAAGAGGCCTTACCAATATAAAGGAAAATATTGAAGGCTTATGAGAGCTGTCATTCCTGTTTTTGTTTTTAGTAAAGAACTAGAAAAGATTTATCAAGTAATATAATGTTGCTTGAAACGTGCGCACATATTTCACCATTTCTTAATGTTGTAAGTATACTTCAGATATAGGTCAATGAAAAAATATGAAAGTAGGTTGACAAATTTTAAGATGTTCTACAAGCTCAACCAAGCAAAACCTGTGTTGAATTATACAGCTGGAGAAGACGTAATGGGGAAGAAAAAAATGACAGAGGAATTGATTAGGTACAGTTTTCACAACTAAGTGTACCAAAATAAAGCTGTGAGGAGGACACCAAGAGGTTGGAAAGAATATCGACACAAATAAGTGAGTGGGCAAGAATATGGCAGATTGAATATAATATGGAGAAATGTGAATATTTAAACTTTGAGGATAAGGAGAAAAATAATATTTTTTTGAGTGAGACTGGGAAATGTTGGTTTTCAGAGTATCAGAAGTGGACTTGAACAATGTTTTTTAAAAAATCACACCACACCAGGTTTTAGTCCAACACAGCACCTAACAAAGGAGCAGGGCTCAGAAAGCTAATGTTTTCAAATAAACCCATTGGACTGTAACCTGGCATTGTGTGATTTTTTTTTAACCTTGTCCAACCCAATCCAGCACCAGAACCTCCAATCTTGAACAAAGGAGGAGAATGTCTGGCAATGAAGGTCTTGTGATTGAAGTAAGTTGCCATGCAATGTTGGAGGAAAAGAGATTCACTCAGTAGTATAGACTGAGTCTTCAAACAATCAATGCAAATTCTTGTGAGGCAAAATCAGGAATCAAAAGATTGACTTTGGAAACAAATGCTTCAAATGCTCAGTGGATTAACCAAAGAAACTGATGAAGCTCATTTTGCACTGAAATGACAACTTTCCAGAGATGCCTGACCAGGATTTTCTGTTCCTTTGTCAGATTTCCAACATCTGTCTGGCACAGAGTGCTTCAGTTCATGTGAATTTCAGTGGCAGTATCTCTTAGATTGCACTCAAACTTTTAAGATATCAACCGGAAGTTCTTCATGTGCTGATCCAATTTACCTAAAAAAAGCTTTAGGTCAATTGATGTTGCCAATTAAGGCACTGGTTGGAAATATTATTCCTTGGGGTGGTAGATCCACCATTACTTTCTGCTGGCCAGTCAGCCCATCTCTTTACATTTCTATCTATCTGTCTATCCATGCAGACAGTTTTAAATTGGGAAGATAGAGTATAATGTTAAAATTCTGGTAAGATTCAAAAGCAGGAAAATGAGGCTGGAGAAGAGTAATAGAGCATAGAACATTACAGAGCAGTACAGGCCCTTCGGCCCTCGATGATGCACTGACCCGTGGAACCAGTCTGAAGCCTATCTATCCTACACTATTCTATTTTCATCCATATGTCAATCCAATGACCATTTAAATGCCCTTAAAGTTGGCGAGTCTACAACTGTTGCAGGCAGTGCATTCCACACCCCTACAACTCTGAGTATAGAAATTACCTCTGACATCTGTCCTATATCTATCACAACTCAGTTTAAAGCTATGTCCTATCGTGCTAGCCATCACCATCTGAGGAAAAAGGCTCTCACTGTTCACCCTGTCTCAATTAAGTCTCACCTCCCAACTTTCTCTCTAACGATAACAGCCTCAGGTCCCTCAACCTTTCCTCGTAAGGCCTTCCCATTACTCCAGGTAACATCCTAGTAAATATCCTCTGAACCCTTTCCAAAGCTTCCACATTCTTTCCAAAATGACGTGATCAAAACTGTACGCAATACTCCAAGTGCGGCCGCATCAGAGTTTTGTACAGCTACCACATGACCTTGTGGCTCCGAAACTCAATCCCTTTACCAATAAAAGATAACATGTTGTATGACTTCTAAACAACCTTATCCACCTGGGTGGCAACTTTCAGGGATCTATGTATATGGACACCAAGATCTCTTTGCTCACCAATACACCCAAGAATCTTACATTAGCCCAGTACTTTTTATTCCTGTTGCACCTTCCAAAGTGAATCACCTCACACTTTTCCACATTAAATTCCATTTGCCACCTCTTAGCTCAGCTCTGCAGCTTATCTATGTCGCTCCAGAGCCTGCAACATCCTTCAGCACTATCCACAACTCCATCGACCTTGGTGTCATCTGCAAATTTAGTGCCATCCTTCTTCTCCCTCATCTAGGTCATTTATAAAAATGGTAAACAGCACTAAATATTAGAGAACAAAGAAATGGTGGAGAAAATTGCATCAATTTTCACAGTGGAAGGCGCTAACAGCATACCAATTTCGAGATTCAGGGGGTAGAGCATAGTGGCCATTACTAAGGAGAAGGTGCTGGGGGAGCTGAATGTCTGAAGGCGGAGAATTACCTGGACCAGATGAACCAGAACCAGTTCTAAAGGAGATAGTTGAGAAAATTGTAGTGGCATTAGCAGTGATGTTTCAGGAGTCACTAAAGTCAGGGACAGTCCCAGAGGACTGGACATTGTTTAATGTAATACCTCTATTTAAGACAGGAGGGAGGAAGAAGACAGGAAACTAGAGGCCAGTTTGCTTGGTTGTCCATTATTAAAAATAGATTGCAGAGCACTTGGAAGTGCATGGTAAAATAGGGCAGAGTCAGCATATCTT
The DNA here is from genome assembly GCF_037043375.1 of Chiloscyllium plagiosum. Classification (NCBI taxonomy): domain Eukaryota; kingdom Metazoa; phylum Chordata; class Chondrichthyes; order Orectolobiformes; family Hemiscylliidae; genus Chiloscyllium; species Chiloscyllium plagiosum. The sequence goes on from NW_028270149.1 coordinate 63,159,544, forward strand.
TGTCAAGGGATGTCATGCTTGAAAATATCTAATAGAATTCTTTGAGAAAGTAATGAGCAAGTTAGACAAAGAAGAGCCCATGGACATAATCTGTTTAGACTTTCAGAAGACCTTTGAGAAAGTACTGCATAGGAGGCTACTCATAAAATAAGAGCATTAGGGTTCCAACGTACTGGTACAAACAGAGGATTGGTGACTTGCAGAAAGGAGAGGCCATGGATAAAGAGGTCTCTTTCAGGACAACAGCCAGTGACTACTGGACTTCTGCAGGCATCAGCGTTGGAACTACAATTATTCCTGTTATACACCAATAGACTGGATGAAGGAACTGAGGGCACTGTTGCTAAGTTAACAGATGACATAATGATAGGTGAAGGACAGGTAGTGTTCAGGAAAAGAGGAGGTTGCAGAAAAACTTGGACATGCTAGGCAAGTAGACAAAAATGACACAGATGGATACAAAGTGAGGTAATGCACTATAGTAGGAAAATTAGAGGCATTCAGGTCTTTCTAAATGGGGAAAGACTTCAGAAATCTGAAGCACAAAGCAACTTGGGAGTCCTACTTCAAGTCTCTCAAGGTTAACATGCAGTTCAGATGGCAATTAGGAAGGCAAATGCCATGTTAGCATTTATTTCAAGAGGACTAGAATACAAGTGCAGTGATGTACTGCTCAGACTGCATAAGACTCTGGTCAGACTACTTTTGGAATATTGTGAGCAGTTTTGAGCTCCATATCTAAGGAAGGATATTCTGGCATTGAAGGGGTATCAGAGGAGTTCTCCAAGAATATTCCTGTCATATTAGAACTCTGGGTCTATACTCAAGGAATTTAGAAGAATGAAGGCAAATCTGATTGAAACTTACAGAATAATGAGAGGTCTAGATAGAGAGGATGTGAAGAAGATATTTCCACTCGTAGGAGAGACTAGGACCCAAGGACATAGCCTCAGAGTGAAGGAATGACCCTTTAGAATTGAGGTGAGGAGGCATTTATTCAGCTAGAGGGTATCAAATCTGTGAAATTCATTGCCACAGAGGGCTGTGGAGGCCAAGTCATTGAGTGAAGGGGGTGTAAAAGCATTTGTAAAGGCAAAAAAGTGAATGAGATTCAAATTAACGGAGAGATTACAAATAAATGTTTTGCTGTTAATTCCCACCCAATTATCTAATTAGCTGAAACTAACACACAAAATATCTTGCTCTGTGGGTTAGATGACTACTAGATGTTACATTTATACTGACAAACATTTGCCCAGAAAAACTGTTTCAGTAAATGCACCTCACAGAATTAGTCTTTTTTACTCTCTGTTTGTTGTTTACTAGTTGAAAAATGTGTTTATTAACATTTACTAATGTGAAACTAACCCCAGAGGATTGCTTGTTGATGCTCATAAGAATAAAGTGCAGTGACCACATTTTTAACTCCATTCTTTTTATGGCACTTGAGTCATGGTTATACTCATCCATAGTGTTTACTTGAAACTTGTTAATTGTAGCATTGGATCCAATGCAGTGGTGAGGTGAGTGTAACAGCCCTTGACATTCAGGCTGAATTCGACCAAGTGTAGCATCAAGGAACCTTGGTAAAACCAAAGTTAATGGGTATCAGGGACAAAATCTCCCATGTTGAAGTCATACTTGGCACATAGGAGGATGGTTATGGTTGTTGGAGGTCAGTCATTTCAGCTTCAGGATATCCCTGCGGGAATTCTTCGGGGTAATGACCTAGGACCAACCAACTTCAGCTGCTTCATCACCTTCCCTCCATTATAGTGTATGAAGAGAGAATGTTTGCTAATTGAATGCACGATGTTCAGTACCAGTCATAACTCCTCACCTACTGAAGCAGTCCATGTTTAAATACAACAAGATCTGGACAACATCCAGGCTTGGGCTGCAAAGTGGCAAATAACATTTATGCCACACTCATGTCATTCTTGACTATCTCCAATAAGAGAGAAAGTGAGGGCTGCAGCACTCCACCAAGGACATGCAGGTCCTTGGACTCCTCCATCGCCTGGCAACACGACGGTTGGAGGAAGAGCACCTCATCTTCTGCTTGGGAACCCTCCAACCACAAGGGATGAACTCAGACTTCTCCAGTTTCCTCATTTCCCCTCCCCCCACCTTGTCTCAGTCAAATCCCTCGAACTCAGCACCGCCTTCCTAACCTGCAATCATCTTCCTGACCTCTCCGCCCCCACCCCACTCCGGCCTATCACCCTCACCCTGACCTCCCTCCACCTATCGCATTTCCAAAGCCCCTCCCCCAAGTCCCTCCTCCCTACCTTTTATCTTAGCCTGTTGGACACACTTTCCTCATTCCTGAAGAAGGGCTTATGCCTGAAACGTCGATTTTCCTGTTCCTTGGATGCTGCCTGACCTGCTGCGCTTTTCCAGCAACACACTTTCAGCTCCTATCTCCAATAAGAGACAACCTAACCACCATGCCTTGACTTGCAATGGTGTTACCAGCACTGAATCTCCCACTATCAAAAACCTTAGGCTTACCATTGATCAGAAACTCACAGGGCTCATCACATAAACACAGTGACTACAAGAGCAAGTCAGAGGTTAGGAATATTGTAGCAAGTAATTTACCTCGTGACTCCCCAAAGCCTGTCCACCACCTACAAGGCACAAGTCACTTGCCTGGATAGGTACAAGTCCAACAATATTCCATCAGCTTGACACCATCCAGGACAACGTAGTTCACTTGACTGGCACTACGTGACTCTCACCACCATCAATGCTCAGCAGCAGCATGTGCAAAATGCACAGTGAAAATTCACCAAAGATCCTCAGACAGCACCTTCCAAATGCAAAACTATTTTCATTCAGGAGGATAAGGGCAACAGGAACAGGGGAACACCACCACATGCAGATTCCTCTCCAACACTCACCATTCCGACTTGGGAGTATATCACCATTCCTTATTGTCACTCGGTAAAAATCCTGGAATTTCCTCCCTCAAGTCATTGTGGGTCAACCTATGTCACGTGGACTGCTGCAGTTCAAGAAGGTACCACCTTCTGAAGGGCAACGAAAGATGGACAATAAATGCTGGCCAGTCAGCAAAGTCAATGTCCCACAAGTGAATAAAAAAAGTAGAAAATAATAATGAATTCTTTAATTTACTTTTTGTGAAACATCATGGGACAAATGTATATATTTTTAATTCCGACTTTTTAGTTGATGGTGTAGTCTGGGTTACTCATGAGAAAAATTACTTCTCCTTTGAACAAGTTCCTGTTCTTGGACAATAAGTTCTAGTCCACTCTCTTGGATTGATGCAAAAGATTTGATTGTATGATTCGAAGAAGACCTTGGAGGTTGATCTCAGTCCTAGCCAATATGTTTTCTGGAAATACCTCTGACAAATGGATTGGGTGGTCATAATTGTGTGAATTTGCTGTATAGAAAAGAGATGAACATATCCTGTACTATAACAGTAAATACACTGAATGTTTATTCACTGAAAAGAGCTTTAGGACACCCTAGTTTTGTAAATACTGCAATGTAAGTGCATGTTCAATTTTCTTTTGACAGTGCCTGGAACAGCGTGTGGCAATACTGTGGCTTTAAGAGATGTATTTTGTCCTTTTTTCTGAAGGAAGTTTGAGACAGAAGTACTGATTGGTCTATTCCAAGCCAATAAATAGTATGAGAGGCCTTGTTTTTTTAAAAGTTGGAACAATAGAAGCAGTCTGAATGAGTGGGGTCAAGCTCCCACAAAAGGGAGATTTTTAGTTTTAGTTTTACAGTAACAGTTGCTGAAGTTCCAGTTGTAATTCCAATTGTGCAGTTACGATTAATATGACAAATGACCAAGAATTAAATTAGGGACCAGCTGAGTTTAACCGATTTACATTTATCCATCGAATATTTATCTTTCTCTTAAATGTGGGCAAAATAACCTATCATTGAATGCATCCTTTTTATTTATAATTATAATTGTAATTATAATTGTTCAAGATTATTAATTTCTATAGCTACATTCGAAGTATGTTTGCAATGCTACTCTCCTTTCTAAGGTTAAGCTGAGAGCAGCTAATCATTCTGAGGTATCTTTCCATAGGTCTTCTGATCTCCCAAATACTTTGGAAATTTAATATCAACCGATCTTTAATTTGCCTAGTATATTGTATCTGAGTCTGATCACGCCATTGTCTTACATTAACCAAAAATGTAATATCGATGAGGCCTACTGAACAGTAAATGTGAGCAGAATTTACAGGCCCCAGAATGCTCAGGGATGGAGGTGAGCATGGCTGACAACTAGTGTACCATGATGTTTGTTCTGGACCAGACCAAACACCCTCAAAATATATTAAGAATATAACTTAGACCCTAATATGTTCTTATTTTAGAGAATACCTGACATTATATTCTGGATATAATTTGATTGGTCAATTTACAAGTTTTGAAGCAAAATACACTTTATTCATACGCTATAGTTAAACTACAACAAAAGAGAGAAGAAATTGGAATAACATAACTCTTGTTGGAAAATTTAACAAAATAATAGACTATTTAACTGCTGAACAGTAACTGTTCCAATATAATAACATCTCATAAACACATCCTTTGCAAATAAAGTAGATTGTTTCACATATAATTCTCCAGTCCAGGAGGAAGAACATCAAGAGAAAACTCAGAGTGTAGCAGGGAGAGACGCACCGTAGCTTCTAAACCTAGCTTCAAGACCCCAGCAAATAACTACTGAAAAACTAAAACTAAACATCCAGGTTCTGGGGAGTTTGACTCAACCATTTAGGCTGCTTCTATTGTTGCAACATTTAAAAAAAATGCAAGGCCTCACAAACTGATTTTTGACTCTGAGTAGACCAATCGGCATCTCTGTCTCAACCTCTCATCATAAAATAAAGGACAATATGCACCTCTTACTTATCATCATACACTGTTTCAGGAATTAACCATTTTAGAAGAGGCAGATTTACAGCTTGGCAGGACTATCCACCCTGCGAAGATAGGCAGCCATAGTCTCATTAATGGCTGGTTAAGGGAAATTCTTAGACCAACTGGGAATCCTCCACCCTCTTCATGCAATGTAAGACAGTTTCTTGAGGCATACAGCCAACAGTACATGCGATGTACAGCCGCTTCCTGGGTGCAGATGTAGCCAAAAAGCCACATCTAAATTTAGAATGTCTGTTTTCACAGGACCTTAAGTGTCTCAACTCCCATTTCCTGTCTCTGAGGCAAAAAACATCAGCTGTGGAGAACCTTGTTAATGTTTTGCCTCTTGGCACCTATGCAACTGAGACCAATTAAATCACTTGCTCACCATAAATGCAAACTCACACCACCTTGGCTTTTGTAACTTGGTATATACTGTCATACCTTCTCTCACTTGGGCGCTCATTTATTCTTCTATATTTAGTGGGAGAAACAGCACGTTTCAGATAGAAGATAATGACAAGGTGGGAATGTCACTAGACAAGCAATCAAACAATGTTCTGAGTACATAGGTTCAAATCCACAGCAAATGATGAAATTTGAATTCAGTAATAATCTGGAATAGTTAAAATAATCTGGTTTATATCAGGTCTTGTGGTGCAGTGGGAGTGTCCCTACTTCTGGGCCAGAATGTCACAACATGTCTGAACAGTTTAATTTAAAAAAAACTTTTAATTTTACTAAAAAGTGGCATATTCCTGCCACACAAGTGTTGCTTAACTTGTTTTAAAAGAAATCAAATTTGGAACAGGAGAGCTATGGGATTTTGGGATGAGGCAAAATTAAAAATGCACTCCTATAAGTACTGAAGCATAAGAAACAGTGCATAAGGTTTAATTTTTTCATTCCTTACGCGTATCAGATGAATATCTAATTGCACAGTATAACATGTAAAGTTTTCTTGGTCTTCTGCTAACAACAGATTATGTTAATGTAGCACCTTTGATACAGTTAGCCATTGGGAAATGCTTTACAGAAGTGTAATCAGACAAAAAAAATGACACTGAGCCAAAGAAGGAAACCAAATGACAAGTGACCAAAAGCTTTGGTAAAACTACAGATTTTAAAGTATGTTATAAAGAATTTCTTAAATGAGGGATATTGAGAAGGAGACATTTTAGTCGAACACAAGGTCTTGACTAATGAAACTTAGTGGTGGGGTGAAGAAGATTGAGGAAGTACAAGAAACCAAAACGATGTAGAGATTTCACGGGGCCTTGGCTTGGAGGTTATAGCTAGGCAGGGCATTCAGGGATTTGACCTCCAGATAGAGATTTTAAAGTTGAGATATTTTGGAGCTTCAGCCAATTTAGACGAACACAGGGTGAACTGGTCTTGGTGCAAACTGAAACTAACACAGTAGAGTTTTAGATCAGTTCATAGATGGCCAGACACTAGAGCAAAGTTAATCAAGTCCAGAATTAATAAAGTGTTTCCTGCCCTTTTTTCAAAAGTGCTAATAAGTACTCCAGTTCTTTTGCATGCACCAGTTTCTCATGTATAATCTTCTCCAAAATACGTTAGTGACTCTGATCCTGTCATATTTATCTAAAGTCTATAGTTTTGAATCGGAAGTTGAGCAGGAAGCATGGTGTGATTTATCAACTCTCAATTGCCCTAACTTACAAATTAGTTCTATTAGTGGCTGATCTCAAATTATATGTCACCATAGTGCAATGATCAGGGAGCTCTTTGTCATGAGCACAGAACCATGTGCTGCTGACAGCTAATTAATATTAGGAGAATGCAGGCAGGGGCATCTTCACCCTTTGAATATTTTTAAAGAGATTTCATATAACATTTTAAAAACCCTTGAGATCTCCAAGAGACCAAACCTGTAGTTATAATGAATGTCTTTGTATTGAACCTATTCTGGTACTCTCTCACATAATGACCAGTCAGTGACTGTAATTATAGGTAAAGGCATGAACTGGTCATTCATTGGCTCCCATTTAAGTAAGATTAATAAATATGTTTTCAGTACTTTCACAGTAACTTGTCAGTCCAATGAATGGTATTGGTTGTCCATCTACAACACACTTTTGATTGATCTTTCACAATCTCTGATATGTCTCTGAACTATCTGTCATTTATTGAGGAGAAGGCAAAGTCAAGAATTGTCTTCATGTTTAGAATTTTAAAAATACGTCTTCAAGTAATAATTATGCATTAATTCTAAATATTATGACAAAGGTAAAGTTGACATAGTCCCAAAGAACCATTGGTCTGCTTTCTCATTTGAGAGAGACAACTACTGGTGGTATAACGAAGAGTTGCCATACTTCAGGCAAGGTGAGAGTTTGTGAAGGAGAGTCTTTCACAATAACCTCAGCCAGGATGGAAATTGAACCTGACATCAGTCTGCATTGCAAAGCAGCTATCCAGCCAACCAAACTAACCAGCATCCATACTGCTCTACCTGGCAATCATAGATATACCAGACTCTGACTGAAGTAACATTAAGTAAGTCTAAACTTTCTTCAGAGTGTTCATGTCCATTTGCTCATGTGAGTCTTCCAGTTTAGACCGTTGCAGTCTGGTGGTGGTCTTCCAGAATACAAATTGTCTCTTCACTCTGTCCACACTGTACTATTTTATATTAAGTGATGTGAAGCTCTGTGAAATCACACAGGGTCCTGAGCCCTCATAACAAGCTCTGGTTTTATTTAATTGTTCTTGTAAGGGGACCAAACTCTCAAATAGCCAGCATCTATTGTATAACATTTGAAAGGCATCTGGATGGGTATATGAATACGGAAGTTGAAAGAGATATGGGCCAAATGCTGACAAGTGGGACTAGATTAAATTGGGATGTCTGGTCAGTGCAAACGAGTTGGACCGAAGGTCTGCTTCTTTGCTGTCTGACTCTTTGACCAGAGTTAGGATAAGGGGAGCAGTTTCAGGAAGGCATCCTGTAGCTAGTGGAGTGCCACATTAATCAGTGCTAGGGCCACAGTTTTATTTTCAATAAATTAGTGACTTAGATGTAGAAATTGAATATACAAGAGTCAACTTTGCGGGTGACATTAATAGGTAGGAAGGGAAGTGGTGGGGCTGACATAGATTCTGCAGAAGAATAAGAGTAACTGAGTTGGCAAAAAGCTTGGCAGTTGGAATATAATGTAGGAAGACGTAAGATTATGCTGTTTAACTGGAAGAATTGAGGAGCTGAATATTATTTAAATGGCAAAAGACTGCAGAGAGCTGCAACACAGTGATCTGGGAGTCATCGAGTCATAGAGATGTACAGCATGGAAACAGACCACTCGGTCCAACCCATCCATGCTGACCAGATATCCCAACCCAATCTCGTCCTACCTGCCAGCACCCGGCCCATATTCCTCCAGAGCCTAATTGCGAAAAGTTAGCATGCAAGTGCAGTAATAAATAGAGAAGGCAAATGGAATATTGGTCTTTATTTCAAAGCAAATGGAAAATAAAAATAAGGAGGACTTGCTACAACTGCACAAGGCACCATTCAGACTTTGCCTGGAACACTGTGAACAGTTGTAGTCCTCTGTCTGAGAAACAAAATACTGGCATTGGAAGCAGCCCAAAGAGGATTCAATGGGAAAATCCTTGGGATGGAGGGAGTGTCTTAGGAACAGAGGTTGAATTGGCTGTGCCTGTGTTCATTGGTTTTCAGAAAAATAAGATGCCATCAAATAAATGAAGAATAGCACTGAAAATAAAAGCTTAATTTTTTTTTTGTAAATTAAAAAAAAACATGGGGCACAATATTTCTCTGGTCCCTGGTGAAAACTATCACAATGTTGTCAAAGGCAATTGGAAATGAGCACAAATGTTGGCCTTGCTGATGATCCTGAGAGTGAGCTCAGAAATGTTGTCCATCACTAGCATTTTCCGTGCCAGCATCGCTATGAATCAGAATTGACTTGTTAACCAATCCGGCAAGAATAATGTTTCTCATGTAGTATACATTGTTGCTCACTTTGAAATTTGGCTTCCTCACATCTGTCCTGATGAGCACAAGACAAAAAAAAACTTCAATACCACGTCTCTTTTCTCAGCAAGTTTTCATTTTCATTTAAGTGTTTTGCGAATTCTCAATTTTGCCATTCTTTTAAATTTTGTAATTAATTTGATATGGTCCCTTCATTAGCGATCATTAACTTTCCTTCAGTGTATTGCTGTGGAGGCAAAAAGATTGTGTTCTGTAATGAATCTTGCACAGCATGAATATTTGTAGAAGTTTATTTTACCTCTGGTGCTTATCAGGAATGAATACAAGACCAGTGTGATCATATGTGCCAAAGCATACATAGCTTGCAGGAAGAATCTTGGGACGCAGTGGTAAAATCACTCCGAGCCAGAAGGCCTGAGTTCAAGTTTCACATGCTCCAGAGGTGTGTGTAATAACATCTTCGAACAGGTTAATTAGAAAATACTTATATATCACAAGCTATTTGGGTACAACCTGTGAAGAAGACCAAAAGGCAGCAGAATGAACATGGTCAGACAGACAACTGTTGAGTCATTCACGAAATGCTAACTGGTACCATACATGTGCAGTGCCAAACCCAAGGGACTTCCCTTGAGTGCTTATGGACTCATAATTTTAAGACCATCCCCTGTGCAAAAATTATTTGAATTTTTGAGAAGACTAGTCAGATAACTCCTAGGCCAGGATGATGAATTTCCGAAAAATCAGATCCCATCTGAATGTAAATACAGTGAAGCTTATGGATTCACCAGCATTACTCTGAATGTATAATGACAACACTCAAATAAAGATTTAATTGCTTGGGCTTTATTGCTGGCAGCTCTTGTGTATGGTGGCATGTGAATCTCTAAAATTACTGCTGCCTGTTGTCTTGCTATGCCTTTAATTAGTTGATATGTTTTCTCTCTGCAATATCGAGGGCCGAAGGGCCTGTACTGCGCTGTAATGTTCTATTTTCTATAATACTAGAGGGGAATTCGTACAATGCAATATGTGCTTCAATTCAGAACAAACCACAGCTACACCAACCCAGACGTGTGTAAGTTATGCAATACTGCTGCCAACTTCTTAAGTTGTGAATAAACGAACATGTTAACTAATCCTTTGTGTAAGTGGTGTCTTGATATTGTTACGATCGTAGTGAAAATTGATGCATAATTTCAAATTCCATCCTTTGAGTTTAATATCTGATACTTTCATGGACTAACATGGTATAAAAGAGGATGCTACTGTGATCACCTGCCAAACCCATGCAACCCACTGGAAGTATTTGAAACTATGTTGCATGAGCATTACCATTTTAATGTGTGGTGTCAAGAAATGGATTCTCATTTGCATTGTAACTGCACGTATTGGGAGATGAAACATTGCCTACAACTATCCAACTTGGAATGATAGTGCAATCTAAAGATTGACATTCACAAAGAAACAGTATACCAACAGCAACCCTTGGGTAAAAGGAGAGAGAATGCAACCTGGGCTAATAATAAGTTGAATTTCTTCTCTACCTCATTTTTTAACATTTCTGAAACAAACACCAGTGGAAAAGCACCTTGATTAAAAAAAATCACGTGACTAGAAATCAAAGTTAACTGCAAGTTTTCTTACTCCTGAAGAAACAGGGAATCAATTAAACTGCCAGGCCTTTCATTTCTCTCTTGCAAATTAAGAACTCCTTAAAACTAAAGTTTTAAGCTACAACTTTCCTTACCTTCCTGTCTGTATAGACACCCTGCACCCACTTTTCAAAAAAAAAACTTTACATGTGTTTGATGCTCAATTTTGTTGGTAATAAAACTCCACTGAAGGAAACCTTGGAATTGGCTGTCCATCATTTTTGATCTAGTTAGTGAAGTTTAATTGAAACATGATAGTTAAATGCAAAAATAAACCTTTGTTGTGAATGACTGAGTGCTGATTAGAATGAAGAAAATCTGTGATAAGGTCATAACAGATAACCTGAAGAATGGTGAAGGATGTAATAACAACAATAACAACAATAAATAACAACAAGTTTAAATTTTTTAAAAATGCTACATATTATTACTTTCCTGTACTGGAAAATAAGTGGAAAATGTGGAAGAGAATCAAGCCATTTGAAATTCTGTTGCAAAGATGTATATTTAAAATTACAAACATAGACCAAAATATAAATGAGGAGATGCTTGAAATGGCAAGACCAAAAAGAACTCAAATGTAAGAAATGAGAAAGGGAAATGTCAGTACTTTGAACATTTTGATTCATCAGAGCTGGAAACCCACAGGGGTCACTTTTAGAGGGCAAATTGGAAGTTGGCAGAAAGAGAGCTCAAACTATGCATAGTTGGTTGGTAAACAAGAGGCAAAGAAGTATTCCAGACATCACTATTTAAAGTAAAAATTAACAATTTTATTCTTGAAGTTCAAAAGACAACATTAATCAACTATTTACAACTCCTTTCTCTTAAACCTATCTTTTACCTCCCACTCTACAATACTGGTCCAATTTTAAAAAAACACAATTAAGGTTTACAAATAAAAAGATTCAAAACCAGCCAGCTGTTGAATCTTCACTTTGTACCTCCCTCTGTAGATTTTCCTCTGTCATCTTTTCTTCAATATTCTGCTTCATAGATCTTTCATATGAAAAGGTACTTTTCAGGGAGCTATTCAGCTCGCAGTCTGTACTTGTTGGTTTTCTTGGCAGTTCTCCACCTAACTGTTCAAAACATTCAGTTTTATACCCCAAAACATCGGATCATTTCTTGGTTTGATGCCATCAAAACACTAAATTCAAATTTGATTCGATTTTGCTATCTTGGGGCATAATTTAAACTGATTGGCCAAATTTAAATTTGTTGTGTACCATGGCAACTCACCTGCACTATTGGTTTAACAGTCAAATGTTACATTTTAAATTCTTTCAGCACAATCTGTGCCTGTCTAAGAGCACGCCAGCTTCTAATCTCTCTTAAAGGTACAGTGCATATCTACACCTTCATAACACATGATACAGTGATATGTGTGGATGTCAAAAGATGGATAAGTGTGACAGCGGATCTCTTGGTAGAACAAGGATAGGGCTAGATGAAGTGGCAAGGGACCAGTCTTATTCTACTGGGTTTCTGGTCTTCTGGAGTCTGCACTATGTTTTATGCTTTTTTCTTGCTTCCCTTCCACTTGCTCATTCCCCAACATTTTATATTTTTACATGCTCCCATTTGAGGTACTTCATTGATATTTGTTCATTTGTGCTCCTATTGTTTCATGCTTGCTTAAGCAGCTGCTAATTATCTCCACTGAAGTACTTCAGTGGCAATTTTGTTCCTTCTCCTACATTAGTTCTTTCTATATCACTTTTTTTTAAGGAATCCTGTCAGTTCTTTTCGTGCTGTCAGCATATTCACATCTTCAATACTTCAATTTGTCTGTTGTTTCTGCAGACATGTTGAGTGCTTCCAGCATAGTCTATTTTTGTTTCAGATCTCGAGTGAATGTGGTGTTTTGCTTTTTGTTCATATCTCTGCAGGCTAGACAATCCAAAAGTGTTCCCATTGAGCATTTGTCTCCCTGTAGCTCAATCTTCAAATGTTTATCTTTCCTTTACTTAAAAGGTGCAATCATCTCTGCCTCAAGTATTTCAGATCTGACACAAGATTAACTGGTTTAAGGTTATATATGGACCATCCACTTCCATGGAAGTGGGTTTAAATATATAAGGAGGAATAAAATAAAATGACTTTAGAGTCCAATAATTTGTCTAACTCCAAGATAGCTTTTAGAACCAATTCTTTTTCCACTTACAGTTGACAATTGTTCCATATTCTCCTCTAATTATTGCATTATAATTTTCAGAATCGATGAACGATTGCTCGTATGCCTGTCATATCTATATCATTGTGCAAAATTAGTCTCTTCCATTCATTCCTTCTCTCAAATCATTATTTACTTAAAATGTGCTTTAATGTTCAAATATCAGCATTTTCAAATGTTCCCATTCAGGCAGGCCTTCTGATCTATCTTTTCACTACCTGTTACAATGGTCTATAACCTTAAGGATTTTTTTTAGCTTTGTTAATTCAAGTTTTCTCATAATATTCTGTTTAAGTTTCAGTTTTGTCTTGAACACCCTAACTATGGAACAGTCTCCTTTAATTCTTCTTGAATAAGTTTTGATATAGATATTAATCTTAATATAAACTTTCCCACTGCTGTTCCGTTGTCCTCTTTGCAAATTTTTCTATCTCATTGATTTGGGAATAGATCCATTAGTATCTCGTTATACTTTTCTGTTTTCTGTTTCAACATTTTTTATTCATTTTGTGATTTTCACATTGAAATACACTGCATTGTGGTTGATATCTTACTGGTTTAGGAGGCAACATTGGAATCTAAAAGCTGTGCACTTGTTTGGCCATACAACTTAGAATAGCTAGTTACTATGCTAAACACAAAACAGAAATGAAACCCAGATTAAATACACACAATTCATGGTAGGAGGGTCATTTGCTATAAATAATTAAAGTGGATATCTGAGATATAGTCTGTGGGATGATGCTGTGAATGTAAACTGGATTCATGAAGAGATATTGTGGTTTACTGGGGAATAAGCTGCTGAATTACAAAAAATGAAGAATTAATCAGTTAACCACAATTGGATATTGTCTTTCTGCAGTATATTTGAAATTAATTCCCTACTCTGTGCTATAAAAATCTAAGGAAACATTTGATTGTGAAGTGCCTGACAAATGAATTTAATTGTGACAAAATGACAAGTGTATTTAGATGGAGTTTTGTGGGTATTGATGACCAAATTTCTCTTGATCATCTGCCATAACTTTGCAAGAGTTACAAAATACTGAATATATGGCAGTGAATCCCAGTGAGCTTATTTATCCTCCTATTACACAGGATTGTTATATGCAACACTCTCTGTTCCAGATTGAAAGTCTGACTCATCAGTGAGGCAACAAAAATCTCTACTACCAACTGCATGAAGTAGATGGATCATTGAACTCTTGCTTTGTGAACCTCTGTTTTCTCTATGAAATTGTGCAGACTATGTTTTAACCTATGATTATACAAGAGCAGTTCTCTCAGCAACTTGCAGAAGGTGATAATTCTATTGGTTATGGGTCTGGTATAGTTTTGTATGAAAGATTGGTCAATAAAGCAATTCAGCAATTGTTATGACCATACAAGAAATAGAATGTGTATTTATTGTTATCTGAAGTATCTGACCTTGCCCTTTTTAGTTCGACACAGAATTAAATTTGAAGCAGCTTTCTAGAAAAAAAGACGAGTTGTTGACTGCAGCCATTAGGCAAGATTTGTTATATATGCCACTGTTAAAACATGGTTCAAAGGTTGCGCTATTTAAAGTTAATCCAAGCTGTTTATATCGTAATAGAAAGGACCAAAGTGTTAGAAATGTTAATTAGGAAGGAGGGTCATACTACACTTTGGATAAGGGTGATAAAATGACCCAAAAGGTTAATGATATGACAATTTACTATGCTACATAGTCAAGCTAAAGACCAAAAATAACTTATGATTGCAATTTCTGAATGTTTTGCTGGAGTGCCCATAATATATCCAATATGTAATTTCCTTTTAAGATAAAGTACCAAATTAACTTATTTCTCTGTTGTTACAATTCAATAACTTTAGCATAATGGATATTTGTGAAAATTTGTTTCAAGGAACTACTATGACTAAACGTCCACATTTTAAACAAAAAAAAACAGTATCAGTGGGAAAAACAGTCTGATTGTCCAATGTTCTCACTTGTGGCACTAGGAAACTCTTTAGATGGATGACTGTTCAGCTCATATAGAATTTGCTTCTGATATTTGATATTTACAAGCAATTTCTGTTTTGAGATGGCCTTTGAAATTTGATCTTGGCCTCTAGTTCACTGCAATGTCCTTAAAGTCTCAGTGAACTAAAACAGAAAATCTTGTGTGTACCATGACTCTGAACTTTCAAATGTCTCATTGTTCATTTTGCTTCCTCCCCGCCATTACCACTTCACAGACGCATCAGCCATTAATCAACCAAATTTTAGTCAGGAAGACCCATTCCCATATCTTTACCAGTAATAATCTTGACCTTGACAATAACAATAGAGGATGTGTATGAGACACAGGGTGATTTATTTATCTGATCATATAATTGTTGTACTCTCTTTTGTTCCTGCTTGCCTTTCACTTAATATGCTTCCAGGCAATCTACGTGAAATTGGGAGTAACCATCCTCAGAGTTATACCATTCTGTTATCAAGTATGCTAATGCAATACTGTACTTTGACCAACATGGGTCTGTTCTTATTAATATGCCAAAATTTGCATTATCTGTATATCCGATTTTGATGCAATCCTCTTATTGCATTATCTAACTGATTTATATACACCACATTAAATATTGGATTTTATTTTGTCGGATAGCTTCTCATTAAATTAAGTCAACTTCATACGGCTGATCTCTTCTTTTTGAAGAGCAAAGAGAAACATCTGGTACATTTATACGTCTCAAAGTTGTTGCAATATTCAACTCAATGTGATCAATGGAGGAGGTGGTTGTTGTCTGCAGGCTGGCGCTGCTCTTCGATTATTTTTCCTTCCTTTTCTTATTTTTTTCATTATAACACTTGGCTTCTCACATGAAAAGATCAAATGTTATTTTTGAAACAGATTCTGCTCACTAGTTATCTAATGATTGCTCATTGACATATCAAAAGGTTAGTTTGTTGGGCCACTACATTTAAAGCAATACAATAAACTGATATGCAAAAGTGGGAAAATAACTATTTGTGTTTTGATGCAAGCATGCTTGTCCATAATGTTCGAGTCATCGGAGCAACATTCTGTTTATGATTGAGAATACATGTCAGAATTGTATGCTATATTTTCTGAATTTGATGTCTTTATCGAGAATTTATCCTAAGGAGTAATTGTTTCTTGGTTACAAGTTAATGTCAACTTTAGGTTTGAGGCACAAGTTGGTTCACACCAGCTATTCCCTACACACTTTTAACATTCCCAATTCCAATCAAGTACTTATTTTTCCTCTGTATCAACAAGAACTGCTGTAAATAATCAGCATGTCAAGCACCAGAGAAATTCAATTCACTTAATAATTAAAAAGGATAATCTGCTAATAGAGTGGAAGGTACAAGAAACAAAATGACCAAAGCAGCATAGAGGTAGGAGCAGAGCAGAAGGAGGCCATTTGACCCACCGAGTCTGCTCTGCCATTCAATGAGATTGTGGTTGACCTGATAGTTCTCATTCCACTTTCCTGCCTTTCTAATAACCTGTGATTCCCTTACTGATAAAAATTGTCCATCTCAGCTTTGAATATACTTAACAATCTCAGCAATAAAGAATTCCACAGATTTGCTTCCCTCCATGAGAAGACATTCCTCCTCACGTCTATTAAATGGTAAACCCCTTACTCAAAGATTATGCCCTCAGGCCCTAGATTCTCTCACCAGGGGAAACAAACCCCAGCATCAACTCTGTCAAATCTCCAATTATTTTTCAGCAATATTGCCTCTTGTTCTGCTAAATGGTAAGACCATAAGACTTCGGAGCAGAAATTAGATCATTCAGCCCATCGAGCCTGCACCGCCATTCAATCATGGCTGATAAGTTTCTTCACCCCATTGCCCTACTTTCTCCCCGTTATCCTTGATCCTCTTGATACTCAAGAACCTATCTATCTCAGTCTTAAATATACTCAATGGCCTGGCCTCAACAGCCTTCTGTGGCAATGTATTCCATAGATTCACCACTCAAGATGTTTCTCCTCACCTCCGTTCTAAAACGTGTGCCCTTTATTCTAAGGCCGTGCCCTCATGTCTTAGTCACTCCTTCCAATGGAAATATCTTCCCAACATTCACTCTGTCAAACTCATTCAGTGTTCTGTATGTTTCAATTAGAGACCCTCCATCCTTCTAAACTTCATTGATTATAGACCCAGAGTCCTCAAATATTTCTCAAATGTTAAACTTTTCATTCCTGGGACCATTCTTGTGAATCTCCTTGAAACACACTGCAATGTCAGTACTCTTCCTGAGGCATGGGGCACAAAACTGTGCACAATAGAGCCTCAGAAGTACATCCCTGCTTTTGTATTCAAACCCTCTTAAACTAAATGGCATCATTGCATTTGCCTTCCTAACTACTGAATCAACCTCCAAATTTACCTTGAGAGAATCCTGGACGAGAACTCCCAAGTTCAGACTTCTGAATTTTCTCCCCATTTAGAAACTAGTCCATGCCTCTACTCTTTCTACCAAAGTGCATGACCTCACACTTTCCCATGTTATACTCCATGTGCCACTTCTTTGCTCACTCTCTTAACCTATCCAAATCTTTCTGCAGCCTCTCCACTACCCCAATGATCCCTGTGCCTCCACTGAGTACAGGTCCACCCTTATCAACCTATCATCATTGGAAAAAAAACCTCCATTCCTGGAATCAATCTCGTGAACCTTCTCCCGACTATCTCCAATGCTAGAATATCTTCACTTATTTAAGGCGATCAACTGTGTTCGAAGTACTCCAGCGGTTGTCTGGCTGGTGCTTTGTATAGTTTTGTTCGCACCATTCCCTGTGAAATAAAGGCCATTATTACCTGCAGAACTGGTTAGCCAGCTTTTTTCGTGACTTGTACATGAGTACATGCAAACGCCTTTGTGCTGCAACTTTCTGCAGTCTTTCTCCAGTTAAATAATACTCAGCTCCTCTCTTTGTCCTACTGACAGATAAAAGTCCAATTATAAGGAGAGGCAAAACATGGATCTAGTGAAATTGACCAGTCTGGTTTATTTCACATGATAGCGCTGGGAAGAGAAATTGACTAGGACTGGTACAGAATAGACACTCTGCTCAGTAAAGTCAAGAATTCTCTTCCACAGGCTGCAGATACAGACTGTTTTTTATAAGGTTATAATAGTGTCGTGCAAATTACAAAATAATATGAATTTATAAATAATTATGACCCTAGAATTAATCCATGTTGCACTCCACCAGTTATTGACTGTCATTTTTAAAATACTTCATTTATTCCAAGTTTCTGTTGTCTTTTAACTAGCCAATTCTCTGTCCATGCTAATATGCTACCTCTCCAGACCATGCCCACCACCGCCCCCCAAAAGAAAAACACCTTATTTTACGCTATTAAGCAGTGTTAAGTGCAGTATCTAATGGAAGACCTTTTGGAAATCCAAATATTTCAATCCAATTTTTGCTTCCTCTCAGAATTCTAATAAATCTTTCAGGTGTGAATTCATCTTCATGAAGCTTTGTTGAATCTGCGTGATGACATGATGTATTTCCACATTTTCTGCTGTTACATCCTTTATAATAGATTGACTTTTCCCAAAAAAGGGAAACTACAAAGGGATAATTGTGTAAGACAAAAATGGTGGTAATGGGACAAGTACACATTCTGGTTGTGTATTTTTGGACAGCAGGTACTTGCAAACATACCATTGTTGCGGTTTCCAGCTCCTCTTGGTTCATCCTTTTGTCCTGTCCCATGCTTTGTAGATGTTGTGCAGGGTTTGGATTTGAACATGATTTTTTAAAAAAGTATTATGCGGACTGATATCCATATGTCTTGAAATTTTAAACAAATGACCTTTTGCTAAGGGGAAAGTAATGAGAAGAGCAGTAATGAATTTTTACCTAATCTGTTGGAACTTGCAGGGAGATGTTTTATGGCCCAGTTTATGAGTGAAATAAGGCAATAGCATTTCCCAATCTGACTCAGAGAGAGAATTTGACACCAGCTTAAGAGAGAACAACCATTGTTCCCTCATGCTTTCTTGGCAATTTCTTTCAGCAAAGTGTGAATGCTGAAGATCTACTGAAAGTTATCTTCAAAACTTTCAGACAATTCCTGAAGAGGGCGAAACTGGATTCTGTCCCACTGACTGAAGCAAAAAAGATGTGTGTGTGTGTTTGCACATGTGTGCATGTGTGCGTCCCTGTGTGGAGGAGGGGAGGTTGTGTTGGAAGAAGAGTCAAAAAATTAGATGATCATTTGGGACACAAACAGTTGCAAACAAGAGTTATACAGGACTCCAAATATTAACACTTTCTTTCTCCACAGATGCTGTTAGAATTGAGTTTCATGTCACCAGCATTTGTAGTGCTATACAGTTATTACTGTTTGTGACAATCATGGCTATTCTTTTTCTTATGAGAAAATCTACTACTTGACCATAGTGCTTTAATGTTAAGATGGAGCAAAATTTATTTTTATGGTTCTCCTTGCTATATATTTGCTTAATCCAAGCTGTCAATAGTCTGCATCTTTGATTAAATTTGTTTTTTTGATAATAAGCCAATTATTCATTGTAGACTGAAAAAAAACCTCTCTGATTTTGGTCTCAATACTGAACCTAACACAGTATAAAACCTGTATAATTGTCCATAGCAATATACTGGGTAAATTTAAAACCTGATGCAACTGCGGAGACAGTAGGACTAGAAAAGGAAATAGTGCACCCCTTCAACATTAGTTGTGACATTCGAACAAGGGAAGGAAAAAGGCAAAAGGAAATAAATCAATGGCTGAAGAGCTGGTGTGTTGTTCAGAGATTCAGGTTTTTGAACAATTGGAATGTCTTTTGGGTTAGAAAAGACCTGTTCAAAAAGGATGAGTCTAATTTAACCTGAAAAGGGACCAATATCTTAGCAGAGAGATTTGCTCATTTCGTTAATAGAGACTTTGTACTTGCGAGAGAGGGGGAGTGGAGGAATTCTAAGTAGCAGTGTAAATAGAAGGATTGGTGAGGAAGGTTCTGCATGTGAGGAGAGCATGTCAGGTTAGAAAAGGAAGACAAGGAGGTCAGAATATGTAGTAACTCTGAAGAACTAAATTGTATTTATTTCAATGCAAGGGGTCTTACAGGTAAGGCTGCTGAACTCAGGGCATGTTTAAAAACATGGAATTGAGGTGTAATGGCTATAATCGAAACTTGGCTGAGAGATGGACAGGAGCAGCAGCTCAT
Organism: Chiloscyllium plagiosum; assembly: GCF_037043375.1. Taxonomy (NCBI): domain Eukaryota; kingdom Metazoa; phylum Chordata; class Chondrichthyes; order Orectolobiformes; family Hemiscylliidae; genus Chiloscyllium; species Chiloscyllium plagiosum. The sequence goes on from NW_028270149.1 coordinate 63,179,497, forward strand.
TGTCCAGGGTTTTAGATGCTGTGGTAGGGATAGAAAAGGAGGGTGGGGAGTGGGGAAACAGTGGCATTTTTGATTAAGGAATACATTATTGTTGTGGGAAGATATTTCTGAAAAAACATCTTGTAAAAATATATGGGAGAAATCACAAATAAGAAAAGAAAGATCACTTTGGGATTATACTATAAGCCCCTCAGTAGTAAGAGGGAAATTGAGAAACAAATACCAAGAGAGATTTCAGATGTATGTAAGCATAATAAGGTTGTAGTAATGGGGGATTTTAATCTTCCAAATATTGACTGGGGCTACCATAGTGTTAAAGGTTTGGGTGGTGAAGAATTTGTCAAATGTGTTCAAGAAAATTTTCTTTATCAATATGTGGATGCTCCTACTAGACAAGGAGCAAAACGAGACCTCTTTGGGATAATAAGGCAGGGCAGGTGATTGAAGTAAAAGTGGGGGAACACTTTGGGTTTAGCAATCATAATTCTACTAGTTTCAAAATACTTATGAAAAAGGATAAGTGTTCCATAAAAGTTAAAGTTCTTAATTTGAATAAGTGAAATTTTAACGGTATGAGACAAAAACTTTCAAAAGTTGATTGGATTAGATTATTCAGAGGTAAAAGGGCATCTGACAAGTGGGAGCTGTTCAAGAGTGTGATGACAAGAGTTCAGAGCCATTTTGTTTCATTAGAGTGAAGGGAAGGCTGGTAAGGTTAAGGAACAATGAATGAATCAAGATATTGAGGATCTAGTCAAGAATAAAAGAGAATCTTATTTCAGATATAAGACAACTTGGTTGCATTGACTCTCTTAATCAATATAAAGAGTGTAGGGGCATTTTTAAGAAAGAAATCATGAAGGCAAAGAAGACAGTGTTGGCTGGTAAGGTTAAGGATAATCCGAAGGGATTCTACAAATACATTAAGTGCAAGAGGGTAACTAGAGAGAGGGTAAGGCCTCTTAAAGATCAAGGGAGTCTTCTCTGCCCCAGGAGATGGGAGAAATATTAAATGAATATTTTGTGTCAATTTTTTACCGTGGAGAAAGAAATGGAGTCTAGAGAATGCAGATAAATAAACTTTGATGTTTTAAAACAGTTCACATTACAGAAGAGGAAGTTTAGGAGGTCTTAAAGAATATAAAGTTGATAGATCTCCCGCACCTGATCTCATATATTTCAGAACACTGTGGGAAGTAACAAAGGAAATTTAGAGACCCCTTGGAGAAATATTTGCATCATCTATAACCAAGGGTGTTGTGCCTGAAGTCTGGAGGGTAACTGATGTTGTACCTTTGTTTAAGATAGCTTGTAAGGAGAAAATCATAGAATCCCTGCAGTGTGGAAACAGGCCATTTGGCCTAACAAGTCCACACCAATCCTCTGAAAAGTATCCCACCCAGACCCATTTCCTGACTCCATTACTTTACATTTCCCCTGACGAATGCACCTAACCTACACATCTCTGAACAGTATGAGCAATTTAAGTTGGCAAATTCACTTACACATCTTTGGACTGTGGGAGGAAACCGGAGCCCCCAGAAGAAACCCACACAACTTCACAAACTTCACACAGATGGTCACGCAACTCTGGAATTGAGCCCAGGTCCCTGGTGCTGTGAGGCCGCAGTGCTAGCTACTGAGCCACTGAGAAACCAGAGAACTATTGACCTTGAGTCTGACTTTGGTTGTGGGCAAATTATTAGAACTGATTTATAAAAGTTTGGATTTATGGACGTTTAGAGAGGCAAAAATTGATTTATGATAGTCAGCATGGTTTTGTGCAAGGAAAATCATGTCTCACTGCTTTGATTAAGATTTTTTGAGGAAGTTACCAAAAAGATTGATGGCAGTGCAGTAGATATTGTTTATTGCGTTTTAGTGAAGCCTTTGACAAGGTTCTGCATAGTAGACTAATTAATAAAGTTAGGTCACATGGGATTCAGGGTGAGCTTGCCAATTGGATACATAATTGACTTAATGGCAGGAGACAGACAGGTAATGGTGAAGGGTTAATTTCAGACTGGAGGCTTGTGACCAGCGGTGTTCCATGAGGATCAGTTCTGGGTCTTCTTTTGTTTATCATTTATATAAATGATTTGGATGAGACTATAGAAGGCATGATTAGTAAGTTTGCGGATAACATCAAAATTGGTGCTGTAGTAGAAAGATTACACAGGGATCTTTATCAAACGGGGCAAGGTATTGTGTTTTTATACAACAAACAAGGGCAGGGCTTATACAATTAAGAGGGATCTAATTCTTTGAAGTTTGCATCATATATAGACAGGGTGGTTAAAAAGGCATTTGGTATGCTTGCCTTCATTGCTCAGTCCTTTTCATATAGGAGTTGGGAAGTCGTGTCGAGGTTATACAGGACATTGGTGAGCCCTTTTCTGGAACACGTGATAGTTCTGGACGTCTGTATGGGAAGGACATTATTAAGCTGGAGAGAGCTCAGAAGAGATTTTCCAGGATGTTGCTGGATATGGAAGGTTTGAGTTATAAAACAAGGTCGGGTAGGCTGGGACGTTTTCCACTGGAGCATAGAAGGTTGATAGGCGACCCGATAGAAGATTATAAAATAATGAGACGTATAGATAGAGTGAATGGTAGTTGTCTTTACTATGGGTTGGGGGACTTCAAGACGAGGGAGCACATTTTAAAGGCAGGATGGGAGGAATTTTTTTTAAAATGAGGCAAATATTTTACACAGAGTGGTTTGCACATGGTATGAATTGCCTGAAGAAGTGATGGATGAGGGTACAATGACAACATTTAAAAGACATTTGGATAGAAACATGAATAGGAAAGGTTTGGAGGGAAATGGGCAAGGAGCAGGCAGGTGGGACTAGTTTAGTTTGGGATTATGTTCACCCTGGACTGGTTGGACTAATGGGTATGTTTCCGTGCTATATAACTCTATCACTCTGTGACTTTATGACCTGTTATCTCTTTTGACATCAACTGTACCCCAAATTTTCCTTGTCATTTTTTCCTCACCCTTTCACAGCCTCTGAATTTGGTGAAAACGTATTACTTGTGTAACCTTTTCCAGTTTTGACAGTTCTGAACTGAAGTCACTATCTGCCAGATTACAGGCCCCTAGCTCATCCCTCACACTCCAACCTAATCCCATGCCAACAATGTCACCCCACACTTTCCCATGCCACCTCAGATTTTTCCACATTTCATCTAGACCTCCCATGTTTAAGGAATAGAATACTTGAACATAGGATCAGGAGTAGGCCATTTGGCCCCTCAAACCTGTTCTGCAATTTGATGAGATCATGACTGAAATGGGACCATGCTCCGTATAATCTGCCTTTGAACCATCTCCCTTCATACCTTTGCCTAACAAAAAAAAACTATCTCAGATTACAAACTAACAACTGATCTGGCATTGACTGCTATTTACAGAAATAATGTTTCAAACCTCTACCACCCCATGTATAATTATGTGCTTCTTAACATCTCTCCTGAATGGACTGGCCTGAATTCTCAGGCTCCACCCCTTGGTTCTAGAATCTCTCACCAGTGGAAATTGTTTATCTACTCTGTTCTTTCCTGTTGATATTTTGATAACTTTGATCAGATCTCCCCTTAACCTTCTAAAGCCTGGACAAAATGGCCTAATTTATATATTCTCTCCTCAAAACTTAGCCCCTGAAGTTAAGGTACTATTCTGATAAAGCTACATTATAGTCCGTCCAAGACTAGTATATCCTTCCCAAGGTGTAGTGACCAGATTTGTAGTCCTAACGGGGTCTAACCAGGGTTTTGTATAGCAGTAGCGTAACCTCTGCGCCCTTATACTCCCGTGCTCCAGATAATAGTGCTGGTATTCCATTAGCTTTCTTGATTATTTTCCACACCTGTTTGTGGCATTTTAAATATCTATGCATCTGAACTCCCAAATCTCTTTAGACATCTACTGTATTTAACTTCATGCGATCCAGAAAGTATCCTGATCTATCCTTTCTTGGTCCAAATTTGATAACGTCTCACTTGCTTACATTGAACTTCATCTGCCACAATTTTGCCCATTCACCAGGTCTATCATTATCCCTTTGTAATTTGGGGTAATGGATCTTGAATTTCAGCAGCATGACACTTAGCTCCAAAAGTTGGCACTAATCTAATATAATTCCATTCTCCTACATCCATCACAATTGCCTCTTTGTGAGCAACAATTGTATGATTGCACGGTATTGTAAGTAAGCTATTCACTGTTTGTATCTCAGAGGAGGACTTCATAATCTGGAAGAAAAGAAGGCCCAAACTATTAAGTGAGAATGTTAGAAATTTAAAGACTGATGCCAGAAAATTTATAAATACTTCTGTGATTTAAAAGGTGAACTAATATATTGGGAATGTACTTTCAGAAAAGTTATATTCATGTTATTGTGTCACGTTAGAAGTGACTCGGTTTACATTGGTTCCTGCAACATTTGCTGACAATTTGAAGTAGGAATTACTGAAGGTATATGGTTTGATACATGAAGGGAAAATATGGCTAACAGATCCATGTGCATGAGATTTTTAGGAAAGATTCAGTTGAAAAGTTTACTAATTTAGAGCAGCAATTTTTCACATTAGCTCCATTAATACTGAGTGCCAAAAAAGAATGTCAGGATAATGAAAGTAGGACACTTCCTGTGGCTCTTTGGGAGTGGAGTACCTGAGCATAAAACCATACAAACCCAGAGAGATTTCTGGTTTGATCTGTGATCTGTACAATGTCAGCTAATCTCTGCTGACTCATTATAATTGATCGAAAGCTAGAGAAAGTAAAAATGAGCAAATGTTTCAATTATTAAGGACATATAAGAAACAGGACTTGGGAGAATGCTAACGTTGGATCAAAACTTTGGAATTCCCTACCTGACAGAACTGTAGCTGTACCTACACCATACAGGTTACAATGGCTCAAGAAGGTGACTCACTACAGTGTTCTCAAATTAGAAATGTTTATGAAATACTGGTCTTTGCAACTCGCATTATCAGCTCTAAGAGTGGATTATTAAAGTGAAATGCTTCCTTATAATGGTTTAAATCCATTGCTTCAGCTTTATGCTCTAACCAAACAGCTGAACAATCCTTCAATTTTCATCTTCGCAGGATTTTTCCAACACTTTAGCTGAAATAGACTCTTTCAGGTTGAAAATAATGCAAAATTAATTGATTAGCTTCCGGTAATGTCGATAATGATTTATCATGAAGATATTTTTTGGGATGGTGACCATTCCTCATGGTTTTGTGGTTATGAAAGGAAACAAATAAATAAATGATTTGTAAGTTTAAATTGTCCTACATGTCGAGGATATCAAATATAAATACAGAGCCTGCAATGAAACCAGAACGAGGCCATCTGGTGAAAAATCAATTTTAAAACAACTCTGATTCATGGAATTGACATGACAGCAACAATGCTTTGGTAATGTTCAACAAATGGCCATTAATAGATTACGTACATGGATAAGAAGCCCCCTCAAGATGACTTGTGGGAAAATCCAGAAATGAGATGCTAACAAAATAGTGGGTTAAAAGGTCATTGTAAATGCTGCTGAAACTTTTTAAGTTCCTGACATGCTGCAAAATCTCCCTAATACCATCATCCCAAACAATTAGAATTAAATCCTGAGTACAGCTCATTGACTTTCTCATTAGTTTCAGATAAAATGGGAACTCATAGTTTCACAAGGTATTAATTAACAGTAGACCTCTAAGCAGGAGATACATATATATTTTTAGAGATCATATTAACTTGATGTTAATATTAAATATGAACTTTCATCAATATCATCAGAAATTGGCAGAAACGTCCCTTTGATAAAGTTTTATTGCAGAATTAAAGATATTTTTTCTACATAATCATCCTCAAAGTCTGTGCCATCATCTTTGACCTAGCTTTTGTCTCAAGCTACAGTTGCGGAGGTCTCGAAGGATCCTGGCTTCATTTCTCTCTCTCTCCCATAAAATCAACAATTTTAATTGTTTGTCCAAATTCCATCTCCTTCACAGGAGGAAGAGTTTGAATGTTCAGTGAAATTGTAAGTGCTTTCTTTTTAATTCAGTTTGATTTGTTACAATTGCTGGTGTTCTAATTAAATCTTTCATAACAGCATCAATCCGTCACTTGGCCTATCTTCTGCAACTACTGAGTGCTTCTTATCCATGTACGTAATCTATTAATGGCCATTTGTTGAACATTACCAAAGCATTGTTGCTGTCATGTCAATTCCATGAATCAGAGTTGTTTTAAAATTGATTTTTCACCAGATGGCCTCGTTCTGGTTTCATTGCAGGCTCTGTATTTATATTTGATATCCTCGACATGTAGGACAATTTAAACTTACAAATCATTTATTTATTTGTTTCCTTTCATAACCACAAAACCATGAGGAATGGTCACCATCCCAAAAAATATCTTCATGATAAATCATTATCGACATTACCTGAAGCTAATCAATTAATTTTGCATTATTTTCAAATTGACATTTACAGTATAAAGACAGAATGGCTGATATTTGTTCAACACTGCCATATATTTCATGGGGAGACAAATGAAGTTGATGAAATAATCTGAACCTTAAGTGTGCCCAGCAAATTTCACTGACAAAGATTTGTTTTAGAGATAATAAGTCTGTGAGTATTATGAGCTGAATTTTCCCATTTATTGGCAGGGATTTTTATGAGTAAAATTCTTGGCGGTTGGTTCCCCATGGCTTACAGCGATGTTTCTCATGCATTCTTCCACTCTTCATCTCATTAATTATGCAACTGGGCTGTGTGGCATCCATCTCAAGGAATCTCGCAGCAGGAGAGTTGTAGGTGCTTGCTGCTGTTGGGACTTTGTGACATTTGTGTCACGAGTGATATATTGAAAGCCAGCTACGCAGCTATAATGATGCTCCAAGTCAGGAACTGTCATTCATGCTGTAGTCTTGCACTGTTGCTCTTAGAGAAATGATGGAGAAAGGCATTAGCTCCTTGGTTCACCACCAGGCACCTGGAGGTGCTAGCTGATGGGTTTGTGGAGAGGAGCACGGTGCTGCACCCTGCTGAGTGACAAAGTAGGCCATGGCACCAGATACAGCCAGTCTGGAGTGATCTATCTACCTAGGCCATTCCAGTGTCTCGGATGACTTGCAACTTTCAGCAGTGCAGGAAGGGGTTTAATAATCCACTGCCCTCTCTGAGTTAAATCCGTCATCTTCCTTGTGTGAACGCAGTCCCTGGGCCATGAGTTACTCTGACTGTGCAACTGCACATGCTTCTCAAGAAAGTAAAGGGACTACAATTCATTATTGCAAGCCTCACGCCTCCACCTCACCTCATCTTGCCTTCTGTGCTGACGACTCAGTGCTGAGACTAGACCCCAAGTGAGTTTCCAGACTGGATACCCCATGTTGTCAAGCTCCTCGGAGCAAAGGACTGGCTTTCCTTTTTTTGTTCTTCACCCAACCCTCAGTTCGCTGCAAGAAAGTTTATGCAAAACAGATCCCCTCCCTTTCCTTTTATTTCTTTTCTCCCAGACCAAATGATTTTATATTGTAAGAGTCATTTTAACTCGGCTTTGTGGAATTAACAAAACTGTCAGTTTAATAGTTCCTAAAAGGGAGAAGAAATAATATTGCAATTCATATCGACACAAATTAGGAAATGAATCCAACAAAATATTTTTTTTAATGAAGTACTTGGATCAGTCTCCGAGCCATTTGTGGAGAGTAGCTAATTGAATGTCACAGTCTTTACAGTAGGTATTTTTTGTAGTCAAATAGTTGTTTTGAGATTCTTGGCTTCACAGTTTTAAATTCCTTTGTTCTGCTTCTTTTAAACAGTGGCCGACTGGTTGGCAGCATTCAGAGTGGGAAAGGTTATTTTCTTTCCTTTACCTGCAATGATGATTTAATGGCTGTTCTCAAAGCTATGATCTGCTCACTACTGCACTCACTGGGTTGTCAGGTCACAAACACTCACAAACTGAGCTTGAATCTTGCTTTTAAACAATTTTCATATTTTCCCACATTTGTCGCTATTACCCAGATCTCACAAGGGAAGGAGAAAGTTTGGATTGCCGCAACCTGCACCACACAAAACAGAAATTGTTGGGGAAACTCAGCAGGTTTAACAGCAGCTGTGGGAAGAGAGCAGGGTTGATGTTTTGAGTCTGTTGACTCTTCATCAGAACTGCATCAACCCTCCCCCCACCCCGTTTCATTCTCTGGTTTGTTTGATGTTCTGACAAGAAATCTTTTCTCTTCCTTTCAGGCATTAAGGAAGGCAAGCTACAACAACTGAGATACCCACAGCCTGCTGGAACCTTTCTCCCATCCCCTTTCCTCTGACTCCATCCTCTCTCCTGACCCACCACTTGTTGGGTATTTATTATTCCTTCTGGCCTTCCACTTGCTGAATATTCTGCAAAAGTTTGAGTTTTATCCTTTTGTGCTCCCACCTCAATGAATTTTGGGCTAGACATAACATTGAACTCTTCTTCCATCACCTCTGCCAATGTGTCCATTTCTTTGGACAGGAGTCCTCTCCCCATCCCACAGATCCCATCACCTGCCTCCCAACATCCCTTCTTCACCTAGATCCCTCCCTCTGGCCTTTTACCTGCACTCGACTTGTTCATCAGGGATTGTTGACACAACATTGGTTGCTTTAATTTTCTCTGGTCACACCGTTCCCCCCCCCCCACCCACCCACCCATTCAAACCTGTCTCCCTCTGAACTGACAGCACTCTGTGCTCTCAGGTCCAGTCCTGACTTTGTTATGAAGTCTGTTGATAAGGGTGGACTGTTGCTGTCTGGCAGACTGAGCTCTACATTGTGAAATGTTGAGTGCCAGCTTTTGGAAACCTCCTCCTATCTTCCCTTGGACCATGACCCCCACATTGAGCATCAGTCTATTTTGTCTACGACTGTCACTAAACTTATCACATCTGAGGATCTTCCTGCAATAGCCTCCAAGCCTTTAGTCCCCTAACCCAGTATAGCTTACTTCTAACTTCTTCCAAAAATCAACAAACAGGGCTCCCTGACAGACCCATTGTTGCTGCCTGCTCCTATCCTGCAGAATTCATCTCTTCCTACCTTGATTCGATTTTTTTCTCTCCCCTTCTGCAGTGTCTTCCTACTCACATTTGCAATTCTTCTAACGCTTTATGTTGGTTTCAGAATTCCCAGTTTGCAGACTCCAGCTGCCTCCGCTTTACTAATCCCTACACATCGGCAAAAGTGGAGTGCAGATGCTGGAGATTAGATTTGAGAGTGTGGTGCTGAAAAAGCATAGCAGGTCAGACAGCATTCGAGGAGCAGGAAAGTCGATATAAGCATAAGCATAAGCCTTTCATCAGGAATGAGCTCATGACTCTCCTGCTCCTCAGATACTGCCTGACTTGCTGTGGTTTTCCAACACCACACTCTCAATCCCTATACATGTCCATCCCCCATCAGACTCATATCTGGGCCCTCCACTTCTTCCTGGAAAGAAGGCCTGAGTCATTGTTCCATCCTCCTCACACCAATACACCCCCACAATTCCACACGACCCCTCCCTCCCCTCCCCCCGCCACCGTGCTGAGCTCATCCTCACCCTGAATTACATTAAACTCCTCTCACTCTCTTCAGGTCAGAGGGGTGGCCGTGGGTACCCGCATTACCCTAGTTATGCATGTCTCTTTGGGTGGTATGTGGAGTATTCCTTGTTCCAATCCTCCTCCAGCCTCCACCCACAGCTCTTTTTCTAGTACATCGATGACATAATCGGTGCAGGTTCCCTCACTCCTCTGGAAGTGGAAATACTTATCAATTTTGCTTTCAGTTCCACTTTGTTCTCACTTTCACCTGGTCCATTTCTGACTCCTCCCTCCCCTTCCTTACCATCTCTGTTCCTATTTATGTGGATAGGCTGATTACCAATATCCATTACAAGCCCACTGATTCCCACGGTTACCTGGACATCCTCACACCCTGCATCCTATTCAACACATTGCTCCATCATATCTGTTCTGGTGATGGTGCCTTCCAAAGCGCGACCTCAGAAATATCCAGTCTCTTTGTTCGCCCACGAATTCTCAGCTAATGTGGTTCACAGGGACTGTGGCATTTTTTGACCCATCTCTTGCATGTCTGCCCTTTCCCCTTCCCTTCTCTCCCACAACACCAATAGGGTGCTTCTGGCCATCACTTCCCAACCTATCAGCCTCCACACCCAAAGGATTGTAAGCCAGCATTTTCATTACCTTCAGCCAGATGCCAACACCAGCCACACACTCTGCTCCCCTACCTTGTCAACATTCTGTCTAGACCGGTCCTTCTGAGACACTCTTATCCACTCCTCCTCTCTTCCCATCACCTCATTACACGCCACAGCATCTCCTCATGCAATCGCAGAAGGTGTAACACATGCCTGTTTAACTCCTCCCTGCTCGACATTAGAGGCCCCAGGTGAAGCAGCAATTTGCCTGCACTTCTAGTTTACTGTATTCACTGCCCACACTGTAATCTCCTTTACACTGGGGAGGCAAAACGAGATTGGGTGACAGCTTTGCAAAACACCCATGTTCTTCCCGCAAAAGTTACCTTGAGCTTTCAGTTGCCTGTCACTTCAACACAATACCAACATTTCTGTCGCAGGCCAGCTGCAGTGTTAAAGTGAGCCTCAGCGCAAACTTGAAGATCAACCCATCATTTAACGCTTGGGAACTCTGCCACCTCTATAACTCAATGTCAAGTTCAATAACTTAAAGCCTGAAGCCATTCTTCTGTGTGTTTTTTAATCCAACTCACAACCAGTCCTGTTTTGACATGAATTGCTTTTAGCGCAGTCGCCAATTCTCACCTTTTCTTAGGCCTCTTATCACATTATGAGTTGCTTTCAGGGCAGCTCACCCATTCTCTCCAGTCTTCGCTCTTATTATTTTATTCAGTTTTTCTTCTGTTTGGGCCTGCTATCCATAATTTCCTCATTTATTTACCCCTCTCTCCCTGGGCTTCACCTCTACATATCAGCTCACCTCACCACAATCCTCACTTCCTTCCTCAACTTCGTCTTCTGCATAAATGTCAGTTTTACTTCACTGCTTAAAAAAAAACTGTTCCATTAAAGAGTCATTGGACTCAACATTAAATCTGCTTTCTTCCCACACGTGCTGCCAGACCTGCTTAGTTTTGCCAACAATTCTTTCTTTTTGTTTTGGGTTTCCAACATCCACAGTTAGAGTCATAGAGTCATAGAGATGTACAGCATGGAAACAGACCTTTCGGTCCAACTCGTCCATGCTGACCAGATATCCCAACCTCATCTAGCCCCACCTGCCAGCACCCGGCCCATATTCCTCCAAACACTTCCTATTCATATACCCATCCAGATGCCTTTTAAATGTTACAATTGTACCAGCCTCCACCACTTTCTCTGGCAGCCCATTCCATACATGTACCACCCTCTGTGTGAAAAAGTTGCCCCTTAGGTCTCTTTTATATCTTTCCCCTCTCACCCTAAATTTCTGCCTTCTCATTCTGGACTCCCCTACCCCAAGGAAAAGATCTGGTCTATTTATCCTATCCATGCCCCTCATGATTTTATAAACCTCTATAAGGTCACCTCTTAGCCTCCAACACTCCAGAGAAAACAGCCCTAGCCTATTCACCCTCTCCCAATAGCTCAAATCCTCCAACCCTGGTATATACCTTGTAAACCTTTTCTGAACCCTTTACAAGTTTCGCAACATCCTTCCAATAGGAAGGAGACCAGAATTGCACACAATATCCCAAAAGTGGTCTAACCAATGTCCTGTACAGCCTTAACATGACATCCCAACTCCTGTACTCAATACTCTGACCAATAAAGGAAAGCATACCAAATGCCTTCTTCACTAACCTATCTACCTGCGATTCTCCTTTCAAGGAGCTATGAACCTGCACTCCAAGGTCTCTTTGTTCAGCAATACTCCCTAGGACCTTACCATTAAGTGTATAAGTCCTGCTAAGATTTGCTTTCCCAAAATGCAGCACCTCGCATTTATCTGAATTAAACTCCATCTGCTACTTCTCTGCTCATTGGCCCATCTGGTCCAGATCCAGTTGTAATCTGAGGCAACCTTCTTCACTGTCCACTACACCTCCAATTTTGGTGTCACCTGCAAACTTACTAACTATACCTCTTATGCTCACATCCAAATCATTTTTATAAGTGACGAAAAGTAGAGGACCCAGCACCGATCCTGTGGCACTCCAGTGGTCACAGGCCTCCAGTTTGAAAAACAGAACTCCATCACTACCCTCTGTCTTTTACCTTTGAGGCAGTTCTGTATCCAAATGGCTAATTCTCCCTGTATTCCATGAGATCTAACCTTGCTCACCAGTCTCCCATGCTAACCTTGTCGAACGCCTTACTGAAGTCCAGATAGATCACGTCCACCACTCTGCCCTTATCAATCCTCTTTGTTACTTCTTCAAAAACCTCAATCAAGTCTGTGAGACATGATTTCCCAAGCACAAAGCCATGTTGACTATCCCTAATCAGTCCTTGCTTTTCCAAATTCATATACATCCTGTCCCTCAGGACTTCCTCCAACAACTTGCCCACCACCAATGTCAGGTTCACTGGTCTATAGTTCCCTGCCTTTTTAAACAGTGGCATCATGTTAGCCAACCTCCGGTCTTCCGGCACCTTACCTGTGACTATCAATAATACAAATATCTCAGCAAGGGACCCAGCAATCACTCCCCTAGCTTCCCACAGAGTTCTCGGGTACACCTGATCAGTTCCTGGGAATTTATCCACTTTTATGTGTTTCGAGACATCCAGCACTTCCTCCTCTGTAATATAGACATTTTTCAAGATGTCACCTTCTATTTCCCTACATTCCATATCTTCCATGTCCTTTTCCACAGTAAACACTAATGCAAAATACTCATTTGGTATTTTCCCCATCTCTTGCAGCTCCACACAAAGACTGCCTTGCTGATCTTTGAGGGGCTATTTTCTCTCCCTAGCTACCCTTTTGTCCTTAATGTATTTGGAAAAACTCTTTGGATTCTCCTTAACCCTATTTACCAAAACTCTTTAATGCCCCCTTTTTGACCTCCTGATTTCTCTCAAATATACTCCTACTGCCTTTCTCTTCTCCTAAGGATTCACTCGATCTATCCTGTCGATACCTGACATATGCTGCCTTCTTTTTCTTAATGAAACCCTCAATTTCTATAGTCATTCAGCATTCCCTATACCTACCAGCCTTTCCTTTCACCCTGACTGGAAATATACTTACTCAAGACTCTCATTTTGCCACTTCTGAAGGCTTCCCATTTTCTAGCTCTGAACATCTGCCCCAATCAGCTTTTGCAAGTTCTTGCCTAATACTGTCAAAATTATCCTTCCTCCAATTTAGAAATTCCAGTTTTAGATCTGGTCTATCTTTGTACATCACTATTTTATAACTAATAGATTTATGGTCTTTGGCCTCAAAGTGCTCTCCCATTGACTCGTCAATCACCTGCCCTGCCTTATTTCCCATGAGTAGGTCAAGTTTTGCACCTTCTCTCATTGGTACATCCACATATTGAATCAGAAAATTTTCTTGTGCACTCTTGTCAAGTTCTTCTCTGTCTAAACCCTTAATACTATGGTAGTCCCAGTCCATGTTTGGAAAGTTAAAAGTACACTGCATTATGTGGCTCATTTTGTAAGAAGTATTTGGGACTAGTTGCTGCAGTAAATTTCAGAAAGAGCTGCACACTGTATACTCTGCAAGGTGAGCATTCTAATGATCTTCTGCCATTTCTGTCCATTCATTGAGTGAGTTTTCCGACACAAAGGAACATTCTGAGAGCTGTGCAGTCCTTGAAAGTCCTTTGTTGGAATGTGTTACAGAAACATTTATGTTATCAGTGGGGTCAGCCAAAAGAAGGGGGAACACATTGTACACATTCTGGATACTTTGCAATTGTACTTGTAATAAAACTATTGCAAATTCTGTTTTGGCTTCCTCAAATCACTACACATTCTGATTCAGACAATAGGAATATATTTTGAGGCTAAATTATCATGTTCCACAACACTGGGAACAAAGTAAAGTAAAGCAAATTATTGTACATACCAATGTGAAAACAAACTGATCCAAAGGTTTGTTTTTTAATCATTCGTCGTCCCCTAAACTAAGGATTAGCATTCTGGATTTTGATTCAGTTCTTTCAGCTATGTCTCCCGAGGATACTGGTTATGAAAACAGCATCTTTCTTTGTTAGTTATCTCAGTTACACCCTGTTGTCTCCCACCTAATCTAAATCACAGCTGTTATATATCAGGGATGTTACTGATAAGATACTCGGCAGCAATACTAAATGACACATGCAATGTTATTTTTAGTAATTGTAATCTCTTTATGTTGGATTCTTTTCGTGTGTGTGTGTGTGTATTTTTGCATGTTTAAAGACATTGCTCACCATAACTGTTTCCTCGGAACTTTAAATCTGAATAAGATACCAAGTAACAAATAGCGGAGTTGGATTGCTGTGCACTTGCCTTCATAAATGGGCACTTTAGCTTTCTTTGAATGGATTATTGAGAAATATTGGATGAATCAGAGATTTCTGCAGCCATCAACAAACTTCAGGATTAGGGTCAAGGCAGTAACTAAATTACAGTGCAGATTTGGCAGTAGTATGGATTATGGATTCTTTTATTCTGTATTAACACAGATGTGAAGTCTAACACCACCACCTTTGATCGAATCCAACAATTTGCTGAAACAACCTTACTCTAGATGCAAAGTTCATTGCATCCACAACAATTTCAGCGTTGAGTAATAAAGCCTGGGTTCATTATCATTTTTGCCTTCCAAGTCAGAGGTTCAACAACCACTCGAGAGATTTGAGCACACAAATCCATGCTGATTGTGCAATGCAAGGGGCTACTTTGTTTGAAGTGTTGTTTTTGGAATAAGATGTTAAAATGAGGTCCTGACATGTCTGTCAGGTGATCCCACAACACCATTCCAAGAATTGCAGGGATGTTTTGCCAGTAGCATGACCAGTTTTATTTACCTCACCCAACCTAACCTGCCATTATATAGTTTTTAGTTGTGAGAAGGTTGAAATTACATAATGAAAGGCTGGGGTAGAGGTGAGCTTGGATACAGTGCCAATGGTGTCACATCCATCATCTGCCTGGCCACTTGATCTGTGTTGGGAAGTGCATTGGCTGGCCTGCTCACCCATGGACACATGGCCTATTGATTCACTATTTAATGGTTATCTCCCACTGCCACTGAATCTCTAAGTGTCCAGTTTGTCAGATGTCTAATAACATTGTGGGAGAGTGTGAGAGATGTCTTACCCTGTGCTAGTCTAAACTTCCATCCAATATCCAAACCTTATTCTTCAACCCCTTCCTCCATTTCCCCACCCCTTGCACCTTGTCAGTCTTGGCCACCCAGCCTACTTTCTCAGCCTGTCAAAACACCATCAATGTAATCACAAGTTTTGGAAGTACCAGTGGTGTTTCCTCTTTGGGACTGCACTCTGCCCTTGCAGTGAGCACCAATCCTAGTGGCGATTGTAGGACAAGAGTTCTTTGAGATGGGACTTCCTGTCCAGGGTGGTGGAAATTCCGCCTCAAGCCAGTTAAAGACAAGAGCTGAAAAATGTGTTGCTGGAAAAGCGCAGTAGGTCAGGCAGCATCCAAGGAGCAGGAGAATCGATGTTTCAGGCATAAGCCCTTCTTCAGGAATCAGTTAAAGACAAGAAGTGACCTGACATCTGACAATTACATCATTGTATGGGGACATATTTTTAGATTAGATTAGATTACAGTGTGGAAACAGGCCCTTCGGCCCAACAGGTCCACACCGACCCGCCGAAGCGAAACCCACCCATACCCCTACATTTACCCCTTACCTAACACTACGGGCAATTTAGTATGGCCAATTCACCTAACCTGCACATCTTTGGACTGTGGGAGGAAACCGGAGCACCCGGAGGAAACCCACGCAGACACGGGGAGAACGTGCAAACTCCACACAGTCAGTCACCTGAGTCGGGAATTGAACCCGGATCTCTGGCGCTGCGAGGCAGCAGTGCTAACCACTGTGCCACCGTGCCGCCCACACGGTGGGCGGCACAGTGGGTTGTTTGTAAAGCAATCTGCCATGAGTGCTAAGATCATAAAATTTACTATTTTTGCTCGTCTTTCTGTCTCAATTCATAGCACAAACTATCTGCTTGAGAAGGGTACTAGAGTACTTGACACAGGTTGAACATATTATTGTAACTGGAATCAGTTACAATATTTTAATGCGAGCAAGGGAAAGCTTGGCTTCTTGACAAACCAGTTCTATTAGGGGCTTTCTGATGCAGAGATACATGGTTACAAATTGATGTTTACTACATTGGTATACACATAACCTTTAGCTTACTTGTCTTTCCTTTGTTCATTATTATTGGAGGTATTAACCATTTAAAATTTACTTCCAGTACTTTAAAATCTGTTGCATCAAATATTTGTTTTCTCTCTTTTCTTGAACCACACAATGACTAAAATTACTACCAGTATTTCCGTAAGCAGAGAGAACATGTTATGTGGATTACACTGTTATTCATTATTTTCCAATGAGACTGTGTGCTGGCTTTTTCCCAGATTTACATTTCCATTCTAAAGTTTCTTCTTTTGCTTTAAATAGTAACCAAAGCCTTGAACGTCAAACCTGGATTAGTGGTTTTGTAATCACCTCCAAATGAACAAGTCTTGGGTTGAAATCTTGTACCTTTGAAGACATATTCTGAAGCAACCATTCAGTGCAGAACAGAGGAATTAGTGGAGGTTCAATCTTTTGGATGAGGTTTTTAATCTACATTTCTATCAGCATTTCAAGTGGTTCGAAAATATTCCTTAACATTGATTAAAGAAGAGCAGGGAAGTTTTCCACAAGTTTGGCCCAACATTTGTCTCAACAAATACAGTTAAAGTAGCTGTAATCATTATTCAAAATGTGTGTTGCTGGAAAAGCACAGCAGGTCAGGCAGCATCCAAGGAGCAAGAGAGTCAATGTTTTGGGCATAAGCCATTCATCAGGAATGAAAGGTCATTCCTGATGAAGGGCTTATGCCTGAAATGTCAACTCTCCTGCTCCTCAGATGCTGCCAGACCTGCTGTGCTTTTCCAGCACCACACAAATTGACTCTGATCTCCAGCATCTGCAGTCCTCACTTTCTGATACTCATTATTTATCTAACTGATGTTAATTGGGCTTACTTTGTGCAAATTTTCTGCCTTCATTGCCTACATTATTAGGCTTCAAAACTATACACCATTAGATGAGAAATGCATTGGGATATCCTGAGTATGTGAAATGTGCTGTGTAAATGTACTTTAAGACAGCAGAATGTGATCCTGTGGTAGCAGCAGAAATGTTAGAAGTGTACAATAAATCGGTCAGCATTAGAAAGAGTGAGGCTGATTAATACTATGGATTGTCATTTTGATTAAAATAGTATCAGCATTTTAGAGATGCTAAACTTTTGGTTACATTTTCTGTTTTTACCTTTTCCAACATTCACTATTTTTCTTTTAAATGTACCTGTTTTAATCTGATGTTCTAATTGGGTTGTTGATGGGCCTTGTGTTTCAAACCAGTTCACTCCAAGGCAATCTAGTTTGTTGGAAAATTATCAGTTTAACTTGGTAATTTCATTTATTTGAAGGACTGTTTCACTGATGATAAAACCTCTTTAAAAGCATTGTTGCTCTATTTATTAATTCACATGGAGTATATTAAAAGCCTAAATCTCTCTTAATCCACTTTTGATACATACCGCTTTTATACTGTAACTGTATTTATTAGGTTTTATGAATTAGTTTGTCATGCCATATGTACAGCGAAATATCAGTTTAATGGAATTGAAAATTTTCTGTATTTCAAGCTCGAATATATACATTTATTTAGATATCTAATTTAGTTTGTGATTGGTTCAAAATTTTAATTCGTGTACATAGACAAAATCCAAAATATCATGTTGCTATAGTTGAAAAATGTGGTAATGCAATGTATTACATGGAGTGACATATATAGCATAGATCAAAGGTTGAGCAGTGCTTCATTCATCTGCTTCACCACCCATTCCATGTTCAGCCCACCGACCTGGCTCTTGTTGGCTCAGGCTTAAGATGACAGTGGACTGAGCAATTGGTACCTAATTTCCTGCTTTGAGCCTCCATGTAGCCACTTTCTGATTTAAACTGGTCTCAACTGCCAGTGATTCTATGCTATCTTGCCTAAGTAACTACTCATCCTGGACTATTCTATGCAGTGACTGTCTACGTAGTATTTGATTCTGTAGACAGGGAGCATTATTCTAACCTAAGTCATGGGTGTGCACTTTTCACTAGTTAGTAATTAATAATAAAAAGTAACTTTTATTTTATGCTGAAGTGTTTCAAGTGCAATTCTAGTGATCTGACTGTGACCCAGTTTTAGGTTACAATTCAACCTGTATTCATATCGTACCCCCAATACAGGGAAGCATACCGAGATAATTCCAAAATGAAACAGGGTAAGAATTGAACTTTGGAATTTCAGTCATTCCAGAAGACTCACTGGGTAGTTGTCAAATCATAATTTGTTTTACCAAGTACTCTGTTTTAGAATGTCCAAGGACCAGGTGTAACAGGTGAGGAAATGGTTGTATTGGGAGATTTCAGAATTTATACTCATTTTCAACCTCTTGTACTCAGATCCATCTACAGAAAAATATGGAAGAAATGAGGCAGAGATATATAAATTATGCATTATGCTTTTCCTGAATATATATCCTGAAGATTTTGATTTCTTACTTATATTCAAATGGATAGTCTTTATGATTGAATGATTTATTATTGTCACTTGCATTTTAGTGAATAATACAGCAAAATACAGTGAAAATTAGAATTAAGTTTTATTGTCACATGCACTAAAGTGCCGGAGTAACAGTGAAAAATGTGCAAAGTCACCATTCACCAACATCATTTTAGGTACCAAAACCGGAATTTTAAAAAACAGAACCATCTAAATACAAAAGCTAAAAGAACCATCTAAGATATGAAAACGCCTGATTTTTTTTTTTAAAACGCAGAAACACAAAAAAAGAGCCAGGAAGGAAGAGGGAAGCATCCAGATCTAAAAGTCTTATCTCCATGAGGTAACCTTATCTCTATAAAATGAGTGGTCTCCCTCCCCAAAGCCTCAAATCTCAGCACCGCCACAGGCCCTTGGAAGTCACTCTCACTGCTGCCACAGGCCCTTAATTAATCTAATGTCTGAGGATTGTGAAGCTGTGGAAATCAATTGAGTTAGTGATGGGAGCAAGTGAGATGGATAGGGAAAGGGCCAAGTACATAAGATTTGGATAGTATTCACATAAAGAGTGAACACCAGAGCCTGGTTGAGCTGATTGGCCCACTTTTTGAGTTGTAACCCAAACAAAGCTTGTCTGAATGGGTCCTGGTAAGTTAGTTAGTTGAAGAGAATTCTACCTGATAGTGACTCTCCCTTCCCTGTTTCACATGTCCATCAGAATTCCCAGCCACCCACATCCAAGCTTCAACTGTCATCACAATCTGGTGAATAGTTTAAGAATAAAAAGAGTAAAGGGATATAACTGGACGAGCGTCCTCCATCACCTATCACAATATAGGAGTTGCCACTCTTTAGACACCATCTCCTTACCACTGGGCACACCTCACCACTGACACATCCCGTGCTAGAACATAGAACAATACAGCACAGAACAGGCCCTTCAGCCCTCGATGTTGCGCCAACCTTTGAATTGATGTAAGCCCATCACCCTACACTATCCCATCATCATCCATATGTTTATCCAAGAACTGTTTAAATGTCCCTAATGTGGCTGAGCTAGCTACATTGACAGGCAGGGCATTCCATGCCCTTACCACTCTCTGAGTAAAGAACTTGCCTCTGACATCTGTCTCAAATCTATTTGCCCCCTGTACAAGCAGATGTCATCATCCTGGGTAAAAGACTTGCACTGTTCACCCTATCTAATCCTCTGATCATCTTGTATGTCTCTATTAAATCACCTTCATCTTCATCTTCATCTTCATCTTCATCTCTCCAATGAGAACAAGTCCCTCCAAGTCCCTCAGCCTTTCCTCATAAGACCTTCGCTCCAGACCAGACAACATCCTGGTAAATCTTCTCTGCAACTTTTCCAATGTTTCCACATCCTTCTTATAATGGAGTGACCAGAACTGCACACAATACTCCAAGTGACGCTGCACTAGTGTCTTAGATTAGATTAGATTAGATTTCTTACAGCATGGACACAGGCCCTTCAGCTCAACAAGTGTACACTGGCCCTCCGAACAGTAATCTACCCAGACTCCTTTCCCTACATTTATCCCTGACTAAAGTACCTAACACTATGGGCAGTTTAGCATGGCCAATTCACCTTACCTGCACATCTTTGGCCTGTGGGAGGAA
Source organism: Chiloscyllium plagiosum (assembly GCF_037043375.1). Classification (NCBI taxonomy): domain Eukaryota; kingdom Metazoa; phylum Chordata; class Chondrichthyes; order Orectolobiformes; family Hemiscylliidae; genus Chiloscyllium; species Chiloscyllium plagiosum. The sequence continues at coordinate 63,199,983 of NW_028270149.1, forward strand.
ACTGGAGCACCCGGAGGAAACCCACACAGACACAGGGAAAATGTGCAAACTCTACACAGACAGTCACCCAAGGCCAGAGTCGAATCCGGGTCCCTGGCACTGTGAGGCAGCAGTGCTAACCACTAAGCCACCGTGCTACCCTAGTTTTGTACAGTTGCAGCATGACATCACAGCTCCAGAACTCAATCCCTCTACCAATAAAACCTAACACACTGTATGTTTTCTTGACAGCACTGTCAACCTGGGTAGCAATTTTCAGGGATATATGTACATGGACACCAAGATCTCTCTGCACATCCACACTACCAAGAATCTTTCTTGTAATGGAGTGACCAGAACTGCACACAATACTCCAAGTGAGGCTGCACTAGTGTCTTAGATTAGATTTCTTACAGCATGGACACAGGCCCTTCAGCCCAACAAGTCTATAGTGACCCTCTGAAGAGTAACGTACCCATTGACCCAGTATTCTGCCTTCCTGTTCTTCTTCCCAAAGTGAATCACCTCACATTTATCTGCATTGAATTCCATTTCAGCCCAATTCTGCAGTTTATCCAAGTGTCCCTGCAACCTGCAACATTCTTCCCACAGTCCACCACTCCACCAACTTTAGTATCATTTGCAAACTTACTAACCCATCCACCTATGCCTGCATCCAAGTCGTTTATAAAAATGACAAACAGCAATAATCCCAAAACAGATCCTTGTGGCACACCACTGGTAACCAGACTCCAGGCTGAATGTTTTCCAACAACCACAGCATGTTGCCGCCTTATAGAAAGCCAGTTTCTAATCTAAACTACTAAATCACCTTCAATCCCATGCCTCTGCATTTTCTCCAATAGCCTACCATGTGGAACCATATCAAAAGCTTTACTGAAGTCCATGCACATCTTGTCAACTGCCCTATCCTCATCCAATGAAGTTTGTGAGACACGATCTGCCCTTGACGAAACCATGTTGACTGTTTCAAATCAAATTGTTACTTGCTAGATGATTATAAATCCTATCTCTTATGATCCTTTCCAAAACTTTTCCTACAACAAGCGTAAGGCTCACTGGTCTATAATTACCTGGGCCATATCTACTGCCCTTCTTAAATAAGAGCACAACATTTGCAATCCTCCAGTCCTAAATCTGTAGACAAAGACGATCCAAAGAACAAGGCCAAAGGCTCGGCCAACTCCTCCCTTGTTTCCCAGAGAATTCTCAGAAAAATCCCATCCGGCCGAGGGGATTTAGCTGCTTTCAACCTTCTAGAACTGATAACATCTTATCCTTAGTAAACTCAATCCTTTCAAGTCTAATAGCCTGTATCTCAGTCTTCTCCTCCACAATATTCTCCTTTTCCTGAGTGAAGACCGATGAGAAATATTCATCAATACACCACTTCCCACTTCTGTCTTTAACTGGCCCTATTCCTACCTAGTCATCCTTTTATTCCTCACATACCTATAGAAAGCTTGAAGGTTTTCCTTTATTCTACCTGCTAAAGACTGCTCATGTCCTCTCTTCGGTCTTCTTAAATCTCTCTTTAAATCCTTCTTAGCTGCTCTGTAACTCTCCATTGCTTCATCTGAACCATTTCACTTCAACCTCACATAACCCCCCTCTTCCGCTTACCAAGAGATGTAATTTCCTTAGTAAACCACGGTTCCCTTACCTTATCACTTCCTCCCTGCCTGACAGGAAAATACCTATCAAAGGCATGCAATATCTATTCCTTAAACCAGCTCCACATTTTGATTGTCCCCATTCCTTGCATTTTTCTGCCCCATTCTATGACTCCTAAGTCTTGCCTATTCGCATTTTAATTGTCCTTCTCCCATCTGTAACTCTTGCCCTGTGGAACGTACTTATCCCTTTCCATTGCTAACTAAACGTAAATGAATTATGATCACTCTCTCCAAAGTGCTCACCTATAACTAAATCAAACACCTGACCTAGTTTATTACCAAGTACCAGATCCAGTGTGGCCTCCCCTCTTGTCGGCCTTTTGACATACTGTGTCAGGAAACCCTCCTTCACACATTGGACAAAAACTGATCCATCTGACGTACTAGAGTTATAGCATTTCCAGTCAATATTGGGAAAGTTAAAGTCCTCCATAATGACCACCTATTCCTTTCACTCCTGCCTAGAATCAATTTACCAATCCTCTCCTCCACATCCCTGGAACTTTGTGGAGGCCTATAAAAAACTCCCAGCATTGTGACCTGTCCTCTCCTGTTTCTAACCTCAGTCTATACCACCTCAGTAAACGTGTGCTAGTCAAAAGTTCTTTCAGCCACCGTTATACCGTCCTTGACTAACAAGGCCACACATTCCCCTCTTTTACCACCTCCCCTGATCTTGATGAAAGATCTAAACCCCGGAACCTGCAACATCCATTCCTGACCTTGCTCTATCCATGTCTCAGAAATGGCCACAACATCGAAGTCCCAGGTACCTATCCATGCTGCAAGCTCACTACCTTATTCTGGATACTCCTGGCGTTGATGTAGACACACTTCAAACCAGATTGCAGTCTGCCAGCACATGCCTGTCTTCATGAAATCCTGTCTATATCCATCCTACTCTCATCCTCCTGTGTACTGGAACTACAGTTCCCATCTCCCTGCTGAGCTAGTTTAAACCCAGCCAAATAGCACTAGCAAATTTCCCACCCAGGATATTAGTTCCACTCTGGTTCAAATGAAGACCATCGTGTTTGTAGAGGCCCCACCTTCCCCAGAATGAGCTCCAATTATTCATAAACCTGAAACCCTCCCTCCTGCACCATCCCTGCAGCCACGTGTGCAGCTGATATTTCTCCCTGTTCTTTACCTCACTATCACGTGGCACAGGAAGTAATCCAGAGATAACAACTCTGTTTGTTCTCGCTCTCAGCTTCCACCCTCACTCCCTGAAATCATGCCTTACATATCTATCCCTCTTTCTACCTTTGTCGTTGGTACTTATGTAGACCACAACTTGGGGCTGGTCACCCTCTCACTTCAGAACCCCAAAGACACAATCTAAGCCATTCCCTATAACTCTTATCTATCACAGACTCTGCCTCCCGAATGACCCAAAGTTCATCCAGCTCCCACTCCAGTTCCCTAATGTAGTTTTGGAGGAGCAAGGTTTGGGTGCACTTCCTGCAGATGTAAATGGATGAGACACTAATGGCATCTCTCACCCCAAACATCATGCAGAAGGGACATTCCTCTCCCTGCACTGCCATCCCTGCTAGTCCACTTATCAGAAAGTCAACAAAAAAGAAGAGAAGCTTACCTGATGTGTCCTTGATGTTTAAAGTCAGAGGAGGTAGGTGGGTGGGAGGCCCTACAAGGGAAAGGTCTTGGGTTTAGAAAGCACTCAGTTATATAGCTGAGGGGGGAAAAAGTCCCTCCTTTCCCAGAAACCCCTGCTGTCTGAGGTGCTGCTGCTGTTTAAAGTTTTTAATCAGTGACTCACCTTTCCTGACAGGCTCCTTGTCCAAGCTCCCACTTTTCCTGCTGCTGGAAACAGGAATCTAAACGCACAGTTACCCCACAACCAGGAGCCCCAGGCTTCGCTGCCACCTCTCTGATGCTAGGAGTCCCTGCTCCAGGCACACCATACTGCCAATGCTGCAACCACCACCTCGCCGGTGCCTCGAGTCCCTACTCTGGGCCTACTGCAAACAGGAGTCCCTGGGTCTGCTGCCAGACCAGGTTGCCACCATGCCAAGAGTCCTGCTTTGGCTGCAGATGTTGCCTTGGAGGTGCCACCATCTTGAAGAGTCTGCTGCCAAGGCCTGAATGCCAGGAGGACATCCTTGCCACGACTCACCAGGAAGCTGCTGCCACTCCGTGCACTGCCTGCTCTCACTGCCACATCGATGTTGCCAACCAATCCACCAAATTAAAACAGAGAAGCAAAACAAAAAAAAACAAAAGAAAAAGAGCAGGAGTAAACTGAAAAAAGAAAACAGATGGGAGAAAAACAGTCCAAGTCTAACCCTGCTGCTCCACCATCATCTCGAAATGTAGTAGTGAAACTGACATTTTCCTCAACCATTCTTCAGACTTGCACTCTTCAGCAACACAAACACAAAAAGATCGCAATCAGGAGTTCTTCAAAATTTGTGCTGACTTCAAGTACATCATCATTGCCATGGCCCTGACAGATGTCAACTAACTGAATACATGTAATAGATTGGACCTAAGAGTTCCGAGATACAAATGACTTGGAAGCATATTTTTATAACCAGCCTGAACTGGTTAAGAACTCCACATAGAACAAATTAAAATCCAACTTTTAAAAGAAATCTCCACTCAAAATCCATTATGTTAAGAAACCAGAGATAAATTGTATAACAACTATTGCTATATTTTCTGCAGCATGAAGGTTAGTCTAATGTTAAGAAGTTACAGGATAAGGGCCACAAATGATTAGTGTGATATTTTCCTATCATCATGTTCCTGCTTTTACAAAGAGTTAATTACCCATCTTTCAGAATGTCATTTCAAGTAAGATCTTAAAATATCACAGCATGCTTTGTGTGGATCAGTCTGATTGGAGAGAAACTTATGAGTACCTGAGCTTTGGTGAGATTTGTGGCAAAATTGAGAGAGAAGTTTTTCAGGGCCTATCTTTACACCATGAACATTTCATTGTGTCTTTAACATACTTATTGAGGCAAGTTTCTTGCCAGGCTGCAGTGAATTGCTTTTTAAGGGATTATAGTTTGTTAACCACCTTATTAACAATCCAACTCACTTCATTAATATTCAATTGTTTTCTTAGCAAATGGTGGCTCAGTGGTTAGCACTGCTGCCTCACAGCACCAGGGTCCCAGGTTCGATTCCAGCCTCGGGGCAACTGTCTGTGTGGAGTTTGTACATTCTCCCCGTGTCTGTGTGGGCTTCCTCTGGGTGCTCCGGTTTCCTTCCACAGTCCAAAGATGTGCAGGTCAGGTGAATTGGCCATGCTAAATTGCCCGTAGTGATAGGTGCATTAGTCGGGGGGGGGGGGGTTGGGTACTCTTCGGAGGGACTTGTTGGGCTGAAGGGCCTGTTTCCACATTGTAGGGTATCTAATCTAATCTAAACTGAACAAGTTATTTTCGACATTGTGCAGGTACCTGGTGAATTCAGCTCATTGCTTGTTCCAAAGGACCTTCATGTTGGACATTGGGCACCAAGGTCCCAGGCCATGCTTTGTCAGCACGAGGCATGTTCACTCCACATTCTCAGCATTTGCATCTAACAGGTACCTCTAAGAACCCTAGTGGCATATTTCCAAACCACTTAGAGTCTAACTCTGCATTTCATTGCCGCACCCCAGGCTACAACAGTAACTCTCGTTGTAACACTCCTGCAATGGTACTTTCAACATGGACATGCACCCAGCTCATGGACTGGACCAACCTGCATCTCTGAATCCCTGCTTGCTATCATATCATTCTCATTTAGAGCACACCTGGATGTTCACAGCATTCCTGCATTGTTTGGCCTCTCTAGGCCTTTCTATATACTTTGTCCCCTCAGCCAGGGTGACAAACCTTTATCTTGCTTTACCATACAGTGCAGATACAAAGCCAGGAAGCTTATCATGGCTGTCAGCAGGCCTCTGTCAAGTCAAGAGGTATAACTTTTGGTCAGGGGTTTGGGCACACAAGACAAAGACAATCTTCAATACCAGTTAAAGGGCTTGCAACTGGTTTATCAGGTCCGTCAGAGTCAAGATTGTGGGCTGTTTTCTTCTTGGAAGAGATAGAGAGGTAGATTTTCTGTGAGATAAAAGTAAGTGGCACAGCTGTTACCTTTGGTGCAGTTGGAGACATAGCCTGAGAGAGTGAGCCAACAGTGCAGAGGGCGTGTGGAGTCATTGATGTTGGAGATTGGGAAGATGTTGTTGAAAACAGTGAATGGCAGAGTGTGAGCCTTAGGTACAGGAGCAGAGAAAGAGAGTCAGTGTGAGGTGTTGGAAAGAATTTGGCATGTGTTAGCAGAGTGGAGATGGTAATTGATTTTGCTGGACATTCCTTCTGACAGCTGATAGCATTATGTTCAGGTGGGTGGCAAACCCAGACCAGTCTGGCAGAGTCTAGTATTGTGTCCTGCTCTGTTAGTTATGAGGATATCTTGTATATGCACCACCACAACCAGCAGAGCCTCCAAGCCAAGAAAGTAGAGGGCCAATTTGCACGTGTCTGCCACGTTCACAGCAAACATCAGGAACTATGTAGAAGAGCTCCAGATTGACTATGCTTGTCCTAATACGCAACAATCTTTTAAAGATCGGAGAGGTGTGAGGGATACTGGTCTTGTGGTATCTGCTGAATGGTGAGTCATTTTGCCAAAAGTAGTAGGAAGGGGTTAAAATGAATGTGAAGGGCTCCATGGCATAGAGCCTTTAGTTAATGGGGGGGTGGAGTTTGGACAATACATTCAGAAATCTTGCTCAGCTTTGCAATAACAATTCCTCCAGAAAGCTCAAAGCAACTTTCACTTAGCTTAAACAATATAAGATTCATCCCCACGATTCAGTCTCACAGAGGTATACTTGTATATGTATGTCACTTTGTAATGTTCATTCACAGTGTGGTATTCTTATTGTCTGAGATATTTGAATTTCATTCAAATGGGTGATGGTATCCATGCTACACAGAAGCAAAATTGCAGAATAGCCAGGTTGCAGGGTTTCTGATTTTAAAAACGTTGAAGAAATTAGGATTTCCTTTATTAATTACCTGCCTTCCTTTTGGCTAAATTAGCACTGTCTCCTTAAAGGGAATCAATTGTAGTTGTAATCTTAGGCAAGAGAAATTCCTGTAATTACTTCCATCTGCAATTGGCTGTCTACACAATTGCTTATCCAAAATGACACAGCTCTAATGGAGAGATACGCAATGGGATTAGAATCACGTTCAGAGCAGCGACACATTAATGTTGTTACCGTATAAGTGCCACATTGAGGGCCAAAAATCAAATTTTACAAGGAAAGAAGAGCAGACCACAGGGAAACATTGTAGACAGGAATAGAAAAGCACTTTGCTTTGAAATTAACTAACAACAAAACTGGCTTTACAGCAGAAAACTGAATAGAAAAAGACAGTCAAGCCTTTTAATTTTTTCATGAATCTGTACGTTTGAATCACTTCAAATAAATGAGTTCATTACTTCTCTCTCATTAGCAAATTAGATGAATTTACAATAATTGACATAATAGATCCCCATTCATTTCAATCGTTTTGAGGAATGAAACCTCAAAAAAAGGTTGTAGGCCCATGACTTAAGTATCAGAAAAATCTATAGACTCATTCATCCTTAAACAATCCTGCTTCAGCAAACTTTTATTTTTATCCATCTCATAAAATTTCAGCTTACTGATTGTTTTCAAATCAACCTATTCAGACACATTATGACACCTCTGGACTAGGTAGGACCTGAACAGAGGACACTGATGCTGTGCCACAAGAACCCATATTTCAAATTTTTAATTTTAACAAAAATATAATTAACATTCCAGGGATGTTAGGATACACCTTTGGGTGAGAAGGAACTAGAAACCAAACCTTCTGGCTTAGAGTAGGGAGACTACCACAGTACCCAAGAGATCCTGGCCTATTTCACTGTATTAGCATTTCTTCAAGATTGAGACTAGATAGTGTCCTGCTCAGGTATGAATGTATTAAAGATCTCAGTGTTGATCTCATTTATCATTCACTCACAAACACTTGAAGTCACTGGATCAGAAGTATGGATCCCAAGTAATTTCTTCCTTCCTGTGGAGGTTGTACATAGACCTCAAACTGCAGCAGTAATGTTGTGGACATTAGGGTTAGCATTGAATCCAAGGAAAGGCGATACATATTGGCTAAAATAAAAGCAGCATAGCTGAGGATTGGGAGCAGGTTAAATTTCAGCTAACAAGATCAACCAGATTGATTAAGAGGAGGAACATTGAGTATGAGGCGAAGCTTGCAGACAGCATTCAAACTGATCACATTAGTGAAGGCAAATCCAGGTCCTTTACAGTGAGAAACAAGGGAAGTTATAATAGGGAAAAAAGAGATAGCAGAGAACAGTTCAGTACCTATTTTGGATCTGTCCTTAGAAAGAAGAACTCAAGTAACCTCCCAAAAGTGATGGCGAACATCAGTTTGAGGGAGGACTAAAGGAAATCGGAATTAGTAGGGAAATAATGTTGGGGAAATTGATCTTTTTAAAAGCGAATAAATCCACATGGCCCAATAATCTACATCCTAGAGTACTTAGCAAGTAGCTCTATTAATAGTGGATTTATTTATGTTTGACGAATGTGTTGGTATTTTTTGAGGATGTAACCAGTAGAGTTGGTGGGTGTGGGGTTGGGGGTGGGGAGAGGGTGTGGGCAGTGGATGTGATTTGTTTGGACTTTTTGAAGGTCCTACAAAAGAGATTGGCATGTAAAGTTGAAGCACATGGGATTGGGTAGTGCTCTTTCATGGATAGAGAACTAATTGCTGGACACAAAACAATGAGTAGGAATAAACAGTTCTTTTTCCCAGTGACAGGCAATGATAAGTGGGATACTGCAGGGACCTGACAATTTATATTAATGATTCAGATCAGGGGACGAAATGTGATATTTCCAAGTTTGCAGATGGCACTAAGTTGGCTGGGAGGGTGAGCAGTGAAGATGTAAACATGCATGAGTGTGATTTGGGCAAGTTGTATGAGTGGGCAAATGCATGGTATCTGAAGTATAATGTGGATAAATGTGAGATTATCCACTTTGGTAACAAAAACAGGAAGACAGACTATTATCTGAACGACAATTGATTGGGAAAGGGGCAGTGCAATGAGACCTGGGTGTCCTTGTACTCTAGTCACTAAACAGCAACATTCAGGTGCAGCAAGTGGTGAAGAGGACAATGATAGAGTGCAAGGTTTAGAGTACAGGAGTGGGGACATCTTGCTGCAACTGTACAGGATCTTGGTTAGGCAACACCTAGAGTATAGTGTTCAGTTTTGGTTTCCTTTATCTGAGGAAAAATCCTCGGCTTTGCAGGGAATGCAGTGAAAGTTTACCAAACTAATTCTTGGGATAGTACAACTAATGTATGAAGAGTGATTGGATTGATTTGGACTACGAGGGGGTAATCTCATAGAAACCTATAAACTTCTAATAGAACTAGACTGAATAAATGCAAGGATATTCCCTATGACTGGGAACTGCAGAACCAGGTGTCACTGTCTAAGCATATGGAGTAGGCCATTTAGGAGTGAGATGAGAAAAAAATTAATCATCCAGAGAATGGTGAACCTGTGGAATTTACTGCTGTAAAAAGTAGTAGAGCCCAAAATATTGTATGTTTTCAAGACGTTAGACATAGTTCTTGGGGCTGATTGATAAAAGGGTATGGAGAGAAAGCAGGAACAAGGGTAACTGTGCTGGATGATCAGCTATGATCACACAGAATGATGTAGCAAGTTCAAAGGGCTGAATGGCCTACTCCTGCTCTTTTTCACTCTGTTTCTTGTAGCTTAGAGCTACTGAAGTTAAGTGTGTGTACCCTTGTTGACATGAATTCGCTTCGCTAGCTTTGGCTTTCTGGTCTTCATAGGTTGTATAAACAGTAGTGTTATCCATGTGGTCTTTAAGACAGCCAGAGCGTTGGTAGGTTTTTCAAAGTATTTTTATGTATACAAGGCCCCAGATAGATTTTTGTGACAAATTCTGAGTACTTCATTTTATTCAGGATTCCAAAGCTTTGGAGAGAGTACAACAGTAACTGCAATTACCCAGCAACAAGTTACTGAAATCATTCTGGAGATTAGGAATAACTGGAGAAGCTAGAGTTGTTCTTAGGATGCTAAGCTAATAACTTTTTTTGAAAGCGTGAAAAGCAATTTTGAGGTAAATTGCAAAAGAATGAAAAGCAACTGGAAAAACACACACCACCACAAGTATCTAAGATTTGAAGTACACTACCAGTTAGGGTAAAGGATTCAGGTTCAACAGGAGCCAAAATGAAAACAAATTGGAGAAATAGTTGAAGGAGAACATATCTAATGGAGCATGGGGCTACCCTGAAATGCTCTTTGAAAGAGCAATCTGAGATTGATCAAATGGCCTTATTAAGTGCTGCACAATTCTATTATGATGAGGTGATGATCATAGAGTCATAGAGATGTACAGCATGGAAACAGACCCTTCGGTCCAACCTGTCCATGCCGACCAGATATCCCAACCCAATCTAGTCCCACCTGCCAGCACCTGCCCATATTCCTCCAAACCCTTCCTATTCATATACCCATCCAAATGCCTCTTAAATGTTGCAATTGTACCAGCCTCCACCACATCCTCTGGCAGCTCATTCTATACATGTACCACTCTCTGCGTGAAAACGTTGCCCGTTAGGTCTCTTTTATATCTTTCCCCTCTCACCCTAAAGTGATGCCCTCTAGTTCTGGACTCCCCAACCCCAGGGAAAAGACTTTGCCTATTTATCCTATCCATGCCCTTCATAATTTTGTAAACCTCTATAAGGTCACCCCTCAGCCTCCGATGCTCCAAGGAAAACAACCCCAGCCTGTTCAGCCTCTCCCTGTAGCTCAGATCCTCCAACCTTGGCAACATCCTTGTAAATCTTTTCTGAACCCTTTCAAGTTTCACAATATCTTTCCGATAGGAAGGAGACCAGAATTGCACGCAATATTCCAACAGTGGCCGAACCAATGTCCTGTACAGCCTCAACATGACCTCCCAACTCCTGTACTCAATACTCTGAATCATGAAATAATATTTTCTGGGAGAGAGTTATCAGAATAAGGGAAGTAAGTTTCTCTGTTGCTGGTAAACTGTGCAGTATTTTATTTTCTACATTGCATGTGAGCAGCTCTAGTAGTCTTTGCCCTCCTGGAATTAAGTTGAGGGTCTCCTTTGAGCCTTGCCAAGTTTCTAAGACTTTGCCAATCACAATTAGTGCAGTAAATGGCTAATGTCGAGTCAAAATAGTGAAGTAATCCTGGCACTTGTTAAATCATTGGTGCGACTGCTCTTGGAGTACTTTGTACAGTTATGTTCACTACAGTCTAAAAATAGTCTTGTGATTTTTGAAAGGATACAGAAAAGAGCAACTAGAATGATTGAGATAGAAATATTGCATTATAAGGAGTGTTTATGTAAAATGATCATGTTCTGACTGAAACTATGAAGGTTGAGGGATGGTATAATTTATTTTATTCTAATTTTAGAATTTAGAAAGGCTGCACAATGCAAACTATGACAAGTTATTTGCCCGGAACAGGGGAAGGAGAGGATGCAGTCTGCACAGGAGGAAAGATTCTAAACTCGTCTGAGAAAATGCTGTTCAGTGAAAGTGTTACAAATGTTTTTAATAGCCACCCAAAGAAGGAGCTAAAAGCAGTTCGCATTGACTCATTCAGTTGCAAATTCAATAGGTTTCCTACAAAATAAAATATTTGTGGGGCATTTTTGCAAAGTTTGAAACATGAGGGGAACTCTCCAATCTTTCCACTATTAGGGGTTTCCTTGACTCATTCTTGTACCACTTGAAAAGGATTGATTGTCTCAATTGATCTACAACATTGTTATTGTTTTGCATATACCAGTATGGTGGAGGGAGGACTATATAGAAATTACTAGATTAAAACAAAAATAAAAGACTATGTTCCCATGAACTTGTCAAGAACTGACAATTTGGCCAAAACTGTTTTGTGCATAGTGCATATTTTGTAACTTATCCCGGAATAGTGGGAAATGATTAGATGGTCTCTTCTATTAGAGCTTTTGTCTGTTGATGCCAATCATTAAGAACAATATTTTACCTGTATTTTCTGTAAATAAAATGATTAATCATTTTATTTATTGGGTTATGTCGGTGGTCTGGAGTCAACTCTAATTTAAAGGTAATTGCTGCAGATTTAATTGCTAATTGTTAGTTATTCCTTATAGTATGCTAAGGTATATAGATCCTCACTCTGGATTCATTAGGAAACATAAGCAATTTAAGGCTGTTAGGTATCCAAATGATCCTTGGCTATCTATTAAAATGGCATGGAAATTGTACTGACTAGTGGTAGTGTGCCATTTTCTAGGAGGATGCAAAATGGAATATGTTTAGAATGGAAATCAATAAACAGATAAGAAAATTAGTAGCTTAAAAGGCTGACCTTTTCACCACTGCAGCCTTTTTGCATAGGATGATAAATCCCAATTGGCTAATAAAAGCCTTGTCTTACCAAAGATCATAATGTTAGGCTGCAATGAAGCATACAGAGTACTATTGAATTTTGTGGGATATTCTGTTACTAAAGGAATTGAACAGCATTAAATTATATGAAAATACAGTGTTATGGCAAATTAGTTTGAGACCACCTCCATTCAATTTCTATGAAATATAAACCTGCTATCATAAATGGCCATGAAGATAGATCATTTGAAAAGTGGCAAATTTCACACTCTGATATAAGAAGGAAATGATTGAGATTGTTGGAAAAAGTGGTATTGTCCATTGGCCTGTCTGGATCAGTGCCAGTGAACACAACAATTAAAGCTTGTACTGTTACTGCAATCTATTTCTTCATTTATCACTCAGTTTAAAAATACAGCATTAAATTACCTCCAGTTACAATGCAAAGCTGCCTCAGACTCACCAATTAGACTTGGTTGTTGCCAGTAATACTCAGGGATAGCTGACTGGCTTCAGTCACTCAGCTGGCTCTGCCATTCTTCTCTGAGCTCTGGTTCCTGCTTCTGCGATGGTTCATCACAGATTATCACTCCCTATGTCTTCGATGTTTTTACTTTGTATATGTTTATCTTAATCTTCTTCCAGAATGTTTGATCCAGGTCTCTCCTGTCTGGGATCTGCTGTCCAAAGACCGAATAAATAGATGCAACTATTTCATTGTCCTCCCTTCTGTCTTTGATTTAGTAGCCTCGATAACCACAAAGATTGAATAGCCCTTATCACCAGATGCCTGTTTAATTAGCAGTGCCTGGTTTTGCCTTCCACAATAAACTATTGTTCGTGTGAAGTTGGCCTTTTTTCCCATCATATTTGAAGAGACTTAGCTGTTAACCTTTCTGGTACAGTTCAGGAATTTAGATGTGGTTATAGTGGCAACTGACCTGTGAGTGCTTGTTGAAGACATTAAATATCCAAAATGAAAATTATCACATTCACCAATACTTACATTTTTGAGTGGGCATTTTGTTTTATTAAAATTTTCTGATCAAAAAGTAGACTTTGTATCTATATTCCTTTTAAAGACATGACACCATTAATTTGAAGTATATTACTCCATTTATTTGTACCTCACCTTACAATATTCCCTTTTCCTTGCAGAAAAGTGGCAGCAGTATAATTAGTAGAAGTATAAATCCATCATTTTGCTTTCTTTCTCCTCTAGAGGACTTCAAATAAGATTACTGAATTAGTGCAGAATTCAAGAAGTTTTGTGCAGTGCATGTAACCCACCAGGAATAGATTAAGATAACTGAAGATCATTTCTTTAATCTTTGACAGTCAACAGGGAGGGAGGAGACCTTCATTCTCCGAAAGTCACTAGTATTTTTGAGATAATATCATTATAGGACTTAACATCAATATGAGTATTTTGAAACCTAATTTGCATACATTTTAAAAAATCCACAGGTTTCTCGAAGGTAAAATTAGCAGGTTTTCTATTGATCTGGGAAAAGTTTATTTCCAGTCTTTCTTTACCCTGTCAGTATCTGTAAAACAAAACCGATCAAAGATTTTATTTTAGCTTTGACCCTAGCTTTACTATGACGGTGATAAATCATTTTCTGGGTATAGTTTAACAGATAACAGTAATGCTTCTGTATATGATCCTAGAAACCCTTCATGTATAAGTCAACCTCACTCTGGCTGGGGGAGGACACGGTGATGTGTTAGACTTGTATTTATTACTAGCCTTCACTTGGCAATCATGTGTATGTCATTAATGCAGGAGCTTTTGCCAATTAGCCCAAGGAAATTGTGGTCAATTATAAAGATTGAATTCTAACGCAAACTGCTGAATTTCAATGTGGACTTGTAGCATTCTGTGTATCAGGTGTGGCTCAGCTGGCAGTACTGTCATGGCTGAATCAAAGCAGTGGGTTTAGAACTTTTCCAGAAACTTTAGGATACAATCCACTCTGTTGTGTAATTCTGAGAGCATGCTGCACTGTTGAAGATGCTGTCTTTCAGAAGACCTCCAGAAATGAAAAGAGCCATTTGTTATTTTGAAGAACAGGGAATAGGTTATTTTACCTTTGCCATGTGTTTGCAGTGAGAGTTAACTCTGTGTAGTTTGGCAGTCCATTTCCTACATGGCAACACTAATTGCACTTCAAAGAGCACTCAATTGGCGACAATGGGATTCGAGTCATCTTGAATTTGTGGAAGGTTTGATAAAACTACAAATATATGTTTTTATGTGGCTCAGGTCTGTGCCATGCAGTGCATTAACCCACTGCATATATGGAACAAATCGTTACTGACGATATTAGAACAATCTCTGTACTTAGTCACAGCAAACAAAATCTCCAAGTTAGACTTTTTTAAAAAAGGCCATTCTGCAATTCCTAATAATTGTAGCTGAAGATATAAGATAAATGGGGGGGGTGAATGTTTTTGGACAACTGACCTCTGTGCCTTTTTAATTTCCTATCTGTGGTAGCTAAGGATGAAGAGTAAAAAGCAGGAGCCATTTGTGCTGATCAAATCAGAAATGCTACAATTCATGCTTTGTGTAACTGGGCAGCCATCATTCAAAGAAAGCTTTATTGTGGAGTGCACAGAGGGAATAAGCACATATATTCTTTTTAGAGTAATTTTGATCTCTCTTATAAGGGCCACACATTTTGTTTTGAAAAAATTGGAATCTCCGTGGTCAAAATGCTGGTCAAAATGCCTGATGAAATTGGAAGGTTTGTTTCCTATTGTTTTATAGACTTTGATCTTCAGTGTGGAAAATTCAAATCCTCTATGTAAGCTAAATAGTTACTTGAATATTGACATGTTCTACGAATTCAAAAAAATCTTGCATTTCTCTGGCACTTTAACAGTCTCAAAGCATCTGAAAGCGCTTTACAAGTAACAAGGTATGTAGTAATTAAGTATATTTGAAGCATTGTCATGACTGGAGTGTGGGAAAATGCAGCAAATTTGACATAACAAGTTTCCACAGAGGGGAAAGAGATAATGACCAGATGCACTTGTTTAACTGATGTACAAGTGAAGTATAAATATTGTTCAGGACTATGGGGAGAATAATCCTGGTAATCTTCAAAACAGTGCTAGAGAATCTGCCACACCCTCTACATGGAGTATAGAACATGGGACCTTGTTTTAAAACCTCATTTGAAAGATAGTACTCCTGACATGCATAATACTGTGTCAGATCCATGTTCGTGTGTTGGCCTCAAGACCCTCGGGTGGGAGCATTTGAGAAATGTCACTTTTTCTAATTGTGGGCCCTTTCTGGGTTTACTTTCAACCAAGTGTTATTGGAATGTACAAGGCCATATTTAAAATGGTGCATTGCAGCACAATGCTGAAGGAGCTTGTGAAAAGTCTTAATGAGCTTTAATTGCTGCAGTTTGCCAGAATGAAAGAGTACAGGTGAAGAAATTGCAATAGTTTTTTTAAAGATAGACTGTTTATTTAATTCAATCAATTTGTCAGGCTGGATGAAATACTAAAGGTTTGAGTGAGCAGTAATTAACAGAATAGGTTTCCTAATGAAACCAGCAGAGGATGATATTTTGTTTCATAGATCAATGGATGCCTTTAAGCATAGATCATACTGGTATCATTTAGAGAAACAGATTTCTGTCAACCTGTGAATTGTGCTATAAAACGTGGTTGGAATTGTATAGACTTTTTAAATAGGAGGTTTCCTATGGGGCCTGCTCAGTAAAACAATGTACTGTAATTACTTTGGCTATCACAATTCAGCATTCTCCAGTTAAATAATACATATTGAGGATAAGTGGGGGTACGATGGTGAACAATAGAATGGTATATTCTCCAAAGCAAACTTTCTAAGCCAAAGATAGTTGAACAACAAATTGATTAGGCACTGGCATAAAGAGACTTGAGCCAATGTGTTGCTGTTCTCTGTGCATTTATCCTTGTATCGGTCAAAAAGGAGGTATTTTTTTCTGATTAAAAATTGTTTCTAAAGTTGCCGTAACTCACTGTCTGCTTGACTAAACCATAATAATTGAACTGCAATAGCACTGTGTCTGTGCATCATTTACCTGCATTTAAATGGGACATTGTTTATTTATGCTGGATATTTACTGACTTCAAAATTTGCTGTCAGTTATTGAACTGTCTGTAATTATCCAAATAAGGAGCATCATAGGCAAACAACCTTGGAAACTCACCCTTGGCTTCATTTGGAAGAAGGCTTTAATTGTTGTTCTTTCTATGCTTTCAATTTTGAACCAGTACCTAAACTAAAACCTTGAAAATAAGAATATCCATCCATGATTATCAGACGCTTAAGCTTTCAACCTTCACATTTATTGAGATCTTATTGCCCTAAATAGTTCATTTTGCCATTTGTCTACCAGAGAAGGTGGATTATGAATTATATTGACACCTGGTCAATAGTGGGATAGAAATGCTGTCACACAATAGCGACTTTTAAAATTTCAAGCCTTGCCAACTCAGACTGGAGTAAATAGTATTCTTCCCCACTATCTACACTTCCATCAATTTTCATGTCATCTGTAAATTTACATTTTTATCCAAATCATTTATATGTATTACAATTAACAGGGGTGCCAGTACTGATCCTTGTGAAACACACTGGTCACAGACCACCAATCAGAAAAAAACACCCATCCACAATGACTCTCTGTTTGCAATGACCAAGTCAATTTCCTATCCAACTTACCAACACACCATGGATCCCATGTAACTTAATCTTCTGGATCAGCCTACCCATGAAGGACCTTGTCAATTGCTTTACTAAAATCCATATAGGCTATATCCACTGACCTAACCTCAATCACCTTCGTCACTTTCTCAAAAATATCAATCAAATGAGGGACAAGACCTCCCACACACACAAAGCCTTGCTGACTATCCTTAATAAGTCTATTGTTATAAAAATGTATTTAAATCTTATCCCTAAAAATGTTCTTCAATAATATCCCACCACTGATGTAAGGCTCAATGAACTATAATTTCCAGGATTGTCCTTGTTGCCTTTCTTCAACAATGTTGGCTATTTTCCAATCTCGGGCACCCCGCCAACGACTAAAGAGGATACATGATTTCTATCAAGGCCACAGCATCCTCCTCCCTTGCCTCCATCTGTACCTTGGAACATAATCCATCAGCCCTTGGGGACCTACCTACCTACTTCAATGTGTCTCAAAAGACACCAACACCAGCTACTTCTTAATATCGACATGCCCTAGAATAGAACATATCCCCCTCTAATCTTGCTATCATCCATTTCCTTCTCCTGGTCAATACTGATGCATAATATCCACTAAGGACCTCACACATTTCCTCTGGCTCCATGCGTACATTCTGTCCTTTGTCCTTGAGTGGACCTACTCTCTGCCTGGCTACCCTTTGTTCCTAATATATGTATGAAATGCATTGGAATTCTCCTTAACCCTTCTTGCCGACTTGAAGAAGATTATCAAAGGATACAATTGATCAGTTGGAAAATTGGATGGAGAAATTTCAGATGGAATTTAATTTGGACGAGTGTGAGGTAACATATTTGGGGAAATAAAATGCAAGGCTAAAGTATTTAGTAAATACCAGGAACCTAAGGAGGATTGATATATAGAGGGATCTTTGGGTGCAAGTCCATAACTCCCTGAAAGTAGCAGCCCAAGTGATTAAGATGGTGAAGAAAGCATTTGGCCTGCTTGCCTTCATCGGTCAGGACATCAAATATAAACGTTGGCAAGTCATATTACAGCAGTATAAAACTTTAATTTGGCCACCTTTGGACAATTGTTTGCAGTTCTGGGCACCACACTATAGAAAGGATGTTAAGGCTTTGGAGAGAGTGCAGAAGAGGTTAACCAGGAGGTTGCCTGGATCAGAGTGTATGAGCTATAAGGAGAGGTCGGACAAACTGTGAATGTTTTCACTAGAGCATCATGGAGTGAGGGGCAACCCAATAGAAGTATATAAAACTTTGAGGGGCATGGAAAGGGTGGATAGTCAGTGTTTTGTTTTGCAGGATGGAAATGTTAAATACCAGGGGACAGAGATTTAAGATGAGAATGGAAAGTCTTTTACATAGAGAGTGGTAGGTGACTGGAGGAGGCAGATACAATACCAATATTTAAGAGGCATTTAGACAGAATATAAATGTACAGGAAATGTAGTGATGCAGCTTACATGCACGCAGGTGGAATTAGTGTAGAATGGCAGCCATGCTGCACTGAAGGACCTGTTCCTGTGCTGTTCTCTATTCTATCTCAGTTTTCTCAATTATTTATTTCCCAAGATAAATAAATTCACGATTGTCAGTTTCACAGAAGGAAGAATGAATTTGAGAATTTTGATCCCAACCTTTGAGAAAGTTATGCAATGATAAAATGGTGTAGTGGTGATATCACTGGCCTAGTAATCCACACGTTCAGGCTAACATGCTGTGGACATGGCTTCTAATCTCACCATGGCAGCTGGTGAAGTTTTAACTCAATTATTGATGAACATCAAAGTATCATTGATTGTTATAAAACAATTTGCTTTACTAATGCCCTTTTAGAGAAGAAAACTTGCCTCTTTACCCGGTCTGATCAACACGTGACCCTGGGCCTTCAACAGTATGTGGTTGACTGTTAACTAGCAAGCCATCCAGATCAAGGGCAGTTGGAGATGGGCAAGATTTGAGGTTTCATCAATGACATTTACATCCCATGAAAGAATAAATGAGAAATTCACTTAAATATACCTTTGATTTAGTTAAGTATCATAAATTAAATGTTTTAAAGATAGTGCAAGCAAGAACACCAAAAGGTCTCTTCACTGTAATTGGGGCAATACATAAAGCTATGTAAATGAGTAACATAGGCAAACATGAGGACTGCAGATGCTGGAAACCAGAGTTTAGATCTGAGTAGTGCTGGAAAAGCACAGCAGGTCAAGCAGCATCCGAGGAGCAGGAAAATCAATGATTCGGGCAAAATCCCTTCATCAGGAGTAGAGCTCTATTCCTGATGAAGGGCTTTAGCCCGAAACATCAATTTTCCTGCTCTTTGGATGCTGCCTGACCTGCTGTACTTTTCCAGCATCACTCTGATCTAAAAAATGAGTAACATAGCCAATTTTACATTGCGTGATTGGCAATATAGAGCTATATTTTCAAAGCGATTTGGGAAACCACCCATTTCATGTGCTGTTTTCACAGTTTATGCTTTTTAATCGTCAATTTTTTTAAAAGGCCCAAAGCCTGTTCAGCAATACTTATGGTACAAGGAATACATAAAGATGGCATGTAGCTGGAGAAAGACATTGAGAAGGCAAATGGCATTTTGACTCGTATTGTTGTGTGGCAATCTTCATGCAATAACAAAGTCCTACCACAGTTGGAGGACCCCTCGTAACTGAGTCCCCTACTCTGGGAACAAGTGTCTTGTTATCCAACTGTCTATACGTCTCATGATTTTGTATACCACAATCAAGTCCCCCCCTCAACCTCCTTCTTTCTAATTAAAACAATTCTATTCTACTCAGCCTCTCTTCATAGCCTGCGCTCTCCATATGAGGCAACATCCTGGTGAACCTCCTCTGCACCCTCCCCAAAGCATCCACATCCTTTTGGTAATTTGGCACCCAGAACTGTACACAATATTCCAAATGTGGCCAAACCAAAGTCCTATACAGTTGTAACATGCCAACTCTTGTACTCAGTTGAGTGGATGATCTAACATATTGAATGACAGAGGAAGCATGAGGGAGCATGTGGGCTCTCCCTGCTCCTTATGATGTCATATTATACTGAGCTCATGTTGTAGAGTCGCAATTTAGGCATTTTTTCCCAAAGTAGATTACACTAGCATTCTCTAATCTCCCTTGATAGCACACAGATACTTTTCTTTCATCCTTTCATTCCTCCACCAGCAAAATGCATTGCCGGCTCCCTGTGGGGGCTAAACTATTTCCACTTCATCCTTTCACTTTTCCCTCTCTGCTCTATTGCCCCATCCCTTCAGCTGCCATTCCTAGCTAATACTGGGGAAATGAAACTGCATTGTGGCCTATGATCTACTAACTCTGGGATGGGAACTCCATCCCATAAATGTGCACTTAAACTGTGTAGGTGCTTTGGTTAGGTAGAAGCCGGGTGAGATGGAGCCAGGACTTATACCAGGCTCTGAACCTGCATAAAAGGGGGCATTTCTCAACATGCTTTAAAATACCTGGGTTCGTTGTAGATTCTTGAATTGTAATTTTTTTAAAACCTTTATTTTCATTTTTTTTTTAAATGGTACATCAAAATGACCATCTTTTAAAAAGAGATTAGAATATATTGCTTGGGAGATGTGTCGGTGCACTTCAATTGTAGAAGCTGGAGTTAAGACTGATAATTGTATTGAAATTTCATAGTTCCCAGTGGTATGATTTTGAGCTCTCCAGATTCTAATTCATCAACTGGACCAAGGATTTGAGAAATAATAGTGTTGACAACTGCAACGGGACCTGAACAGGGAAGAGAATGCCAACCAGTGCCTCGCTAATGAACATACCTAGGGAAAGATTCCAGTCAGACCCAAAGGCAGGTAGGAAGATAAATGATTTCATGGCAGAACAAATTAATTTCTGGCGTCTCAGATAGATCCATTATAAAAATGGGTCACTATGTAGATTACTTCACCTTTCCACCTCTCCATCTATTTCAAATACTCCTCATTTCATGCTGGAATAGTGTCTTGCAATCACAGAAGGATCATCTGTCTTGCTGGTGGAAAATGCTCTCCCAGCACGTCGAACAGTTATGGGAATCGAAAAGCTAAACATAATTTCATTGAATTATCAGTGTGGACCATATTTTATCATTTAGGTCATCCTAAATCATACCAGCCCAAAAATGCTGTCTCTGTGCTTGGGGTAAGCTGATGAGTCAGAGAAAATATGAAACTTTAAGTGTCTCCAATTAAGAAGGAAAATTGATCTCAATACATCTTGATATAATTTTAAATGAAGTGGTTGAAATACCATATATACTCATGTAAAAGTCAATTTTTTTAGACTTTTTTTAAGGTTAAATTTATGAGGTCGACTATTACATGGATACTAATTTTGATGGTGGAAATTCATGCTACAATCTGTTGTGGAGAAAATCACAAGCCTCGGAGTCAGAGTTGGAGTTCAATGACAGAGTTTATTGTGTGAGGAAATACCAGAGCTCCAGGGAGAGAAAGACACCAAAAACACAGTGGTCAGCTGCGAGTCTTCTCTCCAGCTAGAGCACATGTCAAGATATTTTTATACATTTTGTGACATAATAGGTCAGTGATGAGGTTATTGTCTCTGTAACATAGTTTGTTTGTTGTAAACATTGCAGGATCATAGTTTCGGTGCAGTCATTGTCAGTTCCAGCACAGCCTTCGTTAATTTCAGCGCGGTCGTTGTCAGTTTCAGCACAGACATTGTCAGTTTCAATGTCTGCGCGAAAGTCCATTGCTATAGTAATGGGAGCTAATCGCTCTTCCTGAGAAAGATGATTACTGCAGCCCTGGCTATTAACACTTTGTATTGAGATTGTATCAAGCAGTTAGCATTTCTATCAAAGGTGCTGGCTGGACCCAGACACTTTGGCAGGCAGTATAAGCTACTCATGTGTATTCTCTCCCTCACCCACCTTAAACTAATCAACTAGGTTGTGAGTGCATTGTACTGGCATTCTGGTGGCCCCAGGCAGTGTCTGTGTTTACTCTCCTGTCTCACTCCATATTGTGGTCCGGCAGCCATCTTGTGTGTCAAGTGGCCTACTTATGACTCAGTGGCTTTCTTGTGTGTACATGTGGTTAGTGCCACACTGCCCTGTGCCATCTCCCACTTCAGTCCAAACTATCATATCATTAACAGAAGCCCAGTTGATCTCTAAACAAATAATAAAAACCAAAATGAATTATGGTAATTCCATGAGTGCTACAGGGCAACTGAGCTCAACTGAGCTGCACACTAAGGGAGGTTGTCACCTGACTCTGTTCTGATGCGTCTTAACGATTGGGCCAAATCCTTCAATTTCCCTCCATCTTCTCTTGTCTACTATTGGTTTAGTTTCTCAAACTAACATTTTAAGCTTTTATTTCTGATAAAAATGTTATCAAACATTTGACAGTCTATTGCAGGGTGGAGATTGACACCCCTCTGGTAATTAAAACCAAAATACCCAGAGAAGATTGCTTCACCTCGTAATCTGATAAGGAAGTGTGATAAGGGGTATAACCTATCTATTATAAAGGAGTGGTTAAATACTTTCACTCACTCTACAATTAACAAGTAACAATTTATTTATCTAACACCAACAATGAATAAATTAACAAAACCACTAACAAACCAAGAAATGTCACTCTAACTTCCTATTTCCAGATAAAACAAGATTCTAATAGGATGCTGTTTCAATAATACAGATCCCACTTATGTAACAAAACAATAAATTAAAACTTAATCTCTCCATGTTTGCATAGTCTATGTCTTCTCCATTTTATCTTCAGTCTTTCTTCTGCTGATCTCACAACACAAATACCTTTCTTCTGATGATTCTTCTGTGAGGCTTTTGAGCTGGAAATCTTTTGGTAGCTTTGATAGGCCTTTTTAGGGAGCTTAAAGGTTTCTGTGAGAGCCTGATATTTACTCTTCAGATGACATTTAGCTCTCTGCTCAGATGGCAGGTGGCTCCCTGCTGATTTTCAAAAGTTCTGGTTTTATATAACCCCTATGACACATGAAATTCTTATAATTTGATTGGCCTCCCGGTGTCAATACAATCAGATTTAAATTTAGTTGGTCTATTGTTGCCAAGTATCTTTTTAAATTGTTTGGCAGAATTTAAACTGTTGTATGGATAAAATGCTGTTTGGCTATTTGATACAAAATGTTTCAATTCGGATGCTCTCTGTGCACCTGCACTTTTAACAGTTGTTCGGACATCCATTTTTAAATCTCTACGCACTGAAAAGAACACCAGATCTTGACATTGCAATGCTTTCCCCCATTTTACAATTTTACAATTTTTACACACTAACTTCATGACACTCTCATACAGTCTCACTGATCATTGTAGTCATGAGAAATTGTCAACATGGTAATTGCATGGTAATTATTGTGAAGTAAATGCGTATAAACCTATCTCACATAGGAAGTGATGATAGATAAACTTTGTATCACACTAATTATATTAATTACAGAGCTTGTTCAATAATGAACTTAAGAAATCTGCAGCCTACAGTTGGTGTGAATTGTACATCAAAACACATAATAGCATGAAAAAGAAATCATTTCCTCATCGTGATGTTTATGTACGAGATAATCCCTTGACTCACAAACGTTGGTCTGTTATCTTTGAAGAACTACGTTCAACCTTTACTTTCATGGAAAATTCCAGTTTTTTTGGCCAAAAGTAGTGGGTCAACCTTTACATGAGATGGATTTTTATTCAAGTGCAGTATATATTGTAATTTGAAAAAGGTGTTCAAGTTAAATTATACTTTTTTTAAAATGAGAAACATAGCTATTTAGTAGCACTCCCTACAATTCATAAATATTGATACCAATAATATACAGTTTAAAATTTAACATTTGCACTTTATAATTGGTAATAGCCTTCAGTTTGAATATATTATGGCAGAGTTGAAGGAGCTTTACTATGTAGCTAATGTAAGGTGCTTCCATTTTATTTGCATGAGAGCCATGCAAAGTGACATTGGTTTCTGAGTCCAGATCTCTCTCAATCAAGTCTTGCTAAGAATACCTTCCAGTGTCTGCAGGCACCCTATCTTACCAATTTTAGGCATTCTCAAATTTGACTTTAATCTGATTCACAAGATGTACATTTGGGGTACCTGGCAACTTTCATACCTTGTATTATAACTCAAATCAGAAAATTTTGATGCTGGTAATGGATGCCTGAAACATGAGATTTTGTATTCCGTGGCATAGACATCCCTCAGTTTCATGAGCAGAAAGTTTTATAAGCTAAAACAAGTAATTTTTAAAAACGCAGATGAATAAGCTTTGCACATTATAGAATAGACTGATTGGAAGAATCTGTTCACTGTAAATCCCAAGAGAAGTCAACTCAAAGGAAAATGCATTAAGTTTTTTTAAATTAACACTGTTTTCCCCTTTTATAGTGATACCGTCATTATCTCCCACCATTAAATTTCCTCTACCTTCTGCCATTGGTTGATCAATAGAGAATGCACTTCTGCATGGCAAGGCTCATCCTGCCAGGTTGTTTTTCTTCCTTTTTTCCTTCCCAGCACTCAAGAGATACTCTTTAGATACCTGGATATAGAATGGTAAATATGTACTGAAGCAAATAATTATCAGGCTGGGATTCCAGTGAATGAATAGCTTCACATCTTGTCTTTTAAAAGCTACATATTTGCACCATCAAATGGAAAGAATTTCACTGTATAATGTCAGTAGCACAACACAAGATCTGGAATGTATCTGCATATCCTTCTCTTACTTGTATTGATTTGTGTCATTGCAATGAATACTGGAGTTGGAAGTCTACATATGGCCCAAAGTTCTGCAGGCACAGTATAATTTCAAACCAGGCAAATTTCACAAACTCGCATAACGTAATAGACAACTGCTATTCAAAGATTATATTTAGATGTACAAAAGTGTGAAGGTTCTTGTCCTGAGATGAAAAAGTAGACCAAAATGTGAAGTTAGGTGTCACAGTTATAAACAGTGACACTCAGCAAGCAGCATTCAATAAATTTGAAAAAAACTCTTTCATCTTTATGGTTGAAAGGGTTGCCACATCCAACCTCTCTCATACAGTTATTTCATATGAACAAGCACGCAAATAAAGGAATCAATATTTCTGGTGCTCACCCTGTTCTCCTTCAGTTTTAGTTTCATCTCTGAAAATTTTATTCCTGTGCAACTGTTATGCATTATTAACATCTAAAAGTTATTCAAGCTGTAAATTACAACTTTTCTTTCTCAAATATGTAAACGACTAAGTCGTTGATTATGACAATATTGATACACCCTGCTTGCATCCTGTGATACCTCTGCAGGTAAGATGTGTCCATTTCTCTCAATGATCCTTGTATTTTACACTCAAAAGATTTATCACCTTATGTCAACTGGAGATTAATGATAAAAACATATCACATGACCTGCTGAAATAATTGTTCTAGGTTCTGTGATGCACTGCAAAATGCCATTGCATTTTTTATTTAGCTTAACAGCTGTTTGAAGCCACAGCATTTTATATTGCCTCATTTAGTACTAATGATTATGACAAATGATTTATTGTTGCTCAGAAAGTAGGGTTTTCACAGTCTCCCAAGCACCTGATAAATAATTCCTGTTCTCAGGCAGCCAATCGTACCAAATGTGATAATGAAGAAATTTGAAAGATGCCATAATGTTTCAAATCACCTGTCCAACCAATAGTGAATGATGCTCTTCAACATTTCATGATTTGTGCTTCTTTCACGTCTTATCAAAAGAAAGAAATCACATTTGTATAGCTCCTCTCATTGCCCCAAGGCATCCCAAAGCATTTTGCAGCCATTGAAATATTTTTCAAGTGTATTTACTGTTGTAATGTAAGAAAACATGGGAGCCATTTTATAGGCAGCAATCTCCTAACAACAATCTGATAATGACCTGATTCGACATATATGGCCATAGTTAACATTTCATCTGACACTCAACATCTCCAATAACGCAGAACTAAAGTGGCAATTTACATTGTGTGCTGGGATTTCCGGGTTGCAGATTGAACATGCTTTATTCTGACTCAAAATCAAGAATGGTACTACTGAGCAAAAGCTGTCTCCTAACTATGGAACTGTGCTCCATCTCAAACACTATGTACCTCTTACTAATGTCACATCTTTCATTTGGCACTGTATGCTCTTGACAGTGCCATTTTGTGTTTATCTCCAGGCACTTAATTACACTTGGCCCTATCTAAAACTGAAGAGTAAAATCTAATAAAAATATTGATGTTTGCTGTCTGTGCAGTTCTTGATACTTGATTTAGCTTTTGTCATAAATAGTTCAGTCCCCCTTTCAACTCTCATCTAAGCACGGTATGCAAATGTAAAAACATTACTTCAGGATAATAAAGGCAGGGAAGCAAGTCACTTGTAAAGTTCTGTGGATTTAACATTTTCTGTCATGTTACCCCACTAGGTATTATGAAAAATCATGTTTCCAATATGTTTAATGAATAAAACCATTTTTGTAATGTTTGGAAAATGAATGTGCAAATGTTCAGTGAACAGCTGAGTCCAAGATCAGAGCTAGGTTTGACAATAAGGGCTGGACTTCTGTCATCCCAATCTGGTCCAAATGCAGGTGCAGCTGGAATAAATGGTCACTCCACCCAGTGTTGGAGACCACCTCAGCTTCTGCCCTCTGCCATGTTTCTGAGGATGAGTAAAATAAGCCTGAGAACTAACATACTACTATTAAAGAGGCAGTTCTGGGTTCATTTTAAGTCTAACTTCAGTAAGTTATTTTAGTTTTCAGGGAAGCAGCCAAACACCAATTGCTGTTGAGTTTCAGTTACAGCTATTTTGGAGGTGCAAACCAGGATTGGTGACAGGAAAATATTTTAAAAGGCAAGAAAAATGGTTTGCCTCCTTTAGATTTCAGCATGAAAAGCTATAGCTGAGTTTTAACTGTGTTCATTAAGCTGTAACAGAGTGGGATTTGAATCCAGAAGTACCTGCAACATTATAGTCTAGCTATAATTCCACTCAGCCATTGCACTTAATGTTCTGTGCACCTCACAAAACCCAATCAGAGGAGCTGGAGCCAGATGGAGCACAGAAACAAAATCAGATTTTTAAAAAGATTTCCCTGCAGTATCTCAAAAGGAAATATTGGCTGATTCTGCCTAGGTCTTCTCCACAATCTGTAAAGTGTTCCCACTTATACCTTCCTACCAACTGCACGTGTGCTGGGGAGACTGTGGCAGTGTCTTCTTTCCAATTGATCAGCTATTTCTAACTAATCAACTATTGTATACTTCTGCGCTTAGCCAGAAGTTGAAACCTCCTGGGCCTCGCAATGCTACCACAGTCAGACAGTTTGCAGTCTGCCTCTGCTATACTAGCTGGAAGTTAAGGACTTTGTTTCATGAGGACAATGTTTCAGAGCCCTTTGACGTATCTAATTCCATCTGCTGTTTCTTGATATCACATGAAGAAATCAAATTGGCATTTGTGATGCTATGGCTCTCCAGAGGAGACTGAGGTTGATCCATCCGTTTAGCACTTCTGGCTGAAGATTATTGCAAATGTTTCAACCTTAATATTTGGACTGATGTGCTGGTCTCCTCTATCATTGAGGATGGAGATATTTTTGGAACATCGTGGTTCAGTGAATTGTTTAATTGTCCATCATTTTCAAGATTGAATGTGGCCAGATTACAGGGCTTAGACCTGATGCGTTGATTGTGGAATCACTTTAATTTGTGTATTACTTCTGAGAATTGGACAGTTTGGGCCTGTGTCCATTGGTGTTCAACAAGATAAGCGGCAATTGTACTGAATTACATAAAGGGATCTTGAGATGTCTCAAAGCAGAGTCATGCCGGAGTTGAAATATCCATTTTGTTTCTCTCTCCTCAGACACTGCCACACCTTTTGAGTTTCACCAGCACTTTGTGTTTGTTTCAGATTTCCACCATCTGATGTACTTGGATTTCATTTAGGATGCTGAGTGAACTTGACAATATGGATGCAAAAAGTATGTTTCCCTTATGGAAGAGAAAGGGGAAACAGTTTTAAAAATAAGGGGTCTTTAAAATGGACAGACAATGTTTTTTTCCTGAGTGCTGATTTTTGAATCTATTTTCCCCAGAGATCAGTAGAGGAGGATTATATTTTTTTTAAGACAGAGATAAGACTAGAAGACTTAAGTAGAAGTAGGTTATTCAGCCCATTGGGACTACTCTGTCATTAAAATTGCTGATCTGAGAATCCTCCATTCCATTTTCTTACTTTTTCTCTATCACTATTCATTCCTTTACTAATTAAAAAAAAATTCTCTTTCAGCTGTGAATATATTTGACCAACCCAGCCTTAACAGCCCTCTACAATAAAGAATTCCAAGGATTCACAACTCTTTAACAAAAGAAATTCCTCCACAACTCTATCTTAAATGTGTAGCCCCTTATTTTAAGATTAATCTCTTCCCATCCACCCCGTCAAGTTCACTCAGAATCGTATATATTTCAATCAGGCTGCCTCTCATTCTCATGAATTTCAGTGAGTACAGGATTGGTAAATTGTTTTCTCATTATTTGTTCATGGGATGTGGGTATTGCTGACAGTGCCAGAATTACTTTCCCACTTCTGTTTAGGCGCCGTTGAAGTGTGCATGTTATAAGACAATTAGTCTTCTACAAGATGATGCTGTTTCCTTGTCTATTGATTTTATTAGAACTTCAGTTTGAAGTATCCCTGCTATAAGTTCTCTATTTATGTTCGTAATTCTATCCATCTTCTTGGCAAGTGAATCAGGTTGAACAAAAAAAGTTTGCATACCCGACATCTTATTTTCTCTGAAACAGAGATTTATTCCTTTACCATTTTCATCTCAAAGAGATTCTACCCACAATTTTGCATATTGCTTACCATTGCTTATATTTCAGCCCATTTCCTATTGAAGCTCTTAACCATATCATCATAATTTTCAGTCCTCCTCCAGTCTTGCATCATCTTTAACCTTCCACAAGCTTCAACTGATCTACTCTACATCTCTATTTTTTTCCATGAAGCTCGTTCATAAAATTCACCATTTCATTGCTCTTTTTCCTTAAACTCTTCGAAGTGATATCTTCTGTATTAGAGCAGTGTTTCAATGGAGCTGCACAAAGTTGGAGAACACAAGCATTTAATCCACTTGCCATTCCCTGTTTTTGCCTCCATTGCAATGTCTTTCTCAAGACACTATCTTCCCAGAATAAGGGGTATATAAGGTATTCAGTTAGTGGAAGTTCAGATTTTGGCACTCGGAAACCTGATGTTATATCAGGTAATTGATGAACAATAAAAGTGTGACAGATTTCATTTGATGCTATTGTAAATTTGAGGTTTTCGCAGACAGCATCATTTGAAATGGAAAGGTTGGGCAAACCTAAATCTCACCATTAAGCTATATAATTAAATGGTTTTAAATGTGCTGATTATATGAGATGAAGTCTGGTGGGAAGAAGTTTAGATGCAACATTAACACTGGAACAGACCTATTTAATCTGAATGATTTATTTCAATGATGTAGATTCTCTTTAATTCCACATTATTATTACAAAGGCCTCAGCAATCTGTCTAGATATGAAATTCTGATTAATATCCATTGAAATCTTGTCAATAAGGATAGTACATGTAAAATGTTGAAATATTAAACAAAAGACAATTGTTTTTGGACAGACAGATTTTGAAAGCAATGGTAAATAAAACCATGAAGTATAATCACTGAAGCATTGTATCCTAAAAGCCACTGCAAACTTTGCATAAAGGAATACATGGAATTAATTTTTGTCCAGAATTCCATCCATACTGAGATGATCTCATCGCACAAAATAAATGAAAACCATGCAAAATATCCAATTAGAGCTGAAAATGTGTTGCTGGAAAAGCGCAGCAGGTCAGGCAACATCCAAGGAACAGGAGAATCGACGTTTCGGGCATAAGCCCTTCTTCAGGAATATCCAATATCCAATTACTTAATCTCAGTTACAAAACTGACTTCCACCAAATTTATTGGAATGGTATTTAATGGATGCTGGTCTTTGGCCTTGCCCTAAGAATAGGAAAACAGTTTATTACTAAAATGGTAAGACAATGCAGAACTTTGAATTACAGAGGCATCACAATGTCCTGGTACATCAATCATAGAAAGTTAGTATCGCACACCAAGTAATTAGCATGGGAAATGAAATGTTGATTATTGCCTTTCGAATGAAATACAAAACTAGGGAAGATTTACTGCAACTGTACAGTGCTTTGGTGAGATCATATCTGGAGTACAGTGTACAGTTTTTATTCTCCTCACTCAAAGGTCATAATCCAATCAGAAGCATTTCAGATGTTATTTGGGATTCAAGCATTTGAATAGCACTAAGGTTTTAAGAGTGATCCATCATTTCATTGGTATCAAATCAAACAATAATGGAAGAAGTTAACTGAAAAAAGAAATACTTTCACATTGACAGTCATCACCAGCACTCCAAATCCATCAGAAAATAGTCAAAAGATCAGCTCTTGACATCTAATCAGCAAGGCAGTGGTGTTCAATTGGTGATGTTCCTTTGTTAATCCCTTATAACTATCAAACAGGCTTTGTCACTCAGATGCACAAGGGATTCTGTCTCTTCGTGGTCTCTCAAATGCAGCTGCAGTACAAGCAGTCCATCTAGTCTTACATCCCTTACCACGTCCCACCCTTACCACGTCCTGATTCTCTGACTGTCATTGGAGGCTTTCATGTCCTTTGCTTGAGGCCCTCATTCATCACTACTGATTTTCACTCCAGCTCCTGGCTGCTGTTTGGCTTATCTCTCTCTTTCTCTTCTCTCTCTGAAAATTCAGGATCCACTTCTTCATGCTGTAAATTGGGCTCAGGCTTTGACCACTCCTCCTCTACCCTAGGTCCCAGGCTCCTCCCCTGCCTGCTAAGGATTTTGTACATTCACCTTGTTAGAAGAGACAGTGCCAACTGGTTCCCCTGTGTTTTACCCTCCTGAGACAATGGACAGTTGCTGACAGCTGTCAAATGTCTCAGTGTGGGGTGCCTGGCATCTGGCCTTGCACCAAAGTCTTTGATCAGGACATTGAGGTCCCACTCACCTTCTGGACTCCATAAAGGAGTTTAGCTCACATAATTACCTGGATTGTAGGGGTTTTTCTATGAGGAAAGGTTGCACCTGTTATTGGTCAGAGCATTGAATGTACGAGTTGGGAGATCATGTTGCTGCTGTAGAGGACACTGGTTAGGCCACTTTTGGAAGATTGTGTGCATTTCTGGTCTCCCTTCTGTAGGTAGGGTGTTATAGAGACTTAGAGATGTACAGCATGGAAATAGACCCTTTGGTCCAATCCGTCCATGCTGACCAGATATCCCAACCCAATCTAGTCCCACTGCCAGCACCTGGCCCATATCCGTCCAAACCCTTCCTATTCATATACCCATCCAAATGCCTTTTACATGTTGCAATTGTACCAGCCTCCACCACTTCCTCTGGCAGCTCATTCCATACACGTACCACCCTCTGCATGAAAGGAATTGCCCCTTAGGTCTCTTTTATATCTTTCTCCTCTCACCCTAAACCTATGCCCTCTAGTTCTGGACACCCCCACTCCAGGGAAAAGACTTTGTCGATTTATCCTATCCATGCCCCTCATAATTTTGTAAACCTCGATAAGGTCACCCTTCAGCCTCCGACGCTCCAGGGAGAACAGCTCCGGCCTATTCAGCCTCTCCCCATAGCTTAAATCCTCCAACCCTGGCAACATCCTTGAAAATCTTTTCTGAACCCTTGCAAGTTTCACAACATCTTCCCAATAGGAAGGAGACAAGAATTGCATGCAATATTCCAACAGTGGCCTAACCAATGTCCTGTACAGCTATAACATAACGTCCCAACTCCTGTACTTAGTACTCTGATCAATAAAAGAAAGCATACCAAACACCTTCTTCACTATCCTATCTATCTGCAACTCCACTTTCAAGGAGCTATGAACCTGCACTCCAAGGCCTCTTTGTTCAGCAACACTCCCTAGGACCTTCCCAAATAGTGTGTAAGTCCTGCTAAGATTTGCTTTCCCAAAATGCAGCACCTCGCATTTATCTGAATTAAACTCCATCTGCCACTTTTCAGCCCATTGGCCCATTTGGTCAATCCCAAGCCTCCATCTCAACACCGCCCTTCTGACCTCTCCATTACTTTTCCCACCTATCCACTCCACCCTCCTCTCTGACCTAGCGCCTTTTCCCTCACCTTCATCTACCTATCACATTCTCAATTCCCTCCCCCCCAGCCCCACCCCCTCCCATTTATCTCTCAGCCCCTTTCCTCCAGCTTCATTCCTGATGAAGGGCTTATGCCCGAAATGTCGATTCTCCTGCTCCTCAGATGCTGCCTGACCTGCTGTGCTCTCCCAGCACCACACTCGCGACTTCTGATCTCCAGCATTTGCAGTCCTCAATTTTTCCTATATTCAGATCTGCCATAATATTATCAAGTGGCAGATGAAGTTTCTGTCCTCGTTCATATGTTTGCATATCTCTACAGTACATGAAGGGTGAAGTTTCTGGCAGCATTCAACATTTTAGGTGGTGAGCAAGCTTGTAGAAAATCAGTGAAAAATTTCAACACTTGCACCTTAAAGGCTCGGCCAATACCGAACAGAGGACTGCAAGGCACTCAGAACAAAGTATAGGTATACTCTTTCATGAAACACAAAATATTTGAGATTGTTAAACCGAAAGCTTCAAACCTGGCAATGGAAACCAATATACTCTCTTTTGCATCTCTGTCTACTACTATGAGGAAAAATAAGGGTATCAGTTGGAGCACTGCTAAGACACTAAGCCAAGGAGAAGTTTGGCTGCTATCCAAGTGGTATTCACTGGTAGCTATAGTTCTCTGCTGCAGATCCAGGTGGGCTATTTTGCGATATTTCCAAAAGCGACACTTCCCTCTCCAAACTGATAAGTGAGCTGAACC
This sequence comes from Chiloscyllium plagiosum, assembly GCF_037043375.1. Classification (NCBI taxonomy): domain Eukaryota; kingdom Metazoa; phylum Chordata; class Chondrichthyes; order Orectolobiformes; family Hemiscylliidae; genus Chiloscyllium; species Chiloscyllium plagiosum. The sequence continues at coordinate 63,232,907 of NW_028270149.1, forward strand.
AGCTGCCAGACAGCTGTGAGCATTGCCCAAAAGGGAGCTAATCAGCTGACTGAGATCTGAGCTCACTGCCAAATGTATTCTGCTATCACAATGACTCTTTGGCAGCAAACTGAACTTAATGGCTTCCTGTCATGTAGCTCTCCTCCACAACTGCCAAGGCTTCCAGTTGGGGACAATTTGTCATTTTACCTGCAGGCCTTCCCCAGGTCAGATTGCAAAGATCCTGTCAACGTCAAAATCATGCTATAAACACAAATTTAACAATTTTTGTATTGTTTAAGACCATTGTGCTTCCTCTTCGTTCCATTGGCAAATGGGGCTCTTTATTTCCCCCTACAGCAGCAGGAGGAGTTGGGGCGGCAGACTGATAATTTTGAAAATTAAATGGGAGTTCCTTGACTTTGTGTATTTTGTCTTAAAGAAAGAAAGAGTAATATGTGTGATTCAGAGATGCCAGTTTTGCACTGAGTGGACAAAGGTAAAAATCACACAACACCAGGTTATAGTCCAACAAGTTTATTTGGAAGCACTAGCTTTCAGAGCAGTGCTCCTTCCTCAGGTGGTTGTGAAGTGTGAGATCATAAGACACCGAATTTATAGCAAAAGATTGCTATGTGATGTAATTGAAATTATATGTTGAAAAAGACCTGGATAGTTTGTTAAGCTTTTTTAAACAATTCAGGTATTTTTCAATATATAATTTCAGTTACATCACATTGTAAACTTTTGCTATAAATTCTGTGTCTTATGATCTTATACTCCACAACCACCTGAGGAAGGAGCAGCGCTCCGAAAGCTGGTGCTTCCAAATAAACCTGTCGGACTATAACCTGGTGTTGTGTGATTTTTAACTCAGTAATATGTAACCTGCTAGTCTTCAGATGTCATTTAAACCAAGATTCAGACATCCATTTCTGATTGGGATCAGATCAGGTGCTGACATGTGAGTCTTTTATTAACTCCTTTACTTTCCCTCATTTCATAAAGGAACATTAGCAAAGAGATGACAAAAGTGGTTCTTTATTTTTGAGACTAAATGTAAAGGTGGGTTTTAAAGCTGGAGACTTGTAAGTGAGCCAGGTTTTCTTGTGCAATTTGTGTTGTTCTCTGCTATTGCATATTCACACCGATATAAAACGTGAATTTTTAAGGATATCAAGATCTAAAGGCTCTCACATCTCGGTGCAATATTTAATGGACTCTCAGGCAACATTTGCACCCACTCAAAACTCTCCCACTTGCCACTGAAGATATTAGAGACCAGGCAAAATAGTAGGATCATGCTTTAGTAATGTCTCTCTAGAGTTTGTCCTGAAGGCTGAAAAAGACAGGAAAAAAAGGGCTTTTCTCCATGGATAGCAACAAGAACCCATTTGACTGATCAAGTTAGCCTGGAAAAAGGTGGTTGCAGAGACCAACACCTATGGATGGATCAAGAGAATCTGGCTCTTGGACTGCAAAAAAGGGTGAATGGTTTATACTTTACTACAGTGAGATATTGTGTTTCCTTTCATTCATTCATAACCCTTTACAAACCTGTTGGTTACTATAACATGGTTTCATTCATTCATAAAATTGCATTTTGTAGTATATCTTACTATGACGATATAGACTAAAATTAAAAGTCATTTTCAACCCATTCACCATAAACTCTTATCAGGCCTATTTCTACATTGAAAGTTACCTCTGAATAGGTGTCATATCATAAACAATACCATCCCCATTGAGTCTCCACAAAACATTGTAATATTAATCATCCCTGACCAACCATCTCTTGGACCTGAATAAATTACAGAACACCAAAGTGTTTCCCCAATTAGTGTTGATTTCAAGATGTCAGTGTTGGACTGGGGTATACAAAGTTAAAAATCGCACAACACCAGGTTATAGTCCAACAGGATTATTTGGAATAACTAGCTTTCACAACCACCTGATGAAGGACCAGCGCTCCGAAAGCTAGTGCTTCCAATTAAACCTGTTGGACTGTAACCTGGGGTTCTGTGATTTTTAACTTTGTACACCCAATTGGTATGTACTTGTTATAAACCTTTCAACTGGGTCATTATTTCATGGAGAAACTAACTGTCAAAACAGAGCTTATGTGAAATTGCAGGAATGAATGAAACTCACACCAGCAAATAGAAAATAAAATTCATAACCCAGCTGCGGTAATGAGTTTAATATCCTTTATTCGTTCAGTAATTACAGGTACAATTTCTAACTTATTTGAGTACACAGGCCTAGTATTTTTACGAACATTTGCTAACTGAAAAGACAAAAGGACTAACACTTCTTAATTACGCAAGCAGACCGGACAGACACTCTTAATCCTATCAGGAGTAGCAGCCAGCACTTAGCACATAGAACATAGAACACAGAACATTACCTTCGGCGCTGACCAGTGGAACCAGTCTGAAGCTCATCTAACCTACACTAGTCCATTCTCATCTGTATACCAATCCAATGACCACTTAAGTGCCCTTAAAGTTGGCGAGTCTACAACTGTTGCAGGCAGTGCCGTCCACACCCCTACTATTCTCTGAGTATACTACCTCTGACATCTATCCTGTATCTATCACCCCTCAATTTAAAGCTATGCCCCCTTGCGCTAGCCATCACCATCTGAGGAAAAAGGCTCTCACTGTCCACCCTACCTAACCCTCTGATTATCTTCTTTGTCTCAATAAAGTCACCTCTCAACCTTTTTCTCTCCAACAAAACAGCCTCAAGTCCCTCAGCCTTTCATCATAAGTCTTTCCCTCCATACCAGGCCACATCCTAGTAAATCTCCTCTGAACCCTTTCCAAAACTTCCACATCCTTCCTGTAATACAATGACCAGAACTATATGCAATACTCCAAAAGTGGCCGCACCGGGGTTTTGTGCAGCTGCAGCATGATCTCATGGTTCCAAAACTCAATCCATCTACCAATAAAAGCTAACACACCGTGTGCCTTCTTAACAACCCAATGAACCTGGGTGGCAACTTTCAAGGATCTATGTACCAGGACACCAAGATTTTTCTGCTCATCTATACTACCAAGAATCTTACCATGAACCCGGTACTCTGCATTCCTGTTACTCCTTCCAAAGTGAATCACCTCATACTTTTCTGCATCAAACCCCATTTGCCACCTCTCAGCCCAGCTCTGCAGCATATCTACTTCTCTGTGTAACCTACAACATCCTTTGTCACTATCCACAACTGTAAAGACCTTAGTGTCATCTGCAAATTTATTTACCCATCTTTCTACACCCTCATCCAGGTTATTTACGTAAATGACAAACAACAGTGAACCCAAAACAGACCCTTGCGATACCCCACTAGTAACTGAACTCCAGGATGAATATTTCCCATCATTCACCACCACCTGTCTTCTTTCAACTACCCAATGTCTGATCCAAACTGCTAAATCGCCCTCAATCCCATGCCTCCGTATTTTGTGCAACAGCCTACTGTGGGGAACCTTCTTGAACGCCTTACTGAAATCCATGTACACCACATTAACTGCTTTACACTCATCCACCTGTTTGGTCCCCTTCTCAAAGAGCTCAATAAGGTTTGTGAGCATGACCTACCCTTCACAAAACTGTGCTGACTATCCCTAATCAACCTATTCTTCTCTAGATGATTGTAAATCCTATCTCTTATAACCCTTTCCAACACTTTACCCACAACTGAAGTAAGGCTCACAGGCCTATAATTTGCAAGGTTATCTCTACTCCCCTTCTTGAACAAGGGAACAAGATTTGCTATCCTCCAGTCTTCTGGCACTATTCCTGTAGACAATGATGACATAAAGATCAAAGCCAAAGAGAATCCTAGGATACATCCCATCAGGCCCAGGGGATTTACTTATTTTCACACTTTCCACAATTGCTAACACCTCCTCCTTATGAACCTCAATCCCATCCAGTCTCGTAGCCTGTATCTCAGTATTCTCCTCGACCACATTGTCTTTTTCTCGTGTGAATACTGATGAAAAGTATTCATTTAGCACTTCCCATATCTCCTCTGACTCCACACACAACTTCCCACTACTATGCTTGATTGGCCCTAATCTTACTCTACTTCGTTTTTTTATTCCTGATATAACTATAGAAACCTTAGGGTTTTCCTTAATCCTATCCACCAATGACTTTTCATGTCCACTTGTGGCTCTTTTTAGCTCTCTCTTTAGGTCTTTCCTGGCTAACTTGCAACTCTCAAGTGCCCTAATTGAGCCATCACATCTCATCCTAACATAAACCTTCTTCTTACTCTTGACAAGAGATTCAACTGCTTAATAAACCATGGCTCCTGCACTTGACAACTTCCTCGCTGCCTGACCAGTACGTGTTTTAACCAGGACAGAAGCCCCTCAAACCTTTTGTACTATAGATAAAACTATGTAACACCATTGTAATGGAATTTTAAGATATGTAAGAACTATGTAGAAATAGGCTATTGTAAGAACTATATTTCGGGATTCTATTGCCACCTCAAACTTGTGTAACTCGCAATTGCTGAATAAAAGAGGCTATTTTTGCCACTCACTGACTTCAATCATTATTTGAACATCAGGCTAGGTACTACTGTCTACTCAATGCCCATGGTTCCTATAAATAAAGGTTTACGTGGTAAGATTACCACTTCAGAAGTCTGTCTGTGTACAATCAATGTCTGTCATACTCATAGATCATAATTCTGAGAACAAACATAGTTGATAACTTTATCAAAGACTTGTATGGGACAAGGACACACCGTAAAAGATGGTCTTTTGTGCTGAGTGACCTGTTGAGTTTAAGCCAACTTGCCTAACGTTGTCACGTTTGCTGACACCAGCCAATGTGGCTGGCTCACTTGGATATGCATATTGCTCCAAATAGATTTCATCCCTACCATTTGTTATAGCCAGGGCAGTCTCCTCGCTTTTCTTTTCTAATACTTCTTGGTTCTATTTTTTCTGCAAACTGTTCACTTCAACTAAATTCAATTGCATTTAGTTAACCAGATCAAAAATAGGAAGGAGCAATTCCAGCTTTTTCTTGAGTGAAAGGCAATGCAGTTTCCTTTTTTGAAAAATGTAATAAAACATACTAAACATGCAAAACAGTTAATAAGCTTACAAAGAAAGGGGAGGGGTATCTATTACATCTTTTAGACATGCTTAGAGTCTTTGAGTTACAAGAATGAAAAGTTCAGAGTTGAACTATTTACTAGCTATCCTGTTCCCTCTGGAATGGTGAGGCTGCAGGTGTCCCAAATTTCTGAATGTTTAAGCAGATGCAACAGCAGGCTATTGGAATATGGGATCGATCACAGCTAATTTGCAGGGTCATGGAGAAAAATAACTACTGTGTAGAACTAAATTTTACCGTTCTTTTAAAGAGTTGGCACAGACTTTGATGGACTGAATGGCTGCCACCTTCATTATAAGATTCTCTGCGAGCTGAGCCATGTACCTGATCCAACATGGAGGGTAGTGCATAACAATCAGAAATGGGAACCAGAGGCTTATTCCAATTCTTAAATAAAAGCATTCTGAGATCATTCGTCTCATTGCCACTCTGAGTTCAGCTAACATTTTAAGCCCACTAATAGTTAATAGGTCTCTACTCGGGTAAGAAACCATTACCAAGCTTTTAATGGTGGAAAGTTCAGTTGGCTAGACAGCTGGTTGAGTTGAAAAGTGTGGTGCTGGGAAAGCACAGCTGGTCAGGCAGCATCTGAGGAGCAGGAGAGTCAATGTTTCAGACATAAGTCCTTCATCAGGAACATTCCTGATGAAGGGCTTATGCCCGAAACATCAACTCTCCTACTTCTCAGATGCTGCCTGACCTGCTATGCTTTTCCAGTGTCACATATTTTGACTCTGATCTCCAGCATCTGCAGTCCTCACTTTCTCCTGGACAGCTGGTTGGCCATACAGAGTGACACCTGCAGCATGAATTCTAGTCTTGTGCCAAATGAGATTTCAACCTTGCCCCTCACCTCAGGTGTGGTCACTCTCTAGTTAAACTCGCTATCAGTTCCCTCTCTCATAAGAGACTAACCTATGGATATCTGGGACTAAGGCAACATTCACTTTTTATCGGTTTGAATCTGGGATCTTCTACCTATGTATGTTTTAGTCTGACACATGGGCTTCGTGCTTCACCGTCCAAGCTGATGCAGGAGTTTTTTTTTTGCCCCGAGTTAGTCTGAGGTACACAGACTTTAAGTTTGTGGTCTTGTGATGCACTCTCTTATGCTTTTTTTTTAATTAAGCCGCAGTTACAATGTAGCTGTCAGAATTAATTGATCAGCCTGTACTCTTTTTATGTGGGCTGAGTTCAATGCAATTCTTTTGGTCTGCAAATAATTCCAGTGACAGTTAAATAACCTTCACATAAAACAAAACGTTGCCAGGACAAGATGCTGTAATTAAAGGAAGTCAAACAGAGGACAATCTTTTTCAATGTGTTTGTTTAATTACCGTATGGAAGACGGGCCTGCATAAGGGATGCAGATGGCCTTCCTTTAATAAGCAAATATACAAATGTATTCTAAAATACACAAACATATTCTACAAATACGTGTGATGAGTGCCTGTATCCTTTGCCCTTCAAATCTTTTATGATGTCGACTCATGCTGAAACATTGCACCATGACAATAACCACCTTCTGACACAATGGTCAATTGGTTGTTCTTCACATGTGGCCTGTTTCAGTCATAGATCTGCTTTCAAGCACAGGTAAACAATCCTTTATCCAAAATTCTAAAATCTGAAAAGCTCTGAATCCAAAATTCTCTTCGTGGAGTGTTGAATGTCATTTTGGTGAACAGGTGACTCAACTCCACACTCACTCAAACCACGTCACTCAGATGTGACATGGTGGGGTGGCCCAGCACTGGCAGACATCAATTGTGTCTCAGCACTCGTACTATCCACGCATGGGTCTGCTGTTAGGTAATTCTTTTTATTTCGCTGTGAAAATGTCATTTATTCCAAAATCCGAAAAATTCTGAATTCCCAAGGATTTCGGATAAAGCATTGTGTACTGGTACAGCACAGATCAGTACAGTCAGATTGAGTAAGCAACTATTAAAAGGCTTAATGAAGCAGAATACTGTATACTAGAAAGAATAAGTGAAAGGGTTTCTGAGGCCCAATCCCTCTGATCCAAGTTTTGTCTTGTTCTAACATCAAAGAATATCAAAGAATATATAGTCCTTACTTATCATAGTATCCCATCATCATACAGTCAGTATGAAGCAAAGCTACTGCAGAGAAGGTGGTCATTTGGCTCCTCATGCCTGGAAAACCAGCAATTCAGTATGAGATGCTGCCTGTATGTCTTTTAGAATGTTCTTTGCTGATGAATACTGTGTTTATGGATTCATGTTCTTTCCAAAGCCTTCAGCACAGATATTGATGGAACCTACAGAGCAATTTGTTATCTCTGTGATTATTGTCACACTTGTCAATACAGTCACCAACTAAACTAGATGTAAGTTTATACTAAGACAAGTAAACCAGTTCCCCCAATTACATCAGTGAGCTAATACATGCAAGGAAGTAATGTAAGTTCCAGGTTCTACCCTTAGTTTTCTGATCCCACATGGTCTAATGTTAGGATTATCACAATTAACTGGATCAGTGCAGGCACATGTCAGTGCTTTTATTACCAATTGTTGTTTGTTCGAAGTGCATGTGTATGCTGATTATATTTGATGTGATGACACTTGTTAAATATTTTGCTGGTTCTTGGCTTTTAGGCAATCAACATAAATAATAGCCACTTACCCTGTGTACTGGAGATGTGGCTGATATTTCTGGAAGAATATGTAGACAACAATTCCAGTGTAAAAGAAGACCCAAATTCAGAGCTGAAGCATCAGCCCCAGAGCTTCTGTCTTTTCCATTTTATTTTCTGTTGCTTTCACTCACAGATCATATGCGGTTATGATCTTTTTGTTTTCCCTCATCAAAGTGAAGAATGACAGTAGTACACAGTGCAGCATAGTAATCCCTCATTATAACATTCCCTTTGGGAACCATAAGAGTGTAGAATGATAGTGAAGGGCATGTTACAGCAAAGTTGCATTGTATGTTTTCTTTATTTATTAGATGAGCCATAAACATGGCAGCAGTAAATCAGTGTTTTAATGACAGTTTACTGTATCTGTTCATTTTGACCATAAATGAAAAGGAATAAATCACAAACATTGGACTGTCAAATTACATTCTGTTCATGTGAAGCACATTACTTTTGGTTTAAATACTGTACCTTTCTTTGTGTCCTGTTCTTTGAAACGTAAGTACAATCCTGTGCATTTAAATGGCTCTGCAATCTGTCTTACTTCTGCTGCTTGTAAAACCTCTGCCCTTGGGAACATGCTGTCTGAAAGTATAAGCCGTGAAACTGTAATGTTACCATATTTGCACGACTTGGCAATAAGCTGCCAGTAATTCTTGAAAATGGCTGTACTTTCATGCCTTCTGTTTAAGTCGGCTCAGCAAGCAGACATGCTGTTTATATATTTCATCATTTCATGTGGTTTTCGTCTGCGTAGTTTGATCACAGTTTCAGATAAGGGTGAACATTGAAAGTCCAAATTGACTGAGCTTGCCCTGGCACACGATAGGGTCTACAAATCACTTCTGTCAGCCCCAAGTAGCAATGAGTATTCATCATTTAATACATGAGAAATGTTTGCGTTTCTCCATCGAGCCTAAGCAGAGATGTTTGAAAGCTGCAAAGAATGTGAAAAGCAAGAGTGCAGAACTCTGACAGAATAGTAATATTTGGACATTGGCTGGCTTTCGTCCCATAAAATTAGGTGTGGCAGGCCAGCTCAGGGATTTAACCTGATAGTTTGGTTCAGACTGATCTGTTGATCCTCAATTCTCTAGCACTGTGCAAGCCATCATCCATTGTTATTATATAAATAGTACAGCAGAGAATGTTAGGGATTGGATTGGAAACACTAGTCAGAACTAAAAACTATTGAACCAACTGAAATTTGACAGAAAGTTGCACCGATGTTGAGAATGTGAACTGCTGAGGTCACTGCATTTGGGCTGGTCAAAGTTTTGTGTTTGTATGTGTACAATGCCAACAAGTTTCACAAACAACGAGGTGCACTCTGCACGGAACCTTAGTCCAAAGTGAGCCTTCCCTTTAACAAAATGATAAGCTTTCACTGCTGTACTTTCTCACATTTAATAGCCTGCAAGAGCTTTATAGGCATCAGCCTGAAAATTAATCTGTGAACTCGATACACAAGAATGGCAAACACAAACTGTCAGAAGCAATATCACTCAACCTGAAGAAATTGGGACTTCAGCTGTAAAACTATTATATTTTCTGGCATTGCATTTAAATGGCTTAAATGTTAAGGGGATAACAGTGTACCTCACTTCAGAACATTTAAAATGTAGCACAGATTGTTACTTTCTGAAAAGTAGTGAGCTGTCATTTCTAGTATTGCACTCTTGAATGATTTGGAAGGGTTAAAAAGTGGTGTGTGTGTGTGTGTGTGTGTGTGTGTGTGTGTGTGTGTGTGTGTGTGTGTGTGTGTGTGTGTGTGTGTGTGTGTGTGTGTGTGTGTGTGTGTGTGTGTGTGTGTGTGTGTGTGTGTGTGTGTGTGTGTGTGTGTGTGTGTGTCTTGCAACGCAATTGGTGATCATCAATTTGAAGGTGTAAAAACTTCAATCAGTAACGCCATCATTGGCATTTACACCAACTGTACAGATGTTATTATATTTTAATGTGCCTTTATATTTTGTGTTTCTTTTAATGCCATTTTATTGAGGGTTCTTCACGTAAGTGAACAAAGTGATTTAGCTGGATATTTTATCTCCTAGCATCTGTACTAGACATAATATTACCACAATTACAGTGGCATTGAGTTAAAAAGTCCCATCTGAGGTGTCCTCTTCACCCTTGGAGACTCTTCTGCTGTGTATATAAATATTCTAGTGTATAAACTGGCAGACAGATTTTCCCTTTAGTTCCCTGCTGATCGAGTCCTGCCTTTGCTACTTTGCCTTAAAGCCCAGCAGTCTTCCTTTACCTACCAGCTGTGACCGGTGGTTTCAAATCAGAGTCACAGTTGTCAGTTTTGGCACAATTGTCAATCGGTTGCACTTGCCCCTCTTTGTAATCTGTTGTTTTATTTCTCAGCAGCTGTCCTGTCTCTCTGGATCAGTGTCACCCCCAGCATTTTCATACTTGAGTTTAGGCATAATGCAGTGCTCAAAGTTAATTCCGTAGAATGACTAAAACCTGAATCTCTCTCCTCTACCTTCAAATCTATCTCAATGACAAGAATTCTTGTCATAATTATGTCGATTAAGAAGTCCTTCACTTTAATTTCCTCAGTTTCTGGTGGAATTGCGTCTATGATCAAAACAAACAATTTTATCAGAAGTACCTGAATAGAAGAAACCTTCAAAAGCACATTAATAATGTTAGTACACATAGAATAAATCTTACTTAATGGAGTCTTCCAGTTACAATTAATACAAGGTGGTGAAGTAGCTGGCCCACAGATTAATGCTTTTGCTTCAGTAGCTGTAACTGCGGTATTGGTGAGACTGTGAGGAACTGGAGGTTTGGAGCTAACAAGCTTCTCCAAGTGATCAGACCCACCAATCACTTTGAATGAATGACCATATAAACTAATGAATGCCACAAGCAATTACTTCTGACTCAAAATGTAGCTTGACAGGCAACAAAAAAACTTTAATATCTTTAACAAAGATATTAAAGTTGAGTCAAACAGCTGCACGTATCTTTCTCAAAATGTGCATCCAGTGATTCACAAATGCGTTGAGTTGACCATTACTCAGCTCCTTTATGTATGTTACAGTTTCCTGGAGAGTGGTGCTTAACTGAATATTTAAATCTCTAATTCTCTCCTCTGCATATTTTCGCTGATGTCACTGGCCTAAGTAACTCTTGTTGGAAGCCAAATAGTGATTTTTTTTACAATAAATGGGGTTTTTTAACCCATGCCAGCTAGCACTGGGGGTGGAGGGTGGGGGTTAAGTGCAAAAGATGGCATCAGTGATTGGCATGTTGATTCCCTGGCATTATCTCATTCTGAACCATTGTCCCAGAGTTAGGATGGGAATGGGGAAGTAGTGCGGGTGGCTAATTGAGAATGGCTATGGTCTCTGAGGCCTTTTGAATGAGGTTGGCTGGGACTTTCAATTTAGGTCCCTGCAGATTATCAGTTCAGCTATTTGGAAGTGACTAGACCAAGGGATTAGTCCTTCATATAGGGGCTTAGAATGCCTTCCAACCTGCCTGGTTGCAGCTATATTGCATCTGCAGAGCCGCACCTGGCTGCTAAGCACAATTTTTTTAAAAGTTTACAAATTGGAGTGAGAATGGGGTTCCCCCTCTTCCTTAATTTCTTGTAACAATTCCCTGCTGCTATTTCTAATTCAGCGAGAGGGCTGGCTACTGGTCCTACTGATTCAAGAGCCTTCCTTCAATCCTGCCCCCACCATAGAACATAGAACATAGAAGAATACAGCGCAGTACAGGCCCTTTGGCCCTCGATGTTGCGCCGATCCAAGCCCACCTAACCTATACTAACCCACTATCCTCCATATACCATCTTTCTTTTTATCTGCAGCTCCCCATACACCTACCCAACAGTCCTGAAGAAGGGTTACACTAGAAATGTCAACTTCTCCATATCCTGATGCTGCCTGGCTTGCTGTGTTCTTCCGGTCTCCTGTTTGTCTCCTTTGGATTCCAGCATCTGCAGTTTTTTTTGTCTCTGGCTATGAGTTGGACAAATCAATGAAAATTATGAAAGTCACGGGTGACTGCTGTCAGCTGCAAATGTAGAAGTCACATGACACCAGGTTATAGTCCAACAGGTTTATTTGAAATCACAAGCTTTCAGAGCGCTGCTCCTTCATCAGGCGAATTAACCTCCACATCAGGTTCAAATGTAGTCAGAAGCCTACAACAAGTGGGGAACAATCAGAGTTCAGTTGTTTGCAAACAGATCCAGCCCCATGTGGTCTTTTCCCAGATTACCACCTTGCGGTACTTGCCACTTTGCCTGTATCTGGAACAGGATAAGGGTTATGATTTGGAGATGTCGGTGTTGGACTGGGGTGTACAAAGTTAAAAATCACACAACACCAGGTTATAGTCCAACGGGTTTATTTGGAAGTACTAGCTTTCAGAGTGCTGCTCCTTCATCAGGTGGTTGTGGAGTAGAAGATCGTAGGACACTGAAATTATATATTGAAAAAGACCTGGATTGTTTGTTACATCTCTCATCTTTTAGAATGACCATGTTGGTTTCAGTTCTTTCAGTTCTAAGGGTTGTTTGTGTGAGTTTGAAGCTATCAATTCCCCTTTGTGTTAACTTTGTCTTGGACTTTGTAATGGTTAGTGGTAGGTGATATATCACCATAGAATATCAACAGAAAACTGTACTTGGGTAACACAAAGTGTTTTTTTTTTATTCATAGCAATAAGTACAACTGTGTTTGGTCACGCATCATAATTAGGACTTTGGGAATTTGATGCAGTTACATCTGCTCCCTCAAAAAGCAAGAGCAGACTTTCTTGTCTCTGTCCAAAGATTGAGTATAACATTGGTAGAATAGGTGAAATGAATGTAACATGAACATGAAGTCCTTCATCACCTCAAAAAACACCCCACGCATTTAGTTCGAAATGGACACCTAATCAAGTTCAAGAAAACCCATGAATAAAGTGAATTGGTGCTGCCAATAACAGATAAGGTTAATTATATTAAAGTTGCAACTCATGGCAGGGCATCTTTTTGGCTGAATTCTTTCAGCATTTAGTGTTTTGAGGAAGAATTTGGAAAGGCTTCTGACACAATCCCAGTGATTTCATGACATTGTTTTCTTTGGAGTCACTCAGGATTTTCTAGGTCCTTTTGTATTGATATATATTTCATTGCGATTTCTACAGAACCATTGTTTTAAACTATACCTCAACTCTCAAATGTGTTCTTTACCTTGGCAACAGAATTGTACATCTTTTTTTTAAATGAGTGTGTGAACCCACAAATGTAACAGTTTTGTGACATAATTGTGGATTGGGGGGTGGTACCGTGCAGCTCTCTCAAAATTCAAAATAATTTAGACTAATTGTTTGAGAAACCTTCCTGCATTTTCAGATCAATAACGGCAGCAGTTCAAGAAGCAGTTTTGAAACTTGAGGTGGAAAATAAATGTCAGGCTTATGGTGACTCCCATATCTCCAGAACGAATTTTGAAAAGTCTCTAATGGTAGCCTTCACTTGGTGGTACTGCTGGAGGTACTACACTAGGTAGCTTCCTATGAGCCCTCAAGAGGCACCGCACTGTTGGCATTAAGTATAAATAGCTGATTTTTCCATTGTTGGCATCTATAAACTCCCTTTCACAAGCAACAGAGGAACCTTGCAAATAAACATAAGACAAAGAGAGATGGACTAGATGTGCAGAGCTGCCATTATCTAAATGAATGATAACCTGAGGAGCTGATGGGCCTACACGTATTCTTAATGTTCCTGGAACTTCAATCCTGATATTTTTATGCCCAAAACATGTACTGGTTTCTGCATGAACATGTGTCTGCTCACTGCTTTGGAATCCATCATGTGCTGTGAATGTGACATAGTCCAGAGCCACTAGAGCAGCCTCAAGTTGAAGAATGCTTAACATTTGGCAGAAGCACAACAATGTTTGAAGTAGAAAGAAAATGCTGAAAATATTCAGTGGCTTTCTTCAGTCACTCTTGACAAAAATTTTAAGACTGCTTCTCTTCCACTGATGCTATTTGATCTGCCAAGTATTTCCAGCATTTTATGTTTTTATTTCAGATATCCAGGAACTGCATATTTTAATTTTGTTTTTGTGTTCAAGATATGTTGCTTGTTGTTCTCTGTTCTCATTCTAAGAGGCCAATAGTAACTAAAAACATTAAATTGTGCCCCACTTGTAGATGGCATAGATTTCATATCTTCCTTAGTCTTCATTCTATGATTTTATTCTCACATAGTATATACTTTGACAATAGTAACTATATTAATGATACCCAAGAGGGAGATCCATTACTTGCCATGAATACAGAATTGTTGAATTATGGAAAACAATTGTACCTTTTTAATGTGACCTCTCTACTAACATTGTGACTTAAGATAAAGAATTGTTTTGGCAAAAGCTATATCTTACCTGGTGACTAAAAGTAAATTGGAACATATGTTGTAATGAGGTTCTGTGGCAAAACTGAATTTTTATGAATTGCTGCAACAACTTTGAATTCCTGCAAAATAAGCAGCTCAAATCTACCACATTTTATAACTTGTACTTAGACAACCTGTCTTTTCCAGGGGAAATATAAATTTTTGACAATGGTTATTACATGTGGAGAGAGGCAGGGCTATCTCCATGGCAACTAAATTGTTTGCACTGCAGATTTTTAATTCAGCAGGAGCTACGACCTTGCATATTGTAGCATGATCAGTTACAACAATAAGAATAAAAGATAATGTATGCTAATCTGAGTCTTAGATCTGATAAATCTTGTCATAGGTTTGTTAGTTTTGCAATGGTACACTTGACTAGCATTGATTTTCAGGTACTGATGTATTGTCAGGTGACATGCCAACAGCAAAGGTTTCATCTTATTTAAATTGAATGAGTGTATTACTTGCTGTCTGTGATCACCTATACAGCTTGCTGTTCTTATATTCTCAGTCACAGAAACTGTCCAACCAACGACAGGCTACTTCTGGAAGAGGGGTGAACAATTTGTGGGCGGTACGGTGGCACAGTGGTTAGCACTGCTGCCTCACAGCGCCTGAGACCCGGGTTCAATTCCCGACTCAGGCGACTGACTGTGTGGAGTTTGCACGTTCTCCCCGTGTCTGCGTGGGTTTCCTCCGGGTGCTCCAGTTTCCTCCCACAGTCCAAAGATGTGCAGGGTCAGGTGAATTGGCCATACTAAATTGCCCGTAGTGCTAGGTAAGGGGTAAATGTAGGGGTATCGATGGGTTTCGCTTCGGCGGGTCGGTGTGGACTTGTTGGGCCGAAGGGCCTGTTTCCACACTGTAATGTAATCTAATCCAGATCTAATCCTAATCAACATTATATTTAGCAACACATTCATAGAATTTCTTTCAGGTTCACTCATGGGATGAGAGCACCAAGCGCAAAAGCAAGCATTTATTATTCCACCCTAATTGTCCTTGCAAAGATTGTGCTATCAGCCAATTTCTCTGAGAGTAGAATGGCTTCCTGGGCTATTTTAGAACACAGTTTGCCATACTTGTGATACTTTCTTATGTACCTGTGATTGCAAATAGCCCAGACACGATAACAATGGCATTTTTCCTTCTCTACCCACATTAGTGAACTAAATAGGTTGTTATGACAAAAAAAGGTTGTAATACTGACCACTATCGACACAAACATTTTATTCCTGTTTTATTTAAATAATGTAATTTGCATTCTCCAAATATTATGGTGGAATTTGAACTCTCATCTTCTACTTGTTAATCCAAACCTCATCCAATCTCAACCACCTTTCTATGCTCCTACGGGGTGACAGGCTTTTGATATTGTTGATTTCACCAACCTTTCATTTGTCCTTTTCTTTTACCATTAGCATGGCTATGATGGTGCAAATAATTGAATTGTACAGTTGAATGTGATGATGTGGTAGTAATGGTAAAAGATTTCTTTAAATGGGAATATTCAAAAGATTAAAGCCTAGATTTTATACAATGATGAAATGTCTCTGACTCATTAGAGAGGAGTTCAATAGTGGAAAGTCCCACCATTAACAGGGTACCTACCATTTTTGTGGGGGTGACAATGGAAGGGGAGGGATGGGTTTGCATTTAAGTAGCCCAGATTTGCTGAATCTTCATAATGTTGTCTGTTCTTAAATGACATCATCAACTCTATGTATTTCATAGCATACTTATGACCCAGGGAGAAAGTGAGGACTGCAGATGCTGGAGAGTCAGAGTGACAAAGTCTGATCCTGGAAAAGAACATCAGGTCAGACAGCATCCGAGGAGCAAGAGAGACGACATTTCAGGCATAAGCTCTTCATCAGGAATGTGGAAGGGGAAGTGGGCTGAGAGATAAATAGGGGATGGTATGGGGGCGAAGGTAATGCAGGTAGGAGGTAGTTGTGATAGGTCGTTGGAGAGGATGGAGCAGATAGGTGGGAGGGATGATGGACAGGTAGGATAGGTCAAGAGGATGATGCTGAATTGGAGGGTTGGATCTGGGATGAGGTGGATTGAGGGGTAATTTGGAAACTGGTGAAGTTGATGCTGATGCCATGTGGTTGTACAGTCACATGGTGGAAGATGAGTATTCTTTCTCCAGTTGGCATGTAGCTTTAATTTGGCAGTGGAGGAGGCCCAGGACTTGCATGTCCTTGGGGGTGTTGTAGGAGGAGTTGAAGTGGTTGGCAACAGGGCTGTGGAGTTGTTTTGTTTGTGTGGACAAGAGATGTTCCCTGAACTGCTCCACAAGTTAGCGTTGTGTATCCTCAATGTACAGGAGATCACATTGAGTGCAACCAATGCAATTGATGAGGTGAATGGGATGTGCAGGAAAATCTCCTCCAGATTTGAAATTATCTTTTAGGGCCTTGGACGGAGGTGAGAGGGAAGGTGTAGGTGCAGGTTTTACACCTCTTGCAATGGCAAGGCAAGGTGCCGAGTGTGGAGGGTGGGTTGATGGTGGGAATGCACCTAACAAGGGAGTCGCAGAGGGAGTGGTCTCTGCAGAACACAGGGGTGGTGCAGTTGCAGGAGTGGGGTTTGAGGACGGACATGCGGAAAGTGGAGGTGGGAAGTGGAGGAGACATAGGGACACAGTCACAAATGGATAAATGTGATCCTGTGGCATAGTCTGGCTTCAGCAAATGAGATTGAATTCATATCCCAAACTGGTGACCTTTTCTACACTATCTTTTCTACAGTTATGTAAAAGTAAATATTTTGTGAACCCTTTGTTATCCAAACTGTAAACATGAGAGAAAGAAGGCTTACTAGCTAACTCACCCCTCCCATATCCACACTCAATTTCCATTAATTGTCCTCATTCACTGTTTCAACTAAACACAGTGCAAGCTTTGAGACCAAGGGTACTCATTTTGACTCTACCATCACTCTTGTATACAAGACAAAAAATGCCTGGACCTTTTCTTTACTGGCTTTATCTACCCCTGGGCAATTATGCAAAGACTTTAGACTATTCAATTCAATTTCCAGCATCTTCAAAATGATTTTATAAACATACAATTTGGAGCAGGAGCAGACTTCCAGCCTTCTCCACCATTCAACAAGATCCCATGAATGAAGTGTTTGTGACCTTAACCCCACATCATCCCTGTCACCTCCATCCAAGGCTCTAAAGGGTCATTTCAAATCTGGTGGAGATTTTCCTGATGACCATATGCTCCCTAATCTCTCTCACTGCTGTAAGAATATATAACTGCATCCAACGTTCTCTGAGTAAGAGCATTGCAAAAACTCATCAAAACTCATTTAAAAAAAGCCCCTTCTTATCATATATGAGAGAACCTCGTTATTGTCTCTCCCACAAGAGGAAACATCCTTTCAGCATTCACAATACCAAGATTCCACAGAATCTAATATTTTTTAAGAAGTTCACTTCTTATTCTTGTAAACTCTAATGCAAAGAAGCACTGCCTTTTCAACCTTTCCTCGTAAGATAATCCACTGTCATTCCAGGCATCAGTCGAGTGAATCTTCTCTGAGCTGCCTCTAAATCATTTGTGTCATTTGTAAATAAAGAGATCAAAACTGCACACAATAGTAAACAAGCAGGGGGTTGAAAGAACACAGCAAGCCATGCCGCATCAGGAGGTAGGGAAGCTAACAATTCGGGTATAACTCTTCTTCACTACTTTGGATTCCAGCAACTGCAGTTTTTTTTTGTCTCAGTATAACCATAGCAAGACATCCTCGCTTAAACAGTTAATTCCTTTTGCACTGAAGAACAACATTCCATTTGCCTTCCTAATGTGTCATTGTACCTCCGTACTACCTTTCTGTGAGTCATGTGGCAGGACACTCAGACATTTCCATCTCAAAGTTCTGCAAACGTTCTGCATTTTAAAAAAAAGTTGTATTTCTATTTCTGTTGCTAAAGTGAACAAGTTCACATTTCTCCAAATTATATCCCCTCTGTCAATTTTTTCCCACTCACACCGAGTCTGAAAATGGATATAAATAGTCCATGTACTTTTCATACCTGTCTTTGTATCATCAGCAAATTTAGCAACCATGTATTTTCCCTTTATACAAGTCATTTTAAAGAGCTTGCAGCCAAATATCTAGGGTGGGGTGGGGGTGAGGGTGGTGGAAAAGCAAAATCAATAAAGAACATCTTGGAAAGGAGATCAGCAAGGTATACATTTATTTACACCTTTAACGTGGAAACATGCCAAGAAGCTTTCTCGAACGGGATTTGAAACAGAAAAAAAGGCAATGTTCAGCAAGGCCAGTTTGAAGGTTTAAAAGTGCTGAAAGAACCTAGTTAAGAAAAGAGATTTTGCAAAGAGCTTTAAAGATCAATGGCAAAGTGGTGAGCTGGGTAGAGTGAACCAACAAGACAAGATTACAGATAGCTTTGCACTCATATGACGCACAGGGAATGGTATGAATCATGCACTATAGCATCATGAGGCATGGATTTATGTTGGAGTTTATGCACCTAGAGGTGTGGATTTTTAAAAATGTGCAGATTTTACATTTGCCTTACTGGGTCATTCTAAGGATGTTTTGGAGGGCTAGGGCCCCCATTTATCTCTCCACCCTGGAGGCTCCCTGCCTCTATTCCTGATGAAGGGCTTTTGCCCGAGTCGTCAATGTTCCTGCTCCATGGATACTGCCTCCTGCACCACTCTAATTTAAACTTTGGTTTCCAGCATCTGCAGTCCTCACTTTTGCCGAGGTGAGATTGTGCCTAACTATTATTGCAGTTCAGAAGAATGGATGAGGTGATATTGCAATATATAAAGCTCTACGGATGAATGCCAGGGTGGGTACTGAAAGAGTGATTCTCCTCATGAGAAAGCCAGAACTCAGGGACATAGTTACAGAGTGAAAGTGTTCTATTTAAGACAAAACTTTGAAGATTTCTTTTCTTGAAGGGTGGTTCATGTTTGGAATTCTCCAACCCAAGGAGCACTGAGAGCTGGATCACTGAATACATTCAAGCTTGAGTTAGATTTAGATCAATAAGGTGGTCTAGGGTTATTGGGACAGATAAGAAACTGACTACCATCCAATTGTCCAATGATCTTATTGAATGGCAGAACAGGCTCAAGTGGCTAGATGATCTACTTCTACTCCTGTTTCATTTATGCTTTTAGTCTGATCTGTGCTTAGACAAAGACCAGAACTTCCTGTCGGTGTTACGGAAAAGTGCTGGTGACCGGAACAGTTGAAATTAGAAAATTCTAACCTCTCTATGCATCAGAGATCAACAATTTACTTTAAAAATAGCTACTGCCCACCAGACCATTTGACTTGCCACCAGGAATATTTTCTGTGGAAGCATCTAGCTTTTCCCGTTCAGGATAAATCGAATAATGAAAGAGAGCTAAAGAGTGTGCTGAAATCTATATAATGGTATTATCAGGTATTATTAAATTTTTAATCTGTTATCTGTCTGGTCAACATACTTATTGCAGTTTAACCACTACAACTGATAACGAGTCATTCACCTCATTATTGCCTGTGGCATGTTGCTGGCATAGGATTACCGTGTTTGCTTACAAAGTCTCCTTTCAAAATATCTGTTGCTCTGGCATGTTTTATGAAATACATCCATATAAAAAAGAAATTTTAATATAAATATTATAAGTTGCTTTGAAATGGATCATCACATCAATTGGTTTCCACCATCTCAAATTCAAAAACAAGTTTGATTTGCTTTTTATGAAAACAATGTTTCTTTAAAATAAATTGTTTCAATCTATGAAAGTGTTAACATTCACTAAAGATTGCTCCATATTAATCCTCTTAAGGAAATTTTCAACAAAACTGAATAATGGAGTATAAATGAATTAAAATACAATTAAATCTCCTGAGAAGTTGACAAATGTGTTTATTTTAATCTAATTAACAATGAAATGTATGCAGCATGTGTTGCTATATTTATCCCCCCACCGTCTAGCAACCGAATTCTACCTTATTGTAGTGGGTGAAGTTTGCATGTTAATTAGATTATGCCTTTAACAAGGGGAGAAAAGAAGGAGTGGATTAGAAAGAAAATTGAAATATTAATTCAAAAGAACTACTGGTTCCACAGTTGCCATTCAATTGATAAATTTTAGCCCAAGAGAAATGACATGGAACTGGCTGTTGCTTCTCCCATTGTTTATTTTCAAACATTGCTGAAGTTAGATGAGGAGTTTTTTTAAAGATAAGTTCTAAAATAAGAATAAGGCACACATTTTAACAAAGCTACTTTTCGTAACCTGCTTAACTACTTCTATGTATTCATTCATAGAACCAAAGAGTCACAGAGATGTACAGCACGGAAACAGACATTTCGGTCCAACTCATCCATGCTGACCAGTTATAGAGCATAGAACATAGAACAATGCAGCGCAGAACAGGCCCTTCGGCCCTTGACGTTGCACCTACCTGTGAAGTAATCTCAGCCCATCACCCTACACTATCGCAACATCATCCATATATTTATCCAAGGACTGTTTAAATGCTAATGTGGCTGAGTTAACTACATTGGCAGGCAGGCCATTCCACGCCCTTGCCACTCTCTGAGTGAAGAACCCGCCTCTAACATCTGTCTTAAATCTATCACCCCTCAATTTGCAGCTGTGCCCCTTGTACAAGCAGATGTCATCATCCTAAGAAAAAGACTCTCACTGTCCACCTCATCTAATCCTCTGATCATCTTGTATGTCTCTATTAAATCGCCTCTCAGCCTTCTTCTCTCCAATCAGGACAGACCCAAGTCTCTCAGCCTTTCCTCATAAAACCTTCACTTCAGACCAGGCAACGTCCTGGTAAATCTCCACTGCACCTTTTCCAATGCTTCCACATCCTTCTTATAATGGCGCAACCAGAACTATACACAATAGTCCAAGTGAGGCCGTACTAACGTTTTGTACAGTTGCAGCATGACATCACAGTTCCGGAACTCAATCCCTCTACCAATAAAACCTAACACACTGTATGCCTTCTTAACAGCACGATCAACCTGGGTGACAACTTCCAGGGATCTCTGTATGTGGACATCAAGATCCCTCTGCGCATCCACCCTCTGCACATCTCGTCACATTTGCCAGCAATTCGCCCCTATCTCTCTAAACCCTTCCTATTCACATACAATTACGATTTTTAAATAGTTTCTGAATGGGTATCAACCTCCACTACTTCCTCTTTTAGCTCATTCCATACACGTACCATCCTCGTCTGAAAAAGTTGCCCCTTGTTTCCCTTTTAGATCTTTCCCCTCTCACCTTAAACCTATACCCTCTAGTTTTTGACTCCCCCACCCAGGGAAAAGATCTTGTCTATTCATCCTATCTATGTCCCTCATGATTTTGTAAATCTCTATAAAGTTAACGCTCAGCCTCTGATGCTCCAGGGAAAATAGCTCCAGCCCATTCAGCCTCTCCCTATAGTTTAAACCCTCCATCCTTGGCAACAGCCCTTTAAATCTTTTCTGAACCCTTTCACATTTCACAATTTCTTTCCTATAGGAGAGAGACCAGAATTGCACACAGTACTCCAAAAGTGGCCTAACCAATGTCCTGTACAACCTCAACATGACTTCCCAATTCTTATACTCAATGCACTGACCAATAAAGGCAATCATACCAAACGCCTTCTTCACTATCCTAACAACCTGGGACTCCACTTGCAAGGAAATATGAACCTGCACTCCAAGGTCTCTTTATTCAGCAACACCACAAGGACCTTACAATCAAGTGTATTGTCCTGCCCTGATTTGCCTTTCCAAAATGCAGCGCCTCACATTTATCTAAATTAAATTCCATCTGCCACTCATTGACCCATCTGATCAAGATCCCGTTGTACTCCGAGGTAACCTTCTTTGCTATCTGCTACACCTCCAATTCTGCAAACTTACTAACTATACCTCCAATGTTCACATCCAAATCATTTAGATAAATGACGAAAAGCAGCGGACCCAGCACCAATCCTTGGGGCACACCACTGGTCACAGGCCTCCAGTCTGAAAAGCAACCCTCCACCACCACCTTCTGTCTTCAATGTTTGAGCCAGTTCTGCATTTAAATGGGTGGTTTTCCCTGTATTCCATGTGACCTCATCTTGCTAGCCAGTCTACCATGAGAAACCTTGTTGAATGCCCTACTGAAGCCCATAGACATCATGTCAGCCATCTGCCCTCTTCAATCCTGTTCATTATTTCTTCAAAAAATTCTATTAATTTTGTGAGACATGATGTCCCATGCACAACACCCTGTTGACTATCCCTAATCAGTCCTTGCATTTCCAAATGCATGTAAATTCTGTTGCCCACAACCAATGTCAGGTTCACTGGTCCATAGTTCTCTGGCTTTTCCTTGCCATTTTTCTTAAATACAGAGGAACCCCGATTATCCAGCATTCAATTATCCAAATATCAGATTATCCGGCAAGATCACAAGGTCCCAATGCTTGGCTAAACTATGTCATCTTGCATTCGATTATCCGGAATTCGATTAACAGAACAAAATACTCCCCACCTGTGTCCTACGGATAATCGAGGTTCTTCTGAAGTGGAGACGCCAGTGTTGGACTGGGGTATAGAACGTAGATCATAGAACAATACAGCGCAGAACAGGCCCTTTGGTCATCAATGTTGGGCCGACCTGTGAACTATTCTCAGCTCGTCCCCCTACAGGGTCCCATCATCATCCATGTGCTTATCTAAGGATTGTTTAAATCTCCCTAATGTGGCTGAGTTGACTACATTAGCAGGTAGGGCATTCCATGCCCTTACCACTCTCTGCGCAAAGAACCTGCCTCTGATGTCAGTCTTAAATCTATCACCCCTCAATTTGTTGTTATGCCCCCTTGTACAAGCTGGCGTCATCATCCTCGGAAAAAGATTTTCACTACCTAATCCTCTGATCATCTTGTATGTCTCTATCAAATCCCCTCTTAGCCTTCTTCTTTCCAATGAGAACAGACCCAAATCTCTCAGCCTTTCCTCATAAGACATTTCCTCCAGACCAGGCAACATCTTGGTAAATCTCCTCTGCACCTTTTCCAATGCTTCCACATCCCTCCAGAAGTATGGCGACCAGAACTGTACACAATATTCCAAGTGTGGCCACACTAGCATTTTGTGTATTTGCAGCATGATATTGCAGCTCCGGAACTCAGTGTCTCTATGAATGAAACCGAACACACCGTATGCCTTCTTAATAGCACTATCAACCTGGGTGGCAACTTTAGGGATCTATGTACATGGACTCCAAGATCCCTCTGCACATCCACACCGCCAAGAATCTTTCCATTGACCCAGTATTTTGCCTTCCTGTTATTCTTCCCAAAGTGCATCACCTCACATTTGGCTGCACTGAACTCCATTTACCACATCTCTGCCCAATTCTGCAGTTTATCCAAGTCCCCCTGCAACCTGTAATATTCTTCCAAACTGTCTACTACTCCACTGACTTTAGTGTCGTCTGCAAACTTACTGACCCATCCACCTATGCCTGCGTCTAAGGCATTTATAAAAATGACAAACAGCAGTGGTCCCAAAACAGATCCTTGTGGCACACCACTAGTAACCAGACTCCAGGCTGAATATTTTCTATCAACCACCACTCGTTGCCTTCTTTCAGAAAGCCAGTTTCTAATCCAAACTGCGAAATCACCCTCAATCCCATGCCTCTGCATTTTCTCCAACAGTCTACCATGTGGAATCTTATCAAAGGCTTTACTGAAGTCCATGTATACCACGTCAACTACCCTACCCTCATCTACATGCTTGGTCACCTTCTCAAAAAACTCAATGAGGTTTGTGAGACACGACCTTGTCTTGACAAAACCATGTTGACAATCACCTGATGAAGGAGCAGTGCTCCGACAGCTAGTGCTTCCAAATAAATCTGTTGGACTATAACCTGGTGTTGTGTGATTTTTAACTTCTGTAATGACACCATATTAGCCCAGCTCCAGTCTTCTGGTATCTCACCTGTAGCTATTGGTGATACAAATATCTCAGCAAGGGGCCCAGCAATCAGTTCCCTAGACTCCCACAGAGTTCTAGGGTACACCTGAGCAGGTTCCAGGGTTTCATTCCTTCTGTCAGAATACATTTATTTGTTGAATGTATTCTAAATATTTGGTTCAATATAGTTTTGTATTTTTTGTACATGATAATAACACTGCATTCCAATATCTACAACACCATAGCTTGATTCCCAACCTGCAACCTGTTGGCTACTGTTCCCTTCAGGGTGAGTAAGATTGTTATTGGAACCTGCTTGGCTCAGCTGAATGGAAAAGTGTTGCTGGAGAAGCGCAGCAGGTCAGGCAGCATCTAGGGAACAGGAGAATCGACGTTTCGGGCATTAGCCCTTCTTCAGGAATGAGGAAAGTTTGTCCAGCAGGCTAAGATAAAAGATAGGGAGGAGGGACTTGGGGGAGGGGCGTCTGAAATGTGATAGGTGGAAAAAGGTCAAGGTGAGGGTGATAGGACAGATTGGGGTGGGGGCAGAGAGGTCGGGAAGAAGATTGCAGGTTAGGGAGGCGGTGCTGAATTTGATGGATTTGACTGAGACAGGCTGGGGGGAGTGGAAATGAGGAAACTGGTGAAATCCGAGTTCATCCCTTGTGGTTGGAGGGTTCCTAGCCGGAAGATGAGGCGTTCTTCCTCCAACCGTCGTTTCGCTGTGGTCTGACGATGGAGGAGTCCAAAGACCTGCATATCCTTGGTGGAGTGGGAGGGGGAATTGAAATGTTGAGCTACAGGGTGGTTGGGTTGGTTGGTCCGGGTGTCCCAGAGGTGTTCTCTGAAACGCTCCGCAAGTAGTCGGCCTGTCTCCCCAATATAGAGGAGGCCACATCGGATACAGAGGATGCAATAGATGATATGTGTGGAGGTGCAGGTGAATCTGTGGCGGATATGGAAGTTTCCTTTGGGGCCTTGGAGGGAGGTGAGGGGGGAGGTGTGGGCGCAAGTCTTGCACCTCCTGCGGTTGCAGGGGAAGGTGCCGGGAGTGGAGGTTGGGTTGGTGGGGGGTGTGGATCTGACGAGGGAGTCACGGAGGGAGTGGTCTTTACGGAATGCTGATAGGGGAGGGGAGGGAAATATATCCTTGGTGGTGGGGTCCGTTTGGAGGTGGCGGAAATGACGGCGGATGATGCGCTGTACATGGAGGTTAGTGGGGTGGTAGGTGAGGACCAGTGGGGTTCTGTCCTGGTGGCGGTTGGAGGGGCGGGGTTCAAGGGCGGAGGATCGGGAAGTGGAAGAGATGCGGTGGAGGGCATCGTCGATCACGTCGGGGGGGAAATTGCGGTCCTTGAAGAAGGAGGCCATCTGGGATGTGCGTTTTTGGAACTGGTTCCTCCTGGGAGCAGATGCGGCGGAATCGAAGGAATTGGGAGAATGGGATGGCGTTTTTGCAGGGGGCAGGATGGGAGGAGGTGTAGTCCAGGTAGCTGTGGGAGTCGGTCAGTTTGTAGTAGATGTTCCAGGTAGCTGTGGGAGTCGGTCGGTTTGTAGTAGATGTTCCAGGTAGCTGTGGGAGTCGGTCCTTCTTCAAGGACTGCAATTTCCCCCCCGACGTGTCCCAGATGGCCTCCTTCTTCAAGGACCGCAATTTCCCCCCGACGTGTCCCAGATGGCCTCCTTCTTCAAGGACCGCAATTTCCCCCCGACGTGTCCCAGATGGCCTCCTTCTTCAAGGACCGCAATTTCCCTCCCGACGTGTCCCAGATGGCCTCCTTCTTCAAGGACCGCAATTTCCCCCCCGACGTGATCGACGATGCCCTCCACCGCATCTCTTCCACTTCCCGATCCTCCGCCCTTGAACCCCGCCCCCCAACCGCCACCAGGACAGAACCCCACTGGTCCTCACCTACCACCCCACTAACCTCCATGTACAGCGCATCATCCGCCGTCATTTCCGCCACCTACAAACGGACCCCACCACCAAGGATATATTTCCCTCCCCTCCCCTATCAGCATTCCGTAAAGACCACTCCCTCCGTGACTCCCTCGTCAGATCCACACCCCCCACCAACCCAACTTCCACTCCCGGCACCTTCCCCTGCAACCGCAGGAGGCGCAAGACTTGCGCCCACACCTCCCCTCTCACCTCCCTCCAAGGCCCCAAAGGAAACTTCCATATCCGCCACAGATTCACCTGTACCTCCACACATATCATCTATTTCATCCTCTGTACCCGATGTGGCCTCCTCTATATTGGGGA
This sequence comes from Chiloscyllium plagiosum, assembly GCF_037043375.1. Classification (NCBI taxonomy): domain Eukaryota; kingdom Metazoa; phylum Chordata; class Chondrichthyes; order Orectolobiformes; family Hemiscylliidae; genus Chiloscyllium; species Chiloscyllium plagiosum. Next base: position 63,259,359 of record NW_028270149.1, read on the forward strand.
GACAGGCCGACTACTTGCGGAGCGTTTCAGAGAACACCTCTGGGACACCCGGACCAACCAACCCAACCACCCTGTAGCTCAACATTTCAATTCCCCCTCCCACTCCACCAAGGATATGCAGGTCTTTGGACTCCTCCATCGTCAGACCACAGCGAAACGACGGTTGGAGGAAGAACGCCTCATCTTCCGGCTAGGAACCCTCCAACCACAAGGGATGAACTCGGATTTCACCAGTTTCCTCATTTCCACTCCCCCCAGCCTGTCTCAGTCAAATCCATCAAATTCAGCACCGCCTCCCTAACCTGCAATCTTCTTCCCGACCTCTCCGCCCCCACCCCAATCTGTCCTATCACCCTCACCTTGACCTTTTTCCACCTATCACATTTCAGACGCCCCTCCCCCAAGTCCCTCCTCCCTATCTTTTATCTTAGCCTGCTGGACAAACTTTCCTCATTCCTGAAGAAGGGCTAATGCCCGAAACGTCGATTCTCCTGTTCCCTAGATGCTGCCTGACCTGCTGCGCTTCTCCAGCAACACATTTCCATCTCTGATCTCCAGCATCTGCAGACCTCATTTTCTCTTCAGCTGAATGGCTAAAGTGTGGTAGAGAATGATATCAATGACATACCATGACGTTCCTTTTTTTGACCCGTACTTTCAGGGTGGTGCTCCTCAAGCTATATTACTAACTAACTATACTGCTTTTTCTTTATTGTTGCTGGATCAAAATCCTGGAAGTCCCTCCTTTGCAATTTTCTGTCGATATATTTCAAAATGATGGTGAATGCATCCATTGAAGAATGCAGCTCAGCGATGCATGTACTCAATGGCAACTGGAATGAGCAATGAATGCTGGCCTCTCACCAGTGATGCCCACATCCTGTGAAAAAATTCTGTAAGCAATCCCTTGCTGTTACAACCTGGGACTACACTGCAGCTGTCAGATAATCTTAGTATCCAAAAGAGACCTGCCAATAATTGTGCGTTGATGTAAACTCATATAAATCATTTTTCTAATATATTCATTCAACTATTTTCTTTGAGGAGTCTTGATGATGCCTTGAAATTTTACATTTGCATCTTGATATTGCTGTGATCAGGTGAAGAGGAGGGATCTGCTCTCTTTTTAATATGCTCTAGGTCACAATAGATATTTTTATTTTTTTTAGCACTTAACATCGCACTTCAATTAAAATGTAATTAACTAGATTAAATGAAGGAGCCAAATTACAAGGTTTTCTTGAATGCAAGGGAAGGAATTTTATTAGCTAGTAACGCTTAAAAGAATCATAAAACAACATAAAACACATACACAACACAGGGAAAGTGTTCATGCACAAGAAAATATCTGGTGAGGGCAAGAAGAATATTCCATGCTTTTTTCAAAGATAAACAAGGCCCTTTGCTGACGGGTTAGAATCAATCTAAGAGTAGGTGTTTAGTCAATTTTTATGTTCTGCAGAAAAATTTGAAGGTATTGAGTTCTCAATGAATGGTTGTCTCGGATTGATTTTTCACTGGACAATGACTTTAATGTTGAGAGAAACGGTGAGTGAGAAGCTTGTATTGTTCTTCCTGCTATTAGCACATTTCTTTCTCTCCTTTTCTTTGGTTTGTTGTTTGAAGAAGGTGTTGATGTTGGTCTATTTGTGTACTTCTGAATCTGTCTCATCATTCCCCCAAGCTGATTTACTGCACTTTTCAACAGTATGAACTTATCAGGCAATAAGTTCAAAGCAGTTGATTTTATTTACTTCATATAGGTTCCTTGGTTTGCCTAAAACCATGGTCAGATGATCACAGAAGCCATTTTTGGTCAGTGTTTTTTTTTAAAAAAGCATTTGGAGTCCATAAAAATGATCCAGTATGACCATCAAGTGATTAAAATTTAACATTGAAAGTCTAACAATGCTCAAAACGCTTGACACCATCCAAGACAAAGCAGCCTGCTTGATTGGCAGTACATCCACAAGAATCATGCACCCTCCACCACCAATATTCAGTAGCAAGAATATGTTTTATCTACAAGTTGCACTGCAAAAATTGACCAGACATCCATAGACAGCACCTTCCAACACACAACCACTTCCATCTAGACAGACACGGGCAGCAGGTACCAGGGAAGCCCACCGTCTGCATGTTCCCCTCCAAGTCTTCACCATCCTCACTTGGAAATATAACATAATTCCTTCATTGTTGTTGGGTACAAATCCTGGGATTCTCTCCCTAAGGACATTGCGTGTCAACCTACAGCACATGGACTGAATGGTTCAAGAAGGTAGCTCACCACCAATTTCTCAAGGACAATGAGGGACAGGCATGGGATGTGGATATTGCTGGCTATGCCAGCATTTATGCCCAAATCTAGTTGCCTAAAAGTGGTGATGAGCTGCCTTCTTGAACTGCTGCAGTCCATGTGCTGTCGATAGATCAATAGTGCTGTGGGAGAGGAAGTTCCAGGATTTTGACCCTCTGACTATGAAGGAGCAACAATATGTTTCCAAGTCAGGATGATGAATGTCTTGGAAAGGAAATTGCAAGTTCTGGTTTTTCCATGTTTCTACTGCCCTTGTCGTCTGGATAGATATGGTCATGGGTTTGGAATGAGGATGAAGGAGTGAATTTTTATGGATGTAGTCCACCAAACTGGGCTGCTTTGTCCTAGAAGGTGTAGCTTCTTGAGTGATGTTAGAGTCTGCAGTCATCAAGGCAGGTAGAGAATGTGTTGTTTGATCAGGCTCAGTCAAATATGGCCTTAGTATAAACGGTTCACTAACCCTCACCTCTGTAATTCAGTTTTGTTTTGTCATTTTTTAACTCAGGCTGTAATAAGAGTCAGGAGAGAAGTGATCTGAATAGAACCTAAACTGTGCTCAGGTTCTTGCTAAACATGTGCTGCTTTATGGTACTGTTGATGACTCTTCTACCTGTTGCTGATTTTTCAAGTGTAGATTGGGGCAGTAATTGGCTGGGTTATTGTGGAAAAGACTTACATAGTCAATTTTCCAACTTGTTGTGTAGATCCCAATATTGTAATTGTACTGGAATAGCTTGGCTAGGTATGCAGCAAGTTCTAAGCACACATCTTCAGTACCATTGTTGGAATTGCTATCAGGATCCATAACTTTTGCAGGCTCCAATGCAAGCAGTCATTTCTTGATATCATGTGGAGTGAATCAAATTGACTGAAGACTGAAAGCTGTGATGCAAGGACCTCTGAAGGAGGCTAAAATATATCATCCACTTGGTACTTCTGGCTGTAATTTATTGCAAGTGCTTCAGCTTTATCTTTTGCATTGATGTACTGAGCTCCCCCATCACTGAGGATGGAAATATTTTTGGAGCCTCTTTCTCTAGTAAGATGTGTACCATTCACACCACCAATACTCAGTAGTAGCAGTGAGTACCATATGTAAGAGGCAGTAAAGAAATTCACCAAAGCTCCATAAACCACTCCTTGCTTCCCCCACGTGGTGCTTGACATAGAGGTAAAATTATTCATCAGCTGGAGGGGAGGCAGTGGTAATCAGCATGATACATCCTTGTCCAAATTTGACCTGAAGCCATGAGACATGTTGGTGCCAAGAGCCAAAGTTATGAACTCATAAGGCAACTTCCTCCTAACTATATACAATTATGCCAGTCTCAGGGGTGTACCTGAGATTTCTCTGAGAAATGAACTAGAGATTGGCTGTCACCTATTTAGTTCAATTGGCCAATCAGTCACAGCCAACCTAAACAATTTAAAATTTAAACAAATCTTGGCAGTTAGCTGGCAGTCATCACAAACTGGTACATTCTCCATGACAATGTCTCTATCAAACAGAATACACTTGCAAGCCAGTCACTATCTCCTCTCATACATTTCCTTAAGTTTACTTTGATTATTCTTGTGAATTGTTTTGGTGATGTCAGATTAAAAACTTCAACAGAATTGTTTTTTCTAACAATACTCAAGTTTTTTACGTATTTGATTATCAGTTTCTTTTAATTGATGTGTGATTTTCTGCCCTTGTTTATAGCTAAACTTTCTTGTTCAAAAAGCTTAGAATATTCCCTTTTTCATTATATATCCTGCTAATACCATTACATTGAGAGTATTGACTAAAAATAGTTTGTTTCCAGATTTTCAGCAAAAAACATTTAATTGCTAACTCCTATTTTGGAAACATGTATTTTTCTTATATTGTGTTTGTTCAGTAAATTATAGGTCACTTATTCCCATAATGATAATGATGTTTTTTTTTGGTTGAGGGGATTTGCACAGGCATAGCTTGCATACTAAGTTATAGTTAAAACCTAGTCAGCCTCTTCCAATGTCTATCTTCTGTAAGGTTACAACGCTAGGAAAGCATTTTATGTCAATCAATAGATTGCCAGAAGGACATAACTATTCTTTTTGAATAGTTTGTAGATGAGGGCATGTGTTTTCTTTTATTTATTCTAGATTGGTTCATTTGTTCCTCAGAAAATCTTTTTAACACTAAGCCAGAGGTAGTGATACTAAATGTCAAATAAATGTTTTGTTTCTTCATAAAAAGCTGTTGCTCTAATAGTTACGAGAATGGGATGGTGAGTTTTGTTAAGACTCAATGGGCTATAGTATTCCTTTCCTTTTATTATAATACCCTTCGACAGCTGTGCGAGGCTTCGCATAGGAACTAACTCACAGATCCCTGCACCTCTGTTGTTGAGTTTTGTAAAGTAAGTTAATGAGGGGTAATCTTTTTTTCACCTCTTAGGTTGCAACCTCTCGTTTTGTCCTTTCCCACCAAAATTTTCTCCATCAGCACCAGCAACCCAATGTCTCTGAGCCGACCAAATGCAATAAATCATTCTTTGCTTGAGTAATCAGTTGTGTGGCCTGTGTTCAAGGGGCAGCCGATTCTACATAGTTTGGCAGTTTAAAATAATAAGTTGGAAGTCACTTAGAAAAATAAATGGTCTGCTCTTGACTTTCTCACTTACTTTAGGTAACCTAGTTGTGCAGTTGGTGGATTTCAGCAAGTAATGTCGCAGTATTTCCTGAGCAAAGCTGTGACAAATCTGAGCTTCAAGTTAAGCTGTTGTGTGCAGTGTCAGCTCCATATATTTTATGTCCTAGTTTCTTTTCTGAGTGTGAGCGAGAGGTGCGGTTGGTGGAGGAGAGAGAGAGAAAACCAAATCCAATGTATTGGCTGAGAAAGCTGACAAACAGGTCATTTTGGCAGGACTGCACTCTGGGAACAATCTTTCTTTAAGGGCATTTGGATCCAAATGTGCAACACAATCGAATGTCAGGACCACTAACTCTACTGTTCTTTACAATCAAAATAAGTCAGTATAATCTTGCTGTTGCTGAAGCCTTTTTGCAGCAAATCAGTGCATACAAGAATCTTTTTACTCTTGCATAAAGATTTTCCCTGGGGATTTCTATGCATAGGTGTTATCATAGAATTCAGTGACAGGAAAGAATATCACTACAACCTGACTAAAACAGACAATTAGAAATTTTGCTTTTGCTTTGATAGTAGAAGAATCTGACTGAACAGATGAAATCAAACAAATGACTTTGACAATCAACAAAAGGAGGAAGTGAAAAAGTAATCGCCAGCAAGATTTATTTAAGCAAAGGAATGAGTGACACTAACAGCCATACTGAAAAATATTTTTCATTTCATTAGTCTTATAAAACTTTCTCTGCCAGATGTGCAATAATTTGTTATCCCTGCTTGCTGATGGTGATGTGCAATGATGAATTATAATCAGTTTTGTTTGTTATGTCTCAGGATTTCATTTCATGAAGCCATGATGATGGCCATACAAGATAGTTGATTTTCTTTTTGTTTGCAATATAAAATGAACAGTCAGCTCGCAGTTTAACTAGCAAGTAGATTATCAATTTGGACTGACTAGGAGCTTGTCAACTGTCGAAGTTTTTATGGTGGACTTCAGCCAAGGAGGGTACAAACAATTATCAAAATGTCACAGACACAAAACAAGAAAAGTGTGATCTTCAAGCTGATAAGGTTCTGTTATGATGTGGAGGTAACTAGTCGCTTGATGAAGGAGCAGCCCTCTGAAAGCTAGTATTTCCAAATAAACCTGTTAAACTATAACCTGGTGTTGTGTGATTTTTAACAAGATTCTGTTAGAAAACAATATGGTCAGCCTGACTGAAAGCAAGCAGGTCAAGCAGCATGCATGAAGAGATCAAGCTAACATTAAGAGTCTAGATGACTCTTCATCAGAGCTAACATGGAGGGGGCAGCATTTATGCAATAATGGAGGAGAGGGTGTTGGATGGAATGTTGGGGGAGAAAGGATGTTGATAGTTCAGATTAAGTGATCGGAACATGAGAATGACAGAACAATGGCTGTTTAGCTGCCAACCTGTAAAGATGGTCCCACTGGAGTGGTGGGCTTGAATTTGTGCAAAAGAGTAAAGGTTGTGATCTTTAATGAGTCATCCCTTGACTTCAGTGGAAATGTAAATTCATAATTTGTGGCTTATTCCCTTAGGATCCACTTTTTATTATGCTGACCACCAAGTATATCACTTATAAATTACTTGGAGGATTATTGTTAGCTGTACATAATTTCAGTGGCTAGCTTTGTCTAAACAAAACATTTTTTGGCATCTCTAATCAAGTCATATATTGAAGTATAATTACTGATTTATGAGCTACAGAAAATGATTACACCTCTTGATTATATTCCACTAATAAGTTGCACAGCCAAATATCTATTTAATTTGAAAAGTCTTTGTATGATGAATTTAAGAAGACTGCTCCTTCTATTTGATGAGTCAGTGATTAGGGTTCATTTGAAACTCTTTGAGGTTGATTATTGTGAGCTGCACTGAGTAACAACAGTGAGTGTACTTCATGGCATGAAGAGATGCTTCTAAAAGGTACAATAAAGAAATTGTCACATTTTTAAAATAAAACTGAACATCATTCTGTACAAAGGATTTGATAAAGCTAGTAAATGTTAAAGGTGGTCTTTTAAAAGAGAGCTTATTAACATTCATATATAAAAATACCCAACATTCCAAATTAGAATGAAGACTATGATAACAGGCAATGACTTGAAATTGTTTCACTTTACACAAGGGGCCATTGAGGAGATGGCCAGTGTTTTTTTCGGGAGGCAAATATAACGGAATGCCCTGGTCATAATGCATCGTGTGTGCTGGAGGTTTCAACTACAATGGGCAAGGTTTGAGAGCTATCAGAGATAACACCAAAGTGGCATATTCGTTCTCTCATCATTTGCTAATCAGACTCCTTGCTATAAGTCCTGCAAACTCCATTTCAGCAAGAAAGTTCACCAGGAGGTATAATTTTTGTTATACCATTAGGATTACAACCCTCTGATGTTCAACTTTTGAATTTCTTGTGTGTATACATATTAAATTATCAAGGTTATTGCACTGAAAACTATTCCATGTCAAAATCCTTGTAACCAACAAAAGTCAATGTATTCTGATTCCACATCAGTTCAAAAGATCTTGCCTGTTTTTTGGCATTGTGCCAGCTTACCAAGCCATGTCCAAATGTAAAACCCTGAGCTGAAAAGGGCCAATCCTTTCCTCGTCTGAGCAATTAATCATTCTTGGTCGACAACTGTCACAATGCAACACACCAATGGTAAATCAGAGTGCTTTGTGTTGTTTGCTGCTATACTGCAGATGATTTGAAAAAAGCGTCATTACATGGCCTTGAATATTAATGCACTATGTCTATCGGTGCTGATGAAAAATGGCAGCAATGTAGCACACAGCATCATTGACCTATGTCCTAAACCTGCCCTCTCACCTCTGCTGAAAAATTGCAAGATGAGCAGTAGATACCCTGGTTACCAAGGCCAACTTTTTCACTGATCTTAATCTGTCAACATGTTTATAAGTCCCACAGTGTGCAATGCTCTCAGGTCTCTGAATATTGGCTCATTTATTAGGAGGATCCACTTACAGTGGCAAGAACCTCATCTCTTTAGCAAGAATTCAGGTGGGTGGAGGATAGTGTTGAACATCGACACCAGCATGAATCTATTGGTCTTGAGTAGTTTATCTCTGTGCTTAATTACTGTGTAAATTTGTCTGGCTCCAGCTGCAAAATAATAGCTTCAATGATCTTTCACTGGACAGGCAATACAGTTTAAAAAAAACTCTAATGGAATCAATTGAACTCCTTAATAATCTGGAAGAATGATTTTACTTGTGAACTGTGAAATCCTGAAAGAAAACATTAAAACTTGTAGTTTAAAATGGGATTCCCTCTAGAATATGCATAACATACCATTTTAACTTGGCAGATTCAAGCTAATTTAGCTAAGTGTTTATCAACTGTGCACCCATTGCTTAGAGAGCAACTCGTATCAAAGATTAACCCCTCTTAATTAGCAATAAAATTCTGTGAAATCAGTGATAAAGCCCTTTGATCAACCTATGATGCCAATTGGTGATATGGCAACATAGAAGCTCCTGGTTGCAAAGTTGGCAAATTTCCCTTAGTTGGACCACTTGATATGAAATGAGCTGCCAATACCTAAGATAAGGTGTAGAGTGGGACAAAGGTACAGATGAAGTGGGGTGTTGGAGGTTGGGAGACATGAGCATTGAGGCTGCCCAAATGGATGTTTTGTTAAACAGAAAGGAAATAAAAACCAAGTACAGCTGAGTGATGAACTGGCTTACATGTGAAACATATCAGGAAAGATTTCACTCTTATGACAAAATAAGTTGAATTCAAAATAATATCAGACACACTGGGAACTTGAGTTACTGCAAGAATAGTCTCCTTGACAACGGCACTGTACTTTACAAGCTGAAAGATTCTTAAGAAATCAGGCAACACCTGCCTTATTTATGCATTAGCAGCAGTATACTCTCTTTGAAGTTGATCTGTGGATGGCCGTGAATGTTTTTGCTTTAGATATGAGATATAATACAATGCAGGCAACACTACAGTATCAGTGGTACCTGAGGCCTGCTTTTGTATAGTGGCTTAACAAGGAAGTTGGGAGTTCAGAAAATGAACACTTTTCCTACTGGTCCAAAAGAATTGGCAACAAATTGAGTATTTACTCAAATGCCCAATTCCTGAAAGTCTTTGCAAAATGGAAAGTTACACATCTCACAACATCAGGTTATAGTCCAACAGGTTTAATTGGAAGCACTAGCTTTCAGAGCACCTCTCCAAATCAAAATGGAAAAGTGTGACTTAGGTAAAATAGAACTGTGACAAATCAATTGCACATCCAATTCTAAATCTGAAGCAAACCATCAAAGTGGATTACTAAAAAGAGAAAAGCTACTTCCACCCTTTGCTAATGTATGAAACAGGTGCCTGGGATCCCAAAGGGATTTCTGGATCAATTATGTAGCTTTTCTGAGTAAGGGCATGGAGCTCCCACACAATTGGAAAGCAAACTAAAGCAGTCATGGAGTCAACACAGAAACAAACACTGCAGGCCAACCATGTTCCCAAACTAACTAGTCCCACCTCCCTGTGACGTGAGAGAAAAGGGACTGCAGCAACCATTGGTCATGGAGAGAGTCCTAGGCACTGTTTTTGACATAGCTTTGTAAGATGCCTAACCGTGGCTATACTGCAGCACTGACCGTCTGTGCGTTGCACCTCCCTGGCACAGCAATGCTGGGGAACTCAGAGAGCTACACTTATGCTCACACAGTCATCTGAAAATGTGCATTTGAATGAAGTCTTTCATCACTGAGACCACACGGTCCTCTCCTGCTGAATGATGAGCTGGTAACAGTCTCCTGCAGTCCTTTTAGTGCCAGCAGCCTGGCTGATTCCCATTTGCCCACCTGCAGAGCTGTCATTTTGCAATGCTCACCAGCCAGCAATCCCATACTCTGTATCTGTGTCTGCATTAGCACACCAATGTCTCAATATCAGAGCTGCTTGGGGTGCAGGAGGCAACCTTGCCAATGCTTCCTCCAATGCCTCAATACTGTCATCTCAGAGCTCAAGGGCATGTCTTCTGTGGGAGACGGATGGTTCTCACAGATTCCTGTAAGTCACAAGAAGCAGAAAGTAATGCAGCCATTGGTTAATAGTGATGTTTGATGTGTTCCACTGACTGCCTGATTAATATGAGAGTTGCAGTGGTGCTTACTGTTTGACAACAAAGAGATGATATGCAGATAGAATTTCCTGTTGTGCCAGGTCCAACAGGGGAGGCCATGACACAAGCTCACACCAGTCTCATTCAAGGTTGCCTCCTGGGTTGAAAGTATCTCAGCCAGCTCAGCACTGTATAAAGAAAGTCAAAGACACACTCCACCAGTGTAAGTGTCACCGTATTCTCTTCAGTATCTCACACTCACTCTATCTGTACTACTGTAACCATAAAGCTCATACGCTATCATTCTCACTATTATTTGCAACATTCCTCATTCAGCTTCACCCAGACTAAGCACTGACACTACTGCATGTCCTTCATGCTGCCTACGCATTCAATCAGGACAGCTCCCCACCTGCACCAACAGTAACAGTTGTGCCAAGCATTTTTATCTTCCATAATACCTCCTGCTGTTCTCATTCCAAGGGAAGAACAGTCCACAATAGAGCAGAAAGAGTCAAGATGCAGGGTGGTGCTCTGCCTGACATTCAAATCCTCATCCCTTTATGAAGAACCGATCCTGACTCTGGCTGTCCAGAGCATGCCCTGGATTAATATCAGAGGGTGCTCTTGATTTACTGTGTTGGAATCCCCTGAGCAAAGGTTATCCTCTTTATTTGAATGGGACTTCCTGACACCTATGCCAAGCTTTACTGACTTTATGTCTGCCTAATGGCAGAGGGTGTCATACAAGTCTGGAATCTCTGGCCAAGGAGAAAAGTGAAAATAAGGCAAGGCTATGCTAGGCAGAGATGCAGTGAGCATTCAAACTTGCAGTGATTGAATGCTTGGACAGTAAGCAAAGAGCTTGGAGAGGAAATCTGGTTCAGTTCCAGCGTGCAGCCTGAAGTGTCTGAACATTTAAGTGCAGAAGTGTTCTGCAAGTGGATCGAAAATGTGCCATGAGGATTTTTAGAAGGCTGGAAAATGCCAGGTCTAAATGTCTTTGGATGTGGAGTTTGTGTGCCTGGTGCTTATGGCGCATTCCCTGTGATGTTGGGTCCCAGTGTTCAGCATGGGCAAAACAGTGAGCTCAATCCACCAAGAACCTACTCTGGTTTCCATTTTGAGATTTCCCAACATCTAGTTTGATAAGATTGCAACCAGAACATTATTAAGGCAGGTTAGGTTGTCAACGAAAACCTTAACAAGCATTAATTGCCATCATTGCAACTCTCTGCTGCCTAGCATAATACTCACCAGGCCACTTGTGAAAATGTATAAGCTGGGACAAGGTGATCTCGATATTGAGATGTCAGGCATCTTGTTCAATTTCACCATAGTTCACATCACTCAGACCCCTATATGATTCCACCCATCCAATAACTGAGAACTCATTTTGCCGCTGTGGCGAATAAAATTTGTCAATTAAATCATTGTGTTCTCAGCTTAAAGGACTCAAAGGACTTTATAAGGTGCCTATTCTTGATCTTCCTTTCCGCAATAGATATTCTGCCATTACTCAAGTATGTATCTTTTACTTCTGCTTAATTTTTTTTTGGCGGGTGTTGGTCAGTAATAAAATTTCTTTCTCTTTCATACAAAGAAACTTAACAATATTTCAAAAATGATGGAGCCAAGTACACTGTTTTAATTGAATTGTTATATTAGCTCTGTGTGTTTAAAGAGAAACTTCATTGAAAACAACAAAAGCCAACAATAAGGGATTAAAACATTGAAACCGATTCACCTCATCTCACTGTATCGCTATCTATTTACACAGAGAGTAGCATTTTTGAAAAAATATTTAAGATTATAACTATGCATTCATGACAGAGTATTCAAGGACAGTAGAATTGAAGGGGAAGTTATATAGAACCAGGTTTTGCCCCAGATTTCTGACTGACCCATTCTACTGATATCAGGCTTTCCATTCTGTTTGATTGCAGGCTTACTTTTTCATAAAGAAGATCCTCCTTTTGTGAAACTGAAAGGCCATCTTTATATACTGCTCAGTTTTTTTGTTTGATTAGCAATTAAGGCATCATAGGGCTTGATTTGGATGTTCATTGTTGCAGCATAATGTCTATGTTTTAAACCTATATTTATAGAATTGTCATTCCTTTTTACTTTGTGAGGCCAAACCTGTGTTTTACATATAAGTAATTAGATGTCTAGAATACACTGCTGTCATTAAGCAAAGTTTGACTGTATTTAATGCTCTCAGAATAAACTAAAACAAGCTAATGGCCATTTTATGCTGAAATCATTTTTGTGTTGAATGTTGCACCAATACGCAAAGCAGATTGCATAAGAACAGAAGAATTGTTAAATGATAAAAGACTAAGATCCATTCCTTTCTACCAAACATGTAGTCAGATGAAGTAATGATAAGAGTTTTAATGAATCATTAATAATCAATCCCTATAATATAGTCCAGAAAAAAACCCACATTGGGTTTTGTCATTTTGCTCATTTAAACTCAGTTCTTTACTAACTTAGTCTGTGACTTTATCCATGCAGCAACTAAGCCATAAAGAACAAGAAACACTTAGGTTCAAATCTGGTCTGTCTGCATTGAAAATTGGTACTTGCAGTCAGATTTCCATGGAGATGGTGGGAAGGCCACATTAGAGAAATTTTCTGACCGACATCCTTTTAAAAAGCCCATGTTTTGTTTTTAATTTTGGGGATATGGGGACTGGATGGAGTCAGATCTGAAGCAACATTGAAGCTGTGTGGTTAGCCAGGTTGGCAGGCTCCAATACCTACCTCTATTTACTGACATCATCCTGCTTTTAATGATGATTGTCAGGCATGCAAAGCCACTTGTCATCTCCATGTCCTGAAATTCCCTATGCTGCTGTCTCACCTCAAAGCCTTCTACATTCTGCCTCATTCACTATGAACATCTCCCCACTTCCATGATATATATCATCCATACCAAGACCCAGTGTCTACTGTTAGACTGTCAGTAGCCATGACTTTGAAGTTGGGATGAAAGAGTATAAAGTTTCTAATAATCTCAAAAACACTGTAATGCAATAATTCTATTTGTGAAAATCAATAGCCTTTTCTTTATCTAATCTGACAGTTTTGTTTAACTTAACTTTACAGTACAAAGCTTTGTAATCAGTCACTGAAAGAAAACACTTCTAACATTCAATGCAACGTAGAATTATTGAAATTGAAAGAACAATTTTTATTCATTTTGAAGCCTGACAATGAAGCAACTCTTAGAAAAGTAAATTTTCTTTGTTTCTCATTTGGAGCTTGTGTTTCACAATCATTTTGTCTCCTCTGAGAGCCTCAAAACAAGTCTACCAACTGAAGGGTCTAACTCAGTTCAAATTATGCCCACCCCCGCATTGGATCTAATGAGGCTGTGGGTGTTGAATGCAGGTTGATTACCCACATCCTTATCTAGCACAGGCAAACTTCGCCAGAAAACTTTCAAAAATTGGGTCTCAGAGCACAATTTTGACAGGGACAGCTTCATGAAAATCCTAGTTTTGGACTCAACATCCTTGAATCAAGGAGGGAAAATAATCAGTCATGGTTTCTGGAGTCCTACTCATACTTGAATATGTTTGCAATGTTTGATTATCTGTTGAAATCAGGATCAAGCTCCTTCATGAAAATTCAGTTGCCCTGTCAATGCTGATAATCAGAACTCATTGATCACTTTGCAAGCCGTTTAGGAACTGCTTGTGATTACTATTTGGTTAGGTGACCACCTCAGGAATATTAGACTCCACAGCAATATATTTAAATAAACATTTTAGACAGGAAGACTCCTCAACAATGATAAACCTGATATTTGCCCTACTCATCGCAAATATTTTCCTCTATAGGGAAATGGGCAATGGGCCACTCATTTACATATATAACACATTGTAGGTAGATACTAATGACATTTGAAAAATTGCCTGACCCAATTTTGATGTTGGATGTCTTTCATCTGGCAAACTCTCATTTTACTCCACAGAAAAGTCCAATTTTTATCTCTTTGCTCTGTCCTTCTTTCTGTGATCTGTCACTTTACATCTGGTATAAACTTCTGGTTTCACGGGTTGACACAACATTGAGGGCTGAAGGGCCTGTACTGCGCAGTAATGTTCTATGTTCTATGTTCCTACTCACTGCTATGAGTCAAAGATCTCCCTTCTTCCTTCAAAAGATTCAGAAATGGATCCCAATATAATTTACTACTTCTGTTGAGAGCCTATCATTGTTGAGGGCTGTGCTGTTGTGAAAATTAAATATTTTGAGGGAAAAGCCCTCAACCCAATAGGAATTGCAATGGTGTCCCTGCAGCAGAATAAAGGCATCTCAGACAACTGTACAAGAAGTTTGGGATTGTTTCTAAGGTCTTCCTTGGGATGTCCATCTAATTAATACCTCAAATCACTTTTTACTGCAAAGCAAAATGATTTTGCAACATGAAAGAGGGTAAATTAAGGAAAGAACAACAGCACATCTAAAGAGTATACTACATACAACTTTGTGTTCTATTTCTGTGGTGATTCTAGCATTACAAAAACAGAACATCAATATTTCAACATGACCAACAATTTGTTTAGTTACAATTGCTTTGCAAGATGTTTTATTTGGACTGGTAGCATTGAGAGGAAATAATTGTTCCACTTCTCATGATGATGCTGAGAGACACCAATAAAATTGAAAATGCAAAATGCTCTGGATACCAGAAATTGAATTAAGAGCAGAAAAGTTAGTCCCAATGAAGGATCATTAACCAAAAGTGATAGCTCTGGTTCTTTCTTTCTCCACAGATTTTCTGAAAAACATGATTACATTAGTTGTTACCTGTTTTGAGTTGTCATGATGCCATACGGACATTACATGGATCAGAATCTTTCTTCCTTGAAGTTACACGTGGCTCAATTTGTAGTCGATATTTTGTAATCAATGTATGTAGAGATATTACTACACATCGGACATTAAGTGGATTTTCCATTGGCTGTCTCAAATTGGGTATAAAAGATTGCAGAGCACGATTTCAAAGAAAACAAAGGAAGTAATCCATTGGATCTTGTCAATAGTTATCCTTCAATTATAAAACAGATTATCTGATCATTATGACATAGCTGCTTTTGGAAGATTACTGGGTGCAAATGACTTCTGCACTTTATACTTTGCAGTGACTAAGTTGTAAAAATATTTTTTGGCTTAAAAGCGCTTTGGTTGCTGAGGCAGTATATAAATATATATCAATGTCATTTAGCACCATTGTAGTTGCCACAATCAAATGATGAGAGTTACTTTGGCCCAGATATTGTGAATATTTGTTTTAATAAAGTTTGGGGGGGGGTGGGGGCGGGCTGTGAGGGGAGGTAGAAGTTGTTGGTATCACAGTGGTGTTGGATCTAGGGTATCAGGTTGGCATCCATGAAGTGCCGGCTCATGGTACGAGTGTGAACAGGTCAGCGGTTAGATGGTATTGGGTGTCAAAGCAGATATGAGTCGGGGTCGTTGGAGACAGAGGCCAACAGCAACAGGTTGTTGGATGGGAGGGACATGTCAATGGACAGGGGGTGTCAGATCCAGGATGGGAAACCAGCAAGGAGTGCTAGGTGAGGGGGCCAGGTCAGCAGTGTTGGTGTTGGGTGTCAAGAGGGGTTAGATCAGCTATAGATGTTTTGCGTCTGGATGTACAGACCAGCAGTAGTTGATTTGGGTCCTGAGGGTGTGGTGTAATCATATTTGAGTGGATGGGGGAGAGGTGTGGGGGAAGGGATAGTGGTCAGGAAGTGATTGTTAAAGGTGCTGGGGCTGGGAGAGGTATACGGGGGGATTTGCTTAATGAGTGGGGCTTTCAGTTTCATTGTTCCCCATGCATTAGATTTTTATTTTCTTCTAACTTTTTCTGCTTAGCTATTAGCTTAATCGAGTTGAAAGCATCCAAATGTTTTGATTTTAATGGATACTTTGAGGAAATTGCTCATCATAATCTTCAACTTCCCAAGGAATCTGCAGTGTCTGGGATTACATATAGTCCTTTTGTCCAACTCCAGTGTACGCTGCTCCAACCTTTTGACCATCAGAATGGAGCTAAAGTTGTATGCAATGGAATTGTTGAAGGAGTTGGAATTGTTGCATGCAGAAAATGAAAAAGAAGATAACACTGCTCTGTGGAGATATTGCTATTCACATTATCAGTGGAAAGTTTGAAAAAGAATCCGTCATGGGTACAGCAGATGTGATGGACTAGTTGCTTCAGAGTAGTCGCCAGCTCATTAGGTGCACCAGGCATCCTGTAGCATTCTGTCAAAGGAGAATGAAGGGGTATTGATCAGAGCCTGTAGGCTGCCTTAATCAAGTCTCATTATCATTTTATGGCCACACTATTTGTTTGCTGCCATTTATTCAGTTGTGAACTTGAACAAAGCAAGTGACAATATTTAAGGTGACCGGGTCAACAAACTTGTCAGATTATTGTTTGCTAATTTAATGAGCACCCAAGTTGGATGACAAGATTGAGGACAGAAGAGCTGTCATCAGTCAGGCAAGTCTTTGTTAGTGAATGTATGTGATCTAAGTAAGTTTCACTGGGGGCTATGCTGAAAGCTATTTCTGCATAAATGGAATCAGCTTATATTTTGTGTGGTGAGTGATGACCTGGATTGCAGTGTATTATATATATGTCAAACATATCATTTTAAATGGCTCTGAATGAAACTGTTTGTGCCCATTTCAGATTTGAGTTGAGCTCTGATTACTGCTAATGCAATGGTTAGCTTTTATCCCATATAGCATATACAGGAGAACAGGCAATACTGGATCATTATTTGTGGGCTTTGGCTAGCTCTAAGTCAGAGTTAGTTCAGGGACAATTCAGTTTGATGTAGTTTACACTATTTGTTGGAACTGTGTCATTTACAATGATTTCATTTCGAAATGCAATGCAGAAAAGTTTGCATGTTGGGGGTGACATGATGATATTATATATTTTCTTTGCTCCTATCAAATAAACAATTTTAACTGAAATATTCATTTTCATTGCACCTTGAAGCTACTCTGTTCACACAATACTGAATACACAATATGGTGAGCTGCACAGTCAAATAATGGCCCAGACTGGAATTTGTATCTGTCCATCAGGTGATTTTACTCACAGCAATGGTTTGGACATCAAAATGTTATTTAATGTTGCTGAGGATAAATTTAATCAGGTGTTCTGCTCCTGATCATTACCCAGTGAAAATTTGATTTAAACTCTGATTCCTGTTAAAATATTGACTGAGATTTGCAGTAAGATTGACAGTGAGGCTAAATAGGCTCAATTTTATTAAAGAGTAAATCAGATAACAACCTTTTAGATCCGCATATGCGCAATTGAAAATGGAAATTGGGAACTTTGTATTCAAAGATGTTCTGCCTTTCCTGAAGCTTGGTCACTCTGACTTTGTGCTAGCCAAACACCGCTTTGTTCATATAGTTGGTTAGAATTTGTGATACTTGCCGACTAAACAAGTCAGCAAAAAATACTTATCTATTCACATGTAAGTGAATTTTTTTTTAATTGTGTGAGAAGTGTTATTCATATTATGAATTGACTTCTAGTTGGCATGAAACAAGTAGATGTGGGAATGTGGCATGAAGCTCTACACATGCGTGGACATATATTGAGGTGTTTAGTCAGATGTTTGTATCATTATTTTTCATTACATTCATGAACATAAATGTTGGGATTCCAAACCTACATTCTATCATATGTTCTTGGCAAATGAAGATCTATTCTAGGAGTTTTAATTCATAGATCACATCTATTATGAATAACTAACTTCCAGAAAATTAGAGGAAATAAATCCAAGCATCCTTGATGCATTAAAGAAAATCACCTTTATTAATGCTCATTTATGATTGTATATATGTAGTAAGTACAAATTTACTTTCATTATTTCAAAAATCTATTTGTGATGTTTGTCCTGCATTAAATTGAATTATCTTGTTTAAAACTTGAATTACTATTCCAACATATTTCATTGTTAGAGCTATTGTTTGAAATAGGCCTGTCTACAGTACATGCCCTTTTCCAGAAAGGTTTTGCAACAACAGACTTGCTCTTTTTAATTTGACCCCATCAAGTGCAAGGAGGTAAGGGATGTATTTTGAATGTTGTGTATAACTTAAGATAGCCTAATCTGTTCATGGTGATGCTGTCTATTTAAGAGGATTGAAGATGACATTGGGCAGATGAGACAGTCTTGAACATCTGTGTGGATTTTCTCTTCTTTATAAGGTGCCATGGAGTTGGATAAGAAAGCACTTCACTAGTTTCCCGTTCAATTTGTGCTAGCCTAAAGTGCTGTTATGAAAAATGTGCAAGAGCTTCATATAAATGCTGAATTTCTCATTAGTGCAATGCAAATGAGTTCTCGGGGGATTGTCATGATTGTTTTGTCAAGGACTCATTGTGTGATCAGTTCTCCCATATTAAACAGAGCAGGTAGAAACTAGGAATATTCCAGTTATCATGAACAGAGTAGTAACCAATTGTTAATACCGATTTATAAATGTTTAGTGGCTGTTTTTAAAACATAATTATCAGCCAACTGCTTTAAGCATGTGACTGGACTTGGCAACAACCTTTCAGAACATTCCCCAAAGGCAGTAAGATGATCAACACCCAAGTGCTTCCTGATAGGTCTAGAATGCTCACTATTAGATTATAATCTGCAACAGAAACAATTGTCTCCAAGAAAATTCCTTAGACAATAGAATTGCAAATTATACCTATCTTACAAGATGATCTTTATGACTTTCCACTTAACTGCTGGAATAGAGAGGAGGCAACTAGCGGCTCAAATGCAAGTTCAGGATAAATACTTCTTCAATTCTCACCTCCTCTAGAGAGGCTTGATCACATAGCTGCCACTTCCTTTTTAATGTAAGACTGTCTTTCCCATCTATCACCTTCACCCTCCTCTCCGACCTTTTCTCCCCCACCTTCATCTACCTATTGCATTCTTAGCTACCCTCCCTCGCCCCCCCCCAGCCCCACCCCTTTCCCATTTATCTCTCAGCCCCCTGGCCGACAAGCCTCATTCCTGATGAGGGGCTTTTGCCCGAAACATCGATTCTCCTGTTCCTTGGATGCTGCCTGACCTGCTGTGCTTTTCCAGCACCACACTGTCGACCCCCATATCCCTCTAAACCCTTCCTATTCATGTATCCATCCAGATGCCTTTTAAATGTTGTAATTGTACCAGCCTCCACCTCTGGCAGCTCATTCCATACACGTACCACCCTTTGCATGAAAAAGTATCCCCTTAGGTCCCTTTTAAAATTTTTAACCTCTCACCCTAAACCTATTCCCTCTAGTTCTGGACTCCCCCACCCAAGGGAAAAGACCTTGTCTATTTACCCTATCCATGCCCCTCATGGTGTTATAAACGTCTGGAAGGTCATCCCTCAGTCTTGAAGTGCTGCAGTCCTTGGGGTGTACAGATACCTACTGTACTGTATGGAAGGACTCCAGGATTTAAATCCAGTGAAGTGAAGACATGGCAATGTACAGGTAGTTCCAAGTCAGCAGTGTGCAACTTGGATGGGAACTGATTAACATTACATCTACTGAAATCAACACCTAACTTCAATTTACACATAAGAAGCCTCTGGCCTGTAACAAAGTAATGAATCACCTTTATTTGTGCTCTACAAGTTGATTTTTTTCTTTCACCAGAAAAATGATGCAGAAACTATATTTTACTAGAACTTCCACAAGAGACTTTTGAAAATACTTTTGCAAAGAAGAAACTAACTACAACTCTCCAGTTGCTGACCAGGTGGCTAAGCATCACCCCAAAGGAATTTCAGGCTCTTAATACCAACTTTGGACATTGGACTCTATATCTTTACCAAGGACACAGTACAAACTGTTTCAAAACCAGGGTGCAGTGACTGCACAATACCCAATTAGTAACAGCATCTTATTGTATGTGTTTGCTCTGATAAAATTTAGAAATTTTCAATTTCAAATGAACAAACGTCTTAATGTGAGAAAATCTTCAATGTAGTAGATGCATTACCTGTTGTTGTCCAAGCTATGTACAAAAAAAGGATAAATTGAATACAGTCTTGTGAAGAATGTAAATAAACCTTTTCTTTGCAAATATTTTTAATGTGGTTAAAAATAGAGGACTCATTAGTTCAGTTTTCTCTATGGCCAGCATGTCATTCAGAGTAATGCCCAACAGAATGGATTCAATTCCTTTTCTGGTCCAGGAGACCTGGGACCTGCCTCCTTGCTTGTCTCTGAGACTGAAAAATAACAGACTCCATCACTGACAAAAACCGCAAAGAAAATTGCTTAGGTGAAACATTAGTGAAAATTGAGCCAAAACCTGCCTTTGGGCACAGCACATATGACATGGTGACAACATGTTTCAAAATCTTCTGCTCAGGTTCCACTTACTAAAATCAATCTAAATGTTGCGACTGTAAAAATGGAAGTAGACTTCAGTTTCTGTCATCAACCTGATAGTCTGTGAGCCAAGTTCACAACATACTGATTGCCACAGGTGTTGTATGATTTTTAACTTTGTCCACCCCGTCCAACACCGGCACTTCCAAATCATAACAGATACTTTAACATGGTGTTAGAACCAGAATTTGTTTACTTGCATGTAAAAAATTTTTAGTGAGCATTTGGGTGAAAATTGCTTAGTTCAATTTTCATGGTCTTTACTAGTTCAACCACAAATCTAGTTAAACATTTCTACTCTTGACTTAGATGAGTTTCTGATTTGCATAGAAAAAAAAATCATACAGCCATTCTCCCTTTTGCATATCCCTCCTACAATGTCCTGGATTGCACCTCACCAGTCTATTTTTTTTTTCACCCCTTACCGAACAGAAAATCCCAGGAAGGTAATGCCAATTATTAATTTCGTGTATTCAGAAGGAGAAGTACTCCTTTAGTGAAATAAGCTACATATCTCCATTTTTGTTTCAAAAGCATTCTACCTAATGTGCTTTGCTTGCTCCTAAACTGTAAGTTATTTGTGTAGATTTGCTTTATTTGATGTAGTTGTCATGGGGGACTTCAACTTTCCAAATATTGACGGGGAACACTATAGTACAAGTACTGTAGATGGGTCAGTTTTTGTCCAGTGTGTACAGGAGGGCTTCCTGACACAGTACGTAGACAGACCAAGAAGGGACGAAGCCACATTAGATTTGGTACTGGGTAATGAGCCCGGCCAGGTGTTAGACTTGGAAGTAGGTGAGCACTTTGGTGAGAGCGATCACAATTCTGTTATGTTTATTTTAGTGATAGAAAGGGATAGGTCACTGGGCGAGAGTTACAGCTGGGGGAAAGGCAATTACGATGCGATTAGGCAAGATTTAGGAAGCACAGGATGGGGAATGAAACTGCAGGGGATAGGCACATTAGAAATGTGGAGCTTATTCAAGGAAAAGCTACTGTGTGTCCTAGATAAGTATGTACCTGTCAGGCAGGGAGGAAGCTGTAGAGTGCGGGAGCCGTGGTTTATGAAGGATGTGGAATCTCTGGTCAAGAGGAAGAAGGCGGCTTATGTTAGGATGAGATGTGAAGGCTCAGTTAGGGCGCTTGAGGGCTACAAGGTAGCCAGGAAAGACCTAAAGAGAGAGCTCAGAAGAGCCAGAGGGAGACATGAGAAGTTGTTGGCAGGTAGGCTTTCTATAGGTATTTAAGGAATAAAAGAATGACAAGAGTAAGATTAGGGCCAATCAAGGATAGTAGTGGGAAGTTGTGTGTGGAGTCAGAGGAGATAGGGAAAGCACTAAATGAATATTTTTTGATAGTATTCACTCTTGAAAATGACAATGTTGTCGAGGAGATTACTGAGATACAGGCTACTAGACTAGGTGGGATTGAGGTTCACAAGGAAGAGGTATTAGAAATCTTGCAGAATGTGAAAATAGATAAGTCCCCTGGGCCAGATGGGATTTATCCTAGGATCCTCTGGGAAGCCAGGGAGGAGATTGCCGAACCTTTGGCATTGATCTTTAAATCGTCATTGTCTCCAGGAATAGTGCCAGAAGACTGGAGGATAGCAGATGTGGTTCCCTGTTCAAGAAGGGGAGTAGAGACAATCCTGGTAATTATAGACCAGTGAGCCTTACTTCAGTTGTTGGTAAAGTGTTGGAAAATCTTGTAAGAGATAGGATTTATAATCATCTAGAAAAGAATAATTTTGATTAGGGATAGTCAGCACAGTTTTGTGAAGGGTAGGTTGTGCCTCACAAACCTTATTGAGTTCTTTGAGAAGGTGGCCAAACAGGTAGATGAGAGTAAACCAGTTGATGTGGTGTATATGGATTTCAGCAAGGCGTTCAATAAGGTTCCCCACAGTAGGCTATTGTACAAAATGCGGAGGAATGGGATTGTGGGAGAGGTAGCAGTTTGGTTCAGTAATTGGCTTGCTGAAAGAAGACAGAGGGTGGTGGTTGATGGGAAATGTTCATCCTGGAGTCCAGTTACCAGTGGTGTACCACAAGAGTCGGTGTTGGGTCCACTGCTGTTCGTCATTTTTATAAACGACCTGGATGAGGGCGTATAGGGGTGGGTTAGTAAATTTGCAGACGACACAAAGGTCGGTGGAGTTGTGGAAAGTGACGAAGGATGTTGTAGGTTACAGAGACATAGATAAGCTGCAGAGCTGGGCTAAGAGATGGCAAATGGAGTTTAATACGGACAAGTGTGAGGTGATTCACTTTGGTCGGAGTAACCAGAATGCAAAGTACTGGGCTAATGGTAAGATTCTTGGTAGTGTAGATGAGCAGAGAGACCTCGGTGTCCAGGTACACAGATCCTTGAAAGTTGCCACCCAGGTTGATAGGGTTGTTAAGAAGGCACACAGTGTTTTAGCTTTTATTAATAGAGGGATTGAGTTCCGGAACCATGAGGTTATGCTGCAGCTGTACAAAACTCTGGTGCGGCCGCACTTGGAGTATTGTGTACAGTTCTGGTCACTGCACTATAAGAAGGATGTGGAAGCTTTGGAAAGGGTGCAGAGGAGATTTACTAGGATGTTGCCTGGTATGGAGGGAAGGTCTTACGAGGAAAGGCTGAGGGACTTGAGGCTGTTTTCGTTAGAGAGAAGAAGGTTGAGAGGTGACTTAATAGAATCATATAAGATAATCAGAGGGTTGGATAGGGTGGACAGGGAGAGCCTTTTTCCAAGAATGGTGACGGTGAGCACGTGGGGGCATAGCTTTAAATTGAGGGGTGATAGATATAGGACAGATGTCAGAGGTAGTTTCTTTACTCAGAAAGTAGGAAGGGTATGGAATGCCTTGCCTGCAATGGTAGTAGATTTGCCAACTTTAAGTACATTTAAGTCGTCATTGGGTAAGCATTTGGACGTACATGGAATAGTGTCGGTTAGATGGGCTTCAGATTGATATGACAGGTTGGCGCACCATCGAGGGCCGAAGGGCCTGTACTGTGCTGTATTGTTCTATGTTCTATCAATTATCAGCCACTTGCATTGAACTGTATATATGCGGGCACAGTTCCAATATGTAAAAGACATTTAGATAAGTACATGAATAGGAAAGGTTTGGAGGGATTTGGACCAGGAGCAGGCAGGTGGGACTTGGTTAGTTTGGGATTATGTTCAGCATGGATTGCTGGACCAAAGAGTCTGTTTTTGTGCTGTATGACTCTATGATACCATTATCCATTATTAGATCTCATAGCATATTCCCTATTAGTTAACTTTGTTTATTCACTGGAAGAAAGTCAGTTTTTAAAAGTAACATATTTCTCTTTAATCCATTGAATTCCTGACCATCATAAAATATACTAATACTTGCAGCAGGTAAAATATTAGTTTTTTGAAAAAAAAAGGAATTAATTCACTTTGACAAAAAAAATTCTGTAAAACTAGAATGTAAATTTCACTTTGAGACAGTTAATTATATTGTTATTTCACATTGCAGCCTTGCAATTGCAGAAATAATTACAACAGCAGGAGGGCCACAAAATTGGAAAGACAAAAAAGAATCAAAGTATGACTTGCCTGAATTACTCATGTGCTGACTCAATTTTTATATTACCAATCCTGTGAATTTTGAGAATCAAGCCATGCAAAAATAAAACTGAAGCTTGGAGCAAGGGGAGATAAAATGTAATTCATGCCTTTGTTTGAATCAAACAGAAAGTTACATGTCTGTGACTAATTGTGACACTGCAATGTTTCCACCCTGGAAGATTTCAAAAGCAATTCTTGGCCAAGTTGAACTTGCTGACATCGACAACAGGAGGATAATAGGTTTCTCAATACCTTCAAAGTTGAAGCAAGGAATAAGATCAGCCAGGATATCTGCTCTTGATCTAGGGACCAATGTTCCTGCCTACATCATTTGGAAGGTATGTAGAAGAAAGTAGTTAAGCTCAGCTGGTTCATTTTATAAAAACAGTCACCATCAATTCAGCTGTCACAATGGCTGAGTAGTTGGCTCAGGTTGCAGGATAATCAACGGAATAGGTAATTGGATTGGGGCCGGACAGGTGGTGCATTAGGCTGGACATCACTAATGATCACTGACCTGAATCAGAGATTAACACAGAGAATACTGAAGTAAATATCATACAGTGGGCCTCAACTTCCAACATGGGATCAGGATCAGTGTAAAATATTTTCAAGGGGATTCAGGTAATGTAAATCTGACTATAAGTGTTCAGGGCACTGACTGCATGTTGTGCTGTTGGATCAGACAATCCAGTCCATTATTTCTTTTGAAATCTGCCTGTTATAATTTCAGCATCTGTCACTGAAACAAAAACCACTTTCTTACAATTCATTTATTCCATGGTGGCCCTTGCAAAGGATTCAAGGTTTATCGCAACGCTAAGCTGCTTCTTTCTGAAGTCAAGGTTAGGAAGTTTGGAGGATTTAGTTAGACGAGCAGGTTCCTTTCATTTTAGATTATGCTAATCATCCACCTCATTTCCATTTTCACCAGGTATCTCCACTAAAATGAGAGGCTTATGCAGTGTCATTGTCTGTTGAAGTTGCTATGGACAATGTGGCAGTGAGAGAGGTCCTCAGCATTAATGGCAGTCATCTCGACTAGCAGTGAGAGAGCTGCTCCTGAGTTGGAGGCAGCCAGTGGCGCAAGTAGGAGCAAGCAGCCCATGGCAGTGACGAGGTCAAGCCCTTGTGAGGAGTGTGAGTCCAGAATGGCCAGGCGCTTTAGGACAGTGGTGTTGAACTGTTAATTGTGTTTCTTTGTTTCCTACTTTTTAGTAAGAAGAACTATAGCATTTAACTTTATAACTTTGTTTTCTTTTCTACTTTGTACCAAAATTCTGAACCGAAGTACCTTTGTACCCATGCTGGTACTATAAGTGGCAACTTGTAAACTTCTCACTGTCCTCATGCAAGTACATGTGGCAATAAAACTAAACCTAATTCAAATGGAGACTACACTCTGTTATCATCTTGATCCGTAGAATTGAGATTTGTGTATGATTGCACTTTCCTGACAGCTTTATCAAAACATTTTCATTCAAACATAATGCATTTTAATTTTCAGCACAAAGAATAGCTTTCAAATAACTTAGGCCAAATAATTGCCATACGAATTTTGCCATGCTTAACAAATTGTTTCATTTCATTCACCCCGAGATTAGGTAACATTCCAAGTTTGCCTTTCTCTTGCTATCCACACCTTTAATCCTTCCATCTCTCTCCTGCCATCCATATCCTGTTCTTAATATCTACATTATTTCCATCAATCACATTTCATCCCTGACAAAAAAAAAATCTCACCAGCTACAGTAACTTTGTTGTTGGGCTCTTGCACTGTTGTGTTGTCCACCGGAGTCCTAACATGCAAGCACCATGCATCCCAATCCTACAGAACCCACTTGCCTTCATATGCACCAGGTACTAGCCATCAACCAAATCCACCAACAGACAGGAAAGTTAAACTTAGAAATCAAAACCTTCAGACATAACACTGAATTAATCCACTGAACTTCTGGATTGTCACATTGAATATTATTCAATGTTTATCTGGTTCTGCCTTATCTCATTCTGTTATATGCCAAAGTAACTCATTTAAACTTGACATTATCCCACGGTTGGATTCGGATTTGCAAGTCGAACAAAAAAAAAATACTTTTTGCATAATGGTAAAATGATGCCAAGTTACTGAAAATATGAGGAGTATGCATTAAATGCAATTGTTAAAAATAAAATGAGCACATTTTCTTGGTCACTTTATTTTTGTTTTCCAAATTCTCCAATTGTGACACTTCCCCTATTTGACAGCTGGATCTTGCGCTTGAATCCAGAGCAATGGATCATTATAAACCTTTTTAGTGCCTTGTTTATCTACTTCTCACTTCTGCTTTCAGTTGATTTTGATGAGTTTTATTTTCAACCAAAAGTGCTCTTTTAATACATTAAAAATCAATTACAAATATACGAAATAAATCAAAAGCGTCTCATGACATTCAGGAAGGGCCTATTATTTGAACCCAATGAAGGGGTGACCCTATGAAGCATGGCCAATAAAGAATTGCAAGAAAGATGTGCAGGAAGGAAGGTTACTTTTGTTTTTGCTTTGTCTGTCTTTCTCTACATATTCTTGTAAAACTACAACACACTCCATTATAAGCACAAGGTGCTTTCACCAGCAGAGGAAGGAACAACAAAATACGGGAAATAAAAGCAGAATACAATATTCCAATACCAAGGTAGAACAAATTCAGGACATATTCAGCATTTCAATCAAAGGTTGGGTAGTTTAATTGTCATGTATTGAATTCCACGTAATTAAGTCTTGCCTCAGAATTCCAGCTAACTTTACCAGCCATTCATCCATTTTAAGATCGATGAAATGAACAAGATGTGTGCTGAAAATAGAAGGTCACCTTTTTGATTTGATTTATTGTTGTCACGTGCACTGAGATACAGTGATAAGTGTGGTTTGTGTGCTCTATAGGCAGATCATACCATACAAAGTGCATCAGCAGATCAGAGTGGAGAATACAGTGTTATAGCCACAGAGAAGTTGCAGAGATAGAGATCAACACTAACATTTGAAAAGTCTGATAACAGGGGAGAAGAAGCAAGACTTGAATCTGTTCATATGTGTATTCTAGCTTTTATATCTTCTCCCAATGGAAAAGAGAGGAAGAGAGTATAACAGGGATGGGACGAGTCTTTGATTATGTTGGTAGTTTTTCTGAAGCAGCAAGAAGTATAGAGTCATGATGTACAGCATGGAAACAGACCCTTCAATTCAACTTGTCTATGCCAACCAAATATCCTATATAAATCTAGTCCCATTTGCCAGCATTTAGCCCATATTCCTCTAAACCCTTCCAATTCATATACCCATCCAGATGCCTTTTAAATGTTGTCATTGTACCAGTCTCCACCATTTCCTCTGGCAGCTAATTCCATATATGCACCACCCTCTGCATGAAAAGTTGCCCCTTATGTTCTTTTTAAATTCTTCCCCTTTCACCTTCAACCTATGCTGTCTAGTTTTGGACTCCCCTATCCTGAGGCAAAGGACATTGCCTTTATCCTATCCATGCCCCTCATGATTTTACAAACCTCTATAAGGTCACCTTTCAGCCTCCGACTCTCCAGGGAAAACAGCCCCAGCCTATTCAGCCTCTCCCTAAAGCTTAAATCCTCCAAACCTGGCAGCATCCCTGTAAATCTTTTCTCAACTCTTTCAAGTTTCGTGGGTGGCACGGTGGCACAGTGGTTAGCACTGCTGCCTCACAGCGCCAGAGACCCGGGTTCAATTCCTGCCTCAGGTGACTGACTGTGTGGAGTTTGCACGTTCTCCCCGTGTCTGTGTGGGTTTCCTCCGGGTGCTCCGGTTTCCTCCCACAGTCCAAAGATGTGCAGGTTAGGTGAATTGGCAATGCTAAATTGCCCGTAATGTTAGGTGCAGGGGTAAATGTAGGGGTATGGGTGGGTTGCGCTTTGGCGGGTCGGTGTGGACTTGTTGGGCCGAAGGGCCTGTTTCCACACTGTAATGTAATGTAAAAAAAAAGTAACATTTTTATCCTATAGCAGGGAGACCAGAATTGCACGCAGAATTCCAAAGCGGCCTAACCAATGTCCTATACAGTTGCAACATGCCCTCCCAACTCCTATATTCAATGCTCTGACCAATAAAAGCAAGCATTCCAAACACCTTCCTCATTATCCTGTCTACCTGGGGCTCCACTTCCAAGGAACTATGAATCTGCACTCCAAGGTCTCTTTGTTCAGCAAAACTCCTTAAGATCTTATCATTAAGTGTTCAAGTCCTGCCCTGATTTGCCTTTCCAAAATGAACACCTCACATTTATCTAAATTTAACTCCATCTGCCACTCCTCAGACCATTTGCCCATCTGATTAAGATCCCATTGTACTCTGACATAACCTTCTTTGCTGTCTGCTACACCTCCAATTTGATGGAGTCAGTGGATGGAAGGTTGGTTTGCATGATGGACTGGGCTATGTTCACGACTCTCTGTAGTTTCATGCGGTTTAGTGCAGAGCAGTTGCCACACCACGCTGTGACACATCCAGACAGGATGCATTCTTTGGTGCATTTATAAAAATTGATGAGTCTTTGTGGACATACCTAATTTCCTTCGACTCCTGAGGACAGAGGTGTTGTTGTGCTTTCTTGATGATTACATCAACATGGATGGACCAGAACAGATTGTTGGTGATCATCACTCCCAGGAACTTGATGTTCTCGATCATCTCCACCTCAGCATCATTGATGCAGACAGGGGAGTGGCCTCCACTCTGCCTCCTGAAGTTAATGACCAGATCCTTCATTTTGCTGATGTTGATGGAGAGATTAAGTGCTTACAATCTCATGGTCTGGTAAGGTATAAAGAGAACAGTCTCCTTCCTGTTCTCCACCTCGGTGTTGTTTGAGATCCAACTTACAATGCTGATGTTGACGGCAAACTTGTGAATGGAGTTGGAGGCGGAGTTTGGCCACATAGTTGTGAGTGCACCAGGAGTACAGTAAGGGGCTAAGTATGCAACCTTGTGGGGCACTGATATTGAGGATTATCTGGACTACAGTCTTGCCTGCTTGGCATGGAACTGGAAAGTTCCATTGCCATTCAATTGGCTGATCACATTTTAATATTCAGCATTCTTGCCAAACGTCTGATGGTATTTGATTTTACAGACTAATGTGATAATTTTACTTTATTTCTTCCTTACTTATTTACAAGAAACAAAGTCTTATTTAAAATTATATCCGATTATGTTTCTTCGCATAGAAGGATACCTCACAAAGTGGGCTCATGGATTGCAATACACAATTGCAATGCAACTGTTGCTTCCACTTCAAATGACACAGCAACTTTACACTGCCTACTAATTTGCACAATTGCTAAAGGCAGCCCAGTACTAAATGTGCTGTTGTGCCTGCATGATTCACCAAGGTTCCTAATTACATGAGGTTCACAACATTTCAAATGGCTTATATTGGCCAGTTAGCTTTGATGTTTAGAGAATGAAGCTAGCAATGTCAAGACAACGTTGCTGGCATCTACACCTGACTTTAATTCTTAAGATCTCCAATTATTTCCTGATCTTTCTTAACTGTTCCAAAGATGTGTCATAACGTGTTGAAACTGGTTGATTAAAAATATCTACATTACCTTAATCCAGCCTTCACCTCTTAAAGGTGTCTTCTAGCACTATCAAGTCCTCCAACTATTAGTGGACTGGAAAAGGGGAGAGAAGCCCTATGTCCTTGGGGGAATCCATGTAGTTCTCCAGATATGGTTGCGAAGTTAAAGGGAGCAGATAGGTGTAGGAGTTAATTCAATATGGTAATGGCTGATCTGACTATGGCTTTAGCTCCACTTTTCTGTCTGTATCCCTCTCATCCATTCTGCCACACATGTAACTCTTAATTATCATGTTGAAGAAAGAAGTAACTCAGCTAAATTGCCCGTAGTGTCAGGTGAAGACACGGGGAGAATGTACAAACTCCACACAGAGAGTCGCCTGAGGCAGGAATTGAACCCGGGTCTCTGGCGTTGTGAGGCCACAGTGCTAACCACTGTGCCACCATGCCACCCATATACCTACCTTAACTCAATATCTGTGCACTTTGGCATGACTATGACTGCAGAATATGGTTTTACTGAAGGATGACAGATGAAATGGCAGTTTTTTCATGGATGCTGTCTGATAATTGATTGCATCGTCTCAAACATCTCTCAGGAAGTTTAAGCATCCTCTGGATGCTCCGGTTTCGTCCCACAATCCAAAAATGTGCAGGTTAGGTGAATTGGCCATGTTAAATTGCCCGTAGTGCTAGGTAAAGGGGTAAATGTAGGGGAATGGGTCTGGGTGGGTTGCTCTTCAGAGGGTCGGTGTGGACTTGTTGGGCCGAAGGGCCTGTTTCCACACTGTAATCTAATCTAATCTAAAAAATTGTAGTTCCAATTTCAATTCACATATCCATCTCATCTTTACTTCTGAAGTTGGACTTTGAGATTGCTTAATGCCACTGATATTCAGCTTCAGAAGTTAGTTGTCAGTTTTGTCAATCTTAACATGAGCTATGAATGACTCAGAGGTGCTCATTGAATTGCAATTAGTTTGAACTGGAGAAAGGAAACATGGATTAATCTAAATAGGCTGAATTAAACAATTCTAATTCAATATTCTTCCCTGATGACTTTAGGAAACATATGATTATTACCAATCTGCAATCCAACAACCAGAGGTGCTAAAAGTATGATCAGGTTTCATAGGACAAAGGACCCATGAAAATGTCAATTTGAAAAGAAAGAGCTCTCAATTAAAAGAGGAAATAACTTTTAATCTTGACCTTGACTAAATTAAAATCAACTCATGTTCAGGAATCAACAAAAACATTAAAAAGTACATAGTCAGTTGTTACACAACTTGTCATCCTCCACCAATAACAACCCTGCTTTAATTTATATCTCAATGTAAAAAAATGGGAGCGAGGTGTTCCAGATCAAATAGATTAGAATTGGCTCCTATCTCCCCATGCTAACATGCTTAGTATTGGATTTGATAAAACGGAACAGTAGAAAAGATTCTCAGTATCTAAGCTGGAAAATTAATTGTTATTCAACATCAAATAACAATCCTGATAAAAACGTATGTTGCAGATGCTATGAGTACGTAACTTGATAAAAAGGGATAGTTTGATATCAAAATCTTTATTTCAAAAATAAATTGCCTTAAACCTTTTTTCTGAAAAATAGTCTATTTGAATTCACAGTTGCATTTGTCACACTGTTCCATGTTTTAATTCTGCATCAATGCATTCTTCAGATATAAAATAGTAGAAAGCAGAATGCGATCATTTCTTTGATGTAGTGCAGAGTGCTTTAATCATGTTGACAGAATAGCTGGCTTGGAATTTGACTTTTTGCAAAGGTCTATTTACTTCTTACGAAGATGCACCATGTTTAGCTCCTTGACGATTGCAGTTGTGATTCTCCAACAGAAATAAAATGTAACACGATTACCATTTTGCAACTTTTTGTATTATTCAAGAAATATATTCTGAATAGCATCTCCCAATGAGTGCATTGAAATGCCATAGTTTAAACTTCAATCTTGGGTGAATAGCGAGTAGTGAGCTACTCTGATTAATTTTTGCTTTATTATTAAGTAGCATATCAACAAGATATTATCAGAAATTTAGGAATCTTACAAGTTTCACCTAATAGTTATTTCAGCTATCTTTCCAAAGGGCAAGTCAAAGGTAATGACATTGTGAGAAAAGTTTTGTTTTGAGCTGGTGATAAAGTGTGTAATACTTTTCCATTGATATCTGTGCAACCTATTCAAACTGATAAGATTGTTGAGATGTTACTATCATCACCTGTGGGTTCTGAACAAAATTATGGATTATGGCTTTTAACTAAGTCTTTCTTAGTTTTGACATGTTCTTCAGCACAGACATATATATGTATATGGTTCATGTGGTCTATACCTCTGTTTCGTGAGTTTGGCATGGATTATGGAGGATATTCAGCAGGCTGGTAGACTGAAGAAATTCTCCTGTGATTGACAAAACTCTGAGCATCAATTACCAAAACTTCCTTGTGTTTAACCAATTATTCATTGCAAATTACTATGCCTTGGAAGCACAATTTACATTGAATCTTTTCTCCCCTTTCCTTAGCTCGGGACCATGCAGAGGCAGTTATGTGAATGGTGGGCATCCTTCAGAAACTAGTCCAGGAGGCAATTTATTTTTGAATGGAATTTAATGCTGATTGACTGTTTGTTTGAACGCAAGCTTGACTGAACTGAGCCTTACTTGCCACGCACACATATTTGTGTGAGGGCATGTATGCCTATGCATTCACAAGATCTCAATATGAGCTGTAATGCATTGCTTCAACCCAGCTAGGAGAATTTAACTCCCCTCAGATGGTGATTGACTGTGGGATCTTGCTGGGCAGTAAGGCACAGATATTTTCTGATTGAATCCATTGTGTTATTATAGGTGTACTAA
The DNA here is from genome assembly GCF_037043375.1 of Chiloscyllium plagiosum. Lineage (NCBI taxonomy): Eukaryota > Metazoa > Chordata > Chondrichthyes > Orectolobiformes > Hemiscylliidae > Chiloscyllium > Chiloscyllium plagiosum. Next base: position 63,291,949 of record NW_028270149.1, read on the forward strand.
GGCAATCTTTAGATGCATGTTTTTCTTTGCTTTTCTTAACAATATTGAAACAAATATTTATGTATGGGTAATTATACTGTGACATTTGCTTCATATGTGTAGAATGCAGAGACAATGCTTTAGTGACTGTAGTTAACAAACCCTACAATTTTAATAAAAGTGAAGGAATAAGACATTATTATTATTTTGTTCACCTGATGGATCATTGTGGAGTTAGGAGATTTCTGGCTGGCCTCATACAGTGCTGTATCCTCAATTCTTGCTGTAACATATGTCTTAAAAGGTTTTCCGGTGCAGCAAATATATGAGTAGTCTCCAAAAGATAATGCATTGTCCCTCATTAGCTGCCAACCTGACAGTCATTTTAGCACAAAACATGTACCACTGTTAGAAAGGAGATGTTAAAAGCTACAAGGCAAGCTTTAAGGCTTTTATTTGCCTAACAATGGCAGGACTGGATCAGAATTTAAGGAGGTACCATGTGTGAGTGTTATCGAGGATTTCAAGAACAATCATTGGAGCATACAACAACTACAAAAAATGCAAGTGAATGTCATTTCAGGATCCTTGTCTGCCCATCAACAAATAGCAACACTGTCTTAACAGCATATAATGCACCGTGAGTTAAGCAATGGTAAGAACAGTGGTATTTGACACTTTTGTGTTTGAACTAAATACATTTATTGTTCTCAGGGGTTTTCGGTAAACTATAAAGCTTGTAAAATTTTCATCCTGAATGTTCACTTGAACTGTGAGAAAATTACCCTTAGCTGTAATAATGATAAATTTTTCAAAATTAGTTGTGTCTGAAGAGAGCATTATGAGCATTTTAACCCTCAGGGAAATACTAATGGTTACAGGTCTCTCACTGGCACTCATAGAGGTGAAAGCAATTTGAGGTAATGAAGTCAGGGCATTGCACAAGTACATTGACACTTTAGAAGATATTGATAAGTATGATTCTTTTCCTTCTGGTAAATAAGACTTGTGGCAATGTTGAAGATATCAGTTCTGTGATATGACCTATCCGTGAAATGCTTATCTGTAATTATGTATAACTTGCTACAGCAATTAAATTTAAATAAGTGGTTGTAAATACAGAAATGATAACCAATTTTGTCCATTTTTTTGTGATACATCTATGTTTATTTTGAGATATGGATGACTTGGTGCTGCTATATGTAGACTATTTTGATCAGATTGACTTCACAAATTGTATTCTTGGGTTCCTGAGAATTAGTTTTACAATGTTCTTGTCATTTCTCTACATCTAGTCTGAAGGCAATAAAACACAAGAATATGGTTCCATGTAATAGGTAAGGTAATCATGCTGAAATGGTTAATGTTGCATAAAGCTCCATCCCATATGATAATATCATACAGAGTTTAGTCGGGCATAATAAACATCTGAAGGTTTCATGGGGTTCAGATGTATATTCACTGGTCTCCCCATAGTCTAAGCAACAATATCTAACAAACAAATTAAACTTCTCCCTAATTGCTATCATGCAATAAACTACATCTTGTTAAGACAAAAGCATCTTGTTGAGACTCAGTAGTGATTGATCCTCTATTACTATAAATCAATGATACTCTTGGATTCAGTCAAAGGAAAAAGGATTAGTGGTATTATCCTACTACCCATCAGTAGCACATGGTGATCAGTGATGGGCATTGTTGCTTATTACTATGATGTAAAATGCTTAAACAAATTAATTGAACCCAGGGAAATCAGTTTCTAGAATACAGTGATTTTACCGCTTTAAGAACTTTATCACTTTTAGAACTACTCATACTGACAGTCAGCAGCCCTCAGCACTTGAACAAACAGCAATCAGCAGGAGTATGTGAAAAGACCAAAAGCCAAGAACCAGCATTCCAGGTTAAACACTTTACCTCAAAAAAACACAGAAGAAGCAATGTGGGCTTTAAAGAGCTAAAACACTAGTCCGACTTGACAGTCACAGATTTAAACCGGAAATAAAGCTCTGTAGGAGCATTACAGGCTAAAGGTTCAGCTAGCAAGTAAACATATTGGAGATCTGTGAGTCTGTGGAAAAGTTAGGCAATTAGAATTCTTTGAATTAACAGAGCAAAGAACAAATGATGAGAGAAAAAAAACAGTATATACTGCCTCTGTCTTGAACAGACACCATGAGACATTGTTGCAGGAGTGAAATCAAGGTTCACAGAAGGCATTATGCTGAGATTCACAGCAGTAGGAAAATCATTAAGTGACAAAAGAGACCAATCTAACAGAAGAAAAGAGTTAGAAGACTTTTGAAGCTATGATATGAGTGGGATAATTCAAACTGCTTGAAGAAATATTTAAGGCTGTAGGCTTTAATGGAGAAGTCTTGAAAAATTATGAGTATTTTGTGATGGGCTACAAAAAGTAAGAACCTAACCATTTTTGCCTAGAAAAGGTAGGCACCACCATTCTGACCAAAATAAAATGTGAGAAACCCTTCGATACACAGTACAAGGCAAGGCTATTTAACAGAATTAAACACTTCTAAAAGGAGAAAAATATGCATGGCTGTACTGCACAATTGAAAAAAAAATTAAGATAAGGAAAGTAGAACAGCATTACGATGGAAAGAAGTAAAGCCTGAAAGAGAAAAAAGATTACAACAGCATTGAAATACTTCGAAATTTAAATGTTTTAAAGCAAGATAAGTACACAATCACATCGGTGTGAGCGAAGCATTCATATTAGAGAAAACAACTAATGCATTCCAATGGGAAGCTGATGATCCAACAAATTTGGGTTTGACCATACCTGTTTAAATCAGGTGCCATCTCATTAATTTTAAAATGGATGCAGGGGTGAATTTCACTGTCCTACAGATTGAATCCCATACTATAGCATACAACCTATGGAAGTAAAATTACAAATACCACGAGCTGAACTCTCTAGATTGAGGATATCCCACAAACAACAGCAAAGAAAATATTGTAAAAGAATTGAAAATGCATGTGTTCTACAATTAATAATTCTCACTTTTGTGCCTGCATGTATGTCTTGATCAATCAACATCCTTGAAGTAATGGAAAGTGTTCAACTAATTGTGCGAGACAGCAAATACTTCAAGGAAAATTGAGTTCATACCAAGTCTATTCAAAGAGCAGAGAATGACTGGTCCAGGAATAAATTAGCAATCTTCAACCAATCAAGGGACAACTAGGAGAAGATTTTATTAAATTTCCTATGATTGCGGCAGAATTCAAAAATAATTTATTGAGGTTACTGATGTTGGTGTAGAGAATTAGTTCATATTGTCAACAATAAAGAAATCTGTAACTACAGAATGGTAGGAAATGCTTTACATACTGAGCCTCATTGAAGAATTCAGAGGACAGAATTTAGAAAAGTTTGTGAAAAGGAGAAAATACTGATAACAGACACGAGCAATGCAATCCAGTTAAGCTCACTGAGGAATATTTATCTGATATTGTTCAGACAGCAAACCACCTGCAGAAGGAATTGTCACAAGTTTGAATTTGATGTCACATGATGAAACAATACATGTTTAAGAAGTGTATTTCAACTCCTCTTCAGCAGCCTTCTACACCATGACTGAAAATGAAGAAATGTCTGTTGTACCTCAACCACAGAGGGTGGATGAAGACATCCAATCTAATCAATCAGTTGAAGTCACAGGGTTATATATTTCAGCAGTTTTATTAGCGAATTGAGACTAAAGATTTGCTCACTCAAAAGGAAGATGAACTGCATCGAATCCCATGGAAGCCAGAAATGTCCATAGGTTCAAGGCACTATCAAAAAGAAGAAATTATCTGGCTCAGAAATCCAGGATATTGCTCAGAAGAAAGTACATTTTTCCATTGAATAGAAACTTGCATGGTGTACTCATGAAATACTATATATACTCATGTATAGATCAAGTTTTGAAGACTTTTCTTAGGTTGAAATTAGGGGGTCGACTTATACATGAGGTATTGTTTTCGAGGGGATGAAATTCATGCTTGGCATGAGTCAAAAAATGGACAAACAAGAGCCAGATCTCTATATAAAATAACAAACAACAAAAGGAAAAAAGAATTATGGCCGTTATTGAATATTTATCGACAAAATAACTGTCTCCATTCTGCCTGCTATGGTAGAATGGTACTGTTGTACTGTATTCCAGTTATCAGTATTGTAAAGTGCATATAGGTGTACACATATATATAAAAGTTAACAAGCATACCAGCAGGTGGTCAGACCACCTACCGGGGGTATTTGTACAACACACAATTCATGAAATAAAAACAGATAAGCTAAGCAGTAAAAACAAAAAAAGGAGTTTGATAGTATTTTATTAAAAAGACACATGAATAATATACGATAAACACTTTACATCAAAAAACTGTTATTCACAGCAAAAAACTCTTCTCACCATATATAACAAATATTATGGGATAGCTGCTTAAAATAAAAATTACTGGTACATGCAAAAGTCCATTAGAATCCTTCAAATTCACTGTCCTCATCAATTGCATCACTGAATAATTAATTCCGGTCGTCTGGGTCAAGAATACCACTGTTTGGTCATGTTCATCTGCATTCTCAAGGGGATCATCAATTGATTTGTCATCACTTCCATCTGACCACAAATAGTCATCCTCCATACCATCTAAAGCATTAGAAATTCCACATGTTTTGAAGGGTTTCACAATAATTTCAGTTTTCATCTCTTTCCAAGACTCAACAATCCACTTACATACAGTTGCAAGTAATGAAGCATGCATGTTGCCACCCTTTGTGAAGATTTTTCCTTCTTCTTGCATCCAAATGTCCCATTTCTTTTGTACTAAGTCCTTAAAAGGTTTATTGATGCTAACATCCAGTGGCTGCACCATGTTCATCAGGCCTCCAGGAATCATTGCAATGTCAGTATTGTTAGCACGAAGTTCACTGATAACACTTTTCACTCTTTGTGGTCTGAACATATTCCAAACCAATAAGCTTTTCTCCTTTCTAAATCCATCTGGTCACGTATTCCAAACTCCCTAATCCAGGTCTTGCAGCCACCCTTTTCCATAAATGAGGATAACAATGTCTTTCAGAAATTTCTGTTTGGGCAGAATTTTCCTGTGAAAAATCACCATAGGCTTTAACTTTGTTCTATCTGCCAGACAACCAGATACCACAATGAATCAACTCCTTTCATGGCTCGTCGTCTTAACCAAAACTGTTTTTGCTCTAATCTTGTTCATAGTACTGTTCCCTGGCATATCAAAGTTCATTGGGGTTTTGTCCATATTGCAAATGCATGGGAGCCTGTACCCATTTTTGTTCCGTCTTCTGATTACAATACAATGGAACCCTATTAACTTGTCATTAAATTCTGCTGGTAGACATTGGGCAATCTTGGTCTTCTGTCTAAGCACTAAATCATACCTTTTCATAAACCTACTCCACCACACAGTGGTTAGCACTGCTGCCTCACAGCGCCTGAGACCCGGTTTCATTTCCCGCCTCAGGCGACTGACTGTGTGGAGTTTGCACGTTCTCCCCGTGTCTGCGTGGGTTTCCTCCGGGTGCTCCGGTTTCCTCCCACAGTCCAAAGATGTGCAGGGTCAGGTGAATTGGCCATGCTAAATTGCCCGTAGTGTTAGGTAAGGGGTAAATGTAGGGGTATGGGTGGGTTTCGCTTCGGCGGGTCGGTGTGGACTTGTTGGGCCGAAGGGCCTGTTTCCACACTGTAATGTAATCTAATCTAATCTAATCACCCAGCACTGGCTTTGAAATCACTGAATCTATCTTTTTTTTTGTTTCGTTTTTGGCTCGTATTTTTATACATTGTTGAGTCACCATGCTTCCATTCTGACGACACTGAATTACCCAGTCAACAATCTTTTCTTCTAATTGTAGCCATTTGCTCAGCTTTCCTTGGTCGGCATACTTCTGTTTTGGTATAGCCTTTAATTGTGTGGCTTTTTTCCTCCAATTTCTGACACTATTTCAGAAACACGGAACTCCCTTTCAGCTATGCTACTGTTGTTCTTCTCCACAACTTCAATAACTTTTAATTTAAACTGTGCTGTGTAGTTGTTTTTTCATGATGCCATTTTCCAGAAAAGAAGGAAGAATTTTACAATAAGTTCAGAGCACAACTGTGCCAACACCTATTTCTAACCAACTGAGGCAACAGCAGGCAGACAAGGTTGAGGGCTGCCATAAGATACCGTAGACATTTGCATGCACAGGTCAAAATATATGTATGTAAATATTACATAAATAAATATATACAGTGTATAGTTACCAACATTCAATTTTAATGATTTGAAAATCGCATTGTGCAAATATATACTGCTGCACGTAACATGGGTGGGTTACTCTTCAGAGGTTCGGTGTGGACTGGTTGGGCCTGTTTCCACACTGTAGGGAATCTAATCTAAAAAAAGTGAAGAGAAAATGTTATATTGGGCGGCACGGTGGCAAAGTGGTTAGCACTGCTGCCTCACAGCGCCAGAGACCTGGGTTCAATTCCCGCCTCAGGCGACTGACTGTGTGAAGTTTGCACATTCTCCCCGTGTCTGCGTGGGTTTCCTCCGGGTGCTCCAGTTTCCTCCCACAGTCCAAAGATGTGCAGGTCAGGTGAATTGGCCATGCTAAATTGTCCGTAGTGTTAGGTTAGGGGTATGGTTGGGTTGCGCTTCAGCGGGTCGGTGTGGACTTGTTGGGCCGAAGGGCCTGTTTCCACACTGTAAAGTAATCTAATGTGATAATGCAGGTATTGAGTCAAAAATGTGTATTTGAATCAAAAATGTGCAAAGTATGCCCTTTATGGCTCCATATATGGTCAGGAAGAGCCCTATGAAAAACTAGGGTCGACTTATACATGAGATATATGAAAAATACCTGATGTTTTGGCCAAAATAAGAGATCAACATATACATGAGGTTGACCTATACATGAGTATATATGGTATTTAAGCCCCCCGCCCCGCAATATTATTGTAGGGCAGCTACCTGTTGCAGCAAGGAAGAATTCCTCTGCAAAGGGAATTTAGCAGGTTAAGGATCATCCAGATAGAGAAATGGAAGAAGTATCTGGGTTTGCAATAACAATGTCCTCCAGAATGGACATCCAAGACATAAAATGTCCTCCAGCACAGAGATAGTTTATAGATCAAGTACTTAATGGCCAGTGTTTTTGTGTGAGCCTGGATGGTGATTGCCTAATTACTATTTAACTGACACCTGCATTTTTATCATGATGGAGAGAGGGGTTAGGAATGGGGATGGGCAGCATTTTGGTGATTCTCCTCCTCAGATGCTGTCTGACCTGCTGTGCCTTTCCAGCAACACACTTTCGACTCTGATCTCCATTATCTGCAGTCCACAGTATGCATTTTGTGCATACATTGTTCACAGCTGATGGATCAAATGGTGCTCTTTTGATCCATCAGCTGCATGAAATAAAGTGGGATTTTTGAATCCCAGAGTTGAAACTGGAAGCATTCAGAATAGTGTGATTTGAGCTGGTCTGAATTGTGTGTATTTCATTTGGGAGTTTGGGTGTTTGGATCCATTTCCCAGACATGTTTGATGAAGTTAAAGGGCTGTTTGGAGTTAAGAGGCCTGTTGGGGCATATAAATTGCTAAACTTTGTATGCATCTGTGCAAAAACTGCATACATTCATTACTGTGAAATTCATTTGGAATTGTCAACAGATCTGCAGAAATCAAGAGCCTAAACTGTCAAGTAGTACCTCGATAAAGGATACTTAGAATTTGTATCAAGAGGATCAATTGAATGGAGCTGCCAAGGCATTTTGTAAATCTTTATTTGTGCTGTAAATATTTTAAAGAAAAGGATTGCTTTCCATTTCACTCTATCTGGTCACATAAGCTTAAGGGTATCCATTACTGGATTAGTGCTGCAAGCCTGATTTTACAACCATCCGTTATCACAGTAGGGTGCCTGTCTTTTCACAGTTTCACAACTTCAAATGATTATGCTGAACAATGAATACCGATGCTTGTTGTGATAAGGGATTATACACATTAATTAATGTTTGTTGTGAAAAGAATTAATTGAAGGAATGTAAATATGGTAATAGTGTTTTTATGAAGTGAAAATGTATTTTCCAGTATGGTAAAATCTGGAACAGACATTTTGAACTGTACTTGACATCATTTCTGTCAGAGTTCTAAAGTCTTTCCAAGGTGGATACTAAGTAAGACTGCTGGATGGGGGTGCATGGGTAGACCTGAGTTTGCATTAAGTTAGCAAAGTGACTAGAAAGAGTGATGTAATTGGAAGAGACATAGCTTGGAGGGGGCATGAAGAATCACAGGTATTAGTGGGGGCCATGAGATAGCTTGGATTGGCCTGAATGAGGCATGGAAGGGAGAGAACTGAATGGATGTTTTATTTTTTAGTTTTAAACTTGTGATACAATGCCAGATCGATGACTTACCACTGAGTACTACACTGGATCAAGGACTGGAACCCAGCAAATATTGTTCATTGTCTCTTCCTAGAGGTACTGAAGCCAATTGCAACATCTTTTCTACACCTGCAGCTGAGAACAGTTCTTGCAAATTAGCATGAATTCAACCAGAGACCTTCTAAAGTATGTAGAATTTAACGTGATACTAAGTGAGCTATGAACCATTTCATATTTCCTAACTGAATGTTAAAGGAAGATAATGGTTTAGTATTGCAATGACAAAATGCTTCTACAGTCTGTAATAAAAATGAAATACTGCAGATGCTGGAAATCTGAAACAAGCACAGAGAATGCTGGCGAAACTCAGATCGGGCAGCATTTTGGAGAGAGAAACAATTTGACGTTTCAGTCTGGAGTTCTGGGGCAGAATCATACCGGACTGTTTCTCTCTCTGTGGATGCAGTCAGGCCCAAGTTTCTCCAGCATTCTCTGTGCTTTTATATTCTTTCTCAATGAAGTAAAAAAAAAACACTTCTTAGGTGCATTACTAACAAGATTCAACACTGAAGACATAGAAACGATTATCAAAAGCTTAGTCAAAGATGTAAATGTGCAGGAACATTTTAATCCTAAAGGGATTTAGAGATGGAGTTTCTCAATGTCATCCAAGCAGCGAAAGGAACAAATGCCAATGGCAGGATGAAGGAAATTGGGCATGAAGAATAGACCATGAGTACATCTAAGCTTGATATTATTTAATACTTGGTGTTACTCTGAATATACTATCTTTTTCATTTAATTTGTTGCTTTATAATAATGGTAAGATTGATATTTTCAAATTTTACCCCGCGCCTTAAAGTGGTGATTGTGGATTCTAATATATACAAAGGTAGGCAGGGGCGCTGAAGTAGACAGACATCATGAGTATCCTCAGGCAATCAAGAAGGGCTTTAAGGAGCAATTCGTGTAATGTTTCACAGAATATTTCTGATGCTAAACACTAATTTTATTTTTCAATTAAAGAAACTAGAAACCCTAAATGAATTGAACTCTTTCTGTCAACCATCTATTGAGACCGTGAAATTATACAAGAGATATTAGTGAGTCACTGTTTCACACATGTCTGAATTTCCTCTCTGCACTGTTTGAGCAGACAGGTTCATTTCAAAATAAATAGATTAACTTTTTTTTAACTAAACCTAAAGATATACTAGTTCATTCTCTATATATCTTTTTCATGTTCTCAATAATGGTTTGTTAACATGGATAGAAAATTATCTTGGACGGTAGTTTTTAAAGTGCAATATCATATCGGATGCCTGTTATATTCCTACCCTAACATTCAATTGGATTGACTTCAATGGAATTGAGTTTTGGCCACTGTGTGTAACAGACAGCTGCTGTAATACTGTTCATTTAATACAGCCGCCGACACAATTTCTATCCGACAGTGTCAAACATTCCAATTCAAACATCATTCACTTAAATCAAGATTAAAGCTCCTTCTTCTCGACCCAAATTTGTGTCTCTGCTCTAACATTTTGTTACAATAGCTTGACATGCCCTGAGTAGGGAATTGATAACATTGGCAATTGTGCCTCTACGAGAAGCAGTTTCAGCTAATACATATTATTGATTGATTTATTTTACTTATTGTCACGTGTACCAAAGTACAGTAAAAAGCTTTGTTTACAAGCAGTGTAGGCAGCTCATTGTAAGCAAGGACGTACAGAACAAAAGACTTAGATGGATGCATACAGGTAGCATTGCACAGGGCATACTAGGGAGATCATCATTAGCAAGATCAGCATGATTTGAGGCCAAAGAGTCCATTAAATAGTCTAATAACGGCAAGGAAGAAGCTGTCCCTGAACTTACTGGTGCATGTGTTCAGACTTCTGTATTTTCTGCCTGATGGAAGAGAGTGCAGGAGATCATTACCAAGATGCAAAGAGTCTTTGATGATGTTGGCAGCCTTTCTGCAACAGCGAGCTGTGTAAATGGAGTCCATGGATGGGAGGTTGGCTCCCATGATGGCCCGGGCTTGACTCACCATCCTCTGTAGTTTCAGACTATCCTGGGCAGAGCTGTTGCCATAGCAGGCTGTTATGTACCTGGACAGGGGGAATGATCAACACTAATTTGGCTTTGTGTACCTAAGGTAAAGAAGAAGCAACACCAATTTTGATCACAAGTGAGTGATTTATACTTGACGAGGTATGTTTGGGAATGCCAAGGTGAGCATTATTAACCACTGGTGGGGATAAAGTTGAATATGGACATATCTTGAAGTTAACACACACAAACTTATGAAACCTCAGTGATGTGTTGGAATTTTTAAAGGAAAGATGATATAGCTGACAAACTACTAATTAACTTGTTGTTAAGCTTGTTGAAGAGCTTGCTAAGAGTCAGGAGAGGGACAGAATTACATTTTTAAAGTTGTTAATGGGAGGAGTGAGTGATCTGGGACATGTTTGTGCACAGCTGTCAGCAGCCATTATTGTACACAGTTACTGATGAAAAGCCTTGTATTAAAAAAAACGATAATCAAATTGAGCTGCTGATGTATTTGCACAGAATTTTACACTTTTTCACTTTATCAGAGCAGCTTGTGTACTTGAGGGTATTGAGCTCTTCTGAATGTACGTTTCTGCTGGTCATCTCTCCTCCAAACAATGACTAGCGCACTCATAGTTGGATTTACCTTCTATTCCCCCAGTCAATGACAAGCTCACTCATAGTTGGATTTATCTCTAAAGCTGTCATTTTGTCATAAGTTCCCTGCCTTCAGCCCACATCCAGTACCAATAGCTGGGCATTATACTCTCCTCCAAGCTAATTAGCGGCTTTCCCTTGAAAAATGATGTTGTATTGATGATGCAGTACAGTAGTGAGACCTAGAAATATTCTGGCCATTGGCTTCCTGACCTGGATTAAAAATCCTGCAACCAGATACTCCAGGATCAGCCTTTCTTTGACACTCCAATGGTTATTTAAATGACTGGATTCCCTTGTTTGAAGATTAGTCGTTTGAATAAGCCAACACTTGTGCAAATGCACTGCAATGTGAATCAACTGCTTTGGGAATCAGAGAGACATGGAGGTTGATGGGAATGGTACCAGGGGTGCTGTAAGTGGAAATTGAATGGTAAGGGTAGGAACAATTTCTCATTCTGAGAAATACATGTGTAATCATGCAGCTCACTCAGCAGTATTGTGAATCCTGAAATCTGGACTGGAGTGAGTTGGAATTGGGTAGTGATGCGGAATGCTGGAGTGATCTATATGTTGTGAATCCAAGGGGGTACACTCAGTGTGGAAATGCCTACTCCTAGCCTGATGCAGGGACAACCTGCAGGAGGCAGAAGTGGAAGCAACAAGATTCCTGGAGCCTCGACTGACCTAGACCCCCGACATGAGTGCATTGTCATGGAGCCGGGATCCCTTGGAAGATATAAGCACAAGTTACATGTTTCTGATGGGGTGAGCCTTCTGCCTCGGATCTTGATTGCAGGAGAAAGTCTGTTAGTGGCTTTGCCAGTGCCTGATTTGTTTGTGATTCTTCAGGTCTTTCTGAAAAGGGGGAGAACAAGCGACTTACCAGCTCTTCAGCCAGCAGATGTGACCCCTGGTACCTCAAAAAAAAATTCTTCCATCCTTCCAGAAACCTTTGAAAAGCATCAATAAATCCAATGAAGCTAAACCATAATCATTGTTAAAACTCAACTGATGATCTATTATTCACAGCTACTGTTTTGGCACTGATATGTTTTATTTTGCTGCCAAGATTTTCCCATTGTTACAACAGCTACAATGTTGATTTTTATTCTTGATGGGATAGTCTCAGCCGGAAGTTAATTAGGCATGCATCTTACAAACATACAATCGGGATAGGCATGTATTTGTATGCTCAGAAATAACCTCAGGATGCCTTCATCATTTGTTTGAGATAGACAGTACTTTGTTCGATGCCAAAAAGCTCTTTATTTAGACTTGCAGTGCTGTTTACTTGCTTCAGTTGAACAAACGTTTTTAGCTCCCAACCAGGTGACTTCATAATAAACTGCATATCAAGGAAGACCCCTGTCATTATGATGGAAATGGGGAACTTGGCCTCCTACAATCAATGTGATAGTGCCACAGACAATAATTTTCGAGGAGAAAGTGAGGTCTGCAGATGCTGGAGATCAAAGTTGAAACTTTATTGCTGGAACAGCACAGCAGGTCAGGCAGCATCCAGGGAACAGGAGATTCGACGTTTCGGGCACAGGCCCTTCTTTGAAGAAGGGCCTGTGCCCGAAACGTCGAATCTCCTGTTCCCTGGATGCTGCCTGACCTGCTGTGCTGTTCCAGCAATAAAGTTTCAACCACAGACAATAATTACCTTGTATTATGTTGAGATGTTTGATGGGTGGAGTTCTATGATGCATGAGAATAAAGGAGTACCTCTGAAACGATTAAACAAATTTCCAAGTGAGTCTTTTTTTGACTTTTGATTAAGTAACACTTTCTGGGTGACTGGGGCATGAATACGAGTTGATTTCAATTAGTTTTACAGCAGGGTTTATTTTATAGACATTAGACATTTTTTAAATAATGGATTTCCTTTCAACAAACAGCACATGCATGTTTATCAGTTCGGATTTCTGTTGTCCTGTTAAAAATGTAGATATAGTACAGGCTCCTCTTTTATTACAGGAGCAATCCAAACAAACTTTGGAATATGTCTTTCTGCTGCATCAGTGCAACATATACCATCAGTTTCTTTTTCTAAAATCCACTAAAAATGAAGATTTTATGTAGACTCCAGTTCTATTGAGACTTAATTTCCATGTAACTCTGAACAGCTGTTATACAAAAAGACTTTTATTCCCTGAAGTCTTCCTTCAAACCCAAGTCTCAAAAGTGGAATGATGGAGAGGTTCACCACATTTTCTTACATAATGCCAGTCAACTACCAAATTTGTCGATATTTTGTGGAACTGCTAATTCCATGAAGTGACTTAGAGAAAAAAAAATCTCCTCTATTTTCTGCATTCTCAAGAATATTATTGTGACTTTTAAAAAATTTTTGAATGTGTTGTCACTCTTTTCTTTAAATTAGTGAAGCAGTAGAAGAAGACAAGTGGCAGTTCTAAATGATTATCCAACACTTACTTTTAATTGAAGATTGTTTATTTAAAAAAGAAGCAATTACAGGTATTCCTCTTGGTGCTATTTGTTGTCTTTGTCACCAGAGCATAGCAGTGAGAGTTATCCTGCTGAAGGTCAGGGCACAAATTTTAACCGATGAGGTTTATTTCTTAATAACTGTTTCAATAGTGTCCTTTACAATACTCAGGATCTGTAAAACAAAATAGCAATACATGGCTAAAGGGGTTTTATGCATGGATAAACATCCATTTAGATGAACTCTGGAGATTTTAAATTAAAATGTCTACTGGCATAAGACTAAAGGGAATATGTGCAATTCACAAGCTCTTAAGTGATGTCCAGATGCCAGGACAGCTAACCCACATGGTCCTGCTAATAACAGCCAACAAAGAGCCATATTAACCTAAGGTCAGCAGCTATGGTGCTACAAATTAATGGGTAGTTACAGGCAAGTTGCATTTTTTTAAAAAGAGTACTTTTGTGATAAAGCTGTTGCTGAAATTGATTTACTGTGTTTAAGTCATTGCACCTTATCAAAAGAAATTATTTTTGATTTTGAATTCGCTTGAATGTTTGTACTTTCTTTTTCACTGTTTTCCCTTTTATTCACTTCTTTTAAGAAAACTGTGACTTATGACAGAGCACAGTCAGGCAATTCAGTTGAGCAGGCCTCCAGTAGCTCATTGAATATTTCATCACAATAAAGCTTGTGCTAACATGGTTAAAACCAGCAGAACACGTTTCTTCGACTGGACTATTCTTTGAATATGGAAAACAAGTTTAAAAATGATCAAATTCAGGTTTTCATGATGTAAAAGGATTTGATAGGGCAAAGAACTATTTCCCTTTGAGTTGCTAAGGTGACCTTGTCATAAAACTACAGCTAAACTAAACAAGGATGATTTCGGGACCTTGTCTTTGCCCAAAGAGTAGGAGAAATGTAGAATTCTTTCCCTGAAAACTGTGAAGGCTAGACCAATTCAAAAATTTCAATACTGAGGTTGATAGATTGTTATCAAGTGAAAGTACTGAGGTTGCAAGTAAATGAAATTGATTATATCAGACATGATTAAAAGCATGACATAAGAAGTTTGAAGGACTAAAAGTGATGTTCCTGTTTGTGTTGCCAAGTAACTATTGTGTACATGAATCTATATAATGAGTATCAAAATGTTCGACGATTGAAGTATCACAGTCACAGTATTTAAAAGAAAGGTATCTGCTAGGTCTCACCTTAGATATTAACTGGGCTCTCAGTGGCAATTTGAAACCTGTACTTAGCCAGCATCCATGCATCTTTTCATCGGTTGGTGGCCAGAAATTGAATCCCTCAATAATCTTTTCTATTGCATATCTGTTTGTGGACACCTGAAGCCATTTGCTACACTTGAACAATGACTTGAGGTCCTTTTAATTCAGCTCAGCTCTCGCAACTTGCAGTCAATCTTTATCTATTCTTGTGTAACATGTAAAACATGTTTGTGTAAGGGGCATTTTAAGTCTAGGATGTTGGTGGGGTAATATTTCCAAGCAATGTGGTTATAGGGCTACAAAGTTAAAAATCACGCAACACCAGGTTATGGTCCAACAGGTTTATTTGGAAGTACTAGCTTTCAGAGCTGACCAATACCGATACCTTCAAATCATGGTTAAAAAGCAGTTTTTTCATTGGATTAATCTGTATGGTAGTCAGCCTGCATAGTAAATTGTAAGTTATACTATTACACATTTGTGCCTCTGATCATGGCTGGTGGTACAGATCTATTTTGGTAATGCTAGATATGAAATGCCCAACTCCCTCAGTGCCCTAAATTGTGTGCATTTCCTCCAAAGTCAGTGTTGTCCATTCTGAAGATCATGAGATTTCCACTGATTTGGGCACCAGTTTCAGCTTCAAGAGCTTCCAGGTTGGAAGCACTTCTGAAGCACATTAGACAACAGAGAAAAATTATTTTCACTTTGCCTCAACCATTTACTGTACCTCAGCCTCAGGGTAATCAACATGTTTCCAAATATTACCACTCTAGCCATTCCCATAACTTGTCTCAACTCTTACATTGTGAAATGAGAAATAAATAAACAAACCCTGATCCCTGTATCAAAGCTCCAAACACACTGAGAGCTACTAACCAAGGTATTTCACTACAGTTACAGCAGTGGTATTTACCCAATAATATGAAAACTTGCCCATGTACATAAAAAGTAGAGAAAACTAATCTTGTCAATTACCAAACCCATTACAGAAAATGAGCTGAGGAAATGTTGGGTTGCAAAATGGAGCGAGTCAATGTTGACAGGGAATCTTGATATTATAGCGCACAGCTCGGGTTTGCACATATATTGTTCTTGTGTGTCCACAGTCACAAACCTTTGTCCTCGGGGAGAATGAGTGTAGGAGAGCCTTTTTTATAAAAAGTGTCAGACTTAACTCTAACGTCATGTCTCGAGTATATATTGAAAGTTAATTATTTATTAAAGCATACTTGCATCTATATTCCAGTTCAAATTGACAAAATGATGCATAAAATGGATAAGGAATAGAATTTTCTTACTTCAATTGAAATGCATGTCCAGGGACCTTGCGATCTTATTTGTATAACCTAAAATTCAGATAATTGATGTTCGGATAACCAAGGTTGTTCTGTAGTCTACTTTTGACCATCAACAAAACAAAGGAAAATATCATAGATGACACTATCAAGAATTGCTTACATAACAATAACCGGCTCTCAGAAGCTTGTTGTGCTCTGCTAGGTCCACTCAGCTCCAGACCTTGTTTCAGTCTTGCTTCTTACATGGGCAAAGTGTTGAATTTGAGAGGTGGGTTGTCAGCTATGCCCTTGACATCAGCACAGCATTTGGTAGAGTATGATATCAAGGAGTCCTAGAGAAATTGAAGTAACTGGGAATTGAAGTTGGGGGACAATTCTCCACTAGTTGGAGTTGTGGAAGATTAATTAAAGTAAGACATTAGGAGACATAATGAAATAATTTATAGAACTGAAAAATGTTTATGTGACATGGGACCCTATTAATAGTTTTGATTCAGGAAGACAGCTGGGTAGATTAGGAATGAAAGAGAGTTGGAGAATTTTTAAATAGGAAACCTGAAAGTGTTGGTTTCAAAATTAATCCTGGAGCATAATTTAAATTTTCAAAAGCTCTCATTCTTTCCCCTCAATTCTCCTCTCCACTTCCCCTAAGCCCACCCCCTCCAAGAAAAACACACACAGTCCAATTAATAAATTGGATATGCGATAGGTTGAAAGGTAGGCAGGACTGATTGCAAAGTCTGATAGTGCAGGTAAGCTAGGTGAGGAGAACTGGAAGTCAGCGAGGGGTCAAATGGAACACTGCAGGGGAAGTCAAACATCATTGAGCAGTGGCTGGTCCTGAGATGAGATTGCAATCAGTAGATTGCACAAATTCAATTTGATTGGCTGGGTGAACACTTCTGGTCCATAAGCAATGTCGTCAATGTACATGAGCTGTGTGGTGTAACCTTTATGCCTCACTCTGTCCTTTTTTTTCACCCTATGATCTGGATTGCTCACTATGATCTGCCTGTAATGCTCACAAACAAAGCTTTTCACTGTACTTAGGTACATGTGACCTAAATCAAATCAAATCAAATCAAATCAATCCAGTTCTTTTTTCCTCTTTACATCTACCAAATTCTAAAAATCTGGGAATCCTGCCCCATGACTGTTAAAAATAGAACTTCAGTTAAAATGGAAGCATGCACCTGACTTAATATATTGTAATGCTTACCCCACATCCTGAAAGTGTGTGTTGCCTGTTCCCAGCTTTCCTTGGAAAACAAAATGTCAGCGAGCTTTGGTCTGCTTTCCCAATTTTAAAATTCTAATGCAACAGCTGCTGCCTCCTCCACCTACATGAAGGGTTTAAAATTACCAGATTGTGTATTAATTGCCAGACAGTTTGGCTAAATGGGAAATAGGTATAGAAATGGAGAGCATGAAAAACTGACAAAGTGGAACAGCCGCAATTGACCCAGGAGCCTGGTAAAAGAAGAAAAGAGTAACTAGGTACCAAGAATACAGGTCACCTTCCAGCATAGTGTGGTCAAGTGAGAGGAGCAGAGTCCTCACCCCAAATCCTCATCTAATCTAATCTCACTCTGTATCTCTGCAATCCTGACATACTCATTCCACATTGCCATTATTTCCTGCTGGAAAGAAACCAGAGTTATATTTAAGAGAACATTAAGCTCCAGGGTACTGCTCTTACCTGCGTTTTTTTGGAACTATGGTGAAAAGAAATCATTGTTTGGAGTGGGGCAGAGAATCTAAGCCACAAGTGACAGATGGCTTAAACTGATGCTTAGCTCTCTCTCTCACACACACACACGTTTAACTAATCTGCACTTAATTTCCTCCAAGAAAACTATAAGTTGTTGGAAGATATTTATACAAATTCCTGCCTCATGACGGTAGTATAAAGGGTTAATTATACGTATCTAGATATGTTACTACACACCTCTGCAGCAGGTGGAACTTGAATCTGGGCCTCTTGACTCAGAAGTAAGGACACTACCACTGCTTGATAAGACCCTGCAAAAGTTAATTACATCTTTGCTCTAAACATACTTACTGAGCACATGCTGAGGAAGCTATGTCACAGTGAAGTCATTATATGCCTGTACAATCGCCAATGTCCTCTCTATCTTGCCTTGTAAATAATTATATTTAATAAAGGTTGTTACAGCTCACTTAGGTGAGTGTAGATATCATCTTACTACAATGGAGAAGGGCTATTTGACAATCTAGTTTCAGGTGTAGAATGACATGATATAGTCCAAGTAACTAATAGGAGATAAGTTTTGGAATAGTCCTTTATCCCACATTGCCCAATTAGTGAAAAGTTTCACATAGCCACAGAAAATTTTCCTTAGTAGACAGTTAACTTAACTGGCTGCCAACTGCTGGTAGATAGGTAACCTCTCAAATACTCTTCTGCTTCTAGGAAAATGGCCCAGGGCAGGATGATACTGGCAAACTCAGCAGAAAGCATGAATATTTGTTTAAAAACATCTGTGGAATCTGAAACAATATAAATTGACAAATATAATTTTGAAGAATGGTTGAAAGATTTATACTTGTACAAATTCAGCCCAATGATTAGTTGTTGACTGTTCTTCTACGTTTCAGGTCTAAACTTTATTGACATGCCAGTAATTTCTCTCGGATAGGGAAACTCCCCATTAAAACATTTCCCTCTGAGGAAGGAATAAAGATCATGCATTGAGTAAACTGATGTCACACTTGTGCTGTTTGCACTGCAATGATCTTGCTTAATCATTCCATTTGTTGCAAGATGCTTCAAATGAAATGGGTAGAATGCAACATCATACAGGATCGGAAAAGGGAAAAGATTTCTAAATGTTTATATGTTGAAATCCCAAGTCTGCTCTTACAGTTCTAACTCATGAGTACAGATCAAGTGAAGCAAACACAGGGAGTAATGATTATTCCAGGCTGAAGAGATGGAAACGTCTTGCTTTTATACCTATAAGAAGCATGCGGAAAGCCAGAGTGGACAATTTCTACGGTCTGCAATTCAGTCACAAAAATAACTTGTAATTAGGCATCTGTTGATAGTATTAGTTGGCACTAAGTTTAACAGTGTTGCTATCTCAAGTTCACACAGGAGTTGTATAGCTATAACATCAGAGATGAAAATGTATTATCAGGATAGAAATTGTTTCTGCTTGTTCGAGAAATCTAAAACCTGGAGGGACAAAGTCTCAGGACAAGGTGTTGATCATTTAGGACTGAGATGAAAAACAAATTTGATCAAATAGTTGTGAATCGTTAGGAATTCTCTGTTGTCAGAATTCTATTTTAAATATATTTAAGGCTGAAATGGATAAAATTTGGGGGGCTTGGGAATGTAATGATATGAAAAAAGAAAATGGAGTTGAAATCCCAATGGACAGTGGCAGAAGCCTGACATGCCCTATGGGTTGTTTCTGGGTCCATTTATTTTGTTCTTGTGATAAAGTAAAAGAAAACAAGATTTCATGACCTGAGAAGAATCCAAAGCATTTTAATAGTCAATAAAGTACTTTTGAAGTACAACCTTTGTAATTATTTTAAAATGGCAGCAATCAACTTGTGCTCTCAACACAGAATTATAATTAATTATGATTGCATTGTCTGTTTTTAGTTACTTTGATTTGTGGGATAAAAAGTGTCGGGATACTTGAGTAATCCCCTACTTTTCTTCAAGCCAGTGTCATGGGATTTGTTTTTTAATATTTACCTGAGAAGGCAGGCAAGATTTCAGTTTTATATCTCATTCAAAGGATGGCATTTCCTACAGCACAGTACTCCCTCTATACGGCAGTGAAATGTGCAAATCTCTGAATCAGAGGTCATGCTTTCAAGTCCTACTTCAGAGGCTTGAGTTCTGCATGGAGGCTTGGCTGACACTGCAAATTAGATCTGAGCAATTTTGAAGCAGATCCTCAGTGAGAACCTCATCAAACTATGCAGCACAATTGTCCCTGCATGAACAAAAATAAAATGAAAGTGAGTGAACTAAACTGGACAGTCGTGAAAACAGCTACAGTATTTGTGACCTTTGAATACTAAGCACCTTGGTTCCCAAAGGACTGTTTTTTTTTTCCACAGGATGGGGTACAGAATGAATAGTGCATGCAACTGAAGAGATAGAATGAGAGGTTTATAAAGTAAGATGAGACAGATCAGGAGATTCAACCATTTTGTGCTTCTGAATCATCATAACACATCCTAGGTTTGTTAACTGGCACTGATAATTTGCTTGATTTGGATTATTGCAGTGGTGATTATTGCAGTCTTGGTGACTGCTCTCACCATCACATCATAATTCAAGCAGGATATAAGTGAGCTAAAGTTCAGGTTTATAATCCTTCAGACTTGCTCGTAATTTCCTTTGCAGTGCATTAAACAGAGGCAAAAAATAAATTAGATTATTCCCATAATTATCTCAGTTAAATGAAATTGAATGGAAATAGCCATTCAATAAAGAGTGTGGTGTCCTGTAGAGCAGAACAGCTTCTTTTTAGTGCTGTCTTCTGCAACAATGGGTTTCTCATGCTTGACTATGTTAACATGGTCTGTTATCTGAACGTAGGATGACTTTGTCATTGAGGATGGTTTTGAGGACAGGCTACCACAAACCACCACACAAAGCTACCATTAAATGTTCTGCAAAGGCTCAAACCCAACAGACACTGCTGGGTAATCTGCTCAATACTAATCTTGGCAATTTAATCAAATCATTTTAAAACATATTATGGCAGTGGGGCTCAAATGACGCAGTTTTTTGAAGCACATTCCCAGATTAACAATGAACAATGTGTAGGGCTTCCCACACTGGAGAAAACCTCTGGAAATTCAGTCCCATTTCCTTTTAAAATTCATTAATCTCTAACACAGACACCATCCTTCAGACCAGATTTATAACGAGAACCACACGTTTTGAGAAACTACTCCCAAGATGTCATTTTGAATGTTGGTGCTACATGTGTTTAAAAAAAATCCTTTCTCATCATGCTTAAGTCTAATTCGATGTATCTTGTTCAGTTATTAAGTTATAGAATCATAGACATGTACAGCATGGAAACAGACCCTTCAGTCTAACTCGTCCATGTCGACTAGTTTTCTTCACCTAATCTGGTCCCATTTGTTAGCATTCTATTCATGTACCCATCCAGATGCCTTTTAAATGTTGTAATTGTACCACACTCCACCACTTCCTCTGGCAGCTCATTTCATACACACACTGCCCTCTCCATGAAAAAGTTGCCCCTTAGGTCCCTTTTAAATCCTTCCCCTCCTTACCTTAAACCTATGCCCTCTAGTTTTGGATTACCCTACCCTGGGAAAAAGGCATTGGCTATTCACCCTATCCATGCCCCTCATGATTTTATAAACCTCTATAAGGTCATCCCAGAGCCTCTGATGCTCCAAGGAAAACAGCCCCAACCTATTCAACCTCTCCCTATATCTTAAATCCTCCATCCCTGGCAACACCCTTTCAAATCTTTTCTGAAGCCTTTTTAAGTTTCACAACATTCTTCATATAGGAGGGAGACCAAAATTGTACACAATATTCCAAAGTGGCCAAACTCAATGTCCTATGCAACCACAACATAACCTCCCAACTCCGATACTCAATGTTCTGACCAGTAAAGGCAAGTGTCCCAGATGCTTTCTTCACTACACTGTCTACCTGTGATTCCACTCTCAAGGAACTATGAACCTTCACTGCAAGGTCTCTTTGTTTAGCAACATTCCCTAGGACCTTACCTTTAAGTGTACAAGTCCTGCCCTGATTTACATTTTCAAAATGTAGCATCTTGCATTTATCTAAATTAAACTCTATCCCATGACTTCTCTTGGCATTAGGTAGCTTGAAATTATTTTAGCTTTCATGACTCAAAGGCTTTTAGAGCTATCGAAGCACTTTTTGAAATGTGGTCAAAAGGAAATGCAGCAACCAAATTGCACATAGCCATTATCACAATGCTGTTCGTGGGATTTTGCGAAGTAATCTGTGTTTTTGGTGAAGTTGTATGAAGTAGAAACATTGACCAGAAACAAAGGATAATTGCCCTTCTTTTTATGAAAATATTATGGAACTTTCACATTCATTTGAGCAGCACATGTTCCCCCAACACCACCTCCTGCCGAAAAGAACCAATTGCAAGGACTCACAAAGTAATTCAATGAGAACGGCAAATACTTTTATAAAATTGTGTGTAAGTAAGAAAAAAAACTTTTTCTACAATACAAGTAGTAAAGCACCCATTAATTATAGCTGATATTATTGTGGCCTATGTTCCAATGCACATGAAACTTGCATTTTTCACATTGTTACTTGTTGGTAGATTGATAGGTTAGCATTTGTGCAAATTCTACTTCTTTTTGACCTTATCCTAAATCCAAAAACACCTTCTCCTTCACTGACCTGACAGTAATTGTTGCAACTCTAATTTCACATTAACTGTGATGGATTGACTGGAGCACAAAGTGTTTCCTTGTGTTTTGTTTTATTATTATATTTTTGGTCATAAATCTTACAGTAGATTATTTTGGCTTTCCTCTTTTGGATTACCCTTGTGGATGTGACCAGTGGGACTGTCTACCCAGGCAATCAATATCGCAACATAGATCTTAAAATTGTCACAGGAAATTGAACAGTAAGCTGTTTGGGTTCTTACTGCTCTGCGCTTATACTTTCATAAAATCAATGCGAAAAGAAATGGAGCAAAACCTCAGTTATCTTTGTACCTTACATACGTCATATATTCATTGCATGAACACTAAGCTAACGTACATACATGATGAGTTTATTTTAATGAAATGTTTGGTACCTTAAAATATGTATTGAGGTCATTTTGCTAAGACCTGAAGTAGACAAAATAATGCTTGCAATTTATTGCTAACTTTTCTCTTAATGGATACTTTATGTTTCTACTAGTAATTTAAATATCAAAGTTAGTTGGTCTGTTCTGTATTTTTCAGGGAAATTTCCAAATATTGTGTACCCTTTCACCAATTGCCAATGCTTGTTTAGTTTCTTTTAATAAAACTGAAACTTGAATTTAAAGTAATTGGCTGTCAGACATATAACTGGACAAATGACATTTTCTCTAATGCAAAGTTGACTGAGTTTGCTTCCTCAAGGCTACAGTTTCAAAGCCAGTTTGAACTAACCTTGCAGTACATGTACCAAAATGAGTTTGGAACAGGAATTTAAACTAAAAGTTATCTTTAAAAAGATACTTTTGCTTGTTACCTGGGATTGAAGCAGTAGCTTTAGACTAAAATCAGTTAAGAGGACATAGTTTATTTTGTAATTGCAGTAACACACCATGTTCTAGCCTTTGTCCATTCACACATTGGATGAGACAAGCAATGGCTCATGATTAGAAGTGTGGAACATGTATGACTATAGAAACGGAAGAAGGCCATTCAGTTCCTCATGCTTACACCACCATTATATTAGATCAGGACTGATGGCTAGCTTAACTCCATTTATACATCCTGACACGACCTTCCTTGATGTTTTTGCTGATCAGAATCTTGAAATTTGTAAATGATCAACAAGATACAGTTTTCTACAGTTGCTTGTGTGAACTTGTTTGAATTGCAAATTGTAACCAATTCTGCTACAATGTGCATTTCTTCAATGTGAATTGGCTAGAACACTATTAAATAGACCATTATTTGTAGAACATGACCTTTTCTTATCAGTATTGGCTATAACGTGACTCTGGTTGCATTGGTTTAAATGGTTCTGCTACTTGGTGTTTTTCTTATAATGTGGGATCACATGGGAATGGAACTATTTTGTTGTATCAGAACCAACTGTACCTTCACTTCCTGAAAGGTTACCTGACTGTTGTTCTGGCCAACTTTGATCCTTTGTTGCTGCTGAGCTAAGATTTTGTAAAACTTTCACTTAATTCAGTTTTTCTGTAACATTAGTGTTCAAATTCAGCATGTGTGAAGGTTTTTAAACCCGAAAGATGTGGACAGGCTAATGGAGAAGCAGATAATTATCCCCTAAATTTATTCCTGACCAGAGGACTGAATAACTAGTACAGGGAATGCATCAACACCATTTTAAAAACTGTGCAACCTAACAACTCTCTTGCCAGTTTAGAGAGATCAGCAAACTAGGTAGTGCAGAGTTTTCTAGGTTTGATTCCTGATCTAAATAAGAATATGATTGATAGGAAGAGGATGAAGTATCCTGTGGTTCCTGCTTCTGTTCAGCATTTTTGTGAGACCTGCCAGAAACAGGGTACAGGTGAGCTTCAGGTAAGAAATAAAATTAAAATTAAAAATCTCACTCATCAAAATCGAAAATACTGAATTGATGTACAACTCCACTAGTTCCACTATTACACATGGTGTAAAAAGTTACATCATGTTGAACAATATGTAACCCATTTTTAACAGTACACTGTCAAAATTATTGCTGACCAGCTTCTGATCCTGAAAATCTACATTTTTATTTGTGGACTGTTATATTTCTATTTTCGATGGTAAAAAAAACTCTAGAGACTTTTTCATTTGTTTTTATGTTTGTTAAGCTTTATACCCACACATGTATGCCAAACTTTATTTCATTTTCTGTATTGTTATGAAAAGGGAGCATTTGAACTTGCTTGTTACTTCCTTGTTTACTGTTGATGAGAAGTCTTCAATGTGATTGGCTGTTCAACTTGCTTGATGACATCACCATGGTTGACTGTCTAAGATCACGTTTAGTTGATGCCAGAATTCAGTTCATGTTGAGATACTCAAAATCAACAGATGACATCTCCCAAGATCATTGAGGATAGCTTTCTTACAGACTAAGATGCAACTTTTTTGTGAATACTGGCTTTTCTTTGCAGAATTGATTCTTGAAATCTGATAATCTAAATAATTTCTTTAATCACAAATTCCAACATTTTCTCTGTTTAGTTGTGTACCTTTCTCTTTTCTGTCTTCCTCCCTTTTTGAATAGAAGAGTTATATTTACTATCTTCCAATCTAATAAGCTCAAATCAAAGGATGGCCAAGGTTTTGTTGAGAATGCTAGACAAGCACAACTTCTGGTGCACAGATAAACCTCCAAAGACTTCATATAAAAATGTAGTTCAACATCAGAGAATCCCGACAGTATAGAGGTAGGCCATTTGGCCCATCAAGTGCATACTGACGCTCTGAAGAACATTCTACCATGATATACACCCCATTCCTGTAACCCCACCTTTCCCATAGCTAACCCACCTAGCCTGCACATCCTTTGACACTATGGACAATTTAGCATAACCAATCCACCCTAACTTGCACATCTTTAGACTGTGGGAAGAAACTAGAGCACCCAGAGGAAATATATGCAGACACGGGGAGAATGTGCAAACTCCATACAGTCACCTGAGCCTGGAATCAAACCTGGATCCCTGGAGCTGTGAGGCAGCAGTGCTAACTACTGAGCCACTGTGCTGCCCCACGGATACCTCTGCTAACTACAAGTATTGTTTGCATTTGCAATTTTAAATTTCTGTATGTTAGTTTTAGATCTCAGAACAGTGTTAAAACAAAAAAAAACTGTGGACATTGGAAATCTGAAATGAAAACAAAGTGGTAGAGAATCTCAGTAAGTCTGGCAGCATGTGTGGAAAGAAAAGCAGTTAACGCTTCACTGAACTCTAAACATTGTCAGATTATGGATAAATCTGCTTTGTGGAATCTAACTTGTCCACTCTTTTGCTGGCATAGTGTGGGGTGGGAAGGGGTTTTTGAAAATGACCCTGTCTTATTATCTAAATAGAATGAGAGACAGGTGCCTGAGAGGCAGAATTAATATGAAAATCCCTCTTCTGTTGGACAATTACATGACAAAGTCTGCTTGTTATTTTCGAATGAGTGGAACATGATTTTTCTTAATAAATGGGCAGAATCATATAGGAATCTGAGCGACATAGGCTATGGTGAGATTAGTGGCAGTATTGGATGAAAAGGCTGGTCAGGCCTCAGTGTTAGTTATACCCTATTCCATCTTTTGACAAGCAGCAAAGTGAATTTCTCACCAGGCAACAGTGTGTTGCCAATTAAGGGCAATTATTGCTTGTTAATTGATAACTTACCTCATTAACATTAAGCTCCGAAAGGTGCTGAGGGTGGTTAGTGAAGCCGGAAGGTGGGTAGGCCGTCCTGACTGCTGTCACCCTGGGCGGGTACCGGGGCGGGCTGTCCTAGAGGTGGTCGAAAGGTGTGTCAGGGCGGACCGAGAACTGGAAGGGGCATGGGGTGGACCGAGAACCGGAAGGTGGGTAGGGGCGGGCTGCCTTAGAGTGGTCGGAAGGTGGGAGGGGCGGGGGCTTGCTGGGTCTGTATTGTCTGCACTTTTGTATGTAACGCTATTGTCTAATGTACAAATGTCATTGTCACTGTCTTGTCATATGTGGAACTGGGATTTGAGGTTTGTCCTCCTCTCCCTGTAAATTGGTTGAACGGTAGGGTTCGGGGCCTAGCTTTGCTGCTCCTCTCCCTTGTAAAATTGCTGTCTTTTGTGTACAGCTGTCAATGTTTTTTTTGTAAACTGTTTTGTAATTTGTTTAATAAAATATTAACAGGAGATTTGGCACCTCCTCAGTTAGGGGACTGGCTCTGTGCTGGCTGGTTATAAGCTGGTGCAATGTGCACAAATAAATACAGAGGAACTGTGATTATCCAGCAAAAAAAAATTAACATTAAGCTTCCTGACTAACCAAACATATTAAGTTAGCTAGATATTGAGAAAACCTGGAAGTTAGAATGATTAACTGGTGAATTTAGCTATCCATTTTTTCTGAAGGACCGGACATGAATATCTCAGGGCATTCTCAATGGGCTACACGAACCATACATCCACGGATATTGGCATCTGATATGTGCCAGCTACTAACAACACTCTTGGCACATTCTAATCTATTCACGGGATTCTTCTGTACCTCAAGCAGCACCAGCATCTATCATTGTAATGCTGCTACAAGGACACTGTGTACTCAGGGACATGCATACAGCTAATGGATTGGACAAGGCTGCATCTCCAGGCTCCTTGCTTGCTGTGTAGCCCTCACTCTCTCTGAGCCTTCTTGGTGGTTCAGAGCATCCTTGCATTGCCTTGCCATTTCTTTTGGAAGTATGCCTCCTCAACAAGAGCTACCATGCTCATATTACTTCTGTATTACCTTGCCATTTAGCACAGACACAAAGGCAGGAAGTTTGTCATGGTTGTTAACGGTCCTCAGTTGAGTCGAGGAAGGAAAGCCATGCTCAGGAGATCTCAGCACAGTAAGTCAAGGTCAGCTTCCAATACAAGTCCAGGAGCTTGAGCTTGGTCAGTGAACTACTTGGGGTGCTCAGAGTCAGGATTCACTCCTTACAAGGGTTGAGGAGCTGAACTTTTGGCAGCCCATCAAATCGTTTGATTCTTCCTGCCTGATTGTTTTCCTCCTGAAATGAGAGAGAGTCAAATGTTAAGGTGTAGGGGGGAAGCAGCTTGTACTTTTGGTACAGATAGGAATGTAGTCTGAGCGAGTGAGTAGCCACTGTGGGACCTGCTTGGTTAGTAGTGTAGGGTAGGTGCCAGTAATCATGGGAGGACATTGAAGACATTAGACAGAGGGGTACAGCATTGGCCTTGGAGGAAGGTGAGTACAGCAGCAGGACTGTATCATGCAGAAGGGTGCATGTGAGGTATTGGAGAAAAGATGGCAGCACTTGTGCTGGTGGAGTAGAGGTGGTCATTAATGTTCTACCTGCATTGCTGTGCAGTGCTTCTAACAGCTGACTGCACTAACCTGGATGGTTAATTTGGACCAGACTGGCATGGTCCGGTGTCGTGGAATCCTGGGCTGGTCTTGGGTAAGAGGATGCCCCAGCTCTGCCCCATCCTGACCAGCAAGACCTTCAAGTCCCGGCAAGCTAAGTGAGGTGTCCATTTCCCTCTGGCATGTCCAGGGCAAATATATGAACTGTGCAGCTCTGATGGTGCTTGTCCAGGTGCACAACTGACTTTTAAAACTGGCTGCTGATGCTAGAGCGAATTGTTCTGAGAAAACTGCATGGGGAAGTGGGATAGGTAATTTCAGGTGGGTTTGTTAAGATACGATTAGGAAGCTTGCTAGGCCTCATGGCGAATGATCCTCCAAAAAAATTGATACAATTTGCACTTCGCCAAAATAATGTAAGATTCAGCCCATTACACAATACAAGTTTAATACTTGCAAATTTCAGAGCTAGGACTTGGATCTTAACTGCAGATAACAATGTAGGTTTGTACATTAATAGCTTAGATGAGTAAGGTATATTGAAGACTTCAGTAAGTAAGTATTCCTTCTAAATAGCTTGAACGTGATACATTGATAGGTAAGTTGTCATTTCTAGGGATCGAGAAAAGAAAAAGTTAAGTTTTGAACTCTGGACCTGTTATAATGCTGTTGGTTTTTACCTACCTTTTTCTTCCTTTTAACTCCTGGCTCATTGGAGCATGCTCTATTAGACCAGCCTCTCAGCTTCCTCTCCTACCCTAACCTGCCTATCTCATATAACCAGACAACTGTCTCCTATATCTACTTTATTTATTTTGCTCTCTCATTTTACTCCTTTTTGTTTTGTCCAGTGTAACTTCTATCATTAAGCGTTTCCTGTTCAGCATCAAATCATTCAGTGTGTCTGATCATTATGTTCTCCCTTCAACACTTCCCTCTAGTCGTGGGCTCTCCTCCTTTCAAATGCTGCTCATCTGTAATATTTTGTAACATTTCCCATTCTGGACAAGAGTTCATTCTCAAAATCTGGACTTGGTTCTAGTTGGCCATGTTGCTTGACGTTTTGAGAATTTCCCTAATTTGCTGCTTTCATTCTGATTTCCATTCATTACAGTAGTTTTGCCTTTGGCTAATGATTAAGACTTAAGAATTAAAAGGATGGTGGATAAAAGTACATACTTGACTTTGTCTGCCCAGCATGGTTATTTCTGAAGAGTCTATCATACAGCAATGGATTTTGCTCTACTAAGCTATTTTATCAGGCTAGACAGGACACGTCACACAAGTTTCCAATTATACATTCAGGTTTTGAATTAATAACAATAAAACAATTAACTTTTCTCTGGAAAATTGAAGACGAAGGGGTGACCTGTTTGATAGGTTTACCATGAAGAAGATACTTCAACATTTGGGGTTAGGCCAATACAAAATGCCATGAATAGAAGATAGTCACTAATAAACCCAATGGAGAATTCAGGGGAGAGGGTTTATAGTCAGTCTGTTCAGAGATGTTATTACACAGATCTGGAGCAGATGGGATTTGAACCCAAGACTTGCAGCTCAGCAGTAGAGCCTCTACCACTGCACTACAACTTGTTTTCCAACAGGGTAGTGAGAATCCTGAACTCAATACCACAAGAAGAGGTTGAGACATAAATGTATTTTAAGGTTCAGTAGGTGAACATGAGGGAAAAAAGGACTAGAAAGATATGCTGATGGGGTAACATTGCAAGAAGCTCATTTGGAGCAAAGCAACAGGTTCTATGCAATTCTGTGTATTGTTAGCACAGGGTGAATTCACACTTATACTATGCTACCTTTGAAAATGCATGTCCTTGGACCTTCCGCAGCTGCTGAGATGTTAGTTGCTGGCACAGCAAAATACCAAAAGTATTTAATTGACCACATTACAGAATGGATCCAGCTTAAATGAGATGACTCTCTGACTCATCTAATGTCTTTCTCTACCTTCTCCTCATAGCTCTGCATATTCTTCCTATTTAGATAATAATCCAATTTACTCTTGAATGATTCAGTTGAACCTATTTCTTCAACATTTTTGGGCAGTGCATTCCAAATCCTAAACATTTACTACTTGAAAATGTTTTCTTTATGTTGTAATGCTTATTTTGCTAAATATATTTAAAGTTGTATCTTCTTCTTAATGCTTCCTTCAGACAGTTTCTGTCTATCTACTCTATTCAGATCCTTTAATACTTTAAATACCACCTCCCAACTTTTCTTCTCCAAGAAAAAGAGTACCAACTTCTCCAATCTATCTATGTAAGAAAAGTTCCTCATTCCTGGAACCATTAATGAGATACACTCTATTCTAATACCTTCACTTCCTTCCTAATTAATCACATCTGGAAGTAGATGTAATATCATTGAGGCTGAATCAATCTTCTACATATGTTTAACATAACTTTCTTTGTTTCATCTATCACTTTACTCTCCTATTTCATCCATCCATCTACATCATTTAGAAGTTCTACACTATCATCCTCGTGGCTCACAATATTTACAAAACTTTTAAAATTCTACAAATTTTGAAATTTCCTGTACACCAAGGTCTATATAACTAATTCTAACAAAATCATTAATATATAAAAAGATGGTCTCATACCTAGCCTAGGAATTCCAATATAGACTTCACCCCAGTCTGAAAAATATTCATGATAACTACTTTGTTTGTCCTGCATTAGGTCATTTAACATTTCAGCCATGCCCACTGATTCCATAAATAAATCTCACTTTTGGACCCTGATCAGCTCACCCCTCCTTTCACCATTGTTTTTGTCTCGACTATTGATTTCCCTTTTATGCTAGCTGCCAGTCTCTTTTCATGTTCACCTATTGATTTTCATATCTGCTTTTCTTCAGTTCCTCCCTGGTTTTCAGATGTATATTCTACCTGACATTTGTCAAAAGAACACTTTTTCTTCATCATCATCATCCCAGTGTGTTGTTTGGTCATTCAGGGAGTGCTGCCTTTCCTTTAATAGAAATATATCTTGACTGTGTCCAAACTACCTCTTCTGCAGAAGAATCCATTTTTCATTTACTTAGTGTAAATGTGTCAGAATGGAATCTATTATCAAACATAAGAAAAATCAACAGTGGTTAGAATATGAGAAAACTCCAGGCATGATTCTACGGGGATTCTCACATTCCACAAACAACAGTGAAAAATGCTACTGAGGATTTCCAGTGCTGTTGTGGATCAGAGATCCATTAATTAGGTTGCTTGCATATGATTTTTGTTTTAATGTTCTCTTTAAATTGAGTTGAAGAGTCTCATCAAGAGAATTTTTTTAAACTATTCATGACCCAGTATCCCCTTAACTTGCTTTTTTTTAATAGAAAGTGCTGGAGGAACTCATCAGATCTGGCAGCATCTGTGGAGAGAAAGTCAGAGTGAATGTTTTGAGTCCAATATGACTCTTATTCAGAACTGCATTCCCTGTTCCAAAGAAGCGCCTTCTTAGACTCGATGTTTGCTCTGTTTCTGTCTCCACTGATGCTGGCAGACCTGTTGGGTTTTTCCAACATATTCTGTTTTAATTTCAGATATTTGCACATCTGCTTTATTTTGCTTTTATTTTATTATTTTTAAACTTCATTTATAGGTGCCTTAATTTGAAATGTGTTGGGTTGGAGCAGCTGACGGGCCTTGCTTTATCACTGTGCATCTTTCAGCACACTATTTTAGAACATAGAACAGTATAGCATAGTAAAGGCCCTTCAGCTCTAGTTGTTGTGCTGGCCTTTTATCCTACTCTAAGATCAGACAAACCTATATACCCTTCATTGTACTAACTTCCATCTGCCTATCCAAGAATTGTTTAAATGTCTTTAATGTATCTGACTCAACTACCACTGGTGGCAATGCATCCCACCCACCCACCACTCTCTGAGTAAAGATCCTAACTCTGACATCTCCTCTAAACCTTCCTCCAATTACCTTAAAATTATGTGTCCTCATGGTAGACATTTCTGCCATGTTTTGGGAGTTCTTTCACTTTTAGAAGAATGTGGAAGGTCAAGTTACTTCTGTTGCAGGGCATAGCAAGGTTTGAAATGGCAAATGAGAAGACTAGCTGAAGTCAGATTCAGAAATGCCAAACTTAGGTTTTAAATTTTGTTCACAGGAAAAGAAAGGATGAGGGAGAGGTGGGGTGGTCCAGAACTTTCAGACTTAGGAGGTAACTGAATATGAACAGTGGACAGTGCATGATATTGACAGTCAATCACCACAAGTAAAAAGGAAATTGAAGTCTTTTGCAATTTTGGCTGCAATGTTAGATTTGGGCTATATTTAACCAACAGGACCTGTTTTCAATATGAGACGAAAGATTGTCTGTTCTGATAATCATTATATTGAATGTGTTTATTCCATGGCGCTATGTTATAAAATACAACACATGCAGCTGTAATGAATGAATAATTGTGTGTACTATATTATTTACAACATATCAATGCCATTTTGGGTTTTTTTTGCCGACACTTGTAAAGGAAGTCATGATATCCAATAAGCAATGAGCCTTTAGTTTGCTGACCTTCACATCAAAATGAATAAGATAATTCAAGTTGTGATTTGATTTGAAGGGCAATAGAATATTTCTGTTGAATACTTTGTAATTACTGTTTCTGTTGAATCGTTCTCCTTTTACACTGCATTTCCAACAATCACTCAACAGACGTGGAATTATTAAACCCATTTTCAAATCTTTTGATTTGATTTCTTTTGGGAAAAACTGCACACAAAATATGACCTTTGCAGTCATTGCTTGACAACAGAATTGTACCATTGCTAAATCATTTGAAAAGTACCAGAGGCATTCCTTGAGCACAATTCTTTTGTGGTTTCATAATTCTAAATAGCTTCAATCTCTAGTGAATTTTAAATACATGAGAGTGATACAGAAACATGATTCAAAATTACTTTATTATGTGAGTTAAAAGGTACCAGATTACTTTCTGGCTTTAACTAGGTGAACACTATTAGCAAGTTTAAAGAGATGGAACTGTTTGGGGTAGTGGTTGACACATTAGTGGATCATTTGCAGATCTAACAGTGGTCTCAGAAATTGGTGCTCTGAAACATTGCACCTGAGAGAGATAGAATACGAATATATAGCATGATTCCTCATTTAACGGGATCTTAACTACTTCCATGTGCATTAATCCCCAAAAAGAAGCCAACATTCTTTGGCAGTTCAGTCCATGTGGGCACTTTATCCTGGCTGAGTCAACAATAGTGAGAAATGATGAAAAGTAGGAAATGATCTTTCAAAAATTGTGCAACCTACAAAGTTTTTTTTTGAAATGAAATTTTGTACTTTTCCTTATTTTGGTGACTATCCATTGCCCCAGTTTTCCAATGCCCTGAAACTTGTTAAAAACAATGACTGCAGATGCTGGAAACCAGATTCTGGATTAGTGGTGCTGGAAGAGCACAGCAGCTCAGGCAGCATCCAGCAGAGATGGGAGGTGCCATCAGAAACCTGTGGAATCAGGAACGGACTCGAACGGAATTTTCCAGAATTGAAGATTCCACTAGACAATTTCTCTAATTCTGGAACCCTCCAAATGCTTTGATTTTAAATTGGGTGATTTCAAGGGTTCCAATGAAATCAAGTTAGTAGGTACTTAGGAAAGTTTATTCTATTAATTCCAACGTCTAAGCCCTGAGCCACTATTCTATACTTCTAACAAACCCCCAACCACGCCTCCCTCCAGAACCTTTTCAGCCAGTCAAGAGATCAACCCAGCAAATCTGCTTTATATCTGAGACCAAGTATAACTGCTCCAATCCAACACCCAGTGTACTTGGCCCTGACACCCAGTGTACCCATTCCAGACCCAGATCGGACATCCAGTGTAACTGCTTCAACCTAATACAACGTCTAACTGTACAGACCCAATCCCTACTTCCTCCATTTCAGACCTGACCCCATCAACATTCTTCCACTCCACACCCATGCCCCCTTCCTCCAAGAGCAAACACTTTTCCCAAACCTGTCTCCATACCAGAATCCCCTTCCTTTCTGCTACCCTAGTTACTCTACTTGTTACCCCATGCTCTCCACTCCGATCTAACATGCCCTCATATCTCTTCCTTAGGTCTGCTGACCCTTTCCCCTTCGATGCACCCAACTGCCCATGCTCTAGCATCAAGCCTCCTTCACTCAGCACTGGACATGCTACCCCCACAGTGGATTTATACCCCTGTGAGACAGCAATATGACGTATCTTCCTCTGGTTCTGCACTGTAGAATTATTTGTTGAAATGGAAGTATGGCTCCACGTTTCTCTGGGTGCCCTGATCAGAAATGCAGAGCTCCTTCCTTTCAATAAGAAGGTAGAGGCAGATGGGCAATCCACTTCTCAGAAAAAAAAATGATGTATTGTTGTATAATCATTGACAATGGCAAATTAAATGGCTTATTTTTGGTTAGTGACGTAACCATGCAAGATAATAGGGAGCATAACATCCATTATGGATAAGTTATAAAAATGTATGAAAAAGAGACACTAAGAGCATTTAATGTGTTGATGAGGTGGACCCAGCTTGCTTTTGTTTGTCTTATTCGAGAGTGTATTGCTGGGAAAGCATAGCAGGTCAGGCAGCACCTGAGGAGCAGGAGAATCAATGTTTCAGGCATAAGCCCTTCATCAGGAATGAGGCTTGTCAGACCCCTCCCATTTATCTCTCAGCCGCGGCCCACAAGCCTCATTCCTGATGAAGGGCTTATGCCCGAAACATCGATTCTTCTGCTCCTCGGATGTTGCCTGACCTGTTGTTCTTTCCCAGCAACACATTCTTGGCTTTGATCTCCAGCATCTGCGGTCTTCACTTTCTCCTTTGTTTATCCTATTGAATCTTTAGAGAGGTGACAATTAAAGCAGAATCAGGAGTGTATTAGGATTTTAGCAATATGGGACGAAAGAGCTTCGAGCCTTCACTATCACAAAGGACAATATATTTGACAAACTAATGGGAATAAATGCAGTTCAATCATCAGGACTTGATGCTTGCATCCATGGGTTTTAAAGGGCATGCTTCAGTAGAGGCATTAATGGGAAACAGTACAGAGATCATTGAATTGCAGGAAAGTTCCAGTAGTTTGGAAAACTGCTAATGTGTTGTTGCTGTTCAAGAAGAGAACCAGATAGAAAACAGGAGATTCTTGTCTTATCAACCTCATATCTATTGTTGAGTTCATGATTAAGGAAGAAATAGAACATTTAAATGAATGGGTACAGTGTAATGTATCCACATTTTCTGATGAGAAGTGGGTGGGTGGATACATTGTGCTGAGGGCATGAGGAATCTGCAAGGAAATACAGATAGGTTGAATGCTTGGGCAAAACTGGACACATGCAGTTTAATGTCAAGATTGAAGTGGTGCTGGAAAAGGACAGCAGGTCAGGCAGATCCGAGGACTAGGTAAATTGACATTTCAGGCAAAAACCCTTCATCAGGAACCCTTCATCAATTTACCTGCTCCTCGGATGCTGCCTGACCTGCTGTGCTTCGCCAGCACTAATGTTGACTCTGATCGTCAGCATCTGCAGTACTCACGTTCGCCTTCATGCACATTAATGTAGGAAAGCATAAGGCCATGCACTTTGCTTGGAAGAATCAAAGGGAGATTATTATTTAAATGGCGAAAAAAACTTCAAAAAATGTGCAGCACACATATCTGGGTATTCCTGTGCACAAGATACAGTACTTGCAGCATGCAATTCAGAAGGCAAATAGACTTTCAGTCTTTATTGTGAGGACGTTGATTTTTAAAAATAGGGATATTTTATTTCAGCTGTGCAGGGTGTTGGGAAGGCAATTCTGCAGAACTGTGTACAGTTTTGTTCCATGCATTTAACAATGGATGTACTGGTATTGGAGGTAATTCAAAAGAAAGTTGTTAGACCGATTCCTGTGTTGAAGGATAGGCTTCTAAAGAATGACTCAACAGATTAGGCCTTTATTCGTTAGAGTTTGGAAAAGTAAGGGGTGATCTTTTCGAAGTTTACAAGGTTCTGAGAAAGCTTGACAGCATAGCTGTGAAGAATATGTTTTCCATTAGTATAGGAATATTGAACCAGGGATCATAGGAATAAGGAGGAAATCATTTAAAACTGAGATGGAAAATATTTTTTCTCCCAGAGGGTAGTAAATATTTGGACTTCTGTACCTCAGAGTTGCAGAGGTTAGATCAATGAAATAACTTAAAAAGGGAGAAAGTTTTTTTTGAATTATTGAAGAGTTGAGGGCCATGATGAGCTGGTATGAAAGAGGATTTGAGGCCTGGAACAGATCAGTCATGATCTTGTTGAATTGTAAGCAGGTTTGAGGATCTTGAGGCCAACCCCTACTCATGTTTCTGATGTTCCTGCATAAAATTTCAGAAGACTTTTGAGAAGGTTCTAAATGAGAGGTTGTTAACAAAACCAAGCATGAATGGAATTCTATGTATATTTTTGCCTTGCATTGGAAATTATTTCAGAAGCAGCAGGGCAGAGAGTGGGATACTGTGGTACAATGCGATGGCTATTTCTAAAGTTTCTGTTTGTTTGAGTCTCAACTTTTCATCATATTCAGTTATGACATGGACTAAGGAATGAAGAACCATATATTCAAATTTCTCCCCTTCATTGGAGTGATACAATGAAGAATGCATGATTGCTTTGTAGAACACCTTTATTGTATCTATAAAAATGACTCCAAGCTTTCAGTTGCCTGCCACTTCAACACAGCACTGTGTTCCCATGCCAATAATTCTGTCTCAGGCTTGTTGTGATGCTCCAGCCAAGCTCAGTGCAAGCTGGAGGAACAATATCTCATCTTCCACCTGGGTGCCCTACAGCTTTCAGGACTAAACATTGCATTTAATGATTTCGAGTGTGAACACCATGCTCCATGTTCGTTTGTCCTGTTCTGTGTGGTTGTCCACTCTCCAAACTTATCATCAGCAATCCATTTTATCAGAACTTTGCTCTCTCTCTCTCTCACACACAGTCTCTGTTTCTCGTACACTCTGTCTCTCGCATACACACTGTCACACACTCACATCTGTGTGTGTGACACACACACACACACACACACACACACACACACACACACACACACACACACACACACACACACACACACACAATCACACAAATACCACTATTTCCCCCCAAACCACCTTTGACGCCCATATTCTGTTTGGTATGAAGCTATTAGTGACAGGACGTAGTACAGATGGGAGAAATAAGTTCGAAAGATTCAGTAAATGTGTAAGACTATAGTAAATAGAGTTTAATTTGAGAGAATCTCCTGTGGGCACACAATAGATGTCATTGTCTAACTGGTAAGAAACAAAAAAAGAACGATAGAAGAGCAGGGATGAGGGATTCCAAACACAAAAACATACATGCGTCAAGACAGTAAAGCTTTTATAAAAAGAAATATTTGCATTTTCTAGCACTTTTCACAATCACCAGACATCTCACAGTAGTTTAAGACTGGTTTGGAGTTTTGGATTTGTAATCACTGTTGTAATGCAGAAGTTGTGGTATTTGGACACAAATTGTACCTTAGATTAAAATCTGGAAATGGCATCTCTGAAAAGTCATCTACAGGGCCTCCACTTTCCTGATTTCAAAAGGGAAAGGGCAGAAGCATGGGCAGAACTTCCATTGAGGCAAATTCCTGGTCAAACCTATGACCAACCTCAAATAACGAAAGCTTTGCTTGTTTTGATGGCCGTGTTATTTTCACAGTTGCCCATATACTACAGGTCTACTTTTGCTGTGTTCCAGTAAAATCGCCAAGGGGAGGAAAGGCCAGAAGTGTACTGACTTAAAAAGAAGTTGCTGTACAGACATGTGGAAATTGCAGAAGAGTAGAGTTCTAGGAAAGGTAACTGAACTTGGGTCCCTCTATGTCACAAATGAATATCACTATCTGTTTCCTGACAAGGGTGCAGCACTCCAAAAACTGGTACTTCTAAAGAAACCTGTTAGACTATAACCTGGTGTTGTGTGACTTTTAACAATTTCCAAACGGACACACTTAATAATGTGAGAATGCAGGATGGACTGTTTTTGAGTCTCAATATGTAGATCTTTCTGTGATACCTTGAATCAACTTTTAATATTCCTTATTTTGCATGTTGGTGGTCAATATATCAACAAATTTAGTTCAGAGTTCAGAAGAAACAAATTTGTGTCAACATATTAGTGTTTGTGTTTTGCTGAAACTTTATTCACTCCCATCAGCAGAATGAGGTTTAACGTGGAGTGAGTTTCCAATGGAACAGCCCCCAATGAGTTAACATCCTCCTCGACAGATACAGCTGGGAGCTGTGAAGAGTTTAACCAACTGGCCTTATTTCTGCTGGTCCAACTTTACACCCATTGTGAAAGAAAAAGATTACGTGTCATCCATCAGCAGGGATTGCCCATCCTTGGTTACCTGATAAGTCATGAAGAGCAATTTTTGGGATGATCCTGGAGAAGAATTGGAAGAGTAGCTGGGGCAGTAAAGCTATAGTTTATGTTGTCAGGACCCCACATAGCACTCCTCTTCCTCTATATCCCAGAAAGATAGTTTGTGTTCCCCTTCCACCCTACCAACCTTCGCATAAACCAAATTATCCGCTGACATTTCCATCACCTCCAACAGACCCCACCACCAGGAATATATTTCCCTCCCCACCCCTTTCCGCCTTCCACAAAGACCATTCCCTCCATGACTACCTGTTTAGGTCCACACCCCCCTACAACCCACCCTCCCATCCTGGCACTTTCCCCTGCCACCACAGGAACTGTAAAACCTGAGCCCACACCTCCTCCCTCACCTCTATTCAAGGCCCTAAAGGAGCCTTCCACATCCATCAAAGTTTTACTTGCACATCCACTAATATCATTTATTGTATCCGTTGCTCCCGATGCGGTCTCCTCTACATTGGGGAGACTGGGCGCCTCCTAGCAGAGCGCTTTAGGGAACATCTCCGGGACACCCGCACCAATCAACCACACGACCCCGTGGCCCAACATTTCAACTCCCCCTCCCACACTGCCAAGGACTTGGAGGTGCTGGGCCTCCTTCAACGCCGCTCCCTCACACCAGACGCCTGGAGGAAAAACGCCTCATCTTCCACCTCGGAACACTTCAACCCCAGGGCATCAATGTGGACTTCAACAGTTTCCTCATTTCCCCTTCCCCCACCTCATCCTAGTTCCAAACTTCCAGCTCAGCACTGTCCCCATGACTTGTCCAGACTTGTCCTACCTGCCTATCTTCTTTTCCACCTATCCACTCCACCCTCTCCTCCCTGACCTATCACCTTCATCCCCTCCCCCACTCACCCATTGTACTCTATGCTACTTTCTCCCCACCCCCACCCTCCTCTAACTTATCTCTCCATGCTTCAGACTCACTGCCTTTATTCCTGATGAAGGGCTTTTGCCCGAAACGTCGATTTCGAAGCTCCTTGGATGCTGCCTGAACTGCTGTGCTCTTCCAGCACCACTAATCCAGAATCTGGTTTCCAGCATCTGCAGTCATTGTTTTTACCATGTTGCCTTTAACTGCCTTGTTTCTTTGTTTTTCTTCCAAAATTAAGGTAGATTCCTTTACCTCATGCTTAAGATACAATACATCAGCTGAAGTAGATTGTGGCCAGTGGTGGTTACTTGATGTTAATTGTTTATCATAGGCATATAGACTGTATCACACATTGAAGGGAAATGTAGCACCACATGCAGCCATTTCTCCAAAGATCATTAAACCACAGGGGAGAAATTTGCTTGTGTGGTGCTATTTCTAATGATGCTATACAGACTTGCACCCATATCATTGATTATCTCTGGGGAATTAACTTAACTCGGGACAGGCAGCAGAGGAAAGTGGCCGAGCAGAGGCTGATAGCTAAGTTCGGTACCCATAGGGAGGGCCTCAACCGGGACCTTGGGTTCATGTCACATTACAGGTGATCACCATTGCACCACACACACACACACACACACTCTCACATACACAGGTACACACAGATGCGCACACAGACACCCACACACACCCTTATAGACACACACACTCCCACGTGCACCCCCTCACAGACTTAAGACACTCTGCACTCTCGACACACACACACACTTTCTTACACTCACAACCCCCACCCCAGACAGACAGACAGACACACACAGATAGACAAAGACCCACATGCACACATATATTTTGTGGGGTGAATTTGTACTTGCAAAGTTACATTGCACTTTGCTCAAAAACTGCATGCATTCATATAGAACTCTGAGCTCAAAAACTGCATGAATTTATGTAAAACTCTGTTACCTCACTTTTTAGATTAGAATCAATCTAAACATCAGGTCATAGACAGAGAACACAGGGGGCTAACACTAAACGGACTTGTCCTACCTGCCTATCTCCTTTTCCACCTATCCACTCCACCCTCTCCTCCCTGACCTATCACCTGCATCCCCTCCCCCACTCACCCATTGTACTCTATGCTACTTTCTCCCCACCCCCACCCTCCTCTAGCTTATCTCTCCACGCTTCAGGCTCACTGCCTTTATTCCTGATGAAGGGCTTTTGCCCGAAACGTCGATTTCGAAGCTTCTTGGATGCTGCCTGAACTGCTGTGCTTTTCCAGCACCACTAATCCAGAGCCTTCAACAAATTGTCTAGCTATCACCATTGTTAACAGCTAACCCGAGTATGCAACTTTTAAAAAAAGGTTTTGTGAATTACACATGAAAGAAATGAAACTATCACTGTATTCTAACAGCTGAAAGGTTTAATACACAATCAACTTTTCAATGTATAATTTCAGTTACATCACACTGCAAATTTTTGCTATAAATTCTGTGTTACGCTCGAGCCCTCCGCTATCACCTAATGAAGGAACGTCGCTCCGAAAGCTAGTGTGCTTCCAATTAAACCTGTTGGACTATAACCTGATGTTGTGTGATTTTTAACTTTGTAACTCTACCAGTGGTGCTATATGAATGGATTTTCCCCTCAAAGATCCATGGAGCACAATAGGAAGCCTTTCAGCCTGACCTGCCTACTTTGCTTTTGGAAGAACAATGCAATTAGTCTCGCACACCTGCCATTTCTTCAAAGTCCTGCAATTTACCTTACACTCTGGGGCATGATTGTGGAAAATGGAGAATACTTTCCAAATTACCATTTTTCTGAACAAATATTGTGTTTTAACCAAAATGGAAGCTAGTGAATATAATTAAAACAAATAAACAAGCTGTGTTTTCAAAAGTTTGTATTAATACATATGTAACTATGCACACAATTTAAAGTTGTTCATTTAAATCTTTTGATTAGCTTTCTTTAGAATGTGATCATTTCAAAAATATTTTTAAGCATCTCCAAGATAAGTAGGATATGACTTGGCCAATCCAACCCAGTCTTACAACTGTATTTGCTTTTCAAGTTAGCGAGCAAAGATAAAAGGCATCTGCGATAGCTTATTGGTAAGGGCCCATTACAGAATTGAGTCAATTAGATTTCCCAAGTTTAATTGGCAGTGCATACAAATGTAGCTGCTTTCAACTGATCAGAATACTCTAGGTAATGGAATGGAAACAGCTGATTATTATCAGGTAGCTGCTGTTGGAAACTTTGTTTTGTGGTAACTGGGGAGATCCAAACTCGGCTCAGCTGTGACGTCCTTCATGCCTGGATGGCCTATGAACATTCAATATTTACATAGGAAGCATGGCTGCTTGAACTAGGAGTATTAACAATGCTTGAAGCCAGCAAAAATTAGTGCCTTCAAAACGGCTGGTGAGGTAATTAGAGGAAACAAACAAAAATAGAATTTCGAGCTTTAAAACAAAAGTGACTTATCTCTTAGAAGGTGACAAAATAATAAGTGTGCTTCTTTCCTTCTCTTCCAGTCACAACGAAGGGTCACGTTCCACCTTCCTGATGGCTCTCAGGAAAGTTGCAGCGATAGTGGCTTGGGTGACCATGAACCCAACAGCAGTGCCAGCACATCACACCCTCTGCCCCTTGGCTTCCCACAGGAGGAATACTATGAG
Organism: Chiloscyllium plagiosum; assembly: GCF_037043375.1. Lineage (NCBI taxonomy): Eukaryota > Metazoa > Chordata > Chondrichthyes > Orectolobiformes > Hemiscylliidae > Chiloscyllium > Chiloscyllium plagiosum. Next base: position 63,333,913 of record NW_028270149.1, read on the forward strand.
CAAACATCCCCTAGCAGGACTGAAGGTGATGGCAACTCAGACCCCGAATCCAGTAAGTGATTTCCTGTGTTTGAGGCAAATTACCTGAAGTAATTATATGCCCTAATTGAACAGTATTAGAAGTAGCTCTGACCCACATAGCTAACTGCACAGATACAGAACTACTGAATAATTTGTTAAAGGAGTTGACAATATGACAACAGTAGAATAGGCTGGTAATTTGAAATAATTTGTTACAGGAGTATGATGGTTATAGATACGTTTTAATTAATCATGAATAGTAGTTAGCAATTGTCTGCAGACACTTACAGGTCTGAAAAATATGCAACAGGGGCTGACTGACCTATATTTCAATTTGCACCACTATTTTAGAATCATAGAGTTATGAAACACAGCTGGAAACTAGAGTCCCCTTGTGTCTATACTAGCTATTTAAAAAGTTACCCAGTCAATTTGACTGCCCTTGCTCTTTGCCGGGTCTCTGAAAATTTGTTATTTTTGTCTTTTTTTAAAATCAACCTGCAGCATTGAATTGAATATAGTTTTATTAACCCTCTCACACTTCCCATATATTTGTGTCTGTGGCAACCTAAATAATAGCCTACCTATAGAACAAACTTTCCGCAGTCTTCACGTTAGAGTTTTAACATTACAAAGTTAGTTTGTCATCCACAGCTATATTTCCCACTTCTTTATTCCGCTCTTTCTCATTCTGGCCAGTACAGGTAGTTCTTCTATAACATGATGGTTGTGTTCTTGTATAGAAAAATTGCGCTTTGGAAATAACGCTTAAAGTGTTGGTGATGTAATTGCATTACAGCGAACACACGTTTTAAAAGTTGTTGTTTTAGGAACAACATCCCCAAATTGTCAATTGTGTTACAGCGAATTTGCGTTCATGAAATGTACGTTATAGCACAATGACCTGCATAGATACATTGCCCTTCTTCCACACTGCTGAGATATGTAAGTGACATCTCCTGATTACAATCTTCCCTCTGCTGATTTTCCATCTCTTCCTGTTTCTACCTTGCCTCTCGTTTTCACTGAACAGTAGGAATTTGAACTGAATCGGAGAGGAGGAAGCATAACTTTTTAAATAACATGACCCTGGAGGCCAAGTGTGGTTGTAACAGCATCTCTTTTAGGGAAATTGATATGACAAGTAGTAGGAAAGGACCTATGTGTATGGAATCCTTTTATCCCAACACATCCACCCTTTTTACTTTTATCTAATCCAAAGGGAAAACTATTTCCTTGTACCCAAACAGCACACATTAACTATACTTATATTGGTTTCTCCTTGTTCACCATTATTAAATGATTTGAAATTACTGATATGAAGTTAATGCAAATTCCAAAATCGATAGCTTCAAGATAGTTGCTGTCAAATCAATAATGAACCAGTCAGTTAAATGAGAAAATAATTTAATGTGAAACTGCATAAGGAAATAAAGGGCCACTTTCATGACTGAATTGTAATTATTTTATTTTTTGCAAGTGGGAGAGAATTTTCTCAGGAAATGTTCCCAGAATTTTATACAACAGTAGAGTTGAAGCTCAATATGTATTGATAATACACAATTTGGTGCTGAGTCCTCCCTGATCAGGGCAATCTCAAGCTTGAGCACTGGGCTCTGCTGAATTTAATTGATTTGTTCCAAGGTAGCAGTGAGTGTACTACAGGCTTCAGTATCTTGAGGCTACTGGAGGGAGAAACAAGCTAGGTTTCCTGCTTCTCTTAATCACTGTACAACGGCTCGATGGAGAAGTGATTGTTTGTGTGAATGTGAAGGAAATGAAATTCCTGTCTTCACAAATATATGAAAATAATCTTTTATCATGCAAGTTGGCAAAGGCAACAATTTCCTTTCCCAGATGAGATCAGAATTAGGATTTCTTTATTTCCTCAACATTTACTGTCCAGATTCACACATGAGAACCAGCCTCGGAGGCGAAATCATGTAGTTGTGTAATCCTTGTATAAATGTCACTGTCAATTCACAAAGAATAGAGGTGAAATGGCCAGAAAACTGGAGAAAAAAAGAGTGTTGCCACGGATAACACACTCTTGTTTAAAGTACGTGATGCTGATCATTTGTCTGTGGCAGACAACTGATCCTTAGCTTCTCCACTGTTTGATTTTATTTTCTATAATAATATGGGAAGTTCTTTATAACATCTATCTCATTCTAACATCCATGATCTTTAATCAAAGCACTGTATGTGTTGTATAGGAGGACAGGACCTTTAAACAAACTTGCTTTCCACTGTGACCAGACTTCCACCTATTTGTGAATGAAAACTCCACAGTATCACTGGATGTCATGAACCCTTTCATGATCACTGACCACTTCACCAGTTTCTGCCCTTGAATGTCTATGATCTCATGCCACCTCACAATCTCCAAACAGCAGGAAACCCAGAACAAACCTTTTATTAGCTGGCACCTGTGGGACCAGGTGTGTGCTGGTTGATCAAATCTTTCAGATAATCATGAGGTACGCATAACTGTAGTAAATCCTGACCAAGTAAAGCTTCAAGACCACAACCCCCCTCAAAAAATATAAATGTATAAACATCAACACACCTCATAAAATCGATATAAAAACACACAGTAAATAATAGAAATGTAATTCAGGAGATATACACATCACTGTTATCCATTATTTACAACTTAAATACTCAGACATCACAGCAGATCATGATATTTGAGATAAATAATTTTTCCTGGTTAACAAGGTGCCAGTTAAAACAATGTTTGCTGTACCTGGTCCAAATTGGCAATCAGTGCTAGGGTGTTACTGCCTGACAGGGAACCAAGCCTTTCCATTGGGAGATTCCTGGGTGGAAAACTTGTTTTGATGAAAAAAACATACACTCACAGTCATCCATCACAGAAGAGGCCCTTCAGACCATCGAGTCTGGGCCTACCTATCTATTCTCATTCAATGGATTGAAAACACCACACCGTTCATTGGTCTAGGGGACCTCACTAATGCAGGCATATTTGTGAAATCGTAACCAGTAAGTATCCAGCTAAAATATCCAGTACCAAGGAAGGGGCTACCCTGCCAAAAGTCCAACAAGAACATTCCTGATCATGCTGTATAAAATGCATGTCCTCAGATATTTGCATATATCAGGGTTTAGGGAATCTGCATTGATGGGAAAAAATCAAATTATCTCTCGTTGTGCCAATATTGCATGATAACAGTACAAATCCACCACATACAAGAAGTTAGCTCACCACATCTTCTTGAGGGAAATTAGGGATAGATGATGAACGCCATGTGAAAAGTTATCAATTTTAATAAAAACACTCACTGAGCAACAGAAGGTAAAACAACAGAGGAAGTTTCTGTTTTGACTACGATGCCCATGTTGTCTCTTTTTTCGTACAATGCAAGAATAATCCCACCAGCCTGTTTACTTCCTATACCCCTATGTGGTTACATCAAACATTTACTAAAAAAAAATTAGATTTACATTTTCTTTCCCTACTCAGAAATTACACACTGCAAGCCATTTAACATTAAAACCATTCTGTGTGTGTTTCCATGAAGTGAAAAGTAAAAAGGGTCTAACTTTTTTTTGAGAGCTACTGTTAAGATTTCCAAATGGCAACTTTTTGATTTTTAGGGGTTAGTTTTTGGTTTACAGGAGCTCACTTTTCAGTCTCATTAAGACCATAAGACATAGGAGTAGAAGTAAGGCCATTCAACCCATTGAGTCCACTCCGCCATTTAATCATGACTGATAGGCGTTTCAACTCCACTTACGAGCACTCTCCCCATAGCCCTTAATTCCTCGCAAGATTAAGAATTTATCAATCTCTGCCTTGAAGACATTTAATGTCCCAGCCTCCACTGCGCTCCTTAGCAGTGAATTCCACAGGCCCACCACTTTTCTGGCTGAAGAAATGTCTCATTTCCATTCTATATTGACCCCCTCTAATTCTAAGGCTGTGCCCACGGGTCCTAGTCTCCCCGTCTAATGGAAACAACTTCCCAACATCCACCCTTTCTAAGCCATGCACTAAATTGTAAGTTTCTATTAGATCTCCCTCAACCTTTTAAACTCTAATGAATACAATTGCAGGATCCTCAGCTGTTCATTGTATGTTAGGCCTACCATTCCAGGGATCATCCGTGTGAATCTCCACTGGACATGCTCCAATACCAGTATGTCCTTCCTGAGGTGTGGGGCCCAAAATTGGACACAGTATTCCACATAGAGCTGAACTAGAGCTTTAGAAAGTCTCAGAAGCACATTGCTGCTTTTATATTCCAACACTCTTGAGATAAATGACAGCATTACATTCGCTTTCCTAATTACAGACTCAACTACAAGTTAACCTTTAGAGAATCCTGAACTAGCACTCCCAGATCCCTTTGTAATTTGGCTTTATGAATTTTCTCACCGTTTAGAAAATAGTCCATGCCTGTATTCTTTTTTCCAAAGTGCAAGACCGAGCATTTGCTCACGTTGAATTTCATCAGCTATTTCCTGGATCACTCTCCTAAACTGTCTAAATCTTTCTCCAGCCTCCCCACCTTCTCAATACCACCTGCCTGTCTACCTAACTTCATATCATGGGCAAACATCACCAGAATGCCCAGTCCCTTCATCCAGATCATTAATATGCAAAGTGAACAGCTGCAGCCCCATCACTGAACCCTGAGGGACACACCTGTCACTAGCTGCCATTCCAATAAAGAACATTTTATCTCAACTTTCTATGTTCTGTCAGACAGACAATCCTCAATCCATGCCAGTAGCTCAGCTCGAACACCATGGGCCCTCACTTTACTCAACAGCCTCCTGTGAGGCACCTTATCAAAGGCCCTTTTGAAGTTGAGATAGATAGCATCCACTGGGTGTCCCTGGTCTAACGTACTTGTTACCTCTTCAAAGAATTCTAACAGGTTTGTCAGGCACAACCTTCCCTTACTAAATCCATGCTGACTTGTTCTAATCCAATCCTGCACTTTCAAGAATTTAGAAATCTCATCCTTAACTATGGATTCTAGAACTTTACCAACAACCGAGGTTAGGCTAATCGGCCTACAATTTTCCATCTTTTGCCTTGATCCTTTCTTGAACAATGGGGTTATAACAATGATTTTCCAATCATCTAGGACTTTCCCTGACTCCAGTGATTTTTGAAAGATCACAACCAACACCTCCGTTATTTCCTCAGCCACCTCCCTCAGAACTCTACGATGTTGTCCACTGGGGCCAGGAGATTTATCAATTTTTAGACCTTTTAGCTTTTCTCTTTTGTAATGGCTACCATACTCAACTCTGCCCCCTGACTCTCCTTAATTGTTGGGATATTACTCATGTCTTCCACTGTGATGACCGATGCAAAGTATTAATTAAGTTCTTAAGCTATTTCCTCATCTCCCAGCACTAGCCTTCTAGCATCAGTTTGGAGCAGCCTAATGTCTACTTTTGCCTCTCGTTTGTTTCTTATGTATTCAAAGAAACTTTTACTATCATTTATAATATTACTGACCAGCCTACCTTCATATTTTATCCTCCCTTTCCTTATTGCTCTCTTTGTTATCCTCAGTTTGTTTTTGTAGCCTTCCCAATCTTCTGATTTCCTAATGCCCTTAGCCACTTTATAGGCTCTCTCTTTCTCTTTGAGACATTTCCTGACTTCGTTTGTCAGCCATGGCTGTCTAATTCCACCACCCCCACCCCCCTGGATAATCTTTCTTTTCTTTGGGATAAACTTCTGTCCTGTGTCCTCAATTACACCCAGAAACTCTTGCCATTGTTGCACTACTGTCTTCTCTGCTAGGCTCTGCTTCAGTTGATGTTCACCAGTTCCTCTTTCATGCCCCTGTAATTACCTTTATTTTAACTGTAACACCATTACATCTGATTTGCCTTCTCTCTTTCAAACTGCAGACTGAACTCTACCATATTATGATCACTGCCTCCTAAGTGTTCCCTGACTTTAAGATCTTTTGTAAAGTCTAGCTCATTACATAGCACTAAGTCCAGAATGGCCTGCTCCCTTGTGGGCTCCATCCACAAGCTGTTCCAAAATGCCACCCTGTAAGTTTTGCATGAATTCCCTTTCTTTAGATCCACTGGCAACATTATTCATCCAGTTCACCTGCATATTGAAGTCCCCCATGATCACCGTGACCTTGCCTTTCTGAGATGCCCTATCTATTTCCCAGTACATTTTGCGCCCCTGGTCCTGACCACTGTTGGGAGATCTGTACATAAGACCCATTGTGTTTTTTTTTACTTTGTGGTTCCTCACCTCCACCACACAGATTCCACATCATCTGACCCTCTGTCATTCAGTGCCATAGATTTAATTCCATTCTTAACTAACAAGGCAACCCTGCCCCCCTCTGCCCACCTCCCTGTCTTTTTGATAAGTTGTATACATCGACTTGAATAGCAATCACTTGCCTTCCCAACAGATTCCCTCTCCTGACCTCACTTCCACCCAGCTCCTGCCACTCTCTGCTGTAAAAAAAAAGGAGAGCAGCAGGAGTTGCCTCCTTCATGAGATGATGCAGTCACTTAGTAACAATACCTTTTTGTATTTGTGTTGGGAATTGAACATACTGGAAACAGTACTAGGAGAATTTGTGCTTATCCCCAATAACCATCACTACTCCGTTTAACTTAAAGCCACAGCACAGAAAACAATGCATTGATCTCCTAACACAAGAAAGCAGACATACATTAGCAACAAAGGCATCTTTAAACAACAACATTGACAAACAAATACATAAGTGACACAAAAAATGCTTTCAACATACTGGCTAGTTTGCAGCAAGATTTTTGTATGCTTGTCTACAAAACCTCCACTAAACCTCAAGTAATTGTATGTATGTTTTGGAGGTGCTGGTGTTGGACTGGGGTATATAAAGTTAAAAATCACACAGCACCAGGTTATAGTCCAACAGGTTTAATTGGAAGCACACTAGCTTTCTGATGAAGGAGCAGCGCTCCGAAAGCTAGTTGTATGTAAGCAGCTTTGAGACGTGAATGCATACAAATGCAAATATTTACAAAACAGAACAATTTAATATTAAATTATACAATTGATGCACTGTTCTTCATGTTGTATCCATTACATTTTTCTCCCAATAAGTAGTCCCTGAGCTTCTGCAATTTTAAGCATGAGACTTTGCATTAATTCGCACAGATCTTGTTACCTCAGTTTTCCTGTTTCCAGTTGGCTGACTTTTCTTCTGAAATTTTAAAAATCTTTTTCTATCCTTTGCAGCAGGCTCTCATTCGTCACACCTTTTCCATCTGCAAATCCCTTCTACTCTTAGTGGATTCTCTGTCACTTCTCAGCTCCTGTCCCCTCCCAACTGAAATTTTCAGACTGCACTCTTGTTTCCAGTCTCTCTGTCCCCTTTGCAGTCCTTCTGTCTCCTTTGCAGCTCCTCTCCATCCTACATCAGATCCCCATCAGTTCCCAAGCAGCATCCCTTAGCCTGATTGCATGGGTCTCCGGCCCCAGCCTCACGCTTTGCATCTTAGTCCCACTGACCTGGGTCCTTAGCCTGGCAGTCTTACTTCTCTTCACACCCACCATTCCCTGGCCTTGCCAACTGCTACCATTAAACCCACTGCACCAATGGCAGACTGCTTCTTTCCCATATTTGCTGCTCATGATAAGCTCATGATGAGATATTGGCAACAGGTGTGAGAGAGAACCAGCCTGGGATTGGTGGAGAAGCTTCCTACCATTTCTTTCCATTCTCGTCATGGGGAGGGGGGGTGACTTTTCTCCAGTCACCCCATGAATGAGTTGTTCATTCATTTTGGCAGTGTAATGCCATTCTGCTCCCTGTGTATTTTGAATGTTACAATGAATTCTAGTTCAAGTAATTCAAATAATGTTTAGACATGAAACAAATAGTAAGTACTTCAAAGCAAAATACTTTAGATGTTAGAAAATGTTGGAACAACCCAACAGATTAGACAAGCACTGGCAGGAGCACATGTGAAATGTCATCAAGCATAAACAGCTATTTAATTGCACTCTCTGGAAACTCTGCCTGACCATTTAATATTTCCAGTATTTTCAATTTGTTTTGAAAATTGCGATTTCAAGGAACCTTTTCCTCTGGCATCGGAAAACTTTCTCTGCGGTTATGTAGGCCAGTTCCAAACTGGAATGGGCTTAAAAATATGTTTGGCCAAAATTTTGAAGATTGTGTTTGGTAACAAGTCCAAAACCTAGTAATATTGCCACTTTGGTTGTTTCATTTGGAAGAAATATCTTTGATTTCTATAGTCCCAGTCAGACTCTAGTGTGTCGGAATCAATTCAATACTTTTTAAAAGTGTCAGCATTGTTGCAATCTGGAGAAACATGGCAGCCAATTCACACATGGCAGAGGCTCTAGATAATCTGTTTCTTTGCTGAAGTTTGCTGAAAGCAAAATAAATGTTCATTAAGCCATTTAACTAATTTCTGATGTCAATTTACTGTTGAAATGTGAGAAATTCTACAGCAAGATTGGCCCTACCAATTTCTCATCACCCCATGAAGCGCTTCACACTCGTGTTGTAACATGTTTGCTTTAACCCACGCCATCAGCAAGAATTGGTCACATTTACAAAACACATTTCATTCCAACAGCAGAGAGAGACAGGGACGCAATCTTCTGGTTGGGAATTCAGTAACGTTTTCTGATAACCCAGTAGTTCTATCTTGAAATTCCATTTATTCTTTTTTTCGCAATCGGTGTACCTTTGTTCCTTTTCCCTTCAATAGGGAAGGTGCAATCATCATCTGTTATGTGATTACTTTCAGTGCATTTGTGTGATTAGTTAACAGGAAATCTATTCTGAACAAGAATGGAGACCTCACTTGGGCATGCCTTGTATTTGAGTATTGGGCTGGTGGGGACAGGGGTGAGTTGAAGTGGCAATATTACTAGGTTTTGGACAAATTACATTTCAAAATAGAGGACACACTATTACATGTTATTATGGGGATTGCAGCTCTGATAAGTTAACCCTGCAGGTCATGCAAGCACAATAGCTATTATACAACTAGTAAAAGCACCTTACAACATTTGGCCATGTTTCCACATATTTCAGTTGTTCATTTTGACTGTATGAGCAGACTTCAGTCCTTTCACAAGGTCAGAATCATGGTCCTAGCAACAAGAGGTATATTAACTTGACCCCTTTATTAGAATAAAACATTGGGGTCTTTTCCAAAGGAAGTAATTCCAGAACACCCTGAAAGAGTAACCCCAATAAATTGAAGCTTATATCCGTATATGAAAGGCAGATTATGGCAAGCAAATTTAATGGCAGTCTTTGTAGATAGAAATGGGTTAGTCGAATATAATGTGATTCCTATTACATACAGTGATATCACAAGGTTCTCCACATAAGAGCGACTGCTAAAATTAAAACTCATGGGATCAGGGAGGAAGTTGTAAATTGGGTAATAAATTAGCTCAGTAATGAGAAATGGAATGCAGTCATTAATAATAGTATCTCTAATTTGACCAGTGAAGTCCCTCAGTAATAATTTCTGGAAACCCAGACGTGGATAGCATTTATTGGTAAACTCAAGTGTATAGTTTGCAGAAGATCAAGCTTTATAAATTATATCTAAATTGTATAAGAAGATTTTGAAAGCCAAGTGGAACAGACCAAGAAAGGACTAAATAGAATAATATTTTGACTAACTGCAATGTTTTTCTTTATTTCTGGGAACACACAGAAGTGTTAAACTGAATTACACTCTCAACTTCTTCACAACATTGTAAGATTTTTTTACAATTGTTGATTGTTTTGCTTAATTTTCTAATCATGACCACTGTTCTCTGGTGAAAGACTTCCTTCGATTCAGACTAAAAGAGTTTGAGAAAGGTACCATGAATATTCTTATACCCTTCCACACAGGAATGAGGGAAAGAAGACCTCAACAAATTATTTAGGGAAAAATGATGGAGGAGAGATATTGTGAATGTCCCTTTTCTAAAAAAGCTAAAATGTAAATGTGGCATAACATTTGGTGCAGACTGCTACTACTAATGATTAGGAGCTCAGCAAAACACTCAATACAGCTGAATAAAGAACTATCATAAATTTAGAGTTGTTAGCTTTTTGAATAGATTTACACCTCAGGCATTGATGACTCAATTACAGGATTTAGAAAAGAGATACACAGGGAGCACGGTGTGAGAGCAAGAAATTTGGTCTAAACATGGTGATGACTGACAGCACCAGGTAGAAGAATGTATCATACTCTTTTTGACTATAATGGGCTTCACTGTAAATGTTTATTAAAACAAACAGAAAAGGCCTTCAGAACAATCTGTGCAGATTTCATACATATATTATTCAATACAGGATTTTATTGATCCCAAGTCTTTAAATATAATTAATTCAATATATTCAGCCCTTCAGTTATCAAACAAGTCTAGACTCTACTGTGGCCAGACCGAATAAGGAAATTCTGCAGTTTAACTCAATTACATTTGGTGTAAAATTTGAAACAGAGCCCCCTGTAAAAATTGACTCTCTTTTGAACATGTACAAACATGGAAAATACAAACATAGAAAATAGGAGCAGGAGTACATCACTAAGCACTTCAAGTCCTGCTTCACATTCAATATGATCATGGCTGATTTTCCAACTTAGTGCCCTGTTCCCACATTCTTCTTGTACCTTTTGATCTCATACAAACCATATTGGTACATGAGCTAATCTTAACCTAAGCTCAGGCAGTGATTATCACTGCTTTGTAAAGATCATGAGCCAGTTCTGCCTGTAGTGAATGGTCTCCAGTGAGAAAACGTGCCCATCATTCTGCAAAGGAGCTAAGAGATCACTTGGATCGTGCAACTCTACAATCATGCCTCAGAAAGCTAATGCTTATTATAAAATACCACAATGTTTTTCCTTTAATCTTCCTAAAATCTGCAAACATAAAGAAGTGTGAAAGTGAAGTGTGAGTTTGTATTTTTTTTTATTGTTAAAGGAAATGCAGCAACTAATATTCTTAAGGACAGTTAGTCATGAGCAATAAGCACTGGCCTTTCCAGCTGTGCTTATATTTTTACATCACTTTGTATTTTAGGCTTTCATGTGTGCTCCTTTTCCCATTCAATACAAATGAAGGAATTTTATTAATATCTAGAGTTTACAAGTTCAATAGCCTTTTTGGGTTTCTCTCAATGTTTTGAGTCTATTGATAAAGTTTTACTAATTCTCAATTTTGGATGGTGTGCAAGCATATCTGTATAATATTTCTCCATCCTCTATTGTATTTATTTCAAATGGGTTAATGTCTTCATCTGCTGATGATACCAACAATTAATCTCTCGGCAAACATAACAAGCATTTGATGGCAGAATTTGATGTAGTTCTCGATGGTTTCAATGTATTTCTTACCTAACCACAAATGGGCTTAGGAACTGTACTCAGCCCAATGAATTGCACCCTTCTTTGGGTTACTGATCCATTGAGTGATCTTGCAAGACCATTTATCAGATGACAGTAACCATTTAAATAATCTAACCTTGCAAAGTTCCTGTTGTGTTTATCCAACGTCAATTCAGTGCTAGCTTGTTGAAGAAATGCATAGCTGGTAATTAGCTCGCAAGTTTACTTAATTAATTGGTACTTCCCAGGCTATTCAAATTGATCTCCCATCCTTAATCTAATTAGGCTAGATACAGGTGGAGTGCACTGTACTCCGTTTGACCTGCAGACACAGCTAACCTGGACCAAGTGCCTTAAACTAGCTAGTCAGATTCATGTTTTCACTCTTAACACTTATAGTTAAACCGAAGTGACATTTATTAGATTAATCCAGCATAAAGCTGCCTTGTTTGAATTGAAATCACAAGCACTCGTGAATATAATGTGACCCTGAAGTTAATTGAGTCAAAATTCCATGCTGGATTGGAAATAATAAAAGATGCAGTTGGTGGAATAAATACAATCCTTTGAAATTCTGAGTTGAGCTGTTTGTACGGAAAAGCAAAATTATCTTTTTTGTCAAAGAAAATAATTCAAGAGATCGATGTTAAATTTACACTGTAACCAATTCTGTTAGATTGAGCGTGCTACAAAATAAGAACCATGAGCAATTATACACTACAGTTCAACTGTTAGTACATGCTCAATCAGAAGTCCGGGCTCAATCTGAAGGAAAATGCCATGTCTCACTTTGGATTTAACTTATTTTCAGTGTGAAAGTGTTGCTGAGAATTCTATGTATCAAGCTCACATTTTCTGCTTACCCTAAAGACCATTGTCATCTGTTCCATTAACAATGCGCATTTCTTCACTGAAAAAATTCTGTTCCCACAGATCTGCATCCAAATAAGTAATTTTATATCATTACATCTGTGAGGAAAATATGTGTCAAATTGGTTTGAAAGTCATTCTTCATTGTCTGAGTCCTCAAATAAAGTTTCCCCTGTCTAACAAGTTGAAAAGCCCCACTTTTAAGGGAATTAATTTGTTTATCTGAATCCAGTTTCCAATGACTGCAGTCTGTGGCACAAAGCTATTGCTCAGTGTTACTAGCTTGCAAGAAGTAAATTACTCTTCAGCAGTGATAGATATGTTGATCATTGACGAAGATTGAAATTCAACCTCTGTGCTACTTTTACATGCCACCAATCAGTGTTCATGTCCCACTATAAAATCTTGACAATAACTTGAGTTGTTGAGGGGAGAGAGGAGAATTCATCTTTGTCACATAGGTTCCTCTTCACAATTGATGCTATGCCACACAAAATTCTGATGGCTATTTAATGCAAATTAAAAGTTGCTTGAAGTAAACAGATAAATAGTCACATTTGCCACTAAAATAAATAAAAGATATTGAAAAAGGAAAATAGTACTAATACCGAAAATGTGAAATAAAAGCAGAAAGTTTTGGAAGTACTAAGTTAGTCAGGCAGAATTGTGGAGAGACCTGAGGTAACATTTCAGGTTGTTGGTGTTCCTTCTTCATGTGATATGGCCTGGCTTGCTGAATATTTCAGGAATTTTCTTTTTTTTTGGAGTTTCAAGATTATTCCTCATTTGCTAATTAACTTATGTAGTGTGTCTTGGTGGCATCGGTATATTTGGTGTGCAATGATGGCTGGAACTCAGGTGTCCATTTGTAAACATGAACGAGAGGTTATCTATTTTCACAGTAATTAGCTGCCTAACTTGTTACACGCAGTTTTCTCAAGACAGCATTGAAAACAGTTGTCATTCCATTCAAAAATTACAAGCTCAAAACCGAGAAGCTAAGCTCTGAGAATGCTCTGTCACTCAAATTATGAAACCCGAATTGACGAAAGCTTATATTAGACCAGACTCATGCTAGCTTTCATGTCTGAAAGGTACAGATATATTACAGTTTGCATGAGCACCAGTTGCTTGTTTGAAATCACCCTTCTATTCCCTTGCTCTTGCTTATTTCATTTTCTACCTGTTCTAATTATCAGTGTAAAAAATGGTTTGAATTAAATATACTTATGCACACACTGTGGATAAATAAAACATATTGAAAAGTAATATAGTGATTGAAGCTGTCATAAAAATCCAATCTATTTTGGCACATTTCACAAATATTTGGCAGGAGTTACCAGATTGCCTGTGCTATTTCCTTCAGATCAAGAAAGTGAAGTCACTGGGCCAGACCTTTCCTCCTGAGGTGGATATCACAATTTGGGAAGTCTGCCAGCTTGCTGAACCCATCCAGGCCCAATTTCTACTTGGGATGAGGGCAGGCTGGGTGTGAGGGTTGAAGGAATGTGGTGGGTTCAAGATGGAGTCAGGCCTACCATCCTGGATACAGATTCGAGGGCTAATGGGCTGCTGAGTGATGAGACAGGTTTGTAAAAAGTCTGCTTTGGTTCTTTGGGACGCGCATGTTTCTTTACAGACCCCATGCTAGTTCATGCCCCAGGCTCCTATGCCAACCCATTTCTCCCAAACCCCAAGGATCATCCTTTATTCCCTCCATGTCATCCACCCAGCAACTACCAAGGGCAAATCTCAGGTAGCATGTTAAGAATGAAGACCTACATATAGTATTCTCACACCAAAACTGAATTTATGAATTATATTCATAACCCCATACCAAATACAACTAATCTTTTAATAAACTCTTTCTTCCGTTGACTAACTGTAAGGTGTTGTTAACAACCAACCTTGGATAATGATAGCTCTTAGAATAATGTCAACAAACATGTACGATGGTTTTTTTTTTCCAAATTTCACTGACTTAACAAGCCGTACTTTATTTAAAAAACAGACTGGAAAATTATTTAAGTTCACAGCTTGACAATTCTTTAGATGTTATCTGTCTTTCACGAATCTTTACATCTCTTCCATATATTCATTACTGTTATGCTGCGTGTTAAGGCTCTTGTTGCATTGCCAACAGGGTCTGTTTGAACACGGTACTGAGTTCAAATGAGCCTGCTGAGTTTGGTTTCACTCGTGTATAAATCATTTCCCCTCCGTGCAAAAATGAGATCTGTCAGAGACAAGGGTGGTGGTGATCCTTTCTGAATTCATGTCCTGCCTGCCATTTTTAAAACTCCAAGGTGTCTCTATAATTGCAGAAATCTGACTCAAGCTTCAAATGATATAAATATGGAAGGACCAGCAAGGATAGCAGTAAGTGTATGGGTTCCTGGGTTAGGGAAGACAAATCAGCATTTACTGTACAGGACGCCCATGTGCATGTATGACTGTCAGGGAAGGAGATGGTGGGACACACCTACTCACTCAGATGCACTGCTGGCTTTCATTTAGGAGCTTGTGTAAGAATAATCTCATTCTTGTGTCTCAATCCATGAAGCCAGACTCACTAAGGAATTCCAGAAAATGTGAGAAGGGGGGATTCTGGAGATAATTTCCCAATAATTTCTTTTTAGCGTTACTTGAACTTTTTAAATGTCATTTTCAGATGTCATTTTGAGATTATTGCATTAAACTAAATATAGAAAACAGTATGGAATGCAGCTTTCAAGTAAGGTTCTGCAACCAAATCCATTCATTTTGTTATGATTCATTACACCAAAATCACACTTTGCTGAAGATTAATTTCTCATGTTCTAGTTTGAAGCCAGAATCCAGTTGCCTTTTGTACTTTCCATTCTCAATGGCCTAATAGTTGCTGCATATTAAGGAATTGATCTTTAATGACAGCACCATGCGTGCACAGTTGGAACTCATGCTGTGGCATTGGTGTGCCAGCGTGTAAATTTGGTGTTTTAAATGCCTTTGTGCTGAACATGAAAGTGGCACAGCAGTCTGTCTGATTAATGTTATAACAAAATGTAAATGATGTGTAAAGTCCTTTAGCCTATCTACTGACTATTCATTTTTTCAGTCGGGTGTTTTGTGATGCAGCACATGTTGTGGTTGCAATTGCATGACTGTTTAAGTGCTCATTTTCAACTCAGCAAAGTAAATAGAAATTGTAATCTGGAACTCACTTTGATTTTTATCAGAAGAAAGAAATGCTTGCATTGGTATTTAATACTTCAAAAATATTAGATTAGATTAGATTAGATTACTTACAGTGTGGAAACAGGCCCTACTGCCCAACAAGTCCACACTGACCCGCCGAAGCGCAACCCACCCATACCCCTACATTTACCCCTTCACCTAACACTACGGGCAATTTAGCATGGCCAATTCATCTGACCTGCACATCTTTGGACTGTGGGAGGAAACCGGAGCACCCGGAGGAAACCCACCCAGACATGGGGAGAATGTGCAAACGCCACACAGAGAGTTGCCTGAGGCAGGAATTGAACCCGGGTCTCTGGCGCTGTGAGACAGCAGTGCTAACCACTGTGCCACCGTGCCACCCAATATAACATTTTCTCTTCACTTTTTTAGATTAGATTCCCTACAGTGTGGAAACAGGCCCTTCGGCCCAACCAGTCCACACCGAACCTCTGAAGAGTAACCCACCCAGACCCATTTCCTTCTGACTAATGCACCTAACACTATGGGCAATTTACATGGCCAATTCACCTGACCTGCACATCCTTGGATTGTGGGAGGAAACCGGAGCACCTGGAGGAAACCCACACAGACACAGGGAGAACATGCAAACTCCACACAGACTGTCGCCCGAGGCTGAAATCAAACCTAGAACCCTCATGCTGTGAGGCAGCGGTGCTAACCACTGAGCCACCGTGCCGCCCCAGCATTCTATATTTTCATAAGTTACTTTGCTAATTGTTATATTTCAGATGCATAATCCACTCAATGTTGTGCAAGATTCTGTCGACAACAATGAATTTGGTTGACCAATGATCTGCTTTTGAAGAAAAATTGGCTAATGTACCTGCTCATTTTGGAACTTGTGTACAGATCCCTATTTATACCTAATGACCCAAATATATTTGGAAACACTATTTAATATTTCATCTGAATAATGGTACCCACAACAATGGTAACCCCCTCCAACACACACACACTCCACCTTAGTAATGTGCTGGAGTATTAGTTTAAATTGTGTGTTCAGATTGTGGAACAGAGCTTGAACACAGTCTTCTGACTGCGTAATGGAAATTTGACCAATTGAACCAAATATACACTCGTAAACCAGCAATCCGTTCACAGATTCTGTCATTGTTTTGTCAAAATATACTTGAAGGATCTACCTTTACATTAAATAAGTAGAACCAAATAAAGATACACACTTCCTTAACAGTCTACCTGCTGACGGTCTCAGGAACTGATAATATAGACCTGCAAGAATGTCCACGTGCAATTCTAGATGTTTGTGAAAGGAGTTCTGCAGGATGTGGAGAATGACAAGACCAGTGTGATTAGATTAGAAGTCACATGTGGATCAGTAAAATATCAGTGCAGGCTCGATGGACTGAAGAGCTGTGTCTGTATTGCTAAATCATCAGTTTAAGGTCACATTTTGTTGTACAGTAAATGAAAGGTGCTGGTCCCTGCATTTTTACCCAGTTTTTTGGATTTTGTACTTATTATATTCTGGAATAGAATAGAATGGTAGAAGTAAGTTCTTTGGTGACCAGTAGTCATCTGTTTGTCACATTTTTTCAAACAGTATAACTAAAAAAATTTATTTGCATGTTCATTCCAGCTCAAGTTGGCCACTCAAACCTTTTTTCTTTATCAAGGCTAACACCTGATGCCTATGTTTATTAGTACACTGAGGTTATTCTCCTTGAACATGTAGAATATGTTTATTCAAATAGGAAAGTTCTTGATTGACAGAAAGTAACTAAGGCCTTTCAGAATGTGTCCCATTGATCTAATTTTCTGATGCTGTACTCTCCTGGAGTGCACACCAGAAATTGATTTGCATGTTAAACATTATTTGCTGAATATTTAGTTGAACAGTTGAGAACAAAATAATGTGTATCCTACACCAAAATCCACAAGTATTCACTCCCAGCAATGCTGAAATTTGGAAAATTACCCAACTTCCTGATAGTAGGTTACAGATACTATGTGGTTCAATACTTCGGAATATAAACCGGAAGGTCCCATAGCTAACCGTCATTCTGAGTTGACCTCGATGATCTCAACCAAGGCAGGAATTGGAGAGTAATGCTGAGCTCAACTGCTCCTATTATGTGGAGAGCTGGACCTCCACATGAACGAGAATAACCTGACAGCTTTTCAAAATTCCTGCTTGACTGTTTATGTGTGACTGTCTGAGAAGAATAGGATTGGGTTTGCATGTGATGCCCTATGTTGTCGAGCAGCTAGTATGTGCTCATGAAGAGTGAATACTGGGGGAAAATCATGAAGTGCTGCCAGCTCACAGCTGCAAGTCAGCAGTCTCATGGCAGGAAGAAAGGAAATCGGAAGAAGTTCTTTTCTCATTAAGATCAATCTGCCTCATTTCATGATGGGAGCCAATAAAAACAGCTGTTAGATTTTATAGATCTATATGTTATTGTTTTGCATTCATCCCACAGCTTTGAGGTATTTTGCTCTAGATCGCCAACACTAATAGACATCCAAGCATTTTTAAATAGGCTGATCAATGTGAATGTTTGATACAATGTATAGAACTGTTCTTTATATGGAAAAGCTGTAATTAAACACTTTTCAAGTTAATGGGGATGAATTCTGCTTTCTTTGTTGATTTGTAAGAATGCCAAGTGAAATATTGAGCAGTTATATTGGGCTGGATTTAATGCAGTCTGTCAGAGTAGGAACTGTGGCACCCCAACGTGCTTAATCTAGGCTGAGGCCCCATATTAGTGTCCTGGCAGCAGTAATACCTCACCCCAGTTACATTGGAAAGTGGAAGGGCTAGCATGGGATTTCAGCTAATGGCAGCAGGACGTCAGTTAGCTTAATTAATAAGCAAATTAAGACTTATTATGTCTGAGCCCACTGCCATTTAACTGTGGTTCAGGAATTAAATAGGAACCCATTGTATTCCCGTGTCTCCCGTATTTTCAAAGGGGTGGAGACGGCTCCTCGATATCAGATATTTGGTGCCTGGTCGAGGGACCTGGCCTAAGGCAGGTGGTGGGTGCTGAAAGCTGTGTCATTGCCTTTACCACTGATTCCATCCTCCGCCCATCCTCACTCCCCCACTCATTCCACACAGCCTCCACCCCACAATCCACATTCCACCCAGACTCACCTTTGAGCTAGTATTCCTTGGTAATCCTGGGCCTCTGGTGAGCACAAAAGGTGCTTCTGAGTGGCACTGAGGGTGATTATGAGCTGCCAGTCTTAGATTACCTGACATCTCTCAGCAGATGGGACATCTGATCCTGGACACTGAATTCTGGAAAAGGCTCAGTAGTAGCCATTGAAGCACCTGCTTCGCCGTGTAGGGCAAGACTCCTGTCAGAATGGTTCAATCCTGTCAGCTGAGAGCTATCACTGTAATTTTCAACATACATTTTTCTGTATCCTTATTCTTGTCATTTATCTTCTCCATATAAGAGCCACAAATAGGAGAAGAATTACATAAATTCGAGCTTTAATTGTTCTGGGTGCAACACAAAGTGTTCGCTCCTCCCTAATGCATCAGTACAATCAGCTCCCGATTGCAATGATCCATTTAAAACTTTACTCTTAATTAATATGAGTTTGTTGCAGAAGCCTTAACACTATCTTTGTCATTGTCGTAATAGTAGTAAACACAGTGTTGTGGTGTGACAGTTAATGAGATGCGAAAGGTGCCCTTTATGGGGAAAAAAACCCTCCCTTTGTGGGAACAATATATCCGAGAAAATTCCAACATATCATCATTTAGATGCCACCAACTAAATGGAAGGCAGTTTATAGCTAGATATTGCGCTGTAAAATATTCACAAAGTACACAAGCAACATCTAGTGGCAGGAAATCAGAAGTGAGTATATTTTTCTGTTCATTGGACAGCAGACACTGCTTAATGGGGATATACTTAAAGAAAAACAATGCATAAATCAGATTAAACTTGAAGGTCATGCAGGGCAATCACTATGTTCTATTTTGCTACAATGGTGTCTTATGCAGGAGGGACAGCAGCCAGAAACAAGCTGCAACATGCTTTTGTTCACTGTTTGAGTGTCTGAAAAACTGATGTTACATTTGAAAAACTGAAGGAAAAAAAACAGGAGAAGTACCTGAAGAAATAGAGGACCTTGAGTCTGCAATGAAAAGAGTAGGAAATTAGTGCAAATTAATTTAAGAATGAGTATTTCAAATCACAGCTATTTCTTGAGCATTTGTGAAAAGAAATCAATTCACCATTATCACAATTGTTACTTATCTAACCATGTTTTTTTTAAGTGTGCAATATTATAGGTTCTATTTCAAATACAGAGTATCCAAATTATATTATTGGGCCTAATTGTAATTTTAAACTCCAAGTTATTTGACTTCTCTGCTCGAATAATCTGCTCACAGTTAGATCCAGGGGCCAGGAGAAGCCCAGAGGAGTTAGTGATTTAAATTGACTTTTTGCATACTTTTGATTATGGAGGTAAGCCCTTGTTTATCTTTTGGCCTCACAACAAAATATTGCATTTTTCTTCCCCCCCCCCCCCCCAATTCCTAAATCACTTTTCTGACTGCACGGGGCTTCTCAATTTCTCTCCAATTGGCCTTCAGCTTTTTGGCATTTCTTTTCCAGTGGCCAGATAAAGGCTGCTACATTCCAGTGAGAAAGGAATTTGCACCATATTAAAGCAGGAGCTTTCCAATCCCAGGCGAGGTCAGGAGTGAATATCTCCCATAAGGTAGTTCAGTCCACATTTGCATGACTCTCACCAGGACTTTAAATCTTTGCTCCAGTTCTAGCAATTCTAAACTGCTCACTGGATTGCAATGAATTAGTGCAAGGATGCCAATGCCAAATTGCTCACGAGATGAAGCAAATTAGGATGGTCAATTTTAAAAAAAGAAAGCAAGATTGCACTTGTGCAGTGTCTTTTACAAGCACAGTATGTCCTAAGCATTTTACAGCCAGTGAATCACTTTTTCAAGTGTATTCACTGTTGTAAAGTAAAATACAAGACAGTGATTATGCCCAGAACGTTTAGAAGTAGCAAAGTGACCAAATCATCTATTTTAGTGATTCTGAATGAAGGAGCCAGGATATTGGAGAGACCGTCTCTGCTTGTTTTTCTTTTGAGGCAACTTATCCAAAAGATAGCACTTTCAACGATGCAAGGATTCAGTGCTATTCATAGTACTACCCTGAAATGATGAGCACCTGAAGTCTATGGAGAGGGTTCAAACCCCATCTAATTTTGAAACAGTTAGGGTGCCACTTCTCAATCATGTGTTCACAGAGTTGTAGAATCACTACAGTGTGGAAAGAGGCCATTCAGCATCTCATCATGGCCCACCCCTCACCCTAACACAGCATATAGCATGGTCAATCTACTGAACCTCCACATCTTTAGACTGTGGGAGGAAACTGGAGCACCCAGAGGAAATCCACACAGACGCGGGGAGATTCCACACAAGACAGTCACTCAAGGCTGGAATTGAACCTTGGCATTTGGAGGCAGAAGAGCTAACCATGTATATTCTACTCTATACTTCCTGAATATTGATGCAACTTTGTCTTTGAATTAGTTCTTTATTTCCAGTACACATGCAGAGTTGAATGGCTGAAATTCAATTGCTGGATGGGCTCTTGTTTGCCTCCAGTTCTGGTAGTGACCAGTCCACTGAAAATCAGGAAGAAGACTTGCATATGATTGTTGCCTATCTGTTGAAAGGTATACTTCTTCAACCGCACAATGAGCTGGTAGAACGTATCAGTATGCTCAAAATATGTATTTCTCAAGCCCTCAAAAATGTAAGATAGCATGACCATAACCTGTGATAGCCAAGTGCAGATTCTCTCCCATTCACACACAATTCTTATTACATGCAAACTTAGACAGTGATAGATATGAATTTTGTATGCATTTCATCTAAAATCCAGGTTTAACAAAATGCATTTCACAAGGTAACATTCCATTTCTAAAGTCTGTATCTCCTTCATACTTGGTGCTATCCCAGAGGAAGATTTCCACTGAAATCTATAAATAGCAAATACTTAAAATCTTTCATGAAGAGCTTGTGTACAAAATAAATATGAAATTACTTAAAGGTTTGATTATTATTTGAACTTCATCTTTGGGTTTTCATAAATCCCAATCTATTGCTTAAATTATACCTGCCATTAAATCACCTGATGAAGGAGTGTCGCTCCGAAAGCTAGTGTGCTTCCAATTAAACCTGTTGGACTATAACCTGGTGTTGTGTGATTTTTAACCTGCCATTAAAGATGGCCAAATATTTTCAATCAATAACTCGAGCTAAACTGGTCTACCTCCTTTCTCAACAATGATGTTATTTATTTCAGGATGACTCTTGTATTTTCACTTCATCTCATGTAGCTGATTTAGAAATTAGTTTTGACAGTAAATGGGTTGCCGTAGTGACAATAAATAATTTTTACACGTAATGAGCCGGATTACCGCCAGACCATTAGTAATGCCTAAATCATGCTGGCAAGTCCTTGTGAAAGGAAGGAAGGAGTTTAAGTCGTCAGGCTGTCAGATTTCAGTTGTGCCCAAGTCTGCATATACTGCAAGGTGGGACAAAACAAGGCTGACACTACCCTGCTTATATATTAAGGTGGGACAAAACAAGGCTGGTACTAGCCTGACTGCAACTCTTCTACAACTTTTGAGTCTTCTTTCAGCCCACTACAACTGATGAAAACACACACAGAGACTACATTAAAAGCATCACATTGTATACTGTAATTTCATCAGATGCTTTTGTAAGAGGAATTCTGATGAGTTGTCTTTCTCCTTCTGTTGCGGGTCCTGTGACCAGGCTTAACATTCCCACTATTGTCTGTGACGCAGTTGGTATTTGCAACTCCACTAAATTATTAAAAGCATCCACTGCCATACCATTCCTGATTGCCTTAAGAAATCAAGACACCCACCATTTAGCATTAATCCCTGATCTATAGTTGAGAGTTTCAACCTGACCCATGCTAAGTTGGTTACCTCATTTGGCCAAAGTGAAAAGATAAAATTAGTGCCACCGTCTCTGGACTATTGAGAGAAAAGAAAGAATCAGCAAGGATTCCTGTTCTTGATTCTTATTCAATGAGTCCTACTGGTAAGAATGTGTGTGGACATTGGTTAAGATTTGACTGAGTTGTGCCTAACAATGTGGTAATGAGCTCTAAATTATACTGCCAAGGCCATTTGAAACGAGGGAGAAGTTTCAGACAGTAGGTTAACAGAACTCAGTTATAGCCAAGAATTTCCTTCACAATTCCACTGTAATCTGGGGATTTGTCAGGAAGATCAAGGTAAATTGGATATGAAGGCTTTGCACTGCATCCTTGCCTTGAAAGTGAAGTAGTTTACCAATGCCCTCTCCTGAATAACAAGGTCTTTGATGATTCATTCATCATTGTCCTGCGTGTAAAAAAGACAACGATGTGGTGGGAATCAGAAAGATGGCAAGTTTCCCTGCCTTCTGTTGCTCCTAGAACCTCACTTGAGGAGGTATCACGAATCCCTGGGCAGTGATAGAAATTCCATTTGCTCCTTTTGAAGGAAGAGGGCTCAACACTGATCTTTTCTTGGCCTCAGGTCAATCCCTCTGAAATATTTTCCTGCATTCATTAACTGTTCAGAACCCAGAAACTAGTCAGGAATAAGAGAGAATATAGAAACTTTGCACTCACACTCTTTTGGTAGGAGAATAGCTGTCATTGCTTTAGCTGTCCTTAGACTAAATAACTATACACCAACAAATTCAGAAGGAGAGAGAGAGAGAGAATACAATTGAAGAGATGGGGTTAGCAATTACACATAAGTGACTTTTTCATGACTAGCAATCATGTAGTGATTTTTAAATCTTCTTTAGTGTTAAGTTAGGTCAGGATAACTTAACTGATAACATTTTGTCCACTGAGATTCTAGCTTGTCACTCTTACAAACTCTTAGTTTTTTGGGACCATAACTCATCCACAGGAGAAGACGCTGCTCAGGAAAGGTACCTTTCTCCAAATCCCCTGTTTAGTTTATTCAGCTTTAGCTATGTTATAAAAACTCTGTTTGAAATGTCTGGGATTTTCTCTCTCCAGAACATGTATTTCCCAGTTTAAGGAAAATGTAAGTAATAGGGTTAATTTCAGTTGTAACAGAAAAACTTAAAAAGATTTACTAATTTTAAAATTTGATTCATAAAAATTAACAAGCAATGCACTTTTTGTGGATTAGTGTACAGATATGCTAAAGTCAGTCAAATATATAATAACTCTATTAGGTTGCTGTGGAATGTTATTTATAACTATTCAAGAATGTCAAAGAACATCTCAGATTATGTAAGAATAGCTAAAGTTAAAAACAACACAACACCAGGTTATAGTCCAACAGTTTATTTGGAAGTACAAGCTTTCAGAACACTGCTCCTTCATCAGCTAAGATTGGAATATCTAAAAACAGAACATCCATTCAGATTTAAAGTAAAATTCTACCGTAAGGATTTGAGTGGATAAGACATCTTTTCCCAGTTGGAGAAAATGTTCTTTGAAAAGTATTATCTGACGGATCCTGATATTTCTGAAATTTGAGTGGCTGGAATTTGGAAATGTGGGTATAAACCTTCTGCAGACATTGCTCCCACTTTCATGTGGTGCCGTATTATTAAACATTATTCCTTAATTGTTTGACAATGGTTCATTTCTAAAATTGTGAGCTTTATGTCGTCAATTCATTTGTGATGTTTTATGCTCACAAGTATATTCTTTTCATTCTCCCTTACTCATTCAAACATAAAATAATCCTTTTTATAGGTTTATCAGTAAAGATGTTCATTTTGTCTTTGCATGTTTTTTTATCCTGTTTCTAAAGATAAAGATCTTTGCCATTTCTTAGTAGTTGAATGGTTCTAGTATTCCTTCTGTAATTAACATCTTACTATCTTGCTCAGGTCAATGATGCCATGTTCCTTTCCAGGTCTTCCTTTCAATCACAGTCATTCAGTGGTTATCATTGCTGCCTCATAGTCCCAGGCACCTGGGTTTGATTCCAGCCTTGAATGATTCTCTGTGTGGAGTTTGCACATTCTCCCCATGTCTGGATTTCCTCCTAGTGCTCCAGTTTCCTCCCACAGTCCAAAGACGTGCAGATTAGTTGGATTGGCATTTTAAAATTGCCCTTGGTGTTCAGGGATGTGTAGTTGAGTTAGCCATGGTTATGGGGGATCAAGTGAGTGGCTGGGTCTGGATGAGATATTCTTTGAAGGGTTGGTGTGGCCTCTTTCTGCACTCTGGGGACTCCATGATTCTATTATTTATACCTTTTTTTGTAATCTGTGTTGAGTACCAATCTATTAATTTAAGTGATAGCATGTGTGTGTTATCCTCATATCTCTTTGAATGCCTACCCTAACTGCAGAGTGGACCTTTCTGGCTTTATCTTCTGGCTGCAGAAGTGCCTTTAATGGTTAACTGCTAAGTGCATTTTTTTTAATTTGCATGTTTGTCCTACCTAACTGTTAGACTGATTTCTCAAACAAACCTATATTTTGAACCAGACATTGTTATGATGCTGCACTCTCTAATCCAATAAGTCCTTAAAATAACTCAGTCTGATATTTCCCAACCCCTGATTCAATGGTATTTCATTAGTTTGCTGTTCTTTTGTCTACAACATCCTTTTCGTGTTGGTATGTAAAACAGAATCTGAGCATGCTTTGTTGCAATTCTAAGAGCAAAGCGACTGTAACGTAGACATTTCCCAGATGCATCTTTTGGATCTGAAATGAATTGAGTATTTTTCACTTGCCTCTTCAGTCTTTAGAGAATACATCAGTTAAAAAAAATGCTGTCGTTGAATCCAAACTCTTCATGTGTAACCAACGTAGTCAGAATGGTACTTCGTTTTAAAATCTATAATTTAAGCTGACAAGATCCAGTTGATTATATGGTATACAACAGCTTTCTTGTTTAGCTTTTGTTTGTTTCCTTTCAAACTCTGATCAGAAATCACTGCAGGTGCTTGCATTAATGGAACTTGGAGTAAAAGAGCAAATATAGTTGAACAAACACAAAGTTGTTTGTACTGGCCTATTTGCATCAGAAGAAAATGTATAAAGATAATATACATGTATGTTGCCTCCATTTGATATTTTGAGAGTTCTGTCAGTATTAATAAGTAAGCGGGGCTCCATGGTTAATACTGCTGCCTCACAGCACAAGGGGACAAAGTTCGATTCCACCGAACTGTTAGTGTGGAGTTTGCACATTCTCCTCGTGTCTGCATAGGTTTCCTCTGGGTGCTCCAGTTTCCTCCCACAGGGCAAAGATGTGCAGGTTAGATGGATTGGCCGTGCCAAATTTCCCAGAGTGTCCAAGGGATGTGTAGGCTAAGGAAATGTAGGTTTGCAGGGCGATGCTCTTTGGAGGGTCGTGCCATTCGATGGGCTGAATGGCTTGTTGCCACACTTTAGAGATTTTATGATTGTTAACTGCAGAGAGAACTGAAGGCAGTAACACAAACTAGTATGGGATGAAGATGACTAAGGTGGTCACTGAGACCATCAAAAGACCACAATGAGTTTGTAGTTGTACACACATGCAAATCAGCGATCTCTTATGTATTTTATCATGTGGTTTGATTCCATTTTGAGTATGAGTTCAAGACAGATTGGTAGAGGAGAAAAAGTCGAGAACTTTCTTCAGGCTTAGGCTTCAAAATTACACAATTCATTACATACTAATACTAAATACCACTTTGCCCTGTAAAATGGGCAATTTAGCATGGCCAATTCACCTAACCCCCACATCTTTGGATTATGGGAAGAAACTGGAATACCCAGAGGAAGTCCATGCAGACACAGGGAGAATGTGCAAATTCTATACAGACAGTCGCCCGAGTGTGGAATCGATCCCTGGCGCTGTGAGACAGCAGTGCTAACCACTGAGCTACCGTGCCAAGTGTACATGAGGTAAGGACAAACTATCTATCTTTGTCTGTTTATGTCTCTACGCTCTTAGGATTATTTTTGACGAAAGTATAATCTGGTGTCATTTCTATTGCAGAGTGTTTTAATTCTGCCCACATTGGACTATTTCGATTCAGTGATTTGCAGTTCTGTGACATTATCACAAATTTGCTTCAGAGTCCTAAAGCTTTTGCACAACAATATGCCCTCGCAATTTTGGTCCAGAATGTGTTGGATAATCTTGCTTTTAGGATGTTTTCATTTCTTGTCGATGAAACTTGATCCTAGATTAAACTGGATGTTTTCTGATGGAAATTTACACTGACAAGTTAATTTTTATGCCAGCTGCAGACTGGAGACCCAATGATTTTAATGGCCAGACGTCATTTAAATATTCCTGACCTACCATATATTCTGAGTAGGAACCCACAAAAAAAATGTTGCTCAGTGGTTGTCCCCCAAGACCTGATAACAGGCAGATTGTATTCCTGATTTGATGGTGTGTTCTAACTTAAAATAACATTTTCTTCTTGCAACTTGTATTCACTCAGCCAAATTCATGTTCTGCCTGTGCATTTATGAATTTATAAAGACAGAGATAGATAGATTCTTGATTGGTAAGTGGACCAAGGGTTACAGGTGGAAGGGAGGAGAACGGGGTTGCGAAACATATCATAAACAATCAAATCGCAGAGCAGACATAATCAGCCAAATGGCCTAATTCTGCTTCTATGTCTTATGGTCTTACACAAAGTTGCATTGTTATATTGAAGTGTCTGCCCAACAATGTTAAAATTACATAGTTTGAATTACTTTGCCTTTAAATTAAAAATGTGGGTGCTAAATGGGGCCTCAAAACTTCATCACTTGCCAGGTAGAAATGTTATGAAGTGCTTATCTTTATTATTATTATCAGCAGACAAAGCATTTCTTAAAAAAAATGTAAATAGTTCTGCCAGACAACCAGCCATTCTGACCATCTTCACTTCTTGTACAGAATTTTCTTATCTTAGCCACTGCCAAAGCAGTCTTCCTGCTTTCGCCCTTTGCAGGAGAAAAGAGTACACAATGTCATTGAAAGGCAGAGACCCGGGGAAGATAGCCCTACAGCGACAGACACCTTGATGGTCACTAGTCGGGCAGACTTACCTGACCACCGAGGTGTTCATAGATCGGGAGGGCTGCGATGTCACAACAATGTGCTGTGAAATCCTGAGTTTCCTGAGGCATTGGTGTTTGGAAATTTCAGTAGAGCTGATCCTTATCTCTGGCTATCCTACATTGGTAGTCTCACTTCCTTGGAGGTGGATCTCTGAGGACATAAAAAATAAAAACAGGTGGAAGCCACAAGACCCCTGGAACTGGCTGTGCCATTACAGTACCATCATGTCTGATCCCTGGCATCAAATCTACTCTCCCACTTCTTTCCCATTCCCACGATTTCCTGTATAGTCCAAAAACGCAAAACCTAATTTTTTAAATCTATTAATAAACAAGCATGCACAATCTTTTGGGATATAACATTCCAAAGTCTTGCAACCCTTTCAATGAAGAAATCTCTCCTCATCCCAGTCCTAAATGATTGTCAGCTTATCCCAAAACTATGGCCTATGTTCTAGATCCCCGAGCCAGTGGAAATAATCTCCTAGTATCTACTCTGTCAAGTCTATTTAGAATCTTTTGTTTGGATATGATTGCCTTTTATTGTTATAAACCCTGGCAGTAGCAGTGGTGGACTCTCCCTCTTTATGGGCATTTAAACGGGCATTGGATAGGCATATGGAGGATAGTGGGCTCGTGTAGGTTAGGTGGGCTTAGATCGGTGCAACATCGAGGACCAAAGGGCCTGTACTGCGCTGTATTTTTCTATGTTCTATGTTCTATGAGATTATGTACTCAATTTATTCAATTCCTCTTAAAATGACAGCTCTCTCGGACCAGGGATCATCCATTCTTAAATATAGAAATTGCAACAATACACAGCAGTCTAAGTGCGATCTCACCAAAAACGTATACACTTGTAACAAAACGTCTTTGTTATAGTGCTTAATTAATGCCCGTGTGCGTTAAAACATGTCCATCCCTCTGTCTTGTGGGGGAGGGGGTGCATATGATTGAGGAGAAGATGGCTGCTACTGATATTACTGCTGCTGCTACTGTTGGCAGTGTTCCTCGATTCTTCCCTCTCAGAACAGAATAAAGGTGGAGCTGAATCAGTTGTTCTGAAGACCACCAGAAGGGAGTGCAGTTGGAGATAACTCAAGTACCAGACAAGTGACTTCCAAGAATTGGTAAATTCTTATCAATCAATGAAAGCACTCTCTATGTTCTGGGCAGCAAACTGTTATTGCACCATGGTTAGAACTCTTTTCTTTCTCTGATCAAAAGTTGCTCAGCCTATCAGTTTTAGTTGAATAATTCCCTCAGGTAACTTCACATGACGGTACTCTGTGAAATAAACCTGGCAAGTTTCACAATTCATGGGATTTACATCTGCCTATTATATATAGGATCTTTGGTTAGAATGACTTACTATGAGGTTTACATAGATGCATAGAGTACAAAAGCAAGAAATGTACATTAATTGGGAGACGCCGATGTTGGACTGGGGTCATAAAGGAGCGGCGCTCCGAAAGCTAGTGCTTCCAACTAAACCTGTTGGACTATAACCTGGTGTGATTTTTTTTGTAACAATGTACATTAAATTTGTATAATGTATTGGTTTGACCTCAACAGGACTCCTGCACATGGTTTTGGGCATCATATTTTAATAAAGACGTGGAGACATAAGAGGAGATACAAAAAAGTAGATATGTAAGAAGAGATACAGAAAAGATTACATAGAAAAGTTGGAAAAGTTTGGACTTTTCTCCTTGGAGAAGATGACAGTTGAGAGTAGATTTTGTAAAGATGTTGAAAGTCATAAGGGTTCACTTAGTACAGGGGAGCAGGAGATTGAAAGCCACAGAGAACATATTTAAGAAAATTGATGAAAGAATCAATCATAGAATCCCTACAATGTGGAAGTAGGCTATTCAGCCCATCAAGTCCACACCAACCCTCCCAAGAGCAGTCCACCTAGACCCAATCTCCCACCCTATCCCTGTATTTTCCATGGCTAACCCACAAAATCTGCACATCCCTGGACGCCATGGGCAATTTAGCAAGGCCAATCCACCTAACCTGCACATCTTTGGACTGTGGGAGGACATCAGAGCTCCCAGAGAAAGCCCACACAGATACAGGGAGAATGTGTAAACTCCACAGTCCCCAAGGGTGGAATCAAACCCAGGTCCCTGGTGCTGTGGGGCAGTAGTGCTAACTATCGAGCCATGGCGGCACCTAATCATATCATGAAAGCAATTTTTTTTAATACAGTGAGTGAGTAGGATCTGGGATCCACAATGAGGCTTGGATGTTAGTCCAGAAATCCATTTTTCTGTTGATACATCTGAGCGGCAGAAGAAACATTGATCGATTGTCTGCAATGCCTTATTGGTCCTTTTTGTCAATTTCATGACAATTATTTACATAGATTAAGAGTTTAAGATTAAGTTCAATGCTAGAGGTTTCAAATGCTTGCAATTATTGCCATTGATACTTTAAACTGTCTGGATGATTGTGAATTTTATTGGCTTGAACACTTGAAGTGCATAGTAATTATTTAAAAAAACATTTTACACATCCTATTATAAAATTAATTGCCCCCATAAAGCATATCACAGGTAAATGGGCATAGAAGTGCCAAAGTTTGGCATTGGACAAGAGGGGGCATGGGAGATGGCTGGAGTGAAAGAGCCAAACACAGTGGACATGTGGAAAATCTTTTGAACTTTGTTTTCAAAAGTTCCTCTCATTTAGTCTATGCTTTATAGCACTTCAGTATGATTCACAACACCTCTGAGGTGCCATGAATCATGGGTTCTTTAAAATGTCAAGGATTAGACAATACTACCTACCAATGGAACTAGCCAGGTCAGGAGTGCCAGCTATGAGTTTGTAATCTGAGTTAACCTGAACCATCAAAAGGCACTTTTGAAAATAAGAAACCCTCAGATCAGAGTTGGAATCCCCGGAATCATGACCTGATTCATCCTGGTTTGGTGAATGTCTAAGCCACTAAATGGGAAATGATGCACTGACGATAACCTTCCCCAAGCTGGCCAAACTGTGGCTGAGAAGGAAGATACAGTCACTAAGGGAGACAAGAAACTCTCAAAGCTGAAAGGAAAAATTGAAAGAGTTTGTTCCTGCAGTTCTGGTAAAAGAGAGAGACCAATCACGTTTTTAAAAGTTTTAATTTTAACAAAATTTTAACAAAATTATCTCAGTAGCTGTGTTGCCATTGTGAAGGAGACAGTCCATTGTTGGGGTGGCCTGCAGCCATAGCTATGATCAGCACGGTGGGCGGCACGGTGGCACAGTGGTTAGCACTGCTGCCTCACAGCGCCAGAGACCCGGGTTCAATTCCCGCCTCAGGCGACTGACTGTGTGGAGTTTGCACATTCTCCCCGTGTCTGCGTGGGTTTCCTCCGGGTGTTCCGGTTTCCTCCCACAGTCCAAAAAATGTGCAGGTTAGGTGAATTGGCCATGCTAAATTGCCTGTAGTGTTAGGTGAAGGGGTAAATGTAGGGGAATGGGTCTGGGTGGGTGCGCTTCGGCGGGTCGGTGTGGACTTGTTGGGCCGAAGGGCCTGTTTCCACACTGTAAGTAATCTAAACTAATCTAATCTAATCAGACATGTGAGGAGGACCTCAAAGCTTGCCTGGACTTTCGATCCCATGGTCTCTCACCTGATGACGAACTTTGTCCTGCTACCTCAGGGGCAGGTTGGTGCTGGAAAACTGACACAGTGACTTGTGGTGCAAAGATTAGCATTTATCTGTCTCTGTGCTTACCCCATCTCCTCGACCGAATGGGGAAGAATTTAGGCACCATGTTAGGAATTCAAAAGAGTTCCTTCATGATAGCAATTGGGGAAAGTTAAATTCAATTAATTAAATAAATTAAATTTTGAACATGAAACCTATGTCATAGAACCTAAGAATTTTTATGGTGTGGAACAAGGCCATTTAGCACATTGTGGCTATACCATTTTCCAAAAGACCAACCCAGCAAGTCCATTCTCCAGCCATGTAATCATAATCATGAAAATTCTGGACTGTAGTAAAAACTCATCAGACACGTGACTGCATAATTCTTTTTTAACTGGCTTCTGAAATAATCTAACAAGTTTTTTTCAAACCCACAACCTCTTCTACCCAGAAGGACAATGGCAACTGTTAAATGGCAACAAGTCACACCATCCAAACTTGGGACTCTACTGCCACTCCTTTATTACTGTGGGCTGAAAATCCTGGAACTCCCTCCCTAAAATTATTATGGGTGTCCCTATACCTCAGAGACTGCAGAAGTT
This sequence comes from Chiloscyllium plagiosum, assembly GCF_037043375.1. NCBI lineage: Eukaryota > Metazoa > Chordata > Chondrichthyes > Orectolobiformes > Hemiscylliidae > Chiloscyllium > Chiloscyllium plagiosum. Next base: position 63,365,796 of record NW_028270149.1, read on the forward strand.
CAAGAAGGCAGATCACCACAACCTTTCTTCCCAAGACCAATTATTAATGGGCAATGAACCTTGCCCATGATGCCCACATGGCATGAGTGATTTTTGTTTTAAAAGTCACTCAGTTGTATAGAAAAAGGCAGCATACCATCGCCTTAATTAATTGAAAAAAAAAATGAAATGTGTCTTGTGTTATATGAAAGAGAGATACACTGTGATTCAGCTTACTCTATAAAGTAAGCAAGTTCTTCTGAGCCCAGAATATATTTGATTAATTTGTCCGGCATCCAATTCTTTCCATGTTTCTGCACAATCCTTCTCTATTAGAATGGAGATTTCCTTACTCTGCAAAAGATGAAGTCAACACCAGTAACAGCAACATTGAGTTAGTTTTGAGATGCCCTGCTGTTGATTTGAAGCCTTGCTGGAAACACATGTATGCCAGTGTTGGAACAACTTTCCAATTTGCACTACAGCATCGCAAGTCTCCAGGAGCAGACCTTCACAAGATTAAGCGCAGCAGGTCAGGCAGCATCCAAGGAACAGGAGAATCGACGTTTCAGTCATAAGCCCTTTTTCAGGAATCGGGCTTATGCCGGAAACGTCGATTCTCCTGTTCCTTGGATGCTGCCTGACCTGCTGCGCTTTTCCAGCAACACACTTTTAGCTTTGATCTCCAGCATCTGCAGTCCTCACTTTCTCCTCTTCACAAGATTAAACCTTATACATTCTAATAAATGTCACTGGCTGTTTTTAGAAAATAAGGGACGAATTTGTGAAGAGATGATTACCTTCATGAACACCAAACACATGTTCTGATGCAGTTTGTGGAGTGAAAGCTCTGTTCTTTAACATTGCAGAATAGATTCCAAGATAGCTGCAAAACAGTTACATACAGTTATTTAATAATAATGATCCTCCCTTTTATTTTCTGCCAAGAGGTTCTGCAAAGATCAACTTGAAAATTTCCTGTGGCAATTATTGGCTGTGTGGCAGCAGTAGTGCTCTCTAATATACATGTTAGGACACTCACCATCAAGGTTGCTATTTGCCTTGCAATATCATTACAATATGCATATGGTATTTGGATTTGTTTACTGTGCTACAAGAATAGGCACAATTAAAAAAAAAAAATGGATCAGTACTTTGATGAGCAGAAAACAGTGTATGCAGTTACCAAGGTAATGTCAATCAGCATTAACAAATAGCTGTTTTTCCCTTTCGTTCAGCTCCACCTTACACCTTAAAATGATTGAATAGCACTTTACCTCCATCAACCCTTAACCTCAACTGATCTCACAAATGAGTTGAGCCCCAAAGAACCCAATCTCAGAAGAAAGATATATTTTAAAAATGTTTGTACAAATGCATTTTAAAACAGTTTTGATCGAATTCAAGTTTTGCTTTCATCAGCTAAACTGTGTGTTTCCAAGCAAGAGTGGAGCCCTGAATTCTAATGTTACTTAATCACTTTCAGGACCCTGTTGCCTGCAAGAACAAGCCACATGTAACAACACTCCTGTGGAATGATTATGGTGATCGGAAAGGCTCAGAATAATGACAGGCTCCTGTAGAGCCAGGCTTTAATAATTTGTGATTACTATTAAATTACTAAATATGGAGGAGTTTAGTTAATGTTACTCTTTTAAAATGTGAAGCAATAAATATCGTGAACTGAAAAGGAGCTGTTGATCTCCACCGTGCCAAATGATGGCTCAACAAAATAAGAAGTTGTAGTTAAGAATAGAGACTTATCATGACATTATTGGCCATGATTTATTTGAAAGAATTGTTTTTGTTAAACATCATTCAAATGATTTATTTAACTCCTATGGGGTAAAGTCAGCACATTAATATGTGCTACAAATAGATTTCAAAAAGTGACATAAATTTAGAATCTGATTGACTGGGGTCCAACAAGAACTCATAAGGGGAGGGTTTAGCTAGAAAGCAGCCTGGATTGAGCTGGAAGATAACCTAATTAAACTCTAGATCAAATAACGGAGGCCTCTCATATATGAAAGGGAAAGTCAGCAATCGTGGTTCCATTCTGTTCGCCTGAAAGATCACTGCACATCTAAGCTATCTTGTGTCTGTTGAAGATTGGATAAGGTTTTATCAATGAGAAGCAGACTGCTCTGAGTAAAGCAGCTCCTTATCTTGTCCATTCTGCCCAATAATGATGAAAACCAGCAGCTTGCTGCATGTGGCTTATTGAAAGTTGGTGTCAAAAGGTTTCTAAACTTAAAAGGTTTAAAATGACTGTATCCTATCAATATTGAAAAGGTGACATTCCCTTCAGAAAGGCATTACATTTAGAGAATCAATTAGTAAAGTAGATACCAGCTAGACAAAGTTCATGTGATATTTACTTTTTTTTAAATTAGCTACTTTATATTGTGCTTGAAGCAAATATTACTATCTACACATTATGACCCTGGTCCGCACATATGCTCTGAAGTTGCTTGGTTTATGCAACAGTTACATTCCTTTATTTACATCACCTAATGCCCATACTAGACTGGTGCTTTCTCTCTTACAATAGGATGATGTGGTCAGTTATGATTTGCATGAAATTCTATTGGTTATGGGGCAATTCCTTGATTTTTCTCCCAGCTGTTTCCAAACTCCTTTATCCAATAAACTCATTTGAATGTTGGATTTTAAAAAATATTTCAGCATTATTCCCTCCATTTTTTCTCTATTTAATGATAGGCCAAAGGCACAGGATTAAGTTTTTTAAATACACTACCTGTTATTGAAAACAATCTTGAGATATCTTAAAATCTTGTGACAGCAAAACTCAACATGTTTATCACTAAAGTTGACATATGCATTCTGAAATGGATGTCTTACAGTTAATTTAGTTTCTGTGTGGATCACCCTCATTTTATTGTTATTGTGATTACCTGATGATACTCCTTCTGGGAACCAAATTCATCAACACAGTAACTGGGCATCCATTCACAAGTTACCTTTGACAAATCCCACATCTCTGAAACACTAACACTGTTGCAAATTCCAATCTCTTAAATGCTGCCACTTTGGATCTAGTCAGTTCTTAGGCTGGGATCCAGAACAAGCTATGTCTTTTAATAGGTTTTTCTCCTCCACTCCACAGAGTCTTAAACACACAAATACTTCCCTCCTAAATTACTCTCACATCTCCAAAATTAGCCAGCACACACATGATACTTTTCTATATGTCTCAGACACTGTTTAGGGGCTGATTAAATAAATCTCCTACATGAGAAAAGCAAATTATACATGTGTCAGTGATCCCTTGGAAATTGAGAGATTCCTAATCAATGTGACATTAGTTGATCTCAGCCAGGCTGTCAATCCAGAGTCACAATTGATGGTTTAGCAAACACATTTTATCCAAGATAAAGAGATTAAAAAGGAATTTAAGCAAACCGCACAAATCAGTTACACCTGTTCCAGTATTTAAAAAAAAAGAATGTAGTTACCCTCTAGTTAGTGAGGCTAGGTTGACTACAAGCTGATTAAATCCAATCTGACTAGAGTACAATGGGATCTTAATCTGGTGGATTGAAGAGTAGCAACTGGAGTTTAATTTAGATAAATGCAAGGTGTTTCATTTTGGAAAAGCAGATCAAAGCAGGACTTACATGCTTAATGGTAAGGTCCTCGGGAGTGTTATTGAACAAAGAGACCTTGGCGTGCAGGTTCATAGCTCCTTGAAAGTAGAGCTGCAGGTAGATAGAATAGTGAAGAAGGCGTTTGGCATGCGTTCCTTTATTGGTCAGAGTATTGAGCACAGAAGTTGGGAGGTCATGTTAGGCCACTTTTGGAATACTGTGTGCAATTCTGTTGTCCTTCCTAATGGAAGGATGTTATGAAACTTGAAGGGATCCCCGAATAGATTTACAAGGATGTTACCAGGATTGGAGGATTTGAGCTATAGGGCAAGGCTGAATAGGCTGGGGCTGTTTTCCTTGGAAGGTCAGAGGCTGAGGGAATGACCTTATAGAGGTTTATAAAATCATGAGGGGTATGGATAGGATAAATAGACAAAGTCTTTTCCCTGGGGTGTAGGAATCTGGGCTTAGACGGCATAGGCTTAGGATGAGAGGTGAAAGATATAAAAGAGACCTAAGGGGCAACTTTTTCATGCAGAGGGTGGTGCATGTATGGAATGAGCTGCCAGAGGAAGTGGTGGAGGCTGGTACAATTGCAGCATTTAAAAGGCATCTGGATGGGTACATGAATAGGAAGGGTTTAGAGGGATATGGGCCAAGTGCTGACAAATGGGACTAGATTAGGTTAGGATGTCTGGTCAGCATGGATGAGTTGGACCAAAGGGTCTGTTGCCGTGCTGTACATCTCTATGAGTCTATGCTTCTAGCAGACTTCATTTCTGAGTAATCATTCTCTAATGATAGTTCCTTGCAGGCCTTTCAGTTTCACCTTGGACTTTGGTTACTCTGCACTTATCCTCTTGCATGATTCTTCTAAGACTTCTGATTGGTTCTCAGGATTTGAGATTAGCTGTTGATCAGTTGGTGAATTCCCAAATTACTGTCAATTGGTTGATAGGAGATTGAGGCACACGACTTTTACCAAACCTGCTGTGATCTATCTGATTTCAATCAGTTTCCATTGATTGTCATGAGTTTTCTTTGATTAACAGCTCAATTCAATTGAAGCTGTACTTTCAATTCAACGGTATCACTGCAATTAAAAAGTATTAATATAATTAGCAAGCATTGATGTAATTAGAATTATTACTGCATTGCACCCATCCAGCTTCTCCTTGACAAACACTGCCTTGAGCTCATTACCAGTCTGATAATTATTTCTTTAGAAACACAAAGTAATTGAAATGCCACTGTAAACTACATGAAACATCAAATTTGGTGATTGTGGGCAGGTATCATTCTTTTTATTTTACTTTTATTGCTGATTTGACAAATGGAAAATCACAGATTTCAAATATAAGGATAAGGAAAATAGCTTAAAAAAAATTATGGATTCAATTGTCGGTAAAACCTAAGGAAAACAGGGGAAAATAAATATTTGTGGGCTTTACATTCTAAAATAATGGAGTGGAAGAGCTTGTGGGAAGTGAATGTCTTTGAGTGGATGGAAAACTCAGGTGTAATATTTTGAATAATACCTAACCTGTAGTTCTATCATCAGTATAGCCTGGTTTGAAGTGAGGGTAAAGCTGTTTATAAATGTCTTTCAGTGCACCAGGGTGAATGGTTCCAGGCACATAAGGCAGGCAACCAAACTATCTTACCAAGACTATTAACTTTAGGAGTATTATAATCACATAGCCTTCAAATTTAAAGAGTACTATTGTAATATTCAAACATGTGATGGTAATTTCATTTGGCTGACTGGGGGCTTGATTGACAGAAAGTCAATTATAAAAAACCAAAAGCAGAATGCATGTCAACCCGAGCAAAAACAGAGCCATCAATATAAACCTACAGCAAACTGGTTACCAAGTGCAGATCAAACGAGATTAGAGACATGGATTTTGGTGGGTTTAGTTTTCATTTCAGAGCCGTTTCATATGATCAAAGAGAAAACTTGTTTTTTGAAAAATACAGTTTCAATCACTTCACATTAATTTGATTTCATACTTGATAAGACTGTCATTTTCTTGGGCAAATTGAGGGTAATTATCTCCATGATTGACTTTCTGTGTATGAAGCCCTGCAGTTAGCTGAATGGAATTACCACCATGTGTTTGAATATTAGCATAGCGCTCTTCATAGTCCAGAAAATCCATTTACCACTGTTGTTACTAAAATATGGAAATGATTGCAGGCATAATTCCAATTATTTTTAAGTCTCCATGACACAGATTTTTTTATTGCAAATAATTGTACTGACATTACTTGTTAATAGTATCCATACTATTATGCATTTTTGTGTAAAATAGAATTGCTCTGAAATTGTATACTTGCACAGATTCTCAAGTGCCTGTTAAAAATGTTAATTTTGTATTTTTCTAATATAGTGAGAATATTACAAGTGCAATAAGATTTCAATCTATTAGATTGTTTGAATTAAAAAAGTATGACACCAAATAATAGACTGGACTGATTTCAGAAGAACTTTCACGTTGTCAATAGTATTAAAAAGGACATTCAGTTTACAAATATCGAAGATATTTCACCAACCACAAAATCAAGCTGTGATTGACTTTAAACCTTTTATATTTTCTACGAGGAATAACCTGAACTGTACTGCTTGAAGGGATGGATATGATAATAAACATCATAATCCTTAAAACACTGAGCATGATTCATCAGATAGCATTCTTACCTCTGAGTTGAAAGGTTTTGGATTCCTGTCCTGATCGAGACACTTGAGCATACAATCTGTGCCGGCACTGCAGAACAGTACCAACAAATTTCCACACTATTGGGAACATTATTTTTCAGGTAATATATTAAACCAGGATCCAGTCTGAACTCTCAGGTGGCAATGAAAAATCTAATGGCACAACTTGCAGATGAATGAAGGAGTTGTCCATGATGTTCTGGCCAATATTTGTCTCTCAACCCACACTACTAGAACAGATTGTCTGGTCTTTGTTTACTTGTTCCTCTGTGAAGCTTGTCAAGTGTCCATTAACGTTGCATTTCCCATGAGACGGTGGTAACTACAATTTAAAATAAAGTGATTTTATGGGGCAGTGGTAGCACTTTACCTCTGGGACAGAAGGTCTGTGTTCAAGATCGCCATAGAAGGTGCACAATATTCAATCAGTAAATTCTCTAATATGCCGGTGCCAAACAGCAGGAATGGGAAAGTTTACTGCTTAACCAGAACCCATCTGGTAGCTGCAGCACAGTAGCTTCCCCATGTTAAAAGACTTCTTGCATAGTTTATTGCCACAAGCAAGGAGTATCACCCACACATATGAAACTTTATTTCATTGCCAGAAAGACTTAGCATGTTCCAAAGGTCACAAAATATGCTACTGAAAATCAAATTGCCTCCTTACCAGGAAAACAGCCAACAACATCATATGTCTGATGTCTGGAACACACAAAATGAAGTGTATTTAAATGGAATTTTAGAACCCACTCTTATGATTCAGAAACTTGGTAAAAGAAATAGTTCATTGTGATAGATTTAATATAACTGGTCAAAATTTGAAACTAACATTTCAGCTTTCTACAGTCATTTTAGTCCCTCACATCATTAAATTGTAGACTTCCTTCATAGCTTTCAATGGACAAGGAGTATCTCTGTAACAGATCTATTCATAATTATTTTAAAAAACTCTGCACCCAGCTTTTCTGCACAAGCAGTGTTGTATTGATTATAGAAAAATCTGCAATGGATTTTCTATGGTGATTTACAGCTAAGATAATGAATTGTTTCTTTTCAATGGAGATATTGACAATTTCTGATTGACTAGACAGATACCTACACTGTTTATTGACTGTGGATATACTAACAGCTTTGAACTGCAAAATTTCTGCTAGAGTTTATTGACTATGAAGATACTAACAGAATTGATTACCTTGTTAAGGTTGAATTAGATGGGTTAGAAAAATATGAATTTTTTTACTTGTGTTCAAACATCTGCGACTATGTGCATACCCATGCTCTGAACATGCACTGATGATTAGTAAGGGGGACAATGAGGCCATCAATTTACTGATTGTGAAGTTACTGGATCTGTATATTGACTGGAACAATACTTATGAACAGAAATGAAATGGTGACAGATAAAAGCTTTTCTGATGCTTGAATTCTAAAATTGTAGAAGATATAGGTTCAACATTTAAAAGGCATTTGGACAACTACGTGATTAGAGCAGGAGAATTGATGTTTCGGACGTAAGCCCTTCTTATGCCTGAAACGTCAATTCTCCTGCTCCTTGGATGCTGTCTGACCTGCTGTGCTTTGCCAGCACTACACTCTCGACTCTGATCTCCAGCATCTGCAGTCTTCACTTTCTCCCAGGTACATGATCAGAAAAGGTTTAGAGGGATATGTGCCAAATGCAGGCAGATGGGCCTATTTTAGTTTGGCATTGGATGAGCTGAATCGAAATGTCTGTTCCTATGTTGTATGACTCTAACTCTACACTAATTTAATGCTTTTACCCTTCTAAAAATATACTCCTCTGTATTATTGTTGTTAAATTTTGAAATAGAAAGGGATCCAATTATAACTGTGTAAAGATTGTTGTGTTTTGATCTAGTCGGCTCTCAGTACAGATCAGTGGTGCATGGACTAGTTTGTTACCACCGGCCTTCTTTTCTAGGCTGATTTTAAGGACCTGTCCAATATTCAATGGGAGCGGATAAACTATACCAGAGGCTTAATGAGAAGACCACTTACCTTATGTCATAAGGTGTAGTTTATTGTGTGATAGCTTTTGGACTCTGGTGATGCAGTTTCCCTACCTCTGAGCCAGGATGCCTGGATTCAAGTCCCACCTGCTCCAAAGCTTTTTCATAACAACTCTGAACAGGTTGATATGAAAATATCTGTTGTGTAATAAAGAAATACAAGTGAATATTCAAGCATAATAATGACAATCAGGAGCTAGGTATGCTCCCCTTGATTCCATTGGGTCCTTTGCAAGACTAACTCTATTCTCCACCCAAACGTTATGTGACATCATCAGATTAGAACTTTTACTATGTTCACATTATCTTTATCAGAACATTATTGACACACACCATAATTAATAAGCAATAATATCTTTATATCTAAGATCATAAAATGGAGGAGCAGAAGTAGGCCATCAACTCAAGCCTGCTCTGTCATTCATTGAGATCATGGCTGATCTGACATTCCTTAACTCCACTTCCTGCCTTTCCCCATAACCTTTGACTCCCTTGCTGATTAAAAAATTGTGCCTTGTATATACTTAGCCTCTACAGCCCTATGCAGTAAAGAATTCCACAGATTCCCTACCCTCTGAGAGAAGAAATATCTCCTCATCTCTGCCCTAACTATGCAATCCCTTACCTTGAGATTATGTCCCCGTTCTGAAACACTCGCACAATGGGAAATAATCTCTCCTCATCTATTTTTTCAAACACCCTAAGAATCTTGTATGTTTCAATAAGTTCACTTCTCATTCTTCTAAACTCCAATGAGTACATGTCCTCTAAGAATTGACCTGTTTGCTCATTACCAGTGCTGCTGAGAACCCTCTCCTATGAGTTTCATCCCCAGACTGTGGACATAATATGAGGTTCGTGAAAGGTGCTGAGGCACTCTTGGTGAAGAGCACTGAAGTCATCCACACAGAATACATTCTGTGTCCTTAACAACCTCAGTGCTTCTTCCAAATGGAGTTTAACATGGAAGGGTAATGATATATCAGCTAATGGATGATGGTACGTGGTGATCAACAGAATGTTTCCTTGCCCACGTGAGACCTGTTGCCATGAGACTTCATGTGATCCAGAGTCAATGTTAAGGACTCCCAGAACAAGTTCATCCTGACAGTATATCACTGCGCTGCCACTCTGTTGCATCTGTCCTGTCAGTGAGACAGTACATAGAATGATGATGGTGCTTTCTAACATACTGTGAGTAAGATTACCTTAGTATGTTGCTTGACAGGTCTTTGAGACAGCTTTCCTAATTTGTTACTAAGAAAGACTTTGTAGGGTCAACAGGACAAGTTTTTTGTTGTCGTTTCTGGTGCACTTGGCAGTTCTAAGTCGTCCTTTTGGTTTCATGTTTAAAGTACACACACTCTCATGTACACACACAGACATTTCCACACTGTAGAGGTGCAGTTGGTTTTCTTGTATACTCCTGACAGGGGAATACACAGATATATCTTTAGCTCGGAATACTTTATCCAACCTCACATTAAGCTCACAGTTTGGGAATGTAACTTGTAGCAGATGGTTCCAAATTTTACATTACATCTCTTTCATCGAAGTATTCCTCTGAAATTCTTTGACACCCTTGAGAAGTGACATTTTGTGGTCTCTCTGGAGGCTGTGTGTAATCCATGCAGAAATTTTCAAAACATTCAACAAATTGCATTCTCAGCCATTCCTGACATTTTTTTTTTAGAAAAGAGAAACAACATGCCTTACTCAAAGTTTGATACATTCATAAGTAATTGGAGACAATGACCCATTATGCTTTTGTCCAGGTAATATCATAAACTTATTTTGACTTAGCAGGAAATGAGCAAGAGCTGTTTGTACAGAAGGTGGAATCCACGTTCAATAGTTTTGATCTTGTGCAACTGCAAATGAATGCAAAATACAGTACTAGGTATCTGCCATCTTATTGCTTTTACACTGTTTATTTTATCAAGTAAGTTGGTGATGGTAGTTGGGCCCTCAAAGCCTATGCTTTGCCATGTCTATGAATAATAACTCATATCACTTCTAGACATATTTAAAATTTCATTATGAATTAATTCTTAAAAAACAAACAGATAAAAGTTGTCTGCAGATATAGCTTTGGTGGCTAACTGGAGAGAGAGAGAGAGTGAGAGAGAGAAAAAAGAGAGGGAGAGAGAGACTGTAATATCACACCCAATGAGGTGTCAGGGGAGATTCGAAAAGGGACTTAACATGGAGAAATGTAACACAAGCTGAATTGTAACCTCCTGGGACTTATCTCAGAATCTGAATGCAATGAAAGAAAAAAAGTCAACAGGCTTGGCAAGAGACATGATTTGTTTTCCCTTTTCAAGAATACACAAGGTCAGAGATTAAAAGCCAGTTTAACCTGGTGTACAAGTGCTAGTTTAAAAAAAAAGTCCAAGTAACTGAGATGCTCCTGCCAGTGGGCTGAGCTACTCCTGTGTCAGATCCTAGATTTGTAGATAGTCTGCCACTGGCATTGTTCCATTTCCACTTCCTTTTGCTTCATCTGCGTGTTCAGGTCTATTGTTCCCTGAAGGTGGCAACACAGGTCAATAGAATGGTTAAGGAGGCATATGGCATGTTTTCCTTCATTGGACAGGGTATTGAGTTAAAGAGTTGGCAGGTCATGTTACAGATGTATGATAGCTGAAAATGTGGTTTCCAAATTACCAAAAGGATGTGGATGTTTTGGAATGGGTGCAGAAGAGGTTCACTAGGATGTTGCCTGGTATGAAGGGCACTAGCTATGAAGAGAGGTTGAGTCGAGTAGGACTATTTTCATTAGACAGTTGGAGTTTGACGTGGGAACTGATTGAGGTCTACAAAGTCATGAGAGGTGTGGACAGGATGGATAGCAAGAAGCTTTTTCCAGAGTGGGGGACTTAATTACCAGGGGTCATGAGTTCAAAGTGAAAGGAGAAAAGTTTAAGGGAGATATGTGTGGAAAGTTCATCTCACAGAGGATGCTGGGTGCCGAGAATGCAACGTCAGCAGAGGTAATAGGAAGGGAACAATAGCATCATTTCAGATGAATCTAGACAGATACATGAATGGGCAGGGAGCAGAGGGATACAGATCTTTAGAAAATAGGTGGCAGGTTTAGTTAGAGGATCTGGATCAGCACAGGTTTGGAGGGTCAAAGGGCCTGTTCCTGTGCTGTAATTTTCTTTGTTCTTTGTACTTTGTTCATCACCCTTTTTATCAGTTTATTACTCCTGTTTTCCACCTCACCATTTCTTCCCTTTTCTCTGTTCTCCTCTATCATTTTTCTGCCTCTGTTCTTATCTTCCTGGAAAAATAAAGTGTTAACACTTTTTTAAAAGTTTTTGACAAAAGGTCGTGACCTGATTAACTCTGGCTCTGCCTCCATAGATACTCGCTGGCCTGCTGAGTTTATCCTGTTTTTCCTTTTCAGATTTCCAACATTCACAGTAGTCTGCCTTGTCCTAGCACATACCCATGTGCATTTCTCTTTGCTTTTTTTTGTTATTGGCTATTTTACCCTATTTGAATTCTGTAGGCTTGGAGATTTGGAAAAGGCTGCTGTTAGCATTTGTTGCTCATTAGTAGCTAAATCTGCACTGAGAACAGCAAGATCAGAAACAAGATGTGTGCAGATCAGAATTTAATGCTTTATATGCTCTTGGAAGCACATGAGGTAACAAATGCATCAATAGTTTGCTCATTGTTTAATCTTGCCCCTATCCATTACAAAAATGTATATATCAACTTATCTATTGGCTCTGTGGTGAGAGATTTCATTAGTAAGAATATTGTTTTAGGATTCTAAACAGACCAAACTCGACAGAAGTTCTCCTGGACTGAAAGTTGCCTAAATCACCTCAGCACTGTTATTAGTTAGAAACTCGTTAGCTCTTAAATGTGTCTTGAGGCTATAAAGAAACTTCCTTTTTTTTGTCATTCTTATGTAATAAAGGAACAAAAGAAAGTTGTTACTTTTTAAAATATCACTGGTAATTGTTTCCTGACATTTGCCCTGTTGACAGTTGTCACAATTAATGAGACTTTATTTTGAGGCAAGTTAGGAAGTTCTTTATTGGTCAGTTGGGGTGCTTATGCTTTTATCATGACACTTTAATTGCATTTAGTTGCAAAGCCATATGATATTACAGATAAAATGGCCATTCCACTCACCATTTCGTGAGGGAGAGAGATCTGAGCCATCTGAGCTTATTGAAATCTTACTGGCATGCATTGGACACATATGAGGCCTCAGATACAGTTTGTCAGTAATTGGAATGGATGACAACAGATACCTCAAACACCAAGTCATTTAGATTATTAGATTACAATGGGAAATGTGAAGAAAAGATGCTGCTGGGGCAGAAAGACACCTCAAACAACCCATTAACAGGCTGTGGTATTTCAAGGGCAGCTTTATGGAAGTGTTTCTCCTGCTCCCTTTGCCATTTTTCTGAGCAATATCTTGTGATTCCTTTAAGGAATTTAATTAAAACCAGAGTTTCTTTTGCTCTCATTAATTAGACCACTCAGCCACCTGGTACACTGAGGACCTAGCGGTTATAGTTTGCATTATTAAAGAGTTTTATCCCTGTTTCAAGCTCACTTATTGACAAGACTGCTTTAAACATGCATCAACTGAACATTGGCCTTTCAAGGAGCAGCCAAGTTGTTCTTCTCATTATTAATTGCGAGTTGTCTGTTTCTTGGGTAAGAAACTGGCAACTAACCATTGGAAATTGTCCCTGTTCTAATCATTATTTGATACATCATGAGCAAGTCATATGTTATATTTGCATTGATATTATGTCTATTTGCTTTGTTGCTAAGCAGTCATCTATATCATAGATACTTGTGAACATGTTGCTCAAAGTAATGACAGTTCATAATGTATACTCTAAAGAATAAAATCATCAGTGGCATTTTCATTTTGGATCTGACTAATCCAACTAGCTCATTAATTTGTAATCTTAGTATTCAATTTTTGATATTATGAACCACTGAAATTTAATTTTAAAATGTATAACAAAGTTAACAATTAGGAAGAAAGGCAAATCCAGAAAATAGATTGCAAATTAGTCAGCAACCATAAAAGATATTTAACATTTCCTTTCTATCCTTCATGCTTTGATGGAGCATAATTGATCAAAATGATAAAATCTGCTTTTTGTCTTTGTAAGTGCTTACTGACCAATTTTTATTGCAAGCATCTAAACGATTTTTTCCAGATGTGCAGCATTAGTCTGTCTTTTCCTATTTAAAGTGTATTATCACTGGCTACCACATAGTTAAGTACAAATCTGAGACTGGTTAAAAGTTAGTAAGTTGGTCCAGGGCAAGTAAAATAACAAATTAATCAGAATTTCATTCCTGCAAGTTTTCAATACATTAGCCATCTTTATTTATTGAGCAATGACTTCAAACAAAAAATATTGTAATCACATGAAAATGATATTTCCCCTGATTTCCAGGATTAAAATTAACAAAAGCTCACTCACTTTAATAATTTCAGTCCGAGACCAAATTTCTGAACAGCAGCGTCGTTTTATTTATACACCTATAGGTGGGTGCTTTGTCTAATTGCCAGGTAAGGCAATGACAAAATGCACAGTATATCCCAAAAAACCCTTGCAATTTATACTGTTTTTCCCATATGTTTTCCTTATTCCATTGTCTGTTCCCTGCTTCGCTTACGTCACTCATTTCCTTAAGACTTATCCCACAACTTCTGTTTATCCTGTCTTGTCCGTGACAAACTCTTATCTCTGACTCCCATAAGGGTGTTTGACGTCAGTCTATTGTAGATTATTGATTAGGCATATCTTTTCTTCTATCAGCATCTATTTCCATCCAGAGGCCACTTTGACCTCTTTGATTAGGGTTAGTTCCTGTGTCTCCGAGTAGGGGGAAACAGATGCTTTCCTGTTTGCCCATATATCCACCATTGTTCTGTATTCACGTCTCATGCTAACATATCCTTTCTTTTTGCTGAATATGTATTTTCTCATTCCTGTTCTATATCAGAATTTATACTTGCAGAAATAACATTAATTCATTTATATCCCACAAATGCAATACAATAGAGAGCACAGGAACAGGCCCTTCAGCCAATTAAACCTGTGCCAATTCCTAGGGCTTATTTAGAGCCGCTACTTATTATCCACGCATTGTTTCTATCCCTCTGTTCGCCTCTCCTTCACGTGTTTATCAAGCTATGCCTTAAACATTGCTAACATATCTGCTTCCACCCCCTCTATTGGCAGTGCATTTCAGGCACCCATCACCCCGTGTATGGAAAAATGTTGTCTGCACTTCTCCCCTGAACTTTCCCCCTGTGAGAAACAAAAGCTCACTCACTTTAATAATTTCAGTCCGAGACAAATATCTGAATAACAGCTTCTTTTTTATTTATACACCTATAGGTGGATGCCTTGTCTAATTACCAGGTATGGTAATTACAGAATGCACACTATATCCAACAAACTCTCGAAATTTATACAGTTTGAATCCCCATATTTTTCCTTATTCCATTGTTTGTTCCCTGCTTCGCTTACGTCACTCATTTCCTTAAGACTGATCCCACAACTTCTGTTTATCCTGTTTTGTCCGTGACAAACTCTTATCTCTGACTCCCATAAGGGTGTTTGACGTCAGTCTATTATAGATTATTGATTAGGCATATCTTTTCTTCTATCAGCATCTATTTCCATCCAGAGGCCACTTTGACCTCTTTAATTAGGGTTTGTTCCTGTGTCTCTGTACAAGCGAGGAGAACAGATGTTTTCCTGTTTGCCCATATATCCACCATTGTTCTGTATTCATGTCTCATGCTCACATATCCTTTCTTTTTGCTGAATATGTATTTTCTCATTCCTATTCTGTATCAGAATTTATACTTGCAGAAATAACATTAATTCATTTATATCCCACAATTTCCCCTTTTTCTTTTCATTACTATCTGTTATCTTCTGCATTTTTGTCTCTTTTTTTTTTAAACATTGTTCCCAAAATTCGCAAGCATCATTTCAGAGATTTCATCCATCTTAGTCTCACTCATTTCCTTATTATTTAGTTGATAAAGTTCCTCTGTCTGATTCCCCTCAGGGGCATTCGTTTCATCAAGGCTGTTTCAATCAGCCTCTGGGTGAGCCCTCGTATACAGGGTACGATACAACAGCCAATGGCCACCAATACCCCGACTACTACTATCAGGGAAGTAAGGATAGAAACCACCACCCCCTTCCATTTTCCAAACCAGGATTCAAGCCACCCTGTGAGAGATGTGTCTACTCCTGAATTCTCAGCCAGTTCCTCTGCTAAGGTAGTCAATCCCCGTAAGGCCCGAGTAATTGAACCATCAGGCGCAGTGTTATTAGGAATAAAGGTACAACAGCTTCCTCCTAACATCACACATACACCCCCTTTCTCTGCTAAAATCATATCAAGGGCTATTCTATTTTCCCATGCCATCCTACTCGTCGCATCAAGCTGTTCTGATATTCCTTTAACCGCCTCTCTTGTATAATTTATAAATCGCTGTTGATTATAGAAAATGTAATTTATCCAATCTACATTTTTATTAATTGTTACCCACCAAAAGAGAGCTGACTCAAAGCCTGCTGCAATCTCGTTACGAGCCTTGAATTCAGGTACTCCCCTAGGGACTCCTACCGAATCAAGATAAATCCTGTCATCAAAAGAATTATCTAACAGTAATCTCTTACCCCTTCCCTTTTTCCCTACTATCTTTTCCTTCTCAAATGCCAGGGTAAATGGAATTGCCAATTGTACAATTGCGCATATCCCTTTCCAATCCGGAGGTAGTGTGGGTCTCAATATTTTTCCTCCACAGTACCACCACAGATCCGCTCGGGGAACCTTTAATGCCGAGTAGTTTCCTCCCTTCTCCGTTTCGGTAACATTCTTAATCTCTGTACACAATTTCAGCTCCCCCAAATCTCTCGACCGGCTTGTACCTCGCCTGTGCACACATGACGTGTGATTTCCAACTGCGGCGGAAAATGTGGGGGGAACTTTTGCATCTTTCTCCTCCAAGGGAGGGAACATCAGAGATAGGGAGGTACAATTCCTATCATTCCATGCAGTCTCATCCTGATACAGGGCTATCATACATTTCATGCCCTTCCTGTCTCGCTTCCACCCAAGCGGAAAGGGAACCACCTGGGCCACTGACCTACCGGAGGCACATGCATAGCAATTGCTTTTGTTCAGACTTTTTACAGTATACTTTACCCATTCAACCCAGGCATTTGCATCCCCGTACCCAGTCTCTATCTCGATGGTCTGTTTCAAATCCTTTACCTCTATAATTTTTACTACTGTAGGATCATTGGGAGGGGTGAAAGGTTGTATCTCATTACCCAGTAATTCTACCCATTTTTCCCTGTCCTATGCTAATTCGAAAACAACAGCCCACAAACTCCTTCCTATTTGCTTTCATTTCAATCCCAAATGTTTCATTTAATTGTACCTCATAAGTGCCACCTCCCAAAACCGCTCCGTGCCATGTGGTTTTTCTTATCGTTAAATATATGGGGTTACACTTTTTATCGGGACAATCGGTGCTGGTCGAAAGGGGGCCCGGTGTATTGTGACAAGACCATTATACCAGGTACCATCCCCAAGGCCATCCCCATAGGACTTAAGATGTATCTCTGAGTTGCGGTATTGTCTCTGATTAGCTACATTCCCACAATTTACTAAGCTACATATATCAGTGTCTATTACTTGTGGATTATCAGACTCAGGAACCATTAATAATACATATGAAAATGATATGTGACAAAATCCTAATACCAAGAGGGCTAGCATCATAACTCTAAGCATTCCCAGTATTCTGATCATTATGCTAGAACACAAAAAGGCTTAATATACAATCTTACAGAAATAATCCCGCGCTCGCGTCGCCACTGTATAGTCAATTACTCAAAGTCTCTTTAGTCTGAGTTTCAGCGGGTCTTGCGTTGATTCGGCTGTCCAGACTTCTTCCTCAACTGGAGGGTCCACTGGCCCTTTGATCCGAGTATAATGAGTCCAGCCTTTTTCCGCCGTCCTTATTGCCGTTTCGGTAGTCAAAAGAGCCTGGTACGGCCCTTCCCAGTCTGGCTGCAGCTTAGTCTCTGTCCATGATTTTATTAAGACCCAATCTCCTGGCCGGATGGGATGAACAGCAAATTCAAGGGGCGGAGTCTGTGCCAATAGACCCTGTTTTCTGAGGAAAGATAAAGAGGAGGACAAGCCCAGTATATACTTCTTTAAAAACAAATCTTTAGTTTCGGGAATTGGCAATTCTCCCTGTGTTCCCAGATAAGGTAATTCAAATAAGATTTCATAGGGGGATAGTCCCAAATCTTTCCTCCGCCAAGGGACAAGCCCAAAAGGCATCCTTTAAATCTATCACACTAAACCATTTGTGATCATGAGGGATCTTACTTAATAACATATAGGGGTTTGGCACTACTGGGTGCCTGACCTGCACTATCCGATTTAATGTTCTCAAATCTTGCACCAATCGATAAGTTCCATCAGATTTCCGTACTGGTAGAATTGGGGTATTATAAGGAGACATACATGGTTCCAACAGTCCATCTCTAATCAGTCCCTCAATTACTGGCTGCAGTCCCCGTTTACCTTCTATGGAAATAGGATATTGTCGTTCACAGACAACGTCCCCTTTCCGTTTTAAATTTATTAAAAGGGGAGGGATCTGTAGTTTTCCACGATTCCCTACTCTAGCCCATACTATAGGGTCTATCTCTCTCTCTGCATCCTCTGTCAATATTGCCAGTTGTACAACTAATTCTTTTTCCTGAATTCCAATCTCCAGTCCTAAAAGGATAATTAGGTCTCTCCCCAGTAAGTTACTTCCTATATCAGGGATATACAGCAGTTCCCCTGTGATCCTATCCTTAGAACCTTCTATCATCATAGGTTCAAATACTGGAACAGTAAATCCTTCCCCTTTCACCCCCGAAACAATAATTGACCGTGTAAACATTTCTACTTTCTTTGGTTTAAAATTCAACGATGACCGTGCTGCCCCGTATCTACTAGGGAGATTACCTCCTCCCTACACGGTCCCACCTTCAAGTTTATCAAGGGTTCCTGGTGGGCCCCCGAGGGCAGGAACCCCTGACACCCCTATTCTTCATCATAATTCATAAGCGGAATTGCCTTTTCTTCCCTTTGTAGATCAGGACACTCCCGCTTAAAATGCCCTATCTTTCCACAATAATAGCATCCTGCCTGTAGCGACTTCCATCTCTGCCCCTGTCGCTCAAACCCTCTATCAAATGTTCCCCCTTGTCCTCTCCCTCTCCCTCTCCCTCTCTGTCCTACATGCTGCCTCCTGCCACTCCGGTTGCTCACTATTGGTTCCATTCTCCTCTTAATTACCTCATCAACCGTAGCTACCATCATTTTCGCCTTCTGTTTTTGTCTCTCATCCTCCCTCTTTACAAACACTTTCTGTGCCTCTCTCAACAATTCATCTAATGATTTTTCGCTCCATCCTTCTATCTTCTGTATCTTTCTCTGTATGTCTGGCCATGCTTTTGTCACAAAATGTACTTTCAAAAGACCCTGTGCCACTGGGTCCTCAGGGTTCATTCCAGAGTATTTCCGCATTGAGTCCCTTAATCTTTGCAAGAAAGCTGAGGGAGTCTCATCTTTCTCCTGTCTAATTTCAAAGGCTTTAATCAAATTCTGTGACTTCGGAACTGCCTCCCTTATTCCTTTTAGAATCAGGTCTTTCAATTCCCTCATTTCTTCTCTATGCTCTGGGTTTTGGTTTTCCCACTGGGGGTTTCTGAGGGGAAACTTCATCTCTCCCTGTCCAGCATCCCCATCTCCAATCGGGTGTTCCCTGTCCCATATTTTAATGGCAGTTCCTCGTACAAGTCCCCTTTCCTCCCCAGTAAATAATATATTCAAAATAGACATTAATTCAGCCCATGTATGCAGACTGGGCCCCAAAAATTGAACAATTTGTTCAGACAACCCCACCGGATCCTCAACCAGGACCTCCATTTCCTTTTTAAATGTTCTGACCTCCCCACTGGTGAGGGGGGCACTTACAAACCCAATCTCTTTGTCCCCTATGGGCACCTCCCAAAGGGGATAAGTCGTTACGTTTTTCCCCTTTTTCTTTTTTTTAAAGAAATATTGCAATATTTCTAGCTCCCCATAACTTCAAACACCAATTCATCAATTACTGCTTGACTAACCTTCAAAGCCTGTTCCTAACTTATAAATATATTTATATATATTTACGTTCATTTCTTCAGTATTTAATAGTTAAAATGCAAAATGCATACAGTTCCCAATTTTGCAATTCACTGTAATTACCCAGTTTTAGTCCTTTAATTTAGATCCAGAATTAGTTTTCTTAAATAGTCCTGACCAATCATTGCTCAATTACAATACTATAGGTCGTAAAATAATCAGAACTTGCCTTAAAAGAATTTGTCTACTCAAGTTTTTTTAAAAAAAAACTTCTAATGCATGAACAATGGCTGAATCCAAGGTCACAGATATTAACCATAGAATTTTGCTTTTACTACAATCTAATGTTGAACTGAAACTTCAACTGTCCTCCATAAATCGCTTTTATGTAAAGATAAGAGATTAGTTAGAAACTGATAGTAAGGCAGTCATGATCTGTAAAAAGAACAGGAGTTATCATTCCTTTTTTTTTTCATAATCACAATAGAATCCTTAACCTTAAAAGAAATCATGTTAAGTTTCCATAACAAAATCAGATTCAAAACAGTCCTGGAACTCAAGCTCCAGGGAATAAAACACAAACATTCAATCACCAACAAACAAATGTTCACTCAAACCAAATCACAAAGGGTTAAACTTCCTACCAGCTGTACAGCTCTTTACATTCTCTCTCTCTCTCTCTCACACTCTCTCTCTCTCTCTCTCTCTCTCTTTCGCACATTGACATATAAACTCAGATATTCACAAACCCAGTCTTCGTCCGATCTGTACTTTGGCCAGAAGACAGCGGGACGAAGAATGGAGTCCTTAGTCCATACAAAGCAACAATATTTAATCATCTTTCTCCCTTGCACAAGTATTATTTTGCCAATTTCCACAACATCCTGCCCAAAGGACTTTCCGGAGGAATGTTGTAAGGGACCCCGCCTCCATTTCCATTGCCTTTTCCTTACTTTGTTTCCCCGGAGGCTTTTTCCTAACCCAAAGCGCAAGCCATATTGAGTTCCTTCGTTAGTCCCTTATTAACTACTAAAACTCAATCCCGGCCACCAAGGCAATACTTAAAAGTCAATTTTCTTACCTTGGTCTGTGCACAGAGTTGCCTGGCCCCTTTTGTCACCGTATTTTCTATCGAGCTCCTATCACTGTCTGATTCAGATGTCTCTCTTATAGGATTCACATCAGTCACCCAAGGGAGCAGACCAAACCGGGACACGAGACCGCTCCTCAATGGGGAACGGGACGCGTCTTCCCAGTGTCCAAGGCCAGCCACTCCCCCCGGTGATGGAAGAAAATCCCGGACGAGCCCCCAATTGTGAGAAACAAAAGCTCACTCACTTTAATAATTTCAGTCCGAGACAAATATCTGAATAACAGCTTCTTTTTTATTTATACACCTATAGGTGGATGCCTTGTCTAATTACCAGGTATGGTAATTACAGAATGCACACTATATCCAACAAACTCTCGAAATTTATACAGTTTGAATCCCCATATTTTTCCTTATTCCATTGTTTGTTCCCTGCTTCGCTTACGTCACTCATTTCCTTAAGACTGATCCCACAACTTCTGTTTATCCTGTTTTGTCCGTGACAAACTCTTATCTCTGACTCCCATAAGGGTGTTTGACGTCAGTCTATTATAGATTATTGATTAGGCATATCTTTTCTTCTATCAGCATCTATTTCCATCCAGAGGCCACTTTGACCTCTTTAATTAGGGTTTGTTCCTGTGTCTCTGTACAAGCGAGGAGAACAGATGTTTTCCTGTTTGCCCATATATCCACCATTGTTCTGTATTCATGTCTCATGCTCACATATCCTTTCTTTTTGCTGAATATGTATTTTCTCATTCCTATTCTGTATCAGAATTTATACTTGCAGAAATAACATTAATTCATTTATATCCCACACCCCCTCTCACCTTGAACCTGTGCCCTCTTGCAGTTGACCTTTCCATCCTGGGACAATGCCTCTGACTGTCCACCTTATCTATGCTTCCGAAAATTTTGTAGACCTGTATCAGATTCCCCCTCAGCTTCCATCTTTCCAGTAAAAACAATAATCTGAATATCTCCAACCTCTCCTCATAACTGAACCTTCTAGACCAGGCAACATCTGGGTGAACCTTCTCTGCACCCTCTCCAAAGCATTCACCGTCCCTCCGGTAGTGTGACAAACAGAACTGCAAGTAATATCCCAAATATAGCCTAACAGAAGTTTTGTACAGCTGTAACATAACTTTTCAGCTTTTATGTTTGATGCCCCAGCTGATGAAGGCAAGCATGCTGTATTCCTTCGTGACCACACTTGCACAGTCTTATTTTGACTTTTATTCAAGACTTGATGGTGTCTCCTTTGTTTCTGCAGAATAAATGCTGTGTGGCATAACACTAATTATGGACAGTGAGGCTGGAACCAAATTAAAAGCTATGACGAAATCAACCACTAAAAGCAACACAAGTTGTCAGAATGTTCGGCAGCAATGGAGCCTTTTGTGAATTTTATGCTCTTATTTAATGTTGTGATAATCATTAATGTCTAATAATAGCAATCTGATTGTACTAAATTGGGGAATTTATTCTTTAACCTGTGTAATCAATGGAGAACTTGTTAGCAGTATAAACAACATTTGACGTTAGTACAATGTACTTCTCCTTTGATTATCAAAGGAGTCTGTTGTGTATCTTATACAGATTACTTTGCCTGGTGTCCAATTTTTGTCACCCAAGTTTGGTATTTGTTTAGTAAAAACATGCTACTCTTTCTCCTCCGAGTTAGATTCATTTATTTTCTGAAACTTGATCGATATTCATGTCTATCAATAATCTGTCAATGATCGGTCCTATTTACTGGTAACATTCATCATGTTTATTGACTGGACAATCTTTATTGGCTGAATAGTTGCAGATTTGTTATTGATGGAAAATATTGGAAGTTATTGCCAGCAGAGATGCTGGCAATTTATTGACTCTGAAAGTGCTAACTGTTCTGAGTCAAATTAAGCAATAAATGTGCATAATGTTAAAGGTAGAATCTTTGCATGTTTGCATATTGAATCTCAGTTGGTCAATGAGTTACAATTGTCAGCATTCCCATCATGCTTACTCTTATATCAACTTGACTTCCTGGTCATCATCACTTCTGTGCATTGCTCAGTCATCTTGCTTTTAGATTTCTATGCACGCCTTTTCAAACTGAGTTCATTCAATTAGTTTGAGGAGACCACATTTCAACTGCATGACACAGGCTTTGAGCATCACAGGCCTCTCAATGCGGCAATGCTTTGATGCTGCATGCCATCCACTCTTTATTATCATATCAATGTTAGTCCCTACTGAGTCTGCCCCAGTATCCAGCTTCTGCCTCTCTGAAACCTTCATCAGGATTCAGCTCAGCAATATGCAGAATTGAACACCAGATGCAAGTTTCATACAGCATTCTTTTTCATCCCATGATTGTATTTGCTGATTGTGTTTCCATTAACGGAAGACATTGTGAGAGAGTATGATTATCAGTATTTTGCAGATGGCAATAGGGAAAACAAGTTTGATTTTGCCCATTTATTGAGTAACTGATTTCACATATGTAGAGTATGAATCTGTCCATTCTCTCTTCATATGTAAATAGAGATTTGTGCTATAAAAATGTATATTCTTCTTCTCTTGCTAGTTTTCTTAGCTTTTGAAAAAAAAATCATTGAGCATCACTAGATTTATTCCCTATTCGTAGATCCCCTCGAGTGTTTGGTGGTTAATTATCTTCTCAAACATCTGTAACTCATTAATGTACATCATTTACTCTTTGCTGTTTGGAGCTAGAGTAGTTGGCTTGTTTCAATGAAACTAAGTGCGTCAACAGCAACCAGAGAATTTCAGTGTCAAACTGTATGAGGTAGGAGAACAGGCATATATGTCGACTAAAAGAAAAAGAAGCCTGCAGAAGTACTGTTCAGCCTACTCAAGTGGAAGACCTATATGGCAGTTTTATAATGAAAAGTGAAAGTGTCTTGTTTTGTATCATACCGAGATTTATTTAGTTATGCAACAGTAACAATATTTATCTGCCAAGGTAAATTTTATTTATTTTCTGGAATCCAATCATTTATTTTACGCTTTCACTTACAATCTCGTACAGGAGATTTCAAAACAGTCAGAGGACACCAACTTTCTTTGGAGGGCATTAGCTAACTCGTTGGACTAAGGCAACAAAACTCTACAAGATATTAATAAACTTGCAGAACAAGTTTAAATTCATTTCTACAAAAGTAAGTCTGAGGTGGTACATTTTGATAGAAAAAAATAAAGAGATTGCATAATGTTTGGATTGCAAAAATTTAAATGGGTACAGGAACAAAAGTCATTAAAGGTGGCATGATCAGGTAGAGAGAGCAGTTAATAACATCAATAATCTTTGAGGCTTCATTAATAGAATCATTGAGTTCAACAGCAGCAAGATGAGGCTGAACTTATAGGACACTAGTTAGACCTCAGCTGGAGTATTGTGTACAGCTCTGGGTGTTATATTTTAGGAAGGATGTGAACATGTTGGACAGCATGCAGAAGAAGGTTACAAAAATATGTTTAAGATGAGAAACATCAGTTACATGGATAGATTTGACAATTTAGGACTACTTTCTCTGAAGATAAGATGAATTGCAGATTTGATAGAGGTTTTTACAAAATCATGAGAGGGCTGGACAGAATAGCTAGAGAGAAACTGTTCCTCTCATAAAATGATATAGAATCAGAGGGCTCACATTTAAAGTGTTTTCCAAATGCAAGTTAAGAGAAAAAAGAATTTCATATGATTGGTAAGTAGTGTCTAAAATGCACTGCCTGGAAGTGTGGTAGACAGAGGTTCAAGAGGTTATTGCATGACTCTTTCAACAGAACAATGTGCAGGGTTACAGGAAACATCAGAGAATGGCATGTAGCTAAAGTACTCAAAGAGCTGTTACAGAAATAGTCTCCTTCTATACCATAATAATTCTTGGGTTCTGTGCATTTGACAGATAGAGCAACAAGTAAATAGTTATAGGAAATAATACAGCAATTACTTGGGTTAATTTTTAAAGGAGAAGTGTTGATAAGGAGAGCAATTACGTTAAACTTGCGTAAAGCCTTAGTTAGGTCTCACTTGAACTAATCTGCAAGATTTGTTCCCAGATCTTAAAACAACATTCAGACATTTTAGAAGGTGCTAAAAGATTCTGTAGGATGATGTTCACCGTGAAATGTTATAACAGCACACATAATTGAAGATATTGAAGAAAACTTGTAAAAAAGGAAGGTTGAATGATAATCTAATAGACATCTTGAAGATTATAACAAGGTTTGACAGGGTTTAAGTGGGGAAAATATTTCAATCTCTGCGGAGATCAAATATAAGATAATCATTGATAAGTTCAATAGGGAACACAGGAGAAGGTTCTTCATCCAAGCAATACCCACTATCACAAGGAGTAGAGAAGGTGAGTATCCAAAATGCATTTGAGGAAATGTTAGATAGACACATAAGGGAGAGTAGAAGAGACTTTTGATTGGGTTAGAAACATCAGCATGAGAGGAGGCTCATGTGCAGGCTAAACCTTCCAGAATTTATCAATAATACAATAGTTTCTATTCATAATTAACATAATTTTATCAAGTAAAAATAGAGTTGCATTTATTAAGTTGAGAATTTTTTGATCTCTCTCAATATGGATGACCCTATTTCACATGTATTCTAAAAGAATATTTTCATTTTAATATGGTTGATACATTAGGGACATGCCCTAATTGCGCTGCCATCGTATTTGTTTTAGCAATTACTGAACATGCTCAGGTTTTTTTTTAAACAGGCTGTAGGTTATTTCTACTGGGTGCCCATTCTCCATCTGGTTTGAAGGTTTAGTCTGAGTATTAATGCCTTAAAACTCAGAATTTGCCCCAACAACTTTATCTTTATTGACTGCTAATTAATATTACATACACAGTCCAGTAATACTTCAGATATAAGATTCAAAACTCTCCCTGTGCACTAATTGTTTAATTTCCCTGAAATACAGACAGTTGAGTCATCAAGGCAAAAGTGACGACTGCAGATGCGGGAGATTAGAACCAAGTGTGTGGTGCTGGAAAAGCACAGCAGGTCAGGCTGCATCCGAGGAGCAGGAGAATTGACGTTTCAAGCAAAAGCCCTTCATCAGGAATGAGGCTGGTAACCTAGGGAGTGGAGAGATTAATGGGACGAGTGGTGGGGCTGGGAGAAGGTAGCTGAAAGTGCAATAGGTGGATGGAGGTTTGGGTAATGGTGATAGGTCAGAGGGGAGGGTGGAGTGGATAAGGAAGATGGACAGGTAGGACGGGTCATGAGGGCGGTGCCGAGTTGGAAGGTTGGATCTGGGATTAGGTGAGGAAACTGGTGAAAACCACCTCACCCTCCCCAATTTCACTAAGCAAACACTAAGCAAACATAAACTGCACAATATCTTATTCAATAATGTTCCAAGCAAAACAAAAATTGCTTTTATCTTAAATATTAATGGCATAAAACTGCGTATTTGCAGTCCTAGATTCCTAACACAAAGGAAAACCACATAAATCACTATCTGTCACCTCAGATTGGCTGAGTGGCTATTAGCTAAGTGGGATGTCAAGTATTCAGTACTCTCTGCATTTAGCTATGTCAACCTTACGAATATGGAATCCTGTTTAACTCCACAAGCCTTCAACACGTAAATAACAATTTTGAGCAAAATTCTCCCCTACATTCAAACATTTAAATGCTGCAGTTGCCTGTAACACTCCAGCCTACTGGTCTCTTTCCATGCTACTTCTGTTTGCCCTCCTACCTTCCCTCTCTTCCTGCTCACTTACCACTTTAAACCTTCTACTCCCATCCTATCTCCTCAACATTTCTGTTTACTACCTACCTCCCAACTTTCCCATTTATTTCCTCTCTCTCTGCTCATCACCTACTTCCCCCCGACATCCTAACTCTCAGCCACTCCAGTTTGGCTCCCAGTCGACCTTCTCACTCATCTCCTAGCTTCCCAATCAGCCTTCCCATGCCTGAATCTCCCTCACATTGCCTCCTTCCATGACCCTCCCATTCCCTTCCTCCAACTCAAAATCCCTCTTTCTCCTTCCCCCATTCACAGTGAGGATTTGGAAGAAGGAAGTTGTGAGCAGAGGGGATGATAGAGGGTGAATGTGAGATTTATTAAAGCAAGACCTGGAATGGAAGAGATTAATGGGAGATTTGCGAAGCAGGAGGTGAGAAATGATGGGGTGAGCTGAAAGAGTTAATACTTCAGGTTATTAAGCTGTTGTAAGTTATTTAAAGTTAGTATAAGATATTTGGTCCAGTTTCAGTTTTAAGAAATGGATAGATTGTTAGTGTACAATTGGCAAGTCAAGAATGTAACCCACTCTTTTTACATATTTTCTTATTGGAAAGTGATTTTCATTCAATTTAGTTTTAGGAACACATTAGCCATGCTAAATGAGTGATAAGTGTAATGCATATGTTCTGTTCAGTGTCATATCTCGGATAGGTTTCCCAGATTCAACACACCTATTTGAATTTCAATGTCCCAAATACCTAAAGTAGTTGAAACACAAAGGAGCACAAATGCAGCTTTGTGTAGTGTTACTTGCTCTGGTGTTGTGTGAATCTTTTCAGGAATGTTTCTTAATCCTTCTTGATGAAGCAAAGAATTTTGCATGCTGTACCTCGAGTGTCATGGAACATGGGCCCAATATTTGACTGCAGACGAGGCATGGGTAGCTGGCTGCTTCTGCAACAATAGGGAAAAATGACAGAAGATTGAGTATTATGAGGGCAATGGAGGCTGTTGGGGCAGGAATTAGCAAAATATTTAATTTGAGCCTCCCTTTCAACAGCCATTGCCAATGAAGTTTTGAACTACTGGAGTGCAACTTGGGCAGGTCAGTCTCATTCTGTGACGGTCTCTTAACTAATAAAACCTTCAGCGCAGTGGCCATTATCTGGTCAGTATGGACCTCAACTTTCTGTGAAAACTTAAGGGACAGGCACAGCAAATTCTTTGATATTGAATCTGTAGGATAGGTCATCCAATCATTTGTGTAACTTCCAGTTGCTTGCCATTTCAATAACTACCTTGCACTCATGATAACCTTTCTGTCCTGTTGCAGTGTTCCAAAGAAACTCAACCCAAGCTGGAGGAGCAACACCTTGTTTTCCATTTAGGTTCTTTACAGCCTCCAGTGTTCAGCTTTGATTTCTACATCTTCACAACATGACCTCAGATTTCCAATTTTCTGGCAGTTTCCGCCCCTTACTTGCATCTTGATTTTTCTGTCAGCAAATTGGATTAATTTTCTCCTTCTCACCCTTCAATTTACACACACTTGACATCTCTGTTTCTCCATTAACCTCACTGTTTTCATTTCACTCTGCACCTCCACAGTCAGTTCCACTTGCTCCTCCTGTCCCTTTGTCAATAGCATAAAAAAAACACTATTTTCCAGCCCCTTTCAATTCTGGAGAAGAGTGATATCAGATTCAAAATATTCACTCTGATTTTGTCTCCATGGATGCTGCCAGATCTGTTGAGTTTTTCCATCATTTGATTTTCTTATTTAAGATACCAGCATCCATAGTAATTTATATTTAGTTGTTTAATTGTGATCTGTGAATGATGCACGTTCTGTAACATTGAAATAGGAATAAACTCTTGAGCATTTTCCAAATATAGAACAAAGAACATAGAACAGTACAGCACAGTACAGCCCCTTCGGTCTTGATGTTGTCGACCTTTTATCCAACTCTAAGGTCAAACTAACCTACATAACCTTCATTTTACTATCATCCATATGCCTATCCAAGAATCACTTAAATGTCCCTAATGTATCTGACTCTACTACCACTGCTGGCAGAACATTCCACAGACCCACCACTCTGTGTAAAGAATCTCCCTCTGACATCTCCCCTAAACCTTCCTGCAATCACCTTAAACATGTACTCCCTCGTGATAGCCATCTCTGCCCGAGGAAAAGATCTCTGGCTATCCACTCAGATCATGTTCTCCTCCTCCTGTTCTTCGGATGTTGCCTGACCTGTGCTTTTCAAGCACCACACTCTTTGACTCTGATCTCCAGCATCCACAATCCTCACTTTCTATCTTCTAATTGTACCTTAATCCCTTCCAATTGTATCTCAGTTCCATTTATCTATTTTTGATCCATCACCTCTTACACTGATTTCTGTTTAAAAAAAATCTCAATTCCAGATTTATAATTTTCAAATAAGTAGAAATTGGTTGAAAGCCTCAACAATTTTCTGGAGACAGGGGAGATTTCTAATACTCTTTGTACTCTTTTTAAGTAAAACCTTAAACAAAAACTAAAAATAACACAAACTTACAGAATTGTAATGGAAACTTATCTAAAGTCAATCAAAACATTGTTATGGGTGGCGGGGGGGGGGGGGTGGGGTGGGGTGGGGAGGGGGTTGGTGGTTGGTAACGATACACCCAGCCCCTGCAATGTCCAGCAGTTCCTAAAGGAACCAATAGAAAACCCCTGCTCCCTCTCAATAGACATGTGAGCACAGACTTAACAACGGAAGAGGGCCAGGCAGTTGGTTATTATGCCTTCCTCTATGGCCCACTGCCTGGATCTGTTGATGGCCACAATGGCCAGGCTGGGGAGCAGGCCTTGAGCATGCCCTCTGATTTATTCTCCCTCCTCCAACAGAATGCCTTTACGTTGAGACCGTGGGATGAAGTTATTTCTAATCTTTCTTTAAACACTAAACTATTGTCCATGCTTTCGATGCTTCAATCAGTTTATGTATTAAAACACTTTACCCAAACACCTTTGTTGATGAGGCAAACAAAGGTACAAAGGATTCAGTTTGCGGTTCAACTCCTGAATGGATCTTCTCCTGAGTCTGCTTGGGTTGCTGCACTGATACAAATCTTGTTAAGAGTCCTCCCTGCGAATCTTTACTGAGGAGGTGACTTCCAGGTGTGTCTTTTTTATCCCTCCTCCACCCCAGATCTTCCAGAACATTCAGTAGCCTCATCCAATGGGGCCATGAGCTGAATTCTAAGTATCCAATGGAGTTGTTTCAATGCCCTTCACTGTTGCTATGTTGGGAAAGTGTAAAGTGCGTGCCCTCAGGCACTGGCTGGAAGTCGATGTGCCAGAAATTCTGATCAAAGCTTTTCCAATTCACAACCCTATGCTGTTTGTAACACAGCGGACGTGTGCTGGCAGGGGAGAAACCACGGGGATCGTGTTGCAAGTCGTCAGAGCTGCTGGAGACCATCGCTGGATCGTGATTGGACATTGGAGGATCATCTGGTTGTGCTGACCTGCTCTTGGTGGATCTTTATGCTGGCTTCAGCCTAACGCCAATTCAGGTACCAGCCAACCTCAGAGCTATGGCCTCAGCAGCCGCTCGCAGCCCAGGCCAGGGCATTCGCAACACAGTCAGGGTGACTGTGAAGAAGGTGGAAGAGCACACACCAGACGATCGGACGGTTTTCATGAAGAAGATTTTGCTGGAGTGCTGCGGGTTTGAAGCAGCGGACGTGTAGATCTGGACACCCCGGGAGGCACACCGAGATGAACATCAACTGTGCCTGGAGGATCATCAACTCGGTGAAGGACGCTCTCTGGGCGGTCCGAAACCTGTTGATCTTCCAGCTGAAGGAGTTGACCCCGACTGAGTGTTGCAGACTGGCACATTCCAAGGTCCAGGACTACGTGTTGAGGGACGCGCTGAAGCTTGGGGCAGCTGCCGCCAAGGCGCGGTGGGGAAAGACCACCGTGTAACATCTGGCTGCCTAACGAAGAACAGGGGGCCCGCGCAGTCATTTGGGCTCTGCTGACACCTCAGCTAAAAATGTAATCGTACAGACCTGTAAATAGGAATGATTACTCTGTTTCGGTATGCAAACAAATGGAATGTTTACGTATGTATGGCATGTCCAACTGTACAGACTATTAAAGTATTTTATGAATAAAGTATATTTTTGGAAAAGAAAAGGACGTGTAGATCTGGGCAACGGGGGAAAAAATACACCCAATGCCACCCTCACCCTGATGGCCACCTTTGTGTGTGGCTACATCAAGCTGTGCGTGGATCCCCGGCACGCAAACACCAAGTGTTACTACGTACTGAGGTTCTACCTGTCCCCGGTGTTGCGAAGGATGGGCCTGGCCTCGCTGCCGCGGAACGCTCTGAGTAGTTGGACCGTTCCGTATCACCTGTCCTTCATGGAGAAGTTTATGAAGAAGAGAAACACCTCTGACCACAAGTCCATCAGGAAGTGGTCAGCACGTAGTGTCCTTGAGATCCTTTGGGAAAAGGAGAGGGTGGATCCTATCGAGTGGTTCCCTGAGTAGACTGTCAAAGTCATTTGGCAGAATGCCTCATCACCAGAACTTTCCAACAAGCACCAAGACATGTGCTTGGTGAGAAAGGCTCTGCCTGTGAGATCCTTTATGCACGCCCGGACTCTCAGCCGCACCGCACGCTGCCCTGGAAGCGGCTGCGGGGGGTACGAGACTGTCACACACCTCCTTCTGGAATGTGCCTACGCAGAAGAAGTCTGGAGAGGAATGCAGTGGTGTTGTCGAGGTTTGTCCCGAGCAGCGCCGTGACGCGGGACTCCGTGCTCTACGGCCTGTTCCCCGGGACGCATACCGAGACGAACATCAACTGTGCCTGGAGGATCATCAACTCGTTGAAGGACGCTTTCTGGGCGGTCCGAAACCTGTTGATCTTCCAGCTGAAGGAGTTGACCCCGACTGAATGTGCAGACTGGCACATTCCAAGGTCCAGGACTACGTGTTGAGGGATGCGCTGAAGCTTGGGGCAGCTGCTGCCAAGGCGCGGTGGGGAAAGACCACCGTGTAACATCTGGCTGCCTAACGAAGAACAGGGGGCCCACGCAGTCATTTGGGCTCTGCTGACGCCTCAGCTAAATATATGGACATATGATGGATAAATGTACAGACCTGTGTATAAAAATGATATATTCTGATCTCTGTATGTAAGTGTTACGTATGTATGGCATGATCAACTGTACAGACCATCAAATTATTTTATGAATAAAGTATATTTTTGAAATAAAAAAAAGTTTGTAACTGGTTCCCCTGAATCTTTGTGACTTATTTGATCTTGGCTTCCACTATTCTCTGTAGCTGTTGACTACTGGCTACTGTTTAATTTAATTTAGCCAATTTTCTGTCACGTCTGATTTCTCTGGCAGTAGGGCAATTTAGAATGTCCAATTTTAAGCAATGATCTGGAGGTGCCGATGTTGGACTGGGGTGTACAAAGTTAAAAATCACACAACACCAGGTTATAGTCCAACAGGTTTAATTGGAAGCACACTAGCTTTCGGTGCGACGCTCCTTCATGGTGTTGTGTGATTTTTAACAATTTTAAATGGGTGTTTCTAGACCACAAAATGTTAATTGGGTGAGATAGCTCTTCGTGGGGCACGTGAAGTTCTTTCTAAAGTAAGCCTGGGCATCTTAGTTCTAATTCCAGTTATGCTTGTTAACTTCCAGAGAAACGTAGTTTTTCTCTAAATGCTCATAAATTCATTTAACCATCTTAAATAAACTCAATTCTATCACCCCTTTGTCTTAATTGTGTGGGAATGCAAGCTTAGTCTGGGAATGCAAGCTTAGTCTATACAGCTTATCCTCATACTTAAACCCTAGTATCATTCTGCTGCATTAACTAGACTTAATTATACACAAATTCATATAGCTAGAGAAAAAAGTAGCAGGACTACAACTTAGCAATAACCATCTTTGTTGATCTCCTTTTGATAAAATAATGTTAAATATTTGAAAACAATTTTATATACAATGGAAAATGCTGGAATCATATGAAAATAGAAGATATTATAAGAGTGATTTTATGCTTCAATTTCTAATGGAGTTCAGATGACAGTTATAAAGCAATTGTGTTTGAGTTCCGCAGTTCCTGACATGATATGAATCCACTGAATGAGATTATTTACTGCCAGCTATCCATTCTCATCTATTTTGTGGCATCTCTCAGCAATCATGTGAAAATAGTATGTGGCAATTGGATGGCTTTGCAGCTTGTTCCATTGTGTGAGAAGGATGACTTTAGGAAAAGCCACAGAACGTTCATGCAGTACTGTGTAACAAGATCTTATTCTATTTCAACATGAAAACTGTGTCAACTGGACATGACCAGACTGAAGCAGCAGAGATTTATTGTTAAACTACTGATTTTATGAAATCCAAGAACTCTGATGTTGGAGTTACTTATAGTGTGTCCTTCCATTAAAATAACACATTTGTGAAGCAGCAACCACTATCCATTACTTGTTTATTGTGTTAATCTCAAGTACAGAAGGCAAATAAAAGATTAGAATATATACACTGGATTACCTTCAATGCAGAAATATCATTGTCAAATATCGAAAAAAAAAATTTTTAAAAGATTAGTTCAATTTATCTTATAGAATTGAGAAATTTGACATTCCACAAATACATTTCTCTTCCATATTGGAAAGGTTGTTCAATAGTAATCAAAACATTCTGTTATTCATTTGTGGGATGTGAGTTGCACTAACTATTGCCCATTCCCACTCTGGAGAAGTTGATGGTGAGCTGTTTTCTTGAACTACTTGTGTGTGCAGGCACTCAGTGCTGTTAGGATGGCATTTTCAGGATTTTGACCGAATGACAGCGAAGGAACAATGAAAAAGTTGCATGAATTATTTGCGTATACAGGTTGTTCTGGGATAACATGCGCTTCGACAGCATGTTTTGGTATAACATCACTGAAGAATTAGGGAATGGTATTTTGGAGAACACTTAGCTCCGTCAGCAATAGTGCGATTCCAGCGGGGCTCGGTTCATTCACTTCGTTCTGCGCATGCACCGGTGTTCTTGCCATTCTGCATATGCACCGATGTCCGCACCAAAGTCTCTGTGCCATTTTGCGCGTGCACTATGTCAGCTGCCAACAGAGCAAGGGTCTGTGAGAGGTACCGTACAGAGATCAGCTTTCATACACTTTTTTTTAAATGCACGGTGTTAAATTTACTTTTGTTTTGTTAATAAATATAATTTTTTGCAGGTCTCGCCCTGACCCCACTTTTCCTGTAGGCCCCATTATTTCTATTAAGTGATTTTGTATTAAGTGAGGTTTCGCTGGAATGCAATTACGGTGTGAAAGAAGAACTACCTGTATGTTCGATCCAGTAGATTATGAATGGAAAGGAGGTAAGATTAATTAGTAATGGGGGCGATGATGAGCAATAATCTCCATTAATATGCTCACTGCTCATCAGCAAGAATCTTGTCTCATCACCCAGAACTTGATTGCAAATACAACTTGACTCCATCTCACTTGAATTTCCCAAATTTCTCCCATAGCCCATGTCATTCTCGCCACAGTCTCAGAGAACTGAGGTGAATATTTTAGACTGTCTTCTTTCACGTCCATTTTCCTATGGTTATTCCAGCCTACGAATTGTTCCCTTTTTGACAGTGATGGAGGACAAGTGTGTCCCATCCCTCGAACCTTTGAACAAAAACTGGATAATGGGGCACTTTCTTCTGACATGGGACTATACAATTAGGAAATTTCCTGACTTATGCTACCTGTCTTGGTTAATAGTATACCCAATTTTAGGTTACTCATCCTTTAATGGCATCTGTTTATAATGTATCTTGATTCTACCATAAAAGCATTTGCAGCCTGCAGTCACACCTAGATGTGTCTGAAACCTGAGGACAAGGTAATTGTGTTTGCTTCCCCTGTCTTACTGCACTCAATTTCCCAATGATTTCAATAGGAGCTAAACATTCAGGGTGAGATTCAGAATGGAGGGCAAACCTCCTACAGAATAATTTTTACAGTAAGCTGTTCAATCTCCTTTATGTATTTTGTTTCACGCCTTCAAATTTTGAAGTGGTGTTGTGCTAAATGTTGAAGTATTTTCCAAGTATGTTATTAGGGAGTTGTCATCTGCCACTCAACTTTAAAATTACAAAAGCAACATATTGATTGTTAAAATACATTCCTTACTACTTCTGATTTCTTCTCTGACATTCTATCATGCCACCTGGAGTCAGCTGTTTGAGGTAGGAGAAAAGACCAGGGGAAATACGCTTTTAAACTGAGAAAAGGAATGTAATTTTAAGCAGGTTTATATGGTTTTAGGATGTCAGAATCAGCTCGGGAGAGGTAGAGTGAATCCTCTCTCCTTGTTGGACCACAACACCTTGTTTTTGTATGGAAAGGATACAGTTGCGAATTAGGTGAGTTTTTTTAAAATTTATTTGTGAATGGCATGGTGGTTCAGTGGTCAGCATTGCGGCCCCACTGTGCCAAGGACCTGGGTTCAATTCCACCCGCGGGCAACTGTCTGTGTAGACTTTGCAAATTCTCCCCATGCCTGTGTGAGTTTTCTCTGGGTAGTCTGGCTTCCTCCAACCTTCAAAAGATGTACAGGTTAGGAGGATTGGTGTGCTAAATTGCCGATAGTGTCCAGGGATGTGCAGACTAAGTGGGTTAACCATGAGAAATGCCGGGTTAAAGGGATAGGGTAGGTCTGGGCGGAATGCTCTTTGGAGGATCAGTGTGGCTTGTTTCCACTCTGCAGGGATTCTATGATTTGTGGGATGTGGGCGTTGCTAGCTGGCTAGTATTTATTGCCCATCCCTAGTTGCCCTTGAGAAGTTGCCTTCTTCAACTGTGCAGCTGTTGGTTGACCCAGAATGATCTTAGGAATTCCAACGTTTTGACTCCAGCGATAGTGAAGGAACAGCAATATATTCTGGTGGTGGAAGGAGTGGATGCCTGTGGATGCAGTACCAATCAAGTGGGCTGCATTGTCCTGGATGATGTCAAGCTTCTTGAATGTTGTTGGAGCTGTACTCATCCAGGCAAGTGGAGAATAATCTATCCCACTCCTGACTTGTGCCTTGTAGATGGTAGGCAGGCTTTGGGAACTTACTTAATTGTGAATGTAAAAGAACTAATGGAGTAATGGTTTTTTTCTTAAGGTTACCTAATATTATTATACATGGGAACTGTCAAAGTAGACAGATAAAATATGTACTGACCTTTGTGTGTGTGCTTGCACATAATGTTCACATACATACAAATACAAAGTGGGCAAGGTTAGGTTGGTCAACCTCCTACACTCCAGTGAAAAAAAGTGCCAGCCTCTCTTTATAATTCAGACCTTCCATTCCTGGCAACATCCTGGTAAATCTCTTCTGAACCCTCTCCAGCTTTATAATATCCTTCCTGTAACAGGGTGACCAGAACTGGACACGATACTCTGGAAGAGGCTTCACCAAGATCCTGTATAACTTCAACGTGACTTCCCAACTTCTTTACTCAAATGTCTGAACAATGAAGGCAAGCATGCTAAACACCTTCTTAACCACCCTATCTATGTGTGATGCGAACTTCAAAAAATTATGTTTATCCAAAGCCCTACATTTAATTATATAAGTCCTGCCCTACATTTAATTATATAAGTCTTTTACCAATATGCAATACCTCACATTTACCCAAATTAAACTCCATCTGCCACTTTTCAGCCTATTGACCCAATTGATCAAGATTCTTTGTAATCTTAGCTAACCTTCTTCACTATACCCTGTACCACCAATATTAGTGACGTCTGCAAACTTACTAACCATTTTGTGGACTTGCTATTTTCAGGATTGCAGCAGCTTTAAATCATGGATGATTGATCATCCTCTTTTTACCTTCCTGGAGTCACAGCTGTGGAATTGAGTCATTCCTTTAAAATATCTGCTGTATGAAAAAAGTAAAATGGTTGGTAGGTGTAGGGAATGGTGGATGATTCAATCAATTGAGGGTTTGGTGAAGAAACAGAAGGAAGCATATGTCAGGTATAGACAGGATGGATCAAGTGAATCCTTAGAAGAGCATAAAGGCAGTAGGAATATACTTAAGAGGGAAATCAGGAGGGCAAAAATGGGACATGAGATAGCTTTGGCAAATAGAGTTAAGGAGAATCCAAAGGGCTTTACAAATACATTAAGGACAAAAGGGTAACTGAGGAGAGAATAGTGCCCCTCAAAGATCAGCAGTCCTCACTTTCCCCTCAAAGATCAGCAAGGCGGCCTTTGTGTGGTGCCGCAGGGAATGGGGGTGATACAAAATGAGTATTTTGAATCAGTGTTTACTGGAAAGCATAGAACGTAGGGGAATAGATGGTGATATCTTGAAAAGTGTCCATATTACAGAGGAGGAAGTGCTGGATGTCTTGAAACACATTGAAGTGGATAAATCCCCAGGACCTGATCAGGTGTACCCTTGAACTCTGTGGGAAGCAAGAGAAGAGATTGCTGGGTCCCTTGCTGAGATATTTGAATCATCGATAGTCACAGGTGAGGTGCCAGAAGACTGGAGGTTGGCCAAAGTGGTGCCAGTATTTAAGAAAGGTGGTATGGACAAGCCAGGGAACTATAGGCCAGTGAGCCTGACATCGGTGGTGGGCAAGTTGTTGGAGGGAATCCTGAGGGACAGGATGTACATGTATTTAGAAAGGCATGGACTGATTAAGGATAGTCAACATGGCTTTGTGCGTGGGAAATCATGTCTCACAAATGTGATAGAGTTTTTTGAGGAAGCAACAAAGAGGATTGACGAGGGCAGAGTGGTTGACGTGATCTATATGGACTTCAATAAAGCGTTTGACATAGTTCCCCATGGGAGACAGGTTAGCAAGGTTAGATCTCATGAAATACAGAGAGAACTCGCCTTTTGGATATAGAACTGACTCAAAGGTAAAAAACTGAGGGTGGTGGTGGAGGGTTGTTTTTCAGACTGGAGGACTGTGACCAGTGGAGTGCCACAAGGATCGGTCCACTACTTTTCGTCATTTATGTAAATGATTTGGATGTGAGCATAAGAGGTATAGTTAGTCAGTTTGCAGTTGAAATCAAAATTGGAAGTGTAGTGGACAGCGAAGAGGGTTACCTCAGATTACAACGGGATCTTGATCAGATGGGCCAATGGGCTGAGGAGTGGCAGATGGAGCTTAATTAGATAAATGTGAGATGCTGCATTTTGGAAAGGCAAATCAGAGCAGGGCTTATATACTGCATAGTAAGGTCCGAGGGAATGTTGCTGAACAAAGAGACCTTGGAGTGCAGGTTCACAGGTCCTTGAAAGTAGAGTCGCAGGTGGATATGATAGTGAAGAAGGTGTTTGGTATGGTCTCCTTCTGTATCGGAAGGATGTTGTGAAACTTGAAAGGCATTCAGAAAAGATTTACAAAGATGTTGCCAGGGTTGGGAGGATTTAAGCTATTGGGAGAGGTTAAATAGAATGGGGCCATTTTCCCTGGAGCGTTGGAGGCTGAGGAGTGACCTTATAGAGGTTTATAAAATCATGAGGGGCATGATTAGATTAGATTAGATTAGATTACTTACAGTGTGGAAACAGGCCCTTCGGCCCAACAAGTCCACACCGACCCACTGAAGCGCAACCCACCCATACCCCTACATTTACCCCTTAAACCTAACACTACGGGCAATTTAGCATGGCCAATTCACCTGACCCGCACATCTTTGTGACTGTGGGAGGAAACCGGAGCACCCGGAGGAA
Source organism: Chiloscyllium plagiosum (assembly GCF_037043375.1). Lineage (NCBI taxonomy): Eukaryota > Metazoa > Chordata > Chondrichthyes > Orectolobiformes > Hemiscylliidae > Chiloscyllium > Chiloscyllium plagiosum. The sequence goes on from NW_028270149.1 coordinate 63,403,993, forward strand.
ACCCATGCAGACACGGGGAGAATGTGCAAACTCCACACAGTCAGTCGCCTGAGTCGGGAATTGAACCCGGGTCTCTGGCGCTGTGAGGCAGCAGTGCTAACCACTGTGTCACCGTGCCGCCCACATGTATAGTTTAAATAGACAAGGTCTTTTCCCTGGGTTGGGGGGGTCCACAACTCGAGTCGTGGGTTTAGTGTGAAAGGGGAAAGATATAAAAGAGACCAAAGGGGCAACTTTTTCACACAGAGGGTGATGCGTTGTGGAATTGGCTGCCAGAGGAAGTGGTGGAGCCTCATGCAATTGCAACATCTAAAAGGCATCTGAATGGGTATATAAATAGGAAGGGTTTGGAAGGATAAGGGCTGGGTGCTTGCAGGTGGGACTAGATTGGTGTGGGAGATCTGGTCAGCATGGATGAGTTGGACTGAAAGGCCTGTTTCCATGCTGTACATCTCTATGACTCTATAAGAGTAGGAAAGGCCCAAGAAATTGCAAGTTAGGTAGAGAGGGGGAGGAAGGCACACTATCTGTTCCTCTCTCTCTCAGCTTCTCAGTTACTTGTTCAGTTCGGCTGAGAAAATGGGCATTTAAAATACACAAAGGGTTGGCATTGCATGTGACCATGTTCTCTAATTGATCAATAAATCAAACATGGGCTCAGAATTTCTGACTCTGACCAGATCAGCAAAAAAAACTTGCTTTTAAAGGAGTTCTCTGTGCAAACCTTAGCACTGATACAAATGGGGTAGTCATCTTGACTCTGAGTTCGTCATTTTTTTAATGCACTCATGGGATGTGGACATTGCTGGCTGATCAACATTCTATTGCCCGTCCTTTGTTGCCCTTGAGAAGATGGTAAGTTACCTTCTTGTACCACCACGGCCCACGTGCTGTGGGTTGACCAATAATGTCCTTTGGGAGGGAATTTCAGAATTTTGACCTAGCTAGCGTGAAGGAATGGCGATATATTTCCAAATCGGGATGGTGAGTGGATTGGAGGGGATCTTGCAGGTGATACTATTCCCACATATCTGCTGCCCTTGTCCTTCTGAATGGAAGTGGTCATGGGTTTGGAAAGTGCTGTCTAAGGATCTTTAGTGAGTTTCTACAGCACATCTTGTAGATACTGCTGCTAGGAGAAAATGAGGACTGCAGATGCTGGAGATCAGAGTCAAAAAGTATAGTGCTAGAAAAGCACAGCCAATCAGGCAGCATCCAAAAAGCAGGAGAATCGACATTTCGAACATAAACTTTTTATCAGGAATGTGGCGTGGGGAGGGTGTATTTTCTTGCACCTCCACACACGTCATCTACTGTGTCTGATGCTCTCAATGTGGTCTCCTCAACACTGGGGAGACAGGACGCCAACCCACGGAACGTTTCAGAGAACATCTCTGTGACACATGCACTAAACAACCCCACCGCCCTGTGGCAGAACACTTCAACTCCCCCTCCCACTCTGCTAAGGACATGCAAGTCCAGGGCCATCTCCATCATCAAATTCTAACCACTCGACGCCTGGAGGAAGAACACTTCATCTTCCGCCTTGGGACCCTCCAACCACACGGGATCAATGCTGATTTCACCAGTTTCCTCATCTCCCCTCCCTGACCTGATCCCAGATCCAACTCTCCAACACGACAGCACCCTCTTGAACTGTCCTAACTGTTCATCTTCCTTCCCACCTATCTGCAACGATCTATCACCATCATCCCCCCCCACCTTCATCCACCTATTGCATTCCCAGCTACCTTCCCTGCAGCTCCACCCTCCCCCCCCATTTATCGCTGAGGTCCCTTGGCACCGCTTCCCCCTCCCTGACACCTTCCTGATGAAGACCTTATGCTTGAAACATTGACTCTCCTACTCATCAGATGCTGCCTGACCGCCTGTGCTTTTCCAGCACCACACTTTTTGGCTGGATACTGCTACTACTGAGTGTCGGTGATGGAGAGAGTGGATGCTTGTGGATGTGGTGCCAATTCGGTGGTCTGTTTTGTCCTGGATGGTATCTGGCTTCTTTAGCATGAGTTTCTAAAAATCTGTTTTTCATAAGTTCAACTCATGTTTCCAGTCAATAAAATGAAAATCATTATTTGGGGTAAAACTCACCTTCCTGACAAATAAACACGTTAACTAAAATGTGACTTCAATTCAGTGGTGGAATTTGAACTAGAGAATGAGTGAAAAGGAGTAAAGTATAATTTTAGAATTGATTTTAGAATGTTGCTCATGCAAACAGTGATCACTGTACAAAATAAACTTGTAGATTGTGTAGTGGAAGCAAAATCCTTTCAATAATTGAAGAAGCAATTGAATACTGCAGCTGGGCAGCAGTAAGATCTCTCTGGATAGTTGAACCATGTTGGACTAAATGGTCTTTTTCATCCATAATTACGTTCTGGTTGTTGCACTTCTCTTTATAAATCTTATAAAACCCTGATATTATTACTTGGGTAACTCGTAAAGTACAAATGCACTTCTGAAGCTCCTTGCTGTTCTATAATGTGGACAAATCCCTGCTATAGAAATTTGAAAGTTCAAGGACAAAGTGGAAAAGGTTTAGGAGCTTCCAAACCCTGAAAGCTCCCGTAGGAAACTTGTGGTGATCTATTTTCAGTGAATCGTTTTGCTTTTTTGTCTTTTTAATAAATATGTTTGAAAAACTGTCCAATTCAACCAGTTCCGTTCTAAGTTACGGACTCTAAACTTTAAGGTTGTATTGCTGTATTATTATATAATTCTGATGCAAGTCTTTATCACCCCCTGACTTGAATACCCCAACGTTCTCCAATCTAAGCTGGCTACTCTCCATAAACTTGCATCCTATCTAAACCACATCCAACTCACCATCTTCACACTTTTACAATGGGGTAATGAGAGTAGTGTATCAAAGAACAAAGAAAATTACCACACTGGAACAGGTCCTTCGGCCCTCCAAGCCTGTGCCAATCCAGATCCTCAATCTAAACCTGTCACCTATTTTCTAAGCATCTGTATCCCTCGGCTCCCTGCCCATTCATGTATCTGTCTGGATACACCTTAAATGACACCATCGTGCTCACCTCTACCACCTCTGCTGGCAAGGCATTCCAGGGCACCTATCATCCTCTGCGTAAAGAACTTTCCACGCATATCTCCTTTAAACTTTTCCCCTCTCACCTTAAACTTGTGACCCCGAGTAATTGAGTCCCCCAATTTGCATAAAAGCTTCTAGCTATCCACTTTGTCCATACCTCTCATGATTTTGTAAACCTCAATCAGCTCCCCCGCCCCCCCCAACTTCTGTCTTTCTAATAAAAATAATCCTAATCCACTCAATCTCTCTTCATAGGTAGCGCCCTCCATACCAGGCAACATTCTGGTGAAAGTGAAGTCTGCAGATGCTGGAAAGTAGAGTCGAGAGTGTGGTGCTGGAAAAGCACAGCAGGTCAGGCAGCATCCAAGGAGCAGGAGAATCTATATTTCCTGATGAAGTGCTCTTTCCCAAAACATTGATTCTCCTGCTCCTCGGATGCTGCCTGCCTTTTCTAGCACCACACACTCGACCAACATCCTGGTGAACCTCCTCTGCACCTTCTCCACAGCATCCACATCCTTTGGTAATGTGGCATCCAGAACTGTATGCATTTTTCCAAATGTGGCCGAACCAAAGTCCAATACAACTGTAACATGACCTGCCAACTCTTGTACTTAATACCTCGTTCGATGAAGGAAAGCATGCCGTATGCCTTCTTGACCATTCTACTGACCTGCAATGCCACCTTCAGGTTACAATGGATCTGAACACCCAGATCTTTCTGTACATCAATTTTCCCCAGGGCTTTACCATTTACCATATAGTTCTCTCAAGGAAGCAGCCTCAAGGATGAGGTATGTGTGGAAACCACAGTCTAAGATACTCAGACTGGTTTCTTAATAGAGTCAGTTCTTCTATAATGAGATGGTTGCGTTCTTGTGCAACCCCGTGTAATAGAAAAATTGCGCTTTGGAAATAGCACCTGGGGTGTTGACACTGTAATCATATTACAGCCAACACATGTTTTAAAAGTTTGCACTTTAGAAACAGTGTCCCCAATTTGTCAATTGTATTATAGCGAATTTCTGTTGATGAAATGCACATTATAACAGAATGACCTGCATATGCAATACTGGCTAAAATTAAAAGATAATCCAATTGCTCAATGACATTTGAGTCTTGTATTTCAGCACTTCAAATGTACAGTTGTTGACCATGTCTTTAAATACTTCCACATGTAACAGTACTATGCCTTTAAGAGAGATTTGTCCGTGCTGTTTCTGTTGCAGAGAGGTATGGCCACAGTCATGCCGAAATGTCTGCTTCAGAAGCAGTGGATAAACAACTTTGAGCCCTCTGAGTGCATTTCTCTTTAAATTAGACAAAAAAAACATGAATGGGTGGAGGCAGGTTCACATAGACCCAGTGTTTTATTTGTATTTTCAGGTAGAGTTTGGAGTTGGCTATTGAAACTAATAAAATTAAAAACCGCACAACACCAGATTATAGTCCAGCAGGTTTATTTGGAAGCACACTCGCTTTCGGAGCGATGCTCCGGTGATAGTGATAGGTGATAGTGGAGGGCTCAATCCTAACACACAGAATTTATAGCAACAATTTACAGTGTGATGTAACTGAAATTATACATTGAAAAATTGATTGACTGTTAAGCCTTTCATCTGTTAGAATACAGTGATAGTTTCACTTCTTTCATGTGTAAATCACAAAAACTTTTTTTTAAAAAGTTGCATTCTCGAGTTAGCTGTTAACAATGGGTGATAGCTAGACAATATGTTGAAGGTGTTGGCCCCCTGTGTTCTCTTTCTATGTCATGATGTTTAGATTGATTCTAATCTAAAAAGTGAGATAACGGAATTTTACATAAATTCATGCAGTTTTTGAGCTTCGAGTTCTACATGAATGCATGCAGTTTTTGAGCAAAGTACAATGTAACCCTGCAAGTACAAATTCACCCCACAAAATATATGTGTGCATGTGGGTCTTTGTCTGTCTGTGTGTGTCTGTTTGTCTGGGTTGGGGGTTGTGAGTGTGAGAAAGTATATGTGTGTGTGTGTAGTGAGTGCAGAGTGTCATAAATCTGTGAGGGGATGCATGTGTGAGTGTGGGAGTGTGTGTGTGGGTGTCTGTGTGTGCGTCTGTGTATATGTGGGTCCGTGTGTATGTGTGTATAGGAGTGCCTATGTGTGTGTGTGTGTGTAGGAATATCTGTGTGTGTGTGTGTGTGTAGTGCAATGGTGGTCATCTGTAATGTGACATGAACCCAAGGTCCCGGTTGAGGCCCTCCATACGGGTACCGAACTTAGCTATCAGCCTCTGCTCGGCCACTTTTCGCTGCTGCCTGTCCCGAAGTCCACCTTGGAGGATGGTCACCTGAAGGTCCGAGGCTGAATGTCCTGGACCACTGAAATGTTCCCCAACTGGGAGGGAACCCTCCTGTCTGTTGATTGTTGTGTGGTGCCCATTCATCCATTGTCATAGCCTTTGCTCGGTTTCCCCAGTGTACCATGCCTCCGGGCATCCTTGCCTGCAACGCATAAGATAGACAACGTTGGCTGAGTCACATGAGTGCCTGCCATGAGTATTTCACACTCACAACCCCCAACCCAGACAAACAGACAGACAAAGACCCACATGCACACACATATATTTTGTGGGGTGAATATGTACTTGCAGGGTTACATTGTACTTTGCTCAAAAGCTGCATGCATTCATGTAGAACTCTGAGCTCAAAAACTGCATGAATTTATGTAAAATTCTGTTATCTCACTTTTTAGATTAGAATCAATCTAAACATCATGGCATAGACAGAGAACACAGAGGGCCAACACCTTCAACATATTGTCTAGCTATCACCATTGTTAACAGCTAACCCGAGAATGCAACTTTTTTTAAAAAAGCTTTTGTGATTTACATATGAAAGAAGTGAAACTATCACTGTATTCTAACAGATGAAAGGCTTAACAGACAATCAAGTTTTCAATGTATAATTTCAGTTAAATCACACTGTAAAGTTTGCGATAAATTCTGTGTGTTAGGATTGAGCCCTTCACTATAATCTGATGAAGGAGCGTCGCTCCGAAAGCTAATGTGCTTCCAATTAAACCTGTTGGACTATAACCTGGTGTTGTGTGATTTTTAACTTTGTACACCCCAGTCCAACACCAGCATCTCCAAATCGAAACTGATAAATACAGCTCTCTCTCTCTCTCTCTCTCTCTCTCTCTCTATCTCTCCTGCAGCAAAAAACTTGAGTTCTCGCCCTACTGCTAGATTGTTTCTTTCAAAGTTGCTTTCTCCTGGATAGCATGTGAGGAAAATTTGTTTTGCTGAACATGCCTATGCCAAGGGTGTGTTATGAAATGCTGCTTTATTGGTACAGTTGATGATAAATAGTTAAATAATAGATTATTTTATTAATTGAATTAAAGTTATGCTAAATCTACTTTTTTGTTTGTATTTTAACCGTGTTCTAAGAATAAAGTGTGTTTTGCTTCAAGCCTAATGGTGGACCAATTGAATGACATCTGGAACACAGCTAGGAGAAAGTAGGATTGCAGATGCTGGAGTGCCAGAGTCAAAGAATGTGGTGCTGGAAAAGCACAGCAAGTCAGGCAGCATCCAAAGAGGAAGAGAGTCAACATTTCAGGCCTGATGAAGGGCTTATGCCTGAATCATCAATTCTCCTGCACCCCAGATGCTGCCTGACCTGCTGTGCTTTTCCAGCACCACACTTTTTGAATCTGGAACAGAGTGCCTTACAAGTACCTTTAAATAAAATAAAAAGTTAGGATCTAGGCTTTCTCCTTGATATATTTTGTGGGGGGTTTGCCTGATTCATAAAACACATTTCTCTTTCCATTCTATCCATCTCATCTTTCCAACACTGAGGCACCAAACCTCCGATATGTCCCCTCTTTCATCACCTGACCCCTAGATATTATGCCTCAGATGCTAATATTTCAGTCGCTGTAAAATCAGCTCTTTGAAAATGTTTCCCAATATCTCCTTTACTTGGTGACTGGTTTCCTTTTGCCTCGATGAAGTGCCTTTGAATGATTTCCTAAGTTGATCAATGAGTTGAAGATTGAGCTATTCAATTAGCTGTGTCGTCCTCCAAAGTCACTAGCCTATTCCAATACTGGCTACATACACTCCATAAAATTCCTCACTCCACCATGTATTTAGGTGCCCATGCATAACATTGCAACTTTCCATCCCTACCCCTCTCTCCCTCTGTATTGCCCTCTTTCACTATTACATTCTTTGAAATATAACTCAGCAGCCAAGTCTTTCAGGCACTATTGAGAGTGTCTCCAGTGTCCTTTTCTCATATGGTAACCACCATGTGTACCCCTTGCTCCTACTGCACCCACCACTCCAGATCTCACATCCCCTCTCTGTTGAAGTACCACAGGACCTTTCCATTCTTACAAAGCCACTTCAGGAGAGCTGGTAGCTGGTGGTACTATAGCTGGGCTGTTAATCAAGAGACCCAGGTTAATTTCTTGAGAGCTGGATTCGAGTCTTGCCATGAGATGGTCAAATTTGAATTCAATACAAGGTCTGGAATTAGGAGTCTAATGATGACCATGAATTAATTGTCAATTGTCAGGAAAAATCCATCTGGTTTAATCATGTCCTTTAGGGAAGAAATTGTCATCCTTACCTGATCTGGTCTACATGTGACACCAGACCCATAGCAATGTGATTGGCTCTTAACTGTCCACTGGACAATTAGGGATGGGCAATAAATGCTGACCGAAGCAGTAATGCCCATATCCTTTTAAAATCATAAATCTAATTTTTGTTCTAATGCTACAGTTGCAATTCCTTTGCCCCTAATTTAATATGTCTCATCAATGTATCATATCACACCTTCTAAGAAAGGTTTACTGATTCCTGTTTATACTTGGCTGTACAGTGATCACCAAATGTTATTTAAATGTTGCTTGTTGTGTATATATATATATATATATATATATATACATATATATAGAAGAGCCTTTTTAAATATCAATCCCATTTTAAACTAACGTTTCATGTGTGCTCTGGCTGTGTTGTCAGTAGATACTGTTCGTGAATAGGTAACCAGTCACATGTACTACTGACAATTGACTACATCTCCAAAACTCAGGACTGGCATATTTTAATAAGACAGTGATTAGTGATAGCAAGTGTAATATGCCCTAGGAATGTTCAAGGAAGAGTTTAATGGTTTCCTGGTTATTGGCGCCTGTTCAACATTCTCCACTGAAACATAAAAATTTAAATTATAAAACGAAGCTGAGCAGAAATGATTTCCACTGCTCAAATTATTTTCTTATGGGTTGAGGAATTAGCTATTCAGCCAGACAATTAGTTGACTTCAGTGAATTGCTATTTCTAAGAATCTAGATGATTGTGCATGTATTGGACATCATTACAGACACAAACCGACATTTATTCACAAATGTTCCTCACAGATGTAGAATGGATTCAGTTCTGCGGAAAAATACCTACTTCAAATTCTGCCACCCTGGATCTATGGTGGCATTAAAGGAAGTGAAAGAAAACAGCAATGAAGAGAGAACCTCATTGTGCCATTTATTTGTAGCCAGTTCTCTTAATTTTTAGGCAGTGATGAGAGGCTTAAAGCTTTCTCACTTGTATCCTACATGATTAAATGAGGTAGTACACAGCCTGCATTAATAAGTGAGCATGTATTTAAAGACTCAGACTTTATTCTTCCAAGAGTGCTCACTGCCTCAACACTGCTGAAAATTCCCCTGGGTTTTTATGTTGTGCATCATTCAGTACAGTACACCATTGGCCACTCCGTAAGGAAAGTTCAGTTATGGCTACTGTTGATAAAGTTTGTTGTCGCTAGATAATCGTGGCTTAGAGGTTGACAAATTTGATTTTAGTTAAGCAAATACTAGAGTGGGAATTAATGTTGGGTCCATTTTCTCAACAATTTCTGCTGTTTTTGCAGCAGTAGCAGATGGAAATCCAGGATAAAACCGGAAAATTCATAATTACTCACCTCTGGATTATTTTAGGCTCAGTAACAGGAGATGGAAAGTGATGCTTAACTCCAGTAGCAGTGTTTTTTTTCTGTAACTTGGCCAAGTTTCTGCAGTTGAGACAGAAGCAAATCAGATCCTGGAATGATGGTGACCTCTTATGCTTGAGCAGGAGGCAGAGAGAACTGATCTTTATTGTGTTCTGATGAGATGGAAATGACCTCCACATTGCAAATTACATTTCTGCTCCAGATACTTATTTTTAAGAAGTAGCCCAAGGAAATTTGCGGTAATATTTGGTGTCAAATCTACTGATTTACAACTTTCAGAGAAAAGTAAATGGAATCTGTGATGGCAATTCTCAAACCCTGGAAACATCTGTAATCCTAGGAAATTGAAGACAGAGAATTTGATTTACTCTTGCCATTATTGGCCAAATTGTTAATGGGTGAAATGCAAGAAAACTGACTCATTTAATTGTCTTTTAAGCAGTGGAAAACAGTCGTCTTGGATATCAAAATTTATCTTCAAATTTTACTTGATAAATAAATTTATTTTCCCTCATAATGTCAAAACTTCAACAAACAGGGTGACCCCCACCTCAGCTAGAGTTCCACAACACTTCAGGTTACCATGAGAGAGAGTTGCCACTAGTATAAATGAGATATTGATCGTTTAAGATGTGTAAACGTTTGGCAGGGAGGTGTTTGGGGGGGTAGAAAAGTGTCATTTTTTTTAGAAAAGGAGAAGTTACTCACAGATAAGGCCAGGTTTCAATTAAGGAATAGGCAGTTATTATCTGTGACTCTAGGTCTTGCTTATCAACACTGTCTGCTGTTATAAGCTGACATTGCAGGTGCCCTTGAATAGTCATAATCATCTTTCTTCATCTTTGTCTTCTTTAAGTATTCAGTAGAAATTGCTCAAACTTAACAACACCCAAGTGAGAAAATGTAAGTGATTTATCATAAATATATTATGTATTTGCATGGGTCAGTACTTTATGGGTAAATGTATAAATGTTGCTTTAATCCAAACCACATGTGTTAAATGCTTTTAATGTAGCTAAGTAACTGAATGCACTTTACAAGACACATATTAAGCAAAGTTTAACACATAGCCAAATAACTTACTTCTGAGAAGTCATTTCAAGGTGTATCTGAAAAAAGGAAAGAAAGACGGGAAATTTCAGAGCTTAGGACCTTGATAGCTGGAGGAACAATTGTCGATGATGGAATGATTTAAATCTGGTTTTGAAGAGATTAAAATTGGACATGTGTCAATACCCTGGAGGACTTATAGGGTTGGCAGCATTAGGGTGTTATGAGGCCATACAGGGTTTGAAATCAGATGAGAATTTTGAAAGTTGAGCATTTGCTTCAGCAAGAGCCTGTGCAGGCCTGTGAGCACAATAACAATGGGTGAATGGGATTTGGTGTGAGGTCAGACCTGTGCAACAGAACTTTGGAAGACTTTCAGTTGACAAAGGGTCAGATGTAGTAAACAGACCACAAGTGCATTAGTAAATTTGAGTCTAGATGTAACAAAGACATAAATGAGGGTTTCAGCAGCAAATTAACTGAGAGGTGTTGTTGGTAAGGTAGAGCTTGGTGTTGTCAATATAAACATGGAAGCTGACTTTTTTTGGGTGATAACATTGAGGAGCAATATGTAATGGAGACATCTGACTTAGCTAAAGATGGATCTTTGGGCACCTCCAGAAGATGTTAACAAAAAAATGACAAGGAAATGAATACAAATTAGGTAAATCACAGGATAAGAGACAATTTGCAAAAAGTATTTTTTAAAATTGTAATGTGCAAGTTAAACTTTATATTAAGAAAGGTAATCTGTTAGATTTTCAAATGTATATATATTACCTGTTGATAAATGTTGTAGCACATATTTTTGGTAATTCTGTAGCTAGTCTTTCATTTGTATGGTTGATGAAAATAAGTTTACTTGTTTCATCAAATAATGTTCTGTGATAAATGCGCCAATCCTGTTCTTTTACCCAGGAGCTATGCTCAAAGATAACACATGATCAAACTCAGCAGGTAAATGCCGAAACCTTATTTTGAACCCACATTCTGATCAATCATGGCACCCTGTTAACAAAACAAGAGTGTTTTTTTTTAAAAAAACTCATTTGTGGGATGTGGGCATCCCTGGCTGGACAGCATTAATTGTCTGTCCCGAATGCCCTTGAGAAGGTGGTGGCAAGCTTCCTTCTTGAACCGCTGTAGTTCACCTGCTGTGAGTTAACCCAAAATGCCATTCGGGAGGATATTCCAGGATTTTGACCCAGAGACAGTTAAGGAACGGCAATACATTTCTAAATTAGAGTGGTGAATGGCTTAGAGGGGAACCTGAAGGTGGTGGTGTTCCCATATATCTGCTGCCGTTGTCCTTCTAGATTAAAATGTCGTGAGTTCGGAAGATGCTGGCTGAAGATCTTTAGTGAATTTCTTCAGTGCATCTTGTAGATAGTACACACTGCTGCTACTGAGTGTTGGTGGTGGAGGGAATGGATGCTTGTGGATATGTTGCCAATCAAGCGGGGTTGCTTTTCCACCCTGACCTTAAATTTACCTGGACCATCTCTGACACCTCCCTCCCCTTCCTGGACCTCTCCATCTCCATCAGTGACGACCGACTTGACACTGACATTTTCTACAAACCCACCGACTCCCACAGCTACCTGGATTACACCTTTTCCCACCCTACCTCTTGCAAAAATGCCATCCCGTATTCCCAATTCCTCCGCCTCCGCCGTATCTGCTCCCAGGAGGAGCGGTTCCACCATAGAACACACCAGGTGGCCTCCTTCTTTAGAGACCGCAATTTCCCTTCCCACGTGGTTAAAGATGCCCTCCAACGCATCTCATCCACATCCTGCACCTCCGCCCTCAGACCCCACCCCTCCAACCGCAACAAGGACAGAATGCCCCTGGTGCTCACCTTCCAACCTACCAACCTTCGCATAAACCAAATCATCAGCCAACATTTCCGCCACCTCCAAACAGACCCCACCACCAGGGATATATTTCCCTCCCCACCCCTCTCCGCCTTCCGCAAAGACCGTTCCCTCCGTGACTACCTGGTCAGGTCCACGCCCCCCTACGACCCACCCTCCCATCCTGGCACTTTCCCCTGCCACCGCAGGAACTGTAAAACCTGCGCCCACACCTCCTCCCTTACCTCTATCCAAGGCCCCAAAGGAGCTTTCCACATCCATCAAAGTTTTACCTGCACATCCACTAATATCATCTATTGTATCCGTTGCTCCCGATGCGGTCTCCTCTACATTGGGGAGACTGGGCGCCTCCTAGCAGAGCGCTTTAGGGAACATCTCCGAGACACCCGCACCAATCAACCAAATCGCCCAGTGGCTCAACATTTCAACTCCCCCTCCCACTCTGCCGAGGATATGGAGGTGCTGGGCCTCCTCCACCGCCGCTCCCTCACCACCAGACGCCTGGAGGAAGAACGCCTCATCTTCCACCTCGGAACACTTCCGATTGCTAGACTGTTAATCCAGAGACCCAGGTAATGTTTTGGGTACTGGGGGTTCAAATCTCACCATGCCAGATGGTGGAATTTGAAACTAACTTTGAAACAAAAGCTGGAATTAGGAGTCAAATGGTGACTATCAAACCATTGTTGATTGTCAGGAAAAGCCCATCTGGTGCATTCACATTCTTTAGTGAAGGAAAGTGCCATTCTTACCTGGTCTGGCCTTCATGTGACAGAGAGCAACAGCAATGTGGTTGACTCTTGACTACCCTCTGGGCAATTAGAGATGAGAAATAAATGCTGGCTTAGCTAGTGACACCCTCAACCCATAAATAAATTTTAAAAAACAAGAGCACTTTATGAGAACAGTCATTATTGAAGTGTAAAGAAATGTCGGAGCTAATCTGACATGGTTTGATGGAGGGAATTTCTGGTTTGAAAACTGAGATGAGCTTACAAAGTATACTTCTTTTCAGAATAACCAGTTATCTTGATACCAGAACACATAGATGTCTAGCATTTAAAACAATTTTACACAGATAGTAAATCCAATACCAAAATCCACATTATAGAAAAGCTGGTGGCGATAGTTTAGTGTAATATTATCAACAGAATCTGATAAAATGAAGATTATGCTTTTTTTGTTCAACTTAAAGGTTTTATTGGTTGTTAATTGCTTCTGCATATTTCTAGGCAAACGTCTCAAAAATATAGCATCCAATGGTTTTTCAGACGATTATATAACTTCTTACATGACACTTCTTTGCTACAATTTATTTGGAATAATAAAGCATTAAATTAATAAATTATATGAAGTTCTGCCAACAGACACTGTTGGAAAAAATTCATATGGCAGATTAATTAGTTCGACCACAAAAGAACACCCAGTTTATCCCTTCTACTTACGAGTGCCCCATCAAAGATCAATCCCAGTGAAGCTTTTCTTTGCCTTTGATTCCAATCGATGGATGGATTCCAATATGAATGTCCATGTGTAAAGCAACTGAATGGTCATCATTAAAACCAACTTTCTCTGCTTCAGGTGACTGTTTTTCAGTAATTTAGACTAAAAGAATATTTCTGCAATTTCTGTTATTTCATGGGCTTAAACCTTCCGTCTTCAAAAGGTTAAAGATGGTCCATAGGTGTCAGGACCCCGTAAAAGTTCAGACACTAGACATATATGGAGAGATAAACTTCTGATAGGATGATGGTCTGCTGATAGGTCTCTTCACAAGTTTCTGTTTCCAACCTCAAGGCAGAAACAACATGCTAGATATACAAGACTTAACCTGGATGTTTATCCAAGAAATATTAGACAGTTTATTAACTGATCCAACATCTGTTTAATTCAACTGAACAAGCCAACCCATTCCCAACCATTTGGTTACCTCCACGCCACGTAAGGCATATCCTGATATGCAAACCAGAGCATAAAATTTCCAAGACCAATCACCTGGACAGGCAGATCCTCTTTGGAGTTTTTACTCTTTTGTTTTCAGATAGTTCTTCGACGTTACACCCGATGTCTCAGATACACTTTTCTTCCCCTTACTGCTTCTCACTGCACTTCTCTGTCTCTTCCTAACCAAAAGATGTACATGCTGAACTTACTTGTTGCTATGCTGTCCAATGTCAGAGTAGACTGTCTCCATATCTGGAGCTCATTCATTCATGAGATGCCTTAGAGGTACCAGGCTGTCTTAGGCTCCTTTCAAGAGTCCTTCCACTCAGTGCTTACAAATAGAAACCTCTTGGTTCCAGGGGTGATGATTCTGTCACTGGCTTAGCAGCTGAGCATAAATGACCATTTATTTAGCTGTTAACAGTTGCATCCATTAGCACTCAAAGCTCCATCTATGTTCACAACAGTTGCACCTTCAGAGATCCCAAACTCTTCAGCATCCCAATTGCTGCTGAAAAGCTTTTTAACATGCTCTAAAATGAGCTCAACGATGAGTTAATTGGAGGTATCTGGGTTTTCAGATTCTCCCTCATGTTGAAAATTGTGGCACATTCTGCAGATTTCAGGATCCAGTGTCAATTTGAGAAACACAATTTTCAAATTGCACCTAAACTCACCCCCATAGACAATTGAAAATCTGGCCATTGCCATTCTGTCATCTTTTGACTTCTGTGTTTTTTGAGGCCATCAATCAAAATCACAATTTTAACTCATATTTTACACAACACATCTAATGGAGATCTCTCAAAGCACTTCACATGCAATAAATCACTTTGCCACGCAGTCAATGTACCCGAGATACGATAAGCTGAAAACTGCTCAATGAATGATTTTCCTGGGTAGATCTATCATAATATGTCAGCATCACATGTTTGAGAAACCCAGATCAGTGTTGCCAGGCAAATGGATGAAAGATGCCAAGCCTGGGGTGAGGAGAATGGTAATGAAGTGGTGTGGAATTGAGTCGAAGGAACAGGGAGCCATGGGGGTGCTGCCCACACAGGATATATTTGCAAAGTTGCTGGGAAGGCATGCAATTGAACTGCACATTTCCTTTTAACACAAGAAGGCAGCCCTTGTGTCAATTCTTGTTTGAATCCAATGGGAAGACAGTGAGTATTAGAAATTTTGTGCATTTGCCCTCTGTCCCCTTTGTGCAGATAACCACTAAGATGGATTGCTTATGTTTATGGGTGCTTAAATGCAGCAATCAGCTCTAAGAAAATGTATTAAAAACCCATGATTTTTAAACAATAGCTGCTGATAACTCCAGTTTTGGTGAATGCAGCTGTCTTCAGGTTTATATTTGAGCCAAACATTTAGGACTAATTTTATATTTCATTTTGACAGCAGGATACATCACCCATTCATGATTTGTGTATTGAAATTTGCATAACTATTAACTGTCATATTCCTTACGATCCAGTCTGAACTCATGAAAATACCACTTCAGACACAAGAACTGTCTTAGAATAATACCCTTTAGTCTTTTCTGTCGGAGAATGTCAGTCTACATCCATATTCCATACTTCACAGCTGTCCTGTAACCACCTTTTGACTAAATACATTCAATAAATGTTCTGTCTTCACTCATGCTGCTGATTTAAGACTACACATTTTCCAGGGCTATAACATTCCTCGATCACTCAGCTATAACTTGATTATTAGTGAGGATTTGGAGAAAATATTTGACTCCTTTAAAGAAGGAAAATCAACAATTTCCAACTTCTAATTTCTTAGGAACTAAGTTTAACAGTTGTATTGATTTAAAAGTTAAAACATTTTATTACAGCTTGAATAATTTTCTGTCATGTCCCAGTTCGACAGATTATCTTTTCCAGCTGAGCTTAACTGTTTCTGCTTGTAAGAGAGAGAAGCCACTTGGCTTAAATTCATGTGTACCTCTGACATCTTCCAGATAAAAACAATGACTGCAGATGCTGGAAACCAGATTCTGGATTAGTGGTGCTGGAAGAGCACAGCAGTTCAGGCAGCATCCGAGGAGCAGTAAAATTGACGTTTCGGGCAAAAGCCCTTCATCAGGAATAAAGGCAGAGAGCCTGAAGGGTGGAGAGATAAGCTAGAGGAGGGTGGGGGTGGGGAGAAAGTAGCATAGAGTACAATAGTTGAGTGGGGGAGGGGATGAAGGTGATAGGTCACGGAGGAGGGTGGAGTGGATAGGTGGAAAAGAAGATAGGCAGGTAGGACAAGTCATGGTGAGAGTGCTGAGCTGGAAGTTTTGAACTAGGGTGAGGTGGGGGAAGGGGAAATGAGGAAACTGTTGAAGTTCACCTTGATGCCACATTGAAGTCTTCCGAGACGGAAGATGAGGCGTTCTTCCTCCAGGTGTCGGGTGGTGAGGGAGTGGCGGTGAAGGAGGCCCAGGACCTGCATGCCCTCGGCAGAGTGGGAGGGGGAGTTGAAATGTTGGGCCACAGGGCGGTGTGGTTATTTGGTGCAGGTGTCTCGGAGATGTTCCCTAAAGTGCTCTGCTAGGAGGCGTCCAGTCTCCCCAATGTAGAGGAGACCGCATCGGGAGCAATGGATACAATAAATTATATTGCTGGATGTGCAGGTAAAACTTTGATGAATGTGGAAGGCTCTTTTAGGGCCTTGGATGGAGGTGAGGGAGCAGGTGTGGGCACAGGTTTTGCAATTCCTGCGGTGGCAGGGGAAGGTGCCAGAATGGGATGGTGGGTTGTCGGGGGGCGTGGACCTGACCAGGCAATCACATTGGAAACGATCTTTGCGGAAGGCGGAAAGGGGTGGGGAGGGAAATATATCCCTGGTGGTGGGGTCTGTTTGGAGGTGGCGGAAATGTCGGCTGATGATTTGGTTTATGCGAAGGTTGGTAGGGTGGAAGGTGAGCACCAGGGGTGTTCTGTCCTTGTTACGGTTGGAGGGGTGGGGTCTGAGGGCGGAGGTGCGGGATGTGGACGAGATGCGTGGGAGGGCATCTTTAACCACGTGGGAAGGGAAATTTCGGTCTCTAAAGAAGGAGGCCATCTGGTGTGTTCTGTGGTGGAACTGGTCCTTCTGGGAGCAGATACGGCGGAGGTGGAGGAATTGGAAATATGGGATGGCATTTTTGCAAGAGGTAGGGTGGGAAGAGGTGTAATCCAGGTAACTGTGGGAGTCGTAAAAAATGGGTTTGTAAAATGGTGGGTTTATAAGAAATGTCAGTGTCAAGTCAGTCGTCATTAATGGAGATGGAGAGGTCCAGGAAGGGGAGGGAGGTGTAATAGATGGTCCAGGTAAATCTAAGGTCAGGGTGGAATGTGTTGGTGAAGTTGATGAATTGCTCAATCTCCTCGCAGGAGCACGAGGTGACAACAATGCAGTCATCAATGTAGCGGAGGAAGAGGTGGGGAGTGGTGCCGGTGTAATTACAGAAGATCAACTGTTCTACGTAGCCAACAAAAAGACAGGCATAGCTGGGGCCAATATGTGTGCCCATGGATATCCTTTGATCTGGAGGAAGTGGGAGGATTCGAAGGAGAAATTATTAAGGGTGAGGACCAGTTCGGCCAAACGAATGAGAATGTCGGTGGAAGGGTACTTATTGGGGACGTCGGGAGAGGAAAAATCTAAGGGCTTGGAGGCCCTGGTCATGGCGGATGGAGGTGTAGAGGGATTGGATATCCATGGAGAAGATGAGGCATTGGGGGCCGGGGAAACGGAAGTCTTAGAGGAGGTGGAGGGCGTGGGTGGTGTCTCGAACATATGTGGGGAGTTCCTGGACTAGGGGGGATAGGACAGTGTTGAGGTAGGTAGAAATGAGTTCAATGGGGCAGGAGCATGCTGAGACAATGGGTCGGCCAAGGTGGTCAGGCTTGTGGATCTTGGGAAGGAGGTAGAACCGGGCAGTGCGGGGTTCCCGGACTATGAGGTTGGAAGCTGTGGGTGGGAGACCTCCTGAGGTGATGAGGTTCTGTAAGGTCTTGGAGATGATGGTTTGGGGATGGGGGGTGGGGTCATGGTCGAGGGGGCGATAGGGAGAGGTGTCCTCGAGTTGGTGTTTGGCTTCAGCGGTGTAGAGGTCAGTGCGCCAGACTACTCCTGTACCCCTTTATCTGCTGGCTTGATGGTGAGGTCGGGGATTGGAGCAGAGGGATTGGAGGGCTGCGCGTTGTGAGGCTGAGAGGTTGGAGTGGGGGAGGGGAGTAGACAGGTTGAGGAGTTTAATGTTCCGGCGGCAGTTGGAAGTGAAGTGTTCAAGGGCAGGTAATAGGCCAGCACGGGGTGTCCAGGTGGATGCAGTGTGTTGGAGGTGGGCGAAGGGGTCCTCGGAAGGTGGGCGGGAGTCCTGATTGTGAAAGTAAGCTCGGAGACGGAGGCAGCGGAAGAAGTGTTCGACGTCACGGCGTGTATTAAATTCATTGATGCGTGGACGGAGGGGGATGAAGGTGAGTCCTTTGCTGAGGACTGATCGTTCGTACTCAGTGAGGGGGAGGTCTGGAAGGATGGTGAAAACTCAGCAGGGCTGGGAGTTTAGACCCGGTGTGGGTGTGGAGCTGGAGCCAGGAACTGGAGTGGGTGTGGTGGTGGGGGAATGGGAGTGGAGTCATGAGCAGGGGTGGTGATCCCCTCAGGGTTCTAGGGGGCGGGGATAGTGACAGTGGGATCTGTGGGGGGCGTGTCAGCAGAACGCAGGTGAGTGGCATTGGTGGGGGCGGAAGTGGTGGCAAACACAGCAGTGGGGGGGGCGGAAGTACTGAGTGTGTGTGACATCAGTGATGATGTGAGGGGCAGAAGTGATGTCACGTGTGATGCATGAGGAATTGTGAGGGGCAGAAGTGGCTGTGGGAGTGGCCATGATGGGTGCGGAAGTGACATAATCAATCAGCGTGGGGGTGGCAGCTGTGCCAGCCGCATGGCTAATGGTGTCCGAGCAGTTCCAGAGGCCGGCGGAATCTACTGGAATGTTTGAGGAGCGCTGGTTATGGAGGTGTGTAGATAAAAGTTTGTTGTACTTACAGTTTTTGATGTTTGAGATGGAGTTGAAATACTGTTTGTTGAGAGTGTGAATTCTCCTGAGGTTGTAGTACAGAGTGGGTCCTTTGCAATTCTGAGAGAGTATGGCCCTCAGCTGAGGCAGGGCTGACTGTAGAGAGGCTAGGTGCTGGCGCATTACTGCAAGCGTGGAGCGGAGGATCTTGAAGGAGATGGTGTTTTTGAATCTGTAGTCTGTACTGTTTGTCTTGTTCGGGTCCGAACTCTGCTGCTTTAAAGGTGGTCTGGAGTCAGTGTGGGATGAGTTGGTTACGGAGGCAGGCACTGAGGAAGCAAATGTGGCTGTGGTAGCAAGTTTGTTTCAGGACATGGTTGAAGAGCTACAGGGCAGCGGAAATGACCAGGGAGTTGCAGTGGGAGAGGGACTCCCTGAGATTCTTGTAGATAGAGAAGGAAAACTTCTTCAAGGCAGGCATCCTTGCAAGAGGATTCGCAGTAGGGTTAAAATCAACTCGGTAGAAACAATGACTGCAGATGCTGAATGAAACCTGTAAGCAACAACACCCCCAGATTCTATGGACTACCTAAAGTGCACAAACCAAACATCCCACTCAGACCCATAGTATCACTACCAGGGACACCATCACACAAACTGGCTAAAGAACGACAGCAGAAACTGAAACACTTGATCAGCGGATCCAGACACTCTATACAATCAACACAGGAATTCTTGGACATCATCAGAAATATACACACAGACAAGGAAGAAACCATGGTCTCATTCAATGTAACGGCACTGTTCACCTCTATCAACAAAACCCTAGCCAGAGAAACAATAGCCAACCTGCTGGACATACAGAACAGACAACAGGACGTTGAACCTATCAACAAAGACAGCATACTCAAACTACTGGACCTGTGCCTCACAACACACTTCACATTCAACAACCAAATATATGAAAAAATCAACGGCACACCCATGGGCTCACCCATCTCTGGACTCAAAGCAGAAGCGGTAATGCAAAGATTAGAACAAACAGTCTTACCGCAAATTCAACCCAAACTCTGGGTCAGATATGTGGATGACACCTTTGTAATCATTAAAAACACTGAAATAGAGAACACACACCGGATCATCAACACCACACTCACAGGAATCCGATTCACTAGAGAGGAAGAAAAGGACAACCAACTCCCATTCCTAGACGTGATGGTACAGAGAACACCGAACGGAGAATGCACCACAAAGATATACAGGAAAGCCACACACACAGACCAAGTCCTGAACTACGAAAGCAACTACCCCAACACACAAAGAAGAAGTTGCATCAAGACACTGTTCAAAAGAGCCACAACACACTGCAGTACACCAGAACGGCAAAAAGAGGAAGAAAAACACCTATACAATGTATTCACCAAAAATGGATACCCGCGTAATTTCATCAACAGATGCCTAAGGGAAAGACAACAGAACGAGGACATAGAACATAGAACATAGAACATAGAAGAATACAGCGCAGTACAGGCCCTTCGGCCCTCGATGTTGCGCCGATCCAAGCCCACCTAACCTACACTAGACCACTATCCTCCATATGCCTATCCAATGCCCGCTTAAATGCCCATAATGAGGGAGAGTCCACCACTGCTACTGGCAAGGCATTCCATGAACTCACGACTCGCTGAGTAAAGAACCTACCCCTAACATCTGTCCTATACCTACCCCCCCTTAATTTAAAGCTATGCCCCCTTGTAATAGCTGACTCCATACGTGGAAAAAGATTCTCACTGTCGACCCTATCTAAACCCCTAATCATCTTATACACCTCTATCAAGTCACCCCTAAACCTTCTTTTCTCCAATGAAAACAACCCCAAGTGCCTCAGCCTTTCCTCATACGATCTTTCTACCATACCAGGCAACATCCTGGTAAACCTCCTCTGCACCCGTTCCAGTGCCTCCACATCCTTCCTATAGTATGGCGACCAAAACTGCACACAATACTCCAAATGTGGCCGCACCAGAGTCTTATACAACTGCAACATGACCTCAGTACTCCGGAACTCAATTCCTCTACGAATAAAAGCCAGTACGCCATATGCCTTCTTCACCGCACTATTTACCTGGGTGGCAACTTTCAAAGATTTGTGTACATGGACACCAAGATCCCTCTGCTCATCCACACTACCAAGTATCTGACCGTTAGCCCAGTACCCCACCTTTTTATTACTCTTACCAAAGTGAATCACCTCACACTTAGCTACATTGAACTCCATTTGCCACCTTTCTGCCCAGTTCTGCAGCTTATCTATATCCCGCTGTAACCTGCCACATCCTTCCTCACTGTCTACAACTCCTCCGACTTTCGTATCATCCGCAAACTTGCTCACCCAACCTTCTAACCCCTCCTCCAGGTCATTTATAAAAATGACAAACAGCAATGGTCCCAAAACAGATCCTTGCGGAACACCGCTAGTGACAGCACTCCAAGATGAACCTTTGCCATCAACTACTACCCTCTGTCTTCTTCCAGGCAGCCAACTCCGAATCCAAACCTCCAACTCACCCTCAATGCCATACCTCCGTATTTTTTGCAGTAGTCTACCATGGGGAACCTTATCAAACGCCTTACTAAAATCCATATACACCACATCTACTGCTTTCCCCTCGTCCACCTCCTTAGTCACCTTCTCAAAGAATTCAATAAGGTTTGTGAGGCACGACCTGCCCTTCACAAAACCATGCTGACTATCCTTGATCACATTATTCCTATCCAGATGTTCATAAATCCTATCCCTTACAATTCTCTCTAAGATTTTGCCCACAACAGAAGTGAGACTCACCGGCCTATAGTTACTAGGGTTATCCCTACTCCCCTTCTTGAACATGCCGCAACCCAAAGGACTAGCCACACTACCATACATCAAGAGCATTTCCGAAAAGACAACCAGACTACTGTGACCACTAGGACTCATAACAGCACACAAACCAACAGCCACTCTCAGACAACAACTCACCAGAACGAAGGACCCGATATCCAGCATGAGCAAAACCAATGTAGTGTACAAAATCCCATGCAAGGACTGCACAAACACTATATAGGACAAACAGGAAGACAGCTAACGATCAGCATCCATGAACACCAACTAGCCACGAAACGACACGACCAGCTATCCTTAGTAACCACACATGCAGATGACAAACAACATGAGTTCGACTGGGACAACACTACTATTATAGGACAAGCCAAACAGAGAACAGCCAGGGAATTCCTAGAGGCATGGCACTCATCCACAGATTCAATCAATAAGCACATCGACCTGGACCCAACATACCGACCACTGCAATGCGCAGCTGGAACTGACAACTGGAAGCGGCAGAGACAAGCCACTATAAATGCCGGAGGAAACATCACAGAAGTGCTTCACAGGAGGCTCCCAAGCACTGAGGACGTCACCTAGACAGGGGACAAAAGGTCTGCAATACAAATTCCTAGCTCGGCGAACAGAACCACAACCACGAGCACCCGAGCTACAAATCTTCTCACAAACTTATTGTACTCTATGCTACTTTCTCCCCACCCCCACCCTCCTCTAGCTTATCTCGCCACCCTTCAGGCTCTCTGCCTTTATTCCTGATGAAGGGCTTTTGCCCGAAACATCGGTTTTACTGCTCCTCGGATGCTGCCTGAACTGCTGTGCGCCTCTGACATCTTCTGTCAGGATTCCATGTTTAACCAATCAAAAACAAAACTGCTGTCAATGTAGGCTAAAGAGAATCTTCCCTCCATAATCTGATAGACTCTCCGGTAAAGAGGATTGTCCAGTGTAGCAATCTCCTCGGTATTATTTTCATTAAAACCAAATATTTTCTTCTGAAGGAATCAAGGTCTTCAGTTCAGCTTGATGTTTTTTTTTCTGTAATTAGCTGAAATGCAATCTGTACGTCTGTCTCTTTAAAGTTTATGAATGCAAAGACATGAGTTTATACACTACACAACAAAGCATTGGGGCAGACAATTTAGCATTTGAAATTTACACATTGAATACTTTGTGCCTAAATTTAACGTTAGCTGAACATCAGATGCAATATTGATTTTTGATGGGTTAAAGCTAAATGTCACCATCCATGTGTTTATAAC
The DNA here is from genome assembly GCF_037043375.1 of Chiloscyllium plagiosum. Classification (NCBI taxonomy): domain Eukaryota; kingdom Metazoa; phylum Chordata; class Chondrichthyes; order Orectolobiformes; family Hemiscylliidae; genus Chiloscyllium; species Chiloscyllium plagiosum. The sequence goes on from NW_028270149.1 coordinate 63,427,107, forward strand.
AGATGTCAATATGTCCCAGCAAACCAAAGTCAAATGTAAACTAAGAATGCCTTGCCCATTTAAAGGCACTTTCAAGACTGAGGATATCTCAAAGCACTTTGTAACCAACAAATTGCTCTTCTAAGTGTTGTCACTGTTGTGGTGTAGGATTCATGATGCAATAATAGCCAGACATTCTATTTCTTCCGATATTACTCAAGGGATAAGTATTAGTCAGAACTCTCCTGTACTTGTTAAAAGTAAAATCGGATATTTTTGTTTAAACTGAAAAGGTAGATGGAGTCTTGATTTAAGAGGACATTGGAAAACCAGCAGCTCCAATAATATAGCACTCATTTTGCACAGCATTGAAGCCATGATTATATAGTGTGCAAAGCTATTGTTAATACTTTCCGGACTGTATTTTACTTTTGTCTTTTTTATAATTTGAGAATTTTTCCACTGATGCGCGTGATAGCAAGAGGTAGGCAACCATGAGAGGACAAAATCTAGATATAATATTGTTTCTGAAACAATCTGAATTGAGTTCTGTGTTTTCTTTTGGAAATGCAGGCAGCTCAAATGTCTAATAAAACAAGCCTCTAAATAATTGTGAAGTAGGAGGTCATCTTCAAATTACATGCATTGTAGCTATGAGCTGTAAGTTCAAGTGATCAAACTGTATCTCAGGATATTAGAGCAAAGCCCCACTTTAGGTTACAGATAAGACATCAGTGTACTGATAGTTTTATGTTCTGCATGATTGATCCTGTAGAAGAGATTGATTTTTGCCAAATACATCAAAGTCCAAATTCAATATTAAAGCCATTAAATTGGTTTTTCCTCTGAAAATCTCTTCATTGTAATAATATTTTACAATGCAACAAATGTAATAGCATTTGAATGTGTTCCAGGTGCAACCTTAGATGATCCTGTTCTGCTACTAAAATATTGTGAAATGATATTAAGTATACATTGCTGAGACAAGAATGGCCCATCCATTCATAATTGGATTCACAGAAATGATTCTTTCAAGTATATTGATACATTAGTTTTGACTGGGATATTCAAAAATTCAGATATGAATCTATTGGTCAATTTTTAACATTGAAATTATTTAATCATCTTTCCACCCCTGCTCCCTTCCCTGCCTCATTGCCCTGATCTCTTTGTCAATGCTATACCAGTGTGGTCAATTACAGAGGAAGATGGGCATCTTTCTGTTTAACTAGAGGAGTTTTGTTATCCCTGCAAATGTTTATCAGTTAATGCTCTACTTATGACACAGACCGTTACAAGCACACTGGCCTCAGGATTATCTCCTACCAGCTCATCCTTTACTCTAACCAAGTGCCTATGGCACCATCATAGTGGCTGTTATGCACTCAGTCAAGTATCAATGCTTTCAGGCCTTTCGGAAACACAAACATCTCTCCCTCAAGTCTTTGCCCTCATGCTATTATTGCTATACATTTGTTTATATGTTTACATTTGCCTCTACCCATTTCTTTCCAAGACTTTGACCTTGTAAATTCAGGCCAACGAGGAGCTTCACTATTTTAACTATTTGGTTGTTTTGTAAAAGGTGGTTGATGTGGATTGTTATCCTGACAGTCTGTGGTCCATAGTTCTCCCCTGACTCTTAGTGCCTTTACCCTCTTGGATCTTTTTCATGGAGAACTTTGGTTTCTACATCTATTATTTATGGTTATTGGTGTGGTCCCTGACATAGCAGATGATTCTTTCCATTGCCACTGTCTCTTTGTACTTTGCTTCTCTTCTCTTGTTGGTAATGTCCATGGAGTTGTATGCATCACATATTCAATTTGTGTCTGTGGAGTTTGTCCTTTATTCTATCTATTGATCTGTGCTGAAGTATGTAGATTTATACCTTAATTTTGTTTTTGAATATGTTATTCTTTCTCCTTCCCAATCAGTATTTGAATTATAGGTGTAACTAGCTTGTTTACTTCTGTGATTGTTTTACCTGAAAATGCATTCTTGTTTTATGTGATACCCTTTATTGTTGTTGGGATATTTTAATTTGGCATTTGAACAGTTCAATTCAAATTGTCCATTCCTGATCACCTGAACCCATAATGGCAGATTTGAATTTGGGATAGATAGTTGTTCACTAAGCTTTGTGTAAGCTGACTGAACTCAATTGCAAGCTCTTCTATTGTCTGCCTATCACTATACATTTCTCAAGTCATGAAGATGATTTCTTTGCTTTCTCTTTGTTTGGAATTCTTCTCAAACTTTGCACTTGGAATCTGAACTCTCTTCAGTTTTGATAGCAATGGGAAACATTTCACCTAAGCCTTGATAGTCACAGCTTTCCATTGCATTGACTTTGTTTTTTTCATGCCAGTGGAACTAACCTCAGGAGATAATGCTTTTTGTTTAGATTCCCTTAGGAATCCAGCAAAATTGCCTACCTGTATTTTGTTTCAATCTAGGGACAGGCTAAGCAAAGACATGCCAGAGAATTCCTAGAGGCCTGGCACTCCAACCACAACACCATAAACAAACACATAGATCTAGATACCATCTATCAACCCCTCAGAAAACGAACAGGAAATGACATAATCACAAACCCCAGGAACCCCATCCAGGACAAACATATAAATAGAAAGCAGGAGACAACAGCTTCACTTCACATGGAGGTCGCCACTGATGATGTTACCTAGCCAGGTAATGAAACGTCTGGATATCAAACCTACAGCTCAGCGAGTAAACCTACACCCCAAACCTCAACCTGAGCTACAAACCTTCACAAACCTTTGTTTCAATCTTTCGTTGTTTCACCTTTTCCGTCATTTGAATGAGATTGTGGTGAATATGCATCCATTCAGCAGTGAGCGTTCTTTTGGTTCTGAAATATGTGTAGGTTTTCTAGTATTTGCACTCTCCCATGTTGGAGACTCATTTGTAGTGTGGCTTTAATATAGAACAATGCCCCTTGGAATGTGGTTGAACTTCTGCCTGCTGTAAGCGGAGTTATGTCAACCAAGGCTAGCTATCTGATAAGATTGTGATACGTTTTCCTGTATTTACCTTGAACTTTGTGAAATCCAACTGACTTAAATGTCAGCATGCCAAAATGTTTGGATTTGTTCACTGATTTTTCCTCAGGAAAACTTTGGGTTTATCTCCTGCTACACATTCTCCCTAAGTTATCTCTTTGCACAGGTATTTTGCTTTTCTGTGCCTTCATCTTTCTCCAGCACAGTTCCTGAAAGAAACCTACTTCTTTACAGTAAAAGCACTTTTTAAAAATCTGTTGCAGTTCAATATCAGGAGGTTGTGTTGTGGCTGTTCCACCCACTGCATTAGCTTATCTGTTGTATCTTTTGTTGTTCTGTAAAGGTGAATAGATTCCAGAGATCTCTTGTACCAAATTTCATTTCTCACCTTAAAATTGATCTGATTTGCTTCCAGACTTCTGGTATGCTCACCATTGGAATAGTTTTCTCTAAACTTTGTTCATTTTAGAACTATATTCAATCTGACAAAAACTGACAATAATTCGGTCTGTTGTGAAATCTGTCTTTAATTCACCAAAATTTTATCTCTCCAGTAGTGTGTAGAAATCATTAATTAAAACATGTTAGGTTGACCCTACATGTTAACTCTTTTGTTAAATCTCACCCTGCTAAGAATAGTATCCTTAGGGAAGGAGTGCATATCAACGTTTGAATCAATTAGCTCATAGTAAGTGTTCTATATGAATCTGAAAGGGTTCATAATTGTTTAGTGCTGTAAGTCCCACCAAAATGGTGATGTCATCAGAACTTGGAAAATCCTGTGGTTGACTTAATTATTACAGACTTCCAATAACATTCTCAATTTGCCTAATGCTTAATTTATCTCTTGACAAGCAATAATAGCTTCTATGATTTTTCTATTAAGTACAGAAGTATATTTACGAATTCAATCTTTCACTTGGGGTCCGGGTTAGATCTCAAATTGTTTCTCTTCTAGATGTTCAATTTTGTGTTCTATTCGGCCTATCTGTCATGGTAAATTTGCCAGACAATAATATTTCTAATTTCGTTAGGTACCTAATGTACTTAGGTATTTCAATTCATGTTAAAAAGAAATCTTCAGTTTTGGCAGTTCTGTTGCCTTTTGCTCCTCTTCCAGAAGGTTTTCCCACTTTTCACAGCTGTAATGAAAGTTTTCCTGTACCTCAGAGCCTCACTATGACTCCATTGACAGCTTCTTGACTCCTACGAAGATTTCTGGGTCAACTAGAATAATGTATGACTTTAAATTGCCCAATGCTTTTCTTCTTTAAGAGCCCTGGCTGGCAATTTTCCTGGCTCTTCCCTCTCGCATGATATGGTTTCTATCATGTTGTCCATTTAATTTTGTTTTCTAATGGTATCAACATGCTTTGGTGACATTACCTGGGGGCTGAGGAATTATTTATTAAAATTACATCCCTTTCAGCCTGAGTTACTGTGCAGTTTAAGGTTTCTCCTTTTGCAAAAAGGATTTTTTGAATTAAATAGCTAATCATCAACGTTAGCCAGCTGACCGGCAGAACCTGACATGGAGAATCACTGCTGTCATCTGCCCAATTGTCTCTGCTTTGAAGCTGAAGAAGATGATCTTCTGGTCCTGTGCCTTTTCTGTTCAATCAGAAATGCTTTTCTTTTTAAATGTTGTTCTCTGAAGTATTCTTTAATGCTAAATGTTGCCAAGAGGTTTGTAGGGTTCGCTGTCATCAGCAATCAACAGTATCTGTTTCTTTTGTTATCTGCTGGGTCATCAGTGTTTTTTTTACCGGATTGCTTCACTGAAGACTAGATGTGTTATTTCTGATCAGTGCTACTGAGTCATGACAGGGCCCCAACATTGTCAGCATTCTGCTGCTAACTGCATTACTGATCATTCTAGAGTCCGAGCATGTTGTGTTAATGGGATTCTTCAAGTCCAAAATAGTCCAGCATGGATTAGGATAGTTACATTTCTGGTCTAACTTGAAGTGTTTTGTTTCATAAACATGATCAAGTTTACTGCATTACTGCAACTATTCACAGATTGTATGAATACAACCAATATTTCTATTGAGCACCAAGTCTGCTTCCTGTATATTCCTATTTTGTTCTGACCAAGACCCCATGACATTGTGACACTGAGAAGTATTTATTGCATTCAATCAAGTACTATTAATTCTTTCAGACACAAACACAACATAAACCATGAACAAATTAATTCTAGCTTTGATATGCGCTCCTTCCCTCAAGAACATACATTTGCATTTGATAAGTCTTATTGAAACTGACCATTATAAACCCATTGCCTTGTTTTTCCATCGGACAACCTCTGAGCAGTAATGTTGCATGCCCAATCTGAGATCACTAACCCAGTCACAGCCTTTACTAAGTCTGAATGGGCAGGAGATTGATCAGTGTTTCATGATGTCAACTTGTAGGGATGAACCTGTGAACAAATCCTGCAGTCCAAAGTCTAAGTCCCTTTTAACTGCTATTAGTGCAGAAGCAACTGTTCACAATGTATGGTCATCTTTACGCTTGATGGGTTCTTGTGGTGCAGTGATAGTGTCCCTCCCTACCTCTGAGCTGTGAGACCTGGGTTTAAGTCCCGCGGGATATATCCTAGGATTATGTGGGAAGCAAGAGAGGAAATTGCAGAGCCGTTGGCAATGATCTTTTCGTCTTCACTGTCAATGGGGGTGGTGCCAGGGGACTGGAGAGTGGCGAATGTTGTGCCCCTGTTCAAAAAAGGGAATAGGGATAACCCCGGGAATTATAGGCCGGTTAGTCTTACTTTGGTGGTAGGCAAAGTAATGGAAAGGATACTGAGGGATAGGATTTATGAGTATCTGGAAAGACACTGCTTGATTCGGGACAGCCAGCACGGATTTGTGAGGGATAGGTCTTGCCTTACAAGTCTTATTGAATTCTTTGAGGAGGTGACCAAGCATGTGGATGAGGGTAGAGCAGTGATGTAGTGCACATGGATTTTAGTAAGGCATTTGATAAAGTTCCCCATGGTAGGCTTATGCGGAAATTCAGGAGGCATGGGATAGTGGGAAGTTTGGCCAGTTGGATAGAGAACTGGCTAACCGGTTGAAGTCAGAGAGTGGTGTAGATGGTAAATATTCAGCCTGGAGCCCAGTTACAAATGGAGTTCCGCAGGGATCAGTTCTGGGTCCTCTGCTGTTTGTAATTTTTATTAATGACTTGGAAGAGGGAGTCGAAGGGTGGGTCAGTAAATTTGCAGACGATACGAAGATTGGTGGAGTTGTAGATAGTGAGGAGGGTTGTTGTCAGCTGCAAAGGGACTTAGATATGATGCAGAGCTGGGCTGAGGAGTGGCAGATGAAGTTCAACCCTTTCAAGTGTGAGGTTGTCCATTTTGGAAGGACAAATAAGAATGCGGAATACAGGGTTAACGGTAGGGTTCTTAGTAAGGTGGAGGAGCAGAGGGATCTTGGGGTCTATGTTCATAGATCTTTGAAAGTTGCCACTCAGGTGGATAGAGCTTGTAAGAAGCCTATGGTGTATTAGCATTCATTAGCAGAGGGATTGAATTCAAGAGTCGTGAAGTGATGTTGCAGCTGTATAGGACCTTGGGAAGGCCACATTTGGAGTACTGTGTGCAGTTCTGGTCGCCTCATTTTAGGAAAGATGTGGAAGCTTTGGAGAGGGTGCAGAGGAGATTTACCAGGATGTTGCCTGGAATGGAAAATAGGTCTTACGAGGATAGGTTGAGAGTGCTAGGCCTTTTCTCATTGGAATGGCGAAGGATGAGGGGTGACTTGATAGAGGTCTATAAGATGATCAGGGGAATAGACAGAGTAGACAGTCAGAGACTTTTTCCCTGGGTACAACAGAGCGTTACAAGGGGACATAAATTTAAGGTAAAAGGTGGAAGGTATGGGGGGATGTCAGGGGTTGGTTCTTTACCCAGAGAGTGGTGGGGACATGGAATGTGCTGCCTGTGGGAGTGGCAGAGTCAGAATCATTGGTGACCTTGAAGCGGCAATTGGATAGGTACATGGATAGGTGCTTAAGCTAGGACAAATGTTCAGCACAACATCGTGGGCCGAAGAGCCTGTTCTGTGCTGTACTGTTCTATGTTCTATATGTTCCAGAGATACATCTCTGTAATAACATCTCTGATCAGGTCCTCAGTTGGATTCGAGTTCTGTTTGCTCTAGAGGTGTCATAGCATATCTGAGCAGATTGATTAAAAACAATTACTTACCTACACAGTACCACACAGGTCAGCACTACAGTATGCTTCCAACAAGCTGTCACCAATTTTCAGTTCAAGATGTTGTTCGTTTTCCTGTATGTGGTCTATATTATCTTCTAGCTATAAATGTCCTTGCAGGATGTCTGAATTGACCATTTTGCTGAATTCAATCTTGGTTGCCAAGTCAGTATCAGCAGAAATGACTTATTGCCCATTCCTAACTACCTTTGGGGAGCTGCTGATGATTTGCTGTACTTATGGTACTGTATGTACACCCAAAGGCTGGTGAGGGACAGAGCTCCAGGATTTTGACCCAGCGATGGTGAAGGAACAGTGACCTATTTCCAAATCAGGATGGAGGGGAATTTAACAGTAATGATGGGTCCCCTGAAAAACTGATGTTCACATACATAGGATACATCAATTGTCACTAAGGCTTACCAATGCCAAACTATTCATGAGAAGGGGTGCGCATATGGTGGAAAAAGCAAGACAAAAAGCATGCTAGAAATATCTGAGAACATTTGCCTTACCAAACAGTTGACACATCACCAAACAGTATTTGATAACTCCTGCTCCTAGCAATCCTTGTCGTCAAGTTTACAAGGCCAAAGGTTGAAATGGGCCTGAAATAACTTCTGCCCAACATCATAAACCAAACAGTAATATTTTACAGAATTTTTTTCAGTGCGGAAAACAATAATGCGGCCCATTGAATCTGCACTGACCCTCCGCAGAGCGTCCCATCCAGATTCATCCTCTCTTTTTTCCCATCCTGCCACTTTAGTCATGTGTTACTTCTCCTGAACTTTTGGGTCTAATGCCGGTTTGCTGACAGGAACAGGACAAAACCCAGAAATTGGTATCCTTGCATTCCTGCTTTTTAATTTAGCATCTGACCCCTGACACTTTCTCAGCAAGACCTTGTCCGAAGTTCTACTTATGTTATTTATTCCAGCATAGTCTACAACAACTGGATTTACTTTCTCTTATTCCAAGATCCTCTCCAGTTTTCCTGTGATACTCTTACCCTAGTGCATCTAGACAAGTTCTTGAAGGAGGAAGAAGATAGTGGGGTGAACTCCTCTTGACAGGAGGCTGTATCCATCCAGGGTGGTCAGGAAGCAATTATTCGATCTGAACGTCAGCAATGTTTCTCAATTAGCTCCACTTGACTTCGGTACTGAAATCTGCCTGCCGCTGCAGCCACAACTGCAATCTCTGAGCAGATCAAGATCACTTCAGCAATGCCTGAGAAGGTGCCAAAGCCCAGGAATCCATTTGTTGGATCTGGCTCTGTTTAAACCTGCAGCGAGTGTGGGATGAGTGGGAAGAGCAATCTCAGCAGGAGGATCAGCTGTGAGCCACCCTGCTGCTGCTGCTGCTGCTAGCTGATATCCAATGATGGTGAGTCTCTTATCTTCCATTGAGATGTGGAAATCGAGCTGTAGGTGATCTTCCCCTTTCTTGGATACACAGACCAAGAATTACAATTGACACTATCTCACAGTCCAATACATTTATTGAGAGTTTTAAACAAAACAATTCTGAATAAATTACCCAGTGACTCTTCAGGTTATCAATCTGAGTTAACTACAAGTCACTCAGATGTGCACTCCCATGTCTCTGTCTCTGTCTCTGTCTCTGTCTCACATGCTTCCAGGTGTTGTTGACTGTCTACAGTTCTTCCTCTTTTCTGCTCATTTAGGTGCTAGTGATGATCTGCAGGTCCTCCCCTCTCTTTGTTGTTCAGGTGATTGTGACTGTCTCAGAGTCCACTTCTCCTTCGCCTGCAAGCACATGTTTTGAACACATGTGAACAGCTAATTCATTGTGACCTCTGGGAAACTGAAAGAATGGGTCTCCCACATCTCTTGCATTTTTATTTTAATAAAACATTACTGTTTTTTTTCCCACTGTGCTCTTAGCTATGGAGAATCTGAATGATAGGCAGCAAGCTATCTGCTTCAGAAGGCTGTAAGTACAGAGTGTAATGGGGAGAAGGGAGAGAGATAGTGAGAGGAAGAGCAGAAACTCTTTCAATTGGGACAGGAAATTCCTGACTGCATACAGCACGTAAGAGAGTGGATGGTGGTCGGGATGGGTCTGTCTGAAAGTAGCAGAGAGATCAAAGGAGGAGTAGCAGGTGTTATTAGGTTGCCAGTTGGGTCCAGAAAAAGCACCCTTACTTCTGGGCTAACGGGCAGCAATCTAAGAGCTTCCATTGTATGGATTGTATGATATTATCCTTTTTTATACTGATTAGGTTTCCTTAGTTCTGGGAAACGGAGTCAAAATATATTTAAAAATAGAATGACTCTTAAAGTGAGAGAAAGTATTCTCATTATATGATTTAAATAAGTAATACACTTCCTGTGAGTGAATGTTTCACCTCTGTGAAAATGAGATGGCTGGATGTTCATAGGTTGGGGTTCTGGATCAATTTATTGCATTGTAATCTCCAACTTGGACCCAACTGAACCATTTTTGGAATTAAAATTTCAAACTGAAGTGATGTAATTATGTAGCTAGTCCTACAAATCTCTTTCAAGTACAATTCTCTGCGTCAAATGCAAATTGTAAAGAAATTAAAAGTAGGAAATTAGTGGGGACTTGCCTGCCCAACACACAATATTTAAAATTATGCTTCCTTTGCTTTTTTCTTCATTTTTATAGAACTTTGTCCTATCAATAAAAAATAAAATTTTATACTTATATTCCTTATCTATAAGACATAGGAGCAGAAATTCAGCCTACCAAGTCTGATCCACCATTCAATTATGGCTAATAAGTTTCTCAACCCCATTCTCCAGCTTTCTCCCCATAACTCTTGATCATACTTAAGAACCCATCTATCTCAGTCTTAAATGTACTCAATGACTTGGCCTCCCCAGCTTTCTGTGGCTACGAATTCCTTAGATTAATCACACTCTGGCCAAAGATGTTTCTCCTTATTGTCATTCTAAAAGGTACACTCTTTCCACTTCGGAATTTATTTTTTTACTTTACACTGGTGAGGTCTGCAGATGCTGGAGATCAAAGTTGAAACTTTATTGCTGGAACAGCACAGCAGGTCAGGCAGCATCCAGGGAACAGGAGATTCGACGTTTCGGGCACAGGCCCTCAGGGGACCTCCCATCCACCGCCTCCAACCTCATAGTCCCACAACCCCGCACCGCCCGTTTCTACCTCCTGCCCAAAATCCACAAACCTGACTGCCCCGGACGACCCATCGTCTCAGCCTGCTCCTGCCCAACCGAACTCATCTCGGCATACATCGACACGGTCCTGTCCCCATTAGTCCAAGAACTCCCCACCTACGTTCGTGACACCACCCACGCCCTCCACCTCCTCCAGGATTTCCGCTTCCCCGGTCCCCAACGCCTCATCTTCACCATGGACATCCAGTCCCTGTACACCTCCATCCCCCATCATGAAGGACTCAAAGCACTCCGCTTCTTCCTTTCCCGCCGTACCACCCAGTACCCTTCCACCGACACCCTCCTTCGACTGACCGAACTGGTCCTCACCCTGAACAACTTTTCTTTCCAATCCTCCCACTTTCTCCAAACAAAAGGAGTAGCCATGGGCACCCGCATGGGCCCCAGCTATGCCTGCCTCTTCGTAGGGTATGTGGAACAATCCATCTTCCGCAACTACACTGGCCCCACCCCCCATCTTTTCCTTCGCTACATTGATGACTGTATCGGCGCTACCTCGTGCTCCCACGAGGAGGTTGAACAGTTCATCCACTACACTAACACCTTCCACCCCAACCTCAAATTCACCTGGACAGTCTCAGATTCCTCCCTCCCCTTCCGAGACCTTTCTGTTTCTATCTCAGGCGACCGAATCAACACGGACATCTACTACAAACCAACCGACTCCCACAGCTACCTGGACTACACCTCCTCCCATCCTGCCCCCTGTAAAAACGCCATCACATTCTCCCAATTCCTTCGTCTCCGCCGCATCTGCTCCCAGGAGGACTAGTTCAAAATACGTACAACACAGATGGCCTCCTTCTTCAAGGACCGCAATTTCCCCCCCGACGTGGTCGACGGTGCCCTCCACCGCATCTCCTCCACTTCCCGCTCCTCCGCCCTTGAGCCCCGCCCCTCCAACCGCCACCAGGACAGAACCCCACTGGTCCTCACCTACCACCCCACCAATCTCCATGTACAGCGCATCATCCGCCGTCACTTCCGCCACCTCCAAACAGACCCCAGCACCAAGGATATATTTCCCTCCCCTCCCCTATCAGCTTTCCGTAGAGACCACTCCCTCCGCGACTCCCTTGTCAGATCCACACCCCCCACCGACCCAAACTCCACTCCCGGCACCTTCCCTTGCAACCGCAGGAGGTGCAACACTTGCGCCCACACCTCCCCCCTCACTTCTCTCCAAGGCCCCAAAGGAAACTTCCATATCCGCCACAGATTCACCTGCACCTCCACCCACATCATCTACTGCATCCGCTGCAGCCGGTGTGGCCTCCTCTATATTGGGGAGACAGGCCGCCTACTTGCGGAGCGATTCAGAGAGCACCTCTGGGCCACCCGGACGAACCAACCCAACCAACCTGTAGCACAGCATTTCAACTCCCCCTCCCACTCCACCGAGGATATGCAGGTCATTGGTCTCATCCACCGCCAAACCACAACAACCCGACGGTCGGAGGAGGAGTGTCTTATCTTCCGACTGGGAACCCTCCAACCGCAGGGGATGAACTTGGACTTCACCAGTTTCTTCATCCCCCCTCCCCCCACCTTGTCTCAGCCGGATCCCTCCAGCCCGGCACCGCCTTCCTGACCTGCAGTCTTCTTCTTGACCTCTCCGCCTCCATCCTACTCCGACCTATCACCCTCACCTTGACCTCTTTCCACCTATCACATTTCCAACGCCCCTCCTCCAAGTCCCTCCTCCCTACCTTTTATCTTCTCCTGCTGAACACTCTCTGCTCATTCCTGAAGAAGGGCCTGTGCCCGAAACGTCGAATCTCCTGTTCCCTGGATGCTGCCTGACCTGCTGTGCTGTTCCAGCAAAAAAGTTTCAACGATCGAGGGTTGAGTGCCTCTTATAAACTTTGCCTGACTTTTCTTTTCTGATGACCATCCGAACCGTCTCAAATAGCTGCCCACAATCTGCAACAAGTTGGTTGCTGTTGTATTGATTGAGGCATGCATTTTGCCCAGACTTCATTCTTGCCTTCGTATAGTGTGAGAAGGTCTTTAGTAAGCTTGTGGCTGAAAGAATCAGGCAATGGGACCCTTAGTTCAACATTTAATATATGAAGTTCACAGCTGGCATCAGAAGTAGACTTCCTGGTTAAGCACAATACATTTATTTTAGAATGTTTGTGCATCCTGGTTATACTGTGCAATTCTTTTATTGTATTAATGTCAGTGTAAACCAATTTTAGACTAGCTTTGAGATCACATAGTTAATGTAGACCCTGGATTTGTTCGTTAATATATTCCCAGTTCAAGTCAGCATAAACCTCATAGAATAATAGATTAGTGATAGAAATAACTCAAAATCATTTCCCTCAAATATGTAAACATGAAATTAGCTGATTAATCTATGCTTTTGTAATTGGAGGATGATGTTAGCTAGAGAAGTGAAGATATATATTAAATCATCGTATGAAATAGAAATATTATGCTTAAAAATTTATTCTTCATGTCATCGCTGAGAAGGTCTATACTTGTTACCCATCATGAATTGGCTTTGACCTGAATAGCTTACTGGCCTGTTCAGGACATATCCAAGTCAACCACTTGGATATTCAGTCACATTAGGCTGGCACGAGGATACAGAAATGAGAGGCCCAATGACTTCCTTCCATAATATAACAACTCTGTAATTCTGAGCCCAGAATCTTAAATTTGGAGCTGAGTCATTCATAGATGATTTCAAGAAGTATTTCTTCACAAAAAGTGGAGTGAAAATTCGGAACTGACTTGTGCAAAAATGTTATTAAGTTTGGATAAATTGAATGTTGCAAAACTAAGATTGTTAATAATTTTGCCTTAAAAAATACTAAGCGATATTAAATCAGAGCAGCTAAATTTATTCCTTTCTTTGAATCATGCAGCAACCAAAAGCAATTGAATCATATGTTATTGTTCTCACATTCCTACTAAAATTTATTTTAATAAATGACTGTTGTTGTGGCCTGCCAAGAGGATGTTAAAAATGAGTGGTGTCAGTCATCATTCCTTGCAATGTCATGACAAATTGGCTTATTTGTATGGTGGTTAATTTCTTTGCTGACAAAGGGAGGACATGTAGAGAAGACAAAGATCTGAATCCTTGTGCTGAATGACACTTGAATCTCCATGCCCCACCTTTGCTGAAATATCAATATCTTTATGTAAGTTCAATTTTGAATTTCATGGAGCTTTATGACAGGCACATTATGAGACTGCAGAGGGGTGACAACTGATATATCTGTTAATTTTTAGAAAAATAGGAAGCAAGCGTTTCTTTCTGCAAGCAATGACTGGTTCTATGGAACTGTATTCTGAGAAATTACAACATCAAATCATGGACTAAGCGTATTTTATTTAAATAAATTACGGCGGATGTTGGGTCCTTATTTAAACCTCGGGCAATAAATGGGAATTAATTGATTTGCTGAAAGATTTGGATGGAGTGGGTGGGAGGAAGAGAGTAAGAACACTGGCATGGACCCATTGGACTGTAGGTTTCTCTTTGGCTTCATGTTTTTGTGCTATAAATTTTAGGTAATCAGATATAATTGTCAAATTTATTTGACTGGAAGACCCTCTTTCAAATGTTAAGTGTGAACCATTCAGATGCCTTTATTTACTATGCAATGTTCTATGTAATACAATGCAATGCTCATAATAGAAATGAGCATGTAAAGAGTCTTCCATCAATGTACTTAAAACAATGTGTTTTCTTAGTGCTTATTTCACACTACTGATTCTGTACATCCTTTGTGTGATATTTGATAATGGCATATGTAAGTGAATGATTAGTAATTCAGTCCCTCATTGCTCACTGATAATCCATCTCTCACCTATCAGAAAAAGATGAAGAATAATTTTATGGATTCTTAAAAATAGATTTTTATCATTTATTTATGTATATGTGTTTGTATGCGTATCGTATCATGGTTTAAAAAATTGGAACAGAGAAATGCACTCCATAAATATGCCACAAGTTCAGATCCAAGCCTGTTGTTTTATCTAAAAGGTGTTTCAATGTGTTCCTCTCCACAGATAGGATGTTAGTGTTTCATATGAGTGATGTGCCGAGAAACCACTAAATGGTGTCTCTCTGTTCCTGTTTGGAGTATTCTGACCCGTCAATGTGCCGAGAGGCAGTGCATTGCCAAATGATGAGCAGTGGAGCAAAGGTTATTATTAGAGTTAATGAAATGTAATTTATCATTACTGATGTAGTCTTCATTAAAAACCATTTTAGCATGTATATTTCTCACATGAATATTGTGACAGAGACTATTTCGTTTGCACACCTCCAGGAAATTCTTTAACAGCTTCTTAGCCATTGAATCATATAACTGTTACAATAAAGAAAGTTTTAGAGGCACAGTTCTATTTAAAAGCAATAATGTATTTGCAGGTAAAGAACATATCACATCATGCAATATGTACACAGAGGGCTCTTGTGGTGCAGTAGTAGTGTCCTTACCTCTGGACAAGGAGGCCTGCGTTTAATTCCTACCTCTTCTAGAGGTGTGTAATAATATCTCTCATTATTAATTAAAAAAAACAATTTAGCATGAGGCTCTTGTAGCACATTAGTAATGCCCCTACCTTTGATTAAGTTCATGAGAAAAAACTCGGAAAACATAGAGTCTGGCCACTGCTGATAGATATTTCTGAGAATTGTTTAATAATTCGGGAAATGAATGAATAGATATTCCAAAGCTGCCGAATTTGCTTTTAAAATGGGATTTTGTAATGTCATGGTACTGTCACTACCTCTGGTCCAGGTGATCCAGGTTGAACTCCCATCTGCTCCAGAGGCATGTCATAACATTTCTGAAGTCACTGATTAGAAATTACCTCAGAGGGCTTGAAGTGCAATGATAGAGTCCTGTTGAACTGTGTCTCTGTAAATAGTTATATTTTAATTAGATTGCACTAGTATGGTTTCTAGCACTCATCTTTCCAAGTTGTGATGAGAAGTACACCTCATTACCACCAGGTCTGCCGGCCATTGAAAGTAAGTGTACCGTAACATTTACCGTAAGAGAGGCCATTTTAGGATAGCTTGCTGCAGCAGCAGAAGACTTCCTTCTGCAGGACAATAACTTAAAATCAGACCTCTTCAATCTGAAGAACAGGGGCAAGTGGATTTCTCATATACAGATACTATGTTTAATGGAAGAGATATAAAATTTAAACTGGGCGCAGCATAAGGTTGTCATTCTTTCTGAGACCACACCACAGTTGAAACCAAAATTTCTCCAATAATCCTCTATATAACTTCTTGGCAAAAGGGATATTTCCACAAGGTCCCAAGCACAATGCTTACTATGTTTTGATGTAAAGCTTGTGAGGCTTTGAATTTTCTCATCAGCCAGATGCAGAAGAAATTCAAGTTGACTGAATACAATGTCATTCAGTCTTCCTCGAAGAAAACCCACCCTTAGAATTGCTGGAGGATATTGTAGACCATTCCTTTCTCTTGGTGGAGAGGCTAGGTAAAGTGGAAGAAAGCTCACAAAGTTGGAAGGCGACCAGCTTCATGATGAAATGCGAGAGCTTAATTCACTTTTAGGAAAAAGTAGAGGAGAATGGAGATGGCACCAATTTGACTGGAGGAGATCCTGCATCTTTTTTTGGTCTTTGAAGAGAGCACAGATTTTGTCAATGTTTGCCCTGATGTTGTTGTTGAAGACAATCATCATATTAGAATCATAGAGTAAGAGAGATGTACAGCACAGAAACAGACCCTTCGATCCAACTTGTCCGCCAAACAGATATCCCAACCCAATCTAATCCCACCACCAGCACCGAACCCATATTCCTCCAAACCCATCCTATTCATATACCCATCCAGATGCCTTTTAAATGTTGCAATTGTACTAGCCTCCACTACTTTCTCTGGCAGCTCATTCCAGACACATATCACCCTCTGCGTGAAAACATTGCCCCTTAGGTCTCTTTCCCCTCTCACCCTAAACCTATTCTCTATGGTTCTGGACTTCCCCACCCCAGGGAAGCGACTTTGTCTATTTATCCTATCTATGCCCCTCATAATTTTACAAACCTCTATAAGGTCACCCCTCAGCCTCCGATGCTCCAGGGAAAACAGCCCCAGCCTATTCAACCTCTCCCTACAGTGCAAATCCTCCAATCCTGGCAACATTTTTGTAAATCTTTTCTGAATCCTTTCACGTTTCACAACATCTTTCTGAAAGCATAGAGACCAGAATTGCATGCAATATTCCAACAGTGACCTAACCAATGTCCTGTACAGCCACAACATGACCTCCCAACTCCTGTACTCAATACTCTGACCAATAAAGGAAAGCATACCAAATGCCTTCTTCACTATCCTATCTACCTGTGACTCCACTTTCAAGGACTATAAACCTGCACTCCAAAGTCTCTTTATTCAGCAACACTCATTTGGACCATACCATTAAGTGTATCAGTCTTGCCCTGATTTGCTTTCCCAAAATGCAGCAGCTTGCATTTATCTAAATTGAACTCTATCTACCACTTCTCAGCCCATTGGCCCATCTGATCAAGATCCCATTGTAATCTGAGGTAACCTTCTATACTGTCCACTACACCTCCAAATTTAGTGTCATCTGCAAACTTACTAACTATACCTCCTATGTTCACATCCAAATCATTTATATAAATGATAAAAAGTAGTGGTCCCAGCACCGATCCTTGTGGCACTCCAGACTGGCCTCCAGTCTGAAAAACAACCCTCCAACACCACCCTCTGTCTTCTACCTTTGAGCCAGTTCTGTATCCAAATGGCTAGTTCTCCCTGTATTTCATGAAATTTAACCTTGCTAGTCAGTTTCCCATGGGGAGCCTTTTCAAACGTCTTACTGAGGTCCATATACGGCTCTGCCCTCATCAATCCTCTTTGTTACTTCTTCAAAAAAGTCAATTACATTTGTGTGAGACATGATTTCCCACGCATAAAGCCATGTTGACTATCCCTAATCAGTCCTTGCCTTTCCAAATACATGTACATCCTGTCCCTCAGGATTCCCTCCAACAATTGGCCCTCCACTGATGTCAGGCTTTCTGGTCTATAGTTCCCTGGATTGTCCTTACCACTTTTCTTAAACAGTGGCACCACGTTAGCCAAACTCCAGTTTTCCAGCACCTCACCTTGACTATCGATGATACAAATATCTCAGCAAGAGGCCCAGCAATTACTTCCCTAGCTTCCCACAGAGTTTGAGGGTACATCTGATCAGGTCCTGGGGATTTATCTACTTTTATGCATTTCAAGACATCCAGCACATCCTCCTCTGAAATATGGACATTTTTCAAGATATCACCATTTATTTCCCTACATTCTATACCTTCCATGTCCTTTTCCACAGTGAACACTAATGCAAAATACTCATTTAGTATCTCCCCCATCTCCTGCGGCTCCACACAAAGGCCGCTGTGCTGAGTTTAGAGGGGCCCTATTCTCTCCCTTGTTATTAGATTAGATTAGATTACAGTGTGGAAACAGGCCCTTTGGCCCAACAAGTCCACACTGACCCGCCGAAGCGCAACCCAGTCATACCCCTACATTTTCCCCTTACCTAATACTCCAGGCAATTTAGCATGGCCAATTCACCTGACCTGCACATTATTGGACTGTGGGAGGAAACCGGAGACACGGGGAGAATGTGCAAACTCCACACAGTCAGTCGCCTGAGGCGGGAATTGAACCCAGGTCTCTGGCGCTGTGAGGCAGCAGTGCTAACCATTGTGCCACCGTGCCGCCCCCAATCCTTTTGTCCTTAATGTATTTGCAAAAAACCTTTGGATTCTCCTTAACTCTATTTGCCAAAGTATCTCAAGTCCCCTTTTTTGCCCTCCTGATTTCCCTCTTTAGTATACTCCTGCTGCCTTTCTCCTCTTCTCAGGGTTCATTCGATCTATCCTGTCTGTATCTGACATACACTTCCTTCTTTTTCTTAAACCATCGATTTCTTTAGTCATGAAGCATTCCCTGTACTTACCAGCCTTTCCTTTGACCCAAATAGGAACATACTGTCTCTGGATTTTCTTTATCTCATTTCTGAAGGCTTTCCATTTTCCAGCCTTCCCTTTACCTGTGAACATCTGCCCCAATCAGCTTTTGCAAGTTCTTGCCTAATACCGTCAAAATTGACTTTCTCCAATTTAGAACTACAACTTTTAGATTTGGTCTATCTTTTTCCATCACTATTTTAAAACTAATAGAATTATGGTCGCTGGCCCCAAAGTGCTCCTCCACTGACACATCAGTCACCGACTCTGCCTTATTTCCCAAGAGTTGGTTAGGTTTTGCACCTTCTCTAGTAGGTATATCCACATACCGTTTCAGAAAATTTTCTCGTATACACTTAACAAATTTCTCTCCATCTAAACCCTTAACACTATGGCAGTCCCAGTCTAATGTTTGGAAAGTTAAAATCCCCTGCCATAATCACCCTATTATTCTTATAGATAACTGAGATCTCCTTACAAATTTGTTTCTCAATTTCCCTCTGGCTATTAGGGGTTCTCTAATCTGATGGTAGGGAGGAGGGACTTGGGGGAGGGGCTTTGGAAATGCGATAGGTGGAGGGAGGTCAAGGTGAGGGTGATAGGCCGGAGTGGGATGCGGGCGGAGAGGTCAGGAAGATGATTGCAGGTTAGGAAGGCGGTGCTGAGTTCGAGGGATTTGACTGAGACAAGGTGGGGGGAGGGGAAATCAGGAAACTGGAGAAATCTGAGTTCATCCCTTGTGGTTGGAGGGTTCCTAGGCAGAAGATGAGGCGCTCTTCCTCCAACCGTCGTGTTGCCATGGTCTGGCGATGGAGGAGTCCAAGGATCTGCTGAGTTTAGAGGGGCCCTATTCTCTCCCTTGTTATTAGATTAGATTAGATTACAGTGTGGAAACAGGCCCTTTGGCCCAACAAGTCCACACCGACCCGCCGAAGCGCAACCCAGTCATACCCCTACATTTTCTTGGTGGAGTGGGAGGGGGAGTTAAAGTATTGGGCTACAGGGTGGTTGGGTTGGTTGGTCCGGGTGTCCCAGAGGTGTTCTCTGAAACGTTCCGCAAGTAGGCGGCCTGTCTCCCCAATATAGAGGAGGCCACATCGGGTGCAGCGGATGCAATAGATGATGTGTGTGGAGGTGCAGGTGAATTTGTGGCGGATATGGAAGTATCCCTTGGGGCCTTGGAGGGAAGTAAGGGGGGAGGTGTGGGCGCAAGTTTTGCATTTCTTGCGGTTGCAGGGGAAGGTGCCGGGAGTGGAGACTGGCTTGGTGGGGGGTGTGGACCTGACGAGGGAGTCACGGAGGGAGTGGTGTTTCGAAACATCGATTCTCCTGTTCCTTGGATGCTGCCTGATCTGCTGCGCTTTTCCAGCAACACATTCTCAGCTCTGATCTCCAGCATCTGCAGCCCTCACTTTCTTCTCTAATCTGATCCCAATAAGGTGATCATCCCTTTCTTATTTCTCAGTTCCATCCAAATAACTTCCCTGGATGTATTTTTGGGAATATCCTCCCTCAGCACAGCTGTAATGCTATCCCTTATCAAAAACATCACTCCCCATCCTCTCTTGCCTCCCTTTCTGTCCTTCCTGTAGCATTTGTATCCTGGAACATTAAGTTGCCAGTCCTGCCCATCCCTGAGCCATGTTTCCATAATTGCTATGATATCCCAGTCACATTTTCCTAACCATGCCCTGAGTTTGTCTGTCTTCCCTGTTCAGCTCCTTGCATTGAAATGAATGTAGTTTAATTTATCAGTCCTACCTTGTTTTCTGCTTTGTCCCTGCCTGTCTTGGCTGTTTGACTCACTTTTGTTCTCAACTGTACCAGTCTCAGATTGATCTCTTTCCTCACTATTCCCACTGGCTCCCGCCTCCCCCACCCCCCAACCTTTCTAGTTTAAATCCTCCCAAGCAGCTCTAGCAAATTTTCCTGCCAGTATATTAGTCCCCTTTCCAATTTAGGTGCAATCCGTCCTTCTTTTACAGCTCACTTCTACCCCAAAACAGCTTCCAAAGATCCAAAAATGTGAATCCTTCTCCCAAACACCAGCTCCTCAGCCACGCATTCATCTCATCTATTCTCCTATTCCTGCCCTCACTATCTCGTAGCACTGGGAGTAATCCAGATATTACTACTTTCAAGGACCTCCTTTTTAACTTTCTGCCTAACTCTCTATAATTTTCCTTCAGAGTCTCAACCTTTTCCCTTCCAATGTCATTGGTTCCAATGTGTACAATGACCTCCTTCTGGCCCCTCTCCCCCTTGAGAACATTCTGCACCCTCTCTGAGACATCCTTGATCCTGGCACCAGAAAAGCAACACACCATTCTGATTTTTCGCTGCTGGCCACAGAAATGTCTTTCTGTATCTTTGACTAGAGAGTCCCCTAACACGATTGATCTCTTGGAACTCAACATACCCCTCATTGCATTAGAGCCAGTCTCAATACTAGAAACTTGACTGTTCATGCTACGTTCCCCTGAGAATCCATCATCCCCTACAATTTCCAAAACAGCATACTTCTTTGAAATGAGGATAGCCACAGAAAACTCCTGCACTACCTGCCTACCTCTCTTACCTTTCCTGGAGTTAACCTATCTATGTGACTGTATCTGCAACTTTTCTCCCTTCCTATAACTGCCATCCATCACATCCCCTTGCTCTTGTAAGTTCCTCATTGTCTCTAACTGTATCTCCAACTAATCCATTCGATCTAGTTGGATTCACAACCAACAGCATTTATTGCTGATATATTCCTCAGTTACATGTAAACTTTCCCTAAACTCCCACATCCAACAGTAAAAGCATATCAATCCACTAAAGGTCATTTTTGCTTCTTTCAATTTACAGACCCAGAAAATAGTTCTGTCTTATTCCTCTACAAAACACTTCTTCAGGTTAACTTAATACTTATGGCTTATATTTTTAAGTTTAATCAAGAGACATATCTCAATATAACATATGATCAAGAAAGAACCCACTCTACTCACTACTGCAGACTTACTTAAAATATTCACTTATCTGTTTCTGTGCTGTGACCTCTCCCAAGCAGGTCCTCCAAGGTTAGTTGTGAATTTCACTGTTTGTTAATTTTCCCAGATGCACTCTGATGTCCAGCGATACATGAATTCAATAGCAAAGGTAGTAATTGTGTAGGTTCACTGCTGTGTCAGTTAGTGGTGTGGGTTTCTTTCTCTCTCTCTCTCTCTCTCTCTCTTGCACTGACCTCACCGCATGTTTACTTTGTCTGTTATTGTTGAAAAAATGCCTAAACAGTTAAGCAAATAGATGTTTGAGAAAAAAAAGAAACTTGCACACTTGATTGGCAAATGTTTGAGGAAGAGACAGAAACAGAAATTGCTGGGGAAAACTCAGCTGGTCTGGCATCATCTGTGGAGAGAAATAAGAATTAACATTTTGGGTCCAGTGACCCTTCTTCTGAAGGATTCAGAATGAAGAAGGGTCACTGGACCTGAAACATTAACTCTGATTTCTTTCCACATATGCTGCCAGACCTGCTCAGTTTTTCCAACAATTTGTGTTTTAGTTTCTGATTTCTAGCATCTGCAGTTCTTTAAGTTTGAGGAAGAGGACTGCTTAAGTTGCAGCAGTCTCTGAGTTTCAGAAAGGAAAACACTGCAGGATAACCAACTGAAACATAATGGGAAGGTTTGAAGGAAGGAATAAATAGACTGCAGTATCATCTCATGAAGATTTGACAATAGCTTTGGTCTGCAGAGTTAGAATTAGAGGCTTACTGCTCCAGTATGAGCTCCAAACATACACTGAAACTAGAAATAGAAGAGATTTTGCAGAAGATGGTCATGGCCACAAAAAAAATCTCTCTACCTCCTGTGTGGAATAGTGGCACTTCATGATCCAGCAGGATAAATCAAAAATGTTCTGCATTACATATGGATTCACCCAAACTGAATGAATTTTCAGGTAACTGCTCAGGGAGTGTTTATTCAACAAGAGGTCATGGAAGAGGCTAAAGGATTACTGCACAGAATCAGTGTTAATTACACAGCAAGATTGTCGAGAACCTGTACAAGGGGAACGTGGCTCGATAGAAAATGGCACGCTTCACAATTGAGCTACAGAGGGGACATCACACATTAGGAATGGCGCAACAGGAAAAATACGAACATACTTCAGTAGTTAAACACCATGGAAAGAGATGAAGAGAGCTTCAGTAAACTATGTTGGCCTCAGCATAAATTTCTCGAAAATACTGAAACCAGGGTCTTTCATTTCACCAGCAGCAAAAGTGATTTTGAGGGGGAGGTGGGAGTTGGTTGAAAATGTAAATATCTAATGAGTAGAATGTCAGACTTGGGACGGTGGTGTTGTAGCATACGGATTAATAAGTTGTTATGATAAAAGCTAGCGTGTATCACCAATGGAACCCGAGGGAAGAAGATTCTAATGGAATTGTGTTGAACTATGTCTCTGTAAATCATGTAAATATTTATAAATGTTGATTAGCTTGCACTACTATGAATCCAGTTCTTGTCTGTCAAATCTAGAACCTGACTGCAATATTTGTACAGTTGGTAAAGGTTGCATTGAGTACTGAGCCCCAAGGCAGAAAAAGCTCTGTATAATGAACTGCTGCTCTCAGTCAGGATTAACAGTTGTCCTTCAGTCCTCGGTCATGGGAGCAGGCAGTGAAACTGATTCCTAATTATTGCAGAGGGATTTGTGTTGGAATGCAAATATATATGAATGCTGGATAAGGACAGGTTGAGGGTGACTGTGATGTAAATTCATTTATTTTTATCCCTGCTTGTATGCAAAGAAGGATCGTTTTAATGTGGCATTGGAAGGCATCCTTGGAACCAAAGTTCTATGTGAGCCAGCACCTCAAGAATGGTTATTGTATTAGGGGAAGGGGAAGAATCTGATTGACAGTATGAAATAATTTGTGCCTATTATTCCTTCCTGGTTTATTATCCTGAAACATAAAACCTTTCTCTTTTTTGAGTATTTTTCTGAAGGTAAACGTGCAACCTCTCAGTGGCAGAATGACAAAGAAATCAGATACCCAGTAGGGAAAAGGGAGAAAAAGTAATTGAGTCAACTAAAGGCTTCATCAGCTTAAAGCTGAAAACAGTCCTGCTAATTACCTTTTACGGTTTGTAATAAAATGCAGGGTTTAACAACCAAAGCATTTTCAAAGGCATTTTGTTTTAAATGACTACAATGAGTTTTACCTTGATTTGTCGTACAATGACCAACCACCGTGTAAAATATTAACAGTAACAGTTTTCTTCATTTAAGGTGTGTTCATTAAACCATTACATAATTATGCGAAGTTTATGGAATTCCTACAGAAAGAGATCTATTAATGTAGCATGGATAATAAAATAGACAGCGGTCACACCTGCACAGATAGTAGCATCATGTGGGAAGTAATACAAAACTTAATGATCTGTCATTCAAGCTCAGCTCTAACCTTGGAACGTGTATTTTTCTCTTTACGCCATATTAATAACCAAAGTGAATTAACATAAAAATAAAAAAAATCTGGATTAGTTGGTGTTATGAGAAGAAGAGTATACAACCTTATGATTGAAGTTTAAATCCCCTTTATATAGAAGCTGGAATACATTTTTCTGAAGATGATTAATATTTGTTACTGCAACAAAAATCCTGGTAGCTTTTCATTTCAGCAACACATCATACTTTCAACTCAGAAATCTGATTTATCTTCCTCAATAAGTATGTTTAAGCTGCCCTGTCTTTCTTTGTCAATGTATTTGTCAATTTTGAGTCAATGTCAGAAATCTGAAATCACCAACTCGTACCCAGGATGATTGAACAACAAACGCTCAGAAAAAAAAATTACTGCAATGAATTGCACCCCTCAAAATGTTGTTGTGGTTCTGTTCGCCGAGCTGGGAATTTGTTTTACAGACGTTTCGTCCCCTGTCTAGGTGACATCCTCAGTGCTTGGGAGCCTCCTGTGAAGCACTTCTGTGATGTTTCCTCCGGCATTTATAGTGATTTGTACCTGGCGCTTCCGGTTGTCAGTTCCAGCTGTCTGCTGCAGTGGCCGGTATATTGGGTCCAGGTCGATGTGTGTATTGATTGAATCTGAGGATGAGTGCCATGCCTCTAGGAATTCCCTGGCTGTTCTCTGTTTGGCTTGTCCTATAATAGTAGTGTTGTTCCAGTCAAATTCATCCACAGATTCAATCAATAAGCACATCGACCTGGACCCAATATACCAGCCACTGCAATGGACGACTGGAACTGACAACCGGAAGCGGCAGATTCAAACCACTACAAATGCTGGAGGAAAGATCACAGAAGCGCTTCACAGGAGACTCCCAAGCACTGAGGATGTCACCTAGACAGGGGATGAAACGTCTGCAACACAAATTCCCAGCTCGGCGAACAGAACTACAACAACGAGCACCCGAGCTACAAATCTTCTCACAAACTTTGAACCCCTCAAAATGCTTATTACTACATTTGCTGTGTTTGGTTTGTACAATTCATATTTATTCAAGTGGCTGTGGCTTTTACTAACATAATTAATACTAAAGTGATTTAACAGAATTATTGCAAAAACTCAAAGGCTAAAAATGTAATTTTGTTTGAGATTTAATTACAAGTGTTTACCCCCTTACCCTCACAGCAATTCTTTTTAAATCAGAAAACCATTTATTTCGCTGAAATTTTTTTTTGCCTGCTAAAGATTCAGAAATAAAGACTTGGGAAATGAATCTCCTGTCACAGCTGTATAATCCATTCAAAGGAGCAGATTCACTTAATTCTGTCTTAAACAAGCTCTTTTTATTTCAAACCAAAGGTTAAGCTTATCCAAGATAATATTTATGAGGAATGCTTGTTGGTTGAGCAGTGTCTAAATTCCTGTAACAATCCCATTCCATCCTTAAACTTTCTTAAGGATGGGTCTAATATCAGCTACCATCTTTATCCCTGTAGAAAGAAGGGATTACATTTCATTTCTTGGATGATTAACCTTGAAAGACCATTGACCCAAATGAAATGTTTATTGGTTGTCTTAGTGTTGATACAGAGGCATATAAAATCTTTTCTTTCTGACCTTGTGGAATCACAGAAGAAATTTTGGGTGGAATTTTAAATCCCTAATGTGCTATGAGTAATGTGATAAGGTTGGGAAAATATAACATCAGAATCATGCTGTCAAGGAAAAGTTTCGTAATTTTCCATTTAAGCTTTAATTGTGAATTTAAAATCTCTGTGTGGAGCAGCAATGACCTTAATTCCATGCATTTTGTGAAAGACCCAATTTAAACTCTATTTCCAATGAATTTTCTTCTTGTGGGAAATTAAATGTGCAAATTCCCAACATGTACAGAAATCCAGCATTCGATTATCCGAATATCAGATTATCCGGCAACATCGCAAGCTCCCGATGCTCAGTTAAACTATGTTATCCAGCAGTCGATTATCTGGAATTTGATTAACTGAATGAAGTACTGCCCACCCATATCCTTCGGATAATCCAGGTTCCTCTTTAAGTCAGAATAGGTACCTGGCACTGCAACTTGCTGATTGTTTGACCTGGTCTTCATCCAAATAAGTCTTCACCACATGCCCCAGTATGATCCTTCTCCTTTGCTCTTTGTACATTGCAAGTTAGGGGAGGCAATGATGTGGAGGTATTATCACTGTACTATGAATCCAGAGTCCCAGTTAATATTCTGGGCACCCAGATTCAAACCTCAGCTTGCCAGAGGTGGAACTTGAATTCAATAAAAATCTGGAATTAAGTGAGCTGTCCTTAATGAATTAATAGGAAATGCAGAGGGCAGGAATGACTCATGGTTTGGGAGGATGAGGTGGGTGAGAGATGTTGAGCAAACATGTTGCATTCAATGGAGACTATGAATCTCACCCAATAAGATATGACAACTGATAATGTGAAAATTCCACCTATCCTGCCTCGCTGGTAGTCATTATTATAACAGTGACAAGGGGAGCAACCCTCTGCTTTCTCTGCAATCCAGGAAGTGGAAAGTTCTGTTAATCAGGCAATGGGATGTTGTTCCTCAACCCTGCTGCATTCCAACCTTCTTCAGAACTAGACATCTGCAAAGTTCAAAACCCCAAAGCAACTGAAGTAAAAATGAATGTGGAAGCTACTTCAAGTGAAACCAAGAAAATCTTGAAATAAAAGATTCCTGAACTGACAGTGCAATCTTTCTTTTTCTGTGGCTTGTGAGTGTGATCAATTATAAATAAAGACATGGAAGAAAAGGACATTTGAGAATTATCTGATTCTGAATTTTTGTTATTCATAATGTTTCCAGTGATTTCAATCAGAGGCTGGCTCTAAGTCCTTCTGAACATTGCAATCAGCCACCAGCAGACTATAAAACACCATTTCAAATCAACTAACAACCAAGGCTCAACTCTCATTGTATTTCAGTTGCAAATGGAGGAATAAACAAGATGATGATTGCTCCTCTTATGTCTTGCCCCAAACTTAGACTGTGTGACATTGAACGTTTATCTGAACTTCTTCAGCTAAGATTTTAATGTATATTGATTAGATTAGAATAGATTCCCTACAGTCTGGAAACAGGCCTTTTTGACCCTCCGAAGAGTAACCCAACCAGATCCATTCCCCCTAACTAATGCACCTAACTCTATGGGCAGTTTAGCATGACCAATTCATTAACCTGCACATCTATGGACTGTGAGAGGAAACCGGAGCACACCCACGCAGAGAATGTGCAAACTCCATACAGACAGTCGCCCGAGGCTAGAATTGAACCTGGGTCCCTGGCGCTGTGAGGCAGCAGTGCTAACCACTGTGCCACTGTGCCGCCCTATGAGGGAATATTTCCACTAAAATATCCAAGGAAACAATTTAGAATATATGTGAAATTTGTCATAATTTCAGAACCCAAGTTGTACAACCAAGCAATGAAAAAAGTGACATTTCTATTCATATAGTACTTTGCACATTCACTGACATACCAAAGTGCTACACAGCCAATGAAATACTTCTTGAACTGTCAGAACTGTTCCAAAGAGCAATATGAAATGACCAGTTAATCTATTTTCTTGTGATGTTAGTTGAAGGATAAATATTGACCAGAACAGTTTACTAAGTTTCTCCTCTTCAAACTACTACCATGGGATCTTCTACATCCATTCAGGAAAAAAAAAATACTTCTGATAATGCAGTACTTCCTCAGCTCTGTTCTGGAGTGTCAGCCTCGATTGAATCCTGGAGTGGGACTTGATCCCAGATTCAGAGGTATGTGTGCTGCCAATTGTTGATGATTGACTCACAGTGCTGTGTCTGTTGGGTTTTAGGTCATATTTTGTGGTATCAGTAACAAACACATTAATAATACCTTGTATCAAATACTACTCATTTTAAATACATTCATTTAAAATGGACTTAGGATAAAGCTAAAATGCCAGATAAAAGAATATATGATAGATATCTGAATATTTTCATATTTAGTTATAAAATAACACAATACCAGGCTATAGTCCAACAGATTTATTTGGAAGCATGAGCTTTCAGAGTACCGCTCCTTCACAAACACTTAATGAAGGAGAGCCACTCCGAAAGCTAGTGCTTCCAAATAAACCTGTTGGACTATAACCTGGTGCTGTGTGATTTTTAACTTTGTCCACCCCAGTCCAACACTGGCACCTCCAAGTCATATTTTCATAGCGATATTGAGATATCTGATTTCATGCATTATGAGCTGTATTTTCAGATGAGTAACAATCATAGTCTGATTGTAGCTACCTTAGTGGTGTTTTATGTTTAAACAGAGGTCTGTATTTCTAACACAAGATTCTAATCATTGCTCCTTCAGAAATGTGGAGCATACCAGAAATTAGGCTGACCCACAAAA
Source organism: Chiloscyllium plagiosum (assembly GCF_037043375.1). Classification (NCBI taxonomy): domain Eukaryota; kingdom Metazoa; phylum Chordata; class Chondrichthyes; order Orectolobiformes; family Hemiscylliidae; genus Chiloscyllium; species Chiloscyllium plagiosum. The sequence goes on from NW_028270149.1 coordinate 63,455,419, forward strand.
GTGCAGGATAATTGGAGAGAGAGGTGGAGGAGTGTGCAATAGGAGTCAAATCTTGCCCCCTTTTACAATAGTCAGTGTGCTATGTTCTGGGACTTAAATGCCTAGCTTTGAATCAGATACTTTGACAGCTGCCTTGAAAGGGAAAGCTCATTAGGGATGTTTGACATTAAGGTGTCAATTTGTTAAGGAGTCAGGTAGAGTGCCAAGTTAAGTAGACAACCAAGTGGGTTGGATATCAGTTGATCCCGGTGGCAGGATGATAGTATGTTAGGTGAATGATGGAATGCTGAGGGTAGGTTGGGAGGAATGGTGAATATGTCAGCCCTGTTAAGGTTGGCAAAGATGGTAGCTTGGAAATGAGTTGTGGACGTCAAGGTTACAGATTTAGAATAATCAGAATTGTAATGGTATAAAAGGAGCCACTTGGCTTATCATGCCTTCACCAGCTCTTCAAACAAGCATCATTACCTGATGACAGCCTTCTGCTTTTTCAACATATTCTGAACACTCTTTCTATCCACATGACCATCCAATGCCTTTTTGAATGTCTGAAAGGAACCTGCCATGACCACAGTTCCAGGCAGTGCATTCCAGTGCATTTCTAAAAGCACCCTTGTTTTGTTTGCACATCACTTTAAATCAATGCCCGTTCATTCTTGTTCCTTTTATGAATGGGAACAGTTTCTCTTTATCCAGTACATTCATAATTTTGAAAATGTCTATCAAATCTCTTTTCAGCCTTCTTCTCTCCAAGAAAAATAGTCCCAACTTCTTCAATCTATCCTTAGAACTGAAGTATTTCATTCCTAGAACAATACTTGTTAACTGCTTCTGCATTGTCTCCAATTATTCACACATATTTCCTATCATGTGGGTGCAGTGCTTTGGGGCCAGTAGATGCTAATGGTGGGATGGGCGTACAGTACCAAGCTTCAGGCTGGCTGTGGTTTGTGGGTGGTGAGCCTTGGGGGTTGGGCTGAGGAGGGCATGTGTCATGGTTCCCAGGGTATAAGTAGTCAGGTGAGATGTGATTGGATGTTTCTTGATGTACAGCTTAATACATACTCAGGACTTAAACTGGGGTTTTAATTGTTCAATTTTCCTGATTAACTTTTAACTTAATCTCTGAATTCTCCAATGTTAAAAGGCATTTTTCAATGACTTGTGGAAACGTTTTTGCCTTGAATTCCACCCGGTTCTGACATGTGACTCCAGTCTGTATTGCTCCAGTCCGGTCATCAGCAGATCCTGGTGGGGACATGGTGCATAAATATATCTTAAAAGTACAATTATGGGCACAACAACTTGTTACATGCCTGCTGCAACAAAGTATGGATGCAATATTAAGTCTTTAATCTATGTATCTCTACAGAAACTCAAATTTCTGCCCTTGTATAAGCATGCAACATTTAGGCCGTATTCAACCAATAAGGATGCGTTGTTGAATGTTTTTCAAAGTATTCCCCTATGGATACAAATGGATACAATACTGTGTCCATGTTTTTTAGCCATTGTGGAAAACATGACAAGGAAATGATCCCAAACTTGGGTAAGCATGTATTTCCTGCACTGTGCTATTTAAAGATTATGATGTTGGCATGGGAACAATCAATGTTATTTGCACATATTCCTTTTTAACATGCAGCATTCTTCAGATGTATAAATCCTTCCGAGAAACAAAATTACCAATAACATTCGTCTTACATCAATGTGTTATATCAGTGATTCCATACCTTTGCAATGCAGATGGATTTTATTGCATCCATTTGAAATGCACTCACTTGTTCATGTAGCTTCATTTTGGTTTGTCTTTGTAGTTGATTCAAATTACAACTATGTAGATAATGTTCAAAATGCAAGTGGATCAATGTTTCTTAGATTAATCGCCCCTCCAAACAAACAGATTTTAGGCTTAGAAAAACGAATCTCAAGTAAGACAATGATATTTCAAATGTATTGCATAGCTACATCTAAAGTTATCCAAATGTAATTCAAATCACAAGTATTTGTTTTTTTTCCCCACCTGTTTTGGTCCCAATGGTGCAACATATTCAAAATAATACAATTATCATTTTTTTCAGTTGTCTTTTGATGGCTCCACTCCTTAAACCTACCACTGTTTACAGGGTTTTTTCAATCACTAGTAATATAATTTTAGATGGGAGATAAGTCTTTGTAAGGATTTGGCATGCTGCTTAGAGCCTAGTTTGTTTATACAAATACATGGTATTCAGTTCATGGATATCTCAATCGAAGAGTATTACAGCAAAGCCATCAAAAATTTGATCAAAGACCACTCAGACCTCTTTTTTTTTAGTTGAAAATTCTTTTTTTTCATCAAAGTGCATTCAATATTGGTCTCTGGGGACACCTACAATCCTTGGTTCAGAGTCCTGAACCCTACCACATTTCATATCTGTCCAAACCGCAGATCGATGCTCAGTAAATGTCTTCCTATTAAATGAGGAGACATTGAAAAGGCCCAAATCATCACACATTTCTCACTTATTCTATTTTTTTTGTGTTCACTGCACATGTTCAATTTGTTTGTAACTCAGATTTAATAATTCATGCTTCTTACTGACTGCTGTTGAAGTGCTTTGTGACATTAAGTTGCAATTAAGATGGTATTATGAACTGATGTATTGCCTGGAAATTTTCACTCCAGTTGGGTGTATCCAAACATTTTGACATATGAGAGTGCACTGATATCAGAGAACATTTGGCAACCAGATTGTTTACTGACCAAGATTGAGCTTTATGTGAGGAGATAGCTTTTTGGAGGTTTAAAATAATCTTTGTGTTTGTTTAACATCATAAAGAAATCGCATCCTGGACTAACCTTTGAGTGCTGAAAGGCTTTTTAAGCTTTTAAGACCTGAATATCATCTTCAGTCATATTGCCAACAAAGTAAAGTTGTTATGAACTTCTTATGCTGAACATTGCAAAATGAAATTACAGACTAAGAAGGGAAAATAATCAAAAGGCTATTCTGTCTCCTCAGGGGTTTTTGTCCAAATCCAACCTAAATAGATGGATGAGAACATTAATTGCTACAAGGTTTGCAGCTTTAATGCAAGGACATCTGCTGTGTGAAATGGTAATGTTATGCTAATGGAACAAAAAATGTTACTCTGTAAGTGCAGCAGAGGTAGTAGCTGGGATTTTATAGGCATACATTTATGCCCATTGTTCCAGAATACAATAACTCGTGGTAGGGATGATTCAATAGTTGGGTGAAGCAATGTTACACAGCGCTTTGTCAGCCAGTGTACATGTAATGGGCTGGCTGGCCTCTTTCCGTGCCAAAGCAAATGTATGATTCCATGTTCTTGTCTTTCCTCCTGTGATATAATGTGCAACAGTGGCACAGCCAGTAGACTTTACATTACAAGGAAACTATGTTCAAGCATTATGACATCCCCAAGCCGACTGTCAACCTGCTTGTAGTTTGATTTCAGTGTTAAATGGTTCCACTATACATTTCACATTTTTACTGTTTCAACATATCTCATAGACTCTGTACCTATGTTTGATTGTGATATAAAATGTGGCATTAATGAACATAGGTGACTGAGAATAATTAGAGTTCACAGCGGTGGTTTTTCTTTCTTTCTTTGTAACAAATTCTCAGTAATGAAGATAGCTGGTTATCCAAGTAAAATGCCAACTTTACTAGGATGCTGATTTATGAAACACAACCAGCACCAGTTCAGATGCAGTTGATCATTCCTTGGATTTCTCAGTCTCATCTGTTCCACTGATTTCAGAGTGTATCAGATGATGCTGTTGTCACAATACAGTGGTGAACCCCTTTGTTAATTAAACAAAACACCTAGAAAAGCTCACCTCATCTCTTAATCTATTAAAATATGCGTGACAGAGAACTCCCAAATTCCATTATTTAAAGAAAGTAACATCAATTTGTTTTAAACTCTGAAAGCGAACATTAAGCAATAACTATTCATAACTCTAAGCCTCCCTTTCTCTTAACTGTTTATTATTTTCCTCCAACTCTATCACAATATGTTGTTCCAATAAGACACTTATTAAAATTACATCAACATAATTTCAAAACCACACAGCTGCTGTCATCTTCGATACCTGTCTTCTTCCAGCTGAAGATCTCCCTTGGTCATCTTTTTTTTTACTGTGAATATGTTTCATATGAAATGGTACTTTTGATAGAGAGTGTTTCCTAATTTTTTGGGTCTCTCTCAATGGCAGTTGCTCTGTCTCCAATTTTCAAACTGCCTGTATTTTTATATAGCTGAAAAATGTGTTGATGGAAAAGCGCAGCAGGTCAGGCAGCATCCAAGGAACAGAAGAATCAACGTTTCTTATGTTATCATTAAAATACTGTCCCTGATTGTTTTCCTGTAATGCACAATACTAGTTTGTATATGGGGATATGACTTACATGAATATTTTCAAATTTCTTGTACACTCTGGGATTGCCATCTAATCATATACACCGGTGTTTGTCACCTCTCAGTTCAGAACAGCATTCACACTCTCTTAATGGTAGAGAACATGCCTTCAACTTCATAATACTGTGATTTGGCAAAGACTGCCTATTGTTCTTCAATTCTATTTAATTACCATCTTCAATGCCATAGAATCCCTATAGTGCAGAGGCCATTCAGCTCATCAAGTCTGCACCATCCCTCCAAAAGCATCCACCCACATCTCATTAACTCCACGTTTACTATGGCTATCCTACCTAGATTACACATCACTGGAACTATGGGACAATTTACCATGGCCAATTTTCCTAACCTGCATGTTTTTGGACTGTGGGTGGAAACCGGAGCATCTGGAGGCAACCCACACAGATGTGGGGAGAATGTGCAAACTCTTCACAGACAGTGACCCAGGATTAGAATTGAATCCTAATCCCTGGCACTGTGAAACAGGAGTGCTAACCATTGAGCCATGGTGTCACCCTAAACACCATGAAAGATTATAACATCTGTCTGGTAGTCTCTTTACACTCATAGCAACAGTGTGCTGCTGAGCTATTTGCTGTGACTTAAACAAAAATAGCACTGGCAAAACTCAGTAGGTCTGGCAGTATGTATGGAGAGAAATAGACATCAGTTTATGTTATCATTAAAATACTGTCCCTGATTGTTTTCCTGTAATGCACAATACTAGTTTGTATATGGGGATATAACTTACATTGTAGCAATGTGGCGTAATTGTTTCAAAAAATATGACAGGAATGCTGAATATTTTTGTCCAAATAAGGCAGCAATTTGTTGCTGAAATGGAACAAATTCTCTTTCTCAAGAAGACATTTAGGAGTCACTTGCAAATTGTAATTCCCTTCCATTGACAATCATCTTATCTGCTGGTCATGAGGGGAAGTATTGATTGTTCTGTTTGGCACACTTGCAGCATTTTGCAGATTTTCTTTTAAACAGCTTTCGCTTAAAAGTGGAAAAATATGAGAAATATGTTAAGTCTTCCAAGACGTTGTCAGGATCATAGTGAATGTTTCTATAATCTTCAGCCTTGACAAGAAAACTAACTCAGAGGTGTAATGTGACAATTTATTTTCTTGCCTCCAATTGCATGAGGTTCCTGTTGATGATGATATTTTTCATTGTTTAATGAATAAAGTTATTAAAGTAATAGTGGATGCAGTGAGGAAATAGGACTATGGATAGCTGCAGGTAATACAAGATTCATTTATTTTAGGCAAGCAAGCATTAATTACATTTATTTTTCTTTGAATATTCTCTCTCTCAGAATGTTTCAATCTTGCAATAATGTTTCAACTAATTTTGTCAGAATAATCACATTTCTTGAGGTGCCATTGGAATGTTTTGAATTGATTCATATTTGATTGCAACAAGAAATAATGTTCTGCCAACATCTTCATCAATGCAGTATCTATTTAGGGACAATTTGTAACTTTATGGCAAAAGTCAGATGAGTGAGAAGTTTCAACATCCAAAGCGCTATACCCATCTGCTTCTTGTTGCTTTTAATGTGCTCCTCTGAGCAGGCAACAAATGCACCTCTAAAGCCAATGCAGATTGTAATTTTATAAGTTACCATAAAGAATTCCAAATTATTGATCCGTTCTCTTACCTATGCAGATTGGATGCGGTAATGCCATTAAGTCCCAACGGAAGCATGTTGGAAAATGGGATGTGAAGATGGCCTATATTACAAACAATTTACTTTACTTTCTGAGGTCCAAAGAAACAGGGTCTTGAAGCCCGACAAGGAAATTTTAGGCCTTCCTGGATTCACAGCCTCCTACCTTTCCTCCTGCGCAGGCACTTTCAAAACCTGCTTCTGAATGTTGCATATTGGTGGGTGATCATGACTTGTTCAATTCAAGTGAGGCTTTTCCAACTAGATCAGCGATATCATAATCAGGTTATAGATTAGATTACATTACAGTGTGGAAACAGGCCCTTCGGCCCAACAAGTCCACACCGACCCGCCGAAGCGCAACCCACCCATACCCCTACATTTACCCCTTACCTAACACTACAGGCAATTTAGCATGGCCAATTCACCTAACCTGCACATCTTTGGATTGTGGGAGGAAACCGGAGCACCCGGAGGAAACCCACGCAGACACGGGGAGAACGTGCAAACTCCACACAGTCAGTTGTCTGAGGCGGGAATTATAACAATTGTACAGAAAGCTGCATGGAACTAAACAGATCCCTTACTTTTAAATGGAATACCTTTAAACAGAGCAAACATATTAACATCAAAGCTAAATGTGTATATAGAGAAGATCCAATAATGATCTTGCCACATGAACCATTGTCAAGAAGCTATAGCCCAGCTAATTATTGCTCTCACCCTCATCCAAGAAATTTCCGAATTAAATAACTAAACAGAGGTTGAAAAAAAAATTTTTTTTTAAAAGAAAACTATATAGAAGTGGAATAGCTTCTACATATAATAGTTTGTCAAAGCTAAATCAGATGTCCTTGATTGAGGTCAGTGTCTCAGATTTGTTTACAGGCTCCCTTCACCTTGCAATAATGATCAGATATTCCAACTGCAACAACTGGGATTGGATACAGACATTGACAGCTGATTAGTGGCATGCTGTTGAAGCCAAGGGGTGTGGGTGGGGAGGGTGGTTGGCATTTATCCTGCATATGCCTGCTTGAGTCATTTTCCAAGGTAAAATTGAGGCACTGTATCTGAGGATGGAATCAATGCCAATGAAGTAAAAGCAGTGAATTCAGCTCCTGGATCCACATCCACTTATTAACCACTTGGCGTCATTTGAATTCTGTTATATAGTCATTGCCTTTTAATTCCTTCCCTGATGGATAAAATTGCATTCAGCCGCCCCCATTTTCCACTGGTGGATCAGTTGCAGCCTTTATCCTTTTTAGTAGTACTGGCTGCTAATTTGCACATAGTTAACTAACTTTTAGGTGTTTTTTTTATCAATCTAACTCTTGCAACTGCAACCATATCAATACACCGAGGAAATAAATTGGAAAATATGAATTATTTTGCATAAAAATCTGATCATAAAACTTGTTTGCGCAACACCAGTGTATTTGCAGGGTTTGAAATTGTGGCTGCAGAATGCACTCTCTCCCTGTCCCTCCCACAATCCATCCCTGTTGAAGGCCATTTTGTAATTGCCTTAGAATAAGCTCAGGTTATGTTTACCAGACAAATTCAGATTTGACAGACAATGTCATTTGGCAAGTAACAATGATTCGATGTGTTCCCATTTTATGCATGAATGCTTCTGCAACCTAACTACTAACACCACCTGAACTATTTAAAGGTGGCATCAACTACTTTTAGACTGGTTGCTGTTGAAATTTCAAAGTAGTACTCTTGGTTAGAGCTGCTGAAGTCTTGCATATACGGTAAGCAATTTAAAAGCCTATTGGTGGGCATTAGCCTTTATTATAGGTGGATTAGAGTTTAAGAGTAAGAACATCCTGAACATTCCTGCTGTCTTTCAATGTACCATGATCATGTGCCAGTTTGCTCAACTTATCAGCATCTGTACCAATACTGGGCACTTTCCCTGGGTTGGAACATGAAAGGACAGGGTCCACAGTTATGGCACCATTCCCGATGACTACCCATCCACTCTGCCTATTAAACTGTGTTGGGAGGATAGGGTCTGCAATTATGGACACTTCCCAATGTCTACCCACCCACTCTCCCTATTAAACTATGATGGGAGGAGGTGTTGGGAGGCCCATCCATTCATGGGGCCATTGAGGCTGTTCCTGCTGACACCACTTAGATTTGATGTGTTGGGGGAGAGAGCCTCACCAAGTGTGCAGCACAGCAGGTTTAACTGGTTGGGTTGATGTAGGAGAAAATAACCCCCTTAATGGGCTGCTAATGCCTATCAAAAGTTGCCCAAAACCTTCACACTGCTCTATTTCCCCTCAGTTACAACCTGCCCATCCAAACTCCTCACATACTGGTAATGTCCTATCAGCGTAGCCCTGCCCAGACTCCAGACTTAGGCAAAAGTAAGGACGGCAGATGCTGGAAATCAGAGTCTAGATTAGAGTGGTGCTGGAAATGCACAGCAGGTCAAGCAGCATCCAAGAAGTAGGAAAATCAACGTTTCGGGCAAAAGACCTTCATCAGACTGAAGAGCAGAAATGCTGCCTGACTTGCTGTGCGTTTCCAGCACCACTCTAATCCAGACTCCAGACTTGCCTGAAAGTCTGGGTGAACTAATTGCCCTCAATACTTGCTGTATACCCAGCAGTGGCCAATCCTCATGGTGCTAAATAGTTACAGGATGAGATTACCAACCATAGATTGAGACTCCATTCCTTTATAACATAGTGAAAATTCTTTTGTTTTAGTAAACCACAGATATAACATTAGACTTTATTTATTGCAAGAATACAAGAAACTGATACAAGTGAACTGGAAGGGGAAAAAAACATTCTCAACTGGTGAGAATGATGATGTGTGCGCAGATCGGATCAATAATTTGGAATTCTTTATAGTAACTTATAAAATTACAAGTAGCTCAATCAAGCATTAACTGCTTGTGGTGCTGTTCTTTAGAGCAATCTAAAAATAGACTGAGCTTTCTCTGCAGAGACTTCTCGATCTTACAAACAGAAAGCTATCACACAGAGCCGAAAAGCAGCAATGTGTCCTTTATTAAGTAAAGGAGAATGATTGAGGAAGAGTCTACTCATACTGTCTTTTATGAAGTATCTAGCATTAACTGAAGAATGGCATTTGCAATAACTTGCAAAGCAGTGTGCCTATGTTGGCCTTGAATCCAGAGAATGGTAAGTGACACTAGATAATAGTACATGGAAAATAGCAGAATTGTGTCATAATCGAGACATTCCTCAGGCTGCAAAGGTGCAGTATGAACTTGTTGCAGAGTTATGTCGTATGAAATGTTCTGCTTTGGATTGAGGACATGGCTCCTTGCAAAATGAACAATATCAAACCTGTACATATGTTTTATGACTGGGGGGAGAACTTGTTGTTCAACCATTCAGTTTTTCCCTGAAATTTCCATTCACTTCCACTCCAGTAATAGTTCTCCCTTATATGCATATCTCATTTGAACCATAAGAATGTGCATGAAACATAAACTCTGATTTTCCAAAAGCCAGATGATCATTCCTGAAGGGTAGATTGGAGTTGCACATTGAAACAGGAATTCCTATTGAAGCGAAAGCAAAAGGAATTACCTGGGAAATTGAAAATTCCACTTGGCAAATCCCCTAGATCTGGGCCCCTCTGACAGTAGCTGTTTAAATCACAGAATTCAGGAGGTTCAACTGAAAATAAGTAAGTAGATACCAGGAAATGTCATACTATTTAAGACAGAGTCTAACACCTGAGTAACTATTCAACTGAAGCATTGACTTAACAGTTGCATCCTGATTTACAGGATACGGCAACTGATTATTGTAAGAAAGGGGCTATGGTTTGTCTTCCCCTGACTACCCTGTTCCACAAGGGACCTGACAGACTGGAAGTGGACAGAGGGAGTCTGATCTGAATCACATGTCAGAAATGCCATGATCTTTTCTTTCGTAAGAAAATGGAGCGGAACAGCAAACTGAGTGACAGCATTCCTCAGAAAATACACTCCATAAAATCTAAATATTAAAAGTCTGTCTTATCTTAGGACTTTTATCCAGTTAATTTTTCTATGTTTGTCTACTGATCTGAAGGAAAGTGTGATGCATTTGCTTTTGTTTCTGTGATGAGAAGACGGCAGGAGTGAAGATGCTAACATGATATTGCCTTCAATCAGTTCCTTTGCATTTCATTTAGAATTGTATTTTATTTAAGGGCTGTTTGATGTTATAAATGTGAAATTGAAGAATTTTTTTATTTCATCTGCAATTTAAAGAGTCAGATTTTGTTGTATTAGATTTTTGTTTTCCAGGAAATTTATCTTCATGGGAAGATAAAACTGATGTTTGATATTTAGGTATTATGCTTCAGACATGTTTTCGTGTTTCATATGAGATATGTAAGAGAGAACTAGCACTTCTGTAGAAAGGCATGGAAATTTCATTTTAAAAAAAAGTGAGTAGCTGAACTCTGGAGCTCTTCTCCAGCCAGAATATGTGTGTACACAGTTGATACCATTTAATTCACTCGGAACAGCGCTCCCAATCCAAAGCAAACCATTTCATGTAATGCAAATTGAACAACTTCATGTTGCTCATTTTGTAGCATGGGGAGGAATGTTTTAAGTCCTGCAAGAGCAGGAAACGTGTTCAATTGAATTACTTATTTTGGAAGGAGCAAAAGTGTTGCTGGCTCCAAATTTGGAGATGAAATTGGCTGTGCATTTCTGACTTGGAATGTTGCTGTCAACAGGTGATTTCCTACTTATCTACAAATAGTTCTAATATGAGTATTTATGCCCTATCTTTCTGATAAAAATCAGCAGCACATGATAATATCATGGTAGTTGATAACCTTCATTTAAAGGTGGCATTCATCGCTTGGCTTCATGTAGTTATGTCTGAGGTCCACATTGAATTCTATGGCACAAGAGAGGGAGTAGGTGAATGGCAAGTGCATGGGAGCATGGGGTGGGGGGAGGGAGGGGTAGGGATTGGGTATGTTTTGTTCTGAAATGGGAACACCTGACATCTTGCATTGGGGTGGGTGTTTTGTAATAATAGCCAATGCAAAACAATGAGAGGCCTCAAAGGCAGTGTCAGTGTTATCCATGTGGATCCATCTTAGGGGTTAAATAGCTGAGTCATTGGAGCTTAAAGTTTACCTACAACATTTCAATTAGCCCTGCCGAGAATGATTGTGAATAATGTTATTTTCTTTATAAAGCAAGTTGAGCCATGTCGCACAGAGTGGCAAGCATTACACTCGGCACTGATATGAACATTCAATAAAGAGTGAACATAAAAATTCAACATTGTTTCTTCCACAATAAAAAAAGTCATTAACTTCCCTGCTATTATCAATTCATGTCAACCATGATACTTCAATACATTTAGCTTCCTGACTGAGCTAGTCTCAACAAATAACAGAAAAGTCAAGATTGAATAAAGTGTAACCAATGTGACATGAAATATTTACAAGTGACAGGTAAATTTGAAAGTCACCATTGTCTTCTGTAATGTATTCTCTTTAAGTCTACATTACTCCCATTGGAGTTGGGCATGCAAGTTGTGCTCATGATGAAGAACTCCCTGTTTGTGCAGGAGGCCCTTTTATTGGCTGTCTGTACCTGCTGATGGCAGGTTTCACTACTAAAATGTTACTTCCAGTTCTCCTGTTCCAATGATTTAAATTTATTCACAATTGCACGAGAAACTACAAAAAGCAAGAGAACAAAAGTGGTATCCACTTCATAATCTACTGATCAACCTTACTTCAATAGAAGCAATAGTACACACCTGAGATAGAAGACTTAGGTTCAAGCTCTGCTTCAGAATGCATCTTTGAAGCTGACAGTCTGTAGATTACTGAGAGCTGCATTGTGGGAGGTTTCTAGTCATATGAGATGTTGAAATAAGTAGGCTTGCTTGATGTGATGGATTTTGAAGACCAGTGGAGAGCTGCTTATATTCAGCCAATATGTATGTATTAACCGTAGCACCAAAACAGAATATTTGGTTATTCATTTCATTGATATTTATGGAACCCTGCTATATGTGAATTAGCTGCTGCATTTGCCTGGAAAACAACAGAGACCACTCCTCAAAATTAATGAAATGTATTTATGGCACTATACATTATCCGTTTTCTTATATTTTGACATTGCTGATCTTTAGATACATTGGCTTATTGTCACGCATTGAGTAGAAGCTTGGTCTTTACTTATATTAATTTTGCCAAATATTAATGCTGCCATCTTTTTATAAATATTTCTGGGGATTTTCAGTTCTTGATTCAATTATATCTCTAATTCAAAAGAATGCCACCATGTTATACTATTCATATGCACTATCATTGTACAGAACTTTGAATTCAGGCATGACATTTAAATAAGGATTTTGATCCATGCATAAAGTCTTTCGCAATTATAGTTTTTACGCTGAGCACATTAAATGAAACCAGTCCTCTGCCAAATTTCACAAGGAGATAGCAATACACTTTAAGACTCTAATCAGCTGGTGCAAATTGTGATTTTGTTGGGTGTTTGTGTTTGTATTTAACTGTTAAAGAATGATTAAATGGGCAGTCATACAAGGATTTGTCAATTGGCTATTTTTATCTGAAGTTCAAAGAGCCACTGATTGAAGTGTGACATTTCTTGGCAAACCAGCTTTAGTATTTATCAGCTTTCAACTACAGTAATAACATATTTGTAAAGGGTTCAGCGTCAAAAGTAAGAGCTGTACTTGGAGTTTTGAAAATGGTATTGTTTGATAGACATAAAATGTTTCAAATGTGTTTTCTTTCATAAAATTCACAGTACAACTCTAGCTGTTGGACTATAACCTGGTGTTGTGTGATCTTTAACTTTGTCCACCCCAGTCCAACACAAGCACTTCCAAGTCACAGTACAACTAAGTCAAATAATTTATTCTGTTCACTCAGAAACATCAAACAAATGGGTCCTTAAGTGTGTCGACCAAATTGAAATGATATTGCTTGATTTTTGAATGATGCGCAGCAATAACATATTAGAATATGGGTGGATGACAAAAAGTAAGAATATAAAAGTCAAGATGTAACAGTAAATGTTTGATAAACCTTACTAAAACCACAGTAAAGGAATGGTGTCGAGGAAATAGAAAGGGTACAGTGTGTGGTATGAGAAAATACAAACATCAGGGTAAAAATGCTATCTTATCATCAGACCAAGGAAATTAAGAGTCAGTTAAGTTTTTACTTTTCTATCCTATTGGATAGGGGACAGAGTAGATTGAAATAGACTGTTCCAGTGGTTGAAGGATCTAGAACAAGGAGAGATACAGGTAGAAGGTTAACAGGAAAAGATTTAGGACAGTGAGAAATGTAAAGGATTGTGAGGGTATAGAATTCCCTTCTGATATTGTAATTGAAATAGAGATCTTGCTAACATTTAGAAATAATAAGGGTGACTGAAAACAACAGGAATTAACAAGTGAGTAAGAAGATACATAAGAATTGTTGCCCTAATCATGTGTGAAGAGTAAATACCAACATGGTTTGGCTTGACTGAATGTTCTAATTCCATTAGATAGTGAAGAAGGTGTTTAGTATGCTTTCCTTTATTGGTCAGAGTATTGAGTACAGGAGTTGGGAGGTCATGTTGCGGCTGTACAGGACATTGGTTAGGCCACTGTTGGAATATTGCGTGCAATATCAGAAAGATGTTGTGAAACTTGAAAGGGTTCAAAAAAGATTTACAAGGATGTTGCCAGGGTTGGAGGATTTGAGCTATAGGGAGAGGCTGAACAGGCTGGGGCTGTTTTCCCAGGAGCGTTGGAGGCTGAGGAGTGGCCTTATAGAGGTTCACAAAATTATGAGGGGCATGGATAGGGTAAATAGGCAAAGTCTTTTCTCTGGAGTCGGGGAGTCCAGAACTAGAGGGCATAGGTTTAGGATGGGAGGGAAAAGATATAAAAGAGACCTAAGGAGCAACTTTTTCACGCAGAGGGTGGTACATGTATGGAATGAGTTTCCAGAAGAAGTGGTGGAGGCTGGTACAATTACAACATTTAAGAGGCATTTGGATGGGTATATGAATAGGAAGGGTTTGGAGGGATATGGGCCGGGTGCTGGCAGGTGGGACTAGATTGGGTTGGGATATCTGGTCGGCATGGACGAGTTGGACTGAAGGGTCTGTTTCCATGCTGTACATGTCTATGACTCTGTTAGTACAGTAATATATATAGATGGTGTCTCATGTGCTATGTAGCCTGAATGGTTATAACAGTGAAGAGTACAGAACATGTACTGGGTTGAGTAACTATCACATTGTATTGTTAGAGTACACACTACATTGTTGCTTTTACATTATTAATGGAATCTTTGTTTTGCCATGTTATGTCTATTGAGAGAAACACAGTCATAGTATGGAAATCTAGTTTGACTTATATTTGTAACGTCTGACCTTTAATGGAATTTTTTACTATTAGGTTGTATTTTACAGAGCAAATGGCACTTCACTACATAAGACTACATTTCAACAGTTATTAAAGTTCCTCACCAGAATCATAGTTAATTTTGAAATACAAATGGCTTTTGATATTAGTATGGACACAAATGCTTAAACTACTTAACGAGCTACAATATTTCAATTGTTCTATGATGCTTATCTGCAAATTGCTTGCTTATTATTCTTTAATGTTTTGTTTGTCTCAATAACATTTGTTTCACTAAAACCGCTCTGTATTCTTTAAAACGTTATGGAAACAAAATTGCCTTTGTTCCATTACCTACAGTTAGTTAATATAAAATATACAGTCAAAAATTAAACAAGTAGTTAACGTGTTGCTGCAGTCAAAAAAAAATATTATTGTCCGTTCAGTATTTGTAACTACGTATCCCCGATTATAAAAAGTGGATTATAATTTCACATTTACATCCTACCCTGTTTCCATTTGCTTTTCATTCTGATTGCTTGCTATCCTAACATTGGAAATGTATATAGAGCTATGGTTCCACAAATGCAAACCGTTACCTCCTTTCGATTCATGAAGCGGCAAGGGTGGTCATCAAATGAAACCAATCACTTAATAGTGAATAGGGTGTTCTTTTTTGCATAAAAGGTTGGTGGAACATGCAATACTTCATCATAATGTTTGACATATGGACTATTAGATCTTTTGATTCAGAGGAAATTACAACTGGGGAGTGAGCAATGCAATAGGATTGCATTTAAATTCCTGTAGAAAGGAGATAATGAGCTGAATGTCTTCCTTCAGAGTTATATCATTCTATGAATTCTTGGTTCTGCATATGAGCCAGGATAATGAACATTCCATCATAATTCAAACACAGAGATAGTATCCTTTGTTTGTGATACTTACTTGTGTGTTTTTCCAGTGAGGATCATAGAAACGTATTCAGGATCACAATTTTTGCCCTTTTTCCCCATACTCATAGAGTCATGAAGATATAAAGCATGGACGTTGCTCCTTCAGTCCAACTCGATCATGCCAGCCAGATATACTAAACTAATCTCATTCCATTTGCAATCACTTGACCTAAATCCCTCTAAACTCTTCCTATTCATTTATCCATCCAGATGCCTTTTAAGTGTTATAATTCTACTAGCTTCCACCACAGCCTCCACTCTCTGGCAGCTCATTCCATACATGCACCATGCTTTGTGTGAAAAAGTTGCACATTAGGTCCTTTTTAAATCCTTCCTGCTCACCTTACACCTATGGGCTCTAGTTCTGGACTCCCCCATCCCAGGGAAAAGACCTTGGCTATTCACCCTATCCATGCCCCTCATGATTTTGTAAACCTCTATATGGTCACCTCTCTGCCTTCGACACTCCAGGGAAAACAGCCCCAGCCTATTCTCCCTATAGCTCAAAGACTCCAACCCTGGCAACATCTTTGTAAATCTTTTCTAAACCCTTTCAAGTTTCACAACATCCTTCCGATAGCAAAGAGACCAGAATTACATGCAGTATTCTAAATTGTGGCCTAGCCAATGTCCTATACAGCTGCAACATGATCCCCAAATCCGATACTCAATGCACTGACCAATACAGACAAGCATATCAAACAGCTTCTTCACTATCCTATCTACCTGCCACTCAACTTTCAAGGAATACGAACTTGTACTCCAAGGCTCTTTGTTTGATAGCACTTCCCAGACTCTTACCATTAAGTGGGTGGCTCAGTGATTAGCACTGCTGCTTCATAGTGCCAGGGACCCGAATTCGATTCCAGCCTCGGGCAACTGTTTATGAGAAGCTTATATATTCTCCCTGTGTCTGCGTCTGTTTCCTCTAGGTGGTCCAGTTTCCTCTCACAGTCCAAAGATGTGCAAGTCAGGTGAATTGCCTATAGTGTTAGCTGCATTAGTCAAAGAAAAATGGGTCTGGGTGAGTTACTCTTCAAAGGGTCGGTGTGGACTTGTTGGTCCAAATGGCCTGTAGGGAATATGAAAAAAAAGTGTGTAAGTCCTGCTCTGATTTGCAATTCCAAAGGGCAGCACCTTACATTTATCTAAATTAAACTCCATCTGCCACTCTTCGGCCCATTGGCTTATCTGACCAAGGCTACATTGTACTTTGAGGTAACCTTCTTCACTGTTCACTATATTGCCAATTTTGGTGTCATCTGCAAACTTACTAACCATGCCTCCTAGGTTCATAGCCAAATCATTCATATACATGACAAAAAATAGTGGACTCAACACCGATCTTTGTGGCACACCACTGGTCACAGGCCTCCAGTCCAAAAAGCAACCTTCCACTAATTACAGTTATAACCCAACTACACATCCCTTCTCTTTCATTTCCTCCCCCCACCCCTTCCAACTCCACAATCACCACTGATGCTGTAGATCATTAAGACAAGGTCTATGCTGGTTATGGTTCATGCGTTTTATTCCCAGAGACACTGAGGGGTAAACATTTTAAATTTCGTTTTGGTGAAGTGTGAGCTGCATCGAGTTTCATAGATCTGAAGCTGCAAGTCCTAGCCAGTTTTATTGCTTTATCTTATAAAACTCGCCTCATTAACTATGTACTTCTCTAATTCTAGCCCCATCATACTATGTGTCATTTCCAGAACAACTCACCACTCAAAGGATATCTGCCCAAAAATCAGCATAATCTAGATCTGTGCTATCTTTAATAAGCTGTTGCCAACCTGGACAAATGTTTGTGGTCTGGTGTTGCCCCTGACAAGCAGCATCATGGCACAGCTACCACAATGACATATTGTCCACAATCCACCTGGCATGGCTGACATTCCCTCACACATGCAACCTTGTTCTCTTATCCTAGTTGTTATTTATCCACCAAGCCCTACACTTTACCTATCCATAGTTACACACTGTCTGAACACCTTAGATTAGATTAGATTACTTTACAGTGTAGAAACAGGCCCTTTGGCCCAACAAGTCCACACCGCCCCACCGAAGCGCAACCCACCCATACAGTTGCCCCTTACCTAACACTACTGGCAATTTAGCATGGCCAATTCACCTAACCTGCATATTTTTAGACTGTGGGAGGAAACCGGAGCACACGGAGGAAACCCACGCAGACACGGGGAGAATGTGCAAACTCCACACAGTCAGTCGCCTGAGGCAGGAACCGAACCCGGGTCTCTGGCGCTGTGAGGCAGCAGTGCTAACCACTGTGCCACCTTCTCTAAGCCATATCTTGTTGTATTTGGGAATGGGCAGTATGCAAGGAGTCACAAATGGTGCTGAGCATTGTGCAATCATCAATAACTATCTGCACATCTGACCTAATAATGGGGGGAACATCTCTGATGAAGCAGCTGAAGATAGTTGAGCCTCTGACACTACCCTCTGCAAAGATGGCCCAGAACTGAGATGACTGATCTCCAACAATGACAACCATCTTTTTATGTTTCAGGTATGTCTCCAACTGTATCAGACATACATGTCCTAATGCATTGCTTCTCTGAAGTAAAGTGAGATCGAGAATCATCTGATTTTTGCTTTAAATGTGCAATTAATGATTCAATGGCATTTGCTAAATGGCAGGTAGCTAATAATTCTGAATAGGAAACCTAACTTTATTAATACTCACTATTAATATTCAGATTAGTTAGATATCAATTTTCAGTTGAAGCACTCAAGTGCTTTGAATCCAAGATCTGGATCACTCCCACTGAAAATTAAGTCAGAAAATGAATCAGGAGCAGCTCCCTATTCTGTCAGTACCTGAAACGTTTTCTTTCCTCCCTTGTGCTTCCTTCTACTTCAGTACAGTCAAATTAGCACAGACCCTGAAGCACAGATTCGGAGGATACAGTAGTGTCTTTAACAATTAAATACAAAGATCCAAAACAATAAGTGGCACACATGCAATCATTGTTAAAGCCTCAGATCAAAATCTCTAGTAGCTTGCCAAATGAATAATATTATCCTGAAATAAAAATGTTAGCAATATATGGAAGATTTTAGTAGAGCTTTTGAAATTGTTTTGGTGCAAGTATTAATTTCAAAAATGCTGCAGTAAAATCCCCATCTATAGACCCAATCCAAGATTTTAAAATATCAATAAATAAAAATTGTGTTTATCATTATGTGCTTATATTTCATATTTGATTCATTTGCGTTGCTTTTGCTGATGGTTTGTATACTTGAGAAAGTCATAGTTGAATGGATATGGTATACATATGAAATGTGTTGATGAATGGTATTCCTTTAAGGTACTGTATCTTCAAATATTATCAAGTTGATATTTTCATTCTTGGCTTTAGTTCCTTTGCTAATTGTTTCATCTAAATATAATTTTAATTATATAACATTGACAACTGCAGAGATTGAAACAGCTGAAATCTGCAATAAATGCAATGAATAGTGAACTCGATATTGGCTCCAACATAATGTGAATCTACTTCTCGTTAAGTTACATTATCATCCCTGTTTTGGGATGCTTACCAGGAAACTACTGGTGGATTTTCTGGTGAATTAACATTCCATTAGATTACAGTTTTTAATACATTCACTGAAGATGAATACAGTACCTGCTGAGCTCAGATTAAGGTATTTGTATAGACATGTCTTGCAAAATAAACCATGCATAAGCTCAAATGTCTACATTCCTAATTAAATTGACCTTTTCCATGACAACTGAGAGTGGTCAGGTAGCATGCTACATGGTATGTACAAAGTTAAAAATCACACAACACCAGGTTATAGTCCAACAGGTTGACAACCACCCGATGAAGGACCGATGCTCCGAAAGCTAGTGTACTTCCAATTAAACCTGTTGGACTATAACCTGGAGTTGTGTGATTTTTAATTTTGTACACCCTAGTCCAACACCAGCATCTCTAAATACATGGTATGTATTTATCTATAGCATAACAAATGGGTTGTAAAAAAATGGACTTGCTTACCTTTCATTTGTTTATCTTGATTCCTTCAGCAAATGAAAAGGTGTCGGTTTACTCCCTTCCTTAAAGCCCTTTTAAAGTCAGGAACTCACTGGAAGCAATTTTGCATTATGATACTGATGTATTGGGCAAACCAGCACTTTGCATGATCACATTCATGACTACTTCCAGATATTTGGATGGGTAGGCCCCATTTAAATATGATGAGGACGTGACAGTGTTTGACTGGGGTGGACAAAGTTAAAAATCATGCAACATCAGGTTATAGTCCAACAGGTTTATTTGGAAGTACTAGCTTTTAGAGCGCTGCTCCTTCATCAGGTAGCTGTTGGGGTAGAATCATATGACACAGAATTTATAGCAAAAGGTCATTGTGTCATGCAACTGATATGATATTTTGAACAAATCTAGTTGGCTGTTAAGTCTTTCAACTTTTCAAATGAGTTGCAGATTTCAATTAATTAATATGTAAATCCCAGAACTTCTTTCAAGTCACATTCCCAAGGTAACTTAAGGTTTTAAAAAAGAAAGGTGACATCTCAGCTCAGACACTGTATTGAAGGTGTGAGGTTAGAGTCTGTCTCTCAACCTTGAGTCAGACTGATTGTATTTCCAAAGTAGGAATTTATAAAATGTCACATGTATTGGCTGCCTGCATTGATTGCCAGCAGATTGTGTGAATTTTGAGCAAAATAGAATGTACCTGCAAATACAATTCTGCAAATGCAAATTAACTCCATCGACTTGTATGTGTGTGTGTGCATGTGTGTGACAGAGTATAAGCCTGTGAGAGGATGTGTGCATGGGTGTGAGTGTGGGGGTTGTGTGTAAGAGAGAGCATGTGTATGAGAGCGGGTCTGCGTGAGTGTGTGTGTATGTAAGGATGTGACTGTATGTGTGCTTGTGTGTGAGTGTGTGTGTATATAGTGGACTGAAGTCACCTGTAGTGTGACATGAACCCATTCTAAAAGACAAAACACTTAACAGCAATCTAGATTTGTTCAATATATTGTATCAGTTGCATGATACTCTGATCTTGTGCTATCTATTCTGTGTCTTATGATCCTGCCCCACTAGCTACTTGACAAAGAAACAACACTCTGAAAGCTAGAACTTCCAAATAAACCTGTTGGACAATAACCTGGTGTTGTGTAATTTTTAACTTTGTACATTTAAATATGATTGAGGACCAGGACCACTGGCTCATCAATGACTATACAATGTTCAACAGTCCTGTTGCCTACTTGATAAATTGGACCTCTGAAAATGAGGTTGTGTTTCTGCTGGTGCTGTAACTTTGGTCAAAGTGTTCTGGGGCATATAAAATATATCGGGATCAGAGCCATATTTGGGTCCCTCCACTGTTTGTCCAGGCAGACAAACCATTGGTACAATCTCAAAGTTGCCCCAGTGTCTGCTGTTTGAGTAAAGATTAGCAAGTAGCACATGACCAAAGGAGGGCACTTAGAGAGCCCAATCTGAGAGATGTGGAGCACAGCTGTGATTGAATTTGACCTCAGCCTTAGGAATTTTTGATCTAAGCATATGTACTTTGAAACAACCTTTTCAGACATGTTATGACACACCTGTACACCAGGTGGACCTTGATACTGGCAAATGGGTCACTCTATGATTGCCTTCTGACCTCTTTGAAGTGTTGTTCGCTCTGTGTAGAATCAGTTGATTTAAGGTTTCGATGCGGTGATTCATGGAAGGAGACTATCCAGTCTAAAGCATCTTCATCATTTTTCCAAGCATTTTAACTAGTGCCAAGCTCTTGCCTTTTCATCTAAACCCTGACATGATTCTCTTTAATTATTCATCTGTTACCCCTATGCATGGCTCAATTGGTGCTACCTCAGCCACACTTCCCAAATGTGCATTCCAGACCCTAACTATTTGCTGTGTGAAAACATTTCTAGCATCATGCATTTGCTCCTTTTGCAGAGTACTTTAAATGTGGGCTATCTGCTTCTTCCTCCTTTTATAAGTAGGAAACTTTTCTCCCTTGTTAATGAATGGGATTAACTTCTACCTAATGTTGCATGTGCATGGCCAGGAAAGCTTCACCACTCCAAAAAGGACCATGAATTCAGCCTTATGTATCTTGATTTCCTCCTCCTCTCTGGGATGATGATACCAATAGCAGCCTGCCCTGGGATGCTTACATAGAGTTGAGGCAACAGATATGGTTTTCCACTCAATGTTGAGGGAATCGCTTCTGTGTCACTACTTCCAACGCAGCGACAGCCTCTCTCACCACTTGACAACATTCCCCTTCCCTGTTCTACAAGCTTGTCTTCCAGATATTTTTAATCAACCTGCTCAGATGTGTGATGACACACTCTGGAGCAGTGGGACTTGAACCAGAGCCTTCTGGCTCAATGGTTGGAATGCTTCTCTTCCAATTAACACTACACACCACACAAAACCTGTTTCTTATTATAATCTTTCTCTTGCCAGCTGCTACCAATACAACACAGGTAGTATTTCCTTTCATCTTGTAACAACTGGAAAATTTCATCCTTCCTGTAAATGCTTTGCTCACACTACCTTGTCAAAACCTACCTGATCATCTTATTGTTGCTGGGTTGACACTTGGCGAGTGGAATCTAACAGTACTATGGGAGTAGTTTCACCATATGGATGGCAGAGTTTCAAGAAGTCAGCTCAATTCTAGCTTCTCAAGGGCAACTCAAGATAAACAATAAATGCTGACATTGTTTGTTGCTTCTCATTTTCATTATTAGCACCATTCAGACGTTTCATAAATCTGCCCTTTTTTTACACCACTCTGTGGTTCCCTACTCCCTGATGACATCTCCATTTTTAATTGCAGAAGACGTAACACTTGCTCATTCACCACCTCCCCCTTTATTGTCCAAGGCATCAAACACACCTTCCAGGTGAAACAGCATTTTCCTTATATTTCTTTCAATCTAGTTTATTGCTTTCACTGCTTTCATTGAAGCCTTCTTTAAATCGGCAAGACCAAATGCAGACTGGGTGACAGCTTTGGGAATGCCTCCACTTTGTCCGTAGGAATGGTCCTGGCCTCCCAGTTGCTTGTCATATCAACAAACCACTTTGCTCTGATGTTAGCATTTCTATCTTGGCTTCTTGAAATGTTCCAGTGAAGCACAATGCAAGTTTGAGGGAAAATATCTTGTTATCTGCTTAGGCACTTTCAAGCCACAAGGTCATTTCCATGACTTCAGTAGCTAGCTACATTATGTATGTTCTCCATTTTCTCCTATATTCTTTTCTTCACTGCTCCCACCTTTAGTTTGTGTCTTGTTTACTTTGTTCTTCGTAGAGAGGATCTATTCTCTCCCCTTCACACCTTAATTTAATCCATTTTACATCTCCTTTTGTCTTCCACCACCATTAACAACTCCTTTGTCTTTTGCACTGGGCCTCAACACTATCTCCCCACTTGCTCCTCCTCCACCTCTGTCAAAGGTATAAAAACGCCCAAAAGATATTTTCCAAAACTTTTCAGTAGAATCATAACAAACTCCGTGTTAACTCTGTTTCTGTCCTCACAGAGGCTGCTAGAGCCGCTGAGTTTCCTCAGCATTCTTTATGTTTGTTTCAGATTTCCAGCACCTGCAATATTTTACTTTTATTTGACAATGACAGCATGATGGTTCTTGTGTAATCATGTATCTGCTGCTTATTTGCCTCATCGTCCATTGTCCAGGTCACTTCCATGACTCAGGGACAAAAGACCTTCCATGGAACTGCTACTTCATGTCTGACAGTATTGAAAGCCCATTCTGCAATATTCTGGCACAATGAATGTGTATCTCCCAATCAATCACGGAACGTGTGTTCTGAGCAGGAGCAGCTATGGTAGAAATATGAATTTTGTGAGCCAATGACACAGCAGTGAGAACTTAAAATGATAATCGATTTGATGCCTTTCAAACTCCGGCAACCATGCTCAATGTTAGAAGATACAAATTGGAGGAATTTGCAGCTTGGTGGAATCTGATATCCTGTTGCTCAACGTTCCTGAACCACTGTGTCGATATGCCTCTCATCTGCTAAACAATGGTAGATTTATGTTTCAACTTCAATTTTCTTTTCTGAGCACTATGGATAGCTCCCTAGCCCAGAATTATATGAAACAGCCATGAATTGTACGAGAATGAGAATTCCACAATCTGCAATTTCCCCTCTCAGTCATATATTGTTCCCACCTGAAATGATACCAGTTTTCATTCATTGTAACTGAGTCAAAATCCTGACACTCTCGACTTAGCAGCTCTGTGAGTGTACTGACAGCCAGCCAAGAAGGCAGCTTATCACAACTGTCTCAAAGACTGCTATATAAAGGACAAGAATTGTTGGCCTCACCAATAGTGCTGTTACCACAGAGGTCAATAAAGTAGTTTCCTAAACATGCCATGAAATGGAAAGTGGTTGAGGATTGTCATGAACTAGTTAAGCAGATGTCTTCGTAATAGAGACGGGCAGGTTTGAAAATTAAAGCATTTCTACTTTGTATTTAATGACAGTGCTGACCATTTCACAGGCTATAACTGCACTGCAGGCTCATGTCCACTGGGCACTGAGAGACCTTGTTTCACATGAGTACATCTACAGTCAGTAGTCTGTCCTTCATCTGTTATTCCTGAATGAGTGAAGTTTGGGTCTCAAGAGATGAAGGGTAAAGAGGTGACTATTAATAAAGTATGCCCTCGTCACATTTTTGTACATAATTGAATAAATTCTTTCATTGCTGTACAATACAATGGTAATTAATGTTTTCCTAAACTTTTCTCCAGAGGTTAATTGAAATCTTCATTTAATAAATTCAGAAAATGACACTGATCCCAATTAGCATTTTTTGCAATTACATCTAAGCAAATAAATACCACAGACACTTTTAAATGGTGTTAGCAGTAAGATAACATGTTTTTCAGTTTGACATATAATTAAGCAATACATCATTTCTGAATTCCTTGGTGTGTTTAAGTTCACAAAGCTGTCCTAAAAGTAGACACTTAAAGAAAAACATTTGTGGTAGGTATTTTTGTGTATCTGTGGTTATAATATCTCTCTGAAGGTTTCTGTGCATATGTGGGTTGTTATCTGTTTACTTTTACTGAATCAGAGAACTGTTGTAGCTTCCATCTGTAGAGATGACAATTGAAAAATTAGTAAATAAAAGAAAAGCTTCAGGCTGAGTAGCAGAATGGTAAAGGACATTGCTACTTCAATGTGATAAAATGCTGAATTCAGTCAATAATTATTTGTTTTTTTTAATTTCTTGTTTCAATTGATTGTTGAGATTGCCCATTCCAGACTAACACTTCCTCAGAAATGAAAAACTTCACATCCCTCCTGAAAGCTGCTTGGCTTACCGAAGGTCAAGTTTAACAATTAACTACTGATATAGTAAACCCTTTCTGCAGACTACAAAAGATGCTCACTGCATCTTCTGCCAATCTAGGCAATGGAGAGTTTTCTACTGCAACATTAACCAATACACTACTCATCTGGATTTAATGACAAATACAATCATGCACAATTGTTCATATCCTGCAGTGATCCATCTTGCATATGTGGCACAAATCATGAGCTCTCAAAAGCAACATCATGAACAATTTGTGTGACAATGTGCAAACACTGTTTTGTAGCCAAAGCCAACATTGTCTTTTTCAAGTTTCTATATTTGGTTGTATAAATTGTGTTACTTGGATTATATTCTTGTGAACAAGTTAGCTTGAAATAACAACCAAATAGGATACACAATAAATTAGCAGAAAATGTATGAGAACAAAGAAAATCTGAAATGAAAGTTGGCTCCAATCCCCAAATGTATTCAAATCTTTCTCAAGTAATAATTGACATAATATGGCACACTGTGCTTTTATTTCTGATGATGACAACAGTCTAATTGTTGTATTATTAATATGAAAGCATCATTCCCACAAAGCATGTTATGCACAATGCCAAGGTCATTTTGGAGATCTAGCACAATCACTTATTTTAGCATGCTCTTTCATGCTTCCTGCCTTCTGACATGCAAGTGAATTGGTGGTGATTTAGTGTTGGAACAAGTGAAAAGGATTTATGAATTTTGACCTGTGCAGGATACAGACTGACATGCACTAAGTAGCAATACAATGGGTTATTTCTGAATTAATTTTCTACATTAATATTGAATGTTGTGGTGTTCAGGTGCAGTAATACCATGAAGGTTTATTTTGTTGCCAAATACATCTCTATGACACATTCTTGCTTAGCTGCAACAAATTACTTCCTAAATTATTTTTCAGGATTTTATGAGAAATCTTTACATAAGAATGTCTGGATCCAGGCATCCTAACCGCCTATCCACTCAATAAACGGTTATATGTACATATGATGTGAACTGACACAGCAGTAAAGAAATCAGAAATTCAGCAAATTATCGACATATTTGATTTGATTTATACTTCAAGTCAAATTTGCCCCACTTTTCCAATAAATGGATAACATATTAATGTTAGTTATAGCTAAAATATTGAAGACAGTTCTTTCCAGTTAAGGGACATGATTTTCTTTTCCGAGGTGGAGGTCATCTTCAGGACTAGAAAGTTTATATTGTTCTGATAATGACCTGTACAAATCTTTGATTGACATGAATTCCAGACTAGAATTCAAGGGGCCAACAAGGTCAATGCACAAGTGAAACATCTTTCAATCTAATCCCTTCTGAAAGAAAGAAACAGCTTTCAGGAAAGGTTTTCATCTTCAGGATGGGATGTAAAAGGTGCTGTTACTTGCACCTGGAAGAAGTTATTTTGGAAACTGCCAAACAAGGCAGTTTAAAACTATTCCCTGTGTTTAGGGATCACCAAATTAAATGTCAGGCTACAGTAGGAGCATGAGGCTTTAAGAAAATAATCAGACTACAGTGTTCGAGAAAAAATGATTTTGGTAATGGTTATTATTTAGATCATGCAGCCAAATAAACATTAGATTAGAAATGTGAAGTATATTGCTTGCCCTATCCTAGGCTTGACTTCAAAGATATTTTCATCGTACTGATAAAAAAAACACAATATTAATTTCCCCTAATGATATTTCAGTTTTGCTACCTGCAGGGATGCATCATTCTGTTAGAGTTTGCATTGAATATAATATTTATAGGTGGTTTAAGTGATAAGCACATTTATGCCATATAAACAAGATGGGTGTGAATTTAACAATTTTTAGAAAAATTGATATGTGCATATGAAACAGTGAATCACTAGAAAATGTTTGGATGTGATCTCCCCCTTGCATAGCAGATGTTAGAGCCAACCTAAAATGCCCAGGCTGAGGAATGAAAAAGTAATTTATTTTGAAGGAACACTTCTGAAGAGCTTTCAAAGTATGTATTTTTATCAATTTATCCATACTCTGAAAGATTATTTTATGTTGGGATTCCAACTAGCATTTTCATGCCTGAAGGACAAATCCAATCAAATGTAACCATGCATGTAGTTGATGGAATAAAAAAAAACTTTAGGCAAAATATCACAATAACCAAAGTGGAAACTAATGTTGAATAACTGCTCACTCACTGGATAGTTTTAAATCACAGATATGCAAAATATTTCCTATGTAACACAGGTCTATGCAGAACTCAAATACTAAAAGCTAAATTCTTTAGCTTTCCTGATTACCTTTCAATTTTAATTATCAACAATTTTAAATAAGCCACGAGTTTGAACTTGCCTTTTTATCCTTATTATAACAACACTATATGACACACTCCTGTTGATTTATGGCTCAATCAGAAAGACCTTTATTGTGGTGTCTCCATCGTATATAATGTCACATGGCCACAACAGATGCCTCTTTTCACAGACATTTGTTTCTTTTCTCGCACAGTTTCTATCTTGTAGGTTGTTCCCACCAACAATTAAACTTTGTTCTTCTAGCATGTGGACTAAGCCAGAAAAAATAAGAATATTCTCCCTCATTTGTAGTGGTGGAGGGAATATTTTATCATGGATTTGTGCTCTATTCAACATTGCACTGTACTGGACATGGCACAGACTTGCACTTTGCATCATTAGAATTAATTATTTTCAAGACAAAATTACAATGTGCTGTCTAAGTAGTGGGCTGGCATCCAGTGGTGCACTTGTGCCCAGATGCAGTGACCTCCTGCTTTTACTGTAAATATTTTGTCACTGACTCTGAAGCTTGAATTTGGACTCTACTCCAGTAATCACCAGCAAGAGTAAACCACAGCACCAGTGCTGAATTGCTATCCACTGGGCATACTTGCATCTATAAAATAAATTATTCTGAAAGTAAAAGCCATGAAGAAGGCTGTGGAAATCCACTTTGGCTACTCAGGAAATTTATATGGAAATTTACCTAAATTAAGACCTCCCAAAATTCAAAATTATGAAAACATAAAACTTAACTGAGCCAGCGAATAATTATGTACTTGCCTCTGTGAGTGTTTTTTCAGTGATTTGTATTTCATCCTGTCTTTGTGAACTAGCTGTTTTTTTAGACTGAATATATCTCATTCTGCTACCAGTACATGGAGTTAAAATTAAATCCAATATAATTTTTGTCATTTTTAGGTAATGGAAAATCAAATGGCAAAGTACTGGGAAAAGTAATTATTTAGTCAGTTAATTTACGCAGCAGTTTGTTGTACTGCACACTTCCCCACCCTATTGCCTGCCAAATTGATGTCTGTGTTGTTTACAGTTCATTACATTCCTTGTCAGGCAACTGAATTCAGGGACTTCAATACAGTATTAAAAACCAGTGAGAGAGACCTGTTTCTAAGGACATTTCATCTTTTTGAATTGTTCCTTTTGTGATTTTCTCAATTTAACTGTTTTATTTGGAAAACTTTCCAGTGAATTAATTTACAGTGTCCAGTTGTGTCACAAAGTGATAGTTGCATGATTTTTTCAGAATAACTGTGGTTTGGTGAGTTCAGGCTTTGAACAGGGAAGTTTGTTGTGCAGTAACATCATTAAGATCCAGCCACCAATGTAAAGTACAAAGGGAGGCTGAATCAATTTCCAGTGGAATTTAACATTATTACAATAATGTTTTGGGAAAAAGTCTCTGATTGGACTGCACCAAGTAGGCTTTGCAGCAAATAGAGTGATAGAGTCATAAAGCTGTGCAGCATGGAAACAGACCCTTCGGTCCAACTCATCCATGCCGACCAGATATCTTAACCTCGTCTAGTCCCATTTGCCAGCACTTGGCCTATATCCCTCCAAGCCCTTCCTATGCATATACCCATCCAGATGCCTTTTAAATGTTGCAATTATACCAACTGCCATGACTTCCTCTGGTGGCTCATGCCATACACACACCACCCTCTATGTGAAGTTGTTGCCCCTTAGGTCCCTTTTATATCTTTCCCCTCTCACCCTAAACCTATGCCCTCTAGTTGTGGACTCCCTCACCCCAGGGAAAATACCTTGTCTGTTTATCCTATCCATGCCCCTCATGATTTTACAAACCTCTATAAGGTCTCCGATGCTCCAGGGAAAACAGCCTCAGCCTATTTAACCTCTCCCTACAGTTCAAATCCTCCAACCCTGGCAGAATTCTTGGAAATTTTTTCTGAACCCATCCAAGTTCCACAACATCCTTCCGATAGGAAGGAGACCAGAATTGGATGCAATGTTCCAAAAGTGGCCTAACCAATGTCCTGTACAGCTGCAACATACCTCCCTACTGCTATAGCAGTCAGGCAGCTTCCAAGGAGCAGGAGAATCAATGCTTCAGGCATAAGTCCTTCACGAGCCCTTTCCTGATGAAGGGCTTATGCCTGAAACGTCAATTCTCCTGCTCCTTGGATGTTGCCTGACCTGCTGTGCTTTTCCAGCACCACGCTCCCAATTCTGATCTCCAGCATCTGCAGTCCTCACTTTCTCCTCCCAATTCCTACACTCAATGCTCTGACCAATAAAGGAAAGCATACCAAATGCCTTCTTCACTATCCTATCTACCTGCCACTCTACCTTCAAGGATCTATGAACCTGCACTCCAAGGTCTCTTTGTTCAGTAACATTCCCTAGGACCTTACCATAAAGTGTATGTCCTGCTCTGATTTGCTTTTCCAAAATGCAGCATCTCACATTTATCTAAATTAAACTCTATCTGCCACTCCTCAGCTCATTGGCCCATCTGATCAAGATCATGTTATAATCTGAGGTAACCTCCTTCGCTGTCCACTATACCTCCAATTTTGGCCAGGCCAAAAAAAACCTATAGACTTAAACTATCATTTCCTCATGTTTAGAAGCCCAACAGTAAAAGAAAATGCCAGTTATCAATGACATTTTTAGCTGCTTACAAGTGCTGAAAGGTGGTTAAGTTGTTAAGAAGTAAATATCTGCAATACTTCATTAAATGTCTCAATTGTCTAACTGTATCAAGTCTCAGCTTAAAATCTTAACTACTGGGGCTGTGTTAAATTCCAGGTTTGAAAAGACTGCACAATTATTGTTCAAAGCTCTATTCACTGTGTGTAGGATGTTTGTTTTATTCAATCTTGACTATCTCATTTTTGGTAGAAATTTGACAATGGGTTGAATTTCACTATGTTGCATTGAAATGAGTACAGAAATGTCAGGATGCCAACATTATTATTAATTTTGAACAGCCTAACTGGAGAGACACTTTAGCTGAAGCACGTGTATTTTTAACAGGTACAAATTGCAGTGAATATCTAGTAGGTTTAATACTGAAATAGAGGACAGGAAGCTAATTAAACACAAGGTGAGAGCAAGTACCTTAATTAGCAAGAGGCCCTCAACTCCAGCATCAAAGCTTTTGAATCATTCCATCTAATCCTTAACCCTTTCAGTACTGATTTTGTTTACATTTTCAGCTTAAAATTCCTTTCCTGATATTTTTGTTCCACTTCCAGATGGTAGTGTAAGTGTTGATATTATAGACAATGAATAGAACATGGAAAACCACAGAGATTTTTTTGTGAGCTAAAGTCTGAATCCATGAAGATTACCTATGCTCAGGGATTTTGTAATTGTAGGGCTTAGATAGTATCAGATGGCTATTTCACTGGTACAGCATGACAGCCACGTCTAATCCTGTCTTTACCCACATGTGCTTAGACAATACGCACTTACAGAAAGAAATACTGGATGGTGATTTATTGCAAGAAACTAGATGAATTTCTCCTCCCCAGTCAATCTGTATCCTGGTCAATTCTAAGTCTCTCCATTACTGTTGCAGTTCTGGTTAGCTAAATCACTTGAAACTGCATATCAAACACACGCGTTTTTTTAGTCCATGTTAGATCAGTTCTTGATTAAGTAGCTCCTTTCATCTTCATGGGAGGTCCATTCAGGATGTATTAATGGTAGATTTGTGCAGAGGCATCTGGGTGTCTTTGTGCAGGAACTGCAGAAAGCTGGTATGCGAGTGCAGCATATAATTTTTAGATTAGATTAGTCGGCCCAACAAGTCCACACCGACCCGCCGAAGCGAAACCCACCCATACCCCTACATTTACCCCTTACCTAGCACTACGGGCAATTTAGTATGGCCAATTCACCTGACCCTGCACATCTTTGTGATGTGGGAGGAAACCGGAGCACCCGGAGGAAACCCACGCAGACACGGGGAGAACGTGCAAACTCCACACAGTCAGTCGCCTGAGGCGGGAATTGAACCCGGGTCTCTGGCGCTGTGAGGCAGCAGTGCTAACCACTGTGCCACCGTGCCGCCCACAATATGCAAGGCAAATGGAATCCTGGGATTTATTGCAAAAAGCCCAGATTATAAAAGTAGTGTTGTTACAATTATATAAGGCATTGGTGAGACCACGTCTGGAATATTGTGTTCAGTTTTGGTCTCATTACATGAGGAAGGATGTGGTGGCATGAAAGGCAGTTCTGAGGAGGTTCACCAGACTGATTCGTGGATGAAAGGGTGTTGAATGAAGAATAGTTCAATAGCTTGGGCTTGTATTCATTGGCATTCAGAAGAATGTTGGACGATGTGGTTGAGGTATGTAAAATGCTAAAGGTGATCGATAAGGTGAGCATTGACGAGATGTTCCCCTGTGGGAATGTCTCGAATAAGAGGTCATAGATACAGAGTGTGAGGAGATAGGTTTGAAAATAAGATGAGAAGAATCTATTTCTCTCAGAGGATTGTAAATCAGTGGAACTCACTCCCCAGAGTGCAGTGGAGGTAGAATCAATCAAAAGATTCAAGAAAGAAATAGGTATGTTTCTGATGAAAAGTAGAATAAAGGGCTATGGGGAGCACAGAGAAAAATGGAGTTAAGACAGGAAAGGATCAGCTATGGCCATATTAAGTGGTAGAGTGGGCTTGAAGGGCTCAATTGCCCACTCTGAATTCCTATTTTCCTAAATTTTAGCAATCTCAGATTATTCTATTGCAAGCTAGATTGCCACATCTACTGGTATCAGAGAAAGTTTGTTTGAAATAATTCATCTTTTGCCTTTGCTTTGTTTTGAGCCTTTCTAGTGACGAGTGACAGGTGAAAGGGTCTCTATACAAGAGAATCGTCATAGATAGCAAGAAGGTTTATTGCATGATAGGAAAGAATATTACTAGTTTTGATTAAGCATAATTACTCGAATCATGGAGATGGTACAAATCCGTTTGTTCACTGCAAAAGCTATAGAGTACAACTCCTTGACACCACCTCCAGGCTGTGTGACATCATTAGGAAGCCTTCAGAAATGAAATAACAAGAATCCAGAAAAACTATATTCCTGTCAGGGTGAAAGGAAAAACTGGTAGGTATAGGGAATGCTGGATGACTAAAGAAATTGAGGGTTTGGTTAAGAAAAAAAAGGAAGCAAAAAGAAAGATTCCTGAAGAAGGACTCATGCCTGAAACATCGATTCTTCTGCTTCTTGGATGCTGCCTGACCTGCTGCGCTTTTTCAGCAACACATTTTCAGCTCTGATCTCCAGCATCTGCAGTCCTCACTTTCTCCAAGGAAGCATATGTCAGGTATAGACATGATAGATCGAGTGAATCCTTAGAGTATAAAGGAAGTAGGAGTATACTTCAGAGGGAAATCAAGAGGGCAAAACGGGGACATGAGATAGCTTTGGCAAATAGAACTAAGGAGAATCCATAGGGATTTTACAAATATATTAAGGACAAAAGGGTAACTAGGGAGAGAATAGGGCTCCTCAAAGATCAGCAAGGTGGCCTTTGTGTGGAACCGCAGAAACTGGGGGAGATACTAAATGAATATTTTGCATCAATATTTACTGTAGAAAATGATATGAAAGATATAGACTGTAGGGAAATAGATTGTGACATCTTGAAAAATGTCAAGATTACAGAGGAGGAAGTACTGGATGTCTTGAAACAGATAAAGGTGGATAAATCCCTAGGACCTGATCAGGGGTACCGGAGAAATCTGTGGAAAGCTAGACAAGTGATTGCTGGGCCTCTTGCTGAGATATTTGTATCATCGATAGTTACAGATAAGGTGCTGGAAGACTGGAGGTTGGCAAACGTGGTGCCAATGTTTAAGAAGGGCAGTAAAGACAAACCAGAGAACTATAGACCAGTGAGCCTGACCTCGGTGGTGGGCAAGTTGTTGGAGGGAATCCTGAGGTACAGGATGTACATGTATTTGGAAAGGCAAGGACTGATTCAGGATAGTCAACATGGCTTTGTGCGTGGGAAATCATGTCTCACAAACTTGATCGAGTTTTTTGAAGAAGTAACAAAGAGGATTGATGAGGGCAAAACAGTGGATGTGATCTATATGGACTTCAGTAAGGCGTTCGACAAGGTTCCCCATGGGAGACTGATTAACAAGGTTAGATCTCATGGAATACAGGGAGAACTAGCCATTTGGATACAGAACTGGCTCAAAGGTAGAAAACAGAGGGTGGTGATAGAAGGTTTTTTTCAGACTGGACGCCTGTGACCAGTGGAGTGCCACAAGGATCAGTGCTGGGTCCTCTAACTTTTGTCATTTATATAAATGTTTTGGATGCGAGCATAAGAGGTGCAGTTAGTAAGTTTGCAGATGACACCAAAATTGGAGGTGTAGTGGACAGCGAAGAGGGTTACCTCAGATTACAACAAGATCTGGACCAGATGGGCCAATGGGCTGCGAAGTGGCAGATGGAGTTTAATTCAGATAAATGTGAGGTGCTGCATTTTGGGAAAGCAAATCTTAGCAGGACTTATACACTTAATGGTAAGGTCCTAGGGAGTGTAGCTGAACAAAGAGACCTTGGAGTGCAGGTTCATAGCTCCTTGAAAGTGGAGTTGCAGGTAGGTAGGATAGTGAAGAAGGCGTTTGGTATGCTTTCCTTTATTGGTCAGAGTATTGAGCACAGGAGTTGGGAGGTCATGTTGCAGCTGTACAGGACATTGGTTAGGCCTCTGTTGGAATATTGCATGCAATTCTGGTCTCCTTCCTATCGGAAAGATGTTGTGAAACTTGAAAGGGCTCAGAAAAGATTTACAAGGATGTTGCCAGGGTTGGAGGATATGAGCTATAGGGAGAGGCTGAACAGGCTGGGGCTGTTTTCCCTTGAGTGTTGGAGGCTGAGGGGTGACTGTATAGAGGTTTACAAAATTATAAGGGGCATGGATAGGGTAAATAGGCAAAGTCTTTTCCCTGGGGTTGGGGAGTGTAGAACTAGAGGGCATAGGTTTAGGTTGAGAGGGGAAAGTTATAAAAGAGACCTCGGGGGCAACCTTTTCACACTGAGGGTGGTACGTGTATAGAATGAGCTGCCAGAGGAAGTGGTGGGACTGGTACAATTGCAACATTTAAGAGGCTGGGTGCTGGTAGGTGGGAATAGATTGGGTTGGGATATCTGGTCGGCATGGATGGGTTGGACTGAAGGGTCTGTTTTCATGCTGTACATCTCTATGATTCTATGACTCTAGAATGGATGGAGCCAATGCAACATGTATATTAACCCCGTCAGAAAAATTAGCTTATATACCTACAACTATCTCAACTTATCTTGAATCACATCAGAAGAATAACACTATATATGCTGAAAATGCTGGAAATACCCAACAGGTCTGGCAGCATCTGGGCAGAGAGAAAAAAGTTAAAATTTCAGGTTAATTTCATCAGACCTGACTTGAATTCCTGACCATGTCACATTCACAAGATTCTTACTTCTTTCCTACATTCTAATGCTCACAGCTGTTACCTTGCAGAAATAATATTGTATCTCATCGATACTTAGCAAAACATTTCACAACTACTGTTGAAGTCAAGTTAGTTTTGTTTTACATATACACACCATTGAGTAAAATAGATTTATAATCTCTGGTGCTTAGGATGAGTGATGATCTCATTGAAACATATTTGATTCCAAAGGGGTTTGATAGAAGTTGCTTCCCCTGGCTGAGAAATCTGGAACACAGATGCATAGCCTCAGGATAAAGGATTTATGTCAGCACTGTGCTAAAGAAATGCAGAAAGTTTTTTTCAATATAAATGCACAGAGTTCTTTCGATGGTCTAATTGATAAAAACAGAGAAATACAAGGGTCGAGATAAAGATGATACCAGATTTGATGTCAACTTGTGTTGAGTTTGTTGATTTCAGCTGCAGTAGTTTTAAGGGACATATTTTTCTGATTTAAATATGTGAATTACTTCGGTACAGTTTAGGTATTAGCCTCCCTATGGTAGTAAAGAGGTTAAAAATAAATTGGTTAAGGTTTCTGCTCCTGATCTTGTCAAGTGATTGTTGTTCAAATGTCTATGTTTCAGATGACAAGATCAGCATCCACAGTGATGTGTGCCCTTCTTACTTAACCCATGCTCCAATGGTCAAATGATCTGTCAACACTCACTGTCCATCTTTATATTTATAATTCTACTTGAGTAAAACCACAGTGGGTGACAATAAGAGAACATTTGCAGACCAGCATGGATCCATGTCTTTGAAACAAAAGGGGAGACTGGATAGTTTAAAAAACACACACTGAAAAAATAGAGAAGTCAGTATAAAATAAAATGCATTTGATGCAAAATTCCTCAAGGGAGCAAAAGACCAATTTCTAACAAGGAGCTTGAAACCTTTGCAAGGAAGCCAGTTGATGAGATTGCAGACTGTTTTGCTCCAGCTTTTATATTATTGTGGTGCAGTTGGAAATTTGGTCAGATCTTCTGAAATCTCCCCTCTCGATATCAAAAAAAACATACTGGGGGAAATTCTAGAACTACTTCAACAACCGCCAGGTGTGAGGCATGTTAAAAGACTTACAGAAAGCACTGAGTCAAACGTCCCTAAAGTTTTCTTAAGGCCACAGAATTTCTCTGTAAGGGAACTGTCCAATATGGGGCCAACATAGTGAAGTGGATCTCACTTGAGTCTGATGAAATTGTGTGCAGGTATTTGAGGATCTTCAGGATCACTGTCTTTTTATCAAGTGACAAAACTCCATGGGTCTTGCCCTTTTTTTTAAGCTCTGTACCTTTTCCAGCCTTGCAACTCTTCAAGATCTCAGTTCACCCCACTACTTCTAACTTCTTGCACATCTCCAGTTCTATCAATCCAGTCCTGGCAGCTGTGACTTCAACAGCTGGGCCTAAATTTTTGAAAATCCCTCCATAAAACTCTCCTACTCTTGGCCTCTCTGCTCTCATTAAAAACTGTTAATTTGTCTTTAAACTTAATATCCCCTTATGTGGGCTCATTTTCAAATCGTCCTAAATAAAATTATCCCTGAACCACCTTGGAACATCTGACTTTCAAAGGTGCTCTATTAATCCAAATTGTTGTTCTTGTAAATACTCAGCATGCAACTGGCAAACAGAACAGCAGGCATTGTGAGTAATGAATTATAGACAAAAATGATCCAAAATTCTTTCTTTCAGGTGGATTCTTTAGGTGGGGATAGAGAATTCAGAAAAAGCTCTCTTGTATATATTTAAACCTACCTTGATCTGGTTCCATTCCTGACAGAAGCCAATGTAACTCTGTTGGTGGAAGTGTTTCCATATAAATTCCAAACAAATTCATTTTTGTTACTTAATTTCCATGGAAACTTCAGAGATTAGTGAAGGAAATGGTATGTCTTTATGCAGGGTCACTTACAAATTACATTTTAAATAGTTTCCTCATGATTACAGCACAATTACACCTCAGCTAGAAGATAGATGGTTTAGTTTCCTTTTTCAGTTGAATGTGAAAGTTTTGCAAAGGAAAAAGTCTTAACTGATTTATAATCTCTATCACATTTTCACTTTTAAAAATGAACATTCTGCAAGTTAGAGAAGGAATATAATATTCCAAGCTTCTGTCTATATTTAGTTGTCCATTCAATCAGAAAAGTGTACTGTCAGTCACTTGATTATGGATGTTTTCCTACATGAAGTACATTTTTAAAAAATGTATGAATATGAAGAATTAATGGAAATAAAGGACTTAGATTTTTTAACGCATCTTATTATGTCTTCTAAATCAAGCACTTCACAACCACAAATATTCATTGTTATTATGCAAAAGTATGCAAAAACTGTCCTGCACTGCAAAGTATGCAAACAACAATTTATCAGTAGCTACAAAAATATTTGTTCTTTTTGTCTCTATACTAAAAAGATAATGCATAACTGATTTTTAAGTATTGTCTCATGGAAATGTTGTAAAATAGTGCTCTCTGAATTGTTTAAATTAGTCAGCTAATAAACTCTTTGTCATTGAGGGGTACAGATCAGAAATGAATTTTATTTTCAATCCGTAATTTGTGCTACATTGGCTATGTGGAGGCAGGAGAGTAGCTGTCAGATACTGCAGTTTGCCTCAGTGCTCCTCACAGCGAGGGAAGGGAAAATATTCACTACCCCTAACCCTGATGGACAGTTTGTGAGACTGGACATGGTGAGGACGGGCTTGAATTTATTGAAACAATCAAATCATTGTGAAGGGCTCACAATATAGGCTCACACCTGGTAACTTGTACAAAGTGCCAGACGATGGCTTGAGCCCAGGCATGGTTGGTTACTTCACCTCTTTGTGTGCAGCCATGGAATTTGAACAGAAACGTTAAAGCCAGAAGGAATCTGAATTTAGACATAATTGAACATTTATAAATAACATTGTGGATTTTGGATTATTTGGAACAAGACATTCAGGAAGAATTTCATCCCAAATAGATAACTATAATATTTACCAACAGAAAATAT
The DNA here is from genome assembly GCF_037043375.1 of Chiloscyllium plagiosum. Taxonomy (NCBI): domain Eukaryota; kingdom Metazoa; phylum Chordata; class Chondrichthyes; order Orectolobiformes; family Hemiscylliidae; genus Chiloscyllium; species Chiloscyllium plagiosum. The sequence continues at coordinate 63,493,070 of NW_028270149.1, forward strand.
ATTTCTGCTTTAAATGTGAAGGCATTTACTTGCAATAGCTTCTTTTCACAATCGAGATGATTGTTAAAATAAACAGAATGATTCCTGGAAGAACATTTTTGTGTTATATAAGTTTAATATAAATGAAGTTCAAGGAATCTGTTTAGTTAAAGATTTATGTTGAGATTATTTACAACTAAATTAATACATACAAAGGCAACATAATCTCCAAACACAGCCTGTGCCTTGGGCACTGCAGTATAGAAAGACTGTGATCATCTGGTGACAACCAGGTAGTTGGCTTTTTTGACTGTTGGTCTCTTAAAGAGACATCACTGCAAAGAAGATAAGACAATATCCACTTTTTCCCTGAAGATAACTGTTGTAAAAACATATACGCTTCTACACCGTTAGTTATATAAGATAGAGATTGTGAAATGTACAAGTGTAGAAGTCGAGTCCTTATATTGTTTTTTGCAGTTTGACATGTATTTTTGATCTTGTTTTGGTGTAATCTTCTGCAAATGTGGATTTTGCCCTTGGCTGTCATTGGTCTGCAGACATGTTACAGTGTTTTGATTGATGTTCCGGTGTTCCACCATACTGTCATCTCGATGTGTTCTTTCGCTTTCATGCAGAAAATTTAAAAAATGTATAATTGTTTAGAAGTAAAATGTTTGCACTGATTTTACATCATTTTTCTTCACTATTAACAATCCCTTTGTCTTTCACACTGGACTTTTATACCTTTTGCTCCTCCTCTGCTAATGTGAAAAGTATATGAAAAAAACCTTTTTCCAACACTTTTCGGTTTTGAAGAAGATTCATACCAAATACAAAACATTAATTCTGTTTCTCGCTCCATAGATATTTATCTAGCAACCTCTGTGTTTGATTCATATTTGCTATCCATCCAGTCTGGAGACAAAAGTGGCTACTCCAAACTTGAGATTCAACCCCTTCAGTGCAGGATCTTGTATGGCCATTGTTTCAAGGAGAGCTTTAGATGTTGTCAATGTGGATATACCCTGATTGCACTGGCCTTCTTTAGCATTCACATAACTGAACAACACCAGTCTGTTATCTTCAAACTATGACTCCTCGTACCAGTCAATCCTGCCCTGGGGAAAAGTCTCTAGCTATTGATTCGATCTATTTCAATCATTATCTTGTATACCTCGATCAGGTCTCCTCTCTTCCTCCTTCTCTCCAGAGAGAAAAGTCCGAGCTTATTCAACCTTTCTTCATAAGGCAAGCCCTCCAGTCCAGGCAGCATCCTGGTAAACCTTCTTTGCACCCTCTCCAAAGCCTCTGTATCTTTCCTATAGTAGGGCGACCAGAACTGAACACAATATTCCAAGTGTGGTCTCACCAGGGATTGTAGAGCTATAGCAAAACCTCGCAGTTCTTAAACTCAATCCCCCTGTATTCCTGGTCCCTTTTGCCACAATAGTCACAATGTTGAGGGCCCTACACACTGATAGTCCTGCCGCTGCTGTTCTGCTTTTTCTGCCAGATAAAATATTCAGCAGGTCTGGTAGCATCTATGGAGAGAAATCAAAGCCAACATTTCAGGCCCAGTGACCCTTCATCAGAATGTTCTGTTGAGCTTTTCCAGCAATTTATGTTATGATTGCTGATTTCCAGCAACCATAGTTCTTTCAGTTTTTATTCATATAAAATATTTGTGGTTTCCACATGAAATTGCCACAGATACATTGCATTCAGTTGTATGCAGTTAATTTAGTGGTTGTTGGTTTTACCATCGAATTCCAACAGTCCTGGTATGCATCCTTCAAAAATTGGATGTGTACGATTTTGGCACTAACTCCTCTGTTAATCTTGGTTTGGAATGTGCATTTGCCAGTTTTCTTTGGGAAAATAATGTTGATTGTGATAAGAATTTCTAGTTTGCAGACATTTCTAGACAATGTGTTACATTCACTATGTGGAGAGCCTGTTAAACCTCTGGTTGGAAGTTGTTCCATTGTGAATCTTGATTCAAACCTGTTTTGCTGTGAACTTTGTATCTGAGTTTACATTTATACAGATCTCTAGCACATTCTTTCCTGTAGTTGCCATACTGAACCAATCTTCTTTTTGGTTGTACCTTGCCTATGGCTACACTTTTAGAGCCAGATCTCCTACGCAGACAGGCAGAGTGTACATTTGTACTACAAGCCTTGCACAGATCATTGAATGCAGGACCACTTTGCAAACTTGCCACACACAATGTGTTTGCTTTCTTTTGTCCGGTCTGCCGTATTTATATGACTCTTGCTGTCTCAATTGCTTTCAGGTGTTCTTGTCCTCCTTTAAATGCTTCAAATTGTCTTCCATCTACCAGCTGTGAATCAGCTTTGACTTCTCTTTTATTTCCGACAAGAAGTCCCCTTTTGGAATGAGGCCAGACACCAACCCCATTACCCATTTCAACAGTTCTATCTCTGAAAAGATATCTTCATTGTCCTTGTTATGTCATCTACTGACAAATTGATCAAATCATTCCTGTGGCTTTTGCCATTAGGACATCAATTCTAAGTGATAAATTCTAAAATTGACTCTTCTGTTCAGCTGGTCTTCTAGAACTCTCCATATCTTTGCAGGATCCTACCAATAAACCCAACATATTAACTCTTGCAAATTCTCATTACCGATGGAGCTCAGTATCTTCACAGCTTGTTGAGCCAGTTCCTGCATCTGCATAGTCACATCCTTTGTTGGAAGAGTTTGAACTTAGTAAGTAGATCTGTGTTTGTCCAGGTTACAACAGGAGAAGTCTTTCTGTTGTTTTGTCTTTTTACTCTGTATTTAAGTTTCTGCATTCCTCCTTCTGTGTTGTCAGCAGTGTATTTAGTGTTCTTTTCTATTTTTTGGCTTAATTTCTTTTAGTACTTTTATCTGTTGGCTCTGCACTGTTCGTAAATGCAGTTCACTTTTTTCAATATTTGAATTGAGAAACACTTTGTCTTAGTAGAGCATGGGTTTGAATCATGAGGCCGTTCATATTTGAAAGAATCTTTAGATAGAAGCTGGCTGCCTAAGTAAACCTGGCCAACTTGGGAAATATTCACAGTTTGCAAAGAAATTCTAGTTTCTTCTGTTTTCTGCATTATATGAACTTCTGAACTGCATTTATATTTTGTTTGCAGCTTACCCCTTGGCCTTCAAGTACGTGAAGCCACTTTCTTCTTTGTGCTTTTTTAAAAAAGAGAGCACATTATCCAAATGTAACACAAAGACATTCCACAGATTCAGTTTACTTGAAGATCACTGATGTTTTTATGTACAGCTAACCTGATTTATACAATATAGGGTAATCGGCAAACACAACCTGTGCCTCAAGCATGACAGTGCAGACAGCATGTGGTCATGTGAAAATGTCTGGGTGCTTGATCATTTGCATTTTGACCACTTAATAAGACATCACTCCAAAGATGATAACATAACAATTCTTACAAAACTATCATAATTTTTGCTTGGAGACCCTGCAGCCTTCAGGACTCAATATCAAGTTCAATAACTTAAGAGTTCTGAGCATGTTTTCCTATGTCCCTATCCTAAACTCAAGACACCAGACTTTGTCATTGCATGCCAACTTTGACAAGGGGGTCCCTGAAATGTCCACCTTCTTCCTCAACCAAGGATTCCCCAGCACCATTGTTGACTGAGCCCTCAACTGGGTTTGACCCATTTCTATACATCAGTCCTCAACCCCTCTCTCCCCATTCCACAACAGTGATAAGGTCCCACTTGACCTCACCTACCATCCCACCAGCATCCACATCCAGAGGATCATTAGTCGCAATTTCTGTCACTTACAGCCGGATGCCACCATAACAAGCATATTCCCTCCCCTTCTTTTTCAGCCATTCACAAGGACTATTCCCTCAAGGACACCCTAGTTCCACTCCCCCACTCATTCAACATTCCCTCTCCCCCTCACAGCCCCACAGCACCTTACCCTGCAAATGCAGAAGGTGTAACACCTGACTGTATACATCCTTCTTCCTCAGTATCCAAGGGCCCAAACACACCTTTGAAGTGAAGCAGAGCTTTACCTGCACTTCACCGAATCTGGTCAAGACAGAGGGTGGTGGAGGGTGGTTTTTCAGACTGGAGGCCTGTGCCCAGTGCAGTGCCAAAAGGATCGGCATTGGATCCACTACATTTCATCATTTATATAAATGATTTGGATGTGAGCATTTGGGTAGAGGTGACCTGTACAAGAAGGACGGATTGCACCTAAATTGGAAGGGGACTAATATACTGGCAGAGAAAGTTGCTAGAACTGCTTGGGAGGATATAAACATGTAAGGTGGGGGGGGGGGGGGGGGGGGGGGCAGGGAGATAGTGAAGAAAGAGGGCGGTCTGAGACGGGTACAGCTGAGAACAGAAGTGAGTCAAACAGTCAGGGCAGGCAGGGACAAGGTAGGACAAATAAATTAAACTGCATTTATTTCAATGCAAGAGGCCTAACAGGGAAGGCAGATGAACTCAGGGCATGGTTAGGAACATGGGACTGGGATATCCTAGCAATTACAGAAGCATGGCTCAGGGATGGACAGGATTGGCAGCTTAATGTTCCAGGATACAAAGGCTACAGGAAGGATAGAAAGGGAGGCAAGAGAGGAGGGAGAGTGGCATTTTTGATAAGGGATAGCATTACAGCTGTGCTGAGGGAGGATATTCCCGGAAATACATCCAGAGAAGTTATTTGGGTGGAACTGAGAAATAAGAAAGAGATGATCACATTATTTGGATTGTATTATAGACCCCCCAATAGTCAGAGGGAAATTGAGAAACAAACTTGCAAGGAGATCTCAGCTATCTGTAGAATAATAGGGTAGTTATGGTAGGGGATTTTAACTTTCCAAACATCGACTGGGTCTGCCATAGTATTAAAGGTTTCGATGGAGAGGAATTTCTTAAGTGTGTACAAGACAATTTTCTGATTCAGTATGTGGATGTACCTACGAGAGAAGGTGCAAAACTTGGCCTACTCTTGGGAAATAAGGCAGGGCAGGTGACTGAGGTATCAGTGGGGGAGCACTTTGGGGCCAGCGACCATAATTCTGTTCGTTTTAAAATAGTGATAGAAAAGGATAGACCATATCCAAAAGTTGAAGTTCTAAATTGGAGAAAGGCCAATTTTGACGGTGTTAGGCAAGAACTTTTGAAAGCTGATTGGAGGCAGATGTTCGCAGGTAAAGGGATGGCTGGAAAATGCAAAGCCTTCTGAAATGAGATAACAAGAATTCAGAGAAAGTATATTCCTGTCAGGGTGAAAGGGAAGGCTGGTAAGTATAGGGAATGCTGGATGACTAAAGAAATTGAGGGTTTGGTTAAGAAAAAGAAGGAAGCCTATGTCAGGTATACATAGGATAGATCGAGTGAATCCTTAGAAGACTATAAAGAAAGTAGGAGTATACTTAAGAGGGAAATCAGGAGGGCAAAATGGGGACATGAGATAGCTTTGGCAAATAGAATTAAGGAGAATCCATAGGGATTTTACAAATATATTAAGGACGAAAGGGTAACTAGGGAGAGAATAGGGCCCCTCAAAGATCAGCAAAGCGGCCTTTGTGTGGAGCCACAAAAAATGGGGGAGAAACTAAATGAATATTTTGTATCAGTATTTACTGTGGAAAAGGATATGGAAGATATAGACTGTAGGGAAATAGATGGTGACATCTTGAAAAATGTCCAGATTACAGAGGAGGAAGTACTGGATGTCTTGAAACAGATAAAGGTGGATAAATCCCCAGGACCTGATCTGGTGTACCGGAGAACTCTGTGGGAAGCTAGAGAAGTGATTGCTGGGCTTCTTGCTGAGATATTAGTATCATCGATAGTCACAAGTGATGTGCCGGAAGACTGGAGATTGGCAAACGTAGTGCCAGTGTTTAAGATGGGTGGTAAAGACAAGCCAGGGAACTATAGACCAGTGAGCCTGATGTCGGTGGTGGACAAGTTGTTGGAAGGAATCCTGAGGGACAAGATGTACGTGTATTTGGAAAGGCAAGGACTGATACAGGATAGAGCTGAAAATGTGTTGCTGGAAAAACGCAGCAGGTCAGGCAGCATCCAAGGAGCAGGAGAATCGACGTTTCGGGCACGAACCCTTCTTCAGGAATGAGGAAAGTGTATCCACCGGGCTAAGATAAAAGGTAGGGAGGAGATACTCGGGGGAGGGGTGTTGGAAATGCAATAGGTGGAAGGAGGTCAAGGTGAGGGTGATAGGCCGGAGTGGGGTGCGGGCGGAGAGTTCAGGAAAAAGATTGCAGGTTAGTAAGGCGGTGCTGAGTTCGAGGGATTTGACTGAGACAAGGTGGGGGGAGGGGAAATGAGGAAACTGGAGAAATCCGAGTTCATCCCTTGTGGTTGGAGGGTTCCTCGGCGGAAGATGTGGCGCTCTTCCTCCAACCGTCGAGTTGCTATGGTCTGGTGATGGAGAAGTCCAAGGACCTGCATGTCCTTGCTGGAGTGGGAGGGGGAGTTGAAGTGTTGAGCCACGGGGTGGTTGGGTTGGTTGGTCCGGGTGTCCCAGAGGTGTTCTCTGAAACGTTCCGCAAGTAGGCGGCCTGTCTCCCCAGTATAGAGGAGGCCACATCGGGTGCAGCGGATGCAGTAAATGATGTGTGTGGATGTGCAGGTGAATTTGAGGTGGATATGGAAGGATCCCTTGGGGTCTTGGAGGGAAGTAAGGGGGGAGGTGTGGGCGCAAGTTTTGCATTTCTTGCAGTTGCAGGGGAAGGTTCCGGGAGTGGAGGTTAGGTTGGTGGGGGATGTGGTCCTGACGAGGGAGTCACGAGGGAGTGGTCTTTTCAGAATGCTGATAGGGGAGGGGAGGGAAATATATCCCTGGTGGTGGGGTCTGTTTGGAGGTGGCAGAAATGACGACGGATGATACGATGTATATGGAGGTTTGTCGGGTGGTAGGTGAGGACCAGTGGGGTTCTGTCCTGGTGGCAATTGGAGAGGCGGCTTTGTGCGTGGGAAATCATGTCTCACAAACTTGATCGAGTTTTTTGAAGAAGTAACAAAGAAAATTGATGAGGGCAGAGCAGTAGATGTGATCTATATGGACTTCCATAAGGCATTCGACAAGGTTCCGCATGGGAGACTGATTAGCAAGGTTAGATATCATGGAATACAGGAAGAACTAGCCATTTGGATACAGAACTGGCTCAAAGGTAGAAGGCAGAGGGTGGTGGTGGAGGGTTGTTTTTCAGACTGGACGCCTGTGACCAGTGGAGTGCCACAAGGATCGGTGCTGGGTCCTCTACGTTTTGTCATTTACATAAATGATTTGGATGCGAGCATAAGAGTGCAGTTAGTAAGTTTGCAGATGACACCAAAATTGGAGGTGTAGTGGACAGCGAAGAGGGTAACCTCAGATTACAACAAGATCTGGACCAGATGGGCCAATGGGCTGCGAAGTGGCAGATGGAGTTTAATTCAGATAAATGCGAGGTGCTGCATTTTGGGAAAGCAAATCTTAGCAGGACTTATACACTTAATGGTAAGGTCCTAGGGAGTGTTACTGAACAAAGAGACCTTGGAGTGCAGGTTCATAGCTCCTTGAAAGTGGAGTCGCAGGTAGATAGGATAGTGAAGAAGGCATTTGGTATGCTTACCTTTGTTGGTCAGAGTATTGAGTACAGGGGTTGGGAGGTCATGTTGTGGCTGTACAGGACATTGGTTAGACCACTGTTGGAATATTGCGCGCAATTCTGGTCTCCTTCCTATCGGAAAGATGTTGTGAAATTTGAAAGGGTTCAGAAAAGATTTACAAGGATGTTGCCAAGGTTGGAGGATCTGAGCAACAGGGAGAGGTTGAACAGGCTGGGGCTGTTTTCCCTGGAGCGTCGGAGGCTGAGGGGTGACCTTATAGAGGTTTACAGAATTATGAGAGGCATGGATAGGATAAGTCTCTTCCCTGGGGTGGGAGAGTCCAAAACTAGAGGGTATAGGTTTAGGGTGAGAGGGGAAAAAATATAGAAGAGACCTAAGGGGCAACCTTTTCATGCAAAGTGCGGTATGTGTGTTGAATGAGCTGCCAGAGGATGTGGTGGAGGATATTATAATTGCAACATTTCAAAGGCATTTGGATGGGTATATGAATTGGAAGGGTTTGGAGGGATATGAGCTGGGTGCTGAAAGGTGGGACTAGATTGGGTTGGGATATCTGGTCAGCATGGTTGGCTTGGACCGAAGGGTCTGTTTCCGCGTTATACATCTCTATGACAGCATTCACAGCTCACAATGTGGTCTCATCTACACTGGGGAGACAAAGCATAGGCTGGGTGACCGCTTTGTGGAAAACCTGCGTCCTGCCTGCATAGAAGATCCGAAACTTCCAGTTGCTTGTCACTTCAACACACCAGCGTATTCCCTGGCCAATGTCCCTTTCTCCAACGAATTGTAACACAAGCTAGAAGAACAGGACCTCATTTTGCACTTGTGAACTCCACAGCCTTCTGTGCTCAATATTGAGTTCAACAATTTTAGGACTTATCTCATATCCTTACCCCAACTCCCCCAAACCAGGCCTTGTTATCACATGGTCTGCTATTTCACACAACCCATTGTTATCCCCTTGCAGACCCCACTGGAATCCATTCCCTCTCTTGGAATGGCAGTTATCCACTCCTTTGTCCGTCCAATTTTTCTTCTCTCTCTTGGGGCTTGACCCCCAGCTATCATTTACTGCTTACCTACTCCCCCCACATCTGCGTAAAAAAACAAATTTTTCCTCACTATGATCAATTATGAAGAAGGGTCACTGGACCTGAAATGCTAACTCTGCTTTCGCTCCACAGATGCTGCTGGAACTGCTGTGATTTTCAGCAGTTTCTGTTTTTGCTTGTCACAACATAAGCTGCTGCCACAACCACCAGTTGCCATGATTAGATTAGATTACATTAGATTACATTACAGTGTGGAAACAGGCCCTTCGGCCCAACAAGTCCACACCGACCCGCCGAAGCGCAACCCATCCATACCCCTACATTTATCCCTAACCTAACACTACGGGCAATTTAGCATGGCCAATTCACCTGACCTACACATCTTTGGACTGTGGGAGGAAACCGGAGCACCCGGAGGAAACCCACGCAGACACGGGGAGAACGTGCAAACTCCACACAGTCAGTCACCTGAGGCGGGAATTGAACCCGGGTCTCAGGCGCTGTGAGGCAGCAGTGCTAACCACTGAGCAGCTCTTGATTCTCCCAGTCTGACCTTTATCCATTCCTTTGCCTGCCCAACTGTTGTTTTCTCTTTCTGTCTCTCCACCGCATGCCACCGCTTCCCCCATCCCCCACACGCACCCAGCCACCCCCCCTCCCCCACTTCCCCCACCCTATCTTCAGTGTATATACCAACCTTTTCCTGTTGCCGGACCTGCTGAATTTTTCCAGCAAATTCTATTTTTGTTTCTGATTTCTAGTATCCCCAGTTCTTTGCAGTTTTTTTTAATCAGAATTTTTTGTTTGGCATCAATC